>NC_091622.1:65761629-68261629 GCF_027580195.1 Bos mutus
TCAAAACATACATCACTAAAGTAAATCTGGGAAGTTAGTTCTGACCTCTCCTTGTAATCACTGTGCTTAGATGATGGTTCAGTGGTATGTCAGGAGGTCTTGTATCCTGAGCACACTAGTTTGCTTACTAACCATCGGAACATGGACCCCAAGTTACAGAAAGGTCCCTCTTTGTAATTTTCAATTTGGCTAAAATTAGAAAGGTTATTTGATGCAGGAAATTTGTCTGAAAACTTTTTGGTGGCCTCAAATGTACTTGAAAAAAATTCCTAACAATTCTGGGGGTCTCATGTCTAATAACAAGAAACATCAGTGAAAATGGTCACAGATAGTTTGGAGGTCTCATGAAATTATGCATATTTCTAATCAAGTTACTTCTATGAATCTTTAAAGAACCCCACTTTTCCCAAAGTGACAGTTATACACAGGCAATAACCATGGAGCTCAGAAAATTATCTATCATGGAAAAGTAATTTAAAAGTAACATCCTACTTAACAATAACATTTTAACTAAAGAAGACAATATTAACTCTTTTATATTACTTATAGCAAGTCCCCTCATTAGAGAGACACTTTTGACATGGTTGTTGATTAGCTCTTAGAGATGCTTTACCCAAACTATGAAAGCATAGTAGCTAACAACTGCATAAAATATTAGAATTCATAAAATGCTTTCCATATGCCAGACACTATAAAAGAAAACATTTATTTATTGCATTCTCACAAAATTCCTCTGAGGTGAACTAATATCCTTACTTTAAACGAGGAAATAGAACATTGTAGCTCACTCAGTAAAGAATGTGCCTGCAGTGCAGGAGACCTGGGTTCGATCCCTGGGTTGGGAAGATCCCCTGGAGAAGGAAATGGCAACCCACTCCAGTATTCTTGCCTGGAGAATCCCAGGGACAGGGGAATCTGGTGGGCTGCCGTCTATGGGGTCTCACAGAGTGGGACACGACAGTAGCAGTAAGGTCTTACTGTATAGCACAGAGAATTATTTTCACTGTCCTCTTATAAACCATAATGAAAAATAAAATTAAAATAAGAATGGATATATGTGTATAACTGAATTACTTTCCTGTATAGTAGAAATTAATACATTACAAATCAACTATACCTTAATTAAAAAAAACGAAGAAGTAAAGGCTGGAGGATTATTAAATAGCTTTCAAAAGTTGTACATGTGTGCTAAGTTGCTTCAATCATTTCCAACTCTTTGCAACTTCATGGAACCTCGTGTCCCACCAGGGTCCACCGTCCATTGGATTCTACAGGCAAGAATACTAGAGTGGGTTGCCAAGCTCTCCTCCAGGGAATCTTCCCGACCCAGGGATTGAACCTGTGTCTCATGTCTCCTGCATTGGCACGCAGGTTCTTTACTACTAGAGCCACCTGGGAAGCCCTGAAATTTGCACACGTAGTAAATATTGGAAGCACTGCTACAAAGATGTAGGAACTGTGAGATTCCAGTGCTTTCAGCACTGCATTCAACCTCTATACTAAACAACTTCTCCAGTCTACAAAGCACACTTACCTGTAGGTTACACATGTTCCTCATATCAACCCAGTTTATAGATAAGAAAGTTTATGTCAATGGATGTTAGGGTCACACAGGTTGCCAGGGGTGAAGACGGACCCAAGTCCAACTTTCACTTCAAGTCACTCTAAATTATTAAGAAATTGGACTTGCCTGATACTTGGCACCCCACTCCAGTACTTTTGCCTGGAAAATCCCATGGACGGAGGAGCCTGGTAGGCTGCAGTCCATGGGGTCGCTAGAGTCGGACACGACTGAGCAACTTCACTTTCACTTTTCACTTTCCTGCATTGGAGAAGGAAATGGCAACCCACTCCAGTGTTCTTGCCTGGAGAATCCCAGGGACGGGGAAGCCTGGTGGGCTGCAGTCCATGGGGTCACACAGAGTCGGACACGACTGAAGTGACTTAGCAGCAGTAGCAGCAGGCAGTCTAGTGGTTAAGACTCTAAGCTTCCACTGCTGGGGGCTTGAGTTCCATCTCTGGTTGGGGAACTAAGATCCCACATGCCTCACGGTGTGGCCAAAACATTATTTTTTTTTTTAATTTAAAAAATAAAAAAGAACACCTTTTAGAAACAAACAAGTGAAAAAACCAGTTATTAAGAAATTGAACTAACTAAATCCATAACCCGGGTGTCCTGCTTCGCAGGCAGATTCTTTGCCATCTGAGCCACCAGGGAAGCCCAACTAAATCCATACTAGGAAATAAATGCTTCTTTTTAGTGGGACGCACTGCATATACACATTAAGGATGACTATAAATTAAGTATATCCTGAATGAATCCATCTACATGTTGTCACATATCTTGTATTCCCCTCTTGTTGGAACCACCATCATTTCTCACCTGAACATGGCTGCCACCCGACAGCTGCACTCCTTTAGAGACATAGATACCTCTGAGAAACTGGTATAAGAAATAAACTTTGCCCTCCATGACAATAAATGTTTATACATTTTCACATATACAGGTGTGTGCACAAAGTAGCAGGGCATTTTATGGAGCTTCCCCAGTGGGGGATCCTCCTTGAGGATTTCAGCCCCCCTCCATCATCTATTAGATGTACAGCAGCCATGGTGATGGTTGAAACAGAAATCAGGTCATGTCATTTCCCTACTGAAAACCCGCCGATGACTTACCTCACTCAGAAAAGAATCCAAAATGAGACACCACAGAATCAGACTCCACAGTTTCTCATTTCCTGGTCCTTTCCTTTAATCACCTTATACCAGTCACAAAGGTCTTCTTGCTTATATACATCAAGCTGACTCCTGACTAGCACCCTGGCTCTTAGCATTGCTTTTGCCTTGAAGGCTCTTTCTCCAGAAGTCCACAAAACTGGTCCTTCGTCCAGATCCCCTAGTTTCATCTGATCACAGAGGTCCTCTAATCACTCTCTCTCCCTTTGTCTTGATTTTTTTTTCTGTACTAGCAATTACAACCATTTTTCAAATCATATCCTTGTTTCATATTCTGATCTTTTTCTCTGTACACTAAATGATTTGTACCCTGAGTACCCAAACTTTGTTTTGTTTACTGCTATAATCCCAGTGACTAGATCATGGTTGGTATATGCTGAGTATTTGTTGGATGAATCATGAGGTACATAAGCAACTTAATAAAAATATGACACAAAATATAAATATAAATGAGCATCTTCACAACCAAGTTAGCCACATTTTTAAAAAAGACACTGTTATGTATTTATCTTCAAAACTAGTTCAGAATTGGTTCACAGACCATTCAATGAGGTTGATTTCGTAACTTTATAGTCACCTTTAGAGTTCTTAAAAAGTGTAAGATGGTATTTTTTTTTAGATTGATAACCCATTCAACTCACCAGCTGTGTGTCTGGTTGATTTTTCACCTGAAATCTAATTGACCTTCTAAAAAGAATATTGTGTTTTGTGTACCCGGTTAAATGACACTGTGCTTGTTGGACTGTGATCAATAGTTTCCTCTGAAAATTCATATATATATAAAAATATTGTTACTCTTCAAGTTTGCTGTTTGTCAGAAATTCAATATACTTTAGAAGGAAAATCAAGAAATCATTCCCTCTGTTCCCTCTGCTATGATGTGTGACATTGAAGACTTATCCAAGAGTCTTTAAAAAGTATAAAGTATACTATTGAGCCAAGGTAGACTTCATCAAATAATAAAATTTCATCAATTAAACATGTTTAAAATCAGTGATCATACAGAAATAAAATATGCAAACTTCCTTTGTGCTGAGATCAGTAACTTTCCACTTACATAAATTCAACCCGCTTTGTGTTTAGGGGTTACAATGTGTCGATCTATATCAGGGAAATACCCTATGTAGTTAATCTCTGGTTATCCATCCAACAAACTTATGGAGAATCAATGGTGTGCCAGCAGCATTACCAGTTGCTAGATATATGAAGCTGAGTGATACACATATTTTAGAGAGAAAGAGAATCTAAAGATGAAATAACTGCAGTGCACTGTCAAAATATCCTGGAAACGGAAATGTACAAAATGGAATAGGACCACAAACAAGCAGGAGCCTGAGTCTTCCAAAGGAAATGAAGAGCATAGAGGCTTTTAAAGAAAGTAAAATTTGAGCTTAATTTTGAAGGATGCTGAAAAGCCTCCCCCAAAAAGAAGAGGTCAAAGGAAGGAAACAGCTATCCAGGCAATGGATGTGCTTGGAAAATCTTGGAGGAAGTGGAGAATACATTGAATGGGTGAAGTGCAGGAGTCAAGCCTACAAGGAGAAGTGCTGTCCTTATACAAAGTGTTATGGCCATGATGAGCAATCCAAGTTGAAGAAATAGTCTAATGACTGTTTCTGAATCATTTTTGAACAAAGTGCTTTCTGGGAGCAACATGGGCGCTGCAGTATAGGAAGGGTAAGGCTTTGTTGGAGTTTTAGTAGTCATTACATTTTGAAATAGGAGTTTTGTTAGGAGCTAGACATTTTTATCCACAGACTCAAAAAGGTCTGCCTCTTGTAAAACATTAGATGATGAGCTCCTCGTGGTAGAGTACCTAGTCTTATTCATCTTTTTTTCCCCAGAACCTGGCAGACAGGAACCACAGATGCTCAGTAAATAATCTTCAGTTGAATCAGACTGTGTTCTGTTAATGCATCGAGCTTTCAGGCTCTGTTGCATAACACACTCTAATGCAAAGGTGGAGACATCCATAAGCCTTTCACTGGTGTCCAATGGCCTATCTTTGGTAAGAAGGTCTCTGCTGGCACTCATGATCCAAGACAGCTGCACTGGAAAATGTAAGAAAGCACTTCAGTCCACCTCGCTCTGCTCTCCCTTCTTCATAGGATAAAGCCAGAACAAATGTTTCAACCAGAAAAAAAATTTGATTTCCTATTCGAACTGAATTCCTTAATCTTCTCCATTTATTATGTTCAAGGAATAAAATAGCATGGATATACCTGACAAAATTTCTCCAGAAAAGCAGTTGGAGTCATCATTGGGAAAATTTAGTTAAAAAAATAATTGTATGTGTCATATGGCACTTCTTCCAGCAGCTTACTGCAGCTCAACAACTGCAGTATTAATTACTGCCCACCCATTCTTGGCTAACCTTGTTCAACTCTATTTAAATTAGTTAAATTGATAGTTAATTTTTAATTGATTTAGCAAATAAGAGACATTTAACTATCATGTATTGTGCACATGCTGTAAACCAACATACATTATGTGTTAATAGTTTTATGCATGTTATCTTATTTAATCTTTCCAGCAGACTTGATCATTGTCAATGCCCACACATATTCCCCTGTCTGTGCTTTTGAAAGCCATCACAACCATTTTCAAAAGGTTTTGAATCTTTTAACTTTAAAGCATAGTGAATATATTCTCTTGAGAACAAAAGAGAAAGGATACGAAACTATAATTTAGAAAGGTTAAGGTGTATAAGGCCACCTAGGTGATAAGAAGTGGGACTAGGATTTAAACCCCAGCCAGTCTGACTCCAAATCCCCTTGGTTCTCAAAACTTACCTTCTTTCTCAGTTTTATTGAGAAATGACTGACACACAATGTTATATTAGTTTGCAGTTGTCGTTTTTGTTCAGCCGCAAAGTTGTGTCCAACTCTTTGCAAGCCCATGGACTGCAGCACGCCAGGCTTCCTTTTCCTTCACTTTCTCCTGCAGTTTGCTCAAACTCAAGTCCTTTGAGTCAGTGATGCCATCCAAGCATCTCATCCTCTGTCGCCCCCTTCTCCTCCTGTTTTTAGTCTTTCCCAACATCAGGGTCTTTTCCAATAAGTTGGCGCTTCACATCAGGTGATCTAAGTATTGGAGCTTTAGCTTCAGTATCAGTCCTTCCAATCAGTATTCAGGGTTGATTTCCTTTAGGATCGTGTGGTTGATCTCCTTGCTGTCCAAAAGACTCTCAAGAATCTTCTCTAGCAACACAGTTTGAAAGCGTCAATTCTTCAGTTGCTAAGCCTTCTTTTTGGTCCACCTCTCACATCCATACATGACTACTGGAAAAATCATAGCTTTGACTATGTCAAAGCTTTGTCAGCAAAGTGATGTCTCTGCTTTTTAATAGGCTGTCTAGGTTTGTCATAGCTTTTCTTGCAGTGAGCAAGCATCTTATACATGATGATGTGATATTTGAATACATTGTAAAATAATTACCACAATTACTTTACATCTATCAGCTCATAAATGTTTCAATTTTTTTTCTTGTGATGAGAATTTTTAACATCTACTCTTCTAGCAAGCTTCAAGTATACAATATAGTGTCATTAACTATAGTAACAATGCAGTACATAATATCATTAGGACTTATTTTATAATTGGAAGTTTATACCTTTGACCACCTTCAGCCCCACCAAGAACCCTGGCCTCTGGCAACCTCCAATATATTCTGTTTCTATGAGTTTGGTTTTTGTGCATTTGAATAACCTCAGGATCTTATGAAAATACACATTTTGACTTAGGAGTCAAATGAGCCTAAGAGCCTAAGAGCCTATGAGCCTAAGGCGAGGCCAGAGATTCTGGAGACCATATCTTGGTTATAAATACTAAACCACTATGGTTCTAAACTATACTGGACTTGAGCATAGAAAATTCAGCTTGTGCTAATGCCTGTAATAGATATTTGATTGTTAGCTCTGCAAGTTCTGAATTTATATAGGTCTAATTTATACATGCAGGTTTTCCTTGTCCTGACGTTGTATATTTTATTCCCTGAATTTTCAGATTTTTAAAACAAAATTCAGGTCTTTTTGAAGCATTAAACTCTCAGCAAAATATGATCCACTTAATGTTCTTCTACTCTCCTGGAAAGAAAGTGTTTGCATAGAAGACAATTGGAGAATTAAAGAAAAGATGATCAGATAAGCAATTTCACTGTTGGGTATATAGTCAAAGAAAACGAAAACATGAATTCCAAAGAATACATGAACCCCAATGTTCATAGCAGCATTATTTACAATTGCCAAGATATGGAAGCAACTGAACTGTCCTTCAACAGATAAATGGATAAAGAAAATATGGTGCCCATATACAATAAAACATTATACACATATATACATAAAATGCAATATTACTCACCCATAAAAAGGGATGAAATTCTGCGATTTGCAGCAATGTGGGTGGTCCTAGGGATTAAGCACTATGTTTAGTGAAATAAGTCAGACAGAAAAACAAATGCTCTGTTACCACTCAGTGTTAGTTGCTTCTGATTTAAAGAAAAGAGTCATTAACTAATTCATTAATTTAATAAGTGAATATTAATTCATTTAATTTTTATAGAAATCCTATGCTGTGAGTATTGGAGAAGGCAATGGCAACCCACTCCAGTACTCTTGCCTGGAAAATCCCGTGGACAGAGGAGCCTGATAGGCTGCAGTCCATGGGGTCGAGAAGAGTCAGACACAATTGAGTGACTTCACTTTCACTTTCATGCATTGGAGAAGGAAATGGCAACCCACTCCAGTGTTTTTGCCTGGAGAATCCCAGGGACGGGGGAGCCTGGTGGGCTGCCATCTATGGGGTCGCACAGAGTTGGACACGACTGAAGCAACTTAGCAGCAGCAGCAGCATGCTGTGAGTATTAGTTTTATTTCTGTTTTACAGATAAGAAAAATGAGAGTAAAGACAGTTAAATAGCTTCCAGTTTACATGGCTAAGCAAAGAAGCTAGAAAGTCAAAAGGAGATGCTAAGGCTTCAGAGCCCACATGACTAACCATGTATGGAGGAAGTTTGTAATCCACATGGTACCAGCATGGCATAAAGAAAAACGAACTTTTTATGCAATATGTGATGTTATCCTATTTTACAAATGAATGAATTAGGACTCAAAGTCAAGTTCCATACAGTCTGTTAGCACTGACAATTATTCTCTCAAAGGTTCAGTTTCCTCATTTGTAAAATGAGTTAATCTCAAATAACTCCTAGAGTTTGGAAGGAGAATTAAAAGAAAGCATATATATATATAAGGTGTTTACCAAGTAATAGATTCTCTAAATATGGCCTTATATTGAAGGTGTTATCTGAGTGTCTCCCCAGGAATGTCTTCCTCAAGGACCTGGGAGCCATCCCTTTGAAATTGTAATCATCCAAGAAAGAAAGAATCTGCCTGCAATGTGGGAGACCTGGGTTCCATCCCTGGGTTGGGAAGATCCCTAGAGAAGGGAAAGGCTACCCACTCCAGTGTTCTGGCCTGGAGAATTCCATGGACTGTGCAGTCTGTGGGGTTGCAAAGAGTCGGACACAATTGAGCGACTTTCACTTCACTTCACTTCAAGAAAGATAGGAGCCCTATCTCCCAGTCTCTGTGGGAGGGTGAGAGCGTACGTAACTTCCATAGGTGTCAATTAGGAAGCACCGATAGCTTAAACACCTTAGACAACCCCCCAAAAAGGTCCTCTCATACTCTTCCACTGATTCACCTGGTCACTTAAAAACTCTCCCACCTTTTCTTTCAGTGGAGTAATAGTCAATCTCTCTCCCCATTGCAAAAGTATTGAATAAAGTCCTCCTTGCCTGTTTAAAATCAACCAACCAACCTAAGTGATTTTCATGATGAAATAGTCGACATTGAAAGCATTTAGACTATATCAATATAATAGTTTGTACAAAGGGGCAACTGCATATATATGTGTGTGTGTGTGTGTGTGTATTTGTATAGTTAATTTAAATTAAACTATTTACTTATTCCACATTTTTTTCATTAGAGAGTCAGGATTTTCATCATTTGACCATGATAAGGCAAGATTATGCTAAATGTGATTGGTATCTTAGTGCCATTTTTATGACCAAGAAAAAGTCAGCAGCTCCTTTTTATCAGCTAAATTCCATGTAAAAATGCATTATTTCACTTACAATATTCAGGAATGAGATACAACAGATGATTATTTTGAAAATGACAGCATTAAACTGCACTCATATTCTCTTAAATTTTCACTAGTTTCATTAACTACAAAATGATTTCTTCTTTGACTCTGGCACTCTCATCTCAAGCTCATTAATGTACCTCTTTTATTTCTTGTAAAACTCATGTCAAACTGATTAAACCAGGACATAAGTTCAACAATGCAGAATAGAATTGACATCATTTTATCAGATGGCCTCCTTGCCTGGAATGAGAAAAGAGCCTGAGCCATATATTCCAAATTTGGGATGTGTTTCATTAGCCAGCCTTAGGACCACACAATAATATGCATATTCTTTTAAACACACCTACACTTTTTTCATTGGCTAAACTCTATTTAGAATAAGTAGTTGTGCTGGTCTCCTTGTTTTGCCTTTCCCATCTGCCATTTCTGTCATTAAAAATGAGTGAAAATAGATAAAGCTATCATTTGTATTTATTGTATCTCTTCTCCTCATTCCAGTAACGTTGTACTAAACTTCTAATTTTCCTTTGGCTTGCTTTATTTTAATAATACACTGAGAATTCTAAGTTCTTATGGCAAATACTATTTTTCCCATAATGAGTCACCAGGTAGGTGTTATTCAAACAAGCACATCAATGTACAAAAGTTACCATATAGAAGTATATTCTTAAACACTTAATAAAAGATTTTATTGAAGATTTGCTCCAAGAGGGCCTTTCCAAGAGTCTCTGTAGAACTTAATAAATATACTCCAAAGAGAGAGGATTTGGTGGAAGAGAGAACTTGACCTGTGATTCTTTAATATGTGATATACTTAGCATCTCAAAGATATAGAGACCTTTGAAAAGCCACAGACACAGACTAAGAAGAGGCTTGAGACTAAGCTAGGCTTTAGGAGCCCCAAAGTTGTACAAGTTGATACATAACGCTAGGCTCTTTCTAGGGTGTTCGAAAGGGTCCAAAGAAAGTGAGCGACCTTAAGTGGCAGTTTCATTAGTTTCACTGAGAACCTGCCTCTTGATTCTTTACCATCTAAGCCACGAGGGAAGTCCAAGGTGGGCAAAAGTGGGTGGTAATTATGCCTCACCTACATAAATTAATATCCCAAATTATGATTCCTAATTTTTAAATATTCCCATCACTTACTGCTTTAAATTGTCTAAATGTTGGCAAAAATTAAAATTTTGGATCCTAATATTTAGATTCCAATATTCTATATCAAAGATCTCTATACACTTGAGATGCTAAGGGACTATTTTCATAGAATTCTATATTCACTAGGGCTCAAGCCTCCAAATGTAACACAAAGATTCCATATATTTTGCATGTATGCACTTATTTATGCGTACATACCAAAGTGCAAGCATTAAACACTTAGTAGGTTCAAGACATTGTCAAAGACTTTACCAAATTATTTCATCTAATTTTGTCAGTAATAGATGAGGAAACATGATTTTTTAAATTTTATTGTTGAGAAATTAAGACAAACAATTTAGATAATTTGCTTGTGGTCACCAGTGATTCAATGGCAAACTCTATCTAATGTCAAAGTCTATTGTCATGCCTTCTCTGGCCCAAAAGGCAATAGTGTTTCTGTAGTACAGAGTGAATAATGAAAGTAAAAGCAGACGTTGATAGACATATTAGTTGTGTGGAAAGCTCAAGACGTGTAATAGTAGTGAGTGTTTTAAGACTTTTAGAATAAAATTGATTTCATTCACAGCTGTTTAGGGCTTCCCTGGTAGCTCAGCTGGTAAAAAAAATCCACCTAGGATGCAGAAGACCTGGGTTCAATTCCCGGGTTGGGAAGATCCCCTGGAGAAGGAAAAGGCTACCCACTCCAGTATTCTGGCTGGCCTGAAGAATTCCATTG
The DNA here is from genome assembly GCF_027580195.1 of Bos mutus. Lineage (NCBI taxonomy): Eukaryota > Metazoa > Chordata > Mammalia > Artiodactyla > Bovidae > Bos > Bos mutus. Next base: position 65,772,386 of record NC_091622.1, read on the forward strand.
ACTGTATAGTCCATTCAGTCTCAAAGAATCAGACACAACTGAGCAACTTTCACTTTCACCAAATAACAAATCCTAAGAGATTCCCCACCTCACCTCAAACTGGGATGTAACCTTGGAAAGCAAAGGACTATGGATTTAAATAATTGGGATGATAAACTATCAAATATTCATTCCCTAAGAGGTAATTCTTAGGTTAAAAGTAGATGTTTTGTCAGAGTGAACAACTCCTAAGTGAAGTTTATGTGAATTCTCATAATCTGAGTTGTAAGGTCAGCTTCTTTGACAGTTTATTTTCAAAGACTTTCAGAAGTGTGCAGAGTCTATCTAGACCCAAGTACTTGGGGCTGGGTCTTCACAGGCTTGTACACTAATCACCATGTCCACGGCAGAAGCACCCAGAACTAGTACTGGTTAGATCCAGCCTAGAATCTTGCAGGCTGACACAGGAACGGAGCAGGTGGAGCATGGAGGGCTCTGTGCATATGCAAACAAGAAAGCGAAATGGGCACAAAAGAAGTAGTGGAGATCTCCTTTCTCTCCCAGAATAGACCCAGATATTCCCCCAAACCTCTTGGGATTCTAGCTTAGCAGAGAAAAGAGGTATCTTGGGGAGAAAAGGTGTGTGTATAGGGACTAGAACAAAGTTCAGATATGTTATTAGAGTTCTAGCAAAATATATGTCCAAATGAGTAAAAACTGAATATTATTATTAAACATTTTTATCAGAATGCTATTATTTAAATAAAAATTTAAGTACTTTAAAAAATTTAAGTACTTATTAGATTATTGTACAGTCACAATAAATATACTCTCAGTATTATTTCTGTAGTTGGTACATAGATTTTACATAAAGCTCATTGTAGAACATTTCTTTGTTTCTTTGTTTTCACTCCCACGGGAAGTCCTTGAGGGCAGTGTTCACAACTCCTTATTTATAGCGCTTATGTCCTTCACCTGTAAATTTTCAGTGTGTTCTTAATGGGTTACAGGCAAGAAACAGGCACAGTGATATCTAAGCCTATTTATATTTATTGATATTTATTCAGGGTGGTAAATTAGAACTTGTTAGAACAAAGCTTATGACTCTTGGCCTGGGGTTAGAAGAGTCAGATTATTAGAAGATGACCTGTGAAAAGAGCTGGCTGTCCTCTGGAGGTGGCCAGATGTCACTAAGAAGAGCTAACATTATCTGCAAAAAGTGAAAGTCACTCAGTCATCTCCAACTCTTTGCGACCCCATGGACTATACAGTCCATGAAATTCTCCAAGCCAGAATATTGGAGGGGGTAATCTTTCCCTTCTCCAGGGGATCCTCCCAACCCAGGGATCGAACCCATGTCTCCTGCATTGTAGGTAGATTCTTTACCAGCTGAGCCACAAAGGGAAGCCCAAGAATATTGGAGTGGGTAGCCTATCCCTTCTCCAGCGGATCTTCCCGACCCAGGAATCAAACAGGGGTCTCCTGCATTGTAGGCAGAACCTTTACCAACTGAGCTATCAGGGAAGTCTGAGGCAACCAGCATCATGAAATGTGAAAACATATGTACTGTCTTCTACGCAGTTTGTTTTGCTGCAAAACCTTCGACTTTCTGTATTCATGCTTCTTCCATAGTTGGTTTTGCATCATTTGAGTGTATGTGTTCATTGGATTTTATTCTTCCTGAATTACTCCACAGGCTCTGATCCCTTCCACTCTGCCCCCAATTCATTGATGGCAATGTGGCACAATATGCCCCATCTGCTGGCCAATTTTTGTTGACCTAACCGAGAGGCTCATTAGATCTGTTGATGGTCCTTAATATTCACAATTTAATCCATTGAAGGCAAATCATGCTAAATTGTTCATTTTCCCAGGCTGAATCAATAGGGCTGCTGCCATATTACAGGCTCTAGGCTCATAACTCTATCACAGTGCTTTCCAAGTCATATTATTGATACCATATGTCTGAATATAAAAGCTATGATTTCCCCACTAAAATATAAGCTTTTGTGAGGTAAGAGATCATGTCCTGTTTACCTTATTATTCCTAAGCACTAGCCTAATGCCTGGAGAAGGAAATGGCAACCTACTCCAGTGTTCTTGCCTGGAGAATCCCAGGGACGGGAAGCCTGGTGGGCTGCCGTCTATGGGGTCGTACAGAGTTGGACACGACTGAAGTGACTTAGCAGCAGCAGCAGCTAGTGTCGGAGAAGGCAATGGCACCCCACTCCAGTACTCTTGCCTGGAGGATCCCATGGATGGAGGAGCCTTGGTGGGCTGCAGTCCATGGGGTCGCTGAGGGTTGGACATGACTGAGTGACTTCACTTTCACTTTTCACTTTCATGCATTGGAGAAGGAAATGGCAACCCACTCCAGTGTTCTTGCCTGGAGAATCCCAGGGACGGGGGAGCCTGGTGGGCTGCCGTCTCTGGGGTCACACAGAGTCGGACATGACTGAAGTGACTTAGCAGCCTAATGACTAGCCCATAATATGTATTATGTGTTTGTAGAGAAAATTTAATATCTTACTATTTTGTCCATTTTGTGCATGCATTCATGATAAGTCATTTCAGTCATGTCCAACTTTCCAACCATTTGGACTGTAGCCTGCCAAGCTTCTCTGTCTATGGGATTCTCTTTGCAAGAATACTGTAGTGGGTTGCCATGCCCTCCTCCAGGGGATCTTCCTGACTCAGGGATTGAACCCTCATCTCTTAATGTCTCCTGCATTGGCAAGTGGTTTCTTTACCGTTAACACCACTTGGGAAGCCCTTACATGGTGTAATTCAATACAAAAGCCTCCTATAATCTTATGAATGATTTTATTTGTGAAAGAATTTGTGATATTTTTCTCATTCTGGGTATGTCACTCAGTGTGCCTGTCGTACCCTCAAGCCTTAATTTTGTATAGCATATATTTTCCAATATAAAATGTCACCATTAATAAATTTTAATCACAGCACACCTCAATTCTGCTTTATTCCCCCTTCCCAACCTCCTATTCACATAAATCTGAATATCTGAGAAGACATAGAGAGATGTTATCTTGAGATCAGAAATATTGCCTAGACAAGAGGGCAGGATAAAGGATATAAAAATCCCTATCTTTGTGTCAGTTCAGTTCAGTCCCTCAGTCGCGTCTGACTCTTTGTGACCCCATGAATCACAGCATGCCAGGCCTCCCTGTCCATCACCAACTCCCGGAGTTCACCCAGACTCATGTCCATCGAGTCAGTGATGCCATTCAGCCATCTTATCCTCTGTTGTCCCCTTCTCCTTCTGCCCCCAATCCCTCCCAGCATCAGGGTCTTTTCCAATGAGTCAACTTTTCACATGAGATGGCCAAAGTATTGGAGTTTCAACTTCAGCATCAGTCCTTCCAAAGAACACCCAAGACTGATTGCCTTTAGAATGGACTGGTTGGATCTCCTTGCAGTCCAAGGGACTCTCAGGAGTCTTCTCCAACACCACAGTTCAAAAGCATCAATTCTTCGGTACTCAGCCTTCTTCACAGTCCAACTCTCACATCCATACATGACCACTGGAAAAACCATAGCTTTGACTAGACGAACCTTTGTTGGCAAAGTAATGTCTCTGCTTTTGAATATACTATCTAGGTTGGTCATAACTTTCCTTCCAAGGAGTAAGCATCTTTTAATTTCATGGCTGCAATCACCATCTGCAGTGATTTTGGAGTCCAAAAAAATAAAGTATGACACTGTTTCCACTGTTTCCCCATCACTTCCCATGAAGTGATGGGACCAGACGCCATGATCTTCGTTTTCTGAATGTTGAGCTTTAAGCCAACTTTTTCACTCTCCACTTTCACTTTCAAGAGGCTTTTTAGTTTCTCTTCACTTTCTGCCATAAGGGTGGTGTCATCTGCATATCTGAGGTTATTGATATTTCTCCCAGCAATCTTGATTCCAGCTTGTGCTTCTTCCAGCCCAACGTTTCTCATGATGTACTCTGCATGTAAGTTAAATAAGCAGGGTGACAATATACAGCCTTGACGTACTCCTTTTCCTATTTGGAACCAGTCTGTTGTTCCATGTCCAGTTCTAACTGTTGCTTCCTGACCTGCATATAGGTTTCTCAAGAGGAAGGTCAGGTGCTCTGGTATTCCCATCTCTTTCAGATCTTTCCACAGTTTATTGTGATCCACACAGTCAAAGGCTTTGTGTCACTTATATTCTATTGGAAATATTATGTATTAAACTAAATAATAAAGCAAAAATATTTTGTATAATACATAGGAGTAAATGCTCAGGAGAAACATAAAGAAAGGGAACTTGATGATAGCTAGAAGCATGTTTATTTGCAAATGGCAACATCCTGATTCTGAAGGAAAAACTGATGATGGAGGAAAAATAAGGGAGTAACGTCTTCACTGTAGATGAGGAGGGCTGGGATCCACTGCTCAAGTCTTAGGTAGCTGACATATACAGATCATCTGCAGTTAGGAGGTGAGATAAAGTCCATGAAACAGAAGCAGATCAGAAGGATATGTGGTCTGAGAGTGTGCAAGTTCTCTTCTGATGGCTTATAGTTACCAGGTGAATAGGTAGGTACATCATCAATTGAGAGGAAGAATTGGAGGTGAACTTTCAATGTTGAGAGAATGAAGCAGAAAAAAATTTGAATCATCCAGAAAAAAAAGGAAAGTACTTAGACTAGATAAAGAGAGGAGGATTGGTTAGGCGGTATAATTAGGCCCATTCTGTCATCATGAATTTCAAAGGAGATTGATCAACTTGGTTGTTGTTTTTCTCTATCCATTTTTTTGCTGCACAGAATGCATGGAGTTAGCAGATAGAAAGCTTTAACCAAAGTTCTACTTGAACCAATGCAATTCAACAAAGGGAGACATTGGGAAGAGAGTTTGAGATGTATGTAAAGGAATGATTATAATGACTGAGCTTAAAAATTAAGCTGAGCAGAGAGGAAAATGAAGATGTGGGGAAAAAAACATACTGAAAAGGATCAGGATATTGTTGTCCTTCCCAGGTAGCGCAGTGGTAAAGAATCTGCCTACCAGTGCAGAAGATGCAAGAGATGCAGGTTTGATTCCTCGATTTGGAAGATTCTCTGGAGAAGGAAATGGCAACCCACTCCAGTATTTCTGCCTGGAAAATTTCATGGACAGTGGAGCCTGGCCAGCTACAGTCCATGAGTCTCAAAGAGTCAGACACGACTGAGCTTGTACATCATATCACATCAAGTGGATGGTGGATATTTAAAGAAGATGGAATTTGAGTCTTAGAAAGGGTTTAATCCAAAATGGCAGGTTTTTTTTTGGGGGGGGGGTGTTGTTTTTGTTTTTAGTAAAGGCATTCAACACTCCACAGCAAAATGGCTTGTATTTGACTCACTTTATTTACAATTATTACAGCCAAAAACCAAAACAAAGCTTTATATCCGTAGACTTTGTGTTGCGGGAATGACTGCTGGATGAATACCATTAATAATAGAAGCGTCACCCCTGAATTCAGAAGCTATTTCCAAACAATTGGATGCCCAGAGCTTTACACAATGCCAGGAAGTAGTTATCCAATGAATATGTGCTATTTTAATAAAAGTATGTATGATGTACCAAAAGTCTCAACTTTAGCTAAATTTATCTCATGTTAACCACATCTTTAGAAAGTCATTGCTAGTACATTAATTTAACATAAAGAATTTGCATAATGCAATGCACATACTTAATCTCCCTGTTACTTGCATTTCAAGCGCTAGGCTGGTTAATAATGTATTAGTCAGCTAGTGTAGTCATTAGTTTTGTCATTTAAAATCATGTCTATTATTAGACATACTACATTTCAACAAATATAAATCACTGATATTTAATTAGAGAAATGTTTGTCTTACACTGAATAAAGTTGATAGGTAATCATTCTTCATAAAATACATCTGAAATCACCTGCTGTAAATCATACAATGTCTTTTAAGTATGTTAAGTCTTATGAAAATGAAATTATGCAAATTTTGGAAGGATTATAAAATACTGAATAATAAAGGAGACCATCTCATACAGCCTATTGTATTTTTGAGTTGAATTTATCAAACAGCCAATAGAAAAAAAAATTTTAAGTCATTAAAGTTTAAGGAGAAACTCCATCTGCAAGAAATTTAAAATTAAATCTGCTTTTGGACACTCACTGCTTTTGCATAGCAAAGATAACAACTGCTTATCTGGATTGACTGTCTCACCAGATTGAAAAATTGACACTTTTTAACATAGAGCCACTGAAATGCCATTTATTCTTCTGTATTCTTTCCTATAGACCAGAATTATGAGGAAAATAATAGAGAACACACTCCTCGCAATAGTTACCTCTTAGGAAGAGACAGTGGAGTCAACAGGTGGCTTCAGTCAAATTGGAAATTTGCTGTTTCTTAAGCTGGGTTGTGGGTATAAATGTTTTATTATTATACTAATAATACATAAATGTATAAATAATAAATAAAGTATGGTTTGTTATAAATATTTTAAAATATATGAACTATTTCATAATTTAAAATTGTAAAAACAAAAATAACGTAGCTAAAACCCTAGACATAATAGATCAAAGAAGAAAAATTCTAACCAAAAATAGCATATGTACTTGTTTTTGGTGGCCTATAATAGTGCCCCTTCTGTCCTGCCTGTTTCAATCTTTTGGAAGAGTATAAGCACCTTCTGCCTCATCCTATTTTAGACTAACTGGCATAGAAGAGTATCCTTATAGCCTTGAAGGAATTGACATGGGTCCTCCCATCCTAATCTAACATTTAATGCCTTCATTCCATTAAGGTTGCTCTTTCTCTAGTCTCTGTACTCTCAACACCTTGGGTTCAAAATAGGTGGTAGAGATCATGACTCAACCTTCATCCATTTAATAAACATTTATTGAAAATCTCTTTTTTTTACTTTACAATATTGTATTGGTTTTGCCATACATCAACATGAATCCACCACAGGTATACATGTGTTCCCCATCCTGAACCCCCCTCTCACCTCCCTCCCCGTACCATCCCTCTGGGTCATCCCAGCGCACCAGCCTCAAGCTTCCTGTATCCTGCATTGAACCTGGACTGGCGATTCATTTCACATATGATATTATACATGTTTCAATGCCATTCTCCCAAATCATCCCCCCCTCAAAGAGTCCAAAAGACTGTTCTATACATCAGTGTCTCTTTTGCTGTCTCGTATACAGGGTTATTATTACCATCTTTTTAAGTTCCATATATATGCATTAGTATACTGTATTGGTGTTTTTCTTTCTGGCTTACTTCACTCTGTATAATAGGCTCCAGTTTCATCCACCTCATTAGAACTGATTCAAATGTATTCTTTTTAATGGCTGAGTAATACTCCATTGTGTATATGTACCTCAGCTTTCTTATCCATTCATTTGCTGATGGACATCTAGGTTGCTTCCATGAAAATTGCATATGGATAAGTAAGCACAAGTTTTGAGATCCTTTCCATCCTATGTGGATAACCCACTTTGGGTTTAATGACTGTATAAACTGTTTTAGCAGCCAACTGATTCCAGCAGAAAAACGGGACAACTGGAATACATTCTGAGAACAGAGCTAGTGACAGAAAAAACAAGCACATAATCGACAAACTGTGTCAAACAGGTCATTTCCTTTGGGTGAGGCAAGCACTTAATTTCCAAGGAGTGGTCTGCACAGCCTTCTCAACCAGTGTGAATAAAACACTTTCTCAGTAATGGAAACATCCTATCTTAGAACTCTCCCAGGAACTCTCAGTGTTACATCAACACTTGTTCTTTTGAACTGACCACCTCTTTACAAAAAAGAGAGGCAGACAATGGCTGACTGGTGGGGTGTCCGTCCATGTGAGTAGGACAAGCCATGGTGTCCATTAGCACCAGGGTCCAGGGCCCAAAGGACAGTTACTCCCCTCATTCTCTCCCTAACAGGACACATGTCATTGGTCTATGAAGTGGGCACACACAAAGCTTGGAACAGAAAAGAAATGAGACCTCTGCTCATGTGGATACCCTATCTAGGCAGATTTTCCTAGAAAAAAACATCCTGGCCCTGTAAGTATGTCATCCATAGGCACTCCTTGGCCTAAGATTATGTCATTTCTGAAAATAAACAATCCCAAACACTCCTAACTATGGATAAATTATTTTCTCTGCCTCTCCACTCCAAGTCATTTAATGAGCTTCAAAATCTACCCCCTGTCCTGCCCTCTCACTACAGGAAGCAATTTGTGTGTTTCTCCTTTTTAAGGAGTTGTTCCATCTATAAAGTCATGGTAATCTTCACATCTGTTGGGCAAATGCCACTAAGTGCCTCTCCCTAAACCTGATCAGGGATGTCTATCATTTTTATTATTTCAGTCCGTAGCTGAGTTCTCCAACCCCAAATCCATTTCTTTGCTGAATACCAAGACATGTACAATGATGATGGGGTGGTGCAGGAAGATGAGGAGGAATTTCTGAAGCAAGTGAAGAGAGAGAGAGGTAAAGAAACGGGAATGTCTGTTCCCGCTGTTACAACCATCATTCCTTCCCTTCAGTGGCTGTGTTAATACAGAGGTGCCCTGGTTGCTGGTGGCAACCCTTCTTTATGCCACAGTGATGGCATGCAGCGTTATCTTCCCTCCACAGTCCCTTGGGCACAACACCAGATTGTCATACATATTGATTTTTCTCTCATCCCGTGGAGACATCACAGCTGCCCCCTCAGAGCGTAGGTTGGAGGCGAAACCTCATTCCCCAGCAGGACAAATGCATGCTCACAGCCCTGCTTTTGGAACATCTCCATGGTGCTCTGAGTCTTTTCCATTTGCTTCTTCTGGGGTTCAGAAAATGAAAGCAAAGACCTCAGAGGACCTTAGACAGGTCTGAAGCATAAACTAAAACAGCTGGGTTGAAACCAGCTCACTCATGCATCACTTTGGACTCTCCTCTTGAAACTATGGCTGTGGAAGACACTGAGAAAGAGAAAATGGAGTGTGGCCTTGAGATTCAAAGGAAGTGGTTGCATGTGAATTTAAGGGGTAAATCACTGGGGGCTTCTTTATGAGATGACTAAATTATCCAAAGTGGATGCTTACATAGTTAGTGTTAGAACATGCCGGGCCCGGATCTGTGGTTGCATGCTTGGCAGCCATGTGGTCTTGTGTCTCTGCTCACAGCTGGCTGCATATTGTGATTTCTGTGTGATTTCTTGAAGATCAAGATCAGAAGCACAGGCAGGGAATATGGTGGCAAATGGTACTGATTGGTCAAGTCTTTTAGCCTTTCCAAGGCTACAAAGTCACAGTGATGTTTGGACCTCAGACCACAGACCAAATATTTAAAATTATTTTGGGGTAGTTTTACCCTGATTAAAAGGGATCTTGAGAGGCTAGTTCTTCTCACTCTCCTTCCATGAGAAGTCCCCAAATACATCCAGCAAGAAAATTGTTCATCTCATCAAGCACAACAAATCAAGCAAGCCCTTCTCTTATCTCGGGCTTTAATCTGTTGATAAATCAGTAGCCTCACACATAAGTGAATAAGTGAAGTAAATGAGCACCTGATAGACTTTAGGGACAGTTTATCTGCATTTCCTCTACTCACCAATTTCCATGCACACAGATACATGTGTACACACATTCAGGCACACAAAGGCAGTGTTAGGTTGCTAGTGTATGAAATCCCTTACCAGGGGGCTTCCCAGGGAGCCCTGGTGGTAAAGAACCTACCTGACAAAGCAAGAGACATAAGGGATGCGACTTCAATCCTCAGTCAGGAATATCTCCTGGAGGAGGGCATAGCGACTTACTCCAGTACTCTTGCCTGGAGAATCCCATGGACAGAGGAGCCTGGCGGGCTACAGTCCATAGCGTCACATAGAGTCCAACACGACTGAATCAATTTAGCATGCACACACATACATATGAAATCTCTGTAGTTATAGACTCTACTGTCTATTCCAAGGCTTAACTTCTAAATACTCCTTAGAAAGTTAATGCAAATTTACACTGATTGATACTAGATTCATTCATGAGAATAGTTTTTATAGAAAGAAAGCTCCAAGATTATAACAGGATAGAGAAAAATGTGGCAGAGAAGATAAAAGCTATTTCCTTATTTTCTAAGAAATACACAGATCCAAGAAACTATGATCAAGTCACATGTCTAGATTTGGTTTTATGTCATTTTCATAAAGTATGTTGGCTTGTAAGAATTATGAGACATCTTTGATGTCTAAGTATTCAATTTTCCCTTAACTTTTATTTTCCTTTAATGGTTTTGTGTAAATCAAACACTTGAACACATCTTGATACTACTTCAAATTTTAACAAGAGATCCAGATTAAGGTTTCTGTATATTCTGAAATATCTTCTTAAATTCTACAAAATGCTTTGTGGGGATGATTCTGGAAGTTGTGCTCTTAAATTTTGGTATCACAGCCTCTTGACTGTTTTCAAATCCCAATCACCATCTAGAACAGAGGCTAGCAGTTTGCCTTGTCCTTACCACCCAGTTCTTTTCTTTTTGAGCTTCTGCAATTTTGAGGCCAGGAAGAGTAATGCTAGAAAAGAAAATATCTTCTAATGTAGTGCTAGGCCAAACACTTTTAAAGGAGTTCTTTAAGGGAAATTTGCTAAGCAAAAGGTATTTGGGGGAGATGAATGATTTTGATTAGAAGTGTCTTTACTGTTCTCCAGATTTTTGCTCACTTTATCTGGGACTGCCTCAAAAGACTAGCACGGAACATATTCCCAAAGCTAGCTAAGATCTTATAGGCTTAACTATAAAAGAAACTTGGGGATTTTCTTTCTAAAAGACCACATGTGAGCATTAGGGTCACTGGATTAAAAAAAAAAAGTCTTAAAATCATGAATTGACCTAGAGGCTATAGGTTTTCGCTTTGTCAGGATGGGGCTTGTTCAATCTTTTTTTATTCAGACACTCTGATGAAAAAAAAAACAAAAAACACACAGCTAAGAAAGAAGGATTAGTTAACCTGGCAGGTGTGAAAGGGGTAAGGTGAAAATGCTTGGTGCTAGGCTTTTGTTCATTGTTTGTCTTAAAATTCTTGGAGGCTCTAAATCCTGTCACAGTCTAGAAATAATTCTAGTACAGAGTGCCAAGGGTAGAAATGGATTTCTCTACATAGAAGATGGTTGGCATTTGACCCTTTTAAATACACAGTGATCTCACATGTCTTTCAAAGATATATCTAGTCCCGTTCAACTTTTACAACTATGCTTAAAGACCATGACCAAAAAGACATCTAAAATACATTGATTTAATCCTTATTTTCAGGTGCATTTTCAGTGAATATTACCACTGAAAAACAAAGGAGCAAACCTTGTTTTTACTGCTTCCTGGGTAATTCCCAGGTAGTGCTAGTTGTAAAGAACCCATCTGTCAATGCAGGAGACAAGAGATGTGAGTTCGATCCCTGGGTCGGGAAGATCCCCTGGAGGAGGGCATGGCAACCCACTCCGGTATTCTTGCCTAGAGAATCCCATGGACAGAGGAGCCTGGCTGGCTACAGTCCATAGGGTTGCAGAGTCAGATATGACTGAAGTGTCTTAGCATGAATGCATGCGTACAAAGCATAATGTTTACAACACCAAAGATCTAGGTTTTTATTATTTTTCTCATTTAACTGAGGAACCTGAAGGATTGGGGTTACTTATCCAAAGCTACAGAGCTAATGAAGAGTAAATATACCACCCATACAGTCTAACTTACAACCAAACACACAAACATTTTAACACAGGGCCAAATAGTCCACATTTTAGTTCACTAAGAGAATAGATTTTAGTTTATTGAATTGTAATTTCTATATATGTACTTCTCAGGTTACAACAGAACAAAAAGTGTCCAGAATTTAAAATTCTATTCAGAAGCCTGAATGGCATTAAGCCACCATGACAACATCTTCTGTGAGTTGATTTTCCATCTTCCCAGCAACCTATGATTCTTTGAGATGAATTCAAACCTAACTCTTTCTTGACAGGGAAAGGAGGAACAAGGTTTTAATAGAGTTGATTAGAATTCACTAGAATATACCAATTTTTTTGACAGGACATGCCAAAATTTGTTGCATCCTGACACAATTTGAACAAAGCCCATTTATCTACATAGGCAACCCATTAACTTGATGTTAATATGGCATTACAGTAACTTGTGAATTTTTTCTCTCTCTTTTCCTTAAAAGGTCAGCTTGTGAGTTTGTTTACTTATTAATATGTGAACCCTGATTAGGTAATAGGAATAAAAAGCTATGCCAAGATAATGATTCTCCCAAAGTTAGTTGCTATCATTTACTTTTGGCATAATATTCTGCATCTTATACAAGTGAGAAAAGCAAGTGTATTTCTAAATTGTATGAGCTTTCACAGTTCTCATACTCTTAATGCTTTTTAGGCTCTACATACTTCTAAGAGCTTCCCAGGTGGCTCAGTGGTAAAGAACTCGTCTGTCAATGCGGAGACATGGGTTTGACTTCCAGTCAGGAAGTCTCCTGGAGAAGGAAATGGCTACCCACTCCAGTATTCTTGCCTGGAAAATCCCATGGACAGAGCAGTCTAGCAGGCTACAGTCTATGGGGTCACAAAAGATTCAGACACGACTTAGCGACTAAACAATAACAACAGCTGACTAAGAACTGGCTAGCAGCCAACCTTTGTTTTATAAAATCTGGATATTGCAGTTATTGAAAGTATTTTGCTGATGCTTTGATCCTGTGATTTCAAATGTGTAGTATTTTTACATTATGAAAGTTTTCACAGCAGCCTGTTTTACACATTGATTTAGAAGGGGTCTTTCTTCACCTACTTGGCCAGATATTAAACTGTACTTAAGCAGCTTTCTACTATAGGTCACATCTCTGTAACACATGGCACTCTAACCCATTTTGCCCCAAAGCTTACCCAGGTAAATTTAATTGTGTATTTAACCTAAAAAGAGGTCAATCAGGTTGAGAAAATGGAGTGCAATAGAGAGACAGTCTTCAGATACTTTTCCTGGCTATGCCTCTTCAAGGACCTTGAGAGGTTACTTAACTTAACCTGTTGGGCTTCCCTGGTAGTTCAGCTGGTAAAGAACCCACCTGCAATGCAGGGGACCTTGGTTCAATTCCTGGGTTGGGAAGATCCCCTGGAGAAGTGATAGGCTACCTCTCCAGTGTTCTTAGACTTCCCTGGTGACTCTGGCAGGCTACAGTCCATGGGGTTGCAGACTTGGCCACGACTAAGCATGCACACATGCATAACCTGTGAAATCTATACATGTATGTAAGTAATTGGATAATGGCTATAAAAATGGATTGTTCTGATTTGTACAACAACATTCATAAAATATTATTCACAAAGTCCAAAAGATAAAAACAACCCAAGTATCCATTAAAAGATAAAATATGGTATATACAAACCATGGAATATTATTCAGCCATAGAAAGAAATGAAGTTCTAGTGCATGCAACAACATTATGAGCTTTGAAAACATTATGCTAAATAACCCAGGCAAAGAAAGACAAGATATTATATAATTTGATTTCTACATTAGGCAAATATAGAGATAGAAAGTACATTAGAAGTCATCAGAGGCTGAAGAGAGTGGGCAGTGAGGAATGCAGACTTAATGCTTAATGAGTAGAGTTTCTATTTGGGATTATTTAAAAATTTTAGAAATAGTGGTGATGGTTACACAAAATTATGAATACAATTTTATTGTCACTGAAGTATACACTTTAAATTCCTCAAATGATAAATTTTATGTAATGTACAATCTTACATAATTTTTGTCACTCCAAACATTTTAATTCATATTACAAATGTTAATATCCATCACCAATCACTGTTTTAGCTTCAAAATTAAGGAGCAAGACAATTAAGGCTTTGGAATTTTCTTTGGTTTTAACCCTAGAGAGTTCATATCACTTTTTTATGTCCCCTTGGATTGGATGTATAGTTTTCCCACACAAATATTTTTTATCATTGACCATACTGCCTCTATTTTTAAAAGTTTATTCCTGATCTGATTTTTTTAATTAATAATGTCATATGCAAACACTTATTGAACTGTACACGTAAATAAATGAATTGTATGGTATGTATGTTGTATCTCAATAAAATGCTTAAAATACCAAAAAATGTATAGTTCTAAGGTTCAGGTGAATGTCAGCCACTAAAAGAGAGAAAGGGTATGAAAGGATTTAGGGACCACATGGAGAGGTCAAAGTAGTACTTGAGTGAGAGTTGACACAGTCGTAATCCCATAAAAAACTTGGATTTGCCTCCAGCTCTTTTCTGGGTATGCTTTATTTTTTTGTGGCACTTTCATATCTACCATCAAGATAGGTCCATTCTGGGAAGGCAATCATGACCTCATGGCTTAAGACCAACTACTTTGCTAAGCTCTTGGTACCATCCATGTTATACCTTATTAAGAGTTGAGGAACTGACTCGATATTGACACCTCCTATCTCCTCAGATGTAACTGTCCTGAAAGCAAGGATAACATTGCTCAGGCTTGCCTGCCTGTCCCATCAGTTATTCAGACCTCACTTCAGACCACAGACAGAGTTGACCACCATCGAAACTTTGACAGCATTTGTTATTATTTTTAGACCTCTCCATTTCCTCCCTTAACTGAAATATCCCTGGATACTTTATAACCTGACAGCTGCAACTCTTTTCACTAAAGAAAGAAAATGTCCAGAGCTATTAAGTCTAACCTCATATTTTATGCATTTGGAATTAACTTTGATTCTATATTCCAAGTTGTTCAGTAATCCATTGTTTCTAAGTTAACAACACCTCCTGCCACTCCCTTCCTTAGACTATTTCTATACCATGTGACATTCACAATACCATCATAGTATTCATCTCATTGCACAATTTTTGACATATCTGTCAGTCTCCCCTAGTAAACCATGAAATTTACAATGGCAAGGCTCATTTGCTTTTTATCTTCTCACTTGAGAGTAATGGGTCTGTAGTAGATGAACAAAAAAAGTGTTAGCTAAATGAATCAGAAATGATCCAGTAAATGAATGCTAATGAAAGACCCCAGTAAATAAAATAAATTCTTTACTGATTTAAAAAAAAGGCATTTCAGTGACAAATGTGTTCAATTTTGTGACTAGTAAGACCTTGGCCTGCAGTGGTTTAGAGTGGGACTTGGGTTCCTAGCCAGAGACTGGGCTGGGTCACAGCAGTGAAAGCAGCAGACACTAGCCACTAGACCAGTGGTCAGTGACAAAGGCCTTTGGCCCTTTGGTTTTGCAGAAAAGAATTTCCACAAACTGAAAAGTAGGGAAGCAAGTAAAGTATCTATTCAGGTCAGCTCAGTTCAGCCGCTCAGTCTTGTCTGACTCTTTGCAACCCCATGAACTGCAGCAGGCCAGGCCTCCCTGTCCATCACCAACTCCCGGAGTTCACTCAAACTCACATCCATCAAGTCGGTGATGCCATCCAGCCATCTCATCCTCTGCCATCCTCTTCTCTTCCTGCCCCCAATCCCTCCCAGAATCAGTCTTTTCCAATGAGTCAACTCTTCACATGAGGTGGCCAAAGTACTGGAGTTTCAGCTTTAGTATCATTCCTTCCAAAGAACACCCAGGACTGATCTCCTTTAGAATGGACTGGTTGGATCTCCTTGCAGTCCAAGGAGGGAAAAAAGTATAGTACGTGTAGATAGACACACAGGCAGACTCAGAGGGCGAGTCCCTGAGTTGTGCTGTTATGGCAGTTTGAATTACTTTTATGGAGTACTTCTTTCCAGGTTTCCTTTGGCCAATCATTTTGGCTTGCCTGGTTTGCAATCCATATTTGGTATATCTCAGGATCCTCCCATGTGTGTGCACGCATCTCTCAGCCGAGATGGATTTACCGGAAACGCATATGGGTAGGGAACATCTCTTGACATAACTCTTCTTTGGCTTCCAAGGAGTTTTTCTGCATGTGTGCGGTTGGGGAGATCTCCTGACTTTAAGAATAAGAAATATGTGGTCTGGGCAGGGCCCAGACTCTTTCCTTAATTGTCCTTCAACTCTTATCTTGGAGTTTCAGTTGGTAGGAAATGAATCCCCAACCACTTTACCCTGAGAGGGCCTGTCTATCTTCTGCCTCAATTTCATAGGACAATCATCAGTCACATGTGTAGAGATGTATATATACATAAATCTTTCCTGGTACCCCTTGCAGCCTCTGTAACTACACTATGCCTTCCTTACTGGTTGTGTACACAACTTTACAGTCCGAAGTTTGCAGTCATATTAAGTAAGAGCAAAGCATTGTCTTTCAAAATAAGCATAATTTCCTGCTGATGGCATCACAGAAGTGGATCAAAGTCTAGTTAACTACTTTTTTCCAGGTCCATTAATGGTGTTTACGGTACCCATTTAAACTAGTACTCAATTGATGTGCCACTAAGTATAAACCAGGAAGGATAGAATGCAGAACTCCTGATAAAACACTTAAAAATCCTGTCACTCTTGTCTAAGAAATACTGCATATTAACTATGTGCTCCAGATTTTTGGCCCACTTAATTCCAGTAGAAAATCTATGCAAGTTATTCAACCTTCTAGCTCGAACATTCACTAAAGCCAAGAGCTGAGATATACACAGAGCCTGTAAAACATGTGAATGAACCAAAGCTGGAATGTATTTATAGAATGACAAATTATCCACATTAAATTTAGATAGTGGAAGGGGAGTCTCTCAGGGATCTACAGATTTTAGATTTCATATGAACATTTGTTTGATTCTGATGTCGGGCTGTTCCATTTAAGATAACTATTTTTATAATGTGGCATTTCCCCAGTATTATTTTTGTTCTATTGAATAAGACTACTTGGGACAATTAAAAACTGTTAATGTCAACTCCTGAATGGATAAAATTTAATACTGGGAATAGTGATGCTTATTGTGTAAATATTTATACAAAAATGATATAGATTTAACTTTAGATGTTGCTTAATATTCACTCACAAAGAATTTATTAAATATTTATTGAATCTATTTGCAAAGCAGAAACAGAGACAAAGACATAGGGAATAAATGCATGGGCACAAATGGGGTAAGGGGGGTTGGATAAATTGGGATTAACATATACACATTACTATGTATAAAATAAATATTGAGAACCTACAGTATAGCACAAGGGAAAAAGAAGGTATCAGTATGATTTGTTCATAGGACATATATTAAGTTAACCTTAAAAATGCATTCCAATATACTTTAGGTGCAGACAAATACCGTTTGATTGCACTTATACAAGGCACCTGCTGCTGCTGCTGCTGCTAAGTCGCTTCAGTCACGTCTGACTCTGGGCAACCCCATAGACGGCAGCCCCCCAGGCTCCCCCGTCCGTGGGATTCTCCAGGCAAGAACACTGGGGTGGGTTGCCATTTCCTTCTCCAATGCAGGAAAGTGAAGAGTGAAAGTGAAGTTGCTCAGTCGTGCCCGACTCTTAGTGACCCCCTGGACTGCAACCTACCAGGCTCCTCCGTCCATGAGATTTTCTAGGCAAGAGTACTGGAGTCGGGTGCCATTGCCTTCTCCGTGATACAAGGCACCTAGAGCAGTCAAATTCACATTGTTGGGCAACTCTTACCATCATCCATCTCCTGAATTTTTCACCTGCCTAAACTGAAACCCTTTAAACATTAAGCACTAACTACCCTTCTAGGTGCCTTGTATCTAGAACAGTCAAATTCGTATAGCCTCAAAAAGTACATTGATGGACACTAGGGGTCCAGGGATTGGGAGGGAGGGTGGGTAGTTAGTGTTTAACGTGGAAAGGGTTTCAGTTTAGGCAGGTGAAAAATTCAGGAGATGGATGATGGTAAGAGTTGCCCAACAATGTGAATGTACTTAGTGCTCCGAACTGTACAGTTAAATATAGTTAAAATAGTATGTTTTATATTGTATGACTTTTACCACAATAAAAAATTATTTACTGAGACTTTACTATGAACCAGACACCATGTTAGGTGTTAAGGACATGGGAGATAATGGACATAGTTTTATTCTGAAAGAAAAGAATTCACAATGTACTGGGGAGAGACAGGTAAAGTAATAGTTCCAATATTTGATCAGCAAAGTGGAGATAATCACAGGAAGACTAATAGAACATTGCAAGTGGACACCTAATTCAACCTATGGATCATGGATGGCTTCCAGGAGGAGGTGGCAAATAGGAATTCGGAGCAGAGAAGAAAACAAGGGCATTCTGGATAAAGAGACAGCATGGAAGAAACCCAGAGACATAAGCAAACCATCACCAGTGGCAGAATACGATCCTTTTGGTCACTCAAGAGGTTCTTAGTGTCAAGCATTAGTTAAATCAGCTGCTGTTTTCTGCGCTTGGGCTTGATTTCTTTCCCGCATCATCAGATTAATTTGCCTTTTCAGGTTTGTCCTGAGAGTCTTAATCAAATCTATTCTTGTGATTTGGATCTGGGCCTAATATGAGCAAATGACACCTTTATATCTATTCACTCTAGCTTGATTATCTATTCCAGGTGACTATCCAAGCAAGTGGCACCCAACAGTATGAAGCATGCAAAACATTTTCAGTTGAAAAATCTACATTACTTTACAACTTTAAATCATGTGCTTACCTCATCAACTCATTTGCCCTCACAGCCATCTTGGGTGATAGGTATTATTAATGATCATACCCACTTTTAAAAGTGAAGAAAAAGGAAATTCATAGAGGTTTCTCACAGAAAATACATGGCACATTCGAACTGGGTCAATCAAGATAGTTTAACATAAAGATTACTTATAAAATGTGGACAAAGTTTAGGATCACCAACAAGGGAGAATGTGCTACCCTGGGCTATTGAAGCCAGTAGAGAGCCTTTATTACCCTAAGCCTGGGTATTAGTATACTACTGTTGCTGTAACAAATTGCCACCAATTTAGTGGCTTAAAATAACACGAATTTATTATCATACAGGTCTGCTGCTGCTGCTAAGTCACTTCAGTTGTGTCCGACTCTGTGTGACTCCATAGACGGCAGCCCACCAGGCTCCCCCGTCCCTGGGATTCTCCAGGCAAGAACACTGGAGTGGGTTGCCATTTCCTTCTCCAATGCATGAAAAGTGAAAGTGAAGTCGTTCAGTCGTGTCTGACTCTCAGCAGCCCCATGGACTGCAGCCTACCAGGCTCCTCCATCCATGGGATTTTCCAGGCAAGAGTACTGGAGTGGGGTGCCATTGCCTTCTCCATGGTCAAGGAGTCACAAATACAATATCATCATGCTAAGTCATGAGGTCGACAGAGACGAGTTGCTTCTGGAGGTTCTAGGAGAGAATCCTTGTTCTGGCTTTTTCTGGCCTTTAGAGGCCACCTGCATTCCTTGGATCAGGTCCTCACATCACATCTTCTTTTCTCCCTGTTTCCAGGTTCCCATAGTTTCTATGGCACAGCAAAGTGAGTCAGTTATACATGTATATATATCCTTTCTATTTTTAAATTTCTTTCCCAGTTAGGTCACCACAGAGCATAGAGTAAAGTTCTCTGTGTTATACAGTATGTCCCCATTAGTTATTTATTTTATACATAGTATCAATAGTGTACGAAGTCCCTTTTAAGGTACAAGGCAATGGTCATGGGTTCCAGGGAAGAAGGTTATCTTTGGGGGCTGTCATTCAGCCCACCATGACCAAAGAGACAAGGGAAGGGAAGGTGATCAGAGCTCAGAGAGAGATATGTAGAGAGGTTACCTGATACATGATGCCTGTCTTCTTCAGAGAGAGACAGCTGAACATGCAGACCTTCCAAGGAGGACCTTGAAGAATAAATACCCTGTGTTCATGTGCTCCCACCTCTGACCTCCTTCCTAGGTCTCCCGTTGGCCAAGCTCAACCAGTAGCCGGAAGGCAGTGAGAGCCCACTAATGACACCTGTGCACGTCGGGCTCTCAGAGGCACAACCCGGTGGAGCAGAGTGAAGCGAGGTCCTCAGGGCAAACGAAAGACATCCAACAATCTTCCTTCTGTAAAACTCTTCTTAATTTTCACTTGTTCTTATAAAAGATATATGTGCTCATTAATTCAAATGCCTAACAGTAAAGGATAAAAAATAAAATAGAAATCCTACCCCCAAACCTACACCAACATCCTCCATACCCACTTCCTAACTCAACCTCCCGGTGGCAGATGTCTGCATCAGAGGAAGAGTAGGTGTGAAAAAATTGATTACATACATAAAATCTTTTTTGACCTTTTGCCTGATGCAAAATATGCAACAATGCTATTCTTTCTGCCTGAAATTCATCTCCCTTCATTATTGTCTGCTTAAGTCCTACCCACTTCTCAGGTCTCATCTCAAATAGTGCTTCTTCATGAAAGCTGTACCTAACTTCCCAATATAGACACCCATCCCTATATACTTTATACTCTTCTTCAGGATCTGGCATTTTCCTTTAGTCCATAAAGGTACTTTTATTTGTCTGTTTAATTGATTAATGCAAGTATGTTTATCTCCCCATCGGTTTCTGAGCTTTAGGAGGACGATACCCTGTAACACCAGCAGTGGTTGGCATGTACCAGAAATGAAATGCTTTATGTCTATGTGTGTATCTTAAAATTTCACATCTACAGCAAAAGTTCAAAGTTAAGTACAAGCAAACTCATCAATATTTCACATATTTTCACATCTATTCTCTGTCTGGTTTATCCCCTCTTCCTTTCTCCCTCCCCCATTTTTGTCTCCTTCTCTCTCTTTTTCTCTCTTCTTGTTGATTTATGTTCTACATATCTTGATTTCTAACTCATACTCTATTTTGACATCTGAAAATGTGAAATAATACTTAACTCAGGCTGGGGAATTTTCTTACTGTTTTCTTCTGCTTCATGGTGGGTTTTGGGGAGACTGTTTATCAGCTGACATTGTATGATTCACATTTCTGTTTTCTTCTTTTATTAGCTTTGATTGCCATCTTCTGTTCATTGCGATGGAGAAGGAAATGGCAACCCATTCCAGTTCATTGCAAAATGTCTTCTATTTTTTCCGGGCCAGAGAAATAGTGGTGTGGGTGGCTGAGCTGAAGAGAGTTTTTTTCTGTCAGTCGGGGAAGCACAGTTTCTAAAATCAATAGTGCTTTCTTTTGTTCTTTATAGAAAGTTTCAGTGTATCTTCTTACTTTGTGATTCTTTTATATTTTGGTAAGACTCTTGATTTTCATTGTTTTTTTCCCTTTTTTCTCTTCATCAGCAAACCTTCAAGGTTGCTCCTCATCTGCAGATAGTGTCTTAATGAGACTCCAGCCTCTAGTCTTGTATATACTTTCAATCTCCTTACCTTCAGTGCTGTGAGCTATCAAGTCTTGGTCCTGTCCTCAATATTCCCCCTCTAACGGTGGGACTCCTTTCGTCCAGAGTTAGTAATATTTGTGTTCTGTCAGCCCTATGCCCCTGTCACCTCCTTCTCTCTTCCTTGCAGCATTCACATGACTCTCAGTTGCAGCATGGGCTCTGTCGCTGGTCTGGAGCTATTTCCCTACGTACGTGTGAATTGTGGTTGTGGCGTTCTCTGTCTCCAGTCAGGTTATAGCCATATATCGTGAGTAATTTTCTCTGTTCTCCTTGGGAATCTGTATTGTTTTTTGGAGAATGTCTAGAGAAATTTGGATTTAGAAGCACTCCTTATATCATGGGAAATGAGAATTTCAATTGTGTTTTGAAAACACAATTTGAAAAAATAGATATTAACTGCCGCTTTAATGCCAAATATGACCATGAATTCAGACTTCCCTGATAGCTCAGTTGGTAAAGAATCTGCCTGCAGGAGACCCCGGTTCGATTCCTGGGTCAGGAATATCTGCTGGAGAAGGTATAGGCAACCCATTCCAGTCTTTTTGAGCTTCCCTTGTGGCTCAGCTGGTAAAGAATCCACATGCAATGAGGGAGACCTGGGTTTGATCCCTGGGTTAGGAAGATCCCTTGGAGAAGGGAAAGGCTATCCATTCCAGTATTCTGGCCTGGAGAATTCCATGAACTGTATCGTCCATGGGGCCACAAAGAGTTGGACACAAATGAGTGACTTTTACTTTCAAATGGCCAGGGAAGTATTCAAGTATCAGATGTTGGGTTAACTCATATTTTTATTAGTAAATTTAAGAAACCCTTTCCCCAAAATTGATCTCTACCTAAAGACCAGCCACATCAATAGTAGTATCTTCTCCAACCCTTAATTTTTCTTCAATCCTTACAGAATTTCTCTGTAATGGTAGAGAGCTAATCAGTGTTGTTGTTGAGACTTGTAAAAGTCCCCACATATCTGTTCTTTACTTCCTTTTTGTGAACGGAAGCCTGTTTTAGCTAGGCATATGTCTGTGCTAAGTAAAGACTACACTTCTTAGCTTCCCTTATAGCAACATAGGGTCATAGAACATGTACTCAATGGTATGTAACTGAAAATATCATGGTGTGACTTCTGTAGAGATCCCTAAAAGAAATGGGTACACTCTTATTTAGCTTTCCTCATTTTTGCTGGATGGAATACCAACATAATGGTTGGAGCTCAAGCAGCCATCTTAAACTAGGAGGTGAAAATCCCACATGTTCAATATAGAAGAATTACAAGATAGAAATAACATGGTTCATTGATAATTGTAGAGCTGTCATATCATTTTAGGAATGCTAAATTGTAAGTTGCATTTAACGAAGGGAAAACTAAGTATCTGTGAATTTAAGCTACTGTAATTTTGTATACCCTGTCATTTTTAGCCAGACCTAATTCTAAAAGTAAGCTGGAAATCTAAAAGTAAGCAGATATACAGATATACAGAACTGCTCTGTATCAACTGTAGCTGCTAAATATAGTACTAAAATTACCTTTGGCTCATATAAGTGTAGTTCATTTCTGAGTCATCAAGAATAGCATTGCTTCATTTTACACATGGAACTGTTTATATTATGTATAAATTTTATCCATCTTCTTGTTTATGAAATTGACTCTATATTATAAGATACTTGACCTATTATCTTTAACTTATAATTACCATAATTTCTCCAACTTTGTTTCTTTAAAAAGCTCATGGATATTTTGTAAGATTGAGTCTTAAGTACTTTATAGTATATGTTTCCAGTGAAAATGAATGCTTTTTTCATCTATTTTATAATTACTTATTGCTGTTGCTTTGTATAAGTTGGTTCAATATCCAACAACCTCGTTAAACTCTCATATTAATTCTAAAAGTTGCTTGTAGATAACTCAATTCTGTTTTTAAAGTGTTTAGGAAACATCACTGTAAATTAATTTATTTACTGTGCAATAGCCAGTCCAAAAGACTAAACTAGGTCAATGGACAAAATTGAGATGGATAAGTAAACAAGGTATACCCTGAATCAGTAGAAAGTTAATACACTTTAATGCACCATAAGATATTGAATTTCTCTATTTCTATAAATTAGCATAAGAATAAAAGAATCAGTCATGTCCGTAAAATAACCATTAATTTGTATTCCTCATGGATTTCAATAAACTGATCAACTTAGTTTTTGGAATTTCTTTAGGTCAATATAGCAGCTTATTTATAGGGAATAAGCCCACTTTGGGAGAAGGCAATGGCACCCCATTGCCTGGAAAATTCCATGGGCTGAGGAGCCTGGAAGGCTGCAGTCCATGGGGTCGCTAAGAGTTGGACACAACTGAGCGACTTCACTTTCACTTTTCACTTTCATGCATTGGAGAAGGAAATGGCAACCCACTCCAGTGTTCTTGCCTGGAGAATCCCAGGGATAGGGGAGCCTGGGGGGCTGCCGTCTATGGGGTCGCACAGAGTCGGACACAACTGAAGCGACTTAGCAGCAGCAGCAGCAGCAGCAAGCCCGCTTTAGAAGTTTTGTTGACACTGGATAGAGGCTCAAACAGCCTAAAATAGTCTTGGTGAAGGAATGAATACTAGCACTTCAAAAGCCAGCTCAGTCAAATTCTTCATTCATATTGGATGACACAGTTCTTCTAAAATTACTCACACAGGAGATTTGCAACAGCATAAATTATTTTAAGTGGCTGATATCACATTCTATGAAATCTTTTACCATCAATGAATGGCTGGTGCGCCTGTCTGCTCTTGACAAATGAGAATGGAATATATTAGTCATAAAGAAGAATAAGCTCTCCAAGTTAAAAAATGGAAATAAATAAGAAAAGCAAATCATGAATAAATATCAAGCTTTGAGAAGAAAGTTGAAAAACTCTGCCAGATTTCATGAGAAACTTTTCTCTGTTTTACAGTTCAAAACAAGTCTTTACAGTGATTCAATTGTTTTTCACCCTTCAACTCATTCAGAGTCCATTTTATAATCTTACATTGTTAATTTAATTTTATTATATTTTCTATTTTAGCATTGCTCTAGCAGAGAAGAAAAGTTATCTTTGGCCTGTGTCTGAGACCAATCATAAAGTGACATACTATTGTTTTATATTCCATTAAGAAAAAAAATCATGGTGATTGTAGAAAACATGTGATGGAAAGTAATCACTTATCTTCTAAAACAATTTTCCTTAGAATTAACCTTGGTGATAATATTGACCTGCAGAGGAACCACCTTGAGCCTCATTCAACATCAGTGTTTTTTGTAATGTATAATGTGTAATTTGCTGTTACTTTTATTCATATAAATAATTCATTATAATAATAACTGTGATCAGAGTCATATCTAGGTCAGGAGTCAAAAATCACTAGTAGATTCCTAATGAAAATTAGAGAATTCCAATGGCAGGTGGACACGCAATGAAAAAGTCAACTCTGCTAGTAATTGAGGAGTTAACATTTTATACCCACTTGACTGATAAAGTTTTTGAAAATTCTGACAATAATATGTTGGCAATAGAGACTCTCAGGCATTACTGAAGGGGATATACCTTTGGGACAACCACTTTGATAAGCATCTAATTCATACCTAACAAACTGAATTTATGCACTCAACCCATGAATTCTAGCCCTAAATTTGTCTTCTCACATATGTTTAAGAGCAAGTGCAAAAAAATGCTTATCACCAAACTGTTTAAATAGTGAAAAAAATTGTAAACAACCTAAACATCCATCAACAGGAGACTGGAAAAACAAAAATGTGATATAATCATTCAAAAAAAACCACTGCACTAAATAATAAACAAGCCTGCTGCTGCTAAGTCGCTTTAGTCGTGTCTGACTCTGTGTGACCCTATAGACGGCAGCCCACCAGGCTCCCCCATCCCTGGGATTCTCCAGGCAAGAACACTGGAGTGGGTTGCCATTTCCTTCTCCAATGCATGAAAGTGAAAAGTGAAAGTGAAGTCACTCAGTCGTGTCCGACCCTCATCGACCCCATGGACTGCAGCCTTCCAGGCTCCTCCGTCCATGGGATTTTCCAGGCAAGAGTACTGGAGTGGGGTGCCATTGCCTTCTCAACAAGCCTAAACAGATAAAATAAACAAACAAGGTTTACAGATTATGATATGTATAAATATTACTTTAAAAACTCTTTGTAAAGAATATGTTTAATATGAAACAATTTTCATATAAATTTTAAAAGGTAAACAACATACTATAGTTTATGATTGTATACTTGAAAAATGAAGACATTCTAGAAAATTATAGACACCAATTCCAGCAATGGATAAAGAATAGCAGTGTGATAGAAAACAAGTATACAGAAATTTTCAACTCCTGTAGTATTACACATCTTGGAGAAGGCAATGGCACCCCACTCCAGTACTCTTGCCTGGAAAATCCCATGGACGAAGGACCCTGGTAGGCTACAGTCCATGGGGTTGCTAGGAGTTGGACACGATTGAGCGACTTCACTTTCACTTTTCACTTTCATGCATTGGAGAAGGAAATGGCAACCCACTCCAGTGTTCTTGCCTGGAGAATCCCAGGGACGGGTGAGCTTGGTGGGTTGCCGTCTGGGGTCGCAGAGTCAGACACAACTGAAGCGACTTAGCAGCAGTAGCAGCAGCAGTATTACACATCTGATATGGCAAATGAATGAATACATGCCTGTTATTCTCTATAATTCTCATATTTGATTATAATTATAATAATTCATATAGCCTTTATACTTCATGCTGATAAGAAGCAGTATACATCTCAGAACCCTATACCCCATTGAGTAGGGTATAGGGGTTCTTTTTTTTCTAATTAATTTTTATTGGAGTATAGTTGCTTAACAATGTTGTGTTAGTTTCTACTGTACAAAAAAGGGAATCAGCTTCTTTGGATTTCCCCTCTTCTTTGGATTTCCTTCCCATTTAGGTCACCAGAGAGAACTGAGTAGAGTTTCCTGAGCCATACAATATGTTCTCATGATTTTTCTATTTTACACATAGTATCAATAGTGTATATATGTCAATCCCAATTTCCCAATTCACCCCACTCCTCCTTTCCCCTCTTGGTGTCCATATATTTGTTCTCTACATCTGTGTTTCTTCTATTTCTGTTTTGCAAATAAGATTATCTGTACCATCCTTCTAAATCCACATATATGCACTATTATGTGATTTTTTTTTTCTCTTTCTGACTTACTTCACTGTGTATGATGTCTCTAGAACCATCTACATCTCTACAAATGATCCAGTTTTGTTCCTTTTTATGACTGAGTAATATTCCATTGCATATGTGTACGACAACTTCTTTATCCATTCCTCTGTTGATGGACATTTAGCTTGTTTCCATTTCCTGGCTATTGTAAATAGTGCTGTAATGAACATTGGGGCACATGTGTCTTTTTGATTTATGGCTTTCTCTGGGTATATGTATATGCCTAGTAGTGAGATTGCTAGATCATATGGTAGTTTTATTTTTAGTCCATTAATGAGGTCTCCTGGAGACCTCCCCCTGGAAGATGAGAATTCCCAGAGGAAAGGAGGGGATATTACTTATTTAGACTCTTCTACCAGCTCAGGCCACTCTCTAAAATCTACCTAGAAACTTGACTTAGAAGCAACATAGGAACACCACAAACTCCATGCTTGAGTTCTAAAGCTCAAGCATTACTTCTATAAGTAAAGAGTAGGAATTTTTCCCATGCTTCTCTGTATTTCCTCATTTCCAACTCTGGATAACTTGTTTTCATATCTGCTTTACTTACTTTGACAGGAAAGAGTGGCTTTTATTTTCTCTATAGATGTGATATGTTTGGACATAGAGAAACTTCTGTTTGTGCACTCTATTTTTTTAATGTAGAAGGAAAGTAGAGTCTATGGTCAATAGAACTGGTTTCAAAACTTGGTGCTATATGTGATTAATGAGCTGAGTGATTTCTGAAGTTTTTAACAACGTCTTATCCTGCTTCATTTTACAAAGAAGAGTGGGAAACTACTCAGTGTTCTATGGTAACCTATATGAGAAGAGAATCTGAAAAAGAATAAATGTATGTATAGGTATAACTGAATCACTTCGCTATACACCTGAAATGGCCACAGTATTGTAAATAAACTATACTCCAATAAAATTTTTGAAAACTTAAAAGGAGTAGTATTTGTGGGATTCTTATGAGAATCAGAAGAAATTAAACAAGTATTTATTAGAGAATATATTTTAAAATATTTTATGGTAACTTGTATAGTTGTGGTGACCATGTTTATAATATTAAAGTTCAATTCACTGAACACAATTTTATAAGAATCCAGCTAAGCTAATAGTCATATAGCTTTTCAGAGTTCCACAAATATGACATTCCCATACTCCCTGCAGAAGTTAGGTACATAAGTACTTAGCCTAGTACCCAATTAGGTGCAGAAGTACCTAGCTTGAGCTATGTATTCCACAGATGTATTATAAATATGAAGCACAAAAAGAAGTTATAAGTTGTTATTATTTTCATTCCTCTCACTTGCTCCTATTAACTGCCTTGTAAAGCTTGTGAGCTATCATGCCTGAACTCATTCATTACAATCAGCCACTGTAAAATCTTTTGGATTCAGTGTTGATCACTTTTGGCCTATGATGCTCTCCTCAATTCTCTTTCAGTTGTTGTCCTTTACTAATGGTCTTAATGACTTCACCCTGTATGTTGTAACCTTCCCTAAACCCTGATCTCAAGTTCTTCAATCTAGTGTCTGTCATCTCTATCTTATTTTATATGCACATCAACATACCTGGAATTACTCTACTTCCAAAATCAAAACCTAAGAAGTGTCCTCTCTGAATCAACCCTCAGGCTTATAGTTTTTATTTCTTTTTCTTGATCTCACTGAGCCTACTCCTTATCCCCAGTGTGCCTTTGATCTGGGTCTCTTTCAGTTCTTTCAGACTATCCCATCCATCAAGAATTACTGATCTTCCTACCCCAGCCTCAGTTTCATGATCACTCATTTCAGAATTGCTCTCATCAGAAACATAGAGTTATTTATAATCTTCATGTCAACTTTTCACTTTCTAAATCTGATTAAACCCATTATGTTATTCATCCTCTTCTGTCCTCAAACCACAAAATATATCTTCTACCCTGCTTCTGAAGGAATCACTTTCCTAAAGAAGCTTCCTCAGTTGAGCTGCCATACCATCTTTTTTTATTAGACACCAAATATTTCTCAACCTGTTGCAATCTGACCTCTCATTCCAGTATTCTTAAGCCCACTTCTTTATGGTTTTCAAAGACCTTGTGCTCATCCAATGTTTCCTGGGTAAACTGTAATAACTTGACACTTTCCTACTCTTTGGCTGTCTTTTACTTTGATGCCTCTATTTCACATTCTCCTGCTTCCTTCCGTTCAGTGAAGGCATTCTTTATACATGTACTCTTTATCCTCTTCTGCAATTGCTCCAATTTTGCAGATCATCTGTAATCATGGTCTCACTAACTGCCTCTCAACAGATGGTTCTCAAATCTCTGCCCCCAGCATAATTTCTCCTGAATTTCCTACTTCCTAATGATTCTCTCTTCCAAGAGTTCTACTAGCAACACAAATAGGCATCCCCCTCCAGATCCTGAAACCCTCTTAAGACCTCATCTTCCCACTTCAGTAAATGCTGAAGTTGAGCCTGTTACTCAGATAAGCCCAGAGCCTCTTGTTTATCTTTTATTACTCTCCTATTCTACCTTTCATCCTCAGTTTGTGCATTAAAACTCTCCATGTCTGTGGAATTCTCTCCTATTCTACCTTTCATCCTCAGTTTGTGCATTAAAACTCTCCATGTCTGTGGAATTCTCACCCTTCTTTTGGGTTCTAATGCCCCTTTTATCTCTTTATCTGGCTCTTAGGATAATATGCTGTTTGCTCCTTTCCTTGACCCTCTTGTGGAAACTTCTTTCCAATTACATCTAATCCAACCTCTGCCAAAGGGAACTTTTGATCAAAGCATGGCTCTGATTAGATTACATCTCTACTCAGAAATTATCAGTTGTCTATGTATTACAGTTGACTTTATTAAGTATGGAATTGAAAAGCCCTCATGATCCAGGTCCAATTCATCTTCTCTGGCCTCCGTATGCAACTCCTCTCTGAAGTTGTTGTTGTCCAGTAGCTAAGTTGTGTCTGACCCTTTGCAACCCCAAGAACTGCAACACACCAGGCTTCCCTATCCTTAAATGTCTCCCAAAGTTTGCTCAGATTCATGTTCACTGAGTCAGTGATTCCAATCAACCATCTCATCCTCTGTCACCCCTTTGTCCTCCCACCCTCAATCTTTCTCAACATCAGGGTCTTTTCCAATGAGTTGGCTCTTCACATCAGGTGGCCAAAGTTTTGAAGCTTCAGCTCCAGCATCAGTCCTTCCAATGAATATTCAGGGTTGATTTCCTTTAGGATTAACTGATTTAATCTCCTTGCTGTCCAAGAGATTCTCCAAAGTCTTCCCCAGCACCACAATTTGAAAGCATCAATTCTTCAGTGATCAGCCTTCTTTATGGTCCAGCTCTCACATCCTTATATGACTACTGGAGAAACCATAACTTTGACTAATGGACCTTTGTCAGAAAAGTGATGTCTCTGCTTTTTAATACACTGTTTAGGCTTGTCAAAGCTTTTCTTCCAAGGAGCAAGGATCTTTTAATTTTGGGGCTGCAGTCACTGTCCACAGTGATTTTAGAGCCCAAGAAAATAAAATCTGTCAGTGTTTTCACTTTTTCCCCTTATATTTGCCATGAAGTGATGGTACCAGATGTGATGATCTTAGTTTTTTGAACGTTGAGTTTTAAGCCAGCTTTTCACTCTCCTTTATCACCTTCATCAAGAGGCTCTTTTGTTTCTCTTCACTTTCTGCCATTAAAGTGGTATTGGTTTCAGTCTTGGCTCTACTACTTTACTGTTGTCTTACGTACTGATCATATTGGTCAATTCCTTATAGTCCTCCAGAAATTATTTGGGGAGCTGGAAATACATAAGTGAGCAAGAATACAAGGTTCCTGCTCTCACAGAACTTGTACATTCTTTCAGTAAGTATTCATCAGGAATCTACTGTGTGCCACAAATGTCTATTGCTATTTGGGTACAGGGGATACAGTGGTGAATAAAACAGACAGATAAGTAAATAAATAAATGAATGGCTGAATATACAAACACAACTATATAATGGATAAGTAAAAACCACTATAATTAGTTTCAAGATTTGATAGGCCAAATAGGGGAGGCCTGTCCAAGCTGTGGACACTTGGGTTGAAAGCTGGGGAAAGACATCCCAGAAGAGGGATTAGCAAGTGCAAATGCCCTTGGCAAGAATGTCAAGAATGAGCTTGGACTTATTAGAGAAATAGGAAAGGATTATGTGAGGGAAGGGTGCTGTGACTTTAGGCAAGTTATATTGTCTATACCTCAGTTCCTTCACCTCTGCAATGATACTGTACTGAAATGATACCAATACTGCACTTCATCATTTTTTAGTGAGAATAAAATGAAATAATACATGTGACATGCTTAAAAGGTGGTATTAACTGCTCAGTAAGTGGTAACTGTTACCACTTTTGATGCAACCACTGCACTAGGACTTCATGATAGTCACCCCTCCCAAGTGCTCCAGACTTCCTCTCCCCATTTCAGCATATCTTTTGTTCATGATGTTCCTTTCTTTAATACAGAAATTTCATTTCCCCTCAACTTTCTTTATGAAAATACTATCCATATTTAAATACCATCTCTTCCATGAATCCTGCTCTGGTTTCACCAGCCAAATGCCATTTCTCATTTCTGGGCTTCCTTAATACTTTGTGAACTTTCTTTTCTAGCCTAAATCACATTCCCTACTGCCTCACTTCCTTCACTGGATTCTGAGCCTCTTTAGGATAAACCAAGTGTTCAGTGTTGTCCTCACTCTAATACCCACACGTGACATCACCTTGCCCAATTTTGTAAATGCCTCATAAATATTTATCAAATTGATTTGGAATTGAACTAATTCAATTCACTTTGGGCTTGTCACTTGATCTTTTTCATTACTGCTTAATCTATCAAAAGTAATTTATGATTTGTACTTTTCTTAGAAATAATATAGGCACACTACTCTACACCAGATAGGAACGAATACACTGTTGTGTGTTGTGAATCCTCATTGTTCATGGTGGTTATGTTCTGTAAAGTTCTACAAATACCTGGTTAGCAAATACTGAGTCACTGCTCCTAGAAGTAATACAGGGTTAGGTTCTTGTGAATCTCTAGCTACAACCTTTTTGTCAGCCAGTTAATACATAAACTTATTTAATGTGGATTGATGATTAAAGACACCATAGTGAATATGTATTATTGGCTCATTAGCATTCAACTCACAGCCAACTTTATAATGCATGCCTGGATGAAGTTTCTCTAGCGCACCTATTTTTCCCATAAAGCACCTCACAGCCTTCTTGCATTTAGGATTGCCAGACAGCACTTCAGCTGTATGATTGAGGACCATGTTAAACAGCAACATCACCAGTGAAACACAAAAATATGAAAGATATGACACTAAATATATTACCAAAAAACACACTTGTTTACAGTATAAGCTGAAATGAAAAGACAGTTCATCGACTTATTGAACCTAAACTGGGACTCAAATTTTCCTCTGTTCTGCACCAGTCCACAAATGATCACGAAAACACTGTGAGTTTTGATTTGGGGGTTACAAACAAATTTTTACAAGTTGGCAAGTTCACAAATACAAAATCCATGAAAAATGAGGTTTAACTAGATTGCCTCTGTGGTGTGTTGTTACAGTCATGGTCCCACATTAATTCGTGTGAAGAAACCAAGACTATTGTGCTAGAGAGGAAGGGCAGCATCCCTCACAAGACCACAAAATGACTGCAGCATGTAAGTCACTCTAGGACACTCAGTAAGAGAGTTGACCAGCTCAGACCATTGTAAATTGCTGAGTCACAGACTGTAAGCAAATAAAATGCTGGGTACTTTAAACCATTAACTATTGCAATAAATTGTTAAAAAATTGTTTGTAATAGATAACCTGTACAGCCTCAATATTCTTCAAGTCTATAATTTTAAGAAGATTTTTTAAATTGCATATTTCAAAGAAATCTGAAGTTTATTTGGAAACATCTCAAATAATCTTAAATAATTTACTTCTCTCATACGTTGCATATTAGAATGCTTCCTTCTAGATTTTCAAAGAAATCAAATGACATCTTGCCATCCAGATTCATCTTAAGCAATGTGATTGCCCAGGTTCACCATAGTTGGCAAGGAGAGCAACATCCCCAAGGCAATCGCTTATTCTTCTGATATCTCCCACTGGGAGCATTTCTGCAGTAAAGACTACATCCACCCTTCTTCCTTCCTTCTTCCCTTCCTCCTTTCCTCTTCCTCCTCCTCCTTCCCATCTCCTCTTCCTCCTACTTCTCTCTCTTTCTTTCTATCTGCAACAGTAAGCCAAGCCTCTCTGACTTGTAAGAGCTTTTCTTTTTTAACTTTCTTAACTCCCATCCAAGTCAGATTGTTAATTATAGACCTAACAATGTCTTGTTTTACTATAGGACTTCCTGCAGTGCCTACACTAATGATTTTCATTTGTTATGGATGCATGAGCATGCATACACAGTCAAAGTTAAGAGGAAAAAAGATCTAGGACTTCCTTTTCAAAAATGGAATTTGGAATGTAGGTTGATAAGAGGCATTGTGACATAAAATCTATACATCTGTATCTGACCATAATAGTGAACTGTTATTTAAAATCTTGCTTGTAAACTGTTCATACTATGTTCTTTATTTTGACTTTTAAAAATTCTTTGATATTAAGCCTGACAAACTACAAACCATACTAAAGATTGCTGTGCTTTTATGCTCATTTCTTGTAAAGAAAGAGCTATGAAGGGAATTAAGAAGGACATGATGTTTGAAACACTCAAGAACAGACTTGTAGGCTTTGGAATTTCAGGACTCTGTAAGAAAATGCCCATGGTATAGGAGGTTGGGGTTCTAGCCCATGTAGTTATGGATTCAGTTTTCTTTTAATACTCTGTGTTTAGACTATGACATTTGGAAGTCAGCTCATACATAAAATGGAGAAAAGTGAAAAATTATAGAAATAAAAAGAAATAAAATAAAAAATAAAAATTATAGAAATAAAATTAAAATTATAGAATAAAAAGTTGAGGAGTCTGTCCCTGACAGGAGTTTCCTTTCTAGTAAAGCAAGACATGACATTGTAAACCATAACAAATTTCTTATAAATCTCTCCTCTGTAGTCACTATCTTATAGTTTTGAGAAGAACATATGACACTTAAAAAAAAAAATTTCCACATAATTTCTACACAGATTGGCTAAATCTATAAAACTTGGCTAAATCTATAATATTGAAAGTTGAATACTCATAGGAACAATTTAAAGACTTCATAAATTGAAAATATCGAATGTACGCGAATCCTGTCCTTCCAGAAAAGAACAATCATTGAGAAATCTCCCCATCATCATCTTGCCTTCCAAACTCCTCTCACCATTTTTTGCTTCAGAAAATGGTCAATGATAAAGAATCCCTCCCCATGTGACTCAAATAAGACTCACTGTCCACTCTTTCTCATGACTCCCTAAATACTCCAGATGACTCCTTGTTTATCTGCCTATTTTTAAAGAAAAAAATTTTTTTACACTTTGAGATAAGACTTTATCACAATAGGAGTCAACTTGATTGTGATAAGGAAGAGAGATTGTGCTCAACTCCAATTCCAACAAGGATAAAGGGAGATTTGTAGCCAACAAGCACAGTGAGAATATCAGTAGATGTAAAATTACTAAGAGGAAATATCAAGGGTAAAGGAACTCATGGGGAAAACTGGCCTAACAGTATTCTTGCTAAGAACAAAACAATGAATTATGCATCAAAGGTGGGATGAGAAACTTGATCAGATATCAAGGATGCTCTGATATCCAGGTTGAGATATTCTGCTTCGCTGACTTAGCAGGATTCTTACCAAAACTGGACTCAACAATAACAAACAGAGGCAAAGGTCAAGAGTGTCCCTAAGAAGAGGGCTCAGAGGAGCCTAATTCAAGTTTGGTCAAGGAGTATCTTTGACGCCATACAAAACTCCAGACTGCCCTTCCTTTTCTTTGAGGCATATCTCATTAGTGAAATTTCTCTGCAGTATCATAACCTGAATAAAACCCTCTCCCTGATCTTTCCATTAACTTTGTTTTTAATGATAACATTGGCATGTTTATCTGTTTGTATTGGAGCATGTTCTCCTTGGAGCAGAGATTCTCAACTCCAGCTCAGCGATAAGCTTCAAGAGTCCCTGGCTCCTGGAGTTGGAGACTTGAACTATGTGAAGATGCAAATTTGGGGCAGTAAAGGTGTTGTGCATAGTGTTCATCAAATTTTCAGACAAATGTGTGTCTCCATAACAGTTTAAGAAATACCAATAGATGGGTTTATTAATGTTTTGGTTTGAGTGTGGGATGGAATTAGTTCTGTGTGATTTAACTCAGAATGGAAGAGACGGGTTCCCTTTCTCCTTCAATTCAGTTCAGTTCAGTCCCTCAGCCGTGTCTGACTCTTTGTGACCCCATGAATCGCTGCACGCCAGGCCTCCATGTCCATCACCATCTCCCAGAGTTCACTCAAACTCATGTCCATCGAGTCAGTGATGCCATCCAGCTATCTCATCCTCTGTCATCCCCTTTTCCTCCTGCCCCCAATCCGTCCCAGCATCAGAGTCTTTTCCAATGAGTCAACTCTTCGCATGAGGTGGCCAAAGTACTGGAGTTTCAGCTTTAGCATCAGTCCTTCCAAAGAACACCCAGGGTTGATCTCCTTTAGAATGGACTGGTTGGATCTCCTTGCAGTCCAAGGGACTCTCAAGAGTTTTCTCCAACACCACAGTTCAAAAGCATCAATTCTTCGACACTTAGCCTTCTTCACAGTCCAACTCTCACATCCATACATGACCACAGGAAAAACCATAGCCTTGACTAGACAGACCTTTGTTGGTAAAGTAATGTCTCTGCTTTTGAATATGCTATCTAGGTTGGTCATAACTTTCCTTCCAAGAAGTAAATGTCTTTTAATTTCATGGCTGCAATCACCATCTGCAGCGATTTTGGAGCCCCCCAAAATAAAGTCTGACACTGTTTCCACTGTTTCCCCATCTATTTCCCATGAAGTGATGGGGCCAGGTGCCATGATCTTCATTAGCAAGGCTCAAATTCGCAGATATCTCTTTTCTCTTTTATGGAGGAAAAAAATTGAAACATTGGGTAGGAAAATAAGTTAATTGCATAAATTCTAGGTGTCTCAGTCACAGAATTAATGTGTATGCTTAGTCACTCAGTTGTGTCCGACTCTTTGTGACCCCATGGACTGTAGCCCATCAGGCTCCTCTTCCATGGGGATTCTCCAGGCAAGAACACTGGAGTGGGTCGCCATGCCCTCCTCCAGAGGAATCTTCCCAACCAGGGATCAGAGCCAGGTCTCCCACAAAGTCAGGTGGATTCTCTACCATCTGAGCTATCAGGGAAGCCCAAAATTAATAATTCTGTGCTAATTCTAGGAGGTTAAATAATCCTCATAAAACACAGTTTAGGTGAAGCAAAGGTGAAAGTAGCTCTCTTCAGGTTGCTAGACAATAGAATTTCATTCCACGTGTATGGTTATCATCACCCATTTAAATTCTCATTGGCCCTGTTAATTACTGTGAACTCTTTCAACACAATTTAATAGTGCAGGCAAATTTATTTCACCCTTCCACATAAGATTCTTCAACTCAGTGTTTATGCAGTGTGTCTCAGTATACAACCACAAATCTTAATCATCAAAAATTGTCAAGTATTTTGTTTTCTTCAAATCAGGATAAATCTAACTCAAACCCCCATCCCAGTGGACTGGGTGAGGATTCAGTCTTGTACATTTCCAGGGCTATGCTCACTCCCCAGGGATGGACAACAGTGCAGGGATTATGTCCCTTCATTCAATACCTGCAATTAAGCCTGCTACCAAATATAATGTAATCCTCACTATCCAGACTGCATGTTCATGAAACACTTTTTCTCCATGGTATTTATTTCAATCTGACAATACCATATACTTCATTTATTTTTATGACTTATTTCCCCACTCTTGAAATGTAAAGTCTTGAGACTAGAAGTGTTTCTTATTTTGCTCTCCATTGTATCCATACTACTTGGTAGCAGGCTTAGTAGCAGTATTGAATGAATGGGCATAACCCCTGCATTACTGTCCGTCCTTGGAAAGTAGAGACAGCCCTGCAAATATATGACTTTGAATTCTTACCCAGAATCTGACTACAAATTCAGTTGCAACAGAGTAATGAGTTCAGCTCATGGAGCCCTGGAACTGAGATGGCCCTGAGTTCAGATTTGTCCAGAGTCATGCCAATGGGTTTGGGCCTTTGTACCTCCTGGTAATTGAAGGACAGACAGTGTCTTAGTTTGCTAGGACTGCTATGACAAAATACCACAGACTGAATGGTTTAAATAACAGAAATTTATTTTCTCACAGGTCTGGAGGCTGGCAGTCCGAGGTCAATGTGTTTGCAGGTTCGGTTCTTCTTGATGCCTTTCTCCTTGGTTTGCAGGTGGCCACCCTCTAACTGCCTCTTTCCATGATTGTACATCCTATGCACATACATCTGGGTGTGTGTGTGTGTTATAATCTCTTCTTCTTTGGCCCAAATTGGATTAGGGCCCACCTTAATAGCCTCATTTTAAAATGATCACCTATTTACAAACCTGACCTCCCAAAACAGTCACATTCTGAGGTACTGGGAGTTTAGGCTATGACATAAGAATTTGAATACAACACAATTCAATCCATAACACTCAACCATGTGTATTCCCCAAATTCACATCCTTCTCACATGAAAAATAAATGCATTTATGCCAACAGCCCAAAATCTTAACCCATTCCAGCAACACTAAGTCTGAAATCTCACCTAAATATCTAAATGGAGGATGGAAGAGACCCATGATTCCTCTTGAGGCAACATTCTCCAGCTGTGAACCTGTGAAACCAGACAAGATATCTGCTTCTAAAATACAATGATGGGACAGGCATAGGAGAGACAGTCTCACTCCAAAAGGGAGAGACTGGAGAGAAGAAAAAAGGGCATGGGTCCCACGTGTGTGGAATATGCCACCTCCAGAATACAGGAGAACCTACCAAGTATTTCCCTTCTTTCTCAGTGATGAGAAATGCGAGATGAATAATCCCTCTTAGGTTGGAGGGGATGTCCTTGCATACTAAACTAATAGACCTTTAAAGCTTCACTGATGTAGTAGCTCCCTGGATATTTGTAAGTCTGCCAAGGGTGTGTATCTTATGAGAGTCTCCAAAGTACTCGCTACTTGTCACTGGTTAACATGATATCATAAAATAGGGCTGGGCAGAGGAGCGAGTTGAAATGTGGGGCAGTTGCAAGAGTGGCTTCAGCTAATTCCACAGGATAATCCGTGTTGTGTGGGCTTTCAGAATTGACCTTATATCTTCCCATGGTGTTGAGCAGTAATTAGAAGCTCCTGGTGAGGGTGGTCGGAGAAGGCAATGGCACCCCACCCAGTACTCTTGCCTGAAAAATCCCATGGATGGGAGGAGCCTGGTAGGCTGCAGTCCACAGGGTCACTAAGAGTCAGACATGACTGAGCGACTTCACTTTCACTTTTCACTTTCATGCATTGGAGAAGGAAATGGCAACCCCCTCCAGTGTTCTTGCCTGGAGAATCCCAGGGACGGGGGAGCCTGGTGGGCTGCCGTCTCTGGGGTCGCACAGAGTCTGACACGACTGAAGCGACTCAGCAGCAGGTGAGGGTGGTAGAACTTTGGGTCACCCAGTTCACTTTCTGAAGATCAGTTCCTGGTGGGGGACCTATGGATGAGTCCCTTGGTCCTAAAGGAACATCTCTGTGATGCAAATGTATCCACTACAACATGGATTCATGCTCTTACTCTTTATGGTCAATGTGAGATAACAAACCATCATTTTAGTGAGGCTAAATAATTTGTCTCAGGCTATGCAACTAGTAAATGACAGAGCTGAAATCAAGCTAGGAGATTTACACAAGCTTCATTACCCCTGAACCTTCTACTCTAACACCTGAAAAAAAAAATAAAAAAGGAAAACAGAGCAAAGAGGGTACAAGGATCAGGTATTTAAAGGAAAAAAGAAAGATGAACAGAATGTTTGTGTGTGCCCAGTCATGTCCAACATTTTGCCACCCCATGGACTGTAGCACACCAGACTCTTCTGCCCGTGGAATTTTCCAAGCAAGAATACCAGAGTGGAGTGCCATGCCCTCCTCCAAGGGATATTCCTGATCCAGGGATTGAACTCATGTCTCTTGCATCTCTTGCATTGGCAGATAGTTTCTTTACCACTAGTGCCACCTAAGGAAACACTCAAGGAGGGTACAAGGACCAGTATTTAATTGGAAAAAATAAAAGGACAGAATACTTTCTACCTATTCCCACCATAATGTTTTCACTATGATGAATCTTTTCACATTATTTCTCCTCCCACCTCAAACCCAAGATCCTTTTTCAGATTGTGGCTTAGGGCTGAGCTAACGTGTTTCTGTTGTAGACACAGTTTTATTAAGCTATATCTCAAGAAAGAGAACACTGGAGATCAGAGGATCTTCCTTCAAGCTAAGAAATCATCTGACTATCCAAGGCCCTTGCTCCACCCTCTGGAGCAGCAAACACTTAGATAATATTTAAATGTTCTACGTCAGTAAACAGCACATTCAATATAGGTTATTTGTAGAGTTTAATTGAGGGACTCTTCAAAGATGAGGCAGAGTTAAGGAATGTGTTAGTCGCTTAGTTGTGTCCAACTCTTTGTGACCGCATTGACTGAAGTTCTGTCCATGGGATTTTCCAGGCAAGAGTATTGGAGTGGGTCGCCACTCCAACTGGAGTGGGTCGCCAGTTCTTGCCACTCCAATTGGAGTGGGTTTCCAGTTCCTTTTCTACAGGATCTTTCCAATTCAGGGATCTTCCTGACCCAACGCTTTACCATCTGAGCTACCAAGGAAGCCAAGAGTTAGGGAAACCAACATGCAAATAGTGCAGTGCTTGGGATTAGCAGTAGTGGGGACCCTTACACTTCAAGGATGAGGTGAGGGAGAGAGGCTTTATAAAAGGGCCACCTGACACCATCAACCAGGAGCCCACAGGAGGGAGCTGGAGTGACACATACCCTGGCTTCACTACCCTCTTCCAGTCTCCTGTGGCTGCCACCCCTTAACCAGCCCCAGAAAGAACCCCACGGGGCGTGGGAGCCTCTGAACAGTTCATACAGGGTAGCTTCCTGGAGCATGGAAAAGGGTAGCAACTGGGTTCAGAGGAGCAAATGAAAACTATCAAACACCCTTTTATATCTATGATAATGTGCCTTAAATATCATCAGTTTGGGCATAATGGATCTTACAAGCCTAGTCCAAGTGGAGACACACCTAGAATTTTCTCACGGCCAGCATAGGTGTATGTGCATATAGTGTGGTAGGGGAGGGAGTGTAGGAGGTATGAAGGAGAGGAAGAAGAGCGAAAGGAGACATCAAACTCAGATACACTATACTAAGGAGAGAATTGAGATCAATGTACGCTTAATTCAAGAACAAGTGTCTGATCGTTTTTTTTTTAAAGAAATTGTCCTTGACCAGAGATATTCGTGTAACTCTGTGATATTTTATGATATAATATAGATTCTTCTGGTCCTTGGACTGCAACCCACAGAAACACTCTATCAGTGATATTGAATCTTAATGAGATTCTTCTGGAGTGATGCAGTGAACAGAGCAAAGGCTTAAGGTAGACACCTCTGGTAAAATTTTTAAGGTAAAAGTAAACAGATCACTTAACCCCTCAAATGAGCCTAATTCCTTCTCCAAACGAGTGTAACAACAGCAGTCACCATTTATACGGCATAGCTAGGCACTTTGCTGCAGGAGTGGATGTTCATATGTCCACCTTACACATGAGAAAATGCACTTGCAAAAGTGAATTAATTCTCCCCTGGCTAGCAAAGGGTGGAGCCAGGATTTGAATCCAGTCTGTCTGACTTAAAAAGCCTAGATCTTTCTTTTTTTTTTTAATTTATTTAATTGGAGGCTAATTACTTTACAATATTGTGGTAGTTTTGCCATACATTCACATGAATCAGCCACTGGTGTACATGTGTTTCCCCATCCTGAACCCCTCCCACCTCCCTCCCCATCCCATCTCTCAGGCTCACCCCAGTGCACCAGCCCTGAGCACTCTGTCTCATGCATCAAATGGGACCTAATTAAACTTAAAAGCTTTTGCACAATGAAGGAAACTAGAAGCAAGGTGAAAAGACAGCCTTCAGAATGGGAGAAAATAATAGCAAATGAAGCAACTGACAAAGAATTAATCTCAAAAATATACAAGCAACTCCTGCAGCTCAATTCCAGAAAAATAAATGACCCAATCAAAAATGGGCCAAAGAACTAAACAGACATTTCTCCAAAGAAGACATACGGATGGTTAACAAACACAGGAAAAGATGCTCAACATCACTCATTATCAGAGAAATGCAAATCAAAACCACAATGAGGTACCATCTCACGCTGGTCAGAATGGCTGTGATCCAAAAGTCTACAAGCAATAAATGCTGGAGAGGGTGTGGAGAAAAGGAACCCTCTTACACTGTTGGTGGGAATGCAAACTAGTACAGCCACTATGGAGAACAGTGTGGAGATTCCTTAAAAACTGGAAAACCCTAGATCTTAATCACTACACTGATCAGATCAGAGTCACAGAATTAATGTGTATGTTAGTCACTCAGTTGTGTCCGACTCTTTGTGACCCCATGGACTGTAGCCCATCAGGCTCCTCTTCCATGGGGATTCTCCAGGCAAGAACACTGGAGTGGGTCGCCATGCCCTCCTCCAGAGGAATCTTCCCAACCAGGGATCAGAGCCAGGTCTCCCACAAAGTCAGGTGGATTCTCTACCATCTGAGCTATCAGGGAAGCCCAAAATTAATAATTCTGTGCTAATTCTAGGAGGTTAAATAATCCTCATAAAACACAGTTTAGGTGAAGCAAAGGTGAAAGTAGCTCTCTTCAGGTTGCTAGACAATAGAATTTCATTCCACGTGTATGGTTATCATCACCCATTTAAATTCTCATTGGCCCTGTTAATTACTGTGAACTCTTTCAACACAATTTAATAGTGCAGGCAAATTTATTTCACCCTTCCACATAAGATTCTTCAACTCAGTGTTTATGCAGTGTGTCTCAGTATACAACCACAAATCTTAATCATCAAAAATTGTCAAGTATTTTGTTTTCTTCAAATCAGGATAAATCTAACTCAAACCCCCATCCCAGTGGACTGGGTGAGGATTCAGTCTTGTACATTTCCAGGGCTATGCTCACTCCCCAGGGATGGACAACAGTGCAGGGATTATGTCCCTTCATTCAATACCTGCAATTAAGCCTGCTACCAAATATAATGTAATCCTCACTATCCAGACTGCATGTTCATGAAACACTTTTTCTCCATGGTATTTATTTCAATCTGACAATACCATATACTTCATTTATTTTATGACTTATTTCCCCACTCTTGAAATGTAAAGTCTTGAGACTAGAAGTGTTTCTTATTTTGCTCTCCATTGTATCCATACTACTTGGTAGCAGGCTTAGTAGCAGTATTGAATGAATGGGCATAACCCCTGCATTACTGTCCGTCCTTGGAAAGTAGAGACAGCCCTGCAAATATATGACTTTGAATTCTTACCCAGAATCTGACTACAAATTCAGTTGCAACAGAGTAATGAGTTCAGCTCATGGAGCCCTGGAACTGAGATGGCCCTGAGTTCAGATTTGTCCAGAGTCATGCCAATGGGTTTGGGCCTTTGTACCTCCTGGTAATTGAAGGACAGACAGTGTCTTAGTTTGCTAGGACTGCTATGACAAAATACCACAGACTGAATGGTTTAAATAACAGAAATTTATTTTCTCACAGGTCTGGAGGCTGGCAGTCCGAGGTCAATGTGTTTGCAGGTTCGGTTCTTCTTGATGCCTTTCTCCTTGGTTTGCAGGTGGCCACCCTCTAACTGCCTCTTTCCATGATTGTACATCCTATGCACATACATCTGGGTGTGTGTGTGTGTTATAATCTCTTCTTCTTTGGCCCAAATTGGATTAGGGCCCACCTTAATAGCCTCATTTTAAAATGATCACCTATTTACAAACCTGACCTCCCAAAACAGTCACATTCTGAGGTACTGGGAGTTTAGGGCTATGACATAAGAATTTGAATACAACACAATTCAATCCATAACACTCAACCATGTGTATTCCCCAAATTCACATCCTTCTCACATGAAAAATAAATGCATTTATGCCAACAGCCCAAAATCTTAACCCATTCCAGCAACACTAAGTCTGAAATCTCACCTAAATATCTAAATGGAGGATGGAAGAGACCCATGATTCCTCTTGAGGCAACATTCTCCAGCTGTGAACCTGTGAAACCAGACAAGATATCTGCTTCTAAAATACAATGATGGGACAGGCATAGGAGAGACAGTCTCACTCCAAAAGGGAGAGACTGGAGAGAAGAAAAAAGGGCATGGGTCCCACGTGTGTGGAATATGCCACCTCCAGAATACAGGAGAACCTACCAAGTATTTCCCTTCTTTCTCAGTGATGAGAAATGCGAGATGAATAATCCCTCTTAGGTTGGAGGGGATGTCCTTGCATACTAAACTAATAGACCTTTAAAGCTTCACTGATGTAGTAGCTCCCTGGATATTTGTAAGTCTGCCAAGGGTGTGTATCTTATGAGAGTCTCCAAAGTACTCGCTACTTGTCACTGGTTAACATGATATCATAAAATAGGGCTGGGCAGAGGAGCGAGTTGAAATGTGGGGCAGTTGCAAGAGTGGCTTCAGCTAATTCCACAGGATAATCCGTGTTGTGTGGGCTTTCAGAATTGACCTTATATCTTCCCATGGTGTTGAGCAGTAATTAGAAGCTCCTGGTGAGGGTGGTCGGAGAAGGCAATGGCACCCCACTCCAGTACTCTTGCCTGAAAAATCCCATGGACGGAGGAGCCTGGTAGGCTGCAGTCCACAGGGTCACTAAGAGTCAGACATGACTGAGCGACTTCACTTTCACTTTTCACTTTCATGCATTGGAGAAGGAAATGGCAACCCCCTCCAGTGTTCTTGCCTGGAGAATCCCAGGGACGGGGGAGCCTGGTGGGCTGCCGTCTCTGGGGTCGCACAGAGTCTGACACGACTGAAGCGACTCAGCAGCAGGTGAGGGTGGTAGAACTTTGGGTCACCCAGTTCACTTTCTGAAGATCAGTTCCTGGTGGGGGACCTATGGATGAGTCCCTTGGTCCTAAAGGAACATCTCTGTGATGCAAATGTATCCACTACAACATGGATTCATGCTCTTACTCTTTATGGTCAATGTGAGATAACAAACCATCATTTTAGTGAGGCTAAATAATTTGTCTCAGGCTATGCAACTAGTAAATGACAGAGCTGAAATCAAGCTAGGAGATTTACACAAGCTTCATTACCCCTGAACCTTCTACTCTAACACCTGAAAAAAAAAATAAAAAAGGAAAACAGAGCAAAGAGGGTACAAGGATCAGGTATTTAAAGGAAAAAAGAAAGATGAACAGAATGTTTGTGTGTGCCCAGTCATGTCCAACATTTTGCCACCCCATGGACTGTAGCACACCAGACTCTTCTGCCCGTGGAATTTTCCAAGCAAGAATACCAGAGTGGAGTGCCATGCCCTCCTCCAAGGGATATTCCTGATCCAGGGATTGAACTCATGTCTCTTGCATCTCTTGCATTGGCAGATAGTTTCTTTACCACTAGTGCCACCTAAGGAAACACTCAAGGAGGGTACAAGGACCAGTATTTAATTGGAAAAAATAAAAGGACAGAATACTTTCTACCTATTCCCACCATAATGTTTTCACTATGATGAATCTTTTCACATTATTTCTCCTCCCACCTCAAACCCAAGATCCTTTTTCAGATTGTGGCTTAGGGCTGAGCTAACGTGTTTCTGTTGTAGACACAGTTTTATTAAGCTATATCTCAAGAAAGAGAACACTGGAGATCAGAGGATCTTCCTTCAAGCTAAGAAATCATCTGACTATCCAAGGCCCTTGCTCCACCCTCTGGAGCAGCAAACACTTAGATAATATTTAAATGTTCTACGTCAGTAAACAGCACATTCAATATAGGTTATTTGTAGAGTTTAATTGAGGGACTCTTCAAAGATGAGGCAGAGTTAAGGAATGTGTTAGTCGCTTAGTTGTGTCCAACTCTT
This sequence comes from Bos mutus, assembly GCF_027580195.1. Lineage (NCBI taxonomy): Eukaryota > Metazoa > Chordata > Mammalia > Artiodactyla > Bovidae > Bos > Bos mutus. The sequence goes on from NC_091622.1 coordinate 65,817,056, forward strand.
TGTGACCGCATTGACTGAAGTTCTGTCCATGGGATTTTCCAGGCAAGAGTATTGGAGTGGGTCGCCACTCCAACTGGAGTGGGTCGCCAGTTCTTGCCACTCCAATTGGAGTGGGTTTCCAGTTCCTTTTCTACAGGATCTTTCCAATTCAGGGATCTTCCTGACCCAACGCTTTACCATCTGAGCTACCAAGGAAGCCAAGAGTTAGGGAAACCAACATGCAAATAGTGCAGTGCTTGGGATTAGCAGTAGTGGGGACCCTTACACTTCAAGGATGAGGTGAGGGAGAGAGGCTTTATAAAAGGGCCACCTGACACCATCAACCAGGGAGCCCACAGGAGGGAGCTGGAGTGACACATACCCTGGCTTCACTACCCTCTTCCAGTCTCCTGTGGCTGCCACCCCTTAACCAGCCCCAGAAAGAACCCCACGGGGCGTGGGAGCCTCTGAACAGTTCATACAGGGTAGCTTCCTGGAGCATGGAAAAGGGTAGCAACTGGGTTCAGAGGAGCAAATGAAAACTATCAAACACCCTTTTATATCTATGATAATGTGCCTTAAATATCATCAGTTTGGGCATAATGGATCTTACAAGCCTAGTCCAAGTGGAGACACACCTAGAATTTTCTCACGGCCAGCATAGGTGTATGTGCATATAGTGTGGTAGGGGAGGGAGTGTAGGAGGTATGAAGGAGAGGAAGAAGAGCGAAAGGAGACATCAAAACTCAGATACACTATACTAAGGAGAGAATTGAGATCAATGTACGCTTAATTCAAGAACAAGTGTCTGATCGTTTTTTTTTTAAAGAAATTGTCCTTGACCAGAGATATTCGTGTAACTCTGTGATATTTTATGATATAATATAGATTCTTCTGGTCCTTGGACTGCAACCCACAGAAACACTCTATCAGTGATATTGAATCTTAATGAGATTCTTCTGGAGTGATGCAGTGAACAGAGCAAAGGCTTAAGGTAGACACCTCTGGTAAAATTTTTAAGGTAAAAGTAAACAGATCACTTAACCCCTCAAATGAGCCTAATTCCTTCTCCAAACGAGTGTAACAACAGCAGTCACCATTTATACGGCATAGCTAGGCACTTTGCTGCAGGAGTGGATGTTCATATGTCCACCTTACACATGAGAAAATGCACTTGCAAAAGTGAATTAATTCTCCCCTGGCTAGCAAAGGGTGGAGCCAGGATTTGAATCCAGTCTGTCTGACTTAAAAAGCCTAGATCTTTCTTTTTTTAATTTATTTAATTGGAGGCTAATTACTTTACAATATTGTGGTAGTTTTTGCCATACATTCACATGAATCAGCCACTGGTGTACATGTGTTCCCCATCCTGAACCCCCCTCCCACCTCCCTCCCCATCCCATCTCTCAGGCTCACCCCAGTGCACCAGCCCTGAGCACTCTGTCTCATGCATCAAATGGGACCTAATTAAACTTAAAAGCTTTTGCACAATGAAGGAAACTAGAAGCAAGGTGAAAAGACAGCCTTCAGAATGGGAGAAAATAATAGCAAATGAAGCAACTGACAAAGAATTAATCTCAAAAATATACAAGCAACTCCTGCAGCTCAATTCCAGAAAAATAAATGACCCAATCAAAAAATGGGCCAAAGAACTAAACAGACATTTCTCCAAAGAAGACATACGGATGGTTAACAAACACAGGAAAAGATGCTCAACATCACTCATTATCAGAGAAATGCAAATCAAAACCACAATGAGGTACCATCTCACGCTGGTCAGAATGGCTGTGATCCAAAAGTCTACAAGCAATAAATGCTGGAGAGGGTGTGGAGAAAAAGGAACCCTCTTACACTGTTGGTGGGAATGCAAACTAGTACAGCCACTATGGAGAACAGTGTGGAGATTCCTTAAAAAACTGGAAAACCCTAGATCTTAATCACTACACTGATCAGATCAGATCAGATCAGTCACTCAGTCATGTCTGACTCTTTGCGACCCCATGAATCACAGCACACCAGGCCTCCCTGTCCATCACCAACTCCCAGAGTTCACTCAGACTCACGTCCATTGAGTCAGTGATGCCATCCAGCCATCTCATCCTCTGTCGTCCCCTTCTCCTCCTGCCCCCAATCCCTCCTAGCATCAGAGTCTTTTCCAATAAGTCAACTCTTCGCATGAGGTGGCCAAAGTACTGGAGTTTCAGCTTCAGCATCATTCCCTCCAAAGAAATCCCAGGGCTGATCTCCTTCAGAATGGACTGCTTGGATCTCCTTGCAGTCCAGGGGACTCTCAAGAGTCTTCTCCAACACCACAGTTCAAAAGCATCAATTCTTCGGCACTCAGCCTTCTTCACAGTCCAACTCTCACATCCATACATGACCACAGGAAAAACCATAGCCTTGACTAGACGAACCTTTGTTGGCAAAGTAATGTCTCTGCTTTTGAACATGCTATCTAGGTTGGTCATAACTTTCCTTCCAAGGAGTAAGCGTCTTTTAATTTCATGGCTGCAGTCACCATCTGTAGTGATTTTGGAGCCCAGAAAAATAAAGTCTGACACTGTTTCCACTGTTTCCCCATCTATTTCCCATGAAGTGATGGGACCGGATGCCATGATCTTCGTTTTCTGAATGTTGAGCTTTAAGCCAACTTTTTCACTCTCCACTTTCACTTTCATCAAGAGGCTTTTGAGTTCCTCTTCACTTTCTGCCATAAGGGTGGTGTCATCTGCATATCTGAGGTGATTGATATTTCTCCCGGCAATCTTGATTCCAGCTTGTGTTTCTTCCAGTCCAGCGTTTCTCATGATGTACTCTGCATAGAAGTTAAATAAGCAGGGTGACAATATACAGCCTTGATGTACTCCTTTTCCTATTTGGAACCAGTCTGTTGTTCCATGTCCAGTTCTAACTGTTGCTTCCTGACCTGCATACAAATTTCTCAAGAGGCAGATCAGGTGATCTGGTATTCCCATCTCTTTCAGAATTTTCCACAGTTTATTGTGATCCACACAGTCAAAGGCTTTGGCATAGTCAATAAAGCAGAAATAGATGTTTTTCTGGAACTCTCTTGCTTTTTCCGTGATCCAGCGGATGTTGGCAATTTGATCTCTGGTTCCTCTGCCTTTTCTAAAACCAGCTTGAACATCAGGAAGTTCACGGTTCACATATTGCTGGAGCCTGGCTTGGAGAATTTTAAGCATTACTTTACTATGCTGAACTCTGGTTCAAATGGCTTTGGGGAAGATTAAGTGAACTAAATTTTTTCAAGTACTTGACTGAAACCTGACATGTGATTGATGTTCAATACATATTTGCAAAAAGAAATTTAATGAATGAATGGAACTCATACTGAAAGCCCATTCAGTATTGTTATAGTTTATTCAGTAGGAAAGGCCCAACGCATGACGAGGAAAGTGGGTAGAGAAAGTAATGTTTACTTGGCACTGATTGCACTACATGCATTAGATATGTGCAGTTTATTGAAAGGTTGGTGTGACCCAAGTGTCAAATAATTCTGTATTGATTTCTGGCAAGAAAGTGAGTATGTCCAAGTAAAAATTGGTAACCATAATGTCTATGGTAGGCTGCAAGTAATGCCCCCTCAAAGATACAGTCACTTCCCAATCCCCCAACCTATGAATATCACCTTATTTTGCAAACAGTGTAACGAAGTTAAGGATCCAGAGAGAAATTGTTTATCCTGGATTATCTAAGTGGGCCTGAAATGCTACCACAATGTAGCCTTATAAAGAAAGAGACTGGGAGTTCTGAGATAGACACACAGAGGCAGTGTGAAGAGAGGGTGATAATACCACAAGTTAAGGAATACTTGACTCCAAGAGCACCAGAAGCAAGAAGACATAGGGAATGAAGTCCACACTAGAGCCTCAGGAGGGAGTATGGCCATGCCACCACTTTCATTTCAAGATTCTGGCTTCCAGAAAATGTAAGAGAACAGATTTCTGTTGGTTTAAGCCACCAAATGTGTGGTAATTGGTGATCACAGCAGTAGGAAGCTAATACACTGTCTTTCCAAATGATTAGACTGTGCTAGCTTTCAAAGGTAATATTTGGCAAAATAAATTATTGTCACTATAATAAAGACTGAATTCTTCAGAAAATGTATTATTAATTGCTATAAAACATAGACAACCCAAATATTTTGTTGAACAACTGCTTTTCATTTCCCCAGAGCTTTGAGGCTAAATGAGAGAAAAATGGTGCTACCCATGAATTACATAAGTGTGTGTGGTGTGGGGGAGGGTTAGATGATAGGAAAGAAGGAAGTTAAATCTTAAAGTAGGCAGGGCCAATGGGGAGCTAAATGGAGGGGACTGGGCATTAAATCTTTCCATCAACCATGGCCAAGAGCTCAATTCTGTGGTTATCTGTGGAAAGTGACAAAAAGATATTGGTCCATAAAACCAGAAATTTCCTGGTTGATATCTGAAACTAACCCCCAGACATGGTAGGCAAGGAGAGAGCAAAGACACAAAGAGCCAGACCACTTCAGATTGGTAGGAGACAGTGTTAATAAGCAAGGAAACTTACTTATGAAGCTCGTCTTGGACAGCCACAAAGTGAGTAAATGCCTGCACTTGTCCACCAGAGTCTTAAACATTTGTATAGAGGTCTTAACTGGATCCAGTCATATATTCAGTCCAGATGGTCCCAACAACTCCTTGCTCTCTCAAGGCTGCATCTGTGAAAATGCAAATGGTGAGAAAAACAAGCATTTCAAGGATGGGGAGGGGGAGGAGTCTCTGCATGCCTGGGTCCAGTTCATGGGTCAACCAGCAGCCACATCCTCTCAACGACTTCCTCCAACAGAAGACCACCCAGATTCATGCAAAGAGATAAGAAGAATCTCAAGCTTTTCAGTGATGGGGGATGGGAGCTTGGGGAGATACTCTGTCAGTGACTCTGATGACACAGTTTTAATTCTGATCTGAGCAGAGAGATACCATTTGGAGGAAGTTGATCAGGGGCACAGTTTCATGAGTCAAATAAAAGAAACCATGTATACCAGTGCTTAACATTGAGCTTGCTGAGTATTTTCTCTCATGAGCCTCTTTATCCCATATCAATGGGAGGACTGCTCTCCATTCCACTGGTTAGACATAAAGTGAACTGGAAGTCACTCAGTTTTGTCCAACTGTTCGCAACCTCATGGACTGTAGCCCACTAGGCTCCTTTGTCCATGGAATTCTCCAGGCAAGAACAGTGGAGTGGGTTGCCATGCCCTTCTTCAAGAGATCTTCCTGACCCAGGAATCAAACCCAGGTCTCCTTCATTGCACACAGATTCTTTACCATCTGAGCCACCAGGGAAGCCCTGGTTAGAAATACCAGTGTCTAAAACAAGGCTTGGAACCTGTAAGCATTCATTAATTATGTGTTGATGGAATGAACTTCCAATGGAATCCATCTTGGGAATTTGTGTTACTGGGATGGGGGAGGAGGTTCTAAAAAGAACCTCAAATGAGGGACCATTATCTAGAATCCGGCCTTTATTTTCTTAAGAATACCTTCTGAATATTCAATGGAAGGCAGTCAAATTGCTGTCCAATTTCATATAATGGACCCTCATTTTGAGGGTTTTGTCAGACTAGGACTCTTATCAGGGCTACATTTATAAGGTAAAAAGTGTTTAAGATTTCCCATTCCTACCAGTTCAGTCTACTATTAAAAAAACAGAATCTCTAGAACTAGGGATAAGCATTAGAATGCTGAACCAGAAACCAAAGTCCTTGAGTCCCAATCCTTCACTCCATCCTACAGCCACATTGGCATTGGTGAAGCTCCTGGAAAATTACAATCATTTTACTAATAATTAAGGCCTTTTATGTTAAAACAACAGGGCATGATGTTTAGTAAAACTAATTTTTTTCCATAAGAAGTTTAAAATAAATAGGTATTTCAAGAGATTTATAGAAATAGTGTATGCTTAATTCATATCACAGTAATGCTCTGTTAATCATTTGATTTCTTTGGATCTCAGTTCTTTCATCTATAAAATAGGGAGTTTGAAAAAATAATTATAGCCATGTTAATAGTTGCCAATGGTCTAGAATCTATGACTCAATCATCAAAAACTGGAAATATTCTGATTTTATGATGATAAATCACTTCCTTACTGCTGTAAATATACTCAGAAAGAAATCAGAATTTCTTGGATGGCAGTGGAAATTAGTCCTTTATGTGGTGCTTTTTATTATTTAACAACACAAAATGACAAAGCAATAGTTATGTGAGAGGTGTAAGCCTGGGAGACTGACAAATCCAATGATTTGGGGGATTGGATTAGCTTTTCATATTGACCAGAGAAATACCATGAGCTCTTTGAGTACTTGAACCATGTCTGCAACATACCTGAAACATAATAGCAGATATACTCATGTTCACTATGACAGCCTATTGTTAGACTTTATTTCCAGACACAGGCATGATAAGGAAAACTATAGTTTCTCACAAAATTTTGGCATTGTACCCATGCACTACTCTGTTCTAGTTATAATAAAGATTTTCCATGGCAACACATAAGGTCGTCCCTGGTAGCTCAGCTGGTAAAGAATCCACCTGCAATGCAGGAGACTCTGGTTCAATTCCTGGCTTGGGAAGATCCACTGAAGAAAGGATAGGCTACCCACTCCAGTATTCTTGGGCTTTCTTGGTGGCTCAGCTGGTAAAGAATCTGCCTGCAATGCGGGAGACTTGGCTTGGATCCCTGGGTTAGGAACATCCCCTGGAGAAGGGAAAGGCTACCCACTCCAGTATTCTGGCATGGAGAATTCCATGGACTGTTGCAAAGAGACATTGATGATAGTCATAATTATAGCGCATTGTATTTTTTAAATATTGCATCCAAGTATCTTCAAGTTCTGTGTATAGAGAATCTTATTTTTCCAACAATTACCAGGAAAGTAATGGGTATTATTCTTCTAGTCTACAAAAATGGAGGAATCAAGCTTCAAACAGAACTGTGAATTTAAGTTTTGTCCATGGTGTTGAAGTTAACTGAGCTCTCATCTGTCACAAAGGCATCAGTACTAAAGGCCCTCCTGGTGCTTTCACCAAACATTCAGCTCTAAGACCCCATAACCAGAACCACTTTCCTCCAACCTTCAACATAGTAGTCATCAGCTTGGTCCTTAAAATGTGATAAGACTGACTTCTGATAATTCTTTCACTGAGGTCACCAGGGGCTCTTAATTTCCAATCCAGATAGCTATTTTTAGTTATCATTCTTTTAGGCATATTTTAGACATTTACATATTTATCTATTTTTACCATTCTTTGGCTTTTGAGGTAGAACTTTCTTATTTCTCTTCTTTATTGCCTATTCCTCATCCTCATGGCTCAGAGGTGCAGGAGACCCAGCTTTAATCCCTGTGTCGGGAAGATCCCCTGGAGAAGGAAATGGCAACCCACTCCAGTATTCTTGCCTAAAGAATCCCATGGACGGAGGAGCCTGGTAGGCTACAGTCCACAAGGTCACAAACAGTGACCTCACACTACTAAGCGACTTCACTTTCACTTTCATCCTCTAACAATCCCTCAACTGTTAATCTTTTCCAAGTTTCTTACCAACCCTCTTATCTGAGCCCTCTACAATCACTTACTTCTGTGATTTTAAAAATCACCTTTTTGCTAAAAATTCTGGTCTGTCATATGAACCCCAAACTTAATACACATATCCCCATCTGGACTCCTTGCATGCATTTCAGATTTAGCACTTGATGTACACTGTAAGTTCCAAGATGGAACTCTTAAGTTTCTCCTGCAAGCCTGCTCCAACTTTAGCAAAATACACTTCTAATATGAGTACTGACCGCTATCCCATCTTCTAGACATCTTCATCAGAAAAACTCAACTCCTCATGGCACATCCCATGGATAATCAAATTTTTCAGATTCTATCTCAAAAATTCTTCTCAAATTACTTTTATTGTCTCCATTCCCACTTCCTCTGCTATAACTCAGATTATCATCTCTGTTTTTATGTTTTGATAATCCCTGTCTTCTCATTCTCTCGCTATACTCTTGACAATTCTCCACACTGCTAACAGTCACTGTCCTACAAAATGAAGCCAATGGCATTAGTCTGTTACTCAAAAACATCACAGAACCTTCAATAATTTGGAATAAAACTCTTCTGCTGTTGACATGTGAGGAGGTTGGCAATCTGGCCCCGCCTCTTTCTAGCATCTACTTTTACTGCTCTGTCAAACAGAACTAATAAGATTGAACTTCTTTAACTTTCCACTCATAACAAACTTTTTCAGGGTTCTACTTCTTTGAACAATGTCTTTGTTCATGATGCATCTAACTTCTCAATAGAGCATTTTCTTATTATTTTGGGAATGATCTTATTATTTGGGGAATGATCCTCTAAGTTTTTGGAGCTTTTTTAGCTCTTAAACATATGTAAGTGCTAACTCACCAAATTTTACTATAATTTCTTCATTTATGTCAGGTCACATGACTAAATACTGTTAATTTATCAATATCTATGTACAAGATTCTTAACAAATCTAAAAAGTGAAATCTGATATGCAGTATCTTTTAGAAATTACATGCTAATTACATTTTATGCTGTTTTAAAAATGCTATGGTTTCAAATGGGACCTGATTGAACTTAAAAGCTTTTACACAGCAAAGGAAACCATAAATAAAATGAAAAGGCAGCTCACAGAATGGGAGAAAAATATTTGCATACAATATAAACCATAGGGGTTAATTTTCAAAAGATACAAACAGCTCATATAACTCAATATAAAAAAAAGTGGAAAAAAATGGGCAGAAGACCTAAATAGACATCTTTCCAAAGAGGACCTACAGATGGCCAATAGGCACATGAAAAGATGACCAACATCATTAAATATTAGAGATATGAAAATAAAAATCACACTGAGATTTTACCTCACCAGTGAGAATGGCCATCATCAAAGCATCTACAAAAAATACTTGCTAGAGAAGACGTGGAGAAAAAGGGAACTTCCTACTCTATTGGTGACAATGGAAATTGGTGCAGCCACTGTGGAAAACAATACGGAGGTCCCTTTAAAAACTAAAAATAGAACTACCATATGATCCAGCAATCACACTCCTGGGTACATATTGGAGAAAACTATAATCTGAAAAGTTTCATGCACCTCAATGTTCATCAGATCAGATCAGATCAGATCAGTCACTCAGTCGTGTCTGACTCTTTGTGACCCCATGAATCACAGCACGCCAGGCCTCCCTGTCCATCACCAACTCCCAGAGTTCACTCAGACTCACGTCCACTGAGTCAGTGATGCCATCCAGCCACCTCATCCTCTGTCGTCCCCTTCTCCTCTTGCCTCCAATCCCTCCCAGCATCAGAGTTTTTTCCAATGAGTCAACTCTTCGCATGAGGTGGCCACCAAAGTACTGGAGTTTAAGCTTTAGCATCATTCCTTCCAAAGAACACCCAGGACTGATCTCCTTCAGAATGGACTGGTTGGATCTCCTTGCAGTCCAAAGGACTCTCAAGAGTCTTCTCCAACACCACAGTTCAAAAGCATCAATTCTTCAGTGCTCAGCCTTCTTCACAGTCCAATTCTCACATCCATACATGACCACAGGAAAAACCATAGCCTTGACTAGACGAACCTTTGTTGGCAAAGTAATGTCTCTGCTTTTGAACATGCTGTCTAGGTTGGTCATAACTTTCCTTCCAAGGAGTAAGCGTCTTTTAATTTCATGGCTGCAGTCACCATCTGCACTGATTTTGGAGACCAGAAAAAAAAAAATTCTGGCACTATTTCCACTGTTTCCCCATCTATTTCCCATGAAGTGGTGGGACCGGATGCCATGATCTTCGTTTTCTGAATGTTGAGCTTTAAGCCAACTTTTTCACTCTCCACTTTCACTTTCATCAAGAGGCTTTTGAGTTCCTCTTCACTTTCTGCCATAAGGGTGGTGTCATCTGCATATCTGAGGTGATTGATATTTCTCCCGGCAATCTTGATTCCAGCTTGCGTTTCTTCCAGTCCAGCGTTTCTCATGATGTACTCTGCATAGAAGTTAAATAAGCAGGGTGACAATATACAGCCTTGATGTACTCCTTTTCCTATTTGGAACCAGTCTGTTGTTCCATGTCCAGTTCTAACTGTTGCTTCCTGACCTGCATACAAATTTCTCAAGAGGTAGATCAGGTGGTCTGGTATTCTCATCTCTTTCAGAATTTTCCACAGTTTATTGTGATCCACACAGTCAAAGGCTTTGGCATAGTCAATAAAGCAGAAATAGATGTTTTTCTGGAACTCTTTTGCTTTTTCCGTGATCCAGCGGATGTTGGCAATTTGATCTCTGGTTCCTCTGCCCTTTCTAAAACCAGCTTGAACATCAGGAAGTTCACAGTTCACATATTGCTGAAGCCTGGCTTGGAGAATTTTGAGCATTACTTTCCTAGCATGTGAGATGAGTGCAATTGTGCGGTAGTTTGAGCATTCTTTGGCATTGCCTTTCTTTGGGATTGGAATGAAAACTGACCTTTTCCAGTCATGTGGCCACTGCTGAGTTTTCCAAATTTGCTGGCATATTGAGTGCAGCACTTTCACAGCATCATCTTTCAGGATTTGGAATAGCTCTACTGGAATTCCATCACCTCCACTAGCTTTGTTCGTAGTGATGCTTTCTAAGGCCCACTTGACTTCACATTCCAGGATGTCTGGCTCTAGGTCAGTGATCACACCATCGTGATTATCTGGGTCGTGAAGATCTTTTTTGTACAGTTCTTCTGTGTATTCTTGCCATCTCTTCTTAATATTTTCTGCTTCTGTTAGGTCCATACCATTTCTATCCTTTATCGAGCCCATCTTTGCATGAAATGTTCCTTTGGTATCTCTGATTTTCTTGAAGAGATCCCTAGTCTTTCCCATTCTGTTGTTTTCCTCTATTTCTTTGCATTGATCGCTGAAGAAGGCTTTCTTATCTCTTCTTGCTATTCTTTAGAGCTCTGCATTCAGATGTTTATATCCTTCCTTTTCTCTTTTGCTTTTCACTTCTCTTCTTTTCACAGCTATTTGTAAGGCCTCCCCAGACAGCCATTTTGCTTTATTGCGTTTCTTTTCTATGGGAATGGTCTTGATCCCTGTCTCCTGTACAATGTCACAAACCTCATTCCATAGTTCATCAGGCACTCTATCTATCAGATCTAGGCCCTTAAGTCTATTTCTCACTTTCACTGTATAATCATAAGGGATTTGATTTAGGTCATACCTGAATGGTCTAGTGGTTTTCCCTACTTTCTTCAATTTAAGTCTGAATTTGGCAATAAGGAGTTCATGGTCTGAGCCACAGTCAGCTCCTGGTCTTGTTTTTGCTGACTGAATAGAGCTTCTCCATCTTGGGCTGCAAAGAATATAATCAATCTGATTTCGGTGTTGACCATCTGGTGATGTCCATGTAGAGTCTTCTCTTGTGTTGTTGGAAGAGGGTGTTTGTTATGACCAGTGTATTTTCTTGGCAAAACTCTATTAGTCTTTGCCCTGCTTCATTCCATATTCCAAGGCCAAATTTGCCTGTTACTCCAGGTGTTTCTTGACTTCCTACTTTTGCATTCCAGTCCCCTATAATGAAAAGGACATCTTTTTTTGGGTATTAGTTCTAAAAGGTCTTGTAGGTCTTCATAGAACCATTCAACTTCAGCTTCTTCAGTGTTACAGGTTGGGGCATAGACTTGGATTACTGTGGTATTGAATGGTTTGCCTTGGAAACGAACAGAGATCATTCTGTCGTTTTTGAGATTGCATCCAAGTACTGCATTTCAGACTCTTTTGTTGACCATGATGGCCACTCCATTTTTTCTGAGGGATTCCTGCCCACAGTAGTAGATATAATGGTCACCTGAGTTAAATTCACCCATTCCAGTCCATTTCAGTTCGCTGATTCCTAGAATGTCGACAATGTTCATAGCAACACTATTTACAATAGCCAGGATATTGAAGGAAACTCAGTGTCCACTGACAGATGAATGGATAAAGCAGATGTGGTGTGTGTGTGTGTATATACATATATATATATATATATGCACACAATGGAATATTCAGTCAGTTCAGTTCTCTCTCTCAGTCGTGTCCGACTCTTTGCGACCCCATAGATGGCAGCACGCCAGGCCTCCCTGTCCATCAACAACTCCTGGAGTTTACCCAAACTCATGTCCATTGAGTTGGTGATGCCATCCAACCATCTCATCCTCTGTCGTCCCCTTCTCCTCCTGCCCTTAATCTTTCCTAGCATCAGGGTTTTTTCAAATGAGTCAGCTCTTCGCATCAGGTGGCCAAAGTATTGGAGTTTCAGCTTCAACATCAGTCCTTCTAATGAACACCGAGGACTGATCTCCTTTAGGATGGTGTGGTTGGATCTCCTTGCAGTCCAAGGGACTCTCAAGAGTTCTCCAACACCACAGTTCAAAAGCATCAATTCTTCAGCACTCAGCCTTCTTCACAGTCCAACTCTCACATCCATACATGACTACTGGAAAAACCATAGCCTTGACTAGATGGACCTTTGTTGGCAAGGTAACGTCTCTGCTTTTGAATATGCTGTCTAGGTTGGTCATACCTTTCCTTCCAAGGAGTAAGCATCTTTTAATTTCATGGCTGCAGTTACCATCTGCAGTGATTTTGGAGCCCAAGAAAATAAAGTCTGACACTGTTTCCACTGTTTCCCCATCTATTTCCCATGAAGTGATGGGACCAGATGCCATGATCTTAGTTTTTTGAATATTACTCTGCCATAAAAAAGCCATAAAATTTAAACCATCTTATTTACAAAACAGAAATACTCATAGACATAGAAAATAAACATAAAATTTCTCTGGTGGCTCAGTGGTTAAGAATATACCTGCCAATGCAGGAGACACAGGTTCAGTACCTGGTCTGAGAAGATCCCACATGCTAGGGGCAAGTAAGTTGTGCACTACAACTACTGAGTCCGCATGCTGCTGCTGCTGCTAAGTCGCTTCAGTCGTGTCCGACTCTGTGCGACCCCATAGACGGCAGCCCACCAGGCTCCCCCATCCCTGGGAATCTCAAGGCAAGAATACTGGAGTGGGTTGCCATTTCCTTCTCCAATGCATGAAAGTGAAAAGTCAAAGTGAAGTTGCTCTGTCGTGTCCAACTCTTAGCGACTCCACGGACCGCAGCCCACCAGGCTCCTTCATCTATGGGATTTTCCAGGCAAGAGTACTGGAGTGGGGTACCATTGCCTTCTCTGCTACTACACACTGCTGTATATAAAATAACAAAGTCCTACTGTGTAGTCCAGGGAATTATAGTATCTTTTAATAACCTATAATGGCAAAGAATCTGAAAAAGAATATAAAACTGAATCACTTTGCTGTATACCAGAGGCTAACTCAACATTGTAATTCAGCTGTGTGTGTGTGTGTTCATCCAGCTATATATCAACTTTAAAAATACTATGTTTTCAAGTAGTGTAATTAATTTATTAGACATTTATAGCTTATAAACCTCAGACAAAAGTATTTAATGGTTAATCAAGAAATTACATTTAACATTACTAATGTACTCTTAAAGAATAAACTCCATTATCTTCTTTTTTCCTGAAATATTTACTTTTTGAAACCTATAATTGCTACAAAATACTACTTGAAGTGTGACTTAATAATAACATTTTAACCATAGAACATCTTATTCCCTGGTGTTAATAGAAGATCTTTGAGAGTTATAAACTACTTTGAATGCTAACTGCAGTTATTCATAAGAACATAATAAAACTAAAAGTGCTGAAGCATACTGCAATGTGTCTTCACTCTAAAACATGACAGAAACTCCATCATTTAAGGTTTGCTTTGCTTCTCCAAGTTCAAAAACAAATGCTCTATTTAATTAATAGACTTCATTTTTTTTTAAAGAAGTCCATTTTCTACTTCTGCAAAATTTTTCTTTGCTTTTTCTGTTTTGTATGACATTGTTGATGGTAAAATTGCTGGTTTACCCTTAAGTTACCTAATTCAAAGTATCTGAAAAGGAAGAAAATTTTTCTCTTTACCCCTGTCAGCATCTTAGATTGGAGAATGTGTTTTGATATTGCCAAGACAAACATCCAAAGTCACCCACAGATGATTGATGATAGATTGACTCTTAATTTTACAAAATATCTCAATATTGTAATAGAACCCTACGTGCTGTTAGACTTTAAAAAATTAGGAGGAAATGTTTAATGGAATAAGAATCAATATTTTAAATATATTCATTCTTTTATCAGCATTTCAGCAAAACTGACATAGCAGTGAATAATATTACTTTGTAGTTTTTGTATAATTGAATATTCATATGGAGAGTAATTAATCTGGATTCATATTTCACATCTTACATTACAATAAATAACAACTGAATCAAAAACATAATTAATTTTGTAAACTATAGAGGGAAATATAATAGCATGCTTAAATGATAACAGAAAAAAGAAAAACTCAGTCTATTCCAGACATGAAGATTATTAGAGGTAAAATTTATATGACTGTACATATAAATTTTTGTAAGGCAAAATGCCTTAAAATAAAATAACAGAATAAAGAAATTGTAATAGGTAAACATAGTTGGCAAACTTTCACTATTCAAAGTATAGAGAAAACTGAGATTAATGTGTGTGGTAAAAAAAATATCTATTTAATAAATGATCAAAAATAGTACATTAATGATAAATACAGAACTGTAGCTTATAAATTACCTATGACAGCATGACTAGAGCCCTTTAGAAGTGATATAACATTAAAACAGACTCTCAGCATCCACTTATGACCTTTGTCTGAATAGCTCTACGTCAGAGAATATATACCTAAAGAGATAAGCTGAGAACAGAAAACCAATGGCATCTGTTTATTCTGAATGAAAAATTGAAACATTCTAATAAGCATGTGTGTGTGTGTGTGTGTGTGGCATGCGCATATGTAGGTGTGTAGATATAGGTATCACACACATATATGTATATAGATATATATTTGAAAAAATTATTTTAAAGAATGTCTATACACAGACATAAGCTTCCCTGGTTGCTCAATGATAAAAAAAAAAAATGTGACTGCCAAGTAGGAGATGTGGGTTCAATCCCTGGGTCAGGAAGATCCCCTGGAGAAGGAATGGCAACCCACTCTAGTATTCTTGCTTGCAAAATCCCCTGGACAGAAGAACCAGGCAGGCTACAGTCCATGGGGTCTCAAAAGAGTCAGACACAACTTAGCAAAGCAACAAAATGACACACAGACAGTAAAATGCATACATACAGTAAAGCCAATAGCAAGTATTTGACATGAAGCAGTTTTACAGATGCAAATGTCCATATATCCACACTCAGATCAAGATATTGAATATTTTCAGCACTATAGAGCATGCATGCTTTGTAACCCTTCCCAAACAATACTCCACCCAAAGAAGTATCCACTATTTTGACTTCTGGCACCATCTGTTGGTTTTACTTGTTCGTGAGTTACTTAAATGCAATCATATAGTCATTAATCCTCTGCATTTGTTTTCTTTCAAATCAGCATGTCTATGAGAGTCATTCATATTATTGAATGCACAAGTAGTTCATTCTTTTTCATGGCTGTTTAATATTTCATGACTGTGTATGAATATACCACATTTTAATAATCCATTTTACTATTAGTGAACATCTTTGGGTTAGTTCCAGGTTTTGGTAATTATGAATAAATCTGCTTTTTAAATGGCTTTTGGTGAACATAAAGACATATCTCTTGGATATTCACTTAGGATATGCTTAGGAAAAGAATAGTTAAATGAGAGCTAGGTATATGTTTTGATTTAGTAGTAACTGGTACATTGTTTTAGGGGAAAGAATTAGCAATATTGCTAATAAATAAATTTCTAATGGGATCCATTGCTAACTGGCATTACTTTATTTATTTACGGGTTTCTTTGTAATAGTTTACTTATATTGCTGAATCAAAAAGGCTTTGAGCTTGCAATTTCTAATAGAAAAATAATTTAGCACACTGATTCACCTGAAATTATAAGCATCACATTTTCAGTGGTAATGGCTTATAAGTACTTCAGTTTGAGAAAAGTGAATTTTTCCAAATGTGGTCAATCCATCTTCTCAGGAGCAAGGTTACCTCAAAGACAAGAGCAATGGTTGTTTCATGTTCCCAGCGATACGCACAGAGTAGATGCAGTCCTGTGCTCTAGAGCCAAGCCTTCCTGCGGCGGCTCAGCTCTGGTCCTCGCTCTGTACCGTGGCACTGCCTGATAAGCCAGCCGAATTGGCCTTGCTCAGACTGTACCGCCACAGGGCTCAGTGCCTAGGCCAAGGCAGTCATCTTCGTGCACATTATACTGCAAGGATCTTTCCTTTTCTTGTATTTCACTTAATAAAATTAGTCACTACATATGGTGGATTATCAGCAACAGCAGCTCTGCTTCCTTGGATTTACATGAATTTACTCTCAGTGGAGAGATCAAGAAGCAATTTATTCAGTTCTTGGCCTTGTTAGGAGCTGTCATCATCCAACCCTGCAACTCTGTCTGAATAGCACGTTTGTGATTATTTATTATATGGAATGATGATTCTCACTTTATCAGGCAATCATTTCCAGATTCTAGAATTTTCTAAGCTATTTTTTTCAGAGGAAGAGGGAGCAAGAGCATAAGAGGGGAAAGTTTTAAAGAGTGGGCTAAAATGTCAAAAATTTGATCCCGAAGCACTTCTGGAAGTCTCTATTTTTGCCAAAGCGACTATCAAGATATTTCTGTGAGTGATGGCAGCTGTTTTCAAAGAGACCATGTCTACACCCCATGCATGAATATTTAATAAATGGGAAATTCAGCTTTTCAAGAATGGCAGATGTGTAAATATTGTATAGCTAAAGAAGGAGCAGCCTCCCTGAATGTCTACAGCACATAAGAACTAGACGGGAAGGAAAAGGTGATAGAGCATCCGTCTCCTTTCCTCTTGCACACCTAAAGATATTTCTGTAGTGAAAAGAGCTGAATCCAGAACCACCAAGGACTAGATTATAAAGGTGCCTCTCCTTTCACAACTTCAGAATATACAGAAAGGCAGGCAAGTAATTTAAATTTTGGTGCCTTACTCTTCTCACGTGTGTGTATAAAAATAATACCAACCCTATAGAACTGATGGAGATTAGATGAGGTCAGGCCCTTCAAGGACAGAGCACAGGCCCTGGTGCTTAGTATATTCATAGTCTAATATTCAGTAATATTAGCTGTCACTAGTCTTGTGACTATAACTGTCCTTGCCTTTCCTTCCCATCCCCCTCCTCCCATTCCTGTTCCTCCTCTTCCAGTCTCCAGTTCCTACATAAAAAAACCATGAATTGTACATACTCATTAGAAAGGTCTGTATGACTAGAAAGAACCCAGATATATAAACTCTAGCTTTGGGGGGTATATAATGAATCCAAATCCTTCATATCCCTTCAAACCAGTTTCAGACTTTTGCAGTTCAGAAAACTGTTACTTTCCTTCTTGTGTTTTAGCTCTACAGC
The DNA here is from genome assembly GCF_027580195.1 of Bos mutus. Classification (NCBI taxonomy): domain Eukaryota; kingdom Metazoa; phylum Chordata; class Mammalia; order Artiodactyla; family Bovidae; genus Bos; species Bos mutus. The sequence continues at coordinate 65,834,557 of NC_091622.1, forward strand.
ATTATTTATGGTTTTACAGATTATCTTTCTAGTGAAAGGGACTGAAAATCTGTGTACAGTGATATCTGGTGGTGGGTGGCAACAACAGAGCTTTCATGTTGAAAATGACATCTTATTTTTCAAAAGTAATTTGGGCTAAGACGGAAAGTGCTAAAATGTTGTAGGATGGCATTGGCATTTTCATTCCTTTTCCCTTCCCCTTAGAGTGTGTTAACCAATTTAAAGGATTATTGTGTGCTTAGTCCTGGCTAATGAGAGGAATGTTCAATTGCACAGTCTTGGCCACAATTCTATGCAAGGCCACATATGTTCCCACCTGACTGTGAAGTCAGCAGACTGGCACACGATAGGTATGATTTCACCTTGATGCACACCATCTCTCAGGCTTCTTCTTTAATCTTCATTACGTAAAGTATATTTGTTTAAGAGTACAGAATCTGAATCCACACAAGTTCTAGCTTCAAATCATGGTTCCCCGCTTCCCAGCGGTGTGATTGGAGGCAAATTATTTAACCTCTTTGTGCATCACTGTGCTCATATGTAAAGTGAAGATAGTCATTGTAAAACTTTCTGAGGTTACTGTGAGGATTAAATAGTCAATGTATATTGACTATACTAATATATACTAAGTGCTATGAAAGTGTTTGCTATTATTATTTTTTTATGACATTGTCTTTGAGTTTCTCCAAGTGATTTCTAAAAGTCTCCCTTTTTAAATTTTCAGTAAAAATAGTATGTGGACACTGTAAGCAATTTGAACAATAAAGAAATATGCACAATTTAAAGCAAAGGCAACCACTGGTAATAGTTTCTCAGATATTCTTCCAGAGTGTTTCTATGCTACCTTTTTCTTCCTTTCTGCCTTCCTTCCCTCCTTCCTTCTTTCCTCCATTCCTACATCTTTCCCTTCCTCACTTTTTTTTTCTCCTTCTCTGTTTACTGTACAGTAATGGAGATAGAAGAAGACTGAAAGGTGGCGATTTTCATCCTTATGCACATGAGGAATTTAAAAGGGAAGGAAATTTTATTGGCTGTTTTTGTCCACAGAGAACTGCGTTTGTAATACATGAGCTCTAATTAAAGCATAAACCAATGAATTTTATGTATGAAAGAACTTGTCAGATGAAGAAACTCTGGAATGGCAAACTAAGAAGGTGACTTTGAAAACATAGCTTTTTTATTATTAAAAAAAAAATCTCTGTAGAGTAATTGCGGTAATTAAACTGCCCATCCTCACCATTATCATTGTCTTTTGGGGGAAGCAATGTGCCTCATCTTCAAATTTCATTTCCTTAGTTTTATTTACAAATTGTTCCCCTCCAATGATCAAGTATATTCAAATGCCTTAAGGGATAACATCTCGAACACTACCCACCTTACTTTATTATAGAAACAATTTCATTTGATTGGCCCCATTACTCTTGCAAGGATGAAATTAAGATGATTAAATAAAACATGTAAAACAAAATCATTAGGGAAATCTATGTGAAGTACACACAGGAAAACTAATAAAGGGATATGTGAAGCTCACTTTTTTAGGACACAATTTTCCAGTATATAAGGAAATGGTTACAATAGTCATGTTTTCAAAAAACATATCATAATGAAATCTATTTAGTAAAAGAGCCAATGGAGTGGTCATTGTATGCCTTATTGAATATACTTTTCATTAATGTGAGCCACAAAATGAATAGTATCTGACTTTATTGAGATTTGAGTAGTGAATGAGCTAACAATGTTAAAGAAAAACACAGACTATTGCATTGACAGTCAGTTCCGTCACTCAGTTGAGTCCAGCTCTGCAACCACATGGACTGCAGCATGCCAGGCCTCCCTGTGCATCACCGACTCCCAGAGTTTACCCTAACTCATGTCCATTGAGTCGGTGATGCCATCCAACCATCTCATTCTCCGTCGTCCCCTTCTCCTCCTGCCCTCAGTCTTTCCTAGCATCAGGGTCTTTTCAAATGAGTCAGCTCTTCACATCAGGTGGCCAAAGTATTGGAGTTTCAGCTTCAACATCAGTCCTTCCAAAAGAACACCCAGGGCTGATTTCCTTTAGAATGGACTGGTTGGATCTCCTTGCAGTCCAAGGGACTCTCAAGAGTCTTCTCCAACACCACAGTTCAAAAGCATCAATTCTTCGACACTAAGCTTTCTTTACAGTCCAACTCTCAAATCCATACATGACTAATGAAAAAACCATAGCCTTGACTATAGATGGACCTTTGTTGGCAAAGTAATGTCTCTGCTTTTGAATATGCTGTCTAGGTTGGTCATAACTCTCCTTCCAAGGAGTAAGCATCTTTTAATTTCATGGCTGCAATCACCATCTGCGGTGATTTTGGAGCCCCCCAAAAAATCATGGTTTCCACTTTTTCCACATCTATTTGCCATGAAGTGACAGGACCGGATGCCATGATCTTAGTTTTCTGAATGTTGAGCTTTAAGCCAACTTTTTCACTCTCCACTTTCACTTTCATCAAGAGGCTCTTTAGTTCCTCTTCACTTTCTGCCATAAGGGTGGTGACATCTGCATATCTGAGGTTATTGATATTTCTCCCAGCAATCTTGATTCCAGCTTGTGCTTCTTCCAGCCCAGCGTTTCTCATGATGTACTCTGCATGTAAGTTAAATAAGCAGGGTGACGATATACAGCCTTGATGTACTCCTTTCCCAATTTGGAATCAGTCTGTTGTTCCATGTCCAGTTCTAACTGTTAAGGGGAATTTTTTTTTAGAAAGAGGAACGTTTTGAAACTGTAAAGTTTTGCAAACATGATAGACCATTTCCTCTTCTGATTTTCTCTAGGGCCCATGATCTAGATGGTTGAGTCATGCCATTTCTGCGCCAGAGAAGGTACTATCAGAGAATCTCCCTGCCTTTAGTGAGAAAATAAAACTGAGCAAGGTTTTCTCTATAACCCTGACATCCCTGACCTCCACCCTATTATTTCTGTAGCATCATACCTGACATTTTCCTCTTGCTGGAACAAATGAATGATGGATTATCCATATCCATAGTGGTGGATGCTGTTCCTATGCCCACAAATTGGCTGTAATTTTTGCACGATACTTTACCCAATACCTATACTGCCAACTTCTCTTTCTTCCCTTTACAAAAGCATATTGAAATGCAATAATCTGGGAAAGACATTATTTTATAGATAACCTTGAATCCTTCTCAATGCATACAAGGCTAAGTCATAAACAAAATCTACTATTTTAAATATTTTGTGTAGGAAATCTTATATGTAATCATTTGAAAGAACTAGTCTGTCATGCGGAGAAGGCAATGGCACCCCACTCCAGTACTCTTGCCTGGAAAATCCCATGGACGGAGGAGCCTGGTAGGCTGCAGTCCATGGGGTCGCTGAGGGTCGGACACGACTGAGCGACTTCACTTTCATTTCTCACTTTCATGTGTTGGAGAAGGAAATGGCAACCCACTCCAGTGTTCTTGCCTGGAGAATCCCAGGGACGGGGGAGCCTGGTGAGCTGCCGTCTATGGGGTCACACAGAGTCAGACACGACTGACGTGACTTAGCAACAGCAGCAGCAGTCTGTCATGACACTGACAGTGACCACATCTTAACAAGTCACCATTTGCTTAGTGATCAACTGGAACTATAATCCATTGCCTGCAAGAGAACAATGTTCTTTCTCTCTCTGCTTTGCTTAAATTAAAAAAAGGACACCTTGAGAGAAAAATGGAGGCAGTTTCTCTCTCTGTATTTCAAAGATAATGTGTTTAAATACCTGATCTTGGAGGTCAGAATACCTGAGTTCCAGTCCTAGCTCTGCTGCTTGTTAGATTTGTAATTCTGAACAAGTTACATAACCCCTCTGAGCTTCAGTTTCTTCATCCATAAAATAAGGCCAATTAAATCAAGTTCAAACCATTAACTGTTATTAGTAAGAAAAGAAGTAGTTATTCATCATTGTCTGGCATGTTTTCAGAAGAAACCTGATTACATAAAAGCTCCTTTTTTTCTAACAAATGTATCAACCCTTCTGAATAAATATTTGTACAAAACTATTTGCTTAAAAAGTTACCATAAGAGTTATGTTCATTCTTTTTAAGCATAAGCATTATCTGAATAAATTAGTTCGATTCAAGGAAACTAACATTAATTTGTTACCAACCAATGAATAAGTCAATCCTGGAGTCTTTGACATCTGAAATAAGTCTTGAACCTGGAGTAAGCAGAATAGACATTCCAATAAGAGATACGAGCATGACCGAAGACAAGAGGCATGGCAGACGCTCTTAAACCCAAAGGTCCGCCAGAATCACCTGAATGGCTTGTAAAAACACAACTTTCTGTGCCTCTTCTCCAGAGTTTCTGATTTAATAGGATTCAGATGCAGTCCAAGATTTTACCATTCTAACACTTTGTAGTTGATTTTGATACTGCTGGTGGGGACAACACTCTGAGAACCACTGGAACAGGATGATGCATGGGGGACTGCTGGGACTGTGGTTTGTTACTGATGAAGCAGTGCAGTGAGCACATAGCCAGAGATGAGCTAGAAAAGAAAGGACCCAGATCATCAAACAACTTTCTGAAATGGGTGTAAGTTTAATCCAGTTTAAAAGGATCAGTACTGTAGGAATGGATTGGGGAATGGGAAGTTGGAAATCCAATTGACCCGTTGAGAAGTGGGTGTAATAATCCAATGGAGAGATGACAGAGACTTGAGTTAAGTCAGAGTGGGGATGAAGAGAAAAAAGAACTTGATGAAGTAAAAGGACGGAAGAAACATAGCTTGAAGATGCTCTTCAAGGATTCATAGTGGACTCAAAATCTATAATAAACCATGTTAACCATAATCTTTCTAATATACATTATACATTAAAATTGTGTTGAATTATTTCCCATATTTGAATTCGTAATAAAATAGAACAGGTTTGAAAGAATTTACTAGGCTCCAATCAACTACTGACCGCTGTGATAACATTTATCCATTTGGTAAAGAATTCCTGAAGAATAAGAATGATAGTTAATGAGAATTCAGTACTTGCTTTGCACTAAGAATTGTACCAAATACTCTAGTCTTAGTATTTTACTTAATTCTCATTTTATAATGTAGGTCCTATAGTTAGCTCCACTTTACAAAGGGGTTTCCTTTTTGGCTCAACTGGTAAAGAATCTGCCTGCAGTAGGGGAGACCTGGGTTCCATCCCTGGGTTGGGAAGATCCCCTGGAGAAGGGAAAGGCTATCCACTCCAGTATTCTGACCTAGAAAATTCCATGGACTGTATAGTCCATGGGGTCCCAAAGAGTCAGACATGACTGAGTAACTTCCACTTCACTTCACTTCCAGACAAAGAGACTGTGACTCACAGATTAAATCATTTGCTGTTTCTTCCATTTGTCCTTCCAAATATACTTTCCATTTTTTTCTGCCTTCTTTCTGCCCCAGGAAGCTGACCTGTGTGGTCAAGCTTCCAGTTAGATATAGCCAATGAGAGAACTCAGCAAGGGACTAGAGGTATGGAACAGAGAGAGGTCAAGTTTTATTTCCTCCTCAAATGTTGTCTCACACTGGCTATGTTACTCAATATAATGTCATGGAGCCTCTGTATGTGGCCCTGTCTACACAGCTTTCTCCTTCCTAGTCCCAGGAACCAACTCTTCCCCTCCAGTGACATCTCTTCTGTTACTAGGATGGGGGTACTCACTATCTCTCATAGTTTCCTTACCAGATACTTACACTTTAATATCAGTCCCTTTATGAATTTCTCATCAAATTGTTCTACTTTGAGCTTTGAGTGTATTATGTCTTTCCCACTGGAAGCCTGCCTGATGTAATTGCTCAAAGAACACAAGGAAAGGGTAGGGGAGGCAGGAATTAGAAATCCCACAATCTGACTCTGGACACCAAGCCTCCAGAAGTCTGAATGAGGGACAGGGGAGAGGAAAATTAGTAACTCTCCCCTCTTTTGGAATGAGTACAGAGGAGGGCAAAGAAGGATCATCTAGCTCAACGGGTTTCTGCAAATTAAGAAAATCTAAGCTTCTGAAAAGATACTGATGAAAATCCTCTTTTTGACCTCTTGACCGGCTCATCCTAATTGGGAAAAAAAAAAAAAAGAAGACTCTGCTCAGTCCTCAACACCTTTATATGAGAATAACAGCCTGTTTAAAAATAGATAAGGTCTAAAGTACTGCCACTGGGAAGATAATAAGTGGCAACCCTTGCTTTTCTCAATCTCACACCTTGCTCGGGTGCCTGCCCCTTCCATCAGCAAGACAAGCAATTAAAATAGTGTGGTGAGCAAAATGAGGCGGGATAGAGTCAAAGCTTCTGTGAGGTTTTTGAAAAGGCTGTTTAAACTAACAACCTGTATATGATGTAAGTGACGATTTTTTAATGGGTGGAAGTACAGTTAGAGGATGAAAAGCAGCACTCTGGATTATATCCTTCTATCTTCTCATGTTCGTGTCCTGTTCAGTTCAAAGAACTCATTTTCTTACAGTGTGTGGCATCTTATTCTCGATTATGGAGCATCGCATAGAGTGATATATACAGTTATATGGAACAAAAGTTAATATACACAAAATCATCAGAAAACAGATCAATGTTTGATTTTCCAGAACTGATTAGAACTGTTAATCAGAGTTCAGAGAGGAGTGAGGGCAGTCTCAGCCAAGATAACAGTTCCACAGGTTTGTGATAGGTTTTGTAACAATATAATCCTGTTCGAGCCATAGATAAGTTTAGGTTATGTGCCTACCATTTTACATTTAAATATATTAGTTCTTTAAACTATGAGGCTGTTGCTGTAAAGTTAAAAGTTAATATTGAAAAACGGCAATCATGACCACCATTGAGAAAATGATAAGGACTTGAGAAAATGAGAACAGATGAAAGTTACTCAATGTAGACAATCTAATTTTTCTAGGAAAATTGTGAAGTGAAAACAAATATATATATACGAAAGAAGTTCAAAAATTAAAAATTCAAAAGAATGGCAATTTACTAGTCTAAATGATTTCCTAATGAGTTACAATATTTAGCACATTTTTGTGCACAAAAAATTCAATTTTCTACAAAAATGCTGTGATAATCATTATACATATGTATATAGTCATAAATAGTTCAATTTTTTTTCTCAGAAAGCATCTTGTTAAATTGGAAATGAGTGATAACCAGTGCACTATTAACATCTAGGTTTAGATCTCTTGCTTCCTATTTCTATTCTATTCTAACAGATAACACAGAAACAATTAACAAAATGTCTTTGTTCCCATATCTTACTTAACTTTCTGCCTGTTCCTCTAGTTCTAATCAAGTGAATCTATTCCCTGTCATGCCCATATGCAGCTAGCTTAAGTGGACTGCAGCCTTGAACATGACTTTCATTGCTTTCAACACTGTAATCAGTTCAGTTCCCAGAGCCAAACTGATCATGTAGCAATGGACATCCATCTCTGAGACGGTCACATTTAACAGCAGTAGCAGCAGCAGCAGCAGCAGCAGCAGCATGCCTCTGTTTACTGTCAGGCACAGATAAGTCTGACCCTCACATGGGCAGGAGGTTTAAGTAGCAGGAGAGATAGATGCAGAGTTACCCCCAAAGTCTGAGGTTAACAGTTTGGATGATCTACCATGTTGATAAACATAAACATGGCAAATGAGGGGGGAAAACACAAAAATTGTAAGAACAGTGAGCAAACCACATCTGGTTTCTGAAGTAAAAAGTAATTTTTTTTTCCTGCAAAACTTGTAAGGTATGTTTGTACATTAGAAATAGCTAATATATAATGTACCCTTTTGGGGGGAGTTTTGTCACTTATAATCGTATTTAATTTTCTCAACATCCTAATGTTTTTCATTATTTCATTCAATCTGCTCAACATCCTACATAGGAGGCATTATTAGCACCAATGTATGTTGGGGCTAATGGAAGGTTAAATAATGTGCTCAAGGTCACATAACAAGTGACTGGGACTGGATTTAAACCCAGGTCTGAAAGGTGCCAGAGAAACATTGGGTTTTAGAACTGCAAATCTCCCATCATAGCTGAGGTCACCATACACACCACTGTTTGTGGCTCACCTTCTTAACACACTCAACTCCAACTCCTACCAAACTTTGTAGAAATGTTGGAGTTTAACCCAAATTTTAAATAAGGGGAGGAACATAAATGATCAGTAAGATTCAAATTTTTAAGGCAAAATTAAATCTGATGTGAAGCATGGATAGAGAGCTTTAATGGAGGAAAGGAGGATATCCTTGAACTGTTGAAATGCCCCATTGGGTGGTCTTCTTCTCTGGTATGAGAACAAGTAAAAAGATGACTGGAAAGGGAGGATGATTAGTATTTCCTTGAAAGGACAGAGACCAGTAAATGTATGTTTGACTCAGCACTTCACTTTGAAGACATCCTAAATATCAAACCACTGTTGGTGTTCTTCAGTCACTCTGTTGTGTCCAACTCTTTGAAACCCCATGGACAGCAGCACTCCAGGCTTTCCTGTCCTTCACCATCTCTCAGAGCTTGCTCAAACTCATGTCCGTTGAGCCAGTGATGCTGTGCAACCATCTCATCATCTGTCATCCCCTTCTCCTCCTGCCTTCAATCTTTTCCAGCATCAGGGAGTTTTCTAATGAGTTGGTTCTTATCATCAGGTGGCCAAAGTATTAGAGCTTCAGCTTCAGCATCAGTCCTTCCAATGAATATTCAGGATTGATTTCCTTTAGGATTGACTGGTTTGATCTTGCAGTCCAAGGGACTCTCAAGAGTCTTCTCCAGCACCACAGTTCAAAAGCATCAATTCTTTGCACTCACCTTTCTTTATGGTCCAATTCTCACATCCATACATGACTACTAGAAAAACCATAGCTTTGACTAGACAGACCTTTGTTGGCAAAGTGATACCTCTGCTTTTTAATACACTGTCTAGGTTGGTCACAGTTTTTCTTCCAAGGAGCAAGAGTCTTTTTATTTCATGGTTGAAGTCACCATCTGCAGTGATTTTGGAGCCCAAGAAAATACTAAATCATTTCAAAAATGTGGATATTTCTTTCAAATTCTGGTTAAATATGGAGAATGAATACTTGAATCTACTTCTGCCTGTTCTTTTAATATCACCAAAATGAAAGAGGAGAAATAAAAGAGTAAAAATCTTCAGTGACAATGCAATAAAAATCTGGAGAGGAGACAACAGCAGGAAGGAAGGAAAGAATATGGATGAATATTCTGTAGGTAGGAAGCTGATGAAAGATAGCTTACTGGCTTAGCTGAGAAGAGAAAGCTAAACTCTGTGTGTCTATACAAGGAGATAATGATGAAGCAAAATATACAAGCCCTCAGAACCCAAAATGGAGCTCAGTGTTCCATTAAATGTTAGGTAAAGCTGAGGGCTGAAGAGAACAGAGTAGGTGGAAAGCCTTCATAAAGAGTTAGACCTAGATTTCTTCCTGCAACTTTTGCAACCAGTCAAATATTCATTCTCAACTCTCAAAGGCCAGAAGAGTTTTAGTCTCTCAAGAAAATGAACCAGAAAATTTAGACTCAAGATCCCTGTGTGATGTCATAGTGATGTACTAAACAAAAAGCAGGGAATTAAAATGAAAGTCTCCATAGCTTCATGCTAGAACTCCCAGCCCCATTCTCACACCTCTGCTCATAGGCCACTGGCATCCCAAAGCATATATACTGCTTAAGGATTTGTCTCTGAAAAACTTCAGAGAAAACTTACAATTAGTAACGTGTAGAATGGTGTCTGAATCCAAAAGGCAAGTCTCATATGTAGACCATTTGCTGAGAAGCCATGGTTTTAAAATGAACAAGCAGCAAAGAATAAGAGAGCAATATGCAGAAATTCTTTTACATTAGAGACAGAAGAGAGAAATGGAATTTAGAAGAAATAGGCAGCACAAGGGACAGAAAATAGTTACAAAAAGAGAGGCATTTAAGAAGAGATTGTACTCATAAGACAAGGGGGGATATTTTTTAAAGAACAACAACAACAAAAAAATAGCTAATATAAACATTGTGCGGCTCTTGGGGAAAAATACCAGTAAAAGAATAGAAAGAACATTCATGAAAATCTCAGAGAAAGTGGAATACGAAGCAAAAAAGAAAAAGGAAGAAATGGACAATAAGACAAAAAGAAACTCAAGTGTTGAGGTCAATCATCAAAACAATCGCTCCATAGAGAATGAAAAAATAATGGAATGAAGCAAATTATCAAATTAATTCAGGAAAGTTTCAAAGACTAGAAAAAAATAGTTTTCAATTCTCCCAAATTCCCAGATCAGTAAACAAAAAAAAGATGCATTCCAAAGCCCACAAGAATGAAATTACAGCCTCCTGGAGCTAAATATAATCCCTGAGAGTTCCCATGAAGGAAGTTTAAATCATATGCAAAGAATAAGAATCAGAATGACATCTGATTGGTATAGTCTATGGGGTCGCAAAGAGTTGAACACGCCTGAGCTACTAACGCTTTAACTTTCTTTAGACAGTTGCTATAGCTCCAGTGCTAAGTCGCTTCAGGCCTGTCCGACTCTGTGCAACCATACCGACTATAGCCTGCCAGGCTCCTCTGCTCATGGGATTCTCCAGGCAAGAATACTGGAGTGAGTTGTCATGTCCTCCTCCAAGGATCTTCCCAACCCAGGGATCAAACCCTCATGTCTTAGATCTTCTGCATTGGCAGACAGGTTCTTTACCACCGGCACCAGCTGGGAAGCCCTAAAGCTCTTGCTATGGAGAAATGAAATATCTAAAATAATAAAATGAAGTGCTAATGATAATATAATAATAGCAATAGTGGTTTAGTTTAGTTTAGTCACTCAGTCATGTCCAACTCTTTGCGACCCCATGAATCACAGCACGCCAGGCCTCCCTGTCCATCACCATCTCCCAGAGTTCACTCAAATTCACGTCCATCCAGTCGGTGATGCCATCCAGCCATCTCATCATCTGTTGTCCCCTTTTCCTCATCCCCCTAATCCCTCCCAGCATCAGAGTCTTTTCCAATGAGTCAACTCTTCGCATGAGGTGGCCAAAGTACTGGAGTTTCAGCTTTAGCATCATTTCTTCCAAAGAAATCCCAGGGCTGATCTCCTTTAGGATGGACTGGTTGGATCTCCTTGCAGTCCAAGGGACTCTCAAGAGTCTTCTCCAACACCACAGCTCAAAAGCATCAATTCTTAGGTGCTCAGCTTTCTTCAGAGTCCAATTCTCATATCCATACATGACTACTGGAAAAACCATAACCTTGACTAGACAGACCTTTGTTGGCAAAGTAATATCTGTGCTTTTTAATATGCTATCTAGGTTGGTCATAACTTTTCTTCCAATGAGTAAGTGTCTTTTAATTTCATGGCTGAAATCACCATCTGCAGTGATTTTGGAGCCCCCAAAAATAAAGTCTGATACTGTTTCCACTGTTTCCCCATCTATTTCCCATGAAGTGATGGGTCCAGATGCCATGATCTTCATTTTCTGAATGTTGAGCTTTAAGCCAACTTTTTCACTCTCCTCTTTCACTTTCATCAAGAGGCTTTTTAGTTCCTCTTCACTTTCTGCCATAATGGTGGTGTCATCTGCATATCTGAGGTTGTTGATATTTCTCCCGGCAATCTTGATTCCAGCTTGTGCTTCTTCCAGCCCAGCATTTCTCATGATGTACTCTGCAATACTGGTAAAATGATAATAATAATTTAAAAGGAACACTTGCAATATAAGTGAGATAATAGAACCTGATAGGAAAGACTAAATGAAATGTGAGAAGTCTAAAGATGACTGGTTTGTGCCAAACCTGGAAAGCAACTGGCCTACACTGAAACAGAAAGAGCTTTGAGAGGGACTGACTGGGATGTGGGCATGCAGAGGGAAGTGCTATTTGAGTATTTAAAAATAGTATAAATATTCATGGGACAAATAGTAATGGAATTTAAAAAATATAAAAGCAGAAGAATTTTTTTTTAATGAGGCAATTAATAAATCAAAGAAGAACACAACTTGTACAAGTAAAGAAGTGAACAATATTTTTATTATTTATAAAAATAATAATAATACAAACACTAACCTCTAATTTAAACTGATGTGTGTGTATATATATATGTATATGTGTGTGTGTATACATATATATACACATCAGTTTAAAAATAATGGAGGTGGGTATAAAAGCTAAATAGTCAAATATGATAAAAGGAAAGAAATAGAAAATCAAATAGTATAAGTATATAAAATATATTATACCATGTAAATACATAAATAATAGATAAATAGGTAAATATAAATATTCAGCCAGTAAAGAATCCACCTGCCAGGAGACCCTGGTTGGATTCCTGGGTCAGGAAGCTCCCTTGGAGAAGGGACAGGCTTCCCACTCCAGTATTCTTGGTCTTCCCTGTTGGCTCAGATGGTAAAGAATCTGTCTGCAATGCAGAATACCTGGGTTTGATTCCTGGGTTGGCAAGATCCCCTGGAGAAAGGAAAGGCTACCCACTGCAGTGTTCCTGCCTGGAGAGTTCCACGGACCGAGGAGCCTGGCAGAATACAGTCCATGGAGTCGCAAAGAGTCAGACATGACTGAGCGACTGTTCACTTCAAGTGATAGAAGTGTCTTTTGTTACTCATATAAAGCCTTTTTCACTCATCCCTGAGTTTATGCTAATTAGACAGATTTCCTAAATAGCTTTGAGATGGGGCTGGTTGGCATAAAAAGCAGCTAAGTAACTAGAGCACTAGAACTTTCATTCCCATCTCATGACCTCCAAAACAGTTTAATCACATGACTAGTGACATTAACCAATCATGCTTCATAAGAAAACTCTGATAAAAACTCTGGTCAGTGAGGCTCAGGGAGTTTCTGGGTTGGTGACCACATGGATGTGCTGGGAGGGTGGTATGCACAGACTCCATTAGAAGAGGGCATGGGGGCCCTGGGGCCTCCCTCCACAAGACTATATCCTGTTCATCTCCTCCATTTGGCTATTCTTGAATTTTATCCTTTATAATAAAGCTGCAGTTGTAAGTATGACATTTTCAGTCAATTCTATAAGCTCTGTTAACAAATTTTCAAACATACTGGAGAGTTACGATACTCTCAAATTTGTGGTCAAATAGGAAGATGTGCAGGGACTTGGGGACATCTGCAAGTGGGAGCAAGTGAGAGCAGTTGTGTGGGACTGAGTCCTTCAACCTGTACTAATTCCAGATTTAATTGAATTGTGAGACATTAAATCAATGTCAGAGAATTTCCTTTGGAAATGCAGCGGTAGAAGTATATTGTTTAGAATATGAAAGTTAGCACCAGAAGAAAAAGATAAAATGGTTCAAAGTTATCTCTCAAGAGAGCTGAGCTAAAGGATGGAAAATAATGGGCAGAGGCTGCTTTATTTCCTTAAAATCTTTAAATTTGTTTTTACTATTGTATGTATTACATGGATAAAAAGGAAGTTTGATTTAAACAAGAAGTGAAAGTATCATTTCTAAGAAGTGAGAATATCACTTTATTATTCACTAAGCTCGAGTCATGATGCTTATTACATAGCCCTTCATTCATTCATTCATCATACCATATTTATTACTGGACATCCTGTGCTCAGTGGGAATAAGGAGATTTGAGGAATGTGTAGTTTGATTTAGAAGAACCATGTGAAAAAAGTAAGAGAATAAATGCAGAGTATATGATAAATTATATACTATAATATTATAACACATTAATACCATTAATTATTGTTATTATTATTAACACATTATCAACTGCCAGGAGCAGGCATTTTTTTCTACCTGGAAAACTTTCCTAACATATATTGGCATAGCATGATTGATTAAGTCATGAATAAAATTTGCGTTATACAGATTATAAATTATTATTATACAAAAGTCTTCAAAAATTATCAAAATGTGTTTATGAAAAATCATTTTATGAGTATAGGACAATTTATGTTTCATAAAAATCATGAACCCAAGCTATTTTATTTTCATGCCTAGCTCCTCATTTGGCATCCACTTTTTAGTTTTATGGGCTTCCCTCATAGCTCAATTGGTAAAGAATCCGCCTGCAATGCAGGAGACTCCAGTTCGATCCCTGGATTGGGAAGATCCCCTGGAGAAGGGAAAGGCTACCCAGTCGAGTATTCTGACCTGGAGAATTCCATAGACTCTATAGTCCATGGGCTTGCAAAGAGTCAGACACAACTGAGTGACTTTCACTTTCACATTCTTTTAGTTTTATATTGAAATTGTGATTTGTGTTACAATTTCTTTTGATGGCTTCCAAAATCATTGAATTTGATCTGGTTTTGTGCACTCTTCAAGGTTACTCAGTGACATTTATGCTGCTTTCTTTTTTATCCATTTGCATCAGTCAATTTATTACTTTTAGCTTGCAAGAATGTACAAATGTATTTTTCTTCACTGTTTAAACTCCCAGAAGAAATATAACTCTTTTATGATAAGGCTGAAACTCCCTAATCCCAAATCTCTTCTGCCCTATTGAAAACAGTGGTTTTTGTTATGCTCTTCTTTATCACCTCAAGGTGTCATTGGCAAGAGTACAGAACAGGCATTCAAACATTTAGGAACAAAAAGCAGATAATGAAATAATGGGTAATAATTAGATAATGAAAACCACTGTGTTAGTCCAACAAATTTTGTCAACTTGTCTCATTTAGTTGCATCCAGTAAGAGATGGGATGCAGTTGGGTCTAGAGCTGGGGCAGAAATTTGGGCCACATCCAATGGTTGAGGTACCTGGTAATGACACTGCCTTATGCAAGATGCACCTCACTCTTCCATGGTCCTTTCCCTCTCTTTGTTTTCAATACTATCTTTTATTCTTTGTTTCCCATTACTCCTGTCTTCCCCTATCCCCTATACCTTTATCCTGCCAAACATTTCAGTTCAGTCAATCAGTCGTGTCCAATTCTTTGTGACCCCATGCACCACAGCACACCAGGCCTCCCTGTCCATCACCAACTCCCAGAGTTTACCCAAACTCATGTCCATCGAGTCAGTGATGCCATCCAGCTATCTCATCCTCTGTCGTCCCCTTCTTCTCCTGCCTTCAATCTTTCCCAACATTAGGGTCTTTTCAAATGAGTCAGTTCTTCGCATCAGGTGGCCAAAATATTGGAGTTTCAGCTTCAACATCAGTCCTTCCAATGAACACCCAGGACTGACTTCCTTTAGGATGGACTGGTGGTCAGGGCTGATAAGGAGTATATATGTATTAACTTATTAATCTTCACTACAGCCCTATGGAATAGGTATTATCAATTTTCCATTATGCTGATGAAACAAGAGATTAGGTGAACTCCCCAAATTCATGTAGCTGGAAATCCCATTTTCTTGATTATCATGCGTGTGTGTGTGTGTGTGTGTGTGTGTGTTTAGTCATGTCTGTTTGTGACCCCAGGGATGGTAGCCCACCAGTCTCCTCTATCTATGGAATTTTCCAGGCAGGAATACTGGAGTGGGTTGCCATTTCCTCCTCCAGCGCATCTTCCCCACCCAGGGATCAAACTCATGTCTCCTGTGTCTCCTGCATTGGTAGGTGGATTCTTTCATTGTTACTTATACACTGCTTAACAAGCCAGATATTGTAAGGTACCCTTTCAGCTCCTTCCCCCATATATACACAAGGCTTTCTGTGACACTTACAGAAACCCAACAAATTCCAGTTTTAACTAGTCCATTCAAAGTGGTCAGTCCTTTCCTGCAGTGCAGTTGTTAGTTTTCCAATCTGTCTCTGGATTCTTAGACCACTTCTATCTTCCAAAGGAATGTGATGAGCTATTACAGACAAATAAGAAGTCAGGTTTGCTGAATCTGAATTTACCCATGTGATGTGGCTGTTTTGGTTTTAGCCTTAGAGTGCCTATTTCCTAAAGCTTACCTGTGCTTTATAAGCTAGTGTGGGCAGACTGTTGCTCCTAAAATGAGGAATAATTCCTGCCTATTAGCAAGTGAGTTTACTCCAGGAAACCACTGAAAGTCAGTACAAATCAGAAGAGTTTCGGCAGGAGTCTAAATTAACCTGCAGGAGTCTTTGAGAGCTGTGAGCAGTATTACTCCCAAGCACAACAAGGTCAGCCCAGTCATGATTTTGACTCTGCTTCTAAAGTGGGAATAATTTTTGAAAGAGAGCTTGCCTGTTGCTTTATGTTGTGGAAAGGAAAAGAAACATTAAGAATATGTGACTAATCAAGGGCTAGAAGACTTGAAAACAGAAGTTTTCTGATTAGTAATGCAAAGCTGGGATCATGTCTTTTTGTATTTGTCAAAGTGGGGAACATAAAATCCTGATAACCTATTCAGCTAGCTAAAAAGGTTTCCATGACAACTGTGGGAACATGGAACATTCGGTACTCTTATCTTCAAAAATAACCTTTCTGTATAGGCAAGAGATTGTTAAAAGCACTAACCTGCTTCACCTTTCTAGTCCAAGGTAACTACCTGACCATTACATTGGTCTCTTCCTACCCTGGAAAAACTTCAAATGTTCTGTTTGCCCTACAGCATAGGGATAAAAATTCAGATAAGTAGCCCAGGATAAACTGTGTTTAATCTCAGCAGTTATAGCCTTTTATAATGCACTCATTAGTTTTTACGGGGGAAAGTGAACTTACTTCTGTGCAAGGTATTATAGATATAAAGGTTGTTCTTTCTCTCCTTTTAAAGCCAATCAAGTTGAAAATAGAAAATATAGTTATCTTTTATAAAAACTTTTTTCTGAAAAACTAGCAATACATGCTCATTATAGATAATATAAGAAATATAGGGAAAAGCTAAAGAAAAAATAAAGCACCCATTCTCTCACAACCTAGAGAGCCTAATCATTGCTAATTTTTTTTACATATTTTCTTTTAGTGTTTATATCATATCTCATCTCTATTTTGTTTGTTCACTGTTTTAACTGAACTGTTCTTTAAGTTAGACCCACAGAGATAATGAAGGGTTGATTGCAAAAACAAAAAGAAACATATAATAGATGGTCACTTGGGTGGCAGTGCCTCTAAGACTGACTTCTTAAAAAACCAAACCAATAGCTTTATGAATCAGATCAGATCAGATCAGTAGCTCAGTCGTGTCCGACTCTTTGAGACCCCATGAATCGCAGCACGCCAGGCCTCCCTGTCCATCACCAACTCCCAGAGTTCACCGAGACTCATGTCCATCAAGTCAGTGATGCCATCCAGCCATCTCATCCTCTGTCGTCCCCTTCTCCTCCTGCCCACAGTCCCTCCCAGCATCAGAGTCTTTTCCAATGAGTCAACTCTTCGCATGAGGTGGCCAAAGTACTGGAGTTTCAGCTTTAGCATCATTCCTTCCAAAGAAATCCCAGGGCTGATCTCCTTCAGAATGGACTGCTTGGATCTCCTTGCAGTCCAAGGGACTCTCAAGAGTCTTCTCCAACACCACAGTTCAAAAGCATCAATTCTTCGGCACTCAGCCTTCTTCACAGTCCAACTCTCACATCCATACATGACCACAGGAAAAACCATAGCCTTGACTAGATGAACCTTTGTTGGCAAAGTAATGTCTCTGCTTTTGAATATGCTATCTAGGTTGGTCATAACTTTCCTTCCAAAAAGTAAGCGTCTTTTAATTTCCTGGCTGCAGTCACCATCTGCTTTATGAATACTCAGATGTAAATAATGTATCTTATTGAGGAATGGCATTTGTATTTCTCTAGAAACAGGTTCTAATGATCCATTGGCTCTTATCCAGTATGGACTATCACTGTCTTTGGTTTATTCCATCCTTGTCCAGATCACATGTTTAGTGTCAGATATCACAAATGGCACAAGCTCCAGACAACTCATGGACCATCAGAGACTTCCTTATGCAGAAGGGAGACTCCAAGGCCGCTTATCAGTATATTTTATATATAATTTTATATCCCTTTCCCCCCTGAGATTTATCATCAGTGGCATTTCAGGAGGGGAACTATAGAAGTGGTTCACTCCAGGTGCAGGTAACAAGGGAGTGGGGAGGGCATAACAGAGAAATTAAAATTAATAATTAATAAATAAAACCTACTAAAGTTTCAGTCAGTTCACTTGCTCAGCCATGTCTGGCTCTTTTTGACCCCATGGACTTCAGCCCACCAGGCTTCCCTGTCCATCACCAACTCCCAGAACCTACTCAAACTCATGTCCATTGTGTTGGTGATGCCATCCAACCATCTCATCCTCTGCCATCCCCTTCTCCTCCCACCTTCAATCTTTCCCAGTATCGGGGTCTTTTCCAATGAGTCAGCTCTTCGCATCAGGTGGCCAAAGTATTGGAGTTTCAGCTTCAGCATCAGTCCTTCCAATGAATATTCAGGATAGATTTCCTTTAGGATTGACTGGTTTGATCTCCTTGCAGGCCATGGGACTCTGAAGAGTCTTCTCCAACCTCACAGTTCAAAAGCATCAATTCTTCAGCAATAAGCTTTCTTTATGGTCCAACTCTCACATCCATACATGACTACTGGAAAAACCATAGCTTTGACTAGGTGGACCTTTGTCAGCAAAGAAATGTCTCTGCTTTTTAATATGCTGTATAGCTTTGTCATAGATTTTCTTCCAAGGAGCAAGCATCTTTTAATTTCATGGTTGCAGTCACCATCTGCAATGATTTTGGAACCCAAGAAAATAAAGTCTGTCACTGTTTCCATTGTTCCCCACCTATTTGCCATGAAGTGATGGGACCAGATGCCATGATCTTTGTTTTTTGAATGGTGAGTTTTAATCCAGCTTTTTCACTATCCTCTCTCACTTTCATCAAGAGGCTCTTGAGTTCCTCTTCACTTTCTGCCTTAAGGATGCTGTCATCTGGATATCTGAGGTTATTGATATTTCTCCCTGGAATCTTGATTCCAGCTTGTGCTTTATCCAGTCTGGCATTTCGCATGATGTACTCTGCGTATGAGTTAAATCAGCAGGTTGACAATACACAGCCTTGACATACTCCTTTCCCAATTTTGAACCAGTCCATTTTTCCTTGTCCAGTCTGTTACTTCTGGACCTACATGCATATTTCTGAGAAGACAGGTAAGGTGGTCTGGTATTCCCATCTCTTTAAGAATTTTCCACAGTTTGTTGTGAATCACGTAGTCAAAGGCTTTGGCATACACAATAAAGCAGAAGTAGAAGTTTTTCTGGAACTTTCTTGCTTTTTCTCTAATCCAACGGATGTTGGCAATTTGATCTCTGGTTCTTCTGCCTTTTCTAAATCCAGCTTGAACATCTGGAAGTTCACAGTTCACATACTATTGAAGCTTGGCTTGGAGAATTTTGAGCATTACTTTGCTAGCATGTGAGATGAGTACAATTTTGCAGTAGTTTGTTTCTGTCCTTTATTGTGCCCATCTTTGTATGAAATGTTCCCTTGGTATCTCTAATTTTCTTGAAGAGATCTCTGGTCTTTCTCATTCTATTGTTTTCCTCTATTTATTTGCACTGATCTCTTAGGAAGGCTTTCTTATCTCTCCTTGCTATTCTTTGGAACTCTGCATTCAGATAGAGATATCTTTCCTTTTCTCTTTTACCTTTCACTTCTCTTTTCTCAGCTATTTGTAAGGCTTCCTCAGACAACCATTTTGCCTTTTTGCATTTCTTCTTCTTGAGGATGATTTTGATCACTGCCTCCTGTACAATGTTATGAACCTCCATCCACAGTTCTTCAGGCCCTCTGTCTATCAGATCTAATCCCTTGAATCTATTTGTCACTTCCACTGTATAATCATAAGGGCTTTGATTTAGGTCATACCTGAATGGTCTAGTGGTTTTCCCTAAAGCTTAGCCTGCTTTATATTATCACAATGATTCAGCAATTCTAAATATCAGGAATAAAATACTTCTTCCAAAATATGTTTTGTTGGCCTAATTTCTAAAGAATTAGCAAAGACAAGGATGGATTTTGCTTATATAATATACACTTAAGCTTCAGATTAGCACATTTTAGTTCTTACACTTTAATTAACTTTGTGATCTACATGGGAGTTAATTCAAAGTATTCCCTCTGTGGTCCATGACAGAAAATTAGTTACTATGTTCCTCTCCTCTCAAAAATAAGTTTTATAGTGTTCATAATCATTCAAGCTTACTTGGAGGGCAGTTAATGTATTCAAGTCTTATGCCTTGTACACTTCTGCATTCAGTCAATAGATTTAAAATTAAAAGGGGTAGCATAGTGGCTGTAAAAATAAAGTAATAGAACTTAAGTTACTTCCAGTCTGCCATTCTATGTGCAAATCATCCTCTGAAACAAGGAATTCAACCTTCTGGAAGTATTTCTCCGTATCCTTTGCCCACTTCCTTCCAAAAAATAAAACTTTAAAACTATTAATTTATTACTTTTTCTTCTTTGTACTATAATATTCATTTTAAGTTATATTTTACTCTGCTTTCTACATTGGGGTGTAATCATATAAATGTCAATATTGGAAGAATTTTACTGTTCATATTTCTGGCCATTGTTACTGTTTGCTACACTTTATGATTATGACTGAAAATAATTTTGTCCTATAGAGGAGGAAAGGTATTTAAAATGATTCACTGCAGATGTCAAGATAGTCCATTGTCTATCATATTTTAAGCATTTAATCATATTAGGTTTTCATTATAAACACTATTTTATTATATAATATTCCTTTATCCAGAGATGCCAAAACTTATTTATTAATAACAATTAATTTATTATTGGACAATTAGCTTCTCCAGGTTTCACTTTTATAAATAGTGCTATATTGAATATCTCTGTACACATTTTATTTCTACCTTCTGCCTTTGCCTCAGTCTAATTTTATGGATTGCTTATAGACAGTAAACAAAGCCAAAAACCAGGACAAGAGGCCCACAATCGATTATCCTCAAACTAGATGATATGACTCATCACTGCAGTGAACTCTAGCTTATTCAATAGTTAATTATCCACAAGCTTAGTATCCATAATTCATATGACCTACCTACAGCATCATAGAAAACAGCAAAAATATAAAAACAAAAAATCTGATGGTGTATTGTCTTTAAAAACCCTTAAGAATCTCCCTTTTTTGTATACACATCTATTATTTATGTGCAGTATTCTTGAACATTTCCATCTATCATATTATGCAGAGATTCTGCCGAATAAAATCCTCCCAGGCAGCTCCTAGTCATCTAGGGCATCCTAATCTGCTCTATTTATTCATGTTTCGATGCACATGCTAAATAAGAAACTGGCAAGATGATGCAAGAAGCTATGGATACTTGGCTTTGTTCTTGTGCTCAGAGTCAGGCAGCATTTCTCTGGATAGTTTATTCCCTACCAAACTTATGTGAAGAATATAAAGAGAATCTGATGTACACCCACACCAAAGAAGCAGCCATGCCCTAAAATCACTATTCAGTGCATTCAGGAGAGGATTGTTCTGTAAGAGACAAGACAAAGTCATGGGTAAGAGTTTGGCTCTAGTGCGAGATTGCCTGAGTTTGAATCCCATTGGCTGGTTGGGTGACCCTGGGCTGGTCAGGGGCTGTACTAAGCTCTGGGATAAAAGAATAGACAAGTTATACTCACTGCCTGATGGAAACTTACAGTTTGGAGAGAGAGTCAGACAATTAAAAAGATCATTATATAAGAGATCGCAGTCATTTCATCCCTCTAGACTCAGGATATCTGCTGTTATTATTATATTGAGATTGATGTTACCATCTACAGAAGATTAAATCTCTTTGAAAGCAGACCATAGATTCACAAACATTGAAGAGAGCTCTCCTCTCTCCCTCTTTCCATGTATATGCTGTGCTTAGTCGCTCAGACTCTTTGCAGCCCCATGGACTGCAGCCCACCAGGCTCCTCTGTCTATGAGAATTCTCCAGTCAAGAATACTGGAGTGGGTTACCATGCCCTCCTCCAGGACATCTTCCCAACCCAGGGATTGAACCCAAGTCTCCCACACTGCAGGCAGATTCTTTACTGTCTGAACCACCAGAAAAGCACTGAAGGTCCATGTATATATATTTGTATATATACACACAGATATATATATATATATATATGCTTGTGTGTGTACATACATACATATTGAAGAAAGAGTCTCTCTACACATGCACATGTGCACTTTTATATACATATACACATTTATATGTATACGAGTATTTACATACACACAAAAATACATTTTTTTCTTCAGGAAAAATGGATGGATGCTCCCATCATTCCCCTTTACTATGTGACCTTCTTATTCATTATTTTTCTCCTTCTTGCTCAACCAAGACTACCTGACTCAAATCCAAATTCAGCCTCTGGCCAGTTTTCTGACTTCTGCTAAATTTACATGTCTTTACAAAGCTTCAGTTTCTCCATCTATAAAATGAAGATTAAAAGCAACATCATCTCATAAGGATTTAATGGAGATTATAAGCAATAATCTATATAAAATGTTAAGCATAATCCCAGGCACATAGTTAAGAATTCAATTGATGTTTTCTGCTTTTACAATTAGTATGTAAATTACCTTAGTCAGTATAAGATCATCCATAGACTTGGGCTCATTATTATTACCCTCCCTCTGGGACCTTACACTTATTAGAAAATAGTTATTGAGCATTTAGAGGGAATATAAAATTATCTATGCATGGAAGGGATTATCCTCAATGACTGTTTATGAATTATTAGATGCTGCACACTGGTTCCAATCACTGCACATTACCTAGACAAGAAGTTTGTTTCTCCACGCAACTTCATCACGCCTGTGAGTGTCACATGATTTCAGTGCTCAATTCCAGCATGTGGAGAAGATTTTCACCCACTCAGTTCAGTTCAGTTCAGTTAAGTCGCTCAGTCATGTTCGATTCTTTGCAACCCCATGAACCACAGCATGCCAGGCCTCCCTGTCCATCATCAACTCCTGGAGTCCACCCAAAACCATGTCCATCGAGTCAGTGATGCCATCCAACCATCTAATCCTCTGTCATCCCCTTCTCCTCCTGCCCTTATTCTTTCCCAGCATTAGGGTCTTTTCAAATGAGTCAGCTCTTCACATCAGGTGGCCAAAGTATTGGAGTTTCAGCTCCAACATCAGTCCTTCCAATGAACAGATGGACTGGTTGGATCTCCTTGCAGTCCATGGGACTCTCAAAAGTCTTCTCCAGCACCACAGTTCAAAAGCATCAATTCTTCGGCGCTCAGCTTTCTTTATAGTCCAACTCTCACATCCATACATGACCACTGGAAAAACCATAGCCTTGACTAAACAGACCTTTGTTGGCAAAGTAATGTCTCTGCTTTTTAATATGCTGTCTAGGTTGGTCATAACTTTCCTTCCAAGGAGTAAGTGTCTTTTAATTTCATAGCTGCAGTCACCATCTGCAGTGATTTTGGAGCCCAGAAAAATAAAATCAGCCACTGTTTTCACTGTCTTCCCATCTATTTGCCATGAAGTGATGGGACCAGATGCCATGATCTCAGTTTTCTGAACGTTGAGCTTTAAGCCAACTTTTTCACTCTCCTCTTTCACTTTCATCAAGAGGCTCTTGAGTTCCTCTTCACTTTCTGCCATAAGGATGGTGTTATCTGCATATCTGAGGTTATTGATATTTCTCCCGGCAATCTTGATTCCAGCTTGTGCTTCCTCCAGCCCAGTGTTTTTCATGATATACTCTGCATATAAGTTAAATAAGCAGGGTGACAATATACAGCCTTGACGTATTCCTTTTCCTATTTGGAACCAGTCTGTTGTTCCATGTCCAGTTCTAACTGTTGCTTCCTGACCTGCATACAGGTTTCTCAAGAGGCAGGTCAGGTGGTCTAGTATTCCCATCTCTTTCAGAATTTTCCACAGTTTATTCACCCACTCAAGTTAGCCAAATGGAGAGGTGAACACATCTTAGGGACATAGGCAGGCATTGCTCTAACAAGAAATTCAAGACAGTACACTGGCTGCTCTCTCTGTGGAATTCTCACCAGTGGGAGATGAGAAGAGGAGCTGAAAGCCTGGGTTTTGTCCATGTCCACTCACAAGGCTACGGAGTCTCATCCCAGTGTTGCTGACCAACTGTACCCACTATGCAGAGTTCAGCGATTCTTCCTTTTGGACTGACCAAATGGCTACCCTCATTCAGCCAAAGAAGACTGCTTTTTCAGTCTGAGGAAGAAGGTCAAAGACTAGATTATTGTTTTCAAGTGAAGTGAAGTGAAGTCGCTCAGTCGTGTCCCACTCTTTGCGACCCCATGGACTGTAGCCTACCAGGCTTCTCTGTCCATGGGATTCTCCTGGCAAGAATACCGGAGTGGGTTACCATTTCCTTCCCCGGGGGATCTTCCTGACCCAGGGATGGAACCCGGGTCTCCCGCGTTGTAGGCAGATGCTTTAACCTCTGAGCCACCAGGGAAACCCCTAAGTTCTCAAATCGTTTTCACATGGTACTTGAGATAAAGTCTTTGAAAAGTCCAAGAGCTAAAATTTATGCAACTTTGTTCTCTGCATCTATTTTGACAACTTCCTTTAAAACCAATGAGTGGTTGACATTCAGCTACCTGCCCAAAGAAGTGAGGAAGGACTAGGCTACAATTCAGTGAAGCATGAACAGAAGAAACCACGAAGGGTACTATTGGCGTTTATTTCCTCTTCACATCTACAGTTACCCTTTGTAAGAGAAGCAATCACTCCAGAGTGGTCGAGCCCCTTGCACCCTTAGTCCAGCTGCAAATGCAGTACCTAAATAGTCACAGCATTGCTGGGGCAGGGAAGAGACATAGGGT
The DNA here is from genome assembly GCF_027580195.1 of Bos mutus. Taxonomy (NCBI): domain Eukaryota; kingdom Metazoa; phylum Chordata; class Mammalia; order Artiodactyla; family Bovidae; genus Bos; species Bos mutus. Next base: position 65,859,268 of record NC_091622.1, read on the forward strand.
GAGATTAGGAGAGGTGGTCTCTAGTAGTGGTCTTATGTACTTTCAAACCAAAAAGATCTGGGTTCGAATCCTCCTTCAGCTACTTACAAACTAAGTAACCTTGGGAAAATTACTCAACGTCTTTGAGCTATGGCTGCCTCAATTGATAAAGTGGTGATAGTTCTGACTTAACACGGTTATCCTGGGAACTAAATAATAATACAATCTTGGCATAAGGAAGCCATCAGCAGATGCTAGCTTCTGCTACTCTTAAGGGAGGTAGAGGGAGATTAAGTCAAGAAAACTTCACAGTATCTGTGCTTGGCTGTGTCGACTCTGTGTCATTAGGTTTCTGAGATTAGGAAACCACTGGATGCCTTGTCTAATGTCAGCAACTCATTTTTGTTGTGCAAAATTCACATTTGCAGACCTCCCAGAAACCTTTACAGAATGAAGCACATAAAAGATTCATACGCGTTTGGCAGCTACCTCCCCAATAACACTTCTCAGGGGATTGATTAAGGAATTTAATTTAAACCAACAGAACCAGTAGTATTTCTGCTGATCCCTGTGTAACTGTGTTAGTGAACATAAATATACATGGACAGGCTTTGGGTAGTCTGTGATTCTTACAATTATCTAGTTCAAAGGAAAGCAAACTGATTACCATATGCATGAAAGGGAGAAACAGAAAGTTCCGTTCTGTGTCAGCAGTAGGGGAAAAAGGTGGTTTTGAAATATGAATGTCTTGCTACTTTTATTTGATGTGTTTCCAGTGCTTGTAAAAGAAAATAATCACCAAAATATGACACATGGAAGCAAATTCATAGAGTAGTTTTCTTCTCAAGTTGCTGTGTTCAAACTTTGAACAAAAGTAATGCTAGCTAACGTAACCCTTGCAATAGTATGTGCGTCCCAGGGATTAAATGCTAAATAAATGATCCTTTTCTTATATTTGGTTATCATGATATATTTCATAATTATGTCTATGTTCTATGGGGCTGTCCTGCACATCATAAAATACTTAACAGCATCCTTGGCCTCTACTCACTGGAAATCAATAGTCTGCTATTCCTGAAATGACAATCAAATATGTTTCCAGACATCACCAAAGGTCTCAGACACTGGGATGAGGGACAAAATGGCCCCATTGGAGAACTAACGCTCTTAATCTAGAGTTCATGGACCCTGGAAGAGCCCATGGATAAGACTCTAGGGGTCCTTGAACTTGGTGGGAAAGATTTGAATTTCATTTTCACCAACCTTTATTAGAGATTTAATATTTCTTTCCATAATATATGTAAGTAACAGACCCTAATTTTGAATCATCAAATATAGAATTACCAGTATATGTGAGTTTTAACCAGATAAAAAGCACTAATACACCAGATTTTCTAACTATCGTTAGTACAGGTAATTCAATATCATTGAAAATTGGGGTAAATGTCATGACATATTCAGTGCAAAAAGCAGTTTCCAAAGTATACTTTAAAAGCATTTTGTTAAAAAAAAAATCCTAGCAGGTTATACAGCAGAGTGTTAATAGTTTTCTCTGAAAGATGAGATTATAGATAAAATTTCCAACTTCAAGATTTTTGTATTGCTTGAATTTTAAAAAAAGAATGTATTACTTTAAGTGTGAAAAATCAGTAAAATGTTTCTATTTTTTAAAAAAGAAAATTCGGCTTAATTGTTCTAATTACTAGTTCAAAATTATGCTAGATATTTGACCCTCTGCCTGATCTTATTTAAAATATTACCAAAGGAGTACATATATTACTATATTTCTTAAACTTTGCTAATTATATTTTACAATGATTGTTACAATGATTCTTTCTTTGCATTTTTGCACCTATACCTTTTCTGAGAAGGTGTCCACAGGTTTAACCTGACTGTGAATAAAGTCCACAATACAGAGTTTACCAAGTCCTACTCTAAAACTTCTGCACTTTACCACTTATATTTGGGAAGACATGTGGCAAAGTTGTATAGTGGCTCAGAGCACAGACTCTGTTCTTCCTTCACTCAAATTACTGGCTGTAACCTTAACCAGATTAAGTAACTCTCTAAACCTCAGTTTCTTCATCTGCAAAATGAGATTAATACTAGTATGTGCCTTATACCGGCTTTCATAAGGTTAAGTGTTTAGTAACACTGCCTGGCACATAATAACTGCAACTGCAACTGTTGACACTTAATAACTGCAAGTTACTATTATTACTGCTTTAGTATCTTACAACATGGCCTCTTCAGAAATAATTGTCTAGTAAGTATTTTGCCAGAGGCAGGGGCATTGACAAAGCACAAAAATCTCTGAAATATATGCCAGGGAATATAAAATACTTAGTCTGTCTCCTGGCCAGTGGTGCTTAGCATTTTTCGTTTGTAGGAGATATGTAAGAAATTCATTTTCTTTAAGAAGGATTTGAAAGTGCTCAAAATTTCATTTGTTCCTGGACACTGTGAGGATGGAAACAGCATTTATTTCAAGTGTAGGGCTTGAAGGGTAAGAATGCAACAGGAACAATGAAGACAGAAGTCAGCTAGGAATTGCTGGACTGGGTGGCGCTTCAGTCCCCAGGTTTCTGCCTTTTACCTGCCCCTCGGTGCCAATTACCAACAAACCCCCACTGATCACACTTTTCCATCTCTGCTCGATTCACACTTGAAAGAATTTCTTTTCCCATGTGATGCCAATTCATGATAAATGTTCACAAAGGCATGACAATTTCAATTGCCAGACCATCTGGCTACTGGATATTTTACCGTGGTCTTTAGAGCCAAGAGCTTTACCAGTTGCCCTGTTTCTAAGGAAACAGAAGCTATGGTAACAATTCGTGACTTAGATGAACTGTCTCATTGCTCATTAAAAACGGCCTCTGGGGGTCAGCAAGCACAAGCTGTACTCCTGTTCCTGCAGCCAGAACACTAGGTACTATATTGCTCGTTTTCATTATTCTTATTTGCATCTTCTTTTCTGAATCACTTGCGGAACCAAGCTGAAGTGGGATCTGAGCATAGAAAAGTCCATATTCTACCCACTTTTTCTGGGATCTTTGGTTGGGTGGATGAATAGATGGATGGAAGGATGGATGGATGGTTCAATCATTCATTCAGTTAGTCAACAAACAAATACTAAGCATTTGAGTATCAGGTCATGTCTATGCTTAAACATTTCAGGGTGAAAAGTCCAAGTTTCTTAGTTTAATAATAAATAAACAAAACCCAATGTGGGTCAAAATGCAGCCATACATTGATGAGTAATACTAATTTAGTCGGTGATGAGAAGCATTTTTACAAATGAGTGAAATAGGCTAGGACAGAATAGAGCAAAGTGCATTGTAAGTATTAAGGGTAAATGCTGCTTCATGAAACTTTTCTTAAATATGTTTTGTGTGTTTTATTGAGTTGAAAAGTAAAATGCATTTCTTATTAGAAAGTCAAGTTATGAAAAAATTTTAAAGTCACTGACTACAAAAGCCCTTTTACCTACCTCCCAGTCCCAACTCTAATTGGTACATCAAAATTCATTTTCTAATCATGCTGCACTGCTCCAGTTCTCTAAAAGCACACTTTTTTTTTCTTTCATAAATATCTTCAATGTCCATCTTAATAGAATATGGTTGGGTTCTCAAACTGCTTCTGCTTTTTTAAAAGTTATTTATTTGAATTTTAAAAATGTATTTCATTGAAGTATCAGTTCAGTGCAGTTCAGTCACTCAGTCATGTCCAACTCTTTGCGACCCCATGAATCGCAGCACGCCAGGCCTCCCTGTCTATCACCAACTCCCCGAGTCCACTCAGACTCATGCCCATCGAGTCAGTGATGACATTCAGCCATCTCATCATCTGTCGTCCCCTTCTCTTCCTGCCCCCAATCCCTCCCAGCATCAGAGTCTTTTCCAATGAGTCAACTCTTCGCGTGAGGTGGCCAAAGTACTGGGGTTTCAGCTTTAGCATCATTTCCCTCCAAAGAAATACCGGGGCTGATCTCCTTCAGAATGGACTGGTTGGATCTCCTTGCAGTCCAAGGGACTCTCAAGAGTCTTCTCCAACACCACAGTTCAAAAGCATCAATTCTTTAGTGCTCAGCTTTCTTCACAGTCCAACTCTCACATCCATACATGACCACAGGAAAAACCATGGCCTTGACTAGATGGACCTTTGTTGGCAAAGTAATGTCTCTACTTTTGAATATGCTATCTAGGTTGGTCATAACTTTCCTTCCAAGGAGTAAGCGTCTTTTAGTTTCATGGCTGCAGTCAGCATCTGCAGTGATTTTGGAGCCCCCCAAAATAGTCTCTCACTGTTTCCATTGTTTCCCCATCTATTTCCCATGAAGTGATGGGACTGGATGCCATGATTTTAATTTTCTGAATGTTGAGCTTTAAGCCAACTTTTTCACTCTCCACTTTCACTTTCATCAAGAGGCTTTTTAGTTCCTCTTCACTATAGTTGACTTAAAATGTGTTATTAATTTCTGCTATACAGGAAAGTGATTCAGTTTACATATATATATATATATATATATGTACTCATTTTCATGTTCTTTTCCATTATGGTTTATCACAGGATATTGAATATAGTTCTCTGTGCTATACAGTAGGACTTTGTTGTTTATCCACTTTACGTATAGTAGTTTGCATCTGCTAATCCCAACTCCCAATCCATCCCTCCCCCATCCCCACCTCCCTCCCCTTTAGCAACAATGAGTCTGTTCTGTATGTCTGTCAGTCTATAAAACCACACACCGGTGTGGTTCTAGATGCTTGCACAGGGCACTTTTACTTTATGTTACAGTGTATCCATCAGTTACTGCCTCACTGTTCTTTGTCCCACCTATAGCCTCCTCCAGGAAGCCTCTCTCACATACCACTCCCCTCCACCACCCAGCCCGGGTCAAGTCCCCGTCTAGAAGTTTGTAAGATCCTCATGCATACCTTATGACTGATGTTGGCTTGTCTTTCATCTTTTCAACTATATGTCTCTTAGAAATCACAACTAAGCATAATTGGTTGTTGTAGCTGCAAATTTTAACTTCCAAAGGTGACCTAAAGTGCAGACAACCCTGAGAGATAGTATCCAGTTCAATGTAGTCACAGTGTGAGCTGCTTGTTAGTGGTGGTGGACACTGCATGACTTTAGTCTGGAGAGTGAATTCTAGAAATTAAAGGACAATAATATTAAATAGTATTGAAACACTCAGTAAGGAAATTTTCCCTTTGCAAGACTTACCCATCTTTCTGATAACAAAAGGGAGAAAAATCTGTTTGATGTGTTGAAGGACAGATTTTGTAAAAAGTAAAATGATGACTCTTCTACTAATATTAATGATGCCTTTGAACTGTGTGCTGAAGACTCCTGAAAGCCCCTTGGACAGCAAGGAGATCAAACCAGTCAATTGTGAGGGAGATCAACTCTGAATATTCATGGGAAGGACGGATGCTGAAGCTCAAGCTCCAGTATTTTGGTCATCTGATGTGAACAGACAACTCATTGGAAAAGTCCCTGATGCTGGGAAAGATTGAGGGCAGAAGGAGAAGAGGGCATCAGAGGATGAGATGGCTGGACTGCATCACCGACAAAATGAAGATAAACTTGGACCAACTTCGGGAGATGGTGAGGAACAGGGAGGCATTTCGTGCTGCAGTCCAAGGGGTCACAAAGAGTCGGACTTGACTGGGCAACTGAACACCACCACCACCAATATAAAATGAATGTATGTGAAAGATTTAACTTAGTGATTAATAAGGGAACCAGTCAGATGCTACAACCAGTTCAAAGGAATGTTCAAAGAACTCCACATATATAGACAAATAAGGAGTGCTGAAATGAAATTACAAGTAGAAGCAAAATGGGTCTGTTCACTAGGCAGTAATCAATTTCAATTTGCTCGACACAATCAATTTGTGTTTCTATGGATCAGAACCATTTGCATTATCATCATTTTCTACAATTTATTAAGTTGTAAAGTAACTGAAAGAACAATACAAGGCTGAGATAACACAGAAAGGTTATCTTTTTGGCCGATTTCAGTCTTTTGTAATTTTTCCCAACCTGCACAAATCTTTCATCTCCCTCCAACAATTGCTAATCTTCTTTGTAATATGTAAAAAGCAAGCCACTCTCTCTGAGCCTTTGGTATATAGCATTGACTAGCTGCTGCTGATAAAGATTGAAGGCAGAAGGAGAAGGTGACAGAGGATAATATGGTTAGATAGCATCACTGACTCAGTGGACATATGCCTAATCAACCTCTGGGAGATACTGAAGGACAAGGAAGCCTAGTGTGCTGCAGTCCATGGGGTCTCAAAGAGTTAGACGTGACTTAGCAGCTGAACAACAAACAACAATTGGCTAGCTGGAATTGGATAATGTCATTATTTTTATTATGATCACCTTACACTTACTTTTTATTATTTAAACTAACTTGTTTTTATTCTGTGCAATGGTGTGAATTTTTATTAAAAATGTATTAATATAATGCGTCTATTAAAAGAAAATAATAAGAAAATCACAGCACAGTGATACAACTATTGGGAGGCCATATATACACTGGTTAGGACAGATTTCAAACCAGACTCCCTGGGATCAAGTGACTTTAATAAGTTATTTAAACTCTCCATACCTCAGTAATTTTACCTGTGAAATGTATTTATCTGTAAAATGGACACAATAATAGTATCCACCCTGGTAGTTCAGCTATTAAGGAATCCGCCTGCCATGCAGGAGACCCCAGTTTGATTCCTCGTTTGGGAAGATCCCCTGGAGAAGGGAAAGGCTACCCACTTCAGTATTTTGGCCTGGAGAATTCCATGGACTGCATAGTCCATGGGGTCGCAGCAAGTCAGACACAACCAAGCAACTTTCACTTTACTTTCATAACATTATGGTGAGGATTAAATTATTTAAAATTTAGAATAGTATCTGCATATAGCAAATACTGAAAACAAATTATCACTATTATTATTTTTATTGTTATAATTATATGGCAAAAACTGTGAAGATAGTATGCATGTGACTATCAGATCAGATCAGATCAGTCGCTCAGTCATGTCCAACTCTTTGTGACCCCATGAATCGAAGCACACCAGGCCTCCCTATCCATCACCAACTCCTGGAGTTCACTGAGACTCACGTCCATCGAGTCAGTGATGCCATCCAACCATCTAATCCTCTGTCGTCCGCTTCTCCTCCTGCCCGCCATCCCTCCCAGCATCAGGGTCTTTTCCAATGAATCAACTCTTCGCATGAGGTGGCCAAAGTACTGGAGTTTCAGCTTTAGCATCATTCCTTCCAAAGAAATCCCAGGGCTGATCCCCTTCAGAATGGACTAGTTGGATCTCCTTGCAGTCCAAGGGACTCTCAAGAGTCTTCTCCAACACCACAGTTCAAAGGCATCAATTCTTCAGTGCTCAGCCTTCTTCACAGTCCAACTCTCACATCCATACATGACCACAGGAAAAACCATAGCCTTGACTAGACGAACCTTTGTTGGCAAAGTAATGTCTCTGCTTTTGAATATGCTCTCTAGGTTGGTCATAACTTTCCTTCCAAGGAGTAAGGGTCTTCTAATTTCATGGCTGCAGTCACCATCTGTAGTGATTTTGGAGCCCAGAAAAATAAAGTCTGACACTGTTTCCACTGTTTCCCCATCTATTTCCCATGAAGTGGTGGGACCAGATGCCATGATCTTTGTTTTCTGAATGTTGAGCTTTAAGCCAACTTTTTCACTCTCCACTTTCACTTTCATCAAGAGGCTTTTGAGTTCCTCTTCACTTTCTGCCATAAGGGTGGTATCATCTACATATCTGAGGTTATTGATATTTCTCCCAGCAATCTTGATTCCAGCTTTTGTTTCTTCCAGTCCAGCGTTTTTCATGATGTACTCTGCATATAAGTTAAATAAGCAGGGTGACAATAGACAGCCTTAACGTACTCCTTTTCCTATTTGTAACCAGTCTGTTGTTCCATGTCCAGTTCTAACTGTTGTTTCCTGACCTGCATACAGGTTTCTCAAGAGGCAGATCAGGTGGTCTGGTATTCCCATCTCTTTCAGAATTTTCCACAGTTTATTGTGATCCACACAGTCAAAGGCTTTGGTCAATAAAGCAATAGTCAATAGTCAATAAAGCAGAAATAGATGTTTTTCTGGAACTCTCTTGCTTTTTCTATGATCCAGCAGATGTTGGCAATTTGATCTCTGGTTCCTCTGCCTTTTCTAAAACCAGCTTGCACATCAGGAAGTCCACGGTTCACATATTGCTGAAGCCTGGCTTGGAGAATTTTGAGCATTACCTTACGAGCGTGTGAGCTGAGTGCACTTGTGCGGTGGTTTGAGCATTCTTTGGCATTTGGGAAATGCTGGTATCTATAGCAGCAACCAGTTTATAGGATTTTGTCTCTACCTGAGAGGGCTTCCGAAGAGCATCAAACTTCTTAGAGTTTCTCTCCGCTAGTTAACAAATTCAGTAACCTTATCTCTCTTAATTCCTCCCAGCACTCCAATAAAAACTCTTCAGTAATCAATCCCATTGACCTTCAAATTCATTGAGCCTCCTCCCAACAATGAACTCAATTTGCTTCTTACCAAGCTTAGAATTCATTGTTCATCACTCTGATCATTCATTTGCATATGTACTCAACACCCTTATTCCTGTTCCATAATATTTGCCTAGAAAAATCTCTAACCTTGAATAAACACAATTACCCCACACCTGTATGAATGAAGAAGCGTGACTTAGAGGGAAAACCTAAGAGTGATAACTAAATCATGAATGTCTAACCGAACTCTAAGAAGCCTTCAGCGCCGTCCAGCAGTCCTACTGCTTTTTCTGAAATGCCTCTTCCTTGCTCTGAGACTACTATTTCACATCTTTTCTTCTCTCCTCAAGTCTTCAATATTTACCCACTTGTAGCACTTCTTCTTGCCTATATTTCACTGATAAGCAAATTAAGAAAACAATGACCACATTTTTTCCAGCAGCAAATTGACCAAGTCTTTGAAAACATCCACACATAGACTGACACCCTACAGTTATGAGGGATGAAGAGTATGGGCTTCAGTCATCTAAAGACAAGGGCTCTACATAGGCACTGGCTCCTATCCCCTCTGTCTACTCAAGGACTTTGATTCTACAGTACCCCCCCCCCTTTTTTCCTACATTACCAACTTTTCCCTTTTTCTACTGGACTACACCTTACATAACACAGAATGCTGTAAAATATTTTTGACTCCCCGCATACTCCAACTAGCACCTCATACCGTATAGCCAAAAAAGAGTTGCTTCCACTTCCTCTGGACATTCCACTCACCCACAATCCACTTATCAAGGTGATAGTGAAACTTCATCTTGCTAATGTCAGTGGAATGCTATCCATCTTCTGACTAGACCTCTTAGGAGCATTTATTCAAGCTCTTTCTCTTAAAACGTTATATTCTCTTGCTCTAAGGATGTCATACCCTCTAAACTTTAATTATATCTTTCTAACTGACTCACCACTTCTCAATATCCTTACTGATTCTGTGTCCTCTGCCAGATCTGTGAATATTGAACTCCCCTTCAGTGCTAAACATTGTTCTTAATCTACAACCGGTTCCATTCATGGCTTGAAATATCACCTACCCTCACCTCTCTCTGAGACCCAGATTTGATGATTCACCAGTTTATCTCAAATCTCCACTTCAGTGTCAGTAAGCACCTCAAATCAATATGTCCAAAATCATCATCATCATCTGATTAATAAAGATACAGATTAGACTCATGTATCAAAAAAACTCAAAAATATACTGCTTTAATCAAGAGAAAGTTTATTTATCTCTCACATGAAAGTCCAGCTAGGTGATGATGTCCAACAAAGTATAAACAAAGTTATGACTATTTGGGAATAAGGGGTTTATTAAAGGAATAAGACCTTACTCATTTTGAGAGATAGTGTGGACGTTAGATTCTAGATGGGAATGCTGGAGCATCACAGAAGTATCTAATAGGGTCTCCTGAAGCACTACTTGAGTTGACAAGTTGAAGATTACTGGGGAATCTGGGAAGCCAATGTGGGACAATGAAGAGGAGCTGGTGAAAAATGAGATTGAAATATGTTATTTCTGCCAAAATATTACTTCTGTAGTTCCAAACACAAGTATTTAGTGGTGGGCCTGTGGCCACTATTGGTAAATATGGCCATTAGTCAGGAAGAATGGCCAAATGCAGGGCAGGGGAGAGCAAGTAGAAAATCAAATCTACCACTACTTAGAGAACAGATGTGTACAGGATGAGCAGTGGGCCTCAGAGGACACTGAGGGCAATGTCATCATTTGAGGAATAGACAAAACAGAGTGAGTTCACTGAAAAAAGTAAGAAAGAAATGGGAAAGTCATAAAAATGGGAGGAAAACAATAAGAAAGCAGTGGAATGTAAACCAAGAGAACTGAGAGTTTTGTGAAGCAATGAGTCATCAAGCAAGTCCTGTCCTTCAGAGAGATTCATAAGGTAAGAACTGGAAGGTGGCCTTGGATTTGGCAGTAAGACAGTCAGTGGTGACCTCTGAGTGCAGAAGGCCAAGTGCAGTGATTGAGTTGTGTGTTAGGAGAGTTACTTCTTCCAACTGAGAAGACAGTCTTCCAAGAAGGGCAGGAAAGAGAGAAGGCAGTGGCTAGGACAAGAGGCATGGCCAGGAGAATAGTTTTGTTATCATTATTTGCAGGTGTTTGTTTGTGTGTCTATTTGCTTGTATTGCAAAGCCTGGAACATGTTTATAGGGTATAATGAAAGAACTATTTCAGGAAAGGGCAAGTAGAAATCTGAAAGACAGGATAAATAATTGACTGATTAAAGCCCTGGCATTGGTGAGAGGCGGTAAGAATTCTGGAAACAATTGAAGGTTTTAACTCAAACAAAAAACTAAAAATGAGTATGCAAGCATTGTCGGGGAAGGGAAGAGGATCCCTTTTCTGGTTGAGAATATCTGATAGGCAACATCCGCATTTAGTGGCTATCATCCAGGGAACTTAAGAAGAATAAAGAAGATATGGAATAGCCTCTTGAATGCAGTAGGAGAGAGTTCACCAAACATAACTAAAAAGAGTATAGAATGGATTCATGGTCTGACTGAGGTTGACAAAACTGTAGTGGAACTGTACTGAATAATTGTGCCACACCGTCCTTCAGTATTTGATCAAAGTGTACAGATGGATCTTCATTCCAAGACTAGTATTCTTCTCATGGTGGGTTCAGTCAGTTAGGATAGATTCTTCTTGCAAGAAATAGAAAACGGAACTAGGTTTTTAAAAAAGTGAGTCTGTTTTTCTCACACAATAAATCCTAAAGGTAAATGGCTGTGGACGCTGGTTTTAGCAACTCAGTGAAGGTCCTACAACTGTTCTCTGTAATTCTTTCTCCTTTTTGACCACATTTACATTTGATCCAGTAGGAAAAGAGTGAAGGAGGTTGGTGCCAATTTATCACTGCCTCAGTCGTGTCCGACTCTTTGCAACCCCATGGACTGTAGCCTACCACGCTTCTCTGTCCATGGGATTTTCCAGCCAAGAGTACTGGAGTGGGTTGCCATTTCCTTCTCCAGAGGATCTTCCCAACCAAGGGATCAAACCCAGGTCTCCCACAATAGTAAGCAGATGCTTTACTGTCTGAGCCACCAGGGAAGTCCTTTATTAGGAAGGCAAAACTTTCCTAGAAGTCCCAGGCTTGCTGCATCTCACTGACTCTCTTAGAGGAACTAGAGTGCCTCCAGCGAGTCGGGGAGAGGCTGGCAACAGGTTAAGTGTGTACCACCAAGCAGTGTCTACTCTAGGATTCAGAGTTGAGTCTAGATGAAAAAAGTCATTCAAATGATAAGTAATAAGATCTGGATAAAAAGAGAGGTGGACAGTACCTTAACCAAGTGATCTCACTTAGCACCAAAAATAATAATATAAATTTACACTAAGTGACTTTTACTTTGAAGCAATGGGAAGTACATATCCCTCAAGCTGTTTTCTTACTAAGAGTGTGAAAGCTGTATGTAATCTTGCAAAACAATAAAATCAATCCAGATTATGAGACATTCTATAAAAAAGCTGACCTGAACTCTTCAACTATGCCAATGTCCAGAAAGGAAAAAAAAAGGGGTGAAGTATTAAACTAAACTAAAAAGACTAAATTGGCAATAAAATACAATATCTGATCCTTGATCCAATTCTGAACTGTTCAAAAAAGCAACAGTTATAAAAGTTTTGAAGTAACTGGACAATATTTAGTATAGATGAAATATTCAAAGTTAAATTTCTTGGCTGTAATAATGGTTGTATTATTTTGTTATAGTGTGAAATATATTTATTCTTAAAGGATTCATGCTACTGCATTTAGGAGTAAACCATCATGAACACTGCAATTACTTTAAAATTGTTCACAGATATACTATATATATTTGATTAGACACATACTCACACATACACACAGGCATAGAAAGAAAGAGAATGAGCAAATGTGGTAAAATGTTAACAATTGTTGAATCTAAGGGAAGAGAGCAGGTGTTTGTTGTACTGTTTTTTTAACTTTCATATAGCTTTTTAATCTCTCTAAAGAAAGCTAGAGATAAAAGAGAAGAAAAGAGCATTTTGGAATTTCCAATTTATTAAATGGAGTGCTACTTGAATTATTCTTGTTGTGAGCATGAGTATGAGTGGTTTAAAGTAAAAGTAAGTGTAAAAAGCATTTATATAAAACATACTCAAGACATAGGTCTTGGGTTCAAATCCTGGTTTGGCAACTTGTGCCGGGAAAACTAGACAGCTACATATAAAAGAATGTGATTAGAACATTTCCTTACATCACATATAAAAACAAACTCAAAGTGGATTAAAGACCTAAATATAAGACCTGAAACCATAAAACTCCTAGAAGAAAAGAAAGAACAATCTTTGACATAAATTGTATACTTTATTGGATTTGTTTCCTAAGGCAAAAGAAATAAAAAGGAAAATAAACAAATGGTACCTAATTAAAATTAAAAACTTTTGCACAGCAAAGGAAACCAGGAACAAAAGGAGAAGACAACTAATTGAATGGGAGAAAACATTTGCAACTAATATGACCAATAATGGTTAATATTCAAACTATAAAAACAGCTGAAAACAAAACAAAACAAAACAAAAACTAATTTAATAAAAGAGCAGAGAACCTGAATAGACATTTTTCCAAAGAAGATATACCAACGGCTAACGGGCATATAAAAATATGCTCAACATCTCTAATTATTAGAGAAATGCAAATCAAAACCACAGTGAGATATAACCTCACATCTGTCTGAAAGGGTATCATCAAAAAGAAAACAAATACCAAATGGTGGTGAGGATGTGGAGAAAAGGAAACCCTTGAACACTGCTGGAGGGAATGTAAATCAGTGCGACCACTGTGGGAACCACATGGAGGGTCCTCAAAAAACTAAATGTAGGACTACTACATGATCTAGCAATTCCACTTCTGGGAACATTTTTCAAAAAACCTGAAAACACTAATTTGAAAAGATATGTGTACCCCAATATTCATAGAGGCACTATTTACATTTCCCAAGATATGGAAGCAACCTAACCTAACCTCAACAAGATGTCAGTCTGTCAAAGATGGTGTGTATGTGTGTGTGTGTGTATTCAATGGAGTAGAATTCAGAAAAAATGAAATTCTGCCATTTGCAACACAGACATATTAGAGAGTATTATGCTTAGAAATAAGTCAGACAAAGAAAGACAAATACTGTAGGTTATCACTTTTATGTGGGATCTGAAAAATAAAACAAATGACTGTATATAATAAAATGGAAATAGACTCACAGATATAGAAAACTAACTAGTGGATATCAAAGGGGAGAGAGTAGATGGGGCAGGGGCAAGATAGGGGTATGGGATTAAGAGATACTAACTACTATGTATAAAATAAATAAATAACAAGGACACACCATACAGCACAGGGAAATATAGTCATTATTTTGTGATAATGGAGCATAATCTATAAAAAATACTGAATCACTATGTTGTATAGCTGAAACTAATATTCCAAATCAACTATATTTCAATAGTAAAAAAACAATGTCATATTTATAATGCAGTAAATTATCCATAACTTTGCCAAATTCCTTTTTAAAAGGTCCCAACTGTGAGGTCAGAGGGTAAGAAGTGACCTTATGGCATCTTGTGACAGGCTGCATTATAACTTTCACAAAGACATCCAGATCCTAATCTCCATAACTTATAAATCTAGGAATATATCATCTTCCATGACAAAAGAGACTTTATAAGTGGAGTACAATTAACTTTGGAGAAAGAAGTGGCAACCTATTATGGTGGTCTTGCCTGGGAAATGCCATGGACAGAGGAGCCTAGCAGGCTACAGTCCCAGGGGTCGCCAAGAGTCAAACACAACTTAATGATTAAACAACAACAGTGACTGAATTTAGTTCAATATTCAACCTGCAGAATCCATGATGATGATATGTTTGTCACCCAGTCGTGTCCAACTCTCAAGACCCTGTGGACTGTAGCCGCCAGGCTCCTCTGTCCATGGAATTCTCCAGGCAAGAATACTGGAGTGGGTACCCATTCCTCTCTCCGGGGGATCTTCTCAACCCAGGGATCGAACCCAGGCCTCCTGCATTGAAGGCAGATTCTTTACTGTCTGAGCCACCAGGAAAATCTCAAAATTCATACCAGTCCTCAACACCCTACTATTTAGGCAAGAATATCTATAATTTTTATTTCCTTTCTTCCAAGCAGGAACTTATTTTTCCCTTTTGTCTGTATAGTTTTGTATCATATAATTCTGGATGACTAACATTAATTTTCTTGTACCATTAATGTTGCTTTTTCCAAGAAAGTCTAAAGACCAGAGCTAAAGTGGTTTTCCAGCTATTTTCCTTTGTCAAGGCCTTACAACCTAAGCCAAACAGCAACCATACTTGGTATTCCCTCTTGTTTCCTGTCAGTTCTTTGAATCTAAATCTCATAAAGATTAGATTGTGAAAGCACAAAATAAACAGTCTCATAATTAAACAAAGATATTCTTAGAGCAGACTGCTCCCAAAGGCTAAAGAAAACTTTTATTTTGTAATGAAGAAAAGAGTTAATTGGCTTCAAAAATACTTAACCAAAATGTATGAAACAATGGCACTTTGCAAGATGTGTCACATGGTAACATTTTAGAATGGACAACAGAATTTGGAGGTTGGCGTCTCACCAAACAAGGATTTCTACCATCAGCATGTGTAAGTAGGTCTCCCTCTTTCTGAAAATATCTTGTAAACATTCTGACACAATGTAAGAGTAGCTGCAGAGAAGATTTTGCTCTAGGTACTAAAATAAAAGTAGCCTAGGTTTTTTCTTTTTAATTGAGATTATAAGGTCTTCCTTAATACCTCAGTTGGTAAAGAATCTGCCTGCAATGCAGAAGACCCCAGTTCGATTCCTGGGTCAGGTAAATCCTCTGGAGAAGGGATAGGCTACCCACTCCAGTATTCTTGGGCTTCTCTGGTGGCTCAGCTGGTAAAGAATCTGCCTGCAGTGTGGGAGACCTGGGTTCAATCCCTTGGTTGGGAAGATCCCCTGGAGAAGGAAAAGACTACCCACTCCAGTATTCTGGCCTGGAGAATTCCATGGACTGTAAAGTCCATGGGGTCGCAAAGAGTTGAACACGACTGAGCAACTTTCACTTTCAGGGAAATAAATGATGTACAGTAAAGCCTGAGACTCTCCACAGCATAAGAGTTGTAGCTGACTGATGTGCTGTGCTCACTGCCATCAAAGACCCTTGGCTTACACAAGAGACAAATGGTCCCCAGTTCTTAGAAAGATAAAAGCTTGTTTTTCTCCAGATCACATTCCTGTAAGAGTCTCATGTTTACTATGCATTGCTTTCTCACAAGATTTTAACTGAAGTTCTAGCTCTTATTTTACAGATTTTCTTATTGCCTCAGAACTCACTAAGATGGCTTTAAAAATCAGTGGTTACATTTCCTTATACATCATATGAAGGATTATTTCACAATGTATTTATAAGCATCTTGTTAATTTTACTTTTGTCTTTCAGTTTATATAAACCTTTTAATAGCCAGCCACCAACCATTACTTTCTTAGACCTCTTCACCTTCTCTTCACTTCCACTGCAGCACCAACTGTGGAAGGTTGTTTTCCACAGGGATTAAGGGCTGGACTATACATCAGACTAAGTCCAAATCCCTACTCTTGCATTTCCTGATTCTGTGATCTCAGCCAGTTCACTAGATCTTTTCCATCTTCAGGTTCTTTGGCTGGTTGTGAGGATTAATAAGATATACAACATCTTAATACACCTGGTACATAGTTAAAAGTGTTTAATGTTTTTGGAGGTCCATCTTTTACCTACCTATCCCCAAAATAGTTTTGCTTTTGTTCAGTGAAAATAGTACTTTGCATTCAGATTCCATTGCTAGGAGAAGGAAGAAGTCAGTCAACTAGTCAGAGTCACTACTTAATTTACAACACACATGACTTAAATTTGGGCTAAGTTAGAAATTAACAACTGGAATAAATCCTTGTTTTCTCTGGGGAAAGTGAAGTTTCTCAGTCGTGTCTGACTCTGCAACCTCATGGACTGTAGCCTACCATGCTCCTCTGTCCATGGGATTTTCCAGGCAAGAGTACTGGAGTGGGTTGCCATTTCCTCTCCAGAGGATCTTCCCAACCCAGGGATTAAACCCAGGTCTCCTGCACTGTAAGCAAGACGCTTTACCATCTGAGCCACCAGGGGAGTCTTTCTGGGAAAAAACGTCAAATTCCAAAGAAAACATAGACATAAAACCATGATGGAACAAATAAGAGAGTTATTTACAGAAAGAAATAGAAAGATGAAAGTCTTGATCATCAATTGACAACTACATTTCCCCCAAATTTGCCACCCATTAACACTCTAAACACTTGTTTTGGCCCCACATGTGCTCTGTTCAAGAAATACAAATAAAACTCATGTCTGGTCAAGGAGCTAATTACCATGACACGGTTGTAGCAAGACACAACTGTGGAGATGTATATGTTCTGTATCTCTCCCTCTATCTCATTGGCCCAGAGTACCTTCTGAGGACTACCTTGCTCATACCTCAACTCTGTTCCTCATAGTCACACCACTAGTCGGGGAATCTGAGGTTGCAAAGAGAGAGGGTATATATGAACACTATATGTTCCATAACTCAGATAATGAAATTCTTACACTTACTTACACCCTAAGTGTAGGTTGCCCCATTTCTTTCACTGTGATTTTCACTTGTATTTTAAATTGATTTAATATGTCATGTAACTCAAGTATTTTAGTTTAGCTGTTCCATGACCTCTGGGAGCTTTTCTTATTAGCAAATGTCAAGATAATCTCTCACATGATATTTGATCACATAACATTCTTTCATATGCTTTTGTGAATGTTTTATTCTCAGTACTAAAATGCTTCTCCCCTAAATCTTTTCGTGAATAATAACATGTGCTTTAAAACCCAAATCATACTGGCCTTACATTTAAAGTCCTGCCAGCTCTGATTTTTGTTTCAACACTGTACTCTGTGCAGACATCCTCTAAAAGGAATCTGAGTGAGTCTCATTTCCTAGTAATTGACATCATGTATAATTCCCTTCCCTTGAGTATGGCCCTACCAAGTAACTCACGTCAAAGATAAAGAACACAGCAAAAGTGAAAAGATGTAAGTTTCAAAGTAGGATTCAAAAAGACTTGCTACTGTCCAGCTGGCTCTTCTTGCTATTTCTCACTTGCTCTAAGGGAAACAAGTTGATGAGAATTACCTCATCAAAATGTCTTTTTGACAAAGAACTGAGGAAGCACTCCAATGAACAACCAGGAAGGAAGTTGAACCCTTGATCCAGGAGTATGTGAGAAAACTGAATCTTACCTACAACAATTTGAGTGAGCTTAGGAGTAGCTCCTCCTTCAATTGAGCTTTCAGAGGAGACCAAAGTCCCAGCCAGCACCTTTATTGCAACCTTGTGAAAGGCCTAGAAGCAGAGACATTAAGCACAGATTTCTGGCCCACAAAATCGATGAGATAGCAAATGTTTGTTGTTTTAAGCAACTAGGTTTTGGGGTAATTTGCTATACAGCAAGAAATAGCTAATATATTCCCTATGCAGCAGACCTGGATATGGCATAAGCCCTCTTGGAGGAGGTCGCCATAAACCCCACCATAGAGCCACCAGAACTTACACAGGACTGGGGAAACAGACTCTTGGAGGGCACAAACAGAACCTTCTGCACACGAGGACCCAGGAGAAAGAAACAGTGACCCCACAAGGGACTGACCCAGACTTGACCGTGAGTGTCAAGGAGTCTCCAGAGGAGGCATGGGTCAGTGGTGGCCTGCTGCAGGGTTGGGGCACTAAATGTAGCAGTGCCTGTATTTATGCATACATGTGTATGCATACACATGTATATAAATGTAGCAGTGCCTGCATGGGACCTTTTAAAGAAAGTTGCCATTATTTTCATTACCTCCACCATAGTTTGGCCCCAGATAAATAACAGGGAGGGAACACAGCCCCACCCATCAACAGAAAATTAAATTAAAGGTTTACTGAGTATGGCCCCGCCCATCAGAACATGACCCAGTTTTCCCTTCAGTCAAGTCTCTCCCATCAGGAAGCTTCCATAAGCCTCTTATCCTTCTCCATCAGAGGGCAGACAGACTGAAAACCACAATCACAGAAAACTAACCAATATGATCACATGGACCACAGCCTTGTCTAACTCAATGAAACTATGAGCCATGCTGTGCAGGTCCACCCAAGATGGACAGGTCCTGATGGAGAGTTCTGGCAGAATGTGGTCCACTGGAGAAGGTAATGACAAACCACTTCAGCATTCTTGCCTTGAGAACCCCATGAACAGTATGAAAAGGCAAAAAGATAGGACACTGAAAGATGAACTCCCCATGTCGGTAGGTGCCCAACATGCTACTGGGGATCAGTGGAAA
Organism: Bos mutus; assembly: GCF_027580195.1. NCBI lineage: Eukaryota > Metazoa > Chordata > Mammalia > Artiodactyla > Bovidae > Bos > Bos mutus. The sequence goes on from NC_091622.1 coordinate 65,878,239, forward strand.
AATAACTCCAGAAAGAATGAAGAGACAGAGCCAAAGCAAAAACAACACCCAGTTGTGGATGTGACTAATGATGGAAGTAAAGTCTGATGCTGTAAAGAGCAATATTGCATAGGAACCTGGAATGTTAGGTCCATGAATCAAAGCAAACTGGAGCTGGCAAGAGTGAACAGTGAACTAAAATGGACTGGAATGGGTAAATTTAACTCAGATGGCCATTATATTTACTACTGCGGGCAGGAATCCCTTAGAAGAAATGGAGTAGCTATCATAGTCAACAAAATAATCTGAAATGCAGTACTTGGATGCAATCTCAAAAATGACAGAATGATCTGTATTTGTTTCCAAGGCAAACCATTCAATACCACAGTAATCCAAGTCTTTGCCCTGACCAGTAATGCTGAAGAAGCTGACGTTGAATGATTCTATGAAGACCTACAAGACTTTCTAGAACTAACACCCAAAAAAGATATCCTTTTCATTATAGCAGACTGGAATGTAAAAGTAGGAAGTCAAGAAACACCTGGAATAATAGGCAAATTTGGCCTTGGAGTACAGAATGAAGCAGGGCAAAGGCTAACAGAGTTTTGCCAAGAGAATGCACTGGTCATAGCAAACACCAAGAGAAGACTCTACAAATGGACATCACCAGATGGTCAATACAGAAATCAGATTGATTATATTCTTTGCAGCCAAAGATGGAGAAGCTCTATACAGTCAGCAAAAACAAGACCAGGAGCTGACCGTGGCTCAGATCATGAACTCTTTATTGCCAAATTCAGACTTAAATTGAAGAAAGTGGGGAGAACCACTAGACCATTCAGGTATGACCTAAATCAAATCCCTTAAGATTATACAGTGGAAGTGAGAAATATATTCAAGGGATTAGATCTGATAGACAGAGGGCCTGAAGAACTATGGACAAAGGTTTGTGACATTGTACAGGAGTTGTACAGGAGGCTGTAATCAAAGAAATTTTTGTTGTATCCCCAAGAAAAAGAAATGCAAAAAAGTAAAATGGTTGTCTGAGGAGACCTTACAAATAGCTGAGAAAAGAAGAGAATTGAAAGGCAAAGGAGGAAAGGAAAGATATACCCATTTGAATGCAGAGTTCCAAAGAATGGCAAGGAGAGATAAGAAAGCCTTCCTCAGTGATCAATGCAAAGAAATAGAGGAAAACAACAGAATGGGAAAGACTAGAGATCTCTTCAAGGAAATTAGAGATACCAAGGAAACATTTCATGCAAAGATGGGCTCAATAAAGGACAGAAATGGTATGGACCTAACAGAAGTAGAAGATATTAAGAAGTGGCAAGAATACACAGAACTATACAAAAAAGATCTTCACAACCCAGTCACAATGGTGTGATCATTCACCTAGAGCCAGACATCCTGGAATGTGAAGTCAAGTGGGCCTTAGGAAGCATCACTACGAACAAAGCTAGTGGAGGTGATGGAATTCTAGTTGAGCTATTTCAAATCCTGAAAGATGATGCTGTGAAAGTGCTGCACTCAATATGCCAGCCAATTTGGAAAACATAACAGTGGCCACAGGACTGGAAAAGGTCAGTTTTCATTCCAATCCCTAAGAAAGGCAATGCCAAAGAATGCTCAAACTTTACTGCACAATTGCACTCATCTTGCATGCTAGCAAAGTAATGCTCAAATTTCTCCAAGGCAGGCTTCAACAGTACATGAACTATGAACTTTCAGATGTTCAAGCTGGATTTAGAAAAAGCTGAGGAACCAGAGATCAAATTGCCAACATCTGTTGGATCATCAAAAAAGCAAGAGAATTCCAGAAAAAAAACCATCTACTTTTGCTTTATTGACTATGCCAAAGCTTTTGACTGTGTGGATCACCACCAACTGTGGATAATTCTTAAAGAGATAGGAATACCAGACCACCTGACCTGCCTCATGAGAAATCTATATGCAGGTCAGGAAGCAACAGTTAGAACTGGACATGGAACAATAGACTGGTTCCAAATCAGGAAAGGAGTATATCAACACTATATATTGTCACCCTGCTTATTTAATTTATATGCAGAGTACATCATGAGAAACACTGGGCTGGATAAAGCACAAGCTGGCATCAAGATTGCCAGGAGAAATATCAATAACCTCAGATATGCAGATGACACGACCCTTATGGCAGAAATCAAAGAAGAACTAAAGAGCCTCTTGATGAAAGTGAAAGAGGAGAGTGAAAAGTTGGCTTAAAACTCAACATTCAGAAAACTAAGGTCATTGCATCTGGTCCCATCACTTCACAGCAAACAGAGGGGGAAGCAGTGGAAACAATGATACACTTTATTTTCTTGGGCTCCAAAATCACTGCATATGGTAACTGCACCCATGAAATTAAAAGACACTTGCTCCTTGGAAGAAAACCTATGAGCAACCCAGACAGCATTCTAAAAAGCAGAGACATTACTTTGTCAACAAAGGTCCATCTAGTCAAAGCTATGGTTTTTCCAGTAGTCATGTATGGATGTGAGAGTTGGACCATAACGAAAGTTGGGCACTAAAGAACTAATGCTTTTGAACTGTGTTGTTGGAGAAGACTCTTGAGAGACCCTTGGACAGCAAGGAGATCCAGCCAGTCCATCATGAGATTACATCATGGAAAGGAAATCAGTCCTGAATATTCACTGGAAGGACTGATGCTGAAGCTGAAACTCCAATAACTTTGGCCACCTGATGCAAAGAACTGACTCATTTGAAAAGACTCTGATGCTGGGAAAGATTGAAGGCAGGAGGAGAAGGGGACAACAGAGAATGAGATGGTTGGATGGCATCACCGACTCAATGAACATGAGTTTGAGTAAACTCCAGGAGTTGGTGATAGACAGGGAGGCCTGGCACTCTGCAGTCCATGGGGTCGCAAAGGGTCAGACATGACTAAGTGACTGAACTGAACTGATATACAAATCCACTACAACACTAATCACAGAGCACTGATGTAATACGGCTGTACAACCTATGGTATTATTTGTACCCCAAAGCTAGGCTTTCCATCTTTGTGATATTTTCCTAGGGTCTAGCAGTTCCTGGAATGTATTAGATCCATGACTGTGATGTTTATGATTTGGAAGCTCTTTGTGGTAAGTAATTTAACCATAACAACAATAAGTATTTATTGTGTCCTTTTAGAAGAGGAAATGAGAACACACTCCAGTATTCTTGTTTGGACAATCCCGTGGACAGAGGAGCCTGGCAGGGCTCCCTACAGTCCATGGGGTCTCAGAGTCAGACATGACTGAGCAACTGAGCATGCACACACATTCAGTCCTTGCCTTTCAACGCAATTCATTAAATATTTTACAAGTATTATTTATCTGATCCTAATATTAAACCAGCTTAAAAAGAAAGAAACGGAGTCACAGAAAAGTCAGGTAGCTTGTAACATGCCCAGCATCAAAAGCTAAAGGAGCCTAGCTATAAAAACAGACAGTCTATGTAGAGTTCACATTCTCAACCACAAAGATTACATAGATATCTTATATTTCTAATATCATGTATCCTTTTTATTCATCTTACATGTTTTTATTTCACACACATTCAGCAGCACAATGCCTTGCACGTGTGCTTGTGCTAAGATACTTGGGTCGTGTCCGACTCTTTGCAACCCTGTGGGCCTTAGCCTGCCAGGCTCCTCTGTCCATGGGGATTCTCCAGGCAAGAATACTGGGATGGGTTGCATGCCCTCCTCCAGGGAATCTTCCTGACCCAGAGATGAACCTGAGTCTCTTACATCTCCTGCACTGGCAAGTGGGTCCTTTACCACTAGCACCACCTGTGAAGTCCCAGTATCTTCCATAGAAAGGATCAATAAATATGAATGAGTAAAGAAATGAATACCAGAAATTTTCTGTTCTGGCTAAGTTTTTATCTTCTGAGCCAAGGAGACAAGCACATCAGCCACAGAGGAATTCTCTGACTGTTCCCTGAGGATCCATTATCATCTGTGATGATGTGAAATAGAGACCAGTGTTCCACAGAGACCCTTTCAATTCCCCATTCTGTCTGAATGGAAAACTAGAGAAATGCTACATGTTTTCTCTAGCCTTTATTTCTGCTTGTTTTCCATCCTGAGACCATTGCTTTAAGTGAACTCATTCAGGAAAAATAAATAAATAAATAATGCATTATCTCTGAAAAAAGATGCAAGTGCCATGTAGCAATTTCATAGCATCATAGTTATAAGTCATATCTGAAGTGGTGGAAATCACAAATCAAAAACTTTTGCTGTTACTGTTAGGGATGGGGACAGTATCTCATAGACTGTAACAGATCAAATGATGTGTGCAACCTACGCATTCTGTTCTCAACCTTCATTCTGGTTGCTGTTGCTACTAAGTCGCTTCAGTCGTGTCCGACTCTGTGCAACCCCGTAGACAGCAGCCCACCAGGCTCCCCCATCCCTGGGATTCTCCAGGCAAGAACACTGGAGTGGGTTGCCATTTCCTTCTCCAATGCATGAAAGTGAAAAGTGAAAGTGAAGTCGCTCAGTCATGTCCAACTCGTAGCAACTCCATGGACTGCAGCCTACAAGGCTCCTCCGTCCATGGGATTTTCCAGGCAAGAGTACTGGAGTGGGGTGCCATTGCCTTCGCCTTCATTCTGGTAGTCTGGGAAATTAAACTCCACCACAAGGAATTCATTTTCTGTTGCTCTTTTATCTGTGACCACTATGGTAAATTGGCTACTGCCTAAAATAGTATATAGCCGTCTATGGGGTCACACAGAGTCGGACATGACTGAAGTGACTTAGCATAGCATAAAATAGCTCAGTTGGTAAAGAATCTGCCTACAGTGCAGGAGACCTGGATTCAATCCCTGAGTTGGGAAGATCCCCTGGAGAAGGAAATGGCAACCCACTCCAGTATCCTTGCCTGGAAAATCTCATGGACAGAGGAGTCTGGTGGGCTGCAGTCCATGGGGTCCCAAAGAATCAGGCACGACTGAGCGAGTTCACTTTCACTTTTCACTTTCCTGCATTGGAGAAGGAAATGGCAACCCACTCCAGTGTTCTTGCCTGGAGAATCCCAGGGATGGGGGAGCCTGGTGGGCTGCCGTCTCTGGGGTCACACAGAGTCGGACACGACTGAAACGACTTAGCAGCAGCAGCAGCAGCAGCAGAGCAACTAACACTAAAATAGTATACACCTTGTTTTTAGTAGTTTAGTTTATCAAAGTAGATGCAACTGTCAAAATTATAGAGAAATACTAAGTGAGTGATGGAAGCCTGGCTGTGTCATATGACAGTTTACTAGTCTCACTGCTTCTCTACGTGACTAGGTCGGTGAGTTAAATCATAACAAGAGACAAAGTACCTGAAAACCTGACCCCATCAGTGCTTTAATTCTTTTTGTTTTGAGGTTTTTTAAAGATATCCAATTTAAACGATGCTACAGCTTTGCATTGCCCAGAAACAGAAATGAGACAGCAATGAATATTGGGAGCCTTTAAGGAATGAGGTTTCAGGGAACGGGACTCAGTTGTGCTGAGATTGGGATGATCTGCCTGGGAGGTATCTGGCCTCCAAATGCAGTAGGAAATGCAAAAAGACTGTCATCTCTGCTTGACAGTTTTGTCTAGGAGAACATATCCATAGCACGTGCAGAATCAGAATGAGACCTTACTGTCTAGAAGATGCTTGATTAAAATTAAAGAAGGAAGAGTGTGGAAAAGTAAACACTTGTAAATAATACTTGAAATTATGACTGAAAATACTAAACTTTTGTTATTTAATATCTTCAGGCAAAGCACCATCAGGACTCTGGTAAAAGTAGGAAAACTGGAGAGAGCTGTTTGGTAAGAGTTTTAAGTAGTGTTTCACCTGAGGTTGATATATATTATGGAAAGTGCGGGCACTGACAAAATTCCAGGGTCTTACCATTAAGCCTACGCTTTCTGAAATATTTATAGTAATAACATTTTATCTGTAAAAATTTAATTGGGGACAGAATGAGAATATCCTGTTACTTGACACCTCTTCACATGTGATTCCTACAAAATTACTCAGTGGTTTTTTTCAGAGGCCCTCTGGGGAAACAAGATAGTTTTGCATATAAAAGAATAGATATAGGCATAGAGGATATAGATATAGACTAGTTTACATTATATAAAAGGCATTAAATCAGTAAGTCAAGTAAGCAAACCCATCAAGATCAGTCAAACTGCTAAAATTTTATTACATTTCACAGCTTATTTTCAGACTCAGGTATTATGAATAAAAGCAAATAAAATTCACTTTTTGAGTTTTCATGCTCTTTATTTTCTGGAAAGTACATAGAATTCACTTTATTATCGTGCTTCTTTTTTTGTTTGTTTTTTCTTCTTTCTTTTTTATTTTTTTGAATTATGAAAGTAACATCAGATCAGATCAGTCGCTCAGTCGTGTCCGACTCTTTGCGACCCCATGAAGCACAGCACGCCAGGCCTCCCTGTCCATCACCAACTCCTGGAGTTCACTGAGACTCATGTCCATCGAGTCGGTGATGCCATCCAGCCATCTCATCCTCTGTCGCCCCCTTCTCCTCTTGCCCCCAATCCCTCCCAGCATCAGAGTCTTTTCCAATGAGTCAACTCTTCTCATGAGGTGGCCAAAGTACTGGAGTTTCAGCTTTAGCATCATTCCTTCTAAAGAAATCCCAGGGCTGATCTCCTTCAGAATGGACTGGTTGGATCTCCTTGCAGTCCAAGGGACTCTCAAGAGTCTTCTCCAACACCACAGTTCAAAAGCATCAATTCTTCGGCACTCAGCCTTCTTCACAGTCCAACTCTCACATCCATACATGACCACAGGAAAAACCATAGCCTTGACTAGAGGAATCTTTGTTGGCAAAGGAATGTCTCTGCTTTTGAATATGCTATCTAGATTGGTCATAACTTTCCTTCCAAGGAGTAAGCATCTTTTAATTTCATGGCTGCAGTCACCATCTGTAGTGATTTTGGAGCCCAGAAAAATAAAGTCTGACACTGTTTCCACTGTTTCCTCATCTATTTCCCATGAAGTGATAGGACTAGATGCCATGATCTTCGTTTTCTGAATGTTGAGCTTTAAGCCAACTTTTTCACTCTCCTCTTTCACTTTCATCAAGAGGCTTTTGAGTTCCTCTTCACTTTCTGCCATAAGGGTGGTATCATCTACATATCTGAGGTTATTGAGATTTCTCCCGGCAATCTTGATTCCAGTTTGTGTTTCTTCCAGTCCAGCGTTTCTCATGATGTACTCTCTATATAAGTTAAATAAGCAGGGTGACAATATACAGCCTTGACGTACTGCTTTTCCTATTTGGAACCAGTCTGTTGTTCCATGTCCAGTTCTAACTGTTGCTTCCTGACCTGCATACAGATTTCCCAAGAGGCAGATCAGGTGGTCTGGTATTCCCATCTCTTTCAGAATTTTCCACAGTTTATTGTGATCCACACAGTCAAAGGCTTTGGCATAGTCAATAAAGTAGAAATAGATGTTTTTCTGGAACTCTCTTGCTTTTTCCGTGATCCAGCGGATGTTGGCAATTTGATCTCTGGTTCCTCTGCCTTTTCTAAAACCAGCTTGAACATCAGGAAGTTCACGGTTCACATATTGCTGAAGCCTGGCTTGGAGAATTTTGAGCATTACTTTCCTAGCATGTGAGATGAGTGCCATTGTGCGGTAGTTTGAGCATTCTTTGGCATTGCCTTTCTTTGGGATTGGAATGAAAACTGACCTTTTACAGTCCTGTGGCCACTGCTGAGTTTTCCAAATTTGCTGGCATATTAAGTGCAGCAGTTTCACAGCATCATCTTTCAGGATTTGGAATAACTCAACTGGAATTCTATCACCTCCACTAGCTTTGTTCGTAGTGATGCTTTCTAAGGCCCACTTGACTTCACATTCCAGGATGTCTGGCTCTAGGTCAGTGATCACACCATCGTGATTATCTGGGTCGTGAAGATCTTTTTTGTACATTTCTTCTGTGTATTCTTGCCATCTCTTCTTAATATCTTCTGCTTCTGTTAGGTCGATACCATTTCTGTCCTTTATTGAGCCCATCTTTGCATGAAATGTTCCTTTGGTATCTCTGATTTTCTTGAAGAGATCTCTAGTCATTCCCATTCTGTCGTTTTCCTCTATTTCTTTGCATTGATCGCTGAAGAAGGCTTTCTTATCTCTTCTTGCTATTCTTTGGAACTCTGCATTCAGATGTTTATATCTTTCCTTTTCTCCTTTGCTTTTCACTTCTCTGCTTTTCTCAGCTATTTGTAAGGCCTCCCCAGACAGCCATTTTGCTCTTTTGCATTTCTTTTCCATGGGGATGGTCTTGATCCCTGTCTCCTGTACAATGTCACAAACCTCATTCCATAGTTCATCAGGCACTCTATCTATCAGATTTAGGCCCTTAAATCTATTTCTCACTTCCACTGTATAATCATAAGGGATTTGATTTAGGTCATACCTGAATGGTCTAGTGGTTTTCCCTACTTTCTTCAATTTAAGTCTGAATTTGACAATAAGGAGTTCATGATCTGAGCCACAGTCAGCTCCCGGTCTTTTTTTTGCTGACTGTATAGAGCTTCTCCATCTTTGGCTGCAAAGAATATAATCAATCTGATTTCGGTGTTGACCATCTAGTGATGTCCATGTGTAGAGTCTTCTCTTGTGTTGTTGGAAGAGGGTGTTTGTTATGACCAGTGCATTTTCTTGGCAAAACTCTATTAGTCTTATCACTGCCTCATTCCGTATTCCAAGGCCAAATTTGCCTGTTACTCCAGGTGTTTCTTGACTTCCTACTTTTGCATTCCAGTCCCCTATAATGAAAAGGACATCTTTTTTGGGTATTAGTTCTAAAAGGTCTTGTAGGTCTTCATAGAACCGTTCAACTTCAGCTTCTTCAGCGTTACTGGTTGGGGCATAGACTTGGATTACTATGATATTGAATGGTTTGCCTTGGAAACGAACAGAGATCATTCTGCCGTTTTTGAGATTGCATCCAAGTACTGCATTTCGGACTCTTTTGTTGACCATGATGGCTACTCCATTTCTTCTGAGGGATTCCTGCCCGCAGTAGTAGATATAATGGTCATCTGAGTTAAATTCACCCATTCCAGTCCATTTCAGTTCGCTGATTCCTAGAATGTCGACATTCACTCTTGCCATCTCTTGTTTGACCACTTCCAATTTGCCTTGATTCATGGACCTGACATTCCAGGTTCCTATGCAATATTGCTCTTACAGCATCAGACTTTGCTTCTGTCACCAGTCACATCCACAGCTGGGTATTCTTTTTGCTTTGGCTCCATCCCTTCATTCTTTCTGTAGTTATTTCTCCACTGATCTCCAGTAGCATATTGGGCACCTACTGACCTGGGGAGTCTCTTTCAGTATCCTATCATTTTGCCTTTTCATACTGTTCGTGGGGTTCTCAAGGCAAGAATACTGAAGTGGTTTGCCATTCCCTTCTCCAGTGGACCACATTCTGTCAGATCTCTCCACCATGACCCACCCGTCTTGGGAGGCCCCACAGGCATGGCTTAGTTTCATTGAGTTAGACAAGGCTGTGGTCCTAGTGTGATTAGATTGACTAGTTTTCTGTGAGTATGGTTTCAGTGTGTTTGCCCTCTGTTGCCCTCTTGCAACATCTACTGTCTTACTTAGGTTTCTCTTACCTTGGGCATGGGGTATCTCTTCATGGCTGCTCCAGCAAAGCGCAGCCATTGCTCCTTACCTTGGACGAGGAGTATCTCCTCACCGCCACCCTTCCTGACCTTCAACGTGGAATAGCTCCTCTAGGCCCTCCTGCACCTGCACAGCCACGGCTCCTTGGATGTGGGGTTGGTCCTCCCGGCCACCGCCCCTGGCCTCGGGTGTGGGGTTGCTCCTCCCGGCAGCTGCCTCTGGCCTCAGGCATAGGGGCGTGGGGTAGCTCCTCCTGCCCGCTGTCCCTAACATGGGGTAACTTCTCTCATCACCCCCCGACCTCTGACGTGGGGTAGCTCTTCTCTGCCGTTCCTGCGCCATCACAGTCTGAAAGTAACATAACAGATACTTATCAAGAGACTTGGAAATTACAGAACAAAATTACATGTAGTTCCACTATATATGACAGTTATTTTTTAAGTAGATTAACTAAGAGTTTATAGTTGGAATTTTAATATCAAACTCTCAAAAATTAATAGAATGAATATACAGAAGAATATAGTAGACCTGAAAAGCACTATGAACCAATTCAACATAATTAAGATTTATACAATTTTCACACAATAGTAGGATACAAATTCTATTCAGGTTCCCATAGACTATAATCCAGAAGACACTGGAACATATCTGGGAATGTAAAATAAGTTGCATAAATTTCATGATCTAAAGGTATTGCTGGAGAAGGAAATGTCAACCCACTCCAGTATTCTTGCCTGGAAAATCCCATAGACAGAGGAGCCTGGTGGTCTACAGTTCATGGGGTCACAAAGAGTCATACAGGACTGAATGACTGAGCACGTGAAAGTATTGAAATCATACAGCGTCTGTTCTCACTGTGGAATTGTGTTATAAATCAATATCAAAAGATATTTAAAAATAACCCACGTATTTTCAAGTGCTGTGTGACATTTACCAAAAGACATCTTTGACTTAACCACTGAAAGCCTCAATAAAGTCAAAAGAATGAAAAAACACAGAGGGTGATTTCAGAGAAGAAAGGATTTAAATGAGAAATTTAATTTAATTTATTTTTTTAATTTAAAGTATCTTTGTTACTTTAAATTTAATTTAAATTTAATTAATTTAAATTAATTTAATTTAAAGTAACAAAGATACTTTAAAAACTCCATGTATTTGGAAATTAGATGTTCACTTTTAAATGATAGGTGTATCTAAGAAGCCATAGAAAGGAAAATTAAAAAGTATTTGTAACAGAATAAAAATGAAAAGAGAATTTATGAGAATTTCTTGTAGCTGAAAATGCTCAGTGCAACTAAATACAATGTGGAGTCTTGACTAAGGTATGAAAACAAATAATGGGCCCTAGTATATATCACTTGGTGAAATTTGAACAAAATTAGTACAGTGCTTCTTTATCAAGAGGTCTATACAGTCAGAACTATTCTCATAATAACACTAAAACTTTAACATGCAATGCATTCATCATTGCTCATGAATCAGTAAATGCACATTAAAATTTTCCTTAGTTTTAATTTCAATTATAGTAAATACTGATGAGATTTAAGAGTGTAAATGGATCAGGAGACCAAAAAATTTGAGTACCATGGCTTTAGGATAAAACTAATTTTTTCTTGAATAAGACACACATATACATGTGTATTTCTTTGTCGCAACCTAGATGTCCATCAGCAGATGAATGCATAAGAAAGCTGTGGTACATATACACAATGGAGTATTACTCAGCCATTAAAAAGCATACTTTTGAATCAGTTTTAATGAGGTGGATGAAACTGGAGCCGATTATAAAGAATGAAGTAAGCCAGAAAGAAAAACACCAATACAGTATACTAACACATATATATGGAATTTAGAAAGATGGTAATGATAACCCTGTATGCAAGACAGCAAGAGAGACACAGATGTATAGAACAGTCTTTTGAACTCTGTGGGAGAGGGAGAGGGGGGGATGATTTGGGAGAATGGCATTGAAACATGTATAATGTCCTATAAGAAATGAATCGCCAGTCCAGATTCGATGCAGGATACAGGATGCTTGGGGCTGGTGCACTGGGATGACCCAGAGGTATGGTACGGGGAGGGAGATGGGAGGGGGTTCAGGATGTGAAGCATGTGTACACCCATGGTGGATTCATGTTGATGTATGGCAAAACCAATACAATATTGTAAAGTAATTAGCCTCCAATTAAAATAAATAAATTTAAATTAAAAAAAATTAAAACTTTTAACTCAAGGAAATGAGGTTGTATTTCACAAGGAAAAGTAGAGAGTGGAAAATTGACAGCTGTGGGTCATTTTAAATGACTACATGAGAGTAGCAGAGCTCATAAACACATATAATACAACTTTTACAGACATTTGCATTTTCTTTAACACTGAAGAATTGATGCTTTTGAACTGTGGTGTTGGAGAAGACTCTTAAGAGTCCCTTGGACTGCAAGGAGATCCAACCAGTCCATCCTAAAGATTAGTCCTGGGTGTTCATTGGTAGGACTGATGTTGAAGCTGAAACTCCAATACTTTGGCCACCTGATGCGGAAAGCTGACTCATTTAAAAAGACCCTGATGCCAGGAAAGATTGAGGGCAGGAGGAGAAGGGAACAACAGAGAATGAGATGGTTGGATGGCATCACCAACTCAATGGAGTCAACTCCGGGAGTTGGTGATGGACAGGGAGGCCTGGCATGCTGCGGTTCATGGGGTCGCAAAGAGTTGGACACAACTGAGCGACTGAACTGAACTGAACGTATTTTTAAAGTGGGAAAAATGAACACATTTATTAACATCCCTAAATCTGTAGCCACTCCATTGCACAAAAAATAAGAAGTAAAGGTATGTTCTGTGCTGTGCTGAGCTGTGCTATGTTAAGTCGCTTCAGTTGTGTCCGACTCTCTGCAACCCTATGGACTATACTTCACTGGGCTCCTCTGTCCATGGAATTGGAGTGGGTAGCCATTTCCTTTTCCAGGGGACCTTCCCAGCCCAGGGATCAAGCCAGTGTCTCCTGTGTCTCCTGCATTGCAGGATTCTTTTTTTTTTTTTTTTAATTGGAGGCTAATTACTTTACAATATTGTATTGGTTTTGCCATGCATCAACATTACCACTGAGCCACCAGGGAAAGGTATATAAATTTTAAATTATGCTTAGTAACCAGTGTTTAAGTATTTACTTAGAAATTATATGGGTATTCAATGACTACTCATTAATTAGCTCAATTTAATATCAATCCAAGGTTTTAAGCTAGGTATCATGAAAATTATCTCCAAGCTGACATATTACAGAACATAATGACTGTTGAAGAAAAGTTTGTCAGAATAATGATACAATTTATTTGAACACAAATTGCCATTTTTATAATCATGTTTAAGAAATACTATGTAGTGTTAATGTCAGCATATTTGATCTGGATAAAATGTATACTTGTGTTATATTTAATACTGATAAATTGAAAAAGACATGGCTGTTTTATATTAAACCAAAATTATTAAACTAGGTCTATTTACCAAAGGTTTATCTTAATTAGGTGAACTTGCATCTTTAAAATGTATCTGAGTTAGCTTATATAAGAAAATATTTTATTTAAGTCTAGAACATTTAAAGTATTGGAAGTACAGTTTTCCTTTTTCTGGGAATTTAGGAGCATTTGATTTTTATTAACACTTATTTATCTAAACAAATCAATTAGAATAAAGCACTATCATATCAAGACTTTGTACCCTAATTTATTAATACTCTCATGCAATGAGTGATAAAGCCCTTTCTGAATTATAAGCACAAAGACAGAGTGTTTATAAATTCAGATCTACACTTTTGCCACAGGTTGAAAGCAAATATAGAAACACACAAAGTTATGGTCCAGATATTAAACAGCTGCTTTCCATTCCACTGGACACAATACTCTTAATTGACTTGAGCACAAAATGGACAAATAGATAAAACAAACTAAAAAGACTAATAAACCAGACTCTCTGTCGTCCCTCATCCAACACAGGATAGAACTCTAACTCTATTATTCATTAGCCTATTTACAGAAATCATTGAATGGTCAGACCATGAAATTAAATCCTCAATCATTTGTCACCACTGGGGAATAACTGGCTGTAAGCAAACTAGAAACAAAAACAAAACAAAAACATCCTAGATGGTGGTGGTGGAGGGGGAATCAGAAAAGTTATCTGCTTAGCTTCACCTTAAAATCAATCAATAGATATTGAAATTACACCCCTGGGAACAAAGAAAAGATATGCCTAAGTTTAAATGACCTGTAAGGTACACTTTTCTGGCAATATATTTTCAGTTCAGTTCAGTTCAGTTGCTCAGTCGTGTTCGACTCTTTGCGACCCCATGGACTCAATGTATTTTATGTGTCTCTATTAGGTAAATTGATCGGGCATCTGATAGATTATCTCCAAAATTATTTAAGGGTAATCATTCAAAAAACGATAAAATCATGTAAAAATGTAAAACAAACGTGGGTCAAAGATTTCAATAACTCATTAATTAATGAGAGAACTAGTGAGATGTTGTAACTAGTTTCAAGGAGTATCCAGGGGGTGAAAGTGAAAGTAAAAGTGAAGTCGCTCAGTCATGTCCAACTCTTTGGAACCGCATGGACTGTAGCCTACCAGGCTTCTCCATCCATGGGATTTTCCAGGCAGTGGGTTGCTATTTCCTTGTCCAGGGGATTTTTCAGAACTAGGGATCGAACCGGGGTCTCCCACATTGTAGGCAGAAGCTTTACCCTCTGAACCACTAGGAAAGCCCATGGAGTAGATATACTGAAAAGGCATACTATAGCGTAACTATATCACAAATAGATGTAAACTGGCAAAATTGGTCAGTATTCACAGGGCAATATCAATACCATTGCAATTCTATGAGTAAGAATTATTTGCATTACCATCACTTTTCTACAGTGCACAGTATTGCAAAATAGGTCTCAGATGATGAAAGGTGAGATGACCCTAACCACTAGGCAACACTTTCAGTAATCCTTTTGATTCATTTCAAGTGTTAGTCACTCAGTCATGTCCAACTCTTTCTGAGCTGATGGACTGTAGCCTGCCAGGCTCTTCTGCCCATGGAATTCTCCAGGCAAGAATACTGGAGTGGGTAGCCTTTCCCTTCGCCAGGGCATCTTCCAAACCCAGGGACTGAACCCAGGTCTCCTGCATTGCAGGCAGATTCTTTACCATCTGAGCCACCAGAGTTCATTTCAAAATTTTTCACAATTTTCTCTACAAAAGGAGAGGTAGAGTCCTTTCTGAATTATAGATACAGATACACATAGAGTGCTTATAAATTCAGATCTACACTTTTGCCACAGGTCAACAATAAACTTAGAAACACAAAACTATGGTCATAATACATTTGCCTCCTTTGCCGGAACAGGTTTCTCTTCTGAATCCCAAACAATTCCCAACATAGAGGGATACTGGGAAGACCTGGAGAGATATATATGCAAGATGGCTAGTACTGTTCTTTGCACTCTCATATTTCTATTTGCACTATTAAGTGTGCATTAAATATATCTATTAAATATAGCAATTTATTTGTGGAAACTTGAAAGTGAAATTTAAGAAATGATTCTTAAGAGGGA
This sequence comes from Bos mutus, assembly GCF_027580195.1. NCBI lineage: Eukaryota > Metazoa > Chordata > Mammalia > Artiodactyla > Bovidae > Bos > Bos mutus. The sequence goes on from NC_091622.1 coordinate 65,893,506, forward strand.
GCTGTTACTTATACCATCTTCTATTTACATTTGTTGTTGTTCAGTCACTAAATCATATTCGACTCTTTACAACCCCATGGACTGCAGCACACCAGGCTTCCCTGTGCTTCACTATCTTCCGGAGTTTGCTCAAACTCATATCCACTGAGTTAGTGATGCCATCCAACCATCTCATCCTCTGTCGCCCCCTTCTAGTGGGCTACAGTCTGTGGGGTCACAAAGAGTTGGACATGACTGAGTAACTAACACTTTCATTTTCTATTTACATAAGTGATATTAAAAGTTGTGAATGTTTTCAAATGCACCACTTACTATGTTATTGATAATTAATTAGTACAACATTCAGAAATAGTAAACCAATAAACTGCATTCAAACATTTAAAAATATATAAAATTCAAGAATTGTTTACTATGAGGCATCATGTTGTCTAAACCTGTTATTATTGTACATATGAAATATTCAAAATTAGGTTTTATATGCTTTTTGCACAATATTTTCTTAATAAATAATCAGAATTTAAATACAAGATTTATTGGGTGTAGCATTTTGAGTTTATTCAGTAGGATAATGGTCTCTACTAAAATGCAGTTCTAATTTACACAGTTTATAATAGGGATAATAAGACTGTACTGTTTGTTTATTCATTTAAATGGTCAAGGTACCAAAGCAGCCTTTGTTCAGAGTAACTAATTGCCAAAGTTTATTGGAACACTCAGGTTTTTCATAAACCTGAAAATGGTCGTAATGAATTTCATTATTCTTGAGGGTAATGGTGACAGGAATTACTTTGTTGAATGTAACATAGGCAAAGCTCTATAGATCATTTCCCTTGTTTAGGAGAATATATTTTAACTTCAACCATCTATATATATGCTCACGTATGCTTCCTGAATAAAGTGTATTTAGAGGGGTTTTGTTTTGTTAATTTTTAGTTTGTGGGGTGGTGATGGAAAAGGAAAGATAAGAAGAAATTTACATTTATTGAATTTCTAGTGACTAAAACTTCCTGTACTTAAAAGGGGACTATTCTTAAAATGTAGGTAATTCACAGAATTATACAATTTGCTTGCACCTGCCTTAATTTAAGCGTGCTTCATGCAGCTTCATAACCCTAGAAATTACCTAACTGACAATAGTCTGTGGTTGTTTTTCTAGAAAATGCACTCAAGATAGTCTCTAGTAATAAACTGAATTCAGTGGAGGAAATGTATCTTTATCTTAAATCTATATTCCAAGCAACACTGGCATAGTTTTTTAATAAAGGCAGCACACTGTTCTTTTTCTGTCTTCTTTAGGGAAGTAATGACTTCACTGCTTCCTTAAGTTACATATTAATATCATTAATTTACACATTAATTCTATGCTAGACACTGGTTTGGACACTGGTAAGTGGCTCATTGTAAGGTTACTTCTCTTGCAGTATTTACCATCTATTCAAGAAGCACACAAGAACAAGTTATCAAACAAATATATAGTTGTGATGAGAAATGTATATATATTTCTATATATATATATCATTTATAAGGAATGATATATATATATATATATATATATATATATATAAGGAACTATATATCATTTTCAAATACCAAGATTCATCCTGTTTCAACAATTTAGGAATAAACCTGACCAAGGAGGTGAAAGACATATACATGGAAAACTATAAAACACTGGTAAAGGAAATTGAAGATGATTCAAAGAAATGGAAAGACATTCCATGCTCTTGGATTGGAAGAATTAATAATGTTAAAATGGCCACTCTACCCAAACCAATCAATAGATTTAAAATAATCCCTATCAAAATACCCATGACATTTTTCACAAAATTAGAACTAATAATCCTAATATAGAGAGAACATGAAAGACCCAAATTGTCAAAACAATCTTGAATAAAAAGGACAAAGCCGGAGGCATAACCGTTCTGGACTTCAGACATTATTACAAAGTTATAATAATCAAAACAGCAAGGTATTAGTATATACCATACAGATCAATGAAACAGAATAGAGAGCCCAGAAATAAACCCAGACATCTACAGTCAATTAATCTACAAAAAGAATGCAAGAACATAAAATGGAGAAAAGCCAGTCTCTTCCACAAGTGGTGCTGGGAAAGCTGGACAGGGACATGTAAATCAATGAAATTAGAAAATTACCTAACACCATATAAGAAAAATAAACTCAAAATGGTTTAAAGACCTAAATATAAAACATGACACCATTAAACTCCTAGAAGAAAACATAGGCAAAATATTCTCTGCCATAAATCATAGCAATATATTCTTAGATTAATCTCTCAAGGTAAAAAAAAAAGCAAAAATAAACAAGTTTGACCTAATCAAATTTAAAAGCTTTGCACAGCAAAGGAAACCATCAGCAAAACAAGGAAACAACCTGCAGAATGGGAGAAGATATTTGCAAACTGATGAAATGGAAAGCCCCTTAAATGTCCATGATGATGTAGTTTTCTACTGAAAAATGTGCAATCCTGACATATTAAGATTCAAAGGGAAGAAGAGAGAACTCTAAACCTAGTTACAAGCATGCAAAAATCCCACAGCCATTGGGAAGAGGTGATGAAAGTATATATACCACAATGCTGTTGGTAGTCATAATAGGGGTAATATTTCCCTACTAATTTCAAAATATTTTAATGTTTACTTGTTTAAAGAGGAAAAAAAAAACGATTTCACAAGCAATGCTCTTAGTCTCACGGGGAGCTAGAAATTTCACACAATTTATGCCACTGCCTTACTTGTATTTAAGTGGGGTTCTGTTTTGTTCCTCTACAAAAAGCCATTGTCCTAAGACAATGCAGTATTTTAAAGCTCTATCACTCTTGAATCTTATTTCACTCCTTCAATAATATTTGGAAATTACTTTGATTACCTTTCACTAAATGTGTCAATTCTTTGTTCTGAGAGAAATCGTCATGTGGCAGAGCAACAGGGCAGTTTTGCAAGTAAGCCCAAAAAATGAATAGCTGTGAAGACCCATATATTTGCTTTATCTTGTAATTCTGAGTCCTTATTTAACTATCCTGCACTTATTGATTACCAAATCATGGCATTCCATCAAAAGTAAACTTTTTATTTGAATTTGACTTTTACTATAATTTCTAAGTCCATTTCACTTGCAATTTAAGGGCTTATTATTTTAATTGCTCACAGTCTGTCCACTACAGATATTGCTGATTATCAAGATAATGACAATAAAGATGTTATAATTTTGAAGAAGTGACCTTGTTTTTTCTGCCACCTAACACATATCTCAACTGACTGTTACTAGGAAACATTAAGCATGGTAGAAATTTAACATATGCCTTTATACTCCACAGATAAGTGAATATAGTGATATACTTTGAGGGAAATAGTCTATTTTGAATTCAGCAATACATCTATGTAAAACATAACTGAGATTATCACTGGGTCCTTGACAAGGGTCTATTAATTACTATTGCCCTGTGAGTACTTTCTGTTATTGCTGTTCCCCTGCCCCAGGCTGCTCTGATTTATGAACAGCTTTTCATATTCACAAAGTGGCTCATGAATCACTCTGGCCCAACAGAAATGAATAAAAATGAGCCCATTTACACAACATTTGGTATATAGCTAATTACCTGAAAATGACTGCTTGGGATTGCACAGAGAAGAGTGTTATTAACATTCAGCACAAAGAGTACAAAACAGAGGGAGAGAAGAAAGCAGAATCAAACAAATAAAAATATAAGAGGAGCAACAAGAATGCTGTTGACACAGTGTGAGTAAAGTAAAGTGTTAGTTGCTCAGTCGTGTCTGACTCTTTGTACTGTAGCCAGCCAGGCTCCTCTCTTCATGGGGTTTCCTAGGCAAGAATACTGGAGTGGGTTGCCATTTCTTTCTTCAGGGGATCTTCCCCACCGAGGAATCGAACCTGTGTCTCCCACATTACAGGCATATTCTTTACCGTCTGCGCTACCAGGGAAGCCTTCAAAGCATCACCAAAGAGTACCTAATGACATCATCCAAGAGAGGGATGGTTTAGTAAACAGCAGTAGATGTAAAGGATAAATACAGTGTAAGTTCAACTTATTAAACAATATACTTAGAAAAAAGGAAATTACTAATCAGATTGTGGCAATGAGACTGTGGGTCATCTTTATTCTGTGTATAGTTTTCTGTGTTTTTCAGATGCCTTACTATATTGTTGTTTAATCACTCGTCATGTCCAACTCTTTGCCACACCATGGATTATAGCCTATCAGGCTCCTCTGTCCATGGGATTTCCCAGGCAAAAGTACTGGAGTGGGTTGCCATTTCTTTCTCCAAGAGATCTTCCTGACCCAGGGATTGAACCCACATCTGTTGCTTGACAGGCGGATTCTTTACCACTGAGCCACCTGAAGTCTTTTATTTTACTATGACCCTGCATTAATCTTACAATGTACTTGTGTTAGTAATCTTACATATTATTGCTGTTGTCCAGTCACTAAGTCATGTCTGACTCTTAGAGACACCATGGACTGCAGCACACCAGGCTCCCCTGTCCTTCACTATCTCCCGGAATTTGCTCAAATTCTTGTCCATTGAGTTGGTGATGCTATCTAACCATCTCATCCTCTGCTGATCCCCTTCTCCTTTTGCCTTCAATCTTTCACAGCATCAGGGTCTTTTCCAAAGAGTCATCTCTTTGCATCAGGTGTCCAAAGTACTGGAGCTATAGCTTCAGCATTAGTCCTTCCAATGAATATCTTATAAGTATGTATGTATGTATTTAGAAGCATACAGTTTAAAAATAATGGGGCTTCCCTAGTGGCTCAGATGGTAAACAATCTGCCTGCAATACACAAGACCCAGGTTTGATCCCTGGGTCAGGAAAAGTCCCTGGAGAATGGAATGGCTACTCACTCCAGTATTCTTGCCTGGAGAATTCCATGGACAGAGGAGCCTGGTTAGAGTTAACTGAGAGATTATTATGTACCAAGCATTGAATTTGACTATTCATGTGATAACCCTCTTCTTCTTGCCTGTTCCATTCTATATTCACTTACATAATACCTCTGTTTGTGGAATACAACAAACTTAAGGCATCCAAAAGCTAACTAAACATACCAATCAAATAAGAGTAGGATTGAACCATCTCCTTCCTGAGTGATTGTCATGCTTTTGTGATAATGTATACATTTGTCTAAGGTGATATATTTGTATTTCTAGAAAAATGGCAGAGCTAGTAGTCCCAATTGAGACATAAGCATGTTCTCCCTAGCTATTTCATTAAAGCAATAGACAAAGGCTCTGCCTTCTATCTTCTGCTACCTGACAGTCTTGAAAAACAACAACAAAAAATCGTGACAGCAGAAAGGTGCAGCTGGATATTTTTAACTGCTGTAACTTCCATGCTTACAGTATTGCCTGATTCCTACTAAGTCGTCTATCATTTTTATACCCATTATTGAGTGGCTAAAAGATGCCCTAAATTAGTGATAACTAAATGAATACTAAAAATATATAGGAAGGTCAACTCTTAGTTGTTTTTTATGTTTTACTGCTTATGGGAGAAATTTTACTGAACCAATTGTTCTCTGCCTAGATTTATCTGGCCTGAATATAATAACTGGAAATATTATAAAATTTAGCTCCTGAGTCTAGAGTATCTGAATTTGAATCTCCTTTACAGACTGTGTCAACTTGGAAACATTTTCTAACCTCATCAGATATCAGTTTCCTTATCTTTGAAACTGGCATAAAATGGCATCAACATAATCTGGCTTTCATAAATAATAAATTAAATAATGCTTATATGGTAGTCAGAATAACAGCACTCTAAAGAGGTCTATGTCCTAATTCTCAGGACCTGTAAATATGTTTCCTTAGGTTTAAACAGGGATTTTGCAGATAGGATTAATATAAGGATTTTGAAACAGATTATCTTGGATTATCTGGGGTGAGCCCAATGTAATCACAAGAGTTCTTATACAAGGAAGGCAGGAGAGTCAGTGGAGAAGGAGATGTGAGGACAAAAGCAGACATTGAAATGATGGAGGAAGATGGAGGAAGGGAACCTGAGCCAAGAATGCAAAGCAGCCTCTAGAAGCTGGCAAAGGCAAGCAAATGGATTCTCCTGGAGAGCCTCTGGAAGGAACACAGCCCTACTGAAACCTTGATTTTAGAACTTCAGATCTCTAGAATGTAGGAGCATAGGTCTGTGCTGTTTTAAGCTACTAAATTTACAGTAACTTCTTGCAAGAGCAATTGGTAACTAATACAGTAAGTATGGTGCTTAGCACAGTCCTGTCATGGAGGATTCTAACATAGTATTATCTGAGATCACTCTGCCTCTTAAAATCTAAATAAAGGTAGTTTAAACACACAACCCATTACTTGTGGGAGTCCAACACCTTCTGCAGGGTTGCCGAGGCTTCCCAAAGGGCTTCCTGATTTGACCATCTCTGGCTTTGAAGTTCCAGTTTGGCTGAATTGATTTAATTTATAGAATACTGTTTCATGAATGTTATCAAGATATGGAATTCAGTCATTTTATAAGAATGAAAATAAAACATTTACATAAGACTTTACTGGGCTGGGAGGTATTGGGGGAAAGCTTTATTTAGATAAATAGAGAAAAATTTTATTATAATAGCAATGTAAAAATCTTGAAGTTGAATACTGTCCTACAAAATGCTTTGCTACTCCATCATTTTGCTTTTCCACACCTAAATTCCTCATAAATCTCAGAGCAGTTTACTTCCTTTTGTTTCTTTGTCATTCATGTCTTTTTTCCTCAGGATTTCATCTTTAAACACCAAGGTATTTTCCTAAACATGATATCTTACCAAAAGCAAAATTTGATGCCAGTTATGCAGATGGTGACTGCAGCCATGAAATTAAAAGACACTTGCTCCTTAGAAGAAAAGTTATGACCAATCTAGATAGCACATTGAAAAGCAGAGACATTACTTTGCCAACAAAGGTCCATCTAGTCAAGGCTATGGTTTTTCCAGTGGTCATGTATGGATGTGAGAGTTGGACTGTGAAGAAAGCTGAGCGCCAAAGAATTGATGCTTTTGAACTGTGACGTTGGAGAAGACTCTTGAGAGTCCCTTGGACTGCAAGGAGATCCAACCAGTCCATTCTAAAGGAGATCAGCCCTGGGATTTCTTTGGAAGGAATGATGCTAACGCTGAAACTCCAGTACTTTGGCCACCTCATGCGAAGAGTTGACTCATTGGAAAAGATTCTGATGCTGGGAGGGATTGGGGGCAGGAGGAAAAGGGGACGACGGAGGATGAGATGGCTGGATGGCATCACCAACTCGATAGACGTGAGTTTAAGTGAACTCCAGGAGTTGGTGATGGACAGGGAGGCCTGGCATGCTGCGATTCATGGGGTCGCAGAGTCGGACATGACTGAGAAACTGAACTGAACTGAACTGATGAAGATAATACATATTCTTTTCACCACTCAGTGTTAGCTACAGGAAAAAATCTATGCACACATTGGTCATGACTTAGGCTAACCCATCCATCATCTTTCATTGGTTTCTTTGGGTGATGAATCTAACATGGATTAAGAGTACAGCCTAGAGGCCAGAGGCAGCCATGGGACATTCTCTAAACAAACTTACAGAGGGATACTGATATCAATCTTATACTGCTACTCACTATCATTCTCAACAATCTTAGGAGTATAATTAGGAAATAGAATTTTCAGGCTTTTTTCCTCTCTACTTTTTCATATTCATTTTATATGTGCATGTTAAGTCACTTCAGTCATGTCTGACTCTTTGCGACCCTGTGGACTACAGTCGTCCAGGCTCCTCTGTCCGTGGGATTCTCCAGACAAGAATACTGGTTGCTATCCCCTCCTCCAGGGGATCTTCCCAACCCAGGGACTGAACCTGAGTTTCCAGCATCTCCTGCACTGGCAGGTGGGTTTTTTACCACTAGTGCCACCTGGGAAGCCTCCTTTTATATGGATTATGTTAAGTTGTACAGTTATGCTCTACAGAGATCATGTTTAAAACCTGGAGCTCCTCCCTATAAGATTGATGATTATAGGAAAATCTCAATATAATTCATTCATTTACTTAAGCCTCCATTCTTACTTGCAAAAATGCACACTCCATATGCATATATGTATACATGCTTGTGTGTGTGTGTGTGTGTGTGTGTGTGTGTGTGTGTGTAGCTAGGTTTTAAGCTACTTAAGGACCAGGACTTCCTGGATGTCTTATCAGCAATGAGAGTCATGCTGCTCTTGGACATCAAATATACATGAATTTTGATTACAGTGATTCTTGGTGTAAATGACCATACAGCACACAAATTAATACATAAATACTATAGCAACATGATTTCCCTTCATTCCAAAGTATCATGGGGCCATAGTTTCTAACTAACAGCCTATTATAGTGTTCTGACCTAACCTTCAAAATGTCAATAAATTGGATTATAATGTAAGTCATTCTAAATGTCTTTGAAAGAAGACAGATGAATGTTATGCCATCATGAATCTGTACCTCTGGACAGTCTGAGTTCAGAAAAACAATTATTTGATACTTTTGCCTTTTGTTAGTTCTACCCTATTGTACTTTCATTTGCCGATAGCCAATAGTCATATCTTCACACACTGAGAATGAATGATTGAGTGTGAACATTTAAAAAAATTTCAAAAAATGCTTCAATTTCAAAGCCCTCAACCTATCCAGTTTTGTGATCTTTGGCACCTTTAACTCCATAGAAGACTGCTTCAGCCATAATGTTGGGAACATTTCCATGAGGATGTGTTAAGTAGTTGTAGAGGTGACTTAACTGCTGCTGAGCAATTGCAAACAAATGGGAACATAGAGAACAGTCATTTTTCAAGATGTTCATTGTTGCCTCACACCCGGAAGACAAGAGCGAAACAGCACTCTGCCCAACAAAATGACATCACTTTGTTGATGCTCCTGAGAATTCTTGCTGAGTAATTTTTCTCACAAAGAGCTCAGGATAGTCAATTCACTTAGCCATATGTATTACAAAATCTAGAGATACCAAACTCTTAAATTAGCAGAGACCGACATTCTGTTGCATAAATTTCTATGGGTCACAACATGAATTTATGAGTACCTGCTTGTATAGAGGTCCCTGTCTGAGTTTTAGTAATTCCTCTGAGAGACCCTTTCTGGTCCCTGGTGACAATATTTTTGCCTAGCTTTCTTTCCTGCCCTTAACAATAATTTGAGGAGTGTTGGCACATAATCCAAGTTGAGCCAGTGAAATCCTCTTGAAAATTCAAAATTTGGAACATCTAGATTCGAAGAAGGACGTTGTTTCACTAATGTCAGTGCTCTGTAGAGGAAGTCAGGAATTTCGCACAGCTCGAGTTCTGGAAGTTGCCTTGATCGCCTCTTTCTGAATTGTGATGACTCAGTTCTCTTTGGTATCTTAATGGGATTTGGGGCAGGAGAAATGAACTTGCCCAAGCAATCACAGTTGAAAACTCATCAGGTTATAGGCAGAGTTCTGGTGTGGTATACAGATTTCCTATGTGATATCAAAAAAATTCTCGTATTCATTGATTGCTGAATGGATTGATCATAACAGATAGCAATGGTCAATTCCATTATGCTTTCCAAAATCCATTTTTTGTCCTTTTTTAATCACGCACAACTGTAGTACCCATAAGCATGAGACATGTTATTCATTTTACCAACAATGCTTTGTTGGCCTTTCAAATTCCTTTGTAAAACCTCCACAGCCTTACAATGTGTGAATCAATCAGTGGTTCAGCATGTCCTGATGTTGATATGATGTGGTAAACTAACCATATGACATGTTGAAAATGATGTCAATTAAGTTAGAAAAGCTGACAAGGGGGTTCATGTAGTGTTCTTAAGTATCCCAAAAGTTGCTTTGTTCCACACATATCTTATTTAAATTTTATTTAAATATTATATTTATTTTAAACTATAAGCATGTACACTGTAATGTGTCCTATGCCACATTTTAATGCATTCAAGGCCATCATAATATCCACTTGTGCTGCCAGGTTACTTTACGTGGAGCATGGAACACCAAGTAAAGTTCCCATTTTTTTTTTAGTTGGAGGAAAATTGCTTTACAATATTGGCTGGTTTCTGCATACACAAACTGTATATATATATGTGCCCTCCCCCTTGAGCCTTCCTTCCCTTCCTCCCATCCCACCCCCTAGACCATCATCACAGAGCACTGGGCTGGACCCCTTGTGATACACAGTAGCTTTGCACCGGCTACCTGTTTTACACATGATAGTGGACACATGTCAATGCTACTTTCTCAGTTCATCCCACCGTCTCTCTCCTTATAATCAGTTTCTAAGTCACAATAAACTGTGGAAAATTCTGAAAAAGATGGGAATCCCAGACCACCTGATCCACCTCTTGAGAAACCTGTATGCAGGTCAGGAAGCAACAGTTAGAACTGGACATGGAACAACAGACTGGTTCCAAATAGGAAAAGGAATACGTCAAGGCTGTATATTGTCACCCTGCTTACTTAACTTATATGCAGAGTACACCATGAGAAACGCTGGACTGGAAGAAACACAAGCTGGAATCAAGATTGCCGGGAGAAATCTCAATAACCTCAGATATTCAGATGATACCACCCTTATGGCAGAAAGTGAAGAGGAACTCAAAAGCCTCTTGATGAAAGTGAAAGTGGAGAGTGAAAAAGTTGGCTTAAAGCTCAACATTCAGAAAACGAAGATCATGGCATCCGGTCCCATCACTTCATGGGAAATAGATGGGGAAACAGTGGAAACAGTGTCAGACTTTATTTTTGGGGGCTCAAAAATCACTGCAGATGGTGACTGCAACCATGAAATTAAAAGACGCTTACTCCTTGGAAGGAAAGTTATGACCAACCTAGATAGCATATTCAAAAGCAGAGACATTACTTTGCCAACAAAGTCCGTCTAGTCAAGGCTATGATTTTTCCTGTGGTCATGTATGGATGTGAGAGTTGGACTGTGACGAAGGCTGAGAGCCGAAGAATTGATGCTTTTGAACTGTGGTGTTGGAGAAGACTCTTGAGAGTCCCTTGGACTGCAAGGAGATCTAACCAGTCCATTCTGAAGGAGATCAGCCCTGGGATTTCTTTGGAAGGAATGATGCTGAAACTGAAGCTCCAGTATTTTGGCCACCTCATGTGAAGAGTTGACTCATTGGAAAAGACTCTGATGCTGGGAGGGATTGGGGGCAGGAGGAGAAGGGGACGACAGAAGATGAGATGGCTGGATGGCATTGCTGACTCGTTGGACATGAGTCTGGGTGAACTCTGGGAGTTGGTGATGGACAGGGGGGCCTGGCGTGCTGTGATTCACGGGGTCGCAAAGAGTCGGACATGACTGAGCGACTGAACTGACTGAACTGAAGTATCTATTAGAGATCATCCACCTATGAATGTATCTAAAATATCTGCAAAGCTGTCATTGATTATAGAGGTGATTACAAAGCAAATGGATATTTTTTCTCTGAATTCAGGGTAGCCCATGACTGGTAAGATTTTAGAGGCAAGTGTTTCCATATTTGTGAGGACTTTCTCAATACCACACAAATAAAATACAAAACAAAAATAACTGGCGCTGAGGAAGATTGAAGACCATAATTCTCATCATAATTCCTGCTTTTATGTGTGCTCACATTAAGATAGATGTCAACATTTGAACTTGTATAAGAAATCTGCATTAACAACATATGGCTTTCACTTATTTCATTTGTATTTTATATACTGAGGCTCTCTGTAAGTTTCCATTTTGCTAAAAGTCTCCTTAGAGGAAAAATGTTTGAAAGCACCATTGTAGCAGAGTTTTTCCACTGTGGCACTACTGACGTTTCGGAACAGATCATTGTAAATTGTTGGGGAGGTTCTGCGCACTGTAGGATATTTAGCTGCATCCCTGGTCGTACCCCTACTAGACACCAGTATCAACCCTCCACCCCAAGCCTGATAATCAGAGCTGCCTCCAGATGTTATCAAATGTCCCCTGTTGGTAAAAACAATTCCTGGTTGAAAATAATTGACTAAGTCATAGGATCATAAGGATGGCTGCACTTTAGTAATTCCTAGAAAACATTCACATTTTCACAATCCTTTTTATTCATAAGCAGCAGTTAAACAAAGAATATGGTAGAGACAGGATGTTTTTAAGTGCTTTTAAATATTTATTGTGCTGTCTTATTGAGGATGTTTGAAACAGTGTTAGTTTCTCAGTTGTGTCCAACTCTCAGCAACCCCATAAACTATCCCCCAGACTCCTCTGTCCATGGAATTCTCCAAGCAAGAATACTGGAGTGGGTTGCCATTTCCTCCTCCAGGGCATCTTCCTGCCCCAGGGATCAAAGCCAGGTCGTCTGCATTGCAGCCAGATTCTCTACCATCTGAGCCACCAGGGAAGCCCTCACTACACAGACCAAAAAAAGAATGTGATGTAATTGTATTTTCAGACAATGAAAGCTATTCATGACATATTGTGAAATGAGAAAAATCAATCAAGTCACATGATTATGGGAGCAGAAAGCAAAAAGTAATCTAGTAAAACCCTTTTATGTGCTAATTCTAGAATACATCCAATCTTTAAACTTTTATAAAACATTTGAAATTCTTTAAATTAAACTTTAAAATTCCTTTTATTCTTGCCTAATACTCAAATGGCACCCCACTCCAGTACTCTTGCCTGGAAAATCCCATGGATAGAGGAGTCTGATAGGCTGCAGTCCATGGGGTCGCTAAGAGTTGGACATGACTGAGCGACTTCCCTTTCACTTTTCACTTTCATGCATTGGAGAAGGAAATGGCAACCCACTCCAGTGTTCTTGCCTGGAGAATCCCAGGGACGGGGGAGCCTGGTGGGCTGCCGTCTCTGGGGTCACACAGAGTCGGACACGACTGAAGCGACTTAGCAGACTTAGCAGCAATACTCAAATAAATCTGATTAACTGACCAACATCTTATCTAAGAGAGGCTTAAAAAGAGAATCTTCACTTTTAACTTTCACAACGAAATCCAAAGAAAAATTAGGACGGTCTAAGGTTTATGCCTAATACTGTTTTTAGGAAGAAGGTGCCTGTTAGTTTAACACAAATCACCAAAACAATAACTTGCCTTGACAGCTTCACAAAACATAGGTATGAGAAGAACTTTGTCAAATTTACATACACTGTTGATGAGCAGTAATGTTGCAAAATTTAAAATGAATATACCTTTTTTTCTAGAATTCCCTTTTCTACAATTCCCTTTCTAGAAATAGCCAGTCAACATACTCAAGTATCACAGAGTATACCAGTATACTCAGAGCATCTTTATTTATAAAAGTAAATGATATTAAACAACATATAGACCCACTAGAGGGTGATGAGGAAAATAAGTGATGGTATTTCCATACAACTCAATACATTATAGTAAATTTGTTACAGAGGGCTTATTATTTACTAATATAGAACCAAATCCAAGATGCGTCATCAATGTAAACATGCTAGGTTCAGAACAGGGTGTGCAGTACTCTTCTAACAAAGAAGTTCCCCGATAAGAAGATATAGCTGGACTTCTATTTATATTTGGGAATTTTCCAATGCTGAAGCTCCTGGGCCTTAAGGTACAAAGGAAGCTTATTATTAAGTTCGAATTTTGAATTTTTAAAAAATCATTATTACACCTTATTTTGTGAAAGAGGACAAGGTAATTCACTTTTTTAAGAAAAGTATTTTGTCAATCCCAAAGTGATATCAAATGTTTGTGTGAGTAGACTAGCCATAAGATTTAAGTTCCTCTCAAACACTCAGCACAGTCCGCAAAACCAGCCCAGCCATGAGAAAATGGAGGGATCATGGAAGCCAGGTAAGATATCTAGAGTCAGGATCCCTGGGTTTGCATAAATACATAAGCCAAACTGTAGTTGGTAAATAGGGTGTAAGCTCTAGGATAGTATTTCTTTACTGGCTATATGCTATGGGCCAGGGACTCAGAGATGAATCTAACAAATCTCTCAATAGAGAGACTGTGGGGAGTATGAGGCATTAAAAGTCATGAAGGACAAATTTTGTTGTTTTTGTTGCTTTTGCTGTTTTATCATTAGGCTGTAGCAGGAGAGGGAGGTAGGCTTTGATGCATAACGTAGATAGATATTCTCCTTGTAAAGCCAGCCTTGCGGCAGATATTGACAAAGACATTGCTAGGATGCTAGTGAATATAGGAAGGGCTGTGGGATAATTTATAGCGATAATAACAGCCATCCTTCACGGGGCACTTACTAAGTATGAAGCACTGGGTTAAGAGCTTCATACCCATTACCTCTTTTAATCTTCACAGCCATTCTGTGCAGTAGGTGTTTTGATTGATGGGTGGACTGAGGCTCCTGGAGACATATTAACTAGCCCAACCTCACATGGCTAGTGAGCAGCGAAGAAAGACTCAAATTCAATCTGCTTGTCTTCAATTTTTATCTTTTATTTACTTTTATTATTTTAGATCATTTTAGTAGGTTTCTTTTTTTAATTTTTTTTAATTGGAGGATAATTGCTTTACAATGTTGTGTTGGTTTCTGCCATTCAACAACACAAATCAGTCATAACTATATATCTCCTGCCTCTTGAGCCTCCCTCCCACCCCATCCTCATCCCACCCCTCTAGGTTGCGATAAAGCACCAGGCTGGGCTCCCTGTGTTATATAGAGACTTCTACTAGCGTGTATTGGAGAAGGCAATGGCATCCCACTCCAGTACTCTTGTGTGGAAAATATATATGAAATCTAGAAAAATGGTACTGATGAACCTATCCCAGGGAATGAATGGAGATGCAGATTTACAGAATGCAGTTTTGGATACAGAATGGGAGGGAGAGACTGGAACAAATTAAGAAAGTAGCATTGCCTGTCTTTAAAATTTTTAATCACAAAGCTTTGATGCCATCTAGGAGGCATGATTCAGGGCTAGAAAGCCTGGAAATGAGAGTCACCATCTTTACGATGTTCTTTTCTATCTCACACCCTGACAGGATCACAACCACAGCTGCGTGCATGATGGATCTACGAAGATATCCTCTGGATGAACAAAACTGCACCCTGGAGATTGAAAGTTGTGAGTTAACTTGGACAGGGGGACAAAAAAGAGGGATGTTTGCTTGACCTAATTAAGTGCAAACTCGTACTGAGTAATTGGCACCGGGATATTTTCAGCTATACTACCCTGCCAACTTTTCAAAGGGTTCACAGTCTAGTAACATTTTCCTCTGTATTGGCAGTTATCTTTTTTAATCATTAAGGAAAGTGCACTCCTTTTAGCTGGACAATTTATAATTTCATGCTTTCTCTTTTTCAAAATCAAGTTTCTTCCAAGACCTTCCAATACCCAAGCTGCATTAAGAGGAGGGAAATATTTAGTTTGAAAACACTTTGTGAGATTGTCTTTGGTTCTATAGTCTGTCTTTCTGAAGGACTGTAAATTGTTGTCTAGAAAAACACTATGGTAAAGTCTATCTTCATGGAAGAATGAGATGATAAATGGTATTGTCTATTTCTCATCTTGTGGCTTGTAGTGTAGGTTTGTCCTCTTGGGCTGTTTTTCACTGATTAACAACTAGAATATTTTAGTCACTAAGAGTTAATCTGATTGATTATCTTTGTTTCATTGTTTCCCAGTCATCAACATGCAGACATTTGATTCCATTTGTTGTGAATATAAGGCCAAGGCCATTTCCTGGTTTTCAGGGACAGGGAAAGTTCAGTAGGTAATTCAGAGCATTGTAATACAACTTAATGTAATTTAAGAATAGACAGATATTTATTTAGATAATTTAAAATGCTTTCCAAATCTAACTTCAAAATGGTAAAGAAAAATGGGAAAATCCCAGGTGATCCTCTAGTATTATTGAACAATAAATGTATTCCCCATTGTCTGACTATTGAGTAATTACATTCATTTTCTAGTTTTACTGAATACAAACATAGAACTAGATAAAGAATGCTTATGTAGATATAGATTCAGATATAAATATTGATCTATTACCCCTAGAACCTGGAATGAATAACATTCATCAGCTATTCTTTAATTAATATTCTAATTTTAAAATATATTATATAAATATGTTGGCTGAAAGGTATTAATATATGAAAGTATTAATAGTGACTTTTGGTTTAAATGTGAATGACAAGCAAATTCAAACTATAGGAATGAAATGTAAACCCAGTCATTTGTTATTGGCTAATAATGTTTTACAAATAAGACAGAACTTTAGCTAAGCAAATACACCGTTAGCTGTTGGAACTGACATGGAAAGAGAAAGATGCTCATTAATATAGGTAGCCTTTTACCCTCAGTTTCCTTTCACTGATTGTGATTTTTTTTACCTTTGCTTCTGTTGGATCACATTAGGATATGACAACCTGTTAAAATTCTAACATGTTTACAGCATGCACTTTAAAAAGCAATGAATTTTGACAAGTACTGGAATTGATTCTGTGGATAAATTGCAAGTGCTAAAGTTATCAACATTCTCTCCCCCCAAATATTTTATTTTATAATGCATATTGAGTCTTTCTATTATTACAAGTTTACATTTTTAAGTAGGCAATTTCCTTTATTGCTATTTAGAAAATAGATTATTTTTAGGACCATTTATTATATCATACAATGAGCCAAACCATAACTATAAATGAGGCAGAATTAACCATAACTTTTGTGGGGCAAGGATTGGGGAGGCCGAAACAATCAGAGAGTCCGAAGTTATCATAAGACATGATGTCAGGCAATAAGTAGTGACCCAGGCATATGATAATTATTGAGGCAACTCAGTAAGATGCAATCAGTTGTCTGGGTAGATGGATGAGGCATGGTAACTGAGACCCTAAAATTGGTTAATATATAGGACTGTACAGAATTACCATCATCAAAAAAAATCTACAAAGAATAAATGCTAAAGAAGATGTACAGAAAAAGGAACCTTCCTACACTGTTGGTGGGAATGTAAAGTAATACAGCCATTTGGAGAACAGTATGAAGATTCCTTAAAAAACTAGGAATAATCTACCATATGACACAGCAACCCCACTACTGGTGTATATACCCTGAGAAAACCAAATCAA
The DNA here is from genome assembly GCF_027580195.1 of Bos mutus. Taxonomy (NCBI): domain Eukaryota; kingdom Metazoa; phylum Chordata; class Mammalia; order Artiodactyla; family Bovidae; genus Bos; species Bos mutus. The sequence continues at coordinate 65,910,587 of NC_091622.1, forward strand.
AAAAGACATATGTGCCCCAATGTTCATAGCAGCACTATTTACAATAGCCAGGACATGCAAGCAACCTAGATGTCTCTTGAGAGATGAATGGATAAAGAAGATGTAGTACATATATACAATGGAATTATATACATATATACTCAGCCATAAAAAGAATGAGTTTGAATCAGTTCTAGTGAGGTGGAAGAACCTAGAGCCTATTATACAGAGTGAAGTAAGTCAGAAAAAGAAAAACAAATACAGAATATTAAAGCATATATATGAAATCTAAAAAAATAGTATTGATGGACCTATTTACAAGGAAAGATTGGAGATGCAGATGTAGAGAACAGACTTATGGACGCAGTGGGGGAGGGAGAGAGTGGGACCCATGGAGAAAGTAGCATCAACATATACATACTGTCAAGTGTAGGATGGAGAGCTTGTGAGAAGCTGCCGTGTAGCACAGGGAGCCCAGTCTAGTACTCTGTGATGATGTGGAGGGATGGGATGTGGGAAGGGGAGGGAGGCTAGGGAAGGTGGGCTAGGTGTATATAATTATGGCTGATTTGCATTGTTGTAGGGCAGAAACCCAGCTTTCCAGGTGGCGCTAGTGGTAAAGAACCCGTCTGCCAATACAGGAAACATAAGAGGCAGGTTCGATCTGTGGGTAGGGAAGATCCTCTGGAGGAGGGCATGGTAACCCACTCCAGTATTCTCACCTGGAGAATCCCATGGACAGAGAAGCCTGATGGACTACTGTCCATAGGGTCTCAAAGAGTCGGACACAACTGAAGCGACTTAGCAGGCATGGTGGCAGAAACCAACACAACTTTGTAAACAAATTTTTAATATTTAAATTAAAAATAGAAAAAAAATAGAAATAGAGTCACAGATGTTAAAAAAATAAAAAACTTAGCTTACCAAGGGCAAAAGAGGGTTAGGGATAAATTGAGAGACTGGGATTGACATATACACACTACTATATGTAAAATAGATAACTAATAAGGACCTGCTGTATAGCACAAGGAACTCTGGTCAATACTCTGCAATGACCTTTATGGAGAAGGAATCTTAAAAAAAAAAAAAGAGTAGATATATGTATATGTATAACTGATTCACTTTGCTGTACAGTAGAAGCTAAGTCAACATTGTAAATCAATTATATTTCAATAAATTAAATATACACGTACATGATCATGTGGGCAGACTGTGACCATCATAAAGTGATCCAACAGCAGATCACAGAACTCTAGTCCCTGAAGAATCTAAAGCAAAGAAGTTATTCAGTCAGTAAGAATTTGTGTAATGAGGAGTCTATGAAGTCAGGAACTCAAGAGAAAGGGAAAAAAACAGGGAACTGCATTCTGTTTGCCAGGCAAAAGCATTAATCTAACACCTCCGTAGCAGAAGATAGACCTATTATCTTAATGAATAAAGGTCTATCTCTAACAACATTTGAGAGATAATGTGAGTTTCAGAGAAGTCAAATAACTTCCCCAGGGCCATAAAGCAAGGAGAGTGGTGAAGTGGAAATTCAAACCCAGGAAATTCAAAACCCAGAATTTGAAATAGAATTCAAACCCAGGAAATTCAAAACCCAGAATTTGAAATAGAATTCAAATTCTATTTCTCTATAATAGAATCCTGCAATTAACAGGTGAGCAAGGAAGCAGAACATCAATGATTAGGAGTATCGCACCAGTCAGAACCACTCTCAGTTAGACTGAGGGTGCTAAATCAACCAAAGACGGGTCGAAATTATCCCTGATAAAAGTTGATTCCAGAAGCTGAAACAGAATTTAGCTCTTTGGTCAAGGGTCAAATGATTGCAACTGTGGAGAAAGCATAGTCTGTGGATACAGGAAACCAAGTACTCCAGATTCCATTGGTGTTGCCCTCCCAAAAAAACTAAAAGCCTCAAATGACAACATTGCTTAGCTCCAATACTTTCCTTGAAATGTATCTCTTCTTAACAATAGATAAACCAATATAAAGTGAAAGTGATGTCGCTCACTCATGTCCAACTCTTTGTGATCCCATGGACTGTAGTCTACTAGGCTTCTCTGTCCATGGGATTTTCCAGGCAAGTGTACTGGAGTGGGTTGCCATTTCCTTCTCCAGGGGATATTCCTGACCCAGGAATCGAACCCAGGTTTCCTGCATTGCAGGCAGGCGCTTTACCCTCTGAGCCACCAGGGAAGCACCAGGAAACCAATATAAAGAGATCTTAAATCTTAAAAGGAATAACTCCCAGCGACAAGGTAACATATGGCAATAATAGAGAGTCCAAATGAGCTTTGCTTGTTCCTGACATAAGTACATAATCAATATATGCTAAGCGTTAATAAATACTGAATCTATTATCTATTTTTTAACTCTTCAAGAAGAAATATGTGTTGCATTATTTACTGAAACAGATCTCTCTGAATTGTCATTTTATGAAGACCATAACTGAGTTTTATTTTTTTAAATGTAACATTGTGTTTACTTGTCATTAATTAGTATCAATGATTCCTTATATTCTTAGATATCCAATACATTATTCATTTCTCCTTTGCCTGATATATGGGAAAAAACAGAGGGACAAGTTTTTATGTAGTGACTTACAGGAAAATAGATTATTCATTAAGATAATAGGTGAATGTTAAATGGAGGCATTGTTGCTTCAGTTTATTTTTCCTGATACTTTGTTAAGCTTCTTTACTGTTCCTTTTTTTTTAACAATGTCTTCATGTGAAGTTGAGGGTATAATGAGTGTGAATTTCAGTATCTTTACTGGATATATCAATACCTTAAGTGGAAGTTCAGCTCATAATAATTTATGTGGCCTCTTGTATTTAACTTTTCATATGGGTTAGTGCATCATGAAGCTAAGTAAAGAATTAATAATTCCCTCTTAGAAGTCACAAGTGATTTGTTTTGCTTATTAAAAGTAAGTCTACTGCTATAAAATTGGGATACTTAAGTTATTGGTCCCTAAATATCTTTCCCTGAATATTAAAATCTACTTATTTTATGTCAGCTTCTTTGACAAATCATTTTCTGTTATCTTTAGTTTTCTTCACTTCCCAATATGTTCCATTTATTCATTCACTCACTGCATTACAAAGGTGTGATCAGGACTACTAACACAGATAAACCATTCAGTTTGAAGCTTCTACTTGCCAAAATAAATCACTGCAGATGGTGACTGCAGTCATGAAATTAAAAGACGCTGCTTACTCCTTGGAAGAAAAGCTATGACAAACCTTCTGCTGCTACTGCTGCTGCTAAGACACTTCAGTCGTGTCCGACTCTGTGAGACCCCATAGACAGCAGCCCACCAGGCTCCCCCGTCCCTGGGATTCTCCAGGCAAGAACACTGGAGTGGATTGCCATTTCCTTCTCCAATGCACGAAAGTGAAAAGTGAAAGTGAAGTCACTCAGTCGTGTCTGACTCTTAGCGACCCCATGGACTGCAGCCCACCAGGCTCCTCCATCCATGGGATTTTCCAGGCAAGAGTACTGGAGTGGGGTGCCATTGCCTTCTCCGATGACAAACCTAGACAGCATATTAAAAAACAGAGATATCACTTCACCAACAAAGGTTCATGTAGTCAAAACTATGGTTTTTCCAGTAGTCATGTACAGATGTGAGAGTTGGACTGAAAAGAAAGCTGAGCACCAAGAATTGATGCTTTCGAGTTGTGGTGCTAGAGAAAACTCTTGAGAGTCCCTTGGACTGCAAGATCACACCAATCAATCCTAAAGGAAATCAACCCTGAATATTCACTGAAAGGACTGTTGGTGAAGCTGAAGCTCCAATACTTGGGCCACCTAATGCAAAGAGTTGACTCAATGGAAAAGACCCTAGTGCTGGGAAAGATTGAGGGTAAGAGGAGAAGTGGGCGGTTATCATCTCACATACCTTAATTTGAGCAATCTCCAGGAGATAGTGAAGCGCAGGGAAACCTGATGTGCTGGAGTCCACAGGGTTGCAAAAAGTCAGGCACAACTTAGCAACTGAGCAACAAAAATGCTGTTTGCTTCTGATATTTCAGGGGCTTAAGCCAGAAGAAGCCCAGACTTTAGGCCGAAGAAACAAATAACCTAGCTATAGATCTTGTATTCTCTAGTTTATGGTCTTGTAGTCATAACTAAGCTTTAAAGTGATTACAAATGAAAGGATCTAGTGTCAGTTGGGGAACACGATTGATAAAGTAGACATTTCACCAATGTAAGATTGAATTAATCATACTTTTATGACCAATAGAGTAGAAATTTTACCTACCTTACAACATTTACTAGTTTGTATTTTCTTCCATTACAATCTCAAAGATGAGGAAATGCTTTCCTTGGTTAGGTCCTTTGAGACAAATTAAAGATGTTTTGTTTTTCTTTAATGTCATCTAATCGAGTAAAATTAGGAAAGCCATAAAGCCTTGTTAAATTTAAATTTTATTTGAACTTGGAGCACATTAATGAGCTCATAGCCCTGGGATGCTTCATAGCCCTGGGATGCTACAAAATGAGTTAATGGCACATGGAAAAAATCAAAGAATTTAGTATTAGGAGGATTTGGAATTTGAAATCAATAAAGCTATCACATGAAGGTTTGAAGCCACATGGAAATATAGAAAGGCTTTGGGACAACAGTCATGAAGGCGTATAATGCCTTTTGCAATATATTTTTGGCAACAACTGTTGAAGAATATCAACCCTAATCCTACCCTCTATCTGTCAGCAAATAGTGCCAACTCTTACTCCCTGCCCTCCCACCCCAAATAGAAGCCATTTCGGGTCTGAAATCTCTCAGCAGACTCACCCTTTTTTCTAAATGTCCTTATATTCCCACCATTCTAAGTTAGCCCCCTGTATTTAAGAGGAAGAGGTATTCCTCTTTCTTTTACAGACTGATCCTGGCCCCTGTGCTCAGGACTTTCATTTCTTTCTTCCTCCTCTGGTAAATGATTTTCTCAAGTTAATACACACCTCCACCCCTGATTTTTCAGATCCTCAGTCTCACACTGTCTGCTACCTCTTTTTTCACAGTTTAAAAAACAAGCTGAAAACTCACAAAACATGGCTATTCTACTTCACCACTCCCCTTAAGCTTTTCCCAGTCTCTTACTTCTTTTTTTCTCAAAACTACTTGAAAGAATGCTACAAAATGCTTGTAGATACTTCCCTGGTGGCTCAGACAGTAAAGCGTCTGTCTACAATGCGGGAGACCTGGGTTCGATCCCTGGGTCGGGAAGATCCCCTGGAGAAGGAAATGGCAACCCACTCCAGTACTATTCCCTGGAAAACCCCATAGATGTAGGAACCTGGTAGGCTACAGTCCATGGGGTGGCAAAGAGTCGGGCACGACTGAGCGACTTCACTTCACTTCACTTGAAAGAATGGTCTATCTCTGTTAAGATAAGGTCCTTTATTGAGCCCATCTTTGCATGAAATGTTCCCTTGGTATGTTGAATTTTCTTGAAGAGATCTCTAGTCTTTCACATTCTATTGTTTTCCTCTATTTCTTTGCGCTGATCACTGAGGAAGGCTTTCTTATCTCTCCTTGCTATTCTTTGGAACTCTGCATTCAAATAGGTATATCTTTTCCTTTCTCCTTTGCTTTTTTGCCTGAACTTTAGACTGAGATTTTAATTGTAAACTTGATATTTCCACCTAGAAGTCTATTTAGAATGTCTAAAAACTTTTCTGGGCTCTACCTGATTCTGTCCTCAATTCAGCAGATGGCACATCCATGCTTCCATTTTCTTAGAATTTTGATTCAGAGAAGACCATTTACTTATAAGGGTAGATCTTTACTGTCTAAGAAAGAACGTTCCACAAAAAGGATGCTTCTCCTGTGAATTCTTTGGGGCTGATGTGTAAGTCTCAGAGCTGGTGTTCTGTGTTATCTTTGTCATGTTTAAACCTTCTGTGTGCATCATGCCTCCAGGTGTACTCAACATACTGCTCACCCTGACCCAAGTGGACTGCTTTCTTCATGGTCTAAATTTTGGCAAGTGAGTGTAGTATCTGAGACATCCTGTCTCAGCACTCTTTTGCTTTATATCCTAGCACTTCTAGTCTTAGTAGTAGTAGTAATCATTATTATCCTTTGATTATTATTATAGTTCAGCCCCAAGTGGAACAAAATATGGAATTTTAAATAGTGTATATGCATAAAATTCACTTCAAAGTAAAATTTTAAGAAGAGTAATTATGACCAGGTATCACAGTAGCAGAAGGATACTTCTTCCTAAACTTCATGTGACCTAGGAAGAAAATTTAATTTTATTATAATTCCACACACTGGTTAGAAAACTGAAAATTTACCAAACTCAGGCTTGACCCTTTGATTATGCTATTAAAGTTTTGAAGTAAATAATCAGTAGGACAATTGGAAGAGGATTATTTTACATTTCTTTGGGGAGACACTTTCTAAAACTTCCCCTCTACAGTCAGATGACAATTATGCAAAATACCTTCCTACTAAAACCAACGTATTGTTTTGGCATATACAGCATGTAAAAATTCAAAGAGGAAGAGAAAAAATAATGGCAGCACCAGTGAGAATAGGATAGTAAATGTAAAAAGAAACCTGTGTAACTCAGTAAATGGACAGTGTATGAATGCAGACGACCTAAGAACGCATCACGGTGGCAGTCAGGATGAAGGCAGGTGATGAAGGGGTGACACTGAGGACCTAGATAATAGCTGAGACTTTGAAATGAATGATTCACAAAGAGCTATTACTGATCCCTAATGAAGAGGCTATGTTACCTAAAATGAGAACTCTGCAAGGAAAACACCTTTTTGAGCTGTAAAAATATGCCTAATTAACTAAAGATGTACTTTTTTTATTCATACTAATTACAGAGAAGGCAATGGCACCCCACTCCAGTACTCTTGCTTGGAAAATCCCATGGACGGAGGAGCCTGGAAGGCTGCAGTCCATGGGGTTGCTGAGGGTCGGACACGACTGAGCAATTTCACTTTCACTTTTCACTTTCATACATTGGAGAAGGAAACGGCAACCCACTCCAGTGTTCTTGTCAGGAGAATCCCAGGGACGGGGGAGCCTGGTGGGCTGCTGTCTATGGGGTCACACAGAGTCCGACACGACTGAAGCGACTTAGCAGCAGCATGTAGAAAGGCACCCTCATCACTCCATCAAGGAAGACACAAAAAGGTAGGTCTCAAATTAAGGTCATGGTGAGGATCAGAGTGCAAGTCCTTATACCTCCTTTTTCTTGAGATGAACTTAGACCTTCAGCACATCATAAAAGATAATCAGTTATGACCCCGAATCATCAGAAAAGAATAAATTATTTTAGAACTCTCTACTGGGAAAGGTTTGCATCAAAATAATTAAAATAAAGTCTAGCAAACTTGGGTTCCTCAGAATGACTGGTTACATCTCAGATCTCTAGACAGTGAAGGCGTAACTATATGCTCCTTCCATGAAGACCTCTAGTTTGCAGAAATGAAAATCAAATAGAATAGTTTTCATCATTTTTTCCTTCATTAAAGTTAAATCCTAAGTAAAAAAAAATATATTCAACAAATTTTGTTTTTAATGTAGGCTTAAAAGTACTAATGACCTATATTACACCTGGGAATCTTCCATATATTAAAGAGTAAGCCAGGAATGTTACACACCGGGTGACTACCAGCAACTAAGCTGTTCAGATTTCAGTGTATGGGAAGTATTCAGGTCATCTGAAAATGACTTTTCTGCCCCAGTTAATTTAAAACAAAAATCTTGAATTAAGTGCTGAGCAACCACTGTGGCAATGGCTAATTATTTAAATTTCAGTAGGAAGCAAACGGACTGGGAAAGAAGATTGAGGAGGAAAACAGGTGAGACAGGGTTTTCTGTTTTTCTTTTTTGTTTTATTAATTTTTACGGGCATACAGTCACTTTAACATTGTGTTAATCTCTGCTGTACAGCAAAGCGATATACATACATCTCCTCTTTCTTGAATTTCCTTCCCAATTAGGTCATCACAGAGCACTGAGTAGAGTTCCCTATGCTATACAGTAAGTTTTCATTAGTTATCTATTTTATATATGTTGTTTACTTGCTAAGTTGTTCCTGACTCTTTTGTGACCCCATGGACTGTAACCTGTGATGCTCCTCTGTCCATGAGATTTCCCAGCTAAGAATACTACAATGGGTTGCCATTTCCTTCTCCAGGGGATCTTCTTGACCCAGGAATTGAACCTGTGCCTCCTGCGTTGGCAGGAGGATTCTTTACCAATGAGCTACCTGGGAAGCCCATTTTATACATAGCAGTGTGTATCTAGGGCTTCCCAGGTGGCACTAATGGCAAAGAAACCCCCCTGCCAATGCAGGAGATGCTGGAGACTTGGGTTCAATCCCTGGGTCAGGAAATCCCCTGGAGGAGGGCATGGCAACCCACTCCAGTATTCTTGCCTGGAGAATCCCATAGACAGAGGAGCCTGGAGGGCTACAGTCCATAGGGTCTCAAAGAGTTGGACATGATTGAAGTGACTTAGCACACACATAATGTGCATATATGTCACTCCCAATTTCCCGATTCATCCTGCTTCCCCTGCCTCTCTGGGTATCTATAGTTTGTTCTCTATACTGATATCTCTATTCCTGCTTATTTCACTGTATGACAGTTTCTAGGTCCATTTATGGCTTTGCAAATGGCACAATTTCATTCCTTTTAATATTCCATTTTATATATGAACCACATCTTTTTTTTTTTTTTTTTTTAATTTACTGTGGATTCCTACTACTCAAAGTGTGGTCCGTAGGCCAGTAGCTCTAGCACTACTTGGGAACATATTAGAAATGCAGACCCTCAGGCCTCAGCCCAAGCTCATTAAACCAGAATGCATCTTAACAAGATCCCTGTAAAGGCATGGCCATTTGACAAGCACCTCAGGGAGCATATCAGACAACAGATGGGTTTCCACTCTGACAGTGTTTAAGGCAAGAGCAGGCAGCCTTTTGGCTCTACTCAGTGAGACTGCGTTTCTGAACTGTAGATGTACATACTCTCAGTACTTGGGAATACAGTCTATTTGGAATCAACAGTCATCTAGTGAGAGCTCTGTGACAAATGTGCTTGTTCACACAATCAAATGAGGACAGTCAGTGCCTGTGAGACGGGGTGTGGGAGATGAAGATGAACACCAAACTTGTTATTTCATTTTTTTTAAGTTTGAAAGAAATAGACTTTGCTCGATTTTGGTTTTCTAAAACCATTCTTGTAAAAATCACCATATGATATTGCTTATCATGTAAAATCTAAAAAAATACAACAAACTAGCGAATAAATCAAAAAAGAAGCAGACTCACAGATACAGAGAACAAACTAGCGGTTACCAGTGGGGAGACACAGGAAGAGGGGCAATATAGGGGTGAAGCCAAAAGGGTTATTATGAAATTGTATGAAATCATGTATGTGAAACTTTTGAAAATTTTAAAGCACTACAGAAATTTTAAAAATCTTTCATCTGATTAAAAGAATAAAATAAAGAACAAAACAAAAACTATATTTCTGTAAAACCTGTTGCTATGTATTCATTCAAGAGTAAATTGTTAAGTATTGTAGCTTATCTTTTGACATGACTGATAATGTTATGAAAACAGCTGATACCCATGCATTTCTTTCCCAAGTAGATAATTCCATTTACCACAGCATCATAATACAAATTAAAGTTTCAATGATTGCATTCATATGCATGTAGTATATATATATCAGGGCTTTTAAAATAGAGTAGCATCTTGCTATTACTTATTATTACATGGATTTGAAAATCTGATTGAAGTACTTAATTCCAGTGAAAGACACGGTCTATTGGTCACAGATGGTGACTGCAGCCATGAAATTAAAAGACGCTTACTCCTTGGAAGGAAAGTTATGACCAACCTAGATAGCATATTCAAAAGCAGAGACATTCCTTTGCCAACAAAGCTCCGCCTAGTCTAGGCTATGGTTTTTCCTGTGGACATGTATGGATGTGAGAGTCGGACTGTGAAGAAGGCTGAGCGCCGAAGAATTGATGCTTTTGAACTGTGGTGTTGGAGAAGACTCTTGAGAGTCCCTTGGACTGCAAGGAGATCCACCCAGTCCATTCTGAAGGAGATCAGCCCTGGGATTTCTTTGGAAGGAATGATGCTAAAGCTGAAACTCCAGTACTTTGGCCACCTCATGAGAAGAGTTGACTCATTGGAAAAGACTCTGATGCTGGGAGGGATTGGGGGCAAGAGGAGAAGGGGATGACAGAGGATGAGGTGGCTGGATGGCATCACTGACTCGATGGACGTGAGTCTGGGTGAACTCTGGGAGTTGGTGATGGACAGGGAGGCCTGGCGTGCTGCGATTCATGGGGTCTCAAAGAGTCGGACACGACTGAGCGACTTATCTGATCTGATCTGTTGGTCTACCTATTTATTTTAAGGCACATACTTTGAAAGAAAATTATTGTAGCCTTATGCCTGAGGGAAGAAAAGAAAGAAAAGTTTAAATTTTTTTCCTGTGATCATTTCAGTGATTTTTTTTCTTTGAAAGAAATTGTGCTATTTTCTGTTCTTTGCTCTACTTTCTTCTTTCACGTCTATGTTTCCATCTGTTTCCCATTTAGAGGACTGGGTCCACTAGAAGCGATGGTGAAAGAAAAAGAGAAAAGCAAAAATTTAAAGCATGGCAACCTTAAAGCAGTGACTGTTATACATGGGGAAAATTAAAATTAAAATCACCTGGGGAGTTTAAAAAATGCTGGCAGAAGGGCTCAGTTCAGTTCAGTCACTCAGTTGTGTCCGACTCTTTGTGACCCCATGAATCACAGCACGCCAGGCCTCCCCGTCCATCACCAACTCCGGGCTCACCTTCTATAAATTCTTTTATTGGTCTGGGGTGGGGTCACAGTATCAGTAGTTTTAAAATATCTCCCTTCTAAAATCTTTGATCTTAAGAATAAAGCAATTTAAACGTGGATATTGACACTGAAGTGAAAATTAAATTATCTGTATTGACATATGATTTCTATATGGATGTGGTTCACAGAACAAACCAAGTCAAGACCTCTCAGGAGAATATGTTCATTTTCAAGGTTATAGATGTTCATGCATCACACAATTATGAGTAATGAATGGACTTTTTGAAACTACAGCACCAGTGCAGTCAGTCAAGCCTAACAGTGTACTAAAATGATTTTGGGAAGAGTATCTGTAGACATCTGGAAGAGAAAGGATCTGACTATTGTATGATCTATTGTAATTGTAGAAGTGACCTGGTAAAATAAGAATTGTTCTTGAATTATATATCAGTGTTCAGTTTCATTGACAGGAATGTCAGAAAATAAATGCTCATGAGGAAGTGAGTTTAACTGATTCAGTAGAGAGGGGAAGGACCAATTAAAACCTGCTTTGTTCCCAGGTGTCTGCTTTGCATTCAGATATAGCATCCTCCCAAGTCACCCAACTCCCACATTTTGGAATTTAGAAGATGAACACAAAAATTGTTATTTCATTTTTCTGTTCTAAGGACACCACGGGGTGGCAGGGGAGGTGGTACGGGTAGCGCTGATAAATCTTCGAGGTTCAAGTCAGATTGCTTGAGTTTAAATTCCTTTTGGACCACTACAATTTTGTGACCTGAGTGAGTAACTACCATGGTCCTTTGATTTCCTTCACTACAAAATGGAGTAAAGCAATTGGGTTTTGGTGAATATTCTATAGGAAATTTCTGTTAAGTGCCTGGTCCATAATATATAGTCAGTAAATATTAGCAGTCATTATTATCAAGTTTGGATCCTAAGTGAACCAAAGCCTTTGGTTTAGCATGGGTGTTCAGTTCTAGAAGATCAAAGTTCCATTCAAAATTGTGTCTTTAAGTGTTTGGTTAATACCTAAAGCCTTTAGACAAAACAATGCACTGTATTTTTACTTCCTCTAAGGAAGGAATGATGCTCAAGCTGAAACTCCAGTACTTTGGCCACCTCATGCGAAGAGTTGACTCATTGGAAAAGACTCTGATGCTGGGAGGGATTGGGGGCAGGAGGAGAAGGGGACGACAGAGGATGAGATGGCTGGATGGCATCACTGACTCGATGGACATGAGTCTGAGTGAACTCCGGGAGTTGGTGATGGACAGGGAGGCCTGGCGTGCTGCAATTCATGGGGTTGCAAAGAGTCGGACACGACTGAGCAACTGAACTGAACTGAACTGAACTGAAGGAAGTTGGAAGCAAAATGGTCATCCATCAGAGCATCAAGAAGAAACTTATGGAAATCTAACTATAAATCTGAGATCTCTTCATCTATCTACATAACCACTTAGCTATGCATGGAAAATAGTCTATATGGTAGAAGTGAACAACTATAAGGCTAACTTTATAGACAACTTGATTATGAAACCAATTTTCATAAAAGGAAGTCCACTTTCCATTGCCTTTTATTTTCTAACTTTTAAAGATCAGAGAGTTTTCAGAAAGACTGCTTTTCCACAGTTTCAGAAAAGCAGCCTGGAAAAAGGAATAAATTAATTCAGGAAAGATTCCCTTCTTCCTACACCCACCACTCTACAGATCAAAAAAGCTATGGGCACTAAAATTCATTAACATTTCTATGAACATAAATGTGAAATATTCATTTTCATTAAGTAGTCTACTGAATATAGCAAAATCAAATTTATCTAAGGAGATATTCAATGCTGCTAATTTCCTTGACAATGGGGACATAAAGCAAGGGAAGCCATGAATCATTCATGAAGTTCAATTTACTTCTGTTATTTTGGGTGTTTAGCATCCATGAATAGAAATTGTGCAGCATGTTGTAGGTGCTATTTTTAAGTTATTTCAGATCAGAATTAATGATTTGGCAGGCAGCAATAAAGTAAGAATGATTCAAAGGCTTTGCTTGTAATTGTCCTACATTGCATATTTTTTTGCGAGTATATGTTCATGTATTCATAACTTTTTTATTGGTTCAATGTCCTTGATAAATCAGAATCACTTTATAACCAGTACTTTAGGCAAGCACATAAAGTAATTCATTGGTAATGTTAGTAAATTAAAGAAACTCATAGAGTTCTGGATTTTAGGGCTGAAAGAGATCTTCAAGTTTATATAATTAACAGCCCTCTGCATTAAGACTGGTAGGTGGCCATTTACAATTAATTGAAGTGTCTTGTAGGAGGGGAAATCTTTCTTAAGGAGAGACTAGTTCCATGAATGGGCCCTTCTGCTCATTAGATAGGATTTTCTCTTTAGTTCCACATCTACCTTCTGGCCACTTCTGTTACCTGTCAGCTTGGTTGCTGCTGTATTATTACCAGCACTTACTTATTTGCATACAGAGTGGCTTGTGGTCACCACTAAAAAAGTGCTATTTTAATTGAATGGGTTCAAGTCTAGCACTCTGGGTGTGATGATTCATTTTATGTCAACTTGACTGGGCCACAGGGTGCCCTGATACTGGTCAGGCATTATTCTGTGTATTCCTTAGAGGGTGTTTTTGGATGAGATTAGCATTTAAATAGGTACACTGAGTAGATTGCCCCCCTAATGTGTGTGGGCCTCACCCAGTCAGTCAAATGCCTGAATTAAAAGGAAAAGACTGACCCACTACAGAGTAAGAGAGACTTCCTCTTGCCTGTCTATCTTTGCATTGGGACTATCAGCCCTTTCCTGCTTTCAGACTCAAGTTGAAGCATCCACTCCTCCTGAGTCTCAAGGCTCCTGGCCTTCAAACCTGAAGTGTATCAGCTCTTTAGTTTGCTGACTCATCCTGCAGATTTATGGTTTATCAGCTTCCATCATCACATGAGCCAATTTTTATAATAAATCTTGTTTTCTCTATATATCTCATCGGTTCTTTTTCTCTGGAGAATCCTGACTAACACACTGGAAAACACCAAACATAAGATTTCTCTATTATGATAGCATTTAAAACATTCAGAAATGGTTATTATGCCTCCCTAAAATTTTCTTCCCAGATATCTTGGTCTCCTTCTCTGAAGCGAATTATCTTTATATGGCATTACACGTGGGTTTGATCCCTGGGTTGGGAAGATTCCCTTGGAATAAAAAATGGCAACCCACTCCAGTATTCTTGCCTGGAGAATTCCATGAACAGAGAAGCCTGCTGGGCTACAGATCATAGGGTCACATGGAGTTGGACAAGAATTAGCATCATGCATGCATGCACACAAGAAAAGGACACAGTTCTACACATGTGAATTTACAAGGGCAGACTTTTGTAGAACAGCTCCTGCCTCATGTCTGGACACTATACTTACACTATTTTCAGGTGATAAGGTAACATCTTATGTACATAAAAATTAGCATTTCAACTCTGTAAATAACACATTTTTTTTCAGGGAATTTTCTATAGTTAAGTTAGACCTATTTTCATTCTGATCCCAAAGAAAGGCAATGCCAAAGAATGCTCAAACTACCACACAATTGCACTCATCTCACACGCTAGTCAAGTAATACTCAAAATTCTCCAAGCCAGGCTTCAACAGTACGTGAACCGTGAACTTCCATATGTTCAAGCTGGATTTAGAGAAGGCAGAGGAACCAGAGATCAAATTGCCAACATCCACTGGATCATCAAAAAAACAAGAGAGTTCCAGAAAAATATCTACTTTTGCTTTATTGACTATGCCAAAGCCTTTGACTGTGTGGACCACAACAAACTGTGGAAAATTCTGAAAGAGATGGGAATACCAGACCACCTGACCTGCCTCTTGAGAAATCTGTACACAGGTCAGGAAGCAACAGTTACAACTGGACATGGAACAACAGACTGGTTCCACATTGGGAAAGGAGTATGTCAAGGCCGTCTATTGTCATCGTGCTTATTTAACTTATATGCAGAGCACATCATGAGAAACGCTGGGCTGGATGAAGCACAAGCTGGAATCAAGATTGCCAGGAGAAATATCAATAACCTCAGATGTGCAGATGACACCACCCTTATCACAGAAAGCGAAGAAGAACTAAAGAGCCTCTTGATGAAAGTGGAAGAGGAGAGTGAAAATGTTGGCTTAAGCCAACATTGAGCTTAAGCTCAACATTCAGAAAACTAAGATCATGGCATCTGGTCTCATCACTTTATGGCAAAAAATGGGAGAACAGTTGAAACAGTGACAGACGTTATTTTTTGGGCTCCAAAATCACTGAAGATGGTGACTGCAGCCATGAAATTAAAAGACGCTTACTCCTTGGAAGAAAAGTTATGACCAACCTAGACAGCATATTAAAAAGCAGAGACATTGCTCTGCCAACAAAGGTCTGTCTAGTCAAAGCTATGATTTTTCCAGTAGTCATGTATGGATGTGAGAGTTGGACTATAAAGAAAGTTGAGCGCCGAACAACTGATGCTTTTAAACTGTGGTGTTGGAGAAGACCCTTGAACTATAATCCTTTCGAGTGCAAGGAGATCCAACCAGTCCATCCTAAAGGAAATCAGTCCTGAATATTCATTGGAAGGACTGATGTTGAAGCTGAAACTCCAGTACTTTGGCCACCTGATACAAAGAGCTGACTCATTTGAAAAGACCCTGATGCTGGGAAAGTTTGAAGACAGGAGGAGAAAGGGACAACAGAGGGTGAGATGGTTGAATGGCATCACCAACTCAATGGACGTGAGTTTGAGTAAGCTCTGGGAGTTTGTGATAGACAGAGAGGCCTGGTGTGCTGCAGTCTATGGGGTCACAAAGAGTTGGACAGGACAGAGTGACTGAACTGAAAAGTTCAGCATAGAACTGAAAGTGAAAGTGAAAGAGTCGCTCAGTCGTGCCCGACTCTTTGTGACCCTGTGGACTGTAGCCCCCCAGGCTCCTCTGTCCATGGGATTCTCCAGGCAAGAATACTGGAGTGGGTTGCCATTTCCTTCTCCAGGGGATCTTCCCAACCCAAGGATCAAACCTGGGTCTCCTGCATGGCAGGCAGATGCTTTATCCTCTGAGCCACCAGGGAACTCGTTGAACTGAAAGCTGAACTGAAAGTTCAGGGTACAGGTCCTTTCTAGAAATGTATATTTATAATTCATGAGCTTCTAGATGTATGTAAAGCCATGCATCTAGATGATGCCACCAAGGTAATTAGTGTAGCTAGAGAAGAGGTCCAAGTGCTGACCCTTGGCCAAATTAATACTTAGAGTTTAGAAAAATGATAGAAGCACAGGTATGGCGATTACTATGTGCAAATACTTTGCATATAATAATTTATTTAATCTCAACCATGACTCCTTCATTAGGTACTATTATTGTACCCATTTTACCAATGAGGAAACTAAATCACAGTGGCATTACCTCATTGGTCCATGTTCACATCTAGTAAGTGGGAGAATCACATCACTAAAGGAGCCTAAAAGGGGTGATCAATGAGGCAGGAGGAAGCCTAAGAGAGAAGAGTGTTCAGGAATCTAAGTAAAAAGCATCCTAGAAAAAAAGAGGTGACGAGTCAAATACACATTTTAAAACAAGCTAACTAAGAACTGAGAATGGACTATTGTGTTTGGCAACATGAAGGGCTGGGAGTGAAAATCTAAATGCAGTGGATGTAAAGAAAGATAGGAGAAGAGAATGTGACCTTACTTGTAACGTGCTTGGTACAGTGCTTAGCATAGTTTTACTACTCAATAAATAGGAGTCACAACCATCATCAAAGTACAGAGCAATCAGCTATTTGCTCTCAGAGAATTCTGAGCTGCTCCAACTTTTGTATCAGTTGTAAAGACTCTTTTCTTCAGTTTTGTCACATTTATCATCACTCTGTTGTCACTGTTGTCAAAGTCATCATCACTTTCCCTTCTTCATTTCCAACCATTTTCTCCCATCTCTTGGTTTTCACCTTAAAAGCTGATTTTGTACATCACTAGCCAATCAAAGCTCTCTTCTCCTCTCCTCTTGAGCTGATTGATGACAGAGTGCCAGGAGCAACTGCTTGTCTCACTCTTGTTGGCTCTATTTGTCTCTTTCTAGGTTCCTAGAGGTTTCTGATTCTTTCATCATAGCCAAGTGTTTATTGTTCACATACCATTCCTGACACTGTCAATACTTCTGGGATGGCAAGCAGACTATATCATAGTCCCCCAAGGCTCATTCCTAAAGTAGCATTTGTATAAATGCATGAATGCCATTCTTGGGAGTTTTCAATTATTAATAGAAACTAGATCATTCACCAGCAGCATTCTGTTGCTATTCTAACTTAGCATCAAAGTCCAATACATTTTTCATCAGATTCATAGTCCAATGACTCAATTCCTTTTAGATTAAGTTGGGATCACTTGAAAAGACTCTGTGGGCACCTCTCTCTCCCTAACATTGGCAGTTTAAACACAGCTACTGGTTTCAGCATACTCCTGTGCACCTCATTGCTAAATAGAATATTTTTGAACATTCTTTTGTGTGAACTATGGAGCACCATACAGACAATTTATCAGCCTGCTTTACAGACAAGGAAGTGATGTGGCAAAGAATTTGGCCCACAGTTCCTCTCCCTAATTCTCAGGAAGGAAATCCATTATCTGTTGCATTTGAAAAACTGTGGCCGCTGTACAACAATACGTAGAGTCTCCATTTCCTTAAGCGAATAAAGGGGTGGCCCAACCACTGGTAAACTTTCCAAAAATGTCTTTTTGTTAGTTTAACAGTCTTTACCTAAATGTTTGAGGAATCAAGCAGAACATCAAAAAAACTAGGTTAATAATTCAAATGTTTATTCACTCACACACTTGCATCATTAACTATCCCAGGCAGAACAAAGTCTCTCTCCAGATGTACCTTACAGTAGATTATAGAAGGATGGGGAAAAAATCAAAACAAAGTCACTGATGTAAAATATAATGCAGGAGTATGATATGCTGTGACAAGTATGCTGAAGAAGAGAAAGATGGGGTGGAGGGATGGAGAGGCATGTGAAGAGAGACAGACATATACACATGCTGTTTGTGGATCAGGAGTTATACAAATCCAATAATGTTAGCACAAAGAAAAATAAGCCAGAGTGTATCTATATTTCATAGGCACAGCTGTTGAAAGATCTGTTCAATGCCAACAGACTCTCAGCCATTACCAACCATGGGCTCCTGTCTTTCCCTGGCTCTTGTCCATTGCCCTGTCTTGCCTCATTGCAATGAATTAACTGGGTCCACTTTTAATAAATCACATGTGTGAAATCCTAACTGTGATCATTCAATAACTTCAGGATAGCATAATTGCCAGTAAGGATGGAAAATTAAAAGTTATCTCATTGGTTTTGGGAAACTGATTTGATGTATTCCTTCCCAATACTCAAGATCAAGTATGACTACAGCAGTGACCTTCTGAGTGGAGAACAGTTTGCACCTTCACTCTATGGGGTCTGAAAACCATCCTATGCTGAAGCAATACATATTTTCTCAGTTTTTCCATGGAGTCTCAGCCCCACAGTATGACACCCTGTCTCAGTCACTGCCCTGTTTGTTGACAGCCACGTTGGGTTAAGTCTCC
Source organism: Bos mutus (assembly GCF_027580195.1). Classification (NCBI taxonomy): domain Eukaryota; kingdom Metazoa; phylum Chordata; class Mammalia; order Artiodactyla; family Bovidae; genus Bos; species Bos mutus. The sequence continues at coordinate 65,929,031 of NC_091622.1, forward strand.
CAGAGGTGGGTGTGCATATGATTGCCATATTTACACTCAGGCATAGTAGAAATGCTTTAGTTCTCTAGAAGTTACTTTTATTGAACTTTTATCAATCTCCATTATTATTTGCATTTAACTAGTATGTGAATGTGGTTCTAGAGAATAATAACATATATACACAATGCTTTCATACATTTTCATTTGAGTCCCCCAAAGACTACATTCCTAAAGAAGCATTTGTACAGATGCCTGAATGCCATTCTCAAGGGGTCTCAAGAAATATAAGACAGATGTCATGACTCCCGTCATGGTGATACAGTCACCAAGCCCAGGAGAAGTTAAATGAATTTGCCAAATATGCAGGGTTAAAAAGCAACCGAGACCAGACTAAATTATGGACAATATGAGTTGAGAATCTGTTCTTTTCACTCTAGGAAATTGTGCCCTTTTGAACCGAGTTCTTCTAAGAGAGCAAAATAAGACACTTTTGAAAACTTTATCAACTTTCTTAGGCCTCAAATGTATTGCTGAATGTTGAAGAGCAATCGTTTACTAAATAATGCCTAGTACTCTGTTGCTCAGTCATGTCCGACTCTTTGCGGCCCCATGGACTATTATAGCCTGCCAGGCTCCTATGTCCATGGGCTTTTCCAGGCAAGAATACTGGAGTGGATTGCCACTTCCTACTCCAGAGGATCTTCCCCACCCAGGGATTGAATCCACATCTCTTACATCTCCTCCATTGGCAGCTGGATTCTTTACCACTAGAGCCACCTGGAAAGCCCAAATAATACCTAGATGGCTTGTTAAAAAAAAAAAAAAAAACTCATGGTTTTCCCCCAAGGTGCTAACCAAGTATATAAATGCATTTAGTTGAAGCTTGAAAGTGAAAGTGAAGTCGCTCAGTCGTTTCCTACTCTTTGGGACAATCCCATGGACTGTAGCCTACCAGGCTCTTCTGCCCATGGGATTTTCCAGGCAAGAATACTGGAGTGAGTTGCCATTTCCTTCAGGAGATCTTCCCAACCCAGGGATTGAACCCGGGTCTTCTGCATTGTAGGCTTTACCACTTTACCGTCTGAGCCACCATGCTCAAATTTAACATTTGAGATTCTATTTCAAGTCAAGTTTCTATCAAGAAAACAGAAGAGCTATTTGATGTATTCAAGATAATGTAGGTTTTAACATAAAGAACTAAGAGCATACATGAAGACTGGAAAAGCTGGTGAGCCAAGGTGAAAGAAATCAACTGCAGCAATTTCAGCCTGAAGCACCCAAGCAGAAGAAGGTGTTGCAAGACTAAGGATCCCCAGGAAGACCCCACCAATTATCTCTGACTCTTTATCAAGGTATAAGTACTCAAGAGCTCCCCAGCAAGTCACTGAATCTTGCATCCACCCATGAATCTAGCAGCAATTCTCCCCAGAAAATAATGGTCTCTCCTCCGTCTTCCAATGCTGACATGAATGCCTCTCTTTGGTAAACTCAAGGACAGAAATGGTATGGACCTAACAGAAGCAGAAGATATTAAGAAGAGATGGCAAGAATACACAGAAGAACTGTATAAAAAAAGAGCTTCACAACCCAGATAATCATGATGGTGTGATCACTCACCTAGAGCCAGACATCCTGGAATGTGAAGTCAAGTGGGCCTTAGAAAGCATCACTACAAACAAAGCTAGTGGAGGTAATAGAATTCCAGTTGAGCTATTCCAAATCCTGAAAGACGATGCTGCAAAAGTGCTGCACTCAATATGCCAGCAAATTTGAAAAACTTAGCAGTGGCCAGAGGACTGGAAAAGGTCAGTTTTCATTCCAATCCCAAAGAAAGGCAATGCCAAAGAATGCTCAAACTACTGCACAATTGCACTGATCTCACATGCTAGTAAAGTAATGCTCAAAATTCTCCAAGCCAGGCTTCAGCAATATGTGAACCATGAACTTCCTGATGTGCAGGCTGGTTTTAGAAAAGGCAGAGGAACCAGAGATCAAATTGCCAACATCCACTGGATCATGGAAAAAGCAAGAGAGTTGCAGAAAAACATCTATTTCTGCTTTATTGACTATGCCAAAGCCTTTGACTGTGTGGATCACAATAAACTGTGGAAAATTCTGAAAGAGATGGGAATCCCAGACCACCTGATGTGCCTCTTGAGAAATTTGTATGCAGGTCAGGAAGCAATAGTTAGAACTGTACATGGAACAACAAACAGACTGGTTCCAAATAGGAAAAGGAGTACGTCAAGGCTGTATATTGTCACCCTGTTTATTTAACTTCCATGCAGAGTACACCATGAGAAATGCTGGACTGGAAGAAACACAAGCTGGAATCAAGATTGCCGGGAGAAATATCAATAACCTCAGATATGCAGATGACACCACCCTTATGGCAGAAAGTGAAGAGGAACTCAAAAGCCTCTTGATGAAAGTGAAAGTGGAGAGTGAAAAAGTTGGCTTAAAGCTCAACATTCAGAAAACAAAGATCATGGCATCCGGTCCCACCACTTCATGGGAAATAGATGGGGAAACAGTGTCAGACTTTATTTTTCTGGGCTCCAAAATCACTACAGATGATGACTGCAGCCATGAAATGAAAAGACGCTTACTCCTTGGAAGGAAAGTTATGACCAACCTAGATAGCATATTCAAAAGCAGAGACATTACTTTGCCAACAAAGGTCCGCCTAGTCAAGGCTATGGTTTTTCCAGTGGTCATGTATGGATGTGACAGTTGGACTGTCAAGAAGGCTGAGCACTGAAAAATTGATGCTTTTGAACTGTGGTGTTGGAGAAGACTCTTAAGAGTCCCTTGGACTGCAAGGAGATCCAACCAGTCCATTCTGAAGGAGATCAGCCCTGGGATTTCTTTGGAAGGAATGATGCTAAAGCTGAAACTCCAGTACTTTGGCCACCTCATGTGAAGAGTTGACTCATTGGAAAAGACTCTGATGCTGGGAGGGATTGGGGGCAGGAGGAGAAGGGGACGACAGAGGATGAGATGGCTGGATGGCATCACCGACTTGATGGACGTGAGTCTCAGTGAACTCTGGGAGTTGGTGATGGACAGGGAGGCCTGGTGTGCTGCGATCCATGGGGTCCCAAAGAGTCGGACATGACTGAGCAACTGATCTGATCTGATCTGAACCTGGATAAGAAGATTCTGGGGAAATTGTTCTAGCTTCTCTTCTATGATACTTGGTGTTGTGATGTCAAGTTGACAACAAATGAACAGATACTGGCATTTTGAAGTGATCTCAGAATTCTATGTCTCACGATGTATAAGTTTTCTGAAACACAAGCTAGAATCCTGTGCCCTAATTGACATAGGAAAGAAGCAAGACACACAGCCATGGAGGGTACCTCATCATTCATCCAGCTTCCCCTTCATGTAATCAACAAATATTTGACTTGATCTTTTATGTCCAGTGAACAAAATAAACATGGACCCAGACTTTGTGGTGTTTATATCTTGATAAGACTTTGTCCTCAATTCCAGTGAAGTTGCATTGGGAAGCAGGGAGATTTATATGTTGTTGAGTCATTTACAAATTTGGGAAACACCAAGAATCTGAGATTGGCTCAGCCATCTTAACCACCAACTTTGCAAAATCATCCAATTTAGTCATAAAAGCAATCCAAAAATACAGAGTCATCAGAGGTCATCTCTTGACTCATGGCCATGCACACACATACAAATGTATATAGCATTTTGTACTTATTGAATGGGGTTATCTAGCACTGTCTTGCTTGACCCTCACAAATCATCTTGCAGGTATGGGCAGATAATTTTTCTCTTTTCCTTACTGAAAAATCAAGGACACAGAGTCAGGCAATCCATTGTTTCTTTGATTAATGACTGGTGTTGGACTTGAAACTAGGTCTCCATTTAGGGTCCCTCTGCAACATCCCCCAGCCTCTTTTCTACTAAAAGAAGTGGAATCTGCACTTTCTAGGTATGAAACTACAGAATTAAAAAGACCTAGGAAAATCCCATGGATGGAGGAGCCTGGCAGGCTGCAGTCCATGGGGTCGCTGAGGGTCGGACACGACTGAGCGACTTCACTTTCAGTTTTCACTTTCATGCATTGGAGAAGGAAATGGCAACCCACTCCAGTGTTCTTGCCTGGAGAATCTCAGGGACGGGGGAGCCTGGTGGGCTGCTGTCCATGGGGTTGCACAGAGTCGGACACGACTGAAGCGACTTAGCAGCAGCAGCAGGCCTTCTAAATCATTTTTATTACCCATTTGTAATTATTCTTCCAGCTTAAATTCTGAACCAAAGTGTCTGGAAGTGTCCTCTTCTTTGTTAATGAAAAAGCGAGTAAATCTCCCTTACACAGAGCCCTTCTCTTTATGGACATCTTCTGCAATAAATAGGTCACTTGGTCATATTCATATCTGCGAGTAGTTTACTAAGTCAGATCTGTCTTTAAATATCTTGTGTCAAGAATGTTTTTTTAAGAATTCACGCAATTGTGACAGAATCTTAGGACTAGAAGAGGTCATTGAATATTATTTCAGGCCAATTCTGCCAGATACAGTTGAGGAGAATGAAATTCTTCAAGTCTCAATGACATTAAGGTCAAGATCACACCTCTAGTTACCTAGAAGCAGACCTTTATCTGGAAGTCTGATTTAAAGATTCAATGAGCATATGCTATGCTGCCAGTGTGTGGAGGGAACATAGAAAAATTTTAAGAATATAATCTGGATTAAAACCAAGTTATGGAGACATAAAACAATGAAAGAAAAATATAAGTCGGAAAATAATTGAGAAATAATGATCTGTAATTTATAATTGCTATAATTCCCTAGAGGAACAGATCAAGAATATATTTTTAATCTCCTATTCTACTCAAGATATGAGACACTTAACAAAACATAGTTTTGGTGTAAAAGGATTGTAGTAAACAGCTGTGGTGACCAGGACAAAGAGAAACTATAGGTGGAAAAATAATAAAGCAAAACTTGTTACTAAGGTGGAGCATACAGTTGAGAGAAATGAACCTCAAATTTATCAGTAAGGTTTTTAATGGCCAAAGCAAGGAAACACAATCAACTTATAAATTTCAAATTGCCCATAAAACCAAACCTAATTTACTATTCTGTAGTATTTCTCCAGTAGATATTCAGAACAGGGGCTCAGAGATTTATCTAGTTCTTTCTTATGCAATCCATCAGTGTGGTCTGCTGGCATAACAACAAAGTACAACTCAGTAAGGCAATTCTATTACATCTAAAATGATGCTGCTAAAGGATCCAGCAGCGTGGTGTGGCTTGATTCAAAGGCATTGTTTACGGCATGTAGAAAAAATGGATCAATTACCTGATTCCGTAGTATTTCTTCCAAAACATTATTTATGTGATATGGAAAGCAGAGAGCTTATGGTATACATACTATTTGTCAAAAGCCATTGGTGTGTTTAGTCTGTCATGCTGGTTTGTGGATGCTTCATGAGCTAATCAACCAAGAAGAGTTTAGTATCATTAAGAGCATCTTTGAAAATGGAAGAGATGAATTATGTTTAATGCCTTGTACAGAGCCAAATAAAGTCAAAACCACACTTAGAAAAAGATATATAATATATTTATTACATTATAATATATCATACACACACACACACACACACACACGTATATAAATGTCCTGTTCTGGGTCAAGAGCAAAGAAGACCAGAGCCCAGGGATTAAGTAATTTAGGAATGGCTTACTAAAGGAAATGGGACTTCAGACTTGGACAGACAGAGAGGAAAAGTGAGGAAATTTTAGACTGAAAGAATCACATGATCACATGGTGAGGGGGTTACAGATAGGAGATGAGTTGACTTGCCATCAAAATTTGTGACCTTAAAATGTAGCAACAATAGAGCCAATCTAAACATAATTTAGCTTCACTTTTTTATGGAGATACTGCAAGTAGAAAGTGCTTTAATTTAATACAACAGCACTGGTTTGATAGGATTTCGAGCCAATGAATTCAGTAAGTGGGTTTGTTTTGATGACCTTTGCTAATTTGTTGAATGCCGTGAAAAATCCCCTGCAGCTTTCTAACGGTTCCAAAGCTAAAAATAATGACCTCACTGAAGATTCTGTCAGCTGCTCTGATTCAGAGAATGGCTGAGAATGACTGATAGACTTTGGTTGCAAAATGAGGCTCAGAAATTTGCAGCCTGACGCAACTCATGGATACCAGAAAACGAAGTCTGTCTTACTGGAGAGCAAGCAAAGGGTCAGAGGAGCCATGAACACTATCTCTTTTAAATAAAAGTTGTAATTACATCAGTGCTTCATTGTAGGCCAGCTCTGTACCAAGTATTGTGTTTCACCTGTATTACGTATTTAATATTATCCTCACAATGTCTCCATGAAGAAAGAAGCATCACTAGCTTCTAGATATAGTAACAAAGATTCATAAGCTTTAAAGTAACGTGCTTAAAATTACACAGCTCATTAATGCCAAAGGTTTTGAACCCAGGTCTTTCTGATTCAAAAGCTAGTGTTTTTCACCTCTACATAATACAGAGTCTCAGTCTTGTAGGGGTTGTTGCTTTAGATTATATCACAAAAGCACTTTGTTTGGCAGTGTGAGGCATAAATTTAAAAAAATAATAAAATAAAATCCTTGGTGAAGAATCAGGGAATTTGAAGGTTAACTAAGGGCCCCTAGAATCATTAACACAATCCTCTAATTCGGGATTTGAGACACCAAAGGGTAATACCCAGTGTGAGCTGTCAAAAAATGTGAGGGCTTCTCCATTTCTAAATAGGTTTAGGAGATTCACATGCTTCATTTCCAAAATGTTTCTGCAGAGATTCAGTTGACCTAAAAAAGATGGCAGAGTAGAAAGACATGTGCTCATCTTCTCCTGTGAGAACTCCAAAATTGCAGCTAACCACTAAACAACCATTAACAGGAGAATGTTGGAAAGGAAAGGAAAGAAGCGCTCAGTTTTGTCTGACTCTTTGTGACCCCCATGGACAGAGGAGCCTACCAGACTCCTCCATCCATGGGATTTTCCAGGCAAGAATACTGGAATGGGTTGCCATTTCCTTCCCATCCAAAAAAGATATCTGACATCCAAGGACAAAGGAGAAGCCCCAACAAGACAGTAGGAGGGGCAAAATAGTGTTTAGAATTGAACCCATACCTTCCAGAGACACTCAGAGAACTCAAAGAAAACCTTGTGTGCACCACGAACCCCACAAGAGACTGAGCCAGACCTGCCTTTGAGTGCTTGTGTGTCTCCTGCGGAGGCATGGGTCAGCAGTTGCCTGCTGTGGGGACAGGGGCTCTGGCTGCAGCAGACCTGGGAGCCATGCCATGTGATATAAGTCCTCTTGGAGGAGGTCGCCATTAGTCCCACCACAAAGCCACTAAGCAAACGACCCCCAAACTGGAGAACAATTCTACCAAAGAAATTCTCATACTATTGTGAAAGTTCTAGGGCTCACAACAGATTTCCCAACCTGGAGATTCAACAAAGGGACTGAGAACCCCCAGGGAATTTGACTTTGAAGGCCAGTGGGATTTGATTACAGGACTTCCAAAGGATTAGGGAAACAGATTCTTGGAGGGCACACCAGGACACAGGAGAAAGGAGCAGTGACCCACAAGAGACTGAACCAGACTTGCCTGTGAATGTCCTGGAGTCTCCAGTAGAGGCATGGGTTGACAGTGCCCTGCCTTGGGGTCAGGGGCACTGAATACAATAGTCCTTGGAGCCACAGCATGCTGGCATAAGTCCTTTTGAAGGAGGTCGCCATTACCACCATTACCCCTACCATAGTTTTCCCTCAAGTAAAACTACAAGAAAGCAACAGAGCACCAACCATCAATAGAAAATTGAATTAAAGATTTACTGAGCATGGTCCCACTCATCAGAGCAAGAACCAGATTCCCCTGCAGCCAGTCCCTCCCATCATGAAGCTTCCATGAGCCTCTTATCCTTCTCCATCAGAGGGCAGAATGAAAACCACAATTACAGAAAACTAACCAAACTGATTACATGGATCACAGCCTTGTCTAATTCAATGAAACTATGAGTTATGCCATGTGGGGCCAACCAAGACAGATGGGTCATGGTGGAAAGTTCTGACAAAACATGGTCCACTGAAGAAGGGAATGAAAAACCACTTCAGTATTCTTGCCTTGAGAATCCCAAAAACCATACGAAAAGGAAAAAAGATATGACTCTGAAAGATGAATTCCCCAGGTCAGTAAGTGTCTACTATGCAATGGGAGAAGAGTGGAGAAATACCTCCAAAAAGAATGAAGAGGCTGAGCCAAAGCAAAAACAATACCCAGTTCTGGATGTGACTGGTGATGGAAGTAAAGTCCAATGCTATAAAGAACAATATTGCATAGGAACCTGGAATGTTAGGTTCATGAATCCAGGTAAATTGGAAGTGGTCAAGCAGGAGTCAGCAAGACTGAACATCAACATTTTAGGAATCAGTGAACTAAAATGGACCAAAATGGGTGAATGGAATTCAGATGACCATTATGCCTACTACTATGGGCAAGACTCCCTTAGAAGAAATGGAGTAGCCCTCATAGTCAACAAAAGAATGCAAGATGCAGTACTTGAGTGCAATCTCAAAAACGACAGAATGATCTCTGTTCATTTCCAAACCATTCAATATCACAGTAATCCAAGTCTATGCCCTGACCAGTAATGCTGAAGAAACTGAAGTTCTATGAAGACTTAAACAACCTTCTAGAATGAACACCCCCAAAAGATGTCCTTTTCATCATAGGAGACTGGAATGCAAAAGTAGAAAGTCAAGAGATACCTGGAGTAACAGGCAAGTTTGGCCTTGGAGTACAAAATGAAGCAGGGTGAAGGCTAACAACATTTTACGGAGAGAACGCACTGGTCATAGTAAACACCCTGTTCCAACAACACAGGAGATGACTCTACACATGGACATCACCAGATGGTCAACACTGAAATCAGATTGATTATATTCTTTGCAGCCAAAGATAGAGAAGCTCTATACAGTCAGCAAAAATAAGACCAGAAGCTGACTGTGGCTCAGATCATGAATTCCTTATTGCAAAAATCAGATTTAAAGAAAGTAGAGAAAACCATTCAGGTATGACCTAAATCAAATCTTTTACGATTGGTTATACAGTGGAAGTGACAAATAGATTCAAGGGATTAAATCTGATAGATAGAGTGCCTGAAGAACTATGGACAGAGGTTCAAAACATTTTACAGGAGGCTGTAATCAAAACCATCTCTAAGAAAAAGAAATGCATAAAGGTAAAATGGTTGTCTGAGGAGGCATTACAAATAGCTGAGCAAAGAAGAGAAGTGAAAGGCAAACGAGAAAAGGAAGGATATGTGCATCTGAATGCAGATTTTCAAAGAATAGCAAAGAGAGATAAGAAAGCCTTCCTCAGTGATCAATACAAAGAAATAGAGGAAAACAATACAATGGGAAAGACTAGAGATCTCTTCAAGAAAATTTGAGATACCAGGGAACATTTCATGCAAAGATGGGCACAATAAAGGACAGAAGTGGTATGGACCTAACAGAAGCAGAAGATCTTAAGAAGAGGTGGCAAGAATACACAGAAAATGAAAGTCTCTCAGTCATGTCTGACTCTTTGCGACCCCATGGACTGCACAGTCAATGGGATTCTCCAGGCCAGAATACTGGAGTGTGTGGCCTTTCCCTTCTCCAGGAGATCTTCTCAACCCAGGGATCCAACCCAGGTCTCCCTCATTGCAGGCAGATTCTTTACCAGCTGAGCCACAAGGGAAGCCCAGAATACACAGAAGAACTATACAAAAAAGATCTTAATGACCCGGATTATATGATAGTGTGATCACTCACCTAGAGCCAAACATCCTGGAGTGTTAAGTCAAGTGGGCCTTAGGAAACATCTCTACGAACCAAGTTAGTGGAGGTGATGGAATTCCAGCTGAGCTATTTGAAATTCTAAAAGATGATGCTGTGAAAGTGCTGCACTCAATATGCCAGCAAATTTGGAAAACTCAGCAGTGGCCACAGGACTGGAAAAGGTCAGTTTTCATTGTAGTCCTAAAGAAAAGCAATGCCAAAGAATGTTCAGACTACCGCCCAATTGCACTCATCTCATACGCTAGCAAAGTAATGCTCAAAATTCTCCAAGCCTGGCTTCAACAGTATCTGAACTCAGAACTTCCAGAAGTTCAAGCTGGATTTAGAAAGGGCAGAGGAACCAGAGATCAAATTGCTAACATCTGTTGGATCATAGAAAAAGCAAGAGAATTCCAGAAAAACATTTATTTGTGCTTCATTGACTACATTAAAGCCTTTGACTGTGTGGATCACAACAAACTGTGGAAAATTCTTCAAGAGATGGGAATACCAGACCACCTTATCTGCCTCCTGAGAAATCTGCATGCAGATCAAGAAGCAACAGTTAGAACCAGACATGGAACAATGGACTGGGTCCAAATTGGGAAAGGCTGTATACTGTCACACTGCTTATTTAATTTGTATGCAGAGTACATCATGTGAAATGCTGGACTGGATGAAGCACAAGATGGAAGCAAGATTGCCAGGAGAAATATCAGAACCTCAGATATGAGGATGACACCACTCTTATGAAAGAAAGCAAAGAGGAACTAAAGAACCACTTGATGAAAGTGAAAGAGGAGAGTAAAAACGCTGGCTTAAAACTCAACATTCAAAAAACTAAGATCATGGCATCCAGTCCCATCACTTTATGGCAAATAGATGGGGAAACAATGGAAAGAGTGATAGATTTTATTTTCTTGGGCTCCAAAATCACTGCAGATGGTGACTGCAGCCATGAAATTAAAAGGTGCTTGTTCCTTGGAAGAAAAGCTACAACCAACCTAGACAGCATGTTAAAAAGCAGAGACATTACTTTGCTGACAAAGTTTCGTCTATCAAAGCTGGTTTTCTAGTAGCCATATATGGACATGAGAGTTGGACCATAAAGAAAGCTGAGTACCCATGAATTGATGCTTTTGAACTGTGGGGTTGGGGAAGACTCTTGGGAGTTCCTTGGGTAGCAAGGAGATCCAACCAGTCAATCCTAAAGGAAATCGACCCTGAATATTCATTTGAAGGACTGATGCCGAAGCTCCAATCCTTTGCCCACCTATGTGAAGAGCCAACTCATTGGAAAAGACCCTGATGCTGGGAAAGATTGAAGGCAGGAGGAGAAAGGGACAACAGAGGATGAGATGATTGGGTGACATCACCGACTCTATTGTAAATTAAGTCTGAGCAAAATCCAGGAGTTGGTGATGAACAGGAAGCCTGGCGTGTTGCAGTCCATAGGGTCACAAAGAGTTGGACACAGCTGAGTGACTGAACTGAACTGACTAAGCCTCCAGAGCTCTGCAACTGGTTAATCAGGCCATCCAGTTCACAACAGAGTGCTCCTGATTTCTGACTCCTGCTGTCTACTCTGGGCAGGTCAACAGTAGTGAAACATGAGAAAAGAGATGAACCTGAGTGTAAAGGGAGACCTACACTTTTACCATACTCAGGTGCCACTGTCTAGTATTATATGGTTAGAGTACTATACAGTTTTTATATTGTTAGGGTACTACAAGTTGGCTTTCTGCTTTTTCACTGAAAGCACCCTGAGGATCGAGAGAATACTAAAGGATAATTGTAAATAATTTGGGTTGGGGAGGGGGGAAGTCACATACGGAGAATCCTATATAACCTGGTTAAAAACTAACTTACTGATCTGCTTCAGGCCTCCACGTCTTTGAACTCAGCAGTGAACATGAGCATAAGTGTTAATTTTCATGGTTGGACTGAAAAATTCTTAAAATCTTCTTAAGTGTCAGTAGGGTATCTCCAACCTGCTCCTGTTACTCAGCATTCTCATAAGTGTAACCCTCAGTATGTATATAGTCTTTCAGTGCCTGGTTAAGCTTTTATCTACGTTAATAAAATGTACATCTGATCTTACCAATGTACATGACTTCCTTCCTTCTCTGAACAATTGAATATCTTCTCTTAGAAACATACACAGTTTCTAGAGTTGGTATCAAACAATCAGAAGTGTTTGTTTAACTAGGAAATCATTTCAGTAATCCATTCAGCAAGTACATTGCAGCCTGGGTGGTACCCAGCACTGTGCTAGATAATGCATGCCTGCTAAATGGCTTCAGTTGTGTCCAACTCTTTGTGACCCTATGGACTGTAACCCACCAGGCTTCTCTGTCTATGGGATTCTCCAGGTAAGAAGACTGGAGTGGGTTGCCATGCCCTTCTCGAGGGGATCTTCCTGACCCAGGGATCAAACCCACATCTCTTACGTTCGTGGTGAGCAAAAGTAAAGAGGGTCCCTACCCTCTCTAATGGAGCATCTAGGCAAGGGAGGGAGAGAGCAATAGTTACTTTTATCGCTGTGTTTGGTAAATGCCTATGCCCTAGTGATAACTTTGTGTTATTAGAGGGCAATGAGGGGGGATGGACTTATGAAGGTCAAGAGAGTTTCCTTGAGGATGTGTCTATTGTTTATAGGCTGAGTAAAGAAATAACAAGGGTTTCCTTGGTGGCTCAATGGTAAAAAATCCACCTGCCAATGCAGGAGACACTGGTTGGATCCCAGTGTCATATTCAAGACTCTGTAGCTGGAGGAATGCTGGCAAACATGGTGCCCAGAAGTACATTTAATGTGGCTGTAGCAGCAAAAGAAAAAAGACCACGGTATGAGTGGAAGCTGGAAATGTAGATAGAGGACTTACTTTGGAGGCTCTTATATTAAAAAAAAAAAAAAACAAGTTTTATCTTTATCCTAGGAACAGTGGATCACTGGTGGATTTTTGACCTGGGGGAAGGAGGGCTGACATGGTAAGATTTGTGTTTGAGAATCACTCTAGCTGTAGTATTGAGAACAGACTGATGCAGGTAGAGAAAGGAAGTATACCGTTTTGAAGACTATCAGAATGGATCAAGGAGAGAAAGATGCTAGCTTGGATCAGGATAGAAGTGGAAAAGAGTAGATGGATGCAAGGGAGAATTAGAAGGAAAAATAGATGGGATTTAGTGAAAGAGTCAATATGAATGAGAAAGAGAGGAATGAAAAATTACCCTTATGATTCCCAGGATTTTTGCTTGGATTAGTACATATATGAGGATGTCATTCACCCAAAATGAGAAGAATGAGAATGTTTTAGGTTCTGTGCATGTGCGTGAGTGCTCAGTTGCTTCAGTCGTGTCCGACTCTTTGCAGCCCTATGTACTATAGCCCACCAGGCTCCTCTGTCCATGGGGATTCTCCAAGCAAGAATGCTGGAGTGGGTTACCATGCCCTCCTCCAGGAGATCTTCCCAACCCAGGGATCAAACATGCGTCTCCTGTGGCTCCTGCATTGCAGGCGGATTCTTCCCATCTGGGAGGCCTTTAGATTCTGAGTGGAGGGCAAGGAAGAAATCACAAGTTTAATTATTATTTCTTGATGTATGATAAAGGTCTGGAGCACACACAGAGCTCTACCCTGAAGATATAAATTTGTGAATCACTTGAATATTTTGATAATTGTAACTATAGGCATATGTGAATTTCCATGAGGAGTTGATGCAGAGTAAGGAATGAAAACTTAGGAGGCCTGAGAAACTATAATATTTAATGACTGGGTAGAATAAGATGTGAACAGAAAGGAGACAAGAAAGGAACAGCCAGAAAAATAGGAGGAAAATTATGGAGTGTAGAGCTGCAGAAGCCAAAGAAAGGAAGTAAAGTAAAATCCGGGTTCAACAAACTCTAATCTAAAAATATGTATATTTATATGGTACATATGGCTTTGTCTCCTTAGGAACACTGCACAAACTTCTAGTCAAGTTCAAAGTGGAATAGAGCAGAGGGTGGATTTTTAATCCCAGTTCTGATACTCTCAGACAGTTCAGTCTTTGTGATATATTTCTCTCATTGGAATTAATGAAATATGTCAGAATACGTTTACACAAATACACACGTCTTATAATCCTCTCATATGTAGTGATCTTTGCTTCTGTAAGTTGTCTGTCAACTTTAGAAATACTCCTGACCTTGTGTCCATGAAAATGCTGAGGATGGAATATAATAAACTACGCTTTTCAGAATATAAGAAACTCTTTTGCAAGATGACTACAATATGCTTCATTGGTCTCACCTAACTTAATGCTTGAAAAAATATATTTCATTTATTACTTTACATCAGTTCTTAGGTTTTCACTTAAAATGTTTCCCTCTTGGGCTTAGATTACATATATACATTATGTAATCTAGATTAAATTACATATATATATATGAGCTTCCCAGGTGGTGGTGATAAAGAACTCGCCTGCCAATGCAGGAGACACAAAAGACCCAGGTTTGATCCCTGGGGCAGAAGGAAGTGGCAACTTACTTCAGTATTCTTGCCTGGAGAATCCCAAGGAGAGAGGCGCCTGGTGGGCTACAGTCCGTAGGATCACAAAGAGTCGGATGTGACTGAAGCAACTTAGCAAGCACATACACACACACACACACACACACACACATATATATATATATATATATATATATATATATATATATGCGCTTATGCTAAGTCACTTCAGTCGTGTCCGACTCTGTGCGACCCCATAGGCGGCAGCCCACCAGGCTCCCCATCCCTGGGATTCTCCAGGCAAGAACACTGGAGTGGGTTGCCATTTCCTTCTCCAATGCATGAAAGTGAAAAGTGAAAGTGAAGTCTCTCAGTCCTGTCCGACTCTTATCGACCCCATGGATTGCAGCCTAACAGGCTCCTCCGTCCATGGGATTTTCCAAGCAAGAGTACTGGAGTGGGGTGCCATTGCCTTCTCTGATATATATATATATAAATGAGGTTTTATAGGCATGAGTATATATATATAAGTTTTCTTTTAAAGATAGGGTTTTCAATATATATTTCTTTTTAAAAACTTTTTTATATTACTGTGTTTTACTTTTGTGCTAGCTTCAGCAGCACATATACTAAAATTGGAACAATACAGAGAAGATTATCCCCTGCACAAGGATGACAGGCACATTCGTGAAGTTTTCCATATCTTGGGGTCTTCCTTTGTAGCTCAGCTGGTAAAGAATCTGCCTGCAATGCAGGAGACCCCATTTGATTCCTGGGTCAGGAAGATCTGCTGGAAAAGGGATAGGCTACCCACTCCACTATTCTTGAGCTTCCCTGGTGCGTCAGTTGGTAAAGAATCCACCTGCAATGTGGGAGACCTGGGTTCAGTCTCCAGGTTGGGAAGATCCCCTGGAGAAGGGAACGGCTACCACTCCAATATTCTGGCTTGGAGAATCCCATGGACTGTATATCCATGGGTTGCAAAGAGTCAGACATGACTGAGCGACTTTCACTCACATAGCCAGTTAACAATGTTGTGATAGTTTCAAGTGGACAGCAAAGGGACTCAGCCATAGGTATACGTGCATCCATTCTCCCCCACATGCCCCTCCCAACCAGGCTTCCACATATCATTGAGCAGAGTTCCCTGTGCTATATAGTAGGTCTTTGTTGGTTATCCATTTTAAATATAGCAGTGTCTACTTGTCAATCCCAAATTCCCTAACTATCCCTTTCCATACTTCTTCAACTAACTTAAGCTTTTGTGTATAATTTCAATATATCTGGGCTTAATTTATTACAAAATCACAAGTCCTATAGGCCAACTCCTATGGATCATAGTAGAAAAGGCATGGGATAAGAATCTGACATCACTGGGTTTCATCCCAGATTTGCTACCTGGACAGGTTGTCAGTATACCACTCTGTACCATTTGCTTCTTCTGTGAAATATGGACAATACTACTTACCTCATGAGGCTGCTGTAAAGAACTGTCTACAACATACAAGTACTCAATAAACGTTAATGCCTTCTTGACATCACAGTGAAAATATAGTGCTAGAGTAGCTGCCACCTGAAATCATAACCAATTATGACTATAGTGTAAGCTGTTGAACTAGCATACATGTCATCCAGAAAAAACAATCACATGTTTTTCAATATATTCAGAGTGTGATGAACTCTGATGACGTAAAACTAACAAATCAACCTTGGGTTTATGGTCATCTCATAGCTTATGAATTGAAACATTTCATGATCCTTGTCAGTGTAGAGAGTTAACTTCCCTACAATTTGAGAGAAAAAAGAGATCATTTCTCCTGTACTAGTTTTTAGTAAAAAGATGCCCAACTAAGAGGCTTTCACAGAGAATTCCTTCAATAATGATGTGCTGAATAAATGAATAGAGTAAAATGGAAGAAGATAAAAGTTCATTTTTGTGTTTTAGGAAATGTATTGAAATTAGAGATTATGATTATTTTTGTAAATTAACAGTTCTCTGGAAGAATTAGTGTTATGCTGGGCTCTGCAGTCATTTGTTTACTCAACAGATGAGGTACTTTACTATGTTGCTATGATATAAGGTTCTATGATGGTCAAGAAAAGAGTCATGTCTATAGATCACTGCCCTACAGATTTACAGTGCCAGATAGGAAAATCATGAACCAGATGATCATGAGATTATTTCCAAAACTAGTCAAATAAAGTAGTCCCCTCATCTAATCTTCATCTAATCCTTCCATTTTAGGCCAAGAGTGTCTATTGTGTTTCCCCAACAAAACAATATTCAATCCAACCAAACCAAAAGTCAAGATGAATTGTTGATTTTCTCTTTTAACTTCACCATATGTATCATCCTCTTTAAAATATAGTTTTCTTCTAGATTCTGAGCATATACATACATTCTAATTTGCGTATTGCCTAGGTGCTATATTACATTCACATTTTTTTGGCTCACATGTTTGGAATTGCTTATTTTGGATATTTTGTTTATTTTATTATAGTAGTAAGGGGGAGAAAATATAGATGGTTCAGAGATCTTTCCAGTCATACTTCTCAAACCAGTTTCTTTTCAATGTTTTTTATTTAAGCAAAAACTACTAAAAATATAAAAATGTAATATGGAATTCCATCAAAGCTCCTCCCACTTAAGTATTTTTTTTCCAATAGTGATGAAGGTGAAACTACATTTCAGAAGTTTTCATGTTAAGTGATTCCTTTGATATACCCATCACAGGAACATAACATAGTTATTACTAACTTACTTTAAGGTGAATCAAGATCAATCTTCAAGTTAATGCTTTTGTAAGCCTTCCTGATATAAATACCTTGGATTTGTCTTCTAATATGTAAAAGAATATTCCCTTTCCTGCCTTTATTGTCAGTAAAAATAAAACTCTGTCTGCATTACTCTCATCTTAGGATCTCTGTTCAGATCATCCTAAAGGGTGTCTTGTCTGTCTTTTGAATGGGAGCTTCTGTTTTCTGAGTTCCACAGCATCTTCTTCCTTAATTTATGTCTTAGTGGAGCCTTCTCCTGTAGCTTCCTGTGAGTCGCTGAGGGAAGATAAATGTTTTGAGATCTTGCATATCTAGCAATGCCTTTATTCACTCTTGACAATTGAATTTTTATGTATATATACTCCTGTGTAAGAAAACAATTTCCCTTGGGTTTTCTAAGGCAATATTTCAGTGTCTTCTAGCTTTGGATATTGCTCCTGAGACAGTCAATGCTGTTCTGATGTTTGAATTTGTACATATGAATAGTTTCTACCTTTGTGACATTTTGGAATAGTCTCTGCTTCCTAAGATTCTAAATTTCATAATGGTAAACTTTACTGTGACCCTTTTTTATCATGTCAAGTATCAGATTGGACTTCCAGTGTTGACACACCTAAAATGTCATATGCTTGGAGTCATAAATATTTCAGTCCTTTGGGGTGCTTTAACAAAATACCATAGACTGGATGGCTTACAAACAGAAATTTATTTCTGATATTCTGGAGAGACTGGGAAGTCCAAGATCATGATGCTGGCTAACTTGGTATCTAGTGAGGGTCTGCTTCCTGGTTCAGGTGGCCATCTTCTCTCTGTGTCCTCACATGGTGGTAGGGTCAAGGGAGACCTTTGGAGAATCTTCCGTAAGGGCACTAATGCCATTAATGAGAACTCTGCTTTCATGGACTAATCACCTCCCCCAAGCTTCGCCTTTTCCTACCATCACATTGGGCATTAGAATTTCAACATATGAATTTTGCAGGCACACAATCATTGAGCCTGTAGCTATATAGCATGTAGCCTTTCCAAATTTGCTTCTTTCACTTAGCGATATTGGCTTGACAGCTCATCTCTTTTTAGCACTGAATAATAATTCATTTATAAACATACCACAGTTGATCTATTTACCTACTGAAGGACATCTTGGCTTCTTCCATGTTTTGCAATTACAAATAGAGTTGCTATAAACATATATGTGCAGGTTTTGTGTGGATGTAAGTTTTTAGCCCATTTTGGCAAATATTGAAGAGTGCAATTGCTGGATAGTATGTTTAGTTTTGTAAGAAAATACCAAACTGTCTCCCAAAGTGTACCATTTTGCCACGAATACAAGTTCCTTTGCTCCATATCCTCACCAGCATTTGGTGTTGTCACTATTTTGGATTTTAGCCATTTTAGTAGGTGTGGTAGTATCTCACTGATGTTTAAATTCGTAGTTTTCTAATAACATATGATGTTGAGCATCTTTTCATACAGGGCTTCCCTGGTGACTCAGATAGTAAAGAATTTGCCTGCAATGTAGATGACGCAGGTTTGATCCCTGGGTCAGGAAGACCCCTGGAGAAGGGAATAGCTACCCACTCCAGTATTCTTGCCTGGAGAATTCCATGAACAGAGGAACCTGGTGGGCTATAGCCCATGGGGTCACAAAGAGTCAGACACAACTGAGCATGAGACTCCTTATATTTTCATACATCTATATGCCATCTGTGTTTCTTCTTTGGTGAAGTCTTTGAGATCTTTCGCTCATTTTTTAATTGAGTTGTCTGTTTTCTCAGCATTGAGCTTTAAGAGTTCTTTATGTGGAGAAGGCAATGGTACCCCACTCCAGTCCTCTTGCCTGGAAAATCCCATGGACGGAGGAGCCTGGTAGGCTGCAGTCCATGGGGTCGCTAGGAGTCAGACACGACTGAGCGACTTCACTTTCACTTTTCACTTTCATGCATTGGAGAAGGAAATGGCAACCCACTCCAGTGTTCTTGCCTGGAGAATCCCAGGGATGGGGGAACCTGGTGGGCTGCCATCAATGGGGTCGCACAAAGTCGGACATGACTGAAGCGACTTAGCAGCAGCAGCAGCAGTTCTTTATGCATTTTAGACCACTCCTTTATCAGTAATGTTGTGCACCACTTTATTTTCAAATTTTTTAAATAGTAATGCATTTACATAGCTAAAACGTAAAAATGAAATTAAAAGGTAAATATTGGGAAAGTCCCACTGCTCCCACTCCTTCCAAATTCATCCTCTTCCTTCACCATTTTTATTTGTTTCTGACTTATCCTTCTCAGGTCTCTATATTGTGCTGTGCTATGCTGATTTGCTCAGTTGTGTCCTACTCTTTGTGACCCCAAGGACTGTAGCCTCCCAGACTCCTCTGTCCATGGGGATTCTCCAGGCAAGAACAGTGGAGTGGGTTGCCATACCCTCCTCCAGGGGATCTTCCCAACCCAGGGATCAAACCCAGGTCCCCCACACTGCAGGTGGATTCTTTACCATCTGAACCACCAGGGAAGCCCTCTCTTTATACAAGTACAAGCAAATACAAATATACAGTTTACTTTTCCCATTTCTTAACAAAAGTGGCATTTCACATACATTATTCTGAACCTTGATTTTTCACTTAACACTGTATCATGGGCATCTTTCCATATCTTATCATAGAGCTCTTCCCTATTTTTTAACAGCTGTATAATGTTCCATTGTGGGGATATACCACAGTTCAGAAATTCCTTGTTGCTGGACACTTATCACCCTGACTTTTAAAGGTACCTGGTGCTCTCTTACAAATTTATGAGATTGTAAGGCTCTATAATGAAAAGTGGGTGCTTCTTAACTTTCTTCCATTGCCACCTTAGGTTCTGGTTTCTTCTGTTATAGGACACTTTCCACTTAACTCTCTGCTTTATAGCTTCCAGAATTTATTTTGTTTACCACTCAGTAGCATAGCACTATCATCTTCAAACTGAAGGAACAATTCCTTGATTGTCTAGACTCTGTAAGTCAGTCCTCTCTTACCTTGTATACTTCTATTGTACCTTTCCAGACTTTAGTCACACCCTTTCAGAATAAAGACACTCAGTTTTCACAAATGAAAATAATCTTGGAAAGAGCTAGAAGGTAGGGCATAAAATTGTTTCCTTTTTCAGACCCCCCTCAAAAAACAACCCCAACAAAAAGAGAAACAGTATGGTCTAAAGACCTCCTGGAATCATTTAATAAGGCAATGGATTTCTATGTTTTTTTCTCCCTTCTATGGCGGTAACTATTACAAAAGCATTTCTGTCCCTGGCCTTCAACTTGGTAGGCCTGATGACTGTTTTCCTAATTTATAGGCACCGTTAGCACCATCAGTCCTGGTACATCAAGGGCCCTGAGGGGTCAGCAATTCTCCTGCTGTACACTTCAACTGATAGAGTCATTTGTTTCATCAACTGCATGAGTCACAAGATGGACCTCTCTTGTAAGGCTGTAAAGCAGTGATTGAGATTTGTGCCCTTCACTCAGAGAGAACCCAGAACTATTCCACTTTCTATTTATGTAACCTTCAGCAAGCTATTCAACCCTTCTAAACCTGTGTTTCTTCATCTATAAAATAACGTGCACTTCATAGGTTTGTTGTGAAGATTAATCACATATAAAACAGCTAGTACAGAGCCAGGCAATTCTCCAACACCAGCCAATGTCCTTCCTACAACTCAATTCTGACACTATTTCCCTGGAGATACTGCAGATCCCAAGATGAGGAGCTCTTCAACACCAGTCCTTTCATGTTTTTTTAGAGGCTTCATTACATAGGCATGACTAATCAAATCATAGGCATTCCTGATTGATTCAACTTCTACCTCTTCTCTTCTCCCCAGAGGTGGAAGAATGGGACTGCCTGAAATCTCCAACCCACTAATCTTATGGTTGGGCTTCCCTGCTGGCTCAGACAGTAAAGAATCTGCCTACAAGAGACTCTCATTTGATCCCTGGATTGGGAAGACCCCCTGGAGGAGGGCATGGCAACTCACTCTAGTATTCTGGCCTGGAGAATTCCATGGACAGAGGAGCCTGGTGGGCTACAGTCCACGGTGTCACAAAGAGTCAGACACAACTGAGCGACTAACACTTGCACTTTTCAGTTTTATGGTTGGCTTCACTGGCAACCAGTCACCATCCATAGGTGCTTTCCAAAAGGCAGTATGTTAACAAGAACCCAGCTTGAGAACTGTCTTTTGTAAATAATAAGACGCTCATTTCACCTTTAGGGTTTCAAGAACTGAGGACTAAACACTAATTATTATAATAAAAGATGCTCCTATGGCTCTTATCTCTCAGGAAATTCCATGGCTTTGGGAAAGTAGGAGCCAGATGTGAACCATGAACCATGACAAAAAAATATATGAAATATATTTTGATCATTTGAATGATCAAATATGCATTTCTTGTAAATAACATTATTGTCATTTGTTTTCCCGACGGGTCTAAAAACTCTGTGAATAGAGATACTGTCTGTATTCCTCCTTTTGTCTCCCAGGTACCGAGCAAAGTGCCTGGTTCATAGAAGAAATTGACGAATATTCATTAAATGACTCAGTAAAGGAATGAGTAAATAGACGTATCTCTTTCACATTAATTCTCAGGATACAAAAAAATTTTTTTTCAAGAAAACTATGGAGTGCATGTATATATTTAAGAAAATCAGCTTGTTATTATAGGAAGATCTGCTATTCCCCCAAATTTGGTCTGCAAACACTCTTCCAAGGAGTAAATTTTAAGGAAATATTTCTTGACTGACCATGGCCTAACAGTTATCCACTTAGTCTTGTGCACCATGTCCTCTCTAGCTGCATTTATGCGTAAGATAAATGGGAAAATGCTGTGTTTAGTAGTTGGAAAGTATCTGTCATAGGTAAGATGACCTTTGTGCTGGTTTGACTTGGCAGGGGAGAGTGGGTCATAAACCTTAATAAAAATGCCTTGGGAGATGTTGATCTAAATGTTGATCATTTATTTTTTAAATGGGATTTTTAACCAGAAAGATTCCATCATGTAATGTTCAATAATAATGCCATCCAGAAAAAAAAGAAACCACTCAAAATAACTGACATTTATTTGACCTTGTCTTGTGGGTAAAAATCTGATAAAATCAGATTTAAAATATTGTTTCATTGGCCTTAAAAAATACCCCTGAAGGCTGAAAATCATTACAATAGGTCCTGTTTTTGCCCAGTCCTGCACTTCATGATTATGTCTGATTCTCACAAACATGCTTCAAAATCAGCAGTTTACTGTTATTCCTGTTTTACAAATAGAGAAATGGAGACCCAAGGTTTAAAACCTTGCCACTAACGATTATAATGCTAAGCAGAAAGGCAGGATACAAAGCCTGTTCTTTCTGACTCCAAAACTCATGTTTTTTTAATACTTTCTCTCTTGCTATGGGGTGTTTTTCCCTAACAATCATAACAAAATATCTTCATAGGCCATAAAATAATGTTAGACCCCTTCGTGTCACCATTATCACAACAAATTTCCTAAACCAAGTCAACACATACAAAAAAGATATGGTTAGGAATAAGAGTTTGGGAGTTGTCATAGGTGGTAGTGGTTATAGAAGGTTATAGAAGGAAACAGAATTAGAAAGCATTATAAAAAAACAGAAGAGTTTCCGTGATTACAGGTCACCTGATTGTAGTGTCCATTCATATGTGGTGAATATTGGTCACTTTTTGAATATCCAGCATTCCTATGTCTTATGTATCCCTGACTCCTGTGTATCAAATAGAGCTTGTCTCTCACTATCAAAACAGAAAACACCAGATACCTTCCCAGGACTCCTTGCATCTGGCCATGAGACAGACATAGGTTCCACCATTCATTCACTCATTATGGCAACCATCACATCAAAAGTTAGTGATGTAAAGAAGAAAGGAGCACAGAGAAATCCATCATGAAAAGACTAGCACCATAACACAGCTGATGGAGTGGTTCTGGTCTCCAGGCTCGGTGCTGTTGACTATAGGAGTGATGTGGGGGTAGAATAAGCAGCGGGGCCTCAAAGAGTCAGTTTTACAGCATTGATTTTGGCAATGGTTTCTAGCTTTATGACCTCAGAGCCTGGATCCCTGATACTCTCAAGGAACCTGTGATGTTCCCATCATTCTTTCATTAAATTACTTTTTATTTAATTTAGTTCCTACTGCCTAAGAATCCTGACTGGAAAAAAAAATGTATAAATAATAATAATAATGACAGTAACTAGCATATCTTGAGAACTTATGATTTAATTCTGCTAAATGCTTTAAAAACCTTTTACTCCTTAAATTCTCACCACAACCCAGTAATTTCTATATTACAGATAAATAAATTAAGAGATTAAGTGGCTTGATCCAAGAAATCTTGCTGGAAAGTGGCAGAGTCAAGATTTGAACCCACCATCTCTATCTGTCCCTGGGTCAGGAAGATCCCCTGGAGAAGGAAAATGGCAAAGCACTCCAGTATTCTTGCCTGGAGAATTCCAATCCATGGGGTTGCAAAAGCGTCAGACACGACTGGGCAACTAAACATCAATTCTAGCTCCAAAACCTAGTCAGTTCAGTTCAGTCACTCAGTCATGTCTGACTCTTTGTGACCCTATGAACCACAGCATGCCAGGCCTCCCTGTTCATCACCAGCTCCCTGAGTTCACCCAAACCCATGTCCGTCGAGTCAGTGATTCCATCCAACCATCTCATCCTCTGTTGTCCCCTTTTTTTCCTGCCCTCAATCTTTCCCAGCATCAGGGTCTTTTCACATGAGTCAGCTCTTCACATCAGTTGGCCAAAGTATTGGAGTTTCAGCTTCAACATCAGTCCTTCCAGTGAACACCCTGGACTGATCTCCTTTAGGATAGACTGTTTGAATCTCCTGCAGTCCAAGGGACTCTCAAGAGTCTTCTCCAAAACCACAGTTCAAAACCATCAATTCTTTGGCACTCAGCTTTCATTATAGTCCAACTGTTACATGCATACATGACCAGTGGAAAAACCATGAACCTTTGTTGGCAAAGTAATGTCTCTGCTTTTGAATATGCTATCTAGGTTGGTCATAACTTTCCTTCCAAGGAGTAAGCGTCTTTTAATTTCATGGCTGCAGTCACCATCTGCAGTGATTTTGGACCCCAGAAAAATAAAGTCAGCCACTGTTTCCAATGTTTCCCATCTATTTGCCATGAAATGATGGGACCGGATGCCATGATTTTAGTTTTCTGAATGTTGAGCTTTAAACCAACTTTTTCACTCTCCTCTTTCACTCTCATCAAGAGGCTCTTTAGTTCTTCTTCACTTTCTGCCATAAGGGTGGTGTCATCTGCACATCTGAAGTTATTGATATTTCTCCCCGGCAATCTTGATTCCAGCTTGTGTTTCTTCCAGTCCAGCGTTTCTCATGATGTACTCTGCATAGAAGTTAAATAAGCAGGGTGACAATATACAGCCTTCACATACTCTTTTTCCTGTTTGGAACCAGTCTGTTGTTCCATGTCCAGTTCTAACTGTTGCTTCCTGACCTGCATACAAGTTTTTCAAGAGGCAGATCAGGTGGTCTGGTATTCCCATCTCTTGAAGAATTTTCCACAGTTTATTGTGATCCACACAGCCAAAGTGGCATAGTCAATAAAGCAGAAATAGATGTTTATCTGGAACTCTCTTGCTTTTTCCATGATCCAGTGGATGTTGGCAATTTGATCTCTGGTTCCCCTGCCTTTTCTAAAGCCACCTTGAACTTCTGGAAGTTCACGGTTCATATATTGCTGAAGCCTGGCTTGGAGAATTTTAAGCATTCCTTTACTAGCGTGTGAGATGAGTGCAATTGTGCAGTAGTTTGATCATTCTTTGGCATTGCCTTTCTTTGGGATTGGAATGAAAACTGACCTTTTCCAGTCCTGTGGCCACTGCTGAGTTTTCCAAATTGGCTGGCATATTGAGTGCAGCACTTTCACAGCATCATCTTTCAGGATTTGAAATAGCTCAACTGGAATTCTATCACCTCCACTAGCTTTGTTTGTAGTGATGCTTTCTAAGGCCCACTTGAGTTCACATTCCAGGATGTCTGGCTCTAGGTGAGTGATCACACCATCGTGATTATGTGGGTCATGAAGATCTTTTTTGTACAGTTTTTCTATGTATTCTTGCTACCTCTTCTTAATAGCTTCTGCTCTGTTAGTCAGCCACTAAACTTGAATATATAATTTAGGAGTAGTTTGTACTGTATGTCTTTTTTAGAATATAAACATCCAAAGGTAGTTGTTCAAAGGTTTTCCAAAGACAACAAACTGGATGTGTACATATATAAAAGAACTGGTTTATGAAATTTTGAGGGCTATCAAGTGTGAAATCTGCCAGACAGACCAACAAGGCCAAGGCCCCAGGGGAGGATTCATATTGCAGCTCAAGTCCAGAGGTGGTTTGGAGCAGAAGTCCCTCTGTAGGTATCTATATCCAAATCTCTGCTTCTTAGAAGGACATCAGTCCTATTAGATTAAGATCCACATTAATGACTTCACTTTAACTTAGTTACCTCTGTAAAGACCCCTGTCTCCCAAATTCAATCACATTCTGAGATACTCAGGGATAGCACTGTAAGATATGAATTTTAGAGGGGACATAATTCAGCCCCTAGCAGTAGTAATTTCAACACAACATTTTAGAAAGTGCCCTGTATGTACATGTAGTCTCAGGGACTTTCTAAATTTGCATGACACATCTTTAGAGTATTTGAGGCCCTCTTCAATTTTTAAAATACCAGTCCTGCCCATAGCCAACATCAAAATGGTAACCATAATATTATCAGTAACCAAAGTCTCTTATGTCTTAGCTTAAAGATGATGATACCCAGCTACAAGGAAATTTTAGGTTGTGTTTCCCACCAGAAGTACAAAAACTAGTTGCACTACAGTTTCCCAGTACTTAAACTCATCAGAAGAATCAAATGAAATAAACTGCCCCATGGTAAAGTGACACAGCTCCTAAAAATATTCTTCTCCTTCAAGGACTGATGGCTTTTGGCTGTACTCAGTTTTTGCAAAGATTTCAAACCTTGAGGGGGCCAGACAGCACTGTGAGGTCTGCAGTATGCCTCTTGGCAATGAACATCATAATGGGAACACTTGTCATTTTTTTCCACCTGGAGATTGATTATTCAATGGTTGAAAGTGAAAGTGAGTGCTTGGAAAAGCCATCTTAACTCCTCCATCAGTTATTTAACAGCAGTCACACCCTCTTGCATTTGTAGAACTCTTTGTCCTTCTTATAGTACTTATACATGGTTTAGTTCATTTCATCTAAATGGTCCTTGATTGGCCTAAAGTTTAAATCAGCTTCCCAATGTGCCTAGCAATCTTAGAGAGCACTTTATGAGCTTAAAAAAACATGACCCAAAGTGGAGAAATTGCTCTGAAAGCATTCTGTAAAATCAAGGCACCTTTATTCTACACATTCGTAAACAGTGAAGCTAACTGAGTTAAATCCTTAAAGGAACTGTGGGGATTATCCAAAGATTCTCAATCCTTTACAGTTTACTTTGTTTTCAACACCATTTTCTATAGGGCTAAGCTCTTAAATCCAATATTACCTTATTAAAAATTTCAGACAAAAACATGCCTCCATTATCATTCTGTCTTTCTCTTAAGAGTCAAACCTACATATTCCCTTTAAAGAAAAACTGAAGGTAATTTGTTGTCAAAAGATCCTGAACTAAAAATACATGTCACAATTAGACAGGGCCTGAATAGTTCTCCCTACACAGAGCAGATGGTAATCTCTTTTTAAAATAAAATGGTGATCTGTGTTTCTGACTGTGTGCCTTCTGCATCAGGCGTGAAGTAAAAATGAATTTCTATTTTGTTTCACTCTGGGAGCCTATTACATTGACCAACATGGGTGGTGGGGAGGGAGGGAATCACCTAATTTGTTCAAATATAATCATACAGTAACAACAAAAGCATTGGCTGCTTTGACTCTCTGCAGGAAAGCTTTTTAAAAAAATGAACAGACGCAGAATAATCTTGAGAATGCTCTTGTTATTCTGCTGGTAATGTCTGTAGTTAAGGAGACATCTGTGATGGGGGATAAAGAAGATCATTTTCTTTTCTGAAGTACAAAGTGTAGAGTAAAAATATCATTTTGAGGATTTAAAACATAAGAAATAACCTGATTCTTTACCTATATGTTTTTTAAATGATTGATTGTAGGAGTACTGCAATTCAGGGTTGATTTTTTCCATTAATATGGTGTTAGAAAGTAAAAAATGAAACTCAATCTCCTAAAATATGTAAGGAAAGAGCTAGGTTCATATAAGAATGTGGAATTAGCACACTGCCTGTGCTAATACAATATAATGATATATGATGTTAATATAATATGGTGGTGGTTTGGTTGCTGAGTCGTGTCTGACTCTTTGCAACCCCAGGGACTATACCCCACCAGGTTCCTCAGTCCATGGGATTTTCCAGGGAAGAATACTGCAAGGGGTGTCATTTCCTTCTCCAGGGGATCTTCCCCACTCAGGGATTGAACCTGGATCTCCTGCATTGCAGGCAGATTCTTTACCAACTGAACAAGCCCATAACATAATGACAATAAGATAATGATAATATAATGTGTCTCTAATCCTGGTTCTAAATTAGGGTGTGCAGCCATATTTCTATTGTGGCAGGAGTGTGGATATAACCTTACTTCAAAGATATTTTCTGCCTGTGTTTTTATTATACAGTTCTATGGAGCAAACCATAATGCCTTTACCATTAGTCCTACAAATAGCATCTCTCGCATTTTTTCATTTTTATTGGAATCTAGTTGCTTTACAGTGTTGTGTTAGATTCTGCTATACAGCAAAGTGAATCAGTTATATGTATACATATATCCCTCTTTTTTAGATTTCCTTCCCACTTAGGTCACCACAGAGCATTGAGTAAAGTTTCCTGTGCTACACAGTAGGGTCTCCTTATTTATCTATGCTATACATAGTACTATTGTGGGGAGAGAGCGAATTAGCCAAGATGGTGTGTTCAGGCTCTCTTGACCCACGTTTTGTAAATATTGACCATATAACAGCTGAGATCACTGATGGCACTGCACATGCACATCACAAGATACTCACTTGGTCATGGGTTACTCTGTGCAGTATGCATATGGGAGTTCCACCTAGAAAGTGGTGGCATTGCTGCTGCATCACGGTTGTGTCCACTGGCTCAGCCATGAGAGGAGAGAATACTGCTACGGCTGCTGTGCCAGCCAGGAGAGAATATATGTGTCTGCAGTTCCTATGGCTCTTTGTGTCTTCTTCCAACCTCTTAGCTTGCGCATTGCCTACTCTGGATTCAACAAACAGTGTGCAAAGTGTGAACAGCAAGACAGTTGGCATCATGAACAGGATAAGCAATACAAGCATATATATGTCAATTCCAATATCCCAATTCATCCCCCCCCCCCCTTACCCTCCCTGGTATCCATAAGTTTGTTCTCTATATCTGTGTCTCTATTTCTGCTTTGCAAATATGTTCATCTGTACCACTTTTGTAGATTTCACATGTAAGTGATATTATATGATATTTGTTTTTCTCTTTCTGACTTACTTCACTCTGTATGACAGTCTCTAGGTCTATCCACATCTCTGCAAATGGCACTATTCTGTTCCTTTTTGGGACTGAGTAATATCCCATTGAATGTATGTATCACATCTTCTTTATCATTCTTCTGTTGATGGACATTTAGGTTGCTTCCATGTCCTGGCTATTGTAAATAGTGCTGCAGTGAACACTGAGATGCATATATTTATTTACATTATGCTCTTCACCCAGTATATGCCTAGGCATAGGATTGCCGGGTCATATGGGAGCTCTGTTTTTTAGCTTTTTGCGAAACCTCCATACTGTTCTCCATAGAGGCTGTATCAATTTATATTCCTGCCAACAGTGTAGAGGATTCCCTTTGCTCCATACCCTCTCCAGCATTAATTGTTTGTAGATTTTTTGATGATAGCCATTCTGACCAGTGTAAGGTGATAGTTATCACATTGAAGTGTTGATTTGCATTTCTCTACTAATTAGTGATGCTGAGCATCTTTTCATGTGATTGTAGTTCGTCTATATGTCTTCTTTAGAGAAATGTCTATTTAGATTCTCTCTCCATTTTTTTAATTGGGCTGTTTTCTGGTTTTGTTTTTTTTTTTTTTTTTTTTCCTTTTATATAGAGCTTCATGAGCTGTTTGTATATTTGGGAGATTAACCCCTTGTCAGTTGCTTTATTTGTAAATATTTTCTATCATTCTGAGGGTTGTCTTTTTGTTTTGCTTATGGTTTCCTTTGCTGTGCAAAAGATTTTAAGTTTAATTAGATCTCACTTGCTTATTTTTTTGTAATTTTTATTATTCTAGGAGGTGGACCAAAAAAGATCTTGCTGCAATCTATGCCCAAGTGTGGTCTGCCTATGTTTTCCTCTAAGTTTTCATGCCCAGTCTTACGTTTCGGTCTTTGATCCATTTTAAGTTTATTTTTGTGTATGGTATTAGGAAGTATTCTAATTTTATTCTTTTACATGTAGCTGTCCAGTTTCCTGCACTACTTATTGAAAAGACTGTCTTTTCTCCATTGTATATTCTTGCCCCTTTTGTCATAGATTAGTTGACCATAGATGTGTGGCTTTCTATCCTATTCCATTGGTCTATATTTCTGTTTTTGTGCCAGTGCCATACTGTCTTGATTACTGTAGCTTTGTAGTATAGTCTGAAGTCAGACAACCTGATTATTCCAGCTCCATTTGTCTTTCTCAAGATGGCTTTGGCTATTTGGGCTTTTTGTGTTGTCATACAGCTTGTAAAATTTTTTGTTCTAGTTTTGTGAAGCATCTCTCCTATTTTAATACAAAATATCTATTATTACAATAGGGAATCAAATGTATTTCCTTAGAATCTGAATCTGAATTATCAAAACTATTCATCAAATACTATACATGTTATTACATACAAAGTATAATAGAGCTTTGAGCCAAGAATTCATGCATTAAAACCCAAAAGTCATTTTCACATGAAGCACCCTAGCAATTCAAGCTGTGCTGATATCGGTTCAGTTCAGTTCAGTCACTCAGTCATGTCTAACTCTCTGCGACCCCATGGAATGCAGCACATCAGGTTTCCCTGTCCATCACCAACTCCCAGAGTTCATTCAAACTCATGTCCATTGAGTCAGTGATGCCAACCAACTATCTCATCCTCTGTCATCCCTTCTCCTCCTGCCTTCAATCTTTCCCAGCAAAAGGGTCTTTTCAAATGAGTCAGTTCTTTGCATCAGATGGCCTAAGTATTGGAGCTTCAGCTTCATCAGTCCTTCCAATGAATATTCAGGACTGATTTCCTTTAGGATGGACTGGTTGGATCTCCTTGCAGTCCAAGGAACTCTCAAGAGTCTTCTCCGACACCACAATTCAAAAGCATCAATTCTTGGGCACTCCAGCTTTCTTTGTAGTCCAACTCTCATATCCATACATGACTACTGGAAAAACCATAGCTTTGACTAGACGGATCTTTGTGGACAAAGCAATGTCTCTGCTTTTTAACATGCTGTCTAGGTTGGTCATAGATTTTCTTCCAAGGAGCAAGCATCTTTTAATTTCATGGCTACAGTCACCATCTGCAGTGATTTTGGAGCCCCCTCCCCAAAATAACATCTCTCACTGTTTCCATTGCTTCCCCATCTATTTGCCATGAAGTGATGGGAGCAGATGCCATGATATTAGTTTTCTGAATGTTGAGTTTTAAGCCAACTTTTTCACTCTCCTTTCACTTTCATCAAGAGGCTCTTTAGTTCTTTGCTTTCTGCCATAAGGGTGCTGACATAGGAAATATCAGCTGATATACGAAATAATAAAACAACTAACTTTTATTAAGTACTTGTAATGTATCAGGCACTATTTTAAATGCTTTATACCTGTTAATGTATTTACTTCTCACAACAACCATTTGAGAATAAATATTGTTTCTGGGCTTCCCAGGTGGCTCAGTGTTAAAGAATCCACCTGCAATGCAGGAGATGTGGGTTGATTCCTAGGTCAGGAAGATCCCCAGGAGAAGGAAATGGCAACCCACTCTAGTATTCTTGCCTGGACAATCCCATGGTTCAAGGAGCCTGGAGGTCTACACTCCAGAGGGTCACAAAGAGTAGGACAAAACTAAGCAACTGAGCACCCACTCATTATTATCTCTATTTTATAAATGAGAAAATAAAATCATAGAAATATTAAGTAATTTGACAAAAGTCAAACAGCTAGTGAATACAGGAGCCAGAATTCAAACCTAGTTAATTTAGTTCCAGAACCCAGGCCAGTAACCATTACCCAGTGCAGACAATGTGAGAAGCTAATGGCAGCAAGTAAACATGGTACATTTCATGATTCATCATGTCTGCAAGATTAAAATAAAACAAGCATAGTGAGAGAACTCCAATGATTTTAGGGAGAAGAGGGCTTAATAGCCAAAGAAACTTCTCCTGGGGACTTAATGAAAATTTGCCTATGAAAATATCTTATGGCTTGATAGTAACCTAGCCAAAGGGACCCATAAAAATATTCCAGATTCAGATATAAACACCAGCATGTGCAAAGGACCTGTGGCAAGAAGAAACGTGGGTGTTTGAGGAGCTGAAACTGAAGCCAGAGTGGCTAGAGGCAGAGGGAGGAGAGCCTTAGGAAGAAGAGGCTGGAAAAGGGGGGAGCATTTCACCCAGGGGTTTGGGGGCTATGTTAATGGCCTTGATCTGTGTCCTGAGAGAAGTAGGAAACCACTGAGAGAATTTAAGCAGAGGGCTAATGTGAACAGATGTGCATTTGAAATCAGTCACCTGGCTGCCACCTTGGAAAACAATTTGGAGAAGTCTAGAGTAGAAGTTGGACTTCCCTCAAAGCTCAATTGGTAAAGAATCTGCCTGCAGTGCAGGAGACCTGGGTTCAATCCCTAGGTCAGGAAGATCCCTGGAGAAATAAATGGCAACCCACTCCAGTATTCTTGTCTGGAGAATCCCACGGACAGAGGAGTCTGGCAGGCTACAATCCATACGGTCGCTAGAGTTGGACAGGACTTAGTGACTAAAGAGAGCGAGAAAGAGTAGAAGCAAGTAAACCAGTTTTAAAAATATTGCAGTAGCATTAGCTAAAAATAATAAAAGCAGAGGTATGAATGGGGATGGAGAAAACTGAACTGATTCAAGAGATGTTTCTGTGTTAAAGTTTTTAAATGATGACAAATTAGATATTGGAGACAGGGAGGAAAAGGTCAAAGATGACTCTCAAATTTATGACCAGTGCCACTCTGTGAATGATAGGTTTAGATGAGGCAGCTAAGAGGTCCTGTTGAAGATACCCAACTTGAGGTGACATTAGTTATCCAGTGAAGTCAAGTTCACAGTGATACTATGGGTCTAAAGTTTAGAGGAGAGGTCTAGGCTGTATGTATACATTTGGAGGTTATCCAGGCAAAGAGAAATCCACTGGCCTGAATACCTCATCTAGGGACAAAATACAAAATAAGTGAGAAGAGAGAAATGCCTAAGACCAGTTCTGGGGAGAAGGTAAGTCTACAAAGAATTATAAGACAGAGGTTCCAGATAAGTAGGACCATGACCAGCAGAAATGGCATCGGGGAACTTAAAGAAGTAGAATTTCAAGAAAGAAAACAAAGACAATGGGGTCAAATACTGCTAAGAAATCAAGTAAAAATGAGGACTGAAAAAGTGAATATAGCAAAATGAGGGTAAGAGTCATGGTTGTATTAACATAAACTATTTGGAGGTGATGAGGCTGGAGGTCAGACTAGAGTGGGGTGAATGGAAAGCAAAGCAATGCAGGACAACTGTGGACAACTCTAGAAATTCTGCTGTGAAGCAGAGAGAGGGATTAGAGTGGCAGCAGGAGAGAGATAATAGGATACAGAGAATGACCACAACCACCAGAGACGGGACCAGAAGAGGCTTTACTGCTGTAGATTGTTTTCTTCTTGAGAATTCTGGAGTGAGGCTTTGGGGAGGGTCATCATTTAATGAACTGAGAGGTCATTAAGGGATATTAGTAGCAGAAAAGTAGCTGCAGGGCAGGTGCAGGGAAGAAAACCATTCAATTTATTCTGCGGGTTTTCTTCATGTCGCCAAGCTTCTTGCCTTCTTGTGACCACAAAAGCAAATTACAAAATGAAGTAAGAAGAAGAGGAGGAGGAAGAGGAAGGGAGAGGAGGAAGTTGGAGAAGAAGGAGAAAGAAAAGAAGAGGAGGAAGGAAGAGAGAGGAGGAAGAGAACTGATAGCTTTACAGTAAAATGATGAAGGCAGAGGAGAAATTTCAGGGGCAAATCAAAGCATGAAATTAAGTCTAAGAATAAAATTAAAAGAATAAAATAAAGGAAAAATTAGCCTAAACAATATAAAGCTCAACAAAGATTAAAGGCTAGAAGGAAAGAAAACCTAAAACCAGTGAGATTTTTAAAAAAATCAAAACATGAAAATAAGAGGAATAAAAGATTAAAAATAAAACCAACATAAACAAAAAACATAAAAGGGCTAGAACCAGTGAGACAAAAAGCTGAAAACATGAAAGTCAAAGAGTTGAAAGATAAAAGCTAAGACAAGTAAATCCAAGTTAAAAGGATTACTTAGAAGTTGAGCATAAAATTCTTTTAAAGACTGTTGAAAAGTTATTTTCTTCTTAAAATAGAATAGAAAAAAAAGAACTTGAGATAGAAAGTGAAGACAAGGGAAAAATAAGAAATCTAAAGAATTCAGCAAAACAAACTAAAATAGAAATAGGGAAAAATTAAGTAATCAACATATACCATGGCAACAAGAAATTCTAAAATAATATTGAGATGCTGATTTATACCTCAGCATATGTTCCTGATATAATAAGGAAATAAAAGTAATCAGCTAAAGAGAAAGAGATGAACTTCTATAACCACACCTCTGAAAATTTATTCTTGGTTCCTGTCCATTCCTCCACCTCTCCAGTCTTCATCTGGGGGAAAAAAAAATTACTATTTTTCTTTTTTTTTTTTCCAGCAGCAACTCCTTTCCTTTATTTCTTCCCCTTATAAAGGGCAATTCAAGTTCAGGAGCATTCCTTTCCTGTCCCCAAGTCCCCCATCAGACCAGATACTGCAGGCACAAGATCCTGCAGGCACCAGATCCTGGGTGGCAGGAGCCACAGCAGCTGTTGGTATCCATTAGGTCAGCACTGAATCCACTGGAGGAGGGCAGCACCTCTCAGACCAAGGGGCAGCTGCACCTGAAGCTTGGGGTGGCCCAGAGGCAGGCTTTCCCGTGAGGACAGAGGCTCAGACAACTGGCTGCGTGAGCTGGCTGGATGGAACCCCATGATGACAAATGTCACCTCTGCCTGTAATCTTCAGCTTAGCCTTCACATCTGCTTACAAGAAGAAACACAGACTGATGAAGTATGGCTAGCCCTAGTAAAATTGCAGAATATAGAGTCTGTCTTGATTTTTGTTTGTTTATACTTTGAATACCCTCCAGTCCTTTAATCTATTGTTCATTCTTTCATTAATTACCACTTAGCTTGAATTACTTTAATTCTATCATTTCCAGGATAACTTTCACTTTAAAAGAAGGCCCATTGGATAGATATTTTGGACAAGTATCCCTCCTTCTTATCCTGGTGTTTGGTGACTAGCAACACCACAAAGATTTCTGTTAGATGTCTTCCCTTTTGCTTTACCCTCAACACCCACTCCCACCTCCCACTCTGCTCTCTCTCTCTACCCTTCTCCACTGTGCTGTGTGTTCTGGGAGACTGACTTTTATGGACTGTTTCCATGGATTTGCTTACTCTCAGCCTTCTGGTTGACTTTACCAATGGGAGGCATGGGCAGGATATCATAGAATGAGAGGAGAGTGAGATGAAGGTATTTACTCCTGTGGTTCCCTTACTGCCATGGATTGACTCCATTCTCCTGCAAGCCCACAGATCCTGCCTCATGGCCTTTCCCTACAGCTCCTCCCTCTGGATTCTACTGCAATATCCAGAACATGTCTGACTTCCTCCTCCATCTAGACTCATCTGTACATGTGTGCTAAGTCGCTTCAGTTGTGTCCGACTGTTTGTGACCCTATGGACAGTAGACAGCCAGGCTCCTCTGTCCATGGGGTCCTCCCAGCAAGAATACTAGAGTAGGTTGCCATATCCTCCTCCGGGAGATCTTCCCAACCCAGGGATTTAACCCACATCTCTTACATCTCCTGCACATTTCTTTACCACTAGCACCAGCTGAGGAGCCCCAAAACTTATCTGTATATTGAGCCATTTTCCTAAGACCCAGATCTCTTTGGCATGTAAGCTGATGAATCCATAGGACTAATCTCTGTCAGAAAATGAATTTTCTCTTATCCAGGTAAGCAGAATGTTTCCTAATGGCCTTCAAATTACCTCGGAGTGAATTATTGCAAAAAAATTTTAACTAGCATTTCTTCCTCCAGTTTTGTCCTCCACTCATTTATTCTAAGCAGTGAAACTGGATTAATTTCTCTATAAAGACATTCTCATTATGCTCCCCACTGATTTTAAAAGCCTCAATTGTTTCTCATTGTCCATGGGATAAATTCAAGCATTTAAGATCCACAGTCTGGCTCCAACCAAATCTTCAACTTCGTCTATCACTACAGAGCATCCTAGGGTGTACTCTGAATAGAAGAAGGTGGGGATAGGAAAGAATCTGAATATCACCCCCAGTTCCCCAAAACATTTTCTCCTTGTTTTCTTCAGTAACAGAAGAATAATTATGTAGCAGGGATGGACTCCTCCATGAGATGGAATTCATAATTTTTCTTTGACTTTAGTTTCTATCATGAAGAAAAGTTGTAAGGTTTATACTGCCATGGAGCAATACTTCACAGGTTATCTAACTGATTCCATGTACTATCAAGTTTCAAATTATATTGTTTTTTAAACTGTTTTTTATTAAACTGTTTTCTGAGATTTCATGACATTAGGTTGGCATTATAAGGGAATTATAATCTGTGGTACCAAGGTTGTGTGATGTCTCCCAAACCCACCACTGCATAAAGTCTTCTTTCAGCAAAACCTGGACATACCTATTAGGTGCATTCTGACATCCTTCCTTCTAAGACCTGACTTGTATTATCTACTCCTCAGCTCCGTGGGCTCAGGCCTAATACTCCAGGCCTGTTGTTGCTCAACCAGAGCACTTTTGTGTGCTGCCCCCACCCCCTGCCACCCCCACCAGGGGACATTTGACAGTGTCTGGAGACATCTGTGGGTGTCATAACTGGAGAAGGAAAGTATTACTGACCCAGGAGGTTGCTACTGTACATCTTACCATATACAGGAGAGCTCCCCCACAACAAAGACATATCAAGCACAAAATACAATGGTGTCGAGCCTGAGAAAACTTGCACTAGGATAATTCTGATCCTTCCCTGATATCTTACAGGGAGCTAGGCCCATGTTCCCAGCACCATAGATTCTCACAGCTGGCAATGTGCTTTTTATCCACACTAGGGCCTGCTTTTCTCACCATACATTGCTTCAGACTTTCAGTCTAGGTTCTTACAAAAGCTAATAATCTCAGTGGTCTGCAACAACAACTATGAAGTAGGTCCCTTTTAGTTAAATAAAATTGTATTATCTTTTAGGGAATATTAAAATTTGTCCTCGGGGCTAACAAAGAAGGAATAACAGTTTGGTTAGTGGATAGAGCACAGGTCTGGGGGCCAGGTTCTTGAACTTGTTCTTCTATGAACCAGCTAAGTGATCATGAGCAAAGCGTAGTCCTTCTGAGCTTAAGTTTTCCCTTTCAGTGAAATGAAGGGATGGACTCATTTAAGACATCAAATTATTCTTACAGTGTCTAGTCCCCAGTTGCAATAATTACTTCTTCACTTCTCTTTATTTTCTATTTGCACACACACACACACACACACACACACACACACACACACACACATCTTTTCTACAAAAGAGGTTAATTTCCTCAGTTAAGTTTACATCCCCTAGAATTAAACCAGCAGCAGTTTGCAGCAATAATTATTAAAGCAACAGGCAAGGCTACCCATATCCTCATCTGATTTTTCTTTTTTTCTAATTTCAAACTTACCATTCCTTAATTTAATTGTGTGAGCTCAGTCAAGTCTTAACTCTCTCTCTGGGCCTTGGCTTCAGTGAGAGAGTTAATTTCCAAAGTCCCTTCTAGTTCTAATATATTTTTCCTACCCAGAACTTCTTCTGGCTTAACCTTGCACCCTCTTAAGTATGTGTGATGATTAGTGCCATGAAAATATAATAACACAAGTGAAGATAGCAGCATTCTATAAAATGGTAATAGAAAAAAATGCTTATTTTTCCTAACTTCAAGAATAAAGACTGATCATAAGCAGGCAAAAAGAGGTAGCTATTTTGTGACTTGATCTTTTCAGTTTTTGTTTTCCTTTTTACTGTATTTTACAGCCCACACTAAAGAAACAGCAAAAATTCAAATTTGAGTACAGACATATCTTAGAGATGCTTCTCTTCAATTTCCTAAATAACTCACCCAAAACTGATTTCCTGTATCATAAAAAATGACACATATATAATTTTATTTCTGTCCTCAAGCTACACAAAAACAGTTGTTTCAAATTTGGAAAATAAATCTTTTGCATCCCAGTAACTCCCCTTTAGTTTAAAGCTATATCACCAAATCCCTGGGTCGGAAAGATCCCCTGGAGAAGGGAATGGCAACCCACTCCATATTCTTGCGTGGAGAATCCAGAGGAGCCTGGCAGGCTATAGTCTATGGGTTTGCAAAGAGTCAGACACGACTGAGTGACTAACACTTTCATTTTTCATATCACCGAAAGCTTCAGGTGATGCTAGGAATAATGATTAAGTAAAGGTTAAACTGGCTAAAATTAAGGCTAATGACAAAAGAAACGTCACGATATTTGTGACATCTGGGTTTCTAGGAGGTTTCTGGGTACATCTGGTAATGAGCAGGTGTGTTCTGAACTCCAAGGTGGGTAAACATCTGGGATATTACAAACAGACAGCAGTACTTAACAACTTCTCTTTCAGCTTGTCTTGGTCCAGTAGAATTAGGTTGTTGCCTCTTTGGGGGCTTGACCTCTCAAGGACAACAGCAAGCTTAGAAGTGGGTCATAATCAGTGAACAAGAATGAGTTCTCAGATGTTCCCCTAAGGAGAACCCAAAAGTTTCTTCCACATTCCACTGATTCCATTAAATTCACTTCATGTGACGCAACCCAGGCTATCACTTTAAGTCTGCTTAGGTGCCTAGTTAGATGAACAGACAGAACTTAATTGGATACAAAGGAGAAATTCTATTTTCCTCCCCCAGTCCTAGCCCCCTGCATGCTAATAAAGCTCTCTTTCCTATTCTTGCATCTCAAGCCAGATCCGTAACATTCCAGCCACTTTCAGTCATTTACCAAAAAAACTCAGTCCTGTTTAAAATTCAAATTCTCTCCCCACTCACCCCACTTTTGCACGCTGTAGCTCAAGGAACTTCAAGAGGGAAAGGGGTGAGGACTGTCAGCTTGCCTTCCTCCCAGGACTCCAACTGTTTTTGGTCCCACGGACTACTCCAGGCAAGAATACTGGAGCCGGTTGCCATTTCCTACTCCAGGGGGGATCTTCCCAACCCAGGGATCGAACCCTCATCTCTTGTGTCTCCTGCATCGGCAGGCAGATTCTTTACCACTAGTGCCACGTGGGAAGCCCCAGAGGAAGACAATAGCCATTGCTTAATGGCTGAGTGATTGCAGTCCTGTGCCAAATATCAGTGCTTCTCCAACTAACCCTGTCTGATCAAACATGCCCTTTGTATGGCAGGTACCCAAGGACTGGATCTGTCTTTAGGTATGTGAGTGAGCTCTGGACAGGTGTGCGGCTTCCCACAGTTTCTTTACATGAAGATGAACAGCTATTGCCACCAACTACCACCTTCCCCAACCTACTCCCCATACATACTCACACACACACACACACACGCACACTGACCCTAGGAATCACCAAACTTCTTTCTACTGTGTCCACTTGCCCTGCAGGGCAACGTTCATAGATGGACCACTTAAGCTGCTAGAAACCTAACATTGCCAAATAGTGGAGGACAGGCTCCTCCCCTGCTGACCCTCTCTCTTTCTACCAGGATAGCAAGCTCACAGCCTTTTCCCTGCCAGCACAGGGGCAGGCATATCAGCGAGTCTGTGCCTAAGCAAACAATCACTACAGGGAAATGAGGTGCAGAGTGTCCCTGACTTGCAGGTATTCCCAATCTTTAAATGATTTTCCCTTTTCTCTCCTTAATGAAATGAAGAGAAAGCCAAAACTTTCTTTACTAGCTAACTCACACTCTGACAATTTTCTCAGTCTTTGCTTTCCTCCTATACTTCCTCTTTCTTCATACCTTCTTTCTTCTTCCTTCCATTCTATTTATTTGGGCTGGTGCATCTATGGTGATTAAAATTACAATCAGCTGCCTCCCAGGAGACCCAGGAATGGACATGCAGTCCCACCTGCTTGTGGTTATCTTCAGAATGTTAGATCCTTTGTTCCTCTTTTTGCCCCAGTTTCAGATTCCATTCACCAACTTGGGGACAAAGGGAAAGTCTCATTTGCATGAGTTTTATTTTCATGTCACCAAACCATTTGGCCCATCACAGACTCACTGACTGAGCAGTTTATCCATCTACATATAAAGATGACAGTCTTAAGGGATATACCTGGGCCATGATCCAGTTCTGCCTCTTAACATGTTGTATGGTCTTAAGGCAGATTGCTCAGTTTAGGTTCAAATTCCTCATCTCTAGAACAAGGGACAATACCAACCTTGTGGAGCCTTGAGCTGTGGTTTGTAAAAGTGCTCAAAAGATACATTATTTAATATTTTCATCAGATTCACTGGCAGCACTGCAGAAACACAGTGCAGGTACTGGGTAAGTAAGGTCTGGTGTCCGACGTCAAGGAGTTCACACTCTAATATAGCGACCAACACATAAAGACACAGTTACGATGAAATGTGGTATGTCTAAAGAAAAATACATACAAAGTGCTAATGGGGCCAGATTGAACTAGACATGAAATAAGATGGAGAGGAAGGTCTCTGTTTTAATCGCCTCCTATTCATTCTGTTGGCAAGGGAGATATTCCTGCACTAGGGCATGAACATGTGACATCCGACAGAAGACTGAAGACATCAGCAGCAGCTGATCAATCACTTAGGGGAGGACACCATATGCCATGCAAGGCTGCATGAGGATTTCACTCAGGAGCACAGTGAACCATCAGGGGCTGTGGGAAGCAGGCTTTGTAGTATTAGGAGGGTGAGATGCCCCTGGTTTCCATAGGGTGGGATGGACATGATTGGCTTGTTTGAACAACTCCACAGGCTGACAGGGAGCCACAACCCATTACTCAGGGACGCGTACGACCTTGCCTGGTCCCCATGATGAAGAGGGTTATTTGTCTAGGGGATCTTATCCACAGGAGCAGATCAAAGCCCTCCTGATTTCATGAGATGTCAAGGCAACACACAATATAGAGCCTTAATTTTAGGTCTTACATGACATCTTCCTGCAGCAAACATCCTCTGAACTCAGTATGAAAGACTAACCGTGAGATATGTGAGTGACTGGCATGGGGTTGGGGTTGAAGTAAATAGCACTGCCAAATGCAAACTTCTTCCATGGACAGTGTGTGCAAGATCTGTACACATTCAATGTTGCTGAAACATAAATGGTGCAGTAGAAGGTGGTAGAAAAAGACCCTCAAGGCACAGATAGAGGGTGATCATAAAAAGCCTTGAAGCTGGGGAAAGAGCTTAGATAATATTCTGCTACTCTGATGCTAGAAGGTATTCTAAAATGATTAGGGGTCCAATAATTGGGGGAAAGGACTATTGAAAACAAATTATACTAATGTCTTCATGATATTTTAATTTCCTACTGCAGTACATTTGTAAACCTGTAAGATAATGTGCATTACCACACAATCTTCTTGAACCTAGAGACATAAGTCTTTTAGGAATTTTTTTTCCAGATACCAATTAACTGTTCCAGGGAACAAACTTTTTAAATTACTGTTATAGGTAATGAGGGATCATTAAAAGATTCAAGCTGCAAATGACATTGTCATATTTGTATTTTAAATTAAGCACCCTGGTAGATGTGTCGAAGATGAATCTGAAAGGATAAAAATTTGACTATTTAGTGAAGCCAGCTAGAAGGCTGTGGAAGCTATCCAAGAAAGAAACGGTGAATAGAAGTAAGATAATAGAGACAGGAGAGGAGGAAATTTGAAAGACTTTTTATGTATCAGATGAGGTAAATGTATCAGTGGGAAAGCTAGGTCATGCCGCAGTCAGAAACACTCAGCAAAATTTCAGTGACTTACAGCAGAGGCTTCTACTCTGTTTACATTGTCTATCATAAATTGTTATGGAAGAAGGGTTCTTTTCCACAGAATTACTCAGGGACCCAGCAGATGGAGATTCTATAATCTTGTAGCAACACCATCTTGAAGAGTATGCTTCTTGGGTCATTACTGAAAGGGAAAGACCATTCAGACATTGGCCTGAAGAATACGTATCATCTCTTTGTTCTTGTTGGTATAGCCCACTGACTAGAAGTAGTCACGTGGCCCTGACTAATTGCAGTGGGCCTGGGAAATATGACCTTCTATGTGTCCAGGAACGGAAAAAAAAAACAAATATTTGTAGGATCATTCACAGTAAGTGACAAAACAGAATCAAGGAGGGCTCCCACAAGTGACTAGTTGAATGGCAGTGCCATGAACTGGGAATGTGGGGGTACCAGAAGAGGGACAGAATGTTTAGGAGATGAGGTGAT
Source organism: Bos mutus (assembly GCF_027580195.1). Classification (NCBI taxonomy): domain Eukaryota; kingdom Metazoa; phylum Chordata; class Mammalia; order Artiodactyla; family Bovidae; genus Bos; species Bos mutus. The sequence continues at coordinate 65,970,994 of NC_091622.1, forward strand.
AAACATTTTGAGTTTTATGGGAGGAATTTTCATCTGAGGATGACAGGTGGATTGTGGGAAGTTTGAAGTCTAAGTCTCAAACAAGAATTATATCCTAGAAATATTTAAGGTTTAGAAATCATCATCAGTAGTTCAAACCAAGAGTGGAAGCGTTACCCAAGAAGACTAGGATGTTCTCTAAAGAACATCACAGTTTTTGATTTGAGAGAAAACCCCAAGAGGGAGAGAAACTGTCAGAGACAGACAAGAAGAGAGCACAGAAATGAAAATTCAAAAAATTGAGAAAAGGTGAGGTTCTGAGAGAAAGTAATCAGCAACAATAAGTACACCTGAGAGATCAGGTAAGCTAGAAACTTAAAAGGGCCCAGCTGATTTGGGAAGTAAGCCATTAATTCCACATGTAAGTGAGATCAGATGATATTTGTCTTCCTGTGTCATTATTTCATTTAGCATAGTATCCAGCAGGTTCATCCTGTGCTCACAAATGGCAAACAGTATCTAGGTATGTGTGTGTGTGTACAATGAACATGGGAATGCAGATATCCCTTTGAGATAATGAGCTCATCTGCTTTGGATAATATCTGAAAGTGAAATTGCTGGATTGTAAGGTAGTTTCTTTTTTTTATTTTTTGAGAAAATTCCATAATATTTTCCATATCATATGTATCAATATACTTTCCCATAAACAGTGCACAAGAGTTCTTTTATTCCCCCCACATCCTTACCAAAAGGTATCTTTCTCTTTGATAATAGCTATTCTAACAGGTATGAGGTGGTATGTCCTTGTGATTTTGAATTGTAATTCCCTGGTAATTAATGATGTTGAACACCTTTTCATATACATGTTAGCCAATTCTATGTCATGAGAAAATGTGTATTCAGGTTCATTGCACAATTTTTTAATTGGATTATTTGGCATTTTGCTATTGAGTTGTATGAATTCCTTGTATATTTTGGATATTAACCCCTTATCCAGATATATGATTTGTAAATATTTTCTCCCATCCTGTAGGTTGCCTTTTTTGTTCTTTTGTTTTCTTTGCTGTGCATTTGAAATATTTTCCAGTCTTGCCAGTTTAAAATCATACCAGGAATACATTTTTCTTCTTTGTTGAATTACCATAAAACATAAAACAAGCTATTGCAGAAAGAAGTTCATGAGAGGAGGAGAGAGACACCAGTTAGGCTGACATGATTTGACTAGTGAGAGGGCAGTGAGGATATGAAAGAGGCAAAGAAAAGTTCTATTCCCAATCTTCTTCCTCAACGTCCATGAATCCTTCATTTATTCAACCAATATTTAGTAAAAAGCTTATTAGAGTATGAACATTCAAAATCACTGCAAATGGTGAACGCAGCCATGAAATTAAAAGAAAGTTGCTCTTTGGAAGAAAAGCTATGAGAAACCTAGCCAGCATATTAAAAAGCAGAGACATTACTTTACCGACAAAGGTCTGTCTAGTCAAAGCTATGGTTTTTTCAGTAGTTATGTAAGGATGTGAGAGTTGGACCACAGAGAAGGCTGAGCAATGAAAGATTGATACTTTTGAACCATGGTGTTGAAGAAGAGTCTTGAGAGTCCCTTGGACTGTAAGGAGATCCAACCAGTCAATCCTAAAGGAAATCAGTCCTGAATATTCATTGGAAAGACTGATGCTAAAGCTGAAGCTCCAAGACTTTGGCCACCTGATGCGAAGAGCTGACTCATTGGAAAGATTGAAGTCAGGGGGAGAGGGGACAACAGAGAATAAGATGGTTGGATGGCATTACTGACTCAATGGACATGAGTTTGAGCAACCTCCAGGAGCTGGTGATGGACAGGGAAGCCTGGCGTGCTGCAGTCCATGGGGTCGCAGAGAGTTGGACATGACTGAGCGACTGAACTAAACTGAACTGAATGACACATGAGCTTTCCACACTCAAGTTGCTCTAGTGGATGACTGTTACATTTCCTCCTTGCTGCTTCTGTAACATTTTGTACATTCCATTATTTTAGCACTTTTAACATTATATTGTATTTATTTATTTCTCTTATCTCTGAAAGTGATGAACTCCTTTAGGATAAAAGGCAGAGTAAAGATTTTATTGATCTGTGTGCACCAAAAACTCATCCCAATGCCTGGGCATAGTAAGCATGCAATAAACACTTTTGTTTTTAATTAAATTTTTCAGTAATCACATCTCTGTGAGATCATTATGATTAGCCTCATTTCACAGAAAAGGTAGCTGAGACTCAGCATGGCTCCACCTTAGGAGAGGTCAGAAGCGGTAAGTGGCAGAGCTGAGACCAGAATTCCATGTCTGTTTCTCTCCATCACATAAGAACTGCTCTGACATCTTTTCCTTCTGGGGTGATGGATTCAAAATGACTTACGCATATCTTTTCAATTCCTCATTCTATTCAAGATTACAGATTAGCAGTACAATCTGAGATATGAATGGGGTAATAGATCAAAACCAGTCCACAGACTCTCACACTTTTTTACCTGAGCTGAGCCACTGCATGCTGCACTATAATAAGATTACACACATGAAATTGCTGGCTTTGGTCCATAAAAGGTCAAATATCAGCACTTTCATAAGCTTCAACCTAGTAAGGTACAGAGTCATTCTTTCTATAGCATATAACTAGAAGTATAAATTTGTAGTATAAATTAACAAGAATAAACCTAGGTAGTGTGGTAGGGAAGAAAGATTTTAGAAATGCTGCCCTAACATAGTTTGTGACTGTGTTCCCTAAACAGACTAAACCTCAGCATCCTAATGATTACTATGGAGATAATAATTTCTTCCTAACTGGCTGTTGTATGAGTTGAATGATGTATATTGCTTGCCTCAGAATTAAAAGGTCTTACTGCATGGAACATCTAATCAGGTATCAACAAACAGTTGCTTACTAATACTTTTTTAGCAAAAGATAATGCAAATCAAAACCACCATGAGGTACCATTTCACACCAGTCAGAATGGCTGCAATCCAAAAGTCTACAAATAATAAATGCTGGAGAGGGTGTGGAGAAAAGGGAACCCTCTTACACTGTTGGTGGGAATGCAAACTAGTACAGCCACTATGGAGAACAGTGTGGAGATTCCTTAAAAAACTGGAAATAGAACTGCCTTATGATCCAGCAACCCCACTGCTGGGCATACACAGTGAGGAAACCAGAAGGGAAAGAGACACGTGTACCCCAATGTTCATCGCAGCACTGTTTATAATAGCCAAGACATGGAAGCAACCTAGATGTCCATCAGCAGATGAATGGATAAGAAAGCTGTGGTACATATACACAATGGAGTATTACTCAGCCATTAAAAAGAATACATTTGAATCAGTTCTAATGAGGTGGATGAAACTGGAGCCTATTATACAGAGTGAAGTAAGCCAGAAGGAAAAACATAAATACAGTATACTAACGTATATATATGGAATTTAGAAAGATGGTAACAATAACCCGGTGTACGAGACAGCAAAAGAGACACTGATGTATAGAACAGTCTTATGGACTCTGTGGGAGAGGGAGAGGGTGGGAAGATTTGGGAGAATGGCAATGAAACATGTAAAATATCATGTAGGAAACGAGTTGCCAGTCCAGGTTCGATGCATGATGCTGGATGCTTGGGGCTGGTGCACTGGGACGGCCCAGAGGGATGGTATGGGGAGGGAGGAGGAGGAGGGTTCGGGATGGGGGAACACATGTATACCTGTGGCGGATTCATTTTGATATTTGGCAAAACTAATACAATTATGTAAAGTTTAAAAATAAAATAAAATTAGAGAAAAAAAAAAAAGGAAAAAAAAAAAAAAAGATAATCTTCAACAAGAAAGAAATAGGCAAGCTGTGGGGTTTTAAGATGAATATTGATATGGAATTTCTCAAAGAATTCTGAGGAAGATAGACTGGTTTCATCTCTAGAAAAAAAATAACCCAGCTAAAGACTTCCTTTTGAATGAAAATTAATAACCAGAGTACCTGCTTAAAAGCAATCTAGATCAGTGGACACCATTATCTTCAGTTTCAGGGTCCTTTGGGCAGCATCATGTGGATTAAACCAAAGTACAGCTGAAAAATCCAAAAGTATAGCATAAAAAAAGACTATGCTAAAGGATTCTTCTAGTACAATTTTAAAATACTTATTTTGATATCATGAACTTCTGGAAATTGAGCACCAATTCATAAGATTGAAAACATCTAAATGGAGATTCTTTGGGAAGAAATTTTCACCCATTCCAGTCTTACAGCCCCAGCTATGTTGTTTTATGAGATGCTAATTGTGCATCTTTTTGCTCAGGTTCTAATATGGCCTTTAGAGACTGTGTAGAGAGTAGGAACAAGACGCTAGACTTCGTAATCTCTATACTTTTTCCCCCCACAGATACAGCTAATATAGGTAAAATTTTCAATCTATAAACTAAAATGTATCCATTTAGTTTTAAACTGTGTAAATTTAAAAATTTATTTTAAATGTAAATTACTCTCATAATTTATACATAATCACTCAAGTTCAGCTCTTCCTCAAACCCTCAGGTGTAGACTCAGGAACACCAGGACTCTTTCTTTCTTCATGCTCTTCCCTGGGTGTTGACGGTGAGCTCAGAAGACACCAGGGTAAATGCCAGGGGGGCGGAGGGGATGTGACTTGGTCTGTGGGCAGTGTCGCTCTTTTGTGCCACTCCTCCCCCTGGGGCTGATCCTAAGCTCTGAAATTACTTAGGGTGCATTGCACAGGGGGTCAGAGAGGAGCTGTTCTCCTTTTATGCTCCATCATTGGGTCCTAGGCCAGCCTCTGACCTCAGAGATAACTTTTCCTGTTTGCATCACAGCACAGGTGAAATCAGGTCTCACTCTAATGGCAACTAGGCATTCTGTGGGTGCCAGTCCAGATCCCACTGAACGCTTGCAGCACTAGCAACATGCCCAAGACTTAACTGGGTTTTTCAGCCCTGTCCATGCTGTATCCTTCCAATGACGTAACACTGAGATGTCTTTCTCGACCACAAGTTTTCTCCCAGGGCACATCTGCCAACCACAACCCTCTGGAAACCTCCCCCGCTATTAAAAACCCACAAGAAACTCAGATGGAGCTGTCTCTAGCACTCTGCAGCTTTAACAAAGCAGCCGTTGTCATAAATAGTGGGATGAATAATGCTTTCTGCAATACTTGCTTGCCTTCAGCATAAAGCACAGGCTCCACTCCTATCCAGAACTTTAAAGCAGCTGTCTAGCATCATACCCCCACCATAGAATCCAGCATGAAGGGGCAGAGGCAACCGGGGCTTCCCAAATTCACATCTGATTCTTCCTTCCTCTCTGCTCTTTTCCCCCTGTTCTCTTCCTTGAAGTCTCTTTAAATTATGTTATGTGTTGGGAGAGTTGAGGGTGAAAAGAATTATTCAGAAAGTTTGTGTATATGGACATCCTTCTTTCAGGCTGCTGCTGCTGCTAAGTCATTTCAGTCATGTCCAACTCTGTGCTACCCCATAGACAGCAGCCCAACAGGCTCCCCCATCCCTGGGATTCTCCAGGCAAGAACACTGGAGTGGGTTGCCATTTCCTTCTCCAATGCACGAAAGTGAAAAGTGAAAGTGAAGTCGCTCAGTCGTGTCTGACTCTTTACGACCCCATGGACTGCAGCCTACCAGGCTCCTCCATCCATGGGATTTTCTCGGGAAGAGTACTGGAGTCAGGTGCCATTTCCTTCTCCTCTTACAGGCTAGTGTCTTTTAAACCAAAGAGTCAAGAATTTGCCTTGCTTGTTAGTCAGGTTACCCAAGGTCAATTTTCCCTCTACCCAGCCCCCAGTAGCATGTAACCACAATCTTACTGTCTTGGCCTGAGGCCCTTAGATTATAAAAAACTGTATTTGTGATTTGAGGACAAAAGAAGTCTATGTCTTCCTTTCATGAAAGATCTGTCTGCTTAGAATGAGATCTAAGTAAATTATGAACCACTTGCCATATCATCAATACAAATAGCCTTTTCTTTTTTTACCTCTTAAGAAACTTTATTATTAGCTATGTGCTAGACAGTTCTCAGAGAAGGCAATGGCACCCCACTCCAGTACTCTTGCCTGGAAAATCCCATGGAAGGCTGCAGTCCATGGGGTTGCTAAGAGTCGGACATGACTGAGCGACTTCACTTTCACTTTTCACTTTCATGCATTGGAGAAGAAAATGGCAACCCACTCCAGTGTTCTTGCCTGGAGAATCCCAGGGACAGGGGAGCCTGGTGGGCTGCCATCTATGGGGTCGCACAGAGTCAGACACAACTGAAGCAACTTAGCAGCAGCAGCAGCAGAATTTGAAATTCCTTTTCATATTCTTTTCCCGTCTAAGTTAGTATTAATACGTAATATTGAGCAGAGTCCCCTGTGCTATACTGCAGATCCTTTTGGTTATTCATTTTAAATATAGCAGTGTGTCCATGTCGATCCCAAACTCTCTATCCATCCCTCCCCTCCCCCATAGTCTTAATATGACCTTCTACCAAGCACATTCTACCCTCTAGCTATGGACCAAAGTGTCCCAACATCAGCATTACTGGCATGCTGGGCTGGATAATTCATGCAGAGCATGGCCCTGACTATTGCAGAGCATCAAGCATCATCCCTGGCCTCTAGTCACTAGTATAGCATCCATCCCGCACGTTGTCACAGCCAAAATGCCTTCAGGTGTCGCCACATGTCCCCTGGGCAGAGGAAGCCACCCTTGGTTGAGAACAAGGCTACAGACCTATCCAGAAGCAACAGGCGATGCCTGTGTAATGCTTGTAAGTATTTTGAAGATAGATTGCTTCTAAGAAGCATTCTGTAGCTGTAACTGCAAAAACAATCTTTTTTACCTTCCCTATGAGTCAGGTACTGCAGATTATTGGCCCCTTTTCCACAGATAGAAACTTGGAAACATTCAGCTTTCCCAACCAGGTCATGGAAATCTGTACTTTCATTTCCCTCCTCTGAAATGAAATGATACTCACCATTTTTCTTCCCTGGCCTGAGATCAGGCAATAACATTAGAACAATGCCCTTTCCTAACTGCTGTTCTCAGACTTCTACATCAAGCATCTTCAAAGATAAATTTATATTTGCCTATCTCCTTATTTCATGGACATCAGAAATAAAACCCTCAACATAAATAAAATGGCAGTGAGCCACATGTTTCATCAGTGTAACTGCCAAGTTACAGGGAGTGAAAAATCAATTCCAGCAAAACCAGTAATAATCTGATAGGGTTTTTTTTTTCCCCCGTCATGCCCAGACAAAATGCAATTTTTAAAACACAGATATTAATGTGCCCAACAAGCCTGCCACAATAACCTCCATGACACCAATCTAGCACTTGGGAATGAGCACAGATAAATTGTAGATACAAACAACTGTGAACTGTCAGCTCTTCAACATTCTATTCACAAGGATTTCAAAAGCCAAGAAATTATACAAAAACATATAATAGTTTGTGAGCCACAAAAGCACATGGCCTCCTAGTTGCTAGAGCTATCCAACTTGATCCTAAAGGAAATCCAAAAGAACATGGGATATTCAAAAATGGTTGAGAATTGCAAGAGAAAAGCCCATTTATTGTCTTGTTGGAAAATAAAACCAACCACCTTTAGATGCTAGAGCTTGGCTGTTGTTGTTGTTGTTCAGTCACTCAGTTGTGTCTGACTCTTTGCAACCCCATGGACTGCAGCACGCCAGGCTTCCCTGTCCTTCACCAACTCCCAGGGCTTGCTCAAACTCATGCCCATTGAGTCCATCTCATCCTCAGTCATCCCCATTTCTCCATGCCTTCAATCTTTCCCAGCATCAGGGTCTTATTTCTAAAGAGTCAGCTCTTCACATCAGGTAGCCAAAGTATTGGAGCTTCAGCTTCAGCATCAGTCCTTCCAATGAATATTCAGGGTTGATTTCCTTTAGGATTGATTTCATTTAGGTTTTCCTTTAGGATTGATTTCCTTTAGGTTTGATCTCCTTGCAGTACAAGGGACTCTGTAGAGTCTTCTTCAACACCGCAGTTGAATAGTATCAATCCTTCGTCACTCAGCCTTCTTTATGGTCCAACTCTCACATCCATACATGATTACTGGAAAAACCATAGCTTTGACTAGATGGACCTTTGTCAGCAAAGTAATGTCTCTTCTTTTTAATAGCTAAGTTGGTCAAAGCTTTTCTTCCAAGGAGCAAGCATCTTTCAATTTCATGGCTGCAGTCACCATCTGCAGTGATTTTGAAGCCCGAGAAAATAAAGTCTGTCACTGTTTCCATTGTTTCCTTATCTATTGCCATAAAGTGATGGGACCAGATGCCATGATCTTTGTTCTTTTAATGTTGGGTTTTAAGCCAGCTTTTTCATCTTCCTCTTTCACTTTCATCAAGAGGCTCTTTAGTTCCTCCTCACTTTCTATCATCTGCTTATCTGAGATTATTTATATTTCTCCCAGCAATCTTAATTCCAGCCTGTGCTTCATCCAGCCTGGCATTTTGCATATTGTACTCTGCATAGAAGTTAAATAAGCAGGGTGACAATAGACAGCCTTAAGGTACTCCTTTGCCAATTTTGAACCAGTCTATTGTGTATGTCTTGCTCTAACTGTTGCTTCTTGACCTGCACACAAATTTCTCAGGAGGCAGATAAGGTGATCTGATATTTCCATCTTTTTAAAAATGTTCCACAGTTTGTTGTGATCCATACAGTCAAAGGCTTTAGCATAGTCAATGAAGCAGAAATAGATGTTTTTCTGGAATTCTTTTGCTTTTTCTATGATTCAGTGGATGTTGGCCATTTGATCTCTGGTTTCTCTGTCTTTTCTAAATCCAGCTTGAACATCTTCAAGTTCTCGATTCATGTACTATTGAAGGCTAGCTTGAAGAATTTGAGCATTACTTTGCTAGCGTGTAAAATGAGTGCAATTGTGGGGTAGTTTGAGCATTATTTGGCATTGCCTTTGGGATTGGAATGAAAACTGACCTTTTCCAGTCCTGTGGCCACTGCTGTGTTTTCCAAATTTGATGACATATTGAGTGCAGCACTTTCACAGCATCATCTTTTAGGATTTGAAATAGCTCAACTGGAATTCTATCAGCTCCGCTAGCTTTGTTCATAGTGATGCTTCCTAAGGCTACTATATTTATTACTGTATGTTGTGTGCAACGTATTTGTGAAAATCCAGGCAGGGACTACATACTCTTCATTCACAAATGTAGAAGGCATCATTTAGAAACTGAATGGAATGGGTCTCAGTAAACGGTGTCTGAATGTGATTGATATGGTAAATGAAACTAAAAGACATAGCTTATAGATAAAAGAAATTAGGAACTAGGCAAGTTAGTTAATATAAATTAAAATTAACTTTGACCTGATAGAAGGCTGATTTTTAGTTCAGTGCATTTTATTGCTACGAGTTGCATAATAATAATAAGATATGTGAAGGATGGGTCAATTTTCTACACATAAATGTTTGTTAACTCATGTACATGGCTAAACTAGCATAGTCTGTACTTTTGAAGATGTAGTGAGATTACAACTTAACCATTAAATATACCGAAACAAGTCATTTGTTATAGTCATTCTAGTAGCAATTAGAGTTGTATGTATTTCTAGCTAAAACTATGAATCTGTGACTAGATATATTAATCAGAATTGTTCTAGTGTTATTTAACATAAATGAATTTTAAAATAAAACCTTGTGGGAATCAGTTATTCAAAGCTAAAATAGTCAGGAAAAATGTAAAACTCCTGCAATTGAAAATAATCAACTGTTCAGACACTATCCTGTCTCTGCCTATAAATCTGGAAGGTCTTGACTGCCCTCTACAGGGCATACAAATAATTTTCACAGATTTGAACTTATATTTAGGCATTTTTTAGAACATAAAAAAAATAATTTACTGGGGTTCTATTTTTAAAAGATTTTTATATATTCACATGTAAGTTTTTTAAAATAAAAAATCCATTGTCAGCACATAAAGAGATACCACTATTAACTACATTGAAATTTATATAAGTTAAAAAGAGATGGATAAGAATTTTTTGAGATATAAAATATTCTCCTTTGACTATTAAGACAATAAAATGCAGATGGCTAGTAGTTATCTGTACTGAGTAACTTCCATTGGTAAAAAAACACATAAGACAAACACTTAATAGTAAGATTTTAGCATTTCCAGATGTGATTATCTTCTACTTCACCAGTGATTTTGGCCATACAGTAACCCTGATTCTGATCTTTAACCAATAATTTGCCTAAAACATATGCGGCCACATACATTAATTCAATATAGCTCCATTAGCTGGGCATTGTGAAGGGAAAGTTATTATCATGAGCCTACACACCATTAGTACACTAAACAAGTATAGTGTTGACAGAATGGAATATACCACTCCACGTTCCAGAAGGTTCGAAGACAAATTCAAAGACACTTAGGCTGATAAGGCTGATTCAGTCTGGGAAAGATTCTAGCCCCGGATCCCATAGAAAAGTTCTCAGTAATCCACAGAAGTAGCTTGATTTCTCCAAACACAAGTCAAAATAGACTTGATACTGATACATATGGAGATAGAGACTCAAAGCTAAAACCATTAGGTGAATATTAAATGAATAGATGATGATGCCACCCTGAAAAATGCTGATTAAAGATTTTTTATATCAATCTAAAGGAACATTGCCAATAGACTATAACAGAGCTCTATCTTTGTCTCTGACATCCCACATTTGTCTTAATCAAGAGAATAATGATAAAAAGGCATGTTTATCAAATCTGAAGAAAACATGAAGCACAGGTAAGCAAATAAATATTAAAAAAAAATCTCAACAGCAAGTCAAATTGAATTAGATCAATTTAATGGGGACTATATTAGATCCTATGTTTGAATCCAAAGGGGAAAAATAATATGACTGTCAAAAAGCTCATTTAAACTTGTGCTGCTTTAACAGGTGACTAGAATAAGAAAAGCATTGCTCTTTGCTAGCTAGCTATACCAAGAAGACTGTGATTTGGACAGGTATGGCAGAAAGCATGTGGGAACTTCATCAGTATGAGGCCAGAAAAAATGGTAGGGGAAGGAGGTCAGACAGGGTCAGACAGGCTCAGCCTGAGAGAGGCACCTGAATCACCCATGGGGAAGGCTAGTGCATGCAGTCCAACCTGCCAGACAATTTCATCTTGAGAAATTCCGGGTGGGAGCCAGTTTACATGTCAGAACAAGCCACAGTCAGGATCAGAAGATCTGATGATGGCAGCAGAATTCCCACCAGTGGTAAATTTAGGAGAAACTGGATGTATTTCAAATAAAGAAAACATAGAAGGAGATCTTAGGCAGTGTACTAGAGCCCAGTTGGTATCTAGGCTCCAGCAAAATCATTTCACCATCAAGTACTATAGGCAAAATATCTACATACTATGAGTTTATCAAAGATCTTAAATTATTGGATCCAAAATACATAAAGGAAAAGTGAAAGTGAAAGTCACTCAATCATGTACAACTCTTGGCGACCCCATGGACTGACTCTTAGTGACCCCATGGACTGCAGCATGCCAGGCCTCCCTGTCCATCAACAACTCCCGGAGTTTACTCAAACTCATGTCCATTGAGTTGGTGATACCATCTAACCATCTCATCCTCTGTCATCCCCTTCTCCTCCCTCCTTTAATCTTTCCCAGCATCAGGATCTTTTCCAATGAGTCAGTTCTTCGCATCAGGTGGCCAAAGTATTGGAGTTTCAGCTTCAACATCAGTCCTTCCAATAAACACCCAGGACTGATCTCCTTTAGGATGGACTGGTTGGATCTCCTTGCAGTCCAAGGGACTCTCAAGAGTCTTCTCCAATACCACAGTTCAAAAGCATCAATTCTTTGGTGCTCAGCTTTCTTTATAGTCCAACCCTCAATCCATACATGACCACTGGAAAAACCATAGCCTTCACTAGATGGACCTTTGCTGGCAAAGTAATGTCTCTGCTTTTTACTATACTGTCTAGGTTGGTCATAACTTTTCTTTCAAGGAGTAAGCGTCTTTTAATTTCATGGCTGCAGTGACCATCTGCAGTGGTTTTGGAGCCATAAAAATAAAGTCTTCCACTGTTTCCACTGTTTCCCCATCTATTTCCCATGAAGTGATGGGGCTGGATGCCATGATCTTAGTTTTCTGAATGTTGAGCTTTAAGCCAACTTTTCCACTCTCCTCTTTCACTTTAATCAAGAGGCTCTTCAGTTCTTCTTCACTTTCTGCCATAAGGGTGGTGTCATCTGCACATCTGAGGTTATTGATATTTCTCCCAGTAATCTTGATTCCAGCTTGTGCTTCTTCCAGCCCAGCATTTCTCATGATGTACTCTCTATATAAGTTAAATAAGCAGGGTGACAACAGACAGCCTTGATGTACTCCTTTCCCTATTTGAAACCAGTCTGTTGTTCCATGTCCACTTCTAACTGTTGCTTCCTGACCTTCATACTCATTTCTCAAGAGGCAGGTCATGTGGTCTGATATTCCCATCTCTTTCAGAATTTTCCAGTTTGTGGTGATCCACAGAAAGGCTTTGGCGTAGTCAATGAAGCAGAAATAGATGTTTTTCTGGAACTCTCTTGCTTTTTTGATAATCCAACAGATGTTGGCAATTTGATCTATGGTTCCTCTGCCTTTTCTAAATCCAACTTGAACATCTGGAAGTTCTCAGTTCATGTACTGTTGAAGCCTAGCTTGGAGAATTTTGAGCATTACTTTGCTAGCATGTGAAATGAGTGCAATTGTGGGGTGGTTTGAACATTCTTTAGCATTGCCTTTCTTTGGGATTGGAATGAAAACTGACCTTTTCCAGTCCTGTGGCCACTGCTGAGTTTTCCAAATTTGCTGGCATATTGAGTGCAGCACTTTCACAGCATCATCTTTCAGGATTTGAAATAGCTCAACTGGAATTCCATCACCTCCACTAGCTTTGTTTGTAGTGATGCTTTCTAAGGCCCACTTGACTTCACATTCCAGGATGTCTGGTTTTAAGTGAGTGATCACACAATCATGATTATCTGGTTCATGAAGATCTTTTTTGTACAGTTCTTCTGTGTATTCCTGCCACCTCTTCTTAATATCTTCTGCTTCTGTTAGGTACATACCATTTCTGTCCTTTATTGTGCCCATCTTTGCATGAAATGTTCCCTTGGTACCTCTAATTTTCTTGAAGAGATCTCTAGTCTTTCCCATTCTATTGTTTTCCTCTTTTTCTTTGCACTGATCACTGAGGAAGCCTTTCTTATCTCTCCTTGCTATTCTTTGGAACTCTGCATTCAAATGGGGTATATCTTTCCTTTTCTCCTTTGCTTTTTGCCTTCTCTTCTTTTCACAGCTATATGTAAGGCGTCCTCAGACAGTCATTTTACTTTTTTGCATTTATTTTTCTTGGGGATGGTCTTGATGCCTGTCTCCTGTACAATGTCACCTACCTCCATCCATAGTTCATCAGGCACTCTGTCTATCAGATCTAGTCCCCTAAATCTACATCTCACTTCCACTGTATAATCGTTAGAGATTTGATTTAGGTCCTACCTGAATGTTCTAGTGGTTTTATTTTTTTATTAGTGACTTTTTAAATTTGGAGAAGGAAATGACAACCCACTCCAGTATTCTTGCCTGGAGAATCCCATGGACGGAGGAGCTTGGTGGGCTACAGTCCACGGGTCGCAAAGAGTCGGACACGACTGAGCAACTTCACTTTCACTTTTTTTATTAGTACTTTTATTAGTGACACATAAATTAAGTTTAACATGAAATGTGAATACATTTTAATAATTGAAAATAAAGTGGGAAGCTGTCTCTAAAAGCAAAGGCACTTGGGATCTAAAAGCCTTTAAAAGGGGATGACCAAATATAGACAACATTAATGGATTATGCCGTATTAAACAATCAGATATGAAGGAGCAGGTCTTTTGGAAAGTCATTCTTGAAATTTACACATTGGGCAAACATAGGAACTGGCCAGGTTTGACCAGCATGAGAAGAAGACTGAGAATCCTGACTCTGCTTCTTGAGCATCTTAGATCTGGCTGGAAATAGCATAGGACCTCTCAAGGAATGCTTACGAAACCAGCAACCTGGACTTGAAGATTTCAAATCTAAGGATGTGACATAATTCCAAATCTGATGCTGCTGAATTTCTAAATCACTCAGAAGTGGATCAATGACCAGGGCAGGTTTAATCGTGGGGGTGAGTCAGTTCAACAGGAAAAGTTGCCAGATAATGCAAAAGGAGGGGTAAGGGATGAGGTAGACATGGCCACCCCTCAGTTGGGGTTCCCATGGTTCAGGGAGTATATCAGCAACCTGGGAACTACTGAGAGGAGAGGTTTCATAGGTTGAGTATATCCTGGGAAGGACCAGAACCTAAAGAAGGAAACAATGAAAGGGATGACCAGATGTGTGCTCAAACATAAGAGGTACTGTCACATAAGAAATGTAGTTGGCTTGTTTTCTATTGGCACAAGGGGTAGATAAAGATCAGATGGTGAATGCTCTCAGAAAAGATGAATTTTTACTTATTATACAGACATATTTTCTAATGATTACCTAGAAATCTAATTAACTGTTGGGTTGACTAAGAAAATAGTAAGAGTGCCATTCCTAGGGACAGGATGACAACTCAAATGGTGAGTCATCAGGTAGGAGTCAGTTATAAAGTGGCTTGTTGCCTAGATTTGTACCTACAGTTTCTTAATACTTGTGAGAATGCTTTAAAAATCTGGCTTCCCTGGTTGCTTTATTGCTTCTTAGGATACAGAGATAAGTGAGAAAGGAATCTCAAGTAGCCTTTAGAGTAAGTGCTACAATAGACTTGGAGCCACTTAAAGGATTAGATCCAACTAGCTTTCTAGTCGGAGAAGGCAATGGCACCCCACTCCAGTACTCTTGCCTGGAAAATTCCATGGGCGGAGGAGCCTGGTGGGCTGCAGTCCATGGGGTCGTGAAGAGTCGGACACGACTGAAGTGACTTAGCAGCAGCAGCAGCAGCAACAGCTTTCTAGTGGTTTAGATGGTAAAGAATCCACCTGCAATATGAGAGACCTGGGTTCGATTCCTGGGTTGGGAAGATCCCTTGGAGGAGGGCATGGCAACCCACTTAAGTAATTTTGCCCATGGACAGAGAAGCCTGGCAGGCTATGGTCCATGGAGTTGCAAAGAGTTGGACATGACTGAGTGAGCGGCTAAGAACAGAGACAGAAAAAATAAAAAATAAAAAAAAAAAAGAACAGAGACAGATTTCTTATCTGCTTCAGAGATGCACCATTACAAATATCTAATAACTTTGTAATAGGAAGGATCTACATAGCTCCTAGACCAGAGATGTTGATAAATTCCTAATATTTTGGCCCTCATGTGGAAGGTAGCATGAGGGGCAGGTAGAGAGGGGCAGACTACTAAATCTATTTCAATAGGTCAACTAAAATCTTGATCACGAGTGATTTCAATTAGGTGCTAATAATGACTGGCGTAAACAAGAAGGGAAGAAACCGGCTTTCATAGCTAGACTGGCCACTTTCCACTGAGCATTTCTTACTTACCTACAGCTAAAAGAGAAAGGGAGAACTTCTCTCCTCCAAATTTTAAGCACAATTCCTAGCTTTCTCTAGGACAGGACCAACTTGGGTCACACACATATTTCCAAGCAAAAAAGGTGGCCAGGAGACTGCTATAACTTAATTGTTTTAGACATGACTTATTGCTTAACCGTGAGCCAATCACCATAGCAAAGAGGATGGAGTTTTAACAACTGGCTTAAACCAATCAAGCCCCACACTGCGAAACTTGCGATAAGGCTGTGGCCACGCCACAGAGGGAAATACATTTACTTATGTCCACTTGTGGATTAGAAGCTGAAATCTCTCTATTCTCTAAAACACAGTTCAGTACAATTTTAGACCATCTTCCCAGCTCTATTAAGCACAGCAGGGAGTAATTTTTATTTCCTAGTTAGAAAATGCATCCAAAATAGAGTGTTTCAAGAAGTAAAGAGAAATACTAACATCCAGTTCCTTGTACATTTGTACTAGCTCCATGCATCTTTATCCACTGACATCAACTTAATTTTATCTGTACTTTCTGCACCACTAAGAAGTCCCCAGGGGCTGAGAGGAAATTCTGAGAGCTTCTGTGTGGTTATTGTTGCTAGGAAACAATATCCTTGGTATCCAAGTGTTCAGGCTTTGAGACACTGTGTGAAGTCACTGGTTCATAAAGGGAACCTTTGGTAAATAGGTTGTTTGGGTGTGAGTAAATTGATGTTCGCTCTCTGTGGCAAAATGTCCTTGTGTAATCTTTGAATAATAGTTTATTTCTAGGCCTCTCTTCTTTCCTTTGGATCCGGCTGCCATTATTGTTCCCATGAGAACTCACACTTCTACCTAAAATGGAGTGAGCATTATTTTTTTCCCCCAAAATCATCTGTAATTATTTCAGTGCCTTGAACACTCAGCCTACGAGGTTTTAGTTAAACAAAGTCAAGTGAGCTTGGGAATACAGACCCAGACCACTGACTGTATAAATCATTAAATCCTATTAAAATTCACAGTGACTGATAGCCGTACTCCTGCTCTGCTATTGGGCCTGGCACTGAAGGGTTCTGCTGCCCTGCAGAAGAGGGGGCAATGAGAAATTTTAAGCTCACTACTATCTTCTCCCCTCTCAATTCCAAACTGAACCATTTCTGGTCCTTCAACTCTAGATATTGCTTACATATTTCTCCCATAGAATCCCACAACTTGAAGATCAGCCTGAGGTTGTAATTTATCACCTAGTTACTCAATAAGCCTAAAATTAATAAGCAGCTTTTTCCATTTCCTTGGGGCCCAGACCCACCTGTAATGCTCCTGTAGGCAGAATCACTGTAATCAAAAGTGTATCTGACTCAAAAATGCTACCAAATAAATTATATATCAGGTTACCAGTTTGAGACAATAAATGCAGACCCCTAAGCAGCAAACAGCATTCATAAATTCATTTATTCACAAATACATATATTGGATGCGTAACTATGGGCAAAATGTGTTCTAGGATTCGAGAATTGCTTTAATGAATAAAAGAAGGTCTTTGCTCTCAAAAAGTACATAATATAATGAGAGATGGAGGAGACAAAAGACAGAGATAAACACAAAACTATGTAAACAGATAAAATATTTGCACAATAAGATGTACCATGTGTTGACAGAAACTCAGTGGGAAAGCAGAAACCACTCAAGGTTTTTCAAAAAGGGAATGAGGTGGATGGAACTGGAGCCTATTATACAGAGAAGTACGTCAAAAAGAAAAACACCAATCCAGTATATTAATACATATATGGAATTTAGAAAGATGGTAACGACAACCCTATATGCTAGACAGCAAAAGAGACACAGATATAAGGACAGACTTTTGGACTCTGTAGGAGAAGGTGCAGGTGGGATGATTTGAGAGAGTAGCATTGAAACATGTATATTACCATACGTGAAATAGATAACCAGTGCAGGTTTGATGCATGAAACAGGACACTCAAAGCTGGTGCACTGGGACAACCCTGAGGGATGGGATGGGGAGGCAGGTGGCGGGCGTGCAGGATGGGGGACACATGTACAACCATGGCTAATTCATGTCAATGTATGGCAAAAACCACTACAATATTGTAAAGTAATTAGCTTCAAAATAAATTAATTAATTTTTAAAAAGGGGGACTTAATAGAGAGAATTGATTACAAAGACTGGAAGAGCTGGAAAAGCAAGAGAGAAAAAAAAGAAAAGGGTGTTAAGGGAGCAAAAGCCAGAGGCAAGCGCCATGAGCCTGCATCTGTTGGATCCTATTAGAAATGCTGTCCTGGTTGTCGGTGGAGGTGCCAAAAGAGGTGCTGCGAGAGTCTGGAATCACCCCACTGTCCCAGCAGCGACTGCCAGCAACGCAACCGCCACCTTGTCAGAGACAGAATCAAGGGCCTTTCCTTCCCCTTCTACCGTCTAATCTTCAGCCTGTTCTTCCTAGGGGCATCTAAAGGAAGCAAGAGAGACAGAGTCCAGCCCCAGAGGTACAGAACAGAGTTTAGAAAGCAGGATGTGAGACACAGAAACAGCGAATGAATGACCAGCAGAGGCCACGGCAGAGGTTTTAATGGAAGCTCTGGTAATCCCAAATCTGGAGGAAATAATTCTTCCCTAGAAGACAAAGACAATATATAGATCTAGATTTTTGTTGCAGAATTGTTATAGAAGCCCATTTGGCAACAAGCAGAAAGAGATTTAATAAGGAAGTGCTGCTTACAAAATTAAAAAACAGAAGTAGTAGGCTAGGCTATCCCGGGCAACTAGAAATGACTCCCAGCACCACAGTGCAGACTGGCCCTACCATGGGGCCTGAGCACTTCACTGCAATCAGGAAGCTGGTGAACAGGTAGCTCCTGCCATCATGTTGACTCCAGAACCACAGAAAGTTAAAACCAGGATTCCTGGTTCCAGAGCCCGCTCTATAATGTACGAGCTGCACCAAAATGAATGCTCAAATATCACCTTTGACATCACTTAAATTCATTTAATAAGCGTACCTAAATCTTTTACCTTGGCAACTGTAGTTTTAGCTTTCCTAAATATTAGAACATGTACTAAAGGAAACCAATCCACACAGAAAGATTTAGAAAGGAATTTTGTGGTGAAATATGTAACATTTTACATGAAATATGCAATCTCCAAGAGGGCAGGAGCCATGTCAGTTTCATTCACTACTGTAACCATGGTAACTTTCCATTCCCAGCACATAGTCTGCACTCAATAAATGCCTACTCATCCAATGAGTAACACACACACATAAGTCCATGCCTGGTTGTCAAGCTAAGGTTAGTAGCACAAAGTCAAGAGTCTTAATTTTTACAGTTGTCTTAGATTGTCTAATCTGTTTATTTTAATTTTAGAATCACTTTTGTCTAGTTCCTCCCCCTCCAAAAAAAGCCCATTGGTATTACTAGGCAATCACATTAAATTATAAACGAACTTATGATGTTGAGTCTTCCTATTTGAAATATGGTATGCCTTTTTATTTGTTCAAGGCTTCTTTTGTGCTTTTCAAAAGTGTTTCAAATATTGCTTTATGTAAGTCTTGCCTGTTTCTAAGTTTATTACTAGATATTTCTTGTCTCTATTTTAAAAACAGTCATTGTAAATTTTTGTTTTATATAAGAAAACCACTCATTTCTGTGTAGTAATTTTGTACCCCATAATCATACTAATTCTATTGTTTGTAATAGTCATTCAGTTAATTCTTTAGGGCTTACTGGATATGCAATTGTATAATTAACCTTAATACTTTAACCAGCAGTTTTCTTTTTTTTTCTTTTTTTTTGAATTTTATTTTATTTTTAAACTTTACAATATTGTATTAGTTTTGCCAAATATCGAAATGAATCCGCCACAGGTATACATGTGTTCCCCATCCTAAACCCTCCTTCCTCCTCCCTCCCCATACCATCCCTCTGGGTCGTCCCAGTGCACCAGCCCCAAGCATCCAGTATCATGCATTGAACCTGGACTGGTGACTCGTTTCATACATGATATTATACATGTTTCAATGCCATTCTCCCAAATCTTCCCACCCTCTCCCTCTCCCACAGAGTCCATAAGACTGATCTATACATCAGTGTCTCTTTTGCTGTTTTAACCCTGTGTACGTAACCAGCAGTTTTCAAACTTTGTAGTTCAAAATTTTCATTCACTTACTTAATGGCTAGTGTTTCCATAACAATGTTAAAAATAATAGCACTAACAGTGGACACTCTTATTTTGTTCTTAACTTTCATGGGAATAGTCCACTATTTCCACAATAAACATGATTCTGGTTTTGAGACTGAGAAAGTTATATCTTACCACATTATGGAAATATCCATATAGTCATATTTATTGGTGGTGTTTGTTTTGTTAAAAAAACAGACTGGCTATTAAATTTTGTCAAATGCCTTTTTAGCACCTGTGGTATATAATCATATGCTTTTTTTCTCCTTAGATCTGTTAATATAATGAAGTATATTACTAAATTTTTCTAATATTGAATATTTGCACTCCTGGAGTAAACATTGTTTATTTAATTATGTTATACATTGTTATTTAATGTCCTGCTGGATCTTGTTTCACTAATATGTTCTGTTTATGAAAATAATTTGAAAGTTTTTATTCTTAGCTTATACTTTGGAATTGTTTAAGTAGAAATAGAATTATCAGTTCTTAACTGTTGGAATCTGGTGCTTGTTTGTAAGGGGTAATATCAAGCTTTTTGTTTGTTTGTTTAATTAAATTATTTTATTTTATATTGGAGTATGGCTGTGATAGTTTCCATGGACAGCAAAGGGACTCAGCCACACATCTACATGTATTTTGATCTTCTGCCTCTCCTGATTCAAGCTTTAGCAAATGCTTTTCTTATAACAAAATTATGTTTTTTTCAAATGCGTTTCCATAGATTTGAGCAAAGTTGTCTTAAAATTCTTCCCAGCCCCCCTGTTTCCAAAGTGCTTTCCCTGATGATATCCTAGTTATCCATCCTGATTCCTTTGTTTGACTGGAGTCCTCTGTAGAATAGTTTCCTCAAATAGGTCCCTGGGTAATGTTCTCGGATCTTTATATATCTTCTCTGGAAGGAAGTGGTATTTCAGCAGAGAATGGGACTCTTGAGTCTCTGAGTTGCTGCCCTTTTGCTTTTACACTAGCTGTTCTGAATTGTTATTCTATAATCCCTTCCTTTCTAAAGTTGTATATCTGAAGTCCAATAGCTTTTCCTGTGAAAACACCCTCTATTTTGTGTCTGGAAGATTGTAAAATTATTATTTTACCTTAGAGTTCAGGAATGATATCAGGGTTGTCTGATATAATGAGCCCCTCAATAGACAAAATAGTTTAGTTATTAAATTCAGGGAAATTTGTCTTTGGTTTTGTGTGTTACAGCTCCTCTTCTTCTTTCACTCATGCCCACTATTCATATATTGGCCCTTATATTTTCCACTTCTCTGTAATTTGTTCAAACTGTCATCCAAGCCACTAATCTGGCCTCATCAGTGGCATCTTCTCGTCAATTCATCTAACACACATTTTTATTAAAACCTAACCTGGTAGGCTACAGTCCATGGGGTCAACTAAGAGTCGGACATGACTGAGCCACTTCACCTTCACTTTTCACTTTCATGCATTGGAGAAGGAAATGGCAATCCACTCCAGTGTTCTTGCCTGGAGAATCCCGGAGCGGGGGAGCCTTGTGGGCTGCCGTCCATGAGGTCGCACAGAGTCGGACACGACTGAAGTGACTTAGCAGCAGCAGCATGGGCTAAGAGTAGGACACGACTGAGTGACTTCACTTTCACTTTTCACTTTCATGCATTGGAGAAGGAAATGGCAACCCACTCCAGTATTCTTGCCTGGAGAATCCCAGGGACAGAGGAGCCTGGTGGGCTGCCGTCTATGGGGTCGCACAGAGTCAGACACGACTGAAGCGACTTAGCAGCAGCAGCAGCAGCAGCATGGGTTTCAGAACAAGGAAGTAAGGAACTTTTTCCATGCTAATCATATATCCTTATGTGTTCCCAAATTTTGAATAAGGGTGGGAAATGAGAAGTTCATATTCTTGTCTGCTTTCTCCAACACTTCTTCTCATGAGATGACATCTATTTTGAATGTTCTGGTTGTTTTGCTTCCCTGGGATGACTGGGTTTTCTTACAAATATTGTTGTGTTTTTCTTGCATATCCCTTGGGGTTTGGACCCAATAGCCAGAGCACCCTAAATGGAAACAGTGTTCTAGGTGGAAAGCATGGTGGGCTCCAGGCAAGCTGTCATTCCCCTACTGATGCACAAGAGGTAGTCATCTCTCTCTCTCTCTCTCTCTTTCTCTCTCTCTCTCTCCACTTTTAAAATTCTCCTACATCTTATTAAGGGAATGGCTCAAATGGTAAAGAATCTGACTGCAGTGCTGGAGATCTGGGTTTGATCCCTGGGTCAGGAAGATCCCTTAGAGAAGGGAATGGCAATCCTCTCCAGTATTCTTGCCTAGAGAATTCCATGGACAGAGGAGCCTGGCAGGCTACAGTCCATGGCATCGCAGAGTCGGACACAACTTAGCAACTAACACGTTCATGTTACCTCTTATTAAGAGCTTCCCAGGTGGTGCTAGTGGTAAAGAACTTGCCTGCCAATGCAAGAGACATAAGAAATGTGGGTTAGATCCCTGGGTTCAGAAAATCCCCTGGAGGAGGGCATCGCAGCCCACTCCAGTATTCTTGCCTGGAGAATCCCATGGACAGAGGAGCCTAGCAGACTATGGTCCATAGGGTTGCAAAGTGACTTAGCACACACACACACATCTTATTAGAGGACTGTGAAAGCAGCAGTTACTCTAAATAGTCACACAAGTGGTAGCAGCCTTCATTAAATAGGCCCCACCAAATCCCCACACCCAGCTTTCTTCCTTAATCTCACTGTTCTAACCCCTATCCAAGTACCCAAGCTTCTAGTCCCCCGGTTCTCTCCTTTCTAAATGGAAAAGAATTGGATGCTTTTTTATTTGAGGTGAATATAAATAAAAAATAAACTTAGCAGGTAAACAGATTTATACACAGACCCCTCCCCACCAGAAAAAAAGCTCAGGAATTGCCTAATAAAATAGCTTTGGCAGGAGGGATGTAGGTGGGACTATTAACAGAAAAACAGAGAGTCTAATCAAGTAAATCTCCAGACCCCTAGTCCCACACCTCCACTCCATGACCAGAGGCTTCTCCTCTGAAGAGGGGAGAACAGCAGGTCTTTGGGATAGGCGGATATCAGTGCAGAGCTTGAAGATAAGAATACAGGCTGAAAACAAAAGGATTGAATAAAAAAGAAAAGAAACTTAGAAAGACTCTCTTTGTCTCTAGAAGATAGATACAAATATAGCCTTCTTTATGTCTTAAGTGAATTTTAGACTTTTGGATATGTCAGTTCATTGTTTTTATGCAAGCTATTCTAATATATGATAATATATGATCTATTCTATAATCTTAAATAGACTACTGGGAAGTGGGAGCAAAAATGAAAGGGAGAATAGATTTCAGGATAGACCCTTCTGCCACAATCTATAATCCTCCTCATGTTCTCCTAAATTACTTAAAGCTCACTCTCATAAGTATTAAGATATAAAAATATCATCAAAAAATCACATGGCTCCTAAAATTTTCACATATATATATACATATATATTAGCTATAATCAAAAGATATAAATAGAAGCTTGCCTAAGTTTATTTTTTTTAAAAAAAGAGACTGCTATCTTGAATGTCTAGATCATTTAACAGATCTGTACCAATTTGTTCTTTCATTATACTTCATCCCTTTATTCTTTCTAACAAGAATTTCTAACAAGAATATATTTCTAACAAGAATATTCTTTCTTTCTCTCTTAACAAATATGTGCTCTATTATTATACTTGTTGTGATTAAATGTTGTTCAGTCACTAAGTCGTATCCAACTCTTTGCGACCCCAGGGACTGCAGCACACCAGGCTCTTCTGTCCTTCACTGTCTCCTGGAGTGTACTCAAATTCATGTCCCTTGAGTCAGTGATGCTATCTCACCATCTCATCCTCTGCTCTCTCCTCCTTTTGCCTTCAATCTTTCCCAGCATCAGAGTCTTTTCCATTATGTTGGATCTTTGCATTAGGTGACCAAAGTGTTGGCGCTTCAGCTTCAGCATCAGTTTTTCCAATAAATATTCAGGGTTGATTTCCTTTAGGATTGACTGGTTTGATCCCCTTGCAGTCTAAGGCACTCTTAAGCGTCTTCTACACCAAGACACGTAGAATCCCGGCATCCTCCAATCTACACTGGTAGACACAAGGAGAGTAAATACGCAGCAGTGATAGAGGATATCACTGAATGATCACAGAGCTTATGTTCACCGAGGCCAGCGGTGTCCATCTGCTCAATGCAACCACAACCAGCCTATCAGAAATAGCACTCAACAAATCTCTTTTGTCATCCTGATTTAAAACATCATCTTATCATCAATCACTGGGAATTTTTTCTCAGATCCCCGACTGTCTTCAAAAGGAATTTCTAGGCCAACTGAACTCTATCTAACTATGCTGTTTCTTCATTTCAGATGGCTACACCACTGATGACATTGAGTTTTACTGGAATGGAGGAGAGGGCGCAGTAACAGGAGTGAATAAAATTGAGCTCCCTCAGTTTTCAATTGTTGATTACAAGATGGTGTCCAAAAAGGTGGAATTCACAACAGGTGAGAAGTTTCCCCCAAAATGTACTAGGGGTGCTGAGAAGGAAGATGGAGCCAACCAAATGACCATCTGATTTTTTCTTTTATTTTTTTCCATTCAGGGGCATACCCACGACTGTCACTAAGTTTTCGTCTAAAAAGAAACATCGGTTACTTCATTTTGCAAACCTACATGCCTTCCACACTGATTACAATTCTGTCCTGGGTGTCGTTTTGGATCAATTATGACGCATCTGCAGCCAGAGTTGCACTAGGTAATGCATTCCAGCACCCCAGAGGGCTGGTGGGATTTCACCTCAAATAACAACCAATGAGAAGCATTACGGGCAAGGGCTTCTCCCATAGAAAGCCAAAGGATGAGAGTGCCCTAAGGGTGCTTGGTAATAAAACATCTACATGTAAGCACTTAACAGAGTGCACGTTTTACAACATAACATCTTTTTATCACTTTACCAAAATTAAAATAAATAATCATCTTGGAGTACATTCAACCCTATATAAGTGCTTCTTAGAACATATTTTAAAATTCTCATTACACTAATTTTTACTAACTTTGTGATTTCTTCCTTGGTTCCTGCTTTCTTTGGTGGAGAACATTATTACATTATTCTCAAATGGACCTGAAGAAAGCTAAATCTTGTAACTATTCACAAGCTATGTCAATACTATCTTTTGAATATTAAATGTAGTTAAATTGTATCTATCTGAATTTCCCTTAAATGGAGCTTCTTGCACTTGAGAAAGGTACAGATATTCATCAGCTGTATTAATGATCTATAATCAGGACAGAATAAAAATGGTTTCTTTCCTGAAGAACAAAATTCAGAATTAATCTTGCCGTGACTGAATAATTGCTCCAAGCTGAAGGGCTGTGTTTAATTTTAAAGGATTCCTTGGAAAGTTAGAATATGTACGATCTGTCTGATGAATCTGGGTATGTGTGGGTCAGCCTTATTATTTGACCCAGAGCCATTTCATTTATCATCTTCTGGGATTATTCATGCACGCGCACACACACACACGCACACACCCACACACACATGCATATGTTCATGCAAAAGAGCATCATTTGTGACTAAGCTAACATACCTAGGTCTTCTGAGACTACAGAACTGGATTAAATAATCAGCATAACCTTTCACCCCTAGACTTGTCATCATGTCCACAGCTCATTTCTATTGGTTGAGTATCTAAGGCTCACAAAGTCAAGTGCTAGCAGCCCCTCATCAACCATTGAACATTCCAAGACTAAGGAAACTAGACAAATACTTTATCATATCATACATATGTATGTGCACATATTATTTGAATGTGAATATGAATACATATATATGCCATGGTTAAAGAAAAACATTGGACAATGTCCACAGCAGGGAATATGAACCATCAAGGTCATGAATTGCAGTTCTTTTTTACACATCTCTCCTCAAAGCTAACAATATTTTGATTAGAGATGTCAGCATATAATGAATAAAACTGTCTTTTGAAATGTAAAACCTAAGGTAGTTTAAAACCTAATTAAGTAGAAAATAAATGTATTTACCAACCCCTCCCCCTTGCTTAAAAAAAGTTAAGCCAAGGACTAGAAGCAGAAGTGGAATTGATGTATTTTAAATGAATTGTTTGTTTCTGTATCAGAGGTTAGGTAGAATTATGAGAAATTTAAAATTGTATTCAAAAAACTAAATAGGACCACTCACGAGGGCATTTCATATCAGTCCAGACATTTAAATCCATTACTGATGTCAACGATTTAAACTTTTTGTACAGTAGTTCTGACTACCTCTATTCTCCTAAAGCTGGGCGGTCAAATCAGGGAATCCAAATAGAATAATCTCACTCGCAAATGAAGTTGAAACTATTTTATTCCCTTATCATTTTCGAACTTCTGTTCCCTTTGCCAGTTCTCCTTTGTCTTTAGTATCCATTTTACATCTCTTGTCTTTATTTTTGAGGAACTCCATCGAGTTTTAGGTTTTGCTTTTATTTTAAATGCCTTTGCTTTGTACCTCCTTGCCTTTTTGCCCCTAGCTCAGTGATCTACAGTAAAATAGCTAATCTCAGAGTCTCTGTTTACTTAGCTATAAAATGGGAACAATATACCTGCCCTATCCCACTCAGCAGGCTGTTACAACTGCATAGAATTCAGAGATGTGTCCACAACTGGAAAATCACTGTGTGTGTATATTAGTCACTCAATCATGTCCAACTCATTGTGACCCCATGGACTGTAGCCCACCAGGCTCCTCTGTCCAGGCAAGACTACTGAAGTGGGTAGCCATTCCCTTCTGCAAGGGATCTTCCCATCCTAGAGTTCAAACTTGGGTCTCCCACATTGCAGATTCTTTACTGTCCGAGCCACCAGGGAAGTCCTATACAGGTGTGCAATATCAATATTACAGCATAGTTTAGGATTCAGTAGGCATATCACTTCTTATTTTCCCCAATCATTGTTTTATCACCATCATCAACACAAAATGTTATACAGACACATAAAGATTATACTGTTAAGAATGATACATTTAACAAAGTAGACAACGCAAAAATCTTCCTTCTAAAAGACTACAGTCTTAAATTTCTTTAACAAGTTGAATTTTTAGGAAGTCTTTTCCCGACTCCAGGGAGCTAACTCACTCTAGTCTCTGGAATCAAGGAACTAGAGGTAATGTTTTAGGGGGAAAAGTCAGTAAGATTTTATTATATTTTAAAATACATGTATCAAATACTTGATGCAAATCATGAACTTTATTAGTTTCTTCTTTCCATGTCAACTCACTATGAATGTTGCATTATACTTTTAAAA
Organism: Bos mutus; assembly: GCF_027580195.1. Taxonomy (NCBI): domain Eukaryota; kingdom Metazoa; phylum Chordata; class Mammalia; order Artiodactyla; family Bovidae; genus Bos; species Bos mutus. Next base: position 65,998,036 of record NC_091622.1, read on the forward strand.
ATCAATACTGACCCTATGACCTGGGTATACTAGTTTCATGCAATGAAATAGTTCTTAAACTGGTCATTGACTTTCAGTTTGGTAGTGGCTGTCATAGGGATTAGTATTACAAGAACAGATTTAGGATGGACATGACAGATGCTGAGAGAAGGAAGGAAAGAAGATGGCATGTAGCAGAATGAGGGACATGTGACAGTGAACAGTGGGTGAATCAATGAGATTTTAATATTTCCATTTACCTTTCTTTCTCCTTTGTGCATTATTTTTTAAAATACAGTTTTCAACCCAACATTCACAAAGCATCCCATTTTATGATTCACTCACGAACTATGTAAGGAGCCTGCAGCTTTGTCTTTTAAACCATCTGCTCTTTTCACCCCGTGGTTTATTGTATCACTGCCGTCATTGTGGGATACTAACAAGAGAATGGCATCTGTCATCTGTCTTCAACAGGAATCTTCACAGTGCATTCAGCTGAGCTGTGTTTTTCTGTTTCATAGGAATCACCACAGTGCTGACAATGACCACCATCAGCACTCACCTCAGGGAGACCCTGCCAAAGATTCCTTATGTCAAAGCGATTGACATTTACCTGATGGGTTGCTTCGTGTTTGTGTTCCTGGCTCTGCTGGAATATGCCTTTGTAAATTACATCTTTTTTGGAAAGGGCCCTCAGAAGAAAGGAGCTGGCAAACAAGACCAGAGCGCTAATGAGAAGAACAAACTGGAGATGAATAAAGTCCAGGTAATCTATGAAATAGGGCTTCCCTGGTAGCTCAGCTGGTAAAGAACACACCTTCCATGCAGAAGACCCTGGTTTGATTCCTGGGTAGGGATAACGGATAAGCTACCCACTCCAGTATTCATGGGCCCCCCCGCCCCCCGATGGCTCAGATGGTAAAGAATCCTCCTGCAATGCTGGAGACCTGGGCTCAATCCCTGGGTTGGGAAGATCCCCTGGAGGAGGGCATGGCAACCCACACAAGTATTCTTACCTGGAGAGTCCCCATGGACAGAGGAGCCTGGCAGGCTACAGTCCACGGAGTCGCAAAAAGTTAGACGCGACTGAGTGACTAAGCACAGCACAATCTATTAAATATGCCTAACAATCTTCTTCTGCAATTTAGCAGCAGTATGGTACTCAGAGCTCCCACAAGAAAATAAAATATCATAAAATACTAGTTTATCTTTAATAAGGCTCAAAGTACCCTTCATGTTGCATAACTGGAAACTGAGAATCGGAGATGTTAGGTGGAATTTTACATAGATGAATAACATACATGGGCCTGCAACTCAACTGCAAGTCCATGATTCCTTATTCTAAACTATATAGTTGTGAGACTATATGCAAAACAATTCCAGATCTACTTTATAAATAAATGAGAGAACTAAAGAAGTGAGAACAAACTCTTACTCCTAAGTGGCAATCAGGCACTACAGCACAGCGGTTACCACCACAGAATGGAATCAAACTGTGTGGGGTTAATTCCCAGCTCTGCCACTTACTGGCTTCAGAAAGTGAAAGCGGAGTTGCCCAGTCGTGTCTGACTCTCTGCGACCCCATGGACTATAGCCCACCAGGCTGCTCTGTCCATGGGATTTTCCAGGCAAGAGTACTGGAGTGGGGTGCCATTTCCTTCTCCAGGGGGATCTTCCTGACCCAGGGATTGAACCTGGGTCTCCCGCACTGTAGCCAGATGCTCTTACCATCTGAGCCACCAGGGAAGTCCGGTTACTGGCTTTAGAACTCCAGGCAAATCAACCTATGTTACTCCTTATCTAACTCCTGTTCCTAATGTTATCAACCAGAAAATGATGACTATAGTATACCTATCTCTCAGTTACCATAAGGACTAAATGAGTTTTGGTATTTTTTTTCAAAGTCTAGTATTTGATAATTTATATTCTAGTATTTTTAATGTCTAATCTAGTACACAGTAAATACTCAATAAGTATTAAAGCTCCAATATTTTGGCCACCTGATCCAAAGGGCTGACTCATTGGGAAAGGTCTTAAGGCTGAGAAAGATCAAGGGCAGGAGGAGAAGGCAGGGAGAGAGGATGAGATGGTTGGATAGCATCACCAACTCAACGGACAAGAGTTTGAGCAAACTCAGGGAAGTCTGGCATGCTGCAGTCCATGGGGCTGCAAATAGTCTGATACTAATGAGCAACTGAACAGCAACAATTATTATATTCAAGACACTTTGCTTTTCACTAGTAGATCCTATGACCTGTGCTCTCAGTGTGTAATTAAATTGAAAATAATGCTTTGTTTATTCCTTTGAAAAATCCCTAGTCCCTAGTCCCTACTTTCATGCCATTTATCACTAAAACCATTTGACAATATGTGCATTGAAATACTGGATCCATGACAAATTGTTTTGAAGATGACACACAGGGTGACAACTCAATATTCATTCACAGTTCTGAGCATTGAGGATACTGCTGTTAATGAAAGGAGTTTTTTCCTTGCCCTCCTGGAGTTTAGACGCTAACATGGGAAGACAGCCAGGAAGCAAACAACCAGCTATTGAGAGAATAATTTCAGGTAAAAGGAAGTGCTACAAAGAAAGTGGGCTTTCCTTGTGGCCCAGCTGGTAAAGAATCTGCCTGCAATGCAGGAGACCTGGGTTTGATCCCTGGGTTGGGAAGATCCCCCGGAGAAGGGAAAGTCTACCCACTCTAGTATTCTGGCCTGGAGAATTCCATGGACTGTATAGTCCATTGGGTCACCAAGAGTCAGACACAACCGAGTGACTCACTTTCACAAAGAAACTAAAACAGAGTAATGGGCAAGGGAATGTCAGGGGAGCATTGTCTTGAACAGGGGAATGTTCAAGGGAACAGGAAATATTGATCAGGTGATCCGGAAAACCTCTCAGGAATTACCAGTGGATCTGTCAGCTGGGTGATGAAAGTGGCATGTGCCATGTCCATTCTAGGCAAAGAATTGCATGATATGTAAAAGTACTGAAAGAAGACCAATGTAGCAAGAGCATAGTAAGTGAGGGAGAAATAAAGTAATATGTGCTGTGGCTGAAGAATCAGGCAGAAGTCAAATTACTAATCTTCAAGGTGCATCTTCATGCTCTTTAGTAGGATATCAAAATTTGACAATGTCAAGTAACTAGAAAATCATAAATGAAGAAAACCTACAGATTCAGCCAAATGGTCAAAATTCAAAGCAACACACTCAAATAAAATGTTGCTGCTGCTGAGTCACTTCAGTCGTGTCCGACTCTGTGCGACCCCATAGACGGCAGCCCACCAGGCTCCCCCGTCCCTGGGATTCTCCTGGCAAGAACACTGGAGTGGATTGCCATTTCCTTCTCCAATGCATGAAAGTGAAAAGTGAAAGTGAAGTCGCTCAGTCATGTCCGACCCTCATCAACCCCATGGACTGCAGCCTACGAGGCTCCTCCATCCATGGGATTTTCCAGGCAAGAGTACTGGAGTGGGGTGCCATTGCCTTCTTACTCCTGTGTAAAGCACTATGTTCAGTCCTACAAGGAAAGGGGTTGTCATGATCCTTGCCCTCAAGAATCTTCTGATCTGGCTGGAAAGAAAACTATGATTGAATTATAAAATAAGACAGGAGAGCATTTATCTTGGATATATCTGAAAGGAAAAGCTTCCTATTATCTGATTGTAGCCAGACCAGCTTTAGAAGTATCTTAGCAGTGGTTTTCAAAGCCACCTCTTTTCTACTCCCATTCCCAACTCAGTTACTTCTAATCTACTGGTTGGTCCTCTGCAGAGCTTGAAATGTGTGTGAACTGATTTATCATGAGTAAAAACTCTACATAGATAAAATGGTAGAGATTCCTTGGTAGGAATGTTCAGACGATATGAACAGGATGAACAGTCAAAGGTACATAGCATTTGGAGTAATAAAAAGAAGAAAACAAGGTCTTTCAATTGGCTAGAAAAGCAACATTCTCTAGAGAGAGTAACTAGATGGATAAGTCAAGCAACCTTAAGTCAGATTATTCAGATAAAAGAAAAATATTATAAAACGAACTTTAACCACACTCTGCCTTGATTCTATCCCAGGATATCAAAGAATTTTCTAAGGTGCTAAGGTTTCCCAGGTGGCTCAGGGGTAAAAAATCCACCTGCCATGTAGGAGATATGGATTCAGTCCCTGGGTTGGGAAAATGCCTTGGAGATGGACATGGCAACCCATTACAGTATTCTTGGCTGAGAAATCCCATGGACAGAGGAGCCTGGCAGGCTACAGTCCATATGGTCTCAAAAGAGTCTGACACAACACAGCAACTAAACAACAAACAGACAAATAAAGGCTGGCAGAAAGGCTCATATGCCATATCATATCTAGAGGTATAACATATATTGCTCTAAAGTGGATTTACTGACTACATAAGAAATAAGTAAAATGTTTCCATCTAACTGATCTTTATCTCATAAGCAGGTGTTTTGAGCAACACAGGGCTTAGACAAAGTAAGGTTTCATTGAATCTCAAATAAACAAATGTTTATTTGATTTTTAAATTGACTTTTTAAATTTAACTTCCAAGAGAAATAACAGAAAAATCCCTCAGTTGTCAGAAGACAAAACATGTAAAGAAAATAAAGATGTATTTTTACCTATGGAAAGCTAGACTTGGAATGCCATAGATGCTTTTCATAGAAACATAAGTAAACACATTTACGCCAAAATTCAAAAACAGATCATGTTAAGTAAGACATGGCAGAGTTGTTTAAATCAAATTGACTCTTTGACAGATTAAAAATCATAAATCCTGAGAAAAAATAACTTTTTTTTAATCTGCTTGAAGACATGAGAGAGTAACTGAAAACAAGCAAAAACTAGCAGAGAGTCAAACCCCAATGAAGGGAATCTCACTGTGTAAATAGTGTTTATACAGCTTCCTCCCTGAGGGCTACTCCCCAGTATGGAAGATGCAGAGCAGGGAAATATCAGCAAAAAAAAGTGCAGTTTTGTTGATCTGATAAATCAGAGCATGGAGTTTGATGCTTCCAGAGTTCCTAGAAATTTTAGGAGGAAGTGAAGCCACAAGAGAAACTCAAAATCTAAGTATAAACTTCCCATGAGTCCTTGGTTAATCCTTGAATTACAAATATAGGTAAAATGCCAAGAATGCCAGAGAGGAAAAAAAGCAGCTGAAAGGCTAGGAGATGGGGACAGATGAACAGAGATTTCAGCTGTTATCTGCCGTATGGAAGTCAGGTTGGAGTCTGAATCCAGCCATTTAGGGCAGGTTGGTAAATACATTAAGTTTTCCATTAAAACCCCTAAAAAGATCACACATTAGAAGACTAAGTCACTAGAATAAGAAATTCCCTTTGAGTTAAGGGAAAAACTAAAATAGACTCAGCCTAACAACATATAAAACCAAGTCTGCACATTCTAGGGGATCTGTTAGTAATTTAACTTAATTTCAAAACAAAACTCAGGATTTGTCAGGGAAGATAACAAAATCCAGTCTCTACGGTATATCACCAACATGTCTAGTTTAATAATAAAAGATTTCTGGACATGAGAAGAAATAGGAAAAAAAAATGCCCATAGTCAAGAGAAAGAAACTTAGTCAATAAAACATCCTGCAAAAATCTCAGATGTTGGGTTAAAAATAATGGTTATAATTAATAATAATAACTATAATTAATATATTTAGAAGTTCATTGGAAATAGCCAAAATATCCTATAAAAGCTAAGTAGTGTGGTAAAGAACCCACCTGCCAATGCAGGAGATGCAAGAGATGTGTGTTCGATCCCTGGGTCAGGAAGATCCCCTGGAGGAGGGCATGGCAACCCACTCCGGTATTCTTGCCTAGAGAATTCCAAGGACACAGGTGCCTGGTGGGCTACAGTCCATAGGGTCACAAAGAGTTGGACACTGAACAACTTAGCATGCATACAGGTGAATGGTTAAACAAACTATTATACATTCACACTGTAAAGTAATAGCCCAATAAAAAGTAAGAATCATTGATACAGGCAACAACTTGGCTAGATCTCAAGGGCATTATGCCAAGTGAAAAAAGCCAATCTCAAAAGATCATATATGTATGATTGTATTTATATAATGCTTCTGAAATGACAACATTATAGAGATGAAGAACAGATTAGTGGTTTCCAGAACTTAGTGACAGTGGTGGGGAGGGGTCAGTGGATGTGACTGATTATAAAGTGGGAGCAGGAGGGAAACCTTCACAGTGGTAGAAGACTTTGTATCTTGGTTGCAGTCGTGGTTACATGGAACTAATGTGTAGTAAAATTACATAGAACTATACATACTTTATATTCATATCAGTTTCCTGGTTTTGATATTGTACAACAGTAAGATGTGCTCAGTGGGAGAAACTGGGAGAAGAATACATGGGCTCTCTCTGTGCTATCTTTGCAACTTTCCAGAAATCTACATAATTTCAAAATTAAAAGTTTAAAATAAGGGCCATAGGAAAAGTTTAACATAATACATGAAGAGATGAAAAGTATTAATTTCTCAGACTCTTTTGTGACTCCATGGACTGTAACCCGCCAGGCTCCCCTGTCCATGGAATTTTCAAGGCAAGAATACTGGAGTGGGTTGCCATGCCCTTCTCCAAGGGATCTTCCCAACCCAAGGATCGAACCCAGCTCTCCTACATTGTAGGCAGATTCTTTACTGTCTGAACCAAATAAAGAGATGGGAAGTATCCAGGTAGGAATTAGTTTATATTGGTGCCCTTGTGATTTGTTTTCATGACATTCTATACTTTTCCACCTTAAGACTTACCACAATATTGAGTATGTGTATAATTAATTGGAGAAGGCAATGGCACCCCACTCCAGTACTCTTGCCTGGAAAATCCCATGGACGGAGGAGCCTGGTGGGCTGCAGTCCATGGGGTCACTAAGAGTCGGACACAACTGAGTGACTTCACTTTCACTTTTCACTTTCATGCATTGGAGAAGGAAATGGCAACCCACTCCAGTGTTCTTGCCTGGAGAATCCCAGGGATGGGGGAGCCTCGTGGGCTGACATCTCTGGGGTCACACAGAGTCAGACACGACTGAAGTGACTTAGCAACAGCAGCAGTATAATTAATTCATTTGTATAATTATTTTTATAACCTCTGTCTCTTTATTAGACTCCAAGCTTCCCCAGGATAGACACTAGGGTCCAGTCTACTATGTTTATTGTTCTTTCCTCAGTGACTAGAATTGAGAAAATACCAAATAAGTACTTTTTGAATGAATGACTGACTGCCAGAGAAGACTTTTCCAGTCAAGATGAGTTCTTAGTTACCACACAGGGTACTGAGTGTTATATCATAATGTTTTATAAAGTTCTTATGTGTTTATAATAAGCAAGAAAAAGACACTATCTATGGTTCATTTTAGCTTCTACTCCAGACTTACTTACTGTTTCTATCAGTTTGATTTTTAACATTTCTTCAAGTGTACTTTCTATCAACCTCTGCTATTCTTTCTGAATCACAGCGATATAACATCAGAAAAATAGAATCTTCAAAGGAGTGTTATGGATAAGATTTTATAAACTTCTTCAGATTTAAGTGGAATAATATTAGGCCAGTACTATCCCAAGGAAATTATAGGCATCCCTGTGGCTACTTGGGTTTTCCAGTTCCTAACTTCCTTGTCCTCTTCTAAAATGGGCACAGGCAGACAGTGTGTCAGTAACAAAGCAAGTCTGTTCAGTGCATCATCTCCAGCAGTGATGTTAATAATACAACCTGAATGGTATTTTAAAATGTTACCCCCTGGTTAAATTTAAAAAATAGAAAATATTAGATTTTTCCTTTAATATAATGGTTGAATGATCTCCCCCTTTCCTTTTGCTACTGCTGCTGCTGCTAAGTCGCTTCAGTCGTGCCCGACTCTGTGCAACCCCATAGACGGCAGCCCACCAGGCTCCCTCGTCCCTGGGATTCTCCAGGCAAGAACACTGGAGTGGGTTGCCATTTCCTTCTCCAATGCATGAAAGTGAAAAGTGAAAGTGAAGTCACTCAGTTGTGTCCAACTCCTAGTGACCCCATGGACTGCAGCCTACCAGGCTCCTCCACCCATGGGACTTTCCAGCCAAGAGTACTGGAGTGGGGTGCCATTGCCTTCACCCCCTTTCCTTTTAGATGCTTATAAACAGTTGCATTCAAATTAAATATATATTTTAGTCCCAGACAATTTTTATTTAAGGGATCCCTAATAATGGCCTTGGTACCCTAGAGCATTGACAGGCATTGATCATTTATCACACATTACTGTCAGAGTTATGGCTGGGCAGTACTGTCAAGGAGTATCTGTATTGAAGCTTCAGAAGTACTTGCTTTATCTTGATTTATATCTCTACCACTGAACTTAAGGATCTTTTCATATGAGTACAGATGCTCAATCCAGACATTAGGAGAGTTTCAACATGTTAGGTGATAAAGACTGCAGATTCATAAACCCCTCAGGCATCATTTGAAATAAGAGATGGTATTTAGAGTTTTGAAGGATAGATTTCTCAGTACAAAGAAGTTGTAAGTAAACTACTTCAGAGCCACTTTTACACTAACTTGGAACAAATACGGTTATATTGCTAGCCACAATGCCCATTTGCAAATAAACCCACCCAAGATGGAATGATTGCATGGGTGGTCTTTGATCAAAAACTGATTCAGAATCATTCTAAGCCATGGAGGACACTAGTGGAATCTGCCAGAGTCTTGCCCAATGGGTAGGTGGAACTCTAGTCAAGAAAGAATTTTTCCCTTCACAGTCAGATGTTGATACTGTAATCTGGCTTCTTTCCTCCCATTCCTATTCTCTACAGTTAATCCTCCCATTCCTATTCTCTACAGTTAATCTATACTTTCAGACCACTTTCTAAATGTAAATAAGCTCTGTACTGTGATTAATTCCAGAATATAAAATGCATGTGAAAACAGGCTTCATAAAGGTAAACAGCTCTCCTTGGACCAGTTTTATATGCATATATTAGCCTTTGAGCCAGGGCCCCACCCCACATCACTGCCTTGCCCTCAGCCTTCAATGAAAATTTAACTATTCCAATTTAGCATCTTGGATTCTAGAGAAATCCAGACAAGGCCTTTGATTTCTGACAGTTCGTATTAACAGTTCACTAACTTCTTTAGCCCTCAGACCCCTGCCCAAATCTGGTGTGGTCCATACTTTGTTCTCTAGTCTTGACTTGACATACCTAATCACCAGATCCTTCAGCAGTTTAACAGTCTAATTTTCTCCAGAAATCTCAAAATCTCTCTCTCACACACACCTTCTTTCTGGCATCTAGCCTCTAATTTCTTCTATACTCAAACAGCTAGGATTCTTCTGTGAATGAGAGAGAACTCTAACTTACTGGCTTAAGAAAATCTAACTGGCTAAAAAATAAATAAAAAGAGGTCAGAGGACTTTGGGGGCCCACACAACTGGAAGGTCCAGCAAAGGTTTTAATTTTACATGTGGCTAAGTCCAGATGTTCAAACAATGTCATCAGAGAGCATATCTCCTCCTATCTTAATATTTCTTTCCTTTATGTTACTTTTATTTTAGTAGATCCTTCTTTCATGGTGCCCCCAAAGTTTATAGTATCAAAGATCTTCAACCTCAATGCAAAAGTACTTTCTTATACCAAATAGTTTCAACCAAAAACAAAGTTCCAGGATTAAGTCTTTTGGGACCAACTTGAGTCATATTCTCATGCAGAAATCGATCCCTCTGACCAGGAAGATAGAAAACGAAATACCCAGGCTAGGTCACAGGTCTGTCCCTAGAGCCTAGAAGATGCAGTCAGGCCCTCCACAGTCACACGCAACAAGTGACCGTCCAGGCAGTGTAGTCAGAGGAAGGTGGAAAGGACTCAGGTCAAACCTACAGGCAGCCAGCAGCCCCATCCAGACCCTTTGCCTAAAGAAAATACCCAGACACCTCAACATGGAGTCCAAGGCCCACAGTGATCTCCTTCTGCTTTCCTTCTCTGCCATACTTCTCTTTCCTCTTCTTTTCACCAACACACTCTTTGCTCCAGAAGAACAGCTCACAGTTTTTCCTAAATGCCTTGTTTTCACTCTTCGGAATCTCTTCGTGTCTTGCTCCCTAGTGAACTCCTGGCTGAGGGTTTTCCTCATTCCTCAGGCTGAGTTGGTTCTCCTCTCCTATCTTTCCACTGCACTTTATGCTTAGCTATTTTTAAAAACAAATATGTTTTAAAACATATATTTTATGTAATGACTTTCTACTATATGAATACTCTGTGCATTGGGGATATAGTCAGCAATGAATAAAACAGAAGCTTACATTTGGATGAGGGAGATAGGTAATCTCACACACACAACTATATCACCCATCAACAATGAACACTGCTGCTGTTGCTGCTGCTAAGTCGCTTAAGTCGTGTCCAACTCTATGCGACCCCATAGACAGCAGCCCACCAGGCTCCCCCATCCCTGGGATTCTCCAGGCAAGAACACTGGAGTGGGTTGCCATTTCCTTCTCCAGTGCATGAAAGTGAAAAGTGAAAGTGAAGTCGCTCAGTCAGGTCCAACTCTTAGCTACCCCATGGACTGTAGCCCACCAGACTCCTCCATCCATGAGATTTTCCAGGCAAGAGTACTGGAGTGGGGTGCCATTGCCTTCTCCGAGAGCCGCTGCTGCTGAGTCACTTCAGTCGTGTCCGACTCTGTGCAACCCCACAGACGGCAGCCCACCAGGATGCCCCGTCCCTGGGATTCTCCAGGCAAGAACACTGGAGTGGGTTGCCATTTCCTTAAAAACACACATAATGCCAGGTAATAATAAATGCATAAAGAAAAAAAAAGTAGGCCTTGATGCAGATACTATGTCTTCTATCTTTGATATTCCAGTGCTTGTCACTGAACCTGCACAAAATAGGCATTTAAATGACTTTTAAAATAATAAGCGAACTAATAAATTTATTTTAAAACCAAACAGGCATGACCTTAGAATTCATGTGTAATTGGTAACTTTTTTCCTGTTATATTCCAATGATTACAAAAACAAAAATTAACCCTTTCCCAATATGAGCACTACTTGGCACTTTGTAGAATTATATATATATATATATATAATATTTTAATGAAGGACCTTTATTCTAATGAGGAACTTAGTGGTAACAATAATGTATGGTATCAGTGGATAGTGTGGACCTGTGTTGATACTTTAAGTGGCCCTAACAAATCTTTTCCTAGCAATTTCCTTCTCCTGAAGTCCTTATTTAGAATCCAAGCTGATTGATAACTCCTCACTGCCTTTCTTCCATTGTCCTCTCTGATTGGGAGGAATAAAGTGGAGAAGTGGTGGGCTGATTGCCTTAGGCAGCCTTGGCTAATGCAGGAAGAACATTCTATCTGATGAGATGCAGTAACAAGGACTTATCCACTTAGATGTCATATCCACAAATCCCAAGATGTTCACACACATGGATATTACACACTCTAAATATCTCCTTTACAGCTGTGTGAGAAACAATTATTACTCTGGCCAAAATCACTTAATCACTCTCTTCTATACCGGAAGAGTAAAATACTATCCTTGACATTTTTAATGAATATCTAAAGGGGGTTCACTGAAGATGAATAAAAAAAAAATGGCCCTTATTTGCATCATTTGAAATTGGCTGAATTTGCTGGTTATAAATAATTTTATATTTAATTGTAAAAAGCAATCATCTCAAATATTGGGCTCCCTAAGCAATCAGTGAACACTTTATCTAGGTATAAAATGCTTCCATGTATAAAACAGTTTATACTTTCTTGTTTCCATTATTTTCCACTCAAAGCTCAATAAATTCCCACTAACATCAATTTAGGAAATCAATCCCCAACCTTCATATCACATATCCCTCAGGCTTGAACCATGTGTGTATGCTGCATGCATATCTGCATGCTAAGTCACTTCAGTCATGTTCAACTCTTTGCGACCCTTGGACTGTAGCCTACCAGGCTCCTCTGTCCATGGGATTCTCAGGTAAGAATACTGGAGTGGGTTTCCATACCCTCCTCCAGGGGATCTTCCCAACCCTGGGATTAACCCGTATCTCTTACATCTCCTGCATTGGCAGATGGGTTCTTTACCCCTGGTGCCACCTGGGAAGCCCACTGAACCATGCATATTTGTAATTAATTCCTGGTCACCTGGAAATAAAATAGCTTCTGTGGATTATCTATCTGCCAAGACTTCCACTAAAGCCAGGTACACAAGAGCTAACTAGGACCCTTGAAATATGTGTGTGAGATGCAGATTCGAAAAGTCTTAGTCTAAACCAAAATGAGCTCAAACTCATAAATTTTAGCAAGTTTCCCAATGGATTTGGATACACAGTAATGTCTGAGAACTACTACTCTAGAGATTCTAGCCACTCAGGTATCCTTAGCCACTGAACTCAGAACTCAGAGAGTTTCTCATTAATTACCCAGCCCCTCCTTAGGACTATCTAAGGTTCTGTTCTGAAAAAGCAAGGAGGATATACAGTAATTACCAATAGCAACAAAAAAGCAGCTGTTCTCCTGGAGCTTACATTTCAACTGAGATTACTGACAAATGTGTAAATAAATGCATGATATAATGGCAGATAATTATGGTGAAGAAAATGATGCAAAGCTAGCCAGGTAGCAATCTAAGCAACAGCATGCCAGGAGGGAGGAACAGCAGGTGACAATTGCCTGAGGATGTAGGAGCATAAATGGCAGCCAACCAAAGGCCAACGTGGCTGGAACAGAGAGCTAAGAAGCAGAGTAGCAGGAAATGAGGACAGAGGTACCTCTAGTAGCCAAGTCACATGGTGATTTGTGGATTTGGATGAGAAAATTGGCTTTTATTCCATGACTTGGGAAATTGCTGGTGCTGCTAAGTCGCTTCAGTCGTGTCCAACTCTGTGCGACCCCATAGACGGCAGCCCATCAGGCTCCACCGTCCCTGGGATTCTCCAGGCAAGAACACTGGAAGTTGCTAGAAGATTCAAATAGAAGACAAGTTTTGTTTTACATTTGAAAGGATCACTCCAGCTGCTTTGTAGAGAAAAGACCACAGGGTTTTGGTCCTAGAAAAAGGGAAGATAAATTATGTGGCCAGAGGTGATGTGGAGAAGTGATCAGAATCAGGATGCATTTAAAAGCAGACCCATTACAACCTGTTCATACACTGGATGGGAGAAACAAGGGAAAGAAAGGAATTGAGAATAAAATTTATCAACTGAGTAATGTTCTGGAAAATTTGCCAATTGTTTCATTTGATCCTGATCTTTTCCTTTCTCCATTTCCCGAATTACATAATGTTTAGATTTATGTAGGTTCATACCTAACCTTCTATTGCTTCTTGAAATCATATTTCCACTTCTGCCACTATATCATTAGAAGAAGCAAAGAGATATGCAGATCATCTCCAGCAAATCTCCCATCCCCCAGCTCCCCTCAAAGAAAAAATGTTACAGGAATTTGAGACCAAAGAACTGGGGCTTGGCAGCTCTGTTAAGAGCTAATGGCTGACAGCGATATCATAAATGCGGTTCATTATATGTGCAGGGTCAGCAATGGAGGGTGTGGCTGTGTGGCTCTCCATGCTCTGCAGGCGAAGGCAGCCGAGCACGCTGGACAGTTTCATTCAATCGACTGTAGGCTTCCAGTGGGCAGCCCACTCTGTGGCCAGCATCACTTCTCTTGGCCTCCTCCCCTGTACTTCAGAACCTCTCAGTAAATGGAAACCTAATTGAATTGGTTAACAGTAAGGAAATCACTTTCTGTTTGCAAAGTAGATTGAACCTGGAGATATTTCTTAAAGGAGCTTTTAAAATTGCCAGTGAAAGCAAGATTATACTTTATTCCAACTACACTGTAATGAGCTCAGTTATTGAAAATATCCTGAACAGTTCAATTCAGTGAGTGGCAACGTTTTTAACAGACCAAGGGACTCTTTTGGAATTTGGGGGGCAGAAAGAAGCAGAGGGTGAATGAGATGAAAGGGGTGGGATAAAGGTTAAACCCAAACTAGAAAATGAATGTGTACATTCACTTGGGGTTTCTGCTGAGAGAAGAAACACAGCCAGCATGTCAGTGTTTCCTGGGCTATAGTGCCTCCTGACTTTTGTCATCCTTTTCGTATCAGTCAGGGTTTTCCAGAGAATTGGAACCAATAGAAACAGAACCAACATACTTGCAAAAAGAGATTTACTTTAAGGAACTGGCTCATGAAATTGTGGAGATTGGAAAGTCCGAAAACAGGACAGTGTGCTGAAAACTCAAGCGGGATTTCTGTTTCAGGTTTGAGACAGAATTTCTACTCTGGGAAACTTCCATTTTCACTCTTGAAACTTTTAAGGGATAGGATAAGCCCACCCAGATCATCAAGCTGAATCTCCTTATTTAACAGTAGTTGGTTGAAAATGTCAATCACATTTACAAAATACATTCACAGCAACATCTAGACAAGTGCTTGACCAAATAACTGGGCACAACCTAGATAGCATGTTAAAAAGCAGAGATAGTACTTTGCCAACAAAGGTCCATCTAGTCAAGGCTATGGTTTTTCCAGTGGTCATGTATGGATGTGAAAGTTGGACTGTGAAGAAAGCTGAGCGCCAAAGAATTGATGCTTTTGAACTGCGGTGTTGGAGAATACTCTTGAGAGTCCCTTGGACTGCAAGGAGATCCAACCAGTCCATCCTAAAGGAGATCAGTCCTGGGTGTTCATTGGAAGGACTGATGCTAAAGCTGAAACTCCAATACTTTGGCCACCTCATGTGAAGAGTTGACTCATTGGAAAAGACTGATGCTGGGAGGGATTGGGGGTAGGAGGAGAAGGGGATTACAGAGAATGAGATGGCTGGATGGCATCACTGACTCGATGGACATGAGTTTGAGTAAACTCCGGGAGTTGGTGATAGACAGGGAGGCCTGGTGTGCTGTGATTCATGGTGTCACAAAGAGTCAGACATGACTGAGTGACTGAACTGAACTGAACTGATAGACTGATCAAGTTGACACATAAAATTAACCATCATTCCCCCTTATCCCCTTTACTATCATCCATTCATTCAGTAGATATTTACTGACCATGCATGTAAGTGCCAAGCCCTTTTCTCAAGTCTAGAGAAACAGTGAATAAGACAAAGTCCCTGCCCTCCTGGAGTGATATTCTAGTGGGACACTGGGTGGGGGGAACCAAGAAAAGAGAGAATCAAGAGTTCTGCTCTAGCCTGAGATGCCTTTGAAAGTGAGAGTGGAAGTCGCTCAGTCATATCCGACTCTTTGCGACCCCATGGACTATAGAATTCTTCAAGCCAGGGTACTGGAGTGGGTAGACTTTCTGTCTCCAGGGGATCTTCCCAACCCAGGGATCAAATCCAGGTCTCCTGCATTGCAGGTGGATTCTTTACCAGGTGAGCTACCAGAGAAGCCCAAGAATACTGGAGTGGGTAGCCTATCCCTTCTCCAGTGGGTCTTCCTGACTCAGGAATTGAACCAGGGTCTCCTGCATTGCAGGTGGATTCTTTACCAGCTGAGTTATCAGGGAGACCCTTTAAACATACATAAGCTGCACTATGAGGAGGCCTTGCAACCCATTCCAGGATTCTTGCCTGGAGAATCCCATGGACAGAGGAGCCTGGGCTACAGCCCATGGTGTTGGACACGACTGAGCAACTACCATTTTCACTTCACAGGAGATGGGGGCCAGTCACAGGGTTTGTAAAGGAGAATACAAGATTAAGGAGAGTTATTAGTAACAATTTTTAAATTCTAAAATGTGGGATGTGATGCTCTATTGCTTGTGGAGGAACTGATTCCTCCATCAGTGTCTGGAATAGTGCCCAACACAAAGTAGGCACTCAATAAACATTTATTAGATAAAGAGCACAGTAATGTTGATTTAACTATATAGTAATGAAATCTGCTTTCAATGGGTAGCTACAGAAATGGACTCAATACTTTATATGTCAAACCACTTAAAGCTATGATTTCTAGCCGATAACAGAATACTTAAGGGATATGTACAAACTAATAAGCCTCGTGCAATTTAAGTGTTAATACCTTTGAGTTTGCACCAAGGTTAACAAAATATCTTAATAAAATTGTACCTTGTTTGCAGTGACTTGTGCTTAATGAGCTTTGGAGAAGGCAATGGCACCCCACTCCAGTACTCTTGCCTGGAAAATCCCATGGATGGAGGAGCCTGGTAGGCTGCAGTCCACGGGGTCACTAGGAGTTGGACACGACTGCGACTTCACTATCACTTTTCACTTTTCACTTTCATGCATTGGAGAAGAAAATGACAACCCACTCCAGTGTTCTTGCCTGGAGAATCCCAGAGATGGGGGAGCCCAGTGGGCTGCCGTCTCTAGGGTCACACAGAGTCACACAGAGTCTCTAGGACACAACTGAAGCGACTTAGCAGCAGCAGCAGCAACAGCAGCAGTGCTTAATGAGCAGCATCTGTATGCTTCACTGGCTGATTCTAAATTCTAGAAACTTGTTTACTTTAAAGGGATTTCATAATAATGTAACTTAATGATGCATACAATACAAATCAAGTGATTCCATTTTACAAAAAAAAATTTTTTTTAGAATGCTGTGTCTTCTGCCTGGAATATTCTCCATAATCAAAGTCTGTCAAAAATTAGAAACAAGCCATGAGATAACCTAGTGAAAACCTCTCATTTATGGATGAGGAAACTGAGTTAATAACAAAACCAAGATGAGAACAGTTTTCAGCTTCTAGTCCTTTGTTCTGTCCTCTCCCCACCTTCTAGATTCAATACAAGCCCCAGGTCCTCATGAAGCCTTCTGTGAACCCCAACATTTCTCACTTGTATGAACCCCTAATCATGGTCTATTCTATACCATTGAGCATTTGCTTAAAAACTTTTGTCACTCTCAATATTATGTCTTATTCTTGTATCTCTAAGGAGATTATTATCTCAAGGACAAAATGCATGTTTGATGATTCTCTTGACTGTTTCACAATCAAATCACATGCATTACCTTATTTTCTAATGTACTTGTCCCTTCTTTAATGAATCCAAGATTTTTCTGTTTGTCACTTCAACCCTGCTATCCTCTTTAGTATCAGAAACTTCCACATGCATGACTTTTTCAACCATACATTTGCACTATATTATATATATATGTGTGTGTGTGTGTGTATGTATACACACATCCTTGACACCTAGCACTATAGCTGGCACATAGTAAGCAATCAATAAAGGTTGGGAGAAAGGGGGAGAGAGAGCATTCTTGAGGTTACTATCACAGCTACACAGAGGAAGTAAAATTTAAATTGAGCCTTGAAGAAAGCAGAGTTGGACACGATTTTGTGACTGAACAACAACAACAATCTGTGAAGAGGAGAAAAAAATGTTTGAGATAAAGAGTATTCTATGTTTTAACACTAGATTGGTTGCTTATTTTTTGTTAAATCTTAGGCAATTTACTTAACCTGAGTCTCAGTTTCCCCATCTGCTGAACTAGGAAAATGTTATATATTTCATAGTATTTTGAAAAATACTGAGATAAGTTACACAGTAGGATTTAACAAATAATAGTTACTAACAACAATATCAAAACATAATAATAATTCCTTGAATAAAGAAACCAATAGATGTTCTGGGTGAGGCATAGTGGGGAGCCTCATTATACTACAGCAAAATGCTTCACAGAGAGAAGTGATGACAGATGAGAATGAGAGTGAAACAGAGACCAGATTCAATCACCATTTCTCTTTCCAGCCAACTAAAAGCTTAAATCTATCAACTGCATTACTAAATTCACTGCAGGATGTGATGATGGTCAAGGACTGTGAAGTGGTTCATACTCAGCAAAAACCACATGAACTTTGAATCAGACAAAACATGGGTTGTAATCTAAGGTCTGGCACCTACCAGGGTGTAAACTTGAGACTGTTGTTGTTGTAAGATTAAATGAGTAATATACGTGAAGCATCTACTATAATGCTAAGCACATCAGTTCAGTTCAGATTAGTCACTCAGTCGTGTCCAACTCTTTGCGACCCCATGAATCGCAGCACGCCAGGCTTCCCTGTCCCTCACTAACTCCCGGAGTTCACTCAGACTCATGTCCATCAAGTCAATGATGCCATGCAGCCATCTCATCCTCTGTCGTCCCCTTCTCCTCCTGCCCCCAATCCCTCCCAGCTTCAGAATCTTTTCCAATGAGTCAACTCTTCGCAAGAGGTAGCCAAAGTACTGGAGTTTCAGCTTTAGCATCATTCCTTCCAAAGAAATCCCAGGGCTGATCTCCTTCAGAATGGACTGGTTGGATCTCCTTGCAGTCCAAGGGACTCTCAAGAGTCTTCTCCAACACCACAGTTCAAAAGCATCAATTCTTCAGCACTCAGCCTTCTTCACAGTTCAACTCTCACATCCATACATGACCACAGGAAAAACCATAGCCTTGACTAGACGGACCTTTGTTGGCAAAGGAATGTCTCTGCTTTTGAATATGCTATCTAGGTTGGACACAACTTTCCTTCCAAGGAGTAAGCGTCTTTTAATTTTATGGCTGCAGTCACCATCTGCAGTGATTTTGGAGCCCCAAAAAATAAAGTCTGACACTGTTTCCCCATCTATTTCCCATGAAGTGGTGGGACCGGATGCCATGATCTTCGTTTTCTGAATGTTGAGCTTTAAGCCAACTTTTTCACTCTCCACTTTCACCTTCATCAAGAGGCTTTTTAGTTCCTCTTCACTTTCCGCCATAAGGGTGGTATCATCTGCATATCTTAGGTTATTGATATTTCTCCCGGCACATGGTGGACACAATAAATCTTAGTTATCTTGTCTGTGATAAACCACGATCACATCTCACCTTCTGTACTTTTCTTTCTCCTGTTTGTCTCTGCCTCTTCCCAAGGTTTTCTCTATCTCTTTCTTCATCACCAGGTTCGCTGCTTGCCTACTAAAACCTTTCAACAGTGTTTACTGAGATCAATGTCATTGATAGAGCATTTATAGAGCACTGATTGTAAGTCAGGCACTGTGCTAATAACTCTAAATTTAGAGTTTTTATTTATTTACTTATTTAATTTATTTACCTGCTATATTGTCCTTGGAGGTACTTTAGACTCATCTGCATGAATGAGCCATGTCCCCTTCAGGTAAGTTAGTTTTCAAGTACATCAGCTTAAAGTTAAAGCCACAACATGTTAGGCCAAAGGTACTCACAATTCTTGTAGTTTCAAAAGTGTGTGTCTGGGCATAGCATAGAGAAAAACCAGGAAACCTGGATGAGGTATCAGTGGAATGCTAGGAAGCAACAATGAACAACAGTGGAAAGATAAAAGTAAAGTATAGCCAGGCATGTCCTTTTGACCAGTGAATTCATTCTACTTCTGGCAATTTAGTCTGAGGAAATAACAATGGGTATGAACAAAGATTTAGCTAAAAGGTGTTCTTTGCAGGCTTACTTTTATTTATTCATGTTTTATTGGCATATAACTGCTTTACAGTGTTGTATTGGTTTCTGCTGCACAACCCTGTGAATCAGTTAAATGTATACATATATACCCTGGCTCCTGAATCTCTCTCCCAACCCCCAACTATCCCAACCCTTAGGTCATCACAGAGCACCGAGTTGAGTTCCCTGTGCTATACAGCAGATTCCCGCTAGCTATCTATTCAGGTTTGTTTATTTAATAGTATGAAAGCAAAGCAAGCCTTAACATCTAAAAATAGACTGATTCAGTTATGGTTTATCCATATAGGCTATGAATACATTATGTCACAGAGGGATATTTATTAACATGAAAAGATGACCAGGTTATACTATTAACTGACAAAAGTAGATTACAAAACAAAATATACTGGCTGAGCTTGTGTCTGTAAGCATAAATGAATTAAAAAAAAAAAAAGACTAAAGGTTTAGCAAGATATTAAAAATAATGGACACTGAAGGTGAAATTATGAATTTTTAGCTTTTAATTTATTTCTTGATTGCTTTCTAGTTTTGAATGTTTCCATGTATCACTTTTGTAACAAGGAAAAATGCCATGTATATATACACATATATGGTATTTTTTCACATACATATGGCATTTTTTGTTTTATATGTAGTGTATTTCTATGGATTCAATGAATGGTAGTTTTGAAAAACAAAAATTACATAATTTATATATAGTGTATATATAATATATATTCTATACACACATACTGTTTTGTGAGTCCAGATAAAAGATGGATGGATGGATGGATGGATTAGATTAATCATAGAGGCATGATGGATCATAGACAAACTGTAGATTATATTGATTGACAGATGATGGATTCGATAAATAGCTTCAGCTGTGTCTGACTCTTTAGGACCCCTTAGACTATAGCCCACCAGGCTCCTCTGTACATGGGATTTTCCAGGAAGAATACTGGAATGGGTTGCCATGCCCTCCTCCAGGAGATCTTCCTGACCCAGTGATCAAACTCGTCTCTCTTAAGGCTCTTGCATTAGCAGGCGGGTTCGTTACCACTCGTGCCACCTGGGAAGATTAGATAGATAGATAAATAGATACTACTAGCGCCAGTCAGACGTGACTGAGCGACTTCACTTTTACTTTTCACTTTCGTGCATTGGAGAAGGAAATGGTAACCCACTCCAGTGTTCTTGCCTGGAGAATCCCAGGGACGGCGGAGCCTGCTGGGCTGCCTTCTCTGGGGTCGCACAGAGTCGGACGCGACTGAAGCGACTTAGCAGCAGCAGCAGCAGCAGCGCCACCTGGGAAGCTTAGATAGATAGATAGATAGATACCCAGGGGACATGCAGAACCAGATGTCTAGCAAGACAGTGTAATGAGCCCGACGCAGTATCATCAGTTACAGGTTAACTAAAACAAGCGAATGTCGTGGCAGCTGTGCCTGAGGCTTTTTTTCTCGGTCAGGTCGACGCCCACGGCAACATTCTCCTCAGTACCCTGGAGATCAGGAACGAGACGAGCGGCTCTGAAGTGCTCACGGGCGTGGGAGACCCCAAGACCACCATGTACTCCTACGACAGCGCCAGCATCCAGTACCGCAAGCCAATGAGCAGCCGTGAGGGGTACGGGCGCGCGCTGGACCGGCACGGCGCGCACAGCAAGGGGCGCATCCGCAGACGCGCCTCGCAGCTCAAAGTCAAAATCCCCGACTTGACTGACGTGAATTCCATAGACAAGTGGTCCCGAATGTTCTTCCCCATCACCTTTTCTCTTTTTAACGTCGTTTATTGGCTTTACTATGTACACTAAGGTCTGTCCCAATGGTTCCTAAACGACTTCTTTCCTCTTCTTTTGGTTTTTAACCCCACAGGTCCCTAGCAGCGATACTGCTGTGCTTTTTGAGGTAAGAGATTCAGCCATCCAATTGGTTTTCGGTCTTGCATATCAATTTTATTACTGCACCATGTTTACTTCAAAAAGAAACGAAAACTATTTTTTCCCAGTCTACTGTGGTCCAGGTTATTGGCTCTTTCAGAGCTTTGTTAATTGCCATGTTTACAAACACACACACACAAAGAGAGAAATCAGATAGGTAGATCTTTAGCAGTTCTAGTCGCCCTGGATTTTATTATTTTTTAAATGCAAGTGAAAAGAGGGCTTAGCTCTCGGTGTGCATGGCCTCCTGGTAAACTGTAACAATCTCATGCTGCCAAAAAACAATACAATTTCCAGGATCTCAGAAGAAAAAAAAACAAAGCCATTGATAAGTTACAGATTTCCAGGAAGAAGGGAAAACAAAAAGGAGCCCAGAAGAAGAAGGAAGATTCCTTTCCACTCTCCATCTTCCCCAGGTCCATTGTAGGAGTCCCTGCTCCACAGAGAAAGAGGGAGAGATAGGCAAGCTGGAACCCAGGTTATACAAACTCAGCCTGCCATCTTCACCCCACCTTTAAGCCGGATATTCTGAAAAATGCTTCTTTCTCAGACTTCCAGGGAGATTTTAAAAATTAACATGAGAATCCAACATGGTAGCCATTGGGAACATTTTTCTTCTCTTGTTAAGAATGAGTTTGGGGGGCAGTGACTAATTTTGTAAACTATTTCAAATGAGCAGCCCTGAACTTACTTCCTTAGCCTGGAATCACTTGACCTCATGCCATGAAGCTATGGCGTCACACTGTCCTAGTTCCTCCTTCAGAGATTAAGAGAAAGGGGGCTGGGGCAGGTGGGCTTTGAAGAAGGGAATGGTAAGAATTTTTGCTTGAGAAAAATATTGCCCTTTCCATGAGGAAGGCAAGACTTACATGCTGTGAAAAGGGTGCCTGGGCAGTTACCTGAACTGCCAAATCTTTAATCAAATAGTATATATTTATTTCTTAGCCTTCCAGAGAGCAGTATCTAATGGTGACAAGCTAGTTGCACAGCGCTAGTTTCTCAGCTAGCACAGTATGCCTCTGCTCTCTGAGCTCTGCATTCCAACACATGAAATGAATGCGTCAGGAAATGCACATATACCCACTTTAGTATCATTTCCCTTCAAGGCCAGATTTCTGTTTTAAAGAAAACCTTCAAAACAGCAAAACCACAGATAACAATATCACTGAGCCTTCAGACATTTACAACAGCCCCCAAATGACAGCCCTTCTCTACCATCATTACTGCTTCTGCCTTATCTCTGCTCATGGGTTACTTTGCTCATCATAGAAGGAGTATTCCCTCAAGAGCTCAACACACAATTCTAATCAAATCCAACCAACTACAGTTGAGATTCATCTCATTTATGTCAATAAAGCCTCATTATTTTTTTGCAGTGTGTGTTCAGCCTGAGTATGTATATAAGAATTCTATATATTCATTTCCAAGATTGAATGAAACCTAAAGTTGACAGACTAGTCATGAAGGCAATTTGGGACCTGATCTACGGATGTGGTACGAGTTGAGGTAATAATAGGGAGGTTTGCCTCATTTGATGACCTGGCTTTCTTCCTAAAGCTGATGAGGGCCCCTGTTTACAATAGCATCAGCTGCTAGAGATTATAATCTTAATTGAAAAGAGGAGGCTGAATTTGCACTGATAAATCCAAGGAGAGAGAGTTATAAAGTGTTCTTTTAGAAAGCAAGAGGAAAAGAGAACCCTCAAATAAAAAAACGGTTATGCTATAGATAATATATGTTAGTAAGAAAATAAAAACACTGCTTTAATTGGACAAATAATTTCAGTGGTTTCATGAGAAATGAATCAGGCATGGGGACCAAATTTCGTTTGTTTTCAGTTGTACAATCATAGTTCCCTGGTCTAGGAAATCTCCATCCTCTAGGGATGAAGCGATCCATTTCAGAACTCTGAGTAGTTAGTTCCTTGACAGGGTGATGTTTTTCCATAATGCAATGCCCAGAGTAGGATGTAGCCATACCAGTGATTGTAAGGTTAATATTCCCAATGACCACCCAGGAACCACCATGTAGTCATTTATTTAAAACACAGGAAGGAAGACTTTTGGCTGATACCTAACAGAAATGAATCATTTTGATGTAAAAACTCTTTTAAAAAGTGTTTAAGGATGAAATGCTAATTCAGAAATGAAGTATCTGTTGATCCATGTTCCATAGCAGAACAATTTCTCTGTATTTACTTGTGTGGCTCACTCTTCTTGGAAAAGATTGAGTAATTTATAATTTTATTATTATGATCTTGCCTTAAAAGTCTGAAGAATTTGATGCTTGTAGTTTTAGATGTAAAGCATCTCGGAGAGAAAAAGAACATTTTGAATTCTTATCTCTTATCCTTTGTAAAATGTAAAACTAGTAAGCCTGAATTCATTATCAGGCACAAAACGGTGTCACAGTATGCCCCTCTGGATATAGACAGGCACACAAGTAAGATACAAATCCTGTTAAATATCTCTGATTTTAGAGGAGATGACAGCCAGAAAAATTGAAAAGCTGCCCTATTGCTAATTAATAAACTCTGTCCCCACTTCCTTCATCTGGATACTTCCTAACCAAATCCTCTCCTCCTTGGCCCTCACCCTCTCTCTTTCCAGGCTGAACAGTACACAGAAAAATATTCTTCTCTGCCTGTCTGCCTTGTCTCACCCAAACTGATGGACATAAAACATAAAACTTGCTAGACTTTCTTAAGTACCCTCAAACTGGCCCCCATTCCTGAGAGATTCAGATCATTACCTTTTAGCTGTGTTACTGTTTAAAGTTTGTTTTCTTTTAGCCATGAAAATAGCCATAATCTCCTAAGTTATCCAAGTGGCAGTAGAGGCTAAATATTGCATGAACTCACTCTCTCATGCCACAGTCATGTCCAGGGGACCCCATGTTCACAAACTGTGATATAAACTGTCATAGACTCAAGCTGTGTGGACCCAGCAGAGATCTCATCATTCATTTGACAATGATGACTACACACTCATTTCTACCAGTCAAGTTTCTTGACTTAAAATACCAGGGGTGACACCTGCGTTACACTCACCAGCTTTGCGAGGCAAAGACCCAGGTAAAGACGTATTTTGGGCTTGAATTATCCAGGATTGTTGCCTCCATCCTCTCCATTGCCAAATAGAAACAGCAGACTGGTTGGTAATTCTGTTGACGAAATGATATGTGTTTTCATATATGCCATGTTTATTGTGCATTACAATCAATGAAGGATCTTGAAAACGCAAAGAGAAAATGTGGTGCAGAGAATAAAGTTTGGTTTATGGATCCAAGGATAGGCTTTCCTTAAAAAGCACTATGTACAATACACAGAAATGTTGACTAAATTCCATCTTTCTAAAATCAATGACTACTTTATAAATATTCATTTCAGAAAGAGCTCAATCAAAATTTGCCAAGTGAAACAAACAAACAAACTAAAAAAAAAGATCTCCAAGATTTCTTATATGGACCATTTTGAATAGTATTTTACAAAGGGTGATGTGCCACAGGTTGTTTTTTTTTTTCCTTTTCTGAACAAAATGTAATCAAATATTTATCCCAGGAGCTAGGGTAAAGAAATGGGCAAGCATTTGTTCATGTTGGTTCAATCAGCAGTTACTGGGATGAGGAGGACAGAAAAACAAACAAGATCAGATGCTTGAAAGCAAACAGTCAACACTGAGGTGAAGTTGTTAATGGAATGTAGAATATTATGTAAACTTCCTTGTAAATTCTGTACATAGTTCATTGAACTGTTCCTTGTGGTGTGGTGGTCCTCTGCTTCTGGGTGGATGTCTGAAAACTCTGAGCATTGTAAATAATGTCAGCTTAAAAGGCACTTGCTTTTTTTTTCATGAAGTGAAATGACTAGTGATTTGGGCCCAAACCAGAATCCTTTTAGCTCTTGCTCTTTCTCTGCCATTGTGTGTATGCAGTTGTATAATTCTGCCTGGTGTCTCTGATCACTGCCTCATGCTCCAACCCCACTGAAAGGGATTGGAGCTGCCAAGAAGGCTGCACCCCTATGGGCCTTGGGAATAGCACACCAGCAGAACCTTAGTGAGCCACTCCTGGAACTATGCCATGAAAAGTAGACGTGTGTTTATCATCCATGGCTACTCATATATTCAGATGCCGAATTACCCAAGCTCTTGAGGGAGTCAGGAATGGAAGATGTGCTCAAAATCCGCAGGGAATCCAAAGCTTCATTTGCACCAATAGCTTTAGCTTCTACCTTCTTTCCTTCCCAGAACTTTTAACAAGAATATAAATGGACGGATGGTTGATCAGGGTAAACAGTGAAATGTACAAATGATGGGAAGGAGAAAAGGAAGAGATAGCCAACAACATTGATAACACCAACTGGCTGACTCAAGCCTGAAAGATCCAGAGGTAACCACATCCCTGTTTTTGAAAGGTAAAAAGGAATACTGGTATAAATGGACTGGGTATTAAGACAAGTCTTTTTCAGCTGTTGTGTCAAAGTTATGTTTGGTATGTGCTAGTCAAATTTAAGAGAGAATCTGGTAATTAAATGTTCTCAGATATATTTCTCCCAAGTCCTGGTATTCTTGAAAAAGCCTTCAGAATGGTGGGATATTATGCCATAAGATGTGTTTCCATGCAAACTGGCAGTCCCATAAAGGGTGATGGTGTCTTCAGAAATTCCGAGCAAGGAGGGGCATAGCTTGGTTTCTTGGCAATATTTGAGGGCAAACAAGGTTTTTCTTCCAGGTAGGAATTTAGCAAGGCATGGCTTTTATTGCCAGCATTTTGAGTGCAAGGAGCTATTGTGAGACATTTTGGCTCCAAAATGTGCCACCTAGGATCCACCATCAATGGAGTAAGAAAAATGCCCTATTGAAACTAATCAAGTCCATTTCTAGGTCCAGAACACATTATGATTTTGCCTAAATCCTGCTTTTTCCAAATAACTGAAATCAACTGAACTGTCAGAAAACTGCATTATTAGAGGCTGCAATTTCACAAACATTTGAAAAGGAAATCCTTTTCCATAGACAAATTGCAAACTAGAAAATACTAAGTGCCTGTAAGGATAAGCATCATTTTGTGTTTGTTTTTATTCTTCCAAAGCAAGAATTCCCTTATTCAAACTGAAGAAGTCTAACAGTTCTTTGTTTTGTTTCATTTTTCCTACTTCAAAAGTTCTTGGTACATCAAGGGACTGGCAACCATTCCTAGTTGGCCTCTGTACTTTGCACACCCTAGAGCAATTAGCACTCATCACCAAGGCTTCAATAGGAATTAAGTGTGGGGAAAAAGGAAGTACGTTTCTGAATCAGTTGGATTAGAAGCCAAAGGATAAATAAGAGCAACCAGTATTGTAGTCTGACTCCTACTTCTCCCTGGGTTTCCTTTTGAAGAAAAGCAGGGAAGGGGGAACATTTTCTACTATAATTTTTTAGAGGTGAAATTTATTCAAATATAATATGTTTATGCATTTTGGAAGTCTGGCAATGAAAAGCAGATTACCTCTTTTGTGTCCATTCCTTCCTGGTGCCATTGCCATCATGCTGCATGCCTTAACCCAATGAAATCAGTTCATTTATTTTTCTTTTTTCATTTCCAAATCCTCATAAGCTGTCTTGTCAGTAAATAGCAGAAAGCTTAAGCTTCTTTGGACTTACACTGCAGATCTTCAATGAAATCTACAGAAACAATGAATGTTAATAATTTCCCCAAATTCTGACTCTTATTGCCTTTGACAGGGCTGTAGAGGTAGGCTACATAATCACAGCAGCCTCTCCTGAAATGCCTTGGATCATTTCTCTTTTCTGCTTTCCTGCCCCTTATATGCGGAGAAGGCAATGGCACCCCACTCCAGTACTCTTGCCTGGAAAGTCCCATGGATGGAGGAGCCTCGTAGGCTGCAGTCCATGGGGTCGCTAAAAGTCGGACACGACTGAGCGACTTCACTTTCACTTTTCACTTTCCTGCATTGGAGAAGGAAATGGCAACCCACTCCAGTGTTCTTGCCCGGAGAATCCCAGGGACAGGGGAGCCTGGTAGGCTGCCGTCTATGGGGTCGCACAGAGTTGGACACAACTGACGTGACTTAGCAACAGCAGCAGCCTCTTATATGAAGAGTACACATATTAACCTAAACCTTCTCTCTTACAGTTTAAAATAAACTGTAAATAAAAATCATTAGCTCAAACCTAGAAAAATTATCTACACCAAAGTTTGATGATAAGACCATCTCCTTACAGTTGTAATGTGGTGAATTCACACTATATCAATTTTTTTAGTATTTATTTATTTGGCTGCATTAGGTCTTAGTGGGCAGCACTCGGGATCACGCGATCTTCACTGTGGTACAGGGACTCGCTGGCTGTGGCACATGGACTCAGTAGTTGCGGCATGATGGCTTAGTTGCCCACAGGCATGTGGGATCTTAGTTCCTGGGGCAGGGATTGAACCCATGTCCTCTGCATTGCAAGGTGGCTTCTTAACCACTAGACTGCCAGGGAAGTCCCTGTATCAATTCTTTTACACCAAACTTGTTTATCCATGTACTTCTTCAGTCTTAATTGTACACCATTTAAAAATCTATTATTATTCCTCCCAGAATGTCTAAACATTTACATAGCATACCACCAGTTACAGGCTATTCTCTAGGAACTTGACCTACTTCCTCCCTTCTGTATCTGATTCCCGTTACAGATTTCCACTTCTATGTATTATCCTACCTTCAGCCTCCTAACAGATATTAAATATAGTTAGTAATTGGACAGGTCATATGCAAACCGTCTAAAGCGGCCTGATAAAATATGTAGAACATCTTTTTCCTCCAGACAACATTTCTACATTTTGAGAACAGAAAGTTCTCCAAAACACATACCAAGTGATGTGTAGCCTGACATTAAAAAGTTAAGCACAAATGAGCTGCATGCTGGGGAGAAGGAAATTATAATGAACAGAAAATACCTTGGAATTAGGATTTTGTGACCTTGACTTTATGCTGTCACTATTACAGCCCAGTTGTGTAACTTTGGACATATCACCAGATGACCTCCAATTCCCCTTCCAGAACTAAATTTCAAAGGGAATTTTAGGGAGGTGCATTTGTACAAGAGGTTACCAGAAAGTTATAGGAGTCCCATGGCCCCTGCTAACACAGCCCCACAAACTCAGTAATATTTCTTGTCTCATGTCTTTGGGAGTAAGCCATCTGGTGTAAAGTGAACTGAATTCAAAACTTGTTTATATTCCTCTAAATATATATATAGAGAGAATATACAGTTAAATTTTCAGGCAAGTGGCAAAAAAATATTTTATGATTTTAGTAGTGTTCTCCACTACAATATTGCCCTATCATAGCACTGGAGAGTCTCAGATAACATAAATCACCATGGTCTCTATTTTCAGATATCTGGAAGATGTTGACTCCTTAGACCATTCTTTCTAATTCAGTCA
This sequence comes from Bos mutus, assembly GCF_027580195.1. NCBI lineage: Eukaryota > Metazoa > Chordata > Mammalia > Artiodactyla > Bovidae > Bos > Bos mutus. The sequence goes on from NC_091622.1 coordinate 66,026,827, forward strand.
GGAAGTGGTCATGAAATGCCCCTCCTGAGTGGAAAAGCCAACTTCTAAGCAGCATCTGAGCAGAAATACTGTTACAGCGCCCATCAGTGTCCCTTCCCCTCCTAGACACCATCGCTGTCATGTAAGGGGAATAAGAAGATAGGGCTGAATTCTCAGGTGAGAAACAGCTGCTCATCTGTTGGAAAAGATTTCAGGTCTGTTATCCACTCTCTTTGCCCCACTTCTCCCACCTCTTCTCATCCCCCACTTAAACAATTAAATCTGCCAAATGTTTTAGGCACAGCCATGGCAAAAACTGAAAGTTTACTTACTGAATTGCAATCAGCATTTTAGCTATTCATATTTTTTAGAGCATGCATCGTCCCCATTCCAATCTCTAAACAAGATCCTCATTGAGCTTTCTGCACCGGGATGTTCTTAAGTTTTTCCCCCTATTTTATAAGATAACTTTCCACCTCTCAACTTCCCTGATTCTCCTGAGAGCCCCTGGCCATTCAAAACTGTTAAGACTGCCTAGAAATTCTTCCCTTCCATCATAGGCCAGTCTATGAAGGAGACAGTCTCTTTTTTGTAAAGTTAACTTAATATTCTGCCCCTCAACCTCATATACCCTATAAAAATTTCCTATGTGCAGGTGTACTCGTCACTGGGGCTTCCCAGGTGGCTCAGTGGTAAAGAATCTACCTGCCAAGCAGGAATTGTGGGTTCTATCCTTGGGTTGGGAAGATCCCCTGGAGACGGAAATGGCAACCCACTCCAGTATTCATGCCTGAACAATCCCATGGACAGGAGCCTGGCAGGCTACAGTCTATGGGGGTTGCAAAAGAATCAAACATGACTTAGGGACTAAATAACTACAACAACTCATTACTTCTCTTAAAGAAGTGGGCAAATACTACTTTTTCTGGTTTCCCTACTTTTTACCTAGAGATGGTTTCATATTTAATTTTATCTTTTTCAAAACAGAGAAGCAGTCCTAAATCTTCACATTTTCACCCAGTTGAGAGTAGTACTTATTAACATATATATCAATTAGAATTCATTCAGAAGCAAGTTAACAAAAGATACTAAAAGTAACTTTAGCAATCAAAATGTTATCTCATATAACAGTAAGTTAGAAGTAGGGTAGTTACTGGATTCATTGTTTCAATAGCCCAATGGTGTCATTTAGGACCCAAGTCTCTTCCCTAACCAGTTCTTCTTAACCCTGTATGTTATCAGCACCCATTATGGTTGCAAAGTAGCTACACTCATGCACTCATCTCAAGTGGAAGAAAATAGGAAAGCTCTGCTTTGGGTTTCTTTTTAAGAGCAAGGCCATCTTTCCCAAAACACTCCCCCAACAGTTTTCTCTTTTGTCCCATTGGCCAGGGTTAGAGTACACGCTTATTCCTGGACCAGTCTCTGGTAAAAGGAATGGGTTTATCACGACTGGTTTACAACATTAACCACCCCTGCTCCCACCCCCTACCCTACTCCCACCCCCTCACCACACCCCCGTCTGGTGCTTGGGGCAAAGGGGTGGGATGGAAAATATTTAACAAAAAGATGGAAGAATGGCTTTTGGCTAGATACCTAATGACTGTTACACATTGGTCTAAGGCATCAGAAAATACTTTCCCACCCACAATCTCCTAATATGACCTTCACTACAATGTTGTGAATATGATGACAATACCAGGATCTGGAAATAGAAGCTCAAATAAGCTAAGTGATTAACCCAAGATCTGATAACTAGTTACTGATGGAATTAGTATTCAACCTGTTTTTCTTGGCTCCAAAGGCAAAGATTTTTCCACTCACTACACTGTCTGGAATTAATCTTTTTACCATGATAATGCAGTTTGTGGGCAGTCCAAAGATAGTGGAGAATAGGGGAAAAGAGTAATTTCCCCTCTCAACAGCTCTATACTATGCCCAGTAAACATTCTTGCTCTTTTTTTAATCCTTCTCCTCCATCCTCCCTCCATCCCTCACACTAAAGCCTTTCATTATTCTCTTGAGGGAACATGCAGGACTAGTTTGTGCCACAACTAAGTAGCCTGAAGTGTGCCCATTTGCTTGAGATAGTGCCAGCATATAATTATTAATAGATCATTTCACTCTCAAAACTGTCCATTTAGATGAGCTATATAGTCATGCTAATTATGAGGTCTCATAATTCCCACATCTGGAGGATATGGGAAACATTAATGTTAACACTAACACCTTGGAGAAAATGTCCTGGCTCCCTATGAATCCTTCATTCATGATTGGCCTCAGTCTTCTTCATCACTCATGCTCATTTCTTTTCTCACCATTCCCCTTCCTCAGCTTCAAGCAAGCTAATCCTCAGGCTTTCCCTTCCTTTCCAAAGCAACAGTCACCTATCATCCCAAAATGTTCTCATTGCTGTGCTTGAATTTTTACATTTTGCCTTCAATGCCCAGATTTGCCTCCTCCCGGCTCCTCCCTTATGTTGGAGTATGAATCGGGCCAACATCATCCTACCATCTGTCCTACCGCCTGTCCATGGTAGAGTCTGTACCTACTTATTTAATAACTTATGTTGCTAAATGCAGCCATAGAGAAGCACATTTCCATAATGGATGTTACTTCAGGATTATATACAATACCTGTGAGACACGTGTCACCTACACCCTCCCCCAAGTTATTTTTAGTCCCATAGAGCCTATGTCTACAACCTCTAAATGGATTTTTTTTAATGCAGTCAAAATTGCAATTGAATCCATGTTAGGGTCTGTGCCAAGTTGTCATTGAGATTTTTTTCATTGCTTATGACTATACACATCCTAACACCACCATTCTCGATCCTGCCAGCCTAGCAGATCTTGACTTCCTAGGCTAATTACTGCTGCTTTTCCTTTATGGAAAAAGAATTTTTATTCAGAGTTTCATTTTCCCCTAATTTACCCAAGGCTGGCTTATTAAAATCTTTGAATTTAGATTCTATGAGGTGTTTACTCTTGAAGCTGGGACTATACTGCATAACCAGAACATTCCGATGTGAATTCTAGAGAATCCTCCCAGAGTATGGCATACCAAATTCCAAGAAATAAATAGAAGGTTTAAAACTGTCTAAGGGGGATGGACAGTTCTTGACATGCACCACTGTCCCTCAAGACTGCATAAAATAGATATGCAGAGAAATACCTTTTCTGCCCCTCTCAACTGTTAACTTCCCTGGTCTCCTGTTACATATAGTATTTACTTATTTGCATAAAAATACATCTTCAAGCCTTACCTCAGAGTGGCAACCAGCCATCCCAGTTTTACAAGATAATGTATTTTTTCACTTGATATTTCCCCAATTACATTGAATTGCAGCATATCCGCTTTTTTTTTAAGCTAATCAATTTCATGTTAATATGTTTCCTACATTTTTGAAATACTCACTGGATAAAGCTTGAACTATTTTGTATTTTGCAACAATGTCCCCGAGACACTTAGGGTTAAGTCCCTTGATGATGAATATATTCATTGACTATGTTGCTCAACTCATTATTTTAGAGAGGATCAATAACTCCCTTGATAAAAATAAAGTGGCATTCTTACAAAGTCAAGATTGCATGAGGGTTTTGGAAATCCCAAATGATATTAATGTTTACAGGGACTTTTTTTTTATATATCTTTAAGTAAGCTTTTTGTTTTTGACCACCAGACAGCATTTTGTGCCATTGTGATGGAATCCTATTAACTAATGTGAAATAATGTGTCATGTCATTTAAAAGGTTAATGAAAATGTAAAGTGGAAGCTTTAATACTGTCTCAATACAAATAAAACTGTTTTTGAGAGAAACTCATCTGGGTTAGGGTGGCTTGCTTGAAAATTCTCCTGGCTGTCGGTCATCTCTGAATAATTATTTCACTCCTCTGATTTTAACCAAGGAAACTCAACTTGAGGCAAAGGTCTTTATATGATGATTCAAGAGGTTTAGGAAAGCAGGACTCACTAGGGTAAAGACTGTGAAAATTACTATCTTGCCAGCAATGGAACACCTCTTTGGCTACCACCCTACCTAAAACTTGATTGAATCCAAACATGAGCTGAACTTTCCTGCTATTTTAATTCACAGCACACTGTACTACATAACTGGATCTTTCAAAAGCAGGTGCTACATGTATACAGAAAGAAATGCATACCTTCTGTTGCCTCTCAAAATCCATTATGCTAAACTCACCAAATATGTTAGAATATGTTAAATGTTTTGATCCTTGTGTTTTTTCAGTCTCCACTAATCATTTTGCTGAATTGTCTACTACCCTCCTATTGAACAGGAATTAGCTAATTCATTTCTTGAATGGCATTACAGTTCTTGTAAATAACCTCTTTGTCCATCTCTATTTTTCAGCTGGCAGAACTTTAATTACAAAGGTATATAAATTATACTATTTTAATGTTCTTTTGGTCTTTCGACATAAGCATTTGCTTTCATACATAAGCAGATATTTTGTATACCTACCAGACCACTAAAAAGCTAAATGGCAAGAATGAGTATTTCTGGAAACTTATAAAAATTTTAATGCAATGAGACAGGTTTAACCAATGCCAAGAAAGAAAAGGTAGACTCCTTACTTTTATAATTCAACTTTCTATTTTGTATCAGTATATGCTGTATTTTCTGACTGAAACTGCTGTTCTAATGAAACTTGTGATTTTCTGTAGTTTGCTTTATACATTTGAAACCAAACTTTCATACAGTGTGCTTGATTGTATACCCTTTCTGTTAGGGATTTGATTAAATATCGTAACCATTTCCTTAATTCCTTTTTACATGCTTAAAGTATTTGACGTTAGGCTGTCTCAAAAATGATCTCTGGACAAAATCCATGAAGCCTGTAGACTGTGATTTATACACATGGAAGAAATAGGTTTTCCTCTTAGCAGTGAATCAGTGACTAAGAAGCGGTTCAGTGTCTTCTGATTCCTGACCCTTCTACCCTTCATGGCCTTTTTTCTATTCATCACTCATTGAGTAATCGTGTATTCTTCTAAAATGCAAACTCAACTTCATGCAATCAGGTATGGACACAAGAAATGCTTGTGCTCTCGATTTCAGGACTAACAGTCTCATACCCTAGCTGCCACGGGACTGTAGTTTACTCAATATTTTGTTAATAATGTGGCTTTGCTATAAAATAAGTTGCTGTTTGCTTTGCTTTGGTACTACAAGGTTTTCAATGTTGCAGCAAATGAAAGGAAGAAACCATGTTTGAAGGCTGGTGTCAAAAACCATCAGCTATACTTAACAAAAGCCGTCGTGCAGCTTCTGAAATGTAGTTTACTGCTGTAAATATGTACAATTTATGTTAGCCTGTTAATTCCTAAAACACAAATAAAACTTTTTTTATTAAAAATGCCTACATATAAAAAGTTTACTTTGTACTGTTTAAAAACATGCAAGATTTCAGGCATATCTTTTTATAATCCTTAAAAATGTTTTGAATTCTGAATCTATTGTTTAGGAGCTTTTATTATAAAATTTAATACAAAACAAAATCCCTTTATTTGGAAGAAATTATTTGCAGTATTATCCAACAATTGGGGAAAAAATACCAGCACTTTTCCAGGAGTTTATTTCTATACCACTTTGATTTTTTTTTTAATATTCTTTAAGATAACATGCCTTACAAACATTTGAACATATGAAGTGTTTATATATTAGGGAACTAAAAAGAAGAAATGAAGTTTCCTTGTATTTAAAAAATGATGCCTAAAATGAATTTTAATAGCATCCATTTGTGAGGTGCATTATGTCATTTTTCTTTTAAAAATCTCCACTGTAAATAAGAATAGTAGAGTCGGCCTATTTGTCAGTCTTTCCTAATTTGAAGACTTCCAACCTCTGAACTCATTCTCTCCCTTCACAAATAATAATATGTTGACAATAAAATAATGAACTGACAAAAGGTGTGAAGCTCATTTATCTATTAATTGGTGATTAGTAGAATAGCTTTTCAGTAAGAGTCTAAATTCCAGCCTAGAGATAGATGGCTTTAACTTCCATCCAGCAAAAACTGAACATCTGCACTTGTATCATCAGAGATTTGACCTGCAGAGTAACAGGGTTTGGACATTCAACACTTCGCTACTATTTCCCGAAGATGATGTAATACAACGGGAGAAATAAATGGCCATCCAGTTTTAAACTAGAAAATAACAAGCATATATGTAACATGTTTAGGAGTTACTATAAGGATTATAGATATAAGAAGCTAGTGAAAGATAGGTATTTGTGTGTGTGTGTGTGTGTGTGTGTGTTGTCACTAGTACCAGCCAAGGATATGGAGAAATTGGAACCCTTGTGTATTGTTGATGGCAATGTAAAATTATGTCATGGTTATGGAAAACAGTATGGAGATTTCTTAAAAACAGACCTACCATGTCATTCAACAATCCCATGTCAAGGTTACTTATCCAGAATAATTGGAAACAGGCTCTCGAAAAGATATCTGTACTCCTATGCTAACTGCAGCATTTGTCACAATAGCCAAGAGGTGAAAACCCATTTAATTGTCCATTGATAGACAAATGGATTTTTTTGTGGTATATACATATAATAGGATATTATTCAGCATTTCATAAAAGAAGGAAATCCTGGGGACATTATAGTAAACATATGAAATATGCTAGTTATAGGACAAAGGCTGCATGATCCCACTTATATGAAATATCAAAAGTAGTCCAATTCTTGAACCAGAAAGCAGAATGGGGATTGTTAAAGACTGGAGGAGGGGGAAACAGGGAGCTGCTGTTCAGGGATAGTGTTTCAGTGCTGTGCAACAATGCATGTAGAGTTAACAATACTGTGAAAAAGTGAGTCACTCAGTCATGTCCAACTCTTTGCAACCCCATGGACTGTAGCCCACCAGGCTCCTCGGTCCATGGAATTCTCCAGGCAAGAACACTGGAGTGGGTAGCCATTCCTTTCTCCAGAAGATCTTCCTGACCCAGAGATCAAACTTGAATCTCCTGCATTTCAGGCAGACTGTTTATCATCGACATGTATTGCAAGCTTAAACATTTGTTAAAGAGAGTAGACTTTTTGTTTATGTTTTTTAACCACAATTTTTTTAAAAAAAAAGAAAAAAATGCAAAGTGGTATGGCCACTTTGAAATAGTTTGACAGTATCCTACAATATTAAATACGGTTGTGCAAAATGGTTGAGCAATCACATTCCTGGGTATTAGTTTGAAAACTTATGTCCACATAAACACCTACCTGTGCATGGTTACAACGGCTATATTCATAACTGCCCCCCAAATGAAAAGAACCAATTTCCTTCAATAGGTGAGTATAAATGGTGGTATATCTATACAATGAAGTATTATCAAAGGGAAAACAGAAATGAATTATTGAGGCAAAAAGACCTAGAAGAAAACCATACTTACTGCTAAGTGAAAGAAGCCAGTCTGAAGACTATACACTATATGATTCCAATTACATGACATTCTGAAAAAGGCAAAACTATAAAGACATTAAGAAAAATCACCAGTTGTCTGGGGAGCAGAGGAAGGTGGAGAGGGATGAATTGATAAAAGCATTTTTAGGGTGTTGAACTATTCTGTAGAGTCAGAAGATGTGTTAGTTCACAACCTCAAGGGCAATCTGAAACCAGCCCCCCAACTCCCATCCACATAGGGCAAGGAGAGAACTAAGAAAGAGATGAACCACTCCAGAGTGGCAGGTGGTGGCTTTAACAAACAAGGCAATGTACGAGACTTGTCTTGGGCAACTAGATCTCTGCAACCCGCCCAAATCTTAAAAGTTAACACAGAAGCTTTAACTGAGTTTAGTTAGTTTAGTTTAGTCTCAATAGCTCATTATTATCTCAGGCAGGATCCTTGGGGCACCTTCTGGGAGTAGAAAAAGCAAGCAGAATGCATATTCCAAGGGCAGGGGTGGGGATAAGGAGCCTCTTGTTTCCTGGGTCCAGCTCTCAGGTCAACAGATGGTCACATCCTCTTGATGACCTCCCTCAACAACATGACATCAGGCATTCGTCACAACTCAGAACCATTCAACACAAAGAATAAACCTTAATATATGCAAATTTAAATTTAGAAGTTGGAGGATCCCAGTAAAGAAGATAGATTATGTTCAAAAAAAATCTAACAGCATTACAAATGTATACAACCACCTCAGGAAGGCAGTGGGAAGAAAAGGTCTTGACCTCAGTGACTTGGAAATGAGTGAAGTTCGGTTTCTAATACAATTCTTCAGTGAACTGAACCAGTGCTTTTGAAAGAAATGGTTGATTCTGGGACTCAGCAGGTCACTGACAAGATGAATGTGGAGCATCTTGTATTGCCAGAAAGTTAAGGAGATAATATAAAACAAATAAATAAAATCCACCTCCACTGACAGGAGTACGTCAAAGGGACAAAGGAACCAAGTGGAGAGCTCCACATGGCCGATGCTGGAACAATTTCAGTAATAAAATAAGTGATAATCGGATTATAACCCAAAGTGTAAAATAAATATCCATGAGTCCATACTATATAAGTATATAGTGGTATGGCCACTTTGAAATAGTTTCAGTATCCTACAAATTAAATACGGTTGGCAAAATGGTTGAGCAATCACATTCCTGGGTATTAGTTTGAAAACTTATGTCCACATAAACACCTACCTGTGCATGGTTACAACGGCTATATTCATAACTGCCCCCCAAATGAAAAGAACCAATTTCCTTCAATAGGTGAGTATAAATGGTGGTATATCTATACAATGAAGTATTATCAAAGGGAAAACAGAAATGAATTATTGAGGCAAAAAGACCTAGAAGAAAACCATACTTACTGCTAAGTGAAAGAAGCCAGTCTGAAGACTATACACTATATGATTCCAATTACATGACATTCTGAAAAAGGCAAAACTATAAAGACATTAAGAAAAATCACCAGTTGTCTGGGGAGCAGAGGAAGGTGGAGAGGGATGAATTGATAAAAGCATTTTTAGGGTGTTGAACTATTCTGTAGAGTCAGAAGATGTGTTGTTCACAACCTCAAGGGCAATCTGAAACCAGCCCCCAACTCCCATCCACATAGGGCAAGGAGAGAACTAAGAAAGAGATGAACCACTCCCAGAGTGGCAGGTGGTTTAACAAACAAGGCAATGTACGAGACTTGTCTTGGGCAACTAGATCTCTGCAACCCGCCCCAAATCTTAAAAGTTAACACAGAAGCTTTAACTGAGTTTAGTTAGTTTAGTTTAGTCTCAATAGCTCATTATTATCTCAGGCAGGATCCTTGGGGCACCTTCTGGGAGTAGAAAAAGCAAGCAGAATGCATATTCCAAGGGCAGGGGTGGGGATAAGGAGCCTCTTGTTTCCTGGGTCCAGCTCTCAGGTCAACAGATGGTCACATCCTCTTGATGACCTCCCTCAACAACATGACATCAGGCATTCGTCACAACTCAGAACCATTCAACACAAAGAATAAACCTTAATATATGCAAATTTAAATTTAGAAGTTGGAGGATCCCAGTAAAGAAGATAGATTATGTTCAAAAAAAATCTAACAGCATTACAAATGTATACAACCACCTCAGGAAGGCAGTGGGAAGAAAAGGTCTTGACCTCAGTGACTTGAAATGAGTGAAGTTCGGTTTCTAATACCATTCTTCAGTGAACTGAACCAGTGCTTTTGAAAGAAATGGTTGATTCTGGGACTCAGCAGGTCACTGACAAGATGAATGGAGCATCTTGTATTGCCAGAAAGTTAAGGAGATAATATAAAACAAATAAATAAAATCCACCTCCACTGACAGGAGTACGTCAAAGGGACAAAGGAACCAAGTGGAGAGCTCCACATGGCGATGCTCCTTGCAGTCAAGGACTCTCAGAGTCTTCTCCAACACCACAGTTCAAAAGCATCAATTCTTTGGCACTCAGCCTTCTTCACAGTCAACTCTCACATCCATACATGACCACAGGAAAAAACCATAGCCTTGACTAGGCGGACCTTTGTTGCTCCCCCAAAACCCATACCTGCAGTGTAAATAGGAGAAAAAAATTAAACTCCAATAGAGAAGCATCCTGCAAAGTATCTCAGCCATAGTCCTCAAACTGTTGAGGTCATCAAAAACAAGGAAAGTATGGGCAGTTATCAAAACAAGAGATGCCTAAGGAGACATGACAATCATGAAATGGAATTCTGGAACAGAAACAGGATATTAGGTAAAAACTTAGGAAATCTGAATAAACCATGGAATTTAGTAAATAATAATGTATTGATATTAGTTCATCAACTATAACAGAAGGCAAAAGTTGCTCAGTCATGTCCGACTTTTTGTGACCCCGTGGACTATACAGTCCATGGAATTCCCCAGGCCAGAATACTGGAGTGGGTCGCCTTTCCCTTTTCCAGGGGATCTTTCCAACACAGGGATCGAACCCAGGTCTCCCGCAATGCAGGCGGATTCTTTACCAGCTGAGTCACAAGGGAAGCCCAAGAATACAGGAGTGGGTAGCTTATCCCTTCTCCAGAGGATCTTCCTGACCCAAGAATTGAATTGGGATCTCTTGCACTGCAGGCAGATTCCCTAAGCTACGGGGGAGCCCAACTATATCAAATGTACCACACTAATATAAAATGTTAATAATAGTGGTGTTAATAACTGGATGTGGTGTATATGAGATCTCTTTGTAATATATGCTTGATTTTTATATATATCCAAAACTATCCTAAAAAAATAAACTATTAGAGAACAAGATGGAAGAGGAGCAGGTAGACGTGGAGTACATCTCTCTCCACGGATACATCAGAAATACACCTTCAGACACAGAAGTGCATGCAGAACTCCAGCTGACAGTAGACAGGAATTCTTGACCAGAGGAAAAGAATATATAGACCCACACAAAACTTGGTAGGACCAAAGAACTAGGGGGAAAAACAGGAGTGTTACTAGGACTAGACCTGCCCTCAGTGGGTGGCAGAACTGAAGCAGGGGTCCGATCCCCACATCAGGGCAACTGTCTGAGTCAGAGGAGAAACATTTAAGGCTGAGAGTGAAACAGCTGATCTGTGGCAGCCTAAATGGAATGAGAATCAGACAGTCCTAGCCGCAGCCATATGTACCCAGGGATGCAGGGCCGCTAGAAGGCGCAGGGGCTGGGAGCTGGAGCTGAGATTGAGGAGCAATCCCAAGGCAAGGGCTACTGTTGACAGACGGAGGGGATGTGAAGGAGGAGATTGTGGTGGGAAATGCCTGTGGAGGAAACCAGACAGCCAAGGAAGCAAGGCAATACTGCTGAGTCACAAGTAGAGGATAGAGCCATCACCATAGCCTCTCTGTCCCCACATGCCAGCACTGGCAGCTGAATAATAGAGGCTGGTCCCTCAGGAGTCTGACACCCAACTATAGACTAGGACCCCACCCAGTTTAGTTCAGTTTAGTCCTTCAGTCATGTCCAACACTTTACGACCCCATGGACTGCAGCACAGAGGATTCCCTGTCCATCACCAACTCCCAGAGCTTGCTCAAACTCACATCCATCTACTCGGTGATACCATCCAACCATCTCATCCTCTGTCCTTCCTATCTACTCCTGCCTGAAGTCTTTCCCAGCATTAGGGTCTTTTCCAATGAGTCAGTTCTTCACATCAGGTGACCAAAGGATTGGAGTTTCAGCTATAGCGTCAGTCCTTCCAATGAACATTCAAGTCTGATTTCCTTTAGGATTGACTGGTTGGATCTCCTTGCAGTCCAAGGGACTGTCAAGAGTCTTCTCCAAAACCACAGTTCAAAAGCATCAATTCTTTGATGTTCTTTATGGTCCAACTCTACATCCATACATGACTACTGGAAAAACCACAGCTTTGACTAGACGAAACTTTGTTGGAAAAGTAATGTCTCTGCTTTTTAATATGCTGTCTAGGTTGGTCATAACTTTTCTTCCAAGGAACAAGTGTCTTTTAATTTCATGCCTGCAGTCACTATATGCAGTGATTTTGGAACCCAAGAAAATAAAGTCTCTCTCTGTTTTCCCTGTTTCCCCATCTATTTGCCATGAAGTGATGGGACCAGATGCCATGATCTTACTTTTCTGAATGTTGAGCTTTAAGCCAACTTTTCACTCTCCTCTTTCACTTTCATCAAGAGGCTCTTTAGTTCTTCTTCACTTTCTGCCATATGGGTGGTGTTATTTGCATATCTGAGGTTATAGATATTTCTCCCGGCAATCTTGATCCAGCTTATGCTTCTCCCAGCTGGCATTTCACATGGTGTGCTCTGCATATAAGTTAAATAAGCAGGGTAACAATACACAGCCTTGACGTACTCCTTTCCGATTTGGAACCAGTCCATTGTTCCTGTCCAGTTCTAACTGTTGCTTCTTGACCTGCACACAAACTTTTCAGGAGGCAGGTCAGGTGGTCTGCTATTCCCATCTCTTTCAGAGTTCTTCACAGTTTATTGTGATCCACACAGTCAAAGGCTTTGGCATAATCAATAAAGCAGATGTTTTTCTGGAACTCTCTCGCTTTTTCGATGATCCAGCAGATGTTGGCAATTTGATCTCTGGTTCCTCTGCCTTTTCTAAAACCAGCTTGAACATCTGGAAGTTCACAGTTCACGTATTGCTGAAGCCTGGCTTGGAGAATTTTGAGCATTACTTGACTAGCATGTGAGATGAGTGCAATTGTGTGGTAGTTTGAGCATTCTTTGGCATTGCCTTTCTTTGAGATTGGAATGAAAACTGACCTTTTCCAGTCCTGTGGCCACTGCTGAGTTTTCCACATTTGCTGGCATACTGAGTGCAGCACTTTCACAGCATCATCTTTTAGGATTTGAAATAGCTCAACTGGAATTCCATCACCTCCACTAGCTTTGTTCATAGTGATGCTTCCTAAGGCCCACTTGACTTCACATTCCAGGATGTCTGGCTCTAGATGAGTGATTACACCATCATGGTTATCTGGATCATGAAGATTTTTTTTTTTTTATAGCTCTTCTGTGTACTCTTGCCACCTCTTCTTAATATCTTCTGCTTCTGTTAGGTCCATACCATTTCTATCCTTTATTGTGCCCATCTTTGCATGTAATATTCCCTTGGTATCTCTAATTATCTTGACAAGATCTCTAGACTTTCCCATTCTATTGTTTACATCTATTTCTTTGCATTGATCACTGAGGATGTCTTTCTTATCACTTCTTATTCTTTATAACTCTGCATTCAAATGGGTATCTTTCCTTTTCTCCTTTGCCTTTTGATTCTCTTTTCTCAGCTACTTGTAAGGTCCCTTCAGACAACCTTGTTGCCTTTTTGCATTTCTTTTTCTTGGGGATGGTCTTGATCCATGCCTCCTATATGATGTCATGAACCTCTGTCCATAGTTCTTCAGGCAGTCTTGTCTATCAGATCTAATCCCTTGAATCTATTTCTCATTTCCATTGTATAACTGTAAGGGATTTGATTTAGATCATACCTGAATGGTCTAGTGATTTTCCCTACTTTCTTCAACTTAAATCTGAATTTCATACCCTTTTAGAGCACTATTATTTCCTGCTGCTGAGCAGCCAACTCCCTTGAGGACCCAGTGCTGCTAGATCCTGTGACCCAAGTAGCTGCACCACCTCTGCACCTGGCCCTCACTAGGGCAGACCCAAGTCCTCCAGGGAAGTCTCTGGAGAAAACCCCATTGGACGACCCACATGCAGAGGTGGAAATAAAACCACAACTGAAACCCAGGTGCAGTGTGGCTAAGGAAGAAGACCCAAAACTTTCCCACCAGCTGTACAAGCTACAGATTAAATCCACATGATCAACTAGGCAGACTGTGTGTTTACAGAATATATAAAAGAACACTGAGAGCTCACACAAAAGAAAATGCACTTGTTCTGATAGCTGTGCGCATTGGAGGCAAGAACACACAGGAGTACGACTAGCTTAGAATCTGAGCTGCCCCTCAGCAGGTGCAGAGACCAGCAGTGCTGGAGGGTATCCTAGGGAGGCGAGGTGGACTGTGACTTCCAGCCAGATAAAGGATCCTAATAGCAGTGACTCAAGAAAAACATTTACTATTCTTTTGACTTGTTCTATAGTTTCTTTTGGATTTTTTTTTTCCTTTTCCCACCACCCCCTCTGTTGTATTTGTCAATTTTATTGGCACTATGAAATTTAATTGAGTTCTTGAGGTTTTTTTTTTTTTTTCTTTCAATTGCATGTTTTATTGTTATAAACCTCTGCCTCTACATTGGGCTTTTGTAGTTTTGTGGAGTTTCCTTTTTTTTTTCTAATTTTTTTAAACCTATTATTTTTTTACATTTATTCCTTTGTTTGCTTTTCCTATTGTTCTTTTCCTCTTACAGTTAATCTTTTATGTGTATAAATCTTTATCTAATTCGATTTAACTTTGCATATCTATTCTCTCTTTCCTTTCTGTTCAACATATTTGTTAGTTTTGCTTTCACTGCTTTATTCCCCACTCAGCACCTTGCTTTAGTTTTGTTTTCCAGTTTGTGCTTTAGTTAGTTTTGTTCTTAACTGGTATATGTAAATTGGGGTTTCCTTTGTTTACTGGGTCAATCTACTGTACTTTATTTTTGTTGGATCGTTTTGATTTTGCTTATGGATGTATATGTGTATATTCCATTATTTTAATTATTATTTGCCTGATTTTCTGGGTTCATCTTTGATTTCTCATTTTGGGTATTTGTTTTAATCTCACTTAATGCCATAACAAACCATTTGTGAAATCTTCGTACCTGACCAGAGATCAAGCCCTGACCCTTTGGAGTGGGAGCACTGACTCCAAGACCCTAGACTACCAGAGAACTAACCATAGGGAGTATCAAATAGTGAGAACTCATACAAAGGAAACCACTTGAATACAAGACCCTGCATAACCCAACCACAAGTAGCAACCTGTACAGGACGCCTCACCAAAGAACAAAACAAAAATACAAGCCCAATCATCAGCAGACAGGATTACCACCTCACTCAGCCTGGCTCATCAGAAGAAAAACAAAACAAAACAAAAACTCAGCACAAATCTCACCCTATACAAAGCTTACACAAACCACTGCACCAACCTTCAGTTCAGTTCAGTCATTCAGTCCTGTCTGACTCTCTGCAACCCCATGAATCGCAGCACACCAGACCTCCCTGTCCATCACCAACTCCCGGAGTATACCCAAACTCATGTCCATTGAGTTGGTGATGCCATCCAACCATCTCATCCTCTGTCATCCCCTTCTCCTCCTGGCCTCCATCATTTCCAGCATGAGGGTCTTTTCAAATGAGTCAGCTCTTCGCCTCAGGTGGCCAAAGTTTTGGAGTTTCAGCTTCAACATCATTCCTTCCAATGAACACCCAGGACTGATCTCCTTTAGGATGGACTGGTTGGATCTCCTTGCAGTCCAAGACACTCTCAAGAGTCTTCTCCAACACCACAGTTCAAAAGGATCAATTCTTCAGGGCTCAGCTTTCTTTATAGTCCAACTCTCACATCCATACATGACTACTGGAAAAACCATAGCCTTAACTAGACAGACAATTGTTGACAAAGTAATGTCTCTGCTTTTGAATATGCTATCTAGGTTGGTCTTAACTTTCCTTCCAAGGAGTAAGCGTCTTTTAATTTCATGGCTGCAATCACCATGTGCAGTGATTTTGGAGCCAAGAAAATAAAGTCACTCACTGTTTCCACTGTTTCCCCACCTATTTGCCATTATGTGATGGTACCAGATGCCATGATCTTAGTTCTCTGAATGTTGAGCTTTAAGCCAACTTCTTCACTCTGCTCTTTCACTTTAATCAAGAGGCTCTTTAGTTCTTCTTCACTTTCTGCCATAAGGGTGGTGTCATCTGCATATCTGAGGTTATTGATATTTCTCCCGGAAATCTTGATTCCAGCTTGTGCTTCTTCCAACCCATCGTTTCTCATGATGTACTCTGCAAATAAGTTAAATAAGCAGGGTGACAACATACAGCCTTGACATACTCCTTTTCCTATTTGTAACCAGTCTGTTGTTCCATGTCCAGTTCTAACTGTTGTTTACTGACCTGCATACAGGTTTCCCAAGAGGCAGATCAGGTGCTCTGGTAATCCCATCTCTTGAAGAATTTTCCACAGTTTATTGTGATCCACACAGTCAAAGGCTTTGGCATAGTCAATAAAGCATAAATAGATGTTTTTCTGGAACTCTCTTGCTTTTTCGATGATCCAGCAGATGTGGCAATTTGATCTCTGGTTCCTCTGCCTTTTCTAAAACCAGCTTGAACATCTAGAAGTTCACAGTTCTCGTACTGCCGAAGCCTGGCTTGGAGAATTTTGAGCATTACTTTGCTAGCACGTGAGCGTGCAATTGTGTTTGAGCATTCTTTGGCATTGCCCTTCTTTAGGATTGGAATGAAAACTGACCCTTTCCAGTCCTGTGGCCACTGGCATACTGAGTGTGGCACTTTCACAGCATCATCTTTTAGGATATGAAATAGCTGAACTGCAATTCCATCACCTCCACTAGCTTTGTTCATAGTGATGCTTCCTAAGGCCCACTTGACTTCACATTCCAGGATGTCTGGCTCTAGGTGAGTGATCACACCATCGTGATTATCTGGGTCGTGAAGATCTTTTTTGTACAGTTCTTCTGTGTACTCTTGCCATCTCTTCTTAATATCTTCTGCTTCTGTTAGGTCCATACCATTTCTATCCTTTATTGAGCCCATCTTTGCATGAAATGTTCCCTTGGTATCTCTAATTTTATTGAAGAGATCTCTAGTCTTTCCCATTCTATTATTTTCCTCTATTTCTTTGCACTTACCGTTGAGGAAGGCTTTCTTATCTCTCCTTGCTATTCTTTGGAACTCTGCATTCAAATGGGTATGCTAAGTCACTTCAGTCGTGTCCAACTCTGTGCGACCCCATAGACGGCAGCCCACCAGGCTCCCTGGTCCCTGGGATTCTCCAGGCAAGAACACTGGAGTGGGTTGCCATTTCCTCCAATGAAAGTGAAAAGTGAAAGTGAAGTCGCTCAGTCATGTCCGACCTTCAGCAACCCCATGGACTGCAGCCTGCCAGGCTCCTCCGTCCATGGGCTTTTCCAGGAAAGAGTACTGGTGCCATTGCCTTCTCTGTCAAATGGGTATATCTTTCCTTTTCTCCTTTGCTTTTTGCTTCTCTTTTCACAGCTATTTGTAAGCCCTCCCCAGACAGCCATTTTGCTTTTTTGCATTTCTTTTTCTTGGGGATGGTTTTGTCCCTGTCTCCTGCACAATGTCATGAACGTCCATTCACAGTTCATCAGGCACTCTATCAGATCTAGTCCCTTAAATCTATTTCTCACCTCCACTGAATAATCGTAAGGGATTTGATTTAGGTCATACTTGAATGGTCTAGGCACAAACCTCAGGAGGGCAGAAACCAAAAGTAAGAAACATTTCAACCCTGAAGCCTGGGAAAAGGAGAGCTCAAACACAGTAACTTTAAATATATATATATATTGAAAAGACAGAGAAATACTGCACAAATGAAGGAACAAACTAGAAGCACAGAAGTCCAAATAAATGAAGAGGAAATAGGCAAACTACCTGAAAAAGAATTCAGAATAATGAGAGTAAACATGACCGAAAACCCTGAAAACAGAATGGAGAAAACACAAGAATCAATTAACAAAGACCTAGAAGAACTGAGGAATAAACATACAGAGAGACTAACAACACAATTACTGAAATTAAAAATACTCTAGAAGGAATCTAAAGCAGAATATCTGAAGAAGAACAAATCATTGGGTTGGAAGATAAAATGGTGGAAATAATTTCTGAACAGTAGAATAAAGTAAAA
This sequence comes from Bos mutus, assembly GCF_027580195.1. Classification (NCBI taxonomy): domain Eukaryota; kingdom Metazoa; phylum Chordata; class Mammalia; order Artiodactyla; family Bovidae; genus Bos; species Bos mutus. Next base: position 66,044,615 of record NC_091622.1, read on the forward strand.
AGAGTGAAAATAACTGAGGATAGTCTCAGAGATCTCTGGGACAATATCAAATGCAACAACATTCAAATTACAGTGGTCACAGAAGAAGAAGAGAAAAAGAAGGTATGAGAAATTTTTTGAAGAAATTATAGTTGAAAATTTCCCCAACATGGAAAAGAAAATAGTCAATCAGGTCCAAGAGGCACAAAGAGTCCTACACAGGATAAACCCAAGGAGAAACACACCAAGACACATACTAATCAAACTAACAAAGACTAAACACAAATAAAGAATATTAAAAGCTACAAGGGAGAAGCAACAAGTAACATACAAGGGAAACCCCATGCACTTAACAGCTGATCTTTCAGCAGAAACCCTGCAGGCCAAAAGGAAATGGCAGGATATACTTAAAGTACTGAAAGGGAAAAATCTGCAACCAAGATTACTCTACCTGTCAAGTATCTCATTCAAAATTGAGGGAAAAATCCAAAGCTTTTCAGACAAGCAAAAGTTAAGAGAATCCAATACCACCAAACCAGCTTTACAACAAATCTTAAAGTGACTTATATAGTCAAGAAATACAAGAGAAGAAAAAGATCTACACAATCAAAACCTCAAACAATTAAGAAAAACGGCAATAGAAACATATATATCAATAATTACTTTAAATGTAAATGGATTAAATGCTCCAACCAAAAGACACAGATTGGCTGAACAGGTACAAAAACAAGACCCATATATATGCTGTGTACAAGAAACCCACTTCAGACCTAGAGACACATATAGACTGAAAGTGAGAGGATGGAAAAATATATTCCATGCAAATGGAAAGCAAAAGAAAGCTGGAGTAGCAATCCTCATATCAGACAAAACAGACCTTAAAATAAGATTACAAGAAATAAGGAAGGACACTACATAATGATCAAGGGATCAATCCAAGAGGAAGACATAACAATAGTAAATATCTATGCACCCAACATAGGAGCAGCTCAATACATAAGACAAACACTAACAGACATAAAGGGAGAAATTGACAGTACACAATAGTACTAGGAGACTTTAACATCCCACTCACACAATGGACAGATCATCAAAACAAAATTGATAAGGAAACACAAGTCTTAAATGATACATTAGATGAGATGGATCTCATTGATATCTTCAGGACATTCCATCCAAATGCAGAAGAATCCACCTTTTTCTCAAGTGCACATGGAACATTCTCCAGGACAGACCACATCTTGGGTCACAAATCAAACCTCAGTAAATTTAAGAAAATTGAAATCGTATCAGCCATCTTTTCCTACCACAACGCTATGAGACTAGGTATCAATTACAAAAAAAAAAAAAAAAACTAAAAAACATGAATACATGGAAATTAAACAATACGTTTCTAAATAACCAACAGGTTACTGAAGAAATCAAAAAGGAAATTAAAAAATTTCTAGAAACAAATGACAATGAAAATATGACAACTCAAAAACTATGGGATGCAGCAAAAGCAGTTCTAAGAGGGAAGTTTATAGCAATACAATCCTACCTCAAGAAACAAGAAAAACATTGAATATACAACCTAACTTTACACCTAAAACAACTGGAAAAAGAACAACAACAACAACAAAAAAACCAAAATTAGTAGAAGGAAAGAAATCATAAAGATCTAAGCAGAAATAAATGAAAAAGAAATGAAATAATAGTAAAGATTAATAAAACTAAAAGCTGGTTCTTTGAGAAGATAAAATTGACAAACCTTTAGCCAGACTCATCAAGGGAAAGAGAGAAGAATCAAATCAACAAAATTAGAAATGAAAAAGGAGAGGTTACAACAGACAATGCAGAAATACAAAGGATTATAAGAGACTATTATGAAGAACTATACGGCAATAAAATGGATAACCTGGAAGAAATGAACAGATTCTTAGAAAAGTTCAACCTTCTAAGACTGAACCAGGAAGAAACAAAAATTATGAACAACCCAATTACAAGCACTGAAATTTAAGCTGGGATCAAAAATCTCCCAAAAAACAAAAGCCCAGGACCAGATGGCTTCACAGAATTCTATCAAACATTTAGAGAAGAGCTAATGCCTATCCTTCTAAAACTCTTTCAAAAAATTGCAGAGGAAGGAACACTTCCAAACTCATTTCTACGAGGGCACCATCACCCTGATACCAAAACCAAAGACAACACAGAAAAAGAAAACTACAGGCCAGTATCACTGATGAACACACATGCAAAAATCCTCAACAGAATTTTAGCAAACAGAATTCAGCAACACATCAAAAAGTTCATACACCATGATCAAGTTGGGTTTATTCCAGGGATGCAAGGATTCTTTCATATATGTAAATCAATCAATGTGATACACCATATTAACAAAGTGAAAGATAAAAACCATATGATTATCTCAATAGATGCAGAAAAAGCCTTTGACAAAATTCAGCACCCATTTATGATTAAAACTCTTCAATAAATGGGCATAGAAGGAACCTATCTCAACATAGTAAAAGTCATACACGATAAGCTTACGGCAAACATTATTCTCAGTGGTGAAAAACTGAAAGTATTCTGCCTAAGATCAGGAACAAGACAATGGTGTCCACTTTCACCACTATTATTCAACATAGTTCTGGAAGTCCTAGCAACAGCAATCAGAGAAGAAAAAGAAACAAAAGGAATCCAGATGGGAAAAGAAGAATTAAAGCTCTCACTTCTGCAGATGACATGATATGGTACATAGAAAACCCTAAAGATAGTGTCAGAAAATTACTAGAGCTAATCAGTGAATTCAGCAAAGTTTCAGGATACAAAATCAACACACAGAAATCACTTGCATTTCTATATACTAACAATGAAGAATCAGAAAGAGAAATTAAGGAATCAATCCCATTCACCATTGCAAAAAAAAAGAATTACGTATCTAGGAATAAACTTACCTAAGGAGACAAAAGAACTGTACACAGAAAATTAGACACTGATGAAAGAAATCAAAATGACATAAACAGATGGAGAGATATTCCATGTTCCTGGGTACAAAGAATCAATATTGTGAAAATAACTACACTACCAAATGCAATCTATAGATTCAATGTGATCCCTACCAAATGACCAATGGCATTTTTCACAGAACTAGAAAAAAAATTTTTCACAATTTATATGGAAACACAAAAGACCCCAAAGAGCCAAAGCAGTTTTGAGAAAGAAGAATGGAGCTGGAGGAATCAACCTTCCTGAGTTCAGATACTACAAAGCAACAATCATCAAGACAGTATGGTACTGGCACAAAATCAGAATATAGATGAATGGAACAAGATAGAAAGCCCAGAAATAAACCCATGCACCTATGGGTGCCTTATTTTTGACAAAAGAGGCAAGAATATTCAATGGGGAAAAGACAGCCTCTTGGGAAAACTGGACAGCTGCATGTAAAACAATGTAATTATAACACCTCCTAACACCACACACAAAGATCAACTCAAAATGGATTAAAGACCTAAATGTAAGACCAGAAACTATAAAACTCTTAGAGAAAAACACAGGCAGAACACTCGATGACATAAATCAAAGCAAGATCCTCTATGACCCACCTCCTAGAGTAATGCAAATAAAAACAAAAGTAAACAAGTGGAACCTGATTAAACTTAAAAGCTTTTGCACAGCAAAGGAAACTATAAGCAAGGTGAAGAGACAGCCTTCAGAATGGGAGAAAACAGCAGCAAATGAAACAACTGACAAAGGATTAATTTCCAAAATATACAAACAGCTCATACAACTCAATACCAGGAAAACTAACAACCCAATCAAAAAGTGGGAAAAGACCTAAACAGACATTTCTCCAAAGACATACAGATGGCTAACAAACACGTGAAAAGATGCTCAACATCACTCATTATTAAGAGAAAAGCAAATCAAAAGTACAATGAGCTATGACCTCACACTGGTCAGAATGGCCATCATCAAAAAGTCTACAAACAATGAATGCTGGAGAGCGTGTGAAGAGGGAACGCTCTTGCACTGCTGGTGAGAATGTAAATTGATACAGCCACTATGGAAGACAGTATGGGGATTCCTTAAAAAACTAGGAATAAAACCACCATATGACCCAGCAATCCCACTTCTAGGCATATACCCTGAGGAAACCAAAGCTGAAAAAGATACATGTCCCATTTTTCATTGCAGCACTATTTACAATAGCTAGAACATGGAAGCAACCTAGACGTCCATTGACAGATGAATGGATAAAGGTTTGGTACATATACAGCATGCAATTATTATTTAGCCATAAAAAGGTACGCATTTGAGTCAGTTCTAATGAGGTGGATGAACCTAGAACCTATTATACAGAGTGAAGTTAATCAGAAAGAGAAGAATAAATATTGTATATTAATGCATATATACAGAATCTAGAAAGATGGTACTGAAGAATTTATTTGCAGGGCAGCAATGGAAAAACAGACATAGAGAACAGACTTATGGACACAGGGAGAGGGGAGGAGAGGGTGAGATGTATGGAAAGAGTAACATGGAAACTTACATCACCATATGTAAAATAGATAGCCAACCAGAATTTGCTGTATGACTCAGGAAACTCAAACAGGGGCTCTGTATCAACCTAGAGGGGTGGGATGGGGAGGGAGATGGGAGGTTGAAGAAGGAGGGGATATATGTATACCTAAGACTGATTCATGTTGAGGTTTGACAGAAAACAACAAAACTCTGTAGAGCAATTATCCTTCAATTAAAATATAAATAAACTATTAAAAATGAAAAAAAAAGATAAACCACAAATTAGAAGAGAATACTTAAATATTTTCAAGGCATATATGTGATAAAATTTATATTCAGGCTATGTAAAAAATTTCCCCAAATTCAAAAATAAGAAAACAACCAAATTTTAAAATGGCAACAGATCTGAACAGAGACTTCACCAAAGATGCACAGATGACAAAAAAGCACATGGAAAAGACATTCAACATCATTAGCCATTAGGGAAAAGAATATTATTAAAACCACAATGAGATACCACAACACACCTATTCAGTTCAGTCAGTTCAGTTCAGTCGCTCAGTCGTGTCCAACTCTTTGCGCACGCCAGGCCTCCCTGTCCATCACCAACTCCTGGAGTTCACGCAAACTCACGTCCATCGAGTCGGTGATGCCATCCAGCCATCTCATCCTCTGTCGTCCCCTTCTCCTCCTGCCCCCAATCCCTTCCAGCATCAGAGTCTTTTCCAATGAGTCAACTCTTCACATCAGGTGGCCAAAGTACTGGAGTTTCAGCTTTAGCATCACTCCTTCCAAAGAACACCAAGGACTGATCTTCTTGCAGTCCAAGGGACTCTCACGAGTCTTCTCCAACACCACAGTTCAAAGGCATCAATTCTTCAGTGCTCAGCTTTCTTCACAGTCCAACTCTTACATCCATACTTGACCACTGGAAAAACCATAGCCTTGACTAGACGGACCTTTGTTGGCAAAGTAATGTCTCTGCTTTTGAATATGCTGTCTAGGTTGGTCATAACTTTCCTTCCAAGGAGTAAGCGTCTTTTAATTTCATGACTGCAATCACCACTTGCAGTGATTTTGGAGCCCCAAAAAATAAAGTCTGACACTGTTTCCACTGTTTCCCCAGCTATTTCCCATGAAGTGATGGGACCAGAAGTTGTGTTTTGTTTTGTTTTTTAACACACCTATTAGAACAGTTGAAATTAAAAAGACTGACCACACCAAGTGTTAGCAAGAAGGTGGAGGTGGAACTCTCATAGACTGTGGCATGCAATGTAAAATGGTAAAAATTAGTTTGGAATAGTTTGGAAGTTTCCTGAAAAGATAAACATACACTTACCACATGATCCAGCTATTTCACACCTAAGTATTTACTTCCAAAAGAAAGCATATGTCCATACAAAGACACATACAAGAATATTTACAGCATTCTGTGTATTTTAATAGCCAAAAATTGTAAACAATGAAAATATCCACTAACAGGTGAACAGATAAACAAATGATGGTGGAATTCTACAACAGAACAGTTCTCAAAAATAAAATGGAAATCAACTGATAAATGTTGCAATATGGATGAACTCAAAATCAAAATCAAAGAAGCGAGATTACACACAAAAAAGAACATGCTCTATGATTCTATTTAAATTCTGGAAAATGTGAACTAATCTATAGTGGCAGGAAGTAGATTAGTGGTTGTCTAGGAGTAAAGTGGGCAAGAAGCAAGGATTACAACAAAATAGGATGACACTTTCAGGAATGATTGGTTGCTCACCATCTTGATTGATGTGATGCTTTCCTGTGCTCATGTGCTCTGTCGTCTCTGACTCTTTGCAGCCCTGTGGACTGTAGCCCACCAGGTTCCTCTACCTGTCGTATTTCCCAGGCAAGAATACTGGAGTGGGTTGCCATTTCCTACTCCAGAAGCTTTCCTGGGTACGTATATGTCAAAACTGCTCAGACTGTCCACTTTAAATGTGTGTAGTTTATTTCAGTCATATTTCAATAAAGTATTTAAATATGCTGATATAGTAAAATGTAGTGAGAGGACTAAGAAGAGTAAGTTTTTTTTCCTTCTCAAAGGAAGGACTGTGTGGAGCGTTGAAATCCAGGACCTTAGATCAGTCAGTATTATTGGACGTGCTTGTCTGCAAGCTGTTACTGGTGGTGGTGGTGCTTTAGTCACTAAGTTGTATCTGACTTTTGTGACCCCATGGACTGTAGCCCACCAGGCTTCTCTGTCCGTGGGATTCTCCAGGCAAGAATACTGGAGTGGATTGCCATTTCCTTCTCCACTGTAACTTGTACATAACATCATAAGGAATTTGCTGCTGCTGCTAAGTCGCTTCAGTCATGTCCGACTCTGTGCGACCCCAGAGACGATAGCCCACCAGGCTCCCCCGTCCCTGGGATTCTCCAGACAAGAACACTGGAGTGGATTGCCATTTCCTTCTCCACTGTTACTGGTACACAGCATCATAAGGAATTTGCACAAGAAGGTAAATCAACTACTACCTCCCTAAGCACACTGGTTAGTTCAGCTGATTTTTTTTTTTTTTTTTATGGCCAAAATTTCTCAATGAAAAAGAAGTATACTGAAGAACATTCTGGCACAAACTCCACATCTAATCACCAAGCTGTAACAAACAGTTCACAGAGTGGCATTATCTAGACCACACTCACATTTATTAATCTCCCTAAATCTATATATTCATCTGTATGAGAATAATAGGGATTGCTCTGGACACCTCAAGTAACAGTCTGATGCTCTAATGAGTTATAAAGCTTGCAAAACAGCAGGTGCCAATGATGCATCATACTGCATTATGTAGGAATTAATTTGAAAATACAGCAAAACATAAAGATAATATATTTTTATGTGCTCAGAATGCTTGTTTCTAAAGGTCACTGAAATTAAAAATGGTTTGCTTTCCAATGAAGTTGTTAACATCCAGAACTTCATTAAGTTTACACCCAAATAAGAATTCACAATAAACAGGAACCTATATAGTCTTAGCAGATATTGGAGTAATAAAGTATATACTATACAGTGACACATATTCTTTTTATCAGAGCATAGTCTCCTGAACAGACACAGAAATGCAGAAGTAAGTAACAGTGTTGTTTTCACTTTTATCTATGCTCAAATATAATATTTTAGTTCCTAGAATTCAAAATTCAAAATTGTTCACCCAGATTCAGTTTTTTTTTTTCCTTCCAGTTCAAGTCTGGAGAGCTTCTCTATAAAATTTTACATTTTATAACTTATCCTTTGAAATATGAGAAAAGCATGGAATCTCCTGAGTTAGATGCAGCTTATACATTCTTTAAAAATTATTTTTAAAAAAATATCACAAGTGAACCACCAAATATATCCATAATAAACATCCTTGCTATTCACATAGTTCTTTAAGCAATATTCAAGTATATTTGTGCTTGTATGTTTACATTACTTTAGAGTCTATTTTTAGCTTACCATAAAACTCTATCTATAAAGCCTTTTCAAATATTTAACAAATGAAGCAAAACAGTCATTATGAAAATATAAACTGTGTTTACACCCTTTTCATCTTTCATGTTTTTATGCATTTCCTGTCAACCATATAATTTCCTTTTCTTTAGGGATGCTGATAAATTGTTGTCTTTGTAATCTCAACACTGCTGCTTTCTCAGCTGGCCATTCAGATTTTCTGAACACATGGTATTCTCTCTGTGCATCAGTTGTACCAGTGGAATCTGATAATGTTGGTATTCATCATTTCCAGTTATTTTAACTGCAGGACCACCTTCAAACACAAAATGGAGGAAGGGCAGCAATCAGATTATACCAGAATGATGCCAGTAGATGCTGAATGAGATGCTTTGAAATCTCTGAAGAAGGGCCTGGAGAATTGACAAGAATAACACAAAAAACACAGGCATGCAAGGATCCACGGTTCAGACTCATTCAACATTTACACCAGAACCTGCCACACACCCCTTCAGACATGCAGCCCCATCAAAAGGCAAGCCAGGCTACCAGTTTATTACTGGGCACGTGGACAAGTCATCAAGGCACTGTGATGCCCAAGTGACTGCAGAAGATGAAGTATACCGGGGTTTCAAAAAGATGGAGACAAGATGGGTCAGTGTCAAGAGAGGTGGAAAGAATAACTGACTTTAGTCCTTGAGACACAATCACTAGAGATGATGCTCAGCAAGAGGGAAAGGAACATACATAATGCAGATAAGTATTTTTTATATCTTCACAGCAGCGGTTTCTACTGTTTAAATATCATTGTTCTCATTAGTTAAACATCAGAATTGTTACTGTTATTTAGCCATTCCTTTGTAAACGCAAAGCTTTTGGTCCTTCATTAGTTTGTCTCAAACTGATATTTTCGTAACTATAAATGATATTCTGTCTCCTGAGCTTAAATTATCTACCATTTGTCCAGTTAAATAAAACAATCTTTTCTTCAAAATCATAACTATTTTTAATCATTAAATCTCTTTAGAACTAGCTAATTTCACAGCCCCAAAATTAAAAAAAAAAAATTTTATCATTAATGGGGACTAGAGCAAAACAAATTTAGCTTTTATTCCTTAAAATATAACTACTGGACAAATTATGTTCTATTAATGCAAATCAATAATAAATGTAATATCTAAAATGAGAATGCAGAACATATCAACAAAACATCTTTTGTGCTTGACATAAAGTATCAGGAACAAAACAAACTTTAAATGGAAATGATTAGCTTTTCTTATATAGCTCCAGTGGTATCAATCAAAACGTAAACATTTTGAAGCACACAACAAAATTAAAACACATACCTTATTAGCTGCTTCCAAGGAATTTATTAGCTTCTGCAGCTCTTCTTTACTCATTTCAACAGAATATGGCTTGACTTCACCATTTTCTTTTACATCCAGATAAAGGTTTAAAAGTGGCATTTGTAATGAAGCAATCTTGTCACTAGAAAGTGCAAGCTGTTTAAAATGAGAAAAACAGTAATTAATAAGTAGTTTTAAAAAGGAATATACTAAAAATGCATCAGAGCTTACGAACAACACATTAAAGAAAAAAAGAGTACTCTTGTTTGCTATGAAGTACAGGGAAATATGAAAGGAATAAAGGAAATTAAACTCATGCCAAAGCAGCACATATCTGAACAGAAAAAGAAAGGAGAGTGAATGAAAGCAAGAACATAGTTTAGGGACAACTAATTGGGATTTGTAGTAGGAGTAGATAGCTAGAGCAGTGCTATGGCTCAGAAGTACCAAAATGGGTCCAAGAAACAGAGAATTCTTAAAGAAGTGTAATGACACCAAGAGGACAAAAGTCCACATACAAAGATAAAACTAAAAACATGGTGCAGCTCAGAAATTAAGATGTGTAAATAATGAGCAGTTAACTCTCCATTAAACTAATGACAAATGTTATCAAGATACCACCTTCGATTAGAGTCAGTCAACAAAAATATGACACTTTTCCCTCTTACACTCTGTCTAAAATCAGTAGCTGAGAGGAAATGGAAGAACCAAATGTTTATGATACTGAAGCTTTTTGAAGCAAGCATCATAGTTTCACTGGCAGATGGCAAAGAGAAACTCAATTTTCCTGGAATTTGAGCCAGGAACCCATAATAACTGAATTTTGGAGTGCCAGCACTTGTAAAAATTGACTGGGGCAATGGTAAAGGACTCCTTCTGTGTGGTACATACACTGCTGCCGCTGCTGCTAAGCTGCTTCAGTCGTGTCCGAATCTGTGCGACCCCATAGACAGCAGCCCACCAGGCTCCCCCATCCCTGGGATTCTCCAGGCAAGAACACTGGAGTGGGTTACCATTTCCTTCTCCAATGCATGAAAGTGAAAAGTGAAAGTGAAGCCGCTCAGTCGTGTCCGACTCTTAGCGACCCCATGGACTCCATGCAGCCCACCAGGCTCTTCCGTCCATGGGATTTTCCAGGCAAGCGTACTGGAGTGGGGTGCCATTGCCTTCTCCGGGTACATACACTACAGGACCAAATAAACCTTCACACAACTCCTCCATTTTCTCTCTCCAAAATACAGGACTCACCATATCTGAGATTTGAAAGTATCAGCTTCAGGTTGCCCACCTCATTGTTAATTCTCTTCAGTATTTCCAATACGTGGTTTCTTAGCCTATGCTTGAGTACCAGCAATGAGGATAAGTGTGCTAACTCAAAAAGAGATTAGAATGATTTTCAGACACTCATGGAATGAGTGAGTGAAGTCGCTCAGTCATGTCTGACTCTTTTCGACCCCGTGGACTGTACCCCACCAGGCTCCTCCGTCCATGGGGATTCTCCAGGCAAGAATACTGGAGTGGGTTGCCATTTCCTTCTCCAGGGGATCTTCCCGACCCAGGGATTGAACCCAGATCTCCCGAATTGCAGGCATACACTTTAACCTCTGAGCCACCAGGGAAGCCCCAGGGGGTTAGATTATTATTTCTTAGGTTGAAATTATTGCATTGCATATACTTTAGCCTTGTCCTATCCCCCAAAGCCACAAAGCACATATCTATTCCTTCATCCACATGTCTTAAAACTTCATTTAATTAAATTTATTATAACTCTAATGTTGTTATACATGTTTTACAAGTCCACAGTGCAAGTTAACACAAAAGATGTAATTTTAATTATCTTTGATACATTTTTAAGAAAATGTATCTCAAAAACACATTTTAGATATCAGTTCAGTTCAGTCGCTCAGTAGTGTCCGACTCTTTGCAACCCCATGAATTGCAGCAAGCCAGGCCTCCCTGTCCATCACCAACTCCCAGAGTTCATTCAAACTCATGTCCATCGAGTCGGTGATGCCATCCAGCCATCTCATCCTCTCTTGTCCCCTTCTCCTCCTGCCCCCAATCCCTCCCAGCATCAGAGTCTTTTCCAACGAGTCAACTCTTCACATGAGGTGGCCAAAGTACTGGAGTTTCACCTTCAGCATCATTCCACCATCATTCCTTCCATTCTGAAGAAATCCCAGGGCTGATCTTCAGAATGGACTGGTTGGATCTCCTTGCAGTCCAAGGGACTCTCAAGAGTCTCCTCCAACACCACAGTTCAAAAGCATCAATTCTTCCGCGCTCAGCCTTCTTCACAGTCCAACTCTCACATCCGTACGTGACCACAGCCTTGACTAGACGGACCTTTGTTGGCAAAGTAATGTCTGCTTTTGAATATGCTATCTGCTGCTGCTGCTGCTAAGTCGCTTCAGTCGTGTCCAACTCTGTGTGACCCCATAGACGGCAGCCCAGCAGGCTCCCCCACCCCTGGGATTCTCCAGGCAAGAACACTGGAGTGGGTTGCCATTTCCTTCTCCAATGCATGAAAGTGAAAAGTCAAAGTGAAGTCGCTCAGTCATGTCCGACTCTAAGCGACCCCATGGACTGTGGCCCACCAGGGTCCTCCGTCCATGGGATTTTCCAGGCAAGAGTACTGGAGTGGGGTGCCATTGCCTTCTCCTTTGGTCATAACTTTCCTTCCAAGGAGTAAGTGTCTTTTTAATTTCATGGCTGCAATCACCATCTTCAGTGATTTTGGAAACCAAAAAAATAAAGTCTGCCACTGTTTCCACTGTTTCTCATCTATTTCCCATGAAGTGATGGGACCAGATGCCATGATCTTAGTTTTCTCAATGTTGAGCTTTAAGCCAACTTTTTCACTCTCCTCTTTCACTTTCATCAAGAGGCTTTTTAGTTCCTCTTCACTTTCTGCCATAAGGGTGGTGTCATCTGCACATCTGAGGTTATTGAGATTTCTCCTGGCAATCTTGATTCCAGCTTGTGCTTCTTCCAGCCCACCATTTCTCATGATGTACTCTGCATGTAAGTTAAATAAGCAGGGTGACAACATACAGCCTTGACGTACTCCTTTTCCTATTTGGAACCAGTCTGTTGTTCCGTGTCCAGGTCTAATTGTTGCTTCCTGACCTGCATATAGGTTTCTCAAGAGGCAGGTCAGGTGGTCTGGTATTCCCATCTCTTGAAAAATTTTACACAGTTTATTGTGATCCACACAGTCAAAGGCTTTGGCATAGTCAATAAAGCAGAAATAGATGTTTTTCTGGAACTCTCTTCCTTTTCCCATGATCCATATTAGATATATAATATTACAAAAAAATAACGTATTCAAAAAGTGAAACAGAAAGTATTCTCCTCCTGAAAACACTCCTGTCTGACTCTTTTTGACTCCATGGTCTGTAGCCCACCAGGCTCCTCTGCTCATGGGATTCTCCAGCAAGAATACTAGACTGGGTTGCTATTTCCTTCTCCAAATAAAAAATATAAATACTCACAAATAAATATATTCTCACCTTTATCTGCCAATCAAAATCCTGTAGTCGTGCAGAGGAAATATCAACTATTTCTTCCAACAGAGTCTTCTTGATTTCATCTTTCCTACTTTTTAAGCATTTCATGATAGCTTCTTGATGAGATGAATTCAACTGATTCAACTGTTGAGATATCTATGCAAATAAAAATAAATGGTTAGAAAATAAGTGAAAAGGCCTTTCTGTTTAAAATGTAAACAACACTTACATTGTCATTTCATATAATCTTTAAAATGGTAGTAAATGGGGAAAAAGTACTACTATGACTATAAAAAGAATAAGATGAGGATGCATAACTAGGAAACAAGAAGTTTTAACAAGGTTTTGTAAAACAGAAAGGAAAAGGGCTGACTGATGAACCAACATGGGAGTGAATACATTGGAAACCACTAAAGCTAATTTACCGATATTAACATATTAGACAAAATAGACTTTAAGGCAAGAAGACTTACAAGAAATAGAACAAGATAGTACTGGGGTTGTTCAACAGAAATACACAACAATCATAAATTTGTGTGCACCTAATAACGTGGCCTCAAAATATATAAAGCAGCAAAACTTGGCAGAAAAAGCAAAACGGGTAAATCAAGTTTCACAGAGACGCTGACCCACCTCTCAGTAATGGATGGGAAGAGAAAGCACTGTAAAGACACAGCACTGAGAAACACTTCTACTTAACCTAACTGCACACAGAGCACTACACCCTACAACCGAAAAATACATATCATCTTCTCATGTATATGGAACATTACCCAAAAGTGAACCATATGCTGAGCCATGTCACAAACCACAACAGATTTCAAAGAACTGGAATCATAGTAATTATATTTTTGAGTCATTGTGTAATTAAATAAGAACTGAACAAAACTTATTCAAATATTTTACAATTAAGCAGCATGGTAACACAGTACTAAGTGACGCAAGAAGTAAATCTTGCATAAACTCTTTCATAGGAAAAAGAAAAGAAAGTAAACAACAACAACTTCCTAATTCATTCCACAAGATGGGAATAAAACCTGGTATTTTGATAAAAACATTATAGGCAAAAAATTATGGGCCAAGATTACTCAACTATAGATGAAAAAAAATCCTAATGAAATACTGGCAAATCAAAACAAAATAAAAAAGAATAATATATCATGACCAAGTTGGATTTATTTTGGTAAGGTTACTTTAACATTCAAAAATCAGTGTAAGGCATCACATTAACAAAATAAAGGCACAGATATAAATTCAGGAAAAAAAGAATTTTATAAAATTCAATACCTACTAATTCTCAGCAAAGTACGAATCGGCGGAAGCTTCTTTAATCTAATCATTGATACCAATAAAATCATACAGCTAACATATTAAATTGTGAAATAATGAACACATACATTCTCCCTTAAGTCAGACAAGGCACTGGTTTTTTCCTTCTTTTCTAAAACTGTTCTGAAGACATTAGGCAGTGCAATAAGAGGGAAAAAAGAAATAAAAACTATTAAAATTGAAAAAGAAAATGATTACATACCAAAAAAATTCCCCCTCAAATTTATAAACCATTATATATAGTAGATAGGGGTTTCCATGGTGGCTCATATGATAAATAATTTGCCTGAAATACAGGAGACTTGGGTTTGATCCCTGGGTCAGGAAAATACTCTGGAGAAGGGAATGGTTACCCACTCCGGTATTTCTTGCCTAGAAAATTCCATGGACAGAGAAGCCTGGTGGGCTACAGTCCACGGTGTCGCAAAGAGTTGGACAAGACTGAGCAACTTACACTTCTATATAGTAAATAAATTTAAAAAGATTGTTGGACACAGAGTAAGTATACAAAAATCAACTTGGGTTTCCACATACTAGCAACATGCAATTGGAGAACAAAATTTAAGAACATCCAAAACATCAGTTACTTAGAAATAAATACAACAAAACATTTGTGAGACCTCTACACTGAGAACTACAAAATATGAGAGAGAAACTGAAGCTAATCTAAATAAATAAAGGTAATACCAAGTTCATAGATCAGAAGGCTCAATACTGTTGTCAATTCTCTCCAAAATAGTCTAGAGACTCAGTGCAACCCATGCTATGGACTTAATGTCACCTCAAAATTCATATTAAAACTCTGACCCTCAAGATGGGATCAGTTCCCTTGTAAGAAACATCAGAGAGTTTGCTCCCTCTCTCTCTGCACCTGCCCCTCGCCCCCCACAGCCATCAGAGGACACAGTGAGAAGGCAAAAATCTTCAGCAAGGAAAAAGCCCGCCCTCATCAGGGACCAGAATCAGCCAGTGCCTTAATTTTGTACTCCCTAAACTCTAGAACTGTGAGAAATTAATTCCTATTATTTAAGCTACCCATTTTAAGGTATTTTGTTGTGGCAGCCCAAGCTAATACTCTCCATCAAAATTTCAGCAGGTGTTTTGGTTAAAATTGACTGATTTTAAAATGTACCTGAAACTATGGAGGATATAGAAAAATCAAAGCTATCTTGAAGAAATATAAGGTTGAAGGTCTTCTACTATCAGATATCAAAATTTAATGTAATGCAGCTCTAATTCTACAGTAATTTAAGCCATTGTGATATGGGTAAATACAAGCAAACAGACTAATGGAGTAGAAAAAGAGTCCAGATACAGACCCAAACATTATGGTCACCTGCATTTCCAAGAAAGGCTGCACAGCAATTCTATGGGGGTAAGGATGGTCATTTCAACAAGTGGATATCATATGGAAAAATCTTAGCTTGATACTTACTCCATATACAAATAGTAATTCAAATATATCACTGACATAAATAAAAGCTAAAACAATCAAACTGCTACAAAAAAATATATGAAAATGTTTTCATGATTTTGGCACAAACATTCCTTAAACACAGTATTAACATCACTAACCATCAAAAGAAAATATTGACAAATTGGACTTGATTAAAATTCAGAACTTCTATTCACCAAAAGACACTATGAAGAGACTAAAAAGACAAGCAACATAATAGAAGATATTTAAAATACATATATCCAACGAAGAACTCATATTCAGAATATCATCCAAATCAAAATGATAAATATATATAACTTCATTTTTCCCCAAGTGGGAAACCTACACAAACATGCCCAAATTACTTTTGACAAAGGTACAAAGGAAGTTTAATGGAAAGATACCCCATGACCCTGCAGTTTTACTTTAAGACTGAAAAGCTGACCAATTTGTATATAACAAGACACATACAAAATGTTTGCAGCAGCAGTATTCATAATAATGAAAGAGGCAATGATCCAACTGGTCATCCGTAGGGAGACAGAAAATAAGTCTTACTAATGCCTCTCATCAAATACTACAAGGAGATGAAACACATAAACCAGATCAATACTTTTCAACATTGATAAATCTAAAACACAGTATTGCCGAAAAAATTATAAATGGATACATACATTACCACTCACAAGTTATACATTTAAACAGCTCAAATGATTGTATGTATTGCTTAAAGATGCAAACATTCATACATTAGAGAATATGAAACATGCATACAAATTCAATAGTGGTTTTTTCTATTGGGAGGGTGATATTTAGATGTATCTATAATGCCTTATTTCTAAAACACACACACACACACACAAACCTGAAATACATAAAGTAAAATGTTAACAGTTGTTTAATTGTGGTAATGAGAACATAGGTATCAGTTATATACCTTTTAATTTTCTTCCACATGATTTAAATGTTTCACAATTTAAAATAAGACAACCAATCAGGAACAAAAGTACAAAAACCCAAAACTTCCACAGATTTTTCCACTTACAATTATTAGGTGTTTTTTTTGGTGCTCAGCTTTCTTTATAGGCCAACTCTCACATCCATACATGACTACTAAAAAAACCATAGCTTTGGCAAAACCAATACAATATTGTACAGTAATTAACCTCCAATTAAAATAAATTATTAGGTTTTTATTGCTATTGCAAAGAGTCGGACACAACTGAGCGACTGAACTGAACTGATTTTATACACTTGGACCTCCTGGTGGCTCGGATGGTAAAGAATCTGCCTGCAATGCCGGAGAGACATGCGTTTAATCCCTGGGTCGGGGAGATCCCCTGGAGAAGGGAACGGCTACCTACTCCAGTATTCTTGCCTGGAGAATTCCATGGGCAGAGCAGCCTTGCGAATTAAAGGCCATGGGGTCGCAAAGAGTCAGATATGACTGAGTGACTAACACTGTCACTTTTCATTATACACTTACTGAGGATGTATTACACGGTACCCTAAACACCAAAATAATAATAATAAAAAAACCTGAACATGAATTATCAAGGTATCAAAATCTGGAGCAAAGTTACCTCTTCATCAGATAAATTTTTACCAACTACAGCTTTGAAAAAGGTGGTAATGTCTTCTAGAACATGCATCCATTCTGTTGAATCCCAAACACTGTGATAATCCTGGTAGAGAGGATAAGTTCGGCCACAAATGCCATCAATTATTTTGTGAAGAAGCTAGAGAGAAAAAACAAGAGAGAGTAATAAATGCAATTATAAATAAAATTATAAAACAGATTTATCTTCCTTGTAGCAAATAAATGTTATTGGCAGAAGTTCATGTTATCTGCAGAAAAGCTGAGGCTGAAAAGCAACTATCTTTAACATTATTTTGTTAACTAAAAGTCAGAGCTACACACACACACACACACACACACACAGACTTTCCATAATTTTGTCCACCTTAAAATAACTTTACAGATACGCTGTTGTTTCTAATGTTCCTAAAAGGAAGATGGTGAGTGCAGCAGTTTCTCCTTGGGATTCCTTAGACTTTATATTTATACCAATAACCAAAAAACAAGGTATGAGTCTTAGAGCAAAGTCTTTCAACTGTAAATCTACAAACCATCCACACTTCTTTCGGTCCACTCCAAAAAACCCCTCATTGACTTACTTTCTCTTTTTCACATTTCTTTCTCTCTGCCCTAGCTTAATGCCAGCAATGGAAATCCTAACACATATATAACTGAACATGTGATTAAGTCTGTGGCTTTTGGAACAAAACTGGCTAGTCTGAATCTTATTCCCACTATTTACTAGTTTTGCCAAGTTACTTACAGATTCTTTGCTGTTTCCTCATGTGTAAAACGATGATATCATCTACTCCCATAATGTTGTTTTAAGGACTGAAGAAGGATACATGCAAATCACTTGGCACACTCCTGACATTAAACATTGCTTCCCATTGTTATCCTCCTCCTTTTTACTAGTTGTAATTATCATCATCACTATTACTACTGGTACTAACATATATCATAACATCCACACCTCTAACATATATTACCTGAGTACTACTGTATCAGCACTACTCTAGGCAAGTGATCAATACGTTTTCTTTCTCAAAGAGATATTTGTGTGTTGTAAGAAGAGTACCTGAATCCAAATAACTTGGAAATGCATTTAAACAGCAAGGAGGCTTCCAACTCTTTTCTCCTGGATCATGTTCCAGTGCATTTTAAGCAAAAACTCCTTCTCTGTAACACCATACTTTTTGGAACAGAGATGACTAATTGGTGACCCTAATTCCAGATGATGGCTAATGCACTATGTGAACAAAATTTTATTTACCATAAATTAACGAAAAACATTTTCAATTTAAAATCATTCAAAATTCTCTACCTACACTTCACCTTATTCCAAACTGTCCCCAATGCTAAAGTAAAACCCAGAACTCAAATTGAAAACTAAGAGCACTATGTTTTTGGAACATAATCTTTTTAATTAATTCACAAATATGTAATGAGCACTTCATTCCAGTTATTAAACAAGTTAATGCAAATACAAAGAAAAAATAACTATAATAGCTAGCATTTATAGAGCCCTAATTATATACCAAACACTGTGCTGATCTTCACTACAACCCTGTGAAGTAAGTCTTGCTATTACGCCCATTTTAAAAATGAGGAAACTGAGGATAAATAAGATAAGGTCCTATCATATCAGAGCCTCAGGCCATTAGAGAAAACTAATATAATCAATAAGTATATGCAATTTAGGATGACAGGCGTTATAATTAAAGTTTACAGAGGGTACAAAGGAGCACAGAAGAGAAAAGTATGTCTTAAAATAATGAATAGTTAGCCAAACAGGAGCAGGGTATTTCTAGTCACAACAGCTGCACGTTGACAGGATAAAAGTGTAAAACCGCATGGCACAGTTTGGGAGATGGCAGCATACAAAGCTGGAGAGGTGGCAGAGACCAAACCATAAAGGAGCCTTGTATACAATGCAGAAGAGCCCAGACCGTTATCTGTGTTCAACAGGGAAGCAACCTCTTCATATATTTGCATTCAGTTCAGTTCAGTCGCTCAGTCGTGTCCAACTCTTTGCGACCCCATGAATCGCAGCATGACAGGCCTCCCTGTCCATCACCAACTCCCGGAGTTCACTCAGACTCACGTCCATCGAGTCGGTGATGCCATCCAGCCATCTCATCCTCTGTTGTCCCCTTTTCCTCCTGCCCCCGATCCCTTCCAGCATCAGTCTTTTCCAATGAGTCAACTCTTCGCATGAGGTGGCCAAAGTACTGGAGTTTCAGCTTTAGCATCATTCCTTCCAAAGAACACCCAGGGCTGATCTCCTTCAGAATGGACTGGTTGGATCTCCTTGCAGTCCAAGGGACTCTCAAGAGTCTTCTCCAACACCACAGTTCAAAAGCATCAATTCTTTGGCGCTCAGCTTTCTTCACAGTCCAACTCTCACATCCATACATGACGACTGGAAAAACCATAGCCTTGACTAAACGGACTTTGTTGGCAAAGTAATGTCTCTGCTTTTGAATATGCTATCTAGGTTGGTCATAACTTTTCTTCCAAGGAGTAAGCGTCTTTTAATTTCATGGCTGCAGTCACCATCTGCAGTGATTTTGGAGCCCAAAAAGATAAAGTCTGACACTGTTTCCCCATCTATTTCCCATATTTGCATTATGTTTCCATAAATCTGCCAGCAGGTCAGCAGATACAAGGAAAGAAAAGGGCAAGAGGGTGAGTCCAAAGGCCCCCCACTTCCATTTACTTACCAGCAAGAGATTAAAAGGGAGGTGATAAAATTGTTAGGGACACTCAAACTGGAGGCAGCAGAGAGGTAAAGGAGATCTGAAAAGGAGATACTCAGAATTTCAGGTTGAATGACAGGAAGTGGTGGTATCACAAACCAAATTTGAGGCTACAGCCCCAGGAGGAGAAAGTTAGGGAGAAAGACAAGAGCTAAGCCAAGTATATACTGAATTTGAGGTACCTGTGGGTGTATCTAAGCAGAAGCCTGATACTCAGAAGAGATTTTTCGATCCAGAGATTCAGGAGTCATCCACATACCTGGCAGTGAAGGTTATGGGCCTATCTAAGTAGTATGCAGGTAGGATGAAGACAGGAGCAGAAAGCTAATACAAGACTCAGAGTCAACAGATCTGAGCATCTGTTTCCACTTTGCCACTTACTAGTTTGACAACTTTGGGTACGTTACCCAAACCCTCTACATACATTTCAGTTTTCTCATTTGTACAGTCAGAGAAGAGTTAAGATCTTTTTTTTTATCCTGGCAAGATAAGTAAGTTTATTACTTTCTATCTCCTCCACACTATTCCCATTATAAACGGAACAAAGGAAAAAGAAAGGCAGAGATTTGGGGCTTATAAAAGCTGGATACCACATAGCCCTCTATCACATTAGCAGGCTAAGCCCTCGTCCCCAACCTTCATCCACTGTAAATGAAACAGATTTGGGATTTATTCAAAATTACGTATCATAGAAACTAAAAGCCAGCCCACCAGAGCCTGGGATCCAGATCTTGGTCACAATAATAAAGCTGAATTTAGTAAACATTAATTGACTCCTTCCTTTAGCAAATACTGATTAAGAACCCACCTGGGGCCAGACATAATTCTCAAGAACCAGGTATATAAACAAAGTATCTACCCTGAAGGAGTTCAGAATGAGAGAGACTAGTGGCAAGAGGACCAGTTAGGAAGTTGTGTTTAAGGAAGACTTGATTAGGCTGGAACTGCTGGGGAACAGAAAAAGATGGGAGTAAGCATCAGTTCAGTTCAGTTCAGCTGCGTCCGACTCTTTGCAACCCCATGAATCGCAGCATGCCAGGCCTCCCTGTCCATCACCAACTCCCAGAGTTCACTCAGACTCATGTCCATCGAGTCAGTGATGCTATCCAGCCATCTCATCCTCTGTCGTCCCCTTCTCCTTCTGCCTCCAATCCCTCCCAGCATCAGAGTCTTTTCCAATGAGTCAACTCTTCACATGAGGTGGCCAAAGTACTGGAGTTTCACCTTCAGCATCATTCCACCATCATTCCTTCCATTCTGAAGAAATCCCAGGGCTGATCTTCAGAATGGACTGGTTGGATCTCCTTGCAGTCCAAGGGACTCTCAAGACTCTTCTCCAACACCACAGTTCAAAAGCATCAATTCTTCCGCGCTCAGCCTTCTTCACAGTCCAACTCTCACATCCATACATGACCACAGGAAAAACCATAGCCTTGACTAGACGGACTTTGTTGGCAAAGTAATGTCTCTGCTTTTGAATATGCTATCTAGGTTGGTCATAACTTTCCTTCCAAGGAGTAAGTGTCTTTTAATTTCATGGCTGCAGTCACCATCTGCAGTGATTTTGGAGTAAGCATAGTAACATATTAATAATAATACAAAGCATGAGTCAGTTCTCTGAAGTCAGAGGGCAAAGGACCACAGCTCCCAGAGCTCAAGCTGAAACTCTATTTTGCATACATTGCCTTTTTTTTTTTTTAACAGGGCTGGCAAATTTCTTTTGAGTCTCATACTTGGGGCACCAAGGGTTTTTTAACTTGAAAGTTCAAGGGAGAAAAAACACTTCTCAGTTAGATTTTCCTCTTACAGTAACCACTGGGTTTTCTTCCGTTCACAGTTCACAGACAAAATTTCGTTGTATGTATTTACTGTCTCCACATTTCTCTCACCCTTCAAACTAAAAATCTGCTGCTGTCAAGAACAATTATAAACTGCCAGTACCTTTGGTATTAAGGCTAAACCCAGGAGTACAGTACACAGAGGCTCCTGACTGCTCCTCACTTGTTCAGCCACAGTCTCCCTGCTCTACTTCTCACTCTTAACTTTGGCCTCTAAAACTACAGCAGGTCCTAAAGCTCCCCGGGGGCTGCCTTTCTTCTAGTCTTCATAAGTGCTGTCCCTTGGCCTGAAACACTCTCTCCCCTCAGCCCATCTGGTTCCTACTCATCCTTCAGGAACTCAACGTAGAAACCTAGGCAGATGCTCTAGAAAATGTTCCCTTGCCCCTTCTAACCAGAGTTGCTACCCCTCCTACAAACTGATTACTAGATAACTCATTAATTCAGTTATCCATTTATTCAGTTTGGTTTCCTCATTAGTTGACAAGGTCCACCAGGGTATAGGCTGTCTCATTCACCATTTTACCTTATCCCATAGGGCATTAAGCACATAGTTCAGTGAAGAGTTGGCTTAACAAGTGAATAAGGCTGCTTTTTTCCAGATTCTCGTAAACTAGGTTCCTTCCTAGACTGGAGGGGGCAACGTATATGTCACGTCTTGAAGTACGGTCCACCTTGGACCATCCTACCTGTAAGTGTCCCAGTCTGGGGTAACACTTACCAGTTTTTTCTGCCACCCACAAAGAATTACGGCCTGCCTCTCTAGGTCGCCACGGTATTCCCAGCACCTAGCACCAGTGTTCCTGGTGCATGGGGAATGCTGAATGAATGAATGAAACATATACAAGAGGTTGTAAACCACCCCCTCCAGCTTTCAAGCTGGCGACTGCGCACTCCCCAGTCCAGGGTCACTTGGTCCCGGCCGCTCCCGGGAACGGATAAGTGGTCCCCGCTAGGGTGCGGGCGCGGCCCGGTGGGCGTCTGCGTGCAAAACCCCTGGAGGGGCCGCTGGAAGCCAAAGCCCCGAGCCTAAGCTCGTCCCAAGCCTAGGAATTCTCCACTCTCCAGAGAACACGGGGTGGGGCGAGGGAGCACCCAAAATCACACCAGGTCCTCTTCCCCTCCCCAGGAAGCCGGCGCGAGCCTCCCAAAGGCATTGGGATGAGGCCTACCCGTCACGCCAAGCCTTCCAGGAGCCTGGCCCGCGCAGCCGGCCCCTGCGCCCTCCTCACCTGCAAGCCTCGCTCTGCGGGAAGCTTCTGCAGCCGCCACAAGGGTGTCCCCTCTTCCGGCTCCATCCCTGCGAGAAGCTCGGAGCTGGGTCACATGACCAGTCTCGGCGTAAGAAGTGCTACGGCTCGTCCACGTGATCAGCCGGACGGGTGGGCTGGGCGGGCTCGTAAACGCTGGAGCCTTTGTGCGCGTGCGCAGAGGTGGAGGCTTCGCTTTCTCCGTAATCAAACAAAATCCTTTAAGCCTGCGGCAACATTGGTTAAACACACATTACAATGAAGATGCATTCTCAAATCTCTCAGAGCAATTTGGCAACTTTATTCAGAGTTATATTAAACTTTCTATGCACACTTAGAATGCAAAATAAGGGTAACTACATTTGGAAGGCAAATTGATTTGGAAAGTATCCTGATTTGGAAGGTCAATTTGCCTCCTACCGTGCGCGAGGTTCTTCATAGATTATCCTATGAAGTTACTATTTTCATCCTTATTTCCAAATAACAAGACCAGAGAAGTTACTAGGGTTGTCAGATTTAGCAAATAAAAATACCAAATTCCCAGTTAAACATGAAATTTCAGATAATATTTTCTTATAAGTGTGTCTTAAATATTGTATGCGACATACACTAAAAAAGTATTCTTTATCTAAAATTTAACCAGGCATCTTGTATTTTATCTGTCAACCCTAAAAGTCCCCCCAAAATCCGAGCTAAGACCTCAGCCTGAAGTAAATGAAATCAGATTCTAGAGCCAGACTCAAAGTTGGACTAAACCTAAAACCCAGAGCACCTGTGATTCCTCTCATTATAGCTTTTACTTACGCTGGAGAATTCGATAATAAATAAGGTAGCCTCTGCGAGCCAGAAGTTTCCAGGAGCACAGTAAATAAGAGACAGAAACAGGAATTACAATCTAAACAATAGCAAAAGTGGTGCAAGCTGCTAAAGCATACCACTGGAAAGTATTTTAATCTGTGGATTATACAGAAGAAGAACTACTCAATGACATCCTTCAAAGGTTAGCACAAAGGCTCTTTCTCTACTTTACGCCCACCTCTTGAATTTCACGGCTGTCTCTCTCTTTCAAAACTTAGCACTTTCTAGTTCTTAATATAGGTAGACATATATAACCTTCATTGTCCTAGCTGAAACATAATTATCTTAACACACTTTGTCTTTATGCACAGGTGCTCCCCAAGTAATAGCTGATAAGTCAGAAAGAATCTGGAAAATGGGCTCATATCCATCAATTAGTAAGTCTTCTGAGTGTGGGATCTGTTTCCTAAAAAAAAAAAAAACAAAAAGACTAAATTTTATATGTTGTAACAGAATAAAAATATTTATCAAGCATCTACTATATACCAAAAAAATTATATATTTCATATTATTAATCTTCCCTACAACTTTGTGTTGTAGATACTGTCCCAGTTTTAAAAATGAGGACCCAATATTGGTGACATAATATCAACCCTGTTCAAGGTCACAAAGGTGGTACTCATAACCTATTATGTATCCATGGACTGATAAGTCCTATGACCTTGAGTTATAATCCTAATGGCATAGAATAAAAAGCAATATTATAAATATAAAATATCAGTGAAACTTTGAAACAGCATTCCCACGTACTGCTGTTGAAAATATAGATTAGTAACATTTTTCTGGAGGGTTGTGATTGCATATATAAAGCCTTCAAAATGTACCTACTCTTGGACCCAAGAATTCCAGTTTTAGAAATATAAGACAGAAATGTTTCACTCTGAGGATATTGGTCTGTTAGTTACTATAGTAATAAATTATTGGTCTAATAAATTACAATGCAGCATAAAAATCCACAAAAAAATGATCATGTAGAAAAATCTTTGGTAAATTTGCTTGCTCTACACTACTGGGAAAAAAGTTTAGTTTCAAAACTACTTGTACTGTACAATGGTATGGTATGTACAGTATATGGTATGGCATGGATACTTGTAGTGTATAAATTCCTGGCATAGGAGTATACTAAATATTAGTTATGGTGATCTTTCATTTTGGGGATTATGGGTGACTTTCACTTTTAGTTTTTCTAAACTTTTAATCAAAAGTTTTATTTAAAGTGTTTTAATGGTAACTATGATAAATTATAATTCCATCTATTCCCTTTAATTTTGCCTTGAAAATTAGCCAAATCTTACCAGAACTTATCCTCTTCTTTCAGCATCTTGCTAAATACCACCAGTATACCTTGATAGTAATGTTTTCCGATCTCGTTGCCTAGAACAGTCTCAGTTGGCTCAGATTCTGCCTTCCAGATTTTCAAAGGCACTACATAACATGAATCATAGCTTTTCAGCCTGCCGCCATCCACTAACCATAAATCGAATATTCTAGCTTATGTTACAGTACCTCCGGGGTCTTCCCAGGTGGTGCCAGTGGTAAAGAACCCACCTGCCAGTGCAGGAGACAGTAAGAGACTCAGGCTCAATCCTTGGGTCGGGAAGATCCCCTGGAGGAGGGCATGGAAACCCACTCCAGTATTCTTGCCAGAAGAATCCCATGGACAGAGGAGCCTGGCACGCTACAGTCCATAGAGTCTCAAAGAGTGAGACACCACTGAAGCAACTTACACACATGTATAGTACTTCCCGCTCCTCATACCGATTTCTGCCTTTGTCAGAGTAGGTTAATTACTTTAACAAAACAACACCAAAATGTTAGTAGTTTATCATAATATTTACTTATTTCTTCCTAAATGTATGTCAGTTTAATACAGGTATAGGTGGTTAGGTGGCTCTTTTATTCTCTAAGACCTCAGTTCTGTCTATTCAATCAATGGGAAAAGAGCATATGAAAGATCACTGGAGTGGGTTGCCATTTCCTTCTCCAATGCATGAAAGTGAAAAGTGAAAGTGAGGTCTCTCAGTCGTGTCCGACTCCTAGCGACCCCATGGACTGCAGCCTGCCAGGCTCCTCCGTCCATGGGATTTTCCAGGCAAGAGTACTGGAGTGGGGTGCCAGTGCCTTCTCCAGAAAGATCATAAAGGAAATGTTTATGTGCCAGATTTAGAAATGGGAAGCATCATTTCTACCCATTTCTATTAGCCAGAACCCACCCAGTTTCATGGCAACAGTTAACTGTAAGAGAATCTGGAAAATATAGTTTAGCTGTGTGCCCAAAAAGAAACGGAGTTTGGCAAACAATTTCTCTCTACTACAATCATGCTTTTTAAAAGACAGCTGAGAATTTCTAATAGATATGTCAGCAGTGTTATCATTCTCCTTCACATTTTTATTTGGAACAATCATGCTTGATAGCTTCCTGTTAAAGTGGAATATAAAAGCAGGCTCCAACTGGCATCTTTACCTGCCTCACATTAGTATGGATTCAGGTTCATATTAAGAGGAGGATCTGAGAGGTTAATAATTCAATCGACTCCTTTTTGTGTTATTGCCACAATCAGGTTAGATTAAAATCTGTGATTCTAGAAGTTATATCTGAGAGAAATCAAGGAGGTGAAACTGACTAGTTGGCTATTAAGGTAAAGCTCTGGGTTATACTTATTTCAAGTCATTTCAAGAAAAGTCCCAGTCTTCAATTTTTTTTAAGGTCCCCAGACTGTATTTTGTCTTTTCACTCAGAAGATACTAACTTACTCTAACTGAACTCTCAAGAGACTGATAAACCAGAATGTTACACAATAGGAATTCCTTCTCCTCAGTGTATTCTTTCTTGAAAAGAAAATTTTTTTCTTTGGATCTTCTTTCCATTAAATGCCATACCCTTATCATTGCTTCTTATAGACTCTTAATGAAGATTTAGGAAATACTCTGTTCTGAGGATTACTCTGGGAATTTCTATTCCCCATCATTGTGGGTCAAATCTTACTGGTAAATTTCAAATCATAACTTTCTATTGTCCCTAAATTCTGAGCTCCCTACTTTCACCCATGAACTAACATTAGCTTCAGTAATTACAATTCCTGAAAAATGTTTGAGGAATCAAGAAAAGCAATTAACTCATTATCCAGAGTTGATGGCATCCTTATCCTTTAATAAGAGACATTGTAATTTTCCACATCTATTTCTCAGCTCATACCTGCTTTTCAAGTTATCCCATGCCTTAAAGTTGACTAATTTGTTCATCTTAATTAAACATGTTGCAGTATAGATGTGCTTAGTGATTTGCATTGCAATCTGTGTAAAATTATTCCTGTTCATAAATTGCTGAGAGCAAAGAGGCTTTATGTTTAAATAAGTTTAATTACTACCTTATAACTATACAGGAAATATTTAACTGTTATGTTGGTATTGGTTCTATTACACTGAAAGAAGTTATAGATAGCTAATTTGAAAGGTATTGGGTTTCATTTTGTCTCTATAAACTCAGATTTGACTGCCTAGAAAAAGTTTCTTATAAGTCAACTCAATAAACGTCTCATCTCATTCTAGTAAATGAGCTTAATAAATGGAAAGTGTATTTCTTTTTGACCTTTATGTAATGAAGAAATCCCTTTTTGTGTTAGTCGCTCAGTCTGACTCTCTATAACCCCATAGACTGTAGCCTCTATGCATGGAATTCTTCAAGCAAGAATACTGGAGTTGACTGTCATACCCTTCTCCAGGGTATCTTCCCCACCCAAGGATTGAACCTACCTTTTCTATGTCTCCTGCCTTGATAGGCAGGTTCTTTGCCACTAGCACCACCAAAGACATGCTTTTGTTTGTTAGTCACTTAGTTGTATCCAACTCTTTTCAACCCCAAGGACTGTAGCCTGCCAGGCTCCTGTGTCCATGGAATTCTCCAGACCAGAATATTGGAGTGAGTTGCCATTTCCTTCTCAAAGAAATGCTTTTAACACTTCCTTATAACATATTTATCAAAGAAATATTCTTGTAACTTAAGTCATCTGAGTTCTCCATTAAAGTGATCTTTGAAACAGACATTTCATTTGAAATAGGGCAATAAAGATTGTACATAACAGTTATTCCAGTGTAGCACTAAAGGATACAGTAGACTAAAAGCTTTGAAATCATTCTGTTAAAGTGAATTTTTTTTTTCTCACAATATTGTTTTTTTTTTTTTTTTTTTTTAATTTTATTTTATTTTTAAACTTTACATAATTGTATTAGTAGGGGAACACATGTATACCTGTGTTAGTAGGGAAACACATGTATACCTGTGGTGGATTCATTTTGATATTTGGCAAAACTAATACAATTAAAGTGAAATATTTGAGTGAACTGCAATTTTGGAACTTAGACGTAATACACTGTAATCCACACTTTGTCCTCGAGGGTTGGCAGTCTTAGAATGCCATGTCAAGTGCTCCATTAGTCTTTCTGATGAAGCTTCTATGCCTGCGAGAGCTCCCTCTTCTCAGTTGCCACCTCTTTTAATCACCGTGCTGAAAGCCTCCACATCTGTGAGCTGTTATGATTTTAGCCAGTGATTCTTAATCAAGATAGCTCGTTAGAGTCACCCTGGAGAATTTTTGAGTGATGCACTTTTTACTTTAAATGTGCTATACTTTTGTTTTTGAAATAGCTTTGTCACTCTCATACCATATATTTTGCCACAGTTCACTGGGGCTTTCCAAATTTACACAGGTCTGCAATCATCACCACAATTTAGTTTGAGAACACTACCATGGCCCCCAAAAATGTCCTTTGTGCCTGTTTGTAGATAATCACATGCACGTGTGCTCCGTCACTTCAGCCTGAGCTGGACTTTTTCGACCCCATCGACTGTAGCCCACCAGGCTCTTCTGTCCATGGAATTTTCCAGGCGAGAATACTGGAGTGGGTTGCCATTTCCTCCTCCATGGGATGCTCCTGACCCCTGGATCAAACCCACGTCACCTGTGTCTCCTGCATTGGCAGGCAGATTCTTTATCCCCAGTCATCTGGGAAGCCCAGATAATAGCGTGAGGGCTTTCAAAAAAATAATAGTCAAGCCTAACTCCTAGACCGACAACATCAGAATCTTTTTGTGGGTAAAACACCAACATTATTTTGTTGTTACAAAACACCCAAAATTATTTTAATGTAAATCAGTAAATTCACTGATTTGAACAAAACTTAGTAGAAGAGGTGAGGAACTGGCAAGTGTAATGCATGCATGCATGCTTAGTCACTTCAGTTGTGTTCGACTCTTTGCGACCCCATGGACTGTAGTCCGCCAGGCTCCTCTGTCCATGGGACTTCTCAGGCAAGAATGTTAGAATGGGTGGCCATTCTCGTCTCCATGGAATCTTCCTGACCCAGAGATCGAACCTGGATCTCTCGCATTGTGGGCAGATTCTTTACCATCTGAGCCACCAGGGAACCCAGAAATTGTAGACATGACCGCATACTAACCCAGAGATCTGGCCAACTTAGACCAATGTTGTCTCAACAAAAGCAGCAGCACAGTAGCAAAAACCTTTAGAACATCAAGGGACAGGTGTTTTTTTTTTTTTTTTTGATCACTCTAGTTTTGTTTTGTTTTGTTTCTATTGTTTAGTTTGCTTAGAATCTTCTCTCCATCCACCTGCAGCTCCCTCCATGCATATTTAAGTGCACAAGATGAAGTCAGACACATTCCCCAGAGAATTTTAATTGCTGCCTCATCTGTGTTTCCATAACTCTTTTAACAAACTTTGATTATCGTCTTTAGCAGCTGTTTGTATATAGTCTGCTTCTCCCATTGTTCCCAGAGCCCCTTGAAAAGCAGAGGCCATGACACATTCATTTCCATATTCCAGACAGTGTCTGGCATGAAGCAGACTCCCCATAAGTGTTGAATTCAGAAATAGAAGAGGAGATTAAAAAGAGAAAGTGCAAAAAGCTTAGGCAGTGATTCAAGGGAACCTTGACTGCAAATTGGAATCAACTTAGGAGCTTTGCAAACTCCCTACGACCAGATTGCACCCAGACAATTAAGTCAGAACCTCTAGGGAGGGAACTGCCTGTTCCCCCAGCAGTACTTTTTTCAGCTGCCCATGTGATTCTCCTGATGTGTAGCTGAAATTGAGAACATAGGTTAAAGACTTAAAGCAGCAGTCCCTAACCGTTTTGGTACCAGAGACAGGTTTCATGGAAGACAATTTTTCAACAGACCGGGGGTGGGTGGAGGGAGATGATTTGGGGATGATTCAAGCACAAAATATATTTATTGTACAATTTGTTTCTATTATTATTACATTAGATCCACCTCAGATCATCAGGCATTAGATCCCAGAGGTTGGGGACCCCTGCCTTAAAGGATGGCCCAAAATTGCCCCCTTGACCAAAATAGGCCGCCCCATTGCCCCAGATGCTTAAATTATTTGCTGCTAGTTTACCAGAAGAGAGCTCAGAAATATAGGTGGATTAATAGATATCTGTTTAAAATATATAAAAACCCCTAGCAAGCCCAAGAAATAACACTGGGATTCATATAAATTACTAAAGTCTGAGTGCTTCCCACCTGACATCTCAAGAACCATTATGAGACATATAGGAGTCAACTTGGGTAGAAAATTGAAAGTGTCAAAGCAAAAACTGCATGGAACAATGTTGAGCAGGCAAGGAAGACTTTATTTAGGGCTCTTACAATAGGAGAGGGAGAAACCAGAATTCAGCTCCACTGACACAAAGGGCAGGAGGATTTTTAAATGCTAGAGTGAGTCAGAACACACAGCATCTGTATTTGCTAAGGGGCTTTACCCAAAGGAAAAGTAAACTTTCTTGTATCTTTGCGAGGAGAGGCAGTTCTCGAAATTGGGCTCCTACCCTTTTACAGAGAAGGAGAGATAGTAATACTGTTTCTTTTAATGATTATATCCCAGAGAGATGGCTCACAAGCTCTTGAGAATGATATTCCTAAAATGTAAAACTGGCAAGAGACTTTTTCTTTTTTTTTAATTACTTCTCAAAGGGAAGAGAGAGTAACTACAATAACAAGTTTTCTGAATAAAATTCTCTCTGAAAGTGGAAGTCAGGGGCTTCGTCAGGAGGAAGCTTCTCTCAAGCTTAGCCAAGCTGGGAAATTTTAAGGCTGCTGCTGCTGCTGCTGTGGCATTGTGTCTAACTTCAGTTGTATCCGACTCTATGTGACCCCAGAGATGGCGGCCCACCAGGCTTCCCTGTCCCTGGGATTCTCCAGGCAAGAGTACTGGAGTGGGTTGCCATTGCCTTCTCCGAATTTTAAGGCAGTCTTGGTCAAAAGACTAATAGATCACTTTGAAACATGGAGAGTGAGAAGCCCAGAACGGCTGCCCAAGAAATGCCTCCGCACAGAGCTTGCAGCAGCTAAGTGTAGCAATGAGAGTGTTGGACAATCGGAAGAACCAAGGGAGGTTCCCTGGTGGCTCAGACAGTAAAGAATCCGCCCGCGTTGCAGGAGACCTGGGCTTGATCCCTGGATTGGGAAGATCCCCTGGAAGAGGACATGGCAACCCTCTCCAGAATTCTTGCTTGGAGTATCCCCATGAACAGAGGAACCTGGTGGGCTGCAGTTCATGGGGTCACAAAGAGTCAGACTTTGCACACAAAAGGGAAAGCCAGAAAAGGACTTAGGAGACTTTTGGAAACAAAATATTTTGCAGTTTTCCTCTCCCTAATCTGGTTGATATCCAGCAAATGCAAAAGGAAATGCTTCCTTCCTCACCTCCTCCTTCTTCTTGAAAGAACTCTCAAGTTTACATTCCACCCTGCCCTTCAGCTGTGCAGGAAAATACCCACAGCTGTAGTCACCAACTAACCTGAAAAGGTCATTCTAGCTGGTTAATTGGTTTACTTGGTGAGGTCCATTCAAATGTATCTGTCCCCATACTCATTCCAAGCTTGGTTTGATAAACCAGGAAGTCATAGGGAAGTCTGCTCTACACTTGTTCCAACAGTGTGAGCTGTTGGGGAGACTAATTTTGGTTTTATCTCAGAATCCTTGGAGTTTTGTTTTTATTTTTTGTAGGTTCTGATTTTTTCCCATCTTCTGTCTTCCTGATTCTCCTTCCTCATGGATGATTCATGATACTACTGATACATACTCTCTTCTGCCTGAGTATATCAGTTTGTAACCTTTAATCAGCTTAACTCAGCATTCCTCAAACCCAGTTGTATGTCTTCAGGTGTATAATCTTTTAAGCCAATTTACTATTCTTCTTATTTGCACTTAAAGATATTTTCTCATTTTAGTTCAAGCTAGATTTAGTTAGGGATTCCCTGGTGGCTCATTGGTATAGAATCTGTCTGCCAGTGCAGGAAACGTGGGTTTGATCCCTGGATCAGGAAGATCCCCTGGAAAAGGAAATGGCAAATCATTGCAGTATTTTTGTTTGGGAAATCCCATGGACAGAGGAGCCTGGCAGGCTACAATCTATGGGGTCACAAAAGTGTCAGACATGATTAGCAACTCAACAACAACAAACAACAAATGTAGTTAAGGAAAGCACTATTTTTGTTTTTCTTCCTGGGAAAAATAGATTATTCAGCATATTTTTAAAACTCAAGGAATTGCAGTAGGGGAGTTTTTGTTTTGTTTTAATGAACTAATTACCACGATATAAAGAGTATTTCATCAATAGAGGAATTATAAATTAAATAATGTATAGTCATATATGAGAATGCTGTATGTACTTTAAAAAATGAACTTATTTATTACATCAGTGAGAATAGATGTAGATTTTTAAAATATACTGTTCAGTTGGAAAAAAAAGGATGTGGAACTTGTTTACATAGCACATAACCATCATTTACAGTAAAGTACAAAAAAGTAGCAACATATATATATAAAAAAGGATCTGGAAGGTTACACAACACATACATGTAGCTTCTGGAAATTAGACTTCAAGTAATATTAAAAAGGACTTTAGTGATCACTATGAAAAGAACCGAGATTAGAAACACATAATCCAAAATGGTAATTGTAATTCATTCTGAAAGGTAGGATAGGTAAATTTGTTCTACCACCTTTGTATTTTTCTAGATCACTTAAATTTTACAAAAAGAAAACCAAAATGAAAACAGAGCTCATGTGATAGATCTAAGCCAGGAGCTCAGAAAAAGGGAAACTCACTATCAAGATGACCAGAGACATTCTGGTAATGGAATAAGCAGGATTTGGAAGATGGATTGAATATCCACAGGCAGAAATGGATGAACACAGCAATTTGGTTGCAAGGAATTATACGAACCAAAAAGGCAGATAATAAAATCGCATGTCAGTCTATATCCAAAAATTAGTAATTTTTAAACCAAAATTTGATACTAAAAATAAAGAAATTTCTATATAGAGTATTAGGAATATTTAGGTCCAAAGTGAAGCAGATAATTTTCTAAGCAAAAACTTCTGTTCGCATTGTGGCTAAATTATAGAGCAGAGCAAGAGGAAACAAGAACTCAGATAATTATAGTGTTAGAAGCCAAACTAACCTTGGAAGGCATCTAATTCAACTTACTTTTACAAAAGAGGAAATGGAGGCCTTCAGAAGTTCAAATCACCCAGTGGTCCAGCCCAATACAGACTCAAATAATAACACCAACATCAATTGAACACAGTTCAATAAGGCTAATCATGTCTTGACTGTCTTTGATGGTAAAGTAGTTATCCGCTTGACATGCTGGAATGTAGGGAGAATGATGAGGAGTAATTGTAGTGTATGCCATAGTAAGTCTTAAAAGTTTATGGATAAAACAAAGACACTTTTATAAATTCAATTTTGTTAAATTCACTTTAATCTATTTTAGGCAAAGAAAGATCATTTTAAAATTCAAAGAGATTTTAGCATAGATTAAATTATGTAAATTGAGAGAGAAAAAAAGGGTCATAATATAAGCCCTCTGTCTTAGCATCTATAAAAGCTCATTTAATGGAATTATGTACATTATACAACATTTTTAAGAATTCTTATAAAAACTCTATACCAATGACAGCAAATGGATTTTATGCAAACAGTAATAACCTATCACAGCTTTCTTGGTGGCACAGTGGTAAAGAATCCACCTGCAATGCAGGAGACGTGGGTTTGATACTCAGGTTTGATCCCTGGGTCGGGAAGATCCCCCTGGAGAAGGAAATGACAACCCACTCCAGTGTTCTTGCCTGGGAAATCCCATGGACGGAGGAGCCTGGCAGGCTACAGTCCACAGTGTTGCCAAGAGTCAGGCATGACTTAGCAACTAAATCACCAAATAACCTATTGAGGGACCATGTGAAAGATCACTCAGAACCTAGCAGGCCTGAAAGGCACACTGCACATCATTAGCGCCTTCTTTTAAGAAAAGAAGCATTTAAAAATCTGATACAGTAATAGGATTCATTACCAGGCTCCTCTAGTAATGAACTTCTCTAGGGTACTTGAAATAAAATTTGACATACGGAAATTCAATAAACACAATTTTTAAGAAACATTGTTTTGGTAAAGAAATAAATATTGAGAAGGCAATGGCAACCCACTCCGGTACTCTTGCCTGGAAAATCCCATGGATGGAGAAGCCTGGTAGGCTGCAGTACATGGGGTCGCTAAGAGTCGGGCACGACTGAGCAACTTCACTTTCACTTTTCACTTTCATGCATTGGAGAAGGAAATAGCAACCCACTCCAGTATTCTTGCCTGGAGAATCCCAGGGACAGAGGAGCCTAATGGACTGCCATCTATGGGGTCGCACAGAGTCGGACCCGACTGAAGTGACTTAGCAGCAGCAGCAGCAGTACTCACTGTGGGTTCAGTATGTGTCTCCTTGATGAAAGATGGTTCAAATTAGTCTAACATTAAACACTATACCTTGGGTGAACTTAAGCAGTAACTATTTTCAGAGGAGTCATCAATGCCAGCATGTGTCAACAGAAGCTGTCTCAGGCCCAGCAAGGGAGTGAGCCCCTTGACGGTCTAGCCAGCCTTCTTTCTGCCTCTCAGTTTTGCCCATTTCATCTACAAAGGCAATTGTTAGGGTATTTTTTAGATTCTTCCCTTCCCTTCCACTAATATTTCAGCAGATGCCCTGAACTTCCAATTGGTAGCTCATTAACAACCTTTTGAATCAATTAGAGATAAAGTAAGGGGTCAGATCCAGCATGTGAGAATAGAATAGGCCTGCCTATACCTTGCTCTTCTGTTTTAGTAGTGCTTGTTTACATATCTGATCCCCTTGCATTCCACAGGGCCCTTGATTTGCATATCTTTAAAGTCTATTTTCTTACTGTTGGTCCACAGGGGCTCTCACAACTGTCTTGGCCAACCTTAAGTAAGATCTTATGTTCCAAACTGTAATCTCACTGTCCAAGAGGAAGAAAGATACTGATTTTGTTTTACTTTTTAATGTATATTTACAGTTTAAAAGCAATAATAAAAGGAAGACCCATATACCCACCTGTTAGGGTAAATTTTATGTGTCAGCATGGCCAGGCCACAATACCCAGACTCTAGGTCAAACATTATTCTAGGTGTTTTTTTCAAGATTATTTTTTAGATTTGGTTAACTTTAAATCACCTTACTTTCAGTGAAGCAAACTAACCTCCATAATGTGGGTGAGCCTCATTCAATCCATTGAAAGCCTTAAAAGAAAAACATTGGTCTCCCGCAAAAGAGAGAATTCTGGAAGCAAACTGCCTTTGGACTCAAACCTCAACATCAACTCTTCCCTGGATCTCTGGCCTGCCAACCTACCTTGCAGATTTGGGATTTAACAGCCTCCACAATCACGTGAGCAACTCCTAAAAATCTTTCAATCTCTCTCTTTCCCTCATCATGTATTTATATCTATTGTATTGGCTCTGTTTCTCCCAAGAATCCTAACACAGCACCACTGAGTTTAAGAAACAATAAAACATGCTCAGTACCTTCGAATTCCACTGTGTGCCCTCCCCCTGCCCCAGTTTTATTGACTTTCTGTTGTAATTTTGCTTAGTAATGGAAAAAAAAATTTTAATATATTTAATTTTTGGCTGTGCCGGGTCTTCATTGCTGCATGGACTTGTCTCTAGTTATGGCAAGTGGGGGCTACTCTGTAGTTGTGGTTCAAGGGCTTCTCATTGTTGTGGCTTTTCTTGTTGCACAGTACGAGCTCTAGGGCATAGAGGGTTCAGCAGTTGCAGCGTGTGAGCTCCGTGGCTGTAGTTTGCAGGCTCTAGAACACAGGCTCAGTCGTTGTGGTGCACAGACTCAGTTGCTCCGTGGCATGTGGAATCTTCCTGCACCAGGGGCCCAGTCGGTGTCCCATGCGTTGAAAGGCAGATTCTTAACCACTGGCCCACCAGGGAAGCCCCAGTAATGGAGATTCTTGATCAGCAAAATCACTCAAGGAAGGAATCTGCTATTTTATCCAGTAGATGACAGGAATGTCACTAGATTCAGCATGGAAACTTGCACTATTTAACAATATTGTGTTAGTTTCAGGTACATAGCAAAGTGATTCAGTTACACATATACAAGTATGTATTCTTTTTCAAATTCTTTCCCATTTAGGTTATTACAGAGTGTTGGGCAGAGTTCCCAGTGCTATACAGTAGGACCTTGTTGGTTATGTATTTTAAATATAACAGTGTATACATATCAATCCAAACTCCCAATCTATCCCTCTCCCCAACTTCCTCCCCGCTCACCATAACCAAGTTAGTTCTCTAAGTCTGTTTCTGCTTTGTAAATAGGTTCATTTGTATCATTTTTCTTAACAGATTCTGCATATAAGCAATATCATATGATATTTGTCTTTCTGTCTGCCTTATTATAATAATCTCCAGGTCCATCCATGTTGCTGTAAATGGCATAATTTCATTCTTTTTAATAGCTAATACTCCATTTTATGTATGTACCACATATTCTTTATCCATTCATCTGTTGATGGACATTTAGGTTGCTTCCAGGTCTTGGCTATTGTAGACAGTTCTGCAATGAACATTGGAGTGCGTGTATCCTTTTGAACCATGTTTTTTTCCTTTTGATAATGTCACTTTTTAATCACCACTTAAGTTGTATATTATCTGTCAGACCAAAAATTCAGCAGCTAGGATTCTGCTTGTCAGCCTGCCCAGGTTGGGTTTCTTCCCAAGGGCTCAGGACCCTTTGAATGACCCCATTACTCAGAGCAGTATCATCCCTGCAGGATACACAACCTCGATTGTCAGCTGGAGCTCTGACAAGAAAGAAACAAGAAAGGTTGGACCATGCAAAGACTCTTGAATGCACCACTTCCTTTCCACACCACTTCCTTGTTTCAGGCCTCCGTTTCTTTTCTCTCATTCTGCAGTATCTCTCCTGCTCATCACTTTTAGATCAGCTTATTATAGCACAGGTGTGACCGCATCACTCACTCTTCTTGAAACCTTCACAGTAGAGTCCTAATTCTCTTTCTCTCCTTCTCTGCTGGTCACATAAAACTTAAAAAAAAAAAAACAAGCACGCGAATGTGCCATATATGCCATTGTCTTTGTGTTTTTCCTCTTGTTTGCTTTGTATTTTGTCAGAGGCGGCATTCCAACTCATGATATCCATTCAGATGACATCCCATATAAAATTTTTTCTAGTTACCTATCATTTGCACCCCCATAACACCTGAATCATACCTCCGTTATAAACACTTATTCTATAAGCACCGTGCAATCTGGTGTTAAAGTTCTGTAGTGGTATTTAAAGGGTGAGGGTAGAAGGTGACCCTTAATGAAAAACATCATGCTCTACTTGGAATTATCCAGCCCTTACAAGGGTTTATTTTGTTTTTTTCTAGGCCAATCAAGTGGGCCTGGAATTTTCTTTTCTAATGATTAGTCCCAAGAGGTTCCAGAGTCTCTTGCTAATCAGCTTCTAGTGTGCTGCGCCACTAGTTGCCAGAGCTGCCTTGACATGAGTGAACCCCAGCTGTGGGCATCTCAAAGCCTGATAGAGATATGGGAAGGAGAAACAAAGCAGCAGGGTAGAAAGAAGGGGACACAGCCTTGGAGGTACCAGGATGACTTTGCCATCAGGAAGAAGTTGTGGGCTGACAACTGGAAATGTACATATAAAGCTCAGTAGAGGGCAAAAGAAGTTTGGAAGTCCTCGGCCTAGAGACCAAAACTAAATTCATGAAAATGAATAGATCATCAAGATAGTCTTTAGAAATATCACTTTGCTTTTGTTGTTGTTTGGTTTCTAAGTCCTGTACGACTCTTTGTGACCCCCGCCCCCCCACCATGGACTGTAGCCCACCAGGCTCTTCTGTCCATGGGATTTCCCAGGCAAGAATACTGGAGTGGTTTGCCATTCCCTTCTCCAGGGGATCTTCCTGACCCAGGGATCAAACCCATGTCTCCTGCATTGGCAGGTGGATTCTTTACCACTGAGCCAATGGGGAAGTCCCAGAAATATCACTTATATCTAGGGTAAAAGAAGATGAGCCAAACAAGTCTAAATTTTTTTCTTTAAAGTGAGAAAGAACACCAGAAACTCCTTGTGGGGCGGGGGGAGTTCCTGTAATGTGGAATGGTTATCAGTGAGTTCTGACAATGGAGACTGTGAGAAAGACAGTGAATTGGACAATTGGAATTGTGACCTCTGATAAGTTTCAGGGGAGAAAAAAGAAACCAGACCACAAGGGCTTAAGAAGTTAGGAAGTCTTTAAGACACGTTACAGTGAACTTTGGTAAGGTAGTAAAGAGATTTAAAAAAGAGATAAAAATCATAGTTTGTTCTGAAGGAACAGCAGAATCAAGAGAAAGTTTTTTTTCTCTCTTTCAATAAACTTCCTGCCTTCTCTTCCTCTTTTTTTCTTTTTTCTCCTCTTCCTCCTTCCCCTCAGTGTAAAGAACCTATATATTCCACCTCTAAATTAAATATTTGTAGGCTGATGGGAATAATCCAGAGAAAAAGTAGTGATTGAAAGAGAGATAATAGTTGATAACATAAATCCCTGGCCAAGAGCTGGCAGCCAGAGATAACTGACTTCTTTCTCTAAATAAGGAAGGATGCCTTACACTGAAATCTAGGAATCAGCAAGATTCACACACCAAGGTGTCTTAGATCCATTTCAGTACATTGCATAATTGCATGTCGTGAATGAAGATGGTGAGACTGAGTTTAGGCTGGTGCCTGGCACTTGATGGTGCTCAGTAAATATTTGTTAGAAGAGGAGGGCTTGGCTCAGAATGTGATAAGGAATTGTTTAAAGACAAAAGCAGAGCCAAAAGAGTGTGGATTCTATTGAGTTAACTAAAGTTTTCAGAGGAGCCATTTGGCTTATTTTCATCATGTTCTCCTGCAACACAATCCAGATTCATACAGGGAAAAGCGGCTGGTAGTCTCCCCAGGGTTGAGGACTGACAAGGTAGATTTGTGTCAAAGAAAAGGGGTAGTGGAACCAGGAGCTGACTGTGATCCTGTAGGAAGTCCTTGAGATATGGAGCCAAAACTGTGAAACCATCATGGAGATGACCAACTTTGTCAGACCAAAGTCACCAATACCTGTAAAAATCTCCATGCTGATCACATGAAGATAAATGTAAGTCCTACTCTGTGGGAGAGGGCGAGGGTGGGATGATTTGGGAGAATGACATTGAAATATGTATAATATCATATGTGAAATGAGTTGCCAGTCCAGTTCGATGCATGATACAGGATGCTTGGGGCTGGTGCACTGGGATGACCCAGAGGGATGGTACGGGGAGGGAGGTGGAAGGGGGTTCAGGATGGGGAACACGTGTACACCCATGGTGGATTCATGTTGATGTATGGCAAAACCAATACAATATTGTGAAGTAATTAGTCTCCAATTAAAATAAATTTATATTTAAAAAAATAAATAAAATATTCTGATCAGGGATTTAAAAATATGCTGGAATTTTAAAATAAAAATCTACATTAAAAAAATGTAAGTCCTAAATATGACAGCCATTTAACCTACTGAATG
Source organism: Bos mutus (assembly GCF_027580195.1). Taxonomy (NCBI): domain Eukaryota; kingdom Metazoa; phylum Chordata; class Mammalia; order Artiodactyla; family Bovidae; genus Bos; species Bos mutus. The sequence continues at coordinate 66,084,412 of NC_091622.1, forward strand.
TTTCCTCTATCTGAAACACTTCCTCTTATTTCTCCTTTCATTTGGCTGATTTCTTTGCATCCTGCAGATATCAGGTTAGGTATCATTTGCTCCAGGATGTCTTACCTGCCCATATCTAGCACATAAACTTTTCCCATTATAGCAGTTTTCATCATACATTACGATTGGCTGACAATTGCTCTTGTTTTTGATGAGGCTACAAACCAATGACATCAAAGACTTCTTTTACTCTTGGGTCCTTAGCACCTAGCCAGCCACACAGTAAGCTGTTGGTAAGTATTGAATAAGTATACAAAGCCCCTGCACACTTTTTGCTAGCTGGAAAAGATAGTCAGTGATAGGCTCCCAGAGAGGAAGATATTTTAAACCAGGGGTAATGAAAAAAGACTTATGAGGTTTAGACATCCTCCTGGATTGTGGCTCAGTCTCTGGCAGTGTAAAAGAAGACCTCTTCCAGGGTAATAGACTCCAACATAGAATTGTATAAAAGAAGACCACTTCCAGAAGGTCTCCAACATGGAATTGAAGTCCATTTTTTCATTTTCAAAGTGCCCATCTCTCAGTGGTAAATATAAGAGCTTGAGTTTGAAGAACAGGGAATCCCTGTTAACTTCACAAAGCCTTGTCAAGAAAGGAAGGGGTATGGGTGAATTTGGTCATCTTTCTCTCCTGCTAAAAGTGGGATTACCTTGCTATATCTCATTTTTAAAAATTCTGGTATTGAGGTATATAAATATAAGTCAGTGTATCTGGCCCTCTGTTTCATTTCTGAGCATCTAACGTTAAAAAAATTTCAAGATGTCTGAAATCTACATTTGTCCCCACAATACTTGTGCTTTGAATGTGTCATTGAACTGCCTGATGAGTGTCTAGGCTGGGAAGCAAGTGAGGTTCTCAAAAGGTTAATAAAGGAGCAGGATCTATGAGTCTGTGGCTACAGAGGGTGATTTTCAGAGTTCCAGAACTTGGATCTTTCCACCTCCAATATTGACAGATGATGGAAACTAAGGTTGTGGGTGACAGTTCTGCAAACTTCACTTTGAACTTTGAAATCATTTTTAAATTTTGGTATATTTTACAAGATTCAGTAAAGATAATAGGTTTAGTTGCTAAGTCATGTCTGACTCTTGCAAACACATGGACTGCAGCCTGCTAGGCTCCTTTGTCCATGGGATTCTCCAGGCAAGAATACTGGAATGGATTGCCATTTCCTTCTCCAGGGGATCTTCCCAACCCAGGAATCGAACCCGAATCTCCTGCATTGCAGGCATATTCTTACTGACTAAGCTATGAGGGAAGTCTTAAAGATAATTAAAGACTGAAGTATTTCTTAACTTACTAAAGTATATAAATGAGAGATAGAAGGCAAAATAAAAATTTACAACTATATAATAGGCAATCCCAGCTGGTGACACTGCCTCATGTCTATCATCTTTTCTCTGGTTGCCTCCTCTCAGGCATAGACATTCCTCTTCAATTCCCCTGATTCTATTAAAATAAGCCAGTGAACATAACAGACTTTTTTTTTTTAAATAAAGGTTTGAGTACAGATTTTTGTCACTTTTCATGTGTTGCATACACAGAAAATAATACCTGTACAGCCTAATGAGATAAAATAATTTGATCTACATAGGGCTTGGTATAAAATTCCATTGCATTTTAAACTATAACAGAATCATAATAGATTTTAAAATTCCAAGTATTGGGGAAGATTTTAAAGATTTGACTTTATATAAAATTTTTATGAAACATTTAAAATTTTTATTGAGTATCTCTTGCTTGATTTGAACCTTTTTTTCCTTGTAGATATTTTTTAGTTGGGATATAATTCAGGTAATATAAAATTCACTTGTTTAATGTAAATATCCCTTTTAAGTATTTTTAGTAGACTCATACACTCACCATCACTATCTATTTTCAGAACATTTTTTTCACCCCAGTTAGAACCCTTGTAAGTCATTGGCAGTCACTGCCTATTCTCCTCACTTCCCAGGCCCTGGCAACTACTATTCTACTTTCTGCCTCTGTGGATTTACCTATTCTGGGCATTTCATAAAAACAGAATCATACAATATGTGGCCTGTTATGTCTGGTCTCTTTCTATGGGCATTTTTATAAAAGGTTTTCTGTTTGAAATGGTCACATATAATTTTGGGTAAATGTAAAATTTCTTCAAATTCTTGATAATTGCCATCAGTGAGAAACTATTTTTAAAACCATATCAGAATTTGTAAGAGTAGAAATTATATTTCAAGGCACTGATAGTTTTTCCTTTAATTAGTCTAACCATATGAAATTGCTATTTTAGGATGTCAAAACTGGTTGAATATTGGCAGTTGCATATGGATCAACCTTGTATTTCACTGGAAAATATTGAAATTCTTTGTGATAATGTGAATGGATTTTGCATCCAGTTCAGTTTTTCACGTCAAGCTCTAATTTGCAGAACATATGTCTTAAGGACCACGTGGGCCACAGCCTTGTCTAACTCAATGAAACTATGAGCCATGCTGTGTAGGCCACTCAAGACGGGGGGGTCATGGTGGAGAGTTCTGACAAAACGTGGTCCACTGGAGAAGGGAATGACAAATCACTTCAGTATTCTTGCCTTGAGAACTCCATGGATAGTATGAAAAGGCAAAAAGATAGGACACTGAAAGATGAACTCCCCAGGTCAGTAGGTGTCCAGTATGCTACTGGAGAACAGTGGAGAAATAACTCCAGAAAGAATGAAGAGACGGAGCCAAAGTGAAAACAATGCCCAGTTGTGGATGTGACTGGTGATGGAAGTAAGTCTGATGCTGTAAAGAGCGGTATTTCATAGGAACCTGGAATGTTAGGTCCATGAATCAAGGTAAATTAGAAGTGGTCAAACAGGAGATGGCAAGAGTAAACATCAACATTTTAGGAATCAGTGAACTAAAATGGATTGGAATGGATGAATGGAATTCAGATGACCATTATATCTACTACTGTGGGCAAGAATCCCTTAGAAGAAGTGGAGTAGCCCTCATAGTCAACAAAAGAGTCCAAAATGCAGTACTTGGATGCAATCTCAAAAACGACAGAATGATGTCTGTTCGTTTCCAAGGCAAACCATTCAATATCAGAGTAATCCAAGTCTATTCCCCAACCAGTAATGCTGAAGAAGCTGAAACTGAACGGTTCTATGAGATCTACAAGACCTTTTCGGGATAACACCCCAAAAAAGATGTCCTTTTCATCATAGGGGACTGTAATGAAAAAGTAGGAAGTCAAGAGATAACTGGAGTAACAGGCAAATTTGGCCTTGGAGTACGAAATGAAACAGGACAAAGGCTAACAGAGTTTTACCAAGAGAATGCATTGGTTAGCAAACATCCTCTTCCAACAGCACAAGAGAAGACTATACAGATGGATATCATGAGATGGTCAATACCAAAATCAGATTGATTATATTCTTTGCAGCCAAAGATGGAGAAGCTCTATACAGTCATCGAAAACAAGATCAGGAGGTGACTGTGGCTCCGATCATGAACTCCTTATTGCCAAACTCAGATTTACATTGAAGAAACTAGGGAAAACCACTAGACCATTCAGGTATGACCTAAATCAATTCCCTTACAATTATACAGTGGAAGTAACAAATAGATTCAAGGGATTGGATCTGATAGACAGAGTGCCTGAAGAACTATGGATGGAAGTTCTTGACATCGTACAGAAGGCAGTGATCAAGACCATCCCCAAAAAAAGAAATGCAAAAAGGCAACATGGTTGACACCACCCTTATGGCAGAAAGTGAAGAGGAACGAAAGTGTCTCTTGATGATAGTGAAAGAGGCGAGTGAAAAAGCTGGCTTAAAACTCAACATTCTGAAAATTAAGATCATGGCATCCAGTCCCATCACTTCATGGCAAATAGGGAAACAATGGCAACAGTGGCAGACATTATTTTCTTGGGCTCCAAAGTCACTGCAGATGGTGACTGCAAGCCGTGAAATTAAAAGATGCTTGCTCCTTGGAAGAAAAGCTATGACCAACCTAGACAGCATATTAAAAAGCAGAGACGTTACTTTGCCAACAAAGGTCTGTCTAGTCAAAGCTATGGCTTTTCCAGTAGTCATGTATGGATGTGAGAGTTGGACCATAAACAAAGCTGAGCACCGAAGAATTGATGCTTTTGAACTGTGGTGTTGAAAAAGACTCCTGAGAGTCCCTTGGACTGCAACGAGACAAACCAGTCAATCCTAGAGGAAATCAGTCCTGAATGTTCATTTGAAGGACAGATGCTAAAGCTGAAGCTCCAATACTTTGGCCACCTGATGAGAAGAGCTGACTCATTGAAAAAGACCCTGATGCTGGTAAAGATTGAAGGCAGGAGGAGAAGGGGGCGACAGAGGATGAGATGGTTGGATGGCATCACCAACTCAATGGACATGAGTTTGAGCAAGCTCTGGGAGTTGGTGATGGACAGGGAAGCCTGGAGTGCTGCAGTCCATGGGGTCGCAAAGAGTTAGACATGAATGGGGGACTGAACTGACTGACGTCTTAAGCAGCAATGGGCCTCCACATCTGAAAATGGAAGGAGGTATCAAAAGAAAGAACTGGGAACAGGCCTATGCTTCCGTACCCTCCTCACCAGCACCACCTTACATTCCCTGAGGCCAGCTGCCATGTTTTTAGAACCTTGAAAACAGGTTACCCTTTCATCAGCTCCATGGGTTCCTGTTCCATGATGAGTTCTAGACCCCATAGGTCCCACGGAGCTGCTCAGGGGCTGAGAGATTATCTCACAGTACAACCATAGCCTATTGTCTGGGGAGCTCTGATTTGTAAGGTATATAGCACCACAGCAAAGGAAACAGCTTAATAGTGGGTTTTAGATATCACTTTCTTAAGCTCCAACAGTTGTAGCTGCTCACAGAATTTATCATTGGCCTTCTTACACATCTGACTCAAGATTGTATGCCATTCCTTAGAGGCCAGATCCCATCTTCTTTCTCTCTGGGTAGAGTTATTGCTTATCCTCTTATCTTTCCAAAGCCCTCACACTCCTACCTGGTCTGGCCAGTGGGGGAAATACATCATATTTAGAGAAATGTACATGTACTTCTTTATCTCAATTACATCTAAATTCAGAATAAAGCTCTGGAGCCAACTTTTATATAAGTAAGGGACTGAGGGATTGTCTTTCTCCTGCATTGCAGGTGAATTCTTGACCACTGAGCCACCAGGAAAGCCCGAATTATCTTTCTTAAAGTAAAAGACTATCAATCCATGTGAGGAATTCTGCTACCATCCTATCAAGCACTTATCACATTACAAACAGGTTTCAGAAGAAGTTAATGGACATATCTAGAAGTCTGAGACCAGCTTGAATCGCTGCCATTATGGAGATTCCCTTGTTGATATTCTGTGTGATCATTGCATTTCAAGGGTTTTTATAAGATGAAAAGCCAATGTTCTTATGTGGAACAAAGTGATTCAGCTGATGAAAAGGGAAAGTGAGAGTCACTCAGTGGAGTCCAGCTCTTTGCGACCCCATGGACTGTAACCTGCCAGGCTCCTCTGTCCATGCGATTCTCCAGGCAAGAATACTGGAGTGAGTTGCCATTCCCTTCTCCAGGGACCTTCCCCACTCAGGGATCGATCCAGGGTCTCCTGCATTGCAGGAGGATTCTTTACCGTCTGAGCCACGAGGAAAGCCCAGGTAAAGGGAAGGAAATTTAATTCCTCTTTTAAACAAATGCACAAATATAAAATTAAGGCATAAGTTTACAATCAGTAATAATGATGTATATATTATTGTTGTTTCTTAAAAATATAAATTTCTACTCTCATCAAGGTGGTTATAGTCATAGCATGGTTTTTACCTCTCCCTGTCCCCCCAAATCAATTAATATGCACCTTCCTAATTCACCGAATGCTATGCTGAATAGTCCACAATAGAATATGGGTTCTCCAGCCTTTCACTTACTAGCTTTTCTGTCTTGGGGAAGTCAGTTTCTCTCTCTGTACCTCAGATTCTTATCTCTAAATAAACACTGAACTCATAGGGATAATATGAGGATCAAATGAGGTAGTAGATGTAAACTCTGGAGAACTGTGCCTAAAAGAATTGTTTTTACTAGTGCTCAGCAAATATTAAGGAAAGGAAAAAAGAGAGAAAAGAAATCTGGTGATGATGTTACCAAAATCAGGGCCCATCTATGAGGCATACGCCCTTATTGCTTGAGGCATTGAACTCTTTTTTTTTTTTTTTTGGCCAAAAGTTGGAAAGCCAATCCTGGGAAATACCCATCTGTCCTTGGGTCATTCTTTGTTAATAAGATAAGTAATACAGAGAAGAAGTGGTTGATGAATCCTGAAAAATCAGCTGTGTCACTTTAGGGAACACTGTTACATGTGAAATATTTGGAGGCAAACAAAAAAGAACACACAGTTTCATGTGTTACATGTTACAGTAGTGGTCTGAAAGGATGAATGTTTCTCTTTCACATCTATCTGGATAAGAGGCGTCATCAGTCATAGGAAGAATCACGATTACTGTTTTGTTTTAAAAAAAAATGTTTTCTGATAAAGTCTAAGCCAGTTCACTGCTGCCATGGTAATCTTTGAGTATGTTTAAGAGGGGAAAGTAGAAGTCAGAGAATTGATAACTATCATATATTACGTTCCTACTTTTTGCTTTACACAATGATAAGCACTGCAGCTATATGACTTGATACAATCTTACACTGAGGTAGGTATTATTGGAATCATTTCACCTGTGGAGCTTAGCGATGGTACCCAAGAATATCCATCTAAAATTAACAGAGCTAAGATTTAAAGCCAGGTAGGACCTAGGCACTTGACTACTATGCCATGTTTCCTACTGGCAGTTGGTTACAAAGTTGTTGATACTGACGTACTACTAATTACAAATAATTCTCCAGTTGGAAAAGATGAAATTTCCTTACATCCATACTATATATTTTGAATATTTTCTCCTAAAACTTCATGAGGAGATGGGCACATAAAATTTGAAAATATTTCTGAAATTAAAAGAAAATAAACATTTTAAGTTTAGCAATGGTATATGGATTAATACTTACATTTCGGTAGCCAATGGATTTAATCAAAGATTTTATGGAATTTTTAAACAAAATGGAAGCAACCCTATGAGAAATGTTAGATACTAGAGGAACATTTGGAAAAAAAACTGAAACTCGCATTAATAGTGGTTATTTGCAAATATATTCGTAAGTATTGATTTCTTCCAATTTTACTGAGACTCAATTGACATACAGCATTGTATAAGTTTATGGAGAAGGAAATGGCAATCCACTCCAGTATTCTTGCCTTGGAAATCCCACAAACAGAGGAGCCTGGTGGGCTACAGTCCATGGGGTCTCAGAAGAGTCGGGCACAGACATAGGGACTAAACAACAACTGCAACAACTGTATAAATTTAAGGTGTGCAGCATAATGATTTGACTTATACACATCATGAAATGAGTACCGCAATAAGTTTAGTGACCACCATCATCTCATATAGGTAGAAAAATAAAAGAAAAAATAGTTTTTTCTTCTGATGAGAACTCGTAGGATTAGCTTTTAACAACTTTCATATATATAACATGCAGCCATGCGGCCATGTTAGATGTATTAATCATGTTGTTCATTACATCCCTAGGACTTAGTCATCTTATAATTGAAGGTGGTACCTTTTGACCTCCTTAATCACCATACAAAGATATTACATTATTACTGACTATATTCCCTGTACTGTGCATTTCATCCCTGTGATTCATTCCATAACTAGAAGTTTGTAGCTCTTAAATTCCCTCAACCATTTCACTAAAGTATTAATTTTTAAAACTTAATTAAGTACATTTAAATCAAATGGGACACATGCTCCTTGCATTCAGTCAAATGTTACAGAAACAAAAAAAAAGCTGGTAATGTCTCCTCTTCTACGTCCCCTCATTCTTCATCCTTTTCCTCTGAGTAAACAATTTTGTGTATCTTAACATCATATTTTATGTTTATTTTAAGTTCCATTTATTATAATTTTATATTTAATATACATTTTATAAATATATATGAACAAATTGTATTACAAAGTGTTTTACATTATCCTGCTACTGCCTTTTTTAACTTAAATATAATGTAGATTTTCATCTAAGACAATTTAAATCTAAGCCAGTGATTCTCAACCTTTGCTGCAGATGAGAATCACATGGAGAGCTTTAAACAAATAAAAGAGATTGCTTGAAATCCATCCCCAGAGATTCAGATTTAATTGGCTTGGGTGGGGCCTTGGCATCAAGCTCCTCAGTTGACTCTGATGTGTAACTTGTGAGGACCCGATTTAAGCAATCCAAACTGGCTGCAAATAGCAGCTGCCCGCCTGAATTGTCCTGGTATGCATCCTCTCAAGAAAGCCCTCCACTGAGATTATTTCAGCATCAGTGCTGAGGGGAGATTACGGAAAGCCCATCTTAAACTTTGTCTCCCCAGGAAGTGTGGCTATCAGATGGGAAAATTGCTTCATCTTTTATATCACTTAGAGAGAGTCTAATGACTGCACAAAGGGTTACCAGGGCCAGGAATTTCAGAGACCATGAGATTGACACTCTGCTCTACTAGGCTAGGCTTATCCCAGAACTGACAAAACTTGCCTGCAAGAAAGAGTTTCCTGAATTGGCCATCGCAGGAAGCCACACCCAGAACTTGTTTCTCCTTGTCTGGGAGAGGCACCTACTCTGTAGGTGCAGGAACTTGTTTGGCCTCTCCAGCTTGACCTTGCAAGTCTCCTAGCTCCATGGTTCTGTCCTGATGGGCTCTTCACTATTAGCGAAACGTTCGTACTATCATTTAGTTTTCTTCACTCTTGCCACATATTTAAACATTTGAGAAAATGGAAGATAAATATACAAAAAAATAGTTGTGGAGAGATTTGCCCTTCTTTATCTTTGTAGGATAAAACAATTGGTAGCCAGTGATTCAGACCAAATAGGTCTGAATTATTAATAGTCACCGCTGGTTCTGCCTTCTTTGCATGCCCTTTCCCTTCCTCAAGGCACTTCGCGGGTAAGAAGTGTTGAGAGAGTAGACGGGTTGTTGGAATTTACTTGGAAGTAAAATATTTTTTTAAAGCTGTGAATTTTAAGCTAGCAGACCATGGCAGCACAGAGCCACATCATTCTGGGTGAAGAAGGGGATAGAAGGTCAAGGAGTGAGAAAAAAGACCAAATAATTTTTCTTTTTTTTCTCAATCTCTTTTCTAGTTAACATCAATATTAAGTATTTAGATTTGACCCTTTTACCCTCCAAAAATAATTCCCAAGAATTTCAAGTTTAGGTAAATGAATGAACTGTTAAAACAGAATTTCAGGGATACAAGAATGAACCTAACACCCAAGCAGGCAGATTCTGGGTTACTGGGAGACAGCTGCATCAAGCAGACAGGAAGCTCGCACCAACAGCAGGAGCTGGGAAACCCCTCGGCGGCCAGGCCCCTCCCCTTTCACCTGACGTCATGAGAGGTGGGGCGGAGAGCGATTGGCCTTCCGCGGAAGCTCGGGCCACTCTGCATCCCCGCGGAAAGGGGAGGCGGAGCAGCGGGGGCGGGCCGCCAGGAGCAGAAGGTTGCCAGCTCGGCTCGGGCTGGGCTCGGGTTTTGGCAGCTGACTTTGAGAGCCGTCTGAGAAGTGTTTTGTTGGTTTTTTTTTCCTTCAAAGTCAAATGGCTGGCGTAGAAGCATAACCCGCCTCCTCTCTTCGGATCTGTGCTTGGTTCTTCTCTTGCATCTTGGGACTTGTGACCGTCATGCTGTGATGTGTGCCCAGAGAGGAACTGGTAAGGGTGAACCAGCGAGCCTCTTTGACGGTTTCCCTGCCTTTTCACTACTCTTTCCCTCTGTTTCTTTACTCTCTCTGTCCTCTCCCTCCCACAGTAGTGGTGTTCAAATGGGATGAAGTACCTCAAAACTGGACTTCGTAGCTTTGTTAAACTTTAAAAAGAAGAATCTTACACCATTTTCAGTCACTTGATTACAGGAGAGGGATGACTATCTTTTCTGAATGCTGGGTTTTATGAAAAGATAAGTTATGCATACACACCCTTTGTCATCTCATTGTGAAATCAAACAGTTTAAAGCAATTTTGGCTCTGTTTCAAACATAATGAATAGAATAGGGATTGAAATTTTTACCCAGTAGATAAACCACGGATTGATTCCTTAGGAAGAAAAAGGTGTTTGTGTTGGAGCTTGCTCAGAAATAGTTTTTACAGGAGCCCTACCAAAAAGCCCTCAATTTTCCATGCAAACACTGATTTTACAGAGCTTCATTGTTGTTTGGGGCACCCTTTACATTGTACAACCTGTGATTATACTTTATACAGCAGAGAGACATCTAGTTGGTTAATGAAACCTTCCATTCTGGAAGGTCAGGCTCCCTGTGCCTTCAGAAATTATGTATTTAAACTACTCATAATCATAAGGGCACGTCTACTCGGGTATTTAGAGTGTTATCTAAATAAAACCAAAGATTTTTCTTGCTTCTTTTCTCAGAAGTTCTTTTCAAGGAGAAAAACAATTCTGTAGTCTGAGGGCAAGTCTCTGACTCTAATCAACCTTGAAAGATGACCCACAAGGATAGGGCACTCCTTATCCACCAATGTTACTATATCCAAAAAGTAACTCCAGAGTAGATAAATATTTTGAAATTTGGCTAGGTCACCGTTTCTGGGAAGAGTACCATCAGAAAGATATTTGGTGGCTTGTTTAGAGCCAATGTGTAGCACATGATCATTATAACGGTAAATTCACTCAGTGCCCAGGTGTAAGCACTCACTCCAGTTAACCCCACAAGGTAATCTCTCTCCTTCTGAACTCTTCTGTCCATGATACAGATACATATTACCTACATTGGGATAGTTTATCACAAAGAGATCATGCTATATAATTTGAAAAACAACTCTCCAACATTCAAAAACTTTTAGACAGTTTTAAAAAGTAACACTGTAACTGCTAAACATTTGTTAAGTTGTATGAAAAAGATGGAGAGTCTGAGCAGTCTAAAATAGAATGTCAATACTGTTTGACTTTTGCCTAATAACTGAATATTTGTTCAATACAATTGCTTAGTGACTAAATAGAATTTGAATGGGATATCTTTTATTTTGATGTCAATAAATGGAGGAAACGTTTAGAATTTTATTATAATTTGTAATAGAACAGAGATGATACATCTATTAGACAAGTGGACTTAGAATTAACTTGAAAAATTACGAGGTAAAAAATGTCCACATATTCAAGCCGTCTCTACAGACCTTATTGTCTGATCTAGTTGAAAATAGTCTTTTTAATGAGGCAAAACCAAAGAAAGTGCTACAAACAAGATCACTTGGGGATCCTCAAAACCCAAAGCATTAGCAGCTGTGCAGGTTTCATTTTCAGCTGAAAGAGGTTTGTTGTGAGTATATTCTCTTAAAACATCATTCCCTTCCTCACTACTGTGAAAGAATTTCAAGCTGAAATTGATAGAATGAATGATCTCCCTCATGTGCCTTTAGGAAAGCGAAGCTTAAAGACTGGGAGACCAATTTCCCATAAATGCCTGATTTACAGAGGGCTTCCCTGGTGGCTCAGAGGGTAAAGAATCTGCCTGCAATGCAGGAGACCTTGGTTTGATCCCTGGGTTGGGAAGATCCCCTGGAGGAGGACATGGCAGTCCATCCAGTATTCTTGCCTGGAGAATCCCCATGGACAGAGGAGCCCGGTGGGGTACAGTCCATGGGGTCACAGACACCATGGAGCGACTAAGCACACACACACACAGAAGTCCATAAATTGGAATTTTCTTAAATGTCAAGGAGTTAATCAGAAGTTTTGCCTTTTATCAGCATTGGAAAGATTTGCTTATGATTTCCAGAGTAAAAAATAAATGACCCAAGTCGGGTTGGTGTCCAAAAAATGAGTTACATTGAGTTTCTCTTATATGATTAGTCGTATCTGCTCAGGGAATTTTCAAAGCAGGTCTCCATTTCTTTTGACTTTTTAGCAGATACTCACTGAACTGTCTCCTTGTTACATGCCCTGCCCATAAACACAGCCTATTCCAAACCCTGCCGGCTTCCCCAGTGGCTCAGTGGTAAAGCCTGCGATGCAGGAGATGTGGGTTCAATCCCTAGGTGGGGTAAATCCCCTGGAGAAGGAAATGGCAACTGACTCCAGTATTCTTGCCTGGGAAATTCCATGGACAGAGGAGCCTGGTGGGCTACATTCCATGGGGTTCCAAAGAGTCGCACACGACTTAGCTTCTAAACAACATTCCAAATCCTCAGTGAACTCACTTCTGGCTTGCTATAGTTCAAGTGTCCCAAATTGTAATTCCTCTGTTATTCCTGAGTAAACTCATTTCTTTGAGCATGCCTCTCAATTTACCTCTTTACTAAAATGGACATTTCTACTGTAGATGGATTTATTTCATTTTAGAAACCATCTTAGTCATAGAAACAGTACTTTTCACAAAGCTAATATCACAGTTAGAGTAAAAATAATGGTGGTACTAGTTTTAAGAGTGTGTCCCTATGGACTGCAGCCCATCAGGTTCCTCTGTCCATGGAATTTCCCCCCTTAATTTATTTCGCTGCTGCTGCTACTGCTAAGTCATGTCAGTCGTGTCTGACTCTGTGCGACCCCATAGACGGCAGCCCACCAGCTCCCCCGTCCCTGGGATTCTCCAGGCAAGAACACTGGAGTGGGTTGCCATTTCCTCCTCCAGTGCATGAAAGTGAAAAGTCAAAGTGAAGTCACTCAGTCAAGTCCGACTCTTCATGACCCCATAGACTGTAGCCTACCAGGCTTCTCCATCCATGGGATTTCCCAGGCAGGAGTACTGGAGTGGGTTGCCATTGCCTTCTCCGAATTTATTTCGCTAAAATCTCCTTACTCCATTTAAGGCCATTCTGAAAGAGGAAGATGAGTACAACTACAGTTCTGTTAAAAAACAAACTTACAAAATTTCAACTCTTTATGTAGGATAAATAATTTTAAAAATCTTATTATCTTGGTTATATGGAAGGTGAAAATTAGCTTTAAATTATCCAAAAATGTGAAATCTTTCTTCAGTTTAGTGAGTGAAGTCGCTCAGTAGTGTCCGATTCTTTGCAATTCTATGACCATAGCCCGCTAGGTTCCTCTGTCCATGGAATTTTCCAGGCAAGAATACTGGAGTAGGTTGCCATTTCCTTCTCCAGAGGATCTTCCTGACCCAGGGATCGAACCCAGCTCTCCCGTATTGAGGACAGATACTTTACTGTCTGAACCACCAGGGAAGCATTCTTCAGTTTATAGTACTCGTAATTTCTTAGCACTGTGTTTAAAAATTCTCATTCCTCTTACAGACTATAATAATATATAGAAAGTTCTACTAAAAATCTTAACTGTCCTTTCTTCTTTGCTAAAGTATTCCATAGAGAGGTAATCTCAGATAGTTTAATGACACATTCCAGTAATCTGTGATGTCCTTCAGCCAACAAGTTAACCTTGCCATGTTAGAAAAATGCCTGTCTTTTAAAAAATTTTTATTGAAGACTAGTTGACTTACAATATCATTAGTTTCAAGTGTGCAATATAATGATTCAGTATTTTATACATTATGCATCAAGTTATTACAATATTATTGTTTTCTCTGTGCTATGCACTATATCCCTGTGACTTATTTATTTTATAAGGTAGTTTGCACCCCTTAATCCTCTTCACCTGTTTCATCCATTTCCCCTTCCCTTCCTGCAACCACTAATTTGTTCTCTATATTTGAGTCTGTCTCCGCTTTGTTATATTTGTTGCTTTATTAAATTTCATATATAACTAAAAACATACAGTATTTCATCTTTTTTCTGACTTATTTTACTAAGAAAATTAACCTCTTAGGTCTATCCTTGTCACAAATGGCAAGATTTCACTATTTTTTTTATGGCTGAGTAATCTTCCATTGTGCATATACCACATCTTTTGTATTCATTCGTTTATTGAGGAACACTTAGGTTACTTACACATCTTGGCCATTGTAAATAATACTTCAGTGAACATTGAGGTGCATGTATCTTTAGTGTTTCAATTTGGGGGGATAAATACCTAGAAGTGGAATTGCTAAGCATGTGGTAGTGGTTGTCGTTCAGTAATGTCTGACTCTCTGTGACCCCATGGACTGCAGCATGCCAACCTTCCCTGTCCTTCACTATCTCCCGGAGTTTGCTCAAACTCATGTCGATTGAGTTGGTGATGTCATCCAACCCATCTCATCCACTGTCACCTCCTTCTCCTCCTGCCCTCAATTTTTCCCAGCATCAGAGTCTTTTCCAATAGAGTCAGCCCCTCGCATCACCAAAGTGTTGGAACTTCATCATCAGTCCTTTGAATAAATATTCAGGATTGATTTCCTTTGACTGACTGGTTTGATCTCCTTGCAGTCTAAGGGACTGCTTGCAGTCTTCTCCAACACCACAATTCAAAAGCATGAATTCTTTTGTGCTCAGGCTTCTTTATGGTTCGTCTCTCATCCATACATGACTACTGGAAAAATCAGAGCTTTGACTAGATGGACCTCTGTTGGCAAAGTTATGTCTCTGCTTTTTAGTTCTGTTTTTGAGAGGACTCTGTATTGTTTTCCAGAGTGGTAATGTCAATTTACATTTCAATTAACAGTGCACAAGCATTCCCTTTTCTATACATTCTCACCAATACTTGATGTTTCTTTTTGATGATAGCCATTTTGATAGGTGTGAGGTAATAGCTCATTGTGGTTTTGATTTGCATTTCTCTTTTGAATAGTGATGCTGAGCATCTTTTCAAATGCTTAGTCATCTGTATGTCTTCTTTGAAAAATACCTATTTAGATTCTGTGCATTTTTTAGTCAGACTGGCTTTACTTTTTGATACTGAGTTGTATGAGTTTTTTTAAAAATATATTTTGGATATTAACCCCTTACAGACGTATCCTTTACAAATACCTTCTCCCATTCAGTAAGTTGTATTTTCATTTTGTTGATTGTTTCCTTTTTTGTGAAATAGCTTTTTCATTTGATGTGGTCCCACTTATTTTTGCTTTTTGTTGCCCTCTCCTAAGGAGACATATCCATAAAAAATATTTCTAGGACTGATATAAAAGTATACTGCCTATGTTTTTTTCTAGGAGTTTTTGGTATCAGGTCTTAGCTGAAGCCTTTCACTTTTCAAGTTTATTTTTGGTTAATTTTTCATCTTTTTACATGTGATTGTCCAGTTTTCCTAACACAACTTATTGAAGAGGCTGTCTTTTCCTAATTGTATATTTATGTCTCCTTTGTCATACATGTTAAGTCGCTTTAGTTGTGTCTGACTCTTCAGAACCATTGTAGCCCACTAGTTTCCTCTGTTCATGGGATTCTCCAGGTGAGAATACTGGAGTGGGTTGCCATTTCCTCATCTAGGGGATCTTCCTTACCCAGGGATCAGACCCATGTCTCTTACATCTCCTGCATTGCCCAGCAGGTTCTTTACCACTAATGCCGCCTGGAAAGCCCCCTTTGTCATGGAGTAATCAATTGACCAGATGTGGGTGGGCTTCTTTCTGGGTTCTCTATTCTGTTCCATTAATCCATGTGTCTGTTTTTGTGTGAGTACCATACTGTTTTTAATTACTGTAGCTTTGTAGTATAGTCTGAAGTCGAGGAGCATGATGCCTCCAGTTTTGTTCTTTTTCTCAAGATTGCTTTGGCTAGTCAGGATTTTTTGTAGTTCATACATATTTTGGGATTACTTGTTCTGTGAAAAAATGCTGTGGATGAGATTGCATTGGATATGTAGATTGTTTTGGATAGTACAGTCATTTTAACAATATTCTTGTGATCCATGAGCACAATATATCATTCCATTTATTGGGGTCAACTTCAGTTTCTTTTATAAAGGTCTTATATTTTTCAGAGTAAAGGTCTTTCATTTTCTTTGGATTTATTCCTAGCTATTTTATTCTTTTTGATGCAATTGTAAATGAAATTGATAGCTCATTTTTATTGTATAAAAATGCAACAGGTTTCTGTATATTAATTTTGAATCCTAAAATTTTACTAAATTTATTTATTCTAGGTTTTTTTTTTTTGGTGGAGTTGTTAGAATTTTCTGTATCTAATATCATGTCATCTTCTAGTGACAGTTTTAATACTTCTCTCCCAGTTGTATATCTTTTATTTTTCTTTTCTGATTATAGAACCTAGGACTTCCAGTACTATGTTGAATAAAAATGGGAGTGTTGTCTTATTCCTGATTCTAGAGGGAAAACTCATAGCTTTTCACTATTGAATAGGATTAGCTGTTGGTTTGTCATAAATGGACTTTTCTATGTTGAGGTATGTTCCCCTATACTCACTTTTTTGAGAATTTTTATCATAAATATATATTTTTAATAATATCCTATTCCTTTGAATATAATTTTTTTTATCTTGGTAAAGACTTATTACTAGATATCCATCTTAATTTCCCATCATTCTTTAATTTGTACTTGAAATGCAAACCATATTGAACTACAGTGTTATGTAACATGGGGTTACAGGGTTTTCCAGCTGCCTTACCTTTATTCATATTTTCTTTTCTAAGATTTACAAATCTCATATCTGATTCTAGACATTTCCCAAGACTCAAAGTTCTGTCTCTTGGGCAGCCTACCCTACATTTGTCTTCCAGTCTCATGTCATGTATTCTCATAAGATGTTCTAGTTCCAGAAAGGAATGTACTGCATGATTACTCTAGTGTTATTTATTTATTTATTTAATTTTTGTCAAATTGAGTGTTTTGACTGGTTCTGGGCATGTTTATTCATTCTCAAAGGACCAGCACTGTGCCTATAAGACAAGGTAAAGGGAATGAACACTCAAAGGTAAGCTCCTAGAAGACAGAGATTTTTGTCTGGTTTGTTCTCTGATTAATCTCTGTCACCTGTTATAATGCCGGCATAATAGTGGAAGCTCAGCAAACATTAGTTGGAAGAATGAAGTTGAGCACTTTCAGTGTGCTGGACAAGTACTGCTACACTGATTTCATAAACCTCCTTTTAAAACAGTGAGGCTGAGTAGTATTCCATGGTGTACAGTACACATAAAAAGGAACACATGTGAGTCAGTTATAATGAGGTAGATGGATCTAGAGCCCATTATGCAGAGTGAAGTAAGTCAGAAAGAGACAAGCAAATGTATATTAACATGTATCAGTGGAATCTAGAAAAATGGTACTGATGAACCTGTTTGCAGGGCAGCAGTGGAGACGCAGCCATGAAAAACAGACTTGTGGACACAGTAGGGGAAGAGGAGAGAGGGTCGAATTGAAGGAGTAACACTGAAACATGTACTTTACCATATGTAAAATAGACAGCCAGTGGTAATTTGCTGTATGATGTAGGGAGCTCAAACCTGGTGCTCTGTGATAACCTAGAGGGGTGGGTTGGGGTGGGAGGAGGAGGGAGGCTCAAGAGAGTGGGGACATATGTATACCTATGGCTGATTCATGTTGATATTTAGTGGAAACTAAGACGATGGTGTAAACCAATTGTCCTCCAGTTAAAAAGCAAAAAATTGTCATTTAAATGAAAAAAAAAAAAAGTATGAGGTCTGTGATTTTATTTCCATTTTACAGATGAGGGAACTGAGGCTCAGGCTAAGAGCTTGTGATACTGACTGAGAATCTGAGCATCAGTACCACTAGAACTTTTTAGAGCCTGTGTTCTTTCTACTATCTGCAAGTGCATCTGCTGTTTTGAAAAAAGCTGATTATAGTATCACTTTTAATTCAAATGTATGTGTTTTGGAGGGTGGAGAGCATCTAGTAATTATTGGAATTGACCACTTATCATGAATCCAATTTATAATTCCAGTGAACACCATCCGTTTCTTTTTAATACCATTTGTAGTTTCCATCTATTTCTTATTGCTGTGTATATACTGTATTTAATAACACTTAACTTGCAAACTTTGGGGACAATTTAAATGCAGTCATCCCTCCCTGCCCTTAGCGGCTCAGACTGTAAAGAATCTGCCTGCAATCCAGGAGACCCAGGTTTGATCTCTGAGTCGGGAAGATCCTCTGGAGAATGGAATGGCAACCCAATTCTCTTTTTTTTTTTTTTAATTTTATTTTATTTTTAAACTTTACAATATTGTATTGGTTTTGCCAAATATCAAAATGAGTCCACCACAGGTATACGTGTGTTCCCCATCCTGAACCCTCCTCCCTCCCCATACCATCCCTCTGGGTTGTCCCAGTGCACCAGCCCCAAGCATCCAGTATCATGCCTCGAACCTGGACTGGCAACCCAATTCTTATCTGGAGAATTCCATGGACGGAGGAGCCTGATGGGCTACAGTCCCTGGGATTGCAGCTGCTGTTGCTGCTGCTAAGTCGCTTCAGTTGTGTCTGACTCTGTGCGACCCCATAGACGGCAGCTCACCAGGCCCCGCCGTCCCTGGGATTCTCCAGGCAAGAACACTGGAGTGGGTTGCCATTTCCTTCTCCAATGCATGAAAATGGAAAGTGAAGGTGAAGTCACTCAGTCGTGTCCGACCCTCAGCGACCCCATGGACTGCAGCCCACCAGGCTCCTCCATCCATGGGATTTTCCAGGCAAGAGTACTGGAGTGGGGTGCCATTGCCTTCTCTGGGGATTGCAGAGTCAGACACAATTGAGCGACTAACACTTACTTACCTATCCCTGCCTATCTGTGCAGGGTTGGTTCCAGAACCCACTGTGGATATCAAAATCCACAGGTGTTCAGAACGCAGAGTTGACCCTTCATATCATCAGTTCCGTAATTCAGCGAGCCATGGTTGGTGTAGTACTGTATTTATTGAAAGCCATCAGCCTATAAGTGGACATATGCAGTTCAAACTCATGTTGTTCAAGGGTCAAGTGTATGTATGTTGAGACAGTTTAAGTAATTGACATATGTAATCTGTGCTTGTGTTACTTTGTCATGTGCTGAAGTTATTTTTATCCGTTGTGAAATTATCTATGAAATATTTACATCATATTTTAAGTGACTAAAATACTTCCAGAATTGAATCTTAAGAAAAGGTTTTAGAAATGAATTAAACCTCTCGTTCATTATACTGGAATATTCTTTTAATAATTCAACTAAAGTAATACCTGTCTTCATCATTTATCCAGTAATGCCACAAACTTAAAAATTATAGTCTTGGATGTGTTTATTTGGTTTATAATTTAATACCTCAGGTTCATGATCTGCAAGAGGCCTTTGGAAAACATTTGTTGTCTGTTTAGTTTTATGAGTATATACATTCTTTAAATGCCTAAATTCTTTCCATTTTAGCTGCAAATAACTCCACTTCCCAATTTACACTTTTTTCTTCTTATTATTCCATATTCTTTTAAGCGTTTTATTTTCTTTTGCTTTTTACAAATTTCCATGATGACTAATCCAGAAAATAATTGCCCTACTTTTTGTGTATAAAAAAGTAGTTTCACTAATTATTTAAATAATATATGCATCATTGGGGAGTAAATGAATAGTTGCATAAAAATGATACTTAATAGTAATGAGGAGGATATATACTTTAAATGAAAAATAAGTCTCTCTAAAACAGTCACAGATATAGAAAACAAACAAACTTATGGTTACCAAAGGGAAGGAGGTGGGGGGAGGGATAAATTCTGTAAATTATGGAATTAGCAGATACACACCACTCTGTATAAAATAGATACGGATTCACTGTATAGGGCAGGGAATGGTGTTCAGTATCGTGTAATAACCTATAATAGAAAAGGATTTTTAAAAAGGAACTATATATATGACTTAGTCACTTTGCTATACATCTGAAACTAACACAATATTATAAATCAACTATATTCAATAAAAAATAACTTTTTTAAAAGGTACAAGAAATAAATCTCTTCAGAGCAAATTTGGGTTGCCTAGGCTCATGGTTTTAAGTCTGGTCCCCAGAGTGAGAGCATCAGCATCACTCGAATTTATTAGAAGTGCCAGTTCATAGGCCCCACTGCAGACTGACTGAATCAAATTGGGGCGAGAGTGTGTGTGTACCAGGTGGAATCTGCTTTCACAAGCTTTCCAGTGATTCAGATCTCTGGCAGTTTGAGGACACAGGCTTAGGCTTAGAATCTTAAGATTTCTTTATTTTGTTATTTTACTTAATTTCAAAATTGTTATTTGATGTACAGTTGATTTACAATATTCATTTCATGTATCCAACATAGTGGTTCAATATTTTTATCGAGTACACTCCATTTAAAGTTGTTATAAAACGTTGGCTATATTCCCTGTGCTGTACAGTCTGCCCTTGTAGCTTTTTATTTTTTCCTTGTAGCTTTTTTATACATAGTAGTTTCTGTCTCTTAATCTCCTACCCCTGTCTTGTCCTTTTTCCTTCCCTCTCCCTATTGGTAACAACTAACTTGTTCTCTATATCTGTGAGTGTTTTTCTGTTGTTGTTTTTTTTTTTCCAACTATAATGTTTTTTTTTTTTTTAATTTTATTTTATTTTCAAACTCCACACAATTGTATTAGTTCTGCCAAACATCAAAATGAATCCATCACAGGTATACATGTGCTCCCCATCCTGAACCCTCCTCCCTCCTCCCTCCCCATACCATCCCTCTGGGTCATCCCAGTGCACTAGCTCCAAGCATCCAGTATCGTGCATTGAACCTGGACTGGCATCTCGTTTCATACATGATATTTTACATGTTTCAATGCCATTCTCCCAAATCTTCCCACCCCCTCCCTCTCCCACAGAGTCCATAAGACTGTTCCATACATCAGCGTCACTTTTGCTGTCTCGCACACAGGGTTATTGTTATCATCTTTCTAAATTCCATGTATATGCGTTAGTATACTGTATTGGTGTTTTTCCTTCTGGCTTACTTCACTCTGTATAATAGGCTCCAGTTTCATCCACCTCATTAGAACTGATTCAAATGTATTCTTTTTAATGGCTGAGTAATACTCCATTGTGTATATGTACCACAGCTTTCTTATCCATTCATCTGCTGATGGACATCTAGGTTGCTTCCATGTCCTGGCTATTATAAACAGTGCTGCGATGAACATTGGGGTACACGTGTCTCTTTCCCTTCTGGTTTCTCAGTGTATGCCCAGCAGTGGGATTGCTGGATCATAAGGCAGTTCTATTTCCAGTTTTTTAAGGAATCTCCACACTGTTCTCCATAGTGGCTGTACTAGTTTGCATTCCCACCAACAGTGTAAGAGGGTTCCCTTTCCTCCACACCCTCTCCAACATTTATTATTTGTGGATTCCATGTATCAGTGATAACATACAGGATTTTCCCTGCCTGACCTAATAGCATAATAACCTGTAGGTCCACTCATGTTGTGGCAAATGACAGAATTTCACTATTTTTTATGGCTAAGTAATATTCCATTGTGAGTGTGTGTATGCATGTGTACCACATCTTTATCAGTTTATCTGTTGATGGACACTTAAGTTGGTTCTATATTTTAGCTATTATAAATTCTGCAATGAACATAGATCTTTTTGAATTAGGATTTTCATTTTCTTCAAATATATAGTCAGGAGTGGAATGGGTGGATCATATGCTAGTTTTTTGAGGAACCTCCTATACTGTTCTCCACTGGGCTGCTGCACAAATTTACATTCCCACTGAGAGTGTACCAGGATTCCCTTTTCTCCACATCCTCATCAACATTTGTTACTTGTAAACTTTTTGGCGATAGCCATTCTGACAGGTGTAAGGTGATACCTCATTTTAATTTATATTTCTCTGATTAGTGGTGATGAGTGTGTTTTCATGTGCTTGTTGACCATCTTTGTCTTCCTTGGATTTCAAAAATCAGGTGGAATTGACCAAGTAGAGTCACACCAAAGCACCCTACTCAATCATTCAACAATGATTTTTCCACACTTTTTTCATTGCTTGACTCTTATCCTCTTAAAAATCAAATTCTTTTTTGATGATTACTCATTCCCTGGATTCATAGTGTACCACAGTGAACCTGACTGGACATTAATTTATTTTAAAAAATACTCATTGAGTACTTGCTATGTGCTGGGCATTGTCCAGTTACCGGTTAAAGCAGTGTACCAGATGATCTCATAGAGGAAATAGACATGAAAATAATAATTATAGCTCATTCCTCTTTCTTTTGGATAATCTATTAAAGCTTATCTTTAGGATCACAATACAGTGTGTTTATTATGTTTTACACACACAAAAATACACACTTCATCACATAGAGCTGAAGGTTGCAGTCTTTGTATGAATGAATAAAGATAACACACTAGGAAATTTGTGTTCTTATGCCAGTTTAAAAAGATACTTTGTAGTTTTCAAAATGAGCACTTATCTGGGGTTTAGCTCTACTTACTTATCTATTGGTTAGTGTTTTAATGCTCTCAGTATTTGTTGTTCTGAAGCCTGGCCATAAACATGTCAAAGTTTGTCCCAAGGCAATTGATCTCTGAAGTATTTCAGGCAATGAGGTGAATCTCATGAACTTCTTGCAGGATCCCTCTCCTGAACTGTGTGGTCTTTGAAGACAAGAACCACAGAGTTTACACATAACTTTTAATCATTTTGGTTGTAATGCCTGGACAGTACTTTGCTGACATATGGTAGCCTTTCAGTAGCTATTTATTAAACAAATGTAAGGAAAAGCAATCTCTGAACAGTGAGAATAGTTTTCACTAAAATAAGTCTTCTGTTTCTGTAGGTCTTCTGCTTCCTGAAGACCACTGAGGTGGTTAATTCAGTTTATTTGTTCTAAAGTAGTTGGGAATATGAGTTCAAATTTCATAAAGGCAGATATTTGGTCAGTAAAGTGAGACACAAACCTATGAAAATAGTCATGAACATTCAAAACAAGGTCTTCAACTGCTGGTTGAAAACCTACAGATATGCCTCTGAAGACCCTGAAGGCATCACTATATAGAGTACTTTACAATAATTGGTGCTTTGAGCATTTTGGTGATGAATTCTCAGAAAGAAAAACTTATTCAAAATGTTGTATAAAATGTAGGAAAATTGAGAACACACAATCATTTCTATCATGAAGTTATTTTGGTATTTAAGGGATAAACTTTAAACCTCTTGAAAAAAAATAGGGTACTCAGAAGAACTTCCTTCCTGAGAGTTTTAGAACAATGAAATTCAAATACCTCAGCTATTTTTAAAAATAGGTTCTATTTCCCCTTTTATGTCTTTTTTGTTGCAGAGTCTTATTAGCAGCCATTTTAGGCTTACCTGCTAAAGATCTTCATTCAAAGTATAATAATTTTAGCATATATAATAAAAGCTATAATATCATGAGATAACTAAGCTTATATTACTTCTAGAGTTGGTATGTGTAAGATTGTTAGAGGTATTCTGGTTGTTACTGCATATAAGAGAGGTGTTATTTTAGTCATTCATTCCTATGTCTATTCCACAAATATGTGTTGGAAGTCTGCTCTGGGTCTGATACTGTTCTAAGCGTAGGTTACATCAGTGGACAAAGGAGATAGAAATTTCTACTCTGGAAGGGGAGACAAGAACTATAATACAAAAAAAAATTATAGATTGTTAGAAAATGACTTAAGTTTATGAAAAATAAGAAAGGGAAAAAGAATGAATTGCTGAGACAAGGCTGTGTTAGGAGTGGAATGAAGGAGGGGCAGAGGAATAGATTGGAGAGGACATTGGGAGGTAGGTGTGTGTGGCCTTGGTGGCTTTTATTATAATTAACGTGGTAGCCTTTCAGTTCAGTTCAGTCGCTCAGTCGTGTCTGAGTCTTTGCGACCCCATGAACCACAGCACGCCAGGCTTCCCTGTCCATCACCAACTCCCAGAGTTTACCCAAACTCATGTCCATTGAGTCGGTGATGCCATCCAACCATCTCATCCTCTGTCGTCCCCTTCTCCTCCTGTCCTCAGTCTTTCCCAGCATCAGGGTGTTTTCCAATGAGTCAGCTGTTCACATCAGGTGGCCAAAGTATTGGAGTTTCAGCTTCAACATCAGTCTTTCCAGTGAATATTCAGGAGTGATTTCCTTCAGGATGGACTGGTTGGATCTCCTTGCAGTCCAAGGGACTCTCAAGAGTCTTCTCCAACACCACAGTTCAAAAGCATCAGTTCTTCAGCGCTCAGCTTTCTTTGTAGTCCAACTCTCACATCCATACATGACCACTGGAAAAACCGTAGCCTTGACTAGATGGACCTTTGTTGGCAGAGTAATGTCTCTGCTTTTTAATATGCTATCTAGGTTGGTCATAACTTTGCTTCCAAGGAATAAGAGTCCCCTTTAGAGAATTTTAAATTGTGGAAGGAATTTGAGGTTCCAAATGAAGTGTTAACAGGGCAAGTTAGAGTGTTGGACTCAGATGATAGTGGTGGAGTGATGCCAAGTGGTGAGAATCCAGAAATACTTGGAAGGTGATGGTGGTGGTGCTCAGTCATGTCCAACTCTTTGCGGCCCCATGGACTATAGCCTGCCAGATTTCTCTGTCCATGGAATTTCCCAGACAAGAATACTGGAATGGGTTGCCATTTCCTACTCCAGGGGATCTTCCCAACCTAGGGATTGAACCCACGTTTCTTGCATCTCCTCCATTGGCGGACAGATTCTTTACCACTGAGCCATCCTGGAAGCCCCATATTTGGAAGGTAGAGTCAACAAAATCTACTGACTATGTGGGTTGTGAGACACAGGACCCTGGATGATCCAGAGGCCTTTGGGCTCAGGGTCCTAGAAGGATGGAGCTGCATTCAACTGACAAAACTAATCTGTGGAATAAGCAGGTTTTGGTGGGGATGGTATCAGGAGTTCCATTTTGCACATGTTACCATTTGACGATGAGCCCAAATGGAGATGCGCTGACTAGTTGGCAATCAGAAGTACATATCTGGAAATTAGGAAGAGATCCAGTCTGTGCTGGAGGGTAGTTATGTGGTGGGGAATCTGTAGAAGTTCTCTTCTGAGGGCTTTGACTTTCCCAGTAAAATAGAAATATGGTCTTCAGCAGAGAGGGAGTTGTTGGAAATTAGAGAAGAAAGTCTGAAACAGTTGTCTGTAAAAGTGGGAAAGTGAAGAGACTAGAAATGCTGTATGATTGCAGTTGGCATGTCTGGTCAACTAGTAGTTCACGGTCAAGAATTTAAAGTAACACTAAGCCTGCTTATTTGCCACCATATCTTTACACAAGTTCTTACTTATTTTTAGTCCCCTGGCATGTTTATGAGAATATTGCTGCTATCACAAAGGCAAAACATAAAAAAATAAGGTGACACTCTTCAGGGACCTTGTGTATTTCTCTTAGCCACTTTCAACTTTTCAGTATTGGAACAGTATGTAGAGATTCAGATCAAACTGATTTGAGTTGGCCAGGAAGTTCATTTGGGTTTTCTGTAAGCTGTAACTAGAGTAAGGGTTTGGCCAAGAAGAAGTGAAAGAGGAGCTGAGAGGCTGAGAGAATATACAAAGAATGAGAGCAGTGTTGACCACAACATTCAGACTAAGTAGGGAAGTGTAGCCACGCAAGAATGAAAGGCAGTGAGAAGGTGGCGGGGGGTGGGGGGGAGCAGCTGCTTGGAGGTCCCTGTGGGGTCAGAGAATATGGAAGGCAGAATAAAAATGAATCATTTATTTTAAACACATGTTATGTGTATATAATGAATTGTATTTCAGATATATGGGAAAAACTTTCTATTGAAGGCATCTAATAACATTTTTTAAACTTAAATGCAAATATCTGAAACCTTTAACTTCAGTTTTTCAAATGAAGTATGCCTTCAGCATTTTTTCCTTCTAAGTGACTTTTCCTTATCCTAGTCCTGTTCTTCCCACCCTCACATTCTTTGGAGGTGCTCTGTGCCTCTGCCAACCTGTTGCTCAAGTGCTTTTGCCCTGTGTCAGAGCCTCCTAATAACCACAGAAGCTTATTTGCATTAGACTTGGGTGAGTTTCTCACTCTGAGCCTCAGTTTCCTCATTTAAGTGGGGATAATAATTTGTACTTTATTGTAAGAACTAATGTTAATGTGTATTTATCCCTTGCACAGAACTTGGCATGTCTTTAAAAATGGTAGATATTGTTATCATCTTAGGCTTATTGAATGAATCATATGTTATTAGAGCTGAATAACTGAATCTCAAAAGCATGCTGTTCTGTCATTTCAATAACATGTTATTTTAGAAGCATCTAGGATTATCAGTGGCAAAACATTGTGTTAACGATTGCTATCATTAACCTTTTAAAAATTATTTTTAATTGGAGGATAATTGGTTTACAGTACGGTGTTGGTTTCTGCCATACAGCAACATGTATTAGCCATAGGTATACATATGTCCCCTCCCTCTTGAGCCTCCCTCCTGCCTCCCACCCCAACCCACCCCTCTAGGTTGTCACACAGCACTGGGTTTGAGCTTCCTGCATCATACAGCAAATTTCCACTAGCTCTCTGTTTTACATATGATAATATATATGTTTCAAAGCTACTATCTCAAATTGTCCCACTCTCTCCTTGCCCCACTGTGTCCACAAGTCTCTTCTCTATCTGTCTCCACTGCTGCCCTGCAAATGGTTCATGTAGTACCATTTTTCTAGATTCCATATATATGTGTGTTAATATATGATATTTGTTTTTCTCTTTCTGACTTGCTTCACTCTGTGTAATAGGCTCTAGATTCATCCACCTCATTTGAACTGACTCAAATATGTTCCTTTTTATGGATGAGTAATATTCCATTGTATATATGTACCACAGCTTCTTTAGCCATTCCTGTGTTGTTGGGCATCTAGGTTGCTTCCATGTCTTGGCTATTGTAAATAGGTTTGTGATGAACATTGGGGTACAGTTATGATTTCCTCAGGGAATATGCCCAGTGGTGGGATTACTGTGTCGTATGGTAGTTTTATTTCTGGTTTGTTAAGGAATATCCATGCTGTTCTCCATAGTGGCAGTATCAATTTACCTTCCCACCAATAGCACAAGAGGGTTTCCTTTTCTCCACACTCTCCAGCATTTATTGTTTGTAGATTTTTTGATGATGGTCATTCTGACCAGTGTGAGGTGATGCCTCACTGTAGTTTTGATTTGCATTTCTCTAATAATGAGCAATGTTGAGCATCTTTTCATGTGTTTATTAGCATCTTTATGTCTTCTTCGCTTCCCTGATGGCTCAGTTGGTAAAGAATCCGCCTGCAATGCAGGAGTCCCGGTTCGATTCCTGGATTGGGAAGATCTGCTGGAGAAGGGAAAGGCTACCCACTCCAGAATTCTGACCTAGGGAATTCCATGGACTGTATAGTACATGGGGGGTTGCAAAGAGTTGGACACAGCTGAGCAACTTTCACTTCACTTCATGTCTGCTTTGGAGAAATGTCTGTTTAGATATTCTGCCCATCTTTTGTTTGGGTTGTTTATCTGGTATTGAGCTGCATGAGCTGCTTATATATTTTGGAGATTTATCCTTTGTCAGTTGTTTCATTTGCTGTTGTTTGCTCCCATTATGAGGGTTGTCTTTTCACCTTGTTTATAGCTTCCTTTGCTGTGCAAAAGCATTTAATTAGGTCCCATTTGTTTGTTTTTATTTCCAGTACTCTAGAAAGTGGGTCATAGAAGATCTTGCTGTGGTTTATGTCCAAGAGTGTTGTGCTTATGTTTTCCTCTAAGAATTTCATAGTTTCTGGTCTTACATTTAGGTCTTTAATCCATTTTGAGTTGATCCCTCTGTATGGTGTTAGGAAGTATTCCAGTTTCATTCTTTTACATGTAGCTGTCCAGTTTTCCCAGCACAGTTTATTGAAGAGACTGTCTTTGCCCCATTTTATATTCTTGGCTTCTTTGTCAGAGATAAGGTGCCCATTGGTGCTTGGATTTTTCTCTGGGCTTTCTGTCTTGTTCCATTGGTCTATATTTCTGTTTTTGTGCCAGTATCATGTCTTGATGACTATAACTTTGTAGTATAGTTTGAAGTTGGGGTGGTTGATTCCTCCAGCTCCATCCTTCTTTCTCAAGATTGCTTTGGCTATTTGGGGTCTTTTGTGTTCCCATACAAATTGTGAAAAATTTTTTGTTGTTGTTGTTCTAGTTCTGTGAAAAATAGCATCGATGCTTTCATAGGGATTGCGTTGAAAGTATAGATTGCTTTGGATAATGTAGTTGTTTTCACAATATTGATTCTTTCAACCCAAGAACATGGTATATCTCTCCATCTGTTTATTTCATCTCTTTCTTTCATCCGTGTTCTATAGTTTTCTGCATATAAGTCTTTTGTCTCTTTAGGTATGTTTATTCCTAGGTATTTTATTCTTTTTGTTGCAGTGGTGAATGGATTATTTCCTTAATTTCTCTTTCTGATATTTTTGTTGTTAGTGTATAGGAATGTAGGGGATTTCTTTATATTAATTTTTATATCTTGTGACTTTAATAGATTCATTGATTAGCTCTAGTAATTTTCTGGTGGCATCTTTAGGGTTTTCTATGTATAGTATTACTTCTTCTTTTCCAACCTGGATTCCTTTTATTTTTCTTCTCTGATTGCTGTGCCTCCAAAACTATGTTGAATAATAGTGGCAGGAGTGGGCCCCCTTATCTTGTCCTTATTAACCTTTTAATGTATGTTTATTTTTTTTCAGCTTTAAGAATAAACTGAGAGTGGGAACTCACTATGAATATAGGTGAGTTTTTTTTTTAGTTCCCAATAACAAAGGTACATGCATATACTTGCATCACTTACCTGTAGGTTTGCTAGCTTAATTCAGTTTTGAGTCAAAGCATCAGACAGAGGTGACTCATTTAGGTGTGTGATCCCTTCAAAAAAAAGTTGAGGTATATTAGAGATGGTAGATATTTAAGTGTCTATATATTGACATATATGTTTCAGTGTCTATATATTGGGAGATATATATATATATGTGTGTGTGTGTGTGTGTGTATACGGTTTATTCTCACACAGGAGAATTGAAGAAACTCTTTATATTTAATATGTTTGGAACACTAAGAATGGATACATTTTTCTATATAAAACAATGCATCTGTTTACCCCAGTTATATTTTATACTGCTGTCTTCTTTATGGGGCTTCCCTCATAGCTCAATTGGTAAAGAATCCACCTGCAATGCAGGAGACCCCAGTTCAGTTCCTGGGTCAGGAAGCTCTCCTGGAGAAGGGATAGGCTACCCAAATAAACATGTTGTATTTGAAAATTCTAATTTGACTCATCAACAATGATATAAGCCTGTCACCTTTTGCTCTACTTGGTCCCCTCCCTTAATCTGGGCTAGAGGCTGCTTCTCTGATGTAAATAGAACAGTATTTTCTGTTTCTGTCTCCCCACTATCAACCATTGAGTCTATTTTTCAGGCCATGGTTCTTGAATGAATTGGGACTGAGTGAGCTTGATTTAAGCATTCTTTTCTAGAAAGGGGTATGTGCTTAAGTAAAATGGACTTTTTCCTGTTTAGCATCCTAAAAATGATAGAACTGTCACAAAGATTTTTTAGTGGTCAAAGTGAAAGAGACTTAGTTTCTTATATTCTCATGTAGCACTTCCTTTCATGATACTAACCACCAGGTATCAAAAGTAATAGTTCAGTGCTTTTGGTGATGTATTACCCTTGCCTGGCCTTAATATGGAGCAAGCATCTTATCTGCAGTGATTTTGGAGCCCCCCGAAATAAAGTCTGTCACTGTTTCCATTATTTCCCCATCTATTTGCCACGAAGTGATGGGACTGGATGCCGATCTTAGTTTTTTGAATGTTGGGTTTTAAGCCAGCTTTTTCACTGTCCTCTTTCACTTTCATCAAGAGGCTCTTTAGTTCCTCTTCACTTTCTTGACTTCACACTCCAGGATGTCTGACTCTAGGTGAGTGATCAGACCATTGTGGTTATCTGAGTCATTAAGATCTTTGTCTTTTGGGGCTCCACTGCAGCCATGAAATTATAAGACGCTTGCTCCTTGGAAGAAAAGCTATGACCAACCTAGACAGCATATTAAAAAGCAGAGACATTGCTCTGCCAGCAAAGGTCTGTCTAGTCAAAGCTATGGTTTTTCCAGTAGTTACGTATGGATGTGAGAGTTGGACCATAAACAAGGCTGAGTGCTGAAGAACTGTGGTGTTGGAGAAGACTCTTGAGAGTCCCTTAGATTGCAAGGAGATCAAACCAGTCCATCCAAAAGGAAATCAGTCCTGAATATTCATGTGAAGGACTGATGCTGAAGCTCAAACTCCAATCCTTTGGCCATGTGATACAAAGAACTGACTCACTAGAAAAGACCCTGATGCTGGGAAAGATTGAGGCAGGAGAAGAAGGGGATGACAGAAGATGAGATGGTTGGATGGCATCATCAATGCAATGGACATGAGTTTGAGCAAGCTCTGGGAGTTGATGATGGATAGGGAAGCCTGGCGTACTGCAGTCCATGGAGTTGCAGAGTAGGACACCACTGAGTGATTGAATTGAGCTCTGTGTATTCTTGCCACCTCTTCTTAATACCTTTTCCTTCTATTAGGTCCATACCATTTCTGCCCTTTATTGTGCCCATCTTTGCATGAAATGATCCCTTGGTATCTAATCTTCTTGAAGAGATCTCTAGTCTTTCTTATTTTATTGTTTTCCTCCTTTTCTTTCCATTGATCATTTAAGAAGGCCTTCTTCTCTCTTCTTGCTGTACATTGGAACTCTGCATTCAGATGGATGTATCTTTCCTCTTCTCCTTTGCCTTTTGCTTTTCTCAGCTATTTGTCAGGCCTCCTCTGACAACCATTTTCCCTTTTTTCCATTTCTTCTCTTTGGGGATGGTTTTGATAACCACCTCCAGTGCAGTGTTACGGACTTCTGTCCATAGTTCTTCAGGCACTCTATCAGATCTAATCCCTTGAATCTATTTGTCACTTCCACTGTATAATTGTAAAGGATTTGATTTAGGTCATACCTGAATGGTCTAGTGGTTTTCCCTACTTTCTTCAATTTAAGCCTGAATTTTTCAATAAGGAGTTCAATGTCTGAGCCACAGTCAGCTCCCAGTCTTGTTTTTGCCGACTGTATAGAGTTTCTCCGTCTTTGGCTGCAAGGAATATAATCAATCTGATTTCAGTATTGATCATCTGGTGATGTCCATGTGTAGAGCCTTCTCTCGTGTTGTTGGAAGAGGGTATTTACTGTAACCAGTGAGTTCTCTTGGCAAAACTCTATTAGCCTTTGCCCTGCTTCATTTTGTACTCCAAGGCGAAACCTTCCTGTTACTCCAGGTTATCTCTTGACTTCCTAGTTTGCATTCCAGTCCCCTATAATGAAAAGGACATCTTTTTTGGGTGTTAGTTCTGAAAGGTCTTGTAGATCTTCATAAAACAGTTCAACTTCAGCTTCTTTGGCACTTGTGGTTGGGGCATAAACTTGGATTACTGTGAATAGAATAGTGTTAGAATAGCAGAGAATGGTGTTTCTCAAAGTGGGTCCCAGGACTAGCATACCAGCACTACCTGGAAACTTGTTAAACATGTAGATTCTAGATCCCCACCTGAGATTTGCTGTATGAGACTCGGGTGTGTCTCAGGACTTTCTGATGAATCCTGGTGTTTGACGTCCACAAAGGGCACCTTGAAATGACTATGCACAAACGTGTTTTTCTTTTTAGGACGAGTGAGCTCGTGTATATATTTCAAGTTGTTTGTTGGCTGGTGATGGGATGATCTCAGAAATTTAAAAATACCTACTGGACTCAAGGGAGTTCATTATCCTATATTTTACCTTTGGTAATCTGCCCTGCTGCAAGCTTCATTAAGCATTCATTAAGGGAAACGGGGTTTTTGAGAACTGACTGCTTTCAAGTATGTTTATGTACAAGAGGGAACATAGTATGATATTGTAGATATGCTCTTATTGAATGACTGTGGCTTTTATATCGTCTAGAAAAATATACCCTGGTTAGAAATAATTTAGCTTAAAATGATTATATTTGATTATTTTTAATTTTATATATAAGTAGGATTGTGTAGTTGGAAAGGCATGGCTTTGGAATAAAAAATTGTATGCCTTGAGTTCTGGAAACCTTCCTTGACTTCTTGTTTCTTCTTCTGAAAAAATGGAAAGAAAACTCCACACCACGTTGTGAAGTTTAAATGACATGCAAAATGTATTTCATAAGCAGTAATAATCATTGCAGAATTGCTTGTACTTATTCTATTCTTGGTTTATGTTTATTTCTGAACTTAATTGATTTTAGGCTTAAAATTGATAGCTTGTAATTTTCAGAACTTCGTTTATTTTTTAGCCTCTGTGAGTAAAGAATATTGGCTCATGTAGCATCATGCAGGCCTAATGTTAAGCACAGCTGCTTTGTTGTTCAGTCACTCAATCGTGTCTGACTCTCTTTAACCCCATGGGCTGCAGCACTGCAGGCTTCCCTGTCCTTCACCATCTCCTGGAGTTTGCTCAAACTCATGTCCATTGAGTTGATGATGCCATCCAACCATCTCTTCCTCTGTCGTCCCCTTCTCCTCTTGCCTTCAGGCTTTCCCAGCATCAGGGTCTTTTCCAGTGAGTCGGCTTTTCGCATTAAGTGACCAGAAGTGTTGTAGCTTCAGCTTCTGTATCAGTCCTTCTAATGAATATTCAGAGTTGATTTCCTTTAGGATAGACTGGTTTGATCTCCTTGCTGTCCAAGGGACTCTCAAGAGTCTTCTCCAGCACCACAGTTCGAAGGCATCAGTTCTTTGGCACTCAACCTTCTTTTATGGTCCAACTCTCATATCTATACAAAGGCAGCTTTAGACTGTTTCATAGCTATTATTTACAACTTCTTCCTTCAAAAAGTTGATGGGAACAATAAAGGACAGAAATGATAAGGATCTAAAAGAAGCAGAAGATATTAAAAAGACGTGGCAGGAATACACGGAAGACTATACAAAAAAGATTTTAATGACTCGGATAACCACAATGGTGTGATCACTCACCTAGAGCCAGACATCTTGGAGTGTGACGTCAAGTGGGCCTTAGGAAGCATCACTAAAACAAAGCTAGTGGAGGTTATGGAATTCCAGTTGAGCTATTTCAAATCCTAAAAGATGATGCTGTGAGAGTGCTGCACTCAATATGCCAGCAAATTTGGAAAACTCAGCAGTTGGCCACAGGGCTGGAAAAGGTCAGTTTTCAATCCTAAAGAAGGGCAATGCCAAAGAATGCTCAAACTACTGCACACTTGTAGTCATTTCACATGCTAGCAAGGTCATGCTCAGAATCGTCCAAGCTGTGCTTCAGCAGTGCATGAACCGAGAACTTCCAATTGTATGAGCTGATTTAGAAAAGGCAGAGGAACCAGAGATCAAATTGCCTACATCTGCTGGATGATAGAAAAGCAAGAGAATTCCAGAAAAACTACTTCTGCTTCATTGACTATGCTTAAGCCTTTGACATGTGGATCACAGCAAACTGGAAAATTCTTCAAGAGATGGGAATACCAGACCACCTTACCTGATTCCTGAGAAATCTCTATGCAGGTCAAGATGCAACAGTTAGAAATGGACACGGAACAATGGACTGGTTCTAAATTGGGAAAGGAGTACGTCAAGGCTGTCTACTGTCACCTTGCTTATTTATCTTATATGCAGAGTACATTATGCGAAATACCGGGGTGGATGAAGCATAAACTGGAATCCAGATTGCTGGCAGAAATATCAATAACCTCAGATATGCAGATGACACCATCCTTATACAGAATGCAAAAAGAACTAAAGAGCCTCTTGATGAAGGTGAAAGAGGGGAGTGAAAAAGCTGGCTTAAAACTCAACATGTAAAAAACTAAGATAATGGCATCTGGTCCCATCGCTTCATGGCAAACAGGTGGGGAAACAATGGTAACAGTGCCAAACTTTATTTTCTTGGGCTCCAAAATCACTGTGGACACTGACTACAGCCATGAAATTAAAAGCCGCTTGCTCCTTGGGAGAAAAGCTATGAGAAACCTAGGCAGTGTATTAAAAAGCAGAAACATTACTTTGCCAACAAAGGTTCATCTAGTGAAAGCTATGGTTTTTCCAGTAGTCATGCATGGATGTGAGAATTGAACCATAAAGAAGGCTAAGCACCAAAGAATTGATGCTTTTGAACTGTGGTGTTGGAGAAGACTCTTGACAGTTTTTTGGACTGCAAGATCAAACCTGTCAGTCCTAAAGGAAATCAACCCTGAATATTCGTTGGAAGGGCTAATGCTGAAGTTCCAATCCTTTGGTGACCTGATGCGAAGAGTCAACTCATTCTAAAAGACCCTGATGCTGGGGGAGATTGAAAGCAGGAGGAGATGGGGATGACAGAGGATAAGATGGTTGGATGAATCACCAACTCAATGAACATGACTTTGAGCAAGCTCTGAGAATTGGAGAAGGACAGCGAAGCCTGGTGTGCTGTGGTCTATGGGGTCACAAAGAGTTGGACACGACCGAGTGACTGAACAACATCACATTTTTACTATAACAAAAGGAAAGTTAACAATTTCTGTTTTCTTTTTATTCCCTCCTCGAGATAACCAATATTAATAGATTTGTGTGAATTTTTCTGTACTTTTATTCATGTCCTTGCAGATGTGTATGATCATGCACGCATTCAGGCAGTTTGTGTTAAGGCTGGTCAATGGAAGGTTCAGTGATGCTGTAAGAAATAAAACCTAGACCTATGAATCTGTGCTGCAGGAGGACCAGTCCTTGGTTACTAATCAGTAGACTCTTTTGTGTCAATGTGACCGTCTTGCAGCCTAAGAAATTGAAAAGGCTTAATTCCAGGTTGACGTTTGATGGGCTCCTCATTCTCCACAATTGACAAAGCTCCTAAATAGTCATAACTTCATGAGAAACTAGGCAGGTGATAGGAGCTACAGCCACTCAGGTGTATCCTACATCTTTGCAGATCTGTTTACTGATTAGGGCGGTAAACCAGAGTGAAATTTGAACTGTGTCCAAGTTCTTCTCACTATTCTTTGAATCCAGGTCTTTCATATTAGTCTGTTCTTCATTCATTTTTTACAAATTTTGGATTATTACATTTACCTCTGTCATTTGTTTTATTCCTTTTCTGCTTTAGTACCTAATAGTTATCAGTCCAGGTCAATGGTTAGAGAAATGTTATTTTTAATACATGTATAATATCCCAGAATGTGGATGTTATAATTTAGTTAGCTGTTCTCCAGTTGACTTTCATGATATTTACAGGTTGTTAGTGCCAAAAAAACCCAACTACAGTATACATTCTTGTACATATAGGTAAGACTCCCCAAAGTGGACTTGCTCTGTTAGTTGCTGGTACTGTTGTTTAGTCATTCAGTCTGACTCTTTATGACCACGTGGACTGCCCCATGGACTGTAGCTTGTTGGGCTCCTCTGTCTATGGAATTTTCTGGGCAAGATGACTGGGGTGGGTTCCATTTCCTCCTCCAGGGGATCTTCCCTCCCCAAGAATTGAACCTGCATCTCAGAGTCTCCTGCATTACAGTGGATTCTTTTACCACTGAGCCACTGGGGAAAGCCCATTGTTCTATCAGTATTCATGTGTATTTAAAATTTTAAGAGATACTGTCAATTTGGGGGGCATGAGAGAGGGTAAAAGAGGAGGAAGATAGTAGCAGTTTTCACTCCCATTGTCTGGGGGTTTGTTTATACCTATCCTCACCAGCACAGGCTATAATTATTTTAATATTTATCAGTCATATGGATAAAAACAGTATCTCATTATACCTTCAGTTTGCAACCTTCTGGTGACTAGTGAGGCTTGAGAGTCTCTTCATATTTATTGGCCCTTTGGATGTCCTCTTTTGAGAATTGCTTATTCATATTCCTTACCCAATTTTATTGGCCTTTTTATTTTTGTCTTATAAATTTGTATGACTCATTTGGTTACTAGGAATATTAAGAGCTTGCCATCATTAAGCGGAGAAGGCAGTGGCACCCCACTCCAGTACTCTTGCCTGGAAAATCCCATGGACAGAGGAGCCTGGTAGGCTGTAGTCCATGGGGTCGCTAAGAGTCAGACACGACTGAGCGACTTCACTTTGACTTTTTACTTTCATGCATTGGAGAAGGAAATGGCAATCCACTCCAGTGTTCTTGCCTGGAGAATCCCAGGGACGGGGGAGCCTGGTGGGCTGCCATCTATGGGGTTGCACAGAGTCAGACATGACTGAAGCGATTTAGCAGCAGCAGCAGCCATCATTATGAGCTGCACTTGTCTCTTGATTTTATTTATGATTTTTGCTATGTAAGATAGATGATAGGTAAGTGAATAGTTAAATCATTTGTCTTTACTAACTTCTCTCTTGCTTTGGAAAGTTTTTCTCAGCTAACAGTAATAAAATATCTTTCTAAATTTTCTTTTGGTAAATTTATTGTAATTTTTGTATTTAAGTTTTTAATCTAGAGATTTGTTTTTAACTTAAAAGTTATTAAATTAAAAATTTATTAATATTTTAATAAAAGATGTATTTTTAATGTATAGAGTAGGAATTTAGCTTTCTGTTTTCAAGATGAATGTCAGTTTATTCCAGAGTTGTTAAATTACCATTTTCCAACTTGAAATTCCACTTTTCCATATGTTATTTTCCTGTTTATAAAAGCAACTAGTTTTGGACCTCTGCATTAATTTCTATAGATTACCACAGTTTAGTGCTTAAAACAACCCCAGCTTATTAATGTATAATTCCATAGATCAGAAGTCCAGGAACAGTGAGGCTGGGTTTGTTGCTCAGGTTCTCAAAGTCTGAGGTTAGGACAGGGAAGGATCCACTTACAGCCTCATTGAAATTGCTGGCAGAATCAGTTCCTGTGGTTATAGGACCTAGGTCTCTGTTTTCTTGCTGGCTGTCAGTTCAGGATGCTGTCAGCCCTTTGAGACCACCAGCAGCTGTTCTTTTGAACTGTATTTCATTTGCTAAATTTTATTGTTTCCCCATCAATATTCATGAGCGAAAGTGGTTTATAATTTTTTTGTGGCAGTTATACATGTTTTAGTACATACAGATATTTGTATGATGGTGATAAATAATTATTACAATAAAACATTTTTTTTTCCAACCATATAGTTGCCTTGCTGTGGAGTAGTGTTGCAAGTTGGGTATATGTAGCATTTGTTTTGTATTCATCTCATGCCAAATCCTCTCTCCTAGTATCAACATGTATTAGGAATCTTGATCTTTAGGATCTATGGTCATATTAATTAACTTTTAAATCCCAGATAAAATGCTAATGTGTGAGTTAAAGCAAGGTGTACAGAGTCAGGTGGCCTTTGACACCATATTTCTGGGTAATATTAGGCTTCAAGTGGCCATGCTGAGCCCAGGAACATGCAGTCCTTTTCATATAGTTAATCTTTTTTAAAAAATTATATTTGTTTTTAATTGGATGATAATTGCTTTACAATATTGTTTGTTTCTGCCATATATCAACATCAATCAGCCGTAGGTTTATGTATGTCCCCTCCCTCTTGAACCTACCTCCCACCCCATCCCACCTCCATATAGTTTAACTTTGAGTGCTATTTTTCCATCACTAACCATCAGCAAATTTGTTGTAATCCATTTTACAACAAACTACTACTAATTTTCATATAGTAGTAGTTTGCTCTTAAACTAAAAATGAAATTAGAAATGTAGATTTTAATAAAACCTATGTAAACTATAGTTTTTTTTTTTTCTTTTTTAATGAAATAATCTATCTTTTAAGGACAGAAGGTCATTCAGGAGTGATGTATCAGAATCTAAAACGTTCTTTCTTATTCCAAGTGATGATGAATGACCTTTAGGCACCTAGTTCTTGGTATGTTTAAAAAATTGTGTTAATTTTCAAGGGTTAGTGGCAGAGGATGAGGTCAAATAAAGCATGGAGCCTTTTGGTTTACTAGTGGAAAACCATGACAAATCAGCTCTTCATGGAGTGGGAAAAGTCTTTGAATTATGAATGCTGTTCTTGAAAAATTCTGAAAATGCTTCACATGCAGTTGCTTGTTAGAGCTCTGTCTGTCAGAGTGCTCTCTTTATCCTTTGGGGATAGTTGAGAGCGTGTTGCTCTGCTCAGCTACTTGGTTGCCTGGCAGACTCTCCAGCTCAGTGAAAGAACTAAGTTGCTAAAGCTGTGTGACCAGGTGGTTGAGTGTGAGTTACATGCGCTTTAAGAAATGAAACATCAATGAGTAATTTGGTATCGTCGTTACTATCAATACTATATATAACATTGTCAACACTTGTGAAAAAATACTATGGTTGAGAGAACATTTCCCGGATTATCACTACAGTTGTTAATTTTACTTAACACTTGCATGCTTCCCACACTGCCCTAAGAGCTTTACATATATTAACTCACTGAATCCTCACAACAAGTCTTAAACTGAGGTTAGGTGGCAAGTGGAGGTGCCAGGAATTGATGTTGGTGTCTGGCTCTTGAGTCTATGCTCTTGATCACGATTATACACGTATTGATCTTACAAATCTAGGACAGAATGATTTCCTAAAAAAGTCCTTCAGACTTGGAGAAGCAGACTCCTTCTACTAATAAAGACAGAATGGTGCAGTCAAAGCTGAGAGTGAATTACTTCTGTTGCCTTAAACTTTCATCTTTTCCTTTTGTGGAAGGCAGGCCAGGCTGAGCCATGAAAGAGGAAACAGTGTGTTTTTGTTTCTGTTTCCCTTCTATTACTTTTCTGTAAACTTCAGTGATCAGCCATTTGTTGATCATCTCACTTTGAGCAAGCATTAGTTAGACTCTGTGGAGTCTGGAAAGGACTTAGCTATGTTCCCTGA
Source organism: Bos mutus (assembly GCF_027580195.1). Classification (NCBI taxonomy): domain Eukaryota; kingdom Metazoa; phylum Chordata; class Mammalia; order Artiodactyla; family Bovidae; genus Bos; species Bos mutus. Next base: position 66,123,180 of record NC_091622.1, read on the forward strand.
CTCTGAAAAATGAAGCTACCTGCAGCCCACTGTAGAGACTGCAGTGCCTGAGTCATGCTCAAGTTTGTAATGAGAGCAGAGAAGGAATCAATGTACCGTATCTCCTGTGTGGATCCTTCTCCATCTCTCCCTCTCAAAGGTAAAGCCAAAAGTCTAGAGGGTGAAGAGAGGCTCATGTGGTGAGTTGGTATATGATTGATCAGCCTGCCACAAAGAGAGGGCAGATTTGCAGAGGTGCAGGGTGTAGGTTATACTTGGCAACCTCCTTGATAAGTCACCTGGGTACTTATTAAATTCCACATTTGTGGGCCCCATTCGATAGCCTCTGAATCAGAATCTCCAGGGGAGGGGCCTAGGGAATGCTGATTAACAGGGCCCCCAGGGAATTCTTGTTGGGGGAGCTTGGAAAACACCGCAGGAGTGGAATACAGTTTGTTTACAAACATTGAATTGTAGAGTTAATGGTTGAGGATGAGATCAGATGATATAAAGGTCATTTTATGTCTTGCCCGTCTTTTGTGATTGGATCTCTATTTGTATCCGACTGAATGTTGCTTACTTTGCAAGTATCATTAGATATATTGAACAGAGCATTTACTTAGACTTGGACAACCTTAATGTGCAAGCAATATGTTGAAAGTTTGGACTTCAGCCCAATTTACAGGGTTTGCAACCTTGACTTATGTTGAGAAACAGCCAAGGAGAAGAGTGGGGAAAAGAATGAATGTTGTTAATCTACTGTGTGCCCCATGACACTTCATGGTGCCGCCTTGTGTTCCTTAGCCAGGTGAGGCTAATAGGTTAATTATGTGGGCCACATAGCTGTTAGTGACGCAACTGACATTCAAACCTGGGCCTATAGAGGAGAAATTTGATTTGTCAAAAAGTGATGATCAGAGTGTTCATTCACTCAATTAAAATTGATGAACCAGAAAAAGCAGGGTTAGGATGAGGAGCTATGGTAAAAAACTTCGATGTTTGCTACCATGTGAAAATATATGCCCAGTGTTCTGTACTTTTTTCATTTTAAAAGAAGTCAGTTGTCAGCATTTTATGTGAATTTCTCTATTTTAAAATTTTAGTCCTATATTCAAAAAGTGTAAAACAATGTGTTTGCCAACACCGTGATACAGAATACATCATTAGGTAGAAATTTGCTTAAGGGCTTCTGGCTTGTGACTTCTAGATTAAATAATCTATCTAAAGTCTAAACTTTAAAATGTCAAGATTCGTGCTGTGATTTACTGATTTGCTGTCCCTTCATATCTTAAAGGAAAAATTTCGTGAACATTTATGTGAAAGTAATAATGAAGCCTTTTCTAAATATTTGTATGCTTTTAACTTTGCTGAGGTAATGGAGAAAGATGAAAAAGCTACTTCTGGCTTCTTGCACTGGGGAAGGTATTGCCCTCTCCTGGGCCTTTAGTCCAACTACTGTGTTTTGGTTGCCTTCTACCATCAGGAGCTAAAAGTGGATCTGTCTATTCGTATGCTTTGAACCCATGCGGAGCCGTGTGCAACTGGTGTCTTTCCAAAGCGTATAGAGCAGCATATTGCTGCTGCTGCTGCTGCTAAGTCGCTTCCGTCGTGTCCGCTTCTGTGCGACCCCATAGACAGCAGCCCACCAGGCTCCCCTGTCCCTGGGATTCTCCAGGCAAGAACACTTGAGATCAGTATATTAGTGGACCTTGAAACCAATTTGGTGCCAGCTTGACCAGTATTAAAATGAGAGAGATTGAGAAAGAGAGCAAAGTAGGATAGAAGATGCTTGCATGGCAAGTAGGAAGGGCAAGAATTGCTTTGTGGTACTATTGTTTCAGCTGTATACGTGTGTGTGTTGCATAAGAGAATGTATTTCCCACTGTTAGATTTTGAAAGCACTGACCTAGAGTGACTAAGTAGATTCCTTGGTCATTCTCCTGGGATCTAAGATGGTATAAATTCTAAACTGGAAATTTGAAAGGATTTTCACCACATGTTAATTACATCCACACTTGTGACTCCATGGACTGTAGCCCACCAGGCTCCTCTGTCCTTGGGATTCTCCAGGCAAGAACACTGGAGATCAGTCCTTTAATCCAGTCATTACTTTTCAGGCAAAGAGTGGCCATGACGAAGGGAAGGAGGGTCATTACAAGATGGTAAGTCACATAGCCTTAGAGAGTAGGACAGAGACTCCATGACTAAGAGAGGATGCTAAGGAGGACACTGAGTCAGTCCCAGTTCTGTGTTTACAGAAATTCCTAGAGGATGAAAAGGAGAAAGGGGGAAGACAGTATGAGTAAAAAGAACACCTAATGCAAGTTTAAGGGCACTGGAGAGGCTCAGACGAAGGTGGACCTGGGGATACTTTGACAATGAAACATTTTCCATTGGTAGAATTGCCTCTTTGGAACTGAGTGAATGGGGAAAGGTGACCTGAAGTTAACACTCTCCACGTGTTGTATTTGCTTCATCATTTCTAAGTTTACATTCTCAAGAAACTCTATTGTGAAATTTAATAATCTAAGTAGAATCTAGATTGTTGTATGAGATTGAGGGGCCCTAGCAGGATGCACACTCCTGTGTCTTAAGAGTTTAATTGTAAATGCAAACTCTTAAGGTTTTCAGAAGTAATATAAAGTTGTATTAGTTTCAGCCTGCTAAAAATTAAGTTTTGTCATAATGGCCCCCTGATGGGATGAAATACATGAAAAGTGTTTAGTGCTTATATTAAATATTTTACATTATCTACTGATTCATCGATAAAGCACTATCTTACATCCTTATTCTGGGAAGATTTCTGGATATCTTATGAACTACTTTAAGCTCTCTTAGCTCTCATTACTCGGAGAAGGCAATGGCACCCCATCCGGTACTCTTGCCTGGAAAATCCCATGGATGGAGGAGCCTGGTGGGCTGCAGTCCATGGGGTCGCTAAGAGTCGGACATGACTGATCATCTTCACTTTCACTTTTCACTTTCATGCATTGGAGAAGGAAATGGCAACCCACTCCAGTGTTCTTGCCTGGAGAATCCCAGGGACGGGGGAGCCTGGTGGGCTGCCATCTACGGGGTCGCACAGAGTCGGACACGACGGAAGCGACTTAGCAGCAGCAGCAGCTCTCATTATTACATATAGGTTAAGAAGCTAATTTATATACAGTTGACTCTGGAACAGTGCAGGTTGGAACTGCAGGGATCCACTTAAACTAGGATATTTTTCAGTAGTAAATGTTTACAATATTACCAAATCCTGGTTGGTTGAGTCTGTGGATGCCTGGAAACTGGAAATGCAAGGCCACGTACAACTTATATGTGGATTTTCTACAATGAGGAGGGTGGGCACCCAAGCCCCCATGTTGTTGATGCATCGCCTGTACTGAAGTGAAAAATAGGCTTTTCAAATTACTTGAGAGATAGATTGTTAAAACATGATATTAAAAGAGGACTAGTTTGACCAGTCAGTGTACTTTGTTTTAGCTCTCTATGGACAGATATTTGAGAGAGCAAACTCCAAAGGACAGCAAACCGATGGGATGGAACTTTTTTTGTCTTGTTTCTATTCCTAGTATACAGCTGATGAAACTGACTTTTTTGGCCATTTTCTCTCACTGATAGTAGACGCTGTGTATTATGGGTCCAATATCCAGGCACAAATACACACATTTGGAGGCTATTGTGTTCTTCCCATTAAAGGGGATTTTCTGCCTCTTACTTGTTTTTATTGTTTTAAGTTTTAAAGATCTGATAAATTTTTGTGAGATTATTTGTAATTCAACTTACTTTCTATAAGTACAGTGATGGTGAGGCTGTGTAACTGTAATCTCTTGGATTGCTTAAGGACCAATATAGAGTAAATAAGTGTGTTAGCTGAATGGATTATTAAAAATATCGATTCACTAGAATTACTAGAATAGGACCAAATCTTCCACTGCTGCTACGTATTGATTTATGATTTCAGATCCATGAAAGCTGGATATAATTTTAATATCCTTAGGGGGATAATTTCTATATCTGATTAGTTATAATACTTTAGAGAAAATAATAGACATGTTATAAACTTAAAATGAAGCTTAGAAAGGAAGAAAGCTTAAAGAATTTACCCAAACTATTTTATTACCTTGAAGACTCTTTTGCACTTGGGATTGCATTTATATATTTACATACATATTGCCTCACCTAAACCCTGAGATTCTGGAGATGAGGCTCCAGGTCTCTATATTTCTAACCTCATGTACTTTCCACCACATAACCTAGTTTTTCTGCAGATGCAGTCATGGACCACCTGAATCTGATTCATCAGGGGAGTTTTATTACCAATACAGATTGGTACCCACAGATTTGTGGGTATCTGTGACATACCCACAGATTTACTAAAAATCTCCAGAAGTGAACTCCACCCTAAAATGATCAAGTAAATGCAATGACATTGATAATGCAGGAATAGACATCAAGGCTTCCAGACCTTGCCCTCCACTCTCCTCGCCTACTCAGTGAACTTTTACTGGCCATCTACTAAGTACCAGCTACTCTGGATGTGAAGTTAAATGAAGCACATTAATAGTTAAAAACAGACTGACTTGGAAAGATTTGATTTGAATCAACCTTATCTACATGCTAACCACGTAAATTTCAGCAAGTCACTTAACTTCCCTAAACCTATTTCCTCTTTTGTCAAGTAAAATAATGACTGTCATAAGATTAAGGTAAATACTAAATAAGATCAGTTTAGTTCAGTCACTCAGTCGTGTCTGACTCTTTGCAACCCCATGGACTGCAGCACGCTAGGCTTTCCTGTCTATTACCAGCTCCTGGAGCTTGCTCAAATTCATGTTGCTGATGCCATCCAACCATCTCATCCTGTGTCATCCCCTTCTCCTCCTGCCTTCAATCTTTCCCAGCATCAGGGTCTTTTCCAGTGACCCTGACGAGTCCAGTGAGTCAGTTCTTCACATCAGGTGGCCAAAGTATTGAAGTTTCAGGTTCAGCATGAGTCCTTCCAGTGGACATTCAGGACTGATTTCCTTTAGGATTGACTGGTTGGATCTCCTTAAATACTTTTGCAAAGTGCTTGGAATAGAGTGTGCTCTTAATGAACATTAGATTTTTTTTTTCTTAAATTAATGAGCTCATGTTCTAGGAAGGGCTGAATTTCCTGGAAAATACACACTCGAAAATAGAGAAAATAAGGGAAGGGATGTAAGAGATTTTGTTTTCTATCAAACCACCCCAAAACGTGGTGGTATAACTTTTATTGACTCACAGTGTGGTGGGTTGACGGTGGGAGTTGAGTTCAGTTGGGACAGCTTGTCTCTGCTCTAGATTGTATCATCTGGGTACACTCAGGTGTTGTCAGTCTGCTGGCACTCAGTGGCCTCACTCCTATGTTGATAGGAGCAATAGTTGCTAAGTGGGTCATGAGTACTCATCATGAGTACTACCAGCCTGGGCTAGATACGTGGTAGTGGCCGCAGGGTTCCCAAGAGCAGTGGGAAAGGAGTTGTTAAGGGAGTCCCATGAGCAGGCACTTTGCAAGCCTCTGCTTGTGTCAGGTTTACTAGTGATTCATTAGTCAAAGCAAACCACGAGACCAACCCTAGATTCAGCAGGTAGAGAAAGACTTCACCACTTCATGGGTAAAGGGATGTGACTACAGGGATGGAAAGCATTTGTGGCTATTTTTGTAATCGTCACAGGCTTTACTGATTGCTTCATGCTAGGTGATTTATGTTATTCCCTTAATCCTCCCAACAGTCTCCTGACATGTGTGACAATCTCATTTCAAGGATGAGAAAATTGATTAGATAAATTGAGACTTGTACACATGAAGCACAAACTTCTTGCCTCAACTTGTGGAGTGGCCTTTTGGGTGCTATCTCTTGTTGGTTAGGTGATCAGCCCACAAGGCAGAAGGTGTATGCTCTATTTCGTTAAGATTTGGTTAAAATGGAGTTTTAGTGACTTGTTTTACTCTCATATTGCTACCTTCTAGACTAAATAAGACTTCTCAGGTGGCTCAGAAGTAAAGCATCCACCTACAATGTAGGAGACGTGGGTTTGATCCCTGGGTTGGAAAGATCCCTTGGAGGAGGAAATGGCAACCCTCTCCAGTAAACTGTTGAGTCATTTGTTTAGTATAGAAAAAATTTAATCTTACTAACATTACTGTTCTTTAAGACTTTCCAGAAGTTTATGAGAATTGTTTTAATGGACTTTTCTTTGTTTTGCCAGATCACCTATGCAACCTGGATCTCACCGCATTTTGGACATGACCGAGCCTCTTCAATGGGCCAGGTATCACTGGCAGCGGCTGATTGGCCGTACGAACACAGACGATGACGAGAGACCATACAGCTATTCCTCTCTGCTTGCCTGCGGGGGCAAGTCCTCCCAGACCCCCAGACTGGCAGGAAAGCATCGGGTTGTTGTTCCCCACCTCCAGCTCTTCAAGGAGGAGTATGAAAAGTTCTCTGGAACCTACGTGAATAACAGAATACGGACAACAAAGTACACGCTGTTGAATTTTGTGCCAAGAAATTTGTTTGAACAATTTCACAGGTAATTTTATTTTTGCGGGGAAAAAACTTAAAATGTTCTTTGTCATTATGATTGATATATAAGATTTTTCATTTTCATAATGTCTGTTACCTAAGCCTAACACTTGCGACATTATCTTTGACAATTCTGGTAGGGTCCATTGTGGAATGATGAGTCCTTACATTCATATAACACTTTAGGACTAATAAAATGCTTTCTTGTGACAAGAAAAGATATTGTTATCTTCATATTACAGATAAGGAAACTAAGTTTGGCCCTGTAGTTTAACCAGTGTCCTGCCAGAGGTGAATGAGGGGCTATGACCTTCAGTCTATTCACTCTTGCTTTTGTGTTCTGTCCATTAAAAGAATGTTAATGCTGTGTTTAAATTTGACTTATAGCCTTTTCTTCTTTTTTAAAAAATATTTATTTATTTACTTCTTTGGCTGCTCTGGGTCTTAGTTACAGTACATGGGACCTTAAATCTTCATTGTGGCATAAGGAATCTTTAGTTGCAGCATTTGGGATCTTGTTCCCTGACCAGGGATTGAACCCGAGCACCTTGCATTGGGAGCAGGGAGTCTTAGCCACTAGCTCCTAGCTTTTTATTCCTCATAAAAGAAGGAAATGGAGCTCTGAATTAAATACAAATGTAACCTGTAAGATTAGGTAAAGCAGATATAATTCAGTGTAATATGTATTTGCTGAAGCCCTTTCATCAGGTTAAGTATTGAAGGAAATGCAAGGTTACATGAAGCTTCTTTCCTTATGGAGCCTTATGTTTAGCAAGGGCAGCAAGATGTGCATACAGTGAAAAGACACGGTGGATGTGATGAGTGCTGTAACGTGCTGCCAACTAGGATGGAAGCCTCAAAAAGAGAAATACTACTGTTAGCCAGAGCAGTAGAAAGAAAGTGGTATGTGAAGTTAATTATGAAGGTTGAGATTTTCAAGGCAGAGATGTCTGTAAAGCACATTTCAGATGGAGGAAGGAATACAAAGAAAAGCAGAATGGCAGTGGCATAGAAGATTTGCTGGAGGCCTGGGAAGTAGTCCTCTGTGACTGATACTGTTAGAGGCTAATTGAAAGCAGGACAGAACATTTAGGAAGATGCTACATATATCTTGGCAAGCTGTAATAGAGACCTGAACTTAGAACAAAGTGGGGATGAGAAAGAGGATAGTCTATTACAGATACTATGGATAGATGTAAGGAATTAAGTGAAAGGAGTGAAAAGATGATGTGAGCAAACTGAGTTATGATGACCAGGATTATTAACAGAAAAAAGACAGACAGGAATAAAAACAAGCTTGGCTCAAAGGTTATGTTTATGTTGTTTTTGTAAATGTTGAGTTTGAGATGCTAATGTGAGTATAGAGATTCTCAGCATTTGTTATTTTTTCCAGTATTATTCATTTCATATATATTCATCCTCATTTTTTAATCTCTGTATATTCCATGTAGTTATGAAACAGTGGATATGGTTAAAGAACAGACGTGAATTTGTCAAATTAATGGTTTTAACTACTATGGATGTTTCTATCTTGTATGGGGTTTGCAGTTGTGCCCATGATAGAATTAGAACCTGGAACCTGAATAGAGTTCAGGGCCCGGCCCTATAGATAGAGATGCAGTTAACCTGGTGTGCTGCAGTCCATGGGGTCGCCAAGAGTCGGACATGACTGAGCGACTGAACGGAACTGTATATGCAAATCATTGAAGCCACAGAAGAAGCAAAAAGGGTTGCAAGTAGCCAAAAATTTCAGCATAAGAGGAATTGGAGGTGAGAAATGAGGAATATGTGTAGATTATTTTGAGAAGTTTGGCTGTGGGAAGAAAATGTGATAAAAATTCAAGGGACCGTGCAAAACTGAGATTTAGTTTCTTTCTTTTAAGGAAAGAGACTGCTTGCATTTGCCTTAGAGTCCAGTGGGAAATATTTGATTATATAAAAGGGACGTAGTTCCTTAAAAAATAGTTCTCAGTAATGTGAAAGCAGAAATGGAAGTGTTGATCTCCGGGGAAAATAAACCCTCAGGGTTTTCTAATTATTTTGAACCTTGTTTGAACCTAATGATTGGACAATCAAGTTAACTTCGGAAAGTTTGAGTTAATTTTTTGTTTTTGCAATGCATTAACTTTGAATTTCCTCTTAAGGTTTTTGAACTTTTTAAAAGAAAGTAGTACCTCCTATTGTGCTTTATTATGTTACACAACTCACAATGGTCACACTGCAATATTGACTATAATATATTTAATAAATGATACCTCACATTTATTAGAGTACGTCCACCAGATGTCTGCAGGGATAATACATCGTTAATTCAGATTTGTTAGATATCACTAGTTCTGTTGTGTAGCATCCAAAATCAACTGATAGGAACTTGTGGAAAAAGGCCACCAGGTCTTTTGCCTCGTTTGTTCCAGGCTTCGCTTGCTTTGTTAACACCTCCTTGTGTGTGTTTGGGTTTCAGAGTCGCCAATTTATATTTCCTGTTTCTAGTTGTTCTGAACTGGGTGCCTTTGGTAGAAGCCTTCCAAAAGGAAATTACTATGCTGCCTCTGGTGGTTGTCCTTACAATTATTGCAATTAAAGATGGCTTGGAAGATTACCGAAAATACAAAATTGACAAACAGATCAACAACCTAGTAACTAAAGTTTATAGTAGGTAAGTGTAACAGGAGCTATGCTGGGGAATATACATGCATCATTTAGAAACATGCAGAATGTTACTCTCCACTCCTTAGATGTGACTAGGACACTTTTGGGGGTGGGATGGTGTTTTGAACTAATATTTATTAAAATCCTAGAGTGCATTTACATCAGGATCATAGGAAAACAATAAACACATTAAACCATTGTCAACCAGATGTTGATAAAGTAAAAGCTTCTATAATTTAGGTGTAAGTAGAGCTGAAAGAATTAAACTTCAAACCATAAGAAGGAAAGCAAGCAGATAGCTTTTAACCCTAGATATTTACAATTTGGGATTAAGAGGATGGGATATGAAATGTATGAATGAATATGAAAAACAAGATGGGATATGAGAGAAGGTGAGTTTCTTGTGGAGGAAAGGAATTGTGAGATACAGAGAAGTGCATTCTTTTTTGTAAACAAGCAAGAAGCCTATAAAACACTTCCTGTTGCAGCAGCAACTGAGGGCATTCGTAATAGGAGGACTTATAAGGAGCATACTTGCTCTGTTGGAGACTTCTATTTCAAGTATTTATGAAATAGCCTGTGTAGCCAAGAGTGAAGTCCATTAAGGTGAATGTTTAACTGTGCTGTGTATTAATGACTACATTTACAAATTTCAATGCTAGTGTCCAGAGACAACTATTTATAATGCTGTGATGTGTTCCTTGAAGTCATACATATTTTGTGTGGTAGGAAAATGTAGGACAGTTTACAAAATTGGGATTGTACTACATATATTGTTTTTATTCTATTATTTTAGCCTAATTTACATCATGAATATTTCCCATGTCTTTATCCATCAAGAAAGCACTTTTAATAGCTACATTGTAATAAGACTCTAAGATAATTTAAACATTTCCCATATTTATATAAATTAAAAATATATCAGTGAGTATTCTTACACAGAAGTATTGAAGATCTATGATTATCTCCCCATTATAATTAGGAATGGAATTAATATATCGAAGAGGAGAATATATTTTTTAATTTATTAAAGTATCAGTTTAGTTCAGTCGCTGAATCGTGTCTGACTCTTTGCGACCCCATAAATCACAGCATGCCGGGCCTCCCTGTCCATCACCACCTCCCGGAGTTCACCCAGACTCACGTCCATTGAGTTGGTGATGCTATCCAGCCATCTCATCCTCTGTCATCCACTTTTCCCTGCCCCCAATCCCTCCCAGCATCAGTCTTTTCCAATGAGTCAACTCTTCGCATGAGGTGGCCAAAGTACTGGAGCTTCAGCTTTAGCGTCATTCCTTCCAAAGAACACCCAGGGCTGATCTTCAGAATGGACTGGTTGGATCTCCCTGCAGTCCAAGGGACTCTCAAGAGTCTTCTCCAACACCACAGTTCAAAAGCATCAATTCTTCGGCGCTCAGCCTTCTTCACAGTCCAACTCTCACATTCATACATGACCACAGGAAAAACCATAGCCTTGACTAGATGGACCTTTGTTGGCAAAGGAATGTCTCTGCTTTTGAATATGCTATCTAGGTTGGTCATAACTTTTCTTCCAAGGAGTAAGCGTCTTAATTTCATGGCTGCAGTCAGCATCTGCAGTGATTTTGGAGCCCCAAAAAATAAAGTCTGACACTGTTTCCACTGTTTCCCCATCTATTTCCCATAAAGTGATGGGACCAGATGCCATGATCTTCATTTTCTGAATGTTGAGCTTTAAGCCAACTTTTTCACTCTCCTCTTCCACTTTCATCAAGAGACTTTTTAGTTCCTCTTCACTTTCTGTCATAAGGGTGGTGTCATCTACATATCTGAGGTGACTGATATTTCTCCCGACAATCTTGATTCCAGCTTATGCTTCCTCCAGCCCAGTGTTTCTCATGATGTACTCTGCATATAAATTAAATAAGCAGGGTGACAATATACAGCCTTGACGTACTCCTTTTCCTATTTGGAACCAGTCTGTTGTTCCATGTCCAGTTCTAACTGTTGCTTCCTCACCTGCATATAGGTGTCTCAAGAGGCAGGTCAGGTGGTCTGGTATTCCCATCTCTTTCAGAATTTTCCACAGTTTATTGTGATCCACACAGTCAAAGGCTTTGGCATAGTCAATATGTATAGTCTATGTATATGTATATTGACTATGTATATACATAGTCAATATTCAGTTATACGTGTATAGACATTGTTTTTCATATTCTTTTCCTTTGTGGTTTATTATAGTGCTTCCCTTGTAGTTCAGTTGGTAAGTGATTTATTATAGAATATCAAATATAGTTCCCTGTGCTATCCAGTGGGACCTTGTTATTTATCCATTCTATAAATAATAGTTTGTATCAGCTAATCTCAAACTCTGAATCCTTCTTTCTCCCACCTTCCTCCCCTTTGGCAACCACAAGTTTGTTCTCTGTATCTGTGAGTCTGTTTCTATTTCACAGATAAATTCATTTGTGTTATATTTTAGATTCCATATATAAGTGATATATCTTTTTCTTTCTTACTTCACTTAGTATGATCTCTACCTACATCCATGTTGCTGTAAATGGCATTACATGGTATTTCACTCTTTTTTGTGACTGAGTAGTATTCCATTGTGTGTATATGTGTGTGTGAATATACATATTTTACCTTCTTTATCCATTCATTTGTCAGTAGACGCTTAGGTTGCTTCCATGTCTTGGCTGTTGTAAAGAGTGTTGCTATGAACATTGGGATGCATTGTATCTTTTCAGATTACTATTTTCTGTGGATATATGCCTAAGAGTGGGATTGCTGGATCATATGGTAGCTCTATTTTTAGTTTTTTAAGGAACCTCCATTCTGGTTGCATTAATTTACATTCCCACCAACAGTGTAGGTGGGTTCCCTTTTCAAGGAGCAATATTTTTAAGTCCTTATTCAGGTGGCTTTTGTGAATGCCAATTACAAAGTTTATAAGGTTAATTCTCTGAAGTTCTTTTTCATGAGAAATGTATCTACTTCTTAAAAAGTTATCATTAAGGGTAGATTTATGAAATTCTCATTGTGTTTACTGCTTTACAAATAAGGTTTTGGTGTCACTTTTTTTCATTTCAGAGTTTGGAAGGTTTATGGAGTATTCTGACGATAATGAGTAGGTTAATTTGGCCTGAGGGTAGTGGCCCAGTAAAAGGGCTGTAATTAGAAATAAGGGGATCCCCTGGTGACTCGGTGGTAAAGAATTCACCTGCCAATGCAGGAGATGTGGGTTCAATCCTTGGGTCAGGAAGATGCCCCAGAGAAGGAAATGGCAACCCATTCCAGTATTCTTGCCTGGGAAAACCTATGGACAGAGAAGCCTGGCAGACCACAGTTCTTGGGTTGCAAAGAGTCAGACACGACTTAGCGACTAAACAACAATAATAAGAAATAAAAGGGGAGTTTGAGGCCTGCTGTGGCGGGATGTCATGCCCAGGCTACTGCTTACACACTGAATAAAAGCTCTCCAGAGAAATACAATCAATAGGAATAAGATTTATTACAAGGAATTGGCTCATGGGATTATGGAGGCTATGAAGTCCCTTTGCGACTCTTTGTGACCCCACGGATTGTAGCCTGCCAGAGAATTGTCTGTCATGTAGTTTGAAGGCCAGAGAGTGATGGTGTAGATTCCAGTCCATGTCTGTAGGCCTGAGAACCAGGAACGTCCAGGGAAGATCAGTGTACCGGATCAGTCAGGCAGAGAGTGAACAAATTGGATGATGCCCACCTATACTGGGAAGGGCCATCTGCTTTACTCAGTTCACCAATTCAAATGTTCATCTCTTCCAGAAACACCCCCAGAGACACTTAGAAATAATATTTAACCAGGTACTTGGGCATCCTTTCAACCAGTGAAGTTGACTCATAAAATTAACCATCACAGATATTTTCCTTGAGTTGTACAGAATCCATGTTTTGAGCCAAGAAACAACATAGTAAAAGTTGTGCTTTAAGGAATACTGGTCAATTCAGATCATAAGAATGGCTTCTTTATGAATCTGCCTCTGCTAATTAATCCGGGGCACAAAAGGAGTATGTGCTAAGTGCAGGAAGGGATTCATAGAATAGATACTGTATAGAAGGGCCCAGTGGAATTTGGTAAACTTCTGTGATTTTTTTTTTCCAGATTTGTAGGGTAAAAATATCATTGATAGAAATAGGGAGTGTTATGGCAGAAAGTGAAGAGGAACTAAAAAGCCTCTTGATGAAAGTGGAAGAGGAGAGTGAAAAAGTTGGCTTAAAACTCAACATTCAGAAAATGAAGATCATGGCATCTGGTCTCATCATTTCATGGGAAATAGATGGGGAAACAGTGTCAGACTTTATTTTTTTGGGCTCCAAAATCACTGCAGATGGTGACTGCAGCCATGAAATTAAAAGACACTTACTCCTTGGAAGAAAAGTTATGACCAACCTAGATAGCATATTCAAAAGCAGAGACATTCCTTTGCCAACAAAGGTCCGTCTAGTCAAGGCTATGGTTTTTCCATTGGTCATGTATGGCTGTGAGAGTTAGACTGTGAAGAAAGCTGAGCACCGAAGAATTGATGCTTTTGAACTGTGGTGTTGGAGAAGACTCTTGAGAGTCCCTTGGACTACAAGGAGATCCAACCAGTCCATTCTGAAGGAGATCAGCCCTGGGATTTCTTTGGAAGGAATGATGCTGAAGCTGAAACTCCAGTACTTTGGCCGCCTCATGCGAAGAGCTGACTCATTGGAAAAGACTCTGATGCGGGGAGGGAGTGAGGGCAGGAGGAGAAGGGGGCGACGGAGGATGAGATGGCTGGATGGCATCACTGAATCAATGGATGTGAGTCTGAGTGAACTCAGGGAGTTGGTGATGGACAGGGAGGCCTGGTGTGCTGCAATTCATGGGGTCGCAAAGAGTTGGACACAACTGAGCAACTGAACTGAATTGAAGTTCATCTAAGGTAGAATGAACTAGAAATGATAGCAAGACAGGCATCCCAGGGGAATGTCCAGTGGGCAAATAGGAACAATTTCTAGAGGGAAGGAAAGGCTGCAGAGAGAAATTTCAAAGTCATCAGCCCATTTAGAGGTGATTCTGAAGTTAGGAGTTTGACTTAAATTCTCAAGGGAGAACATGTGACAAGGTAAAAGACTGAGCTTTGAGTTCAAAGGCACCTATTTCAGCCTTTGGAGAAACTTCACAGGCTCTGTTTGACAAGTGCTACTCTTCTGAGATCCCAAAGCATGTGGCATATTTCTTGGGTTGACTTCAGTGCTCTGATACAGAGCCAACTTTCATAAGACAGTAATTCCTAATCTGCAAACTTATAAAATAACCTGTTATATTTTAGTTTGCAAGTCAGAATAAAAGATATCTCGGTTTAAATGTATAGTTTTATAATAAACAGAAGTATATTCTGAACAAATTTAAGGCTCACTTGACTGAGAGTTCAACCAGATGACATAATTTTTTTTGTTTTGGGAGAAAAATAACTCAAAGCCTTGTCCTGATAATAGAGCTGTCTTTCATTTTATATGAGCAAATGATTAGGGAAGGCTTCTCTGAAGAAGTGATACTTAAGCTGATATATGTAGAAATCTGAATTTTTTTGTTATTAGAATTCTTCAGTGGCTTTCCCAAAATTTGTTTTAAAGACTTATTGAAGCAAAGTAACTTTTTTTCCTCTCTTGTGAGATGCTGTGTATGCTCTGTGTGTGTGTGTGTGTGTGTGTGTGTATGTATGTATGTGTGTGTATTAGTTGCTCAGTCGTGTCTGACTCTTTGTGACCCCATGGACTGTGTAGCCTGCCAGGCTCCTCCGTCCATGGAATTCTCCAGGCAAGAATACTGGAGTGGGTTGCCATTCCCTTCTGCAGGGGGTCTTCCCAACCCAGGGATTGAATCCCGGTCTCTCTCATTGCAGGCAAATTCTTTTCCATCTGAGCCACCAGGGAAATCCCAAAGATGCTGTGAACTGTACTTAAATAAGAAAATATTCTGTTTTTTCTTATATAGTCTAAGGGGAACCAGAAAAAAAAATGATGTGTTGTATAGAAAAATAAAAAAAAATAATAAAAGGCCATGGTTTTAAAATTCATAGATCACTTTACTGAAACAGTGCTATGAATCATTCAGTGATGTTTAAATGCTTTCATATGCCAGGGACAGAGAGATGAAATGTTGATACAATCCCTGCCTTCAAAATATAGCTATAGGAAGTAGAATTTTACAGTGATTATCTGATGAAAAAAATCCATATTTTGACCAATTTTACAATTACTCAGTGTCAAATTTAGCAAATGGAAAGAATATTTCTTATATATTTCTAAATACAAATTCTTGTACATAAATTCTAATTTTTAGTGTGAGTTTAGAGTTGATGCTGTATATTTGCTTTTTAGGGTTGCTCTAAAAGTTCTGGTTCTCATACTTAGTAGCTGTGTAGTCTTGGGAAAAATTATGTAAACTAGCTAAATTCCAGTTTCTTTCATTATGAATAAAATAGTATCAAACAGTAAGCATAGCGCCTACCCCTTTCTAAGTGCTGAGTAGTGTGCTCAGTCACTCGGTTGTGTCCGACTCTTTGTGACTTCCTGGACTGTAGCCCCCCAGACCCCTCGGTCCATGGGGATTTTCCAGGCAAGAATACTAGAGTGGGTTGCCATTTCCTCCTCTAGGGGATCTTCCCAAATAGGGATCAAACTCACGTCTCTCTCATCTCCTGCATTGGCAGGCAGATTCTTTACCACTGCACTACTTGGGAACCCCTTTATTACAATTTCCTAATGGGAGACATGGTATAATTTTTTTCTCAGGTGTCCTTTGGATCTGTTTTAGATGATTTGCATATAAACTTGAAGATGAGAGGCAATATTCTTTTCAGTTGTTTTAAAGTCTAGTCCGAGATAATCACTTTATGATTGCATTTCATAATGGAATCTGCTAATTCTTTTTTATTTATTAACTGTTATTCTATGTAATTTGCCTATTTTTTGGTGCTATAGAAGAAATAATGCTTACATCCCAATGCCTACCCCTCACTGTTCTTGGAACAAATTATAAGAATATAGAGAAATAAAGATTGTCTATTTATTGTTATTCATTTAAGTTAATGTACTAACTTAAATTCCTGTGAAATACAAAGAAATTACTTTAAAGTACTAATTATTTCTCAGTAAAAGTAAGTTGAAGATATGGGATCATTAAACTTTGCAAGCTTTTGCAAGAAGCATTAACATTTTTATGCAGATAATTTGGTTCTTATTTGTGAAAGACTGTGGTCTTTCACAAGGTGCTTAATTTTATTTGGGAAAGTATCATTGGGAAATAACAAATGCTGGAACAGAAAGTAAACATTTAAACCCTATTACACCTCAATTAAGTTAGAATGAACTATTAGCAAAAACCTCGCGTTCTTAAGATTGCTTTTAAAATGGCAGCCATTTGCTAAGGTTTTAAGATTTGCTTCAAGTATATTAGAAGCGTGCTGAAAATAAAACTATTAATCATCTGACAAATTTAGCTGCATACTGTGTTGCAGGCACTGAGAGATTTAGAGGTTTAAACAAAAAACAAAGTGCCTGCCATCCAAGAATTTACATTGTTTTCTGATCTTTAAAAATCACCGTGTTGGTGGTGTTTTGGTTTGTGTGCTTCAGTTCAGTCAGTTCAGTTCAGTCGCTCAGTCGTGTCCGACTCTTTGTGACCCTGTGAACTGCAGCACACCCGGTCTCCCTGTCCATCACCAACTCCCAGAGTTTACCCAAACTCAGGTCCATTGAGTCGGTGATGCCATCCAACCGTCTCATCCTCTGTCGTCCCCTTCTCCTCCTGCCTTGTCTTAGTTGTGTCTCACTCTTGCGACCCTTTGGACTGCAGCCCTCCAGGCTCCTCTGTCCATGAGATTTTTCTAGCAGGAAAACTGGAGTGGGTTGCCATTTCCCTCTCCAAGAGATGTTCCCAACCCAGGAATCGAATCGGCATCTCCCATGTCTCCTGCATTGCAGCCAGAGTCTTTACCCACTGAGCCATTTGGGATGTTGGGAGTTGAAAAATACTAGCTGATGTTAATATTTTAGCATTATCTCATAAAGCCATGGTATTTCATTATTCTTGAAACTAAATTTTAGTGGCCTTCTAAGGTATTAACCTTATTTATGTGTGACATTTTCTGAAGTAGTTCTTGAAATTCACTTTCTAATACATGGTTAATCTGTATTCTATTTGGTGGTCATTGGTAAGTTGTTATAACTGGGAGTAAAGTCCAGTATTTGAGAGGTGGAGCTTCTTGTTCTTGCCTTGTTTTAATCCCAGAAATACTAGAAACTGTGTGACCTTGAACTAGTTCCTTAACCTCCCTAAGCCAGTTTTTCTCATTTGTAAGAGGTGGGGAGTGGGGCATAGTGCATTCATAGTACCAACTACATAACATTGATTGAAAATTAAATGATTTATGAATTGATAAAGCCTCCAATAAATCTGTCTAGGTTGGTCATAACTTTCTTTCCAAAGAGTAAGTGTCTTTTAATTTCATGGCTTCAGTCACCATCTGCAGTGATTTTGGAACCCCCCAAAATAAAGTCGATCACCTAGACGGCATATTAAAAAGCAGAGACATTACTTTGTCAATAGAGGTCCGTCTAGTCAAGGCTATGGTTTTTCCAGTAGTCATGTATGGATGTGAGAGTTGGACTATAAAGAAAGCTGAGCACCAAAGAATTGATACTTTTGAATTATGGTGTTGGAAAAGACTCTTGAGAGTCCCTTGGACTGCAAGGATATCCAACCAGTCCATCCTAAAGGAGATAAGGCTTGGGTGTTCATTGGAAGGACTGATGTTGAAGCTGAAACACCAATACTTTGGCCACCTGATGCGAAGAGCTGACTGATTGGAAAAGACCCTGATGCTGGGAAGGATTGAGGGCAGGGAGAGAAGGGGACGACAGGATGAGATGGCTGGATGGCATCACCGACTCAGTGGACATGGGTTTGGGTAAACCCTGAGAATTGGTAATAGACAGGGAGGCCTGGTGTGCTGCTGTTCATGGGGTCACGAAGAGTCGGACATGACTGAGCAACTGAACTGAACCAATAAATCTGAGCTGCTCTGTGCCAGTGATATTCATTATATAAATTGTTTTTAGTGTTTTTTTCAGAGAAGTACTAATGAACGTCAAAAAGAAAAATTCATTCATAATCCCACTCTTTGTTTAGATTTGTTAAAGTAGGAAGTAGCAGTCCACATTTTCCACCTTTTCATCTCACTGCAGCCAACTCCCACCAGTGGAATTACTATTAATAATCGAATATATTCTTCCCAGATTTCCCCAGTGCTTATATATTGACATAAAAGCTGGGCAACTTTGAACAAAATGGGGCTAGAAAATGGGTAGCTTTCCTCAGCAATCAGTGCAAAGAAATAGAGGGAAACAATAGAATGGGAAAGTCTAGAGATCTCTTCAAGAAAATTAGAGATACCAAGGGAACATTTCATGCATAGATGGGCACAATAAAGGACAGAAACAGTATGGACCTCACAGAAGCAGAGGATATTAAGAGGTGGCAAGATTACACAGAAGAACTACACAAAAAAGATCTTCACGACCTAGGTAATCACGATGGTGTGATCACCAACCTAGAGCCAGACATCCTGGAATGCCAAGTCAAGTGGGCCTTAGGAAGCATCACTACAAACAAAGCTAGTGAGGTGATGGAATTCCAGTTGAGCTATTTCAAATCCTAAAAGATGACGCTGTGAAAGTGCTGCACTCAGTATGCCAGCAAATTTGGAAAACTCAGAAGTGGCCACAGGACTGGAAAAGGTCAGCTTTCATTCCAATCCCAAAGAAAGGCAATGCCAAAGAATGCTCAAACTACCATCTCACACACTAGTAAAGTAATGCTCAAAATTCTCCAAGCCAGGCTTCAATAGTACGTGAACCATGAACTTCCAGATGTTCAAGCTGGATTTAGAAAAGGCAGAGGAACCAGAGATCAAATTGCCAACATCCATTGGATCATTGAAAAAGCAAGAGAGATCCAGAAAAACATCTTGTTTCTGCTTTATTGACTGTGCCAAAACCTTAGACTGTGTGGATCACAATAAACTGTGGAAAATTCTAGAAGAGATGGGAATACTAGACCACCTGACTTGCCTCCTGTGAAACCTGTATGCAAGTCAAAAAGCAACAGTTAGAACTGGAAATGGAACAACAGACTGGTTCCAAACTGGGAAAGGAGTATGTCAAGGCTGTATATTGTTACCCTGCTTATTTAAGTCTTATGCAGAGTACATCATGAGAAATGCAGGGCTAGATGAAGCACAAACAAATCAATATTGCCAGGAGAAATATCAGTAACCTCAGATATGCAGATGGCACCACCCTTATGGCAGAAAAGCAAAGAAGAACTAAGAACCTCTTGATGAAAGTAAAATAGGAGAGTGAAAAAATTGGTTTAAAACTCAACATTCAGAAAACTAAGATCATGTCATCTGGTCCCATCATTTCATGACAAATAGATAGGGAAACAGTGGAAATCATGACAGACTTTATTGGGCTCCAAAATCACTGCAGATGGTGACTGCAGCCATGAAATTAAAAGACAGTCTTGGAAGAAAAGCTATGACCAACCTAGACAGCATATTAAAAAGCAGAGACTACTTTGCCAAAGGTCCGTCTTATCAAAGCTATGGTTTTCCCAGTAGACATGTATGGATGTGAAAGTTGGACTATAAAGAAAGCTGAGAGCCAAAGAATTGATGCTTTTGAGCTGAGGTGTTGGAGAAGACTCTTGAGAGTCCCTTGGACAGCAAGGAGATCGAACCAGCCCATCCTAAAGGAAGTCAGTCCTGAATATTCATTGGAAGACCTGATGCTAAAGCTGAAACTCCAATACTTGGCCACCTGATGCAAAGAACTGACTCATTGGAAAAGACCCTGATGCTGGGAAAGATTGAAGGCAGGAGGAGAACGGACGACAGAGGATGAGATGGGTGGAAGGTATCACTGACTCAATGGACATGAGTTTGAGTAAACTTCCAGGAGTTGGTGATGGATAGGGAGTCCTGGCATGTTGCAGTCCATGGGGTCGAAAAGAGTTGGACATGACTGAGCGAATGAACTGAGCTGATTGAGTTTACATGAAGGATGGATTATAAGTGCTATATCCTAAATGGTGAGAGTAATACTGAAGCAACAAATAACAAGTAGATGCAGGAAATTCTGGCTGTATATTTAGGCTGTGAGGGAAGAAGAAAGTTTCTGCTAGTTTTAGTTCTATGTCCAAGAAGGAAATACAACCTCATTTAGAGTCTACCACATTGATAGATTCTCAAAGCTAGTTAAGATTGGCAATGAACATTGTCGCTTAGCTTGCAGTTTTAAAACATCGTACACACCCATACCCTGTGGCATTATGCCTCTACTGTCACTCTTGACAGTTACACTGCCCCACTTTCTTCACATGACTCTAGATCATCCTGCAAGATGCACCTCCTCCAGAGGTCAGTGTCCCAGCTATTTGCTTCCAAAAGAGCCTGAGCATACCTATCTTATAAAATTGCTGTTTGTGGTTCTTTTTCACATTTTGACTATAGCTTTCTAGGGGAATGACTAGTAAGTAATTTACTTACTTAAATTAAAAAGTAATTTAATCACTTTTGTATTCTTAGCATCTAACATGGTAACTGGCATAAATTAAGATCAGTATGGCTCAGTGGTCAAGAATCTGCCTGCCAATGCAGGATACACAGGTTCAGTCCCTGGGTTGGGAAGATCCCCTGGAGGAGGAAATGGTAACGTACACCAGTATTCTTGCCTGGAAAATCCCATGGACAGAAGAGCCTGATGGGCTCCAGTCCATGAGGCCTCAGATAATCGGGTACCACTGAGTGATTAAGCACACACACAGCCAGCTATTAGGGACATTAGCCACTTTTTAAAATCTAGTATGAACTCCAAATCAGGAATAGTGAAGTTAATTCAGTTGTAAAATTAACCTCATTTGGATTTTGTTCCAATGTAGAGTGGAGAGTAAATAAACTTGTCCCTTAGAAGAATTCTATTTACTAGGTTTGAAAGAAAAATAAAATCCTTAACCTTAGCATTCAAGTCTGTCTTCTCTCCCTACTTTCACAAATTCTCACCAACTTTCCTTATACCTTTCTTCATAGAAAAAGTAGAAGTCATTAAGCATGAACCAGGTATCTCAGTTCCTTCTTATGTCATCTTCACCTGCTTTCTTCTGACTTTACATGAAGCAGTAACCCCCTTCCTTGTAATAGTAGTCCCTTCATCTGTGTTCTTAATTCCGTTCCTTGTTACTTCTCGATAGCTTCAACCAACACTGTCCATTCTCTCTCCTATCCCCTACCTTGCCTTCTCCATGGGCTTCTTCCTTGCATGCTGTGTGTGTGTGTCCAGTTCTTTTTTTTCTTGCCCGGTTCTTTCATCCTTACTGCCCTTTGCCTTCCCTTCCCTTGCAGTGGCTACTTTCACCCTTTATTCCTTTCAGACCTAAACTTGATGAAGTAGACTCCTCCTTCAACTTCTAATCATGCCTTAACCCACTGGAGGTCTCACTTTCTTCTTTACTCTCCATGTCAACAATTTCATATTCCCTACTTAATAGCAGACATCCTAATAACCATATACCACAGACACAATCCCTTTGTGGCTTTTGTTACTCTGATGACTCCCTTTTTAAAAAATTTTTATTTTTAATTGAAGGATAATTGCTTTACAGAGTTTTGTTGGTTTCTTCCAGACATCAACATGAATCAGCTATAGGTATACATATGTCCCCTCCCTCTTGAACCTTCCCCCCGACATCTTCCTCCCCATCCCACCTCTCTAGGTTGTTACGGAGTACCTGTTTGAGTTCCCTGAGTCATACAGCAAGTTCCCGTTGGCTATCTATTTCACATATGGTAATGTAAGTTTCCATGTTCCTCTCTCCATACCTCCCACCCTCTCCTTCCTCCCTCCCCCACCCACCATGTCCATAAGTCTGTTCTTTATATCTGTGTCTACACTGCTGTTCTGCAAATAATTTCATCAGTATCAGCTTTCTAGATTCTATATATATACATTAGTATACAACATTTATCTTTATTTTTCTGACTTCACTCTGTATAACAGGCTCTAGGTTCCTTCCATCTCATTAGAACTGACTCAAATTGTTCCTTTTTATGGCTGAGTAACATTCCATTGTTATATCCATTCATCTGTTGATGGACATCTAGCTTGCTACCATGTTCTAGCAGTTGTAAACAGTGTAAATATTTTGAAATTTCCTGCTTTCTTGATTTCTCCAACATTTCCTCTCGAATCTTACTTCACTTCCCTATCACCTTGAAGTTTCTTTCCCTAAGGAATCCCATATCCTTCAGTCCAGTTCAGTTCAGTCTCTCAGTTGTGTCTGACTCTTTGCGACCCCATGAATCGCATCACGCCAGGCCTCCCTGTCCATCACCAACTCCCAGAGTTCACTCAAACTCACGTCCATCGAGTCGGTGATGCCATCCAGCCATCTCACCCTCTGTCGTCCCCTTCTCCTCCTGCCCCCAGTTCCTCCCAGCACCAGAGTCTTTTCCAATGAGTCAGCTCTTCACATGAGGTGGCCAAAGTACTGGAGTTTCAGCTTTAGCATCATTCCTTCCAAAGAACACCCAGGTCTGATCTCCTTCAGAATGGACTGGTTGGATCTCCTTGCCTGGTGTCAATTGCTGTCTCTGTGGCTAGGAGTTGTAGGTACTATATTTCTACTTGTGAACTTCTGATCAAAACCCTCAAAATGCTGGACCTCTTCAATTTTATATCCTATGTAAAACTTTTCAAACTAGATTTATTATCTTCCCCATGATGCATCCAGTTACTTCTAAAACCTGGGACATGGTAAAAAAGACCATTCACCATGAAGGTTTGAAACCACAGCATCATCCTTGATAACTTTTTTGTGTATAATAAGTCAGAATACTTGTCTCTGTTACCCAGATATTGTCTTGATTTAATCTCATTTTATCCATCCTTTTTGCTACTGTCTTGATTGTAATCATCTTTATCCCTCCCCTGAATTATTTCAGTATCTTTCCATTGGTTTCTTGCCATTCCTATTTCTAACCAGCCTGCCACCCAACAGTCCATCCATTACTCTGCAGCAGGATTGAGCAAGTAGAAATAGGATCATACTCTTCTATGAACCTTTAGTGATTTTCCTTTTTTTTTTTTTTTTTTTTTAATGAAATGAAAATCCTTACTTCTAGGAATGGCAGTAGGACTGAACCTTCAAAATGTGATTCCTGCCTACCTTTTGGGTCTTCTGTTTCTTCCTTCCATGGAAGAGTAAACTGATATATTCAAACACTAAAGAAAAATTGTTAAAGCAAAGCATTGATTTATCTTTCGTGGTAAACTAACAAACTCTTTAGGTAATTAAGGAATTCTTTTAGTTGGATTCAACTTTGTACATAAGGTATTTTGGGAGACTATATCCTGAAAATATTCTTCTTAGGTAGCCCTTTGGATGAATTATTTCTTGAAATAACAATATAATTCTGTGTAGCAGAAGTATGTAAGTGTTGGCTTCATGTAGCATTTCTATTTAATATGATGCATTCATTTTTAATATATAGGTCATATAGCTTTTAGAATATAGCTATCTCCTAAGCTTCTTGACAACAAATTTGAGTATTTAGCTCCATAATAGAAAATAAATCTTTACTTTAAAATAAGTGCCTTTTTATGACAAATACTAGTTCTTTACAGATACATGGGAGACAATAAGGAAATGAGACAGATCTTTTTAAGACCTGTTGGAATCACTGGATGGGAAATGCTGCTTAACTAGTTACATGGTTTTCTATGATACAAATTTACTATTCTACTCTTAAGGAAAACGCTTTGTGGAATCCAATTCATGCCATTTTTTATGAAAAGCCATAAAAACTTTGGTAAAACTTTAGCACAAAGCAGGAGATTTAAGGTAAATCAACCTCAATTAATGTGCCTTTCTTTTAAAAAGAATTGAATATATAGAATGAAAACCTGCACTTTCAAAAAGGGTTAAAAATTCTCATTTTCCTTTCTAGGGATCAGCTATAGCCAACTCAGAACTGTTTTAACCAGTATTTCTATTAAATGATAATTAAGGGTGTTAATGGGGTTTCCGAGGTGGCTCAAGCAGTAAAGAATCCGCCTGCCAGTGCAGGAGATGCAGGAAACAGAGGTTCAATCCCTGCATCGGGAAGATCCCCTGGAAAAGGAAATGGCAACACACTCCAGTATGCTTGCCTGGGAAATGCTATGGACAGAGGAGTCTGGCAGGCTAAAGTCCATGGGGTCGCAAAGAGTTGGACTCAACTTAGTGACTGAATACATACACTGTGGGTGTTAATATGCTGGTATAATGATTTTTTAAATGTCTGGGTATTTATTTTCTTTTGAGTTTATTTTACTCATCCTATCTACCAGATGAGAAGCTCTCCAAGAGCAGATAATGTGTCTTGTGCACTTTTGGATCCTTGATACCTGACATGGAGAGCATGCAGGAATTGCTTCATTTATGAATAAACCCATCCAGTGTTAATTTTAATTTTATTCCAGAATTACTCAATTAACATAATGGTTCAAAATCTCACAGGAAAAAAAGAATTGAAAAACTTAGTAACTAAATTTTCAGATAAAGCAAGCTGTGGAATTTAAGTTTTACAAATTCTCTGGCTTCCCCTTTTAGCATTTAACAGATCACCCTAAATTTTTAAATCACTTTAAGTTATAAACTAAAATTAAAAAAAAAAAAACTATTATGTGAGTTTTGGGCTTGAGATTCTTTTTAAACTTTTTTTTTTTTTTTTTCAATTTTAGGAAAGAGAAAAAATATGTGGACAGATGCTGGAAAGATGTTACTGTTGGGGACTTTATTCACCTTTCCTGTAATGAGGTCATTCCTGCAGATATGGTTTTACTCTTTTCCACTGATCCAGATGGAATCTGTCACATTGAGACTTCTGGTCTTGATGGAGAGAGCAATTTAAAACAGAAGCAGGTGGTTCGGAGATATGCAGAGCAGGTAAAAAATGTGTTCTCCATTGGTGATATTAACATTTTCTTTTCAGAAGATGACTGAGCTCATTTTCACATGTACAGATAAAGAGATGTTTCAAATATATTTTTACCTTTACAAAATAGAAGTCTCGAGGGCTTAATGTAATTCCAGATATCAGTAGAAGTGTGCCATGTTTCATAGATAATAGGATATAATGACTTCGAAGTTCAGACATTTCATTCTGACAATCACATTTCTGGGAATTGAATTTACGAAACCTAACAGTTTTGGAAAATTCTTTTGTAATAGAAATGATCAACTTCTGTTTTTCTTAAGCTTCTATTTGTATGTTGTTTTATTGAAGCTGGAGATATCATTTGGTTATTGTTCCTAAAATCTGGTAATTACTTACGTATCAAGGCCTTTTAAGACTTTCATAACTTCTCATGCCACAGAGCTCTGACTCTTCATGTACTGTGGAGAGGGAAATAAGAACTTTGAATTTATATTAACACAAGTTTGAGTAACATTCAAACAGTTCTGTCATTTAATTACTGTGTGGTTTTGGGGAGGTCACTTAAACACTTTATGCCTCAGTTTATTAAAGTGGAAATGATGACACCTCCCTCATAGCCTGTTGTGTGACAAAATGAAGAAATATATATAAAAACATCATGCAAAGTGCCTATCAGTTTTTCTTTCCTTTCTCTGGAAGCACTTAAAATGAGGTATTTTATTTTATTTTTATTTTATTTTATTTTTAAACTTTACAATATTAGTTTTGCCAAATATCGAAATGAATCCGCCACAGGTATACAAAATGAGGTATTTTAAAATATAACTTTTTTTTTACTTGAACTACTATTAAGTCACGTTTCTTACAAACCAAAAATATTGTAACCTCATTATATCCTTTGGTAAATTTGATCTTGTCACATTAAGTCCATCTTTCTACCTATAGATTAATTTAGATCCTCTGATTGTTATGCCTCTCAACTTCCTGTCATTGTCACATTTGTAAGCATTTTCACACTTAAAACATTGGTAAAAATCCTCTACCACTTGGAAATTACATACCACTAAATACCTACTTTGAGGGGTGATACCAGTTGATTAATCAGCATACTTTACATTCAGTTAAGGGTAAGCTCTCCAGACTCTTATGGCCTCAATTATAATCCTGACTCTAAAAACCTTCTTGTTTTGAAACCTTTAGCAAATTATTGGTCCTCTTTGTGTGTATCTTTCCTCATCTGTTAATTAGGCCTAATTATAGTATCTAGTGAAGAAGAAAATAGTTAAGATGTTTAAAGGGCATAATATAGATTCTAACTCATTAGAAGAACTCAGTAAATATCAATTATTAGCAAGCCAAATCACACGATCATATGACTCATTTTTCAAATGTTTGCTGATACACATATCAATACTTTGAGATGTATCAGTAGCATTTATCTTATCCAAAAAACCATATAAAAAAAGGAAAGGATATAAGATTGATGTGGCTTGTTCTTAGTGAATCCATGCATTATACAAGCCATGCCTATTTTCTGTAAGACACTGTTTATTCACTTGTTGGTTTCATAAAGCATTTTAAAATTATTTTTTGACCTATTACAGAATTTTGTGAGATCTATCTAGATTTAATTTTTTAAATAAAATTTGCTGAGATTAAATGCATGCATGCTCAGAGTACTTATATACAGTATGCATGCATGCTAAGTCACTTCAGTTGTGTCTGACTCTTTGTGACCCTATGGACTGTAGCCTGCCAGATTCTTCTGTCCATGGGGTTCTCCATGCAAGAATACTGGAGTGGGTTGCCATGCCCTCCTCCAGGGGATCTTCCCGAACACAGAGATTGAACCTGTACCTCTTATGTTTCCTACATTAGCAGGTGGGTTCTTTACCACTAGTGCCACCTGGGAAGCCTATATTACATGCATATGTGTGTGTGTGTGTGTGTGTGTATAGATATACACTTAATCTCAGAAACTACCTATATGTGTAAAGAACAATAAGAAAAGTATTTTCAGCTTTTCAGTGTCTTTCGGATAAAAGAGTGTGTTTTGTAGAAGAAGCTCCCTCCTGCAGGGAGTCCTGCATGAATTTCGGTGTACAGTTCAGCCATTCTTATCACCTGAAGATATTTATTAATGCTCTAGGACCATTCTCATCTTATCTATTCATTCATAATTATGTGTGTACTTTCCTTCATTTGGGCAATTTTTGACATATATTTTGTGACATGAATACCTTTTATCTTAGTGAAAGGATAAACACTTAAATCTCAAGATTTAACCTTTAATTTTTGTGTGGTAATTTTTGAAATATATATATTTTTAGGACTCTGAAGTTGATCCTGAGAAATTCTCCAGTAGGATAGAATGTGAAAGTCCAAACAATGACCTCAACAGATTCCGAGGCTTCCTGTGAGTGATACAAGACTTTTCCTTTGTGGGTGTGAGTGGAATTGTATGTTGCAGTTATATTTAACTGAAAAAAAAAAACAAAACTTTTGTGTACTTATACCCAAGTTAAATCACTAAGGGCTGTAAGTTAAGCTACCTATAAATTTGGCTTATTTTAATTATTTGATAAATATTTACCTATGTATATTTTTAAAACAACAACAAAATCTTGTTCTTAAAATAACCCTAGAATCTCTTTCAGTGATACATGAATGATTTACATGAGCTCCATGTTAAGCCCAAGACATCTTAGTTATTTGGAAGAAAGTGTTTGGACAGACATAGCAGCTTAAGTGACATAACAGGATGGTGTCCTTCTGTCCTATTAGAGTAGGTGGGCAACTCAGTTGGTAAAAGTTAGCCAATGACTTTGAAACACATTTAAGAAAAACTATGGGAATCCACAACAGCATCCATCTGGAGGCTTCCTATGGCATCTGTATCCCTTTCCAATGGAAGCTAGAATTTAGGGTCTTAACCTGATTTCTGGCTTGCTTCTGCCATTTAAGTGCTTTATTTTTTGATCCAAGTTACCGACTGCGGACCCCGGCTGATCCAGGGTGTTCGAAGCAGGGACGGCGTCGGCAAGCATCAGGATACAATAGCTTCAATTAGGTATTAATTAGAGATGTAAAGAGTAATAGAATGAGGATAGCTCAGTAGGAAAATTCAGTGGAGAAAAGAGGCTGAGTAGCTTGGTTTACGCGGGAGACCAATAAAACTTCAAGACAAGAAGTTTGCACCACTTACGAAGGCCGCAGGCGTCCTTCCGTTCTCCCGAAGGAGAGGAGACACTGAGGCCTCCCCGGTCGGATCTTAGAAGCCCAGGCATAATTAGTAAGCATGGCAGGTTCCTCACTCCAGATGGAGACTCAGCCAGAGTGAGAGAGCGAGCGACATGGGGAGACCAGTATTTCGAGAAACTGATCCCAATTCTTTATTTTCCATGGTCTACTTTTATACACTGAGATGTTATGCAAAAGTCACAGGGGGTCAGCAGTCCTGACTTTTATCAAAGTCAGGTGCTTCATACAAATGTATACAGAGGTCTTAGGGGTGTTACATCATCTTCTGGCCAGGGGGCCTGCTGACAATTTATGACCCTCTCCTTGTGACAACAGTCAGTCAACCAGGACACTTATTTCTCCAGGGGTGATTATTCTTAAAACAGATGCCACTCAAATAAAGTTACATTCCTATAGGGTAAGGGTATAGTGGGTTTTAGTTAAGGAAAGAATTTACTTAGCCTAAGGTCTAATGTGATTAATATCTAAGGTTAATACTTATTTCTTCTATATATTCATTAATGTGTATAAGGGCAGGAGATGTGGAGACTTAGCAACAAACATTGGCTAAACAAATGAAAA
Organism: Bos mutus; assembly: GCF_027580195.1. Classification (NCBI taxonomy): domain Eukaryota; kingdom Metazoa; phylum Chordata; class Mammalia; order Artiodactyla; family Bovidae; genus Bos; species Bos mutus. Next base: position 66,152,212 of record NC_091622.1, read on the forward strand.
ACCCTTCACCAATACAATTTCTAATCAGCCCATTATACTTATACTAATAGTTTTCTAACTTTTCTAAGGAACCTGTTTTTAGAAGGCTTAAAGCATCTCGTGCCTCTCACGGTTGGGAGGCTGTGAGCAATCACATGTGGCCGGACAAGCCTGTCAGGCAGGCTAGAGAACCTTCAGAGTAGTTTGTAGGTTGAAACACTCCTATCACGCCCAGGAATTATTATTAACTGGAGCTCTAGGTTAACTCCTTCTCCGAAAGAGGTGGTGGGGGACAGCCCCCTGTAAAGTCAGAGGTGTAGGTGAGAGCACAAAGTAGTAAAGTAGGCAGGCTCTGGTTATGGGGGTAGATGCTCGAGGATTTCCAGGGGGACTCCTGAGGCTTGATCCCACCTTTGCGTATGTCGAGCCTCCTTCCTCATGACCTTTGCCACGGGCGAAGTACCTCACTCTGGCCCCCAACCACCGACTCTTTTTATCCTTCCTAATGTTTAAGAGAAGTCAGTTAGACCTACTTCATAGTGATGATCTTATAAGAAGATGGCAGAGAAAAAAAAAAGTTCCTAAATCATCTTTTGACACCAGAATCATCCTGATACCAAAAGAATACAGAAACATTTAAAGGAAGGTGTATAGCCCTCGTGATCATAGATGCAAAAAATTTACACAGATTAATAGCAAAGCAAACCCAACAATATATGAAGAGGAAAGTAATAATGACTCAGTAGGACTTACACCAAAAATGCAGTGTTGGTTAACATTAGAGGATCAAACAATGTAATTTATAATATTAGCAAACCGTAATTAACAAATGGAAAAGAAAAACCAGGTGAGAATCTCCTGGACATAGAAAAACTTTGACAAAATCTAACTTCCATTTTTGCAAACTGAAAATATAAGGAAATTTTCTCTTCTTATTGACGGGCATCTATAAACACCACACAGCTAGCATCATGCTTAGTGTGTTGTGTGCTGAGTTGCTCAGTCGTGCCCGACTGTTTCTGAAGCCATGGACTGTAACCTGCCAGGCTCCTCTATCCATGGGAATTCTCCAGGCAAGAATACTGGAGTGGTGAATAGTGAAGGACTAAACATCCTTCCCCTAAGATCAAGAACAAGACATGAATATTATCTCTTACCACTTTTATTCAAGGAGCTCCTAGCTAATGTAAAGAAAATGAAATAAAAGCAGTAAGTGATAAAGCAGTAAAACTGTCTTCTATTCATTGATGAGATGATAGTCTTTGTAGAAAACGTGATGAAATCTATTAAAAAGCAACTGGAATTAATAGTTTAGCAGTATTGTAGGAAATAAGATCAATATAAAAATATTAATGTATTTATGTACATACCAAAGAACATTCAGATATCAAAACTTTTTAAAAAATCAATTTACAATAGCATCAGAAAAAATACTTAAGAATAAACCAGACAAAAGATATGAAGGACCTACATATTGAAAACCACTGAACATGGTTGAGATAAACCAAAGATGTAACTAAATGGAGAGATATTTGTTGTTCATGCATTAAAACTCAGTGTTGTCAGTTTTTCTCCCAAAATTGATCTGTAGATTCAGTGTAATCCCAATTGAAATTCCAACAAAGTTTTTTATTTTTGAAAGTGAAAGCTGCTCAGTCATGTCTGATTCTTTGCTACCCCATGGACTATATACTCCATGGAATTCTCCTGGCCAGAATACTGGAGTTGTAGCCATTCCCTTTTCCAGGGGATCTTCCCAACCCAGGGATCGAACCTAGGTCTCCCACATTGCAGGTGGATTCTTTACCAGCTGAGACACATGGGAAGCCTAAGAATTCTGGAGTGGATAGCCTATCCCTCTCCAGGGGGTCTCCCTGACTCGGGAATCAAACCGGGGTCTCCTGCATTGCAGGCAATTCTTTACCAACTGAGCTATCCAAGAAGTCCACCCCCATCCTTTTTTAAATTTCATTTTTGGAAACTGGCAAGTTTATTCTAAAAATTTATATGGAGATAGAATCATCTAACTAAAACAACTTTGAAAAAGAAGAACAGACGTGGAGGGCTAAGAACACCAAATTTTGTTTTTGACATAATGATAGACCCAGTAGGTCAATGGAGTAGATTAGAGTCCAGAAATTGGTCCAGACATTTATGGGCAGCAGGATTTTTACAAAGATGAAAAAGCGGTTTAGTGGAGAAAGGTTAGTTGTTTCAACAAATGCTGCAACAATTACACATCCATATTAAAAAAAATAAACTTCAACACAGACCTCTCACCACCAAGATTAATCACCAAGATTAACTAAAAATGGATCCTGTACTTCAGTGTAAACCTGAAATTATAATACTCCTAGAAGAGAACATAGGGGAAATATTTGGTATCTTGTGTTAGTCAAAGATTTCTTAGATATAACTCCAAAAGTGCAGTTCATAAAAGGACAAAAATAATTAATAACTTTGTCAGTATTAGAAACTTATTCTTTTCAAATGACACTGCTAAATGAATGAAAACGTAAGTTTTCATTCAAACTGGAAGAAAATAGCTTGCAGTGTGTATATCTCATGTAGGACTTGTGTTCAGAATATATGTCTTTATTATTAAATAAAATCTTTATTATTTGCTTATTGTTCAATAAGCAAATGAACAGTACAGTTTTTAAATGATCGAAAATATTGGACACTTCACCAAAGACAATACATGAACTTTAGATATCTGCGTGAAAAGATGCAAGTTAAAGCCTTAGGAGTGTAACTCCTCAATTAAAAGGACTGATATACTAACTTTTCACAAGAATGTAGAGAAACTAGAATATGCATATACTGCTGGTGGGAATGGAAAAAGCACGATCACTTTAGAAAATAGTTTGGAAATTTCCTTAAAAAATTAAATACACACCTACTTTATGATCTGGTTATTCTACTCCTAAGTAGTTACTTAAGGGAAAACATTTGTCCGTATACTAACCTGGACACTAATGGTCGAGCTGCTTTATTTGTAAGAGCCCCAAATATTCCATCAACTGGTAAATGGATAAACAAGTGATAGAGCCATACAATGAATACGACTCTGCAGTGAAGAGGAATTCACTAGTGATATATGCAGCAACATGGATGCATCTCAAAATAATGTTGAGTGGAAGAAGCCAGACAAAAAAGAATATATACTATATGATTTGATTTATATAATTTCTCAAAAAAGAAAGCTAACTCATAGTGATAGCAAGCAGATAGTGGGTGCCTGGGAGAGGGAGGAGAGGAAGAAAAGATTACAGAAACACATAAGGAAACCTTAGGAAGCAATGGATTTGTTCATTTTTCTAATTGTAGTGATGTTTTCACAAAGGAAACATGTCAAAACATCAAATTTTGCACTTTAAATGTGTACAGTATATGTATTTACTGTATGATTCTTGTTATTCTTCAATCAAGTTGTTTAAAATTTTAGAGAATTGTCAAAATGGAAGTTTAGAACATAATGGTAGCATCTTTAAGTAGCATCTGATACAGATGGATGTTGGTGCAGGGACAGGAAGCTATGCAGTGGGAAAAGGGAAAGGATTTAGTCCAGATAAAGAGATAATGCCAGACTTAAACCATCAAAAATAAGATACCAGGCAGACAACTAAATACAACTAAATACAGAGAATTACTGACGTTCTCGGTTGAGGAACCAATACAGGTTATAACACAGGGGCCTGAGACCACAGTGCCTTTGTGGAGTCCTAAGTGGTTTAAGTATGTTTGGAGGGTCGGTGAGCTATATAGAAGATCATAGAGAGGCGAGATGATGAAGGGGAGTTAGCAGATTCTCCTGCCATCAGAAACATGCTTGTAAGTTTAAGAAGAATCATTTCTAGTATTATTTTCTCAACTGCTGACTATTTATACATTTCCTGTTGTAATTGGAAGATTTAGAGGTTGTCATTTTTTATGACCTGTACTTCAACACCTGAGGTCTGGGTCAAAAAATACCTTAGAGTCCAGTTTGTACAGCCCCTCACTGGGAACGCTGACTCCCCTGACAAGCTCAGACTAGATTCTGGCACAATTCTGGACAGAAAAGAACAGAACTTTAGTCTCTTTCTGTGTGGTCTGGAATATAGTACTCTGCACAGAATCTGAGTCAGAGCATGCATATTTAGTAGAGTCAGCCCAGGTGGATACAGTAATTTTTTGTGAAATAGTTTTTATCTGCTGAACTAGATCCTTACATTTTTCCTGCTGTGTGGCCTATTTTCTAAAATTAACAGAAATTGAGATGTTCAGGCTCACTCTCTATATTATTGATGGCTTCTATGATCATCTTACTCTCAGGAAGCACTGACTTTTCCCTATTTGTGCCCAAGTTGTATGCTGAATATCAGATTTCTATCATAATAACTATATTATTGTTATTATACTTAGACGTTTCTATATGAATCATCTCATGTTAAACCACAGAGGCCAAGACTATCTAAGTTTGTTTTTCTGTTCTCGGCATTCAGGTGGGTGTGCTGGGCATATGGTACATCTTGAATGGATGAAGGCTGTAATCAGACAGTCCATGTCTTGCACAGAATCTGAAGGTCCCATATCATACGTGCCAAATACACACTCATCGAGTGCAGGATGTTTAGAGTTTGGAGCCAGTACAATCAAAATAAAAGTTGGGCTTTAATGTAAAGGTGGTAAACTAGAGTGATGTAAGGGTGAAAAATGAGGATCCTCCAAAATTTTAATACACTAAGAAATTTTGTAACTGATGCTTTTGTATATTATATCTGTTCCTGTAAATGTTTTAGGAATAATAAATGCTATGTTGTTGTGGAGCCTAATCAAGCCTGGGATACATGCCTGAGAATGCTACATGGGAATGTAAATATTGGGATTAATTTCCTCATCTGTAAATCCAGGAAGTATTGATAGAATTAGGTTAAACCCAAGGACACTGCTGGTTCTGACTATGACCCCATGGGTCTCTCTTTGTGCATAAACCCATATATATGAAGGAATGTAAACACATACCTCTTAAAAGAAAATACTTTGCAAGTTAGAGGAGTAAAATGACAAAGCAGATTTGTCTATTTTCCTCATCATTTGAAGAGTAGGAAAGCTCTTCAAACTTCTCTTGAAGAGCTTTCTTTTTTCTTTTCCTTGCAAGATAGCATGGATAGCAGATATAATGACAATTTCCCTATATATAAAGTGTAATGAACACCATGGGCCCTCACCCAGTTTTAGCTATTTTATACTTTGCCAACTTTGTTTCAATTATCCTCCCACTTCCTTCTCTATATGCCCCTACATCACATCATTTCACTGTAAATACTTCAGTATGAATATACAACAGAAAAAAGCTTTATAGAAAAATAGTCATAGCATCACTATAACATTTAAGTAAATTAAGAACAATTTCTTGGTAGTATCTAATACCTAGTCTTTGTTTCAGTCAGTTCACTTGCTCAGTCGTGTCTGACTCTTTGTGACCCCATGAATTGCAGCACGCCAGGCAATGGCACCACGCTCTAATACTTTGCCTGGAAAATCCCATGGATGGAGGAGCCTGGTACATTGCAGTCCATGGGGTCGCTAAGAGTCGGACACAACTGAGCGACTTCACTTTCACTTTTCACTTTCATGCATTGGAGAAGGAAATGGCAACCCACTCCAGTGTTCTTGCCTGGAGAATCCCAGGGATGGGGGAGCCTGGTGGCTGCCATCCCTGGGGTCACACAGAGTCAGACACGACTGAAGTGACTTAGCAGCAGCAGGCCTCCCTGTCCATCACCAACTTCCAGAGTTCACTCAAACTCATGTGCATCGAGTCGGTGATGCCATCCAGCCATCTCATCCTCTGTCATCCCCTTCTCCTCCTGCCCCCAGTCCCTCCCAGCATCAGGGTCTTTTCCAGTGAGTCAACTCTTCGCATGAGGTGGCCAAAGTATTGGAGTTTCAGCTTTAGCATCAGTCCTTCCAATGAACACACAGGACTGATCTCCTTTAGGATGGACTGGTTGGATCTCTTTGCAGTCCAAGGGACTCTAGAGTCTTCTCCAATACCACAGTTCAAAAGCATCAATTCTTTGGCGCTCAGCTTTCTTCACAGTCCAACTCTCACATCCGTACATGGCCACTGGAAAAACCATAGCCTTGACTAGACCGACCTTTGTTGGCAAAGTAATATCTCTTTGTTTAAATTTCTCCAATTATCTCAAAATTTTTTTATAGTTAATATATTCTAACCAGGATCAAAACAAAGGTGTACATGTTGTATTTAGTTGATATGTCTCTAAATTTCCCCTCCCATTCCCTCTTCCACCACTTCTGCTCCCCTCCCCCCACCCCACCACATGACACTTGTTAAATAGACCAGATCGTTTTGCCTGCAGAGCTTACCCCTGCAGATTTCATAGATTTGGCCAACTTCATCCTTGGGTGATGGTTAACATGTTTTTCTGGCCTTGTTTCCTGAAAACTCTTCACAGACATTTAGAATCTGATGAAAGAAATACTGTCTAGAAAATGGCAGATGTATATGAATGTACATACATAGATGCACACAGGGAAATACTGTATACAGTTTCAAAGGCTTCACAGATCCCCTGATGCCACAGACCCCTGTGTGATTCATTCTCATAGAAGCTTGATTAGATTCCCAGGGGGTGAGCAGTTTCTGTCCCTAAACTTCTGGAGGCCTTGATGTCCTGTAGTTATGTTAAGATTGGTATTGTTAGCCTTACCCTTTCATTATAAAGTTCCCCACCAGCCTTCTACCTAATGATTTTAGTAGCCACTTACTATTATTGCCCAAGAATAATCCTTGATTTCACCAGGGCCGAGATAGTAAATTTCTAATTCCATTAAGAACTTTTCCCTCATCAGCTATTAAGTTACTCCCAAATACAGTTTCTACTACAGAAAATAGTTTTCTTATTTGGATTATCTTTTAGTTTTTGTAGTACTAATAGTTAGTAAACAATGAATGATAGAAAACAGTGTTAGAAACCAGTTGTGTCTTTTTTCCCAAAGTGGGAAATAATTAGATCAAGTACATCCAGATTTGAAACTTTTCCTGTGAACTGCTTAACTTTATACTCAATCAAGAAAACTCAAAATTCATAGTGTTTATTTTTCCATTCCCATTTTTGCTATTTAAAAATAAATCTATATGCTGTCTTTTTTATAGAGAACATTCCAACAAAGAACGCGTGGGTCTCAGTAAAGAGAATTTATTGCTTAGAGGATGCACCATTAGAAACACAGAGGCTGTCATGGGCATTGTGGTTTATGCAGGTTGGTTACCCTTCTGACTTTTGACCATCGTCTCCTCTGTGCTTTTCTGCAAGTTAACATTTTCCACTTATTCAAATGCAATCTCTAGCAGCAGAAAGGAAATTTTGTCTTGATAGTCTTAATCATTGGTCTCTGTTTTTCTAAATGGATCACAAATGGAAACTAAATTTAACAAAGTGTATTACATAACTACTTTTCATTAAATTGTCCGCCAGAGAGACTTTAAAATACGATATTTGCTACTTGGCTTTAATTTCCACATTTTCTGAATATTTTGTTACCCATGTAGGCCATGAAACCAAAGCAATGCTGAACAACAGCGGACCAAGATATAAGCGCAGCAAATTAGAAAGAAGAGCAAATACAGATGTCCTCTGGTGTGTCCTACTTTTGGTTGTAATGTGTTTAACTGGTGCATTGGGTAGGTAGAATTTGATTATTTGCTGACATCTTTCCCTCAAGATATTCATTTTAAAGTATTATATTTTCAAAATGATATTTATGAATTTAAGTTTGACTCCAGTAAGTGGGGGTGGTTATTGGCCAATAATTATTTTCTTCACATCTTCATCTCAAAAGCATTAATATTGATTACATGTGGTCACAGTAATAAAGGGACCTGGGAAGAGATGTAAAGAGAGAGAGAGGCAGGAGAACATGTAGTCTTTTGAATTTGAATTTGTTTCTCAAATAGCTGGTGTTCGACCAAAATAAATACTGTCATCTCTCTCTCTTTAGAAATAAAGTTTTATATTTGCATAACATATACATAGCATCCTTTTGATGTCTGTGCATTTTTTGAAAGGTCATGGAATCTGGTTGAGCAGATATGAAAACATACCCTTTTTTAATATCCCTGAGCCAGATGGACATAGCTTATCACCAGTGTTGGCAGGTTTCTATATGTTTTGGACCATGATCATTTTGTTACAGGTAATTTCTATTGAGCTCATCATACAATTTTAAAATCTTTCCTACTTATCTAGCTCTGTATGGCTTTTCATCCTTTCTTTTCTCCCTTTAACGTTTTTAAATTGTTTGGTTCTTCTTAGGTCTTGATTCCCATTTCTCTCTATGTTTCCATTGAAATTGTGAAGCTTGGACAGATATATTTTATTCAAAGTGATGTGGATTTCTACAATGAGAAAATGGGTTCTACTGTTCAGTGCCGAGCCCTGAACATCACTGAGGATCTTGGACAGATTCAGTACCTCTTTTCTGATAAAACAGGAACCCTCACTGAGAATAAGATGGTTTTTCGAAGATGTAGTGTGGCAGGCTTTGATTACTGCCATGAAGAAAATGGTGAGTGTTGAGTTTCTGTGAAAATCACCCTTGAGGTTTGTCTTTTTTGCATCCACTTAACAGTTCGGTAATTCTGGCACAGAAGTTCGATATTTAATCATTGTGTACTTAATTCGTCCAGGTGCTCATGGAGTTTCATTGTTGTCTCTTTAGAAGTTAGTAGGTCAAAAGTTAGTCGAGAGTTGGTGGGTTAAAGTCAAGGCTCTGCCTCCGTGATTTTTTTTTTTTTTTTTTTTTGACCATGGTTTCTCTGAAAGGAAAGGAAATTGCTAGCAATTGTAGAAGGTTTGGGGTTAGATATGGTGTCAGTGATACTGCATTATAGATATTTTTGAGAATCTCATGAAACTCTATGGACCATTTGTGTATTAGTCACTCAGTTGTGTCCAACTCTTTGTGACCCCATGGACTGTAGCCTGCCATGCTCCTCTGTCCATGGGATTCTCCAGGCAAGAATACTGGAGTGGGTTGCCATTCCCTTCTTCCTATGGACCATATCCCTTTAAAAAAAATTTTTTTTAATAATTCCAAAGAGACGACAGTCTTCCCTTACCCCATCACTCAGCCCATAAGTAACCGTTGGTCCCTGGCTAAGAATACCTATTTTAAGAAGAAATAAGATAAGTAGATAAGAGGAAGTAAATATATAAATTGCAAGTTTTCTTTTAAGAATTAAACTTCATTCATTTTATTATTTACAAAAGTAAATATACTCTTATAAAAATAATTCTGAGAAGTGTCCAAAACAGATTAACCTAGAGGTGAACCACTGTTAATAATTTGAATATATAACCATCCATTTCTTTATGTATGTTCTTATATATGTGAAAATAAATGTTTGCACATTTCTTTTGTAAGTTAAGTAATAATATTATTTTGGAATTTGCTTTTTTTATTCCTCAATATCTCATGGGCTTTTTTCTAAGTCAGTTCATGAGTTAACATGAAATTTATAGTATCGCATTGTACGTGATCAAGCTTAGTTTGCTATTATAGCTGTGTGTGTGTGTGTGTGTGTAAGTCTATGCAGTTGTGTCTGACTCTTTGTGATCCCATGGACTGTAGCCCTCCAGGCTCCTCTGTCCATGGGATTCTCCAGGCAAGAGTACTCATGTGGGTTGCCATGCCCTCCTCCAGGGGATCTTCCCAACCCAAGGACTGAACCTGTGTCTTTTATGTCTCCTGCATTGGCAGGCAGGTGCACTCAGTTGGTAATTATCCACCTGCAATACAGAAAAAGGGTTCGATCCCTGGATTGGGAAGATCCCCTGGAGAAAGGAAAGGCTACCCACTCCAATATTCTGGCCTGGAGAATTCCATGGACTGAATTATATCGTCCATGGGGTCACAAAGAGCTAGACGCAACTGAGCGACTTTCACTTTCTTTACCACTAGTGCCATCTGGGAAGCCCGTTATAATAGTACTTGCAATTAACATCACTTATTCATTCAGCAAATATTTTGTGAGCTTCTAACATGTGACATGAGTTTCTGATGTAGCTTACAGTATAAGGCAAGAAGATAGACAAGATATAATGTTCAAAATAAAATTCATCATGCAATATCCATTTCTGTACACATATCTAAAGTTGGTTTTGCTAGATCCAGAAGTATGCACATATAGAATTTTTATAGATCCCACAAAATTTATATCTAAAGCATTGTGCTAATTTACATTCTCATAACCCAGAAGAATAATATCTATTTTTCATACCCAACCATAATGGGATGAAGCTATTCTTTTTAATTTGTGAGTTTTGTAGATGCAGTTAGCGTTTCATTGTCTTAATTTTTCTATGATTAGCAATGAGATACTAACTTTTTATGTTTTTAGCCATTTGAATTTCCTTGACAAAATCTATTTTACACGTCTTCCTATTTTACAAATGAGTTTTTCTTATTCTTAGTGATCTGTAGGAGGATTTTATCTATTAAGGCAGGGTTGGTGTTCAGCTTGTATGTCCCTGTCTAGGTTGTCTCTGGCCAGTGTCCATTTTCATTTGTGCACTTGTATTGAACCTTTGTTCAATAATTTGAATTATTTGGAAAACAATAATTTGAATACCAATGCTGACATAATTCTTTTCTTCTACATGTGGCAAATACTTCTCTGGTTTGTTATTTATCACTGTATTAGTTTTCTATTGCCACATAACAAGTTACCACAAATTTGATGGCTTCAAATAACATATACTGTCTTATAGCTTCTGTGGGTCAGGAATATGGGTCCAGGTAGCTATGTCCTCCCTGAGTCTCTCACCAGGCTGAAATCTAGGGGTTGGCTGGGGCTGTGATCTTACCTGAGGTTCAGGGTCCTCTTCTTAGTTCCCCAGTTTTGGAATTGTCCAAGTCTTGAGGTTGTAGGACTGTGGCCCTTGCTTTCTTGCTGGCTGTCAACTTGGGTCTGTTCTGAGTTCATGGAGATAGCCCATCATTCCTTGCCCTTTGACCTCTCCACAGCATGGCAGTCGCTTCTTCAAGGCAACCAGCAGAACCTCTAGTTTTGAATCTCTCTGACCTCAGGGATGTTCTGACACCTCTTTGTACCTGATGAGGTCATATCACTCTGACTGGACCACTAGTAACATTTTAGTGCTTTTCTTTTGAGTATTTTTTCCTGTAAACATTAATATATGTTTTTTAAACAAAGTGACATCACAGTGTGCTTTGACTTTTATAACCATTTGTCTCGAGACTTCATCATGATTGCCTTTCCATTCTCTTCTTATTTTTCTAATGGTTATGCTGTATCGCAGTGTAATAATTGCCACAATTTATGTAACGGATCAACCATCAGTTTAGCTTATCAACAGTCATTTGCTGTAGTAAACAGTACTGCAGTGAACATCACTGGAGTTAAACCCCTATGTCCATTTGTGAGATTAGTCTTTTCCAAAATTATCTGACTATAAATTCCTATTTTGGGGAAGTATCTTATAGCAGTCATGTTTCACAAAATATATGGTTGGAAACACTGTATTAGTTTTTGTATTTGTGGGATTTTAATTTTGTAGCATCTAGGAGAGCTGACCTCTTGCCCTGTCCCTCAATATATATAGTGCTGCCCAATGAGTACTTTTCTTCTGTAGCCCCTTGTGCAGGGAAGATGCTAAGTGACTGAGAATCAAATGCTACCAGGACTGAACTGTAATTGGTAAGATACCTGTCTGTGAACCAAGGAGTGTTACACCACCTCTGGGAGGTGTTGACATTGCCTGTCCACACGTTTCTACCATATATACATTCATAGCTCTTAATCTCTTGTCTGTGAAAGTGAAAGTCGTTCAGTTGTGTCTGACTCTTTGTGACCCCATGGACTATACAGTCCATGGAATTCTCCAGGCCAGAATACTAGAGTGGGTAGCCATTCCCTTCTCCAGAGGATCTTCCCAACCCAGGGATTGAACCCAGGTCTCCCACATTGCAGGCAGATTCTTTCCCAGCTGAGCCACAAGGGAAGCCCAAGAATACTGGAGTGGGTAGCCTATCCCTTCTCCAGGGGATCTTCCCAACCCAGGAATCAAACTGGGGTCTCCTGCATTGCAGATGGATTCTTTACCAACTGAGCTATCAGGGAAGTGCTCAAGAGACAAGTCTCGGCTTAAAAACAAGCATATGCATACAAGCACACACCATCCTCCCTCTCTCTCTCTCTCTCTCTCTCTCAGTGCTAAAGGGGATAATGATACAGGCTAGTTTTCCTCAGAACTTAACCCTGAGGCCTTATATTCACTGAAATGAAAATCAGTTAAGCCTTCAGGATTTTCTGTCAAAAGAATTGCCTATGAGATATTCCCATTGAAAATGTTACTGCTGCGAAGTAACCCCTTACTCTTATTAAGTAAGAGCAAGTACTCTTAGTTCTTGCAGTTGAACTGAATACATTTGATGACACCATTTCTTGTTTTAAAACCTTTCAACTTATAAATTTGGTTCATGGACTAAGCATCAGCAACACCCAGGTATATCTTAGAAATGCAGAGTCTTGGGCCCCTCTTTAAAGTTTCAATTAAAATCTTCATTTAACAATACATCAGGTGACTTATATGGATATTAAAATTTTTTAAACTCCCTTAAAAGATTACTGAAAAAGAATGTTAATAATAAACATTTTATTTTAGAATGGTTTTAGACTTACAGAAAAGTTATAAAGATACTGTGCATTCCAGTATGCTCCTCCTGACCACTTTCCCTTGTCTTAACATTTTACATTAGTCTTAAGATACATTAGTCACAAATAATGAACCTATATTGATACTTCATTGATAACTAAAATCCAGACTTTATTGGGACTTCCTTTTTACCAAGGGTCTTTTTGGTCTCAGACCCTGTCCAGGATACCACGTAACACTTAAGTCATCATTTAGGTGGCTCTAGGTTTTGAGTTTCTTGGCCTTTCCTTTTTTGGGTGACTGCTCAGATGGTAAAGAATCTGCCTGCAGTGCAGGAGACCTGGGTTCAAACCCTGGGTCAGGAAGATCCCCTGGAAAAAGGAATAACTACCCACTCCAGTACTCTTGCCTTAGAGAATTTCATGGACAGAGGAGCCTGGCGGGTTACAGTCCAGGGGGTCGCAAAGAGTCGGACACGACTAAGTGACTAACGCTTTCACTTTACTTTTCACTTCAAGAGTTCTGAGGGGCACTCTTTAGGGATTTTGTAGGGTGGCCCTCAATTTGGGTATGTCCGCACAGTGCCTTTATGATGAAGCTTGTAAATCTGATGGATGTAGTGGCAGCCTTTAGTGGTTTCTAAAAACAAGGATTTTGGAATCAAGCCTCCTAAACCTGACTCCCATCTTCACTGCCAGCAAGCTGTGTGACTCTGGGCAAGTGATATAATTTCTCTGGGCTATGATAAAAACCGATTGGTGATATTAATAGTATCTACTTTATGGGGATGATTAAGAGGATAAGAGAAAGTAAATTATGAAAAAGCAGTTGGAGACTTCCCTGGTGGTCCAGTAACTAAGACTCTGCACTCCCAATGCCGGGGACCCAGCTTCAATCCCTGGTCAAGGGAGCTAGATCCCACATGCTGAAACTGAAAGATCCCATGTGCTGCAACTAAGACCTCAGTTCAGTCGCTAAGTCGTGTCCGACTCTTCGAGACCACATGAATCGCAGCACGCCAGGCCTCCCTGTCCATCACCAACTCCCAGAGTTCACTCAGACTCATGTCCATCGAGTCAGTGATGCCATCCAGCCATCTCATCCTCTCTTGTCCCCTTCTCCTCCTGCCCCCAATCCCTCCCAGTATCAGAGTCTTTTCCAATGAGTCAACTCTTCGCATGAGGTGGCCAAAGTACTGGAGTTTCGGCTTCAGCATCATTCCCTCCGAAGAAATCCCAGGGCTGAACTCCTTCAGAATGGACTGGTTGGATCTCCTTGCAGTCCAGGGGACTCTCAAGAGTCTTCTCCAACACCACAGTTCAAAAGCATCAATTCTTCGGCGCTCAGCCTTCTTCACAGTCCAACTCTCACATCCATACATGACCACAGGAAAAACCATAGCCTCGACTAGATGGACCTCTGTTAGCAAAGTAATGTCTCTGCTTTTGAATATGCTATCTAGGTTGGTCATAACTTTCCTTCCAAGGAGTAAGCGTCTTTTAATTTCATGGCTGCAGTCACCATCTGCAGTGATTTTGGAGCCTAAAAAAATAAAGTCTGACACTGTTTCCACTGTTTCCCCATCTATTTCCCATGAGGTGGTGGGACCAGATGCCATGATCTTCGTTTTCTGAATGTTGAGCTTTAAGCCAATTTTTTCACTCTCCACTTTCACTTTCATCAAGAGGCTTTTTAGTTCCTCTTCACTTTCTGCCATAAGGGTGGTGTCATCTGCATATCTGCTGCTGCTGCTGCATCGCTTCAGTCGTGTCCGACTCTGTGCGACCCCATAGACGGCAGCCTACCAGGCTTCCCGTCCCTGGGATTCTCCAGGCAAGAACACTGGAGTGGGTTGCCATTTCCTTCTCCAATGCATGAAAGTGAAAAGTGAAAGTGAAGTCGCTCAGTCGTGTCTGACTCTAGCGACCCCATGAACTGCAGCCTACCAGGCTCCTCCGTCCATGGGATTTTCTAGGCAAAAGTACTGGAGTGGGGTGCCATTGCCTTCTCCATGCATATCTGAGGTTATTGATATTTCTCCCGGCAATCTTGATTCCAGCTTGTGTTTCTTCCAGTCCAGCGTTTCTCATGATGTACTCTGCATATAAGTTAAATAAACAGGGTGATAATATACAGCCTTGACATACTCCTTTTCCTATTTGGAACCAGTCTGTTGTTCCATGTCCAGTTCGAACTGTTGCTTCCTGACCTGCATACAGATTTCTCAAGAGGCAGGTCAGGTGCTTTGGTATTCCCATCTCTTTCAGAATTTTCCACAGTTTATTGTGATACACACAGTCAAAGGCTTTGGCATAGTCAATAAAGCAGAAATAGATGTTTTTCTGGAACTCTCTTGTTTTTTTCATGATCCAGCGGATGTTGGCAATTTGATCTCTGATTCCTCTGCCTTTTCTAAAACCAGCTTGAACATCAGGAGATTCACGGTTCACATATTACTGAAGCCTGGCTTGGAGAATTTTGAGCATTACTTTACTAGCATGTGAGATGAGTGCACAGCCAAATAAGTAAATATATTTTTTAAAAGGCACGTAGAGCATAGCACAGAATAAATTCTTTATAAATACTAGTTGCTAGTATTGTTGTTGTACCTGGAGGAGGAAATGGCAACCCACTCCAGAATTCTTGCCTGGAAAATTCCATGGACAGAGGAGCCTGGCGGGATGTAGTCCATAGGGTCACAAAGAGCCACATATGACTGAGTGACCGAGCACATTGTTGTCGTGTCAAAGTAGGACATAGGCTTGTCTCTTGAGAAGCTCATGGTTCAATGTGGGAGGGACACCTGGAAACATAAAAATACCTTTTTAAGTGTCGTAGGTTTAAAGTCAGCGTTGCCTTTCTATATTGTTTTGATTTTTCAGCAGTCAGTTTTGGAGGTGGATTTGCACTGATCAAGGTTTGGGGCTTTGAAGATATTGGCCTAGAAATTCTTGGAATGCTGGAAATATGAGGAATTAGAATAAAAGGCTTTGTGTCAAGGCTATGTGGATGATACAGTTGAAAGAAACTCAGCTGAGTGTGTTGTTTACAAGCAGGTGAAAGTTGGAATGCTGGAAATGTTTGTGTAGTTAGTTCATAGCAAAATGTTCAGTGGAGGATATGGGGATGATATAGTTGAAAGAAGTTTATCTGAGTGTCCTGTGCTTTTCAACCTTGTGTTTGGCCCTTTGGAGAGCACGTTGAAAAGTGTGATAAATGTTTTGTTCCATAGGCTAATGCTCACTTCTTCCAGATATCGCATAAATGTAAATAATAGGTCGTGAAAGGTTACTGGATGTTTGAACAGGAGCATTGGAAGAGAAAAGAGATTAGGATTAAATAAGAGAGAAATAAAGTAGGTAATGTAGCATCTAACATAGTACCTACCTTGAGACGAAGGAAACATTACAGACTTTGTATATTTTCTCTTACCAGCTGGAAGGCAAGAATTCTCTTGCCACTTTGAGGTATTCATGGAACTTTTCAAGTCTACTTTAGGAGACATAATAAAAGTCTTGATGATCATTTGGATGGATTTTATTTATCAGTATAATAATAAACCTTTGCTTCTCATGCTCAATTAAAAAAAAAATTCAGAGTCTAAAAGTATGGCTCTTAGTAGCTTTGTTTTGTGAATCACATTGTAACTTTACTGGTCTATTTATTTCTCATCGCTTCCCACAAATGATTAAAGATTGAGTTACTCCATGTCTTTTCTTATTTCACTCTTACAGTTTTATCAGTCCCTATTGAGCAAGTTCATCCTAGAGGAACAGCTCAGCTATCTGGCTCTATACTAATTCCACAGTTTCTTGATGAATACTTTCCCTACTGATGACTATGAGAAATTCCTAAAGTATAACCTTCATGTTTATATATGTTGTATAGTATTTTAATTATTTAAAAATGGTATCACATTGTCAATATGTAAATTTTTTTAGCTACTCAAGCATTTATCAACCTAGCACTATTGACATTTTGGGCTGGATGACTTTGTCTTAATGGGGAGTTGTTTAAGATATTTAGAAGCATTCTTGGCCTTTGCCCATTGCATGGCATAGCACTCCCCCAAAGATGTAATAGCTAACTTGTGAACAGGCATTGCCAAATGTTTGCTAGGGGATAAATTTGACCCTCCTTCAGAATCACTGAGCTAACCTCTTGTATACAAGTAACTATGTGCGGTACTGTGCTGTGCCGTGCTAAGTCATTTAAGTCGTGTGTGACTCCTTGCAGCCCTATGGACTGTAGCCTGCCAGACTCCTCTGTCCATGTGATTCTCCAGGCAAGATTACTGGAGTGGGTTGCCACGACCTCCTCCAGGGGATCTTCCCAACTCAGGGATCAAAACCCACCTCTCTTTTGTCTCCTGCATTGGCAGGTGGGTTCTTTACCACTCGTGCCACCTGGGAGGCCCTATAGGTAACCGCTAAGGACATATAGCAGATACTTGTCTGACTTTGGAGTCATGATTGGAGTCATGAAGACTCAAATTCAGATCCCAGCTCTACCCACTCTGAACTGTTTACTGTCTTAGTCTCCTTAGCTGCAAAGTGGAACAGTGATAATTTCTAGCCAATAACATTCTTTTAAAGATAAAATATATAGAGATACAGCTGTATGTAATTGTTTATATAAAGGACCTAGCACAGCATGTACAATCACAGGCAGTGGTCCTGGCAAGGTGGCCAAGGGTCAGCAAAGAAAGCTAGGGGAAGTGTGAAAAAGGAAGGGAAAATAATAACAATAAAAAATTAAAAAAAATAAAGGACCTAGCAAGATGCTTGATGAAAAGGAAGTACTCAGTAAGTGCTAATGCTCTGTCCTACAGTGGATTTTCCCTTGACGCTAGGCAGGTTATTCATACGTCTATTCATACCCTTATTCATTATTCATATTAATATTTAAACTACAAAACATGGACTCAGTGAAATCAAGCAGGGAATATTGACCATTTTAATTTTTTGGCTGTATTTAATAACAGTATAGCATGAAGACTCACAGCACTGGCTGTGGAGTTTAATAAACTGGAGTTTAATCGAACTGTATCACTCTCATGAGATGGGGAAACTTACTTTAATTTTTATTTCTTTATTTATAAAATGAAGGTATTGATAATATCTACCTCAGAAGGTTGTTACAGGGATTAAATGAGACAAATGGCTGGCACATAGTAACATTTAGCAGTACGTCTAAGCTATAAAGTGGTACCAGTGAGTGGGATGAAGCAGAGGTCTTCAGTGAGGAACTGGGACTGAGGTAAGTAGAAAGGAGGAGAATGGCTGTCTTGAGCAAAGGCATGGGTAAGAATGGAGAACCTCAGGGTATTTGGGATGCAATAAATATATCTGTTTTTGAAGTTCAGAGGACATATAGGGAAATAGTCTGTATTTTTTTAGGCAGAGAATATAATAAACTTACAGAACTGCAGAATTGGAAAGGATCTTGAAGTCATTGAGTCCAAATCATTCATTTTTCCAGTAAGAAAACAGAGGCCTAGAAAGTGATTTGCTGGAAGCCACTTTTTGAAAGAGTTAGTCCTAGAACACAGAATCGCCATGTTGCCTCTTAGTCTCTCCTCGTCCTTAAAAAACATAGACAAAAGCTGTTAAAATAAATAGAATATGCAGATGCTCTTTATTTTATAAATCGACTTCCTGAAAGCCATACCTATTCAGTAGCTAGAATTGGCATGAATACTTCAGATAACTAGCAGTCCAAACAAGCATGTAGTTTTTGATTGTCTACTCTCTATTCCAGACACTGGACATAATGATAAACAAGACAGACAAGGCCCCTCCTCTCATAGAACTTCTGTTGGAGAAAATTATCACAAGTTAGTTAATTTTTAAATAAAAAATATTAAAAATTGTTTTGCAGAGAATTAAAATTGGGTGATTGGGCTTCCCCCGTAGCATGGATGGTAAAGAATCTGCCTGCAGTGCAGGAGACCTGGGTTTGATCCCTGGGTTGGGAAGGTCCCTGGAGTAAGAAATGCCACCACACTCCAGTATTTTTGCCTGAAGAATCCCATGGTCAAAGGAGCCTGGCGGGCTACAGTCTATAGGGTCTCAAAGAGTTGGACACGACTAACATTTACTTACACTTTATGATACAAAATGAAAAGTACTTTGAATGGGATGGTTGAGCAAGGCCTTTCTAGGGGGGATATCAGAGCCTAGATCTGAATGACTTGGTTTTTGAATTCAGGAGTAAAAGCCTTCCAGTCAGATGGAGTAGCTAGTATAGGGGCCCTCAGACAGAAATGAGCTTGACAGTTTTCAAAGTAAAGAAAGGCCAGTGAGGCTAGATTTAGTGTGGAAGAGGGGCCAGAAAAGTTAGGTCATCAGAGGCCAGATCATTTTGAGTTATGTATGCCAAGAAAAGGAATTCAGATTTTATTCCAAGTGAACTGAAAAGCCACTAGAAAGTTTTGTGTGGGCAGTAGTCTGATCTGCTCTATCTTTGAAAGATCACTCTAGCTACTGTTTCAGGAGTAGAGTACATACAGCAGGGAGGCCAGTCAGGAGGCTATTGTTCTGGTCCATTTGGGAGATGATGGTGAGTTGGATTAAGGTGTTGGAGATGAAGAGAAGTTTAGGTATTTGGGATATATTTTAGATGAATAATAGACAGCTGTCGGTGATGCTTTCAATACTAGGGATAAGGAAGAAAAGAGAAATCAAGGATAATCCTAGATTTTTGGTATAAATAGCTAGGTAGATATTTAGGTTTCATTTACAAAGATAAGAAAGACCAGAGAAAGAGTGATTTGATGGGAGCCTGGGGGAATAGAAAGAGCAGTCTACATTTACCATACCAAATTTAAGACGTCCATTATTTATTCAGCTAGTATTTTTTGAGTATCAACTCCTTCCCTGGATTTTAGGAATATCATATTAACAAAAGGCAAAATTATCTGCCCTTCTGGAGTTTATATTCTAATGGATTATTCAAAGAATTAAAAATAAGGTCAATGATGTATAGATGGTGGTAAGAACAGTGTGGTTAGATCTGAGAAGTCTTCACTGACAAAGGACCATGACTTCAAGGAGACTTGAAGCGGGTAAGGGAGTGAACCATGCAGATATGTGCCCAAAATGTGCACAGAGATAATAGTTTAAAGATGGGACCAGATGACGCCACAGAGGAAGAGTATGTAGGAGGTGAAGGAAGGAATTCTTGTGGCCTCTCTCATTGCTGCTACTTTTCTCAATGATACAAGTTCATTAACTCAGTGTATTGGAGGAGTTTGGAAGCCAAGTTTTAAAAAGGAGGGGATCATGTGAAATAGCTGTTTAAGAAAATGCTTGATATATTCGACCTGCAAGTGTTTCATCTCAGGGAATGACCCAGTGTGGTTTTCTTTCCCTCAGCCAAGAGGTTGGAATCCTATCAGGAAGCTGCCTCTGAAGATGAAGATTCCGCCGACACTCCCAGTGGCTCCCTCAGCAATATGGCGAAACCGAGGGCCCTCAGCTGCAGGACAGTTCACAGTCGGCCTTTAGGAAGTATCTCCTCGAATCATCTTACTGGGAGCTGTTTCGCCCTAGAAAGTAGAGAAGGAGCCAGTGAAGTGCCTCATTCCAGACAGGCTGCTTTCAGTAGCCCCATTGTAAGTGTGAATGCGTGACTTGAAACTTGTCTGTCTGTGCTGAATAATGAAAGAACATTCTCATAATTAAAATAGACCACACACTGTTGTCTTTTCTCCCTGAGAAGAGACTGTGTAAGTTCAGTCTGATTGCCACACATTCACAATATCTTAATTTTGGAGATCAGTGTCAAGAGATAGTATACCATTTCTGAAAAACATGTTTCTGGTCAAGGTCAGTCACTTCTGAGCCTGGAGAAAGCTGCCTTGCTTTAATGATCATGGCTCACTTTCAGAACCAGCACAACTTACTGGAGGTATCTCATACACTGGTAAGTGTGTCTAATTGATCGGGAAATCAGAGGCCTTTCAGTATCCTCCGAGGCCTTTTTATCTCTTTGTAATCCTCCCCGAAATCCCACCAAATATCTGTCCTCTTCTCCATTCCTAGTCCTCAGCAGATCATTTTCTAGTGTTTCTATACAGAGCTCAAGAGGGTGTGTGTTCTTAAGTCCTGAGAGGAAAATATGGAGGAAGAACCATGTGGAAGATGGAAAAGAGGAAAGATACTGGTGCGAAAGAATTAGAAATCAAAACTTTTGCGGCACTTAAAATCACTTTGATAAAATTTCAGCTGCCTTCTCTGCCCTCCACATTTCATTAACTTCTCCTTATCCTCATTCAAGATGAGGATTCCCTAGCCATGAGACTGGTAAGCAGTTGGTGATCTCTGAAATAGGTGACATAACAAGAAATAAACAGTTTTGGGAAGACTTTTGTTCTACAGTGAATTTATCTAGACTTTCATAGTAGAGATGCGATCTGAGTATACCCCAGGGATCTCATTTGTCCTGGAAAGGCCTTGAGGGGAGTCTGGCTCTTTTCAAAGTTCCAACAAATAGAGCAATTTAGAATCTAGGAAGATCATTTCACTGAAACTCATCCAATGCATTTCTTTGGCTCTAAGTATATAATGCCTGTTATATCCTATCATTACCATATGTCAAGCTATTCCAAACATCTGGACTTAATTTTTCTCCAGTCTCTGAGGAAAAAAAAAAAAAAAAGGTAAAGAATGCATACAACCTCTTTTCTGTACTCATTTTCAGGCTATATCAGAAGTAGATATCTGTTTTCTTCTGTTTTATCAATTTTGCCCATTACTCTGCTGATCTTTTACCTTTTCCAGCCGCCTGCAGTTAACCACATGTTGACTCATGTTTACTTGGAAGTCAAGGATACTAATGACCAGGTGGGCCTGTGCCATGGCCTCCCTCTCAGTTTCCCAGTCCAGCCTCACTCTCTTCGTGGAACAGAGGATTATTTCCTAATTTGGAGTCATTATGGTTTTTGTACCATTTCCCCTGTCTAAAATTCATTCTCCCCTCACCACCTACTTCTATCTACCAGATCTGATGAAATACTTTTTTAAATATCATTTCTTCTGAAGACTTCTCAGACTCTGTGTTTCTAAGTTCTGTTTACACAGTCCCTCCTGCCCTTCAGTCCGTTAGTCCTCATGGCATTGGCATTATTTCTGCCTCTGATGTGGACCTTGCTCCTTGAGAGCAAGGACTTCATCACCTTGAATCCTCAGCATCTAAGGTCAGAGTCTCCCATGTCTGCTCTCCGTGAAGTATTATTGGAAGCCGCTCAACAGGCTCAGTTTTCCTGTTCAATCTGTTTTGTTTTGACTTGCCTTGTACTCCAGTTCCATGCATTGTGCTGATTATACAGCTTCTCTGGGGTTGCTGCATTGTTTTGTGTTTTGAATACCAGACCCTTACATACAGGATGACGAGGTCTTCCTTGAGATCCGAGACCATCTCTCATGCTTGCTCTAGACAAGCCAATTCTATCCTTCTTGTAGACTAAAGATTATTTTGAGAAAACTGTAGATCCTTTAACCTGAAAGCTGACATCTGTGAGAATTGTACATATGATACTAAAAGTCTGTTCATGTATCCCAGGTCATAGAACACCAGTGTGAAAGCATAGTGAGGGCTGTGAGGTCTGGAAGTGAAAAGTTGTTAAGGTGGTGCCCTTCATGGGGGAGGCAAGGGGAGAGTCAGAGAGGGTCCAAGGTAGAGTGCTGGCAAAGGTGTGCCAGCTTCAGGAGTTAGAATGACATTGAGGACCTTGAGTCCTGGATTCACATGACCTACTTTAGAAATAGAAACCTTGACTTTGTGAGTCAGTGTTTTTATGCTTCTTTAATCCTCAAGAAGTTTTCATTCAGCAAGCATGCTATTCATTCTACCTGGAGTGCTATCCTCCTAGATCTTTATATGGCTGTTTCCTTTCTTTTCACTGAGGTCTCAGCTCAGATGTCACCTCCTCAGTAAATCTTGTTGTTCAGTTGCTAAGCCATGCCAGACTCTTTGTGACCCCATGAACTGCAGCTCGGCAGGCTTCCCTGTCCTTCACTATCTCCTGGAGTTTTCTCAGACTCATATCTATTGAGTCAGTGATGCTATCCAACCATCTCACCTCTGTCATCCCCTTCTCCTCTTGCCCTCAATCTTTCCCAGCATCAGGGTCTTTTCCAGTAGTTAGCTCTTTGCATCCAGTGGCCAGAGTATTAGAGCTTCAGCATCAGTCCTTCCAATGAATATTACAGGGTCGATTTCATTTAGGGTTGACTGGTTTGATCTCCTTGTTGTCCAAGGGACTCTCAAGAGTCTTCTTCAACACCACAGTTCAAAAGCATCAATTCTTCAACATGGTAGTAAGATTCAGTAAATCTCACTGACCACCCAATCCAAAGTATGTTCCATCTCCTGCACACTTGTCTGAATAGAACCATCTTGTCTTGTATAAATAGAACCATCTATTTATAGGTTAATTATCTCCCCCACCTAGGATGTCAGTTCCATGCACCCAGGATCCCATATATTCTGTGCACCCATCTTTCCTTGAGGTGTTGCTGATACCATAGATCAATAATAAATATTTACGGAGTAAATATTCCATAAATGGAGTAATATCCCATTAATGGAGTAATGGAAGACAGTGACATAATACTAGAGCCTGGGATGTAAAACGGATAAGACACATCCCCAGCTTTCCGCTTTGCTTTTGATAGAGGAGGCAGACATATAAGTAAATAGAAGTAATCCTGTATTGAAGATGCAGTAATGGTAGTTAATCCATAGTATTAAAAAGGCACAAAGAAGAGAGTCATCAACTCTATGGGGATGAGAAGGGATCAAGAAAAGCTTCACAAAAGAGGTAAAACTTATTTTATGATTAAACTAATGAGTAGAGGGTTCACAGTAGAAAAGGAAGGAAAAGCACTCAGGGCAGACAGTATATAGTGTGTGCAAAGGCTCAGAACCACACAACCAGGGAGAATGTAGTGGGGAGGATGAGCTGTGCATGTGTGGCTGTTGGCCTTTATCTTTTCTCTTAGGTCTTTGGTATTTAGGAATCTGAGGCAGAAGGCATTTGTATCTATATCTGTGCCACAGTTGTCCAGATGGAGTGCTGCGTCCCTAGGATTGGAGTGAGGGTGGAGCAGGAAATGAGATAAACACCTTGGGTGCAGGTGACAGAGGAGCAGAGCAGTGTTGGGCTTCCCAGGTGGCTCAGTGGGAAAGAATCGCCTGCCAAGCAGGCGACATGGGTTTGATCCCTGGGTCAGGAAGATCCCCTGGAGAAGGAAATGGCAACCCACTCCAGTATTCTTGCCTGGGAAATTCCATGAACAGAGGAGGCTGGTGGGCTACAGTCCATGTGGTTGCAAAAAGTTGGACACAACTCAGCAACTGAACAACAGGGCACAGTGTTAGACCTTGGTCAGTGTTATCTCCCACACGGAGTATCTTTGTTCATTCTTTAACTTTGGACATTTTTGAATTTGCATAAACAAAGTGGGTCCAAGTCATTCTCAGTTTGAAAACAGAGTTAACATTCAGTACATAGTAAGACTACACAAAAACTTTGGCAGACACTTTGAGAGAGCAAAGAGAAGTCTTGGCCAGTGTTTGTTTTAATTGGATTTGCACAGGGGGCAAATACAGAAAGAAATGAAGGAAGGAAAATAGGAGAGGGAGAATGGGGAGGGAGGGAGAGAGGGAGAAAGAAAGGTGAATGTGAAATCTGCAACCTGGTAAGAAGACATTATATGAATCGTGGCAGCAAATGTAAGGTTTCAAATAGCCAGATGCTAGGACTAAGACGTTGTACTCCCACCATGAAACAGATAAGGCTTACTTTAAATATGGGAAGCTGTCTACATCATGTTCTGTAGTCTCTAATTAAGAGTATACAATTTTTCACTGCATAAAATAATGTCTATTTGAGGTCAAGTGGGAGGGGGTTATGTCTTTGTTTTCTAAGAATAACATCTTTTTAATGTTATCCACCCCCTTCTTTATGGAATATAAAACCAGCAAATGTTTATTAGTAATGTACAGCAATAAAATTTTATAGCTTATCCACGTGCCAGGTACTGACACAGCTACTGAGTTAGGAATCCAAAAATCCATAAGATATGTTAAAAAAAAATCCATAAAAAAATAATGAAATAATGCCTTTTGCAGCAACATGGATAGAGATTATCATACTAAATGAAGTCAGACAAAAACAAATATCATATGATATTACTTATTGTTTAATCGCTCTGTTGTGTCCGAGTCTTTTGTGACCCCATGGAATGTAGCTCTCCAGGCTATTCTGTCCATAGGATTTCCCAGGCAAGAATACTGGAGTGGGTTGCCATTTCCTTCTCCCGGGGATCTTCCTAACCCAGGATCAAGCCTGAATCTCCCGCTTGGTAGGTGGATTCTTTACCACTGAGTCACCAGGGAAGCCCGATATCACTTACATGTGAAATCTAAAAAAATGATACAAATGAGTTTATTATGAAACAGAAATAGACTCAAAAATGTAGAAAACAAATTTATAGTTACTAAAGAAGAAAGGGGGAAGGGATAAATTAGGAGCATGGGTTTAAGAGATCAAGCTACAATACATGAAAAGGTCTTGGAAAAGACCCTGAAGCTGGGAAAGATTGAAGGCAGGAAGAGAAGGGGACAACAGAGGACGAGATGGTTGGATGGCATCACCGACTCAATGGACATGATTTTGAGCAAGTTCCGGGAGTTGGTGATGGACAGGGAAGCCTGGTGTGTTGCAGTCCATGGGGTCACAAAGAGTCGGACATGACTGAGCAACTGACCTGAATACATAAAATATATAAGCAACAAGGATTTACTGTATAGCTTGGGGAAGTATATTCAATACCAAATAATAACTTAGAATGGAAAAATTTTGAAAAAGAATAGATGTATATATAATTGAATCATTTTTTTGTATACCTGAAACATTGTAAATCAACTGTTCTTCAATTTTAAAACATATGCAAAAATCTATAAGATATAGGTTCCTTCCTTTAAAGGAACTTTCTCTGTGGGGAGAGAAGTACATATACATGGAATTATTTAAAGCTGGATGGTGTGGATTTGGTTCTTGGGTTAATTCAAGTTCAGAGAAGACAGGAGCTGTCCATCACAGAAAAAAAAAAAAAAGAGAGAAAAGTCAATTTTGAAATAGAAGGTAGCCATGAGGAAGATTTGGATCTTAGAAGAAAAAAAAAAAAAAAACCCTGTCAAACCATCTTACACATAACAATTGTGTGTGATAACTCTATACTTCTCCTGAGTTCAGGAACTAAACACCTTAGTCACTCAGGGTTAACTTGTTAGAGACACCAACTAAAGGGAAGAATATTTTGTTCTTGCAGCTTCATTTTGACATGGCTCATTCCTTAAATCTTCTGGGTTATTCTTTATATATATATGTTTATGCTTTTAGGGTCTTGTATGGTCCTGAGTTCCTCACGTCTATTGCGACAATTCTTTTTGTAAATACAGTTTCCAGTCAGAGTCCCAGCTTTGGTCAGCTCCATGTCTTCTTTTATTCTCATGGCCACAGCATCGGTTCTTAAATTCCCTGAATGACCCATTAGGTTGACTTATGTCAACAGTGTTTGTCACCAAGATGGACCTTACAAACCTGTCATTAGTCTTAGAGGAACTTCAGAATGAAGTAGAGTCCTGATGTTCTGAAGCCAGTTACTCATCCGTGTGGAGATCATCAGTACAATAAAATCACTGTTTGCTTCTAAGGTCTGTAACTCAATCCTTATCGTGTTCCAAAGAGCAAATGTCTGTTAGAGATAACATTACCAAAACTTGCATACTGGCTTCTTCTTGGAGATTCCCAGTACCTTTTAAACACTCTTAGAAGTGCTACAATAGAGAGACCTATTTAAACATTTCTTAAACTTATTTTAGTATGGGACTCTTTGGAGTTTTGCTTAATATGTATAAACATTTTGAGAAGGATGCCTTTGGAAATACTGCTCCAGCCTGTGGCATCTCTCACACTCACTAGATGCCAGTATCATCATAGCCTTCATCAATTCCATGCAGCAAGGTTCCCAAGCATCAGACCTTGCCACTCTCTTGTAACTAACTTTGGCAAGGGGATCCTCAAGGAAGGGATGGTTCTCCAAGTAACTGAGGACGCAGCACAGACTCTTGCTGGCTCAGTGTTACTCTGTGTGAGTCTTGAGAGGGAATGTGGCCAACTAGTTAATGAGCAGTCGTCAGATTACAGACATTTACAAGCTCTATCAAACACAACATGGTTCAAATTTTGCTGAGTAAACTGTCTCAGAACAATAGATGCTGCCTTTAGGTAGAAATTTAAGAATGTCTTTTGACAGCAGAAAACTGGGACCTTTGAAACCCACTGTGAACCAGGTAGAAGGCAATGGCACCCCACTCCAGTACTCTTGCCTGGAAAATCCCATGGACAGAGGAGCCTGGTAGGCTGCAGTCCCTGGGGTCGCTAAGAGTTGGACACGACTGAGCGACTTCACTTTCACTTTTCACTTTCATGCATTGGAGAAGGAAATGGCAACCCACTCCAGTGTTCTTGCCTGGAGAATCCCAGGGACGGTGGAGCCTGGTGGGCTGCCGTCTATGGGGTTGCACAGAGTCGGACACGACTGAAGCGACTTAGCAGTGAACCAGGTAAACTGCCTGAAAATGAGTGTGTCATTCCAGAAGAAAAAGGAACATAAAATTATTTCAGTTTCTGTTGTGCTGGTCTCGTCTCACTTGTTGTCTTATTTACTTTATACAGCCACCCTCTGAGGTAGGTATACTTGTTAAGATTATTCAGAAGAGGGAAATGAAGCTCAGAGGGTTAAATAAGTAAGTTGCCTGAGGCCCCTAGAGAGCATGTAGTGGATCTAGAGCCTGAGCCCAAACCCATATGATTTCCAGCCTGTGCTCTTTGCTTGTTGAGCCTGTGTTAAAACTTACCGGACTCCTAAGTGTAAAACGCAAGCCATGATCACTAAGTCTAACATCAAGCATCTCCTTATTTGAGTCTGTTCTCTCCATCGCCTCTCTCAGCTTTCCTGAAGTCAGTATGCTTTGCCAGCATCCTGGATTCCTCTAGAATACAGTGGCACTTTTTTGAAGACTTGATTCAGAGTTGATGATCCCTTTTTTGAATCATCTGAAAAATTTCTAAAGCAGTTGACTACATATTACAAAATTATAAAGAAATTTCTACAACAGTATTCTTTCCTTAAAGTTGGTACTTCTAAATAAGTGTGCAAAGTACTGTGTTAAACAGAATGAAGTATTTTCCCCCAATAATCAAACTTCTTAAAGCCAATTTGTAAAAGGAATTGTACAAAAGAGAAAGGCATAGGTCACAGTTGCCAGATATATTTGATAATCAGAAATCTCTTAGAGGGACCCTTGAATGTTCATCGCTGATTCTGTCTCTGGGTCGGGAAGATCCCCTGGAAGAGAGAATGACAACGCACTCCAGTCCAGAATCCCATGGACAGAAGAACCATGAACAAGGGGGTACAGTCCATAGGGTCGCAAAGAGTTGGACACATCTGAAGCAACTTAGCATAGCAAGCATGGATGTTCATGGCTTGTAAGGTATTAGTAGGGAAATACAGATACACTCTGTTAACTTGCTTATAGTAGTTTTTATTTTGCAGGGTTGGTTTTTAAACAATAGTAGTGACTTGAGCCATAAAATATTTTGTTAACATAGTATGAATAACATGCTCAGTTTTAAAAGAATTAATATTCATCAGTTGCTGTTGGATGAATCTATGCCCAAAGTAGAATCCTACAGTAAAATATAGCTCTGTACTGTATATTTCAAAATAAGGCAAGGCTCATTCAATTAGAATTTGGTGAAAGGCATTGTCTCTATCTCTTACTTTAATAGTCAAGGTAATCTCCTTTCATATCTGCATTCTAGATTTTGCATTTAATTTTTTGTCTTTTCCTTTTTTTCATTTCCCATGATACCATGTACATTAAATTTTATTTTTAAAGAATACTGTCTCATGTTTCATAGATTCTGGTTAGAAATCATCCTCCTTGTGTAGATTTAAAATTCATATTTTTAGATGCTTATTGTGACTACACTTTGTCTCATTGGATATTCAGGAAACAGATGTGGTACCAGACACCAGGCTTTTGGACAAGTTTAGTCAGATTACACCTCTGCTCTTCACCCCAACGGATGAGACTATCCCAGATCCACCACTGGAGACTCTGTACATCATCGACTTCTTTATTGCATTGGCAATTTGCAACACAGTAGTGGTTTCTGCTCCTAACCAGCCACGGCAAAAGGTAAGACTAATGCAAACAAGGGTCACCTTCCAGAAGAGAACTGTGGGTTTAAATATATTTGTTATGTGCTCTCACTGTGCATGCATGCTAAGTTGCTTCAGTCGTGTCCAAATCTTTGCAACTCCATGGACTGTAGCCTGCCAGGCTCCTCTGTCTATGGGGATTCTCCAGGCAAGAATACTGGAGTGGGTTGCCATGCCCTCCTCCAGGGGACCTTCCTTACCCAGGGATCGAACTGGAGTTTTTTTACGTCTAACCTGCATTGGCAGGTGGGTTCTTTACCACTTTTGCCACCTGGGAAGCCCCGTGGTCTTATATGGATTGTGATTAACAATAGTAACAGGTAACATTTATACATCACTTAACCTGTACTCTGAATTTATGATGTTCTAAGCGATTTGTTGGTATTAATAGGTTTAATACTCCCAACAGTTCCATGAGTTAGGTACTATTACTCTACTACTCATTTTACAGGTAAGCTTAAGTAACTTGCCCAGGGATACAGGACCAGTTTATTGGGGAAATAGGCTTGAACCCAGGGAGTATGGATCCATGCTACTACACTACTTTGCTTCCAGGAGGGTAGCTAATGAGAGCAGTTCTTGGCAAATGTGACTCTCTTCATTTTGCTTTACTTTGCCTAACAAATTGAAGCTTTCTGTGAAACTTCTGAACATATGCACTACATCAAGCAAAATATAAAGTATCAGATTCATTATCATGTTTAATGATAATATACCTTTTCATATGCCACTTGGGTAATGTAAACTCAATCGCTGGAAGATCCAATACATCTATAATATACCAAGGTTCTGCTGTTCCCACACAAGCTGAATCTTTAAAGTCTCTTTGTAGCTTAGAATTCATGGAAAATTCATTTTCAATTAAAAAGGAAAGCTTGCTTTAGAGATTGGTGATTCACCACTCGCTGTGCTGTCTTCCTTGAGTATAACTATTTCCCCTTTTGCACGCATCCACTTAAAATTCAATTTGCAGCTCAACCCAATTAAATTTTCATTTTCTATTAGATCATTTTCTCTTGGCAACTTCAGAGGTGGTCAGTTTTAACATAAAAATAACTTCTCATTAAGCTTTCATTTGATCAGAAACTATATTTTTATCAGATTTCAATTAGAAACTTGCTCTTTGAAGTTATCTAGTTAGAGGATAAATCACTGGTTATTCTGTTTTTTTCCCTCATACAACACCTTTTGATATACATCTATTTCCAATGCAGACATCTTTTGGTGTTTTCTGCTTAAGAAATATAGTTGTCTTATCCCCAAAGAATGTAATATTCCGTGGCCTGAAAGAAAATCTCTGTAGGCATATAAAAGCCTAAGCCTCATGATATTTTAAGGTGGTACCTTAAAATAGGTGAATAAAAGCAGTAAATAAAGAGCTCATTGAAATTCATATGTAATACAGAAACGTCATCTGTAGTTGAGTTCACTTTTCATTTTTGAGTTGCCAGTAAGTTTGCAAATTGACCAACATGAGTCCCTCAAACTATCATAAAATTAATAATTATTAGGAGAAAATTCTTTAATTCTTTGGACATTCTATTGTGAAAATTTTAGAATTCAGTTAATTGGTCTTTCCAATTAGTATTCTAAATTGAATCACTGATAAGAGTTCTAGAAGAAATCAGAATATGAACAAGAAAAAGTTCTATAAAAGTAGAAATTTGAATTCATATCATGATATTGATAGTCTTTCATAAACTACTTTATTGGCGTATTTTTCTTAAGTCAAATTAACAACCTTTTTTATAATCTGAAAAATGAAAGAAAAAACACATTTTGTTAGTCTTTTGATTTACTTTCTTCTAGTGTTTTAAATGTGTATTACTCATTTGTTTTTCTGCTGCTCATACTGTTTTTATAGCTTTTTCAGTATGGCCCT
Source organism: Bos mutus (assembly GCF_027580195.1). Classification (NCBI taxonomy): domain Eukaryota; kingdom Metazoa; phylum Chordata; class Mammalia; order Artiodactyla; family Bovidae; genus Bos; species Bos mutus. Next base: position 66,183,069 of record NC_091622.1, read on the forward strand.
GTAATCTTTATAAACTTGATATTTAAATATTATATAACATTTTAAGATGTTTCTAATTTGTTATTGAATACTTATAATTTTTAAATTATTATTGCTAGGATGCATATAATAAAGATAATTTTTTTTATATTAGGTTATATTATCAGAAAAATTTGCTAAAAGTATGCCCACTGCTACCAATATTAGCACACTTCATATCTTTTGCTATGAGCTGTCAGATTTCTTCCTAAATGGTTGTAGAAATTCGCAGTGCTATCAACATTAGCACATCTTTTTCATAACGGCTGCTTTTATTTTTATTAATTTTTTTGCAGCATTGTGCAAAACATGAAACAGTTTGCTATGTAAGGGAGTAGTAACTTTTCATTGTCCTTTTTGTCCCCTAGTTTGACTTCATAGTTGTTATCAACTGCTTTTGACTGTTTTATTGAGACCTTCTCATGTTATCTTTCTTAGGTCGGACTCTCTTCTCTGCGTGGAATACCCATTAAATCTTTGGAAGAGATTAAAAACCTCTTCCAGAGACTGTCTGTCCGAAGGTCGAGTTCACCGTCTCTTGCCAGTGGGAAAGAGCCATCTGGAGTCCCAAACGCCTTTGTGAGCAGACTCTCTCTGTTTAATAGAATGAAACCAGCCTCACCTGTGGAGGAAGAGATCTCCCAGACGAGTGAGAGCCTCCAGGGCTCTGATGACTCAGCTTGTCCCACAGAAATTGAGAAACAAAACAGCGATGCAGGCATCGCAAATGGCAAGGTGGAAGCCCTCCCCGGACAGCCCTTGACCTCCAGCCTGTGTTATGAGGCTGAGAGCCCCGATGAAGCTGCCTTAGTGTATGCTGCCCGGGCTTACCAGTGCACTCTGCAGTCCCGGACCCCAGACCAGGTCGTGGTGGACTTTGCCGCTTTGGGACCATTAACATTTCAACTCCTACACATCCTGCCCTTTGACTCAGTAAGAAAAAGAATGTCCGTGGTGGTCCGGCACCCCCTTTCCAACCAAGTGGTGGTATATACAAAGGGTGCTGATTCTGCAATCATGGAGTTGCTCTCTGTGGCTTCCCCAGGTGGGTTCATGCAGGTCTGAGAAAGAAGTGATGGGAAGGGCTTGGTGATCACAGGGCTACTCTCAATGGTCTTGTAAAGGCAAACAAGCAGATCTGTGAGGATCCATCACACTTGATGAAGTAGGGAAAGTTGCCTAGGATTTGGTGAGAAAGCACCTAAGTTTTGGGGTTCCGTAGACCAGGGTTCAAATCTGTATTCTTTCTTTTGAAAGTAAGAATGTTGTGTAACTCATGGCAGAGGACACAAACATTTAAAACAACAGAAGTTACACTCAAGTATAGGGTTTCACATTTTTATATAATTCTTATGCAATATTAGGGTTCTCAAGTATAGTCTTTCACATTTTTACAAAAACAAATAACGTTTGTCCATAGTATAATCAGCAGATAATGGATCAAAGGGATATACTATATGCAATATATGCAGTGCCTCTGCTCAGAGCCTAGAAAATGGTAAGTGCTCGGTGGAAGACAGCCAGCATCAGTATAATCATTGTTACTGTCATTATCACTGTTGTGGGAATGCTATTTATATTAATTTGGGGGCCTTTTTCTCCCCAAGGAGAAAGGAACAAGGGAAAAATTTATTCTGAGGGGGTCCCTTTTATAAATGCACATTTAGGGTTCAAAACTGTGAGGCCTTTTGTTTGTTATGGATTAAGCTTCCATTATTTTTAAAAAATGTCTGTCGTTGGATAAGCTGGTAGGAGCACTTGTGTGTCGTCAATTATTTCAGATGGACCAGGTCTGGAAAAACAGCAGATGATGATAAGGGAGAAAACCCAGAAGCACTTGGATGACTACGCCAAACGAGGCCTGCGCACTCTGTGTATAGCGAAGAGGGTGAGGCTGCTTGGGGCACCCTCTGGCTTCCTTCTTTCCTGTGTTCGACCATCATTTAATGAAAACAAGCATGTATCAAACCCTGATCCAGATATCTGAGAAAGTTCCTGGGCCAGTGGCTTTCTTTTCATATAGCTTCTTTATTCCTTATATATTAGTTGGTCACTTTGTTCTCAAAGTATTTTGCCAGAAAAGTTTTCAATAGATTTGAGTATTTTCATTTGGAAACTGCAGTATGGCTGGGAATAAAAATTCCTGGATCCTACTCTCTGCTCTCAGTACCTTGTAAATGTCATTCCTCTGTCTTGCAGCATTTTTAATGAATGAGGCCAGAGACTGGCCTTTATTTTCACCGTAGAAGTTCTTGATATTTTTTCCTTGTTTGCTTGTACATCTTTATCTGTAAATCCAGATAAATTCCCTAAATATTATCTCAGTTTTGATTATTGTCTATGTAGAATAATCCTGAGACCTAGTTTTTCCTTTCTACATAAAAAATTATGTAATAAGAAAGTCGAGTTCCAGAAGTGATTTGAGGGGTGTTACTACCAAAACCATCCCTGGGAGCCTGGGAGAAACTGAGATACAGAGTCTTTTAAGAGTAAATTCGTTAAGTTTTTTTTGTGCCCCTTGGCCAGTGGGGCATGGCTTCTGTACTGACCAAGTCCAGCTGCTCAGCTGTAATGTGTGCTATGTGCTAAGTTGCTTTAGTTGTGTCTGACTCTTTGCAACCCTGTGGACCCACCAGGCTCCTCTGTCCATGGGCCTCTCCAGTCAGGAATACTGGAGTAGGTTCCCATTTCCTTCTCCAGGGCATCTTCCTGACCCAGGGGTTGAACCCGCATCTTCTTATGTATCCTGCATTGGCAGGTTCTTTACCACTAGTGCCACCTGGGAAGCCCACTCAGGTGTAATAAGCCTATGCAAAACCTTACACCTTGAGATCCCCCCCCTTATTAATAAGCCAAGACATGCCAAGTCCCATCCCTACAACTGTATCCCCAAATGCACACCTAGGTAATGTTTCTTCCTTCAGTGGAGATTCAGCTAGCTCATTGATGAGAGCCCTGGCAGGAGAAGATGGGGAAGTCTAGTTAAGGTAGGGAAGGAGAGTCTAGTAAGGCCTAAGGCAAGGGAAGAATGTACTTATGGGGAAGGGAAGGGAGTCTGCTATCAAGATATAGCTAAGACTTTGTTCCTTGTTTCTTGTCCTTCAGTGTTTTATCTGTCAGCCCACACAGGGGAAATACTGGAGGAGAACCAAGAAGGCTGCTCTTGCCAACTCTCTCTCTCCTCCATAACTACTTCCCACTCATTCTGTCATCCTCTCCCTCCCTGGCTCTGAGCCCTGCAGTTAATTTTTGCTGTGTTAGAAGCCAGAGTGTCAATTTTCTGTCCTTCATTGTGATCTCTAACTAGTAGAGAAGATGGAGAGAGTTGTGTAGATCAAAGTATCCATTCTTTAATGGCTGTCCGATAATACCTAAACGATAGAGCTCCTGAGAGAACTGCGGATTGAATTGGAGTCTTAACTGAATTGGAGACTGTAACTAGGTCCTGAGGCCAGTGCATGCATCTCTCATTTCTTTCCCAAATTCTAATTCTTGGGAACTGCCTTAGGGAAAGTAGCATATTTTATAGACTCCGAAGCACTTAATTTCAGCTGCAAGGATAATCAAAAGCCTGTCTCACACATGGTTGTAAGAGTGAAGAAATTAAGATCAAAACAGAGCTTCTGCCTTTTCAGTGGAATGATTCTGTCCTAATAAAGATATAGCCCAGCAAATGTCAGATTCTCCCAAATCAAATTACCTTGTGGGCAAGAACGAGTAGAGGAATTGGCTCACCCCATCAACTGCATGCTGCTTTATAAGAATTGAAAGTAGATTTCTTCTCTATAGCAAGCTGAAGACAAAGGAACATGTGGCATTGGTTCTTTCTCTAGGAATTCCACTTAATGTTTTGTTTGGAAGAGAGCTTTCTTGCTTTAATCATTTGGCTTCCTCTTTCTTTTAACCCCTATGAATAACTCACCCCATAAACCAACCATCAAAAGAAATCAAAGGTGGGACTTTCCCAGTGGTCCAGTGGTTAAGACTCCAAGCTTCCAATGCAGGGAGTGTGGGTTTGATCCCTGAGTGGGGGAACCAAGATCCCACGTGCCGCATGGTACGGCCGAACGAAACAGTGCTGCCCTATAGTTCTGTGACACCTGAAATTGAGTACCCAACGCCACTTTCTCAACTGCACCATTAGAATCCCCCTGGATTTCACTTTCCAAGTGGTTCCTTTCTCCTTTCTCTCTTCATAGTTCCTGGTTTAATTAAATGGATTAACCCACTTGCATCTTATGAGTAGAATTTCCCAGAGATACTGAGCTACAGGGTCCATCCATCCTCAGGGTTTTACTAGTCTGATCACAGAAAGGTTTGCTACTGCGTATGGTATTTGGACCTGGCCTGAGTGAACCCAGAAAGAGGTATACCTAAAATGAGTTCATGGTTTGATATTTTTCTAGGGTGGGTCTTGACAGGTTTATCACATAGCCTGCCTCATAGCTTTTTTCCCCCTCCATAGGTCATGAGTGACACTGAATATGCAGAGTGGCTGAGAAATCATTTTTTAGCTGAAACCAGCATTGACAACAGGGAAGAATTACTCCTTGAATCTGCCATGAGGTTGGAGAACAAACTAACTTTACTTGGTAGGTGGACTACGGTGTATTGTCTTAATGGAGAATTTTTTTAAATGCTTAATGTCTCTGTATTAGTTATTTATTCACCAGTGCCTTTTTTTCCCACTTTAATCCAATATATATTTGTGGTTCTATCCACCCTGTCCAGTTTGATTTCTACCCACCTTCCAATCTTTCCCAGTCCATTTTCAACCACAATAAACTTGACTTCATTTGTGGTAGGGTCAGGGTGATCATCCTTAAGATCATTTAACAATTCAACACTTAACATAGACTATAAAGCTGAATAAATACTCTTGTTCAAGAGAAGAAAGCTAGAGTTTCTTGCCAGGTATTGGATAAGGTTTTTTAATATATGTTGTCTTTTTGAATCCCACGCTACAGATCTGTTGTATGTAGAAGAAACTTGGGGCACAGAGCAGTTTAATGACTTGTTCAGAGTCACAGTCTAGTCACCGGCAGAGCTGGTGAGAAGCTCAGAGCTATCCATCCCTCACTCTAGGGCCCATATTCTTTATTCTGTGCCTGCAATTGGACTAAAAATTTTTTTCTCTCTCTTACTTTTTGGTTTCAGCTAAAAGTTGCACACCTGACACCTCTTGTTTCAGATTGAACTGCATCTTAAAATCACCTGGAGCAGTTTAAATAGTACCAGTGCCTACCCATGGAATCTGATTCAGTTGGCCTGATATGTGGCCGGGGTATTTGAATTTTTCAAAGTTTCCCAAGTAGTTCCCAAGAGGAAGTCAAGATTGAAAAACACTGTTTTAGAGTCTGGACCTCTAGATACTAATATAAATGCTAACACACCAAAATACCAGTCTCTAAGCTCCATTCCTCAGGTTCAGAGAAAAGCAATGACCTGACTTGGTCTCTAGCCAGTGGAGTAATGATCTTCCTCCCAAGTCATTTCTCCATGACAGTGTGAATGGTCTATAATAGATCCACTTTTCCTCATCTGCAGTCCCAAACTCAACATGCTCTGTGGGTTTAGCGCCAAAACTCATTTATTGGCAAGATCAGGCCTCATTTGATAAGACAGTTTAAAGTGTTTATTATCCTAATTAGTGTGATTGTAATTTATAAGTTTTGCTAAAGAAATATTAATATGCTTGATTACCAGATATTATAAGATATGACACATGTACCGTGTTACTTAAAAATCTGCAGAGCTTTTGAGTTCCAAAATATAGCTAGTCTCAGTTGTTTTAGAAAAGGAAATTATGGACTTATAGTATGAAAGAGCATTAAAAATAGATATTGTGTGTTACTGACCAGAACATTCTTTAAAAGCCTGTCTTTACCCTTGGGAATTATAGAATTATAAAATTGGGGATTAAGTTTATATAAGTAACTGAGTGAAATCCCCTCGAACCCCCTAGAAGAAAGCTAGCCAGAAGGAGAGCAAGTGAGTTTGATAAACTCATTGATTGCTAAGGCTTTCCTCCCCCAGTATTACTTTTTTGTATATGATTTTGGTCTGAGGGGTCAACATTTCATTTGGACCCCTTGAAGCTACTGGAGTGGTTTGCATAGTTCAGGACAGGATCAGCTAACAGATAGGGTTCCATCATAGTTTAGGCGGGCTTCAGCTGGCTTTTGTTTCTTACAAGCCCTATTGAACTCCGGTTATTTTCTAGGTGCTACTGGCATTGAAGATCGTCTGCAGGAGGGGGTCCCTGAGGCTATAGAAGCCCTTCACAAAGCTGGAATCAAGATCTGGATGCTGACAGGGGACAAACAGGAGACAGCTGTCAACATTGCTTATGCGTGCAAACTACTGGAGCCGAATGACAAGCTCTTCGTCCTCAATACTGAAAGTAAAGTATGTACCCTGAGATTAGCCCAGTCTCCTTTTTTTTTTCCCAAAGCCAGTGGAATACTTGTGATTTCATGACTGTTAGGAGAAAGAAAAACCAATAACCATTAGCTCCTTGATAATTAGTTCTTCTGTCCAGCAGTTGGACTTCCCTGGTGGCTCAGTCGGTAAAGAATCGGGGCTGCAATGCAGGAGACTACTTGTAATGCAGGAGACCTGGGTTCAATCCCTGGGTCAGAAAACTCCCCTGGAGAAGGAAATGGCAACCCACTCACAGTATGCTTGCCTGGAGAATTCCATGGACAGAGGAGTCTGGCAGGCTACAGTCCATTTGGTCAGAGGAGTCAGACACGACTTAGCGACTGTACTGCTACTACTATCCAGCAATGTAGCTTGTTTAGTTATTTTAAAGGCTTGGAAAATATAATGATTCAAAGGAAAAAATTCCCATTAAAAGAATTTACATTGTATTTGCTTCTCCCTTTACCCCCATATTGAATTATCACTGAATTGACCAGATTTAGCCCATGATGACAAAATATGTCAAGCTGTGAGGCAGGCACCTACCTCCCTTTCAAGCTGAGGGGAAGTGATTTCTGGTGTAATCTTGTATTTTCCTGGTAATTCTAAAATTAGGCTCAGAGGATAATCTTGCCCTCTAGTGGCAAATCTTATATAGTGCACCTGAAAATATCAAAAGTTGAAAGAACTTGAAGGGAAAAAAGTTTTTTCTTCTCCTTTTTTAGGGAGAAGGAATTTAAAAGGTTTGGATTCAGCCTATATTTTCCAATACCCTCTTCCCTCCAGCCCTGTCACTCATCTCTAACACAAATAATCTAATTAGTTAAACAGGCATTTTATTGAATATTCTTAATACAGTGATACTAAGAATTTGTGCGTATTGTATAATTTGCCTGGAAAACCTTCCTCCTTCCTTCCTAAGTTGTCAGACTCTATCAGTCACGTTCATTTTGGCATAGCAACCTGCCTCTCAGAAATTCTCTGAAACTTGTCACCCGGATCATGTCTTGGGTCTTGGTCACAGGCTACCATGTTTGATTAGCCATGTTTTTATGGTCAGTCGTCAGTCAGTACCCAACTAGATGGTACATTTTGAGGGAGGAGAATTTTCCTTAATACAGACTTAGTTTTCCTTGGCAGTGGACAGTGGCTCAGGAACCTATAAGCAAAACTAGCAGCCAGATCCCAGTATCAGCTAGGGAGTTAGCACCAGAAAATGCCTGGTGATTTTAGTCACTAAAATGGATGTGCCCTTAAGTCTAGTAAGACCTGGATTCAAATGCTTAGCCTGCCAGTGACCAGGTATGTGACCTTTGGGAGTTAACCACCTGAGTCATTTTCCTTACCTGTAATTTGAGAGTAATCCCTATTTTATAGCATTGTTGTGTGTATTAAATGGGGAAATATACATTATTTAATATGGCCCCTGGCAGATGTAAGGGCTCCCCTGGTGCTTCACTAGTAAAGAATCCGCCTGCCACTGTAGGAGACGTGAGTTTGATCCCTGGGTTGGGAAGACCCCCCAGAAAAGAAAGTGGCAACCTACTCCAGTATTCTTGCCTGGGAAATCACCTGGACAGATGGGTCTGGTGGGCTACAGTCCATAGGGTTGCAAAAGAAGCGGACATGACTTAGCAACTGAACAGCACACAACAGGTTAATAGATCTTGATTTTCAGTGACTGCAGAGTATGTTACCTTCCACATGTACCATTTTAGTTTAACCAAACTTCAGAGGGTTTTTAAAGATAATTTTTTACTATTACATTTTGAGCCTCTAATGAGCATATTTGATTCACTGGGGACGTTTGAGGTGTATGGGATCAGATTTGTACCCATGGTAAAGGTTGCCAGGTAGCTCCATTTTGAAGTTGACTCTCTTGTTAATTGTGTATCCATCCCTGTTGTTAAGTAAGGTTGTTAAGCCTTTGTTGTGTCCATGTGTGCCTACATATCCATACCTACTATAGTCTATTTTATTGTGGGTTGAGAAATACTTGATAAAACAGCATTTGAAATAAGAGAAAATGGCCTCTGAGTGAGGGACTCTTTCCTGAATAAACTGTTTTAGACCGAGTGTATAAACTTAAATGCAGTGCTCTAGGCTTTTGTTTGTCTCTGTCCTTTGTGTCATTTGACACTGTAGTTTCTGGTTATATTGTTCTTGTTTTGAGTAGAATTCATCAATGAATATTTATTGAGTGACTAACTTGGTCCTCTTTTAGGCGTTATGATGGTTTCAAAAATAAATTAAAAGTGCTATCTGTCTTCAGAGACCTTCCTAACAAGCCGGGGGTGAGGAGAGTGGAGGGGATTGTATGCAAACCAACTGTGTTGAGGCCGCTGAGAACAGGACCAGAATGTTAGCTCGGTGAGGGTGGGGACTTCCGGTTCATTGACTTGTCCCCAGCACCTAGAATTCTCAGTAAATAGTAAGTGAATGAGTGAATAAACGAGTTGAATCAAAAAGAAGAGAAAAATAATAATTACTGTTTTAAATTCTGAGTATTGTGCTTTACACTAGGAGCTTTGCGTGTATTATTTCACTTACTCCTCACAACAACTTTATAATGTAGACATTTGTATTTTTCAGATTAGAAAGTTGAGGGTGAGAGAGGTTATATAATTTGCCTAAAGCCAAGCACATAGAAAATGGAAGAATGAGACGAGAGCACACTTGAGATTTATAGTTTGAGAAGTAAACTGCACAAATATTTGTAAACTGCACAAATAAACAAATCTTACACCTATTTCTCAGTTGTGTAGTTGGAAGTGAGATGTTCCTCATCTATTTATCCCCTTCCCACATACACACAGAAGTCTCTGCAGAAGAGCTGTGAGGTCTTCAAAAGGAACCTGTTACTCCCTCCCTGGGGTTGCCTGGATGCGGCAGATGTTAAAGAATAGCAGTGATAAATTTAGCTGAAGGTGGCCAGCAAGGGAGCCCCGAGGCTAAATGTTTGTGCCTCTTGTTTCAAGAATGCCTGTGAGATGCTGATGGATACAATTTTGAAAGAACTTCAGAAGAACCCAGCTTCTCCAGAGCAAGCATCCTTGAGTGCGAGTTTACACCAGCCTCCTCCCACCCTGCAGGGCTCAGGGCTTCGGGCTGCACTCATTATCACAGGGAAGACCCTGGAGTTTGCCCTGCAGGAGAGTCTGCAGAAGCAGTTCCTGGAGCTGACTGCTCGCTGCCAAGCTGTGGTCTGCTGCCGAGCCACGCCCCTACAGAAGAGCGAGGTGGTAAAACTGGTTCGAAGCCACCTCCGGGTGATGACCCTGGCCATCGGTGAGTGGGAGTGGAACCCAGCCCCATGCTTCTCCCTTTCGTGTCACACCAAAAGCTGATTCTTCTGTTTGTCCTTTCTTCCGTACATCCCTTTGCCCTTCTCTGGGTCTGTCGTTCTCCTCCCTTCTTTCTCTCCATCCCCGACTGCCTCCCCGTTCCCCTCCATCACCTATTTGGCCCCCTGTTATGAATCAGGTGGTAGAGATGTGACATAGAAAACAACATAATAGGAGTCTGTGTTACATATCAGATCACCTGGGTTAGAAGGGTTATGTAGTTAAACGTAGACCTGATAAGTCCCTGAGTTCTACCTTCAAGAAAGTTAAACTCAGGAAAATTAACAATTCATTTATTTGTTCAACAACTGTTTACTGAGTGCCTTCTATGTACCAGGCATTTTCCTAGGCAGTGGAGAAAGACAAGTGTACTAAACCGACAAAGTACCTTTTCTTAAGGAGCTTACATCTAGGAGGAGGGCAATGCAGTAAAAAGTGAAACAAAACAAAAAGGTATAAAGATTTAAGATGTCAGATAGTGACAAGTGCTATTGAAAAAATTAAATCAAAGTCAAGGGATGAAGAGCATTGGGGGAGAGGGAAGGGGCTGCTATTTAAAATAGGTTTTTCAGAGATAGTCTTACTGATCAGGTGGCGTGAGCAGAGACTTGAAGGAGATGATAAAGCAGCCATAGGAGATCTGGGTTGGGGGGAGTTTCTGGCAGAGAAGACAGTGAAATGTCAGGATGTGCACCATGCTCAGCGTGTCAAACCCAAAGCGGGTTGAGCAAAAAGAAGGGTCTTCTGCAGGTTAGTGAAGGGCAGAAACATGGCAGGCAACCAGATCATGTAAAGTCTTGGAGGCCATTAGGAATTTTGGCTTTTATCTGTAGAGATAGGGAGCCACAGGAGGACTTTGGGCAGAGGAGGGACATGATCTGCCTTAAGTTGAGAAGGGTCACATTGGCTCCTGTGTTGGGAGTAACCACTGGATCACAAGGACATAAGGAAGACCAGTTGAGCAGCTGTTGTAATAATTCAGGGAGAAGAGAACTGTGGATCGAGCCCAGGTGGGAGCAGAGGAGGTGGTGGGATGTGATCAGATAATGGACATGGTTTGAAGAAAGAGCTGGTTAAATTTGCTGATGGCTTGGATGTGTTGAAGAATAGTAGGCGTCAAGGGGGAGGTCAAGGGTTTATCTCTAAGAGTATAAAGGATGGAGCATCCATTTACTGAGATGGAGTCAGGGAAAGCAGGAGTTGGGGCTTACACACATTAAGTTTGAGAAATCCATTAGCTGTCAGCAGTGATGTTAGGTAGGCAGCTGGAGATAAAGTCTGAGATTTTAGCAATGAGGAATTGGCTAGAGACATAAATTTGGGAATTGTAAGTCTAGTGATGATATTTAAAGCCTTGATATTAGATAAGCTCACCAAAAATGAATATAAGTGGACAAGAGAAACAGGGTGAGATTAAGTTCTGTGACATACCAAAATTCAGACATTAGCACAATGAGAACTCAGTCTTCCCTTATAGTCTCTGCTTCTACCTGGATTATTTTCAGTCTCAGGTAGCCTCTCCCCTCAGGATGCTGTTCTAGCCACTGAAAATTCCCACCTTTATATCTCATCCTATTAGCAACCTGAGAGAAATAATAGTACATGTTTTCAAGTTGCTGGAATAAAGTATCAGGGTTACGGTGGAATTCTGTTCAACTGTCCTATTGAAAGAACATATAAATGAGTGAATTGTTCAAGGCCCTGGATCCGTATGTTCCTGAGGCTACAGCCCTGGACATGTCAATTGTATCAATTAAGTTGAATCATGTACCCATCTCTGAACCAATCACTGAGGCCAGGGAACAGATGATGCTAATTTCCCAGGCTTGCTTCAGTTGCCCATCCCAAATCTGGAGATTTGGGTTCATCCTAACAAAACACATGGACTCAGTCCCCAGGAAAAGGTAGGATACTTCATTAGAAAACAAGTAAAGTTTGCTGGGCAGTTGGGAACAACCAATGTTCATTACCAGTGGGAATGTAATAACTCCTCTTAAGAAGCTTCCCCTGTGTTGAGATAAGGAAATCTATAGCAACCATAATAATACCACGCGACAGGTTTACTAGAGACACACTCAGTGGTACTTGAAACCTAAGGAAGGGGCATCATATCTAAAAGAAACATGACGACTTCCCTGGTGGTCCAGTGGCTAAGAGTCCACCTGCGAATGCAGGAGACACGAGTTCAATCCCTGGTTCAGGAAGATTCCATATGCTGTGGGGCAGCTAAGCCAGTGTGCTGCAGCCATTGAAGCCCATGCTCAGTAGAGCCTGTACTCCAGAAGAGAAGCCACTGCAAAGAGAAGCCCACGCATCGTAACTAGAGAGTAGCCCTTGCTCACTGCAACTAGAGAAAGCCCACACATAGCAACAAAGACCCAGCATAGCCATAAATAAGCAAATAAATAAGTATTATTTAAAAGGAATATGAGAAGGATTTCCCAGAGGAAGTGATATCTAAGCTGAGAGAGCAATTAAAATCTAGCAAGGTGGGGCGGGGGTGATGAGGGCAGTGTTATAGGAATAGAGAAACACGAGGTGCAGGGCTAGAAGAAGCAGAGTATATCTGGGAAATTGGAAGTAGAGTAAGTGACATAGACAAAGGGGAGGCTAGCCCAGGCAAAGGATTTTCAAGTAGTACTGATTTGGAATTCTTCTGATGGCAATGGGATACCACCTTGAATTCCTGCTTAGCCAGCTTCCAGGCAGCTTGGAGACATGGGATAAACCTTGAAGGATTAGTTTGTTGGCTTGAGAGGCTGCTACTGATTTGTAGTTTGCATCTTTTCTTTGCTCCTCATCTGTTTCTCTTCTCCTGTCTCACGAAGGTGACGGTGCCAACGATGTCAGCATGATTCAAGTGGCAGACATTGGCATTGGCATCTCTGGGCAAGAAGGCATGCAGGTGAGTAGATGTTGCACACCCGAATACCATAAACTTGACCTTCCCATCCAAAGGTAGCCTTCTCCACGGTCACATCTCTGTGGTAGAGTGAGGCTGTCTGCAGCTAGCTCAGAAGTGAGTGACAGGGCATTTATCCATTCATTCGCTCAGTGATTATTTACTGGGTGAGTATTATGGTATTTTCCTGGGTAATTTTAACTCACTTGTTCAGTTTTAAAAATATAACGTATCTAAATCATAAGAACATATGTGTTATCTCTGCAATAACTATGACTTGATGCTGAGAGCTACTGAGGATTTGAATAAAAGACCTGAAGATCCTAAATAGGGAGATGCGAAGAGAAGATAGGAGAGGATGAGGGAGGTGTGACTGCCAGTTTTCATGTGTATGCACTGGATAGTGTTGTAGGCACAAAATTCAGATAGAGGCTTGGACAAAAGACTGCTTGTCATGATTGGAGCAAGTACTGTCAAAAGAAAGTGGGCTGTGAGGCTGAGGGTTTCCTGAGAATTGTAAATTATGATGTCTTTACAAAAGATGAGAAATTCAAATACCTCCTTTGCCTGCCGCGTTGTTAATAGTCAAGTGAAGTCATAACTGTATGCTTTTATATTCTCTTCGTTGAGGAGAAGCAAATGCTCCCTCGGAGTTCTTTCTGAGGGGGCTGCTTTCTAGGGAAAGCACACTTGCCGAAACTACATCATGAATAGTAGACCAGAGAGAAGTCTTGTTTCATGGGGTCATGTTGGAAAGCTGAGTGGTAACTCCAGGCAACCCATTAACGCTCTGTATGCAGGCGTTTTTGCTTGTTTGGAGAGGGTTATTTTTTTTTTTTTTTTGGCGGGGGTGGGGATCTGCATGTAAGGCTTAACCTACATGTTTAAAAAAATTTTTTTATTTTTATTTTTACATGTATTCTCCTTTCATTTCCATCTTTTCTTTTTATTTTATTTTATTTTTAAACTTTACAAATTGTATTAGTTTTGCCAAATATCAAAATGAATCCGCCACAGGTATACCTGTGTTCCCCATCCTGAACCCGCCTCCCTCCTCCCTCCCCATACCATCCCTCTGGGTCGTCCCAGTGCACTAGCCCCAAGCATCCAGTATCGTGCATCGAACCTGGACTGGCAACTCGTTTCATACATGATATTATACATGTTTCAATGCCATTCTCCCAAATCTTCCCACCCTCTCCCTCTGCAACAGAGTCCATAAGACTGTTCTATACATCAGTGTCTCTTTTGCTGTCTCGTACACAGGGTTATTGTTACCATCTTTCTAAATTCCATATATATGCATTAGTATACTGTATTGGTGTTTTTCTTTCTGGCTTACTTCACTCTGTATAATAGGCTCCAGTTTGATCCACCTCATTAGAACTGTTTCAAATGTATTCTTTTTAATGGCTGAGTAATACTCCATTGTGTATATGTACCACAGCTTTCTTATCCATTCATCTGCTGATGCACATCTAGGTTGCTTCCATGTCCTGGCTATTGTAAACAGTGCTGCGATGAACATTGGGGTACACGTGTCTCTTTCCCTTCTGGTTTCCTCAGTGTGTATGCCCAGCAGTGGGATTGCTGGATCATAAGGCAGTTCTATTTCCAGTTTTTTAAGGAATCTCCACACTGTTCTCCATAGTGGCTGTACTAGTTTGCATTCCCACCAAGAGTGTAAGCAGGTTCCCTTTTCTCCACACCCTCTCCAGCATTTATTGCTTGTAGACTTTTGGATCGCAGCCATTCTGACTGGCATGAAATGGTACCTCATAGTGGTTTTGATTTGCATTTCTCTGATAATGAGTGATGTTGAGCATCTTTTCATGTGTTTGTTAGCCATCTGTATGTCTTCTTTGGAGAAATGTCTCTTTAGTTCTTTGGCCCATTTTTTGATTGGGTCATTTATTTTTCTGGAGTTGAGCTGTAGGAGTTGCTTATATATTTTTGAGATTAGTTGTTTGTCAGTTGCTTCATTTGCTATTATTTTCTCCCATTCTGAAGGCTGCCTTTTCACCTTGCTAATAGTTTCCTTTGTTGTGCAGAAGCTTTTAAGTTTAATTAGGTCCCATTTGTTTATTTCTGCTTTTATTTCCAATATTCTGGGAGGTGGGTCATAGAGGATCCTGCTGTGATGTATGTCGGACAGTGTTTTGCCTATGTTCTCCTCTAGGAGTTTTATAGTTTCTGGTCTTACGTTGAGATCTTTAATCCATTTTCAGTTTATTTTTGTATATGGTGTTAGAAAGTGTTCTAGTTTCATTCTTTTACAAGTGGTTGACCAGATTTCCCAGCACCACTTGTTAAAGAGATTGTCTTTAATCCATTGTATATTCTTGCCTCCTTTGTCAAAGATAAGGTGTCCATATGTGTGTGGATTTATCTCTGGGTTTTCTATTTTGTTCCATTGATCTATATTTCTGTCTTTGTGCCAGTACCATACTGTCTTGATAACTGTGGCTTTGTAGTAGAGACTGAAGTCAGGTAGGTTGATTCCTCCAGTTCCATTCTTCTTTCTCAAGATCGCTTTGGCTATTCGAGGTTTTTTGTATTTCCATACAAATTGTGAAATTATTTGTTCTAGCTCTGTGAAGAATACTGTTGGTAGCTTGATAGGGATTGCATTGAATCTATAAATTGCTTTGGGTAGTATACTCATTTTCACTATATTGATTCTTCCAATCCATGAACATGGTATATTTCTCCATCTATTAGTGTCCTCTTTGATTTCTTTCACCAGTGTTTTATAGTTTTCTATGTATAGGTCTTTAGTTTCTCTAGGTAGATATATTCCTAAGTATTTTATTCTTTCCGTTGCAATGGTGAATGGAATTGTTTCCTTAATTTCTCTTTCTGTTTTCTCATTATTAGTGTATAGGAATGCAAGGGATTTCTGTGTGTTGATTTTATATCCTGCAACCTTACTATAATCATTGATTAGTTCTAGTAATTTTATGGTGGAGTCTTTAGGGTTTTCTATGTAGAGGATCATGTCATCTGCAAATAGTGAGAGTTTTACTTCTTCTTTTCCAATTTGGATTCCTTTTATTTCTTTTTCTGCTCTGATTGCTTGGCCAAAACTTCCAAAACTATGTTGAATAGTAATGGTGAAAGTGGGCACCCTTGTCTTGTTCCTGACTTTAGAGGAAATGCTTTCAATTTTTCACCATTGAGGATAATGTTTGCTGTGGGTTTGTCATATATAGCTTTTATTATGTTGAGGTATGTTCCTTCTATTCCTGCTTTCTGGAGAGTTTTTATCATAAATGGATGTTGAATTTTGTCAAAGGCTTTCTCTGCATCTATTGAGATAATCATGGTTTTTATTTTCAATTTGTTAATGTGGTGTATAACATTGATTGATTTGCGGATATTGAAGAATCCTTGCATCCCTGGGATAAAGCCCACTTGGTCATGGTGTATGATCTTTTTAATGTGTTGTTGGATTCTGATTGCTAGAATTTTGTTAAGGATTTTTTCATCTGTGTTCATCAGTGATATTGGCCTGTAGTTTTCTTTTTTTGTGGGATCTTTGTCAGGTTTTGGTATTAGGGTGATGGTGGCCTCATAGAATGAGTTTGGAAGTTTACCTTCCTCTGCAATTTTCTGGAAGAGTTTGAGCAGGATAGGTGTTAGCTCTTCTCTAAATTTTTGGTAGAATTCAGCTATGAAGCCGTCTGGACCTGGGCTTTTGTTTGCTGGAAGATTTTTGATTACAGTTTCAATTTCCGTGCTTGTGATGGGTCTGTTAAGATTTTCTATTTCTTCCTGGTCCGGTTTTGGAAAGTTGTACTTTTCTAAGAATTTGTCCATTTCTTCCACGTTGTCCATTTTATTGGCATATAGTTGTTGATAGTAGTCTCTTATGATCCTTTGTATTTCTGTGTTGTCTGTTGTGATCTCTCCATTTTCATTTCTAATTTTATTGATTTGATTTTTCTCCCTTTGTTTCTTGATGAGTCTGGCTAATCGTTTGTCAATTTTATTTATCCTTTCAAAGAACCAGCTTTTGGCTTTGTTGATTTTTGCTATGGTCTCTTTTGTTTCTTTTGCATTTATTTCTGCCCTAATTTTTAAGATTTCTTTGCTTCTACTAATCCTGGGGTTCTTCATTTCTTCCTTTTCTAGTTGCTTTAGGTGTAGAGTTAGGTTATTTATTTGACTTTTTTCTTGTTTCTTGAGGTATGCCTATATTGCTATGAACTTTCCCCTTAGGACTGCTTTTACAGTGTCCCACAGGTTTTGGGCTGTTGTGTTTTCATTTTCATTCGTTTCTATGCAAATTTTGATTTCTTTTTTGATTTCTTCTGTGATTTGTTGGTTATTCAGCAGCGTGTTGTTCAGCCTCCATATGTTGGAATTTTTAATAGTTTTTCTCCTGTAACTGAGATCTAATCTTACTGCATTGTGGTCAGAAAAGATGCTTGGAATGATTTCTATTTTTTTGAATTTACCAAGGCTAGCTTTATGGCCCAGGATGTGATCTATCCTGGAGAAGGTTCCATGTGCACCTGAGAAAAAGGTGAAATTCATTGTTTTGGGATGAAATGTCCTATAGATATCAATTAGGTCTAACTGGTCTATTGTATCGTTTAAAGTTTGTGTTTCCTTGTTAATTTTCTGTTTAGTTGATCTATCCATAGGTGTGAGTGGGGTATTAAAGTCTCCCACTATTATTGTGTTATTGTTAATTTCTCCTTTCATACTTGTTAGCATTTGTCTTACATACTGTGGTGCTCCCGTGTTGGGTGCATATATATTTATAATTGTTATATCTTCTTCTTGGATTGATCCTTTGATCATTATGTAGTGACCATCTTTGTCTCTTTTCACAGCCTTTGTTTTAAAGTCTATTTTATCTGATATGAGTATTGCTACTCCTGCTTTCTTTTGGTCCCTATTTGCATGGAAAATCTTTTTCCAGCCCTTCACTTTCAGTCTGTATGTGTCCCCTGTTTTGAGGTGGGTCTCTTGTAGACAACATATGTAGGGGTCTTGTTTTTGTATCCATTCAGCCAGTCTTTGTCTTTTGGTTGGGGCATTCAACCCATTTACATTTAAGGTAATTACTGATAAGTATGATCCCATTGCCATTTACTTTATTGTTTTGGGTTTGAATTTATACACCATTTTTGTGTTTCCTGTCTAGAGAATATCCTTTAGTATTTGTTGGAGAGCTGGTTTGGTGGTGCAGAATTCTCTCAGCTTTTGCTTGTCTGAAAAGCTTTTGATTTCTCCTTCATACTTGAATGAAATCCTTGCTGGGTACAATAATCTGGGCTGTAGGTTATTTTCTTTCATCATTTTAAGTATGTCTTGCCATTCCCTCCTGGCTTGGAGAGTTTCTATTGAAAGATCAGCTGTTATCTTTATGGGAATCCCCTTGTGTGTTATTTGTTGTTTTTCCCTTGCTGCTTTTAATATTTGTTCTTTGTGTTTGATCTTTGTTAATTTGATTAATATGTGTTTTGGGGTGTTTCACCTTGGGTTTATCCTGTTTGGGACTCTCTGGGTTTCTTGGACTTGGGTGATTATTTCCTTCCCCATTTTAGGGAAGTTTTCCACTATTATCTCCTCAAGTATTTTCTCATGGTCTTTCTTTTGTCTTCTTCTTCTGGAACCCTATAATTGAATGTTGTAGCATTTAATATTGTCCTGGAGGTCTCTGAGATTGTCCTCATTTCTTTTAATTCGTTTTTCTTTATCCTCTCTGATTCATTTATTTCTACCATTCTATCTTCTAATTCACTAATCCTATCTTCTGCCTCTGTTATTCTACTATTTATTTGCCTCCAGAGTGTTTTTAATTTCATTTATTGCATTGTTCATTATATATTGACTCTTTTTTATTTCTTCTAGGTCCTTGTTAAACCTTTCTTGCATCTTCTCAATCCTTGTCTCCAGGCTATTTATCTGTGATTCCATTTTGATTTCAAGATTTTGGATCAATTTCACTATCATTATTCGGAATTCTTTATCAGGTAGATTCCCTATCTCTTCCTCTTTTGTTTGGTTTGGTGGGCATTTATCCTGTTCCTTTATCTGCGGGGTATTCCTCTGTCTCTTCATCTTGTTTAAATTGCTGGTTTTGGGGTGTCCTTTCTGTATTCTGGCAGTTTGTGGAGTTCTCTTTTTTGTGTGGTGTTTCCTCGCTGTGTGTGGGTTTGTACAGGTGGCTTGTCAAGGTTTCCTGGTTAGGGAAGCTTGTGTTGGTGTTCTGGTGGGTGGAGCTGTATTTCTTCTCTCTGGAGTGCAATGAAGTGTCCAGTAATGGGTTATGAGATGTCTATGGTTTTGGGGTGACTTTGGGCAGCCTGTATCTTGAAGCTCAGGGCTGTGTTCCTTTGTTGCTGGAGAATTTGCTTGGTATGTCTTGCCCTGGAACTTGTTGGCCCTTGTGTGGTACTTGGTTTCAGTGTCGGTATGGAGGTGTTTGATGAGCTCCTGTCAATTAATGTTCCTTGGAGTCAGGAGTTCCCTGGAGTCAGGGTTTGGATTTAAGCCTCCTGCTTCCAGTTATTGGTCTTATTTTTACAGTAGTTTCAAAACTTCTCCTTCTATACAGCACCATTGATAAAACATCTACGTTAAAGATGAAAAGTTTCTCTACTGTGAGGGTCACCCAGAGAGGTTCACAGCGTTACATGGAGAAGAGAAGAGGGAGGAGGGAGTTAGAGGTGACCCGAATGAGATGAGGTGGAGTCAATAGTGGAGAGAGTGGGCTAGCCAATAATCACTTCCTTATGTGCACTCCACAACTGGACCGCTCAGAGATGTTCACGGAGTTATACAGAGAAGAGAAGACGGAGGAAGGAGACAGAGGTGGCCAGAAGGATAAAAGGGGGGAATGAAAAGGAGGGAGACAGATCCAGCCAGTAATCATTTCCCTAAGTGTTCTCCACCATCTGGAAGACACAGAAATTCACAGGTTGGGTAGAGTAGAGAGGGGTTAGGGAGGAGACACAGGAGACCTGGTGGAGAAAAAGGAGAGTCCAAAGGGAGAGAGAGCAGTTAAGCCAGTAATCTCGTTCCCTAGTGAAAAATGGGTACTGAAGATTGGGTTCTTAAAGGTACAAAATTGGTAACAAATACATAAAAGCAAAAATTAAAAATCTAGAGTAGAGTTTGGAATTTTAAAAATACGATGTTAAAGAAAAGAAGAAGGAAAAGAAAGAAAAAACGAACAAACAAAAACAAACAAGGTTACAAAAATTATAAAGAAAATATAGGTAAAAATAGATAACTAATACCAAAAAGCAAAAGTTAAAAATCTAGAGTAGAGTTTGGAATTTCAGATATACAATGTTATATAAAAGAAGAAGAGAAAGAAACAGAGAAAAACAAAAGTCACAGAAATTAAAAAAACTATAGGTACAAAATTGATAACAAATACCAAAAAGGCTAAAATTAAAAATCTAGAGTAGAGTTTGGAATTTCAGAAATACAATGTTAAAGAAAAAGAAAAAAAAAAAAAAAACCAAGGTCAAAAAAATTATAAAAAATATATATATGAAGTTTGCTGAAGAAAAAAATAGGTTTTTTTTTTTTTTTTTGCAAAGTAATAGGTTATAAAAGTGAAAATTAAAGGAATAAAAGAGGACTTAAAATTTTTTTTAAAAATTAAAAAAGAAAGAATGATCGTAAAAATAGTAAAAATATATCGAGGACTTTCTCTGATTTTGTTGTGAGTATGTGGGTTCAGCTCATTTTTGGCTAGTTCCTTGGTCTGACTTTTATTTCTCAAGATCTATAGGCTCCTTCCTATGTAGTCGGTAGTAACCACAGGGTTTTAATCTATTGCCTGTAGCTTCCAAGGCGGTTCCCTCTGTTATAGCTTCTTCTGTTTGCTGGACTCCAGTGCCTGGTTTCCACCCTGACACAAAGGGGACGGTGGAGGACCCTTTTTTTTTTTTTTCTTTTTAGGCTCACTTGTTCAGTCGTGCTGTGGGGAGGGAGGGGGGGATGCTGCAAACAAGTAACACTGGCCTGTGGTCGCAGTGCCTCAGCCACACTGGGTCTGTCCCCGCTCACAGCGCATGTAGCCTCCCTGCCCACACTGCTTAGGCTCTAGGTTGTTCCTCCGGGAACCATCCGTGGCCAGCCCTGGGCTGCCTGCACCTCCCAGGTCCAAGCCGCTCAGGTTCAGGCACTCGGGTAGTCCTCAGAGGCGCAGACTCGGTTGGGCCTGCATTTTATGCCCTTCCCAGGTCAGAGCAGCTCAGGTGATGAGGTGTTTAGCGAGCACGATTGCTGCGACCTATCGCCTCCCCGTCGCTCAGTTATCTAGGTGTACAACTGGCGCACCTTTTCAGGGAGATGTTGACCGTCCAGACCCCCCAAGAAGTTTTAATTCGCAAAGAAGCCTGCTTACAGTTTTATAGATAATGTCTCTGTGGTGCTGCGATTGCCCCCTTCCGGCTCTGGCTGCGTGTCACCAGAGGGGGAAGGTCTGCAGCCAGCTATCTCTCTTCAGTCCTTTGTTCTCTGCGCGGGCCTGGTGGTGTCTTAGGTTAGGGCTGGCTTTTCGCGTGGCAGATATCCCACAGTCTGGTTTGCTAGCCCAGATTTTTTCGCTCAGATAGCGCTCAGGGTTTTCAGGCCAGGTCCTTACTCTAAGCGATGCAGCCCGCGCCGCGCCTCCCTGCCCAGCCCCCTTTTGCTAATGGCGTGTGCAGGCATCTGCGCTGCTCCGCTGGGGGAGTTACCGTAGGGCTCGCAATCTGCGAGTTTTAATTGTTTATTTATTTTTTCTCCCTGTTATGTTGCCCTCTGTGCTTCCAAAGCTCAGCTCAGATTCGGCAGTGAGAAGGTTTCCTGATGTTTGGAAACTTCTCTCTTTTTAAGACTCCCTTCCCAGGACTGAACTCCGTCCCTCCCTCTTTTGTCTCTTTTTTTGTCTTTTATATTTTTTCCTACCTCCTTTCGAAGACTTGGGTTGCTTTTCTGGGTGCCTGATGTCCTCTGCCGGCATTCACAAGTTGTTTTGTGGAATTTACTCGGCTTTTAAATGCTCTTTTGATGAATTTGTGGGGGAGAAAGTGTTCTCCGTCTTACTCCTCCACCATCTTGGCTCCTCCCTCCTAAAAATTTTTATTTAAGTATAGCTGATTTACAATGTTATGTTAGTTTCAATTTTACAGCAAAATGAATCAATTATACATATACCCAACTGTTTTTAGATTCTTTTTCCCAGATAGGCTATTACAGAGTATTTAGTAGAGTTTCCTGTGCTGGGCAATAAATCCTTATTAGTTATCTATTTTATATATAGTATATATATCAGTCCCTATCTCCCAGTTTATCCCGGTGCCCTTACACCCTGGTAACCATAAATTTGTTTTCTACATCTGTGACTTTGTTTTTGTTTTGCAAATAAGTTCATTTGTACTCTTTTTTTTTTTTTTTTTTTTTAGATTCCCACATATGTTTGATATTTGTCTCTGTGTGATTTACTACATTTAAACCACATTTTGACCAGTCTGAACCTGCTGGAGGTCAGGTTGCCATGCTATGTCTATTCTAACATGTTCTGCTCAGGGTGACATTCTCTCCATCGTCCCCACAGGCTGTGATGGCCAGCGACTTTGCTGTTTCTCAGTTTAGACATCTCAGCAAGCTCCTCCTTGTCCACGGGCACTGGTGTTATACCCGACTTTCCAACATGATTCTGTATTTTTTCTACAAGAACGTGGTATGTAGCTCCAGAGAATTCATCCTTTTCCCTGTGGCCCTTCCTCTCCTGCTGGTGTAAGGGGTGAAGAGGGAGGGCCCAACGTTAAGCTTACTTTGCTTATTGATGTTTGGGAAGCAGCCAGGATGACTCCTGCTGTCTTACTAGGAATAATCTGCTATGTTTCAGCAGCTGACAGCAAATTGCAAGGCTTGTCCATCTGCTAGCATTTTCTATTCCCTATGCATTTAAATTCAATTTAACCCTGTCTGATTCATTTAGAATCCAATTTTTGACCTGCTGTAAAATGACTGTGACAAGCAGAATTATGAAATGTTTAATGCTGTCTGTCAGTAGAGAATGAAAAGGTTTGCTTCTGTGTTACAGGCGATTACTAAAAAAAAAAATCTGTTGTCCCTAATGGATGTCCCATGTGGTATATTGAAGATGCAGATACAAATGAAATCCTAGAATAGTGCCTTAGCCTATAGAGCTGGCTAGTACCACTAGATAAAGAATTCTATGGCAAGCCTGTAAAAGGTGTTTGTACTTGGTAGGTGTAATTCTGAAAAGGGCAGAATTTGATTGGTAAGCGTCTTGGCTTTTAATCTTCAACTTATCGCTTAAATTTCAGTTTCCTCTTTTATAAACCTATGTTGACCTTAGGTTGCTTCACCTGAATCCCTTCTTAGTGGGGTGATTAGGTAAAATGTCATGATTTTCAACCAAATTTATTCTTGGTCTTTTAAGTCCATATGTAGCAAGTTAGTAGTAAACAAAAATTTACATCACTAATAAAATACCATCTTTAGGGAAAAGACGACTTTGGGTCATTTTTAGATCTGTGCATGTGTGTGTGTGTCTATCATCAGCAGGAACATTTTTTTTCTTCTAGCACAGTGAACTTTTCAAGAAGCTCTTGGTACTTTACTAGTTAGAATTAGCACACTTAGTCACCAGAGTACATGATGCAAAATGCTGGGCTGGATGAAGCACAAGTGGAATCCAGATAGCCAGCAGAAATATCAATAACCTCAGATATGCTGATGACACCACCCTTACACAGAAAGCAAAGAACTAAAGAGCCTCTTGATGAAAGTGAAAGAGGAGAGTGAGAAAGTTGGCTTAAAGCTCAACATTCAGAAAACTAGGATCATGACATCCAGTCCCATCACTTCATGGCAAATAGATGGGGAAACAGTGGACACAGTGACAGACTTTATTTTCTTAGGCTCCAAAATCACTGCAGATGGTGATTGGCTCCATGAAATTAAAAACACGCTTGTTCCTTGGAAGAAAAGCTATGACCAACCTAGACAGTATATTAAAAAGCAGAGACATTACTTTACCAACAAAGGTCCATCTAGTCAAAGCTATGGTTTTTCCAGTAGTCATGTATGGATGTGAGAGTTGGACTATAAAGAAAGCTGAGTGCCGAAGAATTGATGCTTTTGAACCGTGGTGTTGGAAAAGACTCTTGAGAGTCCCTTGGACTGCAAAGATATCAAACCAGTCAAACCTAAAGGAAATCAGTCCTGATATTCATTGGAAGGACTGATGCTAAAGCTGAAACTCCAATACTTTGGCCATCTGATGCAAAGGACTGACTTATTTGAAAAGACCCTGGTGCTGGGAAATATTGAAGGCAAGAGGAGAAGGGGACGATCGAAGATGAGATGGTTAGATAGCATCACCAACTCTATGGACATGAGTTTGAGCAAACTCCGGGAGCTGGTGATGGACAGGGAAGCCTGGAGTGCTGCATTCCCTGGGGTCGCAGAGTCAGACATGACTGAGTGACTGAACTGAGCTGAACATTCAGTCAAAGTTTTAATAAAAAACTTTACAAAAATATTTGAAATGCACAATGTCTCTGTCTGAGTGTTGACTGTAGGTTAGGCTGTGATTTTAATGTAAAATTCCAGGACTTAGTGGTCTGTGACTTTAAGAAAGGAGCCCCTCTCCTAGGTTTCATTTTCATATCTTTGCATTTTTCTACTTCTATTAATATTATAATGCCCTGATTCAGCAGTGAAAAATCCACCTGCAATGTAGACACAAGTTTGATCCCTGGGTCAGTAAGATCCCCTGAAAAAGGAAATGGAAAACCCATTCCAGTATTACCAGGATAATCCCAGAGGAGGAGCCTGATGGGTTACACTCCAGGGTTAACAAAGAGTCCGTTACGACTTGGCGACTAAACAAACAGCAGGAGTTATGATGCAGCCCACTCCACCACTCCCTCCTTTTAACTCCATATTTCTAGCTAATATTAGAAAGGGATGCCTCATGCTCTTGGAGAGAGAGAATGTTTATTTGTAGAAAGCACATCACCAGGGAGCAGGGACCCCACGGTCTTTCTGCTCTGTAAACCTTGATGGCTGTTCACACTGAAATCCTCTCTACTTGTTTTGCCTCTTTCTTGCCTAGCCAAACAGGGACTGGTTTGTAAACTATGGAGAATAGGGCCAGTATCAGAAGCCATTTGAGTAGCTTAGCTTTCTGAGACTGTGGTTCTTTCATCTTGAACAACTTTTGAGATAGTAATGAAGGCTATGGATTCAGTCCCCAGAATAGAACCCCAAACTGCACATACCCTAAACCACTGTGTTTTCAGGAGTGATTCATAATGTATATCCATGGACCATAGGCTAAGAAACTCTATTCTAAGGATTGTGGCCCCCATCCTAGTGTTCCAAGGTATCTGTGGTGCCAATAATAATATTTTAATCAATTAATGTTAATTAAAAGTCATGTTATTCTTGCCTTGAGAACCCCATGAACAGTATGAAAAGGCAAAAAGATAGGACACTGAGAGATGAACTCCCCAGGTCAGTACGTGCCCAGTATGCTACTGGAGATCAGTGGAGAAATAACTCCAGAAAGAATGAAGGGATGGAGCCAAAGCAGAAACAACACCCAGTTGTGGATGTGACTGATGATAGAAGCAAGGTCTGATGCTCTAAAGAGCAATATTGAATAGGAACTGGAATGTTTGGTACATGAATCAAGGCAAAGTGGAAGTGATCAAAGAGGAGATGGCAAGAGTGAACGTTAACATTCTAGGGATCAGCGAACTAAAATGGACTGGAATGGGTGAATTTAACTCAGATGACCATTATTTCTACTACTGTGGGCAGGAATCCCTTAGAAGAAATGGAGTAGCCGACAAAGGAGTCAACAAAGGAGGCCGAAATGGAGTACTTGGATGCAATCTCAAAAACGACAGACTGATCTCTGTTCGTTTCCAAGGCAAACCGTTCAATATCACGGTAATCCAAGTCTATGCCCCGACCAGTAATGCTGAAGAAGCTGAACTTGAATGGTTCTTTGAAGACCTACAAGAGATTTTAGAACTAACACCCAAAAAAGATGTCCTTTTCATTATAGGGGACTGGAATGCAAAAGGAGGGGGTCAAGAAACACCTGGAGTAACAGGCAGATTTGGCCTTGGAGTACAGAATGATGCAGGGCAAAGGCTAATAGACTTTTGCCAAGAGAACGCACTGGTCATAGCAAACACCCTCTTCCAACAATACAGGAAAAGACTCTACACATGGATATCACTAGATGGCCAACAGCGAAATCAGATTGATTATATTATTTGCAGCCAAAGATAGAGAAGCTCTATACAGTCAGCAAAAACAAGACCAGGAGCTGACTGTGACTCAGATCATGAACTCCTTATTGCCAAATTCAGACTTAAATTGAAGAAAGTGGGGAAAACCACCAGACCATTCAGGTATGACCTAAATCAAATCCCTTATGATTATACAGTGGAAGTGAGAAATAGATTTAAGGGACTAGATCTGATAGAGTGCCTGAGGTTCATGACATTGTACAGGAGACAGGGATCAACACCATCTCCAAGAAAAAGAAATGCAAAAAAGCAAACTGGCTGTCTGAGGAGGCCTTACAAATAGCTGTGAAAAGAAGAGAAGTGAAGTGAAGTCACTCAGTCGTGTCCGACTCTTTGCGAGCCCGTGGACTGTAGCCCACCAGGCTCCTCCATCCATGGGATTCTCCAGGCAAGAACACTGGAGTGGGTTGCCAAAGAGAAGCAAAAAGCAAAGGTTAAAAGGAAAGATATACCCATTTGAATAAAGAGTTCCAAAGAATAGCAAGGAGAGATAAGAAAGCCTTCCTCAGAAACCAATGCAAAGAAATAGAGGAAAACAATAAAATGGGAAAGACTAGAGATCTTTTCAAGAAAATGAGAGATACCAAGGGAACGTTTCATGCAAAGATGGGCTCAATAAAGGACAGAAATGGTAGGGACCTAACAGAAGCAGAAGATATTAAGAAGAGGTGGCAAGAATACACAGAAGAACCGTACAGAAAAGATCTTCATGACCCAGATAATCATGATGGTGTGATCACTCACCTAGAGCCAGACATCCTGGAACGTGAAGTCAAGTGGGCCTTAGGAAGCATCGCTATGAACAAAGCTAGTGAAGGTGATGAGCTATTCCAGTTGAGCTATTTCAGATCCTAAAAGATGATGCTGTGAAAGTGCTGCACTCAATATGCCAGCAAATTTGGAAACTCAGCAGTGGCCACAGGACTGGAAAAGGTCAGTTTTCATTCCAATCCCAAAGAAAGGCAATGCCAAAGAATGCTCAAACTACCGCACAGTTGTGCTCATCTCACACGGTAGCAAAATAATGCTCAGAATTCTCCAAGCCAGGCTTCAGGAGTACATGAACCATGAACTTCCAGATGTTCAAGCTGGTTTTAGAAAAGGCAGAGGAACCAGAGATCAAATTGCCAACATCTGCTGGATCATTGAAAAAGCAAAGAGAGTTCCAGAAAAACATCTTATTTCTGCTTTATTGACTATGCCAAAGCCTTTGGGTGTGTGGATCACAATAGACTGTGGAAACTTCTTAAAGAGATGAGACTACCAGACCACCTGATCTGCCTCTTGAGAAATCTGTATGCAGGTCAAGAAGCAACAGTTGGAACTGGACATGGAACAACAGACCGGTTCCAAATAGGAAAAGGAATGCAGTAAGGCTGTATGTTGTCACCCTGCTTATTTAACTATATGCAGAGTACATCATGAGAAACGCTGGGCTGGAAGAAACACAAGCTGGAATCAAGATTGCTGGGAGAAATATCAACAACCTCAGATATGCAGATGACACCAACCTTATGGCAGAAAGTGAAGAACTAAGAGCCTCTTGATGAAATTGAGAGAGGAAAGTGAAAAAGTTGGCTTAAAACTCAACATTCAGAAAACTAAGATCATGGCATCTGGTCCCATCACTTCATGGCAAATAGATGGGGAAACAGTGTCAGACTTTATTTTTTTGGGCTCCAAAATCACTGCAGATGGTGATTGTAGCCATGAAAATTAAAAGACGCTTACTCCTTGGAAGGAAAGTTATGACCAACCTAGACAGCATGTTAAAAAGCAGAGACATTACTTTGTCGCCAGAGGTCCGTCTAGTCAAAGCTATGGTTTTTCCAGTAGTCATGTATGGATGTGAGAGTTGGACTATATAGAAACCTGAGTGCTGAAAAATTGATGCTTTTGAACTGTAGTGTTGGAGAAGACTCTTGAGAGTCCCTCAGACTGCAAGGAGATCCAACCAGTCCATCCTAAAGGAGATCAGTCCTGGTGTTCATTGGAAGGACTGATGTTGAAGCTGAAACTCCAATACTTTGGCCACCTGATGTGAAGAGCTGACTCATTTGAAAAGACCCTGATGCTAGGAATGATTGAAGATGAGAGGAGAAGGGGATGACAGAGGATGAGATGGTTGGATGGCATCACCGACTCAATGGACATGAGTTTGGGTAAACTCCAGGAGTTCGTGATGGACAGGGAGGCCTGGCGTGCCATGGGGTCGCAAAGAGTCAGACACGAATGAGCAACTGAACTGAACTAAAAAGGCACTTTATAGTTCATGAGCAGTTTCTAACTGGATCTTGATATTAAGACCTGATGTGGTATAATTCTCTAAGTCTTTTCCAGGCATAGAAACCAAAATTTATAGAGGTTTTTAAAATGACCTAAAGTTTTTACAGTGGTCATGTATGGATGTGAGAGTTGGACTGTGAAGAAGGCTGAGCGCCAAAGAATTGATGCTTTTGAACTGTGGTTTTGGAGAAGACTCTTGAGAGTCCCTTGGACTGCAAGGAGATCCAACCAGTCCATTGTGAAGGAGATCAGCCCTGGGATTTCTTTGGAAGGAATGATGCTAAAGCTGAAACTCCAGTACTTTGGCCACCTCATGCGAAGAGTTGACTCACTGGAAAAGACCCTGATGCTGGGAGGGATTGAGGGCAGGAGGAGAAGGGGACGACAGAGGATGAGATGGCTGGATGGCATCACTGACTCGATGGACTTGAGTCTGGGTGAACTCCAGGAGTTGGTGATGGACAGGAAGGCCTGGCGTGCTGCAATTCATGGGGTCGCAAAGAGTCGGATACGACTGAGTGACTGAACTGAACTGAACTGAAAGTCATATAGTCGTATAGAAAGTGTCCCCTTGGACTTGAAACAAGACCCCCTAAATCTGAGTTGAATGACCTTTCCTGTGTCCTACATTGCTTCAGGGCAGAAAGCTTTTGCTATTGAAGACTTACTGCACATGAGACAAAATACTGAAACCATGTTGAATGTATGTGCCTGCCTCTGGGATGACCACCTGTCCTGGTTTGCCTGGGTCTGCCCTTGTTTAAGTCGTAAGAGTACTATGTCCTAAGAAACTCCTTTGCTTCAAGCAAACTGGGATGATTGCCCACCCACTGGCACCATCCCACTTCACCACGAAAAGAATAATTGAGAACCCAGAAAGCAATTGAATGAACATGTGTTGTGATGGCTGCCACCTACCAGCACGGGTCCAGCTTCTCTTCATCTGAAACTGGAATGTCTCTATTTGAATCCTGGCTCTGCCACTTATTTGCCGGCTAACTTTAGGCAAGTTCCTTAGCCTCTCCATGCCTCACTTTGCTCATCTGTAAAAATAGGAACAACAATAATTTCCAAGTTGTTACGAAAATTAAATGAATGAATTATAAAGCTCTTAGAACCATGCATGCCAGCACCACATAGTAAACAGTCTGTGTGTGTGTGTGTGTTTTAATAAAACATTTACCAAAAAAAAGCTGTAAGGTCAGCTGTGGTTCTCTATTCTGTCAGCAAAGAAGCTGTACTGAGAGGCTGAGATCACACCATTCAGAACAGCACTGCGTGGCATATGTGGTCATGGCTCTCATAGCAGACTCTAAGATGTGACTTTTTCTCTTTGTGTCCCTAGGCCTATGTGAACCTCCTTTTCTGGTACCAGTTCTTTTGTGGGTTTTCAGGAACATCCATGACTGACTACTGGGTCTTGATCTTCTTCAACCTCCTTTTCACATCTGCACCTCCCGTCATTTATGGAGTCCTGGAGAAAGACGTGTCTGCAGAGACTCTCATGCAGCTGCCCGAGCTCTACAGGAGTGGCCAGAGGTCAGAGGTGGGTGCTACAGCAAAAACGTGCACACCAATACACAGCCGTCGTCAAAGTCAGGCATCTTCCGGGGTGCTTGGCTCAAATACTCTGGTGTATTGAAACGTATCTGAATCATCTGTGTTTGTTTCCAAAGATCTCTACTAATACAACAGACATAAAGTTACTCATTTCTGAGAGAAAAGAAAACTTTGAAAGACCTCAGGTGCTTCTAAGAAGAAATCCAGTCTTCAGACCTTACAAATAACATTATCTAGTATTTCCTAAACCCCCGGCGCCTTCTCTTAGGCAAACTATAACATATTCACAGTCCCATTTATCTTCACAAAGCACTTTGAGAGAGAACCTGGTGGTGTTCCCATTCTAAGATGAAGAATCTGAACTTCAAAGGGGCTGATGAATTTTTCCAGAAATCTCATAGCTATGAAAAAAAAAAAAAAAAAATAGCAGAACTGGGATGGGAACCCTTCTTAGTCTGGTTCTGAAGCCAAAATTAAATTCTTCAGGTTTTACTGTCATGTGAAATATTGGCATGATCTTACTGCCTCCCTCTCCCTAAACCTGTGTCCACCTTCCACTTAATTAACTTCTCAGTCCTGTCCACCCACCTCCGATATATCCCTTATATCTGTCCCCTCTCCATCCTTCTCTCTGCCCTCATTACCTCTTACCCAAAATATTATAATCACCAATTGAGCTAGTTGTCTCAAAACTCTTTTCATTTGTCCAGTTCATCTTTTACAAAATTAATAACTATTTTTGAGATAGCCTTATGAACATTATGTAATGCCTCTTATATGCCAGGCATATATATATGCATACATACATTTATGTATGTAAGGTGCTTAGCATACATAAATGTAATTCTCAAAATGACTCTGCAGAATAGGTGCTATCGTTAGCCACTCTGTAGATGAGGAAAGTAAGGCACAGGGAGGTATCTTAAGTAATCCACCCATGTCACCAAGCTCATGGGTGGCGCAGATGAACCCCAGTTCCCAAGCCTCTGCTGCGTTGCTGAAAGAACATTGATGTTATCTTCACTCCCTGGGTGCTCCCAACCCCTTTGCTATTTAATGGCCAGAAATCCAAAGTGCTCTCACAAGTGCTCAGGATCACAGGGACTGAGGTGGACCAGCAACCTGTAGATACCTGTAAATGGACAAAGCTGAGGGCTTAGTCTGGTAAAATATTCTAGCCTTAAGAAGAAGTCTGTGTTAGTCAGGACTCTTCGGTTTCAGGTGACAGAAAACCAGCTCAAATTGGCTTAATGAAAAAGGGAAATATATTGGCCCCATAACTGCAAAATCGAGGACTAATGGTGACATCTATTATTCTTTTTTTAATTTAATTTTTATTTTGTACTGAAGTGTAGTTGATTTACAATGCTGTGTAAGACACCATTATTCTTAAATCAGATGTAAATGTGCTGGTTATGACTCCGTGGCTCAGCTGACGGTGAGAGTGTTAGTTGCTCAGTCACGTCCAACTCTTTGCAATGCCGTGGACTGTAGCTTGCCAGGGTCCTCTGTCCATTGGATTCTCAAGGCAAGAATACTGAAGGGGGTTGCCATTCTCTTCTCTAGGGGATCTTCCCTACCCAGGCATCGAATTCAGGTCTTGTGTGTTGGGATTTGAGTCCTATGCTTTTCCCTGTGTGTATCGTTGTGACTAGAAAGATCATTTTCTCACCAACCAGACCTGGGATATGGATCTTTCCTGAGGGCAGAGCTTAACCACGTGGACAGGATTGGGAAAGAGGATTTCCTGTCAAAGGGCTGGAGAAATGAAAATGAGACCCATGGTAAAAATTCATGCATTGGGTTTCACTGGACTCACTATTCTGAAGACACTGACCCAGAACAGCACATGTTACAAATGATGGGTGATGGTTAGCCTGAGTTTACATTCTGGCTCAGTGGTATGTGACCTTGGTAAGTTACTTAACTTGCCTGTACTCCAGTTTCTTTATTTATGGAGATTATGTGAAGATTAAGTAAGATAATATGTATAAAAGTTCAGCCATATTACACTCTCAATGTTGTTTTTACCCCACCCCTAGACTTAACCAGAAATTTGAGGAAATCCTAAATATAAAATGATGCTTTATTTTTGTCTATCCAACTTTCTTCTGGCTTGAACTGCCTTTCCAGACTGGAAAGTAAGTTAATATCCTTAGGCTCATGGGTATGGGCTTCCCTGATAGCTCAGTTGGTAGAGAGTCTGCCTGCAATGCAGGAGACCCTGGTTTGATTCCAGGGTCAGGAAAATCGGCTGGAGAAGGGATACGCTACCCTCTCCAGTATTCTTGGGCTTCCCTTGTGGCTCAGCTTGTAAAGACTCCGCCTGCAATTCGGGAGATGTGGGTTCAATCTCTGGTTTGGGAAGATCCCCTGGAGAAGGGAAAGGCTCATGGGGCAGTCAATGCAAGGAGAAGTCAGCTTCCAGGGAGGAGGAAATCCTTACACTTCTTCAGTTTCATCCAATTCATTTCGATCAAAGAACCAAATGGGGTATTCTAAAAAAGTCCAATCTGACTTAAGGTTCAAAGCCAGGGGTGCAGAAATGTGTGGCTGACAGTAATGAAGTTGTCCTGCACCCCAGGTCTAAGTAAAATTCCAAGTCCATTGAGGAAAGAAGGATAGAAGGGAGATCTTTAATGTTTTTATAGCTGGTGTTTCAGAAGCCCATTTGTACAGCCTGAAGATTGTAATTGGTCTTTACCCTGGAAGAGTTGAGGTCATTGTTTCCTGTTGTTGAGCCCTGCTATCAATTCTGTGCACACAGTGTTCTACTGAGCTGGCCAGTTTTGTAATACATGGTGATTGCAGGCAGTGTCCCAGCATGTGGCTATTGATAAAAGGTAATTGATTTCATTGATTTACCTTCCGGAAGAGCTGTCCTTTCTGTGAACTTGGCCTCCAAACAAATTCTGTTTTATGTTTGGGCCATTTCCTGTCTTCGGTGTCATGAAAGATAACTTTCCAGGGTTATAGCATCTCTCTCCTTGAAAGGAGATGGGTCTGGAAGGCCGCAGTGAGAGGTGTCCCTTCCAAACAGCTGTCATCTATTACCATCTTTCTTCACCCACACAGCCTTCTGGCTTTAACCTCATGTCCAGATTTTTGCCTCTCAGTTTCCAGGGATCTCATGAGTTACTCCTTTCAGCCTCTCATCTGTCTTATCTTTGACACTTCCCTACCCCGAAGTCCCCTAATTCACATGACTGTGAAGAAGGTGTACTTGTTACCTTTTGGCTCTAGGTATTTTGAGCAGCCTCCATTCCCCTAGAAGCATGGAGCTATATTTTAACTTACCCTGGAATTATTCTCTCTTGTCCAATGACATTTTGGTGGCCCTTTTGACTCCGCTGCATTCTCTTCCACCCATTTGATTGTGCTTAGTTTATGGACACTCGAAGAAAGGCAGGTAGAAGATTCCATCATTCCAATGAGAAATTGTAACAGAAGATACAGGGGAAAGTAGACTGGAAACCATCACTCTTCATCACTTTGATTTTTCCAGAGGACAAAGAAATTAAAAAACAAAAGAAAAAAAGATAGAGGCCTCAAACTTCTTTTGAGGGCTGGAAGAATGTATATGGAATTTCGAACACTTATAAAGTTTTAGAAGACAGCTACCCATTTTGAAGAAAATTTCAGCCTCTTTTTTCATTTTAAAGGAAATAAGACTATAAACATGTTAAGAAAAGGAAAAAGTAGCTCAAAGATATGATATATGTGTTGTCATTTTTGTCCGTGGCAGACATCACTAATAAACCATAGCCCTCCATCCTTCCTGTCAGGTCTGAATGGAGCCTCAGAATCCTTCTGTACACACAGTATTATTTGTTCAGAATTATCTTTTATTTGAAAACCTGTTTTCAATCATTTGGTATTTATACTTGATCTTTCTCTTTCTGCAGGCTTCTGGTAGGAAGCAGTTTAGCACATGAAAAGTTAGGTAAAAATAGTTTATTAATCCAAGAAATATTTGTTGGGTACTTGCTGTATACCAGGCACTGTTTTAATCACTTGAATAAAAGAATCTAGGTCCCACTTTATGAAGCTTGCATTCTGTTGAGAGAAACAGGAAATGATTAGGTAAACAAGATGATTTCCGATTGTGAGGAAAGATTTCTAAGGATCCCTGGTGTTAATAGTAAATGATAACTGAACATAACTTTTAGATTGGTCTGGGGTCTATGCCTCTATGAAGAGTGATATTTGAATTAGGGTATGAATAATGAGGACCTGGTGTGTAGGAGGTCTAGGAAGAATTTCTAGCAGAGATAACAGCACAGGGGAAGCCCTGAGGAAAGAAGGGATTTGGCATATTTGAGAAACAGATGAAGTCTGTGTGTTGGGAGAATGGTGAATGAAAATTAGACCAGGAGGGTGTGACCCTGGAGAGCAGGGATTTCAATGAGAAGACCACACAGGACCTCCTAGATCATGGGAAGGGACTAAGATTGATCCAATGTTAGAAGCAATACAAGTTGAGGAGTTCCTTCAGATTTTTTTTCACCTGTGAACTCATTTTATTCAATTGTCACCCCCTCATTCTTTCACTATTACTTACAGATCTGACCTTTGTCATGAATGAGAGACTGAAGGAGTAGAGTTTTCTCTCAGAGAAGCAAAAACAAGCCCTGGCTGGGGGTGTTCCTTGATTTTGCTTTGACCCTTATTAATCTTTCTCCCTCCCCAATGTCTTCTTTGTTTTCAGGCATACTTACCCCTCACCTTCTGGATCACTTTGTTGGACGCCTTTTATCAGAGCCTGGTCTGCTTCTTCGTGCCTTACTATGTGAGTCCTTGTTCACTCAAAGGATTTGTTGTTAATGAATAAATGGTGCCTCTTTGTTCTCTGTCACTGGTGTCAGCATTTAGAGTAGGTATACGAGGGTAGATTGCTCATGGAATTAAGTTATTAACTAAATATAATGCTTCTAAATATATAACTAAACTAAATATATAACTAAATATAATGCTAAATATAATGCTTCTCTCAAATATGGTAGGGTAGTGGGTTAAATTTGAAGAGAGGTACCTAGATGGTAGGTAACGGGTTAAATTTGAAGAGAAGCGCCTAGCTGCATCCTTTTGGTTCTCTTTTTAGCCCTGTACTGCTTGATAATTTTCATCAATGACTTGAATAAAGTTGAAAGCCTGGCGTATAATTAGATGAGTCAAAATCAGAGAGGCAAAGTCAGAATATGAAAGCTATTATTAGTCAGTGCTGGACTAATTCTACCAGGATGACATTCAGAGTATTAAATTTAAGTAGTATCCCCCAAACTAAAAATTTAATAAAAAAAAACAACAACACCCTGTTATTGCAGGTAAAAAATGGAAAAAATATGACTAAACAAAGAATTAATTTAAAAAATTTAGACCAATTCCAAGCAGCATGATATAGTTGCCCATTCACCCACCTCCCTCCCCAGAAGAAAACGCTAATTTGATCATGGATGGTTAACAAAAGTTCATTAACAAAAAGGGAAAAGGTAATAGTCTTTAACAATTTTCATTCTTTATTCAAATAAAACTACTTGAATTTACCCACCTAGAATATTCAAGGTATACTGTTTTTCAAGAGGAATATAAGTAAGGCAATCTAAAGTATATTTAGAAAAGAATGACTAGAATTGTAAAATATCAGAAACCTGTGTCATGTGAGGAGTACTTTAAGGACTTGAAGACATAAGCATATGAAAGGGGTGGATATTTACTTAACCATGATAAAAACTCAAGTTAGTCATAGTATCTGCTTCAAAGGTTTGCAGCTCTGTTAAGTGGAACATATTTGAAATTTCTCTGTACTTCAAAGAATCAGAAGCATAAGTAAAAGAATCAAGGAAGATGAATTAAGATTCAGAATAAAAAATAATTCCAACTGAAAAATCCAAAGATTAGCTGGCCTGTCTGGGATTCAGTCTCTTTTTCTAAAAATGTTCAAGTTTATTCTAAATGACCAATTATTAAGAACACTGAAGAAAGGGACTCAGTCCTCATTTGGGCCATGGAATAAAGTGATGATACACCAGAGTGTGCACAACTCTCCAAGATCACCAACTTTTATCCTCTCTTTGTAGACCTACCAGGGCTCAGACATTGACATCTTTACATTTGGAAACCCCCTGAACACAGCTGCTCTGTTCGTCATTCTCCTCCATCTGGTGATAGAAAGCAAGAGTTTGGTGAGTGGTTTTTCTGCCTCTGAAGTAGCCTGAAAC
Source organism: Bos mutus (assembly GCF_027580195.1). Lineage (NCBI taxonomy): Eukaryota > Metazoa > Chordata > Mammalia > Artiodactyla > Bovidae > Bos > Bos mutus. Next base: position 66,219,136 of record NC_091622.1, read on the forward strand.
TGTTCTTGGGGAAATGTCTTCATGCCTAGAAAACAAATGGTAAAGAGAAGAGTAATGACTCCAAGGAAGAAGCCACTCTCACAGCCACTCTTGTGGATTGTTGAGCCACCGGTGTTACGCTAAGGTTAATGTGCAGCCAGGGGCAGTGGGGAACACCTGCCTGGTCCGCTTGGTGGTGCTCATGGTGTGAATGGTTCATGGTGTGAGTCAGGCTGGAGAAATAATTACTAGCATTGGCCAGCATTCTTCAAGACCAAGCTGATGCCTTTCAACTAAAATGAAAACAGGTGTTGTGCCATAATCCTGGTATAGTGACTTTTGTAAGTAATGATTTTATGCTTTTCTCATAAACAAAAAAAATTTTTTTTCTCCCTCCAAAAGTTTTACCATCCATTTCATTTATACCTAGGTCTTTTTGAACTTAGTTGTCAACTAAATGATAAAGTTAAGTCTTTTCTTCAAAGTGATTGCAGGATAGCTATGAAACAAAGATAGTATGGAAACTGCCTCTGTAATTATTTATGCTGCTCATTCACTTCCATTGTTTCTGCTGTCGTCAAAGCCTCTGTCATTTCTTCCTGAATTATAGCTACGGCCTCCTTGATCTTCTCACCTTGACTCTTGACTCTGCTGGCCCTTCTCTACAAAGCAACCAAAATCATCCTTTTGAAATATAAATCACACCTTTTTGCTCTCCTTTGGGTAAAACCCTTCAGTGGCTTCCGATTTTACTTGGAATAAAATCTAAAAGCCCTAAGACAGCCTATTATGCTTCATGCAGCCATGCCTCCTCTTCTTTCTCCAATGTCATTTCCACTTATTTGTGGACTAGCACCACACTGTCCCTCTTTTTCTCAGGTACAGTGAGCTCATTAGCACATCAGGGTCTTAGCACTGACCATATCTTCTGATGGGAGCATCCCTTGCTTACTTTTGGATCCCTGTACTTTACCCAGATCAAAAGTTTTTGTTTCTTTAGCTTTTTTTGGTTTCAGCAAAAATGCTGCTTCTCTCAAGCAGCATTTCCTTTCCTAACCATCCATCTTCTCCTATTATCCTCTTACTTTATTCATAATCCTAATAATAATTTATAATTCTTCATTTAATTATGTGATTATACTATTCATGTTTGTCTTCTACATTAGACTGTAATCTTCTTGAGGGCAGAATTCATGTTTTGTTTACCATTGTATACCCGTATCTAGGACAAGGCTGGCACACAGTAGGTGCTCAAAAAATATTTGAATAAATAAATGAATAATTAAATAACCAATGTTTGAGGTGATTTAACATCTTACTGGTGATGCATTTTATATAGGAAATAGCTGGGTGAAATTACAGTTTTAAATGATATATGAGGTTATATCATGAGATTATAATTTTTTATAATCTCATGATGTAATAATTTTTTAGGTAGGGCTGAATATTTTTGGCATCACATGCTTTGCTTATAACCTTCTATAACCAAACTTTATAAGCCTAAAGTATTATAAAAAGTTAATATCTACAGATACCAGATGGGAAGAGTAAAGGGAATTCTAGAACTAAAATATTGGGGATTATTTTAGTATGTATTTAATTTCATTTTTAAACTCTTATGTAGATACTTTTGGCTACTACCTAAGGAAATGTCATAAGTTCTGATGTCAAAAGGTGTTGCAAAGATGCTAATATGCCAAGTGTCCGTTTGGGTTCAGTGGTTATGAGCAACAGCAATCTATTTTAGCTAACCTGAGCAAATAGAAAAGTTATTAAAAATATATTGAAGAATCATAGTAAAACAAACAAAAAGATGTCCTGAGGATTCAGAGTGACTCCAGAGATCCAGGGAACAGAAAGCAATGGATAAGCTTGTCAGGGTGGCACTGCAGTCTGAACTGGTCCCAGTCATTTTCTCTCTTGCCTCATTCGTTGTGCTCCAAATTCAGTCCCTGTTGACAGAATTCTATTTCCTTAACTCCAGTCACAGGCTTTGGCGAAAGAGGAAGGTTTTGTCAAGATTGCACATAATCCTGGGAGTCTTCACTAAGAGAAGGGGAGCAGAAGCGAGGTGCTAAGAACAATGAGTACTATATAAAGAATGTATCATTAAAGGATTGTTTCTCACACTGCAGGGTGGGATAGAGCTCATGGCCTCCAGAGGTCTACTGTCAGTAACAGTCATTCCGAGAATATGAGTTGGTTTCCATTACCTTTTACTCACCATCTTACTGTCACTTCTCCCCTCTCCCTGTTGGTTTTTACCCAGCATCCCTTGACTTTATCTGCATCCATTTGTTTAAACAAGTCAACTCCATCAAGTTACTTCTCACTTGCCAAAAGTACTTCTTAAAAGGAAAAAGAAAACCCTGGCAGTAGGGCTCAGTGAGAAGGAAAAACATTTGATAAAGAAAAAAAACCATTGTCTTTGGAGGCATAAAGATTTTTTTTTTTTTTTTCCCTTGTTGATCAAGGGTCAACTACAAAGTACAATGTGACTTACATGTACACTTTGAGTAGAATCTAAAAAAATCATGGGGTTATTAATGTCAGAAATAAAAATTCAGAGATACACAATGGCCTACTCACCTTCCAAATGAATATTATGCCACTTAGTTTGTATTTAGAGAAATCTCAGATTGTGTCTCTATGTGATACTGAGTCTCATTTGAATATCATTATTAAATGCACATGACAGGAAAGAAGCAGTTCAAATATTTTCCAATATATTCATTATTTTAATTATATTTCAGCCATGGCTGTGTGTGCTCAGTCATCTCCAACTCTTTGCAACCCCATGGACTGTAGCCTGCCAGACTCCCCAGTCCATGGAATCTTCCAGGCAAGAATACTGGAGTGGGTTGACATTTCCTTCTTCAACCATAGTCTTGTATATTTTTATACATCCCCTTAATAGTCACTTGTGCCTTGTTAATATTTGCTGTTATCAGAGGATTCTTTAATTCAGGTTCATAATTCTTCATATTTATATATATTTTAACAATAATCACTCCTAGCAATCATGTACACATACGAATACACAGTCTCACATCCCATAGCTATATATTCCTAAAATACAAACTTTTTAAACTTCAAAATAGAACAGAAGTCCTGATTAAAATTAGACATGATGTCTTTTTTTATCAATGAGAAATCAAATATTAATATGTTTTCATTTTTTTTTTTATCTTTTTTTTTTTCTTTCTCCCTGTATACGAGACAGCAAAAGAGACACTGATGTATAGAACAGGCTTATGGACTCTGTGGGAGAGGGAGAGGGTGGGAAGATTTGGGAGAATGGCATTGAAACATGTGAAATGTCATGTATGAAACGAGATGCCAGTCCAGGTTCAATGCACGATGCTGGATGCTTGGGGCTGGTGCACTGGGACGACCCAGAGGGATGGTATGGGGAGGGAGGAGGGTTAAAAAGAAAAAAACAAACAAACAAAAAAAAAAAGATCTTTTTTTTAACCGGAGAAGCCCTAGTTGCTTTACAGTGTTTTATTTTCTGCTGTACAACAAGGTGAATCCGCTATGAAAGTGAAAGTGTTAGTCACTCAGTCAAGTCCCACTCTTTGTGAACCCATGGACCATAGCCTGCCAGGCTTCTCTGTCCATGGAATTTTCCAGGCAAGAATACTGGGGTGGGTAGCCATTCCATTCTCCAGGGGATCTTCCCGACTCAGGGATCAAACCCGGATCTATATTTATACATATATCCCCTCCCTCTTGGAACTTCCACGCATCCCACCCCTCTGGGTCACCATGAGCACCGAGCTGAACTCCCCGTGCTATACAGCAGCTTCCCACTAGCCATCCGTTTACATATGGCACTGCTCGTATGTCAGTCCCAATCTCCCAATTAACCCCCCTCCCTGTGTCCACATGTCTACTCCCTATATCTGCGTTGGCATAAGGATCTTTTTTGTTTGTTTGTTTTTGGCATAAGGATCTTAATTGAGGATTCATCCAACATTTTCTGAGCATTTTGTGCATGTTTACAAAATATGAACTGTTTTGTGATTTTTGTGAAGATATCTATCCTGGGAAAATACTTTGCAAGGTGAAAAAGAAAACAGAAAATTGGATCTTGTTTGAGAATTTTAGGCCTAGAAAGTAAAGAAGATTAATAAAAGCATTCTTCCCCCAAAAGACTAATAAATACCACCATGGTGTACACAGTGATTTTAGGTGGGACTGTACACTGCACTAAATAACACTGACGACTAGATAATGTGAAAGTGACTCTCTTTCATACTTTAGATTATGTTAAACAAGTCTGTTTGGGGCTATCATGTTTTATCACAGTAACTCTTGCTAATTTCCTTTTGTAACAAACATAGATCAGACTCCAGACTCAAAGCTGTTATGATAGGAAATGCAGATATTACATTTAAGGTAGTGATCTGCTTTTCTTTCTAAATAAAGTTATTTAGTGAGCCTGTTTATAGCAAAATAATAAAAATAATAATGCAAGCTCTGTGTAGTTATGAAGGTGGATGGTTTATAATGTGATATACAAAGATGTGTATCTTGTTCATGTAGAGTTACTAAGGTTGCAGAGAACTTCAGAGCGATTATCCTCCAAGGAGTGGCTCAGTGACCCAAGCCATGTCTTGTAGCTGTACCACCTGAAATTATTCCCAAAAAGCACATCTTGGTCAAACATGGAAAGAAAGGAGACAGTATGGAAAATTGCACGTCTGCTCTTGCATGCTTCTAACTGGAAATTTTTGCACATCCCTTCCATTCATATTTCTTTGGTCCAAGCAAGACATAGCCATGCTTATTTCAAGGGAGTGGGGAAATGCAATTCTTTTGAGTGTTTATTAGAGGCAGAGAATGAAATATTGGTGATCAACAGTGATATCTACCACCTACTTAAATGGATAAAGTTTGAAGTTCACTGGATTAAGGTATTATCTCAAAGAAGAAACAGACCACTAAGTGACTATGTGGAAAAATAAGGAGAAAATCCTAATACCTCATGGAGCATGTGTGTATGTTAGTCACTTAGTTGTGGGACTCTGCGACCCCATGGACTGTAGTCCACCAGGCTCCTCTGTCCATGGGGTTTCCCAGGCAAGCATACTGGAATATATTGTCAGTCCCTTATCCAGGGGATCTTCCTGACGCAGGGATCGAACCTGGGTCTCCCACACTGCGGGCAGATTCTTTACCATCTGAGCCACCTGGAAAGCCCAAGCATGGACAATACAAAATGAGCTAGTCATCAGAGTTACTTTTTGGCATTTGATTTCATTTTATATAACTTAAACAGTGATATGAACTATTCATGAAGGATGCTCTTGTGCTTCGATATTTTGTGTTTTGTTCACTGATTTGTTATACCGTTTACCCACTGCTTAAATAAATGTTTCTTCAAAAGAGCAGATTTTGCCAGACTGTGAAACCATCAGAGTGTATTCATTTCCCTTGCTCTTCTTGTCTTGCAGACTTGGATCCACATGCTGGTCATCGCTGGGAGCATCGTGTGCTATTTTTGCTTTGCCTTGGCTTTTGGAGCCATGTGTGTGACTTGCAACCCACCGTCCAACCCCTACTGGATTATGCAGGAGCACATGGCAGATCCAGTGTTCTACTTGGTTTGTGTTCTCACAACCTGTGTTGCTCTACTGCCCAGGTATGGTATTTGTTTTATCATCAGGAGAGTAAGCAAAATCATAGGTTTAGAATTCTTCTAGCCACTACTAAGAATAGATGGTTAGACCGTCATGTTTAGTAGTAGAAAAGTCGGTCTGTGTGGTAGTTAAAATATTGGTTTTATCTCTTTTACCAGAGTACAAAAGTGGCTTAAGCAAATGAAAAGATTTATTTCTCTTTCAAGGAAATTTCTAGTCTGGTTGATAGTCCACAGGGATAGGGCAATTTTGCTTCCCAAAGTTATTGAAGGACTCAGATCCTTTGCTTTGTCTTTTGTTCTGCTGGCTCCCAAGGGCGTTGCCTTCATGTGCATGACTGAAGCTGGTCACCACCAGTACACTCTGGTCCTGGATCCCTGCCCTGCATCTCTGCCTTCAGGAGGGAGAAAGAGAAGATGGAGGGCGTGTAGCTTTCCAACTTTCCTCTTTTTATTCTTTTTCATAATGATATGACCCAGATGTAATATCCATCACTGCTCATATCTCATTACCTAGAATCTGCATATGCAGAACTCTGAGTGGCTAAAATCTGGTGGTTTCTGAAAAAGGGGGGAATGGGTACTGAGAGACATGTAGCAGTCTCAACTAAAACCTATAAACTTTGAAAGCTTACCTCCTTTTGGACTTCAGTTATCTTCCTCATTTAAGTTTAACTCAGTTTCTCATGTGGATGGAAATGGCTAAGATGTGTGCCTGGGTTTTTACTCTGTAGGTTCTTCAGACTCTTTAGAGCTTTTCCCCTTTGTAGTTTTATGTAGCTGTTTAGCTGAAAACACTATAGCAAAGAATTGTTCTCCCTTTATAAATATGATATAAACATCAAAATGATGATTTCATATTATTTGCTCACAGGGTTGACAAATTGGCTCACAAGCAACTCTGACCTGCTGCCTGTTTTTATAAATAACATTTTATTGGAACATAGACATACTTACTAATTTATGTACTGTCTATGGCTGCTTTTGCACTATAATAGCAGAGTTGAATAGTTCCAACACAGACTGTCTGGTTCCCCAAGCCTTACTGTCTGGCCTATTGGGTGAAAGTTTGCCAACCCCAATCTGTCACATCATCATAAGTAACAATGGGCACAGACCTTTTGTTGTGGATAGACATCCCTTCTAGAAATGCATAAGAAAAACCCATCTGAGTCATTCTGGGGTGGCTACAATTATATACTTAACTCGGTTTGCCAGGGATATTGTTGCTTCTGTAGTTCTCAATGTAATTACCAACTTTCAGATTAAAAACTGACAAGATGAACATGTAAAATTTATGAAGAAACACTTACTTTAAAATTGGAGCCTGAACATTTTTTTCAAGTGCATTAACAGTACAGTTTTACTTATTATTGTTGTAGTAACCTGAAAAAACAAACAAGCCCCTAACCCAGCAATCCCACTACTGGCTAATATACTCTGAGAAAACCATAATTGAAAAAGTCACATGTGCCCCAATATTCATAGCAGCACTATTTACAGTGGCTAGGACATGGAAGCAACCTAGATGTTCATCGATGGATGAATGGATAAAGAAGAAGTGGTATATATACACAATGAAATATTCAGCCATAAAAAGGAACGAAATAGTGCCATTTTCAGAGAGGCAAATTTGCAGAGGGGGAGATTTGACACAGACAGGAGAATGCACTTTGACCATGGTAACAGAAATACCTTGGTCACAAGGCAAGGAATGCCTGCAGCCACCAGAAGCTGGAAGAGGCAAGAAATGAATTATCTACAAGAGGGAGCATGGCCTTTCCGACACCTTGATTTTGTTGTTCAGTTCAGTCACTCAGTCATGTCCAACTCTTTGCAACCCCATGGACTGCGCATGCCAGGCTTCCTTGTCCATCACCAACTCCTGGAGCTTGCTCAAACTCATGTCCATCGAGTCAGTGATGCCATCCAACCATCTCATCCTCTGTCATCTGCTTCTCCTGCCTTCAATCTTGCCCAGCATCAGGGTCTTTTCCAGTGAGTCAGTTCTTCACATCAGATGGCCAAAGTATTGGAGTTTGAGCTTCAACATCAGTCCTTCCAGTGAATATTCAGGGCTGATTTCCTTTAGGATGGACTGGTTTCATCTCCTTGCAGTCCAAGGGACTCTCAAGAGTCTTCTTTAACACCACAGTTCAAAAGCATCAATTCTTCAGCACTCAGCTTTCTTTATAGTTCAGCTCTCACACCCATACATGACTATTGGAAAAACCATAGCTTTGAGTAGACGGACCTTTGTTAGCAAAGTAGTGTTTTTGCTTTTAAATATGATGTCTAGTTTGGTCATAGCTTTTCTTCCAAGGAGCGAGCGTCTTTTAATTTCATGGCTGCAGTCACCATCTGCAGTGATTTTGGAGCCCAAGAAAATAAAGTCTGTTACGGTTTCCATTGTTTCCCTGTCTATTTGCCATGAAGTGATGGGACTGGATGCCATGATCTTTGTTTTTTGAGTGTTGAGTTTTAAGCCAGCTTTTTCACTCTCCTCTACCACTTTCATCAAGAGGCTCTTTAGTTCCTCTTCTCTTTCTGCTGTAAGGGTGGCATCATCTGTGTATCTGAGGTTATTGATGTTTCTCCCAGAAATCTTGATTCCAGTTTGTGCTTCATACAGCCTGGCATTTCGCATGATGTACTCTGCTTGTAAGTTAAATAAATAGCATGACAATACATAGCCTTGACGTACTCCTTTCCCAATTTGGAACCAGTCCGTTGTTCCATGTCCAGTTCTAACTGTTGCTTTTTGACCTTCATACAGATTTCTTGTGAGGCAGGTAAGGTGGTCTGGTATTCCCATCTCTTGAAGAATTTTCCACAGTTTATCATGATCCACACTGTCAAAGGCTTTGCCATAGTCAATAAAGCAGAGGTAGATGTTTTTCTGGAACTCTTTTGCTGTTTTTGTAATACAGTGGATGTTGGCAATTTGATCTCTGATTCCTCTGCCTTTTCTAAATCCTGCTCAAACACCTGGAAGTTCATGGTTCACGAACTGTTTGAAGCCTGGCCTGAAGAATTTTGAGCATTACTTTGCTAGCATGTAGGATGAGTGCAATTGTACCTTGAACATTCTTTGGCATTGCCTTTCTTTGGGATTGAGATGAAAACACAGATTTCAGAATTCTTGGCCTGCTGAACTGTGAGAAAATAAAGTTCTGTTGTCCTAAGCCAGCACATTTATGGTGCAGCAGCTATAGAAAACAAATGCAGACTTGTATAGGAAGGTGGGTACTGCTGTAATAAATACCTAAAAATGTGAAATAGGCTTTGAAATTAGATAATGAGCAGATCCTGGAAAAATTGTGAGGTACGTAATAGACTGTTGAATTTTGAGGCATGTATGCACTGTCAATAGAACTATGGACCTTCAAGTATCTGCTGGTGAAAATTCAGAAGAAAGTAGAAAGCATGGTCAGAGAAAGTGATATCTTGGAAAATACATAAATGGTCATTAATGGAATGTTGCTAGAAATGTGGGGAGAAGGCAATGGCACCCCACTCCAGTACTGTTGCCCGGAAAATCCCATGGATGGAGGAGCCTGGTAGGCTGCAGTCCATGAGGTCGCTAAGAGTCAGACACGACTGAGCAACTTCACTTTCACTTTCCACTTTCATGCATTGGAGAAGGAAATGGCAATCCATTCCAGTGTTCTTGCCTGGAGAATCCCATGGACGGAGAAGCCTGTTAGGCTGTAGTCTATGGGGTCGCACAGAGTTGGACACGACTGAAGTGACTTAGCAGCAGCAGCAGCTAGAAATGTGAGTGTTAAAGGTACTGCTGGCAAAGTCTCAGAAGGAAATGAGAAACATTATTGGAAATTGGAGGAAAGGGAGTCTTGGCAATATAGTGGCAGAGAGCTTAGCTGAAGTGTGTTCTACTGTTATGTGGAAAGCAGAATTTGTAAGTGATGAACTTGGGTATTTAGCTGAGGAGTTTTCAGTGTTGAAGGTTTGGTCTAGTTTCTTCTTGTTGCTTATTTATAGAAACTTGGCAACTGAACAACAACCTGGAAAAATGTGAAGGAAAAGAGATTGAGGGAAGGTACTATTAAGTCCAGAGAAACTAGATTTAGAAAATCCTCAGCCCACCCAGATTTCAAAAGTTGCTAAAATTAGGCAATTTGCTATTGGGAGTATGCTCTCGAAAGAGAGGGCCAAGAGTGTGGCTGAACAGCCTTTGCTGGTGCTGAAGAGATTGGGTGTGTGACTCATGGATCCTCTCAGTCACCTCAGCAGTCACCAAGGAAGCAGGTGAGATACACAGGAAAGATCTGTGGCGGACCCTCTTATCTAATGGCATAAATGCCCATTAGATACATTGGAGACTCAACAAGGTTTTTGCAAATGTTCTTGTTATTTAGTTGCCAAGTCATCTCTGACTCTCTGTGACCCTATGAACTGTAGCCCACCAGGCTCCTCTGGCCATGGAATTTCCCAGGCAAGAATATTAGAGAGGATTGCCATTTCCTTCTCCAGAGGATCTTCCTGACCGAAGGATTGAGCCCATGTCTCCAGCACTGGCAGGCAGATTCTTTACTGCTGAACCACCAGGGAAGCCCCTAAATACTGTCAGCTTGGTCTGAAGGGGTGAAGTTTGTGGTAATTTGTTACAATAGCCATAGAAAACTAGAAGCTAGCATTTTAAAAAATACTGTGCCAACGCTCTGCCTGCTTCACATGTATTGTCTCATTTAACTTAACAGACTATTGACTAGGGGATTGTTGAAGAAACTAACACCTATGGCATTAGTACATCTCTGGTCATTAACATGAAAACATTAAGACTGTAATGTAGCTCTGTTGGTATCTCTACTTTTATTACAGATTTTATTTTTTATTGGACAATCAGGAACTCATTATTTTCTCAGTGTTTAATAAACATTAATTTCATGTTATCTCCATTTTATAGTTCACTTATCCTCCTCCTTTACCTCAAGAAGGGCCACCAGACCTTTTTACTTTTTCTAATCGGTGAGTATTTTTTGTGGTCCATAATGCATTCGAGGTGAATGTAATTCTGTGATGCTTTTTGTAACCTAGGTTTATATACAGAGTTCTTCAGGGATCCCTCTTTCCATCTCCAATTCTGAGGGCAAAACACTTGGACAGACTTCCTGCAGAGGAGAGGATTGAAGCTCTCAAGAAGTGGAGAGGGACTGGGCAGATGGATCAGTTGACATCTAAGTATGCTGATCACTCAGCTGTTGAGTCAGAGAGAATACCCATTTATGACCCGTCTGCTGTCTTTGCAGTGATGTCGGCAACTGCTTGTGCTGTTGAGAAAGGAAACTTACCTGTATGTGAAACTGCTTTAGACTCGGACTTCTCTGAAACTAAGGCCTCAGGGATGGCTGGACCCTCAAAGGATTAAAAAAAGCAGGATATCCTTCTTGGAGATGCCAGTATTCCATCAAGTTTGGGAAAGCAACTTTGAAGAGGCTCCTTTGCCAAAGCAGCATGACTTGATTTTTCCTTAAGGGACGGGAACATTTTACTGGAAATGTTTGGAAGAGCCTATGTGATGACCTTTACTGTTGGTTTGTGGATCCATGTGTAATGGACGTTAGAATTTGACCTGGACAGAGTTTAGAGAAGTGAAATATTTAATTCAGATTCAAATGCTTTCATGAAACTTTTTGGATTTTGTGAAAGCATTTTAGTTGTTCTATAAATGCACATATTTTCAAGGATTCATTTGGGACATATATTTATTTGACTCTGCTCAGTGTTCTCCTGAGGTGGAGTCTTCCTGAGAAAGGCGCAGCGGGGATACCAGGGGTCCATGGAGATGCATTCCTCTCTTGGCTTCTAGTCAAAAGAAGACTTTTTATGAGGTCTGCCTCTGTACACATGCTGTCAGTGAAGTGATAGAGGCCATAGGTAAGGGAAATGGAATCAGTTGAGTCCAGGCCACCTTGGCAATTTCCTGTATTCTAAAACTGACAGTAGCCAGATCAAAATGAGACAATCAAAGCAATCTTCAAGAGACCATTTGAGGGTTTATCGTCTTTACCCTATAACTTTCCTGGCATGCAAATACTTTCAAGCTCTTTTCAACCTCTAAAAATGAGGTATTATAAACTGACACTGATACAGGTGATTCTCAGGAGAATTCTATGAGGTTCTTAGATTTGCTTTTAATTACATTTAGGACATGAAAGTCTATACCAAGTCCATTGCTGTTGCAAATCATGTATGCTGGCTTTAATTGAAACAAGGAAACTAGTTTCTACCATAACTGCCAGGTATTATTATAAGATCATGTATTCTTGTCGAGTTCTTTTAAAATTCTGTATCCATTCATCTGAAAATTATCAGCCAACCCAGAACTTCCTTCATGAAATCTCCATGCTAATGTTCTGTGTCTGTATCAAGCTCTTCTTAATGACTATGCAGCTGTGTTCTCAGGGCTTAAGTTTCTACCTGTTGCCTACTGTTCTGGTCTGATATTTTTTGTAGCCTTCTAATATTATTGCAAATGGTCTTTTATACAGACTGATTTCTAGCATATCCAAAATCCCATATGGCTAATGGAGGTAGCTATCTGCTTTCTTATGATTTTTTTAAACTTTTTAATAAATAACATATATTAAAAGCTGTCATAACTCTGATACTCATCAAATCCAATAGTAATTGGTACCAGAACTGAGAAGGAAAATCCCAAAGCAATACCTTTAAAGAGTATTGTTTGACCTATCCTTATATGGTAAAGTCAGTGGTGTCATATCATCTGTTATCTTCATAGCAACTAGCATTTATTCCTTGAGATCATCATCTTCTGATAAATATTTAGAGAGATATTCACTTAAAAAAGATTAGAATCTAAGGAATGAGTCCAAAAGACTAAAAAAAGGTCAGTCTCTCTGATATAAATTATCTGTACACAACAGTTCATGTTATGGGTGTACAACTTCTTGCCTACAATTCAGCAATCCCAGGAACTCTGAAAATTAAAAAAGTTTTCATAAATTAAGCACAAATACAATGGGTTAAACAGATACAAGACTATTTATTTAATATAGTTATTCATATATTTTGCCACAAAAGTATTAATAATTTTATTACTGTGCTACTAAACATTTTAATATGCTTTTTAAATTTTTTAAAATTCTGGATTCTGAGACACATCTGGTCCTCAGGCAGAGATTTGGGGTCTTTATAAAGCCTTTAAAGATTCTCATTTCCAAGTGAATAACTCTTATGCAAAGTTTCCTAAGCTAATGTTCCAGCATTTTCGGTAAGTATTCAGCATATTTTACCAAATTTGAGGGAGCCCAATTTGCTCCTAGTAGCCAAGAAAAATTAACAGTATATATTTGTGATTTAATTTTTACCCCAAAAGATTTATAAAGGAATTGGATTAGATTCCCAAAATGTGTTCTAGAAGACAAAAATCCTTATCCTCTTACCAGGGCTAAGGTTTTCCTTGGACACTCAATGGGTGATTAGAGATTATCGCAGACTCTTTCAGACTAATCAAATAGTGGCATTTAAAAGAGCATGTTCCTGGGGGAGTGAGATAAAAGACAAGTAAATTTTGATTGGTGGGAAACTGACTGCCAACGTATAATCGTGGGAAACATTTTCTGGGGCTTGCTCCATGTTTTACATCCAATTCAAATTATACCATTTTATTTGTATTAAGGGTTATTTAAAATAACTACAGTATATACATTTCACTGAACATAAGTTGAGCATAGTTGTTCCATTATATGACAGAACTGATGTATGTTCTTAAGTTTTCATACAGTTGTGACCATAATTTCAGTTGCTGGATTTTACATTCTCGATAGGTTTATACAAACTACAGAACAAGAGATGAATCACATGGAAAGTGTCAAGACAGCTTTGCGAATGTCACCTATGCAAACACATAGAAGAGAGTACAAAACGACGTGTATAAAACTGCAGGTAGTCTCTGGGGGTGCTGGGGCAGCCCAGGCTGTGGGGGAAATCCTTTGTTGTTGTTTAGGTGCTTAGTCGTGGCCGACTCTTTGAGACCCCATGGACTGTAGCCTGCCAGCTTCCTCTGTCCATGGGATTTCCCAGGCAAGAATACTGGAGTGGGTTGCCATTTTGTTCTCCAGAGGATCTTCCCAACCCAGGGATTGAACCAGTGTCTCCTGCATTAGCAGGAAGATTCTTCACTGCTGAGCCACCAGGAAAGCCCATAAATTAAATTAGGTACATGTGAATATTTGTGTTTTGAAGGTTTTTAGTGGGGAAAAAAATACTTTAACCACCAATTACTTTATAAATTGATGTGCATCATGACATAGTACTTAAAAGCATATTTAATTTTTTAATTATCAATGGGAAGAAATGGCAACACCAGCTATTAAATATCTTTTAAGAAAAGTTACAAAATGTTTTTATTCATGCAAAAAGTTTACTGTGCTTTGAAATACATCTCTGTGACCTTATTGGTATGGCTGGACAGAGAAAAACTGAAAAATACTTAGGTGTGGGGTGCAATTTAATTTCCTTAAAAAATTGCATCTCTCCACTCTATAGCAAGTCCTCCTTTAGCAAAGTTTAACCTCAACTTCATTGTCACAAAGACAGAAATTTTTCCCACAAATAGTTTCCCAGTTGTCAAAATCTCAGTTGGCTAACTGATACAGAGTGAACAAACCCTAACTCTGGGAAGGGTCTATGGAGACTTTTCTATGCAATTACAGCCTGGATTTAAATTCCAAATGGGCAGTCTTTTCATATCAAGTGCTAATATTGATGTGAAAAGAACTTTGTGGTCAATGGGATTTGCTCTTTCAGCTACCTAAGTGGATGCTCTGTCTTTCATAAGTTCTCAGAATTATGCAAACTTTAGAAGAATAATAACTTAGGCATGTAAACTATCTTGGCTTTTCATAAATCAAAAGCAAGCCTCTGATGTTGTTATTGAAATTTGCCACTATGCTCTTATGCTGGAGAAATTTTCATTTTGCTGGCAAAGATTCATTAGCCTGGATCTCAATGTCCTTTTGCGACTGGACAAGAGGGAACTTTCTCTAACCCGTTACCCTGGTGCCTACACTCTTCTCTTTCCCAAGTTGACCATTTCACTTTACAGTTGAGGTTAGGCCTGCCTGGCAGAAGAACAAACTCTGTTTTGCTTTGGTTTTTAAAAGATTTTCATTCAACTTGAAGTAAGAGAAAAACAGAACTGGAAAAAAAAAAAAAAAACTGCCTGAAATTCGACTGAGACAAACATGACCATTTGCAGTGCACTGTGGAGCATCCCTGTCTATGAAAAGTGCTCCTGTACAGCTCTCTACAGGACGTCCTCCACCGTCGGAAAGGCCGTTTTCTTTGAATGTTGCTGGAAAAAGTCTCTGATCATCTTTGGAATTAGTTCAGGAGAAAGGTACGGATGTATATTTGTCTTTCAATCCATTTGACAAAGTATGTCACGTTGCTGTAAACTCCAGGCCCCAGGACTTTGGAAAAGCAGACGGAGCCCCATGAAGTTAAGCCAAACAATGTCCACTGTCCTCCCGGCTTCTCACAAACTAGAGGCCCACCACTGTCACCCTGTAATGAAGAGCGGTGGATGTTAGTCACTGGTATATCAGAGCCCTCGTGTGTCCACGCTATCCTGAGGGTAAAACAAAGCCCAACCCAGCTTAACCAATGTCCTGAAAAATTTCAACAAAGGTCTCATTGTTAATGTGTGAAGGGAACATGCTGTCCCCTACATAAACAGAACTTCCAAATGAACATTTTAAATCTTGATCTTTTAAAGAATAGAGGTGGCTTGGGAAAGGGCTATATTCTTTTTTTTCTGTGAAATTGGAGGACATTTTGTCATTTCTCACACTTAATCAAAATATATCAAACTTTTTTTTTAAATTTAAGTATATCAGGACTGAGTCCCTAACTGATCTAATTCTTTTAATTTTGATCCAGTTTATAAATGTAGAACATGTTCAAGGATAAAGTTTTCTCACAAAAAATAGTGCTAGAAAAATCTAAAAATAAGTCACTTCCAGGATTCTTGCTGTGTGAATGAATGTATTAAGTAAAACACACTCAGGGTAAGAAAAACTTAATACTTACTGTATTTAATAGAAAAGAATTAGCATGCTTAAATAGAAAATACCACATAATAATTACAGTAAAACTTATTATAATGCAGACATAGAGATTTCATTTGCATAGAGACGTTCATTCTTAATATTTAAGTCTAGGTATTATAGTTAAGTGAAAGTGAAATCGCTCAGTCGTGTCCGACTCTGCGACCCCCATGCACTGTAGCCTACCAGGCTCCTCTGTCCGTGGGATTTTCCAGGCAATAGTACTGGAGTGGATTGCCATTTCCTTCTCCAGGGGGTCTTCCCAACCCAGGGATCAAACCTGGGTCTCCCACATTGTAGACAGATGCTTTACCATCTGAGCCACCAAGGAAGGCTAAATATTTCTTTGAGCCACTTTTTTTTTTTGCGGGGGGAAGTTGGGGGCAGGTGGCGGCAAGAATACTGGAGTGGGTTGCCATTCCCTTCTCCAGGAGATCTCCCTGACCCAGGGATTGAACCCGGGTCTCCCGCATTGTAGGCTGATGCTTTACCATCTGAACCACCAGGGAAGTTATTACAGTTAAGTTTTATTCACTTTTCTTTGTCCACATATAATTAAAACACTATGGCTTTAAAAATGCTAATATTTTCTACATCTGAAAAGATGAGACTATGAGAGATGTGTTCTGCATGGCTTCAAAAGAGAAGGATAGATACTGTAGAAAATAAGTATGTGGACTCATGACAGATATTTACAAAATACTCCTTGCTTTGCAAGAATTTCAAACTTGGAAGTGTATCTATGGTCCTCCCACTTGGTAATGTTGAGAAATAGAAATCATGTTTATCGATGCTCTCCCAAACACCTTCCCTGTGTTAGTTTATTTAATTCTCATGAAATAACTACAGGTTAATAATTATTATTTACATGTTACTACTTATATAAATATAAATATTTAAATATATAATAATAATTGTTATAATTTATCCCTCCCTGCTTTGGTATCTATGTTTGTTTTCTATGTCTATAAATCTGTTTCTGTTGTATATATAGATTCATTATTTTTTCAGTTCAGTTGCTCAGTCATGTTCGACTCTTTGCAACCCCCATGGACTACAGCACGCCAGGCTTCCCTATCCATCACCAACTCCCAGAGCCTATTCAAACTCATGTCCCTAGAGTCAGTGATGCCATCCAACCATCTCATCCTCTGTTGTTTCCTTCTCCTCCTGCCTTCAGTCTTTCCCAGCATCCGGGTCTTTTCCAATGAGTCAGTTCTTCTCATCAGGCGCCACTAGTTTGCTTTTGCTTCTATTTCTTTTGCTTTGGGAGGCTGACCTAAAAAAGTATTGCTACAATTTATATCAAAGAATGTTTTGCCTATGTAATCTTCTAGGAGTTTTGTGGCATGTCTTATATTTAGGTCTTTAAACTCTTTTGAGTTAATTTTTGTATAATTATAATAATTATGTATAATTTTTGTTGTAATTTCATTGATTTACATGTAGCTGTCCAGCTTTCCCAACACCACTTATTGAAGAAATTGTCTTCTCTGCATTGTATTCTTGCCTCAGAGATTTACCATAAATGTGTGGGTTTATTTTTGGCCTGTATCCTGTTCCACTGATCCATATGTCTGTTACCATGCTATTTTGATTACTGTAGCTTTGTAGTATAATCTAGAATGAGTATGTCTCCAAGTTTTGTTGTTTTCTCAGAGTTGCTTTGTCAATTCTGGATCCTCTGTGATTCCACATAAATTTTAGAATTTTTTTTTTTTTTTTTTTACAGAACTAGAACAAATAAAAGTCACAAGTATTTTGATAGTTCAGTTCAGTCGCTCAGTCATGTCTGACTCTGCAACCCCCATGGACTGTAGCACACCAGGCCTCCCTGTCCATCACCAACTCCTGGAGTTTATTCAAACTAAGGTCCATTGAGTTGGTGATGCTATCCAGCCATCTCATCATCTGTCGTCCCCTTCTCCTCCCACCTTCAATCTTTCCCAGCATCAGGGAAAGAGTCAGTTCTTCACTGATCAGGATATTTTAACAGGGGTGGCATTAAATATGTAGATTGCTTTGGGTAGTATGACCATTTTTACAATACTAATTCTTTCAATCCTAGAGCATTGGATATCTTTCCATTTCTTTGAATCATCTTCAGTGTTCTTTACAATGTTTTAGTTTTCAGTACATAGGAGTTTTCACCTCCTTGGGTAAGTTTATTCTAAGGTATTTTTTAACATGATTTTAAAAATGATTTTTTTTTCAATTTTTTCTTTCTGATATTCCATTTAGTGTAAAGAAATGCAATAGCTTTCTGTATATGAATCTTGTATTCTGTTACCTGGCTGAATTCATTTATTAGTTCTAATAGTTTTTGTATGGAGACTTTAGGATTCTCTATATAGAGTATCATATCATCTGCAAATAATGACAGTTTTCTTCCCCTTCAAGGTTTTCAGTTTTTCACCATTGAGTATTATGCTGGCTGTAAGTTTGTCACAAATCACTTTTATTATGTTGAGATATAGTCCCTCTATACCCACTTTGTGGTGTGAACGTTAGCAAGTTGAACAATAAAAACCATATTATCATCTCAATAAATGTAGAAAAAGCTTTGGACAAAACTCCATACCCATTTTTTAAAAGTGGGCATAGAGGGAACATAACTCAGCATAATAAAGGCATATATGGGCTACCCTGGTTCAATTTCCTGGATCAGGAAGATCCCCCAGAGAGGGGATAGGCTACCCACTCCAGTATTCTTGGGCTTCCCTGGTGGCTCAGTTGGTAAAGAATCTACCTGCAGTGTGGGAGACCTGGATTCAATACCTGGGTTGGAAAGATTCCCCTGGAGGAGGACATGGCAACTCACTCCAGTATTCTTGCCTGGAGAATCCCCATGGACAGAGGAGGCTGGCAGGCTACAGTCTATGGGGTCACAAAGAATCAGACACAACTGAGCACAGCACAGCATGTGACAAACCCACAGCTAAACATCATACTCAATGGTGAAAAGCTGAAACCATTTCCTCTAAAATTAGGTACAAGACAAAGATGTCTTATCTTGCCACTTCTACTCAACATAGTTTTGAGAGTCCCAGCAATAGCAATCAGAGAAGAAAAAGAATAGTAATCCAAATTATGAAAAGTAAAATTGTCACTGTTTGCAGATGACATGATAACTACATGTAGAAAATCCTAAAGATGCTACAAGAAAACTATTAGAACTCATCAATGAATTTGGTACAGTTGCAGGATACAAAATTAATACACAGAAATATGTTGAATCTCTAGACACTAACAATGTAAGGTCAGAAAGAGAAATTAAGGAAACAATCCCATTTACTGTTTCATCAAAAAAATAAAATACCTTGGAATAAACATACCTAAGGAGACAAAAGACCTCTACTCATAAAACTATAAGATACTGATGTAACAAATTGAAGAAAACACAAATAAATGGAAAGATATACCTACCATGTTCATGGATTAGAAGAATCAGTATTGTCCAAATGACTATATTACCCAAGGTAATCTACAGATTCAATGCAATCCCTATCAAATTACTATGTCATTTTTTGCAGATCTAGAACAAAAAAAAATCTTATAACTTGTATGGAAACACAAAAGATCCCAAATAACCAAAGCAATCTTGAGAAAGAAAGAAAAGCTGAGAAATCAGGCTCTGTTACTTCAGAATATATTGTAAAGCTACAGTAATCAAAGCAGTATGGTACTGGCCCAAAGACAGTCTTATAGATCAATGCAACAGGATAGAAAGCCTAGAAATAAGTCCAAATAACTATGGTCAATTAATATGACAAAGAAAGCAAGAATATACAATGGAGAAAAGACAGTCTCTTCTTCAGTAAGTGGTGCTAGGAAAATTGGAGAGCTACATATAAAAGAATGAAATTAAAATACTCCTTAACACCATGCACAAAAATAAACTCAAAGACCTAAATGTAAGACTGGATATTACAAAACTCATAGAGGAAAACATAGACAGAACACTGTTTGATATAAACCACAGCAAGATCGTTTTCAATCCACCTCCTATAATAATGAAGATAAAAACAATAACCAAATGAGATTAATTAAATTTAAAATCTTTTGCACAGCAAAGGAAACCACCAAAACAAAAAGACAACTTATAAAAATGGGAGAAAATATTTGCAAAGGATGCAACTAACAAGGAATTAATCTCCAAAATATACAAACAGCTCATGAAGCTCAATATCAAAAAAATCAAACAACCCAATCAAAAATGGGCAGAAGAGAAACATTTCTCTAAAGAAGTTACAAATGACCAAAAAGAACATGAAAAGATATTCAACGTTGCTAATTATTAGAGAAATGCAAATCAAAACTACACTGTAGTATCAACTCAGACTAGTCAGAAGAGCCATTATCAAAGTCTACAAACAACAGATGCTGAGGAGGGTGTGGAGAAAAGGTAACCCTTCCTGTACTGTAGGTGGGAATGTAAATTGGTACAATCACTATGAAGAATAGTACAGAAGTTCCTTAAAAAACTAAAAGTTACCATGTGATCCAGCAACTCCTGGACATAGATCTGGGGAAAAAATTCAAAAAGATACATGCTGGACATACATCTGGGGAAAAAATGCAAAAAGATACATGCACCCCAGTATTCAATTGCAGCACTATATACAATAGCCAAAACATGGAAGCAACCTAACTGCCAATAGAATGATAGGTAAAGAAAATATACTACATATATATGATGAATTATTATTCAGCCATGAAAAAGAATGAAATAAAGCTATTTGCACCATCATGGATGGACCTGGAGATTATCACACTAATTGAATTATGTCAGAGAAAGACAAATATCACATCACTTATATTTGGAATCTAAAGAGATGATATAAATGAACTTATTTACAAAACAGAAATAGACCCACAGGCTTAGAAAACAAACATAGTTATCAAAGGGGAAAGGTGGGGAGGGGGACAAATTAGGAGTCTGGAATTAACATATACACACTACAATGTAGAAAACAGATCACTAACAACGACCTACTGTATAGCACAGGGAATTCTACTCAATGTTATGTAATAGCATACATGGGGAAAGAATCTGATAAAGAATGGCTATAACTGAACCACTTTCCTGTACACCTGAAACTAACACAATACAGTAACTCACCTATACCCCAATATAAAATAAAAATATATATGTACATATTACCATTTTAAACCTTATTCCAGTTGTTTTTATAGTTCTTTGAGTTCATTTCTTTTTGTTTTTCCTTTTGTGCTTTGATGATTTTCTTTTGAAGTATGCTTGAGTTCCTTCCTTTTAGGTTTTTGTGAAACTATTTTCTATGTGTTTAATTTGTGATTACTATGGCGTTCAAATATGTTGACCCATTACTATAGCTACTTGTTTTAAATTTATTATAGTCACTTTTACAAAAATTCTGATTGCTTTTTAATCTCTGTACTTGCATATTTAAGTGATCTTCAGTCCTTTTCAGTTTCAACATCAGTCCTACCAATGAACGAATACCCAAGACTGATCTCCTTTAGGATGGACTGGTTGGATCTCCTTGCAGTCTGAGGGACTCTGAAGAATCTTCTCCAGCACCACAGTTCAAAAGCATCAATTCTCCGGTGCTCAGCTTTCTTTATAGTCCAACTCTCACAGTCATACATGACCACTGGAAAAACCATAGCCTTGACTAGACGGACCTTTGTTGACAAAGTAATGTATCTGCTTTTTAATATGCTGTCTGGATTGGTCATAACTTTCCTTCCAAGGAGTAAGGGTCTTTTAATTTCATGGCTGCAGTCACCGTCTACAGTGATTTTGGAGCCCAGAAAAATAAAGTCAGCCACTGTTTTTTTTTTTTTTTTTTGTGGCAAAAACAAGTTTATTGAAGAAAGAGAAGTGGGCCAAGCCAAGAGAGGCACAGATACCAGAATGATGAGGTACAGGGGTTTTCAAGACAGGGCTTTTGCATATTCAACTTGGTGGGCATGGACTGACAGTTTTGATTGACAATTGGAAGTTACATAATTATAAGCTCCATTGCATATGTCTTCCCATAATTCATTCTGTTATAATAAGATGTGTGTATATATAGACTATTTATGAACCCTTAGTAGGCTTCCAGATGCCTAAGGTCATTTGAGGACACAGCAGCCTCTGTGGTTATTTTGCAACCTATCTGTGAGTTCTCCTGGGCCTCATCTGGGGTGAGGTTTAGAAATCAGCTTGGATCTTTTCAGCTGAAAGATTAGGTGTCGATTCTTTTCCATCTCTCATTGCTGATACCTAACTTTCTGTAATGTCTTTTTAAATGTTTATACTATTTCCCCATGAAGTGATGGGACCAGATGCCATGATCTTAGTTTTCTGAATGTTGAGCTTTAAGCCAACTTTTTCACTCTCCTCTTTCACTTTCATCAAGAGGCTCTTTAGTTCTTCTTCACTTTCTGCCATAAGGGTGGTGTCATCTGCATATCTGAGGTTATTGATACTTCTCCTGGCACTCTTCATTCCAGCTTGTGCTTCCTCCAGCCAGCGTTTCTCATGATGTACTCTGCATAGAAGTTAAATAAGCAGGGTGACAACATACAGCCTTGATGGACTCCTTTTCCTATTTGGAACCAGTCTGTTGTTCCCATGTCCAGTTCTAACTGTTGCTTCCTGACCTGCATACAGGTTTCTCAAGAGGCAGGTCAGGTGCTTCGGTATTCCCATCTCTTTCAGAATTTTCCACAGTTTATTGTGATCCACACAGTCAAAGGCTTTGGCATAGTCAATAAAGCAGAAATAGATGTTTTTCTGGAATTCTCTTGCTTTTTCCATGATCCAGCAGATGTTGGTAGTTTGATCTCTGGTTCCTCTGCCTTTTCTAAAACCAGCTTGAACATCTGGAAGTTCACAGTTCACATATTGCTGAAGCCTGGCTTGGAGAATTTTGAGCATTACTTTACTAGCATGTGAGATGAGTGCAATTGTGCAGTAGTTTGAGCATTCTTTGGCATTGCCTTTCTTTGGAATTGGAATGAAAACTGACCTTTTCCAGTCCTGTGGCCACTGCTGAGTTTTCCAAATTTGCTGGCATATTGAGTGTGGCACTTTCACAGCATCATCTTTTAGGATTTGAAATAGCTCAACTGGAATTCCATCACCTCCACTAGCTTTGTTCATAGTGATGCTTCCTAAAGCCCACTTGACTTCACATTCCAGGATGTCTGGCTCTAGGTGAGCCAGATCACACCATCATGATTATATGGGTTGTGAAGATCTTGTTTGTATAGTTCTTCTGTGTATTCTTGCCACCTCTTCTTAATATCTTCTGCTTCTGTTAGGTCCACACCATTTCTGTCCTTTATTGAGCCCATCTTTGCATGAAATGTTCCCTTGGTATCTCTAATTTTCTTGAAGAGATCTCTAGTCTTTCCCATTCTGTTGTTTTTCTCTATTTCTTTGCATTGATCGCTGAGGAAGGCTTTCTTATCTCTCCTTGCTATTCTTTGGAACTCTGCATTCAAATGGGTATAGCTTTCCTTTTCTCCTTTGCTTTTTGCTTCTCTTCTTTTCACACCTATTTGTAAGGCCTCCTCAGACAGCCATTTTGCTTTTTTGTATTTCATTTTCTTGGGGCTAAAACTCCAGTACTTTGGCCACCTGATGCAAAGAGCTGACTCATTTGAAAAGACCCTGATGCTGGGAAAGATTGAGGGCAAGAGGAGAAGGGGACAACAGAGGATGAGATGGTTGGATGGTATCATCGACTCAATGGACATGGGTTTAGATGGACTCCAGGAGTTGGTGATGGACAGGGATGCCTGGTGTGCTGCGGTTCATGGGGTCACAAAGAGTCGGACACAGCTGATCGACTGAACTGAACAATCCTTTTACATATTTGCTTCTCCTCTTGTGATTTTTTTTTTCCTTTCCAATAGATTGTTGCTTCTTTTCTACTTAGAGAAGACCCTTTAATATTTAAGGTTGGTTTAATATTGCTCAATTCTTTTAGTTTTTGCTTGTCTGAGAGATTCTTTATCTTTTTCTATTCTAAATGATAATCTTTCTAGGTAGAGTATCCTAGATTGAACATTTTCTCTTTCAGGTTTGAATATATCATGCCATTTCCTAGAAGTAGTGATCATCATATTCATAACTTACCAATGCCATAAACCTAACTAATGAGAAGCCCTGGTGGCTCAGTGGTAAAGAGTCTGCCTGCCAAGGCAGGAGACATGGGTTCAAACCCTAGGTCAGGAAGAGCCCCTGGAGGAGGAAATGGCAGCCCACTCCATATTCTTGCCTGGAAACATCCATGGACAGAGGAACCTGGTGGGCTACAGTCCATGAAGTCACAAAGAGTCAGACACAACTGAGCACACAAACCCAGCCAATAAGCATAGGCCTTTCAAGGGGCTGACTAAATTGTTCTGTCTGAAAGCCTGATTGATTTTTAAGCAAAATTTACTGGAAACATTTTGATTAGACATATTCCAGTCTTTTCATCTCCTCTTATATAAAAGAATTAAGATCCTGATTTATGCTGTGCTACACAACTTAGTGACTGAACCACCACTACCACCACTTATTTAGGCTAGTTATTAAAATGGGGTATGTTTACAGCAACCCTACGTTTCCAGATCAGAAACTTAGCCACATAATTATTTAGAATCAATTTTTTGGAGGATTCTGTGCTAATGTCTAAACAAGTAAGGAGCTATTTTTACCATAAAAGGGCCAAAAGTCCACTTGGATAATGAGAAAAACTTTACATGAAAGCAAAATCTAAGGGCTATAAATAAAGGAGTCTTCAAAAGAATGAGCGATTGCTTCCAGCTGGAGGGGAACATAGGATCCCCTTAAGAGTAGATTTTGAGCTAAGCTTAGTGAGATAGGTAGACATGTTAGCTGGAAAACAAGTGAAGCAGCAGCAATTCGAAATGAAAGAAGGATACAGAGATAAAGGCACAATTTGGTCCTCTTTTCCTTTTCATAATATTAGACTTCAGGCCAAAGTTTGGTTTCAATATTGAGTCCCATGGTTTCTAGACCTTAACAGAGGACCATGGCCTGCGATGTGTCCTGTTGAGGCAGTTGAGGAAGATAATGAGAGGTTCTGATGAATAGACTTGGTAAAAAAGTAGCCTTTTGTCTCTCTTCTTTTCTATCTGGGGTTTTGTTAGAGAGCGTCTGGTATGTGTCTAAGATGCCCACAGTGTGGAACTGCCACCACTAAAGAAGTTGACAGGACCCAGTTCTTATTAGACATTATTATATGAGCATGACCACACCCATGTCTATGTTGGGCCTTAATTTCTCTTTCAAGAATCAGCCTTCCATCCCCTCCCTTTAGCAGTTACCATTTCATTATACAGTTGAGGTTAGGCCTGCCTGGCAAAATAACAAACTCTGTTTTGCTTTGGTTTTTAAAAGACTTTCATTCAACTTGAAGTAAGAGAAAAATAGAATTAACAACAACAAAAAAGCTGCATAAAATTAGACTAAGACAAACTTGAACATTTGCAGTGCACTGTGGAGCATCCCTGTCTGAAAAGTGCTGTAGAGAGCTGTCCTGAGGCCCTAGTTCTTAGTGAACCTCCAGGTCATATTGGCAATACAGAGAAATGTGTTCACATTAATCCTTGCTTCTAGGATAGTTAGTGGCCAAGCACATTCATAACTTCATTCTACCACCTTAGTCCTGGGTGATATGAGGTAAATTACTTAACCTCTATGGTCCCTTGTTCCACAAGTGATGATTGTGAGAATTCAGTGAGTTATTAAAAAGTATTTAGAAGAGATACTGGAAACATAACAAATTATTTTCAAAAAAACTTTCCCAAAGAGCCACACATGAATAATAATGAGCCTATATGGACCCACTGAACCTATTGCAGAATTGAATCTCTTTGGTAAGCACTGAGCAACTTACCATGCATGAGTCAACCGTGCCAGACTCATAGCCAGCACAGATCATCCGGTTGGTGATGGTCTTCATGTCAAAGTAAGACTGACATTGTTCCAGAGAAATAACACGTACTTCTCCCTCTTGCAGCTTAAAAGGCACTGGATTTTTTTTTTTTTTTAAGAGAAAGAAATAAAACATGAGGGTAAAATGACTCAAAAATTAGGCTAGTCATACAGGAAATCATTACATTTTTATATCAAGAAAACCATATTCTTAGAATGTTATTTCAAAGACAAAGCTCATTTAGACTCAAACTTTTCCAATTAGAAGTGCTGATAGTCATTCCATTAGTCAAATGCCTCCATTTTGTTAATGAGAAAATGGAGGCACAGACTGGTTAAGTAACCTGGCTCATGGTTTCCCTTTCATTTTTTACAAATGGGTTTTCTAATTTATTTTTTGTGTTTTGGTTGCACTACGCAGCATGCAGGATGGATCCCCTGCCAGATATGGAACCCAGGCCTCTGCAGTGTAAGCACTGAATCTTAACCACTAGCCCCACCAGGGAACTGCCTCCCTCTCTTATTACATGTGGCAACATAAACAATTGGTATTACAATTAAAATAATCAAGCCAGAGCTCTGCCCCAGATGGAGGCTGTCTGCTGTGTGACAGCTAAGCATGTGAGTCCATTCTGCTAAAGTTCAGATCATCTGTTCAGAGTAACAGGGGAATGGTTGCCCCATCCTTGGTTTAAACAATGTTATCTCACCACGTGCTATAGTAGCCATCATTAGATCAGGACCTTTAATCCTAGAAGATGTGTCAGAAAGATGTCCAAAGGGAAAAGTGTCCCTTAGTGTCAGCAGAGAGAATGTGTGATTTCCAGCTTGTCTGAAAGTTCTTGCCTGGGAAATCCCATGGACGGGGGCCCTGGCAGGCTACAGTCTATAGAGTTACAAAGAGTCAAACACGACTTGGTGACTAAACAACAAAAGGTGGGTAACAGGACACCGACATGTATCATCATCCCTGAGAGCTACAGTACTACCCTGACATAGTTGGCATGGCCAGTGCTTACTATTAAAGAAAATATCGATTAAATTCTTATTCTAAACTTTTAACAGGTCAAGCAAAGTAAGAGTCCTTTACAGGCAGCTGAGAGACAGCAGTACAAAGTTCTAAATTTCTGTATGTTCTCAATGGTGAAAAAAAGAGTATTTCCTCTAAGATCAGAAACAAGACAAAAATGTCTACTTTCGCCACTATGAATAATCACCATAGTTTTTAAAGTCCTAGCCACGGCTATCAGAGAAGACAAAAGGAATCCTCATTGGAAAAGAAGAAAAAACTCTCACTGTTTGCAAAGTCACTCAGTCGTGTCCGACTTTTTGCGACCCCGTGGACTGTAGCCTACCAGACTCCTCTGTCCATGGGATTTTCCAGGCAAGAGTACTGGAGTGGGTTGCCATTTCTTTCTCCAGGGGATCTTCCCAACCCAGGGATCGAACCTTGGTCTCCTGCATTTCAGGCAGACGCTTTAACCTCTGAGCTACCAGGGAAGCCCTGATATTATACATAGAAAATCCTAAAGATCCTACCAGAAAACTACTAGAGCTTATCAATGAATTTGGTGAAGGTGCAGGATATAAAATTAATACACAAAAATCTCTTGCCTTCCTATACACAAACAACAAAAGATCAGAAACAGAAATCAGGGAAACGATCACATTTACCATCTCATCAAAAAGAATAAAATACCTAGGAATAAACCTACCTAAGGACACAAAAGACATGTACTCAGAAAACTATAAGACACTAATGAATGAAATCAAAGATAACACAAACAGATGGATTGGAAGAATCAATATTGTCAAAATGACTATCCTACCTAAAGCAATCTAGATTCAATACAATCCCTATCAAGGCAGGGATGACTGATCTTGCATGTCAGCTCCAACCATCTGTAGGGGCTCCCTGGAGAAATGAGGTATAGAGAAGGACTTCTGAGGTTTCCTTTGGGTTTGCAGGTTTAAGGGCATGATGAAGTATTGACTTCTGCAATTTGCATGGAAGGGGGAGTGACACATATGCTATTTGTGACTCTCTGTTATAAGTGAAAATGGGAAATGATTACCAAAGGTTAGGAAGTACCCTAGTGTTTTCCAGTTAAAAGCTGAAAGGTGAATGCTCCCAAGAATCTTGACTTACTTTTGTTGCCCATATGTCCCCAGCCTGTGATATAGCAATAAGTATCAGGTTCTAAGGACTGATCCGGGCTGGGTAAGCAGACGGGTCGGACATAGCTTGTTTCATTGATATCTTGGCTTAGCTCCACTATGCTGATGTCGTAGTCCACCACCGCTCGACTGTAGCGAGGATGCAGGATGATGGTTTTCACAAGGCGCATCTGCATGAACGTTGATGGGTGGTCTAGGTTATTGATGCCAAACACCACTTTCCAAACGGCAGCATTCTCTCTCCTAAAATGATGATTCAAGAGCTATTGGCACCTTAAACTCAGACTTATCTTTTAAAATTTATATATGATTTTTAAATATTTTTTTTAAATAATTGCTCTTTCCACTCCCATATCCCATGTATTCATATAAAAAGCATTTATATAACCCTTGAGCATTGGTAAATATCGTATTGTTCTGGAAACCAAAACTTGGGCTTCCTAAATGGGGCTGCTCTGGAAAATAACACTTGTTCACTTTGAAAGGGAGACAGAGTAGTTACTTGCTTCATTGAGTGGGGAAGATGATGAAAAGTCATGAAGAATAGACAAGAGAAAAAAAATAAAAGAGAATGAAAATCAGAGGTTAAGTGATCCCTCCAAGGAGGCAGTGCTTCAGAGAAATGTCAAGTTTTCAAGAAAGGTTTCTGAAAATTTCAAGCTAGCAACTTAAAAGGTCACCCACAACTTATAATGGGTAGTCTCAGACGTCACTGTTTTTGAACACTTGACAGCAATGGTCTAATTCCACTTTAAAACACTTTTCCACTTTAAAACACTTTCCCACTTGACTTCGAGGACTCCCCATGCTCCAGAATTTCCTCCTGTCTCTGGGACCTCTTCCTCTCTGTTGCATCCTCCTCCTCTGCTCTCAGTGTCTTCATTGAAGTGACCCAGAGCTCTGCCTTTAAGTCTTCTCATTCTTCACTCGCCCCTTTGAAGAGCTTATCTAGTCACATGACTTTAAATGCCACCCGAATGGCATTTGTAACTTTCAAATGTGTATCTCCAGCTCCATCCTCTCCTTTGAGCTATACAATTCATTCTACACTTATTTGCTATTTACAGCTACCCATTATGTAATATTGGATCATCTCTCTTACACCCAACACTGAATGCATCAGCAAGTCCTCACTGCTCCACTTTCAAATATATCCTGAATCTTGTTTCCCCTTCTGCCACCACTACAATCCTAATCTAAGCTACTCACCTCTCCCAAATAGTGGCCCTTCTTTTACTCTTAACCCCTATAACCCAGTCTCCTCACACAGAGTGACCTTTTAAAAAATAAAATTATATAAAATTTGTTTCCTGTTCATAATTCTTTTCAGATTCTTTTCCACTATAGGTCATTAAAAGATATTGAATTCAGTTTCATGTGCTATACAGTAGGTCCTTGTATAGTCAATACTTGAAAATAACTAAATAGAATATAGCCTTTAAAAATTATGAATTGCTATGTTGTACACCTGAAACTTATACTGTACATCAATTATACCTCAATAAAATTGATATTATTTGAATATATATAATACCCATATAGAGACAAATATAGCTTTATAGATATATAGATATTGTGCTGGGGATTTCAGTAATGAGCAAGAAAGACATGATCCCTGCCTATACAAACTTTAGGATTGAGTGAAGATAAACAGTAAAAGAAACAATTATAATAAAATGCAAAAAGTGCTATGGCATGAATATTACAGGATAATATTACAAAATTGTTTTTCATTAAATAAAACCATCCGTTGCATAACATGTCATTCTTTCTCCTTTTTCTTCCTTCCTTCCCTCGCTCCATCTCCCTGTTCCATTTTTTAGTTTAGAAGAGTAAGCATATGACCATCTGAGAAATTCAACACTCACTCGAGATTCTATTATTTAAGGCATCTGAAATAGAACAATTATTGATCTCAAATGTCTACCTGTTTGATAGCTTCTTACCTCAATTCAAAGCTACTAAATTTTGGTTACAAAAAATATTCATCTATCTGCTTAAATCACAGGTAGTATGACAAACAGTTGAACACTGCAAACTATTTGTAACAAAATGAAATTGAGTAAACTTTACAGACTTGATTGCTATATACAGGTTAATGTAATTCTAACTGTAAAATATGTGTCAGTAAAACTGCTAAATGTTATTATATTCAGTAGCCTCTTGTGACACAAGCTATTGTCATTATGGCATTAATACCCACCAAAAGCAAAAAAAAACCAAAAAACAAAACAGGAAATTCACATACTTCAATATTCAGTAAGGAAATTGTTCTGTTTTCTTTTTTGTTATAAGGGGAAAAATAAAGTCTCTTTAAATCTTTTTTCCAAGTCTGGAAAAAAACAAGGGAAACAATAACCTGTTGTTCAAAAAGGGTACATGAAGTGAGGGAGACGTGTCAGATCAGATCAGTCGCTCAGTCGTGTCCGACTCTTTGCGACCCCATGAATCGCAGCATGCCAGGCCTCCCTGTCCATCACCAACTCCCAGAGTTCACTGAGACGCACGTCCATCAAGTCAGTGATGCCATCCAGCCATCTCATCCTCTGTCGTCCCCTTCTCCTCTTGCCCCCAGTCCCTCCCAGCATCAGAGTCTTTTCCAATGAGTCAACTCTTCCCATGAGGTGGCCAAAGTACTGGAGTTTCAGCTTTAGCATCATTCCTTCCAAAGAAATCCCAGGGCTGATCTCCCTTCAGAATGGACTGGTTGGATCTCCTTGCAGTCCAAGGGACTCTCAAGAGTCTTCTCCAACACCACAGTTCAAAAGCATCAATTCTTCGGCGCTCAGCCTTCTTCACAGTCCAACTCTCACATCCATACATGACCACAGGAAAAACCATAGCCTTGACTAGACGAACCTTTGTTGGCAAAGTAATGTCTCTGCTTTTGAAAATGCCATCTAGGTTGGTCATAACTTTCCTTCCAAGGAGTAAGCGTGTTTTAATTTCATGGCTGCAGTCACCATCTGCAGTGATTTTGGAGCCCAGAAAAAAAATTCTGATACTGTTTCCATTGTTTCCCCATCTATTTCCCATGAAGTGATGGGACCAGATACCATGATCTTCGTTTTCTGAATGTTGAGCTTTAAGCCAACTTTTTCACTCTCCACTTTCACTTTCATCAAGAGGCTTTTGAGTTCCTCTTCACTTTCTGCCATAAGGGTGGTGTCATCTGCATATCTGAGGTCATTGATATTTCTCCTGGCAATCTTGATTCCAGCTTGTGTTTCTTCCAGTCCAGCGTTTCTCATGATGTACTCTGCATAGAAGTTAAATAAACAGGGTGACAATATATAGCCTTGACGTACTCCTTTTCCTGTTTGGAACCAGTCTGTTGTTCCATGTCCAGTTCTAACTGTTGCTTCCTGACCTGCATACAGATTTCCCAAGAGGCAAATCAGGTGGTCTGGTATTCCCATCTCTTTCAGAATTTTCCACAGTTGATTGTGATCCACACAGTCAAAGGCTTTGGCATAGTCAATAAAGCAGAAATAGATGTTTTTCTGGAACTCTCTTGCTTTTTCCATGATCCAGCGGATGTTGGCAATTTGATCTCTGGTTCCTCTGCCTTTTCTAAAACCAGCTTGAACATCAGGAAGTTCACGGTTCACATATTGCTGAAGCCTGGCTTGGAGAATTTTGAGCATTACTTTACTAGCATGTGAGATGAGTGCAATTGTGCAGTAGTTTGAGCATTCTTTGGCATTGCCTTTCTTTGGGATTAGAATGAAAACGGACCTTTTCCAGTCCTGTGGCCACTGCTGAGTTTTCCAAATTTGCTGGCATACTGAGTGCAGCACTTTCACAACATCGTCTTTCAGGATTTGGAATAGCTCAACTGGAATTCCATCACCTCCACTAGCTTTGTTCATAGTGATGCTTCCTAAGGCCCACTTGACTTCACATTGCAGGATGTCTGGCTCTAGGTCAGTGATCACACCATCATTATTATCTGGGTCGTGAAGCTCTTTTTTGTACAGTTCTTCTGTGTATTCTTGCCATCTCTTCTTAATCTGCTTCTGTTAGGTCCATACCATTTCTGTCCTTTATCGAGCCCATCTTTGCATGAATTGTTCCTTTGGTATCTCTGATTTTCTTGAAGAGATCTCTAGTCTTTCCCATTCTGTTGTTTTCCTCTATTTCTTTGCATTGATCACTGAAGAAGGCTTTCTTATCTCTTCTTGCTATTCTTTGGAACTCTGCATTCAGATGTTTATATCTTTCCTTTTGTCCTTTGCTTTTCGCTTCTCTTCTTTTCACAGCTATTTGTAAGGCCTCCCCAGACAGCCATTTTGCTTTTTTGCATTTCTTTTCCATGGGGATGGTCTTGATCCCTGTCTCCTGTACAATGTCACGAACCTCATTCCATAGTTCATCAGGCACACTATCTATCAGATCTAGGCCCTTAAATCTATTTCTCACTTCCACTGTATATTCATAAGGGATTTGATTTAGGTCATACCTGAATGGTCTAGTGGTTTTCCCTACTTTCTTCAATTTAAGTCTGAATTGAGGGAGATGTGTAGAAATGCTATATTAGTATATTAAGTGTGTGCTAGAAAGAATGAGTCACTCCCATCTGGGTAGAAGCAAAAGAGGAAAGAGGACACAGGGCTACATGAAGGCCCCACGAATCTAGTTTCAGTAAAAAGTACCCAGTGGAGAAACACAGGAACAAGCTATGTTCATGTGGTCCTTTTAGTAAAGAGTTAAATTGGGCTACAAAGATGAAAAACCAAGTCGAACAGCTGAAAATCTTCAGCATCAGGGGGATTTTTTTTCTCAGTGCTGTCAGACTTCAAAGCAACAGCAGGAAAAACTGGCCAATACTTAAAGAAGTTTGTACAAAGATCCTCATGCTCTGAGAGTGAGGAAGCAGGCAGACTGAAGCCAGGTGAAAAAATTCACAATAACAATAAAAAATGACTGAGGAAGATGTTAAGAGACATTTTTCTTCTTTAATTCTCGCTCTAGATGGCATTTCATTACCAGAAATTCACATTTAATTTGCTTCATGTTTATACTCCTGTATTAATGATGAATACACATTATAGATAATGTTGAGATAATATGATTTCAACTCCTAATTCTCCAGTGATCACTCTAGAGAGAATACACAACTACTTGTATACTTCAGATACATTATGATGTCCAGGGGAATTTATACAGAATTGAAGGCATGAGGTCTCTGGATACAATAACCAATTTCAGTTTGCAATTTTCCACACTCAACTCTAGCTTAAACATAAACTCACCACATTTGCACTTAATTCAGCTGGCCAGGTTTAGAGATTTTCTTCTATCTTTGCCTCTTCTTAAGAGCACAGAATTTCCCCTTTTTTTAATCCTGAGTTTACTTTGAATAACTTATACTATTTATCCTTTTTCAGAAAATAAAAATATATTTATAATTAATATTTGTGATAGAAATCACTCTGTTTTACAAGACTTACTCCATAAATAGCACAGTCAGATGGTGACTTGGAAGTATTAATGGTTTGAATAGCATCATTGCTGTTCTACAAATCTTAGGAGCCTCTTACTTTTAATATTGCACCTACCCTTGGTAATTTTTTTAAAGAATTCTCTGCAACACACACAGTGAATAGACTTTATAATAGAGTGGCCACAAAGCAAATGCATAAAGGGCTGAGTATAAGTCAATAATAGCGAGTGTCACATCACAAGACTTGCCATCTCCAGGGCCACCTGCCTCTCAGCTCCCACTCACGGCTGTTGCGTTGGAATGTCCAGTGAGACCTGACCTTCAAATTGTTTCAGAGAAGCCAGAGTTCTGGATTTTATGTAAAGCATACATAGTTTGAAGTGCTGACTGAAAGTTTTTAAATGCATCCAAGAAGCAAAAGAGATCAGATCTAGATTCTTCTTTAGTGTGAGATCTCTGTGGTTTCCAAGTATTTCTACATGTCAGTTAAATCATCTTCTCCCCAGTTATGTGGTGTAAATAGGAATGCTTATTCCATTCCAGAGTAGAGAAAGCAGTGACTCAGAGCAGATGAGGGACTCATCTAAAGTCACAGAGATACTAAGTGATGGTAACAGACCAGAAAGCCTTTAAACCTCTAACACAACCTTTATACTAAGCTTCTCTGAAACAAAGAGGAGGGTTCACAGGCATCAGCACAGGAATCAGGTGTCGGCCACAGAGGGGAAAGCATGCACGATGGGTGGAGGCTGGCTGATGAGTGATAGGATGGCAGACATCAGGAAGATACCTTCTCTTTCCTGAGTGTGTCCCCCAGATACGATGGAGATCTAGCCTTCAATGATGAACTTAAAGAAGTGAACAATTCTATCATCCCAGGGGCCAAAACAAGCAAGAGAAGGGGATAGTCAGATACACATCCTAGACCCTGAGAATCAGATTAAAGAATGTTTTGGGTAAAAGGACAATGTGTCCAGAGATTCGTGAAGCAAGTACAGCTAAACAGAGAGGGGAGAGTTTGAGTTCCAAATTCTGAATCAGCTAATAAAGTAAATGTGACAACATATGACTCTCAGAGCTTTGAAATTGGAAAGTTTATCACAGAACAGTGGCACAAAATTGTAGCAACTGTCAAAAAATCTTAGTCATAGAACCCCCTTCCACCGTTGCTGGGAATGTAAATTGGTACAGCCACTAAGTATGGAGGTACCTTAAAAAATGAAAACTAGAGCTACCGT
The DNA here is from genome assembly GCF_027580195.1 of Bos mutus. Taxonomy (NCBI): domain Eukaryota; kingdom Metazoa; phylum Chordata; class Mammalia; order Artiodactyla; family Bovidae; genus Bos; species Bos mutus. The sequence goes on from NC_091622.1 coordinate 66,253,640, forward strand.
ATGATCCTGCAGTCCCACTCCTGGGAATATATCTGGAGAAAACCATAATTTGAAAAGATACATATACCCCAATGTTCATTGACACACTCTTTGTAATAGCCAATACACGGAAGCAACCTAAATGTCCAGTGACAGATGAATGGATAAAGAAATATGAATAATAGTCATAAAAAAGAATGAAATAAAATCATTTGCAGCAATATGGATGAACTGAGAGATTATCATACTAAATCAGACAGAGCTTCTGCACATCAAAGGAAACTATTAGCAAGGTGAAAAGACAGCCTTCAGAATGGGAGAAAATAATAGCAAATGAAGCAACTGACAAACAACTAATCTCAAAAATATATAAGCAACTCCTACAGCTCAACTCCAGAAAAATAAATGACCCAATCAAAAAATGGGCCAAAGAACTAAATAGACATTTCTCCAAAGAAGACATACAGATGGCTAACAAACACATGAAAAGATGCTCAACATCACTCATTATCAGAGAAATGCAAATCAAAACCACTATGAGGTACCATTTCACACCAGTCAGAATGGCTGCGATCCAAAAGTCTACAAATAATAAATGCTGGAGAGGGTGTGGAGAAAAGGGAACCCTCTTACACTGTTGGTGGGAATGCAAACTAGTACAGCCACTATGGAGAACAGTGTGGAGATTCCTTAAAAAACTGGAAATAGAAGTGCCTTATGATCCAGCAATCCCACTGCTTGGCATACACACTGAGGAAACCAGAAGGGAAAGAGACACGTGTACCCCAGTGTTCATCGCAGCACTGTTTATAATAGCCAGGACATGGAAGCAACCTAGATGTCCATCAGCAGATGAATGGATAAGAAAGCAGTGGTACATATACACAATGGAGTATTACTCAGCCATTAAAAAGAATACATTTGAATCAGTTCTAATGAGGTGGATGAAACTGGAGCTTATTATACAGAGTGAAGTAAGCCAGAAGGAAAAACATAAATACAGTATACTAACGCATATATATATGGAATTTAGAAAGATGGTAACAATAACCCGGTGTACGAGACAGCAAAAGAGACACTGATGTATAGAACAGTCTTATGGACTCTGTGGGAGAGGGAGAGGGTGGGAAGATTTGGGAGAATGACATTGAAACATGTAAAATATCGTGTAAGAAACGAGTTGCCAGTCCAGGTTCGATGCACGATACTGGATGCTTGGGGCTAGTGCACTGGGACGACCCAGAGGGATGGTATGGGGAGGGAGGAGGGAGGAGGGTTCAGGATGGGGAACACATGTATACCTGTGGCGGATTCATTTTGATATTTGGCAAAACTAATACAATTATGTAAAGTTTAAAAATAAAATAAAATTAAAATAAATAAATAAATCAGACAGAAAGACAGATATCATATGATACTGCTTATATGTAGAATCTAAAAATAAAGTATACAAATGAATGTATAAACAAAACAGAAATAGACTCACAGACACAGAAAACAAACTTATGGTTACCAAAGGGGGGAATAAGTTAGGAGTTTGGAATTAATATATACACACAACATGTAGAATAGATAACCAACAAGGACGTACTATTTAAGAAGAGAACTATACTCAGTATTTTGTAGTAATCTCTAAGGGAAAAGAATATGAAGAATATGTATATGTATAACTGAATCACTTTGCTGTACATCTGAAACAAACAAAACATTGTAAATTAACTTATTTCAATAAATTTTGTTTTTGGCCATGCTGTGTGGCTTGTGGGATGTTAGTTCCCTGACCAGTGATTGAATCTGGGCCCCTAGAGGTGGAAGAATGGAGTCCTAACCACTGGACCACCAGGGAATTCCTTCAGTTCAGTTCCATTCAGTCACTCAGTTGTGTCTGACTCCTTGGGACCCCATGGACTGCAGCACACCAGGCCTCCCTGTCCATCACCAACTCCCAGAGTTTACTCAAATTCATGTCCGTTGGGTCAGTGATGCCATCCAACCATCTCACCTTCTGTTGTCCCCTTCTCCTCCCGCCTTCAATCTTTCCCAGCATCAGGGTCCTTTCAAATGAGTCAGTTATTTGCAAAAGGTGGCCAAAGTATTGAGTTTCAGCTTCAGCATCAGTCCTTCCAATGAATATTCAGGGCTGATTTCCTTTAGGATGGACTGGTTGGATCTCCTTGCAGTCCAAGGGACTCTCAAGAGTCTTTTCCAACACCACAGTTTAAAAGCATCAATTCTTCTGTGCTCAGCTTTCTTTATAGTCCAACTCTCACATCCATACATGACCACTGGAAAAACCATAGCCTTGACTAGACAGACCTTTGTTGTGAGGGGGGGCTACCCCATGTCCAAGAGCAAAAGGAATTCCTTATACTTCAACAAATCAATCAATAGGGGGGAAAAAAAACAGGAAAAATTAAAATGGTTCTTAGCAAAATAATGTGTGGGAAGAACAAGAAAAGAGGATTTCTATCTGGGTAAATATTTAATATTAGTAGTAAACTATTTGAACTTTCCTTAAAGTTCAAAAAGATCATTAAAAAATTAATATTAAAAGTAAACTATTTGAACTATTTGAACTTTCCTTAAAGTCCAAAAAGCTAAACTATTTGAACTTTCCTTAACTTCTAATACCTTCATTCAAGGAGAATGATCTTCAGAGAACATCCCAGAAGATTCATCTTCCATGTGATAAAACTGTTAAGTGGTTAATACACTGAAGTGTGGAGTTGATGCCTGGTCTAAGACTATGGGAGGAGTCAGTAGTAGATAAGGTAACATTTCTAGTTCCACCATAGACTGGGTGGTTTAAACAACAAACAGTTACATCTCATAGTTGTTGAGGTTAGAAGACAAAGATTAGGACGCTAGCAGGGTCAAGGTCTGATGAAGACTCTCTTCCTTGCTTATAGATGGTGATCTTGATGTATCTTTACAAGGCACAGGGAGAGAGGGCCAACTTTCTTGCTCTTCTAAGGACACTTAGGCCATTCATGGGGTTTTACCTTCATGACCTAATCACCTCTCAGGGGCCACAACTCCTAATACCACCCTCTTGGGGGTTGGATATTAAACATGGGGACACAAATGTGCTGTCCATAACACACCTGGAGAACTAAAATGTTCAGTATCCTAAAGAAGGAGAAGCTGCAAAAAAAAGAGAGAGAGAGAGGTGGGTGGCGGGATAGGTCAGTAACACAAGAATTTTCACTGTTGTTTTAGAAGAAAAGTGAATAAAGTATTTCAAAAAGGATGTAGTCCTCAAATACTGGGGAGGGTTCCAGTAAGTTGGCAACTGAAAATTCACCATTGGATTTGACAAGATGGAAGTCACTGAGGACTTTGGTAAGTGCCATTTCAAGTGACCTTGATGAGAGCGCAACCGCAGGGACCTGAGGTGAGTATAGGAAGCGTAGGAGTGGAGACAGCGACTGCAGGAAACCCTGAGGAGTTTTACTGTGAATAATAGCTGAAATGTGGCAATAATTGAAGAAGGATGTGAAGTCAAGAGAAGGAGGTTTAAGTTGGAATACTGAGACATGTTTGCTGAAGCGAATGATCCAGCAAAAGGAAAGAAACTGATAAAAAAAACAGCAGTGATAATTTGAAAAACTGTCTTTGGAAAGATGAATGGAAATGTGGTTATCTTTAAATAGGAGCAAGGACACATCCTCCACCATTACTCAAGAGAAAGGAGGGAACATGGCCACTGGCATAGACACCTTGTTGGGATTAGGGATGCAGCAAGGCCAAAGATATAATGATGTCTGTTTTCTCATAAAGAGTGAGATGAGACCAGTGGAGGGTGAAGGACATTTGGGGAGAGAGGAGACGATGTCAAATAATTGAGAATGGAAAAGTGGCTTTACTGTGAACATATATTGATGGGTACCACGTTGTTAGATGCACATTTGAGATTCATGATCATACATTTGACACGAGCTTAGGTAGCAGTCAGGTGTGTGATATTCTCCAGCGATGGCCAGCTGTTTGGCTACAGGTGCAGAGTATGTGAATAGGTAGCTGCAAGACTAGAAGAAACAATAACTGCAAAGGTTGGAAGTGGGAGAACTCTTTAATGAGTTTCTGCAAGCCCCAGAAATGATAGGGATTGGCCCAAAGTTTAGGCCACCTGCTTGCCTAGATCCTAGACCCAGACATCTGCCACTGGAGTGGGTAGAATGCAGAGAATGCCTCTTTAGGGACAGACAAGTTGGGAGCATGGAGTCAGGTTGGGGTCACCACCATTGCTCACTCTCTGGTGATGCTGGAAAACGGCACCCCAGGAGACGTATGGATCCCAAATGGAGAATTCCTGTTTTAGTGGACATCAGTACTTGATGGGAATGGGTCAAATCTCTCAAGGTGACAGAATGGAAAGAACAGACTGTAAATGACTAGCATAGTTTATAAGTACCTAGAAGATAAAGAAGTGACCATGAGGACACCATGTGGGCTCAGTAATAAAAAGTCAGACCCAGCCATTCACTTCTTTTCCTGATTGTATTAAAACACTGTTAGATCAGTACAGGTGGGTGAGCACAAGGGTTTTGTTCTATGGGGAATGAGAAAGAGAGCTGTCCAGAAATAGGTGAAAACATTATTGAGTACTATTAAGAGTCCAGTGGGTGCTGAAAGTCAGACATGACACTAAACTGCATCGTTGGGTAAATGTTCTCAGTTCTAAAGAGCATAGGATTGAAAATGTGCTATTCACATTGACTCTTAGTTAGAGGTCCACCTGATGTGTATGGCAGAAAGATGTAGGGGTAAAGAAGCTGAAGGTCCTAATGGGAGGACTGAATGATACCAGGGTACTAGGTTAGCTGGGGAAAGAAAGAAAAAAGATGAGGAAGAGGCAGAGGACTGAGATAATAGGAGACATACAAATAAGCAAATGCAAGTCTTGGAGTAAAGAATTGGTGTGGTAGAAATCAAGATTTGGGTTACCAGGCAGGGTTAAGGGTTGTGATCATATAGTGAAAGGATAGTTTTTCATGCAGGTTTCCTGGAGAGGAATCAGACACTTCTGAAAATTATGAGTTGTGTGCCAGCCTAAGAAGTTCATCCTTTAGCCTTTTGGAGATGGAATAAGGGAGGAAAATTGCTTGTTAAATTACCCCTGAAACTCAATGTCTTTCTTCCTTAGAACTGTGGAAGTTAAATTGTTATTAGGGCATCTGGGACTTCATCTAATCAACTTAGTACCTCAAGTTTTTAATTTTCCTTTGGGATTTTTAAATACTTCTCCATGGAAGAGCAAGACAACCTTGCCTTTGTTCCCCCCATGAATATAATTAAAAGAGACAGGCTTGCAAAGACCTACTGATGGGTCACACTGGGCCCTGCCAAAGTATGGGATCAGGATATGAAGCAAATCCCATTAATTATAGCAATCAATGATTCCTCCAGAGAGTAAGGCTTACAATTAGAGGTTTTCAAAAACTTTCGAGGCCACTGGAGAGACTGTAAAATAGAATCAAATAGATCAGCACCCATTCAAGCAAAGACTTGCTTGATACTGGGCAATTTCTAACTTTGTATGGATAGGCCAGGCCCCACTCGACAGTTCTGTGAAATTCAGTTCCATAAAATTTCATCAGGGCCTTTGATAGAATATCCATGTCCTTAATTATAAACACATATTTCTTTTCTATTGCAAGGTTCCTCCTTAACTTCACAGATGTATCAGTGGATCTGACATAAAGAGGAAATTCGGATACCACATATGGGAATGACAAAAGTGGCATGTGAACTGAGTGAACTAGCGCATAAAGGGTGTTGTTCCTTTAAAGAGCTGTTGGATTTGTTTAGGTAATCACCTTTTGATGAATGCACTTGCTAGCACAATCTTCTGCTTATCAAGGAGTTATAAATCAGAACTGGAAAAGACATCTGGAAACATCTGGCCCCTTCCAAAGCAATAACATTCCAGTGTATTTCCTGACATACTACACAGACTCTTCCTATCATTTGGTGTCGCTCTTACACACTAAAAGTTCTCAAGAGGAGGTTCTGGTTGGACTTTTTACATTATATTTTCCCCAAAAGAGCAATCAAATAGCTAGACATACACGTTTCCCTTTTATACTCAATTCTTATGTTATATTCTAATTATTTGTTTAGATGTCTGTCTCCTCACTGGCTTAGAATTTCAAGAAATTAAAGATGTGTTCATTTCTTTAACCCCCACCTGAAGATGAATATATGTTCTGGGACTCTATCCTGTAGAAACAAGGGTACTAATAGGTGAGTAGCTTTGTATAAGAAGATGTATTAAGTGTTGTTAAAATGAGAGTAAACTGGAACTAACGTGAATGTCCATCAACTCAGGAATAATATTAATAGAAAAAGTTATTGTGAGTCTCTGTGATGGAGTGTCATTTAGCTTTGAAGAAGAATGAGCTTGCGCTGCATCCATTGACTTGAAGGGGATGTCCATGATGTACTGCCACATGAGAAAATCAATCAGCAAACAAAAGTACAGAGTACGATTTCAAATTGTAAAAATAAACGACACCCTGTGAAAAACAGGTGTTTATATCTGTGGAGGAACAATCGCTAGGGGTTACCTTGAGGATGATGAGAAAGTATAAGACAGAGTGTGTGGAAGGAGATAAAAATAGTCTAGCAAAATGCAAAAATATGCCATAATGCTAAGGGAAAAGTCAGAATGCATGTTTATAGTAATAATATATTAAAAATAAATATTTACCTTTATTGATGTCTTCATTGGTATCTGGCATAATTCTTAAGGCATTACAGAGACTATTTCAGCTGATGCCTCCACCAACACTGTGAGGTCAGGATTGTTATTTTCCTCATTTCACAGATGAGGAAACTGTAGCCCAGAGAAGTTTATAAATTGACCCATGGTCATACAGTAAATAGCAAAGCTGAGGAAATCCCCAGTGGCTCAGTGGTAAAGAATCTGCCTGCAATGCAGGAGACACAGGAGACAAGGGTTCAGTCCCTGGGTCAGGAAGATCCTCTGGAGAAGGATACGGCAACCCACTCCAGTATTCTTGCCAGGAAAATCCTATGGACAGAGCAGCCTAATGGACTACAGTCCAGCCATAGAGTCACAAAGAGTGGGGCACGAATGAGTGATTGAGCATAGCACTGAGCACAGAGGAAAAATAATAATAGACAAATAGGCAAAAAAATGAAACTGCATTTTTTCCCTACAAATTAGCCTGGTTAAATGACAATAACCAATTTAATGAAGTGATAGAATTGTGAGTTTTTTAAAAAATATTTGTTATTATTTATTATTGCCATGCTGTGCTTAGTCACTCAGTCATGTCCGACTCTTTGCAACCTCATGGACTGCCAGGCTTTTCTGTCCATGGGGATTCTCCAGGCAAGAATACTTTTAAATAAAGTAAAATTATTAAAAATAAAGGGAAGAAATGGGAAGGACGGTGGTTTTTAAAACAAGTCCTCAAATACTTTGCCATTCCTCTCTGAGAGAAGAGCTCCATGTTTGGGCCCTTTGAATGTGGGTGGGGCTGTGACAGCTCTCATCAACCCCATAGCAGAAGGGGGTTGTGTGTCTTTGGTGGCTGGATCAAAAACGGTGACACAGCTTCCTCCTGGCTTCCTGTTTTGGGACTCTTGCTCTGGGGAATGCTAGCCACCAAGCTGTGAGTCCTACTTGGAGAGAAACAAAGGCCCCTGCCAACAGGTACAATCTACTCCCGGATTTCAGATGGCTCCAGCCCCAGAACCTTAGAACCTTCCAGCAGAAGCCCCTGACATTGCCAAGCAGAGACAAACCACGAGCTATGTCCTGTCTGGATGTCTAACTTCCAGAATCCTCCATGGGCATAAAACATGGTTGGATTTCATCGTTGTTACTACTGTTGTTATTGCTTGGTTAGGGCTTTTTTTGCTCAGAAATTATATAATAACAATCTAAACCAACAAGGACCTTCTTCAGGGATGTTTGTCAATCTGGCATAGATTTCCCCTTGGTCTTATTTTTCTGCTCCCCTTAGGTATATTTTGATGATTAATTTTATGTGCCAACTGGCTGGACCATGGTGCCCCAACATTTGGCAGACCACCCTCCCTAATGTGGGTGGGCCTTACCAGATCAGTTGGAGACCTTCATAGAACAAAGACTGATTCCCTCCCAAAGCAAGACAGAGTCGCTAGCCAGCACACTGCCTTTGGACTTTTACTGCAGCTCTTACCCGAGCCTCCAGCATGTCTGCCATCCCTTCACACTGTACATTCACCAAATCTCCAGTAACATTTGCCGATTCCCTGAAAACTCTTTCTCTCACTGGTCTGTTTCTCTGGGCAACCCTGACTAATACACATATTTTTTCTTTTACTCTGCTTCCCAAACTCCTCACCAATTCCTCTAGCCTCCTAATGTCACTATGCTGCTGCTGCTGCTGCTAAGTTGCTTCAGTCGTGTCCGACTCTGTGCGACCCCATGGACTGCAGCCTACCAGGCTTATCCGTCCATGGGATTCTCCAGGCAAGAACACTGGAGTGGGCTGCCATTGCCTTCTCCAATGCATGAAAGTGGAAAGTGAAAGTGAAGTCACTCAGTCGTGTCTGACTCTTAGCTACCCCATGGACTGCAGCCTACCAGGCTCCTCCATCCATGGGATTTTCCAGGCAACAGTACTGGAGTGGGGTGCCATTGCCTTCTCCCAATGTCACTATAGCATCCAAGTAAATCCCCACTGTTTAATTTCATATGCATTTGATGTCTTTAAGAGGGCTAGAAAAGAGACTAATGCTGGCTGAAGAGTCAGTCTTCTTTACTTCCTCCTGCCCCTCCCTCTTCAGGACATAAATCATGATTAATACACATCTATTGCCAATAAATGAGCATGATAACACCAAAGGCAGAAAAATCTAAGCAGACAAAGGCCAGGGAAGGAGATCAACTGTGACTTCTGCATTGAATTACGGAATGACATATGCCATTAAGAATGCCCAAATGACAAAAGATCAGATCCAGGCAAAGCAAAAGAAAAGGTGCAGCTTACCCCTCGAAGCAGTGGGCGACCGTCAGAACCCATTTCTTGGCAATGAGGACACAACCACAAATGTGCCCACTGGGTTCACTCTGCAGGGAACACTGCCAGGGCCACCTTCCTGGGCGACTCGTCCGACCCCCTAGAATCCTCTTGTTCATTCGGGCAGCAGGGCGGCGCCCACAGTCTGCCAAGGAGCAGGACAGAGGACAGACAGATGTGACTCATCGCTAAACCCAACTGGATGCCTGCATCTTGGCTGTCATGTACACGAGATCATTTTTCCCCCAAGCCAATCCAGTTAGGTTCATATACCATTGTTATACCACAAATTCTCTCACCTTGTTTAGTACACAGAAGAGAAATCTTACTTCTGCTGTAACAGGACTGCCTAGATTTGGAAACAAAAAAATGGCATAATATTAAGTTACGTATTTATTGTTTACTTCAAACACTTTACCAGTGGAAAGGAAAACACACGTTGTACTTAAGACAGGAACTCTCAAGGCAGGGCTGTGGTCAGCTATCACTTTGGGGTGGGGGTATAGGAAGGATGTACTTTTTTAGTGTATTTAACATCATGATAATTTCACATTTGTGGGAAGAGAAACTACAGTTAGCCAGGTTTCTCCTATCACCTTAGCTGTTTGCACCACCCAGAATATAAACTCAATGATTTTCAAAGTAGGGAGAGGAAAAGGAAAGGAACTAGACTGCTTCTCAGAATGTGTGATGAGGAGGGAGAATGTCAGATTTTTATGCTTATGGAGAGGGCATGTATGTCCAAAAGAAACTGAGAAATGGTTTGAGAGAAATAATGTATTACTTCAAAAAGGTAGAGAACAGACAAAGGAACTGAATATTTAGACTAGAAGAGAATCTTGTAGAGACTTTATTACCTTTTAAAAAACTGTAGTTGATTTACAATATTGTGTTAGTTTCAAGTATACAGCACTGTAATTCAGTTATTTTTCTGATTATATTCCATTATAGCTTATGATAAGATGTTGAATATAATCCCTCATGCTATACAGTAGATCTTTGTTGCTTATCTGTTTTATGTACAGTAGTTTGTACCTATTAATCCCATATTCCTAATTTGTCTCTCCCTGCTTCCCTTTCACCTTTGGTAACCATACATTTGTTTTCTATGTTGCTGAGAACTTTCAGTGTTAAACTACGTATCTATGATTAGCTGACAGGAAGAAGGGGGATTAAATCCATGCCATGTTACTCTAGGTGGCAGGATCAGAATCAATAGGTGGAACTTATAGAAACAGTGCATTCAGGAAAGCAAAGCTTTTTAAAAATCAGAGTTAAATTTTGAAGGAAAACACATGGCCATGTTTAAGCATCTATCAATGTGGCTGCACAGGAGAATTCAGTTCAGGGTGTGATAAGTTTATATCACAAGGTTCTCTGCTAAGCATTTATTCTACAATGCAAATTTAAAGGAAAAAAAACAACACTTTGAGGCTATCAAATATACTAGGATGTGCGTAGAATCCTTGATCTGTCAGGAAAAACAAAAACCCTAAGTATTAATTTCCACATTCCTTTTTGAAGACCTGCTATATTTTCTTTTGTTGCTAAATTTGCATGTGGATCTATGTGTACAATAAATTATATAATACAGAAAAAGCACATATACGTTTTACCTTCCCATAACCTGAAGTCCTATCTCCTCCTCACTCTCGTCTCATTATCCTTAGTTTCTTTGTAGCACTTCCAAATATGTGAAATTCATTGTTTGTTATTGCTTATACTCTCTCTTCTCACCTCTAAAGTGTATGTTTCCTGAGACCAGGGTTTTTGTCCCCCTTATCACTTCTACATCCCCTCAGAGCTCAACAATAAACCTGGCATAGAAAAGATAGCAATGATTAGCTGTTATCTATTAGATCTTAAAATCATAGCTTTTAGGAATAGGGAAAGATCGAAGACTATCTATCTGTCTTAACTCTTTTATTTTAAAAGGAAATTGAGGTTGTGTGGGATCACACATCTAGGTAGTAAGGCAGGACTAGAATTAAATCACTGACTCCTCATTTCAAGTGACTTTATCTATCTATCCATCTACCTATCTATCTATCTACCGACCTAGAAGGGCTTTCCTGGAAGTTCCAGTTTGGGAGAACAAACCACTCTGTTGGAAGATTCAGGTCATTGTTTTGGAGAAGGTGCTTCAGTTGACAGAAGCAGAAATTTTCAGAAATTTGGTCACAGTTTTGTCTATAGGGAAAATGTCAAGACATCTAAAGAAAAATGACCCACCTTTTAATTTTCTTCTTTGAAATTCTTAAGAGGTGGTTTCCCTAGCACTAATTAAAAGCTTTGGAGTCACAAAAACTTGGTTTGAGTTCAGAGAATAGCACTTACCATTTGTGGGCTGTGAATCTGAGCAAGTTTTATGTAAATATTCTATAGCTATGCCCCTATAATGTCATAATCACTAGATGTGTTGCAGGGGGAAAGACAGGCGGAGAGGCCCCGCGGACAGACCGAGAAGAGCGGACGCGCTCACCGGAAACGCCCGTCCCTCATCCGGCACCGCTTAGGCTCGGCCCAGGAGAGCACGACCACACCACATCCATCAGTTGCACTTTCATGCTCCTATAATGTCATAATCACTAAATGTGTTAATTCCCTCAATGTATCTTTCTCCTGCACCCCTGCTCATAGATGAGGGAGCAACGCTTTTTAACATTCCACGATTTTTTTTTAGGGGAATTTTTTCAGAAGTGAATTTTCAAGGTTACTTGATTACAATTTCTTTGTGTGTGTGTTTTTTTCTCAGACTTTCCGAGTTTTATCAGCTGTCATTACTTCAATTTCTTCTGTTAACTAGTTCCATGTAGCATCTGTAGGAAGTGTAGACATTAAGAACTTATTTCAAACAGGATGTGAAAAAACACTCTAAGATTAGAACCCGAGCTCCTCATCCTACACTATGATAGTTTCTGTAATCGTAATTTAAAAACGCAGTTAGCCAAAAGAAAAAGATGTAAGTCTACAAAGAAGGAAAAAAGCCAAATGATGTTGAAATACAAATGTCCTTAGGTAGTCTATGGAAGTTCCTCTTTGATGTGACACATTTAGAATACCTTAGATTTGAAACAGAAGCAGGGCCTTGATGATAGACCTTTGCTCCATAATCCACTCTACACAGCTCTAGTAATGGGTTGTCTTACCCTTTTACCAGTAGTTCGTGCAAAGTTGTTGCATTAAGGCTCTCCCAGTTGGAGTGTAATGTAAGCCACTGTTGGTCTTGCTCCTGTTCCTCTATCAATTTGGTCATAGATGGTTCCCTAATAGAAAGACAAATACCAGATAAATATTCTAGTGCAATGATCTTTGACCAAGCAATATCATTATTGAGCACTTACTTCTGCCTGCCAAAGTAGAAGATGTGGGCTCGATCTCTGGGTCAGGAAGATCCCCTGTAGAAGGAAATGGCAACCCACTCCAGTATTCTTGCCTGGAGAATTCCAGGGACAGAGGAGCCTGGGGGGCTATGTCCATGAGGTCATAAAGGAGTCAGATAAGACTTAGCAACTAAACAACAACAATAACAACTCTTACAAAAAAGAAGCATTAAATTAATAGTCAATATTTCAAGAGGGGGATTAGTATTCAAAAAAGTTTGCTATGGAATGTGATCAGCAAGAGAAGTTACTAAAAGTATCCTGAAGCAATAAAGATCCACAATGTTATAGCTATTTTAGTCACTCTCTGCGGAAATGTATTTGTACATCTGAGGTGTTGGAATTCTAACATATGCCATGTAAAAGCCAATACCTGAAAAACAAGAGCAAGTTTTGGAAGGAATCAAAAGTAAATAAAATTTAATTGCCTGGAGTATTTTTCATCTTTTCTTATCTAGTATAATCTTACAATAAAGCAATATCTTACAATAAGTAATAAGTAGAGAAAATCAATGGCTATTTAGTGTCTGTTTAGACAGTATAAAATTGTAAGTGGGATTTTTTCAACATACTGCAAAATATTTATGCAGTAAAAATTAGGAAGGACTCTAGGAAGCAGAGATAGTGGTGAGCATCATTTTGCTGTTTACCTATATTCTCACTCAGCTTCCACCACTACTCTGCTTTGAATGCCTCATTCAGGTATCACATAAATACAATTGGCCTGTAGCCAAGCTTTAAAATTTTAAGTTTCCAAACTGTTTGGGTTTTTATGTAAAATATCCTATACTTCAAGAAATAGTTGGTTCACTTAGGCAATCCATATTTGAAGAAAATCTTTTGGATCTTTTTCACCTGATGCTATCATGGGTCGATGAGGTGGTGGAATTCATTTTAGACAGGAGGAAGGAGGGTTCCTTCTGAATCTGGAAGAAAGTAGGAGAGAAGGAAATAGGTACTTGGATTTGGAGATGGGGAGAGAATTCAAGAGAGTTCATGAGAGAATGCAAATCAGATAATCAGATGAGTTCAGTTCAGTTCAGTCCCCCAGTTGTATCCAACTCTTGTGACCCCATGGACTGCAGCATGCCAGGCTTCTCTGTCCATCACCAACTCCAGGAGTTTATCCAAACTCATGTCCATTGAGTCAGTGATGCCATCCAACCATGCTTATCCCCTTCTCCTCCCACCTTCAATCTTTCCCAGCATCAAGGTCTTTTCAAATGAGTCAGTTTTTTGCATCAGTTGGGCAAAGTATTGGAGTTTCAGCTTCAGCATCAGTCCTTCCAATGAATATTCAGGACTGATTTCCTTTAGGATGGACTGATTAGATCTCCTTGCAGTCCAAGGGACTGTCAAGAGTCTTCTCCAACAACACAGTTCAAAAGCATCAATACTTTGGTGCTCAGCTTTCTTTTATAGTCCATCTCTCACATCCATACATGACTACTGGGAAAACCATAGCTTTGACTAGACAGATCTTTGTTGACAAAGTAATGTCTCTGCTTTTTAATATGCTGCTAGGTTGGTCATAACTTTTCTTTCAAGGAGTAAGCATCTTTTAATTTCATGGCTGCAGTCACCGTCTGCAGTGCTTTTGGAGCCCAAGAAAATAAAGGCTGTCACTGTTTCCCCATCTATTTTCCATGAAGTGATGGGACCAGATGCCATGATCTTAGTTTTCTGAATGTTGAGTTTTAAGCCAACTTTACACTCTCCTCTTTCACTTTCATCAAGAGGTTCTTTAGTTCTTCCTTACTTTCCGCAATAAGGATGTTGTCATCTGCATATCTGAGGTTACTGATATTCCTCCTGGTAATCTTGATTCCAGCTTCTGCTTCATCCAGTTCAGCATTTTGCATGATGTACTCTGCATATAAGTTAAATAAGAACGATGACAATATACATCCTTGATATACTCCTTTCCCAATTTGGAACGAGTCAGTTGTTTCATGTCCAGTTCTAACTCTTGCTTCTTGATCTACAAACAGATTTCACATGAGGCAATTCACGCGGTCTGGTATTCCCAACTCTTTAAGTATTTTCCACAGTGTATTGTGATCCACAAAGTCTAATGCTTTGGCACAGTCAATAAAGCAGAAGTAGATGTTTTTCTGGAACTCTCTTGCTTTTTCAATGACCCAATGGATGTTGGCAATTTGATCTCTGGTTCCTCTGCCTTTATTAAATCCAGCTTGAACATCTGGAAGTTCACAGTTCATGTACTGTTGAAGCCTGACTTGAAGAACTTTGAGCATTCCTTTACTAATGTGTGAGATGAGTGCAATTGTGCAGTAGTTTGAGCATTCTTTGGCATTGCCTTTCTTTGGGATTGGAATGAAAACTGACCTTTTCCAGTCCTGTGGCCATTGCTGTGTTTTCCAAATTTGCCAACATATTGAGTGCAGCACTTTCACAGCATCATCTTTTAGGATTTGAAATAGCTCAACTGGAATTCCATCACCTCCACTAGCTTTGTTTTTAGTGATGCTTCCTAAGGCCCACTTGACTTCACATTCCAGGATGGCTGGCTCTAGGTGAGTGATCGTACCATCATGGTTATCTGTATCATGAAGATCTTTTTTGCATAGTTCTTCTGTGTATTTTTGCCACCTCTTCTTAATATCTTCTGCTTCTGTTAGGTCCATACCATTTCTGTTCTTTATTGTGCCCATCTCTGCATGAAATGTTCCCTTGGTATCTCTGATTTTCTTGAAGAGATCTCTAGTATTTCCCATTCTACTGTTTTCCTCTATTTCTTAGCACTAATCACTGAGGAAGGCTTTCTTATTTCTCCTTGCTATTCTTTGGAATTCTGCATTCAAATGGACATAGATTTCCTTTTCTCCTTTGACTTTTGCTTGTCTTTCTTTTCATAGCTATTTGTAAGGACTCCTCAGACAACCATTTTGCCTTTTTGCATTTCTTTTTCTTGGGGATGGTCTTGATCACGGCTTCCTGTACAATGTCATGAACCTCCATCCACAGTTCTTCAGGCACTCTGTCTATCAGATCTAATCCCTTGAATCTATTTGTCACTTCTACTGTATAATCGTAAGGAAATTTATTTAGGTCATACCTGAATGGTCTAGTGGTTTTCCCTACTTTCTTCAATTTAAGTCTGAATTTGGCAATAAGGAGTTCATGATCTGAGCCACAGTCAGCTCCCAGTCTTGTTTTTGCTGACTGTATAGAGCTTCTCCATCTTTGGCTGCAAAGAACACAATCAATCTGATTTCGCTGTTGGCCATCTGGTGATACCCATGTGTAGAGTCTTCTCTTGTGTTGTTGGAAGAGGGTGTTTGCTATGACCAGTGCATTTTCTTGGCAAAAGTCTATTAGCCTTTGCCCTGCTTCACTCTGTACTCCAAGACCAAATTTGTCTGTTACTCCAGGTATTTCTTGACTTACTACTTTTGCATTCTGGTCCCCTATAATGAAAAGGACATCTTTTTCTGGGGTTAATTCTAGAAGGTCTTGTAGGTCTTCATCAGCTCAGTTCAGTTCAGTCACTCAGTCATGTCCGACTCTTTGCAGCCCTATGAATCACAGCACCCCAGGTCTCCCTGTCCATCACCAACTCCCAGAGTTTACTCAAACTCATGTCCATCAAGTCAGTGATGCCATATAGCCATCTCATCCTCTGTCGTCCCCTTCTCCTCCTGCCCCCAATCCCTCCCAACATCAGGGTCTTTTCCAATGAGTCAACTCTTCACATGAGGTGGCCAAAGTACTGGAGTTTCAGCTTCAGCATCAGTCCTTCCAATCAACACCCAGGACTGGTCTCCTTTAGGATGGACTGGTTGGATCTCCTTGCAGTCCAAGGGACTCTCAAGAGTCTTCTTCAACACCACAGTTCAAAAGCATCAATTCTTCGGTGCTCAGCTCTCTTCACAGTCTGACTCTCACATCCATACATGACCACAGGAAAAACCATAGCCTTGACTAGATGGACCTTTGTTGGCAAAATAGTGTCTCTGCTTTTTTTTTTTTTTTTTTTCATATTGGATTTATTTATTTTGGAGGGACTGGTTATTTCAAAAAAACATTTATCAATTTTCAGTATCAAAACAGTTACACTATTGGTTTTTTTTCTCCCAATTGGTCCCCAAAGAGACCACACCAAAGGAGAGAACATTTTAAGCCAATTAAGCTGCAGGATGCACCCCTAACAGACCTCACTGAAACCTCATCAAAAAAGGGGGATTGGGTAGGGAAAGAAACTTTAAAAGATCAGCACACTGCTAGCCCACAGACTGTAGAGAGCTCTCACAGGCAGAGGGGTGACCAGTTTGCCTCAACCCCAAAGAAGCAAAGTTCCAAAATATAAAAATTTACAAGTTTTGTACATACGCTTTTCAAGATTTCTCCAGCACTAACCAATACAAAGCACAGTGAGATGGCACTTTTAGAGACAGCAGCTTCAGACCCAGAAAAGGGTGATGAGATGAGTTTCATATGGCTAAATCAGTGGCAAAACATAATTTTCTTTCCTTTCTTTCAAGGAGGCAGGAGAGCAAATAAGTGGTCACTTCAATATAAGGGGCACATGATCCATTCTGTGAGCAGTTGGGAACAGGGTAGAGCTGGGACAAGGATTTGGTCTCAGAGGTTTTACCATCTTAATTGTTTGGTCACTTCTGATGAAAAAAAAAAAAAAAGTTGTCCAAAGATACCGTAAAGCTGAAAACCTGAACAGCACTTTTTTTTTTTTTTTTTTTTTAACTCCTTCTGGAATCATCTTTCTGCTTTGGCAGGTACTTTTTTACAGGGCAATGAGGTTTCCCCAAATGGAGCCTTTCTCTGGGCTGCTAGGCTCTCAGTAAGGCAGGCCCAAACCTTTTCCCTTTCTCTCTGGAGAAGGCAATATGCATTAAGCTGAAATGTTACCTTCCAAAAGTGAGAAAGGGATTAGACTGCTGCTTCAGTTCTACGAAATTATCTGGAATGTTTTTTTACAAATGGTTGTAACATCAAGAACATAAAAGGTAATTACAAAATGTGTACATCACAACATGCTTTTAAAGACACTTTGCATTGTGCTCACATTCCCTTAAACGTTGTTCCCAAAGGTGCTCAGCCTCTAGCCCAACTGGAATCTCTGGGAGAGGCAGAGACTGTTTTGAAAAGGACACAGGAGTAGGGGGGTGGGAGAGGTGGCGAAAGGAGAAAGCAGCCTTCCAGTTAAAGATCAGCCCTCCGTT
The DNA here is from genome assembly GCF_027580195.1 of Bos mutus. Taxonomy (NCBI): domain Eukaryota; kingdom Metazoa; phylum Chordata; class Mammalia; order Artiodactyla; family Bovidae; genus Bos; species Bos mutus. Next base: position 66,271,244 of record NC_091622.1, read on the forward strand.
TAAAGGTCAGCTTCGGGCAGGCTGGCCCCAGTGGAGTCGGAGTTGGGGTGAGAGGGAGGAGCAGCGGCAGGGCGGGGCTGGGGTGCTCTACATTTTATTCAGGTCAAGCAGAGTCTGGTTCAGCATCCTTTGTGTACAGAGGTCCTCCTCTTTGGTGCATTTCAGTTTATCTTCCAAATCAATTGTCTTTTCCAGCTTGGCTACTGATCTCTCAGCAAACTCAGCACGAGTCTCTGCCTCCTTGAGTTTATCGGTAAGAATCTTTATCTCTTCCTCATATTTGTCTTCCTTTTGAGAGTACTTTTCTTCAGCAGCACTCAGACACTTCAGGTGCTGGTCCATCAGTCTGATTTGCTCACCCGTCTTTCGGCAACGGGACTCTGCCAGCTCCGCTCGCTCCTCTGTGCGCTCCAAGTCTCCCTCAATAATCACCAACTTGCGAGCCACCTCTTCATACTTCCTGTGTGCCTCTTCTGCAATGTGCTTAGCTTCTTTGAGTTGGATTTCCTGAAGTTCCATTTTTTCTTCATCTTTTAAGGCTTGGTTTTCAATAACCTTCATAACTCTCTCGCTCTCATCAGCAGCTTTCTCAGCTTCCTCCAGCTTTTGCAGCTCAGTGGCCAGGCGCTCTTGAGCTCGGTTCAGCTCCTCTTCAACCAGCTGGATCCTACGGTTTAAGGAGACCACTTCAGCCTCAGCCTGTTCTCGGGCCCATCTTTCTCCCTCCACTTTCTGCTGGAGGCACTTGGCCCTCTCCTCTGCATCATCGGCCTGCTGCTGCAGAACCTGGATCTTGCACTTCATTGCCTCGGTGACGGCGATTGCGGCCATGACAGTGGTCCCGGCCATGGTCCCCACCCAGCTCCTGCTTGCCTTCGGGTTCCTGCCTCCTCCGCTCGGCGTTGCAGCCGCTTGGTTCCTGCAGGGTTGAACTTGTGGCCCACACTAGGCGAAGAGCATGAGCAGTCGAGGCTGACAGTAGGAAGCTTGGGATCTCTGCTTTTTAATATGCTATCTAAGTTGGTCATAACTATCCTTCCAAGGAGTAAGCGTCTTTTAATTTCATGGCTGCAATCACCATCTGCAGTGATTTTGGAGCCCCCCAAAATAAAGTCTGACACTGTTTTCACTGTTTCCCCATCTATATCCCATGAAGTGATGGGACCAGATGCCATGATCTCAGTTTTCTGAATGTTGAGCTTTAAGCCAACTTTTTCACTCTCCTCTTTCACTTTCATCAAGAGGCTTTTTAGTTCCTCTTCACTTTCTGCCATAAGGGTTGTGTCATCTGCATATCTGAGGTTATTGATATTTCTCCTGGCAATCTTGATTCCAACTTGTGCTTCTGCCAGCCCAGCGTTTCTCATGATGTACTCTGCATATAAGTTAAATAAGCAGGGTGACAATATACAGCCTTGACGTACTCCTTTTCCTATTTGGAACCAGTCTGTTGTTCCATGTTCTGTTCTAACCTGCTTCCTGACTTGCATATAGATTTCTCAAGAGGCAGGTCAGGTGGTCTGGTATTCCCATCTCTTTCAGAATTTTCCACAGTTCAAGTTCAGCTGCTTCAGCATTACTTGTCAGGGCATAGACTTGGATTACTGTGATATCGAACGGTTTGCCTTGGAATCGAACAGAGATCATTCTGTCATTTTTGAGATTGCATTCAAATACTGCATTTTTGACTTTTCTGTTGACTATGATGGCTACTCCATTTCTTCTATGGGATTCTTGCCTACCATAGTAGATATAATGAGTTAAATTCACCCTTTCCAATCCATTTTAGTTTGCTGATTCCTAAAATGTTGACGTTCACTCTTGCCATCTCCTGTTTGACCACTTCCAATTTGCCTTGATTCATGGACCTAACATTCCTGGTTCCTAGGCAATATTGCTCTTTATAGCATCAGAGAGGTTAAAACGTCTGCCACCAATGTGGGAGACCCCTGGGTCGGGAAGATCCCCTGGAGATGGAAATGATAACCCACTCCAGTATTCTTGCCTGGAGAATCCCACGGACAGAGAAGCCTGGTAGGCTACAGTCCATGAGGTTGCAAAGAGTCAGACATGACTGAGTGACTTCACTTCACTTTACTTCCATCACCAGTCACATCCACAACTGGGTGTTGTTTTTGCTTTGGCTCCATCCCTTCCTTCTTTCTGGAGTTATTTCTCCACTGATCTCCAGTAGCATACTGGGCACCTACCGACCTGGGGAGTTCATCTTTCTGTGTCCTATCTTTTTGCCTTTCCATACTGTTCATGTTTGGGTGTCTCCTGAGGAGGTACAGGTCAGCAGTGGACTGCTGCAGGAGCAGGGGCTCTGGGTGCAGTAGACATGGGCATAGCATAAGACCTCTTGGAGGAGGTCTCCACTGACCCCACCAAAGAGCCACCAGAACTTACACAGGACCAGGGAAACAGACTCTTGGAGGGCACAAACAGAATCTTGTGTGCACCAGGACCCAGGAGAAAGAAGCAGTGACCCCACAAGAGACTGACCCAGAATTGCCCATGAGCGTCCAAGAGTCTCTCACGGAGGTGTGAGTCAGTGGTGGCCTGCTGCAGGGTTGAGGGCACTGAGTGTAGCAGTGCCTGCATGGGACATTTTGAAGGAGGTTGCCATTATCTTCATTACCTCTATCATAGTTTGGCCTCAGGTCAAATAACAGGGAGGGAACACAGCCCCACCCTTCAACAGAAAATTGGATTAAAGATTTACTGAGCCCATCAGAACAAGACCCAGTTTTCCCCCTGTCAGTCTCTCCCATCAGGAAGCTTCCATAAGCCTCGTATCCTTCTCCATCAGAGGGCAAACGGACTGAAAACCACAATCACAGAAAACTAACCAATCTGATCACATGGAGCACAGTCTTGTCTAACTCAATGAAACTATGAGCCATGCCATGTAGGGCCACCCAAGTCAGACAGGTCATGGTGGAGAGTTCTGACAAAATGTGGTCCACTGGAAAACGGAATGTCAAACCACTTCAATATTCTTGCCTTGAGAACCCCATGAACAGTATGATAATCAGATAGTCTCTACTTTTCATTTCAAGAAGGAGGGGAGATCCTCAGATGAAAGGTGTGGGGGAGGGGCAGTGGCAGGGGTGTGCAATGGTAAGGAAAGTGACATGTATATGAAGTTGCTCCCTGGTGGAGGTATTTGGGAAAACATATCAAACATAAAAGTATGGTGAGCAGCGGTGAGGATTCAAATGAACCTGGAAACCTTGAAGTGGTAGTAGCACTAAGTCTGTGAGCTTAGCGACTTGCTCTTTTGATAATGGAATGTCTTTTTTTTTTTGCAAAAATAGGGAGAGAGCACAGGAAGGGAAGGAAAGTTAGATTCGGTGGCATTGAAAGAAAAGTTACCATTTCACCTGGTTACCATTATTTAAAAATGACTGTAATCACAAAATAGAAAAAAAAAAAAACCTCATCAAATGCAGTTATTTTTAATAAAACCCTCTAACGACTTGAGGATAGAATAAGAGCCAAAAAACTAAAAACAAAACAGAGTTCTTCATAACAGATGAACTCTAATCATTTGATTTTTTTTAAATGGCATAACCCCCTCCCATACTTTAAGAAGCATTGCACAAGCTTTAATTGATTTAGGATCTTGAATGAACTGTTATATAATCTAATATGCCACAAAACTGACTGGAAAATGGGAATTTTTTTCCTTCATCAAAATGAGGCTGTGGCTTTCCAGTAATCCCAGAAGTGCTGTTTTTTGGAAGTGTACAGTGGGATGGAAGTAGAGAAATCAGAAGTCATGCATCCACTCAAGGTTTCAAGGTTTCTCTTAATACCTGCATCCTGGGAATTTCTGTCTGCAATAGAACAATCTGTGGCCTCTTAAATCCATGTATTTTATTGGCAAAAAGCCAAAGGAAGATCGGCTTCAGATCTGTTATTTAATGAAAACAGTCCTTAGGCAGATATTCACAGGGCAACAGGGACTCACATGAGGATGGTTTGGCGTAAGCATAGGATTCACACTGAGGCTGGTTGGGAAAATCACTGCAAAGGAACCAAGGTCCCTTCAGTTGCCTTGAGGGATGTTTTTATTCGATTAGCCTCCAAGAAAGGCAATTTAGCCTGAACCTCTCAGTTACGTCAAGTGGAAATCCTAAGAAATTCATCAAGAAGAAGGGAGTATCATTACGAAAATTAGTTTCCCATGAAACTCTTAAACACTAGCATGCTTCTCAGCACTAGAAATGTCATCTTATCACCCATTAAAAAAAAAAATCGGTGAATCCATATGGCTCAACTTCTGCCATCATACAGAATCTGAGCATCTGTGTGGTTTCAACATTATTTCTTTAAATAATTTAAAAAATCATAAAAGTAACACTTACACATGGAAAAAATCCAAACATCATACAATGAAAAAATATTCTTCCCATCCCAGATGTATAAAATCACCACTGTAAATAGCATTTGAGTATCCTTGCCAAGCACTGTCTATAATGCTTGTATCCCTCTTTTTTTAGTCTATATACATTTCTGGGAGATAGTGACAGACAGGGAAGCCTGGTGCGCTGCAGTTCATGGGGTCACAGAGGGTCAGACATGACTTAGTGACTGAACAGTATTGTTTTGTATGGTGTTGACGCTTTCATTTAAGGACCTATCTTGGAAGTCTTTGCATAGTAATAGATAGACAATATTAATAATGATGATATTAATAACTATTACTTATTTTCTATAGGCAACACACTATAAGATTAACTTGTTTTATATTATTTAATCCTCTCAACAACTTTGTGAGTTATGTATATGTACATGTGAAAGTCTCTCAGTAGTGTCTGACTCTTTGCAATCCCATGGACTGTAGCCTGCCAGGCTTCTCTTTCCATGGGATTCTCCAGGCAAGAATGCCGGAGCAGGTTGCCATTTCCTCCTCCAGGGGATCTCCTGACCCAGGAATTGAACCCAGGTCTCCCACATTGCAGGTGGATTATTTACCGTCTGAGCCACCAGGGAAGTATACTTTATTGTTATTCACCATTTTGGAGATGAAAAAATTGAGGCAAAGAGAGAATACAAAATTTTCCACAGGTCACACAGCTCTGATATTGCATCCCTTGGTCTGACATCAGAGTACCTCTTCTAACACTGTGAGCACCATGCAGCCCTCTGCTTTATTCAGAGCACACACCACGTTCTCTCCATAGCTGCATAGTGTTCTGTTACATGCACGTACATTTACTTCACCAATCCTCTATTGTGACCATTTCCAATTTGGAGTTATAATGAAAAAGCAGCAGTTAACACCTTAACCACTCACCTTTGCCCACATGCACAAATGTGACTTGAGAATAAATTCCTAGAAATAAAACTATTGAATCAAAATGTAAATTTTTTAGGAATAGTATGAATTTCCCCTTCAGAGAATAATGCCAGTTTACAAACTTAACAAGACGAGGTGTGCTTATACATCTTAATTTTTATAACTACGCATATAATGTAAGCCATGCTATGAAAATACATCTGGAACTTAACTACTCAAATTTTGTTTATGCATTGGTAATTAGTTTGATGTATAATTTTCATTTTATATCAAGAGAAAAAGATATCCTTTTGAGTAGAGACCAAAAGAGCAAAACAACACCTTTCAAGTGATGAAACATCAGAGTCACTATATCTTAAGGTGTCTATGCAGGGAATGAAGTCTCATGCTTCTAGAGCAACCATGAAATCATATGCAGAGATGAAAATTCAAGCCACAATCTATTCCAATGCCCTCTTTTAACTGTGTGAGAAAACTAAGACCTAGGTATAGACCTTTCCCAAACACTTGTGGGGCCCAGAGCAACAGTATAGATAGAGGCCTATATACTATATCATTCTCAAAAATTCTCCAAGCGAGGCTTCAACAGTATGTGAATCAAGAAATTCCAGATGTTCAAGCTGGATTTAGAAAAGGCAGAGAAACCAGAGATTAAATTGCTAACATCCACTGGATCATAGAAAAAGCAAGACAGTTTCAGAAAAACATCTGCTGCTGCTGCTAAGTCGCTTCAGTCGTGTCTGACTCTGTGCCACCCCATAGATGGCAGCCCACCAGACTTCCCCACCCCTGGGATTCTCCAGGCAAGAACACTGGAGTGGGTTGCCATTTCCTTCTCCAATGCATGAAGGTGAAAAGAGAAAGTGAAGTCACTCAGTTGTGCCCGACTCTTAGCGACCCCATGGACTGCAGCCTACCAGGCTCCTCTGTCCATGGATTTTCCAGGCAAGAATACTGGAGTGGGGTGCCATTGCCTTCTCTGAGAAGAATACTTCTGCTTTACTGACTATGCCAAAGCCTTTGACTGTGTGGATCACAATACACTGTAGAAAATTCTTAAAGAGATGAGAATACCAGATCACCTTACCTGCCTCCTGAGAAATCTGTATGCAGGTCAAAAAGCAACAGTTAGAACCAGACATGGAACAATGGACTGGTTCCAAATTGGGAAAGGAGTATGTCAAGGCTGTATATTGTCACCCTGTTTATTTAACTTATGTACAGAGTACATCATGCGAAATGCCGGGCTGGATGAAGCACAAGCTGGAATCAAGATTGCTGGGAGAAATATCAGTAACCTCAGTTATGCAGATGACACCATCCTTATGGCAGAAAGTGAAGAGGAACCAAAAAGCCTCTTGATGAAAGTGAAAGAGGAGAGTGAAAAAGTTGGCATAAAACTCAACATTCAGAAAACTAAGATCATGGCATCTGGTCCCATCGCTTCATGGCAAATAGATGGGGAAACAATGGAAACCATGACAGACTTTATTTTCTTGGGCTCCAAAATCACTGTAGATGGTGACTGCAACCATGAAATTAAAATACATTTGCTCCCTGGAAGAAAAGCTGTGACCAACCTAGACAGCATATTAAAAAGCAGAGACATTAGTTTGCCAACAAAGGTCCATCTAGTCAAAGCTATGGTTTTTCCAGTAGTCATGAATGGATGTGAGAGTTGAACCATAAAGAAAGCTGAGCACCAAAGAATTGATGCTTTTGAACTGTGTTGTTGGAGAAGACTCTTGACAGTCCCTTGGACTGCAAGGAAATCCAACAGTCAATTCTAAAATAAATCAGTCCTGAATATTCATTGGAAGGACTGAAGCTGAAGCTGAAGCTACAATACTTTGGCCATCTGATGCGAAGAACTGACTTATTTGAAAAGACCCTGATGCTGGGGAAGATTGAAGGTGGGAGGAGAAGGGGATGACAGGATGAGATGGTTAGATGGCATCACCGACCTGATGGACATGAATTTGAGCAAGCTCTGGGAGTTGGTGATGGACAGGGAAGCCTGGTGTGTTGTAGTCCATAGGGTTGTAAAGAGTCAGACATGACTGAGTGACTGAACTGAACTGATACTATATCATATTAGATAATATATTAGATATTATAATTTTAGTTAAGAAGCTGTTAAAGAAAATTATTCTATCTTCCCATTTTGATCAAGATAACTTTCAAGTCAAATATAGAAAGAAAGCTTGGACTCCTTAAATCAGTGGTTTTCAAACCTGAGCATTCATTCGAATCACTGGAGGACCAGTGACAACAAAGGTTGTTGACCCCATACCTAGACTTCTAGGTTTGATAAGTCTGAGATGAGGCTCCTAAATTGCCCTAAGATGACCCCAGGTGATACAGATGCTGTGGCCTGAGACCACACTTTGAATACAGTGCATCAGACTCCAGGTGGGCACACCTCTTGATGGACAGACTCTATGCCCCATGAGGTGAGGCATAGCTGAGGAGAAAGACCACAGTGGTCCCTCTAAACCAGGCTTTCTCACCCTTGGCACTACTGACATTTGATGCCAGGTAATTATTTGCTATATGGGGCTGTCCTGAGCACTGTAGGGTGTTTAGCATCACCCCTGGTTTCTACCCACAAGATGCCAATATCTCCATACCACTCCTGGACTGCCAATCAAAAGGTCTACTGACAATTCCAAATGTCCCCTTGGGGCAACCGCTGGTTGAGAAACACTGCTCTAAGTCCTGGGCTCCAGCACAAGGCCCCTCTGCTCTGGATCTAAAGGCAGCACTGCACACAAATGCAAGAGATTTTCACTCCAATTTGCTTCTTGAAATGTGTGGCCATAAGACACAAATAAAAATTGTATAACATAAACCCACCCCACTTCTACTGAAATGAGAAGATACAACATACCTAGGATTCCAAATCATCCTGATATTCTGAAAGGAATTCTGTAAGGCTTAGGTGAATAATCAGATCTCTAGATTATTTTTGTCCTGTTTTTATCTGTCCTATTTTTTTTTTAATCTGTTTAATCTGTCCTATTTTTATCACATTCTCAGGTTACTTGGTATTTAGTAATAAGGCATATCTTCCTTGTGTTACAATTATGTTAGGACCGATTACCTAAAAAATGAAGCTCAGCACAAACCCCTTAAAGTCGAGGGCTTCTTTATTTCTGACAGCAACACAGTAGCGCAGGACTTACCTAGACTTACCTTCCATTGCAGTGGAAGGACGAGGACTGCTCTATAGTATCTGTTGCTTGGGGAAAGCATGAGTCTTCGACCTTGGGAACTGATGGTTAGTCTTGAAATATAAATGCCTTGTGTGGTGGATATATTATTTGCAATTCTAAATATCCTCTTCAGAACTTGGAAAATTTCTATTAACTATTTTATATCTGATTTCAAAAATCTTTTCTTATACCCTGTCATGTTATTATCTCTGTTTGGTTCCTATAGATAACATGTTAGTAGTAAAAGATAGTAAAATTATTTTGCCAGGTAGAAGGATGGTTTAGAAATACTGATGGAAAGGCATCATGAGTTTCAAACACATGCCAGTGAACATGACTATAGAATCATTTGTCTGGTTAGATAGCTGAGCTTATGCTTTATACAACAAAGACTGCCATCAACAGAAATGTTTCAAAGAAAACCATAAAGTCTGAATTATTTTCCCAGTAAATTAAGTAGTTAAAAATATTTTTATTGTATATAATCTTTACTGAAAAAATATATTTTCATTCATTTGTCTACCTCAGAGGTAGAGTATAATAATTGTATTAGGCCATGATTTATAGGTAGAAGTGACAAAAACCATCTATAAACAAGAAGAAGAAGTAATAGATTATAAAATTAAATTATAACAGGTTCATATTTCATAAAATAAATCAATGGAACTAAATAATTCATTTCTAATATAAAGTTATAAAACTGTACCTATTAAATATGCATTATCATTTAATATAAATTAAAAAATAAAACTAACACATAAAGCACTATTTAAAATAAACACCGGTAAAAGTATAAAAATAAACCAGTCATAAAATTTTAAAGTCATTTATTTGATCATCTATAAGAATTCAAACTTATAAAACAAACTCAGTAATTGGTGTCAGACTGTAAGTATATTTTTGAGCATAAGTACATACCTCTTTCAGAATCTATAGTAGACCAAGTATTTCCTTCTAGCTATTTTATCTCAAAAAAAAAAAATCCCATTTCTTTTTTGATACGTTGGAGGAAAACTTTGGGGACAGTTATATTTTTTCTTTTTTAAGAGACAGAGACTCAGTATTTTCTTGACAGCAACTTATTTAGTTGTTTAGAAAGTGTTTCCTGTTTGTCTTTGCCTTCTATCAGTTCATGAGTGTAGAGATTACCAGGTTTAATTGTAATATGCCATTTTTTATTCCACTGGTTCAGAAAGTCTGGGAGCCAAGGTAGAATTTATTTTTCTAATAGGATCCTTGCTATGTCAATTGCTCTTTTCTCTCTTATCTCGAGATCATAGGTATATAGAAAGTGTGTGCATGCTGTTCAGTTGCTGAGTTGTGTCTGACTCTTTTTCAACCCATGGACTGTAGCCCACCAGGCTCCTTTGTCCATGGGCTCATCCTGCAAGAATACTGGAGTGGGTTGCCATTTCCTCCTGCAGGGGATCTTCCCTATTCAGGGATCAAAACTGTGTCTCTTGCACTGGCAGGTGGATCCTTTCCCACTGAGCCACCTGGGAAGCCCACAGAAAGTGTACCTTTACTCAATTCAAAATGTTAAGACAGACTATGATACTGGGTGTGCTACAGTATAAAATAACGCAAATTTCAGGGCTTAAAAAAATTCACTTATTACATCAACAAAAAAAAAGAGCATTTTAGAACCCAAAATAGTGACAGAATAGCTCAATATCAAAATGTGGAAATGCAGTCAGCCACTAAAGCGATGGGGAGGACCTTTAGGATAGCTGGTGCCTGAGGACCAAGTACCTTCAGGACCCTCCATTTCTCATATCCACTTCCATCAGTGAGAAGGAGGGAGAAGGGATGGGAGGGTGGTTTTAGTGACCTCCAAGTGACTTTTCCACAAGCTAGGGGACAGGCTGTCTGCAGCTCTAAACTCAAATCCATTCATCTTTGTGACCAAAAAGGAGTCTTTTTGCCAATGTCTACTTAAATCTTATTGAAGGACTTTATCACAAAACCAATCACTGTTGCCCAAGAGTGAGGTTCTTTGATTCGTCCAGCTTGAGTGAGGTATCACCTACCCTTCTACCAATCACTGAAGTCAAGAAAAGTGGATCATGTCTAAAGATGGCAGCTCCCTTTTGGATCCCAAGGATCAAATGGGAACTAAAGTAAGTCCCCAAAATTAAGGGATGCAGGTCCCCAAGGAAGGGAGGAATGCAGAGAAGCAGCACAACAAAAGTCTGCTCCAAGTGACTTCACTTGAAATTTTTAGTTCAAAAGATTATTATGCCTCAGAGTCAAGATCTACATGTTAGTTTGTTAGCTTTTGGAAGATGTAGGAAGGGTACACAATTGGGTAGAAATTAGACTTGTGTTCATGAATGAAATAATGGGTTAATACTCAGTATTAAGTAAACTTGCTTTACTCAGTGCTGAAGGAATATCACCCTAACAGAATTTAAACAAATGACATAGTCAGATGGACAAGGATTAAAACTGATAATTAATAAGGCTAATATGTTAGAATGGAAATCGAGGCAGCACATTGGTGTTATATCAGATAGAATGGCCCTCTCAAGGAGCTATTTTACATACTTTAGTGAGAGGAACAAATTACAAATATGTGAAAAAAATAGTTTCTGATACTGGTAGATGCTGTGAAGAAGACAGTGGAAGCAAATAGAGAGTACCTTGGTAACTGTGAAAGCTGCTCCAATGAGGGTTGTCAAGACCTTTGTAAGCAGTTGATATTCAAGCTGAGACATGATTGATGAGATGGATGTGATCCTGTTAAGGTCTAGAGACCAGCTTTCTGAACAAAGTAACAGTGAAGCCGAGGCGTCTGGGATGGGAATAAGTTTATAGCACTGGAATATCAGTAATAAGGTCAATGCATCTAAAGTTTAGCAGACAAATGCAAAGTGCTAGAAGATAGGTCAGAGAGGGAGGCAGCTTCCAGATTATGCCTTGTAAGCCAAAGTAAGAAGTTGGATTTTGATTCCAAACTGTACAAATTAAAAGAAAAGACCAGTGGGTTTGGCATTTAGATAATATTGCTATAAACTCTGTCTTGGGAGTAAAAAGCAAGCCAGATTGCAGTAGGTTTCAAAGACAACATGGAAAAGTCAAGTCATCTCCGGGAATCTCTGGTACAGTTCCAAAAGGCACAGGCTGCCATATAAGGACTTTTAACAGAGATAACACAGGTCTTTCTGGTCAATTTCTGATGGATTCTCAAGATGTAAATCATGTTCTTATCTACCTAGGACCCATTCATATTCATGCCCAACAGCAATATGTAATGATGACTAGAGAATCTGATGCCCCAAAGACTTCAAAGAAATTGCTTATTCCCCATTCCAAGACCTTCTTGCTCACAAGTAGCCCTGTATTTTTGGTGGAAAGGTGTGTTTTGACAGTACTTAATTCTGGAGAACTCATGGAAACCATCTTTGGCTTTACAAATCCTGATGTGAGTCCATTTTTAATGATGAACATTTTTTATCACAAAATGGAAAGTAACAGAGTAAATAAAAATGTGATTAACCCAGGATCTTACATAGTTTATAGTTAATAATGGCAAATTTCCCTACACCACTGAGAAGTTTCCATTTCATTTCATAAATTATTCATTAGCCCAAAGGAGACAGTTTGAGATTCAGTTTGCTAACCAATAATCTGAATTCTTGGCATAGCTTGCTAATAGTGATCATGTGGACATGCTCTTAGGACAACTGGTAGGCTCACCTTGCTCTCGCTTATTAAAGCTTCATACCTAGTGGTCTCATTTGTTGTTGTTCAGTCACTCAGTTGTATCTGACTCTTTGCAACCCAATGGACTGCAGCATGCCAGCCTTCCCTGTCCTTCAGTATCTTTCAGAGTTTGCTCAGATGCATGTCCATTGAGTTGATGATGCCATCCAACCATCTCATCCTCTGTCACCCACTTTTCCTCCTCTCCTCAATCTTTCCCAGCATCAGAGTCTTTTTCAATGAGTCAGTTCTTTGAGTCAGGTGCCCAAAGTACTGGAGCTTCAACTTCAGCACCAGTTCTTCCAATGAATATTCAGGGTTGATTTGTTTTAGGATTGACTGGTTTGATCTCCTTGCTGTCCAAGGGATTCTCAAGAATTTCTCCAGTCTCAAAGTTTGAAAGCATCAATTCTTCAGCACCCAGTTTTCTTCATGGTCCATCTCTCACATCGTACATGATTAATGGAGAAACAATAACTTTGACTATATGGACCTTTGTTTGCAACGTGATGTTTCTGCTTTTTAATATGTTGTCTAGGTGGGTCATAGCTTTTCTTCCAAGGAACAAGTGTCTTTTAATTTCATGGCTGTAGTCACCATCTGCAGCAATTTTGGAGCCCAAGAAAATAAAGTCTGTCACTATTTCCATCATTTGCCCATGTATTTGCCATGAAGTGATGGGACCGGATGCCATGATTTTCCTTTTTTAATGGTGAATGTTAAGCCAGCTTTTTCACTTTCCTCTTTCACCTTCATCAAGAGGTTCTTTAGTTCCTCTTCGCTTTCTGCTGGAAGGGTGATGTCATCTGCATATTTGAGGTTACTGATTTTTCTCCTGGCAATCTTGACTCCAGCTTGTGCTTCAACCAGCCTGGCATTTCACAAGATGTATACTGCATATTAAATATGCAGGATGACAATATAAAGCCTTGATGTACTCCTTTCCTAATTTTGAACCAGTCCGTTGTTCCATGTCCAGTTCTAACTGTTGCTTCTTGACCAGAATACAGGTTTCTCAGGAGGCAAGTAAGGTGGTCTGGTATTCCCATCTCCTTAAGAATTTTCCACAGTTTGTTGTGATCCACACAAAGGCTTTAGCATAGTCAATGAACCAGAGGTAAATGTTTTTCTGGAATTCCTTTGCTTTTTCTATGGTCCAACAGATGTTGGCAATTTGATCTCTGGTTCTTCTGACTTTTATAAATCCAGCTTGTATCCCTGGAAGTTCTTGGTTCATATACTACTAAAGCCTAGCTTGAAGGACTTTGCGCATTACCTTGCTAGCATGTGAAATCAGCACAATTGTGCAGCTGCTTGAACATTGCTTGGCATTGTCTTTCTTTGGTATTGGAATGAAAACTGACCTTTTCCATTCCTAAGGGCATTGCTGAGTTTTCCAAATTTGCTGGCAAATTGAGTGTAGCACTTTAACAGCATCATCTCATGGAAGATTCTTCTCATGGAAGAACTTAAAAAATATTTCCTCTTCCTTTAGGATGCAGCAACTTTTCTGGCAAATTATTCTTCTTGCTCGCCCCAGTAGAGCATATTTCAGAGAATTTTACATTTACACGTTGGACTTTATGATTTTCTTCTCAGCCAGACAGTCATATAACCAGCAGCTTCTTGGGAATGTGTTAAGAATTTTTTCCCTGTGCCCAAACCACATATCTGCCAGAGAAGTTACGAAGCTACATGTAAAAGAAAACAGCGTTTTGTGGATTTGCTTCACCTGATTTCTACTTAGAATAAACCAAGCATGTACTTATTACTATGTGACTTTCCAAAATGTGAGAAACATTTGGATCATGGTCCTGCATGATGAATTTGCACCACCATTACCACCTCCTCACTGCTATTTACTTAAAAATCCTACAATGATAAGATCACTAGGTGACCTTTTTATTTTTTTTTTTAAAGCCAAATAAGTTTGGACTATTTTCCTCAACTGGTAGGGCTGCTATAAACTAGCTCATCTCTCTTTCTTGAAATTCATATCCTTATACATGCTCTTTCATGATAAGATCACTAGGTAATTAAGACTTGCCACATAACTCCCATACAAGGCAATACTAAATGAGGTTTATGTTTGAGAAGCTGGGTGACCACATCAATCATGGCATGTTTACTGAAGAACTGGGTGCCTCATCAGATCTACTCCTCACATCAAAGAGGTCTTTTGCCCTTAGTTGGACTTACATCCTAGCTCTGTATTTTTCTGCAACCTAGCAAGTTCCTTGACTTTTCTTATCATCAGTTTCTTCATTATGTAAAGTAGAAATAACAATACTACTTGTCTTATAATAATGTAGATAAATTGAGATAATACGTATCAAGTACTCAGAACAGCCTGGCATATAAGTAAGGTTGGTCATTATTATTCTGTGTAAACTATTCTGGGAAATAAATGAAGAATCAAAAAATGTGAATGATATATATCATTGTAGAATTAAGAGAGCTATCATGTTGTATTGATTTTTAAGTAACCACAGGAAATTTAGGGACAAAAGAAGTCAAGGGGATGAGAAAGGCTTCATAGAAGTCATGAGGCTTGAGCAAGGCCCTGAAGAATTTGAATAGGAAATGTAAAAACAATCATCTGTGGACCCAGAGGCAGCAGCAGGAAGGAATGTGCCTGTAAAGCACAGATAAAAGACCAGTCTGGAAAGAGAAGAAGAATGTAAAAGGATATGAATTTGAAGAAAAAGAGATGATCTAGCTTATAGCAGGCCTACCAGATGAGGAAAACAATCTAAATTTATTTGGTTTTAAAAAAAATGGAAAGAAAGAGGACTTTTGACCAAAAATAATTTATTTCTGTCTCTCAAGAGTCCCTTGGACTGCAGGATCAAGCCAGTCAACCCTAAAGGAAATCAGTCCTGAATATTCATTGGAAGGACTGATGCTGAAGCTTAAACTCCAATACTTTGGCCACCTGATGTGACGAACTGACTCATTTGAAAAGTCTCTGATGCTGGAAAAGATTGAAGGCAGGAGAAGGGAACAAAGGATGAGATGGTTGGATGGCATCACCAATGTGATGGACATAAGCTTGAGCAAACTCCGGAAGACAGTGAAGGACAGGGAAGCCTGGCAGGCTGTAGTCCATGGGGTTGCAAAGAGTCAGATATGACTGAGCAACTGAACTGAACTGAAGGCCCATTTCCTCAATCATAGATGGCCATCTTGTTGTGTCATCACATGATGGAAGGCTGGAGGGAACTCTCTGAGATCTCTTATATAAGGGCACTAATTCCGTTCTTGAAGGCTCCACCCTCATGTACTAATCACCTTCCAAAGCCCCACCTTTTATCACCATCACATTGGGGTTAGGATTTCACTTGGGAATTTAGAGTGGACATAAACATTCAGTCTATAGCAATTGGACATGATTGTACTATAGCAGGTAGGCCTTTAATAGAATTCAGTCATGGAACAGTGAGAGCTTTCAGGGAAATAGAGGCACCAAAGATCTCCTAATGCTATTTCCCTCACCACGCACTGCCCATGTTTCTTTGCTTCTCCTTTTGGCAAAATTGCTCAAAAAAGTTCTATACTTACTGTCTTTTGTTTCTCTTTTCTTATCATACTATCTCTCAGGCTTTTGCTCCCTTGCTCTATTGAAACTGCTCATGTCAATGACATGCATGTTGCTGACTAATAGTCATTTTCCGTCCTTATTTTACTTCTCAACAGCATTTGATAGAACTGACCATCACTTCTTCCTTTATAGACTTTCCTCACTCAGTTTTCAGGATACAACATACTCCCACCCCACTGGTAATTCTTTCTCATCTCCTTTAGCTTGCTACTTCTCTTCTCTGATCCTCTTAATGTGAGGGCTCAGCTCTTGGTCTTCTTATCTTCTCTCTATACATTCACTCTCTTGGCCACCCAGATCAAAAAATGAACAATATCATTTTTGAATACACTGAATACTCACAATCAAAGATATGAAAAAGTGTTGGTGAGGAGATGGAGAAATTTGAACTCTTCTGCATTGTTGGTGGAGTATAAGATGGTGTGGCCCCTTTGGAAAACAGTTCTGTAGTTATTCAAAAGTTACACAGAGTGTTACCACTTGACCCAATAATTCTAGTCTTAAGATATATACCCAAGGGAATTGAAAACATATGTTCACACAAAAACTTATACATAACTGTTCATGGTAACATCATTCATAAGAGCCAAAAAGTGGAAACAACCGAAATGGCCACCAATTGATGAATGGATAATCAAAAGGTGGTTCTATCTACTCAATAGACTACTATTCAGCCATAAACAGGATTGACAAACTGATACAACATACAACATGGATGAATCTTAAGAGATTATGCTATGCTGAAGAAGCTAGACAAAAAAAGCATATATTGCATGATTCTATATGTGAAATGTATACAATAGGCAAGTCCATAGATACAGGAAGTAAATCAGTATTTTTCAGGGGCTGAGGAGAAGAAATGGGGACTGACTGCTATTGAAAATGGGGCTTCTATTTTGACGAAAATACTCTGTAATTGGTGATGACGGTTACAATAACCTTGTGAAGATACTAAAAACAACTGAATTGTACACTTAAACTGTGAATTTTATGGTATCTAAATTATATCTTAATTTAAAAAAAACTACAAGGCTTTGAGCTTCCTTTTCATAGTTTACAGGTACAGGCCCAGCATCCTGGGCTAGATTTATTACTACAGGTGACTGGATCTGTCTTTGAGGTTCATGGAAGTCAATCAATAAGGAAACCATCCTGGATTAAACAGTTCATACATGACAAATGAATTCTGAAGTTAGAAACTTTGTCCTGGGAATACACATTAGGAAAAATTATGATGTGAATCTTATATCAGGGGCTATTAGGTAATACAATAGATGCTGTCTTTGCAGTTTTGCCTAAGACACAGAAACATTCTTTGGAAGGATGTTTCTTCTACTGACCAACTCTAAAGGATTAGGGCATAAAATCAAATTGCAACTAACTCTATAAAGGAATTTTTGCCAAAATAGTATAGCCTATTTCCAGATGATCTAACTTTTATAAAGATAAGCTGATGAGGCCAAGAGACACAAAGAATCACATTTCTTTAGACCAACTTCCCCAAATACCAGATGTCTCAACTGAACATTTGGCAAGCATTAGGAGGCAGTCTAAATTCTGATTTGTATTGCTGATTAAATAAATGTCCATATGTTTTTGATACTGGATACGCAGGTAGCAAAGTCAATATACTGTCATGAGAATTTAGGGGCTTGATTTATACCCTTATCCAATCAAAGAGCCATCATACTTCCAGCTGGGGTGAACTCCAGAGATACCTACAGATGGAGGTAAAATGTCTTTCAGCTTCAGAAGAGAACTCTGAGTCCTCTCATTTGGACAAGCATTTAGTTGAGAGTCTAGCATTTCTGCTGTCAGACATGGGAAGCATAATTTTGGTCTGAGAAAACTCTAAGTGCAGGTGTTTTTAATCAACTGCTTCTATCATGAAAGCATTTCAATAGAATCCCTGCAAAACGTGTCACTTGGTGTAGATCTGCATTTTTAACAAACTAGCTCCAAAATATACCCCCTCAAGTAGATGAATGATCTCTTTGGATTTAAGGTATGTTTGTTTTGGATACTATACTACAGTGCTTTTCTCTATAAATGTTTACTGAATGAGTGAACGATTTAATGAATCTATATTATATTATCAAGGTAATATTAGAGTTGAATATTTTTCTTATACAATTTTAATAGGAATGCCACGCTATAAGTGAAGCTTTCTCAGATGACAAAAAGATTTTCCTTTTAAAAACTGATTATTTACTGATATGTCTTCCCCATTATGTTATAAGCTCTTTGATGATGTTATTGACCTTTGCATCCTCCACACAATGCCTACTCCTGTGCAAGGTCCATAAGCAGATGCTCAAAAAACAATAGGAGAAAGATATGGAATAGAACTAGTTGGGATTATTTTTTACACTTCAAGATTTGGATGCACACTCTGTTCAGCAGTACCAAGGCAGGTCCATAGAGTGACTACTCCACCCCAGAAGCTAAAGGAGGACAGCTCTTTCCTCTCTCCTCTCTCTGACAGCTGGAGTATAGGTCAGTGACTAGTCATGGCCAACGAGACCTTAGTAGTAGGGACTTTGGATCTGGAGGGAATGACTCAAAGATGCAGGATTACTTAAGTGTTAATTTGAAATACCAGTGGCAGAACTGTGAGTTTGCAGCACAGCAACTGGTCTCCAAGCATAGTGGTAACCACAGCTTCCTAAGTATCCTAGTCCCATGGTAAGAATTTGGCCTTGTCCTGCCAATGATCTTTATTCCTGCCCCAGCCTGACTTTCTAGATATCTGTCAATTCATGAGCCACCCATGTACACTGAAGAGTAAATTCAAAGGCAATCCAAAAGTATATTAAAAAAGAAACCTAATATTACCTTTTGTACTCACTTCCTTGGAAGATGAATCACTTCTTACCCATTAACTCAGGCATATAACAATTATGGTTTTTCAACCATACTGTGCTCTCTCAAATTTTCCTATCCCTCCTATGAAATACAGTTATCTTTTAAAAAATCCAAACGTCTATCTAGATTTTAAATATCCAAGATATTGCAAAGATTTTCCCACTATGTTAAAGAAATGAAACAATGGAGTAAAGAGATTTTTTAAAACTCCTATATACACACAATAGCCAAAACCAGAAACCACTAAAATGAATACTTCATCAATGGATCAATAGATTTAAAATAAGGGGCTTCACTGGTGGCTCAGTGGTAAAGAATCTGCCTGCCAATGCAAGAGACACTGGTTCTATCCCTGGTCCAGGATGATCCCACATGCTGTGGAGCAAATAAGCCCATGCATCACAACTACTGAGCCTGTGCTCTAGACCTAGGAGCTGCAGACGCTGAGCCCGCATGCTGCAACCACTGAAGTCCACATGCCCTAGAGCCCATACTCTGCACCAAGAGAAACCACTGCAATGAGAAGCCTGCACACAGCAACTAGAGTAGCCCCCACTTGCCACAGATAGAGAAAGTCCATGCAGCAACAAAGACGCAGCACAACCAACAATAAAACTAGATAAAGCAATTTTTTAAATATGGTGTATCCACACAATGGAATATTATTCAGCCATAAACAGAAATAAAACACTGATACATGGATGCATGAAAACATTATGCTTAGTGAAAGAAGTCAGATAATGATGATGTTTCCACAACATTATGAATACACTAAATGCCACTGAATTGTACACTTTAAAATGGTTAAAATTGTGAGTTTTATGACATGTGTTTTTTCCACAATAAGAAATTTAAATTTAGTATCCCCCAAATTAGGAGAAATATAAAGCAGAATATTTTAAAAATGATTCCTTCTGTTTACAACAGAACAGAGTGGCTTATCAAGAGAATTTTCTGGTTATAAAATCTTTGTAGTTCCAACTTTCCCTTCGAACTCTCAGTGGAGTTGTGTCATTATGTAATCAGGTTTCCATATTAAGAAATTACCCTGTGTCTGGCGAGAGGAAAGTAACGCTCTTCCAAAAGGCATTTAATTTATCTCTGATCACAATCACAACTCCTTTCATTTAGACACAATGAGGAAGTTGTGAAAATGAAGTACCGTTTAATGGATCTTGACAAATATAATTTTTCCACTCTGGCAAAGTTTAAAGCTCTCTTATTACAACAGTTACTCAATTTTCCAAAGATGTAGGACTTCACATGGGAAGAATAGGCTGAAGATGCTAGTATTTACATAATTCTTCAAACTGGGATAACAAGAATGTGCTGCAGGTTGCTACCCCATAATTAGATGGCTCATTATTGTAAAATATTTCAAGTTTGCTCAGTGGAATACTGGGAAATGACATTAACTCAGTCTTTTACTCTAGAATTTTATAACTTTTTATTTCTATCATTTCTATATTTCCCCCAAACCTCACATTCATCATCAGTAAAAGAAAAAAATATGTGTGTTTATATGTTTAATTGTATAAACACACACACTTACACATATATTCTAAGACCTTTCAATTATTGTTTTCCAATCCCAACAGAACTAGAAAAGAAAGCCTTACACACCAAGAATCCCACTTTCAAAGTATTGATTTCAGTGTGTGTGTATCAAAGCCAGAGTGATTGTCTTTTCATTCTAACAAGCAAAAATGGTGAACTCCTGATTTACATTTTCTGCAATACATAGGGTAAATTGAAATACCAGCAACTTCATGTTCTATTTCTCAACTTATTGAAAAATGTGTGTTGCTTAAAAATGCATTTTCAATACTCTCTTGGGGCAACATTGCAAGATTTCTCCATCAGATTCCTCGGAAGAAACCATCTTAATGCTTTTATAAATAACAAAAGAATTTCATTTCAGAAGTCCTTAAAATACAATCACTTCATTTACTTTTAGAGGCTTTATTAAAGTAGGTTTTCAACCCACACTCTTCAGAGCAGGTGCCTGTAATTAAAAACAGCCCTCTCACCTGATCCATTTCCTATGCTTTTTGGGTGTGAGAGCACTAACTCACCCGGAATTCATAAGGAAGACATTATTGCCAAGTCCCATGAAGCCCTCTGAGAAATTCATCAGGGCTACAAACTACTGACCTTACCCTAAACCCATCTGCTTGCAGGCCAGCTGACTCAGGGTCTCCTGCCAGCCATCCGCACACACGTGGTGTTCCATGGCAGATCTGCGAGCCATCAGGAATGAGGAGTTCACGTTTGCAGAGAGGGTCACTGAGTGGGGAAAAAAAGGAGGGGCACTCTAATTTAAAACATCTCTTCTCATGAAACCACATGATAACATGGCTTTATTTTACTTGCAGACATTTATTTTTATTTCTTTTAGCTAAAAACTATTTGGTGAATTTTTCCACTCTGCAAACCATAGTGATCACCACGTGGCAGAGGACTAGAAAATGAGTTAGATGTGTTGTCTGTCCTCCAAGAACTAGAGACTCAGGGAAATGGACAGGCAATTCTCAACTTTTTATTATGAGTTAGAAGATGGCCAGAGGCAGTCCCATTCCCATGAGTTTATCCAATGATTTGCATAAGAAGGAGCTAGTTGTAACATCATTCAAATTGTTTCCTTTCAAGAAGGTCTTTGAGAATGTAAATGTGTGAGTGATGTTAATTTGGGATTAATGTGGCATATGGGCTAATTCTTCTTTTATAAAAGAGAATCCTCTGTACTTCATACACCACAGATCATTTATGGAAACATTGCACAATTAATGACAATACATTTCATAATTATGATTTGGCCAGACGATGCCAAAATAAGGACCAAGGGAATGGAAAGAGGGATAAGTGTAGGACGACAGAAAGAACCAAACTCAAGATTATAAACTGCAACAGTGGAACACCAGTGGGAGATGCCTTTAAGTCCTGTGCATGGAAGGTAGTAGATAGACAGAAATCTCATCTGGATTTGGAGCAAGAATATAGGGCAGACAGAAAGGCCACGCTAATATCTTATTCCAGGTAGTGTCAGTGATATAAGAATGACCAACTATTGATAAATGTTAAAGTTGGGGGATGATAGAGTTTAAAATTATATTCATATGGAAAGTTATATGATCATAAAAATTTGAACCCAAATATTTTCATATGTAAGACACACAATAGAGAAGTAACCTGGGGGGATGTGTTCTGTGAGTTGGAAACGGCATTACAAATCACGGCTGACTGCTTTTACAGTAGTAAAGTAGTATAGATGAACTTGGTTAGTAAGATCCATAAAACCAGTTAGGATTCATTTAACTTAAATGGCTGCCAGGCGTCAGAGCAGATGGCAGAAACAAGCAGCTCACCACAGTCCCACTCATCGGAACTGTCTACGCAGTCGGCTTCACCGTCACACCACCGGTCACGTGACACACACTCGTGGTTTGCACATTCTAGCTCATCAGCTTGGCAAAATGCTGGTAGGGGAACAAGAAGGGAGGAGACAAACATTTTAGGAATGGATGGGATTTTCACTAACAGGCATCTCACGGTTTGCCAACAGGTGCATCAAAGGAGGAAAAGATGTGGTGGCCGAGGCCTTCCAGTAAGAGTCAATACAGAGGAGCAAAGCTGGTACGATCTCATTTCTGAGATGTCCACCCACACAAACAGCAAGCATTTAAACAGCTCTACTATCTCCAGTGACTAAGCTCTCTAGTTCTAACCACAGGATTGAAAAAGTGGCACCCAGAGCAGCAGAAATCCCAAAGATGACAGCACAGAACTAAATTCTGAAGTGGCTTGAGCTGAGCACTGGGCATGAGCAGACTGGAGTCACTCTAGGATGAAACCCAGCTCTGTCCACATATATGGTTAGTTTTATCTTTTTTAATCTCTAGTATTAAGTGACTCTCAGAGTCACACACTAATCTTCTCTTGGGTTTTTAAAAACTATAGCCAAACTCCTTAATTGCCTATCTAACATCTATTACTTTTCTTTCTCCTTTCTTAAGGGAATCCGATTTTTATTCAGGCCTCCACACCAGCCCCTGTCCAGGGAAAGAATCCTAAGTCGTTTAAATAAGACATGGCATTTTTCTCACTACAATTGTATTTTCCTGAGTACAGTTATTAGCCCAGGAGCAAACATGGCATCTCAAATCAGCGTTTCGGCTTGTGGTTTTGTAGGTTGTACTTTACAAGGTGGTTCCTGACCAAACCCTGCCATCCAAGGCTTCGTGTCCTAACCTGGAAGAGAAGTGGCCCGGAAGAGACACCTTCTTTTCTTATTGGTTCTCCCTAAGGATGCTTCTAGACCAATATCATCATGCATATGTTTTACACATTTGATTGTATTTGGCATATATTTTTCCAAGTGAAGTTTTAGTCAAAAAGTCTGAAAATACAAAAAGCTTTTGACATGTATTTCCAAATTTCTCACTTATCCAAAATGAGGGGTAATTAATGTTTAAAATAAAATGTCAAAAAAATAAAAATAAAATAAAATGTCACATTGACAAATGCCCAATAAGTACTTACAGCAGTTTTTTTCATCCATGTTATCAGGGCAGTCTGGAAACCCATCACAGATGACTGTGTGCTTCAGACATTGTTTACTGGATGGACATTCCCAAAGATCTCTCTCCTTACACCCTGGAGACAAAAGGAAAGGTAATTTGCAATAGATGTGAAGGTGAAATAACTATGGCTTTGATCAAACAAAGTAAAAAAAGAATGACAATATAAAGGGAGGATTTCTTTCTTCTTAACAAGTTTTGACTCCTGTATACCATGGAAAATGTAATTTTGAAAGTATAAATGCTTGGTAATCTCCATATTGCATTATACATAGTACATCTCTTCCAGGAGAAGATCAAAAGTGACATATGGCAAACAGGAAAAAAATGAAAAAGCAACTGTACAGTAACGTTCATCTTTTGCTGTTCCTTTTGCTTTCTGAGCCAATTTGCCAACACATACAACTCATCTCTAAAACGATGAGCTACACTTTTAAGCAAATATGCCCAAACCTAGTGATCTAAATGTATATTATCTTAAAATGTAATTTCAATCAACAAATGGTAATGCCATCTGTGTTTTAGCCAAAGAGGCAACTCCTATGCCAAATATCTACAAAACTAGTTTATGAGCCAGGTATGAAAGCCATTACCCTCAGTAATGTAGCCAGAAATCTAAGATTAGAAACTATCTATTGTATGAGAAATAAACACAAAGACTATAAGCTTGAATGGTAATTTGTCTATAAAATAACAAGCTCTTGCAATGAACTTAATAAATGTCATTTGATTCACAGATAGTGAATTTATATGTTCGCTAAAACATGCCAAATGTCTAATTGTTCTTGCCACTCAGGTTGGACCCATGACTGTCACCATGTTGTGAGGGTGTGGAGGAAGAGACCACATATATTCATCTTCGAGCATCTTGACTCCCCTGCCTAGAATGGCAGCTAGCCCTCAGTAGACGCCCAACACATATGAATTTTAAATGGAACTTTATTTCATGTAAGAAACAAAAAATCTCTTGTTCCTAGAAAAAGGTAGTTTAGTTTACAGTGAATGAAACACCAAGCAGTGAAAATAAGGAGTGTCTTTAAAGACACTATTTCTCATCAGCTGCTACTGCTGCTGCTGCTAAGTCACTTCAGTCGTGTCCGACTCTGTGCGACCCCATAGACAGCAGCCCATCAGGCTCCCCCGTCCCTGGGATTCTCCAGGCAAGAACACTGGAGTGGGCTGCCATTTCCTTCTCCAATGCATGAAAGTGAAAAGTGAAAGTGAAGCCGCTCAGTTGTGTCCGACCCTCAGCGACCCCATGGACTGCAGCCCACCAGGCTCCTCCGTCCATGGGATTTTCCAGGCAAGAGTACTGGAGTGGGGTGCCATTGCCTTCTCCGATTTCTCATCAGACCTGGTACAAATCATTCAGAGAAATGGCATGGATGATTGACTCAAGTTTCTTGGAGTCCCTCATAGGAAAATAATCTGCTTTAAAAAAGAATTTTCATTGAAAAATTATCAAAATAAATTCACAGAAGAGAGATTTTTACTACGGGAAAAGTTAGGTTTAAAGTGTTTCAGATGCTTAGCAGGTAAAGAATCCACCTGCAATGCAGGAGATGTGGGTTGATCCCTAGGTCACGAAGATCCTCTGGAGGAAGAAATGACAACCAACACTAGTATTCTTGCCTGGGAAATCCCATGGACAGAGGAGCCTGCCAGGACGCAGAGTCAGACACAGCTGAGCAACCAACCATGCATGGTCGCACCATTCAGGGCCTCCCTGGTGGTCCAGTGGTTAGGACTCTGCACTTACACTGCAAGGAGCATGGGTTTTATCTCTGCTCAGGGAACTAAGATCCCACATGCCACACGGTATGGCTGAAAAAAGGTGGGGGGGCGGTTAATGAAAAGTACAATAAAATATTTTTAAAATAAAGTGCTTCATCATTCAAACATATAGGACCCTGGGAGAGTATCTGACCACAGAATTGTATAGGAAATAAATAGTGAGAATCCTTCACTAACTATCCGGAATTGTCTTAGGCCCAGGGACATCTATTCTAAGAACTCATGGGGATATTATTTGGAGTTTTCAGCTAACCGAGAATATAGACGTCATCTGGAATGTTCTGACAATGAGACTGTCATCACAAACGACACCACTTGCTAGCAGATGATGAGAGAAAACAGCATGAGTCTTTCTGACTATTCACAAGAGTACAGAGAAGAACCTGAACACGTGGAATGAGCTGAGAAAAGACCACACAAGTCAACCCACTGGTCTAGAAGATCTGCATCCTCACTGAGGGTAGTAATAGGAACTAACACTGATTATCCACCCTAAATCCACATTCTAGATAATAGTTTTAGTTCTTAACACCACAATGTCAGAATTACAATCATCATTTCCTAAGTGAGGAAACTGAGAGTTAGAGAAAATAAATTGCTCCAAACGCAGCCTTATGGAGAAATCTCCAGTTGGGAAGAAGGTCCAAGTCCTCAGTTGTAGCCGTCTGTTCGTTGAGAATACATAGCACGTGCCAGGGGTAAGAGCAAAGGAAACAGAGCTTAGAGGCAGACACCTGGATTTAAACCCCAGCTTCAATCTCATTAGCTGTGTGACCTTGGATAAGTTTCTTAATGTCTCTGAACCTCTGTTTCCATATCTCTAAAATAGGAATAATAACACCTGCTACAAAGGGTTGCTATAAGGGAGAAATGAGTACTCTCTGGTCAGTAATTTCCCTTCTGTATATTCTCTTTTCTAATAAAAGTTTGTGCGGCCTAATGCCCTCTTCTGTGGAGTTATGATGAGCATAAATGAATTAGGATGAAAAAAGGTCAGGACATGAGTCCCATGGAAGACAATACTGTGATTTTGTGAAGAAACCATTCTCTCTTTAAAGTGACATTTTTGGTGTAATTATGCTTTAAAAGGAAGAGGGTATAACTCCATTAAAAATGAAAAACAGATACGGATAGGATGGGATGTCTAATGCAGCTGTAGGTTATAAAATCAAATAATTGTTGATGTCAGGATAACAGCCACCCCTGCGCAGAGTCCATGGCCATGACCACTCACAGTGCCCACTGTGTGTTGCTAAAGTGGCAGTTAATCCCAGTTTTCCTGGGACTTTGCAGGTTTGAGCATCAATCTACCCCACTTCCAAGGAACCGCTCGCAGTACCAGACAAACCAGAATGGTTCATCACCTAAGTGTGCTAAGCATTCTGCTGGGTTCTTATTCATTCTCATTTTCACAAAAATTCTGTGAAGCTGGCTTCCCTGTCTTGGGCAGATCCCACTTGAACTGGGGAACCTTGTCTCTTCATCAAAAAAGTTGTCATTCACAGACATAGGGAACTGACTTATGGACACAGTAGGACAGGGTAAGGAAGGAGAGGGTGAGATGTATGGAGAGAGCAACATAGAAACATATATTACCATATGTAAAGTAGATAGCCCATGGGATCTACTTTATGACTCAGGGAACTCAAACAGGGGCTCTGTATCAACCTAGAGGTGTGGGATGGCAAGGAAGGTAGGAGAGATGTTCAAGAGGGAGGGGACGTATGTATACCTATGGTCGATTCATGTTGATGGTTGGCAGAAACCAACACAATGCTGTAAAGCAATTATCCTTCAATTAAAAATAAATAAAATTTTAGAAAGTTGTCATTATAGGTGAAGAGAGCAAACCACCTTAAAACAGATGCTTCTTGTACTTTACGAAGCTCTCAGTTATGCAAATATAAGGTAATTAGGTCTGTTCATCAGGGCTGCTAACTTGATCAGTATATCAGATAAAAAGTATTGCCACAAGAAAAGAAAAAAGTATTGCCACGGAGGAGCTGCTCATGAGAGCAAGGAAGAAAGGCCCTTCTGCATCCTGGCGCTAGTAGAGGCTGGACTGGGCTGGATGTAGCCATCTTCAGCCAGCAGCTGTCCCAGTGGCTATGGATGTGACCTCAGGGCGGAACACGGCAGCTGAACAGTGAGGTTCAGGCCTGGCAGGTATGACGGCCCCTCCAGAGCCTGGGACCCCTGACTATGGAGCCCAAATCTCAAACAAAAGCCATAGTACCTGTGGTAACAGCCGGGTCAAAAGGACGTGCCTCCCACTCCTCCCCCAGACTCCAGGCCTAAGCATCAGGGGCAACCAACACCAGCACAAATCATAGAGCTCTCGTCTCTGACCAGAAAACCCCAGTGGACTTCCCAATTCCTGAGTCACCTCCCCCTTTTAGGGGTGGCATCTTCATGCCATCCTCTCCACATGTGCTGGCCCAGCACCCTGGGAAGAGGCAGCCTGAAGAAACTGACAGGGCTTTATATCGTAGCATTGCGGTCATCCTCCATGTGTCATCCTGGAGATGGAGACATTCACCATCCAAACAGGCACTTCCTCCAGGACAAGGTGCCACCCTGATATCCTGTTCACTGTGTAAATCAGGGACTTCACCCAGCCTGCTCTCTTCTGCCATGTATAAGACCTGCTCGGTCAGAGACCAAGCTAGACGAGACTTCTTCCCTCAAGGGAGATCCCTGAGGTGACCTGGGGGTGGGGGGACATGCCTCCTGGATTTCCTAGCACTATGCCAGGTGGGCTCTTGGTTTTTGCCTTCTGAGGACTGAATAAGGCTTGCTATAAGCATTCCAAGCTGTGAGGGATAAAGGAAGGTTTCTCTAAATGTTACAGGTGAGAAGGCTGAGGCCCAGAGAAGTTACGTAACTGGTCAAAAGTCACACAGCCTCCAAGTGCTAAATCAGGATTTAAATCCAAGTCTAGGTCTACATGGGCTTCTCAGATGGCACTAGTGGTAAAGAGCCTGCCTGCCAAAGCAGGAGACATAAGAGACATAGGTTCAATCCCTGGGTTGCGAAGACCCCCTAGAGAAGGAAATGGCAACCCATTCCAGTATTCTTGTCAGGAGAATCCCATGAACAGAGGAGCCTGGCGGCCACAGTGCATAGAGTCACAAAGAAGTGGACACAACTGAAGGAACTTAGCACTCTAGGTCTACATGGACTTCCCTAGTGGCTCAGCAATGAAGAATCCCCTGCAATGCAGGAGACCTGGGTTCGATCCCTGGGTCAGGTCAGGAAGATCCCAGGAGAAGGAAATGGCAACCCACTCCAGTATTCTTGCCTGAAAAATTCCATGGACAAAGGAGTCTAGTGGGCTACAGTCCATGACGTCACAAGAGAGTCAGGCGTGACTGAGGGACTAAATACACACTAGGTGTACATAGAGCATGCAGTGCCATTCCAGGCTGCCTGTCCCAGATACCAAAGGAGACATCGAAGAGCTAACAAGCAGAAAACTCCCTAAAGGGAAGGAGAATATCTATTCCTTAATATGCAATAATTAATTTAATCAGAGATCAGGCCTAAGTCTCATCCTGAAAGTACATTTGCAGACACGCAACATGAGATGAACACAATGACCCTCAATCTGCCTTCTAGTCACAGAGCAGGAAGTTAGTCTCTTCTACCACAAAGGAACAAAGAGACACAGAGGCATGGAGACTGGCTCTCTGCAGTGTTAAAAAACATAACAGTTAAGTTCTTCTTTGGACTCCTTAAAAGTATTTATGTATTTCTTACAACAGAAAAAAAAAAAAAAGTCTTTTGGAAAACCTTTAAAGTCAAGCTGTAAACCCCACCAATATCAGAGCCAAAGGCTTTAAACACAGCTATGGGGGTGTTGGGGCTTCCCTCAGGCTCAGACCGTAAAGAATCAACCTGCAGTGGGGGAGACCCAGGTTTGATCCCTAGGTTGGGAAGATCCCCTGGAGAAGGGAATAGCAATCCACTCCAGTATTCTTGCCTAGAGAATTCCATGGACAGAGGAGCCTGGCGGGCTATGGTTCATGGGGTCACAAAGAGATTAAATTCTATTTCTTTAAGGGGGTTTTGACTCCAAGAAGAAGTTCAGGTTAGAATAAAATGTTTTATTACATTTTATCACCCAAGAGGAGATCAAAGATAGATAATGAAATGGTTTTTAATCATTTGAAGATAAACAGAAGGTCCCTCAAGACACTCACATTTGTATTGTTGTCCATCTTTCCCTGTATGCTGAATGCCTTTTATGTAGAGTAGTGATCGATTAGTAATTGTGAAGCTGTATTCATGTAACAAAGGGTTTTATTTCTCCAGTAGATGTGGAAAAATTGTTCGAACTCTATTCTCATTTAACTGCCCCATTGAGAGGACCTGCTGCTCACATCACAGCCCAGGAACCACCTTACTCCTGCCGGCAGCTTACCTCCTTGTGGACACAGACCTAAAAAAGCTAACCTCAGTCTCACAAGCTCAAGTTCAAATCTATAATGTAAAGGCAAAGCTCAGAAGTATAATCTTGCTGTTACTTTCTTTAGCTTGCCATTCCTTTATGCCCCTCTTATTCATTTCTCCACCCAGATTATATCTCCATAGCTTAGATATCAATGCTTAAGAAAGGTTAGAATGAAAATAAGCCTCTTTAATCCACTTGCTAGACATACAGCCAACTTCATCTACATAGTAAAGGTTCAACTAATGACAAATTATTACTTTAAGACAAGAAACAGCACTGACTCTGCAAACCAATCCTACCCTTTAGGCTTCCCTCCCATGAAGCAATTCTGGAATGATGTGTTCATATTTACATAATGCTTCCAAACACTTGCTGAAAACATTTCTAATAATGCCAATATTTCCAATATAAATGTTGTTTACATTAACAATTACACAAGCAGTGCAACTTCAACAAAAATTTACAAGAGCAGGAGCTACTTCAGAATTTAGCATTACCCATTGCTAAATGCTTAATGTGTATATTTGACAAGTATTTACAAACGGCGTGCTCTGACCACCATGTTTTCCTGCTGCATAAGTGTCAAAGAAACAGCGTAAATTTCCAACCCATCAATTCTTTTACAACTAAGTTAAAGAAGTATTGCTCTGAGGGGAAAACCTAGTTATGTTGTTAGAAGTTCTGGAGGAGCTACAGATATGTGAAAGTGAATAGTTAATTGTCACATTATTCAGTAAAGCCCAAGCATGTAAGTGCCCTCCACACCACAATGGGCAGAGTAAATCAGAAAGACCTGAAGCATGGCGTGAAATGCTGCTTTGCTGGAGCTGGCGTTTGTATTACCAGACGGCATGCCTGCCCACGCCCATGGAAACAAAGGGACAAACTGAGCAAGGAGGCAAAATCGGGAGTGGATGGTTTCCCAGGAGTTCTCTCTGCGCTGGGCCTTCCTCTGCTTCCTCATTTGACTTTAAGTGCTGTGTTCTCCCAAAGCATGGGGCATGCCCACTCAAACCCCTGCATATGTTCCGAAGGGGATTGTACATAAAATATTTATTATAAGTCATTTTGAAAAATATGATGAGAAATTAATTTCTCATGAACTAATACTGTTGGGGGCAATTAATACCCTCAATATATTAATTTACTACCGACTTTTAACTTTCCTCAACTAGAACTCTCAATAACATCATCAGTATTTTGAGTGTTTTATAGAGATTAGGTAATTTAT
Source organism: Bos mutus (assembly GCF_027580195.1). NCBI lineage: Eukaryota > Metazoa > Chordata > Mammalia > Artiodactyla > Bovidae > Bos > Bos mutus. Next base: position 66,301,993 of record NC_091622.1, read on the forward strand.
TCGATAGTTCTGGTGAGCCTGTAATTGTGAGATTAGAGTATGCACAGAAACTTATAGCTTACCTAGAAATCTGACATTTTAGGATCATTTGTAATGAACAGAGCTTTAAATTTCTTCTTCACCAAATATACTCTAGACCTTAGACCATTTAATCTTCCGAAGTCTTTTTTTGAGACTAAGCATTTGCATTTCTCAAATAATCAGTCCCCTATTGCAAATTTCGATCTAGCCACCCAATGGAATATCATGTAACCTCTTTGAACAATCTAAGATAATTTAGTTTAAGCTGCACCTCAAAATACCATAGCCCATAGTTAGTGAAAAGAAAATCCAATAGATTCTTAATGAGTTATTTATATAGGGGATTGTCAATGAGTATTGACTTATTTATTTATATAAAGACCACAAACAAAGCAAGCAACAGCAGCTTCACAAAAAACTGTATGTTCCTCCCTAACAAAATTACCCCTGGTCATTGGACCATCATTCTGACAGCTCTGATTTTCTAGAAAATGCACTTATCCATATTTATCATAGCTGATAGGATTTCAGTTGATTGCTTGTGACATTTTGTCTAGACCAGAAGGGCAATGTCTACTATGGAAAACTCATTTTGGGGAGCAAGGCAATATTTCATCCTTCAAAGGCCAAAAGAATAAAATGATTTCAAAAGATGCATTGCCTCATGTGTTTTCAATAGCAAAAAATGTCAGGTTTTTTAAAGCAGAACAACCTAAAGAGTCATAACCAAACTATTCTTTGGCTAGCCCTTCAATCATTTTGCTTTACTCCAGCATATTACTTAGTGAAGAGCATTGTCTGTTTTCAATTCCCTGATACATTTTGAGGTTCCAAGTACAAAGGTAGCAGGGAAGTAAAATGGGAATTAGCTCCACTTAAATTGCCGTTGGCATTTCCTGCCTTTGCCATGGTGATTTTGGAACTCTAAGGCAGAAATGCCAGGAAGAGTTTTATCCTCTGTGGGCAGAGACAAAAATCATAGAGGGCATGAAATTTAATCCCAATTAAACTTAAACTTTGGAGCCTGCAGTCTGTCTTTGTGTATCTAGATGCCTGTTTAACAGTATGGGAATTATAAGTAAGGACAGCATTATCCTGATCTTATAACAGATGACAACTGCTTTAGAATCTCTCAATAAAAATAATCTCTTACATTTGTGAAGAGCTTCTCATTTTACTGAGGGTTTGCAGTATGTCATCAAGGTTATATACAGAAGTGTAATTTAGGGAAAATCAATGGAATTAACAGGAAAAACACTTATAACTCATGTCTTGCTGTTTGATAATTTAAGAAGTAAATGTCTTAACGTTCAGTCCTGCTGCTGCTACTGCTAAGTCCCTTCAGTCATGTCCGACTGTGTGTGACCCCATAGACGGCAGCCCACCAGGCTCCCCTGTCCTTGGGATTCTCCAGGCAAGAACACTGGAGTGGGTTGCCATTTCCTTCTCCAATGCATGAAAGTGAAAAGTGAAAGTAAAGTCGCTCAGTCGTGTCCGACTCTTAGCGACCCCATGGACTGCAGCCTACCAGGTTCCTCCACCCATGGGATTTTCCAGGCAAGAGTACTGGAGTGGGGTGCCATTGCCTACTTAAAACTGTCAGTAAACAACGGACATATCTTAACACAACCCCTTATCCTAGTGTATGTTTGAGAAAAGTGCCATCTCACATACATACCACAGTTTTCTTCATCACTATCATCATCACAGTCAGCCTGGCCATCACATCTTCTGGAAGCCAGAACACACCGTCCTGAGCGGCACTTGAAGTGACTAGGTGAGCATTCTGTAAAAAGCAATGGGCCATATTACTGCCAACAAACAAAACCCAGACTCATCAGCTATGTTATTCATTTACGTGTCGGATGATGTGGAGAAGATATCACTGAAGATAAGGATGGTCCTTCACCAGGCTGAAATCACCAGAGTTTGCTTGGTTCTCTTCTGTCTGCCCTCAGCATCTTTTTCCTTTATCCTTGGCATCATCTCTCCAGATTAGCTGTTTTGTGTCTTTATGCTTTCCAACAATTACCTCTCTTTCTGAACGGACAATTGCTGGAGCCTGAAATATCCTAGGAAGCCAATGCTTCTAACTGCCCTCCTTTCATTTGTCAAATTGTTTCCCATTCTAATCTTTCCACCTGGTGAGCAGGCATTTCTCTACCTGATCATCTCACATGGCCAAGGTATTTGAATGCTTTGCACTTGAAGCTGAGCGCCGAAGAATTAATGCTTTTGGATTGTGGTATTGGAGAACACTCTTGAGAGTCCCTTGGGCTGCAAGGAAATCAAACCAGTCAATCCTAAAGGAAGTCAGTCCTGAATATTCATTGGAAGGACTGATGCTGAAGCTGAAATGCCAACACTTTGGCCACCTGATGTGAAGAACTGACTCATTGGAAAAGACCCTGATGCTCGGAAAGACTGAAGGCAGGAGGAGAAGGGGATGACAGAGGATGAGATGGTTGGATGGCATCAGTGACTCGATGGACATGAGTTTGAGCAAGCTCCGGGAGTTGGTGATGGACAGAGAAGCCTGATGTGCTGCAGTCCATGGGGTCACAAAGAGTCGGACATGACTGAGCAACTGAACTGAACTGAACTGAAGGAGTCATGGCTTTATCTTCACTGTTACCTTCAATATCCTCTAGTATAAAAGCAGCTTCCATATATAATGGACTCTGTGAGTTGTGTTTACAATAAACACGGAGATTATTATAAAGTCATCTCTGCAATTTATCTTTAAAATGAATACAGTGTCTAACAGATGAGTATTAAATTCTTCAATGTAATCAAGTTTATAGATTCACCACCTACATAGCCTTTCTATTGGCAATCAAATAAAAACAACAACAAAGAAACTTCTAAAGGTAGCTGATTTATTCATTCATGTTAGATACTGCAGTGTAATTGATTTAAAAATTAACAAAAATTAACCTTCGACTTCATCATCAGGCATTAGGCAGGTTTGATTGTCTGCATTTTCCTCTGGAAATTGATTGCAATCTGTGTCTTCTGGCCACTGTAGACCCACAATCCCAAGAACAGACTCACAGCGTTCTTTGGAATACTCACAGAGAGCTCTAAAAGAGCAAAAAAGACAACATTACAGGCAGAAATAGCTACACCAAATGTTAGGCATCTACACAGGACTCTTAATTCTGTACAGCGTGGGTCAGTGTATGTATGTGGTGTGTGTATGCAGTGTGTGTACGTATCAATGTATATATGGATGCACGTACACATAATAGGTATGTGGGAAACCAAAATAAGGGATATCATGACAAGGGAGATAGATTCCTGAAACACAGTTTCACCAAAAAAAACCTCTACTGCAGGAATGGAAATAGCGTTGTTCCCAGAACATGGATTCCCTTCTCCAGTTTACCTTTCTTGCTTTCTCTTTTGTCTTTCAGGCAGACACATTCTCCAACATTTTTGTTTCAAGCAAGTCCCCAACATCACTTTGGGCACTCTCTCACCAAAGGGCATTGAATCTACACAACACCCGCAGCCCCTTCTGGTGCCCTGTGACGGGGCCATTTCAAGTTTTAACCTGGCTTCCCTAAAGGCAATACTTCAGCTTACACTAATATGGTTGAAAAACTTGGTGCTTCTCCCAAACCCATCTATGTTGAGCTCAAGTTGGTAAAAAATTAAATGTGTTGGCTTTTGTTAAAGAAAAGATATACTAAGCATTGCTCTAGGTGTTTCAATGTGTGTTACTTCATTTGTACCCAGAATATTTTAAATCGAGGCATCAGCATGTCTCAAAGAAGATGTTTTTTACTTCAGATGGGAAAAAAAAAATGTAGTTTTGCCTCAATATATAACCAATAAATTAGTTTTTTAAAATGTTAAGTAGACATAACCAAAGTAAGTTCCTAGGCAAATTTCTCATTTCCTTTTAAAGACATTCTCATTTCTCAAAAGTTTCCAACTTTAAACTAAGTTAATATCAACAAGATAAGGAATGGCTTAGCAATTGAACAGAGAAGTTTCTGAAAAGTCTCCATCTTGATTTAACTGTCTAGATTTAAGACAGAGCATAACTTAATGCTGGTTTAGCCTAGGAATCTGGGGCAAAGACAAAGCCATGGCATTCCCATATGAGGCAAAAATGAGAAGCTCAACAGTGTTTAACAACTATCTGTTGGATTGAATAGTTTTGTTGCAGATTAATAAAAGGTGTATATAACTCAATTGCTGCTGCTATTCTAAATTAACCAAAATATACCTATTTCAGATAGAAGTCAGGTACTGCCTGACTCTACCACTTTTTTTTCCCCTATAAAATAGAATAAAATAAATGGCACTACAACTCCATGGCACACCTGCTCATATCATAATCTGTGTGGTGTTCAACCACAGAGACAACAGTCCCAAAAGATTACTTTGAGGATGACAATTAAAGTATTTAGCACATTATAAGGGCTCAATAACATTAGATTTTTTCCAATTCATAACTTAAAAACTGAATTTTAAGATCAATAAACAAACCTGGCAAAAGCAACTATGTGCAACCCCATGAGATATCAGTATATTACTCTCTTTACACAAAAATATTTTCTTACAAATATCATAAGGTCAAATTCTCTTTGATAGCTACTAAAAATGAAAGACTGCAGCCTAGCAGGCTCCTCCATCCATGGGATTTTCCAGGCAAGAGTACTGGAGTGGGTGCCATTGCCTTCACCAAAAATGAAAGATGTATATATGCTAAGAAACAAAACTAAAATACCTAGAATCAGTTCACCAAATTGTTCACTGTATAGTATTTCAGGACCCATCTCATCTTAGGCATTTAAATATGAAACCTAAATCTTAAAATTATCAGTTATATGTGGATATAAATTTGTTCCAGAGAACACTATGTTAGGGAAATGTTTATACACATATGAAAAGAAAATCAAATACAAGAATTTGTTAAGTACTATTAAAAGTAAGTATTCACTTCATCAACCTTGCTTAGCAAAAATGGAATAAGATTTACAAATAACTTGTTAACATAAAACTGGTAGATGTTTTATTAGTAATATTTTAAAAGGCATTTAACAGAAATTTTCAGTATATTTACACAAGCCTACATTGTATTATTCTATTTGTACTTTTTGTTCAGTTTCCCAAGTCATTTTGAAATTTTATTGTTTTCTGTCCTGACTCTATAGATGACCCTTCCTTGTCATCCATTTGATATTCAGTATTTAATTTGTTTTCTCATCTGTTCACTGTTTTGATATTACTGCTTTTTCTTTAAGTTCTGAATGACTTTTGATCCAAACATATGGTTTTCACAGTTACCACTCACATTTAGGCAGGCACATCTGTGTATTCACTCCGTGATGGAAAGCAGCCTGAGAGCAGCCCCACCTCTGTGACAGCCACTTTGCATGCGCACATTCTCTGACTATAACCCAGAACACACGGCAGGGAAGAAGGCCAAACCACCACAAAGCAGGGAGCTGTGCTCCTTCCTAACATCAGAGCAGTGTTTAGTCTGGGCTCACAATCGACTAGCAAAGCTTCACTTTTTTGTACATTCGTCTGATCTTAATCTCACAATAACTCAACCCAACCATCATCACAATCGTGATCTTACAAGTAAAGGAACTGGCATTGGAAGAGCTCAAGGAAACGGTCTCAGGCTACAAGTAGCTAGAGAAAGAGCCAGGACTTGAATCAGAAGGTGGACTGCAGTGTCGTAGTCTTAACCACAGGACATCACTCATATCCTAAGTCCAAGCCATCCTCTTGAAATGCTGTCCTGAATTTCACCCAAGCAGGTAGAAAAACTCTGTGTTCATCCCCTGTCTATCCTGAGAGGTTGGTGTGATGTCTCCTAACTTTTGACACAGTTAAAAAGCAGCATTTTAAATATATCAACACTGCTAGATCAAGAGGCAGACAGATCCCTCCTTCTGCTGTCTCACATTTAAAAAACCACTTCTTGATCCACCATAATGAAACATGTGATTTTATTTAGTTAAAGTCCATGAACTATTATCAAAGGCAGTTCATACCCCTCATTTGGTTCTTCAGTAATGACTTCTCACTTAGATACTCATTTTAGAATTCTACTTCTTTACCATTTTAATATGTCATTTGTTAAACACAGAGCTTCTTAGCAAAGTAGGTACTTTGTCTAAACTCAGACTAAATCTCCATTTCCTTGGTTCTCCCTGAGGGACAATGAGGATGCCTGGGGGAGATGCCACTGTGTTACCTGCAAGGCGGGATACGCTGCTGTGTATCCTCGTCACACTTTGGTACCAAGATGGTGCAAGCAAAGAACATGAGGTATTTGTAACAGTTGGTTTGAACAAGTGCAGGGAAAAGAGAAGACTCCCAGCTGATGGATGCTTCCTTTTGAGTCCTGTGGCCAAGGTAATTCGGAAAATTTGTATGGTTGTAGGGCAAATTCAAGCAGAGTTCCAACGTAATTGGTTCACACTGACCTAACAATAACAACAACAAAAAGCCACATATACAGATACATATTATATATTTTTATTTATAAAATTTCATTTTGTTTATATTTATAATATAAATATAAATAATGTAAAATATATAATATATTATATTAAAATAATATAAATAATGTAAAAACAACTTTCTTCCACATGTAAAACAACTTACAAAATTAAAGTCTATTTTAGAATCTTTCTTAAAAGTATTTAAGACTAGAACGTAAGCAGTACATGAGGTTGCCATCAAAAGATAGTGTGGTTCATGAGGTGTCTTGACAAGCCAAGATTCATTTCTATATATGCATCTGCCAGCACACTGCCCTGAATGAATATTTCAGAAAGTCTTCCTCATTTTCCCCTTGGTTTCACTTATCTGAAAGTGACTCCTTTTCCTGCTTCCTTTACTTTAATTTGTCATCTTCTGATTTATCCATTACTTCTAAACTAATGCATTCCCCATCACCCTGCGAGCCACTTTTAAAAATTAATGAATTTAGCTGAGGAGGCAAGTAGATGACTTTTTCCTATGTGTTTTGTGGTTAATAAACATATGAAAGTGAAAAGTGAAAGTCACTCATTCGTGTCCGACTCTTCGCAACCCCATGGACTGTAACATGCCAGGCTCCTCTGTTCACGGAGTTCTCCTGGCAAGAATACTGGAGTGAGTAGCCATTTAGCCATTCCATTATCTAAGGACTCTTCCCAATCCAGGGATTAAACCTACGTTTCCTGCATTTCAGGCAGATTCTTTACTGTCTGAGCTACTAGAGATTCACTGATCAACGTGTAAAGCTACACAATTCCAGGGCAAGAGGAGGCTGAGGTCCATTAGATAGCCATTGCCAGAGAGATGGTCCCTAACCCTTAGCTTGGCATCCAAGGCTATTTCACACTCCAAACCACAGCCTAACTTTCTAGCCTCATCACCCATCCTATCTCATCAGCAATATTTGCTTGATGACACCAGACATTTTAAGAATTGCATGACTTCATGATTCCTGTTAGTTTTTATCTCTTTCTTTCCTTCACACACTTGTAATCACCCTTCAAATGCAATCATGTTTCTACCTGTCAGCACTTGCTTCCTGGAATAATCCTTTCCCATCCTCCTCACCAAGCTAATTTCTCCTTGGTCTGCAGCACGCAGCACAAACATCTCTACCAGGAAGCCTTCCTGGCCAACCACTCTCCCTCTTCCACTCCCAGAAGGAGCACCAGAGTATCTCCAGGACATACCTGCCATGCCCACATGGCCCTCTGCTCTATTCACTTACTTACTTGTCTTCCCCACACAATTCTGAGACTTCTGTGAAATGAGACTTTCTTTTTTTAAAAATTGAAGTATAGCTCATTTACAATGTTGTGTTAGCTTCTGGTGTATAGCAAAGTGATTCAGTTTTACATACATAATTAAAATGAATTCTTTTTCAGATTCTTTTCCATTATAGTTTATTATAAGATATTAAATATAGTTCCCTGGAGACCTTATTTCTTGATCTCATAGTCTGCACCAAGCATAGTGTGAGAATTAAGGGAGGAAAGGAGGAAGAAAAGTGTCAGAAACCATCCTGAAAGTGAAGTCACTCAGTCATGTCCAACTCTTTGTGACCCCGTGGACTGTAGCCTATCAGGCTCCCCCGTCCATGGGATTTTCCAGGCAAGAGTGCTGGAGTGGATTGCCATTTCCTTCTCCAGGGGATCTTCCCGACCCAGGAATCAAACCCGGGTCTCCCGCATTGCAGGCAGACACTCTACCATCTGAGCCACCAGGGAAACCATCCTAGGCATTTTAAAATGTAAAAATAATTCAAAATATAGTCCAAGCCATTGAAGCAGTCTAAGTCTCCAGGGATATAACATGAACAGGTTAGGCCAGCAGGACTGGACAAAATGCTTGAACCCAGAGGGACAAAGTGGACAGAAGCAGCTTGGGAAGACTTCCCAGGACAAAAGGAGTTTGGACAGATTTGGGGGAAAGCAGCAGCAAGGCTTTCTGTCCTTTGTCTGCTGTAGACATGCCTCATTCCCAGAGGAAAGAGGTGATCAACAGAGTGTCTTTGTAGAATCAGGCCGGGTCCACCAAAGCCTTCATGCCTTAAGGGTAATTATTCAAGTTAAATTTAATTATTTAACTAAGAAGGGAAACAGATTAGCGATTAGGACTGCAGTGAAATAGTAAAACAGCTCTGGGATGATTTCTCGATTTAAAGAATCTGAGGGCTTTTCAGAGACTATGCTATAGGAATCTTGACACTGATCAGATTAAAAAGCTCATGACCACATATATAAGACTCAGTTTACTGGGGAAGAAGTAACTCTCTAAAGCTGGTGTAATCCTGAGGATGCCTACAGTGTAGAGAGAAGGAGATGGAAGAGGGATGGGGTTTGTCCAACTTCTGAAAGAGGAGTAACATGAAATGTTTGATTTCAGATTACACACAAAAAATGCATGTTCGTTATAAAGACAATAAAAAGATGCATATAGGAAAAGTTCTCCATTCCCCACCTCCCTTTCTCTTAACTTTCCTCAAAACTAAAGACAGTTTTAATCCTTTCAGGCCTTGCACTTGCTCATGTTTATACACGTAAGAATTTACACGCATAGGCAGAGATATGTCTATGCTTTCGCCAAAGGATAACTGTACTATCGCTAATACCTTTCAACTTGTTTTTGTTGCTTGATAACCTATAATGACCAAGCAGCAGAAACAGCTCAACCTCTATGTTTTTCCTAATTTCTTCAATATACTTAAAATTTTACCCCCCAAAATGGGATCATTTACACATATTTTGATGCAGTCTTTTTTCCCCTGTAGACACCTTTTCTTTCTCTTTTCCTCAACCACCCTATCAAGTTTTGACTTTCTTATCTGTTCATTTCATTGAGATTAACTAATAAACATATCGCGTGGACAACTTTTCTCTCTTTTGATATGTAGGGGCTGTATCACTTTTGATTTGGGATAAGATACGAGCTTTAAATATTTCAGTGTCAAGGGAAATGAAAGGATTAAGTTATGATCATATACTACTCTGAGATCTTTATTGAATGCGTTGAGGTTGATTGAATCCTGTGTTTTGTTCCTTCATAATGGCATTCTTCAAGGAGTGCTAAGCTAGATAAACTCTCAAGATATCTGGCAACCTCCAATTCTGGGATTTATGGTACCAAACTTTTTTTTATCTTAAGCATTAGACTCACATATGAGCCTGATTTACAACAGCCACTAGAGGGCGATCATGTCACAAACATGTGAGGACGTTTAGCAACCACGGGGCTGTTTCCAGTGTTTTCAGTGCTCAACAGGGCATCCTGAACATAGACGAGGTTTAAAAAGATATCTGTTGAAAGAAAGGTCGTGATGGAGTCCCAATGATAGCCCACCTTTCAAACTTAAACAAGATTTGTTAAATTCAACCCACAGACAGCATTGTTAATTAAACAATGTTACATCTTGGTGGCAATAGTGGTAAAGAACCGGCCTGCCAAGGCAGGAGACATAAGAGACGTGGAGTTCATCCCTGGGTCAGGAAGATCCCCGAAGGGGGAAATGGCTACCGACTCCAGTATTCTTGCCTAGAGAATCCCACGGAGAGAAGAACCTGGCGGGCTACAATCCATAGGGTCGCAAGGAGTCGGACACGACTGAAGCGACTTAGCACACACCCAATACCTTAAGTCATTGGGAATCATGTATTAGGTTATGGTCATTTACATGAGAAAATGTCACGTCCAACATCCATTGGCATATATATGATCCTCAGATTCACCTTTGCATCAAACTTTGTGGCTCAGACAGTAAAGTATCCATCTACCATGCAGGAGACCCAGGTTCGATCCCTGGGCTGAGAAGATCCCCCGGAGAAGGAACTGACTACGCACTCCAGTATTCTTGCCTGGAGAATCCCACGGACAGAGAAACCTGGTGGGCTACAGTCCATGGACTCCTAAAGAGTTGGACATGACTGAGTGACTAACACTTTCACTTTTCATTTTAAATCTCTATTATTTTCAATAATTTGAAGAGCTATTATAAGGTGAACACCCTTGTAACCACCACTCAGGTCAAGAAATTGAACTTTACCAGACAATCACAGGTGCCCTTCCATATACCCTGTCATATGTCAACCTTCTCCTTCTCCCACAAAGTAACTACTGAGTTTCAGAGTCATTACTTCCTTGTTCTTCTTTATAGCTTTATTACCTAAGTGTGTACCACAACCTACATACTACAGTTTGACTACCCATTTTTGAAAACCTATTTAAGTCTCTTATAATAGCTATGTTCCCCCGCTATTTCTTTATTTTTCCTTATTATTTAAGTATTGAAAAATCTGGAGACTTGACCTTGGAGTGCGCCAGTCTGGATTTTGCTAATGGAACACTCTAGGCAGGTAAACATGTACCCCTGTACTCCTTGTTACCTGAACACTGGCACCTGAAGCCAGGAGGCTAGTTAGGTTTCACCAGGACTTGGACAAGGTTCTGGGTGCTGTGATGTTCTTTCATCAAATGATACATCCACCGACTTCTCTTTGTGATGTCTACAGCTGCATGTCCATGCTCAATGTCTTATCCTATTAATTCTCCTGTTTACCATATGGTAATATTCTAATTCAATCAATTACTTTTTATTTACTCCTTGAAAATGCTTTTAGAAAGAGATCATTCTTCTCAATTGACTCTCTGATCACACTTCTATACTCTCTGTTCCTCCAACTAGAGACTGCAAAGAGAGGCCAGAAAATTGACATGCCCCTGAGAAATTATTTGAATAACCAAGCTGTTACTTCTTCCTGGATTTAACTTTTCAGTGGGAGGATCATACTGCCATCTTCCCACTCATATATACGATTTTGGTTTTCTTTTTATGTTCTTAAAACACACTCAGCACAGTTTCCCTAGCATCTCACGGTCTCATCAGTTTCCTCTTTCATCACAGATGTTCTTGCCAGGTCCTTTCCATATATATTCAGCAAACGTTTGAACATCCCCTCTTCTGAATGTCCAGCACTGGACTAGTCACTTGTCCCCATTCCTTCTGTGTTATTAAAAATGAGTGTTGGAGGCTAACGTACATGGGCAAACATGTAGAACCAAAGACTGCTGGAACACTATGGGAAACTCAGGAGAGGCCCTGAGGCATGATAGTCATTTCTGGCTTCGCATGGCCACAGCGGTCATGGGTGCAGGGAGGCAGAGAGAGACACATGTCCAGGAGCTGCTCCCTCCACCAGGCTTCCCAGCTGTCTGGATCGCACGTTGCAAGGTGCAAGTGATGGGTTAGTCCCTACACCCCAGACTGAGGGGATATTACATCCCTGTTCCTACTCCCTAAGGCAAGGAGCTATCTGCTTTTGCCTCCCAGCAGAGTGCAGACGTATTACAGATTCTGGGCTTGAGTGGATAAGGTGACACTAGCCTATCACTGAACATTATTATCTAAAATATATTGCTTAGGCTTTTATTTTTTAAATTGTAGCCACTTCTGGGAATCTGAGATAAACCAGGAAACTTATCCATTGAAAAATACAAAAACCATGAAGACATTTTTCACACCCTCTTTCAAGATGTCACTAATTTCTGCAGCTTCATCAGGCCACAAAGCAGTCATTCTCAACTTGCACTGCACACTGGGGTCACCTGGGAGGTTTTAAAAATACTGATGCCTGGGCCCCACCCAGTATATCCTCAGGGACAATCAGGAAGTTACATAATTTTTTAATGGGACAACAAGAACCACTGCCTTTAAGAACTAGCCTCCCAGCAACTCCAGTGAGAGAGGCTGACTCCACCAGACAAAACATCCACATTTTCCAAACCCATATTCTCCACTGGCAGGAAGCCAAGGAATGACAGTGTTGCTCACTTATGCCCCAGAATCTAAATAACAACAGTGTCTTATTGGTAGCAACAAAGATTTTTAAGTGATTAATCACATTTTCAAGTGATGAAGAGTTTTCTGAAGGGAGATGTTGCTTGTCCATGTTTTTATAGAGAACCAAGTAGACACACACCATTCTGAAGCTCTTTGAAAAATAAGGAGTAGCATCTTTACTCTCAACTGGAGGTTAGGCTTATACACTGTTTTTAATCACACACAAGGAATGGGGATGAGTGACTAGCCCAGTGCCTGATACTCAGAAGAGGAGGTGTTCAAGTGTCTGCTGAATATACATGGAGAGAGCCTGGCAAAAACATTTGTGATGAAAGAGGAAGCTGCTGAGACAGTGAGATGCTAGGGAAATTGTGAGCGTATTTGAAGAACATAAAAAGGAAACCAAAACCATATATATGACTGGGAAGGTGGTAAATGATCCCCCTACTGAAAAGTAATCTCCAGGAAGGCTGAAATCATGTCTCCTTTCTTTTCCATCAAAGTGCACAGTCCCTGGAACATCACAGGCTAAGTACTGGTTGAATATATATATGAGCCAAGTTATCTAGTGCTCTTCCTACAAATTCTTTTGACAGATGAAAAGATATTTAAATTTTTAATCTTAAAATATTTCAAGTATAGAGAAAACAGGAAAACATACAGCTAGTGAGTCCCCACCTAAATGTGATATGGGCTAACATTGCTCTCTCAAGCTTTTTAACCTAACAGTGCCATGCTATGTCAGATAACCCTCAAAACTTTAGTAAAATACACATGTCTGAGACAACACTGTCACTCTCCAAAATTCTGTAACCCAAGTTCAAAGTGAAGTAAAAAAAAGAAGATTCTGAAAGAGTTCCAAGGAAGAGTCCGAGATAAGCAAAGTCTAACCATATACACACATACACATATATTTAATGGAGTTTAGAGTGAATAAAATGGTAATATGTCTTAGTAGTCAGACTGGTAACTATCTGCACTGCTCTCTCCCTGTGGGAAGTGGAGGACTGGGAATTGTGCTTTCAGCCAAACAGTTCTTAAGTGCTCATGAAAATAAAAAATCTTGTCAGATGGGTTATTAAGTGGCTGTCTCCCTCACTCTCCTATCCAGCCCACTGTTTTCACCCCTAAAGGTCCTCTGAGGGGTATGGGCTTTCCCCACCCATAAGCTCTATGCTGACCCAGAAAAGTCACGAGTAGAATTAGGATCCAAAAACTTGAACAAATCCAGGGACCTGAACCCTTCAGCTTTTCAACCTCCCAGCCTCCAGGACCTTCACTGCCAGGATCAGTGCTAAGAGGCCACACCTTCTTGTCAACTGAAAGCTTGACAGACCTCTTCTGAATCTTAAGCCCAAGCTGACAGGGAGGCCAAAAATTAGTTCTAAAGAGTGTAAGAAGGGAGTAGACTATGAAGGCAGAGTCCAGAAGTAAGATACCATTACTAGAAATCAGGGTCTTTGGGGACTTTCTGATTCATTTTAAATTCCTCGGGAGAGTCTTTCTGCTCACCCTGCCCATTCCATCTTCCCCTAATTATCCCTCCTCATAAGCCAGTTTGGACAAAGCCACCTGTCTACACCATTTGGAGCCTTTCCCTTGTCACCAACACAAATGAACACAAGAGCCACAAGATTGTTCTAGGTCAGCAAAGTTCCTGGAAGGGTGAGAATACACTTTATTATAAGAACAGACCGCCAAAGTTTTATGTGGTTGTTTAGATGAATTTTATGTCTGCTTCTCAGATAAAGTTTCCACTTTTGAAGCTGGGCTTTAAAAAGGAAGAACGATAGCATCTGCCTATAGATGGAGCCAGGAAAATAATATATAGGAGCTGATGCTGAGTGGAAAGTCATGCCAATGATATTAAACAACATGGATTTATAGCCCATTCACAGTGACACATTTGTTTATGATTTCAGTTAATTAAGACCACTTTGCTTCTTTTCTGCTACCACATGTAACCTTTTTTTTTAAAAAAAGAAAAAATGTATGCATATACATATTTTGGAGGGATTCCAGACTTCAGCATTTTAACATCAATGAGAGAGGAAAATGTTGAATGCATATCCTGACAGAGTGATTGCATTTGTCAGAGGCTGTACTTACTACAATTATTCACACTGTTGCTGGGGTCACAAAGAGAGTTACCACCACATGAATCAAGGCAGGAACTGTAGAGGCATCTTTGGTCTCCTTCTTGACACAGAGTCTGACCTACAGAAGAGAGAAAGGCGCATTCACTTTCATCAGCATCCGTAAGTAAACTCCAAGTGCTAGTTTCTGAAGGATCCAGAGCCGAGGAAGGACACAACTCTAATTTCCTTCCAGCATCTCCAAAAATATTGAACACAAGCTGAGTAGGTACTTTCTGGATTAATTTTCCTGCAGCTAAATACAACACTGTTATTTCAGAAGGAAATTAAGAAGGAATTAAGAAATTCAGAAATTTCTTAATTAAGAAATTAAGAAATTCAGAAGGAATTAAGAAACTAAGGGGCAACCCAACCTTTAAAAATAGGTTGTTATAGTTTTTCATGAAAAAGATAGCATCTTGTATTTACACGGGTGCATATAGCTGATGACAAAAGAAAACTCAAGTAATTTGAGGGAAGCGCCAATATTTTAAAGTCTCATTTGATCCCAGCTCTAGTTTTCCCTCTAAGGAAAATGCTCTCCTTAATAATAAATAGGGCATCAACATTACTATAATAAGGGTACTTTATCATGGCAGGATTGTAAGCAGCTGTTATCCATATTTTTGGTGTGTCTCTGGAAAGTAGCACTGCCCAGCTGCAATGACCTGAGAATTAGGTTTCTTGTTTCCAAATGAATGACAACAGTAATGTCAGCCTAATGGCTTTTCCTTAAGGTATATGGAGAGAAAACTGCTTTTCCCATTGATTTCCTGGTCATTTGTAGATAAATGGAAAAGGTAATAAATTACTGCCCATTCTCTTTCTATCTTGCCCCCCTTATAGTCAATTATTTTTAAACACATCATCTGGACTCTACAATATCTTGCAAGGCATTTTAAAATATAAATAACAGTATAGGTATACATACAATCATTCTTACCTATAATTATGACAATATTTATTATACTGGACTTCCTTATCTAGCATTCTAAGTTATATCTACAATCTTACCTATAATTCTAAATATAATATTTAATATACTGGACTCTCTCTCCCTTCTAGTACCATTAATGAACAACACTATATATCATAGCCTTGCAAAAAAGAGATATTGCTCCCTTTTTTTCAATATTTAGCAGATAAAAGGGTTTTTTTGCAAGGTAAGTCAGGCTAAGTCCCATGAATATTAGTCTCTTAAAAAATTTTTATTCAGACAGCATGCATTCATTATTTGAGCCAATATTAAGTGCTTGCTATGTGACAACTTAGTTTGCCAGCAAGGCATTGAGCATTAAAAAATAAAAAAAGTCTGATAGTTTCAACTCTAATTAGGGATATTCTTCATGAGCGAAATCTTATAATGCCATGTGATCATTGCTCCCTGAAGGTACATGTAAAAAGCAGTAAAAGCAAATTAGGGCAGTTAAAAGAAAGCTTCTCATAGGAGTTTTTAGGCAGATGGGATAAGCTGGGGTAAGAGGGAAGGATGGGTTTTCCAAGCCAATAGCAGGATGTACAAAGGGCTGGAGTCACTCCCTTTAGTTAAGGGAGACTAAGCAGGAAGGCTGAGAGTGAGGCTGAGGATTGTAAAGGCCTCTATCTTGAATAGGGCTCCAAGCCCTGGGAGAAGCGATCCCAGCCCTCCTCCCAGCCTAGTCGAGCATAAACAATCAGTGATTACTGCTGACAGCGGCTCTGCAGTGTTGTAACTCGCTGCCCTTCACTCTCAGCTCTCTAAAGGCAATGGCGTTCTCCCACTCCTCTGTGCTACCTTGCTCTTTCCACCTTGGGGCCTTTGGACAAGCAGTTCCCTGTGTCTGAAAGGCTTTCTCCATTCCCACTCTCCTTTGCTAATTCCATTCATTCTTCAGATAGTAGCTCCAACACCTCCTCCTCAGGGCAGCTTCCCAGAAGCCCTTTACCAGGACACGCATCCATAACACGAATCCTAGTACCTTGAATTTCCCTCCTGGCCCGCATCCCTCCCTGGTTACCAGACCTACTGTTGCACACCTATCTCCCCCAGAAGCCTGCCAGCCCCATGAGCTGTTCTGCTTGCCACTGAATTCCCAGCACCACAATATACTTTTAGTATGCTGAATTTAGAAGAGTGAATAATCTAAATTCACTACAATTCTACTTTCCTTTTTTTTATATTTACATTTTATCATGTGACTTTTCTTAAATCTCACAGATATAAAGAAATACTGGCAAATCCTGCCACTGCATAGTAAAGAATACAAAATTATTTCAAACAGCATTGAATTATGTAGAGAGAAAGAACTATCTGATCAAAAGGGAGCTTCTTGGCTGATATGGAATAACTCAAGGCCAGAAAAGGATTTCCTTCTGAATTTTCAAAACTGGTAAAACAAAGCTATCCTTATCTAGTTTTTTATGGAATAAATCTGTGATTAAAAGTCTCTCTCTTTTGGTCTCCAATGCATTCTCATTAAAACTATTCTAATATCAATATACATTATGGCAAATCTAATTTAGTTACAGGTGACCAATCTCATTAGCTGATGTGGGATACACACAGCCTACAACAGGCTTTCAGGTACCAGCCACAGAAAATAGCTTACATTTACATTTATGGAGTACTCAACACACGTCATCTCTATGAAGTAGTTATCATTATTCTGAGATTACAGACACAGAAACAGAGAAGTAACAGGTTAAATTACTGGCCTAAAGTCAACCAGGGAGTAAGTGGGAGCTGGGATCCAAACCCAGGCAGCTGAGTGGCAATCTCCACATTTCTAACAACAAGGCTATGTACTAAGACGCAAGTAAGACAAACGTAGTGGTTTTTGGAGAAGGCAATGGCACCCCACTCCAGTACTCTTGCCTGGAAAATCCCATGGACGGAGGAGCCTGGTAGGCTGCAGTCCATGGGGTTGCTAGGAGTCTGACACGACTGAGCGACTTCACTTTCACTTTTCACTTTCATGCATTGGAGAAGGAAATGGCAACCCACTCCAGTGTTCTTGCCTGGAGAATCCCAGGGACAGGGGAGCCTGGTGGGCTGCCGTCTATGGGGTCACATAGAGTCGGACATGACTGAAGTGACTTAGCAGCAGCAGTGGTTTTTAAGTCAAAAGATACTACTAGCCCTGTACTGAGAGATACTTCTACACAAACTGAGGCTTAAGATAATCAAGGTAGAGCTTTCTTTTCCAACAGAAAACCAATTTATTTGGCTTACTTTTTCTTTGGGGGCTTCACAGATAATAACAGACTGCTTTTAAAGTGTGTTCAAGCATATTGTTTGGCAATGGGAGGCATTAAATGGCTTCTCTGCACATGGTTAGTTTTGGAAGCCATTGCATTCAATTTCAGAAGCCATTTCCTTCTAACTGGAATCTAATTGAATTGAATAGTATGTGCTACACTTTTCTCTCTATTGTAGTGTTTCCCCATAAAACAGCTAACTGAATCTACCTGTGCTGTTTAAGTGTTTAACCACTAATTTTCACCCTTAGGAATGTTTTCAGTGTAAGTTGCATGAGACTTGTATTTACCACAAAAAAAGGTTTCTGGCTGACCGGAACTGTGGGGACCAGTGCATTAGGCAATCTGAAATTATTTGTGTGGGAATCCTTTAAGCACTAGGTAACTTCCAACGTTTTGTTTTGCTCCCAAGGAAAGACTATTTCTGGGGTTGGAGCACACACTTACCATCACTGCAACTCTCCTCATCACTTCCATCCTTACAGTCCTCGTCTCCATCACACTGGAAAGTGCTGGGGATGCACTGTCCATTTCTGCATTCCACCAGACCCTGGCTGTGACACGCTAGGGAACACCAAAATAACATGCATTTTAATTATCTGTATTTCTTTCAGTGTCCGGATCATATCCATGATTCCTGTTTATCTGGCATCACCAAGAAATGAAGTGTTCTAAACATCTGAACATTCTGCCCAAATGAATGAATGTGTCATTAAGTTTTTTCATCCCAAGTGTTCTTGGAATGCAAGGTTGTCTATCTGGAATATCTCTTACCCTATTAAGTAGAACTTACTTAAAACTAACCTTTTCTAGATCACTGCATAAGTGAAACTAGTATTAACAATGATAGTAGTTATACTGGGCTTCCCAGGTGGCTCAGTGGTAAAGAATCTGCCTGCAATGCAGGAGACGCGGGTTCAATCCCTGGGTCAGGAAGATCCCCTGGAGAAGGAAATGACAATCCACTCCAGTATTCTTGCCTGGGAAATCCCATGGACAGAGGAACCTGGCGGGCTACAGTGCATGGAGTCACAAAAGAATCGGATGTTACTTAGTGACCAAACAACAAGCAGTTTAACTAATGATATAAAAACTACAATTTCTTAAATGTTTACTTTATGGCAATAGCTGTGCTAGGAGTATTACATATCTAATCTCAAACCCTCATAAGAAATTTGTAAAGTGTGTATTATCAACCTAGTTTAGAATAAAGAAACTGAAGCTTAGAGACTTTAGCGTGTGTGTTATACTCTCAAGGCTGTTGACAAGTAGGGCCAGAATATGGAAGGAAGATTTTTTAACCCTAAGCCCCAGGATTTCACTCTGCCCTAACCTGACCCAATGCACCAATGAAATGCATAATACCTACCCCACAATAAACACTTTATTTCAAAACTTGCTTATGACATCTGCTATTTAAAAGGATGATCTAGTGACCATTAACCTTTCAGGAACCGGTTGTCTTAATTCTATCCCTATTGTCTTTTAAAGCATCAGAAACCCCTGTATCATGTGACCTCAGCCTTCACAGAGTTGCTGTCTACATACACGTGAGCACCATGTTCTTGCTTTTCCAAGATCCATCAAAATACAGTCCACTCTGTTCCACAATGTCCACTCAGCTAGGACTCAGATGATATTCCAGTTCAAATATAATTCAGGAAAGAGGAAAGCCGGGCATAGTGTTTGCTAATTATTTTAAATGAGTTTTCTTGTCAACATAAAACCCATGCAACTTACATTTCTATTTATGCCTTAAATTACAAGCAAATTAAACAGCTAATCTCATATGTAGCCACTGTTTCTACTTTTATTAGACAGTAAAAGATGGAATAAAAAGTTTAATTAGCTCAAATATGCATAAAATGCACCTTATTAACTCTTTCAGGTCAATATTACTCTTCTTTAGTTCAGTTCAGTCGCTCAGTCGTGTCCGACTCTTTGCGACCCCATGAATCGCAGCACACCAGGCCTCCCTGTCCATCACCAACTCCCGGAGTTCACTGAGACTCACGTCCATCGAGTCAGTGATGCCATCCAGCCATCTCATCCTCTGTCGTCCCCTTCTCCTCCTGCCCCCAATCCCTCCAGCATCAGAGTCTTTTCCAATGAGTCAACTCTTCCCATGAGGTGGCCAAAGTACTGGAGTTTCAGCTTTAGCATCATTCCTTCCAAAGAAATCCCAGGGCTGAACTCCTTCAGAATGGACTGGTTGGATCTCCTTGCAGTCCAAGGGACTCTCAAGAGTCTTCTCCAACACCACAGATCAAAAGCATCAATTCTTCGGCGCTCAGCCTTCTTCACAGTCCAACTCTCACATCCATACATGACTACAGGAAAAATCATAACCTTGACTAGATGGACCTTTGTTGGCAAGGTAATGTCTCTGCTTTTGAGTATGCTATCTAGGTTGGACATAACTTTCCTTCCAAGGAGTAAGCGTCTTTTAATTTCATGGCTGCAGTCACCATCTGCAGTGATTTTGGAGCCCCCAAAAATAAAGTCTGATACTGTTTCCACTGTTTCCCCATCTATTCATTTTATTATTCCCTATCAAGTATAATATACTTTCTAGGAAAAAAATGTGGCAAGCCATACGCTATTTTACTAGGTAGTGTAACAGCTACCTGAAGACTCTTTAAAAAAAAAAAAAAAACAATTGAAGCATAGTTGATTTATAATATCTTGTTAGTTTCAGGTATATAGCACAGTGATTCAATTATACATATATACTTCCATGTATATGTACCTATTCCTATTGGTTACTACAAAATATTAAGTATAGTTCACTGTGCTACACAGTAGACCTTGTTGGTTACTTATTTTATATACAGCAGTGTGTCTATGTTAATCCCAAAGTCCTAATTTATTTTTCCTTTTCTTTCCCCTTTGGTAACATAACTTTGTTTCCTGTGTCTGTGAGTCTGCGTCTGTTTGGCAAATAAGTTCATTTGTGTAATTTTTTTAGATTCCACATACAAGTGATGTCATATCTACTTGTCTACCTCTGTCTAGCTTACTTCACTTAGGACGATAATCTATAGGTCCATCCATGTTGCTGCAAATGGCATTATTTCATCATGTTTTATGGCTGAGTGATATTCCACAGTATACACAGACCACATCTTCTTTATCCATTCATCTGTCAAGGAACATTTAGGTTGCTTCCATGTCTTGGTTACTGTAAATAGTACTGCTATGAATATATGGGTGCATGTACCCTTTTGAATTTTGGGTTTCTCCAAATATACTCACCAGAAATAAGACTCAGAAATAAGGCTCTGAAGTAATAATACCATCACACACTCTGTGTAACTCCATCAGCCCTGAAGGCTCTCTTCTCTCTGTCAGTTCTCCCTATGCTCTCTCACAAATGGTGCCTGTGGGCACGTGTGGAGGCTCTTGCTTAACTGCTAATATACTGTTTGCAGACAGAAAGTTCCCAGTCTCTGGGAAGAATATCTGCTTTGACAAAGTCACAAAAGAAGATTTGTGAGTAATGTGAGAGAAAACAGCCACCTGCTTGGCCAGAGTGGCCAAGTCAGGCTCTGAGTTTTGGAAAGAGAAATTCGGACATCAGGTATACTACCCTGTTATTGTCATCATACCATTCAATTATCATCTGTATAGGCCAGGACCAAAGTGTAAAAACCTGTTTAGATAGTGAGCCTTGAGTGTATTTGACTAAACAGACAGAAGTGGGAAAATGAACAAGATGAAAACCTTCAGGGCACTCACAGCAATTGACTTCATCGGATTTATCCACGCAGTCATGGTCCCCATCACACACCCATTCAATGGCAATGCAGCGCCCGTCTCCGCAGCGATGTTCCTCTATGGGGTTGCAATCTGGAGGAAGCAAGCACTCAGGAGGATGGAGAGAACCAACATGACGAACACTTGGAATGTATGGCCCATAGTGCCAGTACAAGTTAGAAAGTTCTTCTGTCACTAAATAATACACTACCAAAAATTTGAGAGCTAATCACAAAGTCAAAATGGTAAACAAGCAAGAAGAATTCAGCCGGTTTTATTAAAAATTCAGGAGAGGACATTCAGAATTAAACACAGTTCTTTAAAATGTGGTGGCTCAGTGGTAAATCCATCTGCTAATGCAGGAGACATGGGTTCGATCCTTGCGTTGGGAAGATTCCCTGGAGAAGGAAACTGCAACCCACTCCAGTATTCTTGTCTGGGAAATCCCATGGACAGAGGAGCCTGGTGGGCTACAGTTCACAGGGTCACAAAAGAATCGAACATGACTTAGCAACTAAACAACAACAACTTTAAAAGGTTCATTCCTCTTTTTAAATGAGATATAATTGACATAAAATGCTGTGTAAATGTATGCTAAATGAGATAAGTTAGAGAAAAATACGGTATATCACATGTGGAAAAAAGCTGAATTTGTACAACATAGACAAGTGGCTAGCAGGGGCTGGTGTGGGCTGTATTGGAAAGATGCTGTTTACAGGTACAAACATGCAACTAGTATGTGGATTCCTTCTTTAAAAGATAAGATGAGTTTTGAACGTAAAACAAACCCTTGATGTCTCCACTGCAGAAGTCGCCCTGTAGTGCATGGCAATCAAATACAGGAGAGGTCTTTGGTTATATATAACAAGAGGATCAAGCACTGCAAGCAGAGTTTTGCTCAAGAGCTCAAATCTAACCATGAGCCACTGACTCCAACCAGAGAAGAAACACTTTCAAAGAGACAAAAACATATTAACTCCCATTTCCATTCCACTTCTTTAACGTTTCTTTAGTATGACTTTACCCAAGAAATATTACATTTACATATAAGACATGACAGACTAGTAATTGGAAAAGCCTCCTCTTCCTGAAAATTAAGAAACCATTTTGTAATTTAACTCTCTAACCACACTAACAATGAACTACAAGGTTTTGATTATACATTCCTATAATTTTAAATGAAAACCTTTAGGGAAATAATGTTACTTACCACAGTTTTGTTCATCACTCAGATCTCCACAGTCATCATATCCATCACACACCAGGCTATAATTAAGGCACTTGCCTGTGTGACAGTGAAACAGATTCTCGCTGCAATCTGAAAAAAAAGAAAAAACAGAAGCCACTGATGGGTCACCAGAGCAGAATAGGATGTTACCGTAGTAGCTGGTATAACAGAATCGTATCATGGGGGGGTGGGGGGGATCATAATGGTGACCTGGTCCATATCTGCTGTTTCCCAGGGGAGGAGACTGTGGTGCAGAGGGAGCCACTGACGTGCTCAAGGTCATATAACAAGTAACTGTAGAACCATGATGAGGACCCACTGGCTCCCAAGCCAATGCTCTTATCACTTCCTGAAAACGCCCACATTCCACGCTATGTCACTTGAAAGCTTCCTCATAGCCAAATATGAGAAAAGACATTCTCAAACCACCATAGTTTCTAGTGAAGTTCACTTTCATACAGAATGAATACTTCATAGACAGTGAGTAGTTATTTCTTTAAAAAGTTTACTTTAAAATGTAAGCCTAGTTTTGTCAATGGTAAACATAGACATAACAAAGAGAAAAACTCATTTACATTACAGAGTCGTTACTCACATTACTCACACAACTTTACCACTTAAGTCAACTGACTGTTTCATAGCATGACCCTCAGATAAGCAGTACTGTCCTAGATTATGATGCCAAAATAAGAAAAAGTGATGTAATCCTTGAAGAAAATAGGTAAAAACACTAGACCATTCAGGTGACCTAAATCAAATTCCTTATGACTATACAGTAGAAGTGAAAAATAGATTTAAGGGACTAGATCTGATAGACAGAGTGCCTGATGAACTATGGACGGAGGTTCATGACATTGTACAGGAGACAGGGAAGCCAGACCATCCCCAAGAAAATGAAATGCAAAAAAGCAAAATGGCTGTCTGAGGAAGCCTTACAAATAGCTGTGAAAAGAATAGAAGTGAAAGCAAAGAGGAAAAGGAAAGATACACCCATTTGAATGCAGAGTTCCAAACAATAGCAAGGAGAGATAAGAAAGCCTTCCTCAGTGATCAGTGCAAAGAAATAAAGGAAAACCATAGAATGGAAAAGACTAGAGATCTCTTTAAGAAAGCAAAGACAGGCTCAATAAAGGACTAGAATGGTATGGACCTAACAGAAGCAGAAGATATTAAGAAGAGATGGCAAGAATACACAGAAGAACTGTATAAAAAAGATCTTCATGACTCAGATATCGTGATGCTGTGATCACTCACCTACAGCCAGACATCCTGGAATGTGAAGTCAAGTGGGCCTTAGGAAGAAGCATCACTACAACAAAGCTAATGGAGGTGATGGAATTCCAGTTGAGCTATTTCAAATCCTAAAAGATGATGCTGTGAAAGTGCCACACTCAAAATGCCAGCAAATTTGGAAAACTCAGCAGTGGCCACAGGACTGGAAAAGGTCACTTTTCACTCCAATCCCAAAGACAGGCAATGCCAAAGAATGCTCAAACTACCGCACAATGGCACTCATCTCACATGCTAGTAAAGTAATGCTCAAAATTCTCCAAGCCAGACTTCAGTAATATGTGAATCGTGAACTTCCAGATGTTCAAGCTGGTTTTAGAAAAAACAGAGGAACCAAAGATCAAATTGCCAACATCCGATGGATCATTAAAAAGGCAAGACAGTTCCAGAAAAACATCTTATTTCTGCTTTATTGACTATGCCAAAGCCTTTTTGTGGATCACAATCAACTGTGGAAAATTCTGAAAGACATGGCAATACCAGACCACCTGACCTGCCTCTTGAGAAATCTGTATGCAAGTCAGGAAGCAACAGTTAGAACTGGACATGGAACAACAGACTGGTTCCAAATAGGAAAAAGAGTATATCAAGGCTGTATATTGTCACCCTGTTTATTTAACTTATATGCAGAGTACATCATGAGAAACACTGGGCTGGAGGAAGCACAAGCTGGAATCAAGATTGCCGGGAGGAATATCAATAAACTCAGATATGCAAATGACACCACCCTTATGGCAGAAAGTGAAGAGGAACTAAAGAGCCTCTTGATGAAAGTGAGAGGAGAGTGAAAATGTTGGCTTAAAACTCAACATTCAGAAAACTAAGATCATGGCATCCAGTCCCATCACTTCATGGCAAATAGATGGGGAAACAGTGGCTGACTTTATTTTTTGGGGCATCAAAATCACTGCAGACAGTGACTGCAGCCATGAAATTAAAAGACACTTACTCCTTGGAAGGAAAGTTATGACCAACCTACACAGCATATTAAAAAGCAGAGACATTATTTTGTCAACAAAGGTCTATCTAGTCAAGGCTATGGTTTTCCAGTGGTCATGTGTGGATGTTGAACTGTAAAGAAAGCTTAACATGGAAGAATTGATGCTTCTGAACTGTGGTATTGGAGAAGACTCTTGAGAGTCCCTTGGACTGCAAGGAGATCCAACCAGTCTATCCTAAAGGAGATCAGTCCTGGGTGTTCATTGGAGGGACTGATGTTGAAGCTGAAACTCCAATACTTTGGCCACTGATGCGAAGAGCTGACTCATTTGAAAACACCCTGATGCTGGGAAAGATTGAGGGAAGGAAGAGAAGGGAACGACAGAGGATAAGATGGATGTATGGCATCACCAACTCAACGGACATGAGTTTGGGTAAACTCTAGGAGTTGGTGATGGACAGGGAGGCCTGGAGTGCTGTGGTCCATGGGGTCGCAAAGAGTCGTACATGACTGAGTGACTGAACTGCACTGAACTGAACCTCAAGAAGCTTACAGTTTGATGTTGGAATAAACATCATGGAAGGAAATTTTAATAAGAAGATAGATCTTGTTCTTGAGTAAACCAGAACTCCTATCCTAGTTCTTCCATCTATTGGCTATGACGTTGAGTGCATTAGTTAAAATTTGCATCTGTAAACTTAATTATGAACTTATGATAAGAACAACTACTTAATAGAGTTCAGTTCAGTTCAGTCGCTCAGTCGTGTTCAACTGTTTGCGACCCCATGAATCGCAGCACGCCAGGCCTCCCTGTCCATCACCAACTCCCAGAGTTCAACCAGACTCATGTCCATCGAGTCAGTGATGCCATCCAGCCATCTCATCCTCTGTCATCCCCTTCTCCTCCTGCCCCAATCCCTCCCAGCATCAGTCTTTTCCAATGAGTCAACTCTTCACATGAGGTGGCCAAAGTACTGGAGTTTCAGCTTTAGCATCATTCCTTCCAAAGAAATCCCAGGGCTGATCTCCTTCAGAATGGACTGGTTGGATCTCCTTGCAGTCCAAGGGACTCTCAAGAGTCTTCTCCAACATCACACTTCAAAAGCATCAATTCTTCGGCTCTCAGCCTTCTTCACAGTCCAACTCTCACATCCATACATGACCAATGGAAAAACCTTGAATAGCCTTGACTAGATGGACCTCTGTTAGCAAAGGAATGTCTCTGCTTTTGAATATGCTATCTAGGTTGGACATAACTTTCCTTCCAAGGAGTAAGCGTCTTTTAATTTCATGGCTGCAGTCACCTCTGCAGTGATTTTGGAGCCCAGAAAAATAAAGTCTGACACTGTTTCCACCATTGCCCCATCTATTTCCCATGAAGTGATGGGACCAGATGCCATGATCTTCATTTTCTGAATGTTGAGCTTTAAGCCAACATTTTCACTCTCCTCTTTCACTTTCATCAAGAGGCTTTTTAGTTCCTCTTCACTTTCTGCCATAAGGGTGGTGTCATTTGCATATCTGAGGTTATTGATATTTCTTCTGGCAATCTTGATTCCAGCTTGTGTTTCTTCCAGTCCAGCGTTTCTCATGATGTACTCTGCATAGAAGTTAAATAAACAGGGTGACAATATACAGCCTTGATGGACTCCTTTTCCTGTTTGGAACCAGTCTGTTGTTCCATGTCCAGTTCGAACTGTTGCTTCCTGACCTGCCTACAGATTTCTCAAGAGGCAGGTCAGGTGGTCTGGTATTCCCATCTCTTTCAGAATTTTCCACAGTTTATTGTGATCCACACAGTCAAAGGCTTTGGCATAGTCAATAAAGCAGAAATAGATGCTTTTCTGGAACTCTCTTGCTTTTTCCATGATCCAGCGGATGTTGGCAATTTGATCTCTGGTCCTCTGCCTTTTCTAAAACCAGCTTGAACATCAGGAAGTTCACGGTTCACATATTGCTGAAGCCTGGCTTGGAGAATTTTGAGCATTACTTTACTAGCATGTGAGATGAGTGCCATTGTGCGGTAGTTTGAGCATTCTTTGGCATTGCCTTTCTTTGGGATTGGAATGAAAACGGACCTTTTCCAGTCCTGTGGCCACTGCTGAGTTTTCCAAATTTGCTGGCATATTGAGTGCAGCGCTTTCACAGCATCATCTTTCAGGATTTGAAATAGCTCAACCTGAATTCCACCACCTCCACTAGCTTTGTTCATAGTGATGCTTTCTAAGGCCCACTTGACTTCACATTCCAGGATGTCTGGCTCTAGGTCAGTGATCATACCATCGTGATTATCTGGCTCATGAAGATCTTTTTTGTACAGTTCTGTGTATTCTTGCCACCTCTTCTTAATATCTTCTGTTTCTGTTCGGTCCACACCATTTCTGTCTTTTCTCGAGCCCATCTTTGCATGAAATGTTCCCTTGATATCTCTAATTTTCTTGAAGAGATCTCTAGTCTTTCCCATTATGTTGTTTTCCTCTATTTCTTTGCGTTGATTGCTGAAGAAGGCTTTCTTATCTCTTCTTGCTATTCTTTGGAACTCTGCATTCAGATGCTTATATCTTTCCTTTTGTCCTTTGCTTTTCGCTTCTCTTCTTTTCACAGCTATTTGTAAGGCCTTCCCAGAAAGCCATTTTGCTTTTTTGCATTTTTTTTCCATGGGGATGGACTTGATCCCTGTCTCCTGTAGAATGTCATGAACCTCATTCCATAGTTCATCAGGCACTCTATCAGATCTAGGCCAAGAGAAGACTCTATACATGGACATCACCAGATGGTCAACACTGAATCAGATTGATTATATTCTTTGCAGCCAAAGATGGAGAAGCTCTATACAGTCAGCAAAAACAAGACCAGGAGCTGACTGTGGCTCAGATCATGAACTCTTTATTGCCAAATTCAGACTTAAATTGAAGAAAGTAGGGAAAACCACGAGACCATTCAGATATGACCTAATAGAGTTAGGGGAAGACATAAATAATAATGTCTGTAAGATGCCAAGGTAATTCAATGGGAAAAGAATACCCTTCAACAAATGATGTGGAGACAACTGGATTGCAAGTATGCAAAGTTAAACTCTGATGTTTATCTCAAACCATATCAAAAAATCTCAAAATGGATTATAGATTTCAATGTAAGAGCTAAAATTATGAAGCTTCTAGAAAAAAAATAAGAAAAAAGTCTTTCTGATGGGGGGTGGCAAAGAATTCTTGGATATGATAATAAAAGCACATACCTAAAAAATAATAAATGATATTCATTAAAATTAAAAAGATCTTCCCAGTTACTAAAGAATATGCCTATAATGCAGGAAACCCGAGTTTGATTCCTGGGTTGGGAAGATCCCCTGGAGAAGGGAATGGCTACCCACTCCAGTATTCTTGCCTGGAGAATCCCATGGACAGATTCTTGTGGGCTGTTACAGTCCATGGGGTCACAGAGTCAGAAATGACTGAGTGACTAAACACTTTCACTTTTAAAATTAAAAACATTCATGCTTCCAAAGATGCTATTTTAAAGATGAGAAGACAAGTCACATGCTGAAAAAAAATATTTTCAAAGCATGTATCTGATAAAGGACTTATATCCAGAATATACATAGATGTCTTATACTCAATAATAAGACAAACCACCCAATTACAAAGAAACAAAAGAACTTGAATAGAAAGTCTTCATGAAGGATATACAAATGGCTGATAAGCACATGAAAAGGTGCTCAATGTAATTAATCATTAAGGAAATGCAAATAAAACCACAATAAGATACAATTATATATCCCCTAAAATAGCTGTAATAGATAAGACAGACAATATCAAGTATTATCAAGGATTCTGAGAAATCGAAACCCTCATATATAGTTGGTGGGGGTATAAAATAATAATGGCACATTGGACAGCAGTTTGACAGCTTCTTATAAGCTTAACTATGACTTCATGAGATTCATGAATTCCACTCTTAGAAATATCTACCCAAGAGAAGTGAAACATATACTCACACAATGACTGGCATGTGAATGTTTATCACAGTATTATTCATAATAGCCAAAGCCTAGAAAAAATCCAAATGCTCAACAACTGGTAAATGTACAAGCGAAATGTAGTGTATCCATACAATGGGATACTGGTCAGCAATTTAAAGTATCAAACTACTGATGCATGTGACAGCATCGATGAAGCTCAGACTTTTGCTAAGTGAAAGAAACCAAATACAAAAACTACATATTGTGTGACCCATTTATAAAGTTTCTGGAAAAAGCAAACTTACAGAGACAGATGTGGCTGTGGCTGGAGATGTGGGAGTGAGGACTGAATGCAGATAAATAGGAGGGAAATGTGGGGAAAGATGGGAAAGGTCTAGAAGTGGATCGTGGTGAGGGTTTCACAGTCCTATAAATTTACTAAATAACTTTACAGTATATAAGTTATACCTCAATAAGGTAAAAATGTTTACATGTAAAGGCTGTAGTTAGTAGCAACTAGACTTCTTAAATGTATTGGATTGGTCAAAAAGTTCATTCAGGTTTTTTTGTAAGATGTCATGGGAAAATCCAAATGAACTTTTGACCAACCCAATATTATCTTTTCCCTTGGAGTGAATTAAGTTCAAAAACAGATTCTTAAGGCTGGAGAGGGATCATGGAAGATGTGCAGAATTTTAGTAGAGTGGATGGAATGAAAATTTCAGCATGTTTCAAGTAGAAGGAAAGAACAAAGCAAGAACAAGCAACAAGAACAAAGCAAGAAAAGCAAGAAGCAAAAAAAAAAAAAGAAAGAAAGAAAAGCAAGAAGCAAAAACAAAGGAAAGAAGTGAGAAAAAAAGCCACATATGAGGATTAGTCTGCTTGACTGATAACGATCAAGAATCTAATGGTAAACATTCCCGCCTCCTGAATTCCAGCTAATTGTTTCTCCTGAAGCAAAAGTCTGCCTCTGATACAATCGGTGATGGGTACTTCTTTACCATGGGGCTTCCCAGGTGGCATTAATGGTAAAGAACCCGCCTGCCAATGCAGGAGATATGAGATGTGGGTTCGATCCCTGGGTTAGGAAGATACCCTGGAGGAGGGCATGGCAACCCACTCCAGCATTATTGACTAGACAGAGGAGCGTGTGGGCTACAGTCCTTAGGGTTGCAAAGAGTCAGACATGACTGAAGCGACTTTGCACACATGCACCTCTTTAAACATCCCAAATTCTGTAACAATTCATTATTAAAAATCTTGGGCACTGACTAGTGAAACAGTGAGTCACATCAAAATATTATACTTGTTATTTACATGAATCATCAACTTCTATTTCAAACAGCACTCTTCTAAGAAGTCACTTAAATACTTTCAGAATCACACCATTTTAGGAATGGAATGTGCCTTAGAGATCATCTGTTCAGTACCATCATTAATTGGGTGTACACACGTGCACACACATAAACAGATACAGAAACTTGTAAGTCCTTTTTTTTTTTTCATTTCCCCTGGGCCAAATAATTTTCAAATGAGGACAATCATCATAAGGGAAAACATAAGGACTAAAAAGAGGTGCCAGTCTTCACCTTGACCGTACTATTTCCCCCCATGCAGCCTAGGGTGCTAACTCCCCATCCTGCACCCTATTGCCAGCTGAGCTGACCACACACATACCGGCTGAGTCAAGAAAGGTTGACTGAGGTTCTCCTGCCCGCTGAGCTAAGTTGGGGAACTTGTGCATCAAGATATATACATTTCCTCGGGAAATGTTAAAGATCTTTTTTTTGTTTTATTTTCATCTCTTATGAGAAGTTTCGAATCAGCATTACGGGGGGATCTTCACCTTGACCATCAGTGCAGAAGTACTTACATCACCAGAGGGAGGAGGCAGTGTGAAGGGGTGATAGATTTTAAAATATGAATTAATATTTTTTAAGCAGTACACTTCACTTTTTTGGATGGTAGGACTGGAGAATCAAATACTTCTTTCAGAATCTGATTAACCTGAGAACACTTAAAATATTCCCAAGGTCCATTCTGGGATCCCTGGTAATTCATACAAAAAAAAACCTCGTCGGATGTATTTTGTAAATTAATGCCGTCATTGATTAACTTATTTCATAAATGGAGATGATTCAAACATTTTTTATAATTCCTCATTATTCATACAGGTACAGGCTCAACTTTCCACTGCTATGACTTTCTTGGTTAGAAGCCATTCTCTGACGTTAGATACAAAATTAGCTGCATTTGGAAAACAACTTGTTACCTCCCTAAGGTCTGTGTGATTAGTAAACACAGAAAACCTTAACCAGAGGCAGTGCACACCCAGAAATACATAGCAAATAGCAAAGATCACAGTGCTTCCTTTTATTGGAATAAATGTTTGTTTCACCTGAAAAGAGATGCTATAAGGGCAATTTGGGGCCAACAGATCAAAACTTACAGAAGCTGCTTGCTGTGCTTTTCTTGCTCAATACAAGCATAATTTTGCATAACCTAAGGTGGGTATTTTTCTAGATACAGATCTTTTTTTTTTTTCTGAATGAGAGTTTTGATACAAAAATGCTGCTTCTAAAGTTCTTGCATGGTAATATTTATTTCAGTCTGGCATCTTACACTATTAACTTTTATCCCTCAAAAATGTCATTAAATGAAAAGAGACAGCTAAGGAACAGAAAATCTTTTTTCAAGAGCTTCATTCAATTTGCTCAGTCTCTTGAGTCTATAAACATAATCATGTTGCCTCAACTCAGGATTCAAGTAGGGATGCTCAATTTCCACCCAGAAACAGCCTTTTTTTGAGATGACCAAGAGGTTAACCAGTTTGCCCACAGTTTTCCAGCTTGTTACAGTGACCTGGGCTTCTTGATGTCCTGAGGGTTTTCAGCTATTGACTTCTAGCTCCAAAATGGGATTTCTCAACTGCAGTACTGTGGACACGTGGGGCTGGGTGACTCTGTTGTGGGGAGCTATCCTGTGCGCTGCATGTTTAGCAACAATCCCAGCCACTGCCCACTAAATGCCAGTAGCATCCCCTTAAACGTCCCCGGTGGTTACAATCAAATAGGTCTCTATATACTACAAAACATCTAGAAGGGAATATTGTCTCCAACAGAGAGCCACTGTTCTGGAATATCCAAGCATCACCTTATTCCAAGGCCAGTTTTAATCCTGTCTTTCCCGTTGGCTCTCTCATGCCAATCTGGCAACCAGTGATCTGTGCTCTTCTCTCTCACAAGATCTTTCTGTTTACACCATCTTTTGCTTTGCCCTACCTATTATATTGGGCTTCCCAGGCAGCACTAGTGGTAAAGAACTGGCCTACCAATGCAGGAGACATAAGAGACATGGGTTCAATCCCACAATTGGGAAGATCTCCTAGAGAAGGGCATGGCAACCCACGCCAGTATTCTTGCCTAGAGAATCCCATGGACAGAGGAGCCTGGCGGACTACAGTCCATAGAGTCACAAAGAGTCAGACACAACTGAAGTGACTTAGCGTGCACATCTATTATATTGTTCTAAAATACGATATTTAATTATCTCTGTGTTTATGTTATGATCTCTATGCCATTTCCCTGATTAGACTAAAAGGCTCATGAAGCAAAAAAATCATGTCTTAACAGTCTTTATATTTACTAGGTATCTAGAATGTTGCACTCATCTCACACACTAGTAAAGTAATGCTCAAAATTCTCCAAGCCAGGCTTCAGCAATACGTGAACCATGAACTTCCTGATGTTCAAGCTGGTTTTAGAAAAGGCAGAGCAACCAGAGATCAAATTGCCAACATCTGCTGGATCATGGAAAAAGCAAGAGAGTTCCAGAAAAGCATCTATTTCTGCTTTATTGACTATGCCAAAGCCTTTGACTGTGTGGATCACAATAAACTGTGGAAAATTCTGAAAGAGATGGGAATACCAGACCACCTGATCTGCCTCTTGAGAAATCTGTAGGCAGGTCAGGAAGCAACAGTTAGAACTGGACATGGACCAACAGACTGGTTCCAAATAGGAAAAGGAGTATGTCAAGGCTGTATATTGTCACCCTGCTTATTTAACTTCTATGCAGAGTACATCATGAGAAACGCTGGACTGGAAGAAACACAAGCTGGAATCAAGGTTGCTGAGAGAAATATCAATAACCTCAGATATGCAGATGACACCACCCTTATGGCAGAAAGTGAAGAGGAACTAAAAAGCCGCTTGATGAAAGTGAAAGTGGAGAGTGAAAAAGTTGGCTTAAAGCTCAACATTCAGAAAATGAAGATCATGGCATCCGGTCCCATCACTTCATGGAAAATAGATGGGGAAACCAGTGGAAACAGTGTCAGACTTGATTTTTCTGGGCTCCAAAATCACTGCAGATGGTGACTGCAGCCATGAAATTAAAAGATGCTTACTCCTTGGAAGGAAAGTTATGACCAACCTAGATGGCATTTTCAAAAGCAGAGACGTTACTTTGCCAACAAAGGTCCATCTAGTCAAGGCTATGGTTTTTCTTGTGGTCATGTATGGATGTGAGAGTGGGACTGTGAAGAAGGCTTAGCACCGAAGAATTAATGCTTTTGAACTGTGGTGTTGGAGAAGACTCTTGAGAGTCCCTTGGACTGCAAGGAGATCCAACCAGTCCATTCTGAAGGAGATCAGCCCTGGGATTTCTTTGGAAGGAATGATGCTAAAGCTGAAACTCCAGTACTTTGGCCACCTCATGCGAAGAGTTGACTCATTGTTAAAGACTCTGGTGCTGGGAGGGATTGGGGGCAGGAGGAGAAGGGGACGACAGAGGATGAGATGGCTGGATGGCATCACTGACTCAATGGACATGAGTCTGAGTGAACTCCGGGAGTTGGTGATGGACAGGGAGGCCTGGTGTGCTGCGATTCATGGGGTTGCAAAGAGTCGGACACAACTGAGCGACTGATCTGATCTGATCTAGAACATGCTTCACACACAGCAGGAATTCAAAACTATTCAATAATTTTATTGATTCCATATCATCAGATGGCCTCAAAACAGGAGTGAATTTTCCAGACATCTGAAACTTCTTCCATTAGGGTAGAATGAAATATTTTTATTTTTATTAATTTGGTAGAAATTTTTCTAGTATTTATTTGCTCCCCTGTCCTAATAAATATAGTAGCTACAGTCATTTTTGATGATTCAGAAACATTATTTGGAATATCAGTTTTTATTCTGTGCTACTTGGGTGGCCTCCTTTCCAAGATAGCTTCATGTGGTGCTGTTTTTAAAATCATTGTGCATATTGTAGTATTTCTGTCTCCTCCACAATGTATCACCTGACCTTTGGTGGGGCAGGAGTGGGAGGGATGTTGGAAGGATGGCATGGAGAATAAGATAACAACCACAGTCACAACCATAAATCCTAATGCCTTTTGAGAATTAATGCATGCCAGGCACTGGTCTCTGTACTTGACATCTAGTGATTCATTATTCTGCTCAACAATTCTAGAGATAGTTAGTATAATAGTATTATTTATTGTCTCCACTTTACTGATGAGGACACTGAGACCCCAGAGAGACTGAGTACCTTGCCATATTTACAGAGGCAGGAAATGATAAAGAAGAAATAGGAGGAGCTTCCCTGGTGGCTCAGTGGTAAAGAATTTGCCTGCCAATGCAGGAGACACGGGTTCAATCCCTAGTCCTCCTTGGAGCAACCGTGTCACAACAATTGAGCCTGTGCTCTGGAGCCTGGGAACTGCAACTACTCAGCCCACATGCCTCAGCTACTGAAACTTGCATGCCCTAGAACCCATGCTCCACAATAAGAGAAGCCACTGCAGTGAGAAGCCTGCAGCTAGACAGCAGTCCCCGCTTGCCACAGTTAGAGAAAAGCCCAACAGCAAGGAAGACCCAGCACAGCCAAAAAGAAAGAAAGGAGGAAAGAAAGAAATAGGAACCCAGGCAGTCTGACTCAAGACCTCGTATTATTATCTGTGTATAACTAATTATGCTAACTAGTATATTTAGTTAACTCAGTATAATTAGTGTACCACAGTACACAAAAATAAATGGGGTAACAAGCAATGTTATCCCAAATTCAGAGTGAATGACTCCTGAAATTATTTGACATTGGTTTACATGGCATAAAGTATGAGGACTTTGTGGCAGTTCTTTTCCCTGTGACAACCCACTTTCTGAGGCTTTTTCATTTGCTAAGCACCTGCTACATATCGGATGCTGTTCTAGAGCTGGTTATAGAATCATAAGATGATAGAATATTAGCAACAAAAGAGACACCAGACACCCTCTAGTGCAGTGGTTTCAAACCTGACTGCACACTAGAGTCACTGGCAGAGTTTCACAAAGGGACTGCTGTCTGGGCGCCGCCTCCAGACTGGGAGAGCTAGAATTTCTGCAAGTGCGGCTTCCTGGAGATGCTACTGTGCTGCCGGTCTTGATGACAAGGAAAACCAGGGGGTGAGATGTAGCCTATTTCAAGTCACAGAACTAAAAATTTTAAAATCACGTCCTAATTTTCAAAAATTTTTTCTCTATATGACAAAAATCCTTCTCAGCAGTTGGATACCTGTCCATTTTACCAATACTTAAGTAAGAGACAGGGCTTCCCTGGTGTCTCAGACAGTAAAGAGTCCACCTACAATGCAGGAGACCTGAGTTTGATCCCTGGGTCAGGAACATCCCCTGGAGAAGGGAATGGCAACCCACTCCAGTGTTCTTGACTGAAGAATTCCATGGACAGAGGAGCCTGGTGGGCTACAGTCCACAGGGTCGCAAAGAGTTGGACATGACTGAGCAACTAACACACACAAGGAAGAGATCAACAAACACAACAAAATGAGTTGTGAGGAGGTCAGTAAGCAGTCCCAGATACCTGGTGAGCCACTGTAATAGACAATTATCTCCCTCAACGTAACAGAGCACCCAAACTAAACATTTTCCTGTCATATGAATGATCTGAGAACAATCATTCACCAAATTTGCACTTTCTGGACATTGGCAAGTCAAAAGCAGCATTAAGAGAAATTAATTTAATTTGGACCCACTCGGGAGTGGGTTCAAATCTGGCACTTTGAACCACTGGCAAATTATTTCATTGCCATGAGCTTCACCTCTGTACCTGAACAAAAAGGAGTAATACTTCCTTTGCTGAAAATTAAACCACATCATGTAGGTAAATGCTTCCCCAGCACACTTGATTTGAGAACTCACTCAAACAGCAAACCCCTTCCCTTCCTTCCTAGGAAGGCAGTCCTCCTCCTGTACCTGTCAGAACCCTCAGAACATGGTAAATCCTTGAGCTCCAACTGGGAATGTCCAGCAAAAACCTCCTTCTCCCCTTGGGAGTATCTGTGGGCTGCATTCCAGCTCTGATCCATGCCCTAAGTCAGACATGACACTATACCTTCACTTCAGCACGGTGACAACAGGAGGGTGGCCCCTTCCATAAACACACACGCTGCAATACCACAGGCCCTGGCGTGCTAAGTTGCAGAGGCTGATGTCCTCGTAAGGTCAGCAACAATTGCATGCAAAGCTTTCAATGTCTAACTAAGTATTTTCATGAACAAGTATTCTGAAGGGATGTATTTCCTCAACGAACAAAGCCAAATGGTTTTTGAAGTATGTTCATGAGGAAGGAAAGCCTGTATCTTCCTTAATAAACTCTTCCACTCCTGGGACATTGCTGACTACCTTACAGAATAATAATAATACCTTCTTGTTCAGTGACTGACTGGGAAAATGTACTCTTTCAACAAATGCAGCAGAAAGCTCCTCTTACTGTTTAGAGTGTAATGTTCCATGCAATGGGAGACGAAGCCAGTGTTGGTCTACCTCAGAGGTAGAGGCACCTGTAGAGTTTGAATATGACACAACAAGGGCCATAATTAGGGGATAAACAAGATATTCCACTGTAACTCCCATTACTGTATATAATTCTATTGAACCACTTAAAATCACTACTGTAGGTGCTTTGTATAATATTTGCTCCCAAATCCATAGCAATATTCAGTTCAGTTCAGTCGCTCAGTCGTGTCCGACTCTTTGCAACCCCATGAATCGCAGCACACCAGGCCTCCCTGTCCATCACCAACTCCTGGAGTTCACTCAGACTCACGTCCATCAAGTCAGTGATGCCATCCAGCCATCTCATCCTCTGTCATCCCCTTCTCCTCCTGCCCCCAATCCCTCCCAGCATCAGAGTCTTTTCCAATGAGTCATCTCTTCGCATGAGGTGGCCAAAGTATTGGAGTTTCAGTTTTAGCATCATTCCTTCCAAAGAAATCCCAGGGCTGATCTCCTTCAGAATGGACTGGTTGGATCTCCTTGCAGTCCAAGGGACTCTCAAGAGTCTTCTCCAACACCACAATTCAAAAGCATCAATTCTTTGGCGCTCAGCCTTCTTCACAGTCCCACTCTCACATCCATACATGACCACAAGAAAAACCATAGCCTTGACTAGACAGACCTTTGTTGGCAAAATAATGTCTCTGCTTTTGAATATGCTACCTAGGTTGGACATAACATTCCTTCCAAGGAGTAAGCGTCTTTTAATTTCATGGCTGCAGTCATGAAATCTGCAGTGATTTTGGAGCCCAAAAACATAAAGTCTGACACTGTTTCCACTGTTTCCCCATCTATTTTCCATGAAGTGATGGGACCAGATGCCACGATCTTCATTTTCTGAATGTTGAGCTTTAAGCCAACTTTTTCACTCTCCTCTTTCACTTTCGTCAAGCGGCTTTTTAGTTTCTCTTCACTTTCTGCCATAAGGGTGGTGTCATCTGCATATCTGAGGTTATTGATATTTCTCTCAGCAATCTTGATTCCAGCTTGTGTTTCTTCCAGTCCAGCGTTTCTCATGATGTACTCTGCACAGAAGTTAAATAAGCAGGGTGACAATATACAGCCTTGACAGACTCCTTTTCCTGTTTGGAACCAGTCTGTTGTTCCATGTCCAGTTCTAACTGTTGCTTCCTGACCTGCCTACAGATTTCCCAACAGGCATGTCAGGTGGTCTGGTATTCCCATCTCTTTCAGAATTTCCCACAGTTTATTGTGATCCACACAGTCAAAGGCTTTGGCATAGTCAATAAAGCAGAAATAGATGCTTTTCTGGAACTCTCTTGCTTTTTCCATGATCCAGCAGATGTTGGCAATTTGATCTCTGGTCCTCTGCCTTTTCTAAAACATCTGAAAGTTCACAGTTCACACATTGCAGAAGCCTGGCTTGGAGAATTTTGAGCATTACTTTACTAGCATGTGAGATGAGTGCAATTGTGTGGTAGTCTGAGCATTCTTTGGCATTGCCTTTCTTTGGGATTGGAATGAAAACGGACCTTTTCCAGTCCTGTGGCCACTGCTGAGTTTTCCAAATTTGCTGGCATATTGAGTGCAGCGCTTTCACAGCATCATCTTTCAGGATTTGAAATAGCTCAACCTGAATTCCACCACCTCCACTAGCTTTGTTCGTAGTGATGCTTTCTAAGGCCCACTTGACTTCACATTCCAGGATGTCTAGCTCTAGGTCAGTGATCACACCATCATGATTATCTGGCTCGTGAAGATCTTTTTTGTACAGTTCTTCTGTGTATTCTTGCCACCTCTTCTTAATATCTTCTGCTTCTGTTAGGTCCATACCATTTCTGTCCTTTATCAAGCCCATCTTTGCATGAAATGTTCCCTTGGTATCTCTAATTTTCTTGAAAAGATCTCTAGTCTTTCCCATTCTGTTGTTTTCCTCTATTTCTTTGCATTGATTGCTGAAGAAGGCTTTCTTATCTCTTCTTGCTATTCTTTGGAACTCTGCATTCAGATGCTTATATATTTCCTTTTCTCCTTTGCTTTTCGCTTCTCTTCTTTTCACAGCTATTTGTAAGGCCTCCCCAGACAGCCATTTTACTTTTTTGCATTTCTTTTCCATGGGGATGGTCTTGATCCCTGTCTCCTGTACAATGTCACAAACCTCAGTCCATAGTTCATCAGGCACTCTATCTATCAGATCTAGGCCCTTAAATCTATTTCTCACTTCCACTGTATAATCATAAGGGATTTGATTTAGGTCATATCTGAATGGTCTAGTGGTTTTCCCTACTTTCTTCAATTTCAGTCTGAATTTGGTAATAAGGAGTTCATGATCTGAGCCACAGTCAGCTCCCGGTCTTGTTTTTGTTGACTGTATAGAGCTTCTCCACCTTTAGCTGCAAAGAATATAATCAATCTGATTACAGTGTTGACCATCTGGTGATGTCCATGTATAGAGTCTTCTCTTGTGTTGGAAGAGGGTGTTTGCTATGACCAGTGCATTTTCTTGGCAAAACTCTATTAGTCTTTGCCCTGCTTCATTCCATATTCCAAGGCCAAATTTGCCTGTTACTCCAGGTGTTTCTTGACTTCCTACTTTTTCATTCCAGTCCCCTATAATGAAAAGGACATCTTTTTTGGGTGTTAGTTCTAAAAGGTCTTGTAGGTCTTCATAGAACTGTTCAAGTTCAGTTTCTTCAGCATTACTGGTTGGGGCACAGACTTGGATTACTGTGATATTGAATGGTTTGCCTTGGAAACGAACAAAGATCATTCTGTCGTTTTTGAGATTGCATCCAAGTACTGCATTTCGGACTCTTTTGTTGACCATGATGGCTACTCCATTTCTTCTGAGGGATTCCTGACTGCAGTAGTAGATATAATGGTCATCTCAGCTGAATTCACCCATTCAAGTCCATTTTAGTTCGCTGATTCCTAGAATGTCGACATTCACTCTTGCCATCTCTTGTTTGACCACTTCCAATTTGCCTTGATTCATGGACCTGACATTCCAGGTTCCTATGCAATATTGCTCTTTACAGCATCAGACCTTGCTTCTACCACCAGTCACATCCACAGCTGGGTATTCTTTTTGCTTTGGCTCCATCCCTTCATTCTTTCTGGAGTTGTTTCTCCACTGATCTCCAGTAGAATATTGGGCACCTACTGACCTGGGGAGTTCCTCTTTCAGTATCCTATCATTTTGCCCTTTCATACTGTTTATGGAGTTCTCAAGGCAAGAATTCTGAAGTGGTTTGCCGTTCCCTTCTCCAGTGGATCACATTCTGTCAGATCTCTCATCTAGCAATATTACTTAATGTAAATATGTGCTCAGACACTCAGTGGTATCCGATTCTTTGCAACCCTGTGGACTGTAGCCTGCCAGGCTCCTCTGTCCATGGGATTCTCCCAGCAAGAATACTAGAGTGGGTGGCCATGCCTTCCTCCAGGGGATCATCCCAACCAGGGAGTGAATCCATGTCTCTTAAGTCTCCTGTACAGGCAGGTGGGTTCTTTACCACTAGTGTTACCTGGGAAGCCCAGTGTAAATATACGTCCCATAAAAAATGTTTTTTATGTACAATCATGTACCATAGGTTTTTCTGAAGAGAGAATTCCAAATTATAAAAACAAATATCTTAGTGAAAACATTTCTAACAAAATATGAGCAACATAACTGAAATTCTATAGGATGTTAGATATTAGATAAAATAAATAAATGCATGAATAAATGTGAGGTCTGCTACTGCTAAGTCACTTCAGTCGTGTCCGACTCTGTGTGACCCCATACACGGCAGCCTACCAGGCTCCCCCGTCCCTGGGATTCTCCAGGCAAGAACACTGGAGTGGGTTGCCATTTCCTTCTCCAATGCATGAAAGTGAAAAGTGAAAGGGAAGTCGCTCAGTCGTGTCTGACACTTTGTGACCCCATGGACTGCAGCCTACCAGGCTCCTCTGTCCATGGGATTCTCCAGGCAAGAGTACTGGAGTGGGGTGCCATTGCCTTCTCCAATGTGAGGTCATATGTAAACAAAGAATTTTGAGGAAATACCAAGTTAAGATAAAATTAATGTTTTAAAAAAAAACCTGGGATTTATCAGAAACTTTAGTGAGCAAATATGTACTCTAAGTCTCTAGGAAGTAGATCAGGGCTTCCCAGGTTGCTCAGTGGTAACTCCCCTGCCAGTGTAGGAGTTGCAGGAGACATGGGTTCAATCCCTGGGTCAGGAAGATCCCCTGAAGGGGAAAACAGCAACCCACTCTTGCCTGGAAAATCCCATGGACAGAGGAATCTAGTGGGTTACAGTCCATGGGGTCACAAAGAGTTGGACATGACTGAAGCAACTGAGATCTGACAGACATCATTTCTCATGCTTTTTTCCAGGCATTTTTCAAGACTCAGGTACTATAAAATACCAGTTTGGGAAATACTGACCCTAACTAAATATTACCACAACATACTGCCTTTCAAAAGTTATGGCAAATAAATGTCCTAGAAGCCTTCATGTGGAAGAAGAGTTGGCCTGCCTGGTAAACACACCAGAGGAATCTTTCAGTTGAGGTGAGCAATTGAGAGGAGCTCTTATAAAGCTTTGGCAACTCCTTCAGGAAGGAAAACACAGCTTTTCCTATAGTAACAATTGCTGGTCATATAACCATTAAAAAGCAATTCAAACACCATTGCATATGGGCTTGTTTTGGAGGCAGATCCTGCAATGTATTCTTGAGGCTAATTTTTCCATTTTATCTGTTGCATAATTGCAAACCAATTTGAGATCTGAATATATATTTGATGTGGACTGAAAGGCTGTGTCCTCCCAAAATTTATAGATTTGAAACTGTGTACAAGCCCTGTGCCCTTGTCTTTGTCTGACTCAAGAGTTAATGACTGGGAAATGTGAAGATGTAGAAACAAAGAAGGCAATGGCACCCCACTCCAGCACTCTTGCCTGGAAAATCCCATGGATGGAGGAGCCTGGTGGGCTGCAGTCCATGGGGTCACGAAGAGTTGGACACGACTGAGCGACTTCACTTTCACTTTTCACTTTCATGCATTGGAGAAGGAAATGGCAACCCACTCCAGTGTTCTTGCCTGGAGAACCCCAGGGATGGGGGAGCCTGGTGGGCTGCCGTGTATGGGGTCGCACGGAGTCGGACACGACTGAAGTGACTTAGCAGCAGCAGCAGAAACAAAGAACAGCTATTGGGCTGGGGAACTGGTAACAATTTAGACTACAATTCTGTCACAGAACAGAATTACCAAACTCCCAGTTCCCTGGAAGGTACAGATAAATGCCTGACACACACTCATAAGTTGCTTTTACAGGAAGAAGACCCCCTCCAGATGAAAACTGCTGACCACAAGAACACAGACCTTAGACTGGTTGAAACCAGAAGGTTGATAAGGCTTGAAACTTACCTGATGCCAACCAATCCAAGACCTATCCATGAGCTGATCATGTCCTAAGCACTATAAAACTCCTCACTACCCGCTCCAGGGTGGGTCACACAGTTCAGGGCATTAGTGCACTGAGGCCCCCTTTGCCTGGCAAAGCAATTAAAGCTACTCTTTTCTATTTCACCCAAAAGTCTGTTCTGTGTTTCTATTCTGTACCAGTGAACAGAGGCTGAGTTTCAGCAACATGTTGAAGCTTTAATCCCCAACATGAGGGATAGGGCCTGTGAAGTAGTGATAAAGATCAGTGGGTGGGACCCTAATTCAACTGAGCTGATACCCTTATAAGAAGGGGAAGAGACACATGAGAGCTCTCTCCTCCCTCCTCTCCCCTTCTCCCCTTCTCTTGCATTCCCCCCAAAGAGGTTATTTGACTACACAGGCATATGGCAGTTACCTGCAAACCAGGAACAGAACTCTCATCAGAAACTGAACCCTGTCGGACCTTGATCTTGGACTTTTCAGCCTCCAGAACTGTGAGAAAATACATTTCTGTTGTTTAAGTCTCAGCCTGTGGTATTTTGTAAGGCAGCTCAAGCAAACACATACAATATTGGACAAACCACCGTTTTTGGTCAAAACAACTAACTAAATCAATGATAAGAAAGTGGAGGATGTTTAAAGGCTGAATCTACCGATCCATAGATGCAGAACAGTTGGTTCGTGCCTTAATTCTCTCCAGGCTGAGAGGAAGCATAAACAAACAAGACATTTTGAGTGTTCTGTGTCACGAATGTTAAAAATCATGAGGGTAAAAAATGTTCCTATTAAAAATATCCTTCTTTTTTTTAAAAAAAAGTTGACCTTTATACTCTTAGAACTTTAAAAACAAAAACCCTCACCCAAAGAAAATAAATGAAAAGCCTTTTTCCAATTTTAAGATACTTGAAGGAAAAACACTTCGAGCCCGACCTGTTCCAAAGCACATCTAGCTGTCAAGTTCCTAATGGAATCAGGCTTTTGAAGGTGTGCAAACATGCAGCTGTCATGTGGGGCGGGGGAAGATAAACACTTTGCTCGCCAAAGAAAGGCAAACTAACAGCAGTCCACCCAAGCACCGGGTGGTTGTCAGGACTAGACAACGGAATGCTCTGGTTTCCAGGCCCCTGAATAGAAGCCATAACCCTGCAGACAACCCCCACACCGCCTGTCACATACTGCAATGAGCCTCGTCACTCCAGTCATCACAGTCGTTGTAGCCGTTACACTGCAGTTTCCTGGGGACGCAGATGCCACTGGTGCACAGAAAGCTCTCGCCCCCTCTGCAGAGCACTAAAAAAAAAGGAGAGAGGCAGAAAAGCAATGTCAAAATAAATAAGAGGGTTTGTTTTTTTTTTTTAATTAGGAGAAATAAAGAACAGAAAGAAAACCTTCTCTTGATGTTCAACAGATGTGTTTCCCAACTCCCTCGGTTTCATTGTCACCAATTCCTCTCTGGCTTTCCAGAACATTAATTGTAAAATTACCTGAGAAGAATACAAAGTGTTTGCCTGAGAAAAGTGAAAGGAAATTCGCCAGTGGGCTTTCATAGCACAAGGGAGCAGCCT
Source organism: Bos mutus (assembly GCF_027580195.1). Classification (NCBI taxonomy): domain Eukaryota; kingdom Metazoa; phylum Chordata; class Mammalia; order Artiodactyla; family Bovidae; genus Bos; species Bos mutus. Next base: position 66,345,702 of record NC_091622.1, read on the forward strand.
CGTCTATTGCACAACTTATGTGCGAAAAGATACTGAATGGGAGTATTTTTTTTAATAACCGAAAATTATTTCAAAGTGAAATTTATTGAACAAACATTTAAAATCCTTCTACAACAATGTCATGCAGAGAAAGTTAGTTACAAATAGTTGATATGTGCTTGAACACAGGCATAGAGACCCTATGCCTTGTACTGAAATGTATTTATTAACTTGGCTTAATAAAAATGCCAGTTAAAAATGTCAGAGCCTATTTTGGCATAAGGAATGTGAAACAACATTAGCTAATAATATTTTCTTTCTTTTCTTTTCCTTAACACGGTTGCACTTTGGTATTCTTTGCTTTAAATATTATGTTCTTTTTCTTCTCAAAATTCAACAAATATTCAATTATTTCAAAATTACATTAGACACAAAATGTGGGAGAAGAAGCTAGAAAGATTTTTCTAAGGGAGACCATTACTTAAAGGACAAATTAATTCAACAAAATGGGTGTTAAAATACACTTCAATATTTAGCAATTTGTATCAAATGCCTTTTAATTGTGTATAACCTTTGGCCCAGCAATCTTATTTCTTGGCCTTCACACAAAGTAAATCATCATGAATAAGTCCAAGTTTTTATATTTAAGGGTATTAATACCATCATGGTTTATAAGACGAAAACTGAAATAACAGCTATGCAATAATAGAAGATTGGTTACATAAATCTTAGTACTACATATAAGGGATACCATTATAGCCACTGAAAATTATATTGCGAAAAATAAAGTCCTGGACCAAAGTTCAGGATAATTTAATTGTAAAAACACCATCTGGTTCTAAAAAAGCATAATACAATTTGGCCTAGAAAGAAGTATTAACATATCTAAGTTTACTCTGATTATCTCTGGTATTAAAATTGAAAGCAATTTTTATTTTCTTCATTGTATTTTATTCTGTATTTTATAAGTGTTCTTATAATGATCATGTCTTATGTTTATAATCAGAGAAAAACTCAACTTATTTTCATGAGATCCGAATTCAGAGTAATGGTAAAATAAATATAAGCCTCCAAAATATTTCTCTCTCCCTTCCACAAAAGTTAGCAGAATCAGCCTATGGTCACCTGCCTGGCCACTGTCACCATTCCCTGAACTGTGTATTCCTTGATGAGATGAATCTTGTTGTCTAACTAAAGGGAAATAGGAAATAGGGAACATTTAACTCACAAACTGAAATACAGAAAACTTCAGACAGAACATTCCAGGCAGTAAGGTCCATGACGCTTACATGTTCCACATTCCCCAGCAGAGTGGTTGGCACTCAGGAGGTTCTTAATTAAAGGGAAAAAGTCACTTCCATCTCAGTGGAGCACAATATATTGCCACAAGGCAAAGGAAAAATGCAATTAATGGATTATCTTGCAATGCTATCAAAGAATCAGAGTTTCAATTTGTTGAACATTAAGTGAAAGTGCAAATGTCTTAGTCACTCAGTTATACATGACACTTTGCAGCCCCATGGGTATAGCCTGCCAGGCTCCTCCACCCATGGAATTCTCTAAGCAAGAATGCTGGAGTGGGTTGCCATTTCCTTCTCAGAGAATCTTCCTGACCCAAGGATCAAATCTGGGTCTCCTCCATTGCAGGCAGGTTCTTTACTATCTGAGTCACCAGGGAAGCCCTGTTGAACATTAACTACCAGTCAATTTGGTATGTTTCTTATGATGGTAATTCATGTGTAACCTTCAAAATATCAACAATGAAAATCTGGATTTCCATTATATCCCATGATTTCTGAATCAATACAAATGGCATCTATGGATTTCAACTGCCAAGACATGCAACAAGCTTAAGCTTTATAGGGTCTTAGAGGAGGAGAAGGGGATGACAGAGGATGAGATGGTTGGATGGCATCACCGACTTAACGGACATAAGTTTGGGTGGACTCCGGGAGTTGGTGATGGACAAGAAGGCCTGGCATGCCTTCTTGGGAAAGTTCATGGGGTCGCAAAGAATCAAACATGACTGAGCGACTGAACTGAACTGAACTGAGAGGACTCAGCCCAAAATTGCACTCCTCTAGCTACAGACAGAAACTCCTCAAGACTATACAGGAAACCAGATATAAAATGAAAAACCAAAACAGTAAAGATATTACTGGCCAGTCTATACAATAGCCTCTCTTTAGGGTTAAGAGAAAGTTTTCAAGAAGTGTGCATCCTATTGTGAGATTGTTTCTGTACCACACTAGAAAGTGCAGAAATTCCATCTGTCTGCATTTCAGCAGCTGCAACCCCTCAGAAGAATGACTGCATTCCCTACATTGTGGTTTGATGATTCCTTGGGAAATGTGGCTCAAAGTTCAACATTAAATAGCTCCTAACATCTAGGCTTCATCTCTAAGACCCCCATATATTTTACTCCAATAAAGCCATTCTTGTGTAAGGTTCTATAAAATCTGGATCAAATTTAAAACATGGAATTGCTGACATGTTTTGATTACTGATATCCCGTGTCTTTGTTGATTCAGCAGAAACTGACTTCTTTTGTGTGGTTTCTCAGTTGGAGAAGTGGCTGTCCCTGATTTTAAGACACTGAAAATTGTTTCTTTATTCTTATTCTCCCTTTGCAAGTCCTTTGGATGTTCGTTCACAGCTTCATTAATCAATATTCTCTGTACAGTTAGGATAGCTTTGTACTTTCTCCTTCTGTTTGATGTCTTCTTAACCTGTATTCAGAATCTTAACTTTCGTGTAAAACTGTTTGCATTTGTGTAAAACAGTTCAACTAGCAAAACATTTCAGACATATCTCATTTAGAAGTTCTAAAGAGCTCAATAACTACACAAGTAAGAATTCTATCACAACTTCCTCAGGGTAAGTGGTAGTTTACAAAAGAGAAACTAGAGCATTGTGTGCTTAAGACTGCAATTGCCCAAAGCCATGGAGCTAAGAATACATGAAAACACCCCAGAGTTGTGAGGTGCGGGCTCTAGATCCAATCCTTCACACCATAGCCACTCTCTGCACAGTTGACAGGCATTCAGTTCAAGGACACCAGGTTCAGGTAAAAACTCAAACTTGCCTTTTTCTTTCTAAACAAAAGATAAATAATCTGTCCTTCAGGTAAACTAGACCAGATGAGATGACATTCTTTGTGAGCTCTCAATTTTTTAGAAAACACCCTGAGAGAGCTCTTAGCATGTTTTTGGAGAGATTTTCAACCATAAATGTCACTGTCTTGTAACAATCATCTTCCAATAGCCTTTAGACTGAGTCCTTAAGATGACAAAGGGATATTCCCAGAGGTGAAGTCATGCTATCCAATCTTGACATCATTTTCATTAACATCATCTATAATTCTGTGTATAAATTGGACTTTAGATCAATGGCAGTTTCATTCATTGATTGAGAAAATATTAACTAGCTCCTATATGCTAAGCATTACTCTAGCAGTAATGCCAGATACAGCAGTAAAGAAAACAAAACGACTTCACCTTCATGTAGCATATATTCTACTGAACATCACCTAATAAAGAAATTTTACTAACTAAAGATGCTTCATCACCAAAATTACTTCCATTTATACATATGACAATTAATATTAATACACTAATAGCAGTATACAAAGATATATTGCTTAAGATAGTTTACATATCTTAATGAAGAGGACTATTATGAATCACTTGGACTTCAGAATCTCATGGATTCTGAAGAGTATATACCCCTGAGGATGATCCGCTTTTTTCAGTCTTTTTGCTTCTGATAACAAACTGCTGAAATAACACCTATAGCCTGAAACAAACTTCAGATTTTCTGCAATTGTTTCCAGGCCTCTCAGGTCTCTCTGTCTGTAATACAGCATGTATATCAGCAAATCCTCTCATTACTTTGCTTGTTAACTTTTAGAGTCTTTTCTCAGAAAGTACTCACTGGTGTCTGCCTGCAAAGTATCCTCATTCACCATGCCTTTGAGTCCTTGCTTAAAGCCTAAAGCTCAAATTCAACTCTACCTCTGAAGAGTAAAGCAACCTGGCACACATCGCCTGAGCCTCTACTGACCGAGTTTGTCAGCCCTTCATTCCACATGCTGCTCAAAATCAAGTTACTATAAACCACCATTGCTCTTACCTTTTACAAAGCTACTCGACCATATGAAAAAGAATGAGGTGAGACAAGAATACTTCTTGGAGAGAGAACTGTATTTCCCTACAATAGGTTGATAAAAGGAGTGCAGTGAAAGGTAAGAGGTGAGCGTTGTAGTTGTTTAGTCGCTAAGTTGTATCCCACTCTTTGCGACCTCATGGACTGTAGCCCGCCAGGTTCCTCTGTCCATAGGATTTCCCAGCCAAGAATACTGGGGTGGGTTGCCATTTCCTTCTCCAGGGCATCTTTCCAACCAAGGGACAGAAGCCCAAGAGGTGAGAAAGGAGAGAGGAAATCCAAGTGGGTGCTCAATAATTAACTTTGTCTTTACTCTGCCCTCTAAGTCATGTGAACTGGAAGGCCCTTCCTTTTGTTGGAAGCCACAGTCCATTGGGTCTCAAAGAGTCAGATATGACTGAGAGATTCACACTTCCACTTTCAAGAAATCTAGAGTAGGTATGGATGGATTACAGAAAGCTCTGTATGAAAAGAATGAAATCCGCATAGAGAGAGAGGAGCCAGTGAAGTCGGGCAATGTCTTGGAGGAGAGAAAGAGAGATTAAAAACTTGGTTGAATCTCCCCGAGGCACAATGTAGAGAAGACCTTTTGGAAAACAGAAATATCTAAAGGGACATTTCAAGTTGTCAGTGGGAGGTGTAATCACTTCCCCTATCTGCCATATGGAATTGACAAGGATTATGTTGCTTTCTAAGTTTTTTCCACTCATTTATTTAACCAATTTGTCATTCCTCTAGGAGCATGAATACAGAAAGATCCCTTGCTTTGTAAAGACTATATTCTATGGAGAATATAATATCAATGAACATAATAAATAAGAAAATTATTATATATTAGGTTAGAATATGATAAGGGCCATAAAGCAAAAGAGTACAACAGAGAGATAGCAGATGTGGGTGTGGGGTAGGATAGGCCTCCAAGTTAATTAGGGTGCCAGGGCAGGCCTCATTGAAAGCTGACATCTGAATAGCACCTTCAAAGATGGAGGGAGTTAATGAAATCTCAGGGGAAGATTTCAGGGCAGAAGCAAAGACCGTCAGGCCAGAACACAGCTGGCAGGTATGGGGAACACCAAGGAGACCAAGTGGCTAAGGCAGAGACAGTAAAGGGGTGAAGAAGCAAGGGATGAGGCAGAGAAGACGGGAAGGCCCAAACACAAGCCTCTGCAAAGATTTTGTAGTTTAGATAAAAAGAGTCATTACACAGTGACTTGATGAGTGAAGAGTGGCATGATCTGACTTATGTTTTCAAGGATCTCTGCTTGTTGTGCTGAAAATATTCCAGAGAAGCCACAGAAGCAGTAGGGATAATAGGTAGGAGCCTACTGGATTTAATCCAAAAAGAGATGATAGGGGCTCAGAGGGGATAATGGTGGAGAGGCCAAGACATCTTTAGATGCTGGACATACTTTGAAAGTAGAACCAGCAGGGTTTTCTGGCCCATTAGATGAGAGTTGTGAGGGAAAGACAAGAGCCAATGGTGTCTTTAAGTTTCCATCCAGCCAAACAACAGGAGCTGTCATCTGCTGAGATGGGGAAGACAACTGAAGGAGCAAGACTACAGGGGAAAAAGATCAGAAGTTACAATTTGGACATGTTGAGTCTGACATGTCAAGTAGACACCCAAGTGGAAATGCTGAGGAGAAAACTGGATACATAAGTTCAAAGTCCTGGAAAGAGGACAGGACTACAACTATAAAAGTATGAGTCATCAGCAAATCAATTTAAAGCCAGTAATGCCTGGCTGAGATCATGAGGGGAATGGTTCGTGGAGAGAGAGAAAAGTGAGACTCAGCGAGATGGGGCAGAGAAGATGAATGAGGGCTGAACTACTCCATGAGTAACGGGTACAGGGAAGAGGAGAAGCCAGCAAAGAGGCTGAGAAGGCAGTAGGAGGAAACCCAGCACGTGATGTGTTATCCTGGAAGCCAAGTGAAGGAGAAGATATCAAAGAGGACGAAGTGATCTGCTGTGCCAGAAGGGACCTGCTGATGGGTCAGGTAAGACGAAACTGAGAAATGGGGACACAGGTAAGAGCAGTTTCAATGGAGCAGTGAGAACAAAAGTCTGATGGCATACGTTCGAGAGAGAATGAGAGGAGAGGAAGTAACTCAGAATGAAAGGACATGTTTGCTCCAGAAGAGAATAATCCAATGGGACAGTAAACTACAAGGGAAGTGGGGCAAAAAACAAATGTGCTTTTTAAAATGGGAGTATTATTGCTTTACAGTGTTGTTTTGGTTTTTGCTGTATAACAATGTGAAACAACCAAAGTATACATACATCCTTTCCCTATTGAGCCTCCCTCCCACCCCACCCTCATCCCTCCAGGTCATCACAGAGCACTGAGCTGAGCTCCCATTCTACACAGCAGTTCCCACTAGATAGCTATTTTACACATGCTAGTGTGTATATGTCAATGCTACTCTCTCAATTCTTCCCACCCTCTTCTTCCTCTGATATGTCCACAGTCCATTCTCTATGTCTGCATCTCCATTCCTGCCCTGAAAACAGGTTCATCAATATCATTAGAAATGTGGTTTTTTTGTTAAACATTTTGTTAAACATTTTTTTTAATTAATTTTATTTTATTTTTAAACTTTACATAATTGTATTAGTTTTGCCAAATATCAAAATGAATCCACCACAGGTATACATGTGTTCCCCATCCTGAACCCTCCTCCCTCCTCCCTCCCCATACCATCCCTCTGGGTTGTCCCAGTGCACCAGCCCCAAGCATCCAGTATCGTGCATTGAACCTGGACTGGCATCTCGTTTCATACATGATATTTTACATGTTTCAATGCCATTCTCCCAAATCTTCCCACCCTCTCCCTCTCCCACAGAGTCCATAAGACTGTTCTATACATCAGTGTCTCTTTTGCTGTCTTGTATACAGGGTTATCGTTACCATCTTTCTAAATTCCATATATATGCTTTAGTATACTGTATTGGTGTTTTTCCTTCTGGCTTACTTCACTCTGAATAATAGGCTCCAGTTTCATCCACCTCATTAGAACTGATTCAAATGTATTCTTTTTAATGGCTGAGTAATACTCCATTGTGTATATGTACCACTGCTTTCTTATCCATTCATCTGCTGATGGACATCTAGGTTGCTTCCATGTCCTGGCTATTATAAACAGTGCTGCGATGAACATTGGGGTACACGTGTCTCTTTCCCTTCTGGTTTCCTCAGTGTGTATGCCCAGCAGTGGGATTGCTGGATCATAAGGCAGTTCTATTTCCAGTTTTTTAAGGAATCTCCACACTGTTCTCCATAGTGGCTGTACTAGTTTGCATTCCCACCAACAGTGTAAGAGGGTTCCCTTTTCCACACCCTCTCCAGCATTTATTATTTGTAGACTTTTGGATCGCAGCCATTCTGACTGGTGTGAAATGGTACCTCATAGTGGTTTTGATTTGCATTTCTCTGATAGTGAGTGATGTTGAGCATCTTTTCATGTGTTTGTTAGCCATCTGTATGTCTTCTTTGGAGAAATGTCTATTTAGATCTTTGGCCCATTTTTTGATTGGGTCATTTATTTTTCTGGACTTGAGCTGTAGGAGTTGCTTGTATATTTTTGAGATTAGTTGTTTGTCAGTTGCTTCATTTGCTATTATTTTCTCCCATTCTGAAGGCTGCCTTTTCACCTTGCTAATAGTTTCCTTTGTTGTGCAGAAGCTTTTAAGTTTAATTAGGTCCCATTTGTTTATTTTTGCTTTTATTTCCAATATTCTGGGATGTGGGTCATAGAGGATCCTGCTGTGATGTATGTCAGAGAGTGTTTTGCCTATGTTCTCCTCTAGGAGTTTTATAGCTTCTGGTCTTACATTGAGATCTTTAATCCATTTTGAGTTTATTTGTGTATATGGTGTTAGAAAGTGTTCTAGTTTCATTCTTTTACAAGTGGTTGACCAGATTTCCCAGCACCACTTGTTAAAGAGATTGTCTTTAATCCATTGTATATTCTTGCCTCCTTTGTCAAAGATAAGGTGTCCATATGTGCGTGGATTTATCTCTGGGCTTTCTATTTTGTTCCATTGATCTATATTTCTGTCTTTGTGCCAGTACCATACTGTCTTGATAACTGTGGCTTTGTAGTAGAGCCTGAAGTCAGGTAGGTTGATTCCTCCAGTTCCATTCTTCTTTCTCAAGATCGCTTTGGCTATTCGAGGTTTTTTGTATTTCCATACAAATTGTGAAATTATTTGTTCTAGCTCTGTGAAGAATACTGTTGGTAGCTTGATAGGGATTGCATTGAATCTATAAATTGCTTTGGGTAGTATACTCATTTTCACTATATTGATTCTTCCAATCCATGAACATGGTATATTTCTCCATCTATTAGTGTCCTCTTTGATTTCTTTCACCAGTGTTTTATAGTTTTCTATATATAGGTCTTTAGTTTCTTTAGGTAGATATATTCCCAAGTATTTTATTCTTTTCGTTGCAATGGTGAATGGAATTGTTTCCTTAATTTCTCTTTCTGTTTTCTCATTGTTAGTGTATAGGAATGCAAGGGGTTTCTGTGTGTTGATTTTATATCCTGCAACTTTACTATAATCATTGATTAGTTCTAGTAATTTTCTGGTGGAGTCTTTAGGGTTTTCTATGTAGAGGATCATGTCATCTGCAAATAGTGAGAGTTTTACTTCTTCTTTTCCAATTTGATTCCTTTTATTTTTTTTCTGCTCTGATTGCTGTGGCCAAAACTTCCAAAACTATGTTGAATAGTAATGGTGAAAGTGGGCACCCTTGTCTTGTTCCTGACTTTAGAGGAAATGCTTTCAATTTTTCACCATTGAGGATAATGTTTGCTGTGGGTTTGTCATATATAGCTTTTATTATGTTGAGGTATGTTCCTTCTATTCCTGCTTTCTGGAGAGTTTTTATCATAAATGGGTGTTGAATTTTGTCAAAGGCTTTCTCTGCATCTATTGAGATAATCATATGGTTTTATTTTTCAATTTGTTAATGTGGTGTATTACATTGATTGATTTGCAGATATTGAAGAATCCTTGCATCCCTGGGATAAAGCCCACTTGGTCATGGTGTATGATCTTTTTAATGTGTTGTTGGATTCTGATTGCTAGAATTTTGTTAAGGATTTTTGCATCTATGTTCATCAGTGATATTGGCCTATAGTTTTCTTTTTTTGTGGGATCTTTGTCAGGTTTTGGTATTAGGGTGATGGTGGCCTCATAGAATGAGTTTGGAAGTTTACCTTCCTCTGCAATTTTCTGGAAGAGTTTGAGCAGGATAGGTGTTAGCTCTTCTCTAAATTTTTGGTAGAATTCAGCTGTGAAGCCATCTGGACCTGGGCTTTTGTTTGCTGGAAGATTTTTTATTACAGTTTCAATTTTCGTGCTTGTGATGGGTCTGTTAAGGTTTTCTATTTCTTCCTGGTCGAGTTTTGGAAAGTTGTACTTTTCTAAGAATTTGTCCATTTCTTCCTCGTTGTCCATTTTATTGGCATATAATTGTTGATAATAGTCTCTTATGATCCTTTGTATTTCTGTGTTGTCTGTTGTGATCTCTCCATTTTTGTTCCTAATTTTATTGATTTGATTTTTCTCCCTTTGTTTCTTGATGAGTCTGGCTAATGGTTTGTCAATTTTATTTATCCTTTCAAAGAACCAGCTTTTGGCTTTGTTGATTTTTGCTATGGTCTCTTTTGTTTCTTTTGCATTTATTTCTGCTCTAATTTTTAAGATTTCTTTCCTTCTACTAACCCTGGGTTCTTCATTTCTTCCTTTTCTAGTTGCTTTAGGTGTAGAGTTAGGTTATTTATTTGGCTTTTTCTTGTTTCTTGAGGTGTGCCTGTATTGCTATGAACTTTCCCCTTAGGACTGCTTTTACCGTGTCCCACAGGTTTTGGGTTGTTGTGTTTTCATTTTCATTCGTTTCTATGCAAATTTTGATTTCTTTTTGATTTCTTCTGTGATTTGTTGGTTATTCAGCAGCGTGTTGTTCAGCCTCCATATGTTGGAATTTTTAATAGTTTTTCTCCTGTAATTGAGATCTAATCTTACTGCATTGTGGTCAGAAAAGATGCTTGAATGATTTCTATTTTTTTGAATTTACCAAGGCTAGCTTTATGGCCCAGGATGTGATCTATCCTGGAGAAGGTTCCATGTGCGCTTGAGAAAAAGGTGAAATTCATTGTTTTGGGATGAAATGTCCTATAGATATCAATTAGGTCTAACTGGTCTATTGTATCGTTTAAAGTTTGTGTTTCCTTGTTAATTTTCTGTTTAGTTGATCTATCCATAGGTGTGAGTGGGGTATTAAAGTCTCCCACTATTATTGTGTTATTGTTAATTTGTCCTTTCATACTTGTTAGCATTTGTCTTACATACTGCGGTGCTCCCATGTTGGGTGCATATATATTTATAATTGTTATATCTTCTTCTTGGATTGATCCTTTGATCATTATGTAGTGACCTTCTTTGTCTCTTTTCACAGCCTTTGTTTTAAAGTCTATTTTATCTGATATGAGTATTGCTACTCCTGCTTTCTTTTGGTCCCTATTTGCATGGAAAATCTTTTTCCAGCCCTTCACTTTCAGTCTGTATGTGTCCCCTGTTTTGAGGTGGGTCTCTGGTAGACAACATATGTAGGGGTCTTGTTTTTGTATCCATTCAGCCAGTCTTTGTCTTTTGGTTGGGGCATTCAACCCATTTACATTTAAGGTAATTACTGATAAGTATGATCCCGTTGCCATTTACTTTATTGTTTGGGGTTCATATTTATACACCATTTTTGTGTTTCCTGTCTAGAGAATATCCTTTAGTATTTGTTGGAGAGCTGGTTTGGTGGTGCAGAATTCTCTCAGCTTTTGCTTGTCTGAAAAGCTTTTGATTTCTCCTTCATACTTGAATGATATCCTTGCTGGGTACAATAATCTGGGCTGTAGGTTATTTTCTTTCATCATTTTAAGTATGTCTTGCCATTCCCTCCTGGCTTGAAGAGTTCCTATTGAAAGATCAGCTGTTATCCTTATGGGAATTCCCTTGTGTGTTATTTGTTGTTTTTCCCTTGCTGCTTTTAATATTTGTTCTTTGTGTTTGATCTTTGTTAATTTGATTAATATGTGTCTTGGGGTGTTTCGTCTTGGGTTTATCCTGTTTGGGATTCTCTGGGTTTCTTGGACTTGGGTGATTATTTCCTTCCCCATTTTGGGGAAGTTTTCAACTATTATCTCCTCAAGTATTTTCTCATGGTCTTTCTTTTTGTCTTCTTCTTCTGGAACCCTATGATTGAATGTTGTAGCATTTAAATTGTCCTGGAGGTCTCTGAGATTGTCCTCATTTCTTTTAATTCGTTTTTCTTTTATCCTCTCTGATTCATTTATTTCTACCATTCTATCTTCTAATTCACTAATCCTATCTTCTGCCTCTGTTATTCTACTATTTGTTGCCTCCAGAGTGTTTTTAATTTCATTCATTGCATTATTCATTATATATTGACTCTTTTTTATTTCTTCTAGGTCCTTGTTAAACCTTTCTTGCATCTTCTCGATCCTTGTCTCTAAACTATTTATCTGTGATTCCATTTTAATTTCAAGATTTTGGATCAATTTCACTATCATTACTCGGAATTCTTTATCAGGTAGATTCCCTATCTCTTCCTCTTTTGTTTGGTTTGGTGGGCATTTATCCTGTTCCTTTATCTGCTGGGTATTCCTCTGTCTCTTCATCTTGTTTAAATTGCTGAGTTTGGGGTGTCCTTTCTGTATTCTGGCAGTTTGTGGAGTTCTCTTTATTGTGGCTTTTCCTCGCTGTGTGTGGGTTTGTACAGGTGGCTTGTCAAGGTTTCCTGGTTAGGGAGGCTTGTGTCGGTGTTCTGATGGGTGGAGCTGTATTTCTTCTCTTTGTTCAGTCGCGCTCCTTTCAAAGAGTTGAATTGCTTTTCTGGGTGCCTGATGTCCTCTGCCGGCATTCAGAAGTTGTTTTGTGGAATTTACTCGACGTTTAAATGCTCTTTTGATGAATTTGTGGGGAGAAAGTGTTCTCCCCGTCCTACTCCTCCGCCATCTTGGCTCCTCCCCAGAAATGTGGTTTTTAATGCTTTTGTGTGAGTACAGTCTTTGCAGGGAGCATGGAGTGGTATTAAGTTCTGCCTCCAGGTTGCCACAGGTCAAAAAAACTATTACCGCTCTTGAAGATACAGGAGCTCAGGGATGGAGGATCATTAACATCAGGAATATATTTATAATATAAATTGAAGCCTGTATTATAGCTGCCTGTCCCTTTAACCCCATCACTGCAATGTGACTTCCTCAGAAGTATCTATCTTCCAAGGTTTGTAATCCTTCTCATTCTCTCCTTCCTCTTCTTCATCTATTAGACACCCATTAAATGTGAGGTACATGTGCTAGTCAGTTCTAATAGCCCCATCAGGACTCAAATGAATTCCTATTACTTCATGACTCATATAATTGATATTAGCAGAAGATATGTATTTGTTTGCTTATACTCTCTCCTTTCTAGAATGTAAGCTCCTTGAGAGAAGGAGCTTCATCAGTTTTTCTCACTGTTGTGTACTGAGTCTAGAGTGGAATTAAATATTTGTTAAATGAGTAAATGAAGACTGAGAATTTAAGGTACCCAGCAGGACTACATGATTGCTCCTATTTATTGGTTCTACCTGGATAAGCAATAGGTATCCTACAATTTTGTCCTTTTAACTGCTAGAGGAATAAACTGCTGGTGAAATAGGAGAGTTGTGCTGTGTTCTAGCAGGACACTCACTCAAACCCACGGACAAGTCTGGCTTCTGAGCAGCATCTGTTCCTATGTTAGAACAATGAGTATCGAAGGCCCTTCTACCTAAAATAATCTTCCCCACTGACCTGTGATAGTGTGTCTAACATTCTCCCAACACCTCCACCCACAGTACCCATTCCTTGGGCTAACATGGTGGCTTTTAGATGAACTCCAGGGTACCAAGGAAAGGGAATTTGGGGCCACACCATGGATGAAGGGGGTGTCTGAGTCACCCTCCTCCACTTCAACCACAGAGTTCTACCAGAGAGTTCAACTCTCTGATTGAAGTGGAGGAGGTTTATGTATTTGAGTCTATGTATAATTTCCTTTGAAATGGGTTTCTGCTGCCAAAAACAAATTTGAAAACCCCTTCACCCTTAAGATTTTAAGTGTTCAGTTCATGTCTAAGAGAGCTTACATTTTACTTCATTTTCTTGGCAATGAATACTCAGCCCTGAATTTAATTATAGACTGGTTTTTCATTTTACTTAAACTTGAAAGAAGGGGATACAAGATAAGTAACCTTCAGAGTGGGGCGGGTGTGGGAGGCGGGGAGTTCAGGAAAGGTCTAAAACAGGAGAAATACATGTGAGAGTTGAGACCTAGGGCCACAGTGAGCTCAGAGCAGCCCTTCCTGAAGGAGCAGTGGGTGCGGGTCTAACTCCCTCACACTACGGGGCAAGAAATGCCGTGTCACTATTTTTCTAAATCAAATTAATACATACTCCCCCACTCAAAAAAGTGCAAAGAAATAGTACTCAGGCATGCTTCAGGGGGCCTCTCCCACCTTAGGTGGTACAAGGATTAAAATTAGAGGAAGGGGCTTAGCTTTAATTCCTTAGAGAATAGCTGAGGGGTTCATGATGCTAAGCCCTCATGGTAGACAGGGTGCTCTGCCATGTCACTGCCTCACCACAGTCGTGCCAGGGCCCTGGTCCCTGATGTCAGCTTTCCTGGCTGCCCCACCGAGCTGTTCCTCTCTGAGCCCTGTCCTTCCCCCCAGCAAGTGCTCACCAGTCCCTGCTACATAAGGGACAGGCCAAAGCCCAGGCCCCTTCCAAATCTTGGGAGATGTCTCTACCCCTTCACACACTTCCACCATGCTGCCTTGCCCTGGGTGATCACACAGTCTCTGCTCAATCGTTCTCTCCTCAAGGCTGCTCTTCCTTTTCTGAGAATGCACAGATGATAACACACACATCTATTACACAGATTTTTTCATTCATTGCAGAGGAAGCAAATGTTTCCATTAGTACCTTTCAACATCTTTGTTCCAAGGTAGTATATCTTAGGTGGTCAGTAATGCCTGTTGTATAAATGCACTGAGAGAGTTCTTAACTTAGATATTCTAAAAATAGAAGTGCCACGTGGTTTCCTCCTTTAGGATCTGATCAAACACCTTGCAGCAAAGACAAGGTAAAACCAATCCCCTCACTACAGTCCAACTCAGCGCCTATTATATAACTTGTTTTTATTAGTGAGAAACCATCTCTGCCAAACCAATGTTCAAAGCAAGTTCAAAACAACTCCCCCAATTAAATGTCCTTAAGACTGAGTTACTCCTTGACTCATTTTTTTTTCCCCCCTCTGAAATAAAGCTATGCTTTGACTGAGTGGAAACTTTGCCAGCTGGCCTTCACCTTAAATTTCTGAAAATAGAGTTAAGTGTACTTATTGCCTGTCCAACAGCATGAAAGATCTATCATTCTGGAAAAAAAAATAACAGTCATTGTAAAATTATCTAAAAATCATTAGCAGGACACAAAAATAGATTTGTAACTGGAAGCACTCTGATAGCAGAAGGGATAGAAATAGAGTTTAGAAAGCAGCTCATGTCATCACCCAACACAAGTAAAATCAAGTAAAATCACAGTATAAAATAAAGTTAGACAAAACTGTGGCCAGTGGATTTTAAATCTAATTAGACAGGGGAGAAAGTAAAGAAAGAGCAGAGTAAAAAGCAGGAAGTCAAGCTTTATGGTCAGAGACTGGCAGAAATAGACTGCCAAGCAGAAGTCTGAAGAAACTCTTTGAAAAGGAATCTCTATTCATTCAACAGTTGAGAAAGAGAAGAGAAAGGAAATTTTCTGAAATGAGAGAAACAACTTTCAAATAGATATTGTCTAATTAAGGGAATATACAAGTTTACTACCTCAAGTTTTAGGGTCTAAAAGTCTTAAATAGGGCTCTAAGAGCCAATTTTGTAAAAAAAAAAAAAAAAAAAACCCCACTGGAAAATAAGATATATGACAGAAATCTGCTATTTATTATTTCATGCAAATAAATGCAGAAACATAGCTTCCAAAGAACATAAAAAATTTGGAAACTCAATGTTTATAGTTGACCCTCCTGTCAGGAATTATTATCAGGCAGGCAGAGATTTCTAAATTCAGAGATAATTACTCCAACATTTAGGGGAGTTATACTTTATAAACTTGCTTTGGGAAATAAAACCTACATCTTATACACAAGTAATTCTCAGTGGCACTTCAAAGTATTCTTGAGGTTTTCTCCAAACATATGGCTGTCTCAAATCACATTTTGCCATTATTCATTATGATTCATAAAACTGAAAATGACGGTACACTATACACACTACCTTTGACAAATTTCAAACAAAGGTAGGATGTCTTCTATAAAAGAGTTAATGCGTGCATATAAACCTAAGAGAAATAAAGGAGATTATATATGACTTGGAAAGAAAATAATAGTCTTGTGTATGCACATGGTAGTATCTAAAATGTTATACATATTAACATTTTTCAGATCTTTATTAAATGTGTAAAACTCAGTCACAATATCTATGGAAAGACATAGAAGAAAGAAAAACATAGAAAAATAATCAGATTGAAGAGCCATCGCAGGGTATTTTTCTTAACTGTTGGGCTATACAAACTGAACTGATATCATTTTATAAGTTCACAGGTGCAAATGCCATTTTTAACTCAAACCAAATTTCTTTTTAATCCCAGTTTCTTTTACCTTTGTCCATTTTATGTACTAACAATGTAGAAGTTTGAATAGATTATCTATGACTTTGCAGTACTGTGGGACTTGAGACCCAGAAATAGAATCAACATATACATGTTTAGAAATTCCCGAGGAACAAACTTTGAAAAAATATCTTTCAAGAACACATTACAGGAATAAATTAGGAGATTGCTATTAATATATGCACACTACTATAAATAAAACTGATAATCAACAAGGACCTACAGCACAGGAACTATATTCAAAATTTTGTAATAAACTATAAAGGGGAAGAACCTGAAAAACTATATATATATAGAGAGAGAGAGAGAGAGAGAGAGAGAGCGAGAGAGCGAGAGAGCGAGCGAGCTTCCTTGTAGCTCAAATGGTAAAGAATCTGCCTGTGATCCAGGGGACCTAGGCTTGATCCCTGGGTCAGGAAGATCCTCTGGAGAAGGGAATGGCAACCCACTCCAGTATTCTTGCCTAGAGAATCCCATGGACAGAGGAGCCTGGCAGGCTACAGTCTGTGGGGTTGCAAAGAGTCACACATGACTAAGTGGTTTACACTACTATAAAATATATATAAAATATATATATATATATATATATATATGAGAATCACTTTGTTGTACACCTGAAACTAATACAACATTGTAATTCAACTATGCTATGTTATGCTATGCTAAGTCACTTCAGTCGTGTCCGACTCTGTGCGACCCCATAGACGGCAGCCCACCAGGCTCCCCCGTCCCTGGGATTCTCCAGGCAAGAACACTGGAGTAGGTTGCCATTTCCTTCTCCAATGCATGAAAGTGAAAAGTTAAAGGGAATTCGCTCAGTCGTGTCCGACTCTTAGCAACCCCATGGCCTACAGCCTACCAGGCTCCTCCATCCATGGGATTTTCCAGGCAAGAGTACTGGAGTGGGGTGCTATTGCCTTCTCCGCCATTATTGTTAATTATTGTTAATTACTGTAACAGAGTATTCCAAACATTATCATTATCTTCAAGATACTGTAGGATCTATCAATTTGGCAGATCAGATCGCTAGTAGCTGGATGCAAGATTCTGAACCCCTGGGTTGAAGCTCTGCCTAAAACCCTCTCTACTCTCCATCCTCATAACTGATCTTGGCAAACTATTCACTTGCCCCCACGCAGGAGACCATGGGAACAGCAAATATTCCATCGTTTGGGTCAAAGCAGAGTTGGTAAAACCTAGATCCTTCTAGCTACCTGACCCTTCAAGTTTAAACCACCCCTGATAATCAGGTCACTTCATTTCTAAATGCTATTATGATTAAAAGAAAATTGTGAGAAAATTAATTCATAAATACTCATCCTAATATCTTGACATAGATTGGGTCTACAGACAAGAAATGCAATTACTCATAACAGTGACCTTATGGTACCAAAATAAAAGTCATTTTGTAGAAAAGGTACAAACTTGAATTTAAATTAGGCTACCTGTGCTGCTTTGACCAAGTTATTTAAGTTTTGGGGGCTTTGGTTTCCTTATCTGAATTCTACCTGTTTTGGAACTGTCTTTGAGTATACACGAATCAGTAACAGATGTAAAATGCCAAGCACCAAATCATGTAAAGTCCACTGCGTTCCGTTTACTAAGGCTGGGAATTGTGTAATTCGCTTCCCAAAGACAGCCATCACAAAGTGTTGAAAAATGCCTTGTGCTTAAAGAGTTAACCTGCAAATAACTAGAGCATGTTACTCGCCAATCTTGCAGATATAATACTGCCCACTTAGACCTGGAAGTGAAGGCAATGTCATTCATTGCAACAACCAAGATAACCGAGAAAGAGCATTGTCTGAAGAGATCAACACCCATAGGAACCAATATAACAACATTAGAATTACTAACTTTTCTTTGGCTCATAGACCAAAAAAAGGAAGTCAATTGCTCCAGGAAAGTTGACTTTCACTGTTAAATCGTTTGTGTCTTCTTAAATGATTTACATGCTGGTGGAACACAGAAGTCCCTGAACTCTCTCTCCCGTGCTTCCTCCACTTTCTTCTCTGCATGCCCTTCACAGCACAGCTTCGTAAAATCTCTCCTAGTATCCCTAGTTACCAGTATTATATATAACAAAGCCACACAGACTAAACCTGACATGGAAAAATCAACCTTGCCTAAAACTAAATATAAGCACAATTTAATTAACTTGCATTCCACAGTCATAGCTGCCAACTTACTGAGACTAGAAGACTTGGGTACACAGTACCCAAGAGCTCAGAGGGAGGGGGAAAACATGAAAGTTTTCTCCAAAATCTTCATATGTTCCTTTGTAAACAGTAAACAGGAATAATGTCTCCTGTACACAAGATACAGTGATCCAGTCAATGGTGGAGAGTGGGGAGTAGTGGAATGAGCCAAGGCAGAAGAGAAGAGAGTTTGAGAGAGGCTGGAATTTCAGGAGAGACAAACAGAACTAGAAATGAATGACAATCTGACAACAAGGTCAGACCTAAGTCAATTAAAGAAAGGTCTACTTTACCCCTAAAAGGAGGAAAGATGTTGCTGCAGATAATGGAAAGTCAAAAACTACGTGCCTGTCACTTTAAACTCTCAATACTGCAAACCGAGTAGTGATGTAGTCTCCTCTAAAAATACTCCACTGACCAACCTCCTGTGCTTAGGTTAATACTGGGGAATGTTGCAACACAAGTACCATCCAGTGGTGCATGGGTTAGGGGGTACTGAGCTCTCCTGGGGTGCCGTCCCTGGGGAAATGTCCATTTTCTCCCACCTGTCAAAAGGATATGGAGCGTGCAGTTGCCAAGCGGAAGCACAAGATGGCGGCCGTACTCAGTATACAGACGCTGTTGGCGCCAGAGGGGAGAACTCAGCCTGGGACCTTCACCACCTGACAGGCTGTGGAAATTCATAGGGAATTCCAGTTGGGAGGCTCCTCTTTTCTAAAAGGCATCCTTTGCTCGTGTCTATAACTGGGTAAATTTGAAATCACGGTATCGCACTTCTGCCAATTCTTACTACAGAGGAATAAAAAGTTCTTCCTAATTGTATCTTTGGCACATTTTACTATTGGTTTTCTTCCTTATTGATTTATTGAGACTCCATCTGCTTCAATTATTTTTCCCTAGACCATCACTTACTGGTCTTTTAAATTCACAGTCTTTTCAGCTGTAGAAACGTTTTACATGTATGTGAAGTCAACTATATCAGCCTTTATGGCTTATGTCTTCATAAACTGGGTCATAGGACAGAAACTCTAGGAGGGCAGAGATTCAGTCTGTTTGGTTTCCTGCGGTAGCCATAGGCCATAAAGAGCAATGGACACAGAGTGTGGCTAAATAAACTTCGCACTCAGCCCAGAACCTATCTAGAGTAGAAGGAAAATACCATGGCCAAAATTAAGACTGGTCAAGGCAGGCCAAAAATAGGCCACAGAGATACAGAAATCAAGTCAGGCTTCCTAATAGTCAAAACTGATTTTGCCATGGCCTATATGGCCATAGGTGAAAGGCTACAGACTGACTGACTAATTTTTGCTAGGGTATCATTCCTGATTATCATTTCATATGATACTACTTCTCATATTGCTGAAATGGTCAAAATATTATATACACAACCTGATCTGTATTTAGTGGAGCAGAATAAAAGAACTCTGAGGTGCTTTCCAAATTTAAGCTTCAGTAAAACGGCAAAGGGAAGAAGTTGGATAGTTACTTTCAGCCAGTCACTTTCTTAACACTGACCACCAGAGGGAGACCACATCCTGAAGCAAAGCAAAGCACAGAGCCCATGCTACTACTATGACAAGTGTCTGGATGTGTGACAGGGATGGAAAACAATTGTATTTTGCGCATCTGTACTAATTATGTTCAATAAGATAATGGGACTTCCCTAGCAGGCCAGCGGTTAAGACTCTGCACTTCCAACGTAGGGGGAATGGGTTCTATCCCTGGTTGGGGAAATAAGATCCCACATGCCATGCAGCCAAAAAAAAAAAAGTTAAAATTAAAAATAAAATCACATTAAAAATCATTTTTACTTCAAATACAGACACAAAAATAAGAATTCTCACAGACCAATGCATTATATGGAGCAAAGTACTTGGTGCAATTATGTCAGAATTGACTTCTTCCATTCTCATAGCAACCAATAATTTCAGAAATCCAGTTATTAGCTTTATTTCAAATGGATTTATGTACATTTTTAGAATTGTCACTTGTACCTAATGTGATTTTTGTGGAATGGAAATGATTTTTCAGCAGGTGATCTCATTACCAGATAATCTCATTTACAAATGCCTTTAGAAGGTCTCACCATGGCACCCACATTGAAATAAAAGGCTTCCCCACTGCAGAAAAGTTATTCTGACATGTCAGTCATAAGCTACAAACTTTTCTGCTCTAAGAACTGTGAAGAAAACTGCCAACTTTTCTCTGCAACTATCCCCCTTAGAAAATGGCCATTCCAGGGCCATTTACAAGTAGACAGAAAAGGAGGCCAAATACTCTGTAAAATTTGGCTTGATTCAAAGGGCCCTTGGGAGATCTCACTGCCTAAAATATTTCCCAGCTGGATTTTATTCATTTAACTTATGCCAATACTCGACCATTAAAAGGCAGTTCCGGGGGACTCCTCATTTACTCAATCAACTTAGAATTCTGGGGTCTGTCAGCAAAAAGCACAGTGAGGGGCATGGCAGAAAGCATAAGGCCTTATGGACACTACAAGAGACAGGTCATTATCAATGATCAATACCTCCAGAGAGAGCACTTTGTAAATACTTATATATATATATTTTAAGATATTTAAACATTACTATAAAAAATTAGAAAAATTAGTATAAAAATTAGAGGAAAATCTAGACTGGGCCCCAGCAAGGACATACCTGGGTACAAAGGCCCCAGAGGAATGAGGGTCAACACGAGAGCAGTAGGGACCACAGAAGCCGGGGCAGTGAACTCCACGGGAATCAGAGAGGTGAGAGATCCTCTCTTGCTAAAAATCCCACCCAGGATTAGATACCCACGACTATAAACTAATACTGATCAAACACATTCTCTTTACCAGGCAACGTCTGAAAAGCTTTGCCTTAATTTATACCTAAGAACTTCATGGCAAATACATGGGAAAGCAATGGAAACAGTGACAGACTTTATTTTCTTGGGCTCCAAAATCTCTGTGAATGGTGACTGCAGCCATGAAATTAAAAGACACTTGCTCCTTGGATGAGAAGCTATGAAAAACAAAAAAGCAGAGACACTTCTTTGCCAACAAAGGTCCGTCTAGTCAAGGCTATGGTTTTTCCAGTAGTCACGTATGGATGTGAGAGTTGAACCATAAAGAAGGCTGAGTGCCAAAGAATTGATGCTTTTGAACTGTGGTATTGGAGAAGACTTGAGAGTCCCTTGGACTACAAGATCAAACCAGTCAATCTTAATGGAAATCAATCCTGAATATTCATTGGAAGGACTGATGCTGAAGCTGAAGCTCCAATCCTTTGGCCACGTGATGCGAAGAGCCGACTCACTAGAAAAGACCCAGATTCTGGGAAAGATTGAAGGCAGGAGGAGAAGGGGACAACAGAGGATGAGATGGTTGGATGGCTACACCAACTCAATGGATGTGAGTTTGAGCAAGCTCTGGCACATGGTGAAGGCCAGATAGGGAAGCCTGGCATGCTGCAGTCCATGGGCTCACAAAGAGTTGGACACGACTGAGGGACTGAACAACAACATACCTAAGAACACAGCCATGAGGTGATAATCTCATCAGAGGATGAGACCAAGACTTAGAAAAGTCGATCACTTTTTCCCATTACATACCTAATAAGTAGCAGAAGTGAAGTGAAGTGAAGTCGCTCAGTCACTACTTACTAAAACCCAAGCAATTTAATTCCAAAGCCCATGCATTTAATATAAACACTCAAGGGCTCTGGATTAGTTTTCAATTCTGTTGTAAAGAATTATCCCAACTGGGTGGCTTAAAACAGAAGTTTATTGTCTCACAGGTTTTGCAGGTCAGAATTCTGACATGGTTCTCACTGGGCTAAAATAAAGATGCTGGCAAGTGTGTCTTCCCTTCTGGAGGCTCTGGGGGAGAATCTGTTTCCTTGCCTTTTCCGGTTTCTAGTGGCTGGGCCCCCCTTCCCTGGCTTTTGGTCTCCTTCCTTCACTTTGAAAGCCAGCAACAGAGCATCTCTCTAATCTTGCATGGATGTTCACATCTTTCTCTGACCCTCCTCTTCTGCTTCCCTCATTCACTGTTAAGGACTCTTGTGATTACAGTGGGCCACTCAGATAGTCCAGGAGAATCTCCCTGTTTTAAGGTCAGATGAGAAGCACCCCTATTTCCATCTTCAACTGTGATTCCTCACTGCCATGCAAATTCATGTATTCACAGGTTCCAGGGCCAGAAGAGGGATATCTTTGGCGGCGGGAGCATTATTCTGCCTACCACAGATGCTGTGATATTTTACTATTTTTTTTCTCTGCCTCTTACATATAAAGATCCACCTGCAGATGACTGGCTCAGGGAGGTGTGCCTTCTCTCCCACCTCCTCTTCCCATTCCCTGTGTCAGAGATGCCATGACTTGGTATCTCTCTCTAGTCACTAGTCGTGGTTCCAGGATAATTCAGTCAGTTCTACTGCAGGAGGAGACCACGGTGACAGGCATCTTGTGCCATGCAAGTTCACTAGGGGAAAATTGCTGTTCAATTCAACTCCTCTAATAAAAGTGTTCAAGAGACTCAGGAATGATACTCTAAAGGTAAATGAATCTGATATCAGGCTTCGGTGCAACCAAGAGCCATGTGGGCTTTTGGAGCTATCAGCCACATGTGCTTCTGACTCTCCCAGGAGGCAAGAAAGCCGAGCAAACAACCAGAAGAGGACAGAGTCCTGACCAGAAGCTTGGCCTTGTCCTCCCTGTCTTTCTCATTCATCATCAGTAACCAAAGTCCCTTTTAAAAACTCATAAGAGCTACATGTGTGAGGGCAGAGATGCCACGGGACTTCACACTCTTCTGTAGCAGGCATAGAAAAGGCAGCCAAGAGGTAGCCGCAGAAAGCTGAGCAGACAGACTAGTTCCCCTGCTGGGATCAGCTACACACACGAAAGTGAAGACGTGGGGTGGGAGGGTGGGGGAAGGACATTAAAAATACCAAAACATAAGCATATTTTCCATTATTTTATCAGTTAAAATAATAAGAGCAGCATACTACTCAAAGCAATCTACAGATTCAATGCAAAGTTAAAACTGCTCAGTCGTATCTGACTCTTTGTGACCCCATGGACTGTAGCCTGCCAGGACCCTCTGTCCGTGGAATTCTCCAAGCAATTCTACTGGAGTGGATAGCCATTCCCTTCTCCAGGGGATCTTCCCAACCCAGGGATCAAACCCAGGTCTCCCCCATTGCAGGTGAATTTTTTACCATCTGAACCACCAGGGAAGCCCAAGAATACTGGAGTTGGTAGCCTATCCCTTCTCCAGGGGATTTTTCCAACCCAGGTAATTTGACAGGGTTTGCATTGAATCTGTCCAAGCTGATCACATTGGGGTCATGTCAGGGTCAGCTTGGACAGATTCAATGCAAACCGTATCAAATTACCAATGGTTTTTTATCACAGAATTAGAACAAAAAAACTTTTACAATTTGTATCGAAATACAAAAGACCCTGAACAGCCAAAGCAATCTTGAGAAATAAAAATGAAGCTGGAGGAATCAGGCTCCCTGACTTCAGACTATACAGTCATCAAGACACTACGGTCCTGGTACAAAATAGATATATAGGTCAATGGAATAGGGTGGAAAGCCCAGAGATAAACCTATGCACCTTTGGTCATGTAATCTATGACAAAGGAGGCAAGAATATACAATGGAGAAAAGACAGTCTCGTCACAATGGTGCTGGGAAAACTGAACAGCTATATGGACAGGGAAGCCTGGCATGCTGCGATTCATGGGGTCGCAAAGAGTCGGACACGACTAAGCGACTGATCTGATCTGATCTGATATGTAAAAGAATGACAGAACACTCCCTAACATCATACACAAAAATAAACTCAAAATGGATTAAAGACATAAATGTAAGGACGGACACCATAAAACACTTAGAGGAAAACATCGGCAGAACACTCCTTGACATAAATTTCAGCAAGATCTTTTCTGACCCACCTCCTAGAGAAATTAAAATAAAAACAAAAATAAATAAATGGGACCTAATTAAATTCAAAACGTTTGCAGAGCAAAGGATAGCATAAAGAAAACAAAGAGACAACCCTCAGAATGGGAGAAAATATTTGCAAACAAAGCAACTGACAAGGGATTAATCTCCAAAATATACAAACAGCTCAAGCAGTTCAATATCAAAACAAACAATTCAATGGAAAAAAGGGCAGAAGACCCAAATAAACAGTTTTCCAAAAAAGACATACAGACAGCCAACAAACACATGAAAAGATGGTCAACATCACTAACTATTAGAGAAGTGGCAATCAAAACTGTAATGAGGTATCACCTCACTCCTGTCAGAATGGCCATCATCAGAAAGTCTACAAACAATAAATGCTGGAGTGGGTGTGGAGAAAAGGGAACCCTCCTACACTGTTGGTGGGAATATAAATTGGTATAGCCACTATGGAGAACAGTATGGAGGTTCCTTAAAAAATGAAAAATAGAGCTACCGTGTGACCCAGCAACACATTCCTGGGCATAATACCCAGAAAAAACCGTAATTCAAAAAGATACATGTACCCCAGTGCCCCAGTGTTTACTGCAGCACTATTTACAACAGACAAGACATGGAGGCAACCTAAATATCCATCAACAGAAGAATGGATAAATAAGATGTGGTACATGTACACAATGCACTACTACTCAGCCATAGAAAGCAACAAAATAGTGCCATTTGCATAGATGTGGATGGATCTAGAGACTGTTAGGCAGAATGAAGTAAGTCAGAAAGAAAAAACAAATTTTGTATAATATCACTTATATATGGAATCTAAAAAATGGTACAGATGAACTTACTAGCAAAGCAGAAATAGAGACACAGACATAGAGAATAAACTTCTGGATACCAAGCGGGGAAGAGAGGATGGTGGGATGAATTAGGAGATTGGGATTGACATACGTGTGTGTGTGTGTGTTAGTCACTCAGTCATGTTCGACTCTCTGCGACCCCATGGACTGTAACCTGCCAGGTTCCTCTGTTCGTGGAATTCTCCAGGCAAGGATACTAAAGTGGGTGACATATATACACTATGTATAAAATAGATAACGAATGAGAACCTACTGTATAGCACAGGGAACCCTACTCAGTGCTTTGTGGTGACCTAAATGGGAAGGAAATCTAAAAAAGAAGGGATATATATACATATATAGCTGATTCACTTTGCTGAATAGCAGAAACTAACAATACTATGAAGCAATTGTTCTCCAGTAAAAATTAATTTAAAAAATACTAGCAGTCATTGTGGTATGTGATAAACAATAACTTATAAGTTAAACAAAAAATATTTTGTATCATAATTTAAGAAATAACAATACAAGATTAACATGATTTTTCTGACTCATTATTCTGCAAACTCATGAACTCATCAAAATGTATATTTTTAGCAACATTATTTTCAATCTATACAGTGGAAGCTGGTATAAATAGCTTGACAGAAAGGCAAGATTGCAAACAATGTTTGTTAATATTTAATTTTGACAAGGATCTTTTTTCTGATGCAACTTTCCTTGTTCCTTTATGGCTATTTTATACCCTGTGACAACACTGGGGTGTATTTCTGATTAGTTATTTTAAAATACAAATTTTAGCACATCTAGAGCTGATGATTCTCATGGAGCAATTAATGAAAAGGTTGAATTCTTTATATGAATTAGTTCCAGGTAAGTCTGAATTTAATTTTAAATGTAAATTTATACAATGGTATTTTAATGTTTATTCTGTTATTTCCTATAAATTGTGGCGATCATAAAAGAAATAAAAAGTGACTTCAAAATCTGCATACAATTCAAAATATCTGTTTATACATTCTATAGCTATATCATCGATTTTAAGGAAACTTTCATTTTGTATCTTCCTCATTAACAAGTGGTGGACACAAAAATAGTGCACCCCATTAATAAGGGATGCACGTAAAGTAGTGTTCTATTCCCAAGGACAATGGTTAACTGTAATTTCTATTCCCAAGGCCATGGATGTTTGTTTTTGCAATGTTTCAACTTTGAAAACCAAGGATTTTTAAATCTTTGAAGAATTCTAATAACTCCTTGATAAACGCTTTATTGTAATGCTCATGTGTGTGCTTTTATTGTGAATAATTTACTAATAAAGTCTGCTGTTCGAGCACTAGTAGCTTCTGTCTCGAAATTCGGGTAGAGAGTTAATATCTGTGCAGACGCCATTGAGACAGGCTCCAGGGACCATCCACCAAGCTGGTCTCCCAGAGGATCCCATGGGGAGGCCCTCTTCTTCCCCGGGGCCAAGCCCACCACTGCCACTCTCAGAACCCACTTTTGTTGTTGCTTCTGTGTTGCGACACCATCATGGCCACCAATCTGGGTCAAGGTCCCAACCCAGTCACTTTGGGGCCCTATGGGTTCCCAGAGAGTCCTCAAGCACATGCTTTGGGCCAACAAGCCAATTGTTCAGCACCCACACCTCCCAACCATCATGCATTTGAATGTGCACACACTACCACCTAGCATATCCCTGCCTTACACACTCCATGCATGCTCGTTGTCCCATCGAATCTCACAAACACAGTATAAAGATAAAGCTGTTAATTTCAAGACAGTGGCAGCAGAGCATTAAACCAAGTGTGGAAGTCTTCTAAGCACAGGGCCCTGCGCCACTGCATGGGTCACCAGCCCATCAAGCCAGCCCTGCCCCAGCCTTTCAAAGCAAAGAGAAAGGCAAGAAGGGTGAGATGGGGTGAAAACCAGTGACAAGTTCTTTCAAGATGTTACAAAAGCAGGGGTTCCAGCATCCCAGGAGGTCACCATATACATCCTCCACCCACATCTCTTCTACCACACCCACCAAAGTCTATCCTGTTGGAGTCACTGTCTAGACATGGGAACCACGGCAAAACATGGCAGAGACTGCTGGCTGTCCATCATCCTGTGCTCTCCATGTCTTCCGTAACAATGGAGTTTAAGGTGAACCCAAGATTGCCGAACTGAGGACTACATTTTCCAGCCCCATATTACTAAGTGGTCCACAATAGAAAATAAGCAGATTCTTCTACTTTGCCTGCTTTAAAAGGGACTTGCTGCCATTTATTTCCTCTTTGCTCTCCTACAAGCTGAAGCACAGATACAGGGTTCAACCAGCTTCTATCACTTAGACAAGGACCGTGGGCTAAGGACTGGTGAAATAAATATATAAAATAGATAACCAACAAGGACCCACTGTATAGCACAAGGAACTATACTCAATATTTTGTCATATATATATATCTGAATCACTTTGCTGTAGACCTGATTTAAAACACAACATTTGAAATCAACTATACCTCAATAAAAATAAATTTTAATTTAAATTAAAATTTAAAAAGACAAAACCAAGAAGTGAGTATAAGAGAGAAACAAAAAAGCTACCAAATTCACTCCTCTCAACCCCACAAGAGCCTGGCAGTAGAAATAAGTTCACCTTCTTACAAGATTAACTTTACAATCAACAATACACAATGGATCAGTGCAAGACGGTTTTTTAAAACTCAAGAAGAAAATGGGCTTCGACTTTGAAAAAAAATTAAAAAGCAAAAGGAAAACAATAAACCTTCTTGAAAGCTATTGGGAATAAAAAGAGATAATGGAAAACCTTGAGACTTAATTACGTGTGGAGAAAATCTGGTAATAGACGAAACTGCAAAGGCAGACTTTTAATTAATTACTTATCTCTAGAGTCCTGTTTTCAGAGAGTGAACAATGAATAAGACAATAAAAAAGACCAGAAAAAGGAGGCAAAATAGTGAATATCTGCAGAAAGATTTCTTAAGTCTGGACATTTGTTCAGCATTTTTAAGGAAGAAAATATTTCACATAGAGAAAAATTCAAATAGCTAAAGTGTTTCTCTTCAAGATTCCTAACATCTTTCATAATTTTATTAAAGCTCAGTAAAATAGAACATTGTTCTCCACCTTATTAAATGGAGAGTGCTAAGTTATAACATTTCTTTGCTGCCCCAGGGTCTTTACAATGAGCAACACTTCTCAGTGCCAGGCGGAGAGTTACTGGGGGGAAATCAGGTCCTATGCTAAGCTGCCTAAAACTGCTGCCTGCTTTAGGCTCTTGCCGTAGTTGTGTCCGACTCTTTGCAACCCCATGGCCTGTAGCCTACCAGGCTCCTCTGTCCATGGGATTTTCCAGGCAACAGTCCTGGAGTGGATTGCCATTTCCTTCTCCAGGGGGTCTTCCCAACCCAGGGATCGAACTCGGGTCTCCCGCATTGTAGACAAATGCTTTACCGTCTGAGCCACCAGGGAACTATGTATCAGTTCAGGGGTCAGCATCTCTACTGATGTAGAGATACATGCACCAGTAGTTCTATCCACCTTCATTTACAATTTTTTGCCATTAATTACGGATCTGGGAAACCAAAAGAAAAAAAGCCAGTTTTTAGATTTGTTTCCAAAGTAAAAGTGAACATGTTATGAAAGACCTTGGGAAATATTTTTAATGGTAAAGTGAACATCTGTTTGGTTGTTCACCTTTTATGCATTTTTACTTTTTAATTATTGATTGTGTTCTGAATAATTTGGGTGGTAACCTCTGGATAAGTGAGCAGCTGATTTATATAGAAATGACTGAACTAAAATAGAGATAGCACAGGAAAAGAGATCATTTTGCTACAGTGGAAAGAGCATGGAGCTTTACCAAAACTGGATTCAAGTCCCAGCTCTGCCTCTGATAAGCAGTGTGAACGTTCATAGCCAGTATAGACAGGTATTCTGAAGACTAAAACCAAACAAGGTGAAGTGCCTACCCCTATATTTGGCACATGTAGAGCTCATACAGGTGAGCTACATTATTTTAAAATCATGGAACACGTATGGAAATTTTTATGTACATCTAACATGCTCAAGAGGGATTATGAAAAACCCAAAATTCAATCCATAAGAAAAAAAAATCAATTTTAACTTATTTTAGGTAAAATAGAGCTAATTAGGTTTTTGGAATTTTAAAACTGGAAGAGACTCGCAATCCTACAGTCCTGCCTCTCCCTCTCCATCCTAAAGATGAGGAAATTTGACTTGGCCAAAGTCACAGAGCTAATTAGAAAGAAGAGGTATAATTGGAACCCAGATTTTCTAGTGTCTAATCCAAGGCTCTCAAGCAAATACGAATTAATCTAGAACGGAAGTTGGCAAATTTTTTCTCTAAAGGGCCACAGAGTAAATTTTTTAGGCTTTGCAATGAATACAATCTCTATTTCAATTGTTTATGCCATCGTGGAGCAAAAGTAGTCATAGATAATATGTAAATGAAAGGGCATGGATGTGTTTCAATAAAACTTTATTTACAAAACAGGCTGCAGGTTGTATCTGGTTCAGTGGTTGTAATTTGCTGTTCTTAATCTAGAACAAACTGACAGACTCTTTAGATAAAGGAAAATGATGGGTGTGAATTCAAATCAACAAATCTATTCATACAGTAAAAAACTGGATGACAATAAAAGAACTCAGAAAGTTGATTTTAAGAGGAACTAAAAAGCCTCTTGATGAAAGTGAAAGAGGAGAGTGAAAAAGTTGGCTTAAAGCTCAACATTCAGAAAACAAAGATCATGGCATCTGGTCCCAACACTTCATGGGAAATAGATGGGGAAACAGTGGAAACAGTGTCAGACTTTATTTTTGGGGGGCTCCAAAATCACTGCAGATGGTGGTTGCAGCCATGAAATTAAAAGACACTTACTCCTTGGGGCTTCCCTGGTGGCTCAGAGGTTAAAGCGTCTGCCTGGAATGCGGGAGACATGGGTTCAATCCCTGGGTCGGGAAGATCCCCTGGAGAAGGAAATGGCAACTCACTCCAGTACTCTGGCCTGGAGAATCCCATGGAAGGAGGAGCCTGGTAGGCTACAGTCTATGGGGTCGCAAAGAGTCGGACACGACTGAGCGACTTTACTTTCACTTTCACTTTCGCTTTACTCCTTGGAAGGAAAGTATGACCAACCTAGACAGCATATTCAAAAGCAGAGACATTACTTTGCCAACAAAGGTCTGTCTAGTCAAGGCTATGGTTTTTCCAGTGGTCATGTATGGATGTGAGAGTTGGACTGTGAAGAAAGCTGAGCGCCAAAGAATTGATGCTTTTGAACTGTGGTGTTGGAGAAGACTCTTGAGAGTCCCTTGGACTGCAAAGAGATCCAACAAGTCCATTCTAGAGGAGATCAATCCTGGGTGTTCTTTGGAAGGAATGATGCTAAAACTGAAACTCCAATACTTTGGCCACCTCGTGCGAAGAGTTGACTTATTGGAAAAGACTCTGATGCTGGGAGGGATTGGGGGCAGGAGGAAAAGGGGACGACAGAGGATGAGATGGCTGGGTGGCATCACTGACTCGATGGACGTGAGTTTGAGTGAACTCCAGGAGTTGGTGATGGACAGGGAGGCCTGGCGTGCTATGATTCATGGGGTCACAAAGAGTCGGACATGACTGAGAGACTGAACTGAACTAACATATATATATATGCATATATATGTTGCTATTGTGACTAATATTTTTAAATGATGTTTGATAAGAATCAATCCTGGCCTTAAGACCATTATAATTCTTGAGTAGTTATTGGGATAATGCAAGAAAGAAACTAAGAAAATAGGAGGCCTTTCAAAGAGTGGGGATTTTAAATGATCTTGTCTAAATAAGATCCATGAAGACAGCAAAATAGTAAATGTTAAATGATATAATTTATTTCAGTTAGAATATCTAAAACATAAAACACTAGGGAAAAAAGCAAAGTTCTCTAACCTGCAGAAATTAATACTGAAAACACATCACTATCTCACCAAGGGAACATCTTTAATATCAGAATCAAGATTATGATCATGCAAATAGGAATCATTTACTAGAAACAAGAATCAAAGAGTACGATCATGGACATAGGAATAATCTACTAGAAACAAGAACACACCTAAAGTATATCTGGCCTTGTGTCAGGACCACCTGGTGATACTGGTTTGATAACATAATCTTCATAATATTCTTTAGACACATAAAGGAGATCTCATGGAAGAAGGTGCCCAAATGCCTTTTCTGCTCCATTAAGAGCTAGTGCAAAAAAAAAAAAAAAGCTGCAATAAAAGGCAGGGGCCAATTTCCTATTGCTAAAAAGTATGACAGATTGGAATAGGTTTGCCAAGGAATATTGTTCAAACTTCCTCAAGGGAGCCTTTGAGAGTAGTTTAAACTCTGCATCTGTTTGGCATAACGTATCCTCCCTGAAGTGAAAGGAAAGAAGTAGAAGACTTTTTCAACATCTGAATTTTAAGGAAGCTATTCAAATTGTCATTTGACATACTCAATTGAACTAAATGTAGTACTCTGTTTTCCCTACTGTTTATGTTGCTGCCTAGTAGTAAATTGGTTGTATAGAAAGCACATCTACCCTTGGAGGCACCAAAGAATAACCCAATGATATACGATGAAAATGAGGTTCATTACAGCGTGCCAACTTGCTCCCAACATCTGTTCAGTTTATACAATGACTCATTTGGAGTATTCAGGGCTTAGTGCAAACAACTGTGATTTTCCAATATTTGATTTGTCCTTGGGCTTTCCACACACCTAGACTTTGGTTTCACTGCATGATTTTGGAAGAAGAAAGGCATATGAAGTTGCATCAATAAACAAGAGAACTGACTTGCAAATATGAAAGTTTTTTCTTTTATCCAATGTGTTTTAATTATTTGCCTTTGTAAAATCAACTCTTTAAACAATGACACATAGAGTTGTATAAGCGACTCTATAAAATAACAAACATGATTGTATATGTACACAACTTCTGCAACTCAACAGTTCTGAGTCAATAGGGCTATATTAGTCAAAAAGCATTTAAACACCTTTGTTTTCTATCAGAAACACAATTAGAGTCATTGCCTGGGTATTTTAGTCCAGTGTCATTTCCTTTTTGATCCAACTCAATGTTAAATCACAGAGAACAGTATTTTTCACATATATATGTGTATATATATGAATGTATATATAGTTCTTTTACTATTTATAATTATTATTATCATAAATGATAATTAATGATTTATAAATTGCAATCAGTTATAACTTATAGCTAAATACACGTATGAGAAAAGTTTCAGTTTTCCAACCTAGATAATAGGCATTTATTTCTGTGCATCAGCTTAAAAAAAGATGGCTTCAATTATCACACAAGAATGCTAATGCTTTACAAATATTACTAAAAAGTAAATGAAAATAAGCCCACTTTTAAATGTTAACTGAAAGGATAATGTGTTGGAAAAAACAGAGAATATATTCTTTTAAATGTTAACTGAAAGGATAATGTGTTGGAAAAAACAGAGAATATATTCTCTACAATACAAAGTAGAGAAATCCCTATTAGCTCTGATGTTACAAACAAAATTCCTATAGAAATAATATTACAAACATCACAACTAAAGCAAATTTTCAAAAAAAATTAAATTGGCCAAGTCCAAAAAGATGCTTGCCTTTGAAGAAGAAGACAAGTTGCGATTAGTTTCCTTAAGGGAAAAGTAATGTTTTTGTGTTGAAACTCAGAAATCTCAGAACCATGGATTTTTCTCATTTATTTTCTATTGTAATGTCCTTCAGGGTTTTTCACAGCAACAACAATGGCTCTAATAGACAACTCAAGCATGCAAAACCGGTACATATTCAATTTACCGGTTGGTAAAAAATGTTTTTTCTCACCCACAGCTTTGACCAGGTCACCCTACCCCGCCAATGGCCTCACTATTGTTCTCCTTATCAAGTACAGACTCCCAATTCTCCACTTCAAAGGCCCCCTCCAGTTTTCCCAGCTTTCATTTCCTCTCTAACCAGTCTGTATTCTTCCAGCAGAGAAATCCTTCGTTCAGCCCTTCCTTTCACTGGTCCCCATCCTTCATCCATACTATGTCTCACGCCTCCAAGCAGGCTCAGATCACTTTCCACAACCTACTTCTTTCCTTCAAATGAAATCTAAGTTAAACGTGTGAGGTTAAATGGCCAACTGCTTTTATTTCCTTGGTTTTATTTTGTAATCTAATGGTATTTGCCCTGTACAAAAAATATTGGGATCAGGAGCCCAGTGACAAATTTCTCCAGTATTTTAGTCATTCAGGTTCAATCTATGAGACCTATATGAGGCATGACACAGAATAAAAGATAAAGCATTGGCATGACATTTAAATATAGGGGTAAAGAGACACCCCTATTACATTTTGTGACTGCTGATTATAGGAGTTACAGTTGATATTGTTTAGGGAATCATGCCAGGACCGGAAGAAACTGGGAAGGCTAAGTACCAGATATGAGAGGAACAAAAATACAGACAGCCCTGTACACAACATAAGAGTGATAAACTGGCAATGAACTTTGGAGGGGGAACAGAGACAGCACAGGGGAGGGAGAACAAGGCTGCAAATGAGCACAATATCCCAAGTAGAACAAGGGTAGAGTTCAGCCAGCCAGGCAGAATGGCCTTTGGGCATCTGCTGCTGCTGCTGCTAAGTCACTTCAGTCGTGTCCGACTCTGTGCGACCCCATAGACGGCAGCCCACCAGGTTTCCCCGTCCCTGGGATTCTCCAGGCAAGAACACTGGAGTGGGTTGCCATTTCCTTCTCCAATGCATGAAAGTGAAAAGTGAAAGGGAAGTCGCTCAGTCTTGTCTGACTCCTAGTGACCCCATGGACTGCAGCTCCTCTGTCCATGGGATTTTCCAGGCAAGAATACTGGAGTGGGTCGCCATTGCCTTCTCCGTTGGGCATCTGACTCAGGCATCTGACTTGGCACCAAATGCTAAGATGGACACACAACATTAGTGACACAAATCACTATCTCACTAGACTTAGCTTCTCAAAGTCCATTCCCCTTTCTGTAATATACATTGCTATCAGTTTGTTTATTTTGTTGCTCATAATACTAATCTTAATGAGACTCCCAGCTGCAATGTAAAAGCCTGGAATAATTCCATGCCCTTAAGTTACTTTCTTCATTGCTAAAAGCACCTTCATTCATTCTTTCATTCAAAAACATACTCAGTATCATGGTTGTTTTGTCAAGAAATATCCTGAAATGATGAGCCTCAGTGTCCTTATCTTACAGATAAGGATAACAGTATACATCCACTATATTACTTAGAAAATTAAGTGAAAAAAAAAAAAGGAACTTAAATGAGACTTAGTAACTGGCACCCAGCATGCATGCATTAA
Source organism: Bos mutus (assembly GCF_027580195.1). NCBI lineage: Eukaryota > Metazoa > Chordata > Mammalia > Artiodactyla > Bovidae > Bos > Bos mutus. The sequence goes on from NC_091622.1 coordinate 66,379,998, forward strand.
GTTAGTTATTATTATTTTTGGTGGTGCTATTGTTATTACTATATCTATTGTTTTTAATAGATGACAGTTGTCACTGTAACCTAACTTGAGCTGTAAACCAATAAAATCTAATTTTTAAGCCAAACATGTTTATTTACACACATTTTCTATTTTTCTATAGAATATAATGCACCATGTTTTTTATACAATTTCCCAGAGTCCCATTGTGACTTCACTCCAATTTTCCTGAGGCCAGTAGGGCACCAACCTGTTTCATAATCAACTGGGGAAAAAATAAGAGCAAGGAAAGAAAACGACTAAAGCAGAAGATTTAACATTCCTTAGCCTGTGTTATAGTTAAAAGATGAGTCAGGTCATTTCTCACAACTCATTTGAATCTCAGAGGAAGACAGATGACATCAAAACTGTTTTTGCAATTTGCCCTTTAAATGTCCTGAAGTCTGTCCCCTTTCTGCGTCCTTCCTCTGTGCTTCACATTCACCCTCCATAAGCTCATACACCTTCTTTGATTTCGGCCCAACACATGCACCCAAGCTCTTGTTCCCCCAGCTCAAACCTCTCTCCTGGTACCCTCCACGCAACGACCTAACCAGGAAATTCACAAGTCCAAATGGTTCTTTCTCCCGAACTGTTCTGTTCCCTGTAGCCTCTATTTTGACAAATGGTACAACCACTGAGGCAAGAGACAGATGGGCCCCAGGCTCAGCAGCTGGAGTTTGTGCCTGTGGACAAATAATCCAGGATGAAGAGGAGGAGGCGCTGAGCCCTGCCCAGATAAAAGACAAAGACCACATATTTCTCATTCTCAAGGTCAAGAAGACCTTCCCAACTATACATGCACAGAAAGGCTCCTTGGAGATCAAAAGAGAAGTGATGTCAACCTACCCGTAAGCCTCTTCACTAGACTCCATCTTGGCTAAGCGATGTGTGCAGACAAATGGGGGGGCCTTGAGATACACCAAATATGAACTCAGAACCGGGTAAAGCAAGATGACTGATCGAAGAAAACTCAAAAGAAATAGTGATTCAAACTACCACAAGAGTGGAACTTTCTCTCCGAACCAGCCTGTGTGTGCCTATTCATATGTACCCTTTTTCCTCCTAATAAACACTTTACTTGTTTCATTACTTTCCATTTCTTTGTGGAAAATCATTTTCTGCAAAGCAGTACGGGACAGGGCCTTGTCACTGGCCACTGGTCTAGCGGTTAGGATTCAGCACTCTCACTGCCGCAGCCTGAATTCAATCTCTGGCTGGGAACTAAGACCACCACTACCTTCTACCTGTTTCCAACCAAACATTTACTTATTATCATTCCTTCTGCCTTTTCCTCTCCCCAGTGGATCACAAATCTCCAGTGTATGAGTCCTTCAGCACAAGGACTTTGCCGTGTTTACTCCTGAATCCCCAGTGCCAGAAACAATCCCAACACACAGTAGGCATGCCAAGCCCCTTTGCTGCACACATGAATGGCACATAGGTGATGCTCCATAACTGCTGAAAGAAGGCGTGAGTGCATTTCTTTTAAGCTGAGTTCCCAGAAAACAGAAGGAACATAAAAATAATTCCCCTTTACCTAAATTTTTCTAGTAATTTGCTCTTCTAAATGGGCTATTACATCATATGAAACAGTTGGTTTTCTATCAGAACAAGATAAATATGTTTTGTTACAACATTCAAATGTTAATCCCCTGGCTGTTGAGTTTTGCAATTAAGCAAGAAACTTTCCAGGCTTCAGATTGTATCCACAAAAATCTGTAAAAATCCTCTATTCAAAAGTTACTCTTAGCAGAGGGTCTTCTGAAATCCAAATTGAGAAAATTGGAAACAGCTTAGCCACTCCGAAGAATAGTATTTCATAAAATCCTACGGTGTAAAAAGCCAGGTCCTGTGGGGCCACTGGCTGGGTACATGAAGTAATTTCAGAAAACATTAACTCTTTAAGACCTTCCATATGCTACTGAGTGGACAGAGTAACTGCCAAAGACTCTAAAGATTTTTGAGTGATGAACTTTACACCTCATCCAGAACATTCTGTTTTTCACATTTGAGTTGATTTTAGTGGACCAGGGTCCGAGATACAGCTGTTGCTTTCTTGCTAGAAAGTATGTTGTCTTGCATCTTACTTCATATTGCTCCAGTCAAATCAACTTGGAAGGCTTTGCTTCATAAAAATAGCAAAAATGTGCTACAGATAACAGAAATAAATAAAAGGTCAGTGCATTCATATCTGCCTCTGTATTTGACTGGCAGAATAAAAGATTTCATGAAACAAAAATATTTTGAAGCTCTTTGATTTTGATCATTTCTATTCTATACGGGGCAGATCTGAGCATTGTATGTTTTCTTCAATTAGAAGACTACCAGCAGGCACTTACTTTCAGTGCAGAGTCTTAGCCTGAATTAAGCCACACATTTCTGACATCTTGTTGAAGGAGCCTGAGGGCAAAACTCTAAACTTCTCCTTAGAGTTCAGGAGAACTGCTATTAGGTCAATAGCAGCAGTTATAAGCTGAACAGCCAATTTTGTCCTGTGTTGAGATTTATTCAAAAGGCCAACCATGAGAAATAAAAAGAAAAGTAGAGACATTCCCATAAAGAATACAAGAGACAGCAAAAGAGACACTGATGTATAGAACAGTCTTATGGACTCTGTGGGAGAGGAAGAGGGTGGGAAGATTTGGGAGAATGGCATTGAAACATGTAAAATATCATGTAAGAAATGAATGCCAGTCCAGGTTCGATGCACGATACTGGATGCTTGGGGCTAGTGCACTGGGACGACCCAGAGGGATGGTATGGGGAGGGAGGAGGGAGGAGGGTTCAGGATGGGGAACACATGTATACCTGTGGCGGATTCATTTTGATATTTGGCAAAACTAATACAATTATGTAAAGTTTAAAAATAAAATAAAATTAAAAAAACAAAAGAATACAAGAGAGAGAAGCTGATGGGGTATGTACAGGTAACCATTGCATATCTAATCACAAATTATTCAGTTCAGTTCAGTTCAGTCGCTCAGTCGTGTCTGACTCTTTGCGACCCCATGAATCGCAGCACGCCAGGCCTCCCTGTCCATCACCAACTCCCGGAGTTCACTCAAACTCATGTCCATCGAGTCAGTGATGCCGTCCAGCCATCTCATCCTCTGTCGTCCCCTTCTCCTCCTGCCCCCAATCCCTCCCAGCATCAGGGTCTTTTCTAATGAGTCAACTCTTCGTATGAGGTGGCCAAAGTACTGGAGTTTCAGCTTCAGCATCAGTCCTTCCAATGAACACCCAGGACTGATCTCCTTTAGGATGGACTCGTTGGATCTCCTTGCAGTCCAAGGCACTCTCAAGAGTCTTCTCCAACACTATAGTTCAAACACATCAATTCTTCGGTGCTCAGCTTTCTTCACAGTCCAACTCTCACATCCATACATGACCACTGGAAAAACCATAACCTTGACTAGACGGACCTTTGTTGGCAAAGTAATGTCTCTGCTTTTGAATATGCTATCTAGGTTGGTCATAACTTTCCTTCCAAGGAGGAAGCGTGTTTTAATTTCATGGCTGCAGTCACCATCTGCAGTGATTTTGGAGCCCCCCAAAATAAAGTCTGACACTGTTTCCACTGTTTCCCCATCTATTTCCCATGAAGTGATGGGACCAGATGCCATGATCTTCGTTTTCTGAATGTTGAGCTTTAAGCCAACTTTTTCACTCTCCTCTTTCACTTTCATCAAGAGGCTCTTTAATTCCTCTTCACTTTCTGCCATAAGGGTGGTGTCATCTACATATCTGAGGTTACTGATATTAGGTTAAGGTATTTGCTTAATATATGCAATTGTGTGTTTTATATAGACACACGTACATATACACAGAAATGTCCCTATACAACATATACTTTCTGCATAAAATAAACCCTTTCCTTGTTTTGTGGGCCTAATGTGATAGGTCTAATCTTTATTCTAAGTACCTGCAAGGAGTGATTTTTAAATAAGTAGTCTTCACACACAGCACTTTGCGCTCATTCTGAATGCTATCAAGTTAGATGCACGTAGAAATCCTCTTTTCTTCTCTTAAAATGAGTGCACTATGTTATATAACAGGGTCATTCTAAGTCTTTGAACTCTTAACAGGCCCAGATCAAAACAGGTTCAAATATCAGCTCTGTCAAGTCCTGCCTCTATAATTTTGAGCAAGTTATTTAACCTCTCTAAGCATCAGCTCTCTCACCTACAAAATGAGCAGTGTCTCAGCCAGTTCATGTGGCCATAACAATCTGCAAACTGGGTTGCTTAAACAAAAAATATTTATTTTTCACAATTCGGGAAGCTTAAGATCAGGGTGCCAGCAGGGTTAGATTCCTGGTGAGGGCCCACCTGATTTATGTTCTCACATGGCCTTCCTTGGTGTGTGCTCAGGAAGAGAGCAAGTTCTGGGCTCTTTTCTTAAAAAGGACACTTTTGCTTCTCTTCAGGGTTTGCCACATTTCTCTAAGCACTAATAAATATTGGTCTTTTTATAAAAAAAAAAAAAAAAAAAAAAAAGGTTACATCCCATCATGGGATCCACCCTGACAATCTCATCTAAACCCAATTACTTCCTCAAAGTCTCCACCTCCTAATACCACTCCACAGGGAATTAGTTTCAACATTTGAATTTGAGAAGGGGGACACAAACATTCAGGCTGTAACAGGAAGAATAACCATAACCCTCACAGTGCTGCTGTGAGAAAATGTCTTTAAAACACTTAGCACACAAGATGGCGGAGGAGTAGGATGGGGAGAACACTTTCTCCCCCACAAATTCATCAAAAGAGCATTTAAATGTCGAATAAAATCCACAAAACAACTACTGAATGCTGGCAGAGGACATCAGGCACCCAGAAAAGCAACCCAAGTCTTCGAAAGGAGGTAGGAAAAAATATAAAAGACAAAAAAAGAGACAAAAGAGAGAGGGACGGAGCTCCGTCCCGGGGAGGGAGTCTTAAAAAGAGAGAAGTTTCCAAACACCAGGAAACCTTCTCACTGCCGAATCTGTGCCGAGCTTTGGAAGCACAGAGGGCAACATAACAGGGAGAAAAAATAAATAAACAATTAAAACTCGCAGATTGCGAGCCCTACAGTAACTACCCCAGCGGAGAAGCAGTGCAGACGCCTGCACACACCATTAGCAAGCGGGGGCTGGGCAGGGAGGCGCGGGCTGCATCGCTCAGAGTAAGAATCTGGCCTGAATACCCTGAGCACTATCTGAGCAAAATAATTTGGGCTAGCAAACCAGACTGTGGGATATCTACCACGCGAAAAGCCAGCCCTAACCTAAGACACCGCCAGGCCCGTGCAGGGAACAAAGGACTGAACAGAGATAGCCGGCTGCAGACCTTCCCCCTCCGGTGACAGGCAGCCAGAGCCGGAAGGCGGCAATCGCAGCCCCAGAGAGACATTATCTATAAAACTGTAAACAGGCTTCTTTGCTAACTAAAACTTCTTGGGGGTCTGGACGGTCAACATTTGCCTGAGAAGGTGTGCCAGTTTTACACCCAGATAACCGAGTGGCGGGGAGGCGATAAGTCGCAGCATTGGCGCTCGCCAAACACCTTATCACCTGAGCTGCTCGGTTCTGGGAAGAGCACAAAACGCAGGCCCAACTGAGTCTGCGCCTCTGAGGACTACCCGAGTGCCTGAACCTGAGCGGCTTGGACCTGGGAGGTGCATGCAGCCCAGGGCCGGCCTCGGATTGTTCCCGGCGGAACAACCTAGAGCCCGAGCAGTGTGGGCAGGGAGGCTACACGCGCCGTGAGCGGGGGCAGACCCAGTGTGGCTGAGGCACTGCGAGCGCACGCTAGTGTTATTTGTTTGCAGCATCCCTCCCTCCCTCCCCACAGCGCGACTGAACAAGTGAGCCTAAAAAAAAAAAAAAAAAGTGTCCTCCACCGTGCCCTTTGTGTCAGGGCGGTAACCAGACATTGAAGAGACCAGCAAACAAAAGAAGTTATAACAGAGGGAAACGCCTTGGAAGCTACAGGCAATAGATTAAAACCCCGTGGTTACTACGGACTACATAGGAAGGGGCCTATAGATCTTGAGAAATATAAGTCAGACCAAGGAACTAGCCAAAAATGAACTGAACCCACAATACTCACAACAAAACCAGAAAAAGTCCTAGATATATTTTTACTATTTTTACGATCATTCTTTCTTTTTTTTTTTTAATTTTTAGAAGAAAAAAAATTTTTAAGTCCTCTATTGTTCCTTTAATTTTCACTTTTATAACCTATTGCTTTGCAAAAAAAAAAGACCGTATTTTTTTTCTTCTTCAGCAAACTTCATATATATATTTTTTATAATTTTTTGACTTTTTTTTTTCCCCTTCTTTTCTTCTTTTCTTTAACATTGTATTTTTGAAATTCCAAACTCTACTCTAGTTTTTTAATTTTAGCTTTTTGGTATATGTTATCAATTTTGTACCTATAGTTTTTTTATAATTTCTGTGACTTTTTTTTTTTTCCTGTTTCTTTCTCTTCTTCTTTTATATAACATTGTATATCTGAAATCCCAAACTCTACTCTAGATTTTTAATTTATGCTTTTTGGTATTTGATATTAATTTTGTACCTGTATTTTCTTTTTATAATTTTGCAACATTGTTTGTTTTTGTTGGTTTGTTTGTTTTTTCTCTCTTTATGTCTCTTCTTCCTTTTTTTTTAACATTGTATTTTTGAAATTCCAAACTCTACTCTAGATTTTTAATTTTTGCTTTTTTGGTATTAGTTATCAATTTTGTACCTGTATTTTCTTTATAATTTTCATGACCTTGTTTGTTTTTTTTTTGTTCGCTTTTTCTCTCTTTCTTTTCCTTCTTCTTTTCTTTAACATCGTATTTTTGAAATTCCAAACTCTACTCTAGATTTTTAATTTTTGCTTTTATGTATTTGTTACCAATTTTGTACCTTTAAGAACCCAATTCTCAGGACCCATTTCTCACTAGGGAACGAGATTACTGGCTTGACTGCTCTCCCTCCCTTTGGACTCTCCTTTTTCTCCACCTAGTCGCCTGTGTCTCCTCCCTAACCCCTCTCTACTCTACCCAACTCTGTGAGTTTCTGTGTGTTCCAGACGGTGGAGAACACTTAGGGAACTGATTACTGGCTGGATCTGTCTCCCTCCTTTTCATTCCCCCCTTTTATCCTTCTGGCCACCTCTGTCTCCTTCCTCCATCTTCTCTTCTCTGTATAACTCCGTGAACATCTCTGAGTGGTCCAGTTGTGGAGTGCACATAAGGAAGTGACTACTGGCTACCCCACTCTCTCCACTATTGATTCCACCTCATCTCATTTGGGTCACCTCTAACTCCCTCCTCCCTCTTCTCTTCTCCATGTAACGCTGTGAACCTCTCTGGGTGACCCTCACGGTAGAGAAACTTTTAATCTTTAACGTAGATGTTTTATCAATGGTGCTGTATAGAAGGAGAAGTTTTGAAACTACTGTAAAAATAAGACCAATAACTGGAAGCAGGAGGCTTAAGTCCAAACCCTGACTCCAGGGAACTCCTGACTCCAAGGAACATTCATTGACAGGAGCTCATCAAACGCCTCCATACCGACACTGAAACCAAGCACCACACAAGGGCCAACAAGTTCCAGGGCAAGACATACCAAGCAAATTCTCCAGCAATAAAGGAACACAGCCCTGAGCTTCAAGATACAAGCTGCCCAAAGTCACCCCAAAACCATAGACATCTCATAACTCATTACTGGACACTTCATTGCACTCCAGAGAGAAGAAATACAGCTCCACCCACCAGAACACCAACACAAGCTTCCCTAACCAGGAAACCTTGACAAGCCACCTGTACAAACCCACACACAGCAAGGAAAAGCCACAATAAAGAGAACTCCACAAACTGCCAGAATACAGAAAGGACACCCCAAACTCAGCAATTTAAACAAGATGAAGAGACAGAGGAATACCCAGCAGATAAAGGAACAGGATAAATGCCCACCAAACCAAACAAAAGAGGAAGAGATAGGGAATCTACCTGATAAAGAATTCCGAATAATGATAGTGAAATTGATCCAAAATCTTGAAATTAAAATGGAATCACAGATAAATAGCCTGGAGACAAGGATTGAGAAGATGCAAGAAAGGTTTAACAAGGACCTAGAAGAAATAAAAAGAGTCAATATATAATGAATAATGCAATGAATGAAATTAAAAACACTCTGGAGGCAACAAATAGTAGAATAACAGAGGCAGAAGATAGGATTAGTGAATTAGAAGATAGAATGGCAGAAATAAATGAATCAGAGAGGATAAAAAAAAAAATGAATTAAAAGAAATGAGGACAATCTCAGAGACCTCCAGGACAATATTAAATGCTACAACATTGAATCATAGGGGTTCCAGAAGAAGAAGACAAAAAAGAAAGACCATGAGAAAATACTTGAGGAGATGATAGTGGAAAACTTCCCTAAAATGGGGAAGGAAATAATCACCCAAGTTCAAGAAACCCAGAGAGTCCCAAACAGGATAAACTCAAGGCAAAACACCCCAAGACACATATTAATCAAATTAACAAAGATCAAACACAAAGAACAAATATTAAAAGCAGCAAGGGAAAAACAACAAATAACACACAAGGGAATTCCCATAAGGATAACAGCTGATCTTTCAATAGAAACTCTCCAAGCCAGGAGGGAATGGCAAGACATACTTAAAATGATGAAAGAAAATAACCTACAGCCCAGATTATTGTACCCAGCAAGGATATCATTCAAGTATGAAGGAGAAATCAAAAGCATTTCAGACAAGCAAAAGCTGAGAGAATTCTGCACCACCAAACCAGCTCTCCAACAAATACTAAAGGATATTCTCTAGACAGGAAACACAAAAATGGTGTATAAATTCGAACCCAAACCAATAGAGTAAATGGCAACGGGATCATACTTATCAGTAATTACCTTAAAACATAAATGGGTTGAATGCCCCAACCAAAAGACAAAGACTGGCTGAATGGATACAAAAACAAGACCCCCTACATATGTTGTCTACAAGAGACCCACCTCAAAACAGGGGACACATACAGACTGAAAGTGAAGGGCTGGAAAAAGATTTTCCATGCAAATAGGGACCAAAAGAAAGCAGGAGTAGCAATACTCATATCAGATAAAATAGACTTTAAAACAAAGGCTGTGAAAAGAGACAAAGACGGTCACTACATAATGATCAAAGGATCAATCCAAGAAGAAGATATAACAATTATAAATATATATGCACCCAACACAGGAGCACCGCGATACGTAAGACAAATGCTAACAAGTATGAAAGGAGAAATTAACAATAACACAATAATAGTGGGAGACTTTAATACCCCACTCACACCTATGGATAGATCAACTAAACAGAAAATTAACAAGGAAACACAAACTTTAAATGATACAATAGACCAGTTAGACCTAATTGATATCTATAGGACATTTCATCCCAAAACAATGAATTTCACCTTTTTCTCAAGCGCACATGGAACCTTCTCCAGGATAGATCACATCCTGGGCCATAAATCTAGCCTTGGTAAATTCAAAAAAACAGAAATCATTCCAAGCATCTTTTCTGACCACCATGCAGTAAGATTAGATCTCAATTACAGGAGGAAAACTATTAAAAATTCCAACATATGGAGGCTGAACAACACGCTGCTGAATAACCAACAAATCACAGAAGAAATCAAAACCAAAAGCTGGTTCTTTGAAAGGATAAATAAAATTGACAAACCATTAGCCAGACTCATCAAGAAACAAAGGGAAAAAAATCAAATCAATAAAATTAGAAATGAAAATGGAGAGATCACAACAGACAACACAGAAATACAAAGGATCATAAGAGACTACTATCAACAATTATATGCCAATAAAATGGACAATGTGGAAGAAATGGACAAATTCTTAGAAAAGTACAACTTTCCAAAACTCGAGCAGGAAGAAATAGAAAATCTTAACAGACCCATCACAAGCATGGAAATTGAAACTGTAATCAAAAATCTTCCAGCAAACAAAAGCCCAGGTCCAGACGGCTTCACAGCTGAATTCTACCAAAAATTTAGAGAAGAGCTAACACCTATCCTGCTCAAACTCTTCCAGAAAATTGCAGAGGAAGGTAAACTTCCAAACTCATTCTATGAGGCCACCATCACCCTAGTACCAAAACCTGACAAAGATGCCACAAAAAAAGAAAACTACAGGCCAATATCACTGATAAACATAGATGCAAAAATCCTTAACAAAATTCTAGCAATCAGAATCCAACAACACATTAAAAAGATCATACACCATGACCAAGTGGGCTTTATCCCAGGGATGCAAGGATTCTTCAATATCTGCAAATCAATCAATGTAATACACCACATTAACAAATTGAAAAATAAAAACCATATGATTATCTCAATAGATGCGAGAAAGCATTTGACAAAATTCAACACCCATTTATGATAAAAACTCTCCAGAAAGCAGGAATAGAAGGAACATACCTCAACATAATAAAAGCTATATATGACAAACCCACAGCAAACATTATCCTCAATGGTGAAAAATTGAAAGCATTTCCTCTAAAGTCAGGAACAAGACAAGGGTGCCCACTTTCACCATTACTATTCAACATAGTTTTGGAAGTTTTGGCCAAGCAATCAGAGAGAAAAAGAAATAAAAGGAATCCAAATTGGAAAAGAAGAAGTAAAACTCTCACTATTTGCAGATGACATGATCCTCTACATAGAAAACCGTAAAGACTCCACCAGAAAATTATTAGAACTAATCAATGACTATAGTAAAGTTGCAGGATATAAAATCAACACACAGAAACCCCTTGCATTCCTATACACTAATAATGAGAAAACAGAAAGAGAAATTAAGGAAACAATTTCATTCACCATTGCAACGAAAAGAATAAAATACTTGGGAATATATCTACCTAAAGAAACTAAAGACCTATATATAGAAAACTATAAAACACTGGTGAAAGAAATCAAAGAGGACACTAATAGATGGAGAAATATACCATGTTCATGGATTGGAAGAATCAATATAGTGAAAATGAGTATACTACCCAAAGCAATTTATAGATTCAATGCAATCCCTATCAAGCTACCAACAGTATTCTTCACAGAGCTAGAACAAATAATTTCACAATTTGTATGGAAATACAAAAAACCTCGAATAGCCAAAGCGATCCTGAGAAAGAAGAATGGAACTGGAGGAATCAACCTGCCTGACTTCAGGCTCTACTACAAAGCCACAGTTATCAAGACAGTATGGTACTGGCACAAAGACAGAAATATAGATCAATGGAACAAAATAGAAAGCCCAGAGATAAATCCACACACATATGGACACCTTATCTTTGACAAAGGAGGCAAGAATATACAATGGATTAAAGACAATCTCTTTAACAAGTGGTGCTGGGAAATCTGGTCAACCACTTGTAAAAGAATGAAACTAGAACACTTTCTAACACCATACACAAAAATAAACTCAAAATGGATTAAAGATCTCAACCTAAGACCAGAAACTATAAAACTCCTAGAGGAGAACATAGGCAAAACACTCTCTGACATACATCACAGCAGGATCCTCTATGACCCACATCCCAGAATATTGGAAATAAAAGCAAAAATAAACAAATGGGACCTAATTAACCTTAAAAGCTTCTGCACATCAAAGGAAACTATTAGCAAGGTGAAAAGGCAGCCTTCAGAATGGGAGAAAATAATAGCAAATGAAGCAACTGACAAACAACTAATTTCAAAAATATACAAGCAACTCCTACAGCTCAACTCCAGAAAAATAAATGACCCAATCAAAAAATGGGCCAAAGAACTAAATAGACATTTCTCCAAAGAAGACATACAGATGGCTAACAAACACATGAAAAGATGCTCAACATCACTCACTATCAGAGAAATGCAAATCAAAACCACTATGAGGTACCATTTCACACCACTCAGAATGGCTGCGATCCAAAAGTCTACAAATAATAAATGCTGAGAGGGTGTGGAAAAGGGAACCCTCTTACACTGTTGGTGGGAATGCAAACTAGTACAGCCACTATGGAGAACAGTGTGGAGATTCCTTAAAAACTGGAAATAGAACTGCCTCATGATCCAGCAATCCCACTGCTGGGCACACACCGAGGAAACCAGAAGGAAAGAGACACGTGTACCCCAATGTTCATCGCAGCACTGTTTATAATAGCCAGGACATGGAAGCAACCTAGATGTCCATCAGCAGATGAATGGATAAGAAAGCAGTGGTACATATACACAATGGAGTATTACTCAGCCATTAAAAAGAATACATTTGAATCAGTTCTAATGAGGCGGATGAAACTGGAGCCTATTATACAGAGTGAAGTAAGCCAGAAGGAAAAACACCAATACAGTATACTAACCCATATATATGGAATTTAGAAAGATGGTAACAATAACCCTGTGTACGAGACAGCAAAAGAGACACTGATGTATAGAACAGTCTTATGAACTCTGTGGGAGAGGGAGAGGGTGGGAAGATTTGGGAGAATGGCATTGAAACATGTAAAATATCATGTATGAAACGAGATGCCAGTCCAGGTTCGATGCACGATACTGGATGCTTAGGGCTAGTGCACTGGGACGACCCAGAGAGATGGTATGGGGAGGGAGGAAGGAGGAGGGTTCAGGATGGGGAACACATGTATACCTGTGGTGGATTCATTTTGATATTTGGCAAAACTAATACAATTAAGTAAAGTTAAAAAATAAAATTAAATTAAAAAAAAACACTTAGCACAGCATTTCATATATAATAAATACTCAGCAAGTGTTATATATCATTATTGTTACAGCTATTCCCATTAAATATTATTATTAAGACTCTCTTATTTCGATTGGAAAGTCTGACCACTATATCTTTGTGGATTTTTTTTTCTTGTTTAATTTCATAACTGCCTTTAACCATATTCAGTCAAGAGAAGCTTAACTTAAAAGTAATTGATCATCCCTTCTACAAATCTCTATCAAAATGCCATTTCTATAGATTAGCCCCACCAGCCTCTAACTATTCCACCTTCACAATTACTCAGCACTTTTCTGTGCTTGATACGTGCATGTGTGCTAACTTACTTCAGTTGTGTCTGACTTTTCGCGACCCTATGGACCATAGCCCGCCAGGCTCCTCTGTCCATGGGATTCTCCAGGCAAGAATACTGGAGTGGGTTGCATGCCCTCCTTCAGGGGATCTTCCCGACCCCAGGAATGGAACCCTGTGTCTCTTACATCTCCTGCATTGACAGCTGGGTTCTTTACCACTAGTGCCACCTGGGGAGCCCTGTGTGCTTGACACTTATCACATATCACTAATGTTATCACTTCCACATATACTAATATCGTCACTTGTACATGCACATCCTTTTCTGTCACTTGTGACTCATATCTACACTAAATGTGTCTGTTTCCAACTTCAGATTATCACTGAAGAAGTAGAAACAGGAGAGTAGCCAGGCCTTTATCATTCTACAACAGCCATCTTCTAAGTGCGGCAGGTCCTTCCCTAGGGGTAAGCAAAGACTTTCCATGGGCACATACAGGCAGATTTTTAGGGAATCAATTTCCATGTCCTTAATTTCCCTCTCTACTACAGTTGCCTTTACTTGAGGCCACATGCAAGAATGAAATCATCAGTTTTTCTTTTCTCACCTCCCCTTTTGGAATGTCCTGTGAATGACTTGAAACAAATAAAAACACATCTCTTATCCATTCCAAGCCTGCGGTCGTATATAATCCTACAGTGTGAAACCTCTGGAGTTCCGAACAGTAGACAATACAAACTACCTTCCCTTTAGCTGTCTTGCATCCTCACCCCTCAAACGTCAGAGAATACACTGTCCTAAGGAAAACCTCTTGATGGGCAAAGCTAAAAGAGCACAGAGAAGAAGCACTGAAGGCAAGAGTGCTTATTTCCTTCAGACAGCAAATGTGTGTCAAAGCCTTGAGTTTTGTCTGTCTGTCTACTTAAATACGTATCTTAATATTAGAGATAGAGAGTGAGAGTCTAAGCTTCTAGCTCCAGTTAAGATGGAAGAAGAATATTCCACCTCATTACCCCTCTGATTATAACTGAATATTGTCAATAAAACACGTAAAGCAAGTTATCTTTGGTATCTGAAAAGGAAGGAATAACAGGCAGATTGAAAAGGGAACTTAACTTAAAATAGACTAATATTAAGTCATTACATTGTACACTTGAAACTAATATAATGCTATATGTCAAATATACTTCAATTAAAAAAAAAAAGACTAATAACGAAGTGTGTTTTCTAGTGTTTTTCTTTTTCCACCCATATTTTGCAACACAGAATCAGGGTAGTAAAATTATGGAACTATGTAGCAGGCATGGTCAAGAGAAACTCTCTCCCTGGTCAGAGAAATGGGAGGGAGGGTCCCTGCCAAACAGAAGGGGAAATCCCCAAGGTGTCTTTTCTCTTGACCCTACTTTGGAGGGAGGTCCCAGTAATAAAGCAGCATGTCTGCAACAGGGGAGGCAGCGACAGCCTAGGCTGTGTATTTGCCCCAGAGGTGGACATGACACTGAATGGATGATGAAACTACAGCTTTTTAAACAAAAAAACAGGAGGAAGGGTCCCTGGGAGTTAGGGAGTTTCCAGGAGGCCACCGAGGAGGAAGCTGTGTATGAAGTCCTGAGCATATTCCCCAGAATGAATCCATAAACATGGTTTGAAAAATAATACCAAAAGCTTTGAGAAGTAAACTGCAATGTCGGCATGGCCCAGCTACCAGACTGGTCCACAGGAGGCATACATGCAGGAAGGATCCAAGAGGCACAACAAAGTCTTTAAAAACTAAACTGACATTGGAACCAAAGCCCACAGAAGGTATAATGGAACTTATGACCTGAACCCCAGTGGGTCAGGTGACTATGAAACAACAAAACACAAATGGAAACCAACATCCTCCAGAGAATTTTAGCAAGGCCTAGAATCTCATAATGTACTCAAAATGCCGACTTGTTACTCCAAAATCGGTTGACAAACTAAAAAGCAGATCATTCTCAGTAACCCCAGTGAAAACATACACACCAACTCATCTCACATGCTAGCAAAGTAATGCTCAAAGTTCTCCAAGCCAGGCTTCAGCAATATGTGAACTGTGAACTTCCTGATGTTCAAGCTGGTTTTAGAAAAGGCAGAGGAACCAGAGATCAAATTGCCAACATCCGCTGGATCATGGAAAAAGCAAGACAGTTCCAGAAAAACATCTATTTCTGCTTTCTTGACTGTGTGGATCACAATAAACTGTGGAAAATTCTGAAAGAGATGGGAATACCAGACCACCTGATCTGCCTCTTGAGAAATCTGTGTGCAGGTCAGGAAGCAACAGTTAGAACTGGACATGGAACAACAGACTGGTTCCTAATAGGAAAGGGAGTTCGTCAAGGCTGTATATTGTCACCCTGCTTATTTAACTTCTATGCAGAGTACATCATGAGAAACGCTGGACTGGAAGAAACACAAGCTGGAATCAAGATTGCAGGGAGAAATATCAATAACCTCAGATATGCAGATGACACCACCCTTATGACAGAAAGTGAAGAGGAACTAAAAAGCCTCTTGATGAAAGTGAAAGTGGAGAGTGAAAAAGTTGGCTTAAAGCTTAACATTCAGAAAATGAAGATCCTGGCATCCGGTCCCATCACTTCATGGAAAATAGATGGGGAAACCAGTGGAAACAGTGTCAGACTTTATTTTTGGGGGCTCCAAAATCACTGCAGATGGTGACTGCAGCCATGAAATTAAAAGATGCTTACTCCTTGGAAGGAAAGTTATGACCAACCTAGATAGCATATTGAAAAGCAGAGACATTACTTTGCCAACAAAGGTCTGTCTAGTCAAGGTTATGGTTTTTCCTGTGGTCATGTATGGATGTGAGAGTTGGACTGTGAAGGAGACTGAGCGCTGAAGAATTGATGCTTTTGAACTGTGGTGTTGGAGAAGACTCTTGAGAGTCCCTTGGACTGCAAGGAGATCCAACCAGTCCATTCTGAAGGAGATCAGCCCTGGGATTTCTTTGGAAGGAATGATGCTAAAGCTGAAACTCCAGTACTTTGGCCACCTCATGCGAAGAGTTGACTCATTGGAAAAGACTCTGATGCTGGGAGGGATTGGGGGCAGGAGGAGAAAGGGATGAGAGGATGAGATGGCTGGGTGGCATCACCGACTCGATGGACATGAGTCTGAGTGAACTCCGGGAGTTGGTGATGGACAGGGAGGCCTGGCATGCTGTGAATCATGGGGTCACAAAGAGTCGGACACGACTGAGCGACTGAACTGAACTGAACTGAACCCTCAGATGACGTAGATGTTGGAATTATTTGATGAAGCCTTTAAATTAGCTATTATACACATGCTCCATGAAGTAATGGTCAACAGGTTTGAAATGAGTGGAAGGACAGAAGTTCTCAGTAGAGAAATAACAACTTCAAGAAAGAATCAAGTAGAAATTTTCGAACTAAAAAATATGGTAACTAAGTTCCTTTCTTTTTAAGAGCCACAGAATGGCAGAACTGAGATGACAATGGAAAGAGCCAATGAACTTGAACATAGATTAAAAGATTATCCAACCTGCATGAGAGAGAAGAATGACTGGAAAAAAAAAAAATGAACATAAGTTTAGGGACCAGTTGGGTACTATAAAAAGATCTAACATTGATGTCATTAAAATTCAAGAAGGAAATGAGAAACATTTATTCAGAAAATTGAAAAATAAATGACTATAACTTCCTAAATTTAGTGAAAGATATAAATTTAGACTTTAGAATCACAGCTGCTGCTGCTGCTGTTGCTAAGTCACTTCAGTCGTGTCCAAAGCCCCCTAATATTGGGTTGGCCAAAAAGTTCGTTCGGAATGAATGAGCTTTTCCGTCAACCTGATAGAATAAATTCAAGGAAAATCATCTTTAGGCACAAAATAATCAACCAAGTGGGGTTTATCCTCAGAAGCAATGCTATTCAACATCCAAAAAATTTTTTAAATGTAATCATCTGATTACCAAACTAAAGAAAAATCAAATGATCAAAATAACAGACTCAGAAAAGAGCATTTGATAAAATTCAGTATCTTTCATAATAAAAACGATCAGGAACCAAGAATAGAGTTTAAGGGTTAAATGATTATGTCAGCCCTTCCATTCATACTCCACCTTTCTCAAAGTTGGCTGGGACATATAACAGAAGTGACTATCATATCATATACACAATTCATGTCCACATTCAAAAGTAGGGAAATTATACAGGTACAGTGAGCATACTCCAGGGGAATGGAGATTATCTTATAATTCTGTTTACCATAACAAACAATGAAAAATAGACCAATATCATAAAAACAATACTTTTTACAACAGCTCTAAAAGAATCCAAAGAAATATGTGCAAAATCTATATAACGAAAATGTTGATATCAGAGTCAAGGAAGACCTAATAAATGGTAAGATAAACCAAGGTTATGGTTTAAAAGATTCAATATGATTAAGATATCAAATTGACATCTTTCTAAACTGATTAATAGCTTTAACACAATTCCAATCAAATCACTGCAGGATTTTTTGACAAGCTGATTCTAAAATTTATACAGAAAGGCAAGACACTAGAACTTAAAAATAAATTTTGAATAAGAACACAGTTGAAAAATTCACACCACCAAGATATTAACACTTATGATAAAGCTATAATAATTAAGATAGCATGGTTTTGGATAGATACAGAATGGAACAGAGTAGAATCAAGAAACAGACCCACATGAATATGGTAAATTAACATAACAAAGGTACAAAAGCACTTTAATGAGGAAAGGATAGTCTTTTCAACAAGTGATCCTAGAAAAATTGGATATCAATTTGCAAAAAGAAAATACCACTTGACCTGTACTTCACACTTCATGCAAAATTTAACTCACCATATTTCAAAATAAAACAAAAAGTATAAAAGTCTCAGGAGAAATTATAAGAGAAAATCTTCATGCACATATGTAAGGCAAAGAGTTCTTTGATACAAAAGCATGTAACATACAAAAAAAGATTGATAAATTAGACTTCATTGAAATAAAAATGTCTGCTCAGTGAAAGACAATGTGAAGAGAATGAAAAGACAGGTGTAGGCTGGGAGAAAATATTTCCAAATCACATAATCAATAAAAGATTTGCCACCGAGAATATACAAAGAACTCTCAAAACTCAACAATAAGAAATACAACCCAAGGGGGAAAAAAATGAGCAAAGGAAATGAATGGGCACTTCACCAAAGAAGATGTACCAATGGGAAATCAGCATGTTAAAGATGCTCATTCACTAGTCAACAAATAAATGCAAATTAAAACCACAATGAGATACCTTTCCATACCTGTTAGAATAGCTAACACAAAAGCAATACAAATCAACCGGACAATACCAAGCACCGGTGAGATTATGGAACAACTGGAATTCACATACATTATTGGCGAGAAAGCAAAACAAAACAGCCAGTCTAGAAAACAGTTTGGCAATTCCTATAGAATAAAGCGCTTACCAATCTAGGTGTTTATCCTGGAGGAATTTGCTTAAAAAAATTTAAGTAAATGGCTGGCAATAATACTCATAATCACTAAAAGTTGGAAATAAAAAATATCCTTTAGGCCGTAGCTGGGAATCTTGCAGAAGAGGCAGCTAAGAGGACATGCCAAATCAGGGGCACTGAGTCATGGGGGCCACGCAGGATGAGGTTTGGGAAAACTTGCTTGAGCTTGGGGTACAGGCATGCATTAAAAATAAATGTCCTACAACAAGTAAGTCATCATACATAGAAATCAAATACTAATAGTAAAAATAATACTAATAGTGGATACAAGTAACAACATGAATTAATCTTAAAGGTATCACTGTAAGTGAAAGAAGTTTAGTCTCAAAAGATACTGTAATTCTATTTACATGACATCCTGGAAAGGTATGACAAAGTCTGAAGAGCAGATCAATGGGGTTGGAATGTGGGTTTGATCACAAAGAATAACATGAGTACACATTTTGGTAATAGAACTATTGTGCATCCTGATGTGTTAATGGTTATAAGAATCTATGCATGTGTTAAAATTCACAGAATTGTACACGAGAAAAAACTGAATTTTATTGTGTAAATTAAGAAGTTAAGTAAGATACTTTACACAGGGACACATACTAACACACTAATATAAACTAAAAATCAGCTTATTTCTGTCAGAAAGTCACTCTAATTTGGCCAATTAGTTTGACAGTGAAGTTTGGTTTTACCAATTAGGTAAATTCTATGTCAATTGAATAAACCAAATAAACAGCTTCAAAGTTTTGATGTATATATTTAATGCATGTGATAGCATATAAAGCTTTTCATCAAAATTTTTGTATTATCAAAGATAAATTGAAATTAACAATATTTCAGTTTCCCAATTCTTTATCAGTATATGGATTTAAACAAAGTGATCTAACTGAAAGATGTTAGATAAATAAAATAAATAGATGTTTGATAAATCCTGGTAAAATTATCAGAAATTGAGACCATGAAGACTCTAATGACAGGATAATAAATTCATGGGCAAGTAAGGTGCTTTCCAATTTTTACTTTCAAAAATAGGAGAAGAATCAAACCAAGACTCTAATAATTTTAATGGTAGATTATTACTATGTGACTTTTGATATTAACCTGGAAAGTTGCTCAAATAATTGAGGACCATTATTATGGTAAACTCCTTTTATTTCCATGTACTTAATTATATGAATCGGAGAAGGCGATGGCACCCCACTCCAGTACTCTTGCCTGGAAAATCCCATGGACGCAGGAGCCTGTTAGGTTGCAGTCCATGGGGTCGCTAAGAGTCGGACATGACTGAGCAACTTCACTTTCATTTTTCACTTTCATGCATTGGAGAAGGAAATGGCGACCCATTCCAATGTTCTTGCCTGGAGAATCCCAGGGACGGGGGAGCCTGGTGGGCTGCCATCTATGGGGTCGCACAGAGTCAGACATGACTGAAGCAACTTAGCAGCAGCAGGAGCAATTATATGAATAAGTCTTCAAGTCATTACAATCCAGAAGACAAAAAAAGTACAAATGGAATTGATGCCAAACCCTGTTCCATTCTACACAAACCAGTTTTAAAAGAAATCATCCCATCTAACACAATGAGAGATGAATTTCCAACAAAAGTCACATTTAAGCTTAGTAATTATTTATACATAGTAGACTTAAGTCACAATTACTACAGAAAGTTAATCAAAATGCTAACACTCAGTCTCATAAATGAGAGAAGTTTTTTGTAAGTAATAATTTCCATTCTCATATGTGGCTTTTTTCTAGGGTGATAAAAATAATTATAAGCATTAAAAAGAATACACCAGAATGAAATTCTGTGAGCAAAGGGAAATAGAAGTGTGAAAAGAGAAGCTATGTAATATCTGTCCAATATTAAAAGAAGAGCTTGCAAATTTTGAATGGCTGTGAGTGCCAAGTCACTATGGTATTTAAATTCCACTGAACACATTTAAAAGAGTAATATAACAGTTTCATTTTTAAAATGTCGATTATTATAATATCCTTTAGATTGTATTCTGTCAACTGCTTACATTCATGATTTAAAGTTTTTAAATATTAACTTAAAATCGTGAAAGGGATATATAATTTTTCAAAATCCTTTTAGGGTCCCACAAGCAAAAATATTTGGAAGACCATACCTCTGAATACTATGTTACATTCACAGCCTCCTCAATATGGATTTAGCTCATTTTGTTTAAATGTGCACAGAGGTTTAGACACCAAATAAACATATGGATTGAGTGGATGAAATGGAGATGGCAATTGCTTCCCAACTGCTGAGCTCAATGGAATTGAAGTTATGAAGATCGTGATGCTATTTGGCATAATGAAGTCGCAATTTCAGGAGAGATTCAGACTTTGATGAGATGATTCTGAATCACGCGTTAGTTTCAGTGGGTGGCCCAGAGTGTAGAGTTCAAACTCTAGGAAGTCTGAATTATCAGGAAATTGCCACGTTCCTGGAGCTCAATTTCAAGGATAACTGACTGAGTGTAAGGAGTTATGTCCATCAAAAGGACTGAGGTAGTATCCAGTCTTGGGAATTTTTAGACAGAAATATGAAACAGAACTAAGCTAATATTTTTATTGTGTGGAAAAAAAAAAAACCAACCAGCAATTTTATTCAGCTACCTGGTTCTATAAAGATGTATCTGCTGTGATTAAATTGATCAACATAGAGATATAAAGCTGGAGATAGAATTAAAATAGATCAGGCTTTGAATTGTTCACATGTGAATTACCAGCATTCTTGTTAGAGTGGTCAGACCAAATATTGACCAAAATAAAATAGGCTTAGCGCTATGAATTTATAATTACATATATCAAAAAAATCAAACTTTTGCTTTGTTGATAAACATTTCTGTATTTTATTATCATCTGTAAGACCACAAATGTGGATTTCTGATAGCAAGAGGCAATACTGAACAAAAAGTGGATGCCCTTGGTCTCCAGCCACTGAACAAAATAATATTCTGTAAGATGCACAGAGATCAACCCATGATATTGGGTTTCTGAGTTACCAACTTCCAAGCCATGCTATTAACTCGAAAATAGAAGAAGAATGAATGAAAGCAGGTGAGGAAAGGACATCTCTCTATTTCTGTTTTAGGAACCACTGTGCCATCTCAAGCAAAGCAATATCTGGCAGAGAATAGACACCTAATCTCAAATGATCTATAAATAAGAATTACTGAACCCAAAGAGAAGAGCTAGTACTTAGGCTCAACAAGAAATCTGTTTTATTTGGCACTGCTTCTTTAGCTGGCATGGGAAGGAGGGAAGTCAAAACAAGACTGGCTTTCACAGAAAACAGAGGAAATCCACAAGCTGAGCATTCCTCATGGTTCATAGATGGAAAGAGATTGTTAGGGACTTCAAATGATTTTTAAAACCTTCAAGTTTCAATTCACAGCCAAACGAAATTCAAGTACTGGACAAGTTGATTGTGTAGTTTATTAAGAGTTCTTCCAAGTCTTTATCTCTATCACTGCCCTAATAACCACAACAGTAACAATAGCTGTTATTCCTATGGCTTCTCTTCCTTCCCTTATCTGTGATCACCCTCCCTAACATGTTCTATGTTACAGCCCTACAGACAGATGCTTTAAAGAACTGAGAAGATATCTCTAGGAGAAGAGCATTGCAGGCAGAGGAGTTGGAACCTTAAGAGCAAAAAGGCAAGTATTCAGAGAAAAATCAGAGAGATGATATGGGCCAGATAATGAAGGGCAGGATGTTTGTGTTGTACAACTCTAGCAGGCACTGTTTACCTTGAATTCTGTGTGACTGGTGCCCCCCTGGAGTCATGAGAGGCAATGATACTGATGGAGTGCCCTGAAGGTTGTAGGGATAGTGGCTTTTATAATTGAGGGAGATGGGAAAACTTGGACAGGAGAGATGTAAATGTTTAAATGATCCCTTTTGCTTCCGTATGGAGAACAACCTGCTGGGGCAAGCAAGGATGCTAATAAGGAGGTGGAAGGATAATCCAAGCAGGAACTGAAATGACCAGAGCCAGGGGTTGTCATGAAGATAGTGAACACTGGTTGGATTATGTGTACATTTTGAGAGTAGAGACAGTAAGATTTCTGAAAGATCAGATATGGTATGGAAGAGAAAGAGAAAAGTCAAGGATGGTACAAGGCTTTTGGCTGAAACAACTAGAAGAATGAAGTTGTTACTAACATGAGGAGGGTTTGAAGGAGAGCAGGGGTGGGGTCAATACTAGATCAGGGTAGTATGTAGGACCTACTATGCTTAACACATTTTGCAGACACTCAAGTAGAAATAACTAGAAAGCTGAAAGCAGTGTGTGTGTGTGTGGTGTGAGTATATAGCACAAGCATACATATACATGCAAGCCCAGAGTTTAGAGGATGTGCGGGTTTGAGATCCATGCTGGTAGATGTCAGTGTCTGGTGGTATTTCAAGCCATGAGCCTGAATTAGATCATCAAAAAGAGGAGTGGTCCAAGAAATGAGCCCTGGGGCACTCTAGTGTTTAGAGGTGAGAGAAATGAGGAGAAAATATCAAAGGAGGCTGAAAATAGGTGGCCAGAGTAGAAAGAAATTCTGTTGGTGGCTCAGACATAAAGAATCTGCCTACACTGTAGGAGACTTGCAGGAAACACAAGTTTGAACTCTGGGTCGGGAAGATCCCTGGCAGGAGGAAATGGCAATCTACTCCAATATTCTTGCCTGGAAAATCCTATGGACAGAGGATCCTGGTGGCCTACGGTCCATGAGGGTCACAAGGAGTCAGATGCAACTGAATACGCACACAGTCCAAAAGTAGAAAGAAAACCTCCCTGGAAGCCTAGAGGGTTTATCTTGGATGAAGAGAGTGATTAAAGGTGGCAAAAGTTGGAGGAGGTCAAGTCAGGGGAAGACTGAGAACTTCCCATAGAATTCAGCAACATGGATGACAATTCCTGAAGATCTAGGGGAAAGTAGCTTTGCTTGAGAGGTTGGAGCAAGGACTTCGGAATACAGGTTGGAGGCCTGAGGGAGTGGAATAAGATTAGGGATGAAGTACAGATTTAAGAGTCATTAGTACTTATGTGGCTATGAGCAACTATGAGGTTTCCTAGACAAAATGAACAGACTATTGAGAAAAGAGGGTTGAGACCAGAGTTCTGTGGAATATCAATATTTCAGGAGCCAGGAGAGGAGGAGAGAGACTGATGTGTGGCCAGAGTATGGGAAGCAGACCAAAACAGAGCAGTGTTCTAGAAACAAAGGCAAAGAGAGTGCCACAGATGAAGGAGAAATAACCAGAGACAAAGGCCTTCCTCTGTGGGGTGCAGCCAGGTTTCGGACTTCCTCCTCCACAATCCCATGTCTCTGCTCTTACAGGACATAGTACTTATAGGCTGTAGTAGATCCTTATCAGCTTCAAAGGCTAAAGGAAGGAAGGGTATCCCTCAGTTCCTCATCCCTCTAGTGGGGTAATTTGGAGCCATATTGTACAAATCATACACTACTTCCCAGATTTTACCATGACATTAAGCCCCAGTTGACCACAATGGTAGCTGAATTCATAATTTACCTTTACTGGCCACCTTCCATCCCTTGAACCACCTTCCCACTCCTCCACTGGTCCACACTTCTCCCAAACATACGATTTGTGCTCAGATCCTTGTCTTAGGCTCTGCCTTTGTACTCATCTGTCTAGCTCTCCATGGGCTTATGAGCACTTTAAAAAGTCTGCATGCCAGCATTTCCCTGGTCCAGTGGCTAAGATTACATGCTCCCAGTGCAGGGGGCCTGGGTGGGATCTCTGGTCAGGGAACTAGATCTCACATGCTGCAACTAAAGAGATCCCATGAGGGGCAACTAAGACCTGATGCAGCCAAATAAATAAGCTTTTTTAAAAATTCTGCATTCTGTCTTTCCTTCCCAGTTCCTCACTGACTACATGGTCCATAGAACATGTAGCTTCTAAATGTCTGTTATACTGAAGCGTTTACATTTTCATAGTGCGTTATGGATTCCCAAAATGTTTTCAAATACAGTATTTTATTTAGTCCATAAAACCATTCTACCACCCAGGTATTATTCCTACTGTAAAATAAAATTGAGGAAAGAGAAATAAAAAGGGTTTATGAAACTTGCTTCAAGACCACCCAGTTATTAAATAAAACAACTAGGGCTTGAAAACAAGTCTTCAGATTTAGGTTTGGGGCCCTTAAAAGAAGCAACTATATATCAAAGAAAGAAAATGCTTTTACAACTTAAGCTGTCAATAATTTAAAATTATAAATGTTACAAAATTTGAGGTTCTAGGCAAATCTCATTATATTTGACTATTCATTGTAATGAAAAGTGTGTGGCTAATTTTGGTAACTCTACTCATCTGCCTCTGGCAAAATATTGACACTACATTAAAGTAATTTTCCCAAGTGAATTCACAACACAAAATGAGAAAGGGGTATTATGTTTTACTAAGATCTTGAGACAACAATGTACTGGGGCTAACATACTGAAGTGGTTTATCTCAACAACCAAAGCTAAGAAAGCAAATAAGATATTCGGAAAAGGAAGAGGAAAATGAAAGAATAAATAGCTGAAGTTCTTTCATGGCACCAGAGATCTATTTCTAAACTACTTTCCATACACAATTTCAGACAAGGTAGAGTAAAGGACTAGTCAGAAAGCTCAGAATGATTGATGGACCTTGACCTTTAGCCCTCTGAGTTCTCACAAGTCAACTATGGAAACACACACTAATGTTTATTTTAAAAACCTCTGAGAATAGTTTCCACAGCATTATCACGTTAGCACATTATTTACTTTACGGGACCAGGCATTGGTATAAGATAGAAAGGGTAAGACAACTGAGTATCCTTCCATATGAGAACAAAATATCTTCAGAGTTATGACTGATTGAAAAGATGCTATGACAAGATGAGTTAAATTTACAGAGCTGTGCATTGGGAAAAGCAGCTGTTACAGGTTGTGAGTTTTGGCTCAGCTCAGTCTAAAAAGGCATTTGAAAGCTCTTGTGAGAAGGAGGCTGTAACAGAGGGGAGCATTAAAAGATTAATAATCAAATCCCAGGACGGTCCCGGGATGAAAACAGAACTGGGGGGCTGATTTAAAATAATCTTGGGATAATCTTCCTGAACCTCAGTTTCCTAATTTATAAAATGAAGATGATAATACCTCAGAGATTTACTCTGGAAGCAAAGTGAGCTAACAGCTGTGAAAGCACTTTGGAAAGGAGAATGGGGTTCACAAGGTAAAAGCGAGGCTGCTGTTTTCTTGGGCAAATGACTTGACGAGTTGGAAGGAGAAAACTAAGATGGGAGTCAACTTTTAATCATCATTTGTTTCATGGGCTAAATAGACACCTGACACCCAATACAGGTCCGCAGTGCTGAATGCCTACCCAGGACACCCCCTTGCTTCCTCTGTGTCAAGTGAGACCCTTCATTTTTCAAACATTCAGAACTCCTTTATATCATTGACTCCACTTCTATTCCATTGACATTTAACTTGTGTTCTTCTACAGTTTCTGTCTGTCAGCATGTTATATGGAGTTACTAATGTTCTTTTTACATTGTTTCTCACATTCTTATATATAGATCTACCAAATTAGGCTTAACACTCCTTAAAGTATTAAATATTACTCCTTAAAGGTCAGGAGTATGAGAAGTATTATTATTATTACTAGAAAGTGAGTGAAGTCACTCAGTCGTGTCCGACTCTTTGCGACCCCATGGACTGGAGCCAGCAGGCTCCTCCATCCATGGGATTTTCCAGGCAAGAGTGCTGGAGTGGATTGCCATTTCCTTCTCCAGGGGATCTTCCCAACCCAGGAATCGAACCTGGGTCTCCTGCATTGCAGGCAGCCGCTTTACCGTCTGAGCCACCAGGGAAGCCAAGTACCTTGCAAAACATCACGCCTAACCTAGAGTCTCTCAAAAGGAGCACTACTGGCATTTGGGACCAAACAGTTTGTGTGGGTAGCTGCCCTACACCCTGCAGGATGTTTTACAGTATAGTGGGTCTCTACCTGCAAAATGCCAGTAGCAACTCTTTCTGTCCCCAGAGTTGTGACAACCAAGTTATCTCTAGACATTGCCAATGTTCCCAGGTGGAGGGGTCGCAAAATTATCTCTGGTTGAGAACCATCACTCTAGGTGGATATAAACCAACATTATCGTTACTGTAATTCCTTTTATTTTTTCATATTACCTGCAATAATGCTCAGAACTGAATACTCAATGAATATTTACTAAATAAGTGAAAAAATGAGAAAAAGACTTTCATGAGTTATATTCATAACTGGTCTTACAACATAAACCCTTATACGATTAAGGCAATATTATATAATTGATACTTTTCTACCTGGCATACAATATTCTTAGTATATGAACATTTTTAAGTAACTATGTGTGTGTGCGCTAGAAATTATATTCTCATGCATGCATAAATATCACAGCTAACAGTGGTTTTTTCCTAGCACATGCCCTATGAATATACCTGTGATGGCTAGCATACCGCTTATCTATCAAGCATGAGATGGAAAAATTATTTTAAATTCCTGGAAAATACTGCATCAAACACCGATTATCAGACTCATTTTCAGAGAATTAACTCTACATGGAAAAAAAGAGTATAAAGAATTCTAAAAAGGTTGACAAATAGAGGGTCTCAGATGAGTGTACTTAGGACATTTCTATTCTCTTAAAATGTAAGTTTTTTTTAAATATATCTTCCCAGATCTTTTCCAAAACCATCAATCTTTTCCAAGATGGAAAGATTTGTACTATCTTCTGATATTTGAGGAACACATGTGAAGTGGCATTTCACCTAGAGCTATTAAAGAATATTGGTATTACTTTGATTTTAAAAACTGATACTTTAGGACCATCATGTTATGGAACACTGATGATTTTTTATTTTCACCTCAGTGGATTCTTAAATCCTATATCAACAGGCTACTTTTTCCAAATGATGAGTAATAAAGTGTTCTTATTAAAATGGGAGAAATGTAGCTGAAAAAGAATTAAAAGGGCTTCTTTTTCATGTACACTCACTCATCATTCTGGTAGTTTATTGCTATATACAACCTTTTGGAGGGAATCCTAATTTAGTAGTAGACCTCTACTGTACATTGTGTTAAAAAGAAATAAACAAACCCTTACTTTAGGCTTGGATGAGTAACTTGTGACAGGTTAATGTCCCTCCCATCAAGTAAAACTGGAAAAGCCAGATGAAACACAAGAAACATCCATTTAAAGGCCTCTGATAGCTGGTGAGACTATTAAGAGGTGAGTGGCTAAGATCCAGAGAGAAGACAACTGTAGAACAAACAGTCTACATTCTATGTATGGATGCTTTTACCCCTTGGAACTTGCCAATTCTTGGCACAGTACTAGAAACTGAGAATCTGGACAGAGGGCCACTGCAAAGAGGCAGAGAAGCCAGTAGAACTTTTTGGTAATCCCACAGAGGTAGACAGACAAAAATTCGAGTTTTGGTGCTACCAGAGGAGTGGGAAATAAAGGCGCCGAGGATGTAGCAGGGAAGGAGACACAGAGAAGGGCAGGCCTATTGTGTGGAAGGATTTCCCCTCAAGGCTTCTGCTGTAAAGAACAAGCCAAAGAGTTAGGTAGAAAACCTCTGCAAAGCCAAGTGGAAATCTAGCAATCTTTCTGCTCTACCAAAAAAAAATAAAAATTACAACTTGGGACTGCCAAGGAGGAGCAGAATGCAAGAAACACCTTGGTTTCTCAGCAAGGCTCACCAGAGAAACGCACTCTCAGAATGGAAACAAACGAGAGGGAGGTGGAGTCTTACCGACACTGTCTTATAAACAGAGAGCAAAATCAGTGCAGTTCTTACTGGATCAATGTGGTCTGTTCCCACTCTACACTCCTGCCCTTCAGGAGAGGATCTGCTTCCCCCACTGTCAGCCAACAGAGAACGGCCCTAAACAAGGGCACATCCTTCCCAAGAAGGATCACATCCAGTGGTGGCTTCAGGTGGGGGTATAAAGACCTGGCTGACTTGTCCCAACACGGAACAAGTCTCTGAGACCATATGAGCCCCAGAACTCCCCGAGGATTTAGCTAAAGCTTCAGTGGGCCTGGATCACATTTCAGCTTCTGCCTCCACCTAATCCTGCCTTCTCTCTCCTCCTTTACATAAGTGCTGATACCTAATAAACACCCTGTACAACAAATTCCATCTCAGTGACTGCTTCTGAAAGACCCAGCTTGTGACAGTTGCAGGAGTGGTCCCAGAAAGCAGGCAGTCTGATGGGGTTATTGATCTGGATCACTCACTGCTGGCATAAGTGTGAAGTTGCCATTATTGATGGTAGGTGGAGACAGACATTCCCTGGCATCAGGGGGTGGTCCAATTGCTAAAATCATTATCAGAAGTGAACTGGAATACTCTACCTAAAGAAAGGAATGCACTCAATGGGGTGACACACCAAGTATTTGGCAAGTAACTATAAGGACAGTGGATTGGATGACTTAGTGCTAAGCACCAATATTCTAGAAAAAGAACTCAAAACTGCAGGCAACTGTAACTCATGTTGTGGAAGCCAAAGGGCCCTCCTAGTAATTTAGAAAGAGGCTTTCACAGCCTCTGAGAATCTGGAAAACTGAGGATTGGAAAAGATTAATAATACTAACCCATTAAAATTAAGACTTTCTATTCCATAATAGACACTAACAGAAGAAAGGAAAGGTAAGCCAGCCAGTGGGAGATCTTTACAATGCATACAATGCAAATTAGGAACAGACAGACAGACTACCCAATCAAAAAATGGGCAAAATACTCGGACAGACACTTCACAAAAAAGGATATTTAAATAACCAAAACAGCTTGAAAATTCAGCCCCAATCATTAGGAAAATGTAACTTAAAACCACAAAGAAATACCACAACATTACCATCAGAATCGCTCAAATGAAAATGATTGGCAATACCAAGTTTTGGGGAGAATTTGGAGCAAGTGCAACTTTCATAGCTAGGAGGAATATAATGTCCATAACCACTTTAAAAAACTGTTTTGCTGAACAAATACATAGCCATGTTCCATCAAAGACATGTACAAGAATAGTCCTAGCATCACCATTCACAGTAGCTGGAAACACCTCATATGTCTGTCAACAGCAGAGTAGAAAAATATATTGTGGTATAAAACATATTATTGTTTAGTCACTGTCATGTCTGACTGTTTGCAACCCCATGGACTAGCCCACCAGGCTCCTGTGTCCATGAAATTTCCTAGGCAAGCATACAGTAGTGGTTTGCCATTTCCTTCTCTCAGGGATCTTCCCAACTCAGGGATGAACTTGCATCTCCTGCACTGGCAGGCATGGGCAGGTGAATTTTTTACCACTGAGCCACCAGGGAAGCCCATAAAATATATTAGAATACCATAAAAAATGAGAATGAATGAACTACAAGAAGATGAAAGTACAGTGAATCTCTAAAACATAATGTTGAGCAAATGGAGTTAGACAAAAAAGGCATGCATACTGTACGATTGATACCACTGATATCAAGTTCAGAAGTTGGCAAAATTACCTGAGGTGATGGAAGTCCGTATAGAGGTCTCTTTGGGGAGGGTCAGATCACTGGTAGGAAGGTTGGGTTTCTGGGTTGCTGTTACTATTCTATTTCTTGATCTGGGTGCTGGTTACATGAGTCTGGTCACTTTATTAAAATTTATTGTACTAAATGCGTTATTTGTGTATTTCCTAGCATGAATTTCAATAAAAACTTTAAAAAATGCAACAAAATGCAGACACCTACATTGCTTTTCGTTTTCCTGCTGTGGTGAGAAGCAAATCCTGCTGACATTGCTGTTTTCACTTTGGTTTCTAAACTGTGAACATTTGAGGAAATCGGGCCAGGAGGCATTCACCATTCCCAGGACTGACTCACAGCCCTCTTTTGCAGACTCACAGAAGGATCTACAAGGCAGGAGTCCATGACTAGAAGAAAAGAGAAAGGTGGAAATTAATGTTTTTACAGACTGTTTCTCAA
Organism: Bos mutus; assembly: GCF_027580195.1. Classification (NCBI taxonomy): domain Eukaryota; kingdom Metazoa; phylum Chordata; class Mammalia; order Artiodactyla; family Bovidae; genus Bos; species Bos mutus. The sequence continues at coordinate 66,410,629 of NC_091622.1, forward strand.
AATAATAATTAAACTAAAGAAAAGTTAGCCACCCATGCTACAATAATACCTTAATTTATATTTACTATAATCAACAATTTGAATTGTCAACAACAACCTTCAACCCTGTAACAAGCATTTTAGCCACCTCACTGTCATGATTCTAGAGGGAATAAACTAGTTCCATAACAGATCATCTAACTCTCTCTTGTAGAAGGATTTATCCAAAATGATTTTTTTTTTGAGATTTCTTGTGTTAAGTAAACCTGTCAACCAAAAAAAAAAAAACCACTCTACTTACTGCCATAAGGAAAAAATTAACATGAAAATGAATGTCCCCAAAATGAAAAGGCAGAGTAGATCACAAAATAGGTTAATCTCATTTCTTTATCAAACCTCTGAGAAATTCAAATTATCTCTGAGAGGCAGACAGAGAGAAAGCTGTTCCTTAACCTACACTGTCTCCTTAGAAAAGAAAATATTACACAAACAAATGGCAACTCTGAAACCTTGTACAGTAATTTATCTTCTCATTTCTATGCTATCTTCTGCAAAATAGCAAAACACAAACAATTGTCCACTAGCAGTAAGGTAATGATGCTTTGGAGTTTGTCTTTATTCATCTGACATGCAATCAAACACTGCTGGATCCGAGTTCCTGTGTCTGGGGATGGGGACGCTACAATGTCAAGGTCATGGACTTGTTCTCCTGCAGATCCAGGCAGCTTTTTCTACTTTGCAGCTATGGGTTGCACCTCTCACCCTAGCTGGTCATCTGGCAAAGGCATCTCAAATGATTTTTATGAAAACAAGGAAAGAAAATATATATGTCAGTCAAAGCAAAGCACACACTTCAAAAATGCAGGGTCAATAAGAAATTTCAGAATCATATAGTATCAGATTTGTAAGAAATCTTAATCAACACCTCATTCAAATCCTTCATTTGAGGGAAGTCTAGGGAGATTCTGAGACATACAGCTTTGTAACAGATGAAGTGGGAAGAGAATCCAGATTTTTAACATTCAACTCATGCCCTATCTACCATCCCGTATCATTTATTCTCACATAAGGACCTAATAATTTGGCTTTAAGAACTCCTTGATCCAACAAATACACTTATAATTCCCCACTCATTCATCTATAGATCACTGGAACATAAAGGGATGTGCCAGCCACTGAGTTAAAACAGAAAGGATCAAGTCTATGAAAGGATCTTGAGAGTGAGACCTTGTTATACATAAAAATGTGGGAAAAGAGTACTCAACAATTACATTTAGATACAAACATTTTTGTCCTTCTCAGAAACTTGTCTTAAAATTAAGTAAATTTTAGAATCCTAATATTCACATAACTATATTAACATGTATCCAAATTTGTTAGTGAAGATGTAAGAAGAAGTTTTGCATTTGAAAGAATTAGCTTTAGACATAAAATATGAATTAGTCCAAGCAAGTATCTCAGTGGAAAGGAGACACCTGATTGCCATTCAGGAAATAAATTAGATATTCATAGAACTGAAAATTCTGCTTAAATAACATTTTTGAGAAGATTTTCTTTCCTAGATCTTATTCCAGAGACCTTACATATTTTCTCAAATAAAACCGAGAAACGTGGTTGAGGAGTGTGGGGAACACAGAATTCCCATGCAATTGCTTCTACTTTGCTAGGCTCTAAGTGCTATATACACATTAACTCATTTCTCACTACAGTACTACACCAGCAATACCATTACTGTCATCTCTACTCTACAAATAAAGAAACTGAAGCACAGAAAATATATGAGATTCTTCCAAGATCACTGAGTTAGTGAGTGTCCCAGCCAGCATTCAAACCCAAGCCAACCGATTCAAGGACTATTAACTACTCTATTACACATGAGTCCTTACTTTAGGAATGTATGTCCCAAAAGCATAACTCAAGGTTAATTCAAAACCTGGTATGCACTTTCCCAGTGAACCAACCATATACACAGTGGTTGGGTTCTCCCATCACTCTACAAACTTCTACTTAATCTCCAATCAATCAGTATTTGCCAAAGGGGCTAAGAAACACTAGGACAGGGTGAAGGCTTTTCTCTTTCTTTCCCAGGTGTAAGAGCCCACAATAGAGCTACACAGCAAGCTTGGTTTGGTTTCAGCATTCTTCCTTTGCTTCCTAGTCCCTGACCTGTGTTTCAATGTCCTGACACCATCCTGCCCACCCCACTCCAGCACCCCACCTGGAAAGCCCCCTCCACCAGACCATCATTGTTTTAGTCACTTGGTCATGTCCAACTCTTTGTGACCCCAAGGACTGTAGCCCACCAGGCTTCTCTGTCCATGGGATCCTACAGGCAAGAAAACTGGAGTGGGTTGCCATTTTCTCCTCCAGGGGATCTTCCCAACTCAGGAATGAAAGTTGTGTCTTCTGCTTGACAGGCAGATTCTTTACCATTAGCACCACCTGGGAAGGTATCAGTTCAGTTCAGTTCAGTTCAGTCACTCAGACTCTTTGCGACCCCATGAATGGCAGCACGCCAGGCCTCCCTGTCCATCACCAACTCCCGGAGTTCACTCAGACTCACGTCCATTGAGTCAGTGATGCCATCCAGCCATCTCATCCTCTGTTGTCCCCTTCTCCTCCTGCCCCCAATCCCTCCCAGCATCAGAATCTTTTCCAATGAGTCAACTCTTCGCATCAGGTGGCCAAAGTACTGGAGTTTCAGCTTTAGCATCATTCCTTCCAAAGAAATCCCAGGGCTGATCTCCTTCAGAATGGACTGGTTGGATCTCCTTGCAGTCCAAGGGACTCTCAAGAGTCTTCTCCAACACCATACTTGCTGCTAAACATTTTTCCCCTTCCTACCATCAAAGCTACATTCCCCAAGTGAGCTGATTGAAATGAGACTTTCAAAGAAGAAAAGAGATGAAAATAACACAGAGTAGTACATAATAATAGATGGACACTTCACCCTCCAGAGGTTTTTGGCATCATTAGAAGATTGCTTGCTGGACCAAAGGAATCTCTGATGGAATTCCAGGTGCCACTTACAGAGGGAAAAGTCATCCCACATTGTCATGGGGGGAAGATCACTGTGAGGCTGAGTAGCACTTGGGGCCCAACTCTCCCAGGTGTTTCTTGGACCTTTCCTCAGTTCTGAGCCCACATATTCTTTGATCACTCCACATCTTCATTCAGAACCTTCTATGGTAAAGGCGATGAAGGTTCACACAGGGGTCCAGCAGACCATTTTCACTCTAAAGCTGAGTCTATAACTCAGAAGCTCACTTCTTGTCATTGACCCTCATCTGAGTTATTTTCTGCAGGAAATCACAAGCTACCCCTCTGAACTTTTCATGTTGCCCACGCCTCACTATCTGATCTTTGGCCAACAGTTCATTCATACAAGACTCAGTTTCATCATTTGAAAAGTGAGGGATTTGGAAGAGCTGATTTTTCATAGTCCTTTTACCACTGACATTCTGTGAATCAAAATTCACTCTTTATAACACAATACTTCTCAGAGGAGTGGTGATAATCCCACCAGCTTTGCTAAATTTCAAAAGGTAACAGATATTTTTTTTTTTCTCGAGACTTGATCTGGGAATATATAGAGACATTAAAATACCATTAGGCCTTCCATTCTAAAAATAGGGCCTAAGAAAAATGTCTAGAGTGTTTCCAAATAGCTCTCTTAAGAGGTGTAACCAACCAAGACCCATAGGCTTTAAATTGCCAGATGAGGACATGTGAAATAGTGATGGGGTATTAATAACTAGCAGCCCTTTCAAACACTGAGCAAAATGAGGAGCCATTTGTTCTTGCTTTGCATGAAATTCAAGTGCCTACAAGGGGTTGAAGCATTTTGCTTTTCATCACATGGAACAGTGTGTTGAGACAGACCACACTATTTTGGAATATAAGTGCTGATATCCAAGCAACAAGCAGACTGACATCTGAAAACAGTGCTCAGAACAGGGAAGGAGTCAGATTTGGCTATCAGGACACTATTTTAGAAAAGGTGATTATTTTAAATGGACATTTGAAGGGTATTTCATGTTGTGCAAAATCCCCTTAAAACATTTCAACTAAGGCTTAAGCAGAAAATTCTTACCTCTGTAATTTTGTTGAAACAAATACATACAAATATAAATACTTCTACTATATATTAATAATGAAGTTTTTAGGGGATTTCCATTAGGAATACTACTCAAATTATCTCTCTGTTAATACAAAAAATTATAGACTTTACCTATACAATTTTAAGCAAATTTATCTACTAAATTTCCTGTATTTACAATTTTTATATATATATATATATATATATATATATATATATATATATATAGTACCTTTGACCAACATCTCCCCATTTCCCCACCCACAAATTTACAGATTTTTACAAAAATAGCTCTGATAAAGACATAAAGTTAAAATTATTGAATAAGCTATAGCCACATTGTAGGCTTATATAATAGCTAAAGGATTTTTAGGTTTTATAAATCACTTTTTTCTAACTTTTAGGTTTTTTTTGAAATATGGCTCATGTACAATATTATATAGGTTACAGGTGTACAATATAGAGATTCAAAACTTTTAAAGGTTATATTTGATTTATGGGCTTCCCTGGTGACTCAGATGGTAAAGAATCTGCCTGCAATGCAGGAGACTTGGGTTCAGTCCTTGTGTTGGGAAGACCCCCCGGAGGAGGGCACTCCAGTATTCTTCCCTGGAGAATCCCCATGGACAGAGGAGCCTGGCGGGCTACAGTCCATGGGGTCCCAAAGAGTCGGACATGACTGAGCAACTAAGCACATGGTGCTTGATTTACAGCTATAAAATATTTGCTATATTCCCCATGTTGTACAACATATTCCTGTAGCTAATTTTATCTAATATTTAACTTTTTACTTTAAACTACTTTTAGAGACTTACAGAAAAGTTTTAAAAATAACACAGAAAGTTTCCATATGGCCTTTATCCAGGCTCCCCCAAAGCAAACACCTTACACAACTACAGTACTATTATCTGAACCAAGAAATTAACACCATACAATATCTTTACCTCAAGTAAAGACCCAATTCAAATATCACCAAGATCTTCATTTAGGATCCCACACTGCATTTCATTGTCACTTTTTACTTCTGACAAATAAACTAACTTTTGAGTGTATCAGAAAAGCTCAGGATTTAAAACTCTTTTCCCATGGTGGAGGAGCAGTTCTTGTGAAAGGCTGAGTTTAAGATGGCCCCCAGTGACCTCTACCTCATACTGTTTATGCTCTGTATAATCCCTCCCCTTGAATGTGAGCTGGCTAGTGACCTACTTACAATCAGTAGGAGGTAATGGGATGTCACTTGCGTCATTAGGGTACATAGGACTGTGACTTCTATCTTGCTAGCAGACTCTCTTCCTCACTAGTTCTGTTGAAGCAAGTTGCCATATCCGATGGGCTTACTGGCAAGGACCTGAGGTTGTCCTCTGGCCAATAGCCAGCCAGGAACTGGGACCCTCCACCCTTAAGGAATTGAAATTCTTCCAACAATCACAGGAGCCTGGAAGTGGATCCTTTCCTAGGCAAGCCGTCAGACAAGACCCCAGCCCTGGCCAATACCATGACTTGTACCCATATGACACATCCTGAGACAAAGGACCTAAGGTACTCTCAGGTTCCAAATTACAGAATCTGTTAGATAATAGATGTGTGCTGTTTTAAGCTGCAAAGTCTATGGTAATCTGCTATGCAGCAATAGGTAACTAAAATATTTCTCTTTGATATATCACTTGGTAAGAGACATGCTATTGAGTTAGATGTACTATTCACTGATGAGATTTATACAACCTTTTTTTTTTTAATTCCTAAATTTGTCTCTGGTAATGACCAACCTAGACAGTATATTAAAAAGCAGAGACACTACTTTGCCAACAAAGGTCCATCCAGTCATCTAGCTATGGTTTTTCCAGTGGTCATGTATGGATGTGAGAGTTGGACTATAAAGAAGCTGAGTGCTGAAGAGTTGATGCTTTTGAACTGTGGTGTTGGAGAAGACTCTTGAGAGTCCCTTGGACTGCAAGGAGATCCAACCAGTCCATCCTAAAGGAGATCAGTCCTGGGTGTTCATTGGAAGGACTGATGTTGAAGCTGAAATCAATACTTCGGCCACCTGATGCGAAGAGCTGACTCATTTGAAAAGACCCTGATGCTGGGAAAGATTGAGGGCAGGAGGAGAAGGGGACGACAGAGGATGAGATGGTTGGATGGCATCACTGACTCAATGGACATGGGTTTGGGTGGACTCTGGGAGTTGATGATGGACAGGGGGGCCTGGCACGCTGCGGTTCATGGGGTTGCAAAGAGTCGGACACAACTGAGCAACTGAACTGAACTGAAGCCAGAACAAGTTGTTCAGTAAATAGCACTCACAAGGTCATAGTCATAGGGAGCTCCCAGAGCTGCAGACCTTAGTTATGAAGAGAATGTTAAGGACTGATGATCTTGCAAGAAAAGCTACTATTTCCTCCTTTTAATTATGAGAAAACTGAAACCTAAAAAGATCTCATAGCCAGTACTATAATGCCAGCCCAGTGCTCCAGAATCTCACCCAGGTGACCTCATCTCATAAACACGAGTCCACAGATAACACAGGGGTATAAACTCACAAATCACACAGGAGCATGAATTCATCAGCACTGCCAGAAAACACAAATAACAACAGATGGCTCTTTTCTCTCTCTGACGGACCAATGGCACCAGCTTCCTCCGTCTAGATCTCTGGTGGCCTCAAGTGACCTCATGAGATGTATGGCTTAGGTGGGGCATAATGGGAGCAGGAAAGAGGTTCCCTTGCTTCCCAGCTTCACTAGGCATGGGCATGGAAAACCATGCTGGTGAACGTTTATGGGTATCACTGTCTCACACCAGAAGAGAGCTCATGGGAGAAGTCAAGGTATTTTTTGGTCGCATTAGTCTGAAATTCTTAAAAATCCAGGACTGTGTCTTATTTTTCATTTGCAATAATCATAGTTCCAGCATGAAATAAACAGCTTGCTCAGGTAGGGTCACTGCAGAGCATTTAACGAAAGGCCCGTTTACCAAGATGCTGGAAAGGTTTCAAAAAACCAACTAGGGGTAGTGCAACCTGTGGGGACAGGTTGCTGCTGGCATCCCAGATTCAAGGGAAAAGGTAAAGTAGCAGTTACTGGAACTCGGAGAGAGCTGTGTGCAGAAGGCGGCCTGATAGGAGCCACAGCCCTTCACAGTGAGGCAGGCAATTCCAAACTGTGTAACCAGGTAAAGAAGAAATGAGGGGATCAGCACTGCCTCTCTGAGCCACCAGAAGCTAGAAAGCAGACCTACTGTTAAAACTAACCTGTGGGGAAGAGTGGGCTGGAGGAGGGTGGGAAGTTAATAAAGAGAAATACAGGAGAAAGAGCCAGCACGCGGCTGCATGCCTCACACCAAGGGGAGCTCAACAAATACCTCTCAGGGGACAAAATTAGTGCTGTGCGAGGAGACTGTTCAACTATTATTAGCTTGAAATCTAGTAGGAATCTTTACACCACAGAAATCAGCAAATGCTACAAATAATAGTTTTGTTTTTCAGGGAGCCAATTTACCAGCATAGCACTGGATGATAGTACAAATCACATCATCTCCTCCAGAAAGAAAGCTGCTTTTATCTCCACTGAAAGGAAAATTATGGTCATGCACTTGTTGAACCAGATGAAGACATTATGTCAACAACACCCTGCTATCTCCCACCACCACCATAGCCACAAGTCTTCCTTTGAGATAAATGACTTTCTTGGTGGTAATACTGTCTACCCAAGTCCCCAAGCCTACAAACCTTTGCTTCACCCTCACCATTCATATGCAATTGATTACTAAGTATCACTAATTTTACTTCCCCAACCTCCCTCACATCCATTTATTCTCTTATTTTTTGTTCTCATAAAATTAAGCTAGTTGTAGTTCCCCTAATACAAAATAGATTTAGGCTGCTCTCTTTTTCCACCTTGTCCACATGGCAAACTTCTGTTTATCCTCCAAAATATAATTCAGCTATTACTTCCTCCCTTGGAGCAGCCTTCCCTAATACTGCCTAATGGAAAGAGACCCTCTGTGTTGTCCCCATAACACACACCTTTTTAAACTGATTGCATTGGACATTAATGTAATTGTTTTCATGTCTGGTCCCTTATTAGGCTGAGTCCCTTGAAGGCAAAACTGTGTTTTATTCATCAAAGTATCCTCAGCATCTAACAATGTACCTAGTACATTGTAGGTGCCAATAAATGCTTGCTAAAGGAATATATTAATAACTTTCCTAACATCCTTGTTGAAAAAACTGTCAGAAGCTGAAAGGGAGCTCCCAAGCTCTACACGTGCCTGGCAAGACCCTCCAACTCTCCCTTATATCTACACCCCAACACTTGCATCCTTGCCAACAGTATCTGCTTTCAGGATTGTTTCCATCATGCCCTCTTTCTCATTTGGGGCACTTATCACAGGACTCAGGATATCTGGCTCTCCTCACTTCCTGGATTCCCATATCTTCATGGATCCTGGGTTTCCACATCCTTTTCTCAGTGAGATTTTCCTGAATGACACTTTACTTAAAATCTAACCCCTTGCCATCATACCGACACTCTCCAAAGCTCTCCACTTCTTTTTTTATTTTTTCTATTGCATTTAATCAATAGTATATCTGTACCTGACATAGTATTATTTTTAAAAAAATTTTAATATATTTATTTGCTCATTGCTGATCTTCCTCCAATATAACATATGGCTCATGAAGTCAAGGATCTTGTATATTTTGTTTGCTGCCAAATACACTATACAGTAAGCACTCCAAAAATATTTGTTTGCGAAGTAAAAGAATCACATGCAGAGAATAATTTGGTGGCCTCTTGGAACAAAGCTGTCAGTAGCAAAGTTGGGAGCAGAATCACCACTACCTAACTCCCAACTTAATGGTTTGTACAAAAGCTCGCTCTCTCCTTGCTCGCATGTTTCCTCCTCCCCTACTGCCCCCAAATTCTATGTGGTTGGATCCTGAAATAATTCCCATGTAAGGGCAAATGGCAGTAAAACTTCTATGGATGAAAAGAAAGTGAAGTCACTCAGTTGTGTCCAACACTTTGTGACCCCATGGACTGTAGCCCATGTAGCTTACCTGTCCATGGGATTTTCCAGGCAAGAACACTGGAGTGGGTTGCCATTTCCTTCTCCAGGGGATAAGTGCCTTGCTTATATATCAATAGTAAAATGTCACTTTTAAAATAGAGAACTTCAGGAAATGCCGACAGATAAACACAGCTCGAATTAAGACAAGTGTGAATAATGTAAAACCATACAAACACCCCTAAAAGAGAGTATAAAATTCCATAACCTTCTACACAACACGATCCTGATTCTCATTAATACTTGACATACTTACCAGAGCCCATGGGATAGAGAATTAACAAGTTACAAAAGAAATTTTCAATCATTCAATTATTTTTTGCAGCTGTTTTGATTTTTTTGCACATCACGAGGTGATGCCTGATATAGAGATTTTTGAATGCAGTGAATCACTATCACTAAATCTAAATTCTAGTCACATCCATATAATTCCCTTGAGTTATTGAGGACAAAAGTAAACAAACTACTCCACTGAGTCTGATGAAATATGTGTGCTTGAGACTTTGTCAGTAATTTGACAAGGCATTTTCAGGGAGATTTGAGCTCCTGTGTCCTCATTCAACAGCTTTGTGTCTTTGTAAAGCAAAAATAATACGAGTTATCTGACTATTATCCATACTTTGAGCCATTCTGGCACATAAAATGGAACCTTACTTATCATTTGATGTTTTATGTGTAATGGCATTAAGCAATTGCCATGTTGCCTGATGTTGAGAAGTGACCTGTGATACAACTGACCACCTAAACAGCCAGGTAGACAGCACAGCTGCAGCTGAAAAGACTGCTGTTTCCTAGTTAGCAGATAAAATCAGGGAAATAAGTGGCAGATGACTTTCTGAATTTTTACTTGGTATTAGCAACAAAACCTCTTTTTTCTTTGACTACTGACCCATAAAAATTCTTTAAAAATATAATCATGAAAAAACTTTATTTCTGTCATGTTTCCATTTATTCTCAAATGTGACACAATTCAAATTCTTGGGACATAGACAAAAATCTCTAATAATCAAATTAGCAGTAAAAAAAAAAGTAAGTTTATGCAGACTACCTGATTTATGAATTCTTCAAAAATTGTTTCAACCATACTTTTCGATTGGCTTTTAAGATTATTTCAGGGTCACATTTCCATAGGCGAGTGGCACATGCTTTCTTACAAAATCATGTCTTTAAGACTACAGTAAGCCTTCTAAAATTACATTATACAAACAAATCTGTTGCTTTTTTTACTAAAAGATTAGCAGTAGAAATCAAACTCAACAATGTTGTAGTAATTTAATGTCATGCAGTAGTAGCAATTTTGAATATAAATTGGATGGTGGAGAAGAGGTTTTGTAATTCCAGTATAGCAAATATTTTTGAAAACTCATTCCTATATCAACTTTGGTGCCTGTCTTGACTATTCACCTAGAGGCTATCTTGGTGATTTGGCTGTCTTTAGTAAATGGATAGAGTTAAAACAGGACAACTTTATCTGTGTATTTGAAATGACAGGAAACTTTTACTGTAACTTTAAATAATGGGGCTAGAGTATCGACTCATTATTCTAGGGAACTCTGCTACTTCTAAAAAGGAAGCCTAGGGCACTGATAAAAAGTGAGTCAACTGTGTCTTCCAAAAACAGAAATCTTAAATACCTCTTGTTTCTGTCAACACTTTTTTTTCTCCTCTAGAGTGGCTGAAACAAAATATGCCTAGAACTTTTATTTAGCTACCAGGATTTTAGCAAAACCAAAAGCTTAAAAGATGAACACAAGGTGAGTAGAAGATAGCAACACAGAATTCCAATCGTGATTTTAGAAGCAAAACACAGAATTCAGGGTGAAAAGCAGGCAGATCGTAACACAATATTGACTGGGAGCTTTTTGCAGAAACTAATTTCTATGGCCGGTGACTTGTTATGTAAGTGAATATTGAAACATCTCTGGTGATCACATTCAGGTAACAAAAGATATATTAATATATCTTCTGTCAATAAATTAAATACCTAGAGTCAAAAGTTCTACTTTCTACCATAAACCTTTCAGCTCTGAGCAAGAGCCAAGCCAATCAAGACACAGAGGTGTTTCCAGCAGATAATTTAAAATTTCCCCAAGGTGATACACTGAAAGTATTTCTTTGACATTTATTTAGGGGCGAACCTGACAGTTACAGCAGAGAGAAAGAGGCCTTTGCCTAGCAGGGTTCCAGCATACAAGCCCCACTGGGCAAAAGAGAAGTCCTGCAGGTAACTCAGCTCATCCTTTCTAAAGACATTTGCAGCTACTGGATCCATCGAATGTCAACACAACCCCCACAAGGCCCCCCAACTGAATTGTCTATTACTCTCAAAGCAAATATAAAAGTGCCCCTGAAAAAAATCATGGTAAATTTAATTTTTTTCATCTTTTTTCATAGGTTTTTAGAGTTCCTTGAATTAGAACCATGAGCCACTGTTGAACCCATCCACAAGAAACTAATTAACCATAAGATGCTAGAGTCCTTGTCACAGTGACTCCACTAAGTCCTCATCAGTTGGTAGAGTTTTGCCAAGAAAATGCACTGGTCATAGCAAACACCCTCTTCCAACAACACAAGAGAAGACTCTACACATGGACATCAACAGATGGTCAACACCGAAATCAGATTGATTATATTCGTTGCAGCCAAAGATGGAGAAGCTCTAAACAGTCAGCAAAAACAAGACCAGGAGCTGACTGTGGCTCAGATCATGAACTCCTTATTACCAAATTCAGACTTAAATTGAAGAAAGTAGGGAAAACCACTAGACCATTCAGCTATGACCTAAATCAAATCCCTTATGATTATACAGTGGAAGTGAGAAATAGATTTAAGGGTCTAGATCTGATAGATAGAGTGCCTGATGAACTATGGACTGAGGTTCGTGACATTGTACAGGAGACAGGGAGCAAGAACGTCCCCATGGAAAAGAAATGCAAAAAAGCAAAATGGCTGTCTGGGGAGGCCTTACAAATAGGTGTGAAAAGAAGAGAAGCGAAAAGCAAAGGACAAAAGGAAAGATATGAGCATCTGAATGCAGAGTTCCAAAGAATAGCAAGGAGAGATAAGAAAGCCTTCTTCAGCGATCAATGCAAAGAAATAGAGGAAAACAACAGAATGGGAAAGACTAGAGATCTCGTCAAGAAAATTAGAGATACCAAGGGAACATTTCATGCAAAGATGGGCACAATAAAGGACAGAAATGGTATGGACCTAACAGAAGCAGAATATTAAGAAGAGGTGGCAAGAATACACAGAAGAACTGTACAAAAAAGATCTTCACGACCTAGATAATCACGATGGTGTGATCACTGACCTAGAGCCAGACATCCTGGAATGTGAAGTCAAGTGGGCCTTAGAAAGCATCACTACAAACAAAGCTAGTGGAGGTGATGGAATTCCAGTTGAGCTATTTCAAATCCTGAAAGATGATGGTGTGAAAGTGCTGCACTCAATATGCCAGCAAATTTGGAAAACTCAGCAGTGGCCACAGGACTGGAAAAGGTCAGTTTTCATTTCAATCCCAATGAAAGGCAATGCCAAAGAATGCTCAAACTACCACACAATTGCACTCATCTCACACGCTAGTAAAGTAATGCTCAAAATTTTCCAAGTCAGGCTTCAGCACTACGTGAACTGTGAACTTCCTGATGCTCAAGCTGGTTTTAGAAAAGGCAGAGGAACCAGAGATCAAATTGCCAACATCCGCTGGATCATGGAAAAAGCAAGAGAGTTACAGAAAAACATCTGTTTCTGCTTTATTGACTATGCCAAAGCCTTTGACTGTGTGGATCACAATAAACTGTGGGAAATTCTGAAAGAGATGGGAATACCAGACCACCTGACCTGCCTCTTGAGAAATCTGTATGCAGGTCAGGAAGCAACAGTTAGAACTGGACATGGAACAACAGACTGGTTCCAGATAGGAAAAGGAGTACGTCAAGGCTCTATATTGTCACCCTGCTTATTTAACTTATATGCAGAGTACATCATGAGAAACGCTGGGCTGGAAGAAGCACAAGCTGGAATAAAGATTGCCGGGAGAAATATCAATAACCTCAGATATGTAGATGACACCACCCTTATGGCAGAAAGTGAAGAGGAACTAAAAAGCCTCTTGATGAAAGTGAAAGTGGAGAGTGAAAAAGTTGGCTTAAAGCTCAACATTCAGAAAACTAAGATCATGGCATCCGGTCCCATCACTTCATGGGAAATAGATGGGGAAACAGTGGAAACAGTGGCTGACTTTATTTTTTTGGGCTCCAAAATCACTACAGATGGTGACTGCAGCCATAAAATTAAAAGATGCTTACTCCTTGGAAGGAAAGTTATGATCAACCTAGATAGCATATTCAAAAGCAGAGACATTACTTTGCCAACAAAGGTCCGTCTAGTCAAGGCTATGGTTTTTCCTGTGGTCATATATGGATATGAGTTGGACTGTGAAGAAGGCTGAGTGCCAAAGAATTGATGCTTTTGAACTGTGGTGTTGGAGAAGACTCTTGAGAGTCCCTTGGACTGCAAGGAGATCCAACCAGTCCATTCTGAAGGAGATCAGCCCTGGGATTTCTTTGGAAGGACTGATGCTAAAGCTGAAACTCCAGTACTTTGGCCACCTCATGCGAAGAGTTGACTCACTGGAAAAGACTCTGATGCTGGGAGGGATTGGGGGCAGGAGGAGACGGGGACGGCAGAGGATGAGATGGCTGGATGGCATCACTGACTCGATGGACGTGACTCTGAGTAAACTCCAGGAGTTGGTGATGGACAGGGAGGCCTGGCATGCTGTGATTCATGGGGTCACAAAGAGTCGGATACAACTGAGCGACTGAACTGAACTGAACTGAACTGAATAACAACTCACCATTTCTTGAGACAACATTTCCATATATATACAACTTTAGTAGGGCTTCCCTGCTGGCTCAGATGGCAAAAATCTGCCTGCAATGTGGGAGACCTGGGTTCAGTCCCTGAGTTGGGAAAAGCCCTTGGAGAAGGGAATGGCTACACACTCTGGTATTCTTATCTGGAGAATTCCATGGACAGAGGAGACTGGAAGGCTACAGTCGATAAGGTTGCAAAAAGAGTTGGACATGACTGAGCGACTAACACAATGACAGGACAACTTTAGTACTCATGAAGTTCTTAGCTAAGTTAGACTTTACTCCTTTATGACTTTCAGTTTTGGTTTTCTCTTTGCCCTGTGGAAGTATAGAGAAAAACTGCTCTTCTGGTCATGACCCAGGAGCATTTGAGGGTGGCTGTGGTGCACACTCAGGGCCCTCACACCACCAGGTGCCCCAACTATTCTTCACATAAACAGATTCTGAATCACTCAGTTCAGTTCAGTTCAGTCGCTCAGTTGTGTCCGACTCTTTGCGACCCCATGAATCGCAGCATGCCAGGCTTCCCTGTCTATCATCAACTCCCACAGTTCACTCAGACTCACGTCCATCAAGTCAGTGATGCCATCCAGCCATCTCATCCTCTGTCGTCTCCTTCTCCTCCTGCCCCCAATCCCTCCCAGCATCAGAGTCTTTTCTAATGAGTTAACTCTTCGCATGAGGTGGCCAAAGTACTGGAGTTTCAGCTTCAGCATCATTCCCTCAAAGAAATCCCAGGGCTGATCTCCTTCAGAATGGACTGGTTGGATCTTCTTGCAGTCCAAGGGACTCCCAAGAATCTTCTCCAACACCATAGTTCAAAAGCACTATTCTGGTAATTTTTCTCTAGACATACTTATCATTGTTTTGTTTCTGCTCCATAAAAGAACCTTAAGTCTAAGATTTTCAACTACAGTTGACCTAAAGTCTTTTTTAACTGATGCATATGAGTCAATATTAAAAGGAAAGCACTGAACCACCAAGCCAACCCTCAGGTATATCTAGTGTTTCCTGATCTATTAGATCCGGGATTCTGAGAGCAATGAAGAACAGCAAGTTAATGTATTTTAGCTAATTGTTCTGCCAAGTGAAGCTCACTCAGAAGGAAACTAAATCATTTTTGGAATACCATCAGTTCCATTCAGTTGAGTTCAGTCGCTCAGTTGTGTCCGACTCTTTGCGACCCCATGAATGGCAGCACGCCAGGCCTCCCTGTCCATCACCAAGTCCCGGAGTCCACTCACACTCAAGTCCATGAAGTCAGTGATGCCATCCAGCCATCTTAAAACTGTAATTATTTAACATATATAGAATGATTTAGGCATGAATTTTCAGGAACATATCAATTATAAAAAGCAATCCCCAGCTACTGTCAAAGTACTTTGAACTCCCGTTGACCTAGACATTTAGGAGAGCTCACGAATTGAAGAGTTTATTTATTGATACATTCATTCCAGCAAATATTTATTGAGTGCCTACTATAAGCTAGGCACTGCTCTGGACATTGGCTATACTACAATGCAGAAAGTCATAAGTTCTCTGCCACTGTGGAGCTTATAAAGTTAGACAGAGGATATACAGACAAGTGAAAAGGGACATAGCCAGGCTGCAGTGAAAGACAATAGAATCACCAAGGGTGACCAGAGATTTCTCTGTGGAGACGTCTTCTGAGCAGAGGACATAGTTCAAGGAGATAGATCCAACCTGATGAAGGGAGAAGTACATGCAAAGGAAGTTGGGAAAAGGTTGTCATTTTTGAGAAAGGTCAGTGTAGCCGTGGTAGGGTTGATGACACCAGAGAAGCAAGAAAGTCTTCAAAAGCCACAGCAGGAAGTTGAGCTTGTAATCTAAGTCTAAGGGAAAACCTTTGAAAGGGTAGAGACATCACCTAATTTGTGTTTTTATTTTTTCCCCTTTCAGTCTTATTTAGACACAACTGACATACAGCACTGTATAAGTTTAGGATATACAGCTAACGATTACCACAATAGACTTAGCAAGCGTCTATCATTTCATATAGATACAAAATTAAATAAATAGGAAAAAATTCCTTGTGATGAGAACGCTTAGGATTTACTTTCTTAACAACTTTCATATAACATACAATAGTGCTAATTGTGTTTTTAAATCGTCACTTTGGCAGCTAAGAGGAAAATGAATTAGAAGACGAAAAGAATGAGAAAAATATGCAAATTTTGTATCTGTGAAGGAGGTGAAGAAGTTTATACCCTCCCAGAAACTCACATACCATCTTTGACTACCACATCAATAATAACATTATTTATAGTTAAAAATAATAATTTACTTATTATTTAATAATAATACTATTTATGGAGAACTTACTGTGTGCTAGAGTATACAGAGCATGTATGAGCACTGCGTATAAATCATTCTTTTTGATACACACAAACAAACCCTTGTTGTTCAGTCACCCAGTCGTGTCCGACTCCTTGTGACCCCATGGACTGCAGCACCCCAGGCCTCTCTGTCCCTCACCATCTCCCAAAGTTTGCCCAAGTTCATGTCCATTGCATCAGTGATGCCATACAGTCATCTCATCCTCTGATGCTCTCGTCGCCTTCTGCCGTCAACCTTTCCCAGCATCAGGGACAGAGGAGTTTGGAGTGCTATACAGTCCGTGGGGTTGCAAAGAGTCAGACACAACTAGAGCGACTTAGCCTCTTGGGTAGGAACCATGAACATCTTCACCGTATCATTTGAATATGGTATACGAGCTGCCAAAATAAACAGTAAATAAGAATTATTTCCTTTCTACAGATGTAAAAATATCTGCTAAGAACCGAGAGGCAAATCAACACTCCAGAGGAAAAAATCAATAGCAAACATCCCATTTTTTAATGTTAATAATTTATTTCATGAGTAACGTCCCTCTGCAAAGTACTAGAAGGTGTAAGTGGGGTAATGAAGATTAGCAGGATCTCCTGGGTGTCTTCTAAAAACAAAGCCAAGGCTGCACCTTTCAGGCCATTAACCCTGCTTCAGCTTTGTAAAGTCATAGGCCTATTATTTCAACTCTTTAGGAAAGGGTGATGGTTATATATCAAAAGCATGTGGCTGCAATGGCTGCTTCCTCTTCCAAACACAGAGACTTAAAGTGTGTCAAAAGTCATCCAGAAACAGCTGTCATTCTCCTGGCCTAGGAACTGCTCATTTCTCTCTACCAACTTTCTGATATTTTTAAGCTATTCCTTCTAAGCCACATAATATTAGGGCTACCTAAATCATTTATCAGCCAAATCTCTATACCTTGAGATATATTTTATTGAATCAATATAACTGTGGATTATCCTGTGTTATAAGATATCCTTTAATTATCCTGTATTATAGTCCCTGATACACACATTTATTCTTTAGTAAATGAAACTATTAATGAAACTGTTCAATTAAACTGTTAAGTTTAATTGTTATATAGTAAGTTCATTGCTATATAATACAGTTGAGTATAGTTGAGATCTTAAAGGGACAGGTTAAAAAATATACTACTTACATATCACAGTAGATCTTTTTAAACTTAATTCTAAATATTATTAAGTATCTCTTTTCTCTAGGATAGCATAAAAGCAATTTTCTATTCTTTGAATCCCTGGAGAAGGGAATGGCTACCCACTCTGGTATTCTTGCCTGGAGAATCCTATGGACAGAAAAGCCTCACAGAGTCCACGGGGCTGCAAAGAGTCAGACATGACTGAGTGACTGAGCACACGTTATTTGAATAGTAGAGAAAATCAGTAAAATAAATGATTCAAAAAATAGTAAAATATAAGAAAAATATTTGATATATAATAGTATAAGAATTATTTTGTATGTTTTACCTTTCTGAACTGATTTTTGTTTATTACATTTAGCTTGCAGATCTCATGCACACTGGTCTGAAAGTACAATTAGAAAAGTAAATATAATACAATAATAAGTGTTATAAAAAGTAGGATAAGTCCCCAAAAGATACCTGAAAATTGACTATAAATTATTATCCATAATAACAGAGAAAATAGAAAACTCTCATATGAGAGTATTTCTCAGGATGAACTAGGTCAGGAGAAAAACAAATTTTACCTAAAAGTGCCCTGCAGACTCTGAGCTGCTTAACTAGAATATTACAACTGATTTAGATGAGAGTAGAGATTGAATTATCATAAAAAGATGATCAAAATGAGCTTAAGAGTCTCCTGGAGGCTGAATGTACTCTCTTTCTTTATTTACATACTCATGAGTCCATAGAGAAATTAAAGCAAAGAGATATAAGTGAAATTGTTGAAATTATGGAGAAACAGAATCCAACTCCAGCAGCCTTGAGTATTCTACCTAATTTTCTTTCCATTCATACGATATCTTACATTTTTTCTGCAATCCTTCAATATCGAGCATATAGTAGAAATACTCTGTGTTCTCAGTGTCATCATACTGCCTCTTCTTTTTGATCCACTGAGAGCTATTGCTGACTTCTACAGAGCTCTTCATAAAAGCCTCACACTGTCATTTAATCCTCACGTGAACTTTGTAAAGCACGATGATTATCTACATTTTACAGACAAGTAGGCTCAGACACACAACTTATAGCCTGTGTGTCGAATAAGTTCAGTTCAGTTCAGTTCAGTCACGCAGTCGTGTCCGACTCTTTGCGACCCCATGAATCACAGCACGCCAGGCCTCCCTGTCCATCATCAACTCCCAGAGTTCACCCAAACTCATGTCCATCAAGTCAGTGATGCCATCCAGCCATCTCATCCTCTGTCGTCCCCTTCTCCTCCTGCCCCCAATCCCTCCCAGCATCAGAGTCTTTTCCAATGAGTCAACTCTTCACATGAGGTGGCCAAAGTATTGGAGTTTCAGCTTTAGCATCAGTCCTTCCAAAGAACACCCAGGACTGATCTCCTTCAGAATGGACTGGTTGGATCTCCTTGCAGTCCAAGGGACTCTCAAGAGTCTTCTCCAACACCACAGTTCAAAATCATCAATTCTTTGGCGCTCAGCTTTCTTCACAGTCCAACTCTCACATCCATACATGACCACTGGAAAAACCATAGCCATGGTGGCCCCCAAAAGACATGGCCAGGTCTTAACCTTGGCAATCTATGAATATGGCCTTATTTGGGAAAAAAGGGCCTTTGTGGATGTAAAAACCTGGCGATGATGAGATTATCTTGGCTTATCTGCATGCGTAAGCCCTAAGTCCAGTGACAAGTGTCTTCAAAAGGCAAACACAGATACACAGAGAAGGCGGCAATGCGAAGATGGAGGCAGAGACTGGAGTGACATGGCCACAAGTCAAGAATGCTTGAAACCACTGGAAACCAGCAAAGAAAGGAAATGCATTCTCTGCCTGGAACCCCCAGAGGGAGCACAGCCCAAACAGATTTTGGACTTCTAGCTTCTAGAACTGTGAGAGAATAAATTTCTGTTTAAGCCACCCAGCCTGTAGTAATTTGTTACAGTCACCCTAGGAAATTAAAGTAACCACCACCACATCATAATTCCACTGTTCTAGGAACATAACTTTCATGCATTGGAGAAGGAAATGGCAACCCAGTCCAGTGTTCTTGCCTGGAGAATCCCAGGGACGGGGGAGGCTGGTGGGCTGCCGTCTCTGGGGTTGCACAGAGTCGGACACGATTGAAGCGACTTAGCAGCAGCAGGAACATAACAGATAGTTCTCTGCCACTATTCCACAGTTTGACTCATAAGAAAGACCTAACAGAGTTTCTCTATTATGCAAACATTCTCTGCAAATGAGTCTGTCAAGGAAACATTTTTCCGAAAACTGTGTCTGTTAACAGTGCTTGCATACTTACTTCTACAATTTAGAATCTATTGTTTCTTCTCTACTTGGTTTTTATTTTATGGTAATGTAGGCTTTTTCCAGTTAAAATAATAAATACCTTTGTTATACTCAAAACATTCTTTATACATTAAATTGGTACAAATAACATAAAGTCTATTTGAATTTAAAAATACAATTCATTCTCTCATTACTACCCTGACAAGTTACTAACATTTTAATTCAGAAAATAATTGATGTTATATAAGATTATTTACTTAACAATGCTTTGAAATTTAAAAAGCTGTATACTATTTCAAATATTCCATAACATATTGATTTACTTTTATAGAAAATTATTTAATATAATTGGAGAAGGCAATGGCACCCTATTCCAGTACTCTTGCCTGGAAAATCCCATGGACAGAGGAGCCTGGTAGGCTGCAGTCCATTGAAATTACACTATTTCAATATAATATTGAAATTACATTATTTCAAAAATGGGGAACATAGTCAAAGGTATAAACTTCTAGTTATAAAATAAATAAGTCATGGGGATGTAATGTAAGCAAGGAGACTATGGTTAATAATACCACATTGCATGTCTGAAAGTTGTTAAGAGAAAAGATCTTAAAAGTTCTCATCAGAAAAAAAAAAAGCTATTAACTATGTGTAGTGGTGGATGTTAACTAGACTTACTGCTGTGATCACTTTAGAACATACACGTATATTGCTTCTGGTGGTACACCCAGAACTAATGTTACATGTCCATATATTTCCATTAAAAAAAAAATGAGCTTACAAAACGTCTAACTCACATGTTCTCCTGCAGGGCCCTCAAAAGAAAATTATTTCTAGTCCTATTTGATATCATGCTGGACAGCCTCTGTCGCTCTGCTCCTATCCTTTGTCCTCCTCCTCAAACTGCTGTGGGTTCAAGTGTTGACCATAAGAATCACCAGTGTCTTACCCAGACCTGATTTAAATGAGATTTGGAACTTCTGAGCTGATGATATTGGGATGAGATTTTGGATCTCATCTATTGTGCTCACATCAATTACTTGCCCTTGCCCAGTGGTTGTGGGCAAGTTCAATTGGTGTGAGGCCCCAGAAGACAAGAAGGCAGGAGGAGAGTGAGGTCAGGGCATTCATGCCCACTTCTGTCTCCCTGCAAGAACAACTGGCTGGCAGTGTCCATGCTCCTTGGTCTTAAGTGACAGCATTTGACTTACTGGGAGACCCCTTGCCCACAGCCCTCTCCAGGTCTGTCTGCTCTTTGACCCTCCCTTGTTCTCTTAATCTTGCCCACACCTCCAAAATTCCTCTCTTTGCCATCACGCTTTGAGTGTGCTGTCTTCTGCTGGAAGACCAAAACACTTTCTGACTACTACGACTGATGGCCTCCATCCACCAGCCTGAATAATTTCTTGCCATAAATAAAATTATCCCAGATTTTCCAAAAATGTCTACTTCAAAAGAATTACCACTGGCTATGACTGGTGTGGGATTTTTTTTTCCCTCCTTTAACAACAATCAAAACAAAAGGTGGTAGCTTGAGATGACTCTCAGACACTCCTGCTGCCACTGACTCTTATCACTAAATGCTTTTGGTTCCAAAATACCTGTCAGCACCATCCCTGATGCACTTGGGAAAGGCCAGGCTGCAGCCAAAAAGCATGATATGTTGATAGCAACCGAGGCGATGGAGGTACGTGAAGAATTTGAGGAACTTCTCCATTTCCATGCTTTTGACAATGGAGAGGGGAGATGTCAGCGTGGTGTAGTAGGGCAATATCTGACACTGGCTGTGGGTGATGTTCATGCAGGCACCTGGGAAGGTGAGAAAATTACATTTAGGAGAAGACACATAAGAATTATATATTTATAAACTCATTTGATATGATAGACTAATGTGTTCATACCATAAAATAAATCTGCAAGTCAGAATAATTATGGATGTACAATAAGACACAAACATACATAGCAGCACTATTTATAATTGTCAAGATATGAAAGCTACCTAAGTGTCCATCAATATGAATGGATA
Organism: Bos mutus; assembly: GCF_027580195.1. NCBI lineage: Eukaryota > Metazoa > Chordata > Mammalia > Artiodactyla > Bovidae > Bos > Bos mutus. Next base: position 66,432,477 of record NC_091622.1, read on the forward strand.
AAGATGTAATGTGTGTGTGTATATATGTATACATATGTGTGTGTGTATGTATATATATAATTGAAATCTACTAAATCATCAAAAAGAAAAATTTGAAATTTTGCCATTTGTAACAACATGGATGGATTTGGAGGGTACTGTGCAACCTAGGTAGCATATTCAAAAGCAGAGACATTACTTTGCCAACAAAGGTCCATCTAGTCAAGGCTATGGTTTTTCCTGTGGTCATGTATGGATGTGAGAGTTGGACTGTGAAGAAGGCTGAGTGCTGAAGAATTGATGTTTTTGAACTGTGGTGTTGGAGAAGACTCTTGAGAGTTCCCTGGACTGCAAGGAGATCCAACCAGTCCATTCTGAAGGAGATCAGCCCTGGGATTTCTTTGGAAGGAATGATGCTAAAGCTGAAACTCCAATACTTTGGCCACCTCATGCGAAGAGTTGACTCATTGGAAAAGACTCTGATGCTGGGAGGGATTGGGGGCAGGAGGAGAAGGGGACGACAGAGGATGAGATGGCTGGATGGCATCACTGACTTGATGGACATGAGTCTGAGTGAACTCCGGGAGTTGGTGATGGACAGGGAGGCCTGGCATGCTGCGATTCATGGGGTCGCAAAGAGTCAGACACGACTGAGCGACTGAACTAAACTGAACTGAACTGTGGTAAGTGAAATAAGTCAGAGAAAAACAAATGCTATATGATATTATGACATGTGGAATCTAAAAAAATACAACAAACTAGTGAATATAACCAAAAAGAAGCAGACTTACAGACACAGAGAACAAACTAATGGTTACCAGTAGGAATGGAGTGGAATACAGGGGTAAGGGAGTGGAAGGTACAACCTACTAGGTGTAAGATAGGCTACAGAATATACTGTATACACAGGGAATATAGCCAATAGTTTGCAGTAACTACAAATGGAGTGTACTCTTTAAATATTGTGTAACAAATTTTTCAGAAAAGAAAGCGAAAAGAAGTATGTTTGTGATCACAAAATCAAGCTGCTAATATTCACAGAGGGATAACATCTGTGTACTGGGAAAATGTGTGGAGAAAACACTCTCACCTAGCCAGAGGGCAATCACTATTCTAGATCACAGCTGGGCTGGGCAATATGTATCAAAAAAATATGTATTTAAAAAATGCATATCCTTTGACACTGTAGTATTTCTAAAAATTTATCATAAAAAAAAATCACAGTTGTGCACATGGATTTATCTACAGGGATCTTCATCTCTGTACAGTTTATACTTTTTAAAAGATAGCAATCACCTAAACATTCAACAAAGGAAACTGGTTTAAAATATTATGGAACAAACAACAGAATACTCAGTTACATGAAAGATGCTTTAGAAGACTATTAATCACATAGAATGATGTCTATAATAAATAAAAGTTACTAATCACAAACTAATTGTTATACCATGATCCTGTTTCTTAAAATAGATGATTATCAAGAGTTTCCAGTCCTGCCCATGTCAACAGTTCAGGGTCAGCTCAGAGACTCTGACCTTATTTTCCTCCAAATTGTGATCCTGAGAAGGATCACTTTCATGGCTTTTTCTTCTCCTTCAGGCTATAAATTTGCACGATTGGCCAAAAAATGGAGGCACATTTTTTTGGACTTCATCAAACTCATAATGCAAAATGGGAAATAAATGAATCAGAAAGGAAGAAAAACCCAAACTAAAATATGTAGACAGAACACAAATAGGCATAAACATGCATTCAGCTTCACATGAGTGCCGAGGTGGGAATTCTGGGCAAGTTTCACAAATATGACACTGAAGTCTTTCAGGAGGGAAGTTAAAACGCATTGGTGTGGGAGAGCATTACAAGCCAAAAGGAGGTACAGACAGTGGACTTCAAAATGACACAATTCTATGTATTGTGCTACAAGCAGAAAAGCTTGCTTACAAGAGGTAAGAGTAAATTTATGCCCATCCAAAATATGAAACAATTCATGAAAAATTCAGTATCAAGAAAACCGATTACAAATAAAGTTTGTGTCAGGCACCAAAATAAGTGCTCAGATCTCCTCGTTCAGAATGATCTCATTTCTACAACCCAGGAAAGTGATATCATTTCTGTATTATACACAAAGCCAATTTTGGAAAATCTAAGATATCTGTTGAGGAGAACACAGCTATTATGTGGAAATTCTAGATCTTCAAATTTATGTTTTCTGAATAACTTCCATTTGGAGCTACCTTAAGCTAACACAAAGAGGGTTATAATGTTAAAAACAGTTTTTAAAGAAGGTAATTCCTAATGGCCTATGAAAGAAAGAGGCCAAAAAGCATATAATGATATACCACAAGATCTATATTTATATTCATAGATAATATCACATGTTATCCTTCATTTTACATTATTTTCTTTAGGAGTCATCAGCTTTAGGGTTTATACACTTGATGATAAACCATATTGGATGAGATCATCAAAAGGCTCATTTATGCCACCAAGGCAAAGAAAACACAGAATACTGAGTGATCATTTTAAAAATACAAGATAATGAGGAAAATCATACTTTGGTTGGCTCTATTATGTTCATGACAGTGTGAGCTGTACAAAAGAAAAAAAAAAAGATTTTCTAGTAGCAATGATAGATAATAGCCTGAAACCTTAACATATGTCTCAAAATAATTGGTATGGACAAAAATAATCATGTTTTATACTTATATAATGGTTTTATAAAGTTTTCCAAAGCAATCCTATTAGGATTATAATCTCTCATTATAAATGAAGGAACTAAGGCCCTCATAGATATGTAGGTAGATGGAAATGTGATAGATGGATGGACAGGATAGATAGACAAATAGGTAGCTAGGGAGATAGACATAAAGTGATTTGCAGGACACTCAGTAAGTAACTAAAGAGCCTCTTGAGGGTAAAAGAGAGTGAAAAAGGTGGCTTAAAACTCAACATTCAAAAAATGAGTATCATGGCATCCAGTCCCATCACTTCATGGCAAATAGAAGGGGAAAAAGTGGAAGCAGTGACAGATCTTCTTTTCTTGGGCTCCAAAATTACTGTGGATGGTGACTGAAGCCATGAAATCAAAAGGCGCTTGCTTCTTGGAAAGAAAGCTATGACAAACCTAGACAGCATATTAAAAAGCAAAGATATCACTTTGCCAACAAATGTCTGTCTAGTCAAAGCTATGGTTTTTCCAGTAGTCATGTATGGATGTGAGAGTTGGATCATAAAGAAAGCTGAGTGCCAAAGAATTGATACTTTTGAACTGTGGTGTTGGATAAGACTCCAGAGAGTCCCTTGGACTGCAAGGAGATCAAACCAGTTAATCCTAAAGGAAATCAATCCTGAATACTCATTGGAAGAACTGATCCCGAAGCTGAAGCTCCTTACTTTGGTCACCTGATACAGAGTCAACTCATTGGGAAAGACTCTGATGCTGGGAAAGATTGAGGACAGGAGGAGAAGTGGGTAACAGAGGATGAGATGGTTGGGTGGCATCACTGACTCAATGTATGTGAATTTGAGCAAACTCCGGGAGATATTGGAGGATAGGGAAGCCTGGCATGCTGTAGGTCCATGGGGTCACTAAGAGTCTGACACACCTTAGTAACTGAACAACAACACTCAGTAACAGAGGTGGGACAGATACACAGGTGCTCCATCTCTCAGGCCAGCATTCATCCCTCTATACCACAACTGTCAGTAACACAGCAAATGCCAAAGGAATTCAAAAGAGCAAGAACTCAATGTAGTGTGAATGACTAGGGAAGACTTAACGAAGAACAACTTGATTTGCTGATCAAAAGATATCTGACAAACGATAAAAACAGGGTACGTACTAACGGTAGGGAAAAAATTACTACAAACACAGAATCATAATTGCACGTGACACAATGACTAAAAACTTGAATCTGGGCAGAAAAGCACTCAACTGAGAATTTGCTAATAGCCAAAAAATATAAAAGGGAATTACTTTTTAAGACTCTTGATTTCAAGCCTTTTATATTCAAAAAATTGTATAAATTTCCTATCACCCCTTCTGCCTCAGTGTTCATGTCAAATGTTCTTTTTTCCCCAGAATGTTCTTGCCTTTGAAACATGTAATTCTAGTCTTGAATTTGTGCACATTCTCATGAGGGGCAAATGATTTTGCATAAGCCAGCTACATAATAGGCACCATGCAGAGCCATTTCTCTGAGGGAAAAGGAAGGGCACTTTTGGAAATGGATTCATTTATTGTTGCTGCTTTTCTAACTTGATTTTCATAAGGTAGAGAAAAGAGGGGAATGTTTGTTTTTCTTCCCTGGGCATTTACTACTGACTCCAATAGAAATTAGAAGGCAAGGTTGTTGCTGTGTAAGAATAGATAAAATGATACAATAGATATAATTAACCATAGTGTTCCTATAAACATTATTATTCAATTAAATGTGTCTTTTAAATAATAGTTACTTTAAGTTGGGGAACTTGAGGAGGAAAACTTAGAAACAGATTTTAAGAGCAAAATTACTTCTTGATGCAATGTATTTCTGGTCAACCAGAAATATTTATTGTAATTAGTTCCTAAATTCTAAAACAGCATTGCCAATAAGGCATGATTTAATAACAAGTCACCAAAGTATCTGCTGATTAAAACACAGGTCCCAATTTCAGGGAAAAATTAAATATGAAAAATAAAATGCTGCTTGTATTGAAGAAGATATTGATTTTTTTTGTTTTCTTAATCTGACTCAATAGTTTCTAGATAAAACTGGGGCTTTCTCAACTCATATCACATTGCTAAAACTTCTAGATACTGGAATGAGGGAAGAGAGATGGGTCTGTTTTAAGAGTTTTCCTTATGCTCATTTGGGAATTAGGATAAATTCTGTATTGTCTACTTTTGGGATTAGGTAATGTGGAGCTAGAAATTCTTACTTATATGATTATTTTTAATGCAAAATTAACTTCAGAAAATTCTTGCACAGAATTTAACAATGGGTTCTTTTTAAAAATCCCTGAAGACCAAATAAAGATCATTTTTAAATAAAAGCAAAATAGTATCTAAACCATGATTATCACATAATAGTGCTATTTGACAGGAAAAATCTTCTTAAATTAAAAATAATAAAATGTCAACTTTCTAAAGTACTTTGCTATCTTTTCTGGACAAAAGATAACCTTTTGTAGACATGAGCTAACAAGAAACCGCAGTAACCTTTCTGACTTCCTATGTATGATTTCACATTTAATTGAAGGGCTACTTATAAGGATTCCATTGTATCAGAAGGGAATATTTTATCAGAGTTTGGGTTGGTTTGCCCTAACTTACTGACTTATTTTAACTCATGAATTTTCTTCACAAGACTTCCTTGTGGATGCTTCAACATTTGTTTGTCTGACTTTCAGATCTTGAGAATTTGACAAGACTGTAAAGGCAAGTTCTCTATACACAGCCCGCTATAGTGATTTGGGAAGAAAGTCATGGCAGCACTGGCCCTCTTCACATGTTTTCCTTTATCATTCCTTTCATGCAGTCTGTCATTAATTTTGTTGCTGTTTTCCCAGACGATAACTCTTATTCCTACCTCTGTAGTTTAAATTCTAGCTTTCTATGGTTGCATATGCCACTTTTATCTGCATATTTTTATCTCCACTATTTACTGAAAAACTGTAGCATTGTTCTCTGCCCTTTCATGTACTTTACCCTCCTTGCAAGTAACTCTGTTTCACAGCTGAGGAAACAAGGTTTGAGTAATTTCCCCATAAGATTCACATCACTAAACCTAAACATCCATCAACAGAAGAATGGATAAAGATGTAGCAATGTATACAGTGGAATATTACTCAGCTATAAAAAGAATGGAGCTTCCCTGGTGGCTCAGATGGTAAAGAATCTGCCTGCAGTGCAGGAGACCCAGGTTTGATCCCTGGGTCAAGAAGATCCCCTGGAGAAGGGAATGGCTACCCACTCTTATATTCTTGTCTGGAGAATCTGATGGTCAGAGGAGCCTGGCGGGATACAGTCCATGGAGTTGCAAAGAGTCTGACATGAATGAGCAACTAACTAAATAAAAAAGAATAATGCCATCTGCTGCAATATGGATGGACCTAAAGATTATCATACTAAGCGAAGTACATCAAACAGAGAAAGATAAATATTATATGATGTCACTTATATGCAGGATCTAAAGAAATGATACAAATATTTACAAAACAGAAATAGACTCACATAGAAAAAACTTACAGTCACCAAAGGGGAAAGCAGGGGGAGGAACAAATTAGGATTGGGGGATTAACATATACACACTACTATATATAAAATAAATAAATAAGAAGGACCACCTATATGGCACAGGGAACTACATTCAATATCTTATAATAACCTATAATGGGAGAGAATCTGAAAAAAATATATATATACATACACACATATAACTGAATCACTTGCTATATATCTGAACCTAATACAACACTGTAAATAAACTATTCTTCAATAAACAAGTTTAAGTTTAAAAAAATTAAAGATTCACACAGCTAATAAATGACAAAGCTAAAATTCAACTCAAATCATCCTAACCAAGTCCAAGTCTCTTTCCATCAACAGCTGTGCCCATAATCCAAACATTAAAATTGATATTTCCTCCCCGGAATTTCTACCACATTGGTTGGGGCCCCATGAGTTCCATGGAGGCTGGTGGGCTCTTTTTCACTACCCATTCAACAAATATTTATTGACTCCTTATCTGTGTCAGGAGAAGGCAATGGCACCCCACTCCAGTACTCTTGCCTGGAAAATCCCATGGACTGAGGAGCCTGGTGGGCTGCAGTCCATGGGGTTGCTAAGAGTCGGACACGACTGAGCAACTTCACTTTCACTTTTCACTTCCATGCATTGGAGAAGGAAATGGCAACCTACTCCAGTATTCTTGCCTAGAGAATCCCAGGGACGGGGGAGCCTGGTGGGCTGCCGTCTATGGGGTCGCACAGAGTCGTACACGACTGAAGTGACTTAGTAGTAGTAGTAGTATCTGTGTCAGGCACTGCTTGAGGAGCAGAGCAAATGTGCATGTGTGTGTGCTTAGTCACTCAGTCGTGTCTGACTCTGACACCATGGGCTGTAGCCTGCCAAGCGCTTCTGTCTATGGGACTCTCCAGGCAAAAATACTGCAGTGGGTAGCCATTCCCTTCTCCAGGGGATCTTCCCAACCCAGGGATTGGACCCAAGTCTCCTTCACTGCAGGCAGATTCTTTATCATCTGAACCACTAGGGTAGCTTACAGAGCAAATGACATGATGCGAAACAAAATCCCTGCCCTTATGGAGCTTTTAGTCTAGTCAGGGGAGACAGACAACAGACACTTTACTGTCTGGCATTGATACACACAGTCATAGTACTAATACTCAGCAAGAACCAAAGCAGTAGATCTGCCTTAATGGAGAGACTAATACTACAATAAATCCTTACTTATTAGGATGGGACAAAGGAAAGTTAGTTTTGAAAGTGAACTCCTTTCTTAAGAAATATACCAGAATCAAATATTCAGGCAGCACAAATATGTTTTCTCAAATTCAAATGTCAGTCTTTTGATTTTCAATAATTTATATTCAGGCTCATTGAAGACAAGCTTGCCTGTCTTCATTGTTCTTATTATAATATTTAAGTTATCATTTCATATTTATAAGAGATTTGTAGCCATCAGATAAAAGTATCAAAGGAAAGCAGTTCCCTTCTCTCCACTAGATTAATCATAGCAGCTCAGTTTTTCTGTGGGGTAAGAAGCCACAGAAAAGGCTTGCTTCGGAGAACCATCCTTCTGGGGGGGTTCCAGCAAAGTTCCCATAAGCACACCATTGAATTACTCCTGGGCCTCTCTATAACATTATCTTAATTTGTTGTCCTTACAACAATTGGACTAACTGATAAGATATTGTTTATTTGTGTTTGTTCTCAGCATCCTTCCACATCTATGGAGAGACTTCGTCTTGTGACTAGAAATCACTGGATACCAAACAGTATACACGCAGTTCAGTTCAGTCCCTTAGTCGTGTCCGACTCTTTAAGACCACATGAACTGTAGCACGCCAGGCCTTCCTATCCATCACCAACCTCCAGATTCCACCCAAACCCATGTCCATTGTGTCAGTGATGCCATCCATCCATCTCATCCTCTGTTGTCCCCTTCTCCTCCTGCCCTCAATCTTTCCCAGCATCAGGGTCTTTTCAAATGAGTCAGCACTTTGCATCAGGTGGCCAAAGTATTGGAGTTTCAGCTTCAGCATCAGTCCTTCCAATGAACACCCAGGACTGGTCTCCTTTAGGATGGACTGGTTGGATCTCCTTGCAGTCCAAGGGACTCTCAAGAGTCTTCTCCAACACCACAGCAAAAGCATCAATTTTTCGGCACTCAGCTTTCTTTATAGTCCAACTCTCACATCCATCCATGACTACTGGAAAAACCATAGCCTTGACTAGACAGACCTTTGTTGACAAAGTAATGTCTCTGCTTTTTAATACACTGTCTAGGTTGGTCATAACTTTCCTTCCAAGAAGTAAGCATCTTTTAATTTCATGGCTGCAATCACCATCTACAGTGATTTTGGAGCACCCCAAAATGAAGTCAGCTACTGTTTCCACTGTTTCCCCATCTATTTGCCATAAAGTGATGGGACCGGATACCATGATCTTAGTTTTCTGAACGTTGAGCTTTAAGCCAACTTTTTCACTCTCCTCTTTCACTTTCATCAAGATGTTCTTTAGTTCTTCTTCACCTTCTGCCATAAGGGTGGTGTCATCTGCATACACCCAGTAGATATTCACTAACCGAATGAGACTAAATGGAACAATGTCTTCACTACAAGGTTTCTTACTGAACAAGATGGAAACATCTTGATGGAACATGTCTTGTTCAGACATGAGAAAGCAAATTTATATAAGACTCTAGGGCACTAATGATGATGGCTAATCTTTCTACAGATGTTTTTAACAATCTGTTCCCTAGATTTATCACGGCACAGGGAACCATCCCATTCAGTTCCCTCCACCAGGTTGATTCATACCTTGGGCTCCACTAGTGCAGCAGCTAAAAGTAAAAGAGTAAGAATTACCCTTCTATCCTGTAAAAGGCAAATGTCCCATTATCCTTAAGCATACTGAATTGTATTAAGAGCAGAGATCTTACCATAGTAGAGAGAAAAAAAATGAAGGTGTGCTTCTTACAAGCAGAAAAGGCTGGAGAAAGATCAACAGATGAGCAGCTATACACCAGAGCTACAAACAACTCTGAGAAAAGTGAGGGTAAAAATGATGACTGTAGCCGACAAGACTAGGTGCACACTCGGTAAGCTCTCAGAGTTAAGTGAAAGTCAGCTACTCCAAGACGGAGAAGCAGAAGCCAGAATCTACCTTGAGCCTCAGTCCCACCCACAAGGGCAGGGGTGGGGTGACCTTGGGGAAACTACCTAACATCTTTAAAGCCTCAGTACCACCCACAAGGCTGGGGGTGCTGGTAACCTTGGGGAAATTACTTAACATCTTTAAAATGTCCTAATCTTTAAAGCAGAAATAATAATGTGAATCAGAGGGTTGTGAGGATCAAATCTGTCAACAGAGATAAAGAGCTTAAGACAGAGCCTTCATGCTGCTGAGGTTAAACTGATATTTCAACAGCACTGGTACCTTTAGCAAGAAGAAATATAACCATTCAAACAGAGGCTAGGATGAGGTAACTTCACTCTGCAGTAAAAGCCTAAGCAAACTATAAGTAAGTATTCAAGTTCTCCTTTAACAAAAAATATATATATTAGTGTACATGTCAATTCCAACCTCCTTAACTATCTCTTCCCCCAATTCTACCCCCCCACCTCCCTGCAACCATAAGTTCATTCTCTAAGTCTGTGAGTCTATTTCTGTTGTGTAAATACATTCATTTGTTTATCATTTCTTTTTAGATTCCGTATATGAGGGACGTCATATTTCTGCTTTTCTGTCTGGCTGACTTCACTCAGCATGACAATCTCTGGGTCCATCCGTGTTGCTGCAAATGGCATTATTTCATCCTTTTTAATGATGTGTTCCCTGGTACGTCAGATGGTAAACAAATCTGCCTGCAATGCAAAAGACCCAGGTTTGATCCCTGAGTCAGGAAGATACCCTGAGGAAGGGAATGGCAACCCACTCCAGTATTCTTGCCTGGAGAATTCCATGGAGAGAGGAGCCTGGCAGGCTACAATACAAGGGGTCATAAAGAGTCGGAATGACTGAGTAACACTTCACTTTCACACTCTGCTATATTTAAAATGGATAAAACCAACAAGTTCCTACGGTATAGAATAGGCAACTCTGCTTAATGTTATGTGGCAGCCTGGATGGGAGCTTAAGGAGGAGTTTGGGGGAGAATGGATACATGTATCAGTAAGGCTGAGAAATCTGTATGCAGACCAAGAAGCAACAGTTAGAACTGGACATGGAACAACAGACTGGTTCCAAATCAGGAAAGGAGTACGTCAAGGCTATATATTGGCACCCTGCTTATTTAACTTCTCTGCAGAGTACATCACGCAAAATGCTGGGCTGGATGAAGCACAAGCTGGAATCAAGATTGCCAGGAGAAATATCAATAACCTCAGATACGTAGATGACATCACCCTTATGGCAGAAAGTGAAGGGGAGCTAAAGAGCCTCTTGATGAAAGTCAAAGAGGAGAATGAAAAAGTTGGCTTAAAACTCAACATTCAAAAAACTAAGATCATGGAATCTGGTCCCACCACTTCATGGCAAAAAGATAGGGAAACAATGGAAACAGTGACAGACTTTATGTTTTGGGGCTCCAAGATCACTGCAGATGGTGACTGAAGCCATGAAATTAAGACACTTGCTCTTTTGAAGAAAAGCTATGACCAACCTAGACAGCATATTAAAAAGCAGCGACATTACTTGGCTGGTAAATGTCCATCTAGTCAAAGCTATGGTTTTTCCAGTAGTCATGTATGGATGTGAGAGTTGGACTATAAAGAAAGCTGAGTGCCGAGGAATTGATGCTTTTGAACTGTGGTGTTGGAGAAGACTCTTGAGAGTCCCTTGGACTGCAAGGAGATCCAACCAGTCCATTCTAAAGGAGACCAGTCCTGGGTGTTCATTGGAAGGACTGATACTAAAGCTGAAACTCCAATACTTTGGCCACCTCATGAGAAGAGTTGACTCACTGGAAAAGACTCTGATGCTGGGAGGGATTGGGGGCAGGAGGAGAATGGGACGACAGAGGATGAGATGGCTGGATGGCATCACTGACTCTATGCACATGAGTTTGAGTAAACTCTGGGAGTTGGTGATGGACAGGGAGGCCTGGCCTGCTGCGATTCATGGGGTCACAAAGAGTTGGACACAACTGAGCGACTGAACTGAACTGATACAATATATACAATAAACTATAAGTGTTTGCTATTATGATCTCATTTGTGACTCACAAAATTGGTTTTGCTTACCTGCAAAATAAAACAATGCTAAGTGTTATATAAAAAATACTCCTTGCTTAAAAACCTTAGTTATTCATTAAGAAAACATTTATTAAGTCTCTGTTAAGCTTGGGGCTGTGAATTTAAAAATAAGAACTTGAAATTAGACCACATTTTATTTATTTAGCCAAACTTTTCTTCAATACATATGAAAATTATTTGTTTTCTAATACCAAGAATAGTACATATAGATTCTATAATAACGAGAGTATAAGAAATTATTTAGTGACACATCATGTTCACTGAGGTCAGGGTTTAGTGTAAACTCATTGCCTCACTTGTGGTTAGTTTTAAACTTTGTTGTTCACAAAGGCAATGAGATCTCAGTGAATCCCCCAGCCTTGTTTAGTTTTACTGGGTATCTTATTTCAGGTTTAGTGGCAGTCATAACTTAAGTAACAGAAGAATAAATGACAGGGCAGACCTGCATACTAAAGTTTGGATTATACCAGCTAGGTATTGTGATTCTTAATAGATTTATGAAATGTTTGCTCAGATAACCATTTTTAATCTGTAATTCTCTAAACTGAAAATCTGTAAAAAGTCAACCTCAAGTTGAGCTGATATTTACCCTTCTTGTTCTATGAATTTACAAAGGAAGATTTTACAGAGAATAAGACGGTAAGGCAGCTTGTCCTACATGCTCAAAAGGAAATATTTAAAATAAAATTTCTAGTACTATTATTGGAATGCATATAACATACTATTTCTTATTAATAACTATACCTTTTATCTTATTATAAGGAAGTGCAATATTAGAAAGTAAAGTAAAACATAGGCAACCACTCAACAAAAAAGACGAAGGGAGGAGTGGAACGTTTCTTGTCAGTTACAGCCTCAGCATCAGCTCCCCATCTCTAACTGAATAGCAGCCATGCAGTCTGGGAGGCCTTTCCCTTCCCACCAGCTCCAGGTGTGCGTCCAGTGACAATCAGCTGGCCAGTGACAATCAGCTCATGGTACTGCCTGGCACTGTGTTTACTTCAAAGGCAGATATGATAATGAAGTTGGTCTCATCACAGTAAAAACCCAAAAGCAGAACAGGCTGCATAATTTGGGCACACCCAGGATAAAATGAAAATGTGGGGGCCCTTGGTCAAAAATTATTTTTGTATTATTTCATTTATATCATTCATAATATTGATATTTTTATTATTGCTAATAAATTCAACAAGGCAACAGCAGAACAATTAAACAGAGTATAAAGTCCTTTTATGCTCAGGGCTCTATGCAACGACACGGGTTAGCATGCTGAGGAAGCTGGTCAACGATCAGAGGAGGAGTCCAGCCTCCAAGACCCTCAATAGATCTCCATGTAGGGATATTTGAGCACCAGTCTCAGGATCTCTCTGTAACTTCTGGTAAGAACTAAAGATCATCAATTTAAGAGTGTTGAGGCCTCAAATTCAGTCTGAGGACTTCTGTCTTTGTATATGACTTTAAGGTGTCAGAGGCAGAGAAGATTAAACACACAAGCATCCCTGGGTTTGTATACATATTCAAACATTGCACAAAAGCAGTGCCTCTTCCTGAGAAACCAGGTGTCTGCTCATTGCATTTCAATTCCAGCTTGCACAGCAACACATTTCTCCAGGGAAACTGGTCATACTCAGGACTGGTGAGGAGCTCATGCCCTGCCCTTATAAGTAGCTCCTTCTTTCCCAAGGATAGCTAGGATGGAAATCATGATAGAATGTCAGTGTTCCAACTGCTGTGTGGGGAAGTTTGCTGCCTTATACCTGCTTCTAACCTGGAAAAGGAAATGGCCACCTTCTCCAGTATTCTTACCTGGAAAATTCCATGGACAGAGGAGAGCCTGGCGAGCTATAGTCCATGGAGTCACAAAGAGTCAGACACGATTGAGCACACACACATACCCACACACATCTGCTTCTAAATTGTAATGTACACAGCAAGGCCAATCCATTACAAAACAGTCATTTTGCTTCCTTGATACACAGTTTCTCAAGAAAATATTAATGACTATATTATATCTCTACTATGGATAAATTAGGGGAATTTTTCAGATTAAAGTTGAAGACATTTGTTGGACATTAAAGTCTTCTTTATCAATAATATACAAGCAAGAAACTGTGGACTAGTTTTTTCCTAAGTGTTACCAACTATAGTAGATAACAAGAATACGTTTGTCAATGACAAAAAATATGACTGTGTGATAAATCTGGCCTTGAAAAATGTAAATTCTGAAACCTCTCCACCCCTGACTTTTTCACATTTGGATGGCTATGAAAATAACTAGAATAGAAGGTTCTGGGATAATTAAGCCAAAAAAGATAAACACAGGAAGTTTAAACACAGGAATGAATGTAGAGTTAGAATAGCCAAGAACCCAAATCAAAATGATAAAGCTGCCCCAGCTTCAAATGGGGCAGATATAATGTGAACCTAAAGAGGTAGAGATCTGAAGGATGCTGTGGAAGGCAAGAAATACCCAACACAAGAAGGGAATGTTGAATCAATTTTGTTTCTAATAACTGGAAAATTGTTGAATATGAATTTTAATAATGAGGAAATATTTAATGTAGTTTAACACACTGCTTTATAAAAACTATGGTTTCTCCAGGTGATTTCCTAAAACTATGAAGTAGAATATTTTAATTACCAACTGGTTAATATCAAAATTTTCTGTGCAAACAATACAGAGAAGAGCCTAACTTTCAACAATGGAGGCAAGTTTAAACACTACTACAAATCGTGCGAGAAAAAATGCTTTACAAAAGATCCTGAGAAAACTAATAAAATGTTGATAAAGTAAAAGAGGGCATATGTGCATTCATGTACTAGTCTCTCTACTTTTGTATGTGATTAAAAATCTCTGTATAAAATTATTTTTTGAAGAAAAGATTCTTAAATATTGCTGACTAAGTAATCTGAAAGCCCACCCATTATAAACCTTTAGAAATATTTGATAAAATAAAATAAACAGTTTTATGTAAACAGCTGAATGCTCCATATAGAAAAGGACATCTCAAGATTGCAGAAATTCAAGGGTAAACCAAAACCAAGAGCAGTGAGTAGGACATCACAGGAATGAAGAGCATATGGGTGAACATTTCATGAGCAGATACTGTAATGATCCTGTCTTGAAGGAAGTCATCAATCTCAACAAACAGCTGAGGCTTTGAGTCCATCAGTTCAGTTCAGTTCAGTCACTTAGTCATGTCCGACTCTTTGAGACCTCATGAATCGCAGCACGCCAGGCCTCCCTGTCCATCATCAACTCCCGGAGTTCACTCAGACTCAACGTCCATCGAGTCAGTGATGCCATCCAGCCATCTCATCCTCTGCCGTCCCCTTCTCCTCTTGCCCCCAATCCCTCCCAGCATCAGAGTCTTTTCCAATGAGTCAACTCTTCGCATGAGGTGGCCAAAGTACTGGAGTTTCAGCTTTAGCATCATTCCTTCCAAAGAAATCCCAGGGCTGATCTCCTTCAGAATGGACTGGTTGGATCTCCTTGCAGTCCAAGGGACTCTCAAGAGTCTTCTCCAACACCACAGTTCAAAAGCATCAATTCTTCGGTGCTCAGCTTTCTTCACAGTCCAACTCTCACATCCATACATAACCACAGGAAAAACCATAGCCTTGACTAGACGGACCTTTGTTGGCAAAGTAATATCTCTGCTTTTGAATATGATATCTAGGTTGTTCATAACTTTCCTTCCAAGAAGTAAGCGTCTTTTAATTTCATGGCTGCAGTCACCATCTGCAGTGATTTTGGAGCCCAGAAAAATAAAGTCTGACACTGTTTCCACTGGTTCCCCATCTATTTCCCATGAAGTGATGGGACCGGATGCCATGATCTTTGTTTTCTGAATGTTGAGCTTTAAGCCAACTTTTCACTCTCCTCTTTCACTTTCATCAAGAGGCTCTTTAGTTCCTCTTCACTTTCTGCCATAAGGGTGGTGTCATCTGCATATCTGAGGTTATTGATATTTCTCCCGGCAATCTTGATTCCAGCTTGTGTTTCTTCCAGTCCAGCGTTTCTCATGATGTACTCTGCATAGAAGTTAAATAAGCAGGGTGACAATATACAGCCTTGACGTACTCCTTTTCCTATTTGGAACCAGTCTGTTGTTCCATGTCCAGTTCTAACTGTTGCTTCCTCACCTGCATACAGATTTCTTAAGAGGCAGGTCAGGTGGTCTGGTATTCCCATCTCTTTCAGAATTTTCCACAGTTTATTGTGATCCACACAGTCAAAGGCTTTGGCATAGTCAATAAAGCAGAAATAGATGTTCTTCTGGAACTCTCTTGCTTTTTCCTTGATCCAGCAGATGTTGAGTCCATAGGAAGTACTAATAGGAATCGAGACCCCCACAAAAAGCAAGAACTCCCAGGTAGCGCTAGTGGTAAAGAACCCACCTGCCAATGCAGGAGATGTGGTAATGTAATGTAAGAGACGCGGGTTTGATCCTTTGGTTGGGCAGATCCCCTGGAGAAGGGCAGGGCAACCCATTGCAATAATCCTGCCTGGAGATTCCCATGGACAGAGGAGCCTGGTAGGCTACAGTTCATGGGGTTGCAAAGAGTCAGACATGGCTGAAGTGACTTAGCACACATGCATAACAGATCACACTAACCACAAAATTTAGGGCTTCCCTGGTAGCTCAGCTGGTAAAGAATCTGACTGCAAAGCTGGAGACCCCAGTTTGATTCCTGAGTAGCGAAGATTCGCTGGAGAAGGGATAGGCTACCCACTCCAGTATTCTTGGGCTTCCCTGGTGGTTCAGCTAATAGAGAATCCACCTCCAATGCAGGAGACCTGGGTTCCATCCCTGGGTTTGGAAGATCTCCTGGAGAAGGGAAAGGCTACCCACTCCAGTAATCTGGCCTGGAGAATTCCATGGTCTAGTCCAAAGGGTTACAAACAGTCGGACATAACTGAGCAACTTTCACTTTCAACTAGCTCAGCTATATGATCAGGGAGAATCTCTGACTGCCTAGAATCTGGTTTGAAACAAAAACCTTTCTTTGGGCTCTTCTTAATACAACTCTGGAGCTCCCATGGATTTGAATTTACCACTACATGTGTGATCCAAGAATCCCCCAAGCCAAAAATTAGCATAAAAATTGGCTCTGAGACAGTGACATCTTGGAATGACTAGCCAAACCGAACATAAAATTGTCCTAAGTGACATGCCCTGAATCCAAAAAGTTTATAATCCAAAGTCATAAAATAAACAGAAAACAATTCACTTGAGGAAAGAATAATAAGTCATTAGTGACAACCAGCAACAATAACTAAAGTGGAGAACTTCAGACAATTGAACAATCTGACAGAGGCTATTAAGAAAGAATAAATAAAACAACTAAAGACCAAAATGTAATAATTGAAACCATTTGAAAAGAATGACACACTATAAATAAAGATCTGGAAGACTGAAAAAGAAACCAAGTAGAATCTCTAGAAATAAAAAGTATGTATGAATATTATAACTGAATTAGCAATAATCACATCTCAGATAAACATCCTTGGCTATGAAACTGTCACTGTGCAAAGGTGGATATTATGATTTAAAACTCAGTGAACTCAATTCATATGGAAACACAAATGACCCCAAATAGCCAAAGCAGTCTTGAGAAAGAAAAATGGAACCGGAGGAATCAATCTTCCTGACTTCAGATCATACTACACAGCTACAGTCATCAAGAACAGAACTATAGACCAATGGAAAAAAGATAGAAAGCCCAGAAATAAACCGATGAACCTATGGGTACCTTATTTTTGACAAAGGAGGCAAGAATACACAATGGGGAAAAGACAGCCTCTTCAATAAGTGGTGCTAGGAAAACTGGACAGCTACATGTAAAAGAATGAAATTAGAACATTTCCTAACACCATACACAAAGTTAAACTCAAAATGCATTAAAGACCTAAATGTAAGACCAGAAACTATAAAACTCTTACAGGAAAACACAGGCAGAACACTCAATGACATAAATCAAAGCAATCCTTTATGACCCACTTCCAAGAGTAATGGAAATAAAAATAAATGTAAACAAGTGGGACCTGAGTAAACTTAAAAGCTTTTGCACAGCAAAGGAAACTATAAACAAGGTAAAAAGACAACCCTCAGAATGGGAGAAAATAATAGAAAATGAAACAACTGACAAAGGATTAATTTCCAAAATATGCCTCTTGAGAAACCTGTATGCAGGTCAGTAAGCAACAGTTAGAACTAGACATGGAACAACAGACTGGTTCCAAATAGGAAAAGGAGTACGTCAAGGCTGTATTTTGTCACCCTGCTTATTTAACTTCTATGCAGAGTACATCATGAGAAACGCTGGACTGGAAGAAACACAAGCTGGAATCAAGATTGCCCGGAGAAATATCAATAACCTCAGATATGCAGATGACACCACCCTTATGGCAGAAAGTGAAGAGGAACTAAAGAGCCTCTTGATGAAAGTGAAAGAGGAGAGTGAAAAGTTGGCTTAAAGCTCAACATTCAGAAAACAAAGATCATGGCATCCGTCCCATCACTTCATGGGAAATAGATGGGGAACCAGTGGAAACAGTGTCAGACTTTATTTTTCTGGGCTCCAAAATCACTGCAGATGGTGACTGCAGCCATGAAATTAAAAGATGTTTACTTCTTGGAAGGAAAGTTATGACCAACCTAGATAGCATATTCAAAAGCAGAGACATTACTTTGCCAACAAAGGTTCGTCTAGTCAAGGCCATGGTTTTTCCAGTAGTCACGTATGCATGTGACAGTTGGACTGTAAAGAAAGCTGAGTGCGGAAGAATTGATGCTTTTGAACTGTGGTGTTAGAGAAGACTCTTGAGAGTCCCCTGGACTGCAAGGAGATCCAACCAGTCCATCCTAAAGGAGACCAGTCCTGGGTGTTCATTGGAAGGACTGATGCTGAAGCTGAAACTCCAATACTTTGGCCACCTGACACAAAGTGCTGACTCATTTGAAAAGACCCTGATGCTGGGAAAGATTGAGGGCAGGAGGAGAAGGGGAATACAGAAAATGAGATGGCTGGATGGCATCACCGATTCAATGGATGTGACTTTGGGTAAACTCTGGGAGTTGGTGATGGACAGGGAGGCCTGGCATGCTGCAGTTCCTGGGAGTGCAAAGAGTAGGACATGACTGAGTGACTGAACTGAACTGACAAGCAGCACATACAACTCAATACCAGAAAAACAAATAACCCAGTCAAAAAGTGGGGAAAAGACCTCAAAAGACAGTTCTCCAAAGAAGACACACAGATGGCTAACACACACATGAAAAGATGCTCAATATTGATCATTATTAAAGAAATGCAAATCGAAACTACAATGAGACATCACCTCACACTGGTGAGAATGGCCATTATCCAAAAGTCTGCAAACAATAAATGCTGGAGAGGATGTGGAGAAAAAGGAATGCTCTTGCACTGTTGGTGGGAATGTAAATTGATATAGCCACAATGGAAGATGGTATGGAGATGCCTTTAAAAACTAGGAATAAAACTACCATATGACCCAGCAATCCCAGTCCTAGGCATATACCCTGAGGAAACCAAAATTGAAAAAGACACATGTACCCCAGTGTTCACTGCAGAACTCTTTACAACAGCTAGAACATGGAAGCAACCTAGATGTCCATCGAAAGAAGTTGTGGAACATATACACAATGGAATATTACTCAGCCATAAAAAGGAATGCATTTGAGTCAATTCTAATGAGGTGGATGAATCTGCTGCTGCTGCTAAGTCGCTTCAGTCACGTCCGACTCTGTGCGACCCCATAGATGGCAGCCCATCAAGCTTCCCCGTCCCGAGTGAAGTAATTCAGAAAGAGAAAGATAAATATCATATATTAATGCATATATATGGAATCTAGAAAGATGGTACCAAAGAATTTATTTGCAAGGTAGCAATGGAGAAACAGACATAGAGACCAGACTCACAGACATGGGGAGAGAGTGGGGAGGGTGAGATGTATGGAGATAGTAACATGGAAACTTACATTACCATGTGTAAAATAGATAGCCAACGGGAATTTGCTGTATGTCTCAGGAAACTTAGACAGGGATTCTGTATCACCCTAGAGGGGTGTGATGGGGAGGTATATGGAAGGGATATTCAAGAGGGAGGGGACATATGTATACCTATGGCTGATTCATGTTGAGAATGAATTTCATTCTCTCATTCATTCATGAAATGAATGAATTCAACAATTCATTTCACAATGAAATTCTGTAAAGCAATTATCCTTCAATTAAAAAAACCTTTTTTTAACTCAGTTAACAGATTAAAACAGAATACCGCTGAATTAGATACCACTGAAGAAAGAACTTGAGAATTGAAAATAAATCTGAGAAAATACAGAAGAATTCATTCAGCACAAAGATTTATAGAGGATGAATGAGAATGTCCTACATAAGAATAATTAGAGTTCCAGAAAGAGAGAAAAGAAAAATCAGGAGTGAGGATACAGTCACAGGATTAATAGCTGAGAATGCTCGCAAACTGAAGACCTGAATCCTCAGATTCAAGAAGCATACCTTGTAAACAAGACAAACAAAAAGAAATATACAATAATAAACCCTGGAGAGAGCATGAAGAAAAGGGAACCCCTGTGTACTGTTGGTGGGAATGTAAATTGGTGAAGTCATATATAGAACAGCATGGAGGTTCCTTAAAAAAGTATTGATAAAGATGAGTTTCTATATGTTTCAGCAAACCCACTTCTGGGCATATACCCAGAGAAAACTCTAATTCAAAAAGATAAATGCACCCCAGTGCTCATAGTACAGCTATTTACAATAACCAAGATATGGAAACAACCTAAGTGTCCATCGACAGTTGAACAATAAAAGAAGATGTGGTATATATACAATGGAATATTATGCAGCCATTAAAAAGAATGAAATAATGCCATTTGTAGCAATATAGATAGACCTAGAGCTTATCATATTAAGTGAAGTAAGTCAGACAAAGAAATCCAAATTTTAATAATATATGATATCACTTACACATGGAATCTTAAAAAATTATATAAATGAACTTATGTATAAAAATAGAAAAAGACTCACAGACACAAAAAAATAAATGTATGATTACCAAAAGGGATAGTTGGGATAGAGGAAAGAGGGATAAATTAGGAGTTTGGGATTAACGTATACACATTGCTATCTATAAAACAGATAAACAACAAGGATTTACTGTAGAGCACAGGGAACTATTTAATATCTAATAGGTTATTAGATAACCTATAAGCAGAAGCTCCTGTATTTTGGTCATCTGATGCCAGCAGATGACTAATTTCAAAAGTCCCTGATGCTGGGAAAGATTGAGAGCAGAAGGAGAAGAGGGCGTCAGGATGAGACAGCTGGACAGCATCACTGATGCAATGAACGTGAACTTGGGCAAACTCCAGGAGATGGTGAGGGAGAGAGAGGTCTGTCCATGGTGTCACAAACAGTCAAACATGACTGTGTGATTGAACAACAACAACAATACCTTACAATGGAAAAGAATATATATATATATTATAGAGAGAAGGGAAGCAGACAGAAAGACAGAGACAGAACTGAATCACTTTACTGTACACCGGAAACTAACACAACATTATAAATTAACTATGCTGCTGCTGCTAAGTCGCTTCAGTCGTGTCCGACTCTGTGTAACCCCATAGATGGCAGCCCACCAGGCTCCCCCGTCCCTGGGATTCTCCAGGCAAGAACACTGGAGTGGGTTGCCATTTCCTTCTCCAGCGCATCAAAGTGAAAAAATAAAGTGAAGTCGCTCAGTTGTGTCCGACTCCTGGCGACTCCATGGACTGCAGCCCACCAGGCCCCTCCTTCCATGGGATTTTCCAGGCAAGAGTACTGGAGTCGGTCGCCATTGCCTTCTCCGAAATTAACTATACTTCAATTTAAAAAAAGAAATCTACAATATATTCACTTTAGTGAAACCAGAACATGCAAAAAAAAAAAAAAATACATGTTTTTTAAGATTCCAAAGACAAAATGCAAGTTGCCTACAAAGAGATAAAAATTAAATTTGCATTAAAGCTTCTGATGGCATCACAAGAGTACAGAAAAATGTAAAACGAATTTTTTTAAGTTGATGGGTGAAAAAAAAGTTGATCTAGAATTCTGTAACTAAACCATAATATTGAGGGTTAAATAAGGTAATTTTAGACAAAAACTAGAAAGATTCCACTGAAAGAACTTCCAAGGAGTATATTTAATTAAGGAGAGACCCAGAAAGAAGTAGCAGAAAGAAAAGTACCCAGAAAGAAGTTATTACTAGCAGGATGTAAGAAGTTATGGTGATTATTATATTATGTATATTTGAAATCTCTTATAATATTGAAAAAAAGTATAAGAGCCTTCTTTGTTTAAAGATTTCTTTAAATTGTCTCAAAATTTTGGAAGTTGAGTACCACTGGCTACAGTATTTGTTCCTATAGAAACCAGAAACCTAGGGCTTACTGCCTTATTTGCTCAACAATAGAGAAAAATAAAAGTGTCCTCCAAATTTTGAAATTTGAAAAAAAAAAAAAAGAAAGAAACCCTATACTTTGGATGCACAAAGGAACTAAGAGAGAAAATGATATAACTTAAATCATATTATTGAATTATCTGACTTCAGAATTTTAAGCTATATTTGTTTCTTATATTTCCATATCCTATGTAAATCAATTAAGATTTTATATTAAATAACATATGCAAAACTATCTATGCAATTTAGCTATGAAATGAGGTAAGCAGAAGTGGAAATGTATTTTTAAAGACTTATGGTGATATCACTATTTAGTCAGTACATACTATTGTTTAGAGTCTTTAGTAGATATTTATTTTATTATAAGGCCATAAGTGCTTGCGAAAGGTGAAAGATATGGGAAATACAGAGCAGTGCAAAGAAGAATATAAAAAGTTAACAATAGGGACTCCTTGGTGGGCCAGTGGCTAAGACTCTGTGCTCCCAATGCAGCGGGCCTAGCCTTGATCCCTGGTCAGAGAACTGGATCCCACATGCCCCAACTAGGACCTTGTGTAGCCAAATTTAAAAAGTTGTTTTCTTAAAAAGAAGTTACCTATAGTACTACAACTCAGAAATAACCACAGCAAAAATTTAGATATATATAATCACTGAAGTCAAATAAGCTAAATACATCTGCCAGCTTCCTTACTATCTTTACAGATGATATTTAAACTCTCTCAACATTCATTTCTTTACTGTAACATGGGGGTATGAATAGTATCTACTTAAGGGTTTTCATATAGGGTATATACTGCAATACTTATTAAAATTTGACTTATTTTACTAGTCTTTTTCTTTCAAAATATATATCATATATATTTAACATGAATATATTTAACATTACAATTCATTGTACATATTCAATATGCATACTATTTAACAGCCTGCTTATTTACTAATAGGTCTTGACATTTCTACATATCAGTATGTATACTTCTACAACATTATTTTTAATGATTGCACATTTATCCAACATAGGATGGATTAAGAGGAAGAAGGGGAAGAAGAACAAAAGATTGATTAAAAATCCAAAGGAAAGAAAACATAATACAAAAACAAAACACACAGACCTTTAAAAACTGCTATGTACTATAAGAAAGCAATAAGAAAATGAGTTTATCAAAACAGGAACATAAAGACACAAGAAAAAAAGGCTGGAATAAAAGAAAATGAGTCTGTAATACTAAAAAAATTAATTTAATGTTAAGAATATTTAGAAATAGTATGTAAAATTTAAAGAAACTAATGATAATCATTATGAGCATAATTAAGAAGATAAACATAAGGAAGACAACAATGCAACAAAAAAAATGTTCTGAATTCAAGAACCCAAAAGTGGAAGAGAATAGACTTGAAAGATGTTATATTTTTTTTCCTGAAATGAAGGAGTAAGTTAGTTTGCATATGAAAAGGGAAACTGTATCTCATTATGACATCAGAATCATGAATATCAAAATATAAACTAAGTAAGTTTAATAGTTAAAAAAATGTCAAAATGACTTTTCATTTTAAGACTGAATGTTGAACATAAAATGTAAAAATTAAAAAAAAAACACGTAACATTTGGTTAATAAATACTAATTTTTGGAAAAAAAAACAATTCTTCAATAACTAGCCATCAGATGTGTTCATTGTTCATGGGCTACCACTTCTTAAAGACTTCTTGTGGTAAACTGAGATAAACTAGTATATATTTTTAAAAGAGAAAAAAAAATACTGAATTTATACTGACATTACTGACTCAAAATTAAGGTTCAGATCAGATCAGTCGCTCAGTCGTGTCCGACTCTTTGCAACCCCATGAATCCCAGCACGCCAGGCCTCCCTGTCTATCACCAACTCCCGGAGTTCACTCAGACTCAAGTCCATTGAGTCAGTGATGCCATCCAGCCATCTCATCCTCTGCCGTCCCCTTCTCCTCTTGCCCCCAATCCCTCCCAGCATCAGAGTCTTTTCCAATGAGTCAACTCTTTGCATGAGGTGGCTAAAGTACTGGGGTTTCAGCTTTAGCATCATTCCTTCCAAAGAAATCCCAGGGCTGATCTCCTTCAGAATGGACTGGTTGGATCTCCTTGCAGTCCAAGGGACTCTCAAGAGTCTTCTCCAACACCACAGTTCAAAAGCATCAATTCTTCAGCACTCAGCCTTCTTCACAGTCCAACTCTCACATCCATAAATGACCACAGGAAAAACCATAGCCTTGACTAGATGGACCTTTGTTGGCAAAGTAATGTCTCTGCTTTTGAATATGCTATCTAGGTTGGTCATAACTTTCCTTCCAAAGAGTAAGCATCTTTTAATTTCATGGCTGCAGTCACCATCTGCAGTAATTTTGGAGCCCAGAAAAATAGTCTTAAAGACAATCTCTTTAACAAGTGGTGCTGGGAAAACTGGTCTACCACTTGTAAAAGAATGAAACTAGAACACTTTCTAACACCATACACAAAAATAAACTCAAAATGGATTAAAGATCTAAACGTAAGACCAGAAACTATAAAACCCCTAGAGGAGAACATAGGCAAAACACTCTCTGACATACATCACAGCAGGATCCTCTATGACCCACCTCCCAGAATATTGGACATAAAAGCAAAAATAAACAAATGGGACCTAATTAAATTTAAAAGCTTCTGCACATCAAAGGAAACTATTAGCAAGGTGAAAAGGCAGCCTTCAGAATGGGAGAAAACAATAGCAAATGAAGCAACTGACAAACAACTAATCTCAAAAATATACAAGCAACTCCTACAGCTCAACTCCAGAAAAATAAATGACCCAATCAAAAAACGGGCCAAAGAACTAAATAGACATTTCTCCAAAGACATACAGATGGCTAACAAACACATGAAAAGATGCTCAACATCACTCATTATCAGAGAAATGCAAATCAAAACCACTATGAGGTACCATTTCACACCAGTCAGAATGGCTGCAATCCAAAAGTCTACAAGCAATAAATGCTGGAGAGGTGTGGAGAAAAGGGAACCCTCTTACACTGTTGGTGGGAATGCAAACTAGTACAGCCACTATGGAGAACAGTGTGGAGATTCCTTAAAAAACTGGAAATAGAACTGCCTTATGATCCAGCAATCCCACTGCTGAGCATACACACTGGGGAAACCAGAAGGGAAAGAGACACGTGTACCCCAATGTTCATCGCAGCACTGTTTATAATAGCCAGGACATGAAAGCAACCTAGATGTCCATCAGCAGATGAATGGATAAGAAAGCAGTGGTACATATACACAATGGAGTATTACTCAGCCATTAAAAAGAATACATTAGAATCAGTTCTAATGAGGTGGATGAAACTGGAGCCTATTATAAAGAGTGAAGTAAGACAGAAAGAAAAACACCAATACAGCATACTAACACATATATATGGAATTTAGAAAGATGGTAACAATAACCCTGTGTACGAGACAGCAAAAGAGACACTGATGTATAGAACAGTCTTATGGACTCTGTTGGAGAGGGAGGGGGTGGGAAGATTTGAGAGAATGGCATTGAAACATGTATAATATCATGTATGAAACGAATTGCCAGCCCAGGTTTGATGCACGATACTGGATGCTTGGGGCTGGTGCACTGGGACGACCCAGAGGGATGGTATGGGGAGGGAGGAGGGTTCAGGAT
Source organism: Bos mutus (assembly GCF_027580195.1). NCBI lineage: Eukaryota > Metazoa > Chordata > Mammalia > Artiodactyla > Bovidae > Bos > Bos mutus. The sequence continues at coordinate 66,458,100 of NC_091622.1, forward strand.
GGGGAACACAGGTATACCTGTGGCGGATTCATTTTGATATTTGGCAAAACCAATACAATATTGTAAAGTTTAAAAATAAAATTTAAAAATAAAAATGAATAAAATTTTAAAAAAAGAAAAATAAAATTTGACACTGTTTCCATTGTTTCCCCATCTATTTCCCATGAAGTGATGGGACCGGATGCCATGATCTTCGTTTTCTGAATGTTGAGGTTTAAGCCAACTTTTTCACTCTCCACTTTTACTTTCATCAAGAGGCTTTTTAGTTCCTCTTCACTTTCTGCCATAAGGGTGGTGTCATCTGCATTTAGGTTACAGGTTTTTAATTTGTTTTTATATTTATACCTCTTTTATGTTGAAAATGCTGGTTCCTAAAATCATGAATATAAATACTTATTTGTTTTCTCCTAAAATGTGCAAACAGTTCCAAAATAAAAACCCCAATATAATAATAAGACTACCTAATGGAATCTTGAAATGGATTAAAGATGTAAATGTAAGACCTGAAACCATGAAACATCTCAGAAAAAAACATGAAAAAAGCTCCTTGACATTGGTCTTGGCAATGATTTTTTTGATAAGATGCCAAAATACAGGCAACAACAGCTAAAAAAACAAATGGAACTACATCAAACTAAAAAGTTTGAAAAGATAATGGATGGAATAGGAGAACATATTTGCAAATCATATATCTGGCAAAGGGATTAATAATCAAAATACATAAGGAGCTCATCCAACTCAACCCCCAAAAATCTTTAATAACCCAATTTCAAAATAGGCAGAGGACCTGAATAAACATTTTTCCAGGGAAGACATACAAATGATCACAAGTATATCAGGGGCCAGGGCCTCAATATATGAAATATTGGAGGAATTTTGTTGTTCAGTCACTAAGTCATGTCCAACTCTTTGAGACTCCATGAACTGCAGCACACTAGGCTTCTCTGTCCTTCACTATCTCCTGGAGTTTGCCCAAATTCATGCCCATTGAGTCGGTGATACCATTCAACCATCTCATCCTCTGTCACCCTCTTCTACTGCCCTCAATCTTTCCAAGCATTAGGATCTTTTCCAATAAGTTGGCTCTTCGCATTAGCTGGCCAAAGCATTAGAGCTTCAGCATCAGTCCTTCCAATGCATATTCAGGATTGATTTCCTTTAGGATTGACTGGTTTGATCTCCTTGCAGTCCAAGGGACTCTCAAGAGTCTTCTCCAACACAACTCAAAAGCATTAATTCTTCAGTGGTCAGCCTTCTTTATGGTCCAACTCTCACATCTGTACATGACTACTAGAAAAGCCATAGCTTTGACTATACAGACATTTGTTATCAAAGTGATGTCTCTGCTTTTTTAATACACTATTTAGGTTTGTCGTACACTCAATTGATAATATTCTAACCCTGGCTCCCCAAAACTCATTGTCCTTCCCACAAGTAAATGTATTCACTTCACCCCAATAGCTCAAAAGTCTTAAGTCATTTCAGCATCAAAATCTAAAGTCTTACTCAAACAGAGACTTATGACTTACTCAGACATGAAGACTTAACTCAGACTATTGACACAGCAGGGGCAGAAGAGGATGGGATGAATTGATAGAGTAGCATTGAAATATATACATTACCATCTGTAAAATAATGACTACTGGGAAGTTGCTGTATAACACAGGAAACTCAACCTGGTGCTCTGTGATAACCTAGAGGGGTGGGTTGGGGTGGGAGGTGACAGGGAGATTCAATACGGAGGGAACATATATACCTATGGCTGATTCATGTTGATGTATGGTAGAAACCAAGACAACATCATAAAGCCATTATCCTCCAATTAAAATAATTTTTTTTATAAAAAGGAAATCATAAGGAAGAGAAAACACATACACATAGAAATCTAAAGTCTCATCTAAATGTCATCTAAATCATCTAAATATGGGTGAGACTCAAGATATAATTGATCCTCAGGCAAAATTCCTCTTCAGCTATCAATGTGTGAAACTAGACAAATTATGTGATTCTAAAACAAAATTGGGGGAGAGGCACAGGGGGGACAGGCATGGGGGGGCTTTCCCATTCCAAAAAGGAGGAATAATAGATAAGGAAGGGGTGACAGGTCCCTACTGAATACTGATGGTGTCCCCACATCTCACTACCTCACCTGTCTCATTGCCTCTTATGGTCAGCCACAATATGACCACTTGGCAAGCCCCAAACTCTAGAACAAGCAAAGACTTTTGATTTTAGGTCTTCTTTTCCCTCCCATAACCAACCCTCCCCTATTAACATTTTCCATTTTTGTTGACTTTCAAGGACACATAATATGGTAACATGGTCTGTGGCTTAATAACCATAAGACTGATCATCATCACTCTTCTGAAACGTATATCCTAGAGGCCTTTGTCTAGTGCGTATCTATGAACGTATAACCACAGAAGAAACTAACCCTCTGCCTTTAATAAACAATGGAAAAATTGGAAAGCAATTTCAAGGAGAGAATTATAGAATTCCAGATCTCCCATTTTCTGAGATGATGAAATTCTCATTTTGGAGAAGGAAATGGCAACCCACTCCAGTATTCTTGCCTGGAGAATCCTGTGGACAGGGGAGCCTGGTGAGCTTCCGTCCATGGCGTCGCACAGAGTCGGACACGACTGAAGCGACTTAGCATGCAAAATTCTCATTAGTACCTGTAAAAGCATAGTGGGCCATCCATAAAACTGATAACAAAAGACTCTATTCAATGTATCTAAAAATTATATTATGTTTTTGAATCTAAGAATGAAACAGTATAATCTGATTAAAAATGGAAAATCCATGACAGAGCTTCAAAATAAAACTTTTATAACTGTAAATAAAACTTTTATAACTGTAAATAAAATTTGATGATGTTTCGAAGAAAGATTTATTACAGAAAAAAGTGGTATGAATTAGCAATCTTGTCTTTTAAAGAATTAACAGTTGAAATGAATTAAGTCTTCTTTATTCTCTTAACCTCCCTTATAAATTTCTCAGGTTATAAATAAAATGTTCATGTCTCAAGGCAGTTACTAGACACTTGGCTACTTGAGGACAGGATTTCTATCTGATCCACCATTGTACTCTACAGAACCAAACCTCAGAGCTTGGCACCCAAAAATAGCTGTTTAAGAGCCAATGGTGATTCCTAGTATTAACATAGCCTCTCAGAAATTGAGATGTCTCACAAAGCTTGTAAGATACTGGTGTCTTACAAGACTTGGTACGCTGGTGTCAGAATGAGATTACACCAATTAAAATAATCACAAACAAGTACTGTAACTTTTATCAGTTAAACACCTCCTGCAAGTATTAATGATGCACAGCAGCAAAAAATAAAATACATTAACACTAAGAGACAAGGAATGGTTTGCATCACATGTAAATTGATGCAAAGCTTTTGGCTTGGAAAAGTCATTACCATATTCATTTCAACTACAAGTAAGTGAAAAGGCATAGTCTCCAAAGGCACAAGTAACAGCAAACAGATTCCTGCTGATGGGTTTCTTGCTCTCAACACACAGCTGTACAAAGACTAGAAACCTGAGATAGCAAATTGAGCGATTCAGGCAAAAGAATACATACAGTGCCAATTTGCTTTCAGAATCATGGAGTAAATTAAATTACACACTTTTGAAATAAAACTTTTACATGCGAATTCGGCTTTTAAAAGATCATTTTTGTCCTTGGATTTGATCAGGACTGTTTTGGTAATGCTGTTATCAGTATGCTACTTTTTTTTTCTCTACATGGATCAAATGTATGGGGTTGTTGTTCCTGAAGAGGAACCAAAAGCCTTTTTGAAGTGGCAATTTAACTCTAACTCTCGTTTGCTGTAATAAAGTATTATATGCACATTACCTTTGCGGGCAGATGTCACTGCGGAGGACTGCAGGATTCATTTTGGAGAAGGGGTCTGGAAGTCTTGCCCAGAAATCTTTGCAATGGGAGGAATGGGATTGTAGCCAAAGGAGAGTGAACCAAGGACTGGAGCCGAAGGAGAATGAACCAGGCACTGTTCCATCATCCCTTTCAAAACCCTAGTTCTGCAAAGACTGAGTTTGCTCTCTCTGGGAGGAACCCAATACATCCCAGGGACAGAGTCCTCTACAGATGGAATGAGGAAAAAGGAAGGAGAGTGGGGAGGGAAAAAAAAGGAGTCCATCCCTATATTCAAATTTCCTTTCTCCCTCTCCTAAAAATTTAGGAGGTCTTTATTAGAACACTACCACGCCAACCAGAGAAGCAGGCAAAAATTATTTAAAATGCTTAGTTGTTCTTGCTTGGATGTTGATAGTAGCCAGAACCCATGTCTGAATCTCATAACTGTTCTTTAAGCCTAAAGAATATAATTTAGTATATGGAGAGAGCAACCAGCTATACTTGAGGCTTGGAGTCTAACATTGGTGGCCAGCAGAGCACATAAGGGATGGGGTCCAGGGTCATGACTACAGTAAATTTTGAAAGTAGCAAATTCCTAATGAAGTAGCTTAGGCAGATCTCAGACTCTCTCATAAAAAAAAAAAAAAAAAAAAAACACTAATTTCCTCTAAAGCATATGTTCTTAATTATAATCCAAAGACATCAATGGTTTCACGCATAAAATTTTTGCTGTCAATCCCCCTCCGAGGCATATATCTGGAAAAGATGAAAGCTCTAATACAAAAATATATGTGCACCCCAATGTTCAAAGCAGCATTATTTACAACAGCCAAGACATGGAAGCAATCTAAGTGTACATCAACAGATGAATGGATAAAGAAGATGTGATATATATATATATATATATATACACACACACACATACATACACACACACATATATACAGTGGAATATTATTCAGACATAAAAAGAATGAAGTAATGTTATTTGAAGCAACATGAATGGACCTAGAGATTATCATACTAAGTAAAGTAAGTCAGACAAAAAATAATATTATATATCACTTATATGTAGAATCTAATAATATTACAAATGAGCTTATTTACAAAACAGAAACAGATCCACAGACATAGAAAAGAAGCATATGGTTACCAAAGGGGTAGGGGGATAAACTGGGAGTATAGGATTAACAGGTGCACACTCCCATATATAAAATAAAGAAGGATTTACTGAATAACACAGGCAACTATATTCTATAACATAATGAATTATAATAGAAAAGATCAAAAATAATATATACATATTTACATACATATATATATACACAACTGAATCACTTCGCTGTACACCTTCAGATCAGATCAGTCGCTGAGTCGTGTCCGACTCTTTGCGACCCCATGAATCGCAGCACATCAGGCCTCCCTGTCCATCACCAACTCCCGGAGTTAACTCAAACTCACGTCCATCGAGTCGGTGATGCCATCCAGCCATCTCATCCTCTGTCATCCCCTTCTCATCTCATCCTCTGTCATCCCCTTCTCCCCCTCCCAGCATCAGAGTCTTTTCCAATGAGTCAACTCTTCACATGAGGTGGCCAAAGTACTGGAATTTCAGCTTTAGCATCATTCCTTCCAAAGAAATCCCAGGGCTGATCTCCTTCAGAATGGACTGGTTGGATCTCCTTGCTGTCCAAGGGACTCTCAAGAGTCTTCTCCAACACCACAGTTCAAAAGCATCAATTCTTCGGCACTCAGCCTTCTTCACAGTCCAACTCTCACATCCGTACATGACCACAGGAAAAACCATAGCCTTGACTAGATGAACCTTTGTTGGCAAAGTAATGTCTCAAACAATATTAAAAAACAACTATATTTCATTAGAAGAAAATTGCTGTCTATGAAGAAATTGGACAGGAGAAAAATATTATCTCTATTCCCAATAAGCTTCAAATGAAATTTAGCTTACTTAAATTATCAATGTAGACAACAATCAGAAAAACAAATTAGACATCATAACTGTTTTCATATCAACATAGACTTATTACAGACATTTCAAAGTATTATGTATGTTCATCCATGTTATAAAATTACAGTTATTGACCTAGGCTAGATATCATTATTTAATGTGTTAAAAAATAAACACATGTATTACTATATCATGAATTTATATTTATATTTTGATAACTAGATATTCATAAAATTGCTTTTCTTTCTGATTCTGTGTGATACGCTTTAAGCATCAAAGAATTATCTGAGAAAGCAACTATAAGCTTGACCAGATTGTCAAAGGAGTCCCTGGCACAAAAATGTTAAGAAGCTCTGCTGTAGAGTATCACTGCTTTTCCAGAGAATATGTCACAAATAGCAAGAATTCAGGTACCCTAGAGCAGTATCTCACAAGCTGAAGAATTGTACAGGCTTTTTCACAGAGAGAAAGTTATGCAGGTATACATAAAAATTAAATATAAACCCCTTTATACCTATAGATCTAACATGAAATAAAGTCAATATATATAAATTAAATAGAAATGAAACTACAAAACTAGTAAGATTTAAGTTAATTACATTAATAAATTAATGTTAACAGTGCTCTGATAAAGGAGAAGGCAGTGGCACCCCACTCCAGTACTCTTGCCTGGAAAATCCCATGGATGGAGGAGCCTGGTAGGCTGCGGTCCACGGGGTCGAGAAGAGTAAGACACGACTGAGCGAATTCACTTTCACTTTTCACTTTCATGCACTGGAGAAGGAAATGGCAACCCACTCCAGTGTTCTTGCCTGAAGAATCCCAGGGACAGGGGACTCTGGTGGACTGCTGTCTTATGGGGTCGCACAGTCAGACACGACTGAAGTGACTTAGCAGCAGCAGCAACAGCTCTGATAAAATACTATGAATATGGCGCTAACTCCTAAAGCACAAGTTTTCCTGTATTTAGGAAGCTTATGCTACCATGTATCCCCACTGAGTTAGTCAGTTTTCCTCTATTTTAACTGCCACAAAGGCATCCTTTGTACAACACGCCAGTATATACTTTAGTTCCACAATTGAGAAGACTCTCAAATTGCCTCTGTTCTTTTCTTAATGGCTGGACAAATGTCTAAGAAATAAAGCTTAGCAGCAACTTTATCATAAATAGAAGCTCAAATATAGGCATCAAAATTTCATATCAGTACTTGTTATAAGACAGTTATCCAGGTTATCAAGAATAGGTGTACATTAACTACTTATCATTGAAATAGAAGGCTACATTTAAGAAATTCTTTTTTTTTTTTTAATTCTTCTCTAATTTTATTTTATTTTTAAACTTTACATAATTGTATTAGTTTTGCCAAATATCAAAATGAATCCGCCACAGGTATACATGTGTTCCCCATCCCGAACCCTCCTCCTCCTTCCCTCCCCATACCATCCCTCTGGGCCGTCCCAGTGCACCAGCCCCAAGCATCCAGCATCATGCATCGAACCTGGACTGGCAACTCGTTTCCTACATGATATTTTACATGTTTCATTGCCATTCTCCCAAATCTTCCCACCCTCTCCCTCTCCCACAGAGTCCATAAGACTGTTCTATACATCAGTGTCTCTTTTGCTGTCTCGCATAACGGGTTATTGTTACCATCTTTCTAAATTCCATATATATGCCTTAGTATACTGTATTTATGTTTTTCCTTCTGGCTTACTTCACTCTGTATAATAGGCTCCAGTTTAATCCACCTCATTAGAACTGATTCAAATGTATTCTTTTTAATGGCTGAGTAATACTCCATTGTGTATATGTACCACTGCTTTCTTATCCATTCATCTGCTGATGGACATCTAGGTTGCTTCCATGTCTTGGCTATTATAAACAGTGCTGCGATGAACATTGGGGTACACGTGTCTCTTTCCCTTCTGGTTTCCTCAGTGTGTATGCCCAGCAGTGGGGTTGCTGGATTATAAGGCAGTTCTATTTCCAGTTTTTTAAGGAATCTCCACACTGTTCTCCATAGTGGCTGTACTAGTTTGCATTCCCACCAACAGTGTAAAAGGGTTCCCTTTTCTCCACACCCTCTCCAGCATTTATTATTTGTAGATTTTTGGATCGCAGCCATTCTGACTGGTGTGAAATGGTACCTCATAGTGGTTTTGATTTGCATTTCTCTGATAATGAGTGATGTTGAGCATCTTTTCATGTGTTTGTTAGCCATCTGTATGTCTTTTTGGAGAAATGTCTATTTAGTTCTTTGGCCCATTTTTTGATTGGGTCGTTTATTTTTCTGGAGTTGAGCTGTAGGAGTTGCTTGTATATTTTTGAGATTAGTTGTTTTGTCGGTTGCTTCATTTGCTATTATTTTCTCCCATTCTGAAGGCTGTCTTTTCACCTTGCTAATAGTTTCCTTTGATGTGCAGAAGCTTTTAAGGTTAATTAGGTCCCATTTGTTTATTTTTGCTTTTATTTCCAATATTCTGGGAGGTGGGTCATAGAGGATCCTGCTGTGATGTATGTCGGAGAGTGTTTTGCCTATGTTCTCCTCTAGGAGTTTTATAGTTTCTGGTCTTACGTTTAGATCTTTAATCCATTTTGAGTTTATTTTTGTGTATGGTGTTAGAAAGTGGTCCAGTTTCATTCTTTTACAAGTGGTTGACCAGATTTCCCAGCACCACTTGTTAAAGAGATTGTCTTTAATCCATTGTATATTCTTGCCTCCTTTGTCGAAGATAAGGTGTCCATATGTGCGTGGATTTATCTCTGGGCTTTCTATTTTATTCCATTGATCAATATTTCTGTCTTTGTGCCAGTACCATACTGTCTTGATAACTGTGGCTTTGTAGTAGAGCCTGAAGTCAGGTAGGTTGATTCCTCCAGTTCCATTCTTCTTTCTCAAGATCGCATTGGCTATTCGAGGTTTTTTGTATTTCCATACAAATTGTGAAATTATTTGTTCTAGCTCTGTGAAGAATACTGTTGGTAGCTTGATAGGGATTGCGTTGAATCTATAAATTGCTTGGGTAATATACTCATTTTCACTATATTGATTCTTCCAATCCATGAACATGGTATATTTCTCCATCTATTAGTGTCCTCTTTGATTTCTTTCACCAGTGTTTTATAGTTTTCTATATATAGGTCTTTAGTTTCTTTAGGTAGATATATTCCTAAGTATTTTATTCTTTCTGTTGCAATGGTGAATGGAATTGTTTCCTTAATTTCTCTTTCTGTTTTCTCATTATTAGTGTATAGGAATGCAAGGGATTTCTGTGTGTTGATTTTATATCCTGCAACTTTACTGTAGTCATTGATTATTTCTAGTAATTTTCTGGTGGATTCTTTAGGGTTTTCTATGTAGAGGATCATGTCATCTGCAAATAGTGAGAGTTTTACTTCTTCTTTTCCAATTTGATTCCTTTTATTTCTTTTTCTGCTCTGATTGCTGTGGCCAAAACTTCCAAAACTATGTTGAATAGTAATGGTGAAAGTGGGCACCCTTGTCTTGTTCCTGACTTTAGAGGAAATGCTTTCAATTTTTCACCATTGAGGATAATGTTTGCTGTGGGTTTGTCATATATAGCTTTTATTATGTTGAGGTATGTTCCTTCTATTCCTGCTTTCTGGAGAGTTTTTATCATAAATGGGTGTTGAATTTTGTCAAAGGCTTTCTCTGCATCTATTGAGATAATCATATGGTTTTTATTTTTCAATTTGTTAATGTGGTGTATTACATTGATTGATTTGCGGATATTGAAGAATCCTTGCATCCCTGGGATAAAGCCCACTTGATCATGGTGTATGATCTTTTTAATGTGTTGTTGGATTCTGATTGCTAGAATTTTGTTAAGGATTTTTGCATCTATGTTCATCAGTGATATTGGCCTATAGTTTTTTTTTTTGTGGGATCTTTGTCAGGTTTTGGTATTAGGGTGATGGTGGCCTCATAGAATGAGTTTGGAAGTTTACCTTCCTCTGCAATTTTCTGGAAGAGTTTGAGCAGGATAGGTGTCAGCTCTTCTCTAAATTTTTGGTAGAATTCAGCTGTGAAGCCGTCTGGACCGGGCTTTTGTTTGCTGGAAGATTTTTGATTACAGTTTCAATTTCCATGCTTGTGATGGGTCTGTTAAGATTTTCTATTTCTTCCTGGTCCAGTTTTGGAAAGTTGTACTTTTCTAAGAATTTGTCCATTTCTTCCACGTTGTCCATTTTATTGGCATATAATTGTTGATAGTAGTCTCTTATGATCCTTTGTATTTCTGTGTTGTCTGTTGTGATCTCTCCATTTTTTCGTTTCTAATTTTGTTGATTTGATTTTTCTCCCTTTGTTTCTTGATGAGTCTGGCTAATGGTTTGTCAATTTTATTTATCCTTTCAAAGAACCAGCTTTTGGTTTTGTTGATTTTTGCTATGGTCTCTTTTGTTTCTTTTGCATTTATTTCTGCTCTAATTTTTAAGATTTCTTTCCTTCTACTAACCCTGGGGTTCTTCATTTCTTCCTTTTCTAGTTGCTTTAGGTGTAGAGTTAGGTTATTTATTTGACTTTTTTCTTGTTTCTTGAGGTGTGCCTGTATTGCTATGAACTTTCCCCTTAGGACTGCTTTTACCGTGTCCCACAGGTTTTGGGTTGTTGTGTTTTCATTTTCATTCGTTTCTATGCAAATTTTGATTTCTTTTTGATTTCTTCTGTGATTTGTTGGTTATTCAGCAGCGTGTTGTTCAGCCTCCATATGTTGGAATTTTTAATAGTTTTTCTCCTGTAATTGAGATCTAATCTTACTGCATTGTGGTCAGAAAAAATGCTTGGAATGATTTTCTATTTTTTTGAATTTACCAAGGCTAGCTTTATGGCCCAGCATGTGATCTATCCTGGAGAAGGTTCCATGTGCGCTTGAGAAAAAGGTGAAATTCATTGTTTTGGGATGAAATGACCTATAGATATCAATTAGGTCTAACTGGTCTATTGTATCGTTTAAAGTTTGTGTTTCCTTGTTAATTTTCTGTTTAGTTGATCTATCCATAGGTGTAAGTGGGGTATTAAAGTCTCCCACTATTATTGTGTTATTGTTAATTTCTCCTTTCATACTTGTTAGCATTTGTCTTACGTACTGTGGTGCTCCCGTGTTGGGTGCATATATATTTATAATTGTTATATCTTCTTCTTGGATTGATCCTTTGATCATTATGTAGTGACCTTCTTTGTCTCTTTTCACAGCCTTTGTTTTAAAGTCTATTTTATCTGATATGAGTATTGCTACTCCTGCTTTCTTTTGGTCCCTATTTGCATGGAAAATCTTTTTCCAGCCCTTCACTTTCAGTCTGTATGTGTCCCCTGTTTTGAGGTGGGTCTCTTGTAGACAACATATGTAGGGGTCTTGTTTTTGTATCCATTCAGCCAGTCTTTGTCTTTTGGTTGGGGCATTCAACCCATTTACATTTAAGGTAATTACTGATAAGTATGTTCCCGTTGCCATTTACTTTATTGTTTTGGGTTCGAGTTTATACACCGTTTTTGTGTTTCCTGTCTAGAGAATATCCTTTAGTATTTGTTGGAGAGCTGGTTTGGTGGTGCAGAATTCTCTCAGCTTTTGCTTGTCTGAAAAGCTTTTGATTTCTCCTTCATACTTGAATGAGATCCTTGCTGGGTACAATAATCTGGGCTGTAGGTTATTTTCTTTCATCATTTTAAGTATGTCTTGCCATTCCCTCCTGGCTTGAAGAGTTTCTATTGAAAGATCAGCTGTTATCCTTATGGGAATTTCCTTGTGTGTTATTTGTTGTTTTTCCCTTGCTGCTTTTAATATTTGTTCTTTGTGTTTGATCTTTGTTAATTTGATTAATATGTGTCTTGGGGTGTTTCTCCTTGGGTTTATCCTGTTTGCTACTCTCTGGGTTTCTTGGACTTGGGTGATTATTTCCTTCCCATTTTAGGAAGTTTTCCACTATTATCTCCTCAAGTATTTTCTCATGGTCTTTCTTTTTGTCTTCTTCTTCTGGAACCCCTATGATTGAATGTTGTAGCGTTTAATATTGTCCTGGAGGTCTCTGAGATTGTCCTCATTTCTTTTAATTCGTTTTTCTTTTATCCTCTCTGATTCATTTATTTCTACCATTCTATCTTCTAATTCACTAATCCTGTCTTCTGCCTCTGTTATTCTACTATTTGTTGCCTCCAGAGTGTTTTTAATTTCACTTATTGCATTATTCATTATATATTGACTCTTTTTATTTCTTCTAGGTCCTTGTTAAACCTTTCTTGCATCTTCTCAATCCTTGTCTCCAGGCTATTTATCTGTGATTCCATTTTAGTTTCAAGATTTTGGATCAATTTCACTATCATTATTCGGAATTCTTTATCAGGTAGATTCCCTATCTCTTCCTCTTTTGTTTGGTTTGGTGGGCATTTATCCTGTTCCTTTATCTGCTGAGTATTCCTCTGTCTCTTCATCTTGTTTAAATTGCTGAGTTTGGGGTGTCCTTTCTGTATTCTGGCAGTTTGTGGAGTTCTCTTTATTGTGCGTTTCCTCACTGTGTGTGGGTTTGTACAGGTGGCTTGTCAAGGTTTCCTGGTTAGGGAAGCTTGTGTCGGTGTTCTGTGGGTGGAGCTGTATTTCTTCTCTCTGGAGTGCAATGAAATGTCCAGTAATGAGTTATGAGATGTCTATAGTTTTGGGGTGACTTTGGGCAGCCTGTATCTTGAAAGCTCAGGGCTGTGTTCCTTTGTTGCTGGAGAATTTGCTTGGTATGTCTTGCCCTGGAACTTATTGGCCCTTGTGTGGTGCTTGGTTTCAGTGTCGGTATGGAGGCATTTGATGAGCTCCTGTCAATGAATGTTCCTTGGAGTCAGGAGTTCCCTGGAGTCAGGGTTTGGACTTAAGTCTCCTGCTTCCGATTATCGGTCTTATTTTTACAGTAGTTTCAAAACTTCTCCTTCTATACAACACCATTGATAAAACATCTACATTAAAGATGATAAGTTTCTCTACAGTGAGGGTCACTCAGAGAGGTTCACAGGGTTACATGGAGAAGAGAAGAGGGAGGAGGGTGTTAGAGGTGACCCAGATGAGATGAAGTGAATCAATAGTGGAGAGAGTGGGCTAGCCAGTTGTCACTTCCTTATGTGCACTCCACAACTGGACCACTCAGAGATGTTCACGGGGTTATACAGAGAAGAGAAGAAGGAGGAAGGTAACAGAGGTGGCCAGAAGGATAAAAGGGGGGAATGAAAAGGAGGGAGACAGATCCAGCCAGTAATCAGTTCCCTAAGTGTTCTCCACCGTCTGGAACACACAGAAATTCACAGAGTTGGGTAGAGTAGAGAGGGGTTAGGGAGGAGACACAGGCGACCTGGTGGAGAAAAAGGAGGGTCCAAAGGGAGAGAGAGCAGTCAAGCCAGTAATCTCACTCCCTAGTGAAAAATGGGTCCTGAAGATTGGGTCCTTAAAGGTACAAAATTGGTAACAAATACATAAAAGCAAAAATTAAAAATCTAGAGTAGAGTTTGGAATTAAGAAATTCTTATAGAGAATTCTTTGATCCCCCAGAAAACATGTGAGGTTCCTCAGGCTCCAGATAGAGAAATACTGTCCAAGAAACAACAGAAGAATGATAAGCCATTGACACATCCACATTTACATATAAGCACAGATTCTCCCTCCAAACTGCACAATAACCTACAGTCAGTGATCTACAGAGGTGGGTACATGACTCTAAGGACAGCAAAAATGACCCCCAAAGAATATAAAGAAGACATCCAGGATTCCACTCTGGCAGGATTAGAAAATGCCAGGGGAAAAGAAGGAACTTTACGTGATTTCGGATGTCTAAATTAGACCCGTTTAACTTATATGCAGAGTACATCATGAGAAATGCTGGGCTGGAAGAAACACAAGCTGGAATCAAGATTGCCGGGAGAAATATCAATAACCTCAGATATGCAGATGACACCACCCTTATGGCAGAAAGTGAAGAGGAACTAAAAAGCCTCTTGATGAAAGTGAAAGAGGAGAGTGAAAAAGTTGGCTTAAAGCTCAACATTCAGAAAACGAAGATCATGGCATCTGGTCCCACCACTTCATGGGAATAGATGAGGAAACAGTGGAAACAGTGTCAGACTTTATTTTGGGGGGCTCCAAAATCACTGCAGATGGTGACTGCAGCCATGAAATTAAAAGACGCTTACTTCTTGGAAGGAAAGTTATGACCAACCTAGATAGCATATTCAAAAGCAGAGACATTACTTTGCCAACAAAGGTTCATCTAGTCAAGGCTATGGTTTTTCCTGTGGTCATGTACGGATGTGAGAGTTGGACTGTGAAGAAGGCTGAGCGCCGAAGAATTGATGCTTTTGAACTGTGGTGTTGGAGAAGACTCTTGAGAGTCCCTTGGACTGCAAGGAGATCCAACCAGTCCATTCTGAAGGAGATCAGCCCTGGGATTTCTTTGGAAGGAATGATGCTAAAGCTGAAATTCCAGTACTTTGGCCACCTCATGTGAAGAGTTGACTCATTGGAAAAGACTCTGATGCTGGGAGGGGGAGAAGGGGATGACAGAGGATGAGATAAGAAGGGGATGACAGAGGATGAGATGGCTGGATGGCATCACTGACTCGATGGACATGAGTCTGGGTGAACTCCGGGAGTTGGTGATGGACAGGGAGGACTGGCGTGCTGGGATTCATGGGGTCGCAAAGAGTCGAACACAACTGAGCGACTGAACTGAACTGAACTGAACTCCCCATATTACCCGTTTGGATAGCTTCCTAATGCAGAGTCATCCAAGTATAATTTCAGATCTTGCTCTGATTCTCTTAGCTTCATATTCTTGCAGAACTCACTTTCAAGCTAATACTGTGTTAAAAACAGAAAACTAGGAAGAAAGAATAAGCTTAAGGTTTTTGATTGGTGTATAAACTTTCTACACTCAACAAATTCAGAGTGCGTGTTTAGGGCATTTTGGTACAGAGTTATCAGTGTTAATAAATCACTGTTGTTTCACTGTCATGATCCAAGTCATTTTATCTTCAGAAGAGAGACTATATAGTTCATTGAGGAGAAAAATATGTATATAAGGTGAATGTCATTGTTAGGAGAATGGTTGAAATAAATTATGGTGTAATGCCAGTAGAGAATGTCATTTGATCATTGTAATAATGAATTAGAGCTAAATCACTGTCTTGGAGATACTTACATCAAGTATTCTTTTTTGAAAATTCATTTTATTTGGCTGTGCTGGGTCTTTGTTGCTGCACTGGGGCTAGTTGTGGTGCACAGACTTCTCACTGTGGCAGCTTCTCTTATTGTGAAGAATGGGCTCTAGAGCATGGGCTCAGCAGTTGCGGTGCACAGGCTGAGCGCCACTGTGGCATGTGGAATCTTTCCAGACTAGGGATCAAACCTGTGTCCCCTGCATTGGCAGAGAGATTCTTAACCCCTGGAGCACTAGGGAAGTCCTACATGAAGTATTCTTGAGTGAGAAAAACATTATATATAAAATTGTATGTAATAAATGTGAGCTCATTTTTTGAAAAACAAAAATGAGTTAGACTTAAAAAATATTCACAACCTAAAAGTTGGAAGTTATGTTTTACTTGGCAGGAATTTTTAGGACTTCAAGCCTAGGAGGTAGCATCTCAAGTAACTCTAATAGAACTGCTCTGATGAGGTGCGGAGGTGAAGAAGCATGAAAGTGTTAGCTGCTCAGTCCCATGTCTGACTCAGCATTATATAGGAGTTTTCCAACAAAGAGCAGGTAGTCTGAATGTCAAAAGATTATTGTTAATTAAAGAAAACCAGATGTCTAGTTAAGGAATTTAGTGCTTTTCTATGTATGAGAAAATGCAAGAGTCTGGGCTTACTGAAATCATTCCTTTCCCATGCACCTCACCTATATGGGGCCGTTGCCCTGTGTTTTCACATCCTGTGTTTCCTCAGGGCTCACTGTACGGAGTGGCTACAGTCTCATAGTTGCTAGGCAGCCGGTATTCGTTCCTTCCTGAGTTCCTTCAGGGTTTAGCAACTCACCATGGGTGGTGGCTGCACCCACTGTGACAGTGACATCCTTCATTTACTGATATGGCACGAAATATTCCATTTCTCAAGACAGAAACACTCCAGGGTATATGTTATTCTGTATACACATTTGAGTATATATGTTTATATGATTGTATGAGCACAGAGAAAATCACGAAATCATATACACTAGGGTAACATGGGTTAACTGTGGGCAGAAATAGGGTAATATGATGCAAAAGGAAGAAGAAGTGAAGTGATTTATTCAAAAAAGGGGGAGAAGAAGATCTTCCATTTAAAAATAATATATAATGTGATCATACTTATTCATCATAAAAAGAAGAAAAATCAACTGTCAATGTTGGAGGACATGCAAAAGAAGCAACAGAGTAGATAAGGAAGATAAAAGCAGGGTTAGGAAACAGTTCCAGGACGGCACAGTAAGATCCTCCAAAAATCTGTTTCTCCATAAAAGCAATAAAAACACTGGGTAAAAATGTCAAAAATCATATTTTTCAGAACTTTGGAATTTAACTAAAGGTCTGCATTAATTAGAGGAACATTTGTTTCCAGAAAAATGGTGGAATCACAGTGAGAACTAAGAACTTTGTAGCTTTCCAACTTGCCCTATTCACATCACCCTCTCCTCAGGTCCACAGAAGCCTTGAAAACCAATGGCTTCACAACCCTGGTAACTGTGAAAACCAGCAAACTAGAAGGAAATGGAGGGGGAAGAATGAAGCTTCCCAAAAAGCTGTCTCCAGAGAACTGTCACCATTCAACTTGTCTAGAAGCTCCCTGAAAAGGATTCATGCTCAGCATTTGTCTTTACTTGATTTAACTCAGAGCTTTCTCTTCACAAACATTTCTATCCTCAGGGTACTAGTTGAAAACAATCTATGGTAACTGTTTAACATCATAGTTACCTTCGGCAAGGATACAGATTGACCAAAACACTTCAAAGGAAAAACTAGGGAATGAGATGTTTGAAGGGGCCTTTGAAAAGCTCCAACATATTCCCTGGGAAACTAGAAGGCCAGCGCTGTGCCCAAATTCAGGAAAAATATGAGAAACCAGTCACAAAAGCCACATATTTATTTCATGATGCCCTTTATATGAAATATTCAGAACAGGCATATCTATAGAGACAGAAAGTAGATTAATTTCAGATACAGGCTGAAGGAGAAGAGAAATGGGCAATAATGGATACAGCATCTCTTTTTGCAGTGATGAAAATATTCTAAAATTAGGTGGTGGTGATAGTTGCACAATTCTGTGAATACATTTTTAAAATATGCAATTATTAGGAATTCCCTGGCAGTCTAGTGATTAGGACTCAGTACTTTCACTGCCATGGCCCAGATTCAATACCTCATTGGAAAACCAAGATCTCACAAGCCAATTGACATGGCAAAAAAAAAAAAAAAAACAACCTGATTTATATATATTAGAGGTCAAATTTTATGGTATGTGAATTATACCTCAAAAAAGATTTTTTCTAAGTGAATGAGAAGTATGATGATTTTTCACCTGATATAGAAGATTTAGGAGCAGTTAAGAGTGGGCTTCCCTGGTGGTGCTAGCACTAAAGAACCTGCCTGCGGGAGACATAAGAGATACAGGTTCGATCTCTGGGTTGGGAAGATCCCCTGGAGGAGGAAACGGCAACCCACTCCAGTATCTTTGCTTGGAGAATTGCATGGACAGAGGAGCCTAGCGGGGCTACAGTCCATGGGATTGCAAAGAGTCAGACACAACTGAAGTGACTTAGTGCACACACAACAAAAAGCACACTAAGAGAACAAAATGTGTTTTCAGCACATTAGCCCACTCTTGTCACTAATTCCTAATTAGAGCTTGTAGGTTATTTTATTTTGTGCCGTATTACTGTTAACCCAAATGCTCTTGGTTGGTAAAAGAGTTTTCCCTTTCCTTAAAACTCAATATATCCTTGCTTAAATATTTATAATATATATAAGAAGAAAAGATGAAAATAAAAATCCACATATAGAACATAATCTAGAAAAATCCCTTGCTGAAATATAGCATGAAAGATAACTGTGGGCCTTTTACCTTTCTATATTACAACTGATTTTCAAAATGCAACTGATGAAACTCCAAATGTAACAGATGTCACACAAAGCCTATTTCACATTTACAAAGCCCAACTCTGCCGCATAGTGTAACATAGGAGGTATTCTGGTTAAATTTTACAAACTGCAGTATTCTATGCTTTGGTATAATATTAAGGACCCCCAAAAGAAAATGTCTTTAGGAAGGGCTATTTCCTGGTACTTTTTCAGGAGTTCTCCCCTTGTTTTTTCTACCCAGGATATTGGATAGGACAGAATGTCTAGCCACTGTATTTTTGGACTGAAGTAGACTCAAATAGCTTTTACATATGCCAGAAATTTAAAAGGACTTTTAATTAGAGAATAATTTTTTAAAGGAATAAAAGGAAATTCTCTGCTATGTGTTAATAGAGATGCTGCTGCTGCTGCTAAGTCGCTTCAGTCGTGTCCGACTCTGTGCGACCCCAGAGACGGCAGCCCACCAGGCTCCCCCGTCCCTGGGATTCTCCAGGCAAGAACACTGGAGTGGCTTGCCATTTCCTTCTCCAATGCATGAAAGTGAAAAGTTAAAGGGAAGTCGCTCAGTCATGTCCGACTCTGTGCGACCCCATGGACTGCAGCCCACCAAGCTCCTCCATCCATGGGATTTTCCAGGCAAGAGTGCTGGAGTGGGGTGCCATTGCCTTCTCCGGTTAATAGAGATACACAGCATTAAATGATACTTTAAGTAAAATTGACTAAACAGATACCAAATACAGAAGTGTGATTAGGCATTACCAATAAAAGTAATCAGGTATTAAATTTTTGAAGTGACTGTAGTTTATCTATTTATTCATTCAAAAGATATTTTATTGAGCATGGGCAATAAAGCAGTAAACAAAGCAGATTACTTTCTCTACTCTCCTAGACCTTAAAATTTGCTCAGAAATGCTCCTGCTATTGCAAAGAAAGCAGTGAAATTAAATAAGGAAGCATGATATTCCTGAAAGAACACCGGTCCTGGAGCCCCAAGATCTGAATCCCAATTCCATGGTTACTGACTTGTAAACAAGTGACACTGGATACATCAACTTGATTTCCCTAAGCCTCAGTTTCATACCTTGAAAAACGGTGTATATATCTGTCCTGTATACCTTATTAATTATAAGGGCCACAGAGAGATAAACAAGGTCCTACTGTATAGCACAGGGAACTATGTTCAATACCCTTATGGTAAACCATAATAGAAAAGAATATGGAAAAGTATGTATATATATGTATAACTGAATTACTTTGCTGTACAGCAGAAATTAACACATTGTAAATCAATTATACTTCAATAAAATGTTTTAAAAAAAGAACCACAGAGAAAATATTCAAACATGTCCCCAAAACTGTCCAAAGCTTGATACTCACAGGCTAGTGATATTATTGAAATGCATGATAAACTATCAAATCCCTTACAGTAAATAATTTTAGTTAATATAGATAGTCTATTGAGAGTCTTTATTATCAGACAGTACAGCTCAAGGCTAACAGTCAAATACATTAAGAACACAGAATGACACATATTCAAAGGTTTTGACCTTTCTCCAATTAAGCATTTTAATTTCACCTGGATTTCCTTTACAAGTCAAATTATGTTCATATTCTCAAGCAATGTTCCAGCCATAGGAAGAGAAAATGAGTCAAACAGACTCCCATCAAACTTCCAAACTGAGCGACAAGGATAAGACCATATGTTTCTTTACTCTTCAGGATATGTTTGTCACCTCAATTTGAATCTTAACAATGATGGAACTTTCAAAATACCAATTACTATCATTGTAACCACATTAACTGGACTGAATTTTTGCTTAAATTACTTCTGTCCTTCTGTTGAAAAACACAGTACTAAGAATAATGAGGTGTTTAAGACATGACCAAAATATTAAAAATTTCAAAATTAAACTCATAAGAAAAATACAATTTACCTGGCATAATTTGGGTTTGCAGTATTACTGTCAGGTAATGAATATGAATCTGTAGGAATCACTGCTGAATACAAAGCATAGGAAACAGTTAACATCTATTGGTGCCCCGTAGAATGCAAACATTCTGACTCTTTGGGGTTAGAGAAACAGAATAATCCTGCTTTTCTTCAGATGCTGGCAAACTTATACTGTGATAGCTTAACAGTCAGCTTAATCCTTCCCTTCCTGGCTCAGAATGAAAGTAAATACTCTTTCCTAGACCCAAGATGTGATTCTCCCCTGGAGGTTTTGATGAAAGAGGTAGCAACAAACAGGAACGTGATCAGGGATGAACGGGTTTTGTCAATCACACAACACTGTTTTAGGAGGCAGAAAGTAAAAATCAAGACCATTGCAGAGAAACCTTTTACCAGTGACTGAGCTCTGATTATGATGTATGAGTACTGACCGGGTCATTTCCATACTGATCCACTCCCACTAGCATTCTAGAAGGTTAGGAACTTTCCTGAAAGAACTAGAGAGGGACAGAGTTACATTCCAGAGCATATCACCTGCCACCATCTCAGACCCAACTCCACACTTTCTGTCTTCCCTCTCTCCCTCCCAGCTCTTTTTCTGGAATAACTGACAAATACCTCCGTCTGTCCTCAAATAGAAGTTTTGCACATGCCATTTTCCTCAAGGTATGATTATTCGTCAGTCAATAAGTAAAATAAATGTCACAGCTGAGAAAACAGGGAAACAAGAAAGAACATATAGACACCTGGAAAACGAATGAGGGGATAAGCCTCAAATTCCTCGGCATTCAATTACAGAACCGTGTGCCTGGTATTCTCACTATAAGCATCTCTGTCGCAGACATTTTCACATGTAACTGACTGACTGTATGCCAGTTTTGCAATGAAAGATAAATGAATGGTTGACAATTCGGGGCCTGACAACATGCTTTCAACGAAGTGAAATGTGTTAGCATTTCTTTCAGCTAGAGATGATATTGATAGCTTTAGTGAGCTGAGAGATGACAATGATTTGCTTCAAGATGGTTTCTTATTTTGAAACACACTACACTGGAGGAGAGGAGGCTGAGGACCTCAGTGGCGCAGAGTTGAACCCACATTTTCCATAGAACTTCAGAAAGTCTATCAACAAACATGTGACACTATGCCAAGAACATACAACACTGTAGAAGACTTTCACAATGCAATACAGGACTCAGTTACAAATATACATCCTAGGATTTGGAGACTGATGCCTCTCTTAACGAAGGGACAAATTTTAGCAAAAAAGGAAAAGCCCAATGCCAAGTGAAGAGAAATGATCATGCCAAAAAAAAAATAAGTATATAAAAATACTATAAACAGAAGACTTTGAAGACCAGGTACAACTCACAAAATCAGTTATTTGTGCTGTGTCACCATGAATCTACACATATTTCAAACGTATTCAAAATTTTTTTATTTAGCCATGAAATTTTTAAAATTATGTTAATTTGTTTTATTAAATCTTTTTAAATGTCCTTTATTTTTCATTGTTTTATCTTTTATGACAAAATTAACTTGTAACTAATTAATTAGGAGGCAGAAATGTTTGTAGCAAAGATGTCTAAGGCAAAGGTGCTGACAGTGAAAATACCTAGAACCATAGAATTGGGCTACCTGCTACAAGGTACCAATAACAAAATAAGTAACTTAATTTACTTATTAACTTAACCATCTCAAAATAAGTAACCTAAAACTTTAAAGCAGAGGCACAAGCATTCAGAGGTGAGAAAATCAACACCATTATACTAATGCAAGCAGCATAGATTTTTATGCTTCAAAAGCATTGAATGGCACTGGTACATTTTTATTTCTTACTTCTGTCCCCTTATCTGGATGGCTGAACTGATGGTATTTCATGTTTAGAAAGAGGACACTCAGCTATGCTTGCCAGATAAGGGAACAGAGCTTTTGCTGTGTGACTAGTAAGGGATTGTGAATTAAGAGCATCAGTCGCCATGCTTCAAAAATCTACCTGTGGATTCCACAGATGTTAAAGGGCCCAGGCATTCAACATCTTCAGACTTACTTGTGTTCCTGTGATTCTGGTCTGCTGAGAGAGAAGCATCCATAGTCCAGGCTGGAATGTGTTGGGTGGGATGGGCAGCAGATGTCACAGTGCTCTCGTCGTTGTAAGTTGTATTAAGAATAACATCAGACACGTGGACTTTACTATCAGTGACCAAAGGTTCACTCCCATTTGATTTAAAATAGGCCTTTTTTAATGTTCCTGAAAGATCAAAAAAAGATATTTTAAGACATTATTAGAGGTATTTATTAAAAAAAAAAACATATTAGGAAAACTCTAGAGCTGCCCTCTTGGGCAAGCAAAGAGAAAGATGATGGCCAGCAAATCCACCCACATCATTGGGACAAGCATAATCTCTTCTACCATAAATCACATAACCCTGTGAGGAGACTATCGCTTCTCAAGAGCTAAAGGTTTAGAAACTAGAGTCTCCACCCAGGTTTCCTAGTGCCCACCTCACCTGAGACTCGCCACAAATAAAACATGGGGAATCTTAGTGTTTCCTTCCTGCTATCACGGTGTTTAAATTTCACACATCATTTTATGCTACTCTGTACCCAGGACACAGCTCTCCATCTCTACCTGCCACAGAGGACAAGAGCGCCAGCATACCTCCAGCCTTCTATTTCTCCACGTTTGACACTAGCTTTCCATGAACTACACTCAGTAGATAGTGAAAATAAGAGGGCTCACCATTTACCAAGACTTACTGAAATCCAAAAAATAACTGCAATTCCAACAAAACTAAAAGAAACTAACTCATCTTTGTCTTTGACCAGAAACTACAAAACATGATGATAAGAAACAGGCATTAAAATAAGATTATCAACTGGTCACTTTCTCAAGGTATTTACTCATGAACAAAACAAAGAGCCCAACCTAAGATTGTTGGGAATCCTTTAGCATTGGCTTTAGGCAGAGAATCTGAAAACTTTGAAAGAGATCATGTATTTTTAACGTAGTCAAAATAGACAACAGAGTGTTTCCAGAATACAGCTCTCTGATTGAGTATACCACTAAAATAAATGAATATGATATTGATCCATTATACAAACACCCAAGGGAGTTTTTTTTTTTTTTTTTCCCTAAAAGCATTTACAGTGAATGCTCTAACTGGCTCTCACTTTTCTAAACAGCTCATGGACCATTAAAAATAAAAGAAATATAAATAAAATGTTTAATATCAGTCTATGGAAAAAATTTCTCTACATGTGCTTGACACTTGGAAAACATTAACTACAAATCAAAATAGAAAAGCAGCTGTTTTCTAGCTAACTAAGGTCAACAGTTTCATCTGCCAAAGGACTCTAAATAAAACAGTGGAGTATAAAAGCTAAAGCATGACCATGTGGTGCAGGTAACGCTCCCCAAACTGTCTGTGATTACGAGTAAATATTAAATGCAGTAGGTGAAAGAGAAGACTTCATTTAATTGATTCTGATTTTCAAAGTGATTTAGAATTTATCATAAAAATGTATACAATAGACTTGATCACTATAAAATACGTATTACATTCATGCAAAAAATTACTAATTAGATACAATTTTATTTTTAATTTACTAATTTGCTCTGTTCTTTGCTAATTTTGGCATAAAGAGATGTTCTTGCACATGACATGTCATTTCCACTAATGTGGCTGTGATGAATATATAAGGTCTGTAAAGTCAATTTACTTATCGCACTAACCCTATGATCAGTATCCATCTTCGTTAACATACTTTGAACACATGCCAGTTCCTCAGTCATATCCTTGTGTGATGCACTTAAATCGGGTTCCTTATCATGCAAAATACTTCAACAGTTGTTCTTACCATTTTGTTTGTAATGACTGGCCTTATTAATCATCTTTAAGTTTTTCACCTAGCCACAGTATTGACAGTGTTAATAACATGTTTACTCTAAAATATTCTGTAAACACTGACTTGGAGAAGACAATGGCACCCCACTCCAGTACTCTTGCCTGGAAAATCCCATGGACGGAGGAGCCTGGAAGGCTGCAGTCCATGGGGTCGCTAAGAGTCAGACACGACTAAGCGACTTCACTTTCACTTTTCACTTTCATGCATTGGAGAAGGAAATGGCAACCCACTCCAGTGTTCTTGCCTGGAGAATCCCAGGGACGGGGGAGCCTGGTGGGCTGCCGTCTATGGGGTCGCACAGAGTCGGACACGACTGAAGTGACTTAGCAGCAGCAGCAGCAGCAAACACTGACTTTTTCAGGAAACACGACTTGAATAACAACTTTCTAAAGAAAAAAAAAAGGCAGATTCCTGGCTCTTAAACTCTCCACATCAAAGCAAGTTGACAGAAAAAAAAGATAACACATGACATATGATAGTTGCTGCAGCTAATGTCCTTAAACTATATTTTTTGAGAGAAAGACAACAGACAGAGACAACAAACTTAAAGGACCTGTTTTTAAAAGCCTGAACTCACTAGACAATATTTTCAAGCATCTCTGGAAACTGACTCTCAACTCACAGTTGGCCCTCTATTATGCATTTTTTTTCAAAGCACAAAAAATAGAATTCATAAAACTAAACACTCTCAAGCTACACCATGATGAGCTATAAAAATGCTATGAGTTATTAGCCCAGAGTAGAGTGTTCATTCTTCGAGTGTTGCCACATCCTTCTCCACATTCCTATTTTTATAGTGCTGTGGTTAAAAGTATGGGTTCTAAAGCCTGACCACCTGAGTTTAAATCCCATCGCTAGTACACACCAGCCCCGAAACTCTGGGCAAAGTCTCAACTGACGCAAAATAAGGAAAGTAAAAGCATCTCCCCTCAGTGGGCTGTATTTGTCAATACACACATAAACACTTGGAACAGTTCCTGGCACACAGTAAGTTCTCAGTAACTGTTAGTCATTACTGCACAGTAATAGTAATAGAAGTAAAATAGTCTTCTTTAGGGCTTTAAACGAAAGTTGCTCAGTCGAGTCCAGCTCTTTGCGACTCCATGGACTATACAGTCCATGCAATTCTCTAGGCCAGGATACTGGAGTGGGTAAGCCTTGCCTTTAGGGGATCTTCCCAACCTAGGGATCAAACCCAGGTCTCTTACATGGCAGGCAGATTCTTTACCAACTGAGCCACAAGGGAATCCCAAGCCTACTGGAGTGGCTAGCCTATCCCTTCTCCAGCAGATCTTCCCAACCCAGGAATCGAATCAGAGACTCCTGCATTGCAGGCGGATTCCTTACCAACTGACAAATTAGGGAAGCCCCCTTAGGGCTACAAGGTACTTATAAATAAATGCCAATTTCCTTTTACTCTAAATGTATCCCAGCATAATAAAATGACTAAGGAAATTTTCAAAAGTTAATCACTTAACCCTATTTTAGAATAAAATAACTGTGGCCCTTTCATGCTAAGTTATTAATAGAAGGCCACACTGTATCAAGGTTGTATGTTCCAAAAGTGTTTCAGCTATAACACAGTTCTATTTAACAATGTTTAGGAGCATTCAGATGCTCAGTCATGTCCGAATCTTTGCAACCCCCATGGACTATAGCCTGCCATACTCCTCTGTCCATGGCAAGAATAGAGGAGTGGATTGCCATTTCCTCCTCCAGGGGATCTTTAGGACTCAGGGATCAAACCTGCATTTCCTGCACTGACAGTGGATTCTTTACCACTAAGCCACCTGGGAAGCACAATGTTTAAGAAATGGTCTGCAATTCCAATAATAAAAACCAAGTGTTACTGATCACTTATCAATACATCTAGCAGACTGAGCACTGGCAGCCAAAATGATACTCCCCCAGAGATGTCCACATCCCAAGTCTCAGAGCCTGGGCATAGGTTACTTCACACTCCTTACATGGCAAAAGGGGTTGCAAATGTAAGTTATGGAGTCTGAGATGGAGAAATCATCCTAGACTATCTAGGTGAACCCAAGGTACTCACTGGGTCCTTATAAACAGAAGAAGGTAAGAAAGTGCATGTCAGAGCTATAACAATGTGATAAAGACTCAATGAGCCATTGCTCATTTTGAAGATGGCAAGGGGGCCACAAACCAAGGAATGTAGGAAGACGCTAGAAGCTGGAAAAGGCAGAAAACAGACTGGTCCCCAGAGTCACCTACCAACACCTTAATTTTAATCCCATGAGGCCTATTTTATACTTCTGACCTCTATAACTCTAAGCTACTACATTTGTGTTATTTTAAGCTTCATTACAACATTAATATTACAGCAGCAATACAAAACTAATACAGGCACTAGACTAAGTATCTTTACTAGTTAGACTTCCAACAATCCTATGATACAGATGCTATAATTAACCCTTCTTGATGAAGTTTCAGAGAGAAGAAAACTGAAGCTTACATTAACTTAGCCCAAGAATTGAGTTGGGATAAGATATATACCCATACTCAGAGAGTCACACATGCTTTTCACTTTGGACAAGGTATACAAGTTAAAAAACTCAACCATCATAAGCATGTAAGAAATTTATCTTCCTATGAGTTTGAAATAAACTCCTTATCCTTATATCTCTTATTGTTCAGTCACCCAGTCATGTCCAACTCTTTGTGACCCCATGGACTGCAGCATGCCAGGCTTCCCTGTCTATCATCTCCCCGAGTTTTCTCAAACTCATCTCCATTGTGTTGGTGATGCCATCCAACCGTCTCATCCTCTGCTGTCCCTTTCTCCTCCTGCCTTCAATCTTTCCCAGCATCAGGGTCTTTTCCAAAGAGTCAGCTCTTCATATCAAGTGGTCAAAGTATTAGAGCTTCAGCTTTAACATTTCTAGTCATGTGGTAATACCTTTATGGCTCAGCAGTAAAGAATCTGCCTGCCAATGCAGGAGATGCAGGCTTGATCCCTGGATTGGGAAGATCCCCTGGAGGAGGAGACAACCCACTCTAGTATTCTTGCCTGGGAAATCCTATAGACAGAGGAGCCTGGTGGGCTACAGTCCACGGGGTCTCTAGGAGTCAGACAGGACCTAAGGACTGAGTACAAGCATGCATCTTCTATGTTCTAGGAGCGATGTATTTACTCTCTGCTGAGAGCAAGTCACAAAATTGAGTTCGAGGTTTTCATCAAGATGTTTACAGATTAGCTGAGAGAGACATGTATGTATGTAAAAATACAGACCATGAAACAAATGCTTTGAGAATGATATGCATATGACAATCTGTTGACAAAAATTAGAGAAGAAGCTGAGATTCCATTAGAGAAGAAGCTGAGATTCCATTAGAGAAAATTAGGAAAGATTTCTTAGGGGATAATGATCCTCCATGTGAATCTTAAAAGATAATTAGGGATTTTCTAGGTTTGAGCCAAGCATTTATGGGGAAACAATTTCCTGCATTAAGGAATAGAGAACTTTTTAGATAGAGCAAGGGGATATGCAAAAGCTGAGCAGCAAGTAACTAAACACGGCTAGCACACAGGGAGCTGACAAGAGCAAAGGAAGTGGAGCCAGACTGTGAAGGGTATTCCTGTTAAAGCTTTGGAGTTATCTTGTCATGATAGAGAACTTCTGAAGGGTCTTAAATGGGGTAGAATGTTAAAATGACCACTCAGACAACAGTGATGCTTGAAAGGGGCTAAGTCTAGCAGACAGTTAGAAGGCTACTGCAATAGTCCAAGGGAAAAAAGATGGACTGAGCCAAGGCAAAAGCAGTGAGAGCAAGGGGAACATTTGAGAGAGAACTTTCAGAGGCAAAATTATAAGAACTTAACAAAAAGTATCAGAGGTCCCTTAAATGTTTCCAGTTTGAGTTATGGGTAAAGATATTTACCGAGGTGGGATGATTGTCATTTGAGTTATTCATCAAATATTTCCAACTCTCTCCCATTCTACTAGGACACATGCTGGTTTACATTCTCTGCCCTCATTCTCTGTCTCTTGACATCTTTGATGCTGATCAAAGTGTACAGACTTCCAGTTATAAGATGAGTATATTCTGGGGGTTTAATGTACTGCATTGTGATTTAGTTAATGATGCCACATTACATACTTTTAAAAAAGAACCTCTAGGGCTCTTTTTCTTTCTCTCTGACACAATAACCACAAGGTTCAAGATGATGGCTAGTCCATCAATTTAGTCCCTGAGTGACCTAAATGAGCACAGCCCCCCTGCCATCTTGTAAAGTATGTGCTGCAAATGAGAAACTTACTTTCAGTGTTGTTAAACCACTAATATATTATGATTATTTTTGTTACACAGCATAGCATAGCCTGCCCTGACTGATACAATAGATAATAAAGAATGAAAAATAGACATTGTAGAAGTTTCCTTTTGTTATTGTAATTATTATGAATACATTGAGTGTAAAATGCGATGAAACACACAAGGGGAAAGAAATCTAAATCCAAAGCAATCTAAACATTTCTTCCAGAAGGTCTTACCAGACTTCCCCACAAGTGTGCATCTTCTTTGTGTTCCCTGATCACACTGCCTATATCACTAACACACTCAAGTGAAATTGGCTGTTTCTTGTCTGCCTCTTCCAAGTTAAGAAGGTATAGTATTCATGACTGCATTTCAAGCACACAGTAGAATGCTTGGCACCAGTGTAGGCCTCAATAAACACTTGCTGAATGCATGAATGATGAAAGAAGTCATGGGAGAGCACAATACTGTCTAGAGAAGTATGGGTGCTAAGTGAGAAGAGAGCTAAGGTAGACACTCCCAAATTTACTGGCTAGGTACAGAAAGGTGGTGCTAGTGGTAAAGAACCCTTCTGCCAATGCAGGAGACATAAGAGATGAGGGTTCGATCCCTAGGTTGGGAATAACCCAGTATTCTTGCCTGGAGCATCCTACTGACAGAGGAGCCTGGTGGGCTACAGGTTGCAAAGATTTGGACATGACTGAAGCGACTTAGCACATAGAGAAAGACGAGCTTAAGGACACAGAGAAAGACCAGACAGAAATAGAACGAAAATTAGAAATGATAATATCCAGGCAAAGCAGAAGAGCATTTCAAGAAGAAAGGAGTAGTCAAAGCTGAGCATGCTCATTGTGACCAAATATAAACAAACACAGAGGGAAAGCAGAGGCTCTCCAAAATCTTGTTCAAACACACACAGGTTCCAAATGCTGCTCTTCAATGAAAGGACATTGGGGCCCTGGGGCAGAACAGACATAGTAGTATGAAAAGAAGAGAAAGAAGAAAAGATCAGATTACAGTGGATTAAGGACTGGATGAAGCACAGAAATGACCTGGGAAGCTTGTTTGAAAGTAGATTTGGCAGGTCTGGAGAGGGGCCCAGGATTCCAGATTTTGCATTTCATACAAACTCCCAAGTGATGCTGATGCTGCTGGTCCACTGACTACACTTTGAATACAAGACTTTAGACGGCCTTTTCCAAAACATCACACATTATGCATAACCTCAGACCCGAGGAATTAAAGAAAAAATATTCTCAAGTTTGAGAACTGCATAGAAAAATCTTAAGGTTCTGGTGGAAAAAAAACTAAGGATCTGAGAGGTTTGCCCTTTTAAAATGATATTCAAAACCCAACATTGTACGTTACGAAGTTCAGATTCTCATCATTCCAAATTCTTATAAAAGCCACAGCTGCTAAGAAATTTGGTAAGAGAAAAGCTATATTTAAATCCAATGATCTCTAGCTCATCTAGAAGTTTTGAAGAGGAAAGTCACTTGAATTCAAGAAAAACAGACTACTTATATTTCCTATACTTCCATGATAATTTCTTTCTTCTTCACTGAGTGACAAAAATTAAAAAATTAATAGGCCCCACATAGGTTTTTTGTAGTTTTGAGAAAACTAGGATGGTAACCTTAGGCTATTCTTCATAAGCGTAAGGCTGGAACAGTTTGTTTTAGATGTGGATGAATGGATAAAACTTTGAAACCAAGTCTTCAGCTATTAGCAAGAAAAAGTTAAGAGCATTTTAAAGAGATTTTTTTTTGGACTTTAATTTTAGTGAAATAAATTGAGATGAATAAATTTTGCAAAAATCAGTGTAGATCATATTCTAAAGCACCACATTTGCAGGACTCTTGCAATAACTGTATTTCTTCTCCCTGTCACATACTCTACCCACTTCAACCCTTTCTCCAGACAAGTGTTAAAGGGACTTTTTAACAGCCCCAACCAGATCAATTATTCCACTCCCCTACTCCAATATCCCCATGGTTGAGGTCATGGGTAAAGCGCTCCCCCATCAACGAAGGCTTCTCAGGCTGGGTTCATACCCTGTCTCAAAGAAACTGTCTCTTCCCACATAGGAGCTACCTCTGTGATAATTAATCAATTATGTGATCATTTTCTATGTGCCCCTCCCTCACTGAACTGGGAGCCCCATGGAGGAAGCTTGATTTAGGGCTGTGCCCAAGACCCATAGGTTATCACTTTGCATTTAGCAAAAGTGAACGTTGCTCAGTCGTGTCCAACTCTTTGCAACCCCATGGACTATTCAGTCCATGGAATTCTCCAGGCCAGAATATTGGAGTGGGCACCCTTCTCCAGAAGATCTCCCCAAACCAGGGATCGAACCCAGGTCACCCACACAGCAGGAGGATTTTTTACTGGCTGAGTCACCAGGGAAGCCTGCTTTGCACTTAACAGTCACTCAATAAATGCCTGTTCAAGGAATGAATGGTATCAGATTATACCTACAATTTTATGCTTGTTCAATGTCACTCAACATGTCAATATAATTTTACTTAAAGTGTTGCATACGTAATATGTTGCTATATGATTTATAAATAATTTGTTAGGCATTGGTTCAAGCTCTGATAAAGCATCTCATGGCACAGGCTGACTCCTGCGGTCATGTGATGGCAGCACAGCCCACTGCCAGTTCAAGCTCTTATACGAGGAATGAAAGTAGCTCTCAGGCATAAGCAGAAGAGTCAAGTGAAACTTGGCATCATATCACAAATCCAACAGTCTACCAACTTTATTTCTTCCTAGTTACTTTATTGGCAATTAAACTATACTATGGCAATGGCTTGCTTATAGGGTTATGGGGTTATGGAATATGAGATTACTAAAATGATGGCCATAATACACAGACTTCAGTTCTTATAGAGTTAAAATGAGATAAGAACAATTTTGGCCAATTTTTGAGTGTTGTTCAGTCACACAGTCATGTCTGACTCTTTGCCACCCCACGGACTGCAGCACACCAGGCTTCCCTGCCCATCACCATCTCCCAGAGCTTGCTCAAACTCATGTCCATTGAGTCAGTAATGCCATCCAACTATCTCATTCTCTGTCGTCCCCTTCTCCTCCTGCTGTCAATTTTTCCCAGCATCAGGGTCTTTTCTAATCCATTGACTCTTTGCATCAGGTGACCAAAGTATTGGAGTTTCAGCTTCAGAATCAGTCCTTCCAATGAATATTCAGGATAGATTTCCTTTAGGATGGACTGGTTGGATCTCCTTGCAGTCCAAGGGACTCTCAAGAGTCTTCTCCAACACCACAGTTCAAAAGCATCATTCTTTGGCACTCATCCTTCTTTTTGGTCCAACTCTCACATCTATACATGACTACTGGAAAAACCATAGCTTTGATTAAACAGAACTTTGTTGGCAAAGTAACGTCTCAGCTTTTTAATACGCTGTCTAGGTTTGTTCATAGCTTTTCTTCCAAGGAGCAAGCATCTTTTAATTTCATGGCTGTAGTCACCATCTGCAGTGATTTTGGAGCCCAAGAAAATAAACTCAGCCACTGTTTCCATTGTTTACCTATCTACTGGCCATGAAGTGATGGGACCGGATGCCATGATCTTAGTTGTCTGAATGTTGAGCTTTAAGCCAACTTTTTCACTCTCCTCTTTCACTTTTATCAAGAGGCTTTTTAGTTCCTCTTCACTTTCTGCCATAAGTGTGGTGTCATTTGCATATCTGAGGTTATTGATATTTCTCCCAGCAATCTTGATTCCAGTTTGTGCTTCAT
This sequence comes from Bos mutus, assembly GCF_027580195.1. NCBI lineage: Eukaryota > Metazoa > Chordata > Mammalia > Artiodactyla > Bovidae > Bos > Bos mutus. Next base: position 66,489,952 of record NC_091622.1, read on the forward strand.
CCAGCCCAGTGTTTCTCGTGATGTACTCTGCATATAAGTTAAATAAGCAGGGTGACAATATACAGCCTTGACGTACTCCTTTTCCTATTTGGAACCACTCTGTTGTTCCACATCCAGTTCTAACTGTTGCATCCTGACCTGCATACAGGTTTCTCAAGAGGCAGGTCAGGTGGTTTTGTATTCCCATCTCTTTCAGAATTTTCCACAGTTCATTGTGATCCACACAATCAAAGGCTTTGGCATAGTCAATAAAGCAGAAATAGATGTATTTTGGAACTGTCTTTCTTTTTCGATGATCCAGCGGATGTTGGCCATTTGATTTCTGGTTCCTCTGCCTTTTCTAAAACCAGCTTGAACATCTGGAAGTTCACAGTTTACGTATTGTTGAAGCCTGGCTTGGAGAATTTTGAGCATTACTTTACTATCGTATGAGATGAGTGCAATTGTGTGGTAGTTTGAGCATTCTTTGGCATTGCCTTTCTTTGGGATTGGAATGAAAACTGACCTTTTCCAGTCCAAACTAGAATAAATTAAACTGAACAAAACCTTTGTAGCTCCAACTTCAGTTTAAGGGTTGAGGAGAGAAACAATTTGCTATTGCTCTTTTCCATAGCCTGCTGCAGAAATAATTATTCAGAAAGTCTAACTCTCTTATCTTCAGAAATCTCTTTGCCATCTTGACTTTATGCATGCCAGAAGCCCAAACAGACAAAATTAGAGAGGCACAATGCATCTGTGTTTGTAAGCACAAGGCTTTTACTATCTTTTCCTAGTCAATAATCCTCTCACTATCATCTCTTCACCTTTTGAAGCCAAAGCTCCTGCTATTTGTACACGGCATTCCAGCATCTCTTAGAGACCCAGAAATAACTGCAAAACTTTGAAAGAGCACAAATTATAAACTCAAATCAAACAGAACATTCTTAAAAGCAAGCAGAATCTAGTGAGGTTTTTTTAAACAGAGATATAAGATGATTTTATCGCTCACTACAACAGTAAATATCTCAGTTATAAAACAGGAAATGTTTATCTGGGCAGAGATTACTTAATGTATCTACATGAAATCATCTGGTTCAGAACATATGAAAAGAATGCTTTTGAAGACAGTGCCAGAAAACACCCACTTTCTAAAAGTTACCTACATAACAGCCAAAATAGTACTAAGAAATGGTTTCAAATTGGTTAGTTTCCTAATTTCATACTGCTACTGCTGCTGCTGCTGCTGCTGCTGCTAAGTGGCTTCAGTCATGTCCAACTCTGTGCGACCCCACAGACGCCAGCCCACCAGGCTCCCCCATCCATGGGATTCTCCAGGCAAGAACAATGGAGTGGGTTGCCATTTCCTTCTCCAATGCATGAAAGTGAAAAGTGAAAGTGAAGTCGCTCAGTTGTGCCCAACTCTTAGCGACCCCATGGACTGGAGCCTACCAGGCTCCTCCATCCATGGGATTTTCCAGGCAAGAGTACTGGAGTGGGGTGCCATTGCCTTCTCTGGTTATGACAATGAGAGCATTCCAAATGACAGATGTATGACCAAGGGAGCCTCTACCAGACAGATTCTCCCAGAGGTAACAACTACAAACTCTGGACAAAATATAAAAAAGCAACTACTGGAAGGCACAGGAAAGGAAACAAAAGCAGGCCAAGGCTGGAGGGGAGGGAGTCCTGGCAGAAGAGAGGGGCACAGGTCAGTTTCAGGGTTTGTCCTGCCTCTAGCCCAGAGCAGACCACAGCGGGCACAATGTGGGGCAGGGCGACTGAAACTCCAACAGAAACCTGCGGTTTTCCTGCCCTCTTCTTACTTGTCACCCTGTGACCTCTGACCATCTCTGCCCTAGGCTTCTATGAAACCCAGCATCTCTGGGATCCTTTCCTTCTTGTCCAACAACTTGGGTATCTCTTGATCCTTCCTCTTTTCTCATCTCCCCTGAACACCAGCATCCCCCAAGGCTTTGTCCTCAGCTTTGAATCAGAGCACTTTCTCCTCAGTTCATCTACCCCTGCTACTTCCACTGAGACTCCCACCTTCACAGATACAGGCAGGCTAGGCTCCCTTCTCAGCTTCCCTTCCTGATGGTTCCAGCTTCCAACCAGTAACAGCAGGATGAGAGTTAAATTCTAAAGTGTACAGAAGCCAAAAAAATCACACAGACTCACAATTTTCCTTGAAATTTTCTTAGGAAGGAAGAAATTCTTACAGTCCATTTCTTGGCCCAGCCTGCACTGTTGAATTTGCTCATGATAAACGCATTTAAACTATGGTTCTACTGTATTTAGTTGTCCATAAAAATCTCCAACTTAACATGTCCTAACTGAACCTCCAGCCTGACCTCCATCTACCTGCATCTCACTCCTCTGCTTTTTCTTGCCATGTTAACAGATGGCACCAAAGCCAACCTGGTTGCCCAAGCTAGAAATCCGAGAGTCAACCTTGACTCCTCTTTCTCCTTCATGCCAAAATCCTAAGCAGTTTGATTTCCATTGATTTTCATGCACCAAATGCTTTAATTCAAGCTCTTGCTATCTTTTACTCAGATGATAGCCAGTCACCAAATTGATCTCCCTGCCTTCCTTTCTTTCTACCATCAGTTCCCTATAATGTATCCAGGTCTTTTGTCTTTTATAAATGCAAAAGCAATCAGATTTCTCCCTGCCCAGAAAGATCCTCCAGTAGTAAACCATCCAGAGCAGCAGAAACCACTCTTACAAATCATACTAATGTTAATTTTAACTTCATTTTTTCTTTAATAATGGCATCACTCACCAACAAAGGAGAGCAGGATCACCAGCAAGACAATGAGAGCACAGATACATGGAATCAGGACCAGCAAGAGGAAACGAAGAATATTCACAGTGGTCAGCTTCCGAGAGCAGCCACCACCCATGTTATCATCATCAGCTCCCAAGACCTAAAGTAGAAGATGAAAATGAAACATGGTTTTAATATTGCAAAGCAATTCAATATACTGCATGACATTTTAGAGGACAGCTGTCCATTTAGAGCAGTAGCATGCCTAAATTTTCCTCTGTGTACTACATAGCATGAAATGAGTTTAGTCACCAAATCCCTCTAATAAATAAACAAATAACTGTACAAACCATATTCAGGACAGAGCAAACCATCTATTTCTGAAATGTTTTTCAGGAGTATATGGACTTACAACCATATTCCATCTTAAATTTGTTTAAACTTATCTGCTAATTTGGTATTATTCCACAGAAGAACTCACCTTGACCTAGAGCTCTAAGCAAACTGCCTAATGCAGTGATTAAATACTGGTGAGTAGTGTGGACAAGGCATCATCCAGATTTCATTCTTGTTTGTCTCCTTAGTCCTAACCCAAATGTGAATGAGTCTGGATAAAATCAAGCTTTTAACCATTAATAATTTAGCAAGATTGAATATTACTTACTATGTATTAAGTGGCAGGCTCAGTAATGAAAGACAGCCTGTTCTGCTGGCCACTGACAATCTCTCTGCTGTCCACACCACCCCTTCAGCCCATCCATGTGAGAGAGAATGATGAGGTACAACAGTGATGATTCAGGTTGGAATTCTTATCTTCAAACTTTAAATTTTCCTAGCTCAATCTCTTGTCAGAAACAATGTCTGGAAATTCATGTATGTTACATCCACTGTTCCCACAGCCAAAGCTGTTTTCAAGGATGCAGCCTTGAGTGAGCAATGCGCTGCTGAGACCATCCAGATGGTACACATGACTGAATTCCATTATATGATTCTGGCAGGTGTGGGGATCTAATGACCTTGTAGTCACCCAAGACAAACCTTGCAAGTAAGTTACCTTGGTTATTGAAGCTGCCACCTAGTAATCTGGAATGATCTACCTCTTTCTTCAGTCTCTCCTTGTCCTCCGTATATGGGGGCCAGTTTCAGATTTCACTCGACGTGAATTAACAGAATGACACAATATAATATCTTTATAACACACTGATTATAACAGTGATGGGTGGTATCCTTTGAGGCTTGGACATAACATTTACCTGCAAAAAAAACCAGTGTGGAACTACAGCTCAGAGACCATAGTAGAACTGACTTTTTTGCTTCATTTACTCAAGAAGTGGTTATTGATACATCTACTAATTATAATAAGCACAGTGATGAATTTAACAATAGTCTAAGACCAACTGTTCCTCCAAAGTTCACAGTCTTGTAGGAGAGGTAAGATATGGACATAAATAACTACATTTTGAGATAGCAAATGATCAGCACTGTGAGGCTTACAGGAATTGAAAAGACAGGAAAACAATTTCTTGCTAGAAGATCACTTAAGACATTGTAGAGAACTAGCACTTGAACTAGCCATGATTCTCAGAAAAGTATCACTGAAAAGTCCTGTTATAATTTAAAAGAGTGATAAAATACACCCAGAGAGGTAAGGAGTTATGAATTTTCTTTGGCTTCCACAACAATGGAAAAGATTTCTTTGTTAAGGAGGTCACAAGAGCGGTGTAGGAGTGATCTTCTTGGGTGGCAAATGCACAGTGGCCTCAGTGCTATCTGAAATCCTATGGCCAAATACATCCCATTTAGTATTCATAAGTGAAGAATCAGCAGGGAAAGTGCCAGTGGCTCGTTTTATTATCTTATATAAGTTTATCAACAAGTGCCTGATCTCCAGAAACCATATTCATGATTAGTGCAAATGCTTTCTCCAGTGACTAGGAAATTGATTCCTTTTATGGAGGGGAGAAGAGGAAGAAATACTTAGAAGAAATTTAGAACTAAGAAATACTCAGAGGAAACCTCAGCCCTTTCCTCAGGTGTTTAACTTTTCTCTAGCATTCATAGCCACTTAAGACTATTACTGTAAATGCTGCATTAGTCAGAGGCCCTTTGAAAAGTGAAAGTGTTAGTCACTCAGTCTTTTTTTTCTTTTTTTTTTTTTTTTTTTTTTTTTAAATTTTATTTTATTTTTAAACTTTACAAATTGTATCAGTTTTGCCAAATATCAAAATGAATCCGCCACAGGTATATATGTGTTCCCCATCCTGAACCCTCCTTCCTCCTCCCTCCCCATACCATCCCCCTGGGTCGTCCCAGTGCACTAGCCCCAAGCATCCAGTATCTTGCATCGAACCTGGACTGGCAACTCATTTCATACATGAGATTATACATGTTTCAATGCCATTCTCCCAAATCTTCCCACCCTCTCCCTCTGCAACAGAGTCCATAAGACTGTTCTATACATCTGACTCTTTGTGATCTCTTGGACTGTAGCTCACCAGGCTCCTCTGTCCATGGGATTTTCCAGGCAAAAATACTGGAGTGGGTTGCCATTTTCTTCTCTAGGGGATCTTCCCAGCCCAAGGATCAAGCCCAGATCTCCTGCACTGCAGGCAGATTCTTTACCATCTGAGCCACTGGGGAAGCCCTTGAGGTTCCTCTGAATATAATGCAACTTTCAGACTTTACTGTTGGGAGAATGAGGCCGGATGAGCTAAACCACTAAGACAATTCCTAAGTTTTATTTAGGTGGACTCAACAACCCTCTCTGCAGAAGGTACCCTCTTCAAGAATCTACCCTGCACATACTTGAAACTGTAAGCCAAGCATTCCAACAGTGCAAGTAGGGAGCAGTGCAACCGGTTGACCTGCACACATATTTCAAATATGTAGCTCTTATGGTTTACTAATCTTGTTGGTAAAGATTCATTTCTTATGTCTTAAAGACTACATTTATTTTAAAAGGTATCATGCTGGCTTACACATGCTGAATATAATCTACCTAACTAGAATATCTCGAGTCTCTGGTTCCATTGGGATATCTTCTCATTCATCTCTTTTACACTTTTAATACTATTACGCTTGCCTCCTGGCATACTGATTAAACTATTTTCACAACAGCCATTCTGTCTCTTTTTTAAAGCATATAGTTTGCTTATAATGTGTAAGTTTCATATGTATAGCACAGTGACTCAGTTAATTGTGTGTATATACACACATACATATTCTTTTTCAGATTCTTTTCCCTTATCATTATTACTGAATATTGAGTATAGATCCTTGTATTATCTATAAAATAGATAACCAACAAGGACCTAGCTGTTGGTTATCTATTTCATATAAAGTAGTTTGGCTATGTTAATCCCAAACTCCTAATTTATCCCTACCCACCCCCTTCCCCTTTGGTAACCATAAGCTTGTTTTCTATGTCTGTGAGTTCATTTCTGTTTTGTAAATAAGTTCATTTGTATTTTTTTAGCTTCCACTTAGGAGCAATATCATATGATATTTGTCTTTGGCTTAATTATCATACTTGGTATGATAATTTCTAGGTCCATATGTTTGCTGCATGTGGCATTATTTCATTCTTTATATCTGAGTAATATTCCATTGTGTGTGCATGTTGAGAGATAGATATCACATCTTTATCCCTTCATCACAATAGCCATTCTCTGACACTTGCAGGACTTTGTCCATTGAATCTCTCTTCTGCCACTCTATCAACTCTCTCCTTTCTTCATTTCCCCTACATACCTTCTTTAAAATCTTTGGATTGTTATTTCAATGATACTCTTGCTAATGCCCTGAACCACTTTGCCCCCACTGGATTTTCTTCTCTCTAATCTTATAAAGGTCAACATGAGATGAATTCAACAATCTTCTCTATATATCTACACCTGGACAACTGAATGTGTGGCTGTAAAAAGTTACTCAACGGGACTAACTGATTGCTAGTTTAAAGTCTTCTCTATTCTCCTCAAACTATCTTTCTCTACTCTTCTGCCTTCTGCCCTCACTTTCAGAAAAGGATCCATCCCAATTCCCACCGAATGGAGAAAATAAAAACCATCAAATGGGAATTGCCTCAACACTGCCTGTTTTTACCATAAAGTTTTATTAGCAGACAGCTCTGTTCATGCATGTGTACACTGTTACAGCCGCTTTCCTGCTACAGCAACAGCACTGAATGGTTGCAACAAACCCATGTGGCCCACAAGGCCAAAAATATTTAGTATCAGGCCCTTTATAGGCAAAGTTTGCCAACTCCTGATACAGAGTATCACTGTATCCCTGCATCCATGGCCATTTTAATTATTATAAATCTTAATATGTTAGCCAAATCAAATTATAAATTCTTTTAAGAAAATCACATTATCTCTTACTAGGGCCCTTAGTAAAACCTGATACAATTGTACTGGTGGCAAACTGGCAATAAAAAAAGAAATTGCATAATTATTGCTGTAATACATGGTTATTTCATAAAAACGTTCAAAGATAATCTTCAAAAAAAAATTATCCAGACTTTTAATGCATTAAACTTGAAGAAGAAAGGAAAGCACTAAGTTTCAGGGACGTTCAAACTTAAATAGGACTGCAACATGCATTATAAACTCTAAGGACCAACAGATATTCAGAAGATTATAAAGGAGAAAGTACAAATTTATTCCTGCTTCTGCAAAAACAGACAAAAATAATAGCATACAATGTACTTAATGTGCTTAGTCACTCAGTCATGTCCGACTCTTTGCTACCCTTTGGACTGTAACCCGCCAGGCTCCTCTGCCCATGGGATTTTCCAGGCAAGAATACTGGAGTGGTTTACCATTTCCTTCTCCAGGGGATCTTCCTGACCCAGGATCGAACCCACATCTCCTGTGTCTCCTGCATTGCAGGTGGATTCTTTTCCCACCGAGGCACTGGAGAAGCCTCAAATAATAGCATAAATAATACTAACTCAGTTGTATCTCTCTATATGTAAGCAAATATTGCCCTTTCTCATTAGTGTATGCCCAGCATTTAGAACAGTCAGGAATAGATTAATACCTGTTGAATAAATAGCTGAACTCAACCACCTAAACAAAAATTCTCTGTACATAACTATGTAAATAATCCCTTTTTAAAAAATGATATATGCCTCATAAGGCCTATTCTTAAATCATCCAAAAACACTTTAGGGAAGAGAATATATTTGATAAAATAATAAAAAATATTTCCTTTCAGGGAAAATATACTGAAATTTATAACATCAGTTTTTACTAGGACTATTTATTAGTACTTCTCCATACTCAAATTTCCTATCATGAACTTTGAAGTCAGTTAGAAAATGTTGTTTTAAAGTAAATCGTCATGGATTTTATTATCAGTCAGTTCAGTTCAGTCGCTTAGTCGTGTCCGACTCTTTGCGACCCCATGAATAGCAGCACGCCAGGCCTCCCTGTCCATCACCAACTCCCAGAGTGCACTCACTCTCACGTCCATCGAGTCAGTGATGCCATCCAGCCATCTCATCCTCTGTCGTCCCCTTCTCCTCCTGCCCCCAATCCCTCCCAGCATCAGAGTCTTTTCCAATGAGTCAACTCTTCGCATGAGGTGGCCAAAGTATTGGAGTTTCAGCTTTAGCATCATTCCTTCCAAAGAAATCCCAGGGCTGATCTCCTTCAGAATGGACTGGTTGGATCTCCTTGCAGTCCAAGGGACTCTCAAGAGTCTTCTCCAACACCACAGTTCAAAAGCATCAATTCTTCAGTGCTCAGCCTTCTTCACAGTCCAACTCTCACATCCATACATGACTACTGGAAAAACCATAGCCTTGACTAGATGGACCTCTGTTAGCAAAGTAATGTCTCTGCTTTTGAACATGCTATCTAGGTTGGTCATAACTTTCCTTCCAAGGAGTAAGCGTCTTTTCGTTTCATGGCTGCAGTCATCATCTGCAGTGATTTTGGAGCCCAGAAAAATCAAGTCTGACACTGTTTCCACTGGTTCCCCATCTATTTCCCATGAAGTGATGGGACTGGATGCCATGATCTTCATTTTCTGAATGTTGAGCTTTAAGCCAACTTTTTCACTCTCCTCTTTCACTTTCATCAAGAGGCTTTTTAGTTCCTCTTCACTTTCTGCCATAAGTGTGGTGTCATCTGCATATCTGAGGTTATTGATATTTCTCCCGGCAATCTTGATTCCAGCTTGTGTTTCTTCCAGTCCAGCGTTTCTCATGATGTACTCTGCATATAAGTTAAATAAGCAGGGTGACAATATAGAGCCTTGACGTACTCCTTTTCCTATTTGGAACCACTCTGTTGTTCCATGTCCAGTTCTAACTGTTGCTTCCTGACCTGCATACAGATTTCTCAAGAGGCAGGTCAGGTGCTTTGGTATTCCCATCTCTTTCAGAATTTTCCACAGTTTATTGTGATCCACACAGTCAAAGGCTTTGGCATAGTCAATAAAGCAGAAATAGATGTTTTTCTGGAACACTCTTACTTTTTCCATGATCCAGCGGATGTTGGCAATTTAATCTCTGGTTCCTCTGCCTTTTCTAAAACCAGCTTGAACATCATGAAGTTCACCGTTCATGTATTGCTGAAGCCTGGCTTGGAGAATTTTGAGCATTACTTTACTAGCATGTAAATATTTTTCAACACTACCTATGTTAAGGACATTAAAAGAAGTAGCCTTGTAACTCTGTTAACCCCATACATCAGTGATCCCCAGACATTCTATGTTCATGGTACCATCAGTGTCTAGATACTATTTTCAGTGGACCTAGGCCAAAAGAAGTGCCTAATGGTTCCATTTGTTAAGTAGCTTCATCCAACAATTTTGTAAGTACTTATATCCTAAAAATTTGGTAAACATTTGAAAAACTACTACACATAAGTTAAAATTTTTAAATATTTTCATGCCATTCTTAACCACGATTACTTCCCATCTTGGGATGTATGCATCTGTTGAGCACTGCTCAACACTTTAACCTCAGAATCAGATTGAAAAACACCCCCACACATTGCCTGTTCCGAGTCGATTCTTGCCTGGTACAACTTTCTACACAGCAACCACCAAGCACCCAGATTTACGAAGATAGAATGACCTCAAAAGGAATAAAGCACAATCCCACATTGAAAGTGTGAACTATGTCAAGCTAGTATTTCATTTGGTAACCAAAAAATGTCAAGTATCACCAGTTTTCCCTCAAAAATTGAAAACTACCAGCAGCCTCTGTGAATCACTGCAGTGTCACGGGGTACTTTATCACATAGTTTCAAAATCATGGTTCAAGACTATTTCTCCCACATAAATCTACATAAATCCCAATCCTTAAAGAAGTAACTCAAACTCCATCTCATTCAGGAAGCCTTCCTTGACTACCCAGACAGAAGCAATCTCTCTCTGCCTCATCTGAGTTTCTGGTAGAGAAAGAGACTGACTCCCAGCATCTATTCTTTCCTTTGATCTTAGAAACAGAACCCTACATTTAGAATAAAGACACCATTTCCCAGTCTCTTCTAGAGTTGTGTGAGGCCATGTGGTCAAGCTCTGGACCATGGGATGAATTTTGAAATGGTCAATGTGACTTCCAGGAAGTATTTTCCAAGACAGGGGTATTGTCTTTCCTCTTTCCTGTTGGCTGGAATAAGACGAGCTACCCACTCCAGTATTCTTGGGCTTCCCTAGTGGTTCAGATAGTAAAGAATCCACAAGCAATGTGGGAGACCTGGGTTTTATCCCTGGGTTGTGAAGGTCCCCTGGAGGAGGGCATGGCAACCCACTCCAGTATTCTTGCCTGGAGAATCCCCATGAACAGAGGAGTCTGGCGGGCTACAGTCCATGGGGTCACAAAGAGTCAGACACGACTGAGCAACTAAGCACAGCACTTATGTCATCAATCGGGATAAGTCAAGAAGAAAAATTTACAACTTAGTGATTTGTAAATGAAAATTGCAAATCTGTAATTTACTAAGTAAAGTGTGACAGCCAAAATGTTTTCAAATAGGGATTAGTAGACAGCAAACCATACAAAATAAGGTTGGTCCTACCTTCTTTCCCCACATCCTCACCTTTCCCCTTCAAAATGCCACACTGACCCAAATGATCTTTTCAAAACGCTCATGTGGATGCGTCACCTGCCTACATAAAACCCTCCAGAGACCTGAAAGACAAAAACCAGTTTTCCTAACATGTTCTGGAAGACAGTGCTTCTCAGACTTCAATGGGCACATGAATCACATGCAGAGAGTCTGATCCAGTAGCTTTGGGGGTGGTGGGGCGGGGCTTGAGATTCTGCATTTCTTACCAGCTCCCAGATGATGCTGATGAGGGTGGTGTGAGGACCACACTTTGAGTATCAGGATATGGAGACTCTCTAGGTGTGCCCCGCCTACACCAGGTTAATTACAGCAGTTCATTACTTTACACCACTCAAGCCCATCCCCTTCTCTCCATACCAGCCACCTGGGTCCTCTCAGTTCCCCATTATCACTCTTTGCCTGGACTGGCCTCCCTCCATCCCCAACCTTTGGTAGTCACACAGCAGTCACCCTTACACATCAACTCATGACCCACGCTGGTTCTGGTCTTTCTGTCCTATATCCCAGTTATCATTTACATTTATTTGTTTGAATATTAGATTATGTTGATTATTCCTGGTAGACTGTAGACTCTATGAGGTCAGGGACCAAGTTGGGTTTTGCTTCTCATTGTAGCCCCAGTATTTTTAAAGGGCCTGGCTTATAGCACATACTTCATAAAAATATCAAAAATAATGGATAAACTCTTCTACTACACCTGCCCATTGTCAGAAGAGTCTTAAAAATACAAGGAATTGAATGCTGCTGCTCCATGTGTGAATAACTATTACAGTAATTATAATAGTAATAGTATAGGCAGAAACCCATTGACCTTTTTCTGTGAGCCAGGCATTCCTCTAAATGTGTCAGATACAGAAATACTCAGGACAGCTCTACTGAGTGGGTGCTATCACCATACCCATTTACAGAAGAGGAATGTGAGGGTCTTTGTAAGTAATTAAAATAATTCATGCTAATCAACAAAAACTGCAGAATCTAAACGGATTCCCTTTGCTGAAATTCTGAAGGTGGCTAGAGATCCATGGTTTTTAATTTGGCTTGAATTCTAGATCACAGCTTTTGGAGCTTCCTGGAACACATCATCTACCCTCCAGATCTGTCTACAAAGACAGACTGAGGTTTTCCCCACTGAGCCACGCAGAGCTGACCTCAGGTGACCCCAAACCTATGCAGGACCAGATCTCATAATGGAGCCATTGCAGGGTAAGCAAGACTTCTTCCTGAGTCTCCATGCTTCTGCCCCTCCTTGCAAGTCAGACACAGCCTAATGGAGGATGACCACTCACGGCAGTTGGACAATGAGAGCTACGTCTTAGAAACAGCCTCTCTGTGGTATTATTTCTAGAGCTCACATTTCAAAATTATTTTTAAAACTAATCTAATTATCTAATAAAGTCTTAATTATGTGGAATCTTTACAGAAGTTTACTATTCTCCACCTTTTGTAGACATGGAAAATAAGAAAATAAGCAAATTATAAAGAATTTATAAAATACTGCCAGAGAATGAAATGGAATTCCAGAAAATGTGAAATCTTCTACAACTTCCACAGCTTCAAATGTTTTGCCCTGAGAATGACATGTAAGTACTGGCCTTGATCATCAGTTCCCAAAGATGCTGGATGCTTTAAGACAGTGCAAGAAAAATCATTTTCAATAGCAAAGATTGAAACAGAAAAGAGGTTCAAGTTTATATTTAATAACATCAACAACAATTAACAACAACAACAAAAATTCCAAAGTTTGGCTAAACATATGCAATTTCAGCCTACAAGAGCTCTAGAATTTATAATATTCACCAAATGATACCATCCACAAAGAGATTAACATCAGCTTACTACTTTTAAGGTACAGCATCAAATATAAGAGATATGCTAATATTTTTATTTCAAATAGGACATGTTTAAATTACAAAGATCAGACAAACTTGAAGTTGTATATAAACTGTTTCTCATCAACAGAATATTTAAAAATGTGAAGGGTAATTCTACCTTTATAATGTGATGCTATATTATGGATTTTATGAAATAAATGATTATATTCTTAAATCCAATTGTGAAATTATGTATACTTGGTTAGTACAGGATGATTAAGTAACAGTCTGAACTTCAGGTGCACAAATATTACTGCACAAAGTTTATCCTAATCCATACATCAATCTGGATTTAGTAAAATTCTATTCATAGCTGTCAACTTTATGATATGGTCAAGTCAAAATAAGAAAATATTCTTAAACCAAAATGAATGTGCACATTTAATGGATGGGGTTGTATGTAAAATCATGGTAGAATTCTGTGACCATCTGTCCTACACAAAAAATTTGCTTACAATGTTAAAAACAATTAAGAACAATACATCCAAAGGCCATACCATGTACTTGGTTTGAGGCTCACTGAGCACCCTGATTCTTTAGACAGGAAGGTGGTGGACTGCACAGGCCTTCATACTTGCTGTTACCAGAGAACAGCCTGCCATGAGCACAAGGTCACTCCAGCTGGTGTAGCCTGCACCAGGCAGGGAGCTCCCTCTAAACTCTGTGGAGATGTTACACTGTCATATCATGGTCCTCATGGTCATGGTCCTGAGAAAAGGCAGACACTAAGACTCCCCCAGCTGCCAGCCAGCCTGGAACAGTATCCTGCACACAATCACCAGTCCCAAATGTGATGTAAATTGTTGTTTCAGTGTTAGAGATGGAGTATCTCCAAACTACCTCCACTCTCTGTACACGGAGTAAAAATGAGCCAATGTTATCCACTTATTTTAGAAAGGAAAATCTGCCCCTGCTAGATGCTTTCCTCTGTCCTCAATAAACTGAAACCACTCCTTACATGAATCAAGAGTAGATTGGCTGAATATAAGATCAATCATCTAGCTATTTCTCAAACCAGGCATCTCTCAATCCTCACTTCCACTGTCAAGAAGCAAAAGGTCTCCCAAATCACCCATCAGTGAAGCACACCAAACCCAAATGTCTTTTGTTGTGATGTTTGTTTTTAATGCCCCAAGAGGCCTGAAGAACAAGCATCTGGTTTCTGGTTTTTAGTAAGTCTTTTCATCCCATTTTCTGGCATTTAATTGAAGTATATAAAGTTCAAATAACTCATGCACTCTTTCAAAATGGAATTACTCAATTCACACCAGAACACATGGTTCTGCAAGCCAATCTTGCCCACATTTTCTCCTTTGAAAATTAACAGCATCAACTGGTCCTCCCTCGAGTTTCCTAGTCACACATCCCAGAATAGTTGTTCAATATGGAGACTAAATATCAACACGATATTTTTCCTGTCAAGAAGACCTGGTGATAATAATCCCATATCCAGACAGCATATCAATTCAGTGTTTGTTTGGAGGGCAGTGCTATTTAGCTCAAGTCTGAAACATGAGAGAAAAGACTGGAATGCTTCAGAAGCAATTTCTATGATACTGTCTCCACCACTGAAAATCTAGGTGAGCTTATAAAGTCATCGCCCTGTCCCAACCATATATTCATATCTGTAAATAAAGGATAAAAAATAAATGCCTTGCTCCAACCACAAATATTCCAACAATAAAATGAAATTGACAAAGCAAAAGAAAAGTAAGGAAATAGTGATAATAACATTTCTTTCAACTTTAGAAAGCTGTAGGAGTCTTGATTTTTCTTGAACACACAGCATGAAATTTGTTCAAATCAGTCTCCCTGGAGGAAAGTTATAACCTTTGTTGAAGTGAGGCGATGTCTTCAAAGGCAACATGAGAACTTTGAAGGTAAACCCCATTTTCTTTAGAGTCCAGTGGGAGTGTCACATGCCTGTGATAGTTTCTGAAGATGATCTTGGAAAGAAACAGCAGGCAACCCCCCACCTAGATGAGGCAGATAAATGAGACCCCATGTCCTCTTTTGAGATGGCTTTGCCCCCAATCTCAAATATGTCAATGATATCATTTTATAGCAGATACAAATCTTGAAGTAATAAAAGGCTCCTGTTAAGACAGATACAATATCAGAACTCTTTCTGCATATATTGCAGAGTCTTAAAGGTCCCTCCTTTTTTTCAGTATGTATTTTTTGAAACAATGAAGACTACAGAGTGGGGGGGAAAAGGAGAGTTGTGCTTTCCATCCTTCAGGAAATTAAATATTTGACATTTACTAATTAAAATATTCTGAATTTCACATCCTGATTACAAGTTATTTCATTTCTAAGGAAGCTGTGGCATAATTCAGAGGAACCTCAGATTTCCAAATGAAGCCAAACCTATCTTTTGTGTAGCATGAAGGAAGCTATTGAATTTGTGCCCATTGTAGACACCGAATTGACTCGCTGATCTAATAATGATGGAAATCTTGTGACTTTCAAAAATTGAAACTGATTGGCAGAGTGGAGAACTACAAACCTAACTTTCTACAGCTGAAAACAATCAGGGAATGCATATAAGACAAAATAGATTTATACTCTACAACAATTCATTTCAGGCATTTCAATGCAAAGTAAAACATAAACAGATGTTGAAGACAACCTACTGAACCTACCTGCTGAATTTTGTAGTAAAGAAAAAAAAAAAAGTACAAGTAAGGTTCTTATGCATTAGATGGAGCAGCAATTTCTTTCTGAATACCTGGAGCAAAAGGGTGGATTTCAAACTCAACATTCATCATATATGTTGCTGTATTTCATGAAGATCTAATTGGACAATATAGAGATGGTATGCACGGAGGTTTCCATTACCAAAAAAAAAAAGCCTGTTTCATGTTAGACATCTCATGAATTTGGTTTAGTCCATTCATGCTTATTGAGCACCTATTTTGTGCACAGCCAAGCTGTAAGTATAGAAGACAAGAAAGACGGTCCTCACCCTCTGGGAGCTGACAGCCTACTTCCACCATATACAGCATCATGGGTAACTTCAAGACTGTATGACAGGACAGTCACACGGTTTGCAGAAAGGACTACAAGTTAACCATGGGGCAGAGGGAACCAGGACACGCTTAGTCCACGTTGTTATAAGCTGCATTCAGGTCCATGGAAAGAAATTAACAAGAAGTGGAACCAATTCTTCAGATACACAGAGCTTGTTTACAAGTGTTGCAGTCCTCCATTAGTTCAGTTCAGTCGCCCAGTCCTGTCCAACTTTGAGACCCCATGAACTGCAGCATGCCAGGCTTCCCTGTCCATCACCAACTCCTGGAGCTTACTCAAATTCATGTCCATTGAGTCAGTGATGCCATCCAACCATCTCATCCTCTATCAGACCCTTCTCCTCCCACATTCCATCTTTCCCAGCATCAGGGTCTTTTCAAATGAGTCAGTTATTTGCACCAGGTGGCCAAAGTACTGGAGTTTCAGCTTTAGCATCAGTCCTTCCAATGAATATTCAGGACTGATTTCCTTTAGGATGGACTGGTTAGATCTCCTTGCAGTCCAAGGGACTCTCAAAGTCTTCTCCAACACTACAGTTCAAAAGCATCAATTCTTTAGCGCTCAGCTTTCTTTATAGTCGAACTCTCACGTCCATATATGACTACTGGAAAAACCATAACTTTGACTAGACAGACCTTTGTTGGCAAAGTAATGTCTCTGCTTTTTAACATGTTGTCTAGGTTGGTCATAACTTTTCTTCCAACGAGCAAGCGTCTTTTAATTTCATAGCTGCAGTCACCATCTGCAGTGATTTTGGAGCCCAGAAAAATAGTCTCTCACTGTTCCCATTGTTTCCCCATCTACTTGCCATGAAGTGATGGGACCAGATGCCATGATCTTAGGTTTCTGAATGTTGAACTTTAAGCCAACTTTTTACTCTCCTCTTTCAATTTCATCAAGAGGCTCTTTAGTTCTTCTTTGCTTTCTGCCATAAGGGTGGTGTCATCTATATATCTGAGGTTATTGATATTTCTCCTGGCAATCTTGATTCCAGCTTTTACTTCATCCAGCCCAGTGTTTCTCATGATGTACTCTGTATACAAGTTAAATAAACAGATTGACAATATATAGCTTTGATGTACTCCTTTCCTGATCTGGAACCAGTCTGTTGTTCCATAGCCAGTTCTAACTGTTGCTTCTTGACCTGCATACATATTTCTCAGGAGGCAGGTCAGGTGGTCTGGTATTCCCGTCTCTTTAAGAATTTTCCAGTTTGTTGTGATCCACACAGTCAAAGGCTTTGGCATAGTCAATAAAGCAGGAGTAGATGTTTTTCTGGAACTCACTTGCCTTTTCAATGATCCTAACAGATGTTGGCAATTTGATTTCTGGTTCCTCTGCCTTTTCTAAATCCAGCTTGAACATCTGGAAGTTCATGGTTCACATACTGTTGAAGCCTAGCTTGGAGAATTTTGAGCATTACTTTGCTAGTGTGTGAGATTAGTGCAATTGTGCAGTAGTTTGAGCATTCTTTGGCATTGCCTTTCTTTGGAATTGGAATGAAAACTGATCTTTTCCAGTCCTGTGGCCACTGCTGTGTTTTCCAAATTTGCTGGCATATTGAGTGCGGCACTTTCACAGCATTATCTTTTAGGATCTAAAATAGGTTAACTGGAATTCCATCACCTCCACTAGCTTTATTTGTAGTGATGCTTCGTAAGGCCCACTTACTTCACATTCCAGGATGTCTGGCTCTAGGTGAGTGATCACACTGTTGTGATTATCTGGGTCATGAAGATCTTTTTTGTATAGTTCTGTGTATTCTTGACACCTCTTCTTAATATCTTCTACTTCTGTTAGCTCCATTTTTGTCCTTTATTGAGCCCATCTTTGCATGAAATGTTCCCTTGGTATCTCTAATTTTCTTGAAGAGATCTCTAGTCTTTCACATTCTATTGTCCTCCATCTCATGGTTCTAATTCACTCTAAATGTGTTCATTAACCTCTGACACTGGTTCTAGATTTTAGAGACCTAATTCATCGATTTCATCAGAGAATGGCAGTTGGTTTTGCTACAAAACAAACAAAAGAGAATGCAAGCCTTTATCTTCATGTAGTCCATCTTCTTGACGTGAAGTAAGAACACAATTCAACAAAACTTTTGCAAATACAAAGCTAAAACAGCAATTCAAAAGGCCTGTGCAATTGAATGTCCTGACTCTACAGAAGCAGTTTAACTCAGGAAGTCAATGTGGAATGGTTTGAAAAACACACTTCAGTCTTATCTTCAGACCAATGAATTGATGAAGTGAAGGAAGAGATTTCCTTAAGAGAAAGACTGAGGTTTGAGCAGATAGGCGGAGCAGATAGGAAGGAGAAAATGTGACTCTAAAGATCTAAACATATCAATATAGAAAGACAAAGAGTTATAACCAGTCTAATACCCTTAGACTGTTAGAAAGAGGAGATGTTCTTAGCAGTTACTAGATGATAATATATGGCTGGAACCTGAAGAAATCAAACAGAGGAAGAAGGGCAGGCTCTCAAAGAATAAATGAATTGACTGCCCCCAAGGAGGCAAGAACCTGAGAAATTACTGAAAGCCTCTTAAAGCTTCCCTCGTAGTTTAGATGATAAAGGATCTGCCTGCAATGCAGGAGACCTGGGTTCGATCCCTGGGTTAGGAAGACCCCGTGGAGAGGGAACAGCAACTCACCCCAGTATTCTTGCCTGGAGAATTCCACAGACAGAGGAGCTTGGTGGGCAATAGTCCATGGGGTTGGAAAGAGTTGGACACGACTGAGCGACTAACACTTTCACACTTTCTTAAAGCTGCAGATAGTTCATTACAAGAATAATTAGGGGGCTTTCCCAGTGGCTCAATGGTAAAGAATCTGCCTGCCAATGTAGGAGATTTGATCCTTAATCAGTGAAGATCCTACATGTTCCAGAGTAACTAAGCCCACACGCCACAACTATTGAGCCTTTGCTCTAGAGCTCAGGAGCCACAACTACTGAGCCCATGTGCCACAACTATTGAAGTCCACATGCCCTAGAGCCCATGCTCCACAACAAGAGAAAACACTGCAATGAGAAGCCTGTGTGCTGCAACTAGAGAGCAGCCCCTCACCCCTACCCTGCTCTTTGCATCTAGAGAAAAGCCCCGTGCCCCAGTCATGATCTAGCACAGCCAAAAATAAAATTATTTTTTAATAAAGAATAATTAGGGAACCAAGCCTTCAAGACTGGACAGCTAAGTCAAGCAGCTATTGAAAATCTAGATATACTGGATGGGGTAAGATTTAGAAAATCCAGATAACATATATCCTTCTAAAAGTCTTTAGCATCAAGTTTCAGTCTGACAGAATTATTATAGGTGAGTACATAAATATTGTGTATATACTTACTGAATGTTATAGAAAATTGATAGAAATAAGAGAAAACACAGCGAAGATGAAACACTTTAAAAGGGAGCTGGGCAGTCCATAACAGACTGAGTCCAAGCCTAGTTTAGAAGAGGACCATCGAAGAACACCTCTTGGATAGAAATTAATGAACTGGGGAGGTTTATTTGAAATGGAAGGTTTTGGCAGACCCTGAATTCACTGAGCATATTTCTGGCTATGGGAGTCCTTGTAGGGGAAAGTTTAGAAGAGTAAGAAAGGGAGAAAGTGTTGGCCAGGAAGCAAAAAGCAAGCCCAGCAAGGAGTACAGACCTACATGAAATACAAATGAAGAATAACCAAACTCAAACAGGTTGAAGGCTTTCAAACTTAGTGAGGTCTCCCTAGAAGAGGAGGGAACAAACAGAGACAAAAACAGTCTAGGAAAGAAAATATCTTTCTAATTAGTAACATAGACTCTAATATGAGGAAATGACCATTCCTAGCAAGCAATACCGGAGAAGGCAATGGCACCCCACTCCAGTACTCTTGCCTGGAAAATCCCATAGATGGAGGAGCCTGGTGGGCGCAATCCATGGGGTCACTAAGAGTCAGACATGACTGAGCAACTTCACTTTCACTTTTCACTTTCACACATTGGAGAAGGAAATGGCAACCCACTCCAGTGTTCTTGCCTGGAGAATCCCAGGGATGGGGGAGCCTGGTGGGCTGCCATCTCAGGGGTCGCACAGAGTCAGACATAACTGAAGCAACTTAGCAGCAGCAGCAAGCAATACAATGATAAGGGAGGGATAAGGAGGGAATCAGAGTCCTTAAAAAATGTGAAAGATGATGGGAGAGGAGAAATGATCCCATCAACCTTACCCCGATGAAGGGTTTCACATGGTCCTGATACAGAAGCAAAGACCAGAGGCACAACACATGTTATCTGTGGACACTGAATACCCACAACTGAGTGTGTTCTTTTTTGTAAGATCCCACCAGCCTCTAGTTCATCATTCTGGCTGGCTTTCCTGCCCTTAGCATCTGTGAAACACCAAGGAAACCCAACACAGTCATGTCCTCTTTGGTTTAGCCAGTTCTAGGTTTTCCACTTTGGAGAAGGAAATGGCAACCCACTCCAGTGTTCTTGCCTGGAGAGTCCCAGGGACGGGGGAGCCTGGTGGGCTGCCGTCTACGGGGTCACACGGAGTCAGACACGACTGAAGCAACTTAGCAGCAGCAGCAGAGAAGGCAATGGCACTTCAATCCAGTACTCTTGCCCGGAAAATCCCATGGACAGAGAAGGCTGGTAGGCTGCAGTCCATGGGGTCGCTAGGAGTCGGACACGACTGAGCGACTTCACTTTCACTTTTCACTTTCATGCATTGGAGAGGGAAATGGCAACCCACTCCAAGGTTCTTGCCAGGAGAATACCAGGGATGGGAGAGCCTGGTGGGCTGCCATCTATGGGGTCACACAGAGTCAGACAGGACTGAAGAGACTTAGCAGCTTAGCAGCAAGTTTTCCGCAACTTATAAGCAACGGAGTCCTATCAAATATAGAATACCTCCCAAAAATTTTAGACACAGTCCAGGAGATTCCAACTGCCATGACCACCTCAAGGCTAGAAAAGTAGTCTCTCTCAGGATGTTTTCTGAGTCTACAAAGTACAAAAGTGGAACCAAGAGTGTGGACTCCCAGAAGTGTAACTTCCCTCCCAAATCTAACCACCAATGGTTCCTTCAACTATTGTTTAGGCCAAAATTAGGCCAATTTAAATATATAGCTGCATTCACAAGAAAGAATGAAATCCTTTAGGGCAAGAAAAGACAAGGAAACTGAAATCCAGGGCATGAAGTGTGAAAATTGAGGCTGAGAGTTCTGGCAATTAGGAGTGCAGGGAGAAATGGGTTCTGGACCTCAAAATAGGCCCAGTTCACTTGGGTCTTCGGTTTGGATGCTAAGGAAGGAACCTGAGAAAAGGTCTAGGCTGAGAGTTGGAGCTGAGAGCCTTGACTCAAGCCAGGATGCCCAGAGGAAACGTTTCTAGAACACATTCTAGAAACGTTTCCTCTTGGTTAGCCCAAGAAAAGGACCAAAAGAAATATACCTGTAAAAGGGAAACAAGTTAAAAGCTCTTATGAAAATATAAAAAAATTCCTAGCCTGTCTCATGAGCAGGGCTTGGCATCAAATTTATATGATAGTCAAGGTGTACAATTCTGAAGCTATGAAACTAATATAAAAATATATTAGACTGGAGATTCTACTAGGTGCCTGTCAGAAGAAAACTAAAACCACTCTGATATCCATGTAACCCTTCCCCATCCTGAAAAATTAGCTCATTAAAAAAAAAAAAAAAATGACTAGCTCATGAGAAAGTGATCTTCCAAATTGTGTTAAGATGTGAAGGTAGAGAAATGGGCAAGCAAATAGCTCCTGTCCTCATGGAACACACACTCAACCAGAGAAGAAACAGTAAATAGCTATACAAATAGTCACCTAATTCCAATTGTGATAAGTGCTATATAGACAAAACACTAGGTACAGAATTTGTGGTAATACAAAAAAAAAAAAAAAATCCCCAAACTTGCCTTTTTTGTTAAAATGTAATATGTTCTTTGTAAATGACATGACTAATAAGGGAGTTAATATTTAAAATATATAAACAGCTCAACATCAAAATAACAAGCAACCCAATTTAAAAATGGGCAGAAAGACCTGAATAGACATTTTTTCCAAAGAGGACATGCCAATGGCCAACAGGTACATGAAATGATGTGCCACATTGTTAATCATCAGGGAACTGCAAATCAAAACCTCAATGAAAAGAAAAAAAACCCACAATGCAATATCACCTCACTCCTGTCAGAACGGTTATCATCAAAAATAACAAATGTTGGCAAGGATGAGGAGAAAAAGAGACCCTCGTACACTGTTGGTAAAATATAAATTGTTGCAGCCACTGTGGAGAATAGCATGAAAGTTTCTCAAAAAACTAAAAAAAAACTACCATGCTGCTGCTGCTAAGTCGCTTCAGTCGTGTTCGACTCTGTGTGACCCCAGAGACGGCCATCAGTTCAGTTCAGTCACTCAGTTGTGTCCGACTCTTTGCGACCCCATGAATCGCAGCACGCCAGACCTCCCTGTACATCACCAACTCCAGGAGTTCGCTCAAACTCACGTCCATCGAGTCGGTGATGCCATCCAGCCATCTCATCCTCTGTCATCCCCTTCTCCCCCTCCCAGCATCGGTCTTTTCCAATGAGTCAACTCTTCGAATGAGGTGGCCAAAGTACTGGAGTTTCAGCTTTAGCATCATTCCTTCTAAAGAACACCCAGGACTGATCTCCTTTAGAATGGACTGGTTGGATCTCCTTGCAGTCCAAGAGACTCTCAAGAGTCTTCTCCAACACCACAGTTCAAAAGCATCAATTCTTTAGCACTCAGCTCTCTTCACAGTCCAACTCTCACATCCATACATGACTACTGGAAAAACCATAGCCTTGACTAGACGGACCTTTGTTGGCAAAGTAATGTCTCTGCTTTTCAATATGCTATCTAGGAGACGGCCATATGACCCAGCAATTTCAATTCTGGGTATATATCTGACAGAAACAAAAACACTAATACTAAAAGATACAAGCATCCCAATGTTCATAGAAGCAGTGTGTATAAACGCCAAGATACAGAAGTAACCTAAGCATCCAGCAACAGATGAATGGATACAGTGGTATATGTATATGGGAATATTACTCACCCATAAAAAAGAATGAAATAATGTCATTTGCAGCAAGATGGATGGACTTGGAGGGTATAATGCTAAGCGAAATAAGTCAGAGAGAAAAACAAATACTGTATGTATTCACTTATATGTAGAATCTAAAAAATACAACAAACTAGTGAATATTGACACTAATGAAGCCAACTTACGGCAAACAAACTAGTGGTTACCATGGGGACAGGGAAGGGAGGAGGGGAAGTGCAGGGGTGGGGAATTAAGAGGTACAAACTATTATGTATAACACAAGCTACAAGGATATTTAAAAGTGGAGTATAACCTTTAAAATTGTGAATCTATATACTGTATAGATTCTATATACAGGTGTACTATATAATATTGTACATCAATTATACCTCAGAAAAAACAAGACCGAAAAACATGTTCAACTTAACTACAAGAGGGAGCAGTCTAATAATGAAAATATTTCAACGACAAGTAATATTAATGAATGCTTACATACAGACATTCAAAACTGAATTACTAGAATTATGATTTCATTTACAGTCATTTACCTTCTCAGATTCTTTCCACATGTTTCCCAATGTGTTTTTTTTAATAGATTTACTTATTTTTAATTAAATGACAATTGCTTCACAATATTGTGCTGGACTCTTCTATGCATCAACAGGACTCAGTCACTCAGGACATAGGTTTACATATGTCCCCACCCTCTTGAAACTCCATCCCATCTCCCATCTCTTCCCTCATCTTTTGGTTGTTACAGAGCCCTGGTTTGGGGTCCTGGAGTCATACAGCAAATTCCCATTGGTTATCTATTTCTCATATGGTAGTGTATATGCTTCCATGTTACTCTCCATTCGTCCCATTCACTTCTCTCTCCCCTCCAATGCTTTTAATATGTTAATACATACATTATAAACTGTGCTAAATGTTTAATATTGATCATGAGAGTCCTAAGAAAAGGGAACCCTCTTACACTGCTGGTGGGAATGTAAACTAGTACAGCCACTATGGAGAACAGTGTGGAGATTCCTTAAAAAACTGGAAATAGAACTGCCATATGACCCAGCAATCCCACTGCTGGGCATACACACTGAGGAAACCAGAATTGAAAGAGACATGTGTACCCCAATGTTCATCACAGCACTGTTTATAATAGCCAGGACATGGAAGCAACCTAGATGTCCATCAGCAGATGAATGGATAAGAAAGCTGTGGTACATATACACAATGGAATATTACTCAGCCATTAAAAAGAATACATTAGAATCAGTTCTAATGAGGTGGATGAAACTGGAGCTGATTATACACAGTGAAGTAAGCCAGAAAGAAAAAAAATGATAACCCTGTATGCGAGACAGCAAAAGAGACACAGATGTATAGAACAGTCTTTTGGACTCTGTGGGAGAGGGAGGGGGGGAATGATTTGGGAGAATGGCATTGAAACATGTATAATATCATACAAGAAACGAATCACCAGTCTAGGTTCGATGCAGGATACAGGAAGCTTGGGGCTGGTGCACTGGGATGACCCAGAGGGATGGTATGGGGAGGGAGGTGGGAGGGGGTTCAGGATGGGGAACACATGTACACCCATGGTGGATTCATGTTGATGTATGGCAAAACCAATACAATATTGTAAAGTAATTAGCCTCTAATTAAAATAAATAAATTTAATTAAAAAAATAATTACTTAACATTTCCTAAAATTATAAGTTGTTATTTTAAAAAGGCTTTTGAGAGTACAGATTTCATTGGTATATGCATACTTTTAAATTTTGTTTTGATATCTTTCCACAGTTAGTATTCCCAAGTAAAAAAGCATTTTAAAAATCAAAATGCAGTATTTCACAAAGAATAACACCTTTCAAGTCTCTGGACTTTCTTTTCAATGCTAAAGTCATCTGTACTTTGAAACAAAAGAAAACACATAATTGACAATTTTTTTTTAATGTACAATATTGTGGATATGGGCTTCTCAGGTGTCATAGTGGTAAAGAACCTGCCTGCCAATGCAGGAGACATAAGAGATATGCGTTCAATCCCTGGATCAGGAATATCCCCTGGAGGAGGTCATGGCACCCCACTCCAGTAATCTTGCTGGGAGAATCCCATGGTCAGAGGAGCCTGGTGGGCTACAGTCCATGGGGTCATAAAGAGTTGGACACAAATGATGTGACTTAGCACACACTGTGGATATATCTAATTTGCCCATGATGAAGCAAACCTCTGGATCCCAATTAAGGCAGTCTAATCTAATGAAGCTGCTGCTAAGTCGCTTCAGTCGTGTCCGACTCTGTGCGACCCCATACACGGCAGCCCACTAGGTTCCCCCGTCCCTGGGATTCTCCAGGCAAGAACACTGGAGTAGGTTGCCATTTCCTTCTCCAATGCATGAAAGTGAAAAGTGAAAATGAAGTCGCTCAGTCGTGTCCGACTCTTAGCGACCCCATTGATTGCAGCCTACCAGGCTCCTCCATCCATGGGATTTTCCAGGCAAGAGTACTGGAGTGGGGTGCCATTGCCTTCTCTAATCTAATGAAGAGATGTCTTTAAATGTTTGTGTATGCTCAGCCACCTCAGACTCTTTCTGGCCCATGGACTGTAGCCTACCAGGCTTCTTTGTCCATGGAATTTTCCAGGCAAGAATACTGGAGCAGGTTGCCATTTCCTATTTCAGGGGATCCTCCTGACTGAGGGATCGAACCAGGGTCACCTGCATTGCAAGCAGATTATTTACCTTTAAATGTTTAATAATCACCTAATCTTGATACATTTATTTTTTTAATGGAAAGGATAAAAAACAATATATCATCAAGATTAGATGATTATTAAACATTTAAACAATATATCAAGATTGATTATACATGTTAAACAATATATCAAGATTGCCAGGAGAAATAACAATAATCTCAGATACACAGGTAATACCACCCTCATGGCAGAAAGCAAAGAATTAAAGAGCCTCTTAATGAAAGGGAAAAAAGCGCCATGTCCTGACTGCCATTGGCCGCACATGGTGGGGTGTTGCTCCAGAATATTGCTTCAGAAAAAGATCAAGCTCTGAGCCTTTGGAGTGGGAGCAATGACTCCAAGACCCTAGACTACCAGAGAACTAACCCTAGGGAATATCAAATAGTGAGAACTCACAGAAAGGAAACCACTTGAATACAAGAGCCAGTATCACCCAACCACCAGTAGCACCCTGTGCAGGATGCCTCATCTAAATAACAAACAAAACAAAAATACAAACCCAATCATCAGCAGACAGGATTACCACCTCACTCAGCCTTGCCCATCAGAGGTAAAACAAACAAACAAAAACTAAGCACAAATCTCACCCTATAGGAAGCTCACACAAACCACTGGACCAACTTTAGGAGGGCAGAAACCAAAAGGAAGAAAGAATTCAACCTTCTTCAAGGAAAGAATTCAACTTTCCTTGAAGCCGGGGAAAAGGAGACCTCAAACACAATAAGTTAAAAAAATTAATGAAAAGGCACAGAAATACTGCACAAATGAAGGAACAAACTAGAAACACAGAAGTCCAAATAAATGAAGAGGAAATATGCAAACTACCTGAAAAAGAATTCAGAATAATGATAGTAAAGATGATCAAAAACCTTGAAAACAAAATGGAGAAAATGCAAGAATCAATTAACAAAGACCTAGAAGAATTATAGAATAAACATACAGAGACAAACAACATAATTACTGAAATTAAAAATAGAAGGTATCAATAGCAGAATATCTGAAGCAGGAGAACGAATCAGTGAGCTGGATGATAAAATGCTGGAAATAACTTCTGAAGAGCAGAATAAAGTAAAAAGAATGAAAAGAATTGAGGACAGTCTCAGAGATGTCCAGGACCATATTAAATGCACCAACATTCAAATTATAGGGGTCCCAGAAGAATAAGTGAAAAAGAAAGGGTATGAGAAAATTTTTGAAGAGATTATAGTTGAAAACTTGCCCAGCATGGAAAAGAAAATAGTCAATCAAGTCCAAGAGGCACAGAGAGTCCCACACAGGACAAACCCAAGGAGAAACATGCCAAGACACATACTAATCAAAGTAACAAAGACTAAACACAAAGAAAGAATATTAAAAGCAGCAAGGGAGAAGCAACAAGTAACATACAAGGGAAAATCCCATACACTTAACAGCTGATCTTTCAGCAGAAACTCTGCAGGCCAGAAGGGAATGGCAGGATATATTTAAAGTACTGAGAAGGAAAAATCTACAACCAAGATTACTATACCCAGCAAGAATCTCATTCAGAATTGATGGAGAAATAAAGCTTTTCAGACAAACAAAAGTTAAGAGAATTCAGTATCACCAAACCAGCTTCATAACAAATGTTAAATGGACTTATATAGTCAAGAAATACAAGAGAAGAAAAAAGATCTACAAAATCAACCCTAAACAATTAATAAAATGGCAACAGGAACATATATATCAATAATTACTTTAAATGTAAATGGATTAAATGCTCCAACCAAAAAATACAGACTTGCTGAATGGATACAAAAACAAGACACATATATATGCTGTCTATAAGAAATCCACTTTAAACCTAAAGACACATACAGACTGAAAGTGAGAGGATGGAAAAATTTATTCCATGCAAATGGGAAGCAAAAGAAAGCTGGAGTAGCAATCCTCATATCAGACAAAATAGACCTTAAAGATAGTTACAAGAGATAAGGAAGGACACTACATAATGATCAAGGGATCAATCCAAGAGGAAGACATAACGATTGTAAATATCTATGCACCTAACATAGGAGCAGCTCAGTACATAAGACAAACACTAACAGACATAAAAGGAGAAATTGACAGTAACACAGTAATAGTAGGAGACTTTAACACCCCACCCACACCAATGGACAGATCATCAAAACAGAAAATTAATAAGGAAACACAAGTCCTAAATACATTAGATGAGATGGATCTCATTGATATCTTCAGGACATTCCATCCAAATGCAGAAGAATCCACCTTCTTTTCAAGTGCACATGGAACATTCTCCAGGATAGACCACATCTTGGGTCACAAATCAAACCTCAATAAATTTAAGAAAACTGAAATTGTATCAAGCATCTTCTCTGACCACAATGCTGAGACTAGATATCATTTACAAGGAAAAAAATGTAGGAAACACAAACACATGGAGATTAAATCACACATTTCTAAATAACCAATAGGGTACTGAAGACATCAAAAGGGATATGAGAAAATTTCTAGAAACAAATGACAAAGGAAACATGACAACTTAAAACCTATGGGATGCAGCAAAAGCAGTTCTAAGAAGGAAGTTTATAGCAATACAATCCTACCTCAAGAAGCAAGAAAAAGATCAAATAGACAACCTAAAATAACTGGAAAAAGGAGGGAAAATAAAACAACCCAAAATTAGTAGAAGGAAAGAAATCATAAAGGTCCAAGCAGAAATAAATGAAAAAGAAATGAAACAAACAATAGCAAAGATTAATAAAACTAAAAGCTGGTTCTTTGAGAAGATAAAGAAAATTGACAAACCTTTAGCCAGACTCATCAAGGGAAAGAGAGAAGAATCAAATCAACAAAATTAAAAACGAAAAAGGAGAGGTTACAACAGACAATTCAGAAATACAAAGGATTATAAGAGACTATTATGAACAACTATATGGCAATAAAATAGATAACCTGGAAGAAATGGACAGATTCTCAGAAAAGTTCAATCTTCCAAGACTAAACCAGGAAGAAACAGAAATTATGAACAAGCAAACTACAAGAACTGAAATTGAAGCTGGGGTCAAAAATCTCTCAAAAAACAAAAGCCTAGGACTAGATGGTTTCACAGGAGAATTTTATCAAACACTTAGAGAAGAGCTAATGCTTACCCTTCCAAAACTCTTTCCAAAAACTGCAGAGGAAGGACTCAATGACATAAATCAAAGCAAGATCCTCTATGACCCACCTTCTAGAGTAACAGAAATAAAAACAAAAGTAAACAAATGGAACCTGATTAAACTTAAAAGCTTTTGCACAGCAAAGGAAACTATAAGCAAGGTGAAAAGACAACCCTCAGAATGGGAGAAAATAATAGCAAATGAAACAACTGACAAAGGATTAATTTCCAAAATACACAAACAGCTCATACAACTCAAGAAAAACAAACAACCCAATCAAAAAGTGGGGAAAAGATCTCAGCAGGCATTTCTCCAAAGAAGACAGATGGCTAACAAACACCTGAAAAGATGCTCAACATCACTCATTATTAGAGAAATGCAAATCAAAACTACAATGAGATGTCACCTCACACTGGTCAGAATGGCCATCATCAAAAAGTCTACAAACAATAAATGCTGGAGAGGGTGTGCAGAAAAGGGAATGCTCTTGTACTGTTGGTGAGAATGTAAATTGATACAGCCACTATGGAAGACGGTATGGAGACTCCTTAGAACACTAGGAATAAAACAACCATATGACCCAGCAATCCCACTCCTAGGCATATACCCTGAGGAAACCAAAATTGAAAGAGACACATATATCCCATTGTTCACTGCAGCACTATTTACAATAGCTAAATGTCCATCAACAGATGAATGGATAAAGAAGTTGTGGTACATATACACAATGGACTATTACTCAGCCATAAAAAGGAATGCATTTGAGTCAGTTCTAACGAGGTGGATGAACCTAGAACCTATAATACAGAGTGAAGTGAGTCAGAAAGAGAAAGATAAATACTGTATTCTAATGCATATATATGGAATCTAGAAAAATGGTACTGAAGAATTTATTTACAGGGCAACAGTACAGAAAGAGACATAGAGAATAGACTTATGGACCAACCTAGACAGCATATTAAATAGCAGAGACATTACTTTGCTAACAAAGGTCTGTATAGTCAAAACTATGGTTTTTCCTGTAGTCATGTATGGATGTGAAGTGAAGTGCAAGTCGCTCAGTCATATCTGACTCTTTGCGATCCCATGGACTATTCAATCCATGGAATTCTCCAGGATACTTCGGGATACTGGAGTGGGTAGCCTTTCCCTTCTCCAGGGGATCTTCCCAACCCAGGGATCAAACCCAGGTCTCCCACATTGCGAGCAGATTCTTTACCAGCTGAGCCACAAGGGAAGCCCTTGTGTCTCTTTCAATTTTGGTTGCCTCAGGGTATATGCCTAGGAGCTAGGAGTGGGATTGCTGGTTCATATGGTGGTTTTATTCCTGGTTTTTAAAAGAATCTCCATATCGTCTTCCATAATGGTTGTATCAATTTACATTCCCACCAACAGGGCAATGGATGTGAGAGCTGAACTATAAAGAAGGCTGAGATGGTTGAGTTCAGTTATTTATTCAACAGGTATTAATCCATTCCATTCCTGACTGTGTTCTAGATGCTGGGCATACACTAAAGAGAAAGGGCAATATTTGCTTACATATAGAGAGATACAACTGAGTTAGTATTATTTATGCTATGATTTGAGGCTTCTCCAATGGCTCAGTGAGAAAAGAATCCACCTGCAATGCAGGAGACACAGGAGATGCGGGTTCAATCCTGGGTCAGGAAGATTCCCCTGGAGAAGGCTGAAAGACGAAGAATTGATGCTTTTGAACTGTGGTGTTGGAGAAGACTCTTGAGAGTCCCTTGGACTGCAAGGAGATCAAACAGTCAATCCTAAAGGAAATCAGTCCTGAATATCCATTGGAAGGACTGATGCTGAAACTGAAGCTCCAATACTTTGACCACCTGATGCAAAGAACTGACTCATTGGAAAAGACCCTGATGCTGGGAAAGATTGAAGGCAGGTGGAGAAGGGGACGACAGAGGATGAGATGGTTGAATGGCATCACTGACTTGATGGACATGAATTTGAACAAGCTCCGGGAGTTGGTGATGGACAGGAAAGCCTGGCATACTGCAGTCCATTGGACATGACTGAGCAACTGAACTGATCCAAAAAACTGCAGTGAAGGATGATAATTGTGAGTAAAATGATTATAAAATAATCCTGTTTCAATTGTAAAAGATAAAAAATATTCTACTTTTGGAAATATAAGAGCAAACTGTATGTTAAACATATACTAATTGTTTACAGATTTCAAAAACAAAGAAAGGTTGCCAAAAGGTTAGTGATTACAAATAAACTTTGTTAGTGTAGATACAAACATAAAATTCTTGAAATCATCAAAATTTCTTTTCCTTTTATAAAACTTTGAAACAACTACATATTTATAGAAAAGTTGGAAATATGATAAATACAAAGAGTTTGTTTTTTGAACCATTTGACACTAAGTTGCTAACTGGATGCCCCAACTCTCTAGGATCGGTTTCTCCTATGAACAAGGACATCTCCTACATAGCCAGAGGAAATTCCATGGACACATCGTGCTGTGCTTCGTCGCTCAGTCCTGTCCGATTGTTTGTAACCGTTTGTGATCCTGTGGACTGTAGCCCTCCAGGCTTCTCTGTCCATGTGGATTCTCTGGGCAAGAATACTAGAGTGGGTTGCCATGCCCTCCTCCAGGGGATCTTCCCAATCCAGAGATCGAACCCAGGTCTCCTGCATTGTGGGCGGACTCCTTACTGTCTGAACCACCAGGGAACCCCAAGAATACTGGAGTGGTAGCCTGTCCCTTCTCCAGGGGATCTTCCCAACCCAGGAATTGAACCAGGGTCTCCTGCATTGCAGATGGATTCTTTACCAGCTGAGCTACCAGGGGAGCCCATGGACACATTGCCACCATCTAATTCTCAGAACCCTTTCCAATCTTGCCAATGCCCAATACTACCCCTTAAACGAAAATGATCTAACTTAGAATCAGGTATTGCATCTAACTCTCATGGTTCTTTGGTTTCCTTCTGTCTTCCTTCCATTTCCTTGACTTTGACACTTTGAAAATTACAGGTCAGTTATTTTATAGAATATTCCTTAGTTGTGGTTTAAGGCTAAATTATGATACCTTTAGCAGAAATATCACAAAAGTAATAGTACATTCTTCTCATTGCCTCCTATTGATTTGTCCCTTTGCTGATGATAATTCCATTAATCACATGATAAAGATGATGACTGCCCTGTCCCCCTGTAATACTATTCTCCTCTACTATCCATGTAATCAGTAAATATCCCAGCTTATTCTTTTGTGGACATATGCATGGGCCATGTCTTCATTTATGGACAAATGAATACATACACATCTTCATTTTCTATCTTATTTAACACTTTGTCACCTGTACTATCATTATTTATTCTGATGCTCAAATCTCACTCTGTTTAGCCAGTGGGAGCCAATTCAAGCTAGCTTCTGTGTTTTGAACATGCCTACATCATTCTTTGAGCACTTTCTTGCTTTCTGGAATAAGATGTTTTGGACTCATCTTGTACTTTCCTTGTCTCACCCTTGGAATTAGCCATCTCTCTGAGGAGCCTGGTTTCTTTTGGTAGAAAATGTTATTTGAAACCAAGATCTGGGGGCCCCGTGTTTCTCACAGGGCATGTGCAATGCTCTTCGCCTGTGGCTATTCCCAGTCTCTTCTCAGCTGACAGAGTTGAAGGGAAAATGTATTTATACAGTGTGTACCCTCATGTGTGCATGTGCGTGCACACATATAGACATTGACATCTACACTTATTTCCAGATCTCTACCTTTGTATGTTGAAACATATACGTTTATATCCATATTTCCAATTCCAATCCCATCAGGGTTATAAGTCTAGCTTTCTGCCTTTCCCTATTTTTAACCTTTTTTTCCCCAACAATAAGAAACCTGGCTTGTTCTGAGCTTATTCTATCAGTCACCCAGACTGTAAAGAATGCCCCAACTTCATCACCTGCAGGGGTGCCATGCTCACCCTGCAGGGAACGCTGACATTCCTCCCTGGCTACTCCGTGTCTACGCCTTCCTCATCCTGCTCAACTCTGACCGCTCCCCACCCCAGGCCCCCCTCCCTCACACCCTCTTCACCTTACCTGGACTCAAACATCCCACTGGCCACCCCTCCACGGTGATGCTGTCCTCAACCGACGGGTTCTAAGCCACTGTGCTGCCCCTCAGGGCACCTTGCTCCACCCACCGACCAGATTCCAGACTCAGCTACTCAGCACAGAACCAGGAAAAGGAAAATCCACAGAATGGTCTGAGGCCTACAGAAAGCAACCCATGTTATTTTTTCACTCTTTTCTCACTTATAACACCCAGAGAAGAGGAATAAAATGCCAGATCTGGCTCTTGCAGACTTCTCAGCTACTTTTCAGTCAGTCTTTGTGAGGATGTGTGTTTTGTGTGTGTGTGTAATGTTTTCTGCTACAGCAGCCAGACCATGACAAAAGCTCTGCGCTCATTACTTCCCATCAGAGTTGACCTATTTCCCCACCTCACAAGAAGCATCTAGAAAAGGCAAATTTGGATAATTTGTTGTATTTCTTTTTGTCTTGGGGAAACAAGGCCTATTAAGGAGTAAAAGGCTAAGTAGGATAATTTGTTATATTTTCCCTTTGCCTTGGAGAAATGTGAGTGGAGAAGCAAACATTTAAAAAGAAAAGCCTACTTTGGCAAATTAAAAGTTTCTAAAAATGTAATTAAAAAATTAAAATAGTTATTGTTAATTTCCAATAAAAGTGATGAAAGTGAATCGCTGTCGTGTCGGACTCTTAGGGATCCCATGGACTGTAGCTCTCCAGGCTCCTCTG
Organism: Bos mutus; assembly: GCF_027580195.1. NCBI lineage: Eukaryota > Metazoa > Chordata > Mammalia > Artiodactyla > Bovidae > Bos > Bos mutus. The sequence goes on from NC_091622.1 coordinate 66,523,445, forward strand.
TCCATGGAATTCTGTAGGCAAGAATACTGGAGTGGGTTGCCATTTCCTCTCCTTCTTCTTACTTCCCATAGGGAAAGTAATTTTTTCTGGAAAGAAGATATTTCTCATCTGTTAAGAAAACTTTAAGGAAGGAAGGAGGGGAGAGGTGCCAGTTTTTTGGAGTTTCTGACCCAAAATGATTAAAGAATATTGTTGCTGCTGCTACTGCTGCTAAGTCGCTTCAGTCATGTCCGACTCTGTGCGACCCCATAGACAGCAGCCCATGAGGCTCCCCCGTCCCTGGGATTCTCCAGGCAAGAACACTGGAGTGGGTTGCCATTTCCTTCTCCAATGCATGAAAGTGAAAAGTGAAAGTGAAGTCACTGAGTCTTGTCCGACTCTTAGTGACCCCATGGACTGCGGCCCAGCAGGCTCCTCCACCCATGGGATTTTCCAGGCAAGAGTACTGGAGTGGGGTGCCATTGCCTTCTCCGAAAGAGTATTGCTAGGAGTATCTATTTCTTATCCAGAGAGCATTTTTGTTCCTGTTACTGACATTCAGCTAACAGAGGTAAAGTTAAAACAATACAAGTAAAACTTGGTGCACAATGTTCATTGCAGCACTATTCATCTGCAACTGCCAAGACAGAGAAGCAACCTAAATGCCCATTAAAAGATGAATGGATACATCTTTGTGAAAGAAGAAACAAAAACTCCTAAAAATAAAAAAACAGATTTGGAAACCTCAGGTGAATCCATCAAAGACAGGAATATGCAACTGGGTTCCCAGTGCAAACATATACTGATTTCAACTTTGATTCAATTATTGTAATTTATCTTTCCAATACTAAGTCCTCCTCTTTAAATCAGCACATTAGAATTGAAAGTTCATTGAGTTTTGGCCAAAATTTTGTTAATCAACTTTGTATCATAGCCATTGTTGCAAGGTTCCTGTCCAAATCAGCTTTTATTAGGGTGCTTTCTGGTGCAGTGAGTTGGCCTTAAATAAGGCCACATCAGGAAAAAAAAAGAATGGATAAATATGTGATATATATATAACAATGGAATATTACTCAGCCATAAAAAGGAATGAAATAAAGACATTTGCAGCAACATTGATAGACCTAGAGACTATCATACTAACTGAAACAGTAAGTCAGAAAGCTATCATAGGCTATCACTCCTATATGAAGTCTAAAATATGATACAAATAAACTTATTTATGAAACAGAAATAGATCCACAGACATAGAAAACAAAATTATTGCCAAAGGAGAAAACGGAAGGATAAATGAGGAGTTTGGGAGTAACAAACTACTATACATAAAGCAGATAACCAACAAGGACCTACCATAACGACACAAGGAACTATACTCAATACTTTGTAATAACCTATAAGGGAAAATAATCTGAAAAAAAATAGAGATACACGTATGTATAGCTAAATCACTTTGCTGTATACCTGAAACTAATACAACATACTAAATGAACCATATTTTAATTAAAAAAAAACCCATGACTCAGACAGTAAAGAATCTGCCTGCAATTCAGAAGACCTGGGTTTGATCCCTAGGTTGGGAAGATCTCCTGGAGGAGGGCATGGCAACCCACTCCAACGTTCTTGCCTGGAGAATCCCCAGAGACATAGGAGACTGGCAGGCCACAGTCCATAGGGTCGCAAAGAGTCAGACACGACTGAGCGACTAAGCACACACAAAAAACAAAACAAACAAAATGAGCAAAAATGTTGGTTCCATGGGGAAAGAGTCAATAGGCAAGCTGGGGTTGTCCCCAGGGACCCAGACCTCAGACCTGGGCACATACTAATCTGCTCCTTCCAAGGGACCACTCCATTTTTAACCAAGGACACCTTCAGAAATGTTCATCTTCATTTTAATTTCAGGAAGGTCAGGGAGCTCAATTGTTATTCAGAAAAAGGCAGAATAAAAATCAGGATAGGCCAGGTTTAGAATGATAGTTACCAAGTCTAGAATTTACATTTAAAAAAACCAAAAACACAAAGACCAGAGGAGAAAGGGAGCTGGTCTCTCGAGTTTGGCAGAACTTTCTACAGAATGAAACTGAACAAACACAGCCGCTCCTGGCTTAATCCTCCCATGTCCACCCTCGGGGCCTGGAATTGGCCACCCCAAGTAGGCAGCTGGGGTGAGAGCTTTCAGGGGCCTCCCCAGAGCTTTTTTTAACCTGGCATTTTCTGCTTATGGACTTTCCACTAGGGCAACCCTAGGTCCGGGGATTCACTTCGGCTGGGAAACCTGAGACGTCAGCTGGTTTGTGGCAAAGGAGGTATTTTTAGCTGAGACTTGGGGATTTCAGGATTGATACCTACTTTAGACCTCAGGGTGGGAGGCAGAAGACAGAGCCAAGGAAGAGCAGTGGGTGACTCTGCAGTTTCGTGGCCACGACTGCAGAGCTTACCTTGGAAGAGGAGGTTGTGTGCGTCCTGATTGGGGAGGGCAGGCCGGCCTGGGAGGTCTCAGCAATGATGCTGCACCTTCCCAAGGAGGTGAGGCCTAGAAGTCTTACCTTCATGCTAATATTCAGAGAGACTCTCCCAATACCTACCTGCCCACCCATCTTCCTCCCTGCCTGCTGCATTGGCATCACATGAAACCTATTAGAAATGCACATTTGGGGCCCCATCAACTAAGTTAGAAATTCTGGCAGCAGGATCCAGCAGTGTTGCATCCGGCCCTGCAGGTGATTCTCATGCACACTAAACCTTACTGATCTAATCACACCCTCACAAACATTCCTGGATAAAGGTACAAGAGCAAATTTTGACCCCTATCAAACCTACACAACAGTACATCTTTTTTAATTGACATTATTTTTAGCATATTTGTAGATTACAGCATTGAACAGATCAGTAAAGACAGCCAGTAATTCTTTCTAAACCATTTTTTTTTCTCCAGCATGTGCTGTCCTAAGTCACTTCAGTTGTGTCTGACTCTTTGTGAACCTAGGGACCATAACCTGCCAGGCTCTACTGTCCGTGGGATTCTCCAGGCAAGCATACTGGAGTGGGTAGCCATGCCCTCCTCCAGGGGATCTTCCCAACCCAGGGATCAAACCCACATCTCTTACGTTTCGTGCATTGCCAGTTGGGTTCTTTACCACTAGCGCCACCCCTTACCCTAATGTGAAAAGACTTTTTCCCTTGTGCTTTCTTCCAGGGCAGTGACAAGACACCAGGTGAGTTTCGTTATCAAAGGTTGCAAATTGAGTCAGAGTAAGACATAGCCCCCAGTGCTTGGGGAGGAGAGCTGTCCCATGCAGCAGCCCTAGAAAGGGGCAGGGGAAGCTGGGGGAAGCCAACTGAAATTATCTAAGATGCTGTAGCCAGGGGAACACCCCCTCAAAAGAGCCTGGGAAATAATATTTGAGCATTCCTAATGAAGTAGCTTCCTATGGCTGCTGTAACAAATTACCACCATAATTACAACAACACAAATTTATTTCCCTCACATTTATGAAGCTCAGAAGTCTGAAATTGGTTCCACGGGCTAAGTCAAGGTGTCAAGGTATCATCAGAGTCGCTTCCTTCTGATCGCTTTGAGGAGAGGATATATTATTTCCTTGCCTTTTCCAGCTGTTAGTGGCCGGCTGCCTGTATTCCTTGGCTGGTAGCCCTTTCTGCATCTTCAGAGCACGTCTCTCCAGGCTCTACATCCATTGCCTTCTCCTCTGACTGACCCTCTTGCCTCCCTCCTATAAAGACACCATGGTCTCATCAGTTCCTTCCAGATATCCAGGACAATCTTCCCATCTTAAAATCTTAGCTAGTCACAGTTGCAAAACCCCTTTGGCCTTAAAAATGGTATTCACAGGTCATGGGGATCAGGTCGTGGCTATACTTGGGGGTCCATTATGCAACTTACTACACTCCACATGGCCCTGTACTGTCTAATAAGGTAGAGACATTGGCCACATGTGGGTATTGAGCACTGGAAAATGCAACTCATCTGGATTGCTGTGCACTGTAAGAATATTGAAATTTGAAGACAGTCTGAAAATAATAAGGTAATATATTGCATTCATAACTTTTATATCGAATTCCATATTAGAATTGGGCTTCCCATGTGGCTCAGTGGTAAAAAATCTGCCCTCCAACACAGAAAACACAAGAGATGCAGGTTCGATCTCTGGGTTGGGAAGATCCCCTGGAGGAGGAAATGGCAACCCACTCCAGTATTCTTGCCTGGAGAATCCCATGGACAGAGGAGCCTGGCGGACTGTAGTCCATGGGGTCACAAGGAGTCAGCCACAACTGAGCACACAGGCACTGTACACATGTTTGAATTACAAAATCTTGGACAGAGTGAGTTAAATAAGACATATTATTAAAATTAATCTGGACCAGCCCATCCTCTGCCAGAGGCAAGGAGGCAGGCAGGTGACAGCCAGAGCTGGAAGGCAAGGGGCAAACTCTGCCCCAGAGATGGCATGTACTAACAAACTGCGAGCAGGCTCCCAGTTGCTAACCAAGTCTTCCTGGGATCCTGGACGGTTGACATCTGCCAGGAGGGTCGCAGCCAGAGATCAGCTCCACAGAGGAGACACACGACACACCTGAGAAGGCACTCCCACTGCAGCACCCAGGAAACCAAGCAGCTGGGATGGGGGAGGTGATAAGATGTACCCCTCTACCCAGGGAGAGTGCTCTTGCCAAGCACCTGGTCGCCTGAGCTGCTCTGACCTGGGAAGGGCACAAAGTACAGGCCCAACCGAGTCTGTGCCTTTGTGGAGTACCCCAGAACCTGAACCTGAGTGGCTTAGACCTGGGAAATGCATGCAACCCAGAGCCCGCTTTAGACTGTAGAGCAACCTGGAACCTGAGCAGTGTAGACCGGGAAAGCACAGGCGCCGTGAGCTGGGGCAAACCCAGTGTGGTCCATACACTGCGAGCACTCCCTACACATGCCAGTGATATTTGTTTGCAGTGTTCCTCTCTCCCCGCAGCACAGTTGAACAAGTGAGCCTAAATAAATGACCATCTTTGCACCCTTGTGTCAGAGTGGAAATTAGACACTGAAGAGACTTGCAAACAGAGGAAGCCAAAATAAACAGAGGGAACTGCTTTGGAAATGACAGGTGCAACAGATTAAAACCCTGTAGTTAGCATTGACCACATTGGAAGGGGCCTATAGACCTTGAGAAAAAATATAAGCTGGAACAAGGAACCATCTGAAACTGAAATGATCACACACTGCCCTCAACAGCTCCAGAGAAATTCCTGCTAAGTCACTTCAGTCATGTCTGACTCTGTGCTACCCCATAGATGGCAGCCCATCAGGCTCCACCATCCCTGGGATTCTCCAGGCAAGAACACTGGAGCAGGTTGCCATTTCCTTCTCCAATTCATGAAAGTAAAAAGTGAAAGTGAAGTCACTCAGTCATGTCTGACTCTTAGCGACCCCATGGACTGCAGCCTACCAGGCTCCTCCGTCCATGGGATTTTCCAGGCAAGAGTACTGGAGTGGGGTGCCATTGCCTTCTCCGAGAGAAATTCCTAGATATATTTTAATACTATCATTTTTTAATTAAAAAAATTTTATTTTTAAGTTCTTTATTACTCCTTTCATTTTCACTTTTAAAACCTACTATTACCTTGCAAAAAAAAAAAGACCCTATTTTTAAAGCAAATTTCATATATATATTGTTTTAATTTTTGCGATTTTCTCTGGTTTTTTTAATATTGTATTTTTGAGAGTCTAACCTCTACTCTTGATTTTTAATCTTTGCTTTTTGGTATTTGTTATCAATTTTGTACCTTTAAGAATGCAATGGGAGAAGGCAATGGCACCCTACTCCAGTACTCTTGCCTGGAAAATCCCACGGATGGAGGAGCCTGGTAGGCTGCAGTCCATGGGGTCACTAAGAGTTGGACACGACTGAGCGACTTCACTTTCACGCATTGGAGAAGGAAATGGCAACCCACTCCAGTGTTCTTGCTTGGAGAATCCCAGAGATGGGGGAGCCTGGTGGGCTGCCGCCTATGGGGTAACACAGAGTCGGACAAGACTGAAGCAACTTAGCAGCAGCAAGAATGCAATCTTCAGTACCCGTTTTTACTTAGAAGTGTGATTACTGGCTTGAGTGCACTCCAGAGAGGAGATCCAGCTCTACCCACCAGAACACTGATGCAAGCTTCCCTAATCAGGAAACCTTGACAAGCCACTTGTCCAAACCCATCCACAGGGAGGAACCTCCACAATAAAGACTTTTTCTCTCCCAGGTGACCTCTATCTCCTCCCTCCCCCTTCTCTTCTCTACTTAACCCTGTGAATCTCTTTGGGTGTTCCAGGCTGTGGAGAACACTTAGAGAACTGATTACTGGCTAGATTGGTCTCTCTTCCTTTTGACTCCCCGTTCTCCTCTCCTGGTCACCTCTATCTCCTTCCTCCCTCTTCTCTTCTCTATTTAACTCAGTGAACCTCTCTGAGTACACCAGACTATGGAGAGAAAATAGGGAATTGGTTACTAGATGGATTGTTCTTTTCCCTTTTGATCCCCGCCTTCTCCTCCTGGTCACCTCTATCTCCCTCCTCCCTCTTCTCTTCTCCATGTAACTCTGTGAACCTCTCTGGGTGTCCCTCACTGTGGAGAACCTTTTCACCATTAATCTAGATGTTTTATCATCAGTCAGTGATGTATGGATGGAGAAGTCGTGAGGCTACTGTAAGAATAAGACTGAAAGCCAGAGGCAGGAGGCTTAAATCCTAAACTTGAGAACACCAGAAAACTCATGACTCCAGGGAACATTAATTGACAAGAGCTCATCCAAAAGCCTCCATACCTACACCGAAACCAAGCTCTACCCAAGAGCCAACATGTTTCAAAGCAAGACATACCAAGCTACTTCTCCAACAATGCAGGAACATAACCCTGAGCTTTTAAAATATAGGTGGCCAAAAGTCACACCAAATCCACAGACACCTCAAAACTCACTACTGGACACTTCATTGCACTCCAGAGAGAAGAGATCCAGCTCCACCGACCAGAACACTGATGCAAGCTTCCCTAATCAGGAAACCTTGACAAGCCACTTGTCCAACCCCACCCACAGGGAGGAACCTCCCCAATAAAAAGGAACCACAAACTTCCAGCATACAGAAAGTCCACCCCAAACACAGTGATCTAAACAAAATGAAAAGGCAGAGAAATATTCAGCAGGTAAAGGAACATGATAAATGCCCACCAAACCAAACAAAAGAGGAGGAGATAGGGAGTCTACCTGAAAAAGAATTCAGATTAATGATAGTAAAAAAGATCCAAAATTTTGAAAACAGAATAGAGCTACAGATAAATAGTCTGGAGACAAGGTTTGAGAAGATGGAAGAAATGTTTAACAAGGACCTAGAAGAAATAAAAAAGAGTCAATCAATAATGAATAATGCAATAACTGAGATCAAAAACACTCTGGAGGGAACCAACAGTAGAATAACAGGGGCAGAAGATAGGATAAGTGAGGTGGAAGATAGAATGGTGGAAATAAATGAAGCAGAGAGGAAAAAAGAAAAAAGAATTAAAAGAAATGAGGACAGCCTCAGAGACCTCTGGGACAATGTCAAACGCCCCAACATTTGAAACATAGGAGTCCCAGAAGAAGAAGACAAAAAGAAAGGCCATGAGAAAGTACTTGAGGAGATAATAGTTGGAAACTTCCCTAAAATGGGGAGGGAAATAGCCACCCAAGTCCAAGAAACCCAGAGAGTCCCAAACAGGATAAACCCAAGGTGAAACACCCCAAGACACATATTAATCAAATTAATGAAGATCCAACACAAAGAACAAATATTAAAAGCAGCAAGGGAAAAACAACAAATAACACACAAGGAGATTCCCCTAAGGATAACAGCTGAACTCTCAATAGAAACTCTTCAGGCCAGAAGGGAATGTCAGGACATATTTAAAGGGATGAAAGAGAAAAACCTACAACCCAGATTACTGTACCCAGAAAGGATCTCATTCAAATACGAAGGAGAAATCAAAAGCTTTACAGACAAGCAAAATCTGAGAGAATTCAGCACCACCAAACCAGCTCTTCAACAAATGCTAAAGGATCTTCTCTAGGTGGGAAACACAGAAAAGGTTTATAAACTTGAACCCAAAACAACAAAGTAAACGGCAACAGGATCATACTTATTGATAATTACCTTAAATGTAAATGGGTTGAATGCCCCAACCAAAGACTAAGACTGGCTTAATGGATACAAAAACAAGACCCCTATATATGCTGTCTACAAGAGACCCACCTCAAAACAAGGGGCACAAAAAGACTTGAAAGTGAAGGTCTGGAAAAAGATATTTCATGCAAATGGAGACCAAAAGAAAGCAGTAGCAATACTCACATCAGATAAAGTACACTTTGAAATAAAGGCCATGAAAAGAGACAAAGAAGGACACTATATAATGATCAAAGGATCAATCCAAGAAGGAGATATAACAATTATAAATATATATGCACCCAAAATAGGAGCACTGCAATATGTAAGGCAAATGCTAACAAGTATGAAAGGGGAAATTAACAGGAACATGATAATAGTGGGAGACTTTAATACCCCACTCACACCTATGGATAGATCAACTAAACAGAAAATTAACAAGGAAACACAAACTTTAAATGATACAATGGACCAGTTAGACCTAATTGACATCTATAGGACATTTCACCCCAAAACAATGAATTTCACCTTTTCCTCAAGTGCACAGAGAACCTTCTCCAGGATAGATCACATCCTGGGCCATAAATCTAGCCTTGGTAAATTCAAAAAAATTGAAATCATTCCAAGCATCTTTTCTGATCACAATGCAGTAACATTCGATGTCAACTACAGGCAAAAAACTATTAAAAATACAAACATATGGAGGCTAAACAACACACTTCTGAATAACCAACAAATCATAGAAGAAATCAAAAAAGAAATCAAAATATGCATAGAAACGAATGAAAATGAAAACACAACAACCCAAAACCTATGGGATTCAGTAAAAGCAGTGCTAAGGGGAAAGTTCATAGCAATACAAGCCAACCTCAAGAAACAGGAGAAAAATCAAATAAATAACCTAACTCTACACCTAAAGGAACTAGGAAAAGAAGAAATGAAGAACTCCAGGGTTAGTAGAAGGAAAGAAATCATAAAAATTAGGGCAGAAATAAATGCAAAAGAAACAGAGGAGACCATAGCAAAAATCAACAAAGCTAAAAGTTGGTTCTTTGAGAAGATAAATAAAATGGACAAACCATTAGCCAGACTCATCAAGAAAAAAAGGAAGAAGAATCAAATCAACAAAATTAGAAATGAAAATGGAGAAATCACCACAGACAGAAATACAAAGGATCATAAGAGAGTACTATCATCAACTATATGCCAATAAAATGGACAACTTGGAAGAAATGGACAAATTCTTAGAAAAGTACAGCTTTCCAAAACTGAACCAGGAAGAAATAGAAAATCTTAACAGACCCATCACAAGCACAGAAATCGAACCTGTAATCAGAAATCTTCCAACAAACAAAAGCCCACAACCAGATGGCTTCACAGCTGAATTCTACCAAAAATTTAGAGAAGAGCTAACACCTACACTACTCAAACTCTTCCAGAAAATTGCAGAGGAAGGTAAACTTTCAAACTCATTCTATGAGGCCACAATCACCCTAATACCAAAACCAGACAAAGATGCCACAAAAAAAGAAAGCTACAGGCCAATATCACTGATGAACACAGATGCAAAAATTCTTAACAAAATTCTAGCAAACAGAATCCAATAACATTAAAAAGATCATACATCATGACCAAGTGAGCTTTATCCCAGGGATGCAAGGATTCTTCAATATTCGCAAATCAGCAATGTGATACACCACATTAACAAACTGAAAGATAAAAACCATATGATTATTTCAATAGATGCAGAGAAAGCCTTTGACAAAATTCAACATCCATTTATGATAAAAAAAAAAAAAACTTCCAGAAAGCAGGCATAGAAGGAACATACCTCAACATAATAAAAACCATATATGATAAACCCACAGCAAACATTATCCTCAATGGTGGAAAATTGAAAGCATTTCCTCTAAAGTCAGGAACAAGACAAGGACATCCACTGTCACCACTACTATTCAACATAGTTTTAGAAGTTTTAGCCACAGCAATTAGAGCAGAAAAAGAAAAGGAATCCAGATTAGAAAAGAAGAAGTAAAACTCTCACTGTTTGCAGATGACATGATCCTCTACACAGAAAGCCGTAAAGACTCCACCAGAAAATTACTGGAGCTAATTAACGAATAGTAAAGTTGCAGGATATAAAATTAACACACAGAAATCCCTTGTTTTCCTATACACTGACAATGAGAAAACAGAAAGAGAAACTAAGGAAACAATTCCATTCACCATTGCAACGAAAAGAATAAAATACTTAGGAATAAATCTACCTAAAGAAACAAAAGACCTATATATAGAAAACTATAGAACACCAATGAAAGAAATCAAAGATGACACAAATATATGGAGAAATATACCATGTTCATGGATCAGAAGAATCAATATAGTGAAAATGAGTATACTACCCAAAGCAATCTATAGATCCAATGCAATCCCTATCAAGCTACCAACGGCATTTTTCAGAGAAGTAGAACAAATAATTTCACAATTTGTATGGAAATACAAAAAACCTCGAAGAGCCAAAGCAATCTTGAGAAAGATGAATGGAACTGGAGGAATCAACCTGCCTGGCTGGCTATACTACAAAGCTACAGTCATCAAGACAGTATGGTACTGGCACAAAGACAGAAATATAGATCAATGGAACAAAATAGTCCAGAGATAAATCCACGCACCTATGGACACCTTATGGAGAAGGCAATGGCACCCCACTCCAGTACTCTTGCCTGGAAAATCCCATGGGCGGAGGAGCCTGGTAGGCTGTAGTCCATGGGGTCACTAAAAGTCAGACACGACTGAGCAACTTCACTTTCACTTTTTACTTTCCTGCATTGGAGAAGGAAATGGCAACCCACTCCAGTGTTCTTGCCTGGGGAATCCCAGGGACAGGGGAGCCTGGTGGGCTGCTGTCTATGGGGTCGCACAGAGTCGGACATGACTGAAGCGACTTAGCAGCAGCAGCAGCATGGACACCTTATCTTTGACAAAGGAAGCAAGAATATACAATGGAGAAAAGACAATCTCTTTAACTAGTGGTGCTGGGAAAACTGGTCAACCACTTGTAAAAGAATGAAACTAGAACACTTTCTAACACCATACACAAAAATAAACTCAAAATGGATTAAAGATCTAAACGTAAGACCAGAAACTATAAAACTCCTAGAGGAAAACATAGGCAAAACACTCTTACAGAGGAAGGTAAACGTCCAAACTCATTCTATGAGGCCACCATCACCCTAATACCAAAACCTGACAAAGATGCCACAAAAAAAGAAAACTACAGGCCAATATCACTGACGAACATAGATGCAAAAATCCTTAACAAAATTCTAGCAATCAGAATCCAACAACACATTAAAAAGATCATACACCATGACCAAGTGGGCTTTATTCCAGGGATGCAAGGATTCTTCAATATCTGCAAATCAATCAATGTAATACACCACATTAACAAATTGAAAAATAAAAACCATATGATTATCTCAATAGATGCAGAGAAAGCCTTTGACAAAATTCAACACCCATTTATGATAAAAACTCTCCAGAAAGCAGGAATAGAAGGAACATACCTCAACATAATAAAAGCTATATATGACAAACTCACAGCAAACATTATCCTCAATGGTGAAAAATTGAAAGCATTTCCTCTAAAGTCAGGAACAAGACAAGGGTGCCCACTTTCACCATTACTATTCAACATAGTTTTGGAAGTTTTGGCCACAGCAATCAGAGCAGAAAAAGAAATAAAAGGAATCCAAATTGGAAAAGAAGTAAAACTCTCATTATTTGCAGATGACATGATCCTCTACATAGAAAACCCTAGAGACTCCACCAGAAAATTACTAGAAATAATCAATGACTATAGTAAAGTTGCAGGATATAAAATCAACACACAGAAATCCCTTGCATTCCTATACACTAATAATGAGAAAACAGAAAGAGAAATTAAGGAAACAATTCCATTCACCATTGCAATGGAAAGAATAAAATACTTAGGAATATATCTACCTAAAGAAACTAAAGACCTATATATAGAAAACTATAAAACACTGGTGAAAGAAATCAAAGAGGACACTAACAGATGGAGAAATATACCATGTTCATGGATTGGAAGAATCAATATAGTGAAAATGAGTACACCGCCCAAAGCAATTTATAGATTCAATGCAATCCCTATCAAGCTACCAACAGTATTCTTCACAGAGCTAGAACAAATAATTTCACAATTTGTATGGAAATACAAAAAACCTCGAATAGCCAAAGTGATCTTGAGAAAGAAAAATGGAACTGGAGGAATCAACCTACCTGACTTCAGGCTCTATTACAAAGCCACAGTTATCAAGACAGTATGGTACTGGCACAAAGACAGAAATATAGATCAATGGAACAAAATAGAAAACCCAGAGATAAATCCACGCACATATGGACACCTTATCTTTGACAAAGGAGGCAAGAATATACAATGGATTAAAGACAATCTCTTTAACAAGTGGTGCTGGGAAATCTGGTCAACCACTTGTAAAAGAATGAAACTAGAACACTTTCTAACACCATACACAAAAATAAACTCAAAATGGATTAAAGATCTAAATGTAAGACCAGAAACTATAAAACTCCTAGAGGAGAACATAGGCAAAACACTCTCTGACATACATCACAGCAGGATCCTCTATGACCCACCTCCCAGAATATTGGAAATAAAAGCAAAAATAAACAAATGGGACCTAATTAACCTTAAAAGCTTCTGCACATCAAAGGAAACTATTAGCAAGGTGAAAAGGCAGCCTTCAGAATGGGAGAAAATAATAGCAAATGAAGCAACTGACAAACAACTAATCTCAAAAATATACAAGCAACTCCTACAGCTCAACTCCAGAAAAATAAATGACCCAATCAAAAAATGGGCCAAAGAACTAAATAGACATTTCTCCAAAGAAGACATGCAGATGGCTAACAAACACATGAAAAGATGCTCAACATCACTCATTATCAGAGAAATGCAAATCAGAACCACTATGAGGTACCATTTCACACCAGTCAGAATGGCTGCGATCCAAAAGTCTACAAATAATAAATGCTGGAGAGGGTATGGAGAAAAGGGAACCCTCTTACACTGTTGGTGGGAATGCAAACTAGTACAGCCACTATGGAGAACAGTGTGGAGATTCCTTAAAAACTGAAATAGAACTGCCTTATGATCCAGCAATCCCACTGCTGGGCATACACACTGAGGAAACCAGAAGGGAAAGAGACACGTGTACCCCAGTGTTCATCGCAGTACTGTTTATAATAGCCAGGACATGGAAGCAACCTAGATGTCCATCAGCAGATGAATGGATAAGAAAGCAGTGGTACATATACACAATGGAGTATTACTCAGCCATTAAAAAGAATACATTTGAATCAGTTCTAATGAGGTGGATGAAACTGGAGCCTATTATACAGAGTGAAGTAAGCCAGAAGGAAAAACATCAATACAGTATACTAACGCATATATATGGAATTTAGAAAGATGGTAACAATAACCCGGTGTACGAGACAGCAAAAGAGACACTGATGTATAGAACAGTCTTATGGACTCTGTGGGAGAGGGAGAGGGTGGGAAAATTTGGGAGAATGACATTGAAACACGTAAAATATCATGTAAGATATATACATATATATATGTAGCAACTTGTGTTCTTACAAAGCACTTTCATAAAGCATTATTTCACTGAGCCATCAATCAGAATCCTGAGAGAGGAATATTGTTCCCATTCTTCCAAGAAAGAAATCGAGCCTAATGGGAATTTACCTGTTACAGTGGCCCCCAGCTAATAAGTGATGGGAAAGTACCTGAGCCAGGTCTGTGTGCCACAGCATCCAGGGCTGCCCTGAGCTTATCTTGGCTCAGGTTTAATGATTTAATCAAGCTTACTCTACTTCCTGAGTTCTTTTATATCTAATTCTTTCCAAATTTCAGAGATCTCAGAATTCTCTTCACCTGGAAATTTTGTTCCCTTGCCACTCTGAACCTATTTTTATTATTTTTTATTTTTTTAACTGTGAACACAGAGGAGTGTGTATCCTACCTACCCAGGTGAGAAAGGATTTTATCCTGTGTTAAACTCCTGCTCAGCTAGAGGCATACTTGGAATCAAAGACACTACCAAAAGTCAAACTACAGACCAATATCTTTGATGTTATAGATGCAAAAACTCTCAACAAAATGTTAACAAACTGAATCCAGCAACACATTAAAAAACAAATCATACATCACAATCAAGTTAGATTCATCCCAGGGTCAAAAAGATAGTTCAACATACACAAATCAATATGATACAGCACATCAACAAATGAAAAGACAAAAACCACATGATCAACTCAACATGCAGAAAAAGCATTTGATAAAATTCAACATCCAATCATGATGCCACTCTTGCCAAAGTAGGCGTAGAGGGAACACACCTCAACATAACAAAAGCTGTTTCTGATAAACCGGCAGCCAACAATAGAGGCATGCCTGGCTCCCAGCTTGATGTGGACCACCTGTTGCGAGGCCCTCAACACCAATGACTGTCTCTCTACATCTTTTCTACCATGCACAAGCTGCAAGCCTGGGTGAAACACAGATCTGACTTAGAACCAAAGAAGATATCCCCAGACAAACCTGGCTTCTGGTGAGCAAATTTCCTTTGCTCAGTCTTCCTTGGAGTTGAACAGGCCATCCTGCACTTTGGCAGAGGTCGCTGTGAAAAGAAATGGCAAAGACCCACAAAGAGAGAAGCAGATACCAGCATCGGTTCAGATGCCCTTCACCCAGCAGCACTTCTCAATTGAAAGGGAGGAGAGAAAGAAAAAGGATAAGGGTACAATGAGCTCCTCGTTTTTTCTGCAACATGAAAATCTAGTTTTTAGATCTAGAAAGGCCCTTGGAGAGTGTCTAGTCCTCATTTTACACATGAGGAAACCAGGATCAAAAAGTTAATTGACTTTTGTAAAGTCTCACAGCAACTCAGTATCAGATAAAGACTAGAGCTCCCATTTCTGATTGTGTCAAATTAAACAAAATTGCTTTAAAGGATCCACAGAGAAACATTAAGTGCAATCATACAGTTTTGACCCAAACTGCCTACATTTTGTGGATGAGAGCAGGATGAGACTGAGAGTGAAGGTAAGTGGTTTCTCCTGCTGCTGTTGCCTCAGTTCTCAGATCTACATATTCGACCCCAGTCGGCAACATAGGCTCCTCTGTCCCTGGGATTCTCCAGGCAAGAATACTGGAGTGGGTTGCCATTTACTTCTCCAGAAATAGGTACACAACCCTGAAAATCATGTAGTATCGAAATAATCCTTGAAAATCCTTAAGAAAGTGCCACGTTGGAGACCAATATAACGTCTGTCAATCAATCCCACATGGTTAGTTTTTCCAGAGATGGATCAAGCTCAACAGTTGAGTACCAGATTAATTAATTGGCCTGAGGTTAGAAGAAAAAAAAAAGGCATTGATCTTTAAACACAGGATCACTTGTAGGCCCGCAAGCTGGATACATATAAAAGGCACTGGAGTTCTGAAATTAATAGCAGATTCCCTTCTCTTCATTTGTGCTCTCACTCCAGGGCACTGAGCAGAACAACAGGCAAAGTGACTCATACAACATCAATAGTTCTCTCTTCCCTGCGCTCCTGATAATAGTGTTTACCATGTAATTAGAAACGAATTTGCTTCACACACACATGAATCTCTGTTTGTTCATTGGTGCATCCCAAGTGCCGAGTACTGTGCCTGGCACATAAATGTTTGTTGAATAAATGGATGAATCTGCTCCTCTTTCTGTCCAGGTGATGCAACTGAATTCTTACAAGGTTATCTTGTTCTAGCATGTGGCTCTTAAGTTCTCAGAGAGTTATATTGCCCTGGCCAGAAAAATTCACATTGAACTGTTCATAGAGATTGTTCAGTACTCATGGGGTTCATGGACACATGATTAAAATTTTCTGGTGCTATCAACCTTTAAGATGCAGCTGTGACACTTTAGCAGAATGACCTTCATGGTTCTGGAGAGCCTAGCATCGTTTACTTTCATAGCTGCATAAGAACTTTTCTTTAAAGCTCTCTCAAGCGCTAGAAACAAAAGGTATTCTCTAAATCCTGTCAGCCCAAAAGTTCAAAGGAGAGCCAAGCTAAGCTCAAACTAGTGGCACCAAAACAACCTTTACAACCCATAGCTATATTTTCTGCCCTACTCTTAAACCAGAGTAGGCCCTTTTTCACAGACGTCCTCTTGAGCTGCTTGTAAGTTTCAGTACTGATACTGAATGGCCAGATGGATGATGCCCAGGAGCACCCTGGATCCCCAGCTAGCCCCGACCAGCTCTGATACTGCACTTGTCACTACCAGCTCTGATGGTTTGAACATGGAGAAATGTACAGCAGGAGAATATTCAAACAGCTGCTGAAAGGTGAGCTAAGGGAGGTCACTGCCAGCAGACTCAGAGGAAAACATAATTTATAGGCATCCTTGAGCAGAGCTCAGAGCTGAGCAAACACGGCTACAGAGTCCTCAGCAATGTGGCCACCAGATACACCAGTGCTCTGGGACAACAGCAGCTCTTTCTGAGCAAAGAGAAAGAAGTAGAGACAGGAGGCTGGGCTGGGGACAGTGACAGGCTTAGGAAAGGGCAGCTGACTCAGCGAGCCAGCCCATGTACTCTACACCCATGTGGAAAGCACACATACTCTCCCAACCTGCATGGTGGTTGCCTATAAGAATAATGAATATTATGGACTATGCACTAAAGCAGATTTAGCAAAGTCCTAGGAACAGAATAAACTTAAGGCAGGGAAAGGATTACCTGTCTGCATATCTGCACTGGCTTGAATAATGTCCCTCAAAAATTCATGTCTACCAGAACTGATGCTTCTGAATTGTGGTGCTAGAAAAGACTCTTGGGAGTCCCTTGGACAGCAAGGAGATCAAACTAGTCAGTCCTAAAGGAAATCAATCCTGAATATTCATTGGAAGGACTGATGCTGAAGCTGAAGCTCCAATATTCTGGCCACCTGATGTGACGAGCCGACTCATTGAAAAAGACCCCGATGCTGGGAAAGATTGAGGGCAGGAGGAGAAGGGGGCCACAGAGGATGAGATGGTTGGATGGCATCAACAACTCAATGGATATGAGTTAGGGCAAACTCTGGGAGATGGTGAAGGACAGGGAAGGCTGGCGTGCTGCAGTCCATGGGGTGGCAAAGAGTCAGACACGACTAAGTGACTAAAAAACAACAAAATGAAGGGTTATTGGGACATAACCCCACTGTAAGTGAAAATAGATCAATATTGTTATTCTTATGGAAAATCATACAACACATAAGGGTACATATGGGTACATATGGAGAGGGAAATGGCAACCCACTCTAGTGTTCTTGCTTGGAGAACCCTATGGACGGAGGAGCCTGGAGTGCCTCAGTCCATGGGGTTGTAAAGAGTCAGACATGACTTAGCAACTGAACAATGGGTACTTAAGAGTGAGAAGCTGCTGCTGCTGCTAAGTCGCTTCAGTCGTGTCCGACTCTGTGCGACCCCATAGACAGCAGCCCACCAGGCTCCTCTGTCCCTGGGATTCTCCAGGCAAGAATACTGGAGTGGGCTGCCATTTCCTTCTCCAATGCATGAAAATGAAAAGTGAAAGTGAAGTCACTCAGTTGTGCCCGACTCTTAGCGACCCCATGGACTGGAGCCTACCAGGCTCCTCCATCCATGGGATTTTCCAGGCAAGAGTACTGGAGTGGGGTGCCATTGCCTTCTCCAGAGTGAGAAGAGCCTCCCTCTATTATATCAGAATTTCTGCTCTAAAACCAGGAAAACCATCAGCCATAAATCTCACTGTGAAAGGAAAAGGATGCTACATTAGCAAAAATCATCAGCGATGGGAGACTTTCTAAGGATTTTGTAACTAATACACACTCTTGACTGATTTATAATAAAAATACTATGTATCATTTATTCTATAATTATATAAATTATGCCAATTATAAACAGCCATCTACCGTTCAACAAATGCTCTGGCTGTGACACAATAGAAGGGATTCAGCTATACAAAACAAAAGGAAAAGCAAAGGGAAGTGATGGACAGAAAAACCTTTATCATCTAAGAGTCTCATTAAATTATCACTCAAGCAAAGAGCTCTAGAACTAAGAAAATACTCCTCAGTGAATTAGATGTTCTGTCTACACTACCTAATACAGTAACCACTGGTCACATATGATTACTGAGCACTTGAAATGTGGCCAGTGAGACTGGAAAACTAAATTTTTAATTTAATTTTGGTTCATTTAAATGACCATAATAATTAAATAATCACATGTGGCCAGCAGCTACTCTATTGGAGGGCACTGCTCTAGAATCACAGAAGGCTGGCTGTGGAGACAAATCTGAGAGCCTCAGAAATCTGAGATGTGACCAGCCCCACAAGTAAAAACAGGGGAGGAAGCCTTCACAGAAGATACAGCTGTATGTAGAGTATTTCTAGGACATATTTGGGCTTCCTTGGTGGCTCAGATGGTAGAGTCTGCCTGCAATGCAGGAGACCCAGGTTTGATCCCTGGGTCAGGAAGATCCCCTGAAGGAGGAAAAAGTAGCCTACTCCAGTGGTCTTACTTGGGAAATCCCATGGACAAAGAAGCCTGGTGGGTTGGCTACAGGACATATTTATTTCCTTAATCTTCACATGCTCTTATAGTCAGTGATCATCCCCATTGGTTGGATGAGGAAATCAGGGTTCAGCAAGATTCTCTGACTTGCCCAGGGCCTTACAGCTTTTACAGGCTAGGGCCAGAGATCTGAATATGGCTTTGACACCAAAATCCATACTCTAGTCATCAAGGCACTCCATTTACAGCACCTTTCACTCTTGTGATGTCTTCCATTTCCATCCTCTCTGAAGGGTCTGAAACACAAAAGTGGGTATGCATGGATGAGTGCATATATGTGTGTCTGAGTAGATTTTGCAGAATAGGTACAGGTCTGAGAATTACTTGAGTGTTTAGTGTGGATCTAGTATTCCATACAACAAATCAGTATCCTCTAAGCAACCAGCCCCATTTTCCACTTAATCAGGAAGAACAGGAGGCAAGAATGAGTACCTGCTGACTAACTTATTAAGGCCAAATTGGCAGATTAAATAAACCTTCTTCCTGGGACACATTTAGCACTATTACTATCATCCAGCTTTCCTGGTCCTCAGGGAGCCCCCATTTCCCTGGCCATAGTGACACTTAGAAACCCCAAGACTACAGGTCTTCACATCAGGGGAGGCTGGAGGTAAGGGAATGAGGAAAACGGAGAGACAGGATACCTAAGAAATGGTATGTAGGTTTGAAAATAACTCGTTTCAAATCAAGAGTGACAATGTTAAATCTGGGCTGCTCAGCTTCTCCCCCAATCTATTTGTCTCCAGCAGTGGAAAAGGGCAAGTGCGGGTCATTAGATACTGCAAGTGTGGAAGTCAGGTGAAGCCATGGTGGGAAAGATGGCCCTCCCAAGACAAAACCACAGGTCGATGTGGATGGCTGCTGTGCTAATAATAAGATTTCTGCAGTATTATGAAGAATGTTTCTAATGGAACTAATTGTGCCTCCCTTTAAAAAGTTTCATTATGCCTGGAAATAACACTTGATGAGATTAATAAAACAATTCTTATTTGTCTAACCTCCTGGAAGTTTAACTGAGCCTTTCATCCTTGTCCTGTGCTCTGATCCTGCAAGGAACCCTCTGGGAAGAGCCCCTTCCCCCTAAATAAAGCTTTACAGCATTTTGAGGTTGTGAGACTTATGTAATTCCACACCCAAATAACTCTGAAAATAGTTTATCCCGTGCAACCCTTGGTGTGTTCTGGGAAGAATTCTATGGAAAACCAGCTTAGCCCAGTAATCACATTTGTCTACCCAGACAGCTAGTCTAACCTCTCAAGCTCCAGGAACCTGGCTGTGGGGAATGATTTCTAGCCTAAGTTTACACAACAAAACTATTAACACCAAATAATACAACCTAGCAGGTGATTGTTGTGTTGTGACAAAAACTGATTTTATACCTTTTTTAAAAGCCATTGTTTCCTCTCATTTTCTCTGGGCTATTCCCAAAAGTGGGGCTTCCCTCATAGCTCAGTCGGTAAATCATCTGACTGCAATGCAGGAGACCTGAGTTTGATTCCTGGGTAGGGAAGATCCCCTTCAGAAGGAAATGGCAACCTACTCCAGTATTCTTGCCTGGAGAATTCCATGGACAGTGGAGCCTGGCGGGCTACAGTCCATGAGGTTACATGGGGTCGCAAGAGTCAGACACGACTTAGTGACTAAACCACCACCATTCATTCCCAAAAGTAATGTGTTGTGACGTCTTTAATTTCTAACACCTTCAGCTAAAATATATGTGTCTTTGGGAAATGACCACCACTAAGTCCTGACTTCACTCCCTTTCTGGTGGCAGTCGGCATTCCTTTGCAGAGTTTTGCTTCCAAGGGTAAATTACTTTACCAAGGAGGGGTCAGGGGAGACTACAAACTACAAACGCACACAGAGAAGTCGTCTGGTCTTATTCAAGAGTGAGTTTGTCTTTGTGGTACATTGTTCTCAGAATTTTCCCGCGGGAGGAAAGCTCCACTTTGAATTGACAGGATAGCTTCCCTGGGAATGTCCCGCCGGGCGGCTTCCCTTATGAGCTCCTAGCTCTGAGCGCGCAGAACTGTCCTGGGAATACCGAGTAGTGCGAAAAAGCGCCTACATCGCCATCCATCGGCCGGGAGAGGGTGGCATCCGGAATGCAGAGCTCGCCGCAAGAGCTGGGGACGAGTCCTGGCAGGATCCGACCCAATAACACCTAACCCGCGCAGCCCTCCATCCCCGCCCAGAGAACAGTCTCTGGTACCCGGCTCTGCGCTGCCGGGACCCCGCAGCAGCAAATGGACTCCGGGACCCTCCTGACATCGAACAAGAACAGCGCGAGAGATCCAGTTCCTGGGGAATCAGGCCAGTGAGGACCTTCCGTGTTCCTCTTCCCTACCTTTCTTCTCCCAAATCAGGGGCAACGCTGTCCCTTCCCAGGACAGGATCAGAGCCCGCCGAACCCAAAGTAGCTGGAACCTGCGTCCCCCGGCGGCCCCGCGCTCCTTGCGCCCAGGGCCGGTACACGCCGCCAAGTTTGCGCACAGGGGATGCAGGAGTTGCCAGCACCCTGCAAGTCAGACCAGTCCTAGGATGCCCACGCTCAGATGGTCCCGTGATCACCGGCACCACTGGTGGCAGGGGAACTGAGGGTGAATCCGGGAGCTCGGAGGGACGGAGACTCAGGCGCGCGCAGTTGAGAGAGGAGGCTTACGTCTGGGACTTGCGATGCTGCGCGCTCCTTCCAGATGCACAGAAAAGAAGCCTTGGACCCCCAAGGGGTTGTTTCCAACGGCTCCTTCAGCAGCCTCCTCAGGAGCCCGGACGCCACCGAGTCCACTTGATGCGTGGAGGACTCCGTGTTGAAGAGGGGCAGTTGGGGGGGGGGGGGTGTGTACCTGGGACATGACGACGCCCCTGGCAAGGAGAGCGTGGTCTCTGGACCGACCTGGCTCGAGGGCTAAAGGAAACCCTATCCATGACCCTGCGCCCAAGGACTGGTTATAGCGTGGGGCTGGGACAGCTGAAGCTCACCGACGGTGGGGGAAGGTGGCACCCAAGGGGAGGAGGGGGCGGGACAGGAAGGATAGACCCTGAATCCATCCGGACTGAGAGGTCATCCGACCTATCTGGCGGCAGGATCTTACCCGCTCCGGGGCCAGGGCTGGGCGGTAGCGCTCTTCCGGAGCCAGGGCAGGGGACTGTTTCGTGGAGAGCATGTCTCGCTTTTTCCTCCGTCCACTCTTGGTCTGTTTTCTCTCCTCTGCGTGCCCCTGGGAGAGGCACTACGGATTCCTTGCTCCTCGCTCAGGAAGAGACAAGTTGCCCTTCAAGGGACAGGGGCCCCACATTTTGTCTGCTCGTCAGATCCTACCCGCGGACCACTCCCTCCCTTCCCTCGTGTCCCTAGGCCCCACCCATAAAAAACCCTTGATGACAGATCCTCCGCAACCCCACCTCTTCTAGGCTGTTATTCAAATAAGTTATTCTTCAGGGGCTGGGGGGGAAGCCAAGTGGACTGCTTGGTCCCCTACCCAAACCCTCCCCCACACTTAGGACCCGCGACGGCAGCATGGAGAGGGCGAGACCTGAGTGTTTGGGCTGGGGGAGACAGAGTAACTGAGAGTAAAGGAATTGCTTCTCATCCCTCCCAGATCTCATCACAACTAGACCAGTCTCTTGGCCCCAGCGTAGCCAAGTAAAAATCAAAATAACGGCAGCCACTGGCAATTAAGGGCCAAGTTTGTTATCTCAACAAAAACGTATGTTTTCTAGGGTAAGCATTGTTTGCTTTAGGCAAATAGAATCGAGATTCTATGTTTAGGGAAGAAACTGCTTTTGCAAGACTGCCTGAGACTTTGCTAAGGCTGCAGGGACCCAGGAGTAAAGCAGAGTCAGCTTCCAAACGCCTGGTGGCAATTTCATGCCCAGGGCTTCCACAAGCTGAACCCTAGAGGCCAACAACTCTGTGCGTTTCGGCCACTTCTCGTCAGGCAGCTTCCAGGAGAGCACCGCAGGTATTTACAATGATAAACACTATCACCTGAAGCCCAAGAGAGTTGTCATAGGCTTGGCAGAAAAGCACTACATTGAGTTTTGCTGAGAAATATTTTTTTGTATCCAACCTCAGTCAAGATCTAATGAAAATTTCACAAATCACTCATGAGGTTATTGAATAAATTCATCTCTGGTATTCTGGAGGCAGCTATGAATAGTCAATAAAAATAAGTACCATGCACCTGTTCCCCCAATATTACAACTGGAGAGGAGGATAACTTGTAAAACTGGGGGTGAGGGAATCAGTATTTTGCTTCTGAAGTGAAATGAGAAAGTAGAAAATGTAATAAGTGCATCATACAATAGTTGAAATCGGGAGAGAATCAAAGTAACCAGACTAATTTTAAGTTTACACAGTTTTAAGTTTAGCAAATACGGAGCTGGAATTCTGCAGAGGCAGGGTAAATTCAGGACTACGTTCTAAAATATTGTCTCATCACACATCATCATTACCATAGGAACACCAGCCTGAAATCAAGAGCCTGAACAATTGTCCATTAGCAACCCCCTTAGTCTTTCATTTCAGTCAACTCCATCTATAAAATGAGGGTTGGATTCAATCCTCAATGTTTCTACTGGCATTCTGAAGCCAAGGATGGACTGTTTATTCATCGTTCATTCCTCTTTTCGCTTCCACTTTCTGCCCTCTGGTGGAGGTGCTACAGAAACTGACATTCAAGTAGCTACATTAGGGAATCTGAACTAGCCACTACTATACAGGACCATCCTTCAGAGAACTAAAGCTGACTGCACTGATAGTGTAAAACAGCATTTTCTAAGCTTCCTTTTAGCAAGAAAACCCAACAAATTCTAGGTACCAGTGGCAACAGAGTAAATATCTGAGGTAGTCTGCATGAAGGTAAACAGCTATTTTTATATGCTTTGTAACAAACTTCTTTGATGTAAGGAATCATAGCAAATGTTAGAAACCTCATAACATAGGTTATATTATGAACCAACTTGAATTTGCAGCAAGCTCACAATAATATTCAATGACCTATGAATTATTCCTTTTTAAAAAATTTGCCACATTTGCTTTTCAACTTAGAGTGAAAACCATCACCTAGTTTCTTGTAATACTTTTCATTGTACATAAAGAAGTATTTACAGCCTTTTGAAATTTTTATTGTCTAATATTTCAAACATATATCTATTTGGATGGCTTAAAAGAAAAAATCTTAATGGGATTTGTGGGCAAATTAACTTAAAAGTAGAGTATACCTCTGGAAAGGGTGACTTTACAGATCAAACGTGGGTCACATTGCATATTACAGACTAATTTCAGTGCTTAGTACTACAAATGAAGGCCATTTGAGAACAGGAAAGAGACATTTCAGAGAAGCAGCCAGTACTCCAGGATGAAAACAGGAAAGCAGCAGCTAAAATAAATATGTTATCCCAAGACTTACCAATTTATCTATTCATTCAACTAACACTCTAAGATTTGTTAGCTGCCAGATGAACAAAATCGAGTTCCTGCCCTTAGAGAACTTTCTGAAATAATAAATACATTAAACAAACACACAAATGTAAATAAACTATGGAAAAATACTTGCAAGTAAGAATGTATTTTAGGGAGTTTAAGCTGAGATCTAAAGATACAAAGCCTTTAAAATAAAAAATATATGAAGAACACAGCAAGAAATAGGCAAACTGGACATTTACCTACTGCAGGGAGAGTTTACTTAAGAGGCAAAAACAACATACCCGTATCTGGAGTAATATATTCCAGCATTCTGAAATGAATGTTCTGTATATGATAAAAATAGCCCATGGAGATACTGTTTGCTGTATATACTATTTCTGGGGTATTAATCCTTTATTCTATAAAGTAGTCCCTGGGAAGAAGGTAGTAAGAACTGGCCCATAAAACGTTTCAAGGGACTTTTATTTCTAACACCCTCACATACCTAGTGTTAGTCTTCCCCACCTCTAGGGCTGCCATTTGACTGCCCACATCCTGTCTAGTTTTCCTAAGAATGCGCGTTTATTCTCACTCAGTTGTGTCTCTGCAACCCAATGGACTGTCGTCTTCCAGGCTCCTCTGTCCATGGCATTTTCCAGGCAAGAATACTGGAGTTGACATTTCCTTCTCCAAGGGATCTTCCTGACCCAGGGATCGAACCTGAATTCCTGCACTGCAGGCGGATTCTTTACTGCTGAGCCCCTGGGGAAACCCCTTCCTGAGGATACCCCCTCAATGATAATGACCACATGAGCAAAAACTGAGATGTCCCAGTTTACAATTCATTTTTCTGATTTGTGAATCAATCTGTAAGAGAACTCACGACATTAAGTCACATTTATCTATCATCATAGTTAAGAATTTCTAAGCACTGTATGCCAGACACTTCACAAAGTAACGTGTATTTTTTCAGTTTTGAATTCTTGAAGCAAACCTATTTCCTCTGTTGTAAAATAAGAACAGCCCCACTGCCTAAGTTGTCATGGGGGTTAAACAAACATAAGAAGTGCTTTAAACAGTTGTAGACATAGCTAATGGGAACCTGCTGTATAGCACAGGGAATTCAGCTTGGTGCTCTGTGATGACCTAGATAGGTAGGATGGAGCAGGACAGGGGGAGAGAGGTCTAAGAGGAGGATATATGTATACATATAGCTGATTCATTTCACTGTACAGCAGAAACTAATGCAACATTGTAAAGCAATGATACTCCAATAAAAAAAAACAACACACATTTAAAATAGTTGTAGACACATAATCATCTACTATTTCTCCTTGTTTCTGTTTTACAGATGAGGAGTAAATGAAGTCTAAGAGAAGTTAAGTAATTGCCCAAGACCTCACAACTAGAAAAGGACAGAACCAGAACTGGAGTACAAGCAATCTGGAACTACACCGACCTCTTAACCCCTACCTCCTGCAGTACATTAAGACAGTGATGAAAAATGCCCCCAAAGTTTACAGCCCAGAATTACACTGTGAATCCACTCATTCATCCATCAAATGTTTACTGAGCACTGCAGTGAGTTAAATAGTGTCCCCCCCCCCACCCCCCGCAAAATTAATGTCCACCTGGAACTAAATATATAACTTTCCTTATTTGGAAGTAGGGTCTTTGCGGGTGTAATTGGGTAAAATGAGATTATACTGGAGTAGCATGGGCCCTAACTACAGAGTGTTCTAAGGAGTCAGAAAAGGACACACATAGACAAGAAGGCCATGCGGAAACGGGGGTGACACACTGATGTATCCACGAACCAAGAAACGCCAAGGACTGTTGCCCTAAACTGGAAGCTAAGAGAGAGGTGTGCAAGGCTTTCTTTCTCTGAGTCTCCAGAAGGAGCCAACCCTGCTGACATTTTGATTTTGTACATCTGACCTCCTAAACTGTGAGAGAATAAATTTCTGTTGCTTCAAGCCACTCTGTTTGTGATAATTTGTCATGGCAGCCCTAGAGAACTAAAACCAGCATCTGCTATGTGGCTAGGCACGGTTTCCCATTCTACAGTTACTGCAGTAAGCAAAACTGCACCCCTGGCCTTGTGGAGCTTTCCTGCTAGTGAAGGAGACAGATAATAAACAAATAGAGAATTCAAAGATAGGTAATGTGCAGCGTTATGAGGAAAAAACATTGTGTGAGGATACACAACAGCCAGATGAAGTTAGTTAGGGATGTCTAGGAAATTTCTCCCTACAAATGTTTTAACTCAGATGAGTCTAGACTGTGGAATTTCAGGCTATATTGGATAATTCCTCATAGTACCACTGAAATACATGTCTTTGCGTTAATTGGAAAGAAAACTTAGCAAGAACAGCAGCTTGGCAAGCAACAGACCTAAACTTGCTCAACAGACCAAGATTCTGAAACACAAGAAAAGGATGGACACCCTTAAGAGAAAGCAGAGCGGTTTCTGGCTTCTCTCAACCCTCCCAAATTCACATCTCTTCTCAGAGGTAGTCACCAGTATTCTGCCCTTTCCTCCTCCTACCTCCCAGGAAGACCCTAAGGTCCAAGGCTTCGTGAGGTCTAAAGCACTGTCACTCAAAAGAGAGGCACCTTCCACAGACCAAAGAGACGCAGCAACTTTTACATCAACTCTAGCTCCAGAGCTCAGGCTTCTGTTTCACTTCCTAGCACGCAGGTATGGGCAATCCTAACAGCTGGAGCCGTCCTTGGGTCATCAGAAATAACATGAAGAGTCAAAAATTCCTACAGGATATCTTTAAACACTAACACGGACGCTTACCTCTGTTTACAAAGTTTAACATTCATAGCCATGAAGTTCAAGCATCAGACTTCTTGGCAAAAAGCAAATATTTTCCATGTTTTGCTTCAATAAAGTTCATTTGGCAATTTAGCAAAGATTTTACCAACTTATTTGTGATTGAAAGTGAAATTGAAGTTGCTCAGTCGTATTTGACTCTTTGCGACCTCATTGACTGTGGCCTGCCAAGCTCGTTCCTCTGTCCATGGGATTCTCCAGGCCAAGAGTACAGGAGTGTGTTGCCATTTCCTTCTCCAGGGGACCTTCCCCACCCAGGGATCGAACCTGGGTCTCCCACATTGCAGGCAGACTTTACAGTCTGAGCCACCAGGGAAGCCCTTATTTGAGATTTTCTGAATTTAACTTAGATTTGAGGAGTGAAATTAACTGAAATACAAACATTAGGTGTTGCTCAATCCCTAAAACTGTTTAAACTGAAAAACTAAAAGATTTCAACATAAATATGCCTCAAATTTCAAAAAGTAAACTAATAAACTTTTATAAGGACCCAAGTAAATAGGAAAATAAGACCATCACATTCACATTTTTATTTGTGTCATTCTGAGTGGCTATTTGGTAACTTTTCCATTCCTTCTCTAATTAGCTCAGACTGAAGTAAAAAGGTCAACATGTACCACTCTAATAACTTCAAAACAAATTAGCGTTAAGCATTTGGACAAAATTTAATTTTGACCTTAAAGAATTTATTTCCTCCCCTTTGACTCACTGCACAGCAGTTTCTGCAGTGTCCTCAGGTCACTCCTCCAGGGCAACAGGGAACCGTGGGAACTGCAGGCCTGCATCACTGAATCCCAACATAACAGCCCTTCCAGCCTCAGCTGCCTCTCACCTACCTTGCTCCCTGCTTTCACCCTCGTCTGCATAGTCTTTTCTCCACACAGAAGACAGTTATCTTAAAAGAACAGTAACAAATTATTCAGTTCAGTTCAGTCACTCAGTCACATCTGAATCTTTGCAACCCCATGGACTGCAGCACGCCAGGCCTCCCTGTCTATCATCAACTCCCTGAGTTTACTCAAACTCATGTTTGAGTCGGTGATGCCATCCAACCATCTCATCCTCTATCGGCCCCTTCTCCTCACGCCTTCAATCTGTCCCAGCATCAGGGTCTTTTCAAATGAGTCAGCTCTTTGCATGAGGTGGCCAAAGTACTGGAATTTCAGCTTCAACATCAGTCTTTCCAAAGAACACTCAGGACTCATCTCCTTTAGGATGGACTAGTTGGATCTCTCTGCAATCCAAGGGACTCCCAAGAGTCTTCTCCAGCACCACAGTTCAAAAGCATCAATTCCTTGGCGCTCAGCTTTCTTTATAGTCCAACTCTCACATCCATACATGACTTACTGGAAAAACCATAGCTTTGACTAGATGGACCTTTGTTGGCAAAGTAATGTCTCTGCTTTTTAATATGCTGTCTAGGTTGGTCATAACTTTCCTTCCAAAGAGTAAGCATCTTTTAATTTCATGGCTGCAATCGCCATCTGCAGTGATTTTGGAGCCCAGAAAAATAAAGTCAGCCACTGTTTCCCCATCTATTTGCCATGAAGTGATGGGACCAGATGCCATCTTCATTTTCTGAATGTTGAGCTTTAAGCCAACTTTTTCACTCTCCTGTTTCACTTTCATCAAGAGGCTCTTTAGTTCCTCTTCACTTTCTGCCATAAGGGTGGTGTCATCTGCATATCTGAAGTTATTGCTATTTCTCCCAGTAATCTTGATTCCAGCTTGTGCTTCATCCAGCCCAGTGTTTCTCATGATGTACTCTGCACAGCCTTGACATACTCCTTTTCCTATTTGGAACCAGTCTGTTGTTCCATGTCCAGTTCTAACTGTTGCTTCCTGACCTGCATACAGATTTCTCAAAAGACAGGTCAGGTGCTCTGGTATTCCCATCTCTTTCAGAATTTTCCACAGTTTACTGTGATCCACACAGTCAAAGGCTTTGGCATAGTCAATAAAGCAGAAATAGATGTTTTTCTGGAACTCTCTTGCTTTTTCCATGATCCAGCGGCTGTTGGCAATTTGATGTCTGGTTCCTCTGCCTTTTCTAAAACCAGCTTGAATATATGGAAGTTCACGGTTCACATATTGTTGAAGCCTCACTTGGAGAATTTTAAGCATTACTTTACTAGTGTGTGAGGTGAGTGTAACTGTGTGGTAGTTTGAGCATTCTTTGGCACTGACTTTCTTTGGGATTGGAATGAAAACTGACCTTTTCCAGTGCTGTGGCCACTGCTGAGTTTTCCAAATTTGCTGGCATATTGAGTGCAGCACTTTCACAGCATCATCTTTTAGGATTTGAAATAGCTCAGCTGGAATTCCATCACCTCCACTAGCTTTGTTCGTAGCGATGCTTCCTAAGGCCCACTGGACTTCGCATTCCAGGATGTCTGGCTCTAGGGGAGTGATCACACCATCATGATTATCTGGATCGTGAAGATCTTTTTTGTACAGTTCTGGGTATTCTTGCCACCTCTTCTTAATATCTTCTGCTTCTGTTAGGCCCATACCATTTCTGTCCTTTATCAAGCCCATCTTTGCATGAAATGTTCCCTTGGTATCTCTAATTTTCTTGACGAGATCTCTAGTCTTTCCCATTCTATTGTTTTCCTCTATTTCTTTGCATTGATCACTGAGGAAGGCTTTCTTATCTCTCCTTGCTATTCTTTGGAACTCTGCATTCAGATGCTTGTATCTTTCCTTTTCTCCTTTGCTTTTCGCTTCCCTTCTTTTCACAGCTATTTGTAAGGCCTCCCCAGACAGCCATTTTGCTTTTTTGCATTTCTTTTCCACAGGGATGGTCTTGATCCCTGCCTGCTGTACAATGTCATGAACCTCTGTCCATAGTTCATCAGGCACTCTGTCTATCAGATCTAGTCCCTTAAATCTATTCCTCACTTCTACTGTATAATCATAAGGAATTTGATTTAGGTTATACCTGAATGGTCTAGTGGTTTTCCCTACTTTCTTCAATTTAAGTCTGAATTAACAAATAATTATTCCCCACTTAAAACCTCCAATGGCTGCCCACTGCAACTAGAAATAAACTCCAATTCCATACCACGGTCTATCAACCCTGCTAGGAACTGGCCCTGGATCCTCTTTCCCTGTCACTCACTAAGCTCCAGACACACTGGCTCTTCCACCTATTCCTCAGCCAGGCCAAGCATCTCCCAACTTAAAGACTTTCTTCTTGCTGCTTTCTCTCACTCACAGACTCTTCCCTCAGAACATCAACTGAAGGTCATTCAGGTCACAACTCAAATGTCCCCACCTCAGAGGGGCTTTTTCAATTTAAGTAGTTAGTGCCTTTACACGCTCCCCGCGCTCCCCCAACCCCATCACTTTCTGTAACATTTCTCTCATTTTTTTAACACCACTTACCATACATGAAATCACGTTCATTTTATTGTGTATCTATTTCCTGCCTGCTTTCTTCTACTCTTTAGCAGGTCCCTGAAAGGACCACCATTATTTCCAGTACCTAAAAAGTACCCATCACACAGTAAAAGCATCTGTTGATTGAATAAATGAATGCACAGCTGTGTGACTCTGGGCTAATTAAGCTCTGAGCTACTAGCCAATCAAATAAAAAACAGCAAACTGTGTTATTCACTGTCTTCTTCTGCTCACTAAATTCTTCTGCAAAACTTGGAAAGAAAACTTAGCAAGAACAGAAACCCAGCAAACAGACGTAAACTAATCTTCAGGTCTGTTTATTAGGCCAAGATCTTGAAATACATGAAAAGAGCTTCCAATGTGGACACCTAATCATTTAATTAATATTCATTTTAGATTAGAGTAAGGTAATGACTTGAGTGTAAGAGCTCTGAATTAGAGCTTCTAAGACACCAACCCAGTAACTCTAACATTGGGAAAGATAAAAAAGAAATCTAAAATTAAAACAAAAATACAATAAAGAAAGGAATGACTGCCTTCCCACTTTAGACACCAGCTAATACTTGACTCAGGAACGCAACATTAAACAAACTGAGTTAAAGGAAGCAAGATTTTAAAATCCTTCTTAGTACTTCTACCACTTTTTAGTACCTGTCGATTACTATGTTTTGTAACAAGCAAGAGTTTTATATATTGATAAAATTATAGGCTCCTGAATGCTTTAAATAGTAAATATTCTACATTAAAAATTTCGTATGAAAAATTTTAATGAAAACATTAATCGTACAAAAATTAAATATCAAAACCATTTAAAATGACTTATAATTCAAAGAGATTCAGCTTATTGATACTTCTCTATTAGCTTGTTTTCATAAGAATTGATTATTTCCAGCTGAAAAAAAAAAATCTACCAATAGGACTGTGGTAAGAAGAAATGAGAATAACATACATAAAGCTTATAAGCCTGTGCTCAGCATATTTTGCTCATAAATACTAGTTTTTCTTTTATTATTACTTTGAGAAAAACACATAAAAGTTTTACAGAACATGCCAACTTCAGATAGAAGCTTCTTACATGAGAAATAACCACATGTAAGGAATCTAGCCTAGCATTTTTTTAAAACAATTACATTTTCTTCTGAGGAATATACTACATAAAATTGTAATAACTGATAAAAATTCCTCATTAATAAACCAACTTCTAGAGTCTAATTATATAGCTTCATGTTATAATTTAAGAGGCCCTTTAGAGAATATATATTTTTTAAAAAGTACAAAGTTACATGATCAGGAAAAGTACCTTTTAATAAGTAACCACAACATTGTGAAATATTCCTCTAATTACACATATGGCTCAGTTTCATCTTAATTTTGCCAAAAAAGAAAAAGATGGCTTGAAACAGTAAATGAAATAGGTATGTTAATACAAGGAAGCACAACAAACAACTGACATGTTGCCTTGCCACTATCCACATCTTATGAAATATTTTACAATTTCAGTCATGCTTTTACTATTAAATACTGTTATAGTGCCACTTTTAGGATGTTACTTAAGGTAAAGCTTAACATTCTATCCTTCTAACAAGAGTTCAAAGAGAATACAGAGATGAATGTGAATATATATTGTGTTCTACAGCATCTGCTTTCTAATATTCCAAATTTAACAACTTATCTAAATCTAATCTGAGGTATATTAACAAGTCAAACATTTTTTAATCCACAGCATTGGCTATGTACCATGCAAACACTACTACCACAATTGCACACAGTGGAAAGAGGTAATATTTATATTTCTGCCATAGGGTTAGCTCAACTGCCACTTCATCTCTCTTTCTGTTCTTCTTCCGACGACCCTTCAGTCTGTTTTCAAAAGCTTCCAGTTCAGCCTAAATCAAAACAGTATCATTTTTATTAAATTCAATACACACACTGACTTGAATTTTTCCACTCAGACAAAAATAAATTGGGGAAATGTTTTAATAGTAATGGTATATAATTAATATACAGATTTGATTTTTTTAAAATACTATCTTTCCACTACTGACCTTATTCAACAAATTCAGAGTTGAGGTAAGAAGAACTGGAACTAGAGAGTGGTGAAAGAGACTATTTCAGACTGATGGCCTGCTTTTGATACTAAATACAGAAACATCTGATTTAAAATATAGACATTAGTTTTATATAGCACCATTAATCTGTAGTTAATGGGGCTCTATAATACAGAGCTTCCAGCTAGTGCAAACAGACAACCCATTAGGATAAAGATACCTCTAATTCTAGTTTTACACAATGCTGGTAACAAATATTAACGACTTGTATGGAAGACATTCAAGTGAGTGAATAGAAAAAGCTGCTAGAAATTGATTCCTCTCAATCAAATACATTTAAAAACAGAGTAAAAATTCTTCAGGGGAAAAATGTTTCATACTTTAAACCAAAATGACTCCTTTAGAAAGTAAAATTACATAAAATTCCTTCTAAAAAATAACTTTAAAAAAAGGATACCTAGATGACACTCATTATAAAGTGCAGATTTTTAGTCTATTGTAAAGAACTTACTTATTAAGCTTTAATGCATGACAATATAATATTATACACTGCACTGTTATTAACTAAAGCCTGGTACTTATTAACATATATGTAATATTCATGAAAATCTATATATGTTCATTTAAAAGAAGGAAATAGAAACTTCAGTTAACATATTCATAACTTTTCTCATAAACTGCATCTGAAGACCTAACATATATTCAATACTTAATTTAACACAAAGTGACATTCTTCAATGAACCAAAATATCAAAATATTCTCAAGCAGTTGTGATATACAGCAAAAGGTCAAAATATATTAAAAGCAGTCAAACTTGAGAAGCACTGACACAGTAAAATAACTGATGCATAAATGATGACTCGCAGTTTTCAAAAGTGGTTTAAATTATGTTCTATACACTGTTTAAAAGGCAGTAAATAGAGACTATATTTAAGATTTCTCTCCATAATGGCTTATAAAAAGGAGAAGAAGGGAC
Source organism: Bos mutus (assembly GCF_027580195.1). Taxonomy (NCBI): domain Eukaryota; kingdom Metazoa; phylum Chordata; class Mammalia; order Artiodactyla; family Bovidae; genus Bos; species Bos mutus. The sequence goes on from NC_091622.1 coordinate 66,556,982, forward strand.
ACTCCGGACTATTAATAATAATCTCCAGGATTCCAGTCAACCCATGTTTTATTGCATTAGCTCTGATAATTTATTTTTTGATATTAGGCAAATCAACTTTACAGAACATAAAACACGAGAGGTTATTTTATCCCACCTTGCTACATGAGTTATTTTTAATGCCCTCTCTCAAGACATGGAAATTTCAGTTTCTTCATTCATAATGGTGGTAGTTTACATACAATGTATACTACTTGCTAAGCACTGAAGTATCTCAAAATGCAAACTGACAAAAAATTGTATGTCACTATTAGAAAGTTAAGCCACTCTTTGGAATATATGATCAATAAATATAGTATTTGAGCAAACAGGAGGTACAAGAATATACTTGTTATCTAGGTAACACATTTTATCTTGAATGCAGATAAAAATTTAAGAATTCTTGAAGGCATTCAAGAGTCTAATGGGGAAATAAGAAGGTGTATTATTAAAACAAATGCATTGGTTAGTAAACAGCACTTGTCTGTCACAGACAACCTACAACTCAGTAACATGAGTGAAGACGTGCACTCCAGGGGATGCCTTAAAACGGATGCTGCCATGTCCTGACCCCCCGTCACTCAAACCAAAAGAGGCATTATCTCTGGAGAATGGATGAAATCAACAAGGAAGTAATTGGGAATACACAAAATACACAGAATATCTGGGCACATACAAGGTCCCATGCTTCCTTCAGAGGTTCAGGATACCTGGACTGAAACAAACAGATAATTTTTGTTTTACAAGGAACTATAGTTTCAGTCCAGAATTGAGCTGACCTAGTTTCTATGTTATGTTTATATGTTTCCACGTATCTTGTATTTGCATAAAAACTAACAATTATGCAAAAAGACCTAAGTTTGGGTGTTTTCTGTTACCTGTTGTCTTCGTTTTTCCTCTTCAAGGGCAGCTTTGGCTTCTGCTTCTTTTAACTGTTTATAGACATTTAAAACTAAATTAACATTGCAATCACCAAGTTTTATACAGAATTTTAACATCTTTCCTTCCAGGCTCCACTAACCTATAACAACTTCTGAGAGCTTCATACTGAAAATTATTTAAAGAACCATAAATGTTATACACTGAGAAGTGTTACTAGGGTACTATCTAACAGGGTGTGAGCAGAAGTAGAGTGTTATATCTTATTCAGCTGAACAACTATAAGATACTAGATCATAATACACAGAGTTACATCACTGTAAACTGAAACACTTTTAAAACTGGACTTTTACTCTTAAGTTACCACATTAAGATTATGATCAATTATTAAATATTACTGTTTGCCTAGGGATGAAATTGACCATTTTCCTAAAACGCCCTCTCTGGAGGGGAATCCTTCGTTTCAAACAAAACCAAAAGTTTATGCACTGATTGGGTTAATGGAGGGAAATAGTGACACTTAAAGTAACCCAAACAGCAAAGAATCCTAAAATTTTATTTTTGTATTACTTTAACATAATTTTCAGGAAGCTTAAACTAACATTAAGATGAGTAACTATGTTCCAGAGTACATCCACTCACTGGTACAGAGTATGGGAAAATCTAGTACATCCCAGACAATAAAGATTATATCTAGCACACACCAGCACATCTGAGAGTTTTAAAAAGGCCTACACACTAGGCTTTTATCACAAAAACAAAAAAGGATGAGATCTCAAGTTCTTCATAATAAGCATCTAAATTTAATGTACAAAATAAATAAGGAAAGGTCACTAACACATTAAAAATGACATTTAACGTGACATTACCTCAGATGCTTTCTGCTTCATTTCTTTGCATGTTGTGTCACATTCTATGGAAATCTGATTTTCACGTACTTTGTTGCACTGCACTTCCTACAAATAAGATTTTTAAGATTTTTACTTCAAAAGATGTCCCTCAAAGTTGTAGTAACTGCATGCCATAAAAAAGCAAAATTTATCTAGCAGCTTAAGATTATGCCTATTATTTCATTTTTATTCTTCATTTCTCTTTATCGCTTCCTATTACTCTTCTGAAGCCTCCAGGGAGGTGTTAGAGTAGTGCCATCCAACACAGCTAGCCGAGGCAATGGAAATGTTCTATACTCACAGGGGTAGCGATTCCCACAGGTGGTGCCTGAGTACTCAAAGTGTACTGAAATCAAGGAACTGAATGTCATGTCACATATTATTTAATGTTGATTCATTAAAATTCTAATTTAAATAGCCATAAGTGGCTAGTGGCTATCACCACAGTGTAGCTCTAGAGAGTCTTTTGGAGAACTACAAGTTTTTCTCTCAACCATTTATCTTTTTAAAAAAATCTGAGGTGAAAATCATTCTAAACTTTCTGTACCTCACTGACTCCTTAATGAAATAATAAAAAATACAGTTTTATTGATGAGGTGACATCAAGACTATAATCAATTTGTGCACTAGTCAAGTAATGGTTAAAATTCTCCAAGCCAGGCTTCAGCAGTACGTGAACAGTGAACTTCCAGATATTCAAGCTGGTTTTAGAAAAGGCAGAGGAACCAGAGATCAAATTGTCAACATCCACTGGATCATGGAAAAAGCAAGAGAGTTCCAGAAAAACATCTATTTCTGCTTTATTGATTATGCCAAAGCCTTTGACTGTGCGAATCACAGTAAACTGGAAAATTCTGAAAGAGATGGGAATACCAGACCACCTGACCTGCCTCTTGAGAACCTGTATGCAGGTCAGGAAGCAACAGTTAGAACTGGACATGGAACAACAGACTGGTTCCAAATAGGAAAAGGAGTACGTCAAGGCTGTATACTGTCACCCTGCTTATTTAACTTATATGCAGAGTACATCATGAGAAACGCTGAGCTGGAGGAAGCACAAGCTGGAATCAAGATTGCCGGGAGAAATATCAATAACCTCAGATATGCAGATGACACCACCCTTATGGCAGAAAAGTGAAGAAGAACTAAAGAGCCTCTTGATGAAAGTGAAACAGGAGAGTGAAAAAGTTGGCTTAAAGCTCAACATTCAGAAAACGAAGATCATGGCATCTGGGCCCATCACTTCATGGCAAATAGATGGGGAAACAGTGGGTGACTTCATTTTTCTGGGCTCCAAAATCACTGCAGATGGTGATTGCAGCCATGAAATTAAAAGACGCTTACTCCTTGGAAGGAAAGTTATGACCAACCTAGACAGCATATTCAAAAGCAGAGACATTACTTTGTCAACAAAGGTCCATCTAGTCAAGGCTATGGTTTTTCCAGTAAGTCATGTATGGATGTGAGAGTTGGACTATAAAGAAAGCTGAGCACCGAAGAATTGATGCTTTTGAACTGTGGGTTGGAGAAGACTCTTGAGAGTCCCTTGAACTCCAAGAGATCCAACCAGTCCATCATAAAGGAGAGCAGTCCTGGGTGTTCATTGGAAGAACTAATGTTGAAGCTGAAACTCCAATATTTTGGCCATCTGATGTGAAGAGCTGACTCACTGTGATGTGAAGACCCTGATGTTGCGAAAGATTGAGGACAGGAGGAGAAGGGGACGATAGAGGTTTAGATGGTTGGATGGCATCACTGACTCAATGGTCATTAGTTTGGGTAAACTCCGGGAGTTGGTGATGGACTGGGAGGCCTGGCATGCTGTGGTTTATGGGGTCGCAAAGAATCAGACACGACTGAGCGACTGAACTGAACTGTAATAAAATAAGTGGTCTTTATTTTAAATAGTCTAAACTCTGCTTCTGTAGATCTTCTGTCTGCCTTTTATTCATTCCATATTTCTTGCTGCCAGATGTCATTTTTGCTGTAAGGGTACCTATTGGTACCAAGTTGCTCCTTTCTCACCACACCCTCACCACACTAGTTTTTTAGTTCAAATCTACCAGGGTAAGGAAATGAGATCATCAAATCCTGAGCAAAGGACATACACTTCAATGAAAGGACTTTATAGCAGAGAATTCTGGCTGAGGTTGGTGATAAACAGAGTCTTGTCGTCCAACAATAGTCCAAAGGAAAAATAACATGGACAAACATTAGAGACAAAAATAAATGCTGCATGTTAGTGGCTATTAAGTCTATCAGTCTGGAAGAAAGATCACCATATCTTTTCTCATTCAAAAGGTACTTATAGAGTACCTATTACATGCCAAGCACTGCATTAGGAACAGGGGATACAATAAGGAAAAAATTAATATGGTAAATGCTAAACTGATAATAATAATCATAGCAGCTGCTATTTATTAAACATAGAGTAGTCATGGTGCTAAATGCTATATAAGCATTATCTCTTTTATTCCTTTCAGTAAGTCTATGTAAACAAGGTTACACACATCCCTATAATCACAAAGCTCTTGGTCATGAACCTAGTACAAAGTATAAAGGAAGTCAAGAGGAAGGAGCACCTAAGTCCTTTCAGAAGGAAAGAAAACCTTCCCAAACCAAGAAATGCTTGCATTTATGCTAGTAAGCATAAACAGGATTCTACAAATGGGACAGTAAAGGGAAAAAAATATATATTCTATACAGAAGGAACATAAATAGTATCACATATTAAAGCGGAATATAGCTAATGTGTCAGTGCACTTAAGAAACAAATCACAGAAAGGACTAACAGGGGATATGACTAAACAAGCAGGCAAAGATAGAGTCCCCTCCTATGTCATAATTCTGTATTTGTATACCTTATAAAATGCTTATTTTTAAGAAACAGTGAAGAACTTGGATTGGAAATATTATGACTAGAGGCATGGAAATCCGTTATGAAGCTGTTTTCAAAGTCTAAGAATAAGCTGTTGCCAGTTCTAAGGGGTGGCAAATTGTACTTGGATAGTAAGATGAGGTTTGAGGGAAAACCTGAGAAACATTTCAGATTAAAAGTGATTTGACTGAGTATTGATTTTCATATAGAGGTGATCCATTTAAAAACCAAAAACTTAGGGATCCAACTCCAGAAAAACTTAGGCCTATAAATTTAAATTCAGAAATTAACCTTCCCAGGAAATGATAGTTGGAGCTGTAAAAGCAGAAGAAATGCAAAGGTCCTCAATAAAAGCAAAAGATTTTCAATAAATATTTGCTGAATAGATGAGTAAATGAGTAAACTGAAAGAATAGCTTTAGCGAACAACCATAATAATGTGAAGAAAACAAGGAGTTACAACTATAACTGAGAAAGGGAAAATCAGAAGTAAAGAAATCTTCGTAAGAGTCCAGAGTGTAAACAGGGAAGTCAAGGAAAAGGACAACTGACCTGAGTCCTTTCTAAGTTTTGCCAAACGGTGTGTAGTTTGCTATCACTGAGCTTTCCAACCATTAGCTTTTGCCCTTTCACTCCTCCATTACCATAACTTTATCTTTTTTTTTTTTTCATTTCAACCATAACTTTATCTTAAAATTAACTCTCTCCAAGTTTGAATGTTACTTTATAATTTTATAAGGCTGAGTACGTGAGGTCTTTTTAAGGTAACATTTTCACAACAGAATACTGATTATAAAAAACTTTAGTAAGTAAGAGCAACAAAGGTTCATTCCAGACCATTTCTTAAATCATGAAACTCACTTCATTACTCACACTGTCACTTATGTGGAGACCTCAAATCTAGAACATGGATTCTGTCCAAAAAACAGCACTGAACTCAGTTCCAATATAAAATAATCCTCTTTAACTATTAAATTGCAGAAAACTAAGCTGCCAAACAATGCTGATTTTTAAATTAAGCATTTACAGAAATAGATAGGCCAATAATGAAAAAACTCTAAGAAATAAGAGCTTAAAATTAAAAGGCAAAAAATTAAAGTCAAAGAACTACCAAAACACACTCTCCCCACCAAAAAAAAGAAAACCAACAAAAATGTACATAGAAAAGAATTTTTAAGAACTTAAAATATTTACCTTTTTTATTCTTTTACAAGGACATCTAAGTTTCACCTTTTGGTTGCAATTAAAGGGACATTCACCAGGATGACACATTTCTTTGCATCTATGACCACAAGGAAGCTAAAATAAAACCAAAATAAAACAATTACATATTTATAGTCATACTCTACTTCCCCTTCCCCCCAACAACTATTTTAAGAAAAAGTCCATTACAATAGGGTCGATAAATCTTGGACAACTGGCCAAGTTTTTCATTTTTTTCTTTTAGATATAAATAATCTTAATTCCCAGAAATGTTCAATGTTCTCCCTGGTTCCACTCCAAGAGTACACCTTACATCTTGGTAAGTTAGAGCCCTGTGACTAAGCTCTGGCCAATGGAATGGAATCAAGTGCACCTCCATGCCTTAAAGCTTTTAAGAACACAGGTCCATGCTCTTCCCTTCCCAGTATGCTAGAAATGAGGATATCTAGAGCAACGATATTTTCATGCAAAAATGGGCTCGATAAAGGACAGAAATGATATGGACCTAACAAACAGAAGCAGAAGATATTAAGAAGAGGTGGCAAGAATACACAGAACTGTACAAAAAAGATCTTCAAGACCAAAATAATCAAGATGGTGTGATCACTCACTTAGAGCCAGAAATCCTGGAATGTGAAGTCAAGTGGGCCTTAGAAAGCATCACTACGAACAAAGCTAGTGGAGGTGATGGAATTCCAGGTAAGCTATTTCAAATCCTGGAAGATGATGCTATGAAAGTGCTGCACTCAATATGCCAGCAAATTTGGAAAACTCAGCAGTGGCCACAGGACTGGAAAAGGTCAGTTTTCATTCCAATCCCAAAGAAAGGCAATGCCAAAGAATGCTCAAACTACCGCACAATTGCACCCATCTCACATGCTACTAAGGTAATGCTCAAAATCCTCCAAGCCAGGCTTCAGCAATACATGAACTGTGAACTTCCAGATGTTCAAGCTGGTTTTAGAAAAGGCAGAGGAACCAGAGATCAAATTGCCAACATCCACTGTATCATGGAAAAAGCAAGAGAGTTCCAGAAAAACATCTATTTCTGCTTTATTGACTATGCCAAAGCCTTTGACTGTGTGGATCACAATAAACTTGTGGAAAGTTCTGAAAGAGATGGGAATACCAGACCATCTGACCTGCCTCTTGAGAAACCTGTATGCAGGTCAGGAAACAACAGTTAGAACTGGACATGGAACAACAGACTGGTTCCAAATAGGAAAAGGAGTACGTCAAGGCTGTATATTGTCACCCTGCTTATTTAACTTATATGCAGAGTACATCATGAGAAACGCTGGGCTGGAAGAAGCACAAGCTGGAATCAAGATTGCCGGGAGAAATATCAATAACCTCAGATATGCAGATGACACCACCCTTATGGCAGAAAATGAAGAGGAACTAAAAAGCCTCTTGATGAAAGTGAAAGAGGAGAGTGAAAAAGTTGGCTTAAAGCTCAACATTCAGAAAACGAAGATCGTGGCATCTGGTCCCATCCCTTCACGGGAAATAGATGGGGAAACAGTGGAAACAGTGTCAGACTTTATTTTTCTGGGCTCCAAAATCACTGCAGATGGTGATTGCAGCCATGAAATTAAAAGACGCTTACTCCTTGGAAGGAAAGTTATGACCAACCTAGACAGCATACTCAAAAGCAGAGACATTACTTTGCCAACAAAGGTCCGTCTAGTCAAGGCTACAGTTTTTCCAATAGTCATGTATAGATGTGAAAGTTGGACTGTGAAGAAGGCTGAGCGCTGAAGAATTGATGCTTTTGAACTGTGGTGTTGGAGAAGACTCTTGAGAGTCCCTTGGACTGCAAGGACATCCAACCAGTCCATTCTAAAGGAGAGCAGCCCTGGGTGTTCATTCGAAGGACTGATGCTAAAGCTGAAACTCCAATACTTTGGCCACCTCATGCAAAGAGTTGACTCATTGCAAAAGACCCTGATGCTGGGAGGGACTGGGGGCAGGAGGAGAAGGGGATGACGGAGGATGAGATGGCAGGATGGCATCACCGACTCGATAGACATGAGTTTGGGTGAACTCCGGGAGTTGGTGATGGACAGGTAGGCCTGGCATGCTGCAATTCATGGGGCTGCAAAGAGTCGGACATGACTGAGTGACTGAACTGAACTGAGGGCAACGAGGATCCCATGAGTCAAAGAGAACAGAGCTGCCCTGCTAACTTGGGTCCCGTGGAGCACAGTGACACATCTATATTCCCTTTCATTGTTATGTGAGAAAGAAAATTTCCTTGTCCTTAAGCTACTGTATTGTAATACAAATGCTTAGCCTTTTACTCTAAAAGGCTTGCCACTCTGAATTAAAACATATGAAATAGGTAGCCAAACTAATTCAGTAATTGCTGTGATGTCTATGTGCTCCTTGACTTTATATACTATTTTCTTATCTTAATCAAGCTTTCAAATCAAAGGGTTCTCTTCTTTTTTCTATTCAAATCTTATACAAACTTGAAAATACAGCTTAAATCATCATTAATCATGGCATGAGTTTGCTTACATTTGAAAAATAATAATCTATTTCTAAACTGTTGTGACAATGCCTGTATTATTTTCAACTTAAAAAACATTTTTAAAACCACTTCATATTTTTCTGTCTCTCCAACCAGAATATAAAAGACATCCACTGGCTAAGGGTTAAATTTCAAAATCATACTGCCTACAACTGAATCCCAGATGCCCTGTTGACTAACTATGGGACCTTGGGTAAGTCACCTGACTTTTCTGTGCTTCACATCTAAAAATGGGAAGAGTAATAAAACTTTATAAAGCTGCTGTGAGGATTACATGGGCTTAATATATTTAGCTATCATAATAAAGGTTGTTATTACAAATTAGTTAAGAGCAGTGGTTTTATATTTCTTTTTGTCTCTCATATTCATTAACAAAGATATTTACAGATAGTGGACACCTCAATAAATATCTAAATTCTCTGAATTCTAGTCTTTATGATGCACCAGACTGATCTTTCAAATTCCTGGCTCTACCACCCATTTTAAGAAATTCAGAATCCTTTTCCATTGTCTTTAGTCTCTCTAGAGTATGCAACCAGCTTTCAAATTTTTAAATTTTTAGCTGAGACATTCATACCGTCAGGCGAGTGTATGCTCCTCGGTTCTGTCTCGTCACAACAAAGATTTGGAGTGACGGACATTAAAGCCCTCGGTGAGTCACAGCTCCCGGGTCTTGGGCAGACCGTGTTATAGCTCTCAGGTCTTGAACAGACCATGATATAGCTCTTAGACAAATCAGTGTTACAGCTCTGTGTTACAGCTCTATTTTACTTAGAAAATAGCAGGAAAATCCATTCTCGAGGCATGAGGACATGTCGACCCACAGATGTGAAGAGAAGAGTGTCCCAGCGCGCAGGGGAGAGAGAGAGAGAGAGAGAGACCCCTTTCCCTTTGGCTCCTCTTTTTATATATCTTTTCTTCCCCCCTGGGCCTGCCCTATGTAAACTGGGCTAGCCAGGAGTGCTGCTTGTTCTACCTGAGGTCCTCACTCCAGTCCTTGGACCTTCCATTGTTCTATTTTCATGGGCTTTTCCCTTCCTTGTCTTTTAGCCACCGCCATTCTGGACTCCTGTTTCCTATTCTAACTACCTAACAATACCAAAACTAAATTTGGATCATTCACACTGCATTTTCACTAATCCTAGCAGAGTGCAATGCTACCTACTAGAATGAGTTCCATCCACACTAGGCATTCCTGGGCCACTTCAGTCTTGTTTTTCTCTACACCTAATACTAGGCCCTCAACACAACTTAACAAGCACAATATTTATTCACTATCAAACACCTGTCTCAGAGTATTTGTTTCAGGGACTTCCTCACTTCTCTCTCACCTCATTCCTGCCAGTGCCTCTAGCCTGTCTTCATAAACAAGACAAACACTTGGCATTAGCTCACCACCTATCCTTTTTTCCCTTCAAAAGATGTCTTTACAGCATCTTGTTCTTTCCTTAATCTTGGATGTAATTACATCAGTCATCTTCTCTGAAAGTAATTAAGCACTCTACTTTAAATCAGTGATTCTGAAGTGGAAAGTGAATAGGGAAACATATCAGAATCAGTAAGGGAAGATGTTTTTGAAATTATATAGACTCATGGCTACAGTGTGGTCTCTTACTGATCATTATTCTGTCTCTTCAGTGTGCTGGAGAGAAAGGGAACTTTGGTAGACTTCTAAGATGCTATATTTTTTGACCTAGGTAGTGTTATACGATGTTCAGTTTTTAACCATTTTTTATACTGTACATGTGCATTCTATGCACTGTTGAGTGTGTAATCATTTCATTATTTAAAAAATCAAATCACGTAACCGTTTCCCTGTTAGATGTGCAGGCATGTATTATCTCAAAAGCCAGATTATATTCTCAAAGGGCAAAAAAGTAGTCCCAAAGAAAATTACTTAGAATGTAAAATATATACAATGACTGTATCTTCATTACAGATTTCACAGCAAAAAAAAGACATCTTTTAAAAACATCCAACCCTGGTATTCATTTAAAGATGAGATATCCTACACCCTTCCCATTTAAAGTGAGATGGTTTTCCTCTACTCTACTCAGCCCTTAATATCATTTGCTAGCACTTTGGTAAGTCAAAATAAATGGCTTACCAACAAGCAATATTGTCTAGTTCAAAATGTTTCATTTTAATCCCAGTAATTTTAAAAGCTCCTTAAAAATAATTAAAGAAACTTTGCATACCAATATTATTTGTGGATAAATACCCACATCATCATCACCATGGCTGGAACATCCATAGCATTTACCGTATATTAAGATCTTTACCTGTTACGGATTCATTTAATATTCAGCACTCTGAAATGAATATTGCTACTGCCTCCATTTTACACATGAACAATCTGATATACAGAGACATTCAATAATGTGTCTAAGTAAAAAACAGAAAAGCTTGCATGGGAATGATAAACCCAAATTCAGAAATGATTTTTAAAAGCAGAATTGTATATGTGACCCACAGTTTAAATAAAGGTTCAGTTCTTCACGCTATCTTTATGTATTTCCTTTAAGTTTAATTCAAACTTAACTGAACAATCCAATAGACACATGGAGTGTATATCAGAGAAGCAATGTAACTAGAACACATTTATGCCATCCCCACAGTTCACTCTTACACTCACACTCATTAGACATTTACCAGCTACCTAGTAAGTACAACCAGGGACTGGATACAAAGACAAATATGACATAGTCGCTGCCCATAGGAAATCTATAGTATGGTAAAGGGAAGAGAAAACAAACAGAAATTTATCAATGCATCAGAATTTGTCATAATCCTGTATCTTCAGTCTGAGTCTAAGATTTCTGTCTTTCTGTTTAAGATTTCAGAAAGACAGTTCTTGGTTGATACCATCATAGTCTACTGGTTCAAACTGTACCAGACCAATATTATCGGCCTTATGTAAGAGCTTATTAGAAATGCAAATTTCTGAACCTCCACTCCAGGCCCACAAAATCAGGAACTCTGGCGTGGGGCCCATTAACCTGTTTTAACAAGCGCTTATAATGATTCTGATGCACATCAGAGTTTGAAAACCACTGCTGTAGCCTTATCAGAACATAAACTAGATTGAATTCTATTAGACATAATAATGTTCACCTGTCTACTCTGAGACTGTTCTAAACCTTAATAACCATATGGACTGTTCCCAACCTAAGGATATATTTTTCAAGAAAGTCCAAGGAGACACTAGCAATACCATGGTCTCCAGAATGTCCTAGAATTAAAAAATGATGAGCATGGAGGAAAAATTTCTAAATAAATAGTGCATATTCAGCTCGAGTCCCACCCTAATGTCATAACAGGATCACAAACAAATCATAACCAAGGCAATGCTAAATTGCAAATTAGTGATCCCTGAATTAAATGTTTATTTCTGACAGCAATCTCATCCCAAATTACTGTTGTCAGATTAAAAATAAAACATTCTCAACTACTTATTACCTGAAACTTGAATCTGAACAGAAGAAAATTTATTTTAACAAGGGGAAACTTAGAATTTGAAGAATTCAGAAAATTAAATTTGAAATATCCCATGCCTCATGTTTCACTTATATAACAAAGACAGGATTATTAAAATAAGCATGTATTGCTTGAAATTTCTCCCTTTTATAATCTCACATGACTTTTAAAATTCCCAGGTCCAATTTCCAATAGTTCTTAAATAAAAACCCACAAATGTGTCCAAAGTTTTAGTTAAAAGGAAATGCTGTTAATAAAAAGGCATATCATGCATTGATTTGCTTTTTCTTTAATCAAAGAGACAGACTGACTATGGTTAAGACTTTGCTGTCATCTCTTCCTGATTCTAAATAGGATAAGAAACACTTAGGTAAATATATAAAGACAGAGAATTAAAGAAAAAAGGTGCTACTAGTACAGTTATAAGTAAAAAGAATTCCTTTATAAATCAAATAACTGTCACTTCCCTACTCCAACGATCAAAAAAGGACTGTCTTAACTTTTAAGTTGGTCAGAGATAGACTGCTTTGGTTTCTCAAAATTACTGCCAGTGATACTCAAAATTATTCCCAGTGAGTTTTTACCTTTTCACTCTGAACAATTTTTCTGAACTATTTTTGATAGTTTTAGCTTGAAAACAATGCATGTACCAGCATCATAATCTCTAAAAGCAAAACTTCATACATGAATGCTTTATACGAATTCAAATAATGAGCTTTAAGGTTTATACACACACACACATGCGATCTGTTTTTTCTACTGTAGATTTACTGTCCAACTGCCCATGAGCCACACAGTTCCTAATCTACTTATATTTCAAGATGGGAAAACATTAGGTCATAACAAAAATCTTCAAAGGGTCATTCCTTCTCCTACTATCCCAAAATTTTACAAAGAGATGTGCACCGACCCTAACTACAAGTTTCTACACATATCAATCACATTTTGCTTTCTGGGCCCACATATCTAGTGGGTCCAGAAAAGACCTAAAATAGGACGAACAAACAACAAAAGAGAAACAATGCCCAAGAAATACAATGTAAAAAAGTTGTATTAAATCTTACCTCTTTAGGACACTGATTTTTGCAACAACTCAAGAGATTCTTTTCATTTACATCAGCTGTGGTTATTTTTCTAAAAAGATGAGAGGAAGTTTTAATGACAGTCAAAGCAAAGTCCGTTTTATAGTATGGTTTTTCTAAAAACAGCTCACAATTTCAAACAGCAATGCAATAAGCTTATCAGAAAAACTTTTTTCAGTTGATTCTGGATTAAGCTATTTATTAATGTTAGAAAATGATTTAAAATCATTCATTTAATTCACTTAAAATCAGTTAGTTCACTTAAAATCAGTCTGTGCTTTTATATCTGATGCAGGGGGTAACTCTGAAGACATAAACATCAATGAATAAAACTACTTTCTAACAAAGAGCTGAACAGTAGATAGATGAGTCAGTAACCAATGACAATCTAAAAATCCCCATAATACATATCCCACTTTTCTCTTCCCTATTACCTTTCTTCTCTTTTCCTTTATTCTTTCTTTTCCAATTCCCTTCACTAGACATAATTGCTAAAATACACTGTAAGTTTAGCCTCACTAATGTTAAAACTATTATCTTAAGTATATATATCAAATTAGCTAAAACCTGTACCCTAGATAACACAGGCAATTTTCTTGACAAAGTTTCATGTAACAATAACATAGTTTTTATACTGGCTCTACAACTAAAGTTTTCACACTGGCTCTATATTTTCATTCTTACAGGTAAAGTGCTCCCCTCTGAACTTAAAGAGGTAATATTATTTTGTTCCTGTTTCTCTATAATTAGAAACAAGTTTTTCAAGGCCTGTATCTTTTATAACTAATTTCTACAGAAGAAACTGCATGAAGCAGAAAATGACTAAAAGGAAAAGATGACTTATGAAATGGAAAGTAAATGAAATTATCAGAAAAAATACTGAGACTGAAGAATTCTGTATAAAAACATGGATTCAAGAAAAGGAAAAAAGAACTCAATAGCTGTGGTAATGGAAACCACTTCCAATCCATCTACCTCCAAACATTTCTACCCAAAATCATTCAGCTCATTAATAACAATCACCGAAATTCCATGATGTCAGCAAAACTAGAAGATAGAAATTTCTACAAATTGCAAATGACCTGTAAGTAGACAAATAAACACCAACTCCTAGCAGAGCTATTTCTCAAGCTCCCATAGCAAATCTTTACAGACAGCTTGGTAGAGTTCTGGAAAAAATGAGAGATGTACCAAGAAGAAAAAGTCCACCACAAATGTAAAAATACTGAAAAAGTCTTGGTAAATCAAAGCAAGAGAAGACACTTTTAAAAAGTAGGCAAGAATCAAGGAGCCAGTGTCAGAAAGGCAATGCTTTGTGGAAGAAGGTAAAAAGAGAAGGTGTCCTTTGGAGACCATATGACAAAGGAAAAAGAAGCAAGAGGGGTAAATTTAGGACACTGCAAGACCAAAGAAAACAAATTCTTGGGACATTCCTGGCAGTCCAATGATTAAGATTCCATGCTTCCACTGCAAGGGGCATGGGTTTGATCCCTGGCTGAGGAACTAAGATTCACAGAGGGCACAGTCCCAAAAAAGGAAAAAAGAAAACAGCCTCTTTTCATTCAGTAACACTCATTAATAAAGCAAAATTTTCCTCCTAACTCTTCTTACAAAATTTCTAAAACTAAAAATTGTAATTTTTTAATTTCAACAAAATATTTTTAGTATTTGAAAAGAATAAAATCTGACTTCCCCATTTAAGTGGGAGAAGGAAATGGCAACCCACTCCGGTATTCCTGCCTGGACAATCCTGTGGACAGAGGAGCCTGGAGGGCTGCTGTCCATGGGGTCACACAGAGTCGGACATGACTGAAGCAATTTAGCATACATGCATGCATTGGAGAAGGAAATGGAAACCCACTCCAGTATTTTTGCCTGGAGAATCCCAGGGACAAAGGAGCCTGGTGGGCTACCGTCTCTGGGGTCACAAAGAGTTGGACACGACTAAAGCGACTTAGCAGCAGCAGAGTATAAGTAACAAAAATATTTTTAAGAAACTATCAGCATTTACTCTGGCCACCTGATGTGAAGATGACTCACTGGAAAACACCTTGATGCTGGGAAAGATTGAAGGCAGGAGGAGAAGGGGAAGACAGAGGATGAGATGGCTGGATGGCATCACTGACTCGATGGACGTGAGTCTGAGCAAGCTCCAGGAGTTGGTGATGGACAGGTAAGCCTGGTGTGCTGCAGTCCATGGGGTCACAAAGAGTAGGAGACAACTGAGCAACTAAACTGATTACCATTTTTCTGTATGGTAATGTATGGTCCAAAAAGTCAGAAATAAACTCATATTCCCAAATTTAATCTGAGTAAAATATAAAAATCTCACTTTACAGACTTAAGTGAAATGGTTAATTATGTCAGAGCATCATTAAACAGAAAAAAAATGAAAAAAATTTTTTCCTCCACATAATCCACAAGCAAAAACTTGCATGTTTAAGTAAGGAAAATATAGAAGTCATATCCTAGTATGATAATAGCCATAACAGTAACGTCTGCAATAAACAAAAGCCTACCTTTTAAATCTACGATTTAAAAATTGTGCCTAAGTAACTATACGCAAGTCAACTTTGAACCAACAAAACCCTAGCTGACACTGGTATTTGAACAATTTGCTATAGGAGTGCTTCTGCTGTTTTTCTAAAAGCAAGTTTTTTCCTAACAAAATCTTACATGAAATACCCAAATGGAAAAAAGAGAATTTCCCTGATTAAGATCAAGGTAAAGTATCTGGAAGGTGAAACAGCCTACATTTCTTCCTTCCAGATCTCTACCGGAAAATCAAGGCCTCCAGCCTCTAAGGACCACACTGAAAAAATATTCCTTAAAGTACTGTATTAAAGGTTCTGAATTATAAAAAAGATAACAGTTAAAATGGCTGGTAAAACAAGAGTATTTCTTCAGTCTACTTACCTACATTCCACATAAAGACTTGTGATCTTGCAGTGACATTTTATTCTAAGCATCTGAACACATGGAGGGCACTCTCCAGGGTGACATGGCAGGACACACGGATGAGGACAACCTGATGGCCGTGATTTAGAGCACCCTTCTTCACAGTGAAGGCATTCTGGGCCAGCCTGGTAAGTACCAGGAAATACATCACTGAAATACAGAAATCTAACATTTCTATACAGCTAAACCTATAAAATGTATATATCTACATCTGCAGCTCTCAGAAATTCAGTTAATAAAATGGTGCTATGCTTTCACTCTTCTAAAAATATTCAAATGAATAACAGCAAGATTATCAATAGGACCATTACTCACAAAGATTTTTGTCTGCCAACCTCATTTGATCAAACTGCTTCACCTTTAAAATGGACTAGATTACACGAAGCTTTCCTACTAAAATGTAAATTACTTCCTAGTCAGTGGTGGGGGGTGGGGGGGAAACAGTAAAAGCTTACCAATTTCCACTCAAGAAGTATGACCATCATCTAACTAAAGAAATCAACGCACTGTTAACACACAAATAAAAATCACCAAAGCATTCAATGTTCTAGGAATGTTAATTGCATCTGGCCAAGGAGAAACACATACAGAAGGGAGAGAAAATGACTAGCAGTCTAATTTATTTTTTAATGCACTTCAGTAAGACAAGATTAAATTACATTTACAAATAAATGGACCTTAATGTAGCTCAACAAAGTACCTCTTTTGTAATCATGGCTGAACTTGGAAATGATAATAAAAATGTTTAACCCTCATAACTTAGTATCCATGTCAGTTCAGTTCAGTTCAGTAGCTCAGTCATGTCCGACTCTTTGCAACCCCATGAATCACAGCACGCCAGGCCTCCCTGTCCATCACCATCTCCCAGAGTTCACTCAAACTCACATCCATCGAGTCGGTGATGCCACCCAGCCATCTCATCCTCTGTCGTCCCCTTCTCCTTCTGCCTCCAATCCCTCCCAGCATCAGAGTCTTTTCCAGTAAGTCAACTCTTCGCATGAGGTGGCCAAAGTACTGGAGTTTCAGCTTTGGCATCAGTCCTTCCAAAGAACACCCAGAACTGATCTCCTCCAGAACGGACTGGTTGGATCTCCTTGCAGTCCAAGGGACTCTCAAGAGTCTTCTCCAACACCACAGTTCAAAAGCATCAATTCTTCGGCGCTCAGCTTTCTTCACAGTCCAAATCTTGCATCCATACATGACCACTGGAAAAACCACAGCCTTGACTAGATGGACCTTTGTTGGCAAAGTAATGTCTCTGCTTTTGAATATGCTGTCTAGGTTGGTCATAACTTTCCTTCCAAGGAGTAAGCGTCTTTTAATTTCATGGCTGCAATCACCATCTGCAGTGATTTTGGAGCCCAGAAAAATAAAGTCAGCCACTGATTCCACTGTTTCCCCATCTATTTGCCATGAAGTGATGGGACCAGATGCCATGATCTTCGTTTTCTGAATGCTGAGCTTTAAGCCAACTTTTTCACTCTCCTCTTTCACTTTCATCAAGAGGCTTTTTAGTTCCTCTTCACTTTCTGCCATAAGGGTGGTGTCATCTGCATATCTGAGGTTATTAATATTTCTCCCGGCAATCTTGATTCCAGCTTGTGCTTCTTCCAGCCCAGCGTTTCTCATGATGTACTCTGCATATAAGTTAAATAAGCAGGGTGACAATATACAGCCTTGATGTACTCCTTTTCCTATTTGCACAGTATCCATGTCAATTGCTCTCCTTTATTCATGTGAAATGCTAGGCTGGATGAAGCACAAGCTGGATCAAGATTGCCAGGAGAAATATCAATAACCTCAGATATGCAGATGACACGACCCTTATGGCAGAAAGTGAAGAGGAACTAAAGAGCCTCTTAATGAAAGAGAATGAAAAAGTTGGCTTAAAATTCAACATTCAAAAAGCTAAGATGATGCCATCCAATCCCATCACTTAATGGCAAACAGATGGGGAAACAATGGAATCAGTGACAAACTATTTTCTTGGGCTCCAAAACTACCATAAATGGTGACTGCACCCATGATTTTAAAAGACGTTTGCTCCTTACATGAAAAGCTATGATAAACCTGGATAGCATATTAAAAAGCCAGAGACATTACTTTGCCAACAAAGGTCTATATAGTCAAAGCTATGGTTTTTCCAATAGTCACGTATGGATGTGAGAGTTGGACTATAAAGAAGGCTGAGCGTAGAAGAATTGGTGTTTTTGAACTGTGGTGTTGGAGAAGACTCTTGAGAGTCCCTTGGACAACAAGGAGATCAAATCAGTCCATCCTAAAGGAAATCTATCCTGAATATTCATTGGAAGTACTGGTGCTGAAGCTAAAACTCCAATACTTCGGCCACCTGACACAAAGAGCCGACTCATTGGAAAAGACCCTGATGCTGGGGAAGACTGAAGGCAGGGGAAGAAAGGGACAGAGGACGAGATGGTTGGATGGCATCACTGACTCAATGGACGTGAGTTTGAGCAAGCTCCAGGAGTTAGTGATGGACTGGGAAGCCTGGCGTGCTGTGGTCCATGGGGTCGCAAAGAGTCGGACACGACTGAATAACAACCAACACAAACTCAGTTCTTTAGTAGATACATATTAGTTAAATTATTAAATTACTAGACCAGAGAGGTCTAATAATTTATTGAGCATCTCTATGTCTTTTTTAATTGACATAAAATTCTAATCTATTTTTGACATGCAGGATTACAAAGAAAAAGTGTTTCAATTATCAAACATTCCTCTATAATTTCTTTTTTAAAAAAATACATATTAACTTATTCCATTAATACTTATTCAGCATTATGTGCCAGGTATTGTCTCATATACTGGGAATATGCAAGATTGGAGAGGGTTCCTGGCCCAAGAAATTTATATTTAAGTAGGGGACTATAAAGAACTTGTAACAGAATATTTTCATATATACTGAGAAAAGATAAAGCAGAACCTATAGGAGACTCAATTGAAATGTTACAGTAAAGAATTTTAAAAGTTTCTGAATTATTTAATTTTCAATACATAAATTAGAATGATTACAAAGTTATCTTCCAAAATAATTTTCATTCACGCACACTGCAGTAGCCTTCCCTGAATGTGAGACAGGGATGAACTTGTAGCTACATCGAGAAGAATTGCACATAACTTATAACTCGTATTTTGCCAGAGCAATTCACTGCCTAGGAAGCCATGTCAAGTAATCCAAGGTAACTGTAATTCCCCACTTCCTTAAATGAATTTTTTCTGACTCAGTTGATATTCTGGCCATACATCATACATCAGCTATTCTCTAAAGAGATTCTGAATCATTATATTAGTTTGATTTTATAAGTCCAGGATCTTCCTCATTTTATCATGACAATATTTTTACTAAGGATCAAGGTATAGCTCGATGAAAAAATTATAAACAATACAAGTTACATATATATTTACACACGAAAAAGAATATACTACAGACATTTATGTTGCCATGTATTATAATTACCAAATCAAAGATCAAAACATCTAACAATGCAAGAGAAATTTTCAATAACACAATTCATATAATAATTTAAACATGTTAATGTAACATTACTTAGTAATGAAGCTTAAAAATGTTTGACTTATTCCTTATTAAGCACACTACTAAATTAGGATTCTCTACAAAATGGACACCTAAGAAAAAACACTATTTAAAAAAAAAATTTTATATTATTTGAAATTTGATTAGCTACATTTGTTTTTCTATGTAAAATGGCAATTTTTAGACTTTTTTTTAAGGTTGATATCACATATGCTTGTAAAATGCTAATTTTAGTAAACCTCACACAATTTACACATATCCCATATTTGTGATGTTATTTACTGCCAACAGAGAATTTCTTAAAATCGTGAACATCGCCTACTACCAATTTTAGAGTTAAAAAACAGCTGAGAGCAAATGCTCCAGACAAAACTTTGAGATATAAACGGATAGCAGTAGAGGTGATACTGCCGCTATTGTCTAAAAAGGACAATTTCTGTACTTTTATCATAAAATCAAATCCTATGTATTAACACAGGTACAGCATGTAAAGAGTACCAAAGGAAAAGTCGTATTATTTTGAGCTAGCACAAAGATACAGAGACATATACGCCAAGTGTTAAAGCTGGTTGTCTTAGGAAAAGCAAGGAAGGAGAAGGGATGAGGGCAAGAAAAGAGAGAAGAAATTATAGCAAAATATTTATGGCATAATTATTAAAAGAAAGTGTTTTAAGCATATCATAACCATGTATACATTCAATCCAAGGACATTACCTTTTTTTTGTCAGTGCAGGAATCTGTTTCAGTTACTTTGTGACACTCTTTCATACATGTATGATTCTGACAGGTTAAGGTTCGTCCGCAAGCTCTTTTACAAGAATAAGGTCCTACAGCATGACATGGTAGAGGGCTCACCTTAAAATTTAAGAAAAAAAGGAAAATTAGCAATATACACCAGAGAAGGCAATGGCAACCCACTCCAGTACTCTTGCCTGGAAAATCCCATGGAAGGAGGAACCTGATAGGCTGCAGTCCATGCGGTCGCTAAGAGTAAGACACGACTGAACATCTTCACTTTCACTTTTTACTTTCATACAATTGGAGAAGGAAATGGCAACCCACTCCAGTGTTCTTGCCTGGAGAATCCCAGGGACGGGGGAGCCTGGTGGGCTGCTGTCTATGGGGTTGCACAGAGTCAGACACGACTGAAGCAACTTAGCAGCAGCAGCAACGTACACACATACACAGCCTACTGGAAGCATGTTTCCAAAATGATTGTTATTCATTTGAGAACAAGTTCTATCTGATATATTTCATTAATAATTACTATCAAAATCAAAGTAATCTATCAAAAAAAAATCCAAGGAATGAATGCCAAAAAGCAAAATATCCTATTCCTAAAAGGGAAACTCAACAATATAATGCTTCTGTAGTGAATGCATATTCATAGGCTAATTCTCAAATAAAAGCACTGTATATTTTTGAATACTTAGTAGACAAACTCGTATACTCTTTAGAGCACTAAAAAGACAATACATTGACTTTGTTATTTCTAATACCCATCATATAGAAGAGGAATATATTAATAGATTGTAAGCTTTAGTTAAAGCTTGTGCCTGTAACTCACCTCATGTTTTCCAAGACATTCCCTATAAGAAAAAAAATGAAAACATTATACATTCTTCAAAAAGAATATTTTTAAAGCAAAGATGCTAACTCTACTGGTTTTTAAATTAACAAAAAATAAACACATATGGAAATAATAAGTGATTACAGAAAGATTCCAGGATACAAAGTTAATATACAAAAGCCAACTGCTGAACTGGAATTTGAAATTAAAAACACACCACCATTTACATCAGGGCTTCCCTGATAGCTCAGTTGGTAAAGAATCCACCTGCAATGCAGGAGACCCCAGTTCGATTCCTGGGTCAGGAAGATCCACTGGAGAAGGGATAGGCTACCCACTCCAGTATTCTTGGGCTTCCCTTATGGCTCAGCTAGTAAAGAATCCGCCTGCAACACGGGAGACCTGGGTTCAATCCCTGGATTGGGAGATCCCCTGGAGCAGGGAAAGGGTACCCACTCCAGTATTCTGGCCTAGAGAATTCCATGGACTGTATAGTCCATGGGGTCACAAAGAGTAGGACACGACTGAGCAACTTTCACTTTCACCATTTATACTATCACACAGAAAAATGAAATACTTAAGATATAAATCTAACAAAATAAATAATAAGATCTATATGAAGAAAACTATAAAACACTGATTAAAGAAATAAAAGTAGACCTAAATATATGAAGAGATATTTCATGTTCATCTTTAGAAAGGTGCAATGCTGTTAAATGTCACTTCTTCCCAACTTCATCTAGATTCAACACAATTACAATCAAAATCCCAGCAAGTTATTTTGTGGATATCAACAAACTGATTCTACGATCTTTATGGAAAAACAAAAAAACCCAGGATAGCCAACACAGTACTGAAGAACAGAGGCAAAGAGCTGACACTACCCAACATCAAGCCTTATTATAAGGCTACAGTGATTAAGATAGTATGGTATTAGTGAAAGAACAGACAAACACATCAATGGAACAAACAGAGAGCCCAGAAACAGACTCACACAAAGATAGTCGATTGATCTTTGACAAAGGAGAAAGGCAATTAAACGATGAAAGGACAGACTTTTCAGCATATGGCTGGTGCTGGAACAAAGGAACATCTACATGGAAAAAAATACAAACAGACTTTACAACTTTCTGAAGTTACGTCAAAATGGATCAAAGACCTAAATGTGAAACGCAAAACTATAAAACACAGGAGAAGATCTAGGTGACCTTGAGTTTGGTGATGACTTTTTAAATACAACACCAAAAGCACAATCCAGGAAAGAAAAATGGCTAAGTTGGACTTCATTAAACCCAAAACATCTGCTCTGCCATAATCACTTAAATAAGAACACTTAAATGAAAAGATAAGCCACAGACTGGGAGAAAATATTTGGAAAAACACAGCTGGTAAAGGACTTTTATGCAGAATATAAAAGAACTCTTAAAATTCAATAATAATAAGTCAAACAACTCAATTAAATCAATGGGCAAGATCTGAACAGAGGACACTTTATATATATACAAATGGCAACTGAGCATATGAAAAGATGTTCAACATCATTTACCATTAAAGAACTGCCAATTAAAACAGCAATAAGATGTTGCTATTACTACACACCCATTAGGACAGCTAAAATTCAAAACACTGACAATAATATTTGCTGGTAAGGATGCAGGGCAAAGGGAACTCTCACTCACTGCTGGAGAGAATGCAAAATGGCGCTCTCATATAGGTAAACATAGGTCTACCATATGATCCAGAATCAGCACTCCTAAACATTTACCCAAATGAGTTGAAAGCATATGACCACAAAAAACTTACACATGAACGTTTACAGCAGCTTTCTTCATAACTGCTACAACTTCGACAACCAAAATGTCCTTCAATAGGTGAATGAATAAACAAACTGTGGTACAATGGAATATTGCTTAGCAATAAAAAGAAATGAGCCATCAAACCATAAATAGACATACAGGAAATTAAATGTAAATTATTAAGTGCAACATGCTAAAAAGGCTATATACTGTAGGATTCCAACTACAGGACAATTTGAAAAAGGAAGAATTCCAGAGACAGTAAAAGAAAGAAAAAGATGAACAGTTTCCAGGGGCTTGAGGGACAGGCAGGTGAGGGATGAACAAGTGTAGCACAGGATGTTTTTAGGGCAGTGAAACTATTCTGATGCAGGCAGGACATTATGCACATACAACTGAAAAAGTATATCCTAATGTAAACTATAAACTTTAGTTAATAACAATGTATCAGTATCAGTTCCTCAGCTGTAAAAAATTCTGCTCTAAGAAAGAAATTATATTACCTGGATAGTTCATGTGACAAATAATAAATTTCAACATATACCTCATAATAATAATTATGTTACACATGCCACTGAAAAAGCATTATGTCAGAGTTAGAAAGACCTTTATATATATGTTTTTGGTTTTTAAACTGAGATAAAATTCACATGCCATAAAGTTTACACTTTTAAAGAATTCCACACTAATGTATTAATAACAGGGGAAACTGTGTGTGAATGGCAGGAAAACAAGACCTCTTTGTACTTTCTGTGAAATTCTCCTGCAAACCTAAAAAGTCATCTTTTAAAAAAAGTCTATTTAAAAAAACAAAACAAATATTTTATATCCCTTTCGAGAGACTAGTTTAGAAATTGTCATGTGATCCAACTCTGGCCAATGAAAAGTGAAAAGAATTTTATTATGGGAAAAATTTCCTCAGTCTTAAAAGAAAAGGATGGCTGAAGGCACAAATATCTTCCATTTCTCCCTTTGGAAACTTCACTAACTGGATGGGAAGTTTATCAGAAAGGAAAATAGCCAGAGAGCAAAGACTATATAAAGGGTACAAAGTAAGGACAAAATTTGGGCCCTCAATGAGGTATCTGAATTAATCAGATTAACCAACTAGGAAGCAGTTCTAACACCAGTCTAACTGTGCAAGAAATAAATGTTACCATGTTGCTTTTAATTTAGAGTTTCTGTTACTTGAAGCTAAAGGCACCCTAAATGATACAGCACATATTATATATATTATACATACATATTCAGAATTCTTATACCACACGGCCAAATTATTATCAAATGTAATGTTATTTTTAACAAGAGGACAAGAAAACAAAAACACTGTACAATAATAAGAAATTATATTGCCTTGATAATTCATGTGACAAGTAATATTTTTAATATATACTTTACAATAATTTTGTTATGCATGTTACTAAAAAATCATATCAGTGTTAGAAGGATCTTTATACATGTTCTTCTCCTTTTTAAAACTGAGATAAAATTCACATACCATAGAATGTAGACTTTTAAAGAGTACAATTCAGAGGTGTTTAGTGTACTCACATGGTTGTGTAACTAAAATCACCATGACTTAATCCTAGAATATTTTTATGACCCAAAGAGAAGCCGTGAAACAATCAGAATCATTCTCCATGGTCTCCTATCCCCAGACTCTGCAACCACTAACCTACTTTCTGTCTCTATGGATTTGCCTACTATGGACATTTCATATAAATGTATTATGTGGCCTTCAGTGTCTAGCTTCTTTCATTTATTTTTTTTTTTTTTTTAAACTTTACAATATTGTATTGGTTTTGCCAAATATCGAAATGAATCCACCACAGGTATACATGTGTTCCCCATCCTGAAACCTCCTCCCTCCCCATACCATCCCTCTGGGTCGTCCCAGTGCACCAGCCCCAAGCATCCAGTATCGTGCATCGAACCTGGACTGGTGACTCATTCCACATATGATATTTTACGTATTTCAATGCCATTCTCCCAAATCATCCCACCCTCTCCCTCTCCCACAGAGTCCAAAAGACTGTTCTATATATCAGTGTCTATTTTGCTGTCTCGTACACCGGGTTATTGTTACCATCTTTCTAAATTCCATATATATGTGTTAGTATACTCTATTGGTGTTTTTCTTTCTGGCTTACTTCACCCTGTATAATAGGCTCCAGTTTCATCCACCTTATTAGAACTGATTCAAATGTATTCTTTTTAATGACTGAGTAATACTCCATTGTGTATATGTACCACTGCTTTCTTATCCATTCATCTGATGATGGACATCTAGGTTGCTTCCATGTCCTGGCTATTATAAACAGTACTGCGATGAACATTGGGGTACACGTGTTTCTTTCATTTCTGGTTTCCTCAGTGTGTACGCCCAGCAGTGGGATTGCTGGATCATAAGGCAGTTCTATTTCCAGTTTTTTAAGGAATCTCCACACTGTTCTCCATAGTGGCTGTACTAGTTTGCATTCCCACCAACAGTGTAAGAGGGTTCCCTTTTCTCCACACCCTCTCCAGCATTTACTGCTTGTAGACTTTTGGATCACAGCCATTCTGACTGGCGTGAAATGGTACCTTATAGTGGTTTTGATTTTCATTTCTCTGATAATGAGTGATGTTGAGCATCTTTTCAAGTGTTTGTTAGCCTTCTGTATGTCTTCTTTGGAGAAATGTCTATTTAGTTCTTTGGCCCATTTTTTGATTGTGTCATTTATTTTTCTGGAATTGAGCTGTTGGAGTTGCTTGTATATTTTTGAGATTAGTTGTTTGTCAGTTGCTTCATTTGCTATTATTTTCTCCCATTCTGAAGGCTGTCTTTTCACCTTGCTTATAGTTTCCTTTGTTGTGCAAAAGCTTTTAAGTTTAATTAGGTCCCATTTGTTTATTTTTGCTTTTATTTCCAATATTCTGGGAAGTGGGTCATAGAGGACGCTGCTGTGATGTATGTCGGAGAGGGTTTTGGCTATGTTCTCCTCTAGGAGTTTTATAGTTTCTGGTCTTATGTTTAGATCTTTAATCCATTTTGAGTTTATTTTTGTGTATGGTGTTAGAAAGTGTTCTAGTTTCATTCTTTTACAAGTGGTTGACCAGTTTTCCCAGCACCACTTGTTAAAGAGAGTCTTTAATCCATTGTATATTCTTGTCTCCTTTGTCAAAGATAAGGTGTCCATATGTGTGTGGATTTATCTCTGGGCTTTCTATTTTGTTCCATTGATCTATATTTCTGTCTTTGTGCCAGTACCATACTGTCTTGATGACTGTGGCTTTGTAATAGAGCCTGAAGTCAGGTAGGTTGATTCCTCCAGTTCCATTCTTCTTTCTCAAGATCGCTTTGGCTATTTGAGGTTTTTTGTATTTCCATACAAATTGTGAAATTATTTGTTCTAGCTCTGTGAAGAATACTGTTGGTAGCTTGATAGGGATTGCATTGAATCTATAAATTGCTTTGGATAGTATACTCATTTTCACTATACTGATTCTTCTGATCCATGAACATGGTACATTTTCCATCTATTAGTGTCCTCTTTGATTTCTTTCACCAGTGTTTTATAGTTGTCTATATATAGGTCTTTAGTTTCTTTAGGTAGATATATTCCTAAGTATTTTATTCTTTTTGTTGCAATGGTGAATGGAATTGTTTCCTTAATTTCTCTTTCTGTTTTCTCATTATTAGTGTATAGGAATGCAAGGGGTTTGTGTGTGTTGATATTATATCCTGCAACTTTACTATGGTCATTGATTAGTTCTAGTAATTTTCTGGTGGAGTCTTTAGGGTTTTCTAAAGGATCAGAGGATCATGTCATCTGCAAACAGTGAGAGTTTACTTCTTCTTTTCCAATTTGGATTCCTTTTATTTCTTTTTCTGCTCTGATTGCTGTGGCCAAAACTTCCAAAACTATGTTGAATAATAATGGTGAAAGTGGGCACCCTTGTCTTGTTCCTGACTTTAGGGGAAATGCTTTCAATTTTTCACCATTGAGGATAATGTTTGCTGTGGGTTTGTCATATATAGCTTTTATTATGTTGAGGTATGTTCCTTCTATTCCTGCTTTCTGGAGAGTTTTTATCATAAATGGGTGTTGAATTTTGTCAAAGGCTTTCTCTGCATCTATTGAGATAATCATATGGTTTTTATTTTTCAATTTGTTAATGTGGTGTATTACACTGATTGATTTGCAGATATTGAAGAATCCTTGCATCCCTGGGATAAAGCCCACTTGGTCATGGTGTATGATCTTTTTAATGTGTTGTTGGATTCTGATTGCTAGAATTTTGTTAAGGATTTTTGCATCTATGTTCATCAGTGATATTTGCCTGTAGTTTTCTTTTTTTGTGGGATCTTTGTCAGGTTTTGGTATTAGGGTGATGGTGGCCTCATAGAATGAGTTTGGAAGTTTACTTTCCTCTGCAATTTTCTGGAAGAGTTTGAGTAGGATAGGTGTTAGCTCTTTTCTAAATTTTTGGTAGAATTCAGCTGTGAAGCCATCTGGACCTGGGCTTTTGTTTGCTGGAAGATTTTTGATTACAGTTTCAATTTCCGTGCCTGTGATGGGTCTGTTAAGATTTTCTATTTCTTCCTCGTTCAGTTTTGGAAAGTTGTACTTTTCTAAGAATTTGTCCATTTCTTCCACGTTGTCCATTTTATTGGCATATAATTGTTGATAGTAGTTTCTTATGATCCTTTGTATTTCTGTGTTGTCTGTTGTGATCTCTCCAGTTCCACTTCTAATTTTATTGATTTGATTTTTCTCCCTTTGTTTCTTGATGAGTCTGGCTAATGGTCTGTCAATTTTATTTATCCTTTCAAAGAACCAGCTTTTGGCTTTGTTGATTTTTGCTATGGTCTCTTCTGTTTCTTTTGCATTTATTTCTGCCCTAATTTTTAAGATTTCTTTCCTTCTACTAACCCTGGGGTTCTTCATTTCTTCCTTTTCTGGGTGGTTTAGGTGTAGAGTTAGGTTACTTATTTGACTTTTTTTTTTGTTTCTTGAGGTATGCCTGTATTGCTATGAACTTTCCCCTTAGGACTGCTTTTACAGCGTCCCACAGGTTTTGGGTTGTTGTGTTTTCATTTTCATTCGTTTCTATGCAAATTTTGATTTCTTTTTTGATTTCTTCTGTGATTTGTTGGTTATTCAGCAGCGTGTTGTTCAGCCTCCATATGTTGGAATTTTTAATAGTTTTTCTCCTGTAATTGAGATCTAATCTTACTGCATTGTGGTCAAAAAAGATGCTTGGAATGATCTCAATTGTTTTGAATTTACCAAGGCTAGATTTATGGCCCAGGATGTGATCTATCCTGGAGAAGGTTCCATGTGCACTTGAGAAAAAGGTGAAATTCATTGTTTTGGGATGAAATGTCCTATAGATATCAATTATGTCTAACTGGTCTATTGTATCGTTTAAAGTTTGTGTTTCCTTGTTAATTTTCTGTTTAGTTGATCTATCCATAGGTGTGAGTGGGGTATTAAAGTCTCCCACTATTATTGTGTTATTGTTAATTTCTCCTTTCACACTTGTTAGCATTTTTCTTACATATTGCGGTGCTCCCGTGTTGGGTGCATATATATTTATAATTGTTATATCTTCTTCTTGGATTGATCCTTTGATCATTATGTAGTGACCGTCTTTGTCTCTTTTCACAGCCTTTGTTTTAAAGTCTATTTTATCTGATATGAGTATTGCTACTCCTGCTTTCTTTTGGTCCCTATTTGCATGGAAAATCTTTTTCCAGCTCTTCACTTTCAGTCTGTATGTGTCCCCTGTTTTGAGGTGGGTCTCTTGTAGACAGCATATGTAGGGGTCTTGTTTTTGTATCCATTCAGCCAGTCTTTGTCTTTTGGTTGGGGCATTCAACCCATTTACGTTTAAGGTAATTATTGATAAATGATCCCATTGTCATTTACTTTATTGTTTTGGGTTCAAATTTATACATCCTTTTTGTGCTTCCTGTCTAGAGAATATCCTTTAGTATTTGTTGGAGAGCTGGTTTGGTGGTGCTGAATTCTCTCAGCTTTTGCTTGTCTGTAAAGCTTTTGATTTCTCCTTCATATTTGAATGAGATCCTTGCTGGGTACAGTAATCTGGGCTGTAGGTTATTTTCTTTCATCACTTTAAGTACGTCTTGCCATTCCCTCCTTGAAGAGTTTCTACTGAAAGATCAGCTGTTATCCTTATGGGAATTCCTTTGTGGCTTCTTTCATTTAGAATGAAAATTTTTCAAGGTTCAGCCATGTAACATGGAAATATATCAAAAAATCATGCATTTTTATGGCTGAATCATATTCCATTGTTTGTTGTGGTCCACACAGTCAAAGGCTTTGGCATAGTCAATAAAGTAGGTAATTTTCCAACACTCTCTTGCTTTTTGGATGATCCAATGCATGTTGGCAATTTGATCTCTGGTTCTCTGCCTTTTCTAAAACCAACTTAAACATCTGAAAGTTCATGGTTCACGTACTGTTGGAAGCCTGGCTTGGAGAATTTTGAGCATTACTTTACTAGCGTGTGAGATGAGTGCAATTGTGCAGTAGTTTGAGCATTCTTTGGAACTGGAATGAAAACTGACCTTTTCCAGTCCTGTGGCCACTGCTGAGTTTTCTAAATTTGCTGGCATTTTGAGTCCAGCACTTTCACAGCATCACCTTTTAGGATTTGAAATGGATCAACTGGAATTCCATCACCTCCACTAGCTTTGTTCATAGTGATGCTTCCTCAGGCCCACTGGACTTCGCATTCCAGGATGTCTGGCTCTAGATGAGTGATCACAACATCATGATTATCTGGGTCTTTAAGATCTTTTTTGTGCAGTTCTGTGTATTCTTGCCACCTCTTCTTAATATCTTCTGCTTCTGTTAGGTCCATATCATTTCTGTCCTTTATTGACCCCATCTTTGCATGAAATGTTCCTTGGTATCCCTAATTTTCTTGAAGAGATCTCTAGTCTTTCCCATTCTATTGTTTTCCTCTATTTCTTTGCACTGATCACTGAGGAAGGCTTTCTTACCTCTCCTTGCTATTCTTTGGAACTATGCATTCAAATGGGTATATCTTTCCTTTTCTCCTATGCCTTTCGCTTCTCTTCTATTCACAGCTATCTGTAAGGCCTCCTCAGACAACCATTTCGCCTTTTTGCATTTCTTTTTCTTGGGGATGGTCTTGATCACAGCCTCCTGTACAATGTCACGAACCTCTGTCCATAGTCCATCAGGCACTCTATCAGATCTAATCCCTTGAATCTATTTGTCACTTCCACTGTATAACAGTAAGGGATTTGATTTAGGTCAAACCTGAATGGTCTAGTGGTTTTCCCCCTACTTTCTTCAATTTAAGTCTGAATTTGGCAATAAGGAGTTCATGGTCTGTGCCATAGTCAGCTCCCGGTCTTGCTTTTGCTGACTGTATAGAACTTCTCCATCTTTGGCTACAAAAAATATAATCAATCTGATTTTGGTATTGACCATCTGGTGATGTCCATGTGTAGAGTCTTCTCTTGTGTTGTTGGAAGAGGATGTTTGCTATGACCAGTGCATTCTCTTGGCAAAACTATTAGCCTTTCACCTGTTTCATTCTGTACTCCAAGGCCAAATTTGCCTGTTACTCCAGGTGTTTCTTCACTCCCTACTTTTGCATTCCAATCCCCTATAATGAAAAGGACATCTGTTTTGGCTGTTAGTTCTAGGTCTTGTAGGTCTTCATAGAACTGTTCAACTTCAGCTTCTTCAGCATTACTGGTCAGGGCGTAGATTTGGATTACTGTGATACTGAATTGTTTGCCTTGTAAACAAACAGAAATCATTCTGTCATTTTTGAGATTGCATCCAAGTACTGCATTTCAGACTCTTGTTGACTATGATGGCTATTCCATTTCTTCTAAGGGATTCTTGTCCATAGTAGTAGATATAATGGTTATGTTAGTTAAATTCACCCATTCCAGTCCATTTTAGTTCACTGATTCCTAGAATGTCAACGTTCACTCTTGCCATCTCCTGTTTGAACACTTCCAATGTGCCTTGATTCATGGACCTAACATTCCAGGTTCCTATGCAATATTGCTCTTTACAGCATCAGACTTTACTTCCATGACCAGTTACATCCACAACTGGGTATTATTTTTGCTTTGGCTCCGTCTCTTCATTCTTTCTGGAGTTATTTCTCTACTGATCTCCAGTAGCATATTGGGCACCTACCAACCTGGGGAGTTCATCTTTCAGTGTCCTATCTTTTTGCCTTTTCATACTGTTCATGGGGTTCTCAAGGCAAGAATACTGAAGTGGTTTGCCATTCCCTTTTCCAGTGGACCACGGTTTGTCAGAACTCTTCACCAAGACCCATCCATCTTGGGTGGCCTTACATGGCATGGCTTATAAGTTTCATTGAGTCAGACAAGGCTGTGGTCCATGTGATCAGACTGGTTAGTTTTCTGTGATTGTGGTTTTCAGTCTGTCTGCCCTCTGATGGAGAAGGGTAAGAGGCTTATGGAAGCTTCCTGATGGGGGAGACTGACTGAGGGGGAAATTGGGTCTAGTTCTGATGGGCAGGGCCCTATTCAGTAAATCTTTAATCCAATTTTCTGTTGATGGGTGGGGCTGTGTTTCCTCCCTGTTATTTACCTGGGGCCAGCCTATGGTGGAAGTAATGAAGATAATGGCGACCTCCTTCAAAAGGTCCCATGCATACTGCTACACTGAGTGCCCCTAGCCCTGCAGCAGGCCACTGCTGACCCACACCTCCGCCAGAGACTCCTAGACATTCACGAGCAAGTCTACTTCTGCTTTATTGACTATGCCAAAGCCTTTGACTGTGTGGATCAAAACAACTGCAAAACATTCTTAAAGAGATGGGAATACCAGACCACCTGACCTACCTCTTGAGAAATTGTATGCAGGTCAGGAAGCAACAGTTAGAACTGGACATGGAACAACAGACTGGTTCCAAATAGGAAAATGAGTACATCAAGGCTGTACATTGGCACCCTGCTTATTTAACTTATATGCAGAGTACATCATGAGAAACGCTGGGCCGGAAGAAGCACAAGCTGGAAACAAAATTGCCAGGAGAAATATCAATAACAGCAGATACGCAAATGACACCACTCTTATGGCAGAAAGTGAAGAAGAACTAAAGAGCCTCTTAATGAAAGTGAAAGAGGAGAGTGAAAAAGTTGGCTTAAAACTCAACATTCAGAAAACAAAGATCATGGCATCTGGTCCCATCACTTCACAGCAAATAGATGGGGAAACAATGGATACAGTAACAGGCTTTATTTTGGGGGGCTCCAAAATCATTGCAGATGGTGATTGCAGCCGTGAAATTAAAAGACGCTTGCTCCTTGGAAGAAAAGCTATGACCAACCTAGATAACATATTCAAAAGCAGAGAATTACTTTGCCAACAAAGGTCTGTCTAGTCAAAGCTATGGTTTTTCCAGTAGTCATGTATGAATGTGAGAGTTGGACTATAAAGAAAGCTGAGCACCAAAGAATTGATGCTTTTGAACTGTGGTGTTGGAGAAGACTCTTGAGAGTGCCTTGGACTGCAAGGAGATCCAACCAGTCCATCCTAAAGGAAATCAGTCCTGAATATTCATTGGAAGAACTGATGCTGAAGCTGAAACTCCAATACTTTGGCCACCTGATGCGAAGAACTGACTCATCTGAAAAGAGCCTGATGCTGGGAAAGACTCAAGGCAGGAGAAGAGCATGACAGAGGATGAGATGGTTGGAAGGCATCACCGACTCAATGGACACGAGTTTGAGTAAATTCCAGGAGTTGACGATGGACAGGGAGGCCCGGCATGCTGCAGTCCATGGGGTCACAAAGATTCGGACACATCTGAGCAACTGAACTGAACTGATATTCCATTGTATGGCTAAACCACATTTTGCTTATCCATTCATCAGTTGACAGACAATTGAGTT
The DNA here is from genome assembly GCF_027580195.1 of Bos mutus. Classification (NCBI taxonomy): domain Eukaryota; kingdom Metazoa; phylum Chordata; class Mammalia; order Artiodactyla; family Bovidae; genus Bos; species Bos mutus. The sequence goes on from NC_091622.1 coordinate 66,589,752, forward strand.
GTCTTCACTTTTTGGGCTATTAGTAATAATGCTGCTATGGACATTCATGTTCAAGTTTTTGTGAACATATATTTTCAATTTTCCTGGGTATAGATCTAAAGCAAAATTGCTGGGTCATATGGTAACTTTCTGAGAAACTACCAAAATGTTTCCAAAATAGCTACACCATTTTACAATCCCAATAGCAATGTATAATGGCTCCAATTTCTCCACATCTTCACCAACACATCATATGTCTATTTTATTTTAGCCTTCCTAGTGGGTATAAAATACTATCTCTTGGTGGTTTTGATGTATATTTTCCTAACTGGTGACATGGAGCATCTTTTCACATGTGTTTATTATCTATTTGTAGATCTTCTTTGAAGAAATACCTGTTCTAAGTCTTTGACTATTTTGAAATTGGATTATTAGTCTTTTTGTCTCTCAGTCTAAGAATTCTTTACATACTCTAGATAATATACTCTTATAAGATACATATTTACATTTTCTCCCATTCCGTGAGCTATCTTTTCAATTTTTTCATAGTGTCCTTAACGTACACTTTCTTGATAATGTCCTCTGACTTACTTTTTATGAACTCCAATTTATTTTCTCTTGTTGTTTATGTTTTAGGTGTCATATCTAATAAAACAATCCCTAACCCAAGGACACAAAGATTTTATTCTATGTTTTCTTCTCAGAGTTTAGTAGTTTTAGTCCTTAATTGTAGGCCTCTGATCCATTTTGAGTTACTATTTACATATGCTGTGACGTAAGAATCTGAGCTAATTTTCCATGTGAATATTCAGTTGTCCCCAAACCATTTGTTACAAAAAGCATTCTTTCCCCTATTTAATTATTCTGTCGCCCTTGCCAAAAATCAACTGACCATAAATGCATGCACTTACTTCTGGGCTGTCAGCTCTATGCACTTGACCTTTATGTATATCTGGATGTCAGTACTACAGTTTTTGGTCCTCTTTAAATTCTAACAATGTTTTATAGTTCTCAGTGTGGAAATCTTGGATTTCTTCTATCCAAATTTATTTAACAATTTGTTAAATAAACAAAATGTTTATTCTTCTTAATGTTATTGGAAATGGAACTGTTTCCTTAGTTCAATTTTCAGACTGTTCATTGTTAGTGGATAGAAATAAAATTGACTTTTGTATATTCATGCTTCTTATAACCTCATTAAACTCATTTAATATCTCTAATAACTTGTGGAAAGATTCCTTAGGATCATCCATACACATGATCATGTTATCTGAAAATCCAAACAGTTTTACTTCATTTTCTAGTCTAATTGCTCTAGCTAGTATGTTTAGTATAGTATTGAACAGAAGTAGCAGAACAAACATCCTAGTCTTGTTCCTGATATTCAGGGTGAAACCTTTAAATCTTTTACCATTAAGTGTGATGTTAACTATGGGTTTTTCATAGACATCCTTCATTAGGTTGAGGAAGCTCCCTCTTACTCCACGACTGTTGAGTGTTTTTATCAAGAAAATGTGTCAGATTTTGTCAAATGTTTTTCTGCATCTATCAACTGCCTTTTACTCTACTGATGAAGTACTAAGTTGATTGATTTTAATCAATTATTGATGAATGAATGACTGAGGTTGATTCAAATTCATATTTCTGGAATACACACATTTGGCCATGGTATGTAATTCTTTGTGCACATTGCTGGATTTAGTTTGCTAATATCTAGCTAAGAATTTTTGTATCTATATTAAAAAGGGGATATTGGTCTGTATTTTTCCTGTCTTTTTCTAATTTATTATCAGGGAAATTCTAGCCTCACTGAATGCATCAGGAAGTGTCCCTCCTTAGTAAAACACTGGTGTTAACTCTTTAAAAACTAGTTATATTCAGATCTCCTACTTCTTTTTGGGTCAGTTTCAGTACAGTTATGTGTTTCTAAGAATCTGTCCATTTTCCACACAAACAGTAACCAAAAGAAGAGTAGGAGTGGCTATACTGACCCATTAAAACTCTAATTGGGGAAAATGACTCAAAAAAAGTTATCTAGAGGAAGATTTTAAGCAGTATGCAAAATATATTTGGAAAAGAATGAAACAGAAAGACAGACTACTTTACAAGCTACCAGGGAAGAGATACCAGGTTACCAGAGCCACCAGGGAAGCCCACTTTACAGGCTAGGCCTGACATAATGATGAACTACAAAAAGAAAAAGGGGAGAAGTTTCTTAAGATATGCTTTGGACTATGTCAAAAGGTCTTAAAGACTCTGCTCCCAATGCAGAGAGCCCAAGTTTCCAAGTCAGGGAACTAGATCCCACATACCCCAACTAAGAGTTCACATGCTGCAACTAAATATCTCACATGCCACAACCAAAATAAATTAAAAAAAAAAAAAAAAAAAGCTAAAATTCTAATACTTACATAGGAATAGGAACTTGACATGGAGGACAAGGCAATGCAGTCTGAATAAATGCTGGTTCAGAAGGCTGTTCCCAAGGGCCTGTAGGCTGGTGCTACAAGTAAAATACACACCAATTTTAAGTCAGAAGAGCTAAACTGTATGGCCAGTTTAAGTATCTAAGAAAACAGTTCCAAAAATCCTCTGCTCAAGCAGGTTGAAATTTTTTCAAGTCATCAACAAATTGTGCTTATTGAAATATTTTACTACATCCTTAAATTCCATTACATTGTTTCCTTCTAACACATTTATATTAAAAATTGAGGCAGACTGCAGTTTTTAAATAACAGAACAAAGGCAGTATAGCATCCTCCACTTCTTATAAGCCCAAACAAAACAAAACAGAATCACAAAATCTAAATTCCACCAGTAGAATTTAACCTCCATTGTTTGGTTCACTACTATCTCCCCAGCACCTAGAAAAATGCTTAACATGTAGTAAGAATTCAGTAAATATTTGCTGAATGTGTGAAGGAATCTTTGAAGAAATTAGGAGATATTTATAACCCTACACCACAATATATGGAGGACTCACAAACTCATCTGCAAGATTATAAAATGACTATCATGCTGTTCTTACAAACATTTGTTTATTGGTTTCTTTTCTATACTGTAAGCTTCTAAAGACAGAAGGTCAAGTCTTAAACCTTATGTGAAAGTCACTCAGTCGTGTCCGACTCTTTGCGACCCCATGGACTCAGGCCAGAATACTGGAGAGGGTAGCCTTTCCCTTCGCCAGGGGATCTTCCCAACCCAGGGTTCAAACCCAGGTCTCCTGCATTGCAGGCAGATTCTTTATCACCTGAGCCACCAAGGAAGCCCAAGAATACTGGAATGGGTAGCCTATCTCTTCTCCAGCAGATCTTCATGACCTAGGACTCAAACCAGGGTCTCCTGCATTGCAGGTAGATTCTTTACCAGCTGAGCTACCAGAGAAGCCCTATACCTTATGACCCAGCTCCTATCACAGTGTTTAATATCCAGTAAGTAATTAATCATCGCTTGTTGTATGACTAAGTAAAATTAAGAAAACCTAACCCAGAGAAATGCATTATCTCTTAGTAATATTTGTTCTCTTACCCTGCCAGTTTGCTTTATTAATGCTTGATCATGACACGGAGCAGGACATAAGTGACCGCATTTCTCCAAAACCTTTTGGCAAGGTTGATGACATGGAGGACAAGAGCCAAAGTGACAGCGATGTTTTTCTTGACTTGTATGATGGCAAGTTGGTGGCCGACTAAATTATAAAATACAATTTTTTTAATTACTTTGATCACTGAACAATTGTATCTAAAGTACAATTATTTATTCATATATATATATATTCTGATTCCACACAGAATGATCATACTGTGAATATTAATATTTTAGAACATTAAAGCAAAACTGAAAATATTAACAAAATTAAAAATCAATATGAATTTAAATCTCTAAGGTATCAGATGTAAGTCTATGCAGAGCTTTGTACTAACCTGCACTGCTCTTTGCACTTGGGGGGTCTTGTGGTACGTTCTCGGCCACAGGGTACTGTCACCTTTGTATTACCACAATTGCACTTCACATCTACAGTTTCTGGGCAAGGGTAACAACTACCTAGAAAAAAAATGTCTGAAACTTAAAGAGAAAGTTCCTTAACTATCCAAATTCCCATCAACAGCAGAATCAATAAGTTTAGTATATTCACAGAATGGGATTCTACTATGAGAATAAAACCAGTATGAACGAACCTCACACGTAACACTGAGCAAAAGAAATTCAACACCAAGAGTATGATTCCATTTACATAAAATGAACAGGAAAAACTAAATCTACTCTGTTTAAAATCAGGATGATGATTACAAAGGACACAAAAATAGTTTTGGAAATGCTGGTAATGTTCTGTTTAGTAATGTGAGTTCTGATTATATGGGTAGGTTCCATTTACAAAAAGTCATCAAACTGTACACTTGCTATCTGTATACTTTTCTGTACCTACACTGGTACTTCAACAAAAAGTTTTAGAATTTCACTTAAAATTTGCTAAAAGTTCTAAGTAACAAATAACACATTATTAAAATTATATAAGCAAAATGGAGCTAAGTCTGTGGAAAATCTGTTAGCAATAATCTTTTTGGCTTAATTTCATACATACATTTATTCAAGTACATTATTTTAAGATAAATTCCCCAAAATGAGTGACTTCTTTCATCAGATTATTAACAAGTACAGTCAATTTTCCATTAGTCATGCTCTGAGAAAAGACTAAATTGTAAAATCTCATTTTAGGCTATAATTCCAAATAATTCTCTTCTAAACATTTCAAAAGCAAACATCTTTAGAGTTTTAGTTTTTCACCTTCTTTTGTTATGGGTTGGTAGAAACATGCAAAACCAACTGAAAAGAAATCTTTTAAACTGGGCTAAAAAGTTCCCCCCAAGGCTTTGACATTCTCTTAAGGGCTTTCTTTCTACTCTGTTTTCCCAGTAGGGCACCCCATTAAAAATGAAATAATAAAAAAGGAATAAAGAGTCTTCAACTAGGAAGTATCTCAAGACACTGCTGCCTAGGTGTCAGACCAAGCAAAATAATGAACAGCAGTTAACCTAATAAAAAACAGATTAAAGATGACAAACAGCCTGGTTAAAGATTCTATAAGTTCAAAACAAACAAAAGTTAAAAATATTTAATAAGTTAAATAATGACCACAGAAAACGAAAACAAAAATCATCATAGGGAAAAAACACACATGTATCATACAAATTACCAAACTTAGACTTCAGAGTTTTCGTAAGTATAATCCAATGAAGTATTATCCTGATGGTAATGCAAACCAAGTCATCCTGACTCACCTGAACAAACTTTATTTTGTTCCTTCCAAAAGAATGACTAGATGTCACATTTTTTAAAAGTTAATAGCAATATTTATGTCTGTTCTTACTCAGCACATTGTATCAATTTCCACACTTAACAATGATCATTTTCATTCATCTTCAGCAATTCAGAGAGGAACTTATCAAACAATATCTTTTCACCATCCTAAACTACCGTATTAGTTTTCTTTTTTTTTAATTAAATCTTGAGAATAAGGGATAATTTCCCTAAACAGTCTTCCTAATGAACCCATTACAAATACTTGTACAACATGACAAATAAACTAAAATAACTTCAGTTACAGTATTTTTTAAATGAAAAAGGAGCATTGAGTTACAGTGATCAGTGGGTCAAAAGCCCAATAATTCTGGAATCATAACCATGGATGGTCTTAAACTTAAAAGAACTATAAATTGAACTTTCATATATTCACAATGCAAACATGCAGACAGCATGCTCTTCCTATGAGTTACCGTATAACTTAAGATTATGAAGGTGTCTAGAATAATGAAAAATGACATAAAATAATGATTTTACATATCTTATGCAATTGTGGTAAGAGCTGGACAATGGTATTTTCATACACTTTCCATTAAGATAAATTTTGTTAGGGGCTAGTAAACTTTTTTTAAAATAAACATTCTGCCAAACAATAATAATAATAATTGAACCCAGATCTGATCAAACCACTAGTCCCACTAATAGTTTATAGGAAATACAGAGGAAAATGCCAAAAATTCAATAATACCACAGAGATGCATTCTGAAAAATCCAGACTCTATAAAACTGCATAAAGCAATCTAGTTTCTTAAGTGACAAATGAAAAAGATGGAAAATCATAGAAAAAGAGGGAAATTACAGATTAACAGACTTTAGAGACATAAACCAACTACAATGTCAATCTTAGTAACATTTCTGAGTCATACAAACTGAAGTAAAAAAATAAAGGTATTTATGAAACAAGATATGTGAACACCACATATTTGCTGATATTCAGAAACAGATTACCTATTTTCAGGTTAAGAATCCATCTTTTAGAGATGCACATTGAAGTATTTATGGGATCTACTTCAAAGGAGTACAAGATGGGGATATGCTTTCAACATTTCTCCACTAAGTATGATGCTTGCTTTATGCTTTTTGCAGATACTGTATAAATCAGGTTAAGGATGCTCTCCTCTATTCCTGGTTAAGTTTTCATCATATACAGATTTCGAATTTTATTAATGGTTTCTCAGACATTTACTAAAATGATCTCATTTCTCCTATAGTCTGTTAATGTGGTAGAAACATATTACATTTACTAATCTTAAACCAACCATATATTATTGCATGGATATCTTAATACCATCTAGCTGGATTTGAGTGGTTAAAACTAATTTCACAAACATGTTCATGAGTTAGATTGACCTGTAATTTTCTCTTACTTTCTCTGTAAGATAAATAACGAGCTGGGGCACAATCCTTTTTTATATATACTATCAAATAATTTACAAAGAGATTAAACTTATATATACCTTAAATGTTTATTTGTTAAAAATCAAGTGTAAATATCAATGAGACCTTTTTTTTCTTGGTGAGAAAATTCTCAACTACTGATCTAATTTCTTTGATGGTCATACAACCAGTCAAGTTTTCAACTTAAAGTGAAGGTCACGTTTTAACAGTGGCTTCTAAAACCCTAGACATATTCTCCTTTCCTCAGCAGTCCTTTATCCCACCATTTTTCTGACCTCATCTCCTTGGACAATCACTTCAGTCCTCTCAAACGTTTCCGTCTTAAGGCATCTGCAATCCCACCGCCCCATCCCCATTTCCACAGCGTCTGATCCCTACGTCTCTCAGGGTCCCCCTCACACATCATCCTACTTGACCATACTATGTAAAGCAGTATATATCATCCACTAACATGATTTTAATTTCACTCTAATTCTCTTATTATACTTGTCACTATCTGATATTCTGTACTAATTTATTTATTTTTATTCTAATTAAGGGAGAATTACAAAATAAGTTCCATAAAAGCAGGTACTCTGTCAAATTGTTCACTCATGTAATCCCAGTGCCTGGTACTTAGAAGACACTCAAAAATACTTATTGAAGTTTTGGGTTCACATCCTGACTCTGTAACTAGTTCTATAACCTTGGGCCAATAGTCTTTGCCTTCTTCCTCCTTACACAAAACACTAATGTCATTCACCTTCCAAGATTCCTGAAAGAACGAAGACATTAAGAGAAATATCTAGCATCCACCTAATCCCAAAGGAAAACAACAAAAAACAGTACAGTAGTTTGTCCAAGGTCATATAGCTACTAAGTCCAGACTTGACTCAGACCTCTTAATTTAAGTCCATGCTCTTCCCACTACCATATACTATCTTTCAGGAGATTTCACTTCATACTAACATACTCCAAATGAGTAAAGTTAACTCAGTCTTCAACGTCTAATAACTTAGGGACTCCTGAGACCCTTTCAGGTGGTGTGCAAGATCTCATATACATAGATTAGAATTTTCCAGAAGCTATGTGACAAGGGATATCACAACAGATCGAATGCAGAAGCAGATACATGAATCCAGTTATCTTCTACTAAGCTGGACATTAAAGAAATCTGCAAAAATACAAAATACCATTCTTCCCACTAATTTTTTTTTTCCAGAAAATATTTATTTTTCACACAAAAAAAGTTACTGTAATAAGATGTAATGGATTATTACTATGTTTAAATAAAATAATAAATGTTATTATATTTTAATTTTAAATAGAATAAATATCAATAGATAAAACCCATATTAACAAAAGGTCTTTGGGTCCAAAAAGAGTTTAAAGGGGCCTTGAGATTAAAAATTTTGAGACCCACTGGAAAGAATATATCCATTCATTTACTAAACTTAATTTCATATAAATGTCTAAAATTCACAATAGTACTGAAAAACCTATTAGCTTAAGAACTATATGGGGAAGGTTGGGTAGAAGAAAGGAAACAATATGGTATTACAGAAAGAACTAAAGTTTATATTTAGAAGGCCTGTGTTCAAATCTTGGTTATGGTGCTTTGCTAGAAAATTCCCTAAGGAAATCACTGAATCCTCTTCAGCTTAAATGTCCTCGACCATAAAATAAGGATACTAGCGACTACTCTAACGTCTCAAGATTGTTAAGAGTAAGATAATAAATGTGAAAGCTCTCTATCAACTATAAAGCACTATGTAAATATAAACATAAAATTACAGCTGTTATTAAATTTTACCTCTATGGCAGACAGATGGACACTTATGGTTTCTACATCCTAAAGTCCGTCCACAGTTTTGATCACAAGGTGGACAGTTTCCAGGGCAACACTGAAGGGAAAGCAATATATAAAGAACAGATAATTTGAAAATCATACATAATATGAATGTCATTACTAGTTATTCACAGAACTTAGGGAAATCAAAAGATTGTTCTTTTCACTATAAGAATAAGAATATTCAAGAGTATTAACATTCTTGTGTAGAATACATTATACTAAGAACTTGTAAGTTTAAATAGACAATGACCTAATTTAGTGAAATCAAGCTAAATTTACGTGCCCTTTGGTTAACTATTCTATAATCTAAAATAGTTCCATAAGAGATTCTCTTCTACTTATATATGCAGAGACTGACAACATTAACCATAGGAATGCATGTAGTCAAACTCTATAATCAATTTAGGCAAACAATCTGCCTATTTTTAAGATTTAATTATAATAAAGCCAGTGCATTATATAAATTAGGTGGGGAACTATTTTCAAACCAAAGAATCAGAGTCTAACTAAAGGAAAGAAGCAGAGACAGGCTAACTGATTTCAGCACTCTCTCGTTTGTTACTTCTTAATTTTCAATCTGTGAGAAATACAGCTGTCTAAGACTTGTCCCAATTTTCATTCATGAACACAAAGCAACTACTTAAAAGTTCTATCTGCCATTCTAACTCCTTGACTTCTCATATATCCAAACCTTGGAAACAAAATACAGACTACAATTGTCTTAAAGAAATATGGGTTTGTAACCTACTTAAGAAAAAGTTTCAGGATAAAAAAATAGCTCAAAACAAAATATACATTACTGAAAAGCAATTAAAAGTTAAAATAGTTCACTCAATTCAATAAGTATTTACCAAAAAATACTATGTGCCTATCACTTTCCCAGTGCCAGTGGGGGAAAAGAAGATTATTGCGATAAGCCTTTTAGGTGTTTGTTTCTCACCACTGATGAGCAATAATGACCAGATTTACTCTCCTGCTTTAAACAACTAGAAAATCAGACAAAATATATCCAACAACAGTTTTCAGATTTTGGACAATTAGGCAACACTGGACAGAAACCCTATGAAAAGATAAACAAAAAAGGTGAGTCCTATGATAGCACAAGTTTAGACCTGGAAGTTTCCACACTGCAGCACAAGGAGAAAAATCACAAGCAAAGTCCAGTGGTCTCACCAAGTTAAGGAGACAAAATTCAAGGTTCAGAGGCCAGTATGGTTAGAATTTGTGGAGAAATGGTAGCACAAAATATAAAGTTCATAGTATCTGGAAACCAATCAAAAGTCACCCAGGAGGAAAGAATAACCCAAAAGGAAAGCAAAATTCGATCAACAGAAATAGACCCAAGAATGACAGATGACAGAATTAGTAGGTAAGTACATTAAAATAAGCCTGTGAAGTATAGCCCATCCACCTATACTGATGACAACAGAAGAAAGCATGAGCATGAAAAGGACAGACATGGAAGTGATGAAAAAGACCCAACTCCAAGACTCAGATGAAAAAATACTGTCTGAGAGGAGAAAATACATGATGGGATTAAAAATGGGATTATACAATGCAAAAGAAAACTTGTTGAACTTGAAGATAAAGCAATATAAGCTAACATAAAATATGAACATTAAAAAGACTAAATAATAAATGGAGCATGAGTGAAGCATTAGAACTATAGGCCCTCAAGTAGTTTGACATATACATCACTGGAGTGTCATAAAGCAAAGAGTAGGAGAAATATTTGAAGAAATAAGGATCGAAAATGTCCTAAGTATGATGAAAACTATAAAGAAATACAAGAAACTCAACAAAAGCCGAGCAAAAGAAACATGAAGAAGGCAATACAAAGGAAATCACTAATAAATTCCTGAAGACTAATGATAAAGAGAAAAATCTTTTTAAACAAAGAAAAAAGATACATACAGAAGAACAAAGATAACAAAAATAGTTTAAAGTATGGGGGGAAAACTGTCAAATAAAAATCATACAGTAAAAATATTTTTCACAAACAAAAGCTAAAGAGAGTTTACAAAAATTGAAAGACTCCATGACCAGCACTCAAGAGGTGTTAAAGGAAGTTCTTCAGATAAAAGAAAATGAAACCAGATAGAAACCTGAATCTTTATAAAAGGATGAAAAATGGCAAAAGTCATGAGTTTGATGATAAATATAAAAGATTACCTATTTTTTTCAAATTCTTTGACTAAAGCAAAACAACATATTTAAGATTATTTTAAAAAATAGTATAAAATGTGTCGGAATTAAATAAAGGAGGTAAAGTAGAATCATTGAAAAGCAACACTCAATCAAATAGAAGACACAAAAGAAGGAAAAGCAACAAAGAGCAGATGGGCAAACAGAAAATAAATAGCCAATGATAGATTTAAATTCAACCATTTTATTAAAGATCGTAAGAAATGTAAATGATCTACACTCAAATTAAAACTAAAGATTGAATAAAATAAAAAATCTAAGTGCTCTGCATAGATGTTCACTTTAAATATAAAGATATGAATAAGTTAAAAGGATGGAAAAGATATACTGTATTAACACTATGAAAAACAAAGTTGAAATCACTGTATTTAATAAATTTAAGAACAAGGTATCTTACCGGAGATAGAGGGATAATTTATAATAATAAAAGAGGCTTGAAAAAACTGCAAATCTACAGACTCAAAAAAATACTCCTTATACTGAACCAAGTTTCTACAGATAAGATCTGAACAGCAGAAGTTAAGCCTCTACAAAACCAAATGACACTGCTAACACTGCTATGACGTTTTAGTCAGGGAACAGAAATAGCCAGATAATCAAGACAAAAGAATTATGCACAGGACAAAAGGACACCACTGTTATTTAAAAACATTGATAGAATTTCCACTAATACAAACAATATATTTATTAATATTTCACATAGGAAGCAAAGAATATGTCTAAATACCTGAAGAACAAGTCAAGATGGCACTTATCATAGGCCCCAAAAGGAAAAACTCAAAAGAATTTTAAAATCAGTTTTCCAAGCTTATTACCTTTCTCCTACACTGATGCTTCTGACAGTCCCGCATCTTAACACACTTAGTTTCACAAAGATAAGGTTTATGGCACGGCATTCGTTTTGTATGCTTCCCACAGCGACAATGCTTTTCCACTTCCTGGAAGAATCAAATGCTATTGACTTTTGTTGATATGATTTTTTCACATTGCTATCTCTATAATTACTAAAAAATGAAAGAGAAAAGTTTTAAGAGCCTTTTGTATTAAAGACTTAAAAAAAAAAGGCTGAATTTTCTAAGACACTTGTTTCAAAAAGACTTTACAGAATTTCTATTATTAAATTTAGTAAAAACTTGATATTAAATAGTAAAACAATTAAAATCTCTTATATCTAATTACACCATAACATCTATACATCTAGTTTCAATAAAACAAGAAAACTGGATTATCTGGTAGCATGTCAAAACCAAAATGACATCTAGGCATTTTTTTCCATCATCACTAAGCCTAATTCATTGTTGCTTTGAATGTCTACTGAGAACAAACAAGTCCACACTAGTCTAAAAATGACAACATTCAAACTTTTACCAAGGAATACAAAATAAATGGTAACTTCAGATTTAACTGCTGGCATACTCTCCTGTTTCATCATAATAAATGTTAGATCATGACAGCAGATGTTTAAGAGAACAATTATAAAACAACCCCATTTGACATATTATGACAGCTGTTAAAAAAGTAATCATTACAGGAGATGACTAACTTGTCTACATGTTTCACAAGGGCCTCGGTGACAACGCTGTGAACATCTATGGATTCCACATTCAAGTACTTTGTCACAACTGTCTCCACAAGTTGGTACATCTTCTGTACAAGGCAAGGAAAATTCTAGAAGCAGATAAAAAAAAAAATCAGTATTAGTAACAACATATATTATTATAAAACACTAATAATGTGCCATGTACTTCTGGTTCCCTAAATGACAGGCCTTTCTGACATGAGTTTTTGCATCTACATAATTAATGGAAAAAGTTCACTTTAATGAAAATAACCCCTAATATTTGTAAAGTTTATGCTTTAAAAAAAAAAATTATTTCAGTGCATCGGATCTTAAGCTGCGGCACGTGGGATCTTCGTTGTGGCGCACAGGCTCTCTAGTTGTGGCACTCAGGCTTAGCCGCTCTGTGGCATGTGGGATCCTAGTTCCCAAACAGGGATCCAACCCAGGTCCCCTGCATTGCAAGGAGGATTCTTAACTACTGGACTGCCAGGAAGTCCCAAAGTTTATGCGTTTTAAAAAGAATTCGACACATGACATGTTACCATACTCAAGAAGCACATTTTTATGAGCTAACTACTTCAGAAATAACTTTTCTAAAGAAATGAGTAAGTCCCTGGAAACTACTAGGAAGAATTCTACAATATACAGAATAAAAAAAAAAAAGAAAATTGCTCTAAACAAGCTCATAGGATGAAAAAAAAAAAAAAATCTAGATTTTCAAACTATGAAATTGGCCTTTAACATAAATATTTTATAACTAATGCTGGCAATAATCTCACAAATATGTGTGCTGGTATTGGTGCTTAATCAAGAAAGTGAACGTCAACTGAAACTCTTCTATGCCTTCATCTCAAAGCAGTCAAAACTAAATTCACCTCTAACACAGAATAATGGCAAGAGTTTATAACTATTAGGTTTCCTTCATGTGCTGGCCACTACACTAAATAATTTATGTGCATTTTATCACTTAATTCTCACAATTATCTTATGAAGAAGGTACTACTATTGTCCCCATTTAACTTGAGAAAAGTATATTCAAGAAAGTGGGATTTCAACCCAGATACGCTTAGTCTTTTTTTTTTTTTTTTTAATTTTAGCAGAGATTTATTCAAGCAAGGAAAGAAAGAAATGGGATCAGAGGAAGGAACTAAATCAGGAATACATCTTGTAATACTTATATTCATCACAGTCTTAACTCACCCAGATTTATATATGTTGGCACGCTATTCAGAATGGTGACCCTTATATAATCAAAGATCATATTATTATCACTCCAGTTTTTTGTTTGTTTTATCAGCATGCAGCACAGGATATTGACATTTACTTCCCTCAATCACTTCTCTTCACTGGTCAGGGGTTGAAAGAATAGGGGAGTTGGAAGAGCATTCAGATGGAAGCCGAAGATACACCTTGAATGTGCTTTGATGGGTTGAAAAGAGGTTGGTCTGAGCTTGACAAGACACCCGTTTCAGAGGCTCAGGAAGTTTGGGGCCAAAATCTGAGTTCTTAATCCACCTGTTACCCAGGTGTGTAGAAATCTAATACTGAATTTATATTATTATTGAAATGACATTGTAAGTTTCCAGAGAAGACTAATTGGGAAAATATAATAATTAGCATAACAAGTAATCATAATCTGATTAAAGATTTTTTAGAAAGCCTTACTTGACTTCTGACATGGACAGAACCTTTTCCCAGATCGAGGACAATCTCCACAAGCACCTACATGGCAAACTTGCTCACACGTATGATTACCACATGGTAGTGTTTTCCCACATACCTAGAACAACATGCAATAAATGCTAAAGACTTAAAAGTTAACAAGACTTTGTATACGACATAATAATTTCTCAATCACAAATAAGCAACTTCTTTATATTCCTCATATTATTATGCTTTCTCTCTCACATAGGTATCATGAATGTGCATAAACACAAACACACATTTCTTTTGTGCCAGAGTATATTTTTAAAATACAACAAAGGCAAAAAGAACATACAGTTTCATGTGGTCATCCACCAAGATTTCCAATGGTACTAAAGCCATGCCAATTCTAAGACAAGCTACAAAATCAACCCTACTTCCTCAAGTGGATTAACTCAAGAAGAGGGAAAAGAGGAGAAAAAGCTAGCAAGAAAGAGTACATATGTACTAAATCTGAAATTCAACAAGTCGCTGTTAATTTGAAAAATAAATTTCTCCTGGTAATTAAAATGATACTAAGTTGAAAAGTTTCCTAAAACATGAATAAAATTCATCTGAATTGCTGTTCTTCCTCTCTTTTTATCCAACTAAATCTAACTAGCATTTCTAATTGTATATGCTTTGGTAGACTTTAACACCCACTCCTCAAAATGCATATACACTTACTTGATCACAGTGCCACAGTGGACTTGCACAGCTTCTTTCAGCTACTCGTTTGCCACAGACACACTTTTGTCTACTAACTCTTGGACAAGGTGGGCAACTTCCTAAAATCAAAACGATAAATAAGCACGGAACATCATAAAAGCAATGGCGGCTGCTTTGACTTCTGCTTAAGGCTGGAACATCTAACACTTATGACCTTTTACCTGCATGACAAGGATTTTCACATTTATGTTGTCCACAAAGCAATTTCCGTCCACATGGCAGCTGACAGGACCATTCCTTAGCACTGCACCGGCGAGGGATAGGTTTTGCTTTCTTACAATAACAAGTAGTTGTGACCATCTTGGGACAAGGGGGGCAAGGACCTAGAATCCAATGAAAGGAAAAAAAATCAGAAGCCAAAAATTAAAAATTTCAGTTCCTACACCTATCAGTAATTCCTAACACTTTCCTGATACTTTAAAAGGCAATCCCTTCAAATATTTTCTTATGTACACTTAAGTTCTGGATTCAACTTTCACAATGATTTTTTTGCTTCAATGTAAGAAGAAATAACTACCCACAAACAACAAGAAATATAATATATAACTCACCCGGATGGCAGAGGAGTAAACACTTATGGCCACAAGAAGGTTTAAAATCTCTCTCACATACTTGGCCACATGAATGAGGCACAAGCCACGGATCTAAAGGTGGATCTTCCACTTTTCCACAATAGCAATAGTACCTGCTAGGTGTGTCAGATCGTTTGTATTCAAACCTACATTTGGGACTACAAAGAATGAAATTCCTGAAGTTAATTTCATTTATAAAAGTGATATGAGATGGGATATAAATATACTTAACAATGGAGTATATACAATCAGTTAATGTACCCTCTGCTCCATCTCTATATTAGTAAGAAACATGATTTTACTAAAATCAACTTCAACCATCTAGAACAGCTCTGTCCAATAATTTCCTGAGACAATGGAAGTGTTCTACACCTGTCATGTCCAACACAATAGCCATTAGCCACATATGGCTAGTGAGCACTTGAAATGTGGCTAATACATACAACTGAGGAAGAAACAATTTTTTATTTCATAATTTTTAAGAGTATAAACAACTGCATGCGGCTACTTGCTACTGTATTAAACAACACATATCTAAAATACAGCTATACAAGAAAGCAACATTAGCTTTCTACTAACCACCTGAACTTTATTCTTGAGTTATTCATTCCAATTTTATAAGGCTCACTATTTTAAAAGTTTGGTTGGGTGGTCTACAAATAAGCAAACTATATTAGGAATAGCAAGCAGAAGAGAGAAATCAGGTTACAGGTAGGTAATATAGCAGCAAGAAACATGGCAAAATCTAGAAAGGGAAAAATATTTGAAAATAAAAAATATTCATATTTAACATCTAATACAAAAATATATATATTTCAAATATGCCTAAGTCAAAGAAAAGTTCAAATACTGCTTCACATTCTCTACTAAAACAAATTTTTACCCAGCAAGACTAAAATAAAGCAGTTTTGGTCCTAGAAGCCAAACTAAAATAATAAATGTAGAAAATTTAATGAGACTGGATAACCTGAAGCTTTGATAGATTTTGAGGCTAAAACTAGGAAGCCAATGATCAAAATGTTAGATGTCAGTCTTGTACAATGTGACACTAAAATATACAAACAGGAGCTCCTGAGAGAAGCTGCAGAATTTCAATGGATTCTAGTCAGAAAGAAATTAAAAGTTCTTTAAAAAGATAACTAAGGCGTTGCTTTGTGGTGGGGTGGGGGGGGGGTGGTGGGGGTAAGAATCTAAATGATTTAGTAGTTACCAAAGGAACTATTAGTTAATACAAGTTGGGGCAATGGAGGGAGCCATTAGTAGGTTTCATCTCTTCACAAACCAAATGACTACTTGAAGGCCAAGCATGGACAATGAAATTGCCAATAGAACAACTTAGAAGCTACAATTTTCATTTATTTTACTACTAAACACTCCAACTAAATTAGAGAAAGTTACCAAGGCCAGGGATAATCTCTCTTTCCAAAATCATCATCCGTCAGAGAAGATACCAGAAACTGGCTGTCTTTAGCCCACTTCTGGATACAGGGCATGTGAAATATACAGAAACATCCTGAACAACTCCAAACCTAAGACAAAGGTATCAGAGATTAACAAACACAAAATGATTTTTCTTTGATAATTCCACAATACTTTAAAATAAGTATCATTTTCAAGAACTAATTACAGAAAAAAACCTTCCTCTAGCATAATAGAAGAAATGTTCTTTTAAAAAATTAATTTACATGTAGAACACTGTAAAGAAAAATAATATTAACCATCCAGATTCATTCAGCTAGAAACTACTGCTAACATTCTGAAAAAAATCTCTAATATTTTTGTATATATTTCATACTTTTTAAAAAATGAGGTCATACTGCAGTTACTGATAAGTAACTATAGCCTTTTTTTTAACATAGTATAAGCACTTACCCTTATCAAATATGTTCATACAACATGATACTTATAGCTGTATAGCAGGTATCACGTTGATTTATATACCATAATTTAACAAATTTTGGGTCGTTGTACATTTAGGTTTTTCTAATTGTAAATAACACCACAAAAGGAATCCTTAAACACAATATGTACTTATAATCTCTGTTGCCCCATTGTTATTAAAAATCTATTAGTCTCACAATTAATGCTAAATTCTAAAACTTGGGTGAACAAAGAAACTTGAAAATATATATATAAATATCATAAGCCAGCTGAAGCACTGAAAAAAAGCCAACTTCTTCCCCCAAAAAAGCAGTGCCTAAAAAAAGAACTGGGATATAGAAGTAAAAGGTCAAGAGAGGGAAAAGGAAATGCGAATAAACTGCATATTACTCAGCTGATTACTACTAAGGGCCAAAGTTCAGTCCTGTTAGGAATGTTCTGAAGAACCACATAAAACATGCCTAGGACAACTCCAGCCCCAACCACTAGCAAAGAGGAAGCTAGAGCACTCATCCCTTAACTCCTTATGGTGGAATGTTGCCCCAGTGGGGAATAACTCTGCCCTACTTCGGTACTATACCCACTTCCTGCTGAGTTAGTTCCCAAAGAGAAAGCAGTGAGGTTGGGGAAAAAACCCACAGACAGCAAGTGTTTAATGCAGAGACTATTCCTCCACTGCAGCTGAATTCACAGTAAGCCAACCAGAAGCACCAAAGGCACCTGCAGCTGCTATGCCATCCTATCTGATATAGCTTAAATTTCTGGTTCATTCTGCATGACCCATCCATTTCACATCTGACCTGACTGCCCTTCTCTAGGCAATGGTGCTACAACAGCAGAGGATTAGCTTGAGGTCTAAATGGTGAGTCTATCACATTCAGTCATCACGTCCCCTTAATTGCTTTATTAATGCTCTTTAAATTTACATATATATTAACTTCACCATTAGGCCATAGAATCTCTAAGTACATAAGTTATCTCTGAATCCATCTCTCCCCATTAACCTAGCCACTTTCCAGAAGCACCTTCAAGACAAGAGAAGCTCACTAATAAACCATAAATGTCACTGCTAGGTTTTACTTCCTTGAAGGCAGGGAACATAATGATATTTTTTAAAACCTGGTGAAAGTAATGAAATGTAAGTTATTTAACATTTCAGTACTTGTGAGTCTCTATGAAGTACTAATGCTAAAAATGCTTTATCAACATGACATATGCATTGACACTGAAAATATTTGCTTCAGTTTTATTAATAGTGCTGAAAATATTCATTGCTCATTTAGAGGTATTTTTCTTTTAATCACAGATTCCCCAAAACTGAATATCAATTTATAAATAGAATTCTCAAATGAAACATTTTTTAGCAGAAACAGTAATAAATGATTACAAAGTATACATGCAAAATAAGATATTTGACGGCAATAACATTATTTTAGATATGGACAAAAACTTACTGCTTGGTTTCTCTTCACTGAAGCAATACAAATTAAGCATGTCATAGCCCCGGCTTGAAAAGCTTCATTTACGTACTGTTTCGTTCGCTCTAATTCTCGTACATCTCCATCTTGAAATTTAAAAATTGAAAACTTAAGGTTAAGCAACATCTGAAAATAACACAAAGTCACCAACAGCACCACATTACGTGAGAACTGTCTAGTATTATCAATTGTTCAAACTACAGCTAAAAAAAGGAGAAGCTAAAGGAAAAAAGCAATCAGTGAACTGCAAAGAGGTCACAAAGTCCATGCATTCTATTTTGACCTTCTCTCAGAGTTCACCTGCTGTTACAGTCCTTAACAAATCCGGTGGGGGCAGAGCCTCAGGCAAAGGCAGCAAGATGCCAAGTAATAAGAGAAAGCATACCTAAAGCGAGGTGAAAGGAACTGAAAAGCAAAAGCTCAGGAGAGCCACTGAGCCTAAATATAAGCATATGTCTATCAATGTGTAAGTGCATAAGAGTCTGTGTATATGAGTCTGTTTGTCTGACAAAGCATGTTCTTAGTAAAAATCTGTCGAATGAAAAGATCAATACAGTACAATAACCTTGTTTCATTAAATTATGCTATTTCTGCTTAAAAAGGAAGCATGACTTAGAAAAAAAATTACTACACCGTATTTTCTTTAAGCAATCATTAAGCATTTACTTGGTAGACACTGCACTATTTGTATTTCAGTAAGATTAAATAAGATGTTTTTAATTTCATTTTACAGATGAGAAAACTGAAGCACATAACATTTAAGTAACTTCGGTATGGCTCCAAAGTGAGCCCTCTTGACCACTATGCTATGCTGCAGCAAGGGTTTAATACAGGAAGGTCCAAGAAATAACAGCACAATGAAAGGCAGAAAAGCAACCCTGAAGCTCACATGACACCAAAAGGACAATAATCTGAGTCACTTTAGTATAAGAAAAATAAACCTACAGGCCTTTAGTATAATAAAGATTATTCAATAGAGGTTAACCAAGTCTCCAGGAAAAGTACACTACTGGCATAAACTATCGTTAAGTACAGAACATGGCAATAAAATTGTACAAGCCAAAATTTATGTCATCAAAAAGAAAAATAAGAAGGACACTTGGATAATTCTTTACTTTCTAAGACCATCTAAGTAAACACAAAAGTCACAAAATCTTGTTCTACCATACTATAAACACAAGTATAATTTAGGTTATTCAACAAAATATATATAAAATCACTCCCAAAACTATAAAATACTATAAACTTACTAAGACAATTGTTTTGAACAAACATCAAAGTTTGACGAGAATCCTTAAAGACAGACTTAATAACCATATTCTATGTATTTATTTTGCTCTTTGACATGGCTGGCTCTAACAAATGTAGAGCATTTTAAAATTTCATCTAATTTAACAGCTACCATGTAACATAGAAGATAAAAACAAGATGAATAGACTTTAATAAAGTCTAATCTTATATTTATAAAATTTATGTAAGACTTCTTTGAAAATTGTGTTAAAACTTGGCTGCAGCAATAAAGTATAGTGCCCAAGGTGGACAGGATGGCATTTGAAGTCATGCATTTTAACAAGATCACTCTGGCAACTGAAGAAAAATGACTGTGAGGAGGCCAAGACTGGAAACATGAAGTACCAGAGAGGAGGTAGTTACAGCAGATGAAGCAAAAAAGACATTTAGTAAGTCAATGTGTCCATCTCAGCTTTCTCATCTTTAAAATAGTAGTAATAATAATATCTACCCCACAGAGCTATTATGTGGATTTAAATAACTATTATTTAATAGCTATTAAACCTATTAAACAGCTGTAGGGGCCTGAATTAAGGTGATGACAGTATGGGGAAAGGTGGGGTGAATTTAAGAAATTTAGGAAGTAAAACTCAGCAGGACTTGGTGACAATGAGATTGTGTTGCTTTGAAAAGTCAACGTTCATGCCAAGATTCAGAAGGAAAGATTGCTGTGCCTGAAGAGCTGTCTGACATAGGCTGAGGGGAGGAGTGGGAGCAAATAAAATATACTCATGTCATGTATATGCCAACCCTGCTCCCAGATTTCTGCCTTAGGTGGGTGACTGGGAAAACTGTGGCACTACTAATTAATATAAAGAAAATAAGACAATAAATAAGTTATCTTTCAACATATGTTTATGTTTCCATAGGCCAGCAAGACAGCAATACCCAACAGGAAGCTGCCATTAAAGTCTGAAACTTGACATGGAAGTATAAGGGCTGTGAGTTCTGGTGTTCAATTCACTAACGTGAGATGGGAACCATCTCATAACTCTGGGATTTACTGTACTAGTCAAGTTTCCTGACTTTGGTAGAGGCAAAGTACAGAACACAATGGAATGGATATCAAAATACTTATGGATTTGACACAATACAGCGTAAGAAAATCGCCTTAACACTTTGAGATGAAAGCCGGGTTAAAATTAACAATACTCATAAATGATAAAAGTTTTCTAAACACTAGACAGAAATACTTGGTTATATCACTGGATTTCCTATTTAAAAATAACACCTGTACCTAGAATGGTTTAAGTGAGGTCTTCTTGAAGGAAGCCTGAAGTTACTTTCTATGAAATCCTTTAAAAGCAAGAAACCTCAAGGTTCCTCTTTGCCAACTTTTACCTGGCTGAGTCAGACTTCTCAGTCAAGCTTCCTAATCTTAATTCTTTGCCAGACAGGGTAAATTCCTTGGAAACCATTTTGATGATATGTACCCAGGCTCATGATGCTATCAATATACTCAGCAACTACTATGGATAATACCTTCAAGAATGCTTCCAGCAATGACTGTAAGCATAAAATGTGGAATATGTAAGAGCACTTCACAGAAAATAATCTATTTCTACACTTAGTACCAAATCTTCACAGCAACATCACTTTGCCCCTTGCTCTCATAAACGAATGTGGTTAAGTAACCCAGATATATACAACATACAATGTGACTGTACACACTGAACCTGAGGAGACTAAGATTTTTTTTAAAGCATAAACATCAGAAGTTGTAAGATATAAAATAAAGGAATAAAGTTAAGAAATGAAACTGACTCCAAGATACATTTAACATAATGAAAAAGAGAAAAATGAAGAATCAATTTAAAGGAGTATTCAAAGTCTTCAAGTGCAATCAAACCATCATCAGGAACAACTGGACCCAACTCATCTCTCAGGGAAGATCCCCCATCCCCACCACCCAGGCATACTAATGAGATGCCAATGAAACACCAAAGAGAATTTCTAAGGCTATAAAAGACATTGCCATCCTATTACTGTGATAAAACATATAACTCAAATAGTAAACGGAGAAGGCAATGGCACCCCACTCCAGTACTCTTGCCTGGAAAATCCCATGGACAGAGGAGCTTGGAAGGCTGCAGTCCATGGGGTCGCTGAGGGTCGGACACGACTGAGCGACTTCACTTTCACTTTTACGTATTGGAGAAGGAAATGGCAACCCACTCCAGTGTTCTTGCCTGGAAAATCCCAGGGATGGGGGAGCCTGGTGGGCTGCCGTCTATGGGGTTGCAGAGTCGGACACGACTAAAGCGACTTAGCAGTGGTGGCAGCAAATAATAAAAGGTGTAAAAATTCAACTCCATAGCATAAGAATGTTCATTCTTAAGATACAAAAAGTATCCCACACAGAGTAAAGGTGTTAGAAAAAGTCAGGAATATATTTTTCATTTGATGTAAAAATATCAAAATTTAAAAGCTCATACAGTACCTGTCTGAGTAGTATAAGTTATAAATGTATTAGCAACTATTTTTCCTCTTTTTCCTTCAAAATCTTCATCCCCTTCTTCTTCAGATGAAGAGCTAAAGTGTTCTTCAACAATTTTTTTGGCTGCAGCCTGATTAGCCTTCTTGATTTCCTCAAATTTCTTTTGAGACATTAGCTCTGCTTAATAGAAAAAAAAATGTTTTTCATTTCTGCAAAACAATCTCGCAAAAAGAAAGACATGATATACCAACACATTATTAAAATACAGATTTAAAAGTCACCTTTGGTGCATTCTATTTTACTGTCATCTATGAAAAAAAGTATTTTCAAATTTCTTATCATATAGGTAAACAGAATACCACAATATAAACTTTCACTTTTGTTAAATATTCTGCTAAATGCAACAAACTGTTCTAGAGTGACTAACAAATCAATTTTTTAATTTACAAAGGCATGTTAAAGTATCAAAAAACTGGTGATCAACCTCAAGACAAGGACATTAACAAAATTAAAGTGAGATGTTTAAAAATAAATGGTAGGAAAGTCCAAGAGGGAAGGGATACACATAGCCGATTCACTTTGTTGTACAGCAAAAACTAACACAACAATGCAAAGAAATTATACTCCAATAATAAAAAAAAGTTTTAAATGAATGAATGGTACACAGTGATTCTTAAGAGGTGGGAAACATACCCACTGGGAGCACATCAAAATCAGCAAAGCCACGTGCTTTTTCAAATCATCTTCTTCCATACTACAAACCCAACATGGCTTGGCCCACCAAAGACTTAGCACAAGCAATATTCACTGTATACTCACTATGTTTACAATTCCTGCTTAGAAAGCGCAAGAACTTTTTTGTCTTTATTAGCATGTGGTCACAAAACACATTTACTGAACATTAATCCCACACAAAAAGTGACTGACGGTAAAGAATCAGACAGACTGTAAAGAATCAGACCGTAAAGTGCCAGACAGTAAAGAATCTGCCTGCAATGCGGGAGACCTGGGTTCGATCCCTGGGCCACAAGAAGATCCCCTGGAAGAGGGCATGGTAACCCATTCCAGTATTCTTCCCTGGAGACTCCCCATAGCCAGAGGAGCCTATCGAGCTACAGTCCACGGGATCGCAAACAGTGATACACGACTGAGTGAGTAAGCACAGGAATCCAACACAAAATACTGCTAACATGGAAAATGTGCTTCTCACAACTTCATTCCAAGAAGAAACGTTAAGTAAGTTTTGAATTAGTTCCGTTATTCTGCTTAGCACTGTCTGTACTTCTGACTTTGTTACTGTCTTAAATAATGCAAAAAAGAATTAGACTACTTCATAGCACATTCCCAATGAGACTTCAAACTCCTCAAGAGCAGGACTATCAGAATTCTCTACAAGCATTATTAATAAACCCTTCTAGACAGCAACCACAGTTCAAGAAAGGAGCCACAAACATACTGAATTGATCTTAATTCATGAGTGCCTTAATTCATCAGTGCACTAAGAAATGCACTTTATGCTTGAAACTGATGAGTCACTACTCATAAAAACTTTCCTATTTTAGGTGGTGTACTTGTATTTAATGATGTTTTATCTTTATTTTCCTCATGAAATCCTCTCCTTTTCTTATTGCAGCTGGTTTGGCTGGGAACTCCTGGATATTTCAAGTAAAACTGGAGGAAAATGTACAGAGCTTACATAGGAATCTTTGAGTACTAGTAGAAAACTAATTGATATAAGATATATGACTCAAAATTTTTTTAAAGGTTGAAGCAGATATAATAAAAACATTCATAACCTGATCAATAGACCCAGATCAGATCATCTCAAAGACAGCTGACAAAGCAACCTTCCCATATATTATTTTTTACAGTCAAATCTCAATTATCCAGTTGAAGGATGCTTGCTTTTCTCTAACCACAAAATCCAAGGAAGTTCACCAAAACTGTTCACAAGTCTCCCTCTTGCATACCTCACTACCACCAATATCATACTCAGTAACTCATCACTATTCTAAACTCAGAATTTTCTATCACCTAACTTTAAAATTAGCTGGAGGAGGTATAACATTCAGAAGCTCAATTTGCTCCTCCACCCAAAAAAATATATTTTGAAAAATACAACAATAAAATGATTTCCGGGATTATTCTCTGACCCCCTGCACTCTTTCACTGCTGTGGACAACTGAAAGCTGCATGTGTGCACGCCACCAAAACACTGCTTTGTTGTTCAGTCACTAAGCTCTTTGCAACCCCATGAACTGCAGCAAGCCCGGGTCCCCTGTCCTTCACTATCTCTTGTGAGTTAGCTCCAACTCCTGTCCGTTGCCTTGGGTGAAGGATACTGACAAGCTGAAGGAGGCCACACCAGATATATCCAGGAAAGGACATGAAATTTGTGACCCCAGTAGAAAACAGTACCACAAACTTAAGTGCATATAGGGCATAGATAATTAAGGTCACTAAACTAGGCAATCAAACAAAGATGGAAAATGACAAACAGCCCCAGAAGTAGGAGACACAATGCGAAGGGGAAAGCCTAAATCCAATCTAAAAGGGACTTCTGTAACTCGGCCCAACCGACTGTTGCCACGCATTAAAGTACCAAAGCCACAGTGTTTGAGAAGAAAAGTTGCTAACCGGGTTTTTATGAAATTTTAAAAAGAAAAACCAAAAAACTGCCGGCAATCAATTCAGATTTAACGCATTGTGTTAACCAAACTATACGCTAAATCAGACCGCTGGGCTACGATTTGCAACCTTGGGAATTCAATAGACAAGAGAGAAGAGAAGACTACGGGACGGAGAAATAATAAAGATTAATATCAATTAAACTGATGATGAATAAGGTGTGATGGGAATTGGCCTAGAATGAACAGTTGCCTGAAAGCTTTGAGAAGTGAGGCCAATTATAAACTCCTGAAGAAGGAAAGTAGTGAATGCGGAGGCAGCTCAGACTAGGCAGTGCCTTAGGAGGTGGGTATTCAGGTGAGCCCGAGAACAGGAGCCATTCTCACCACCGGCCACGGAAGTCTGAGGCGCTTCAGACCCCGCGGGGCAGCGCCGCGCTGAGCTACCTGCAGCCGCAGGGGTGGCCGCTCCTCCGGGGCTGAGGCCAGGAACAGCAGCGCCCACCGACCCCTTCTCTCGCCCTCCTCCGGCGCCGCGGAGATGGACTCCATTTCCCGAGGAGGGGGCCGCAGTGCCTCGTCCTCGGGCTCGGCCTCGACCACCGGCTACCTGGCGCCAGGAAGCTTCCATCCCTGCAGAGGAAAAAAAAAAAAAAAGAGTGGAAGGAGCGTGAGGGCTGTGGTGCCGAAGAGTCTGGGGAAAAGGACAGTGAGGGAAACCGAGATGAGGGTGAAATGAGGAGGGTCTCCGCCGGACCGGGGCCGGATTTGAAAAGGTCGCGGCCCTGTCTCTCCCAGAGGGCGAACCCCCGCTACGCCCAGGCTTTGGAGATGGCTAGGAGAGGGAGAGAGCTAGGCAGAGAAATGGACTGCAGAGCAAGGCGCATACAGCCACGGAGAAAGAGTCGAGAGAGAAGGAAGGAGCCTCCTGGACCTCGGAGTAGCGCGGTGATGGGAGAACAACCGACTAACCCGGCGTATCCCGCCGGGAAGCAACTGCAGTAGCAAACCCCAAGGAAAGCTACGTCTCCTTATCGACGGCGCCCGCCTCAAGCGACTACAATTCCCAGAAGTCCAGGCTCACAAATCGCAGAACGCGTGGCATCACCGGCCGCTTCCTCATCCGGGACCTTTTCTGTGTGTTGGCCAGCCCTCGGAACGCATGCGCCAACTGAACCGGGCCTTCGGAAACCGGGCCTACAGTTCCCGAAATGCTCTGGGGTTCGGGCTTCCCTTGTGGCTCAGCTGGTAAAGAATCCGCCCGCAATGCTGGAGACCTGGGTTCGATCCCTGGGTTGGGAAGATCCCCTGGAGAAGGGAAAGGCTACCCACTCCAGTATTGTGACCTAGAGAATTCTTTGGATTGTATGGTCCATGGGGTCGCAAAGAGTCGGACACGACTGAGCGACTTTCACTTTCACTTCGGGCGGGCAGGGCGCAGAGAGAGCGAACTAGATGGGGAAGTGGGCGGGCCCTGAGGTGTTCAGGACACCGAAGGTTGCTGTTTTTTTCTCGAAACTTCCCTGAACCTAGCTGGAGTCTGTACCAGTGGTCGTAATTGACTGCCCACTGTCTTTGGTGCCAGGGAACTTTTCTCGCAGACAGGAAAAAGCATTTACGAGAAAAATACTTTGAGGTCGGGGAAGAGGGAGGGAAAGCCGAGGGAGTGCTGCGGTAAAGTGGCTGGAGTGGAGAAAACGCTCTTCTGAATTACTAAAGGGATGTAGAAGATAAATCTAACGGCATTAGTATCAAAGTCCTTTATAGTTTATAATGTACTGTTTCTGAAGCAGGCCGATTTTTACTTTCACAACAAAAGGAAAAGTAGTTAAGAGCCAGGTCTGGTCCTGATTCTTCTGGCTTTGCTGTTTTCAATAATAGATAAAGAGAAGAGTGGAAGAAATTTTAAAAATTCAGGCGTCTGTCTGGGATTGAGAAATATATTAATTGCTGTTTGGGACTACACGGCCCTTTACAACTCTTCAGCTTAATGAATACCTAATATTAATATAGCATTTATTAAGTTCCAGGCACTATGCAAAGTGTTTTACATATATATGTATTTTAACAGTGTGATACTCAATAATGCTATTTTTATCCCCATTTTACACTGTGGGATAGAGAAGTTAAGTTCCTTGCCCTTGACATAGCCTGGTGTTGTTTTCTCTTCCATTTTGTAAATTAGAAAATAAAGACACAGAAAACTTTATTATTAAATATCCTAGCAGAGCCAGGACTGCAGCTGAGCTGTGTGACTCCTGTACTATACTCTTAAAAACATCCTACTACTTAATTACTGTGAAAAAGTAATGTTTACATAGAAATTCCACTTAGGTTTAGAGGCCCTAATCAGGCAAAAGGCTCAGTTGTTCAGAGTTTTTCCCTTGCCATTTTACAATGATAATTGATAATCATAATAACTACTGCGGAGTCAAAAAGAATGTTATATGCTATGTGAATGAGCAAGCATTTATTATATTATTCTCAAAAAGCTTAGTGGAGAGCTGATGGATTTATAATGTGGAAGTATAGGTAAACTTAGAGCACATTTCAAAATACCATTTTCTGCTATTTTCACTTTGAAATATCAGATAACATTTGAAGGAAACAAGTTCTATTTATCAAAGGGGAACATGAGAAATACATGAAGATGATAAATATTATATAGTTAAGATTATAAAAGTGATAAATATAATTGTATAGTTCTAATTAATCTTAATTATTAAAAATACTACCCTCAAGAAAAGCTAAAAACAAAAGATGCACCAAGTACTGGCAACAATATGGAGCAATTGGAACTTTCATGCATTTTGGTAGGAGTGGAAATTGGTTCAAACCTTTTAGAAAAATGTTTGGCATGTTCCAAGGCCCACGTAATTCCACTTCTGAATATATACCTGAAAGACCTGAGTGCACAGCTTCACAAAAACTCATTTTATAGCAGCTTTCCTCATAATAGTCAAAAACTAGGAACAAACCACATGTCTATCAACAGGATAGAAAAATTGTGGTATATTCATATAATAGAATGCTATGCCAAAAGAAATACTGATATGTGAAGCAAGATGAGTGAATCTCAAAGATACCATGTTGAACAAAAGAGGCCAGACACAACAGATGACTCTCTTGTGAATCCAATTTCATGAAGTTCCTGAACAAGTAACAGAGGCCAGATTAGTGCATACTCCTGGTAGGGGTGGGAGAATTTTAATTGGGAGGAGGAATAAGGTATCCTCCTGAGTGGTGGGAAAATTCTATCTTAATCTGGGTGGTAGTTTTACTTGTGTGTACATGTGTTAAAACTCAAAATATTATACATGTATGATTTGTGCAACTTACTATATGTATGACACACCTCAATTTTTTAAAGAATCCTAAAATATAGAAAAATTTGGATATCTGAATACCCCTATTGTCCAGTCATTTAAAAAATTATTTGTCCATTACTGACATGTCTTCCTGATATGGATTCATTTTGCCAGTGTTTCAATATAGCTCCCTAAATACATTGATCTTTGACAAATACATCTAGACTCAGGTAAACACTTTGCCTGTTATCAATACATTGCCCCTCAGCTCCTATTCACCCTTCAGTATATGCTCTGTGACAGGACACAACTTGAAGCATCTCACCAGAGATGTTAAGTTTTCTCGGCAGAGGGCACTGGAGAAGCATTGGAGGAAGCAACACGCTCTCCTGTTATTTCCTGCTGCTGTATAGTAGGTCAACCACCTTGCAGCATTTGCCTGGCCTGGAGATAAACTTCCAAAGCAGCCCTCTCAACATGGAAACCTACCTTAAGGTCTTCTGCTCACCACTGATCCCCCTGAGTCACCATTCCCTTTGCAGCTGACACCCTCCTCATACCTGCCACAGCACCCCTGAGCCTTGGCTCCCATCCCCTCTGCAAACTCACCCCTCTGGTTTCTGATCACTGCACTCCGCAGGAGACTGCAGAACAGCTGTGGCCTGAACAAACCAGCAAGCTTCTCTGCTATCTAGTGGGCTGAACTACACCTTCACCAGTAAGACTGAATCAACCTTGGGGAGGGAAACTCTTCCAAGTTTGTCCTTCCTTGGGTATTCTCCCTCAGTCCTAGAACACCATACATAGTTTCCTTCTAGTCCTTCTTTTATAAGAGCTTAATAATTCTTTATATAAAACTTGACCCACAAAGGTCCATCTAGTCCAGGCTATGGTTTTTCCAGTGGTCATGTATGGATGTGAGAGCTGGACTGTGAAAAAAGCTGAGTGCTGAAGAATTGATGCTCTTGAACTGTGGTGTTGAAGAAGACTCTGGAGAGTCCCTTGGACTGCAAGGAGATCCAACCAGTCCATTCTAAAGGAGATCAGTCCTGGGTATTCATTGGAAAGAATGAGGCTAAAGCTGAAACTCCAGTACTTTGGCCACCTCATGCGAAGAGTTGACTCATTGGAAAAGACTGATGCTGGGAGAGATTGGGGGCAGGAGGAGAAGGGGACGACAGAGGATGAGATGGCTGGATGGCATCACCGACTCGATGGACGTGAGTCTGAGTGAACTCCGGGAGTTGGTGATGGACAGGGAGGCCTGGTGTGCTGCAATTCATGGGGTCGCAAAGAGTCAGACACGACTGAGCAACTGAACTGAACTGAACTGAACTGAGTGGTTTCTATTGTTGATTGGACCAAGACCAATACAAGCACTGAATACATTTTACTTGACATATTGGATATCATCCAATCACATTGACAGCAAAAATAAATATAGTTAACAAGGAAATAAAGAGGGAAAGTGTTAAGAAGAAAATAAAGGGTACAACATAAAGTGCAAAATACACCAGTTGAAATAAGTGGGACAGAAGTGCTATCCGTGGGACAAAACAAAATTAGAAAATTGAATAATCAGGCTGATTTCTCTAGGCAGGTTAAACACAAATAACTTTCAAGGATAGATTCTTATTTTGCTTTAATTATTAATACTGAGAGAACTGAGTGATAAAAATAGTATTGTATAATGTTAATTTCATTAAAATAACATAATTTTTAAACTGGGTCATCAGTTTCTTTTTCCAGTAAAACCTTCAAAAACAAAAGTTAACCAAACATTTATTCATATTTCATGTAAACTATTTCTAATATTCGGCTAAATAACCCATCCATCAATCAATAATTGAGTCTGGGGCTTCCCTGGTGGCTCAGTGGTAAAGAATCTGTCAGTCAACACAGAAGACACAGGTTCGATCCCTGGTACAGGAAGATGCCAAGTGCTCCAGAGCAACTAAGCCCAGGTGCCTCAACTATTGTGTCTGCGCACTAGAGCCCAGGGAACCAAAACTACTGAGCCCACATGCCACAATCACTGAAGCTCACGTGTCCTAGAGCCTGTACTCCACAGCAAGAGAATCTACGGCCATGAGTAGCCCGTGCACAGCAACTAGAGTAGCCCCTGCTCAGCACAACTAGAGAAAAGCCCACACAGTAACCAAGAACCAGCAGAGCCAAAAATAAATGAAATAATTTTTTTTATAAACTGACTCTGGCAGTTATCCAATATTGTCAGGCATTACATATTTGCACTCAGAGATGGGAAGGGTTCATTGTAAATAAAGAACCAGAATAGGAATGAGAAGGTTCACTGAGATGCTGAGAACTGAGAAAACTATTAAAGGCAGACTAAGATGTGGATGTAAGTGGTCAGTCAGTTCAGTCGCTGAGTTGTGTCCGACACTTTGCAACCCCATGGACTGCAGCACACTAGGCTTGCTGTCCATCACCAACTCCCGGAGCTCACTCAAACTCATGTTCATCGAGTCAGTGATGCCATCCAACCATCTCATCTTCTGTCATCCCCTTCTCCTCCTGCCTTCAATCTTTCCCAGCATCAGGGTCTTTTCCAAGGAGTTAGTTCTTCATATCAGGTGGCCAAAGTATTGGAATTTCAGCTTCAGCATCAATCCTTCCAATGAATATTCAGGACTCATTTCCTTTAGGATGGACTGCTTTGATATCTTCCTGCAGTCCAAGGGACTCTCAAGAGTCTTCTCCAACACCACAGTTCAAAAGCATCAATTCTTCGGCGCTCAGCTTTATTCACAGTCCAACTCTCACATCCGTACATGGCTACTGGAAAAACCATATCTTTGACTAGACAGACCTTTGTCAACAAAGTAATGTCTCTGCTTTTTAATATGCTGTCTAGGTTTGGCATAGCTTTTCTTCCAAGGAGCAAGGGTCTTTTAATTTCATGGCTGCAATCACCATCTGCAGTGATTTTGGAGCCCCAAAAAACAAAGTCAGCCACTGTTTCCACTGTTTCCCCATTTATTTGCCATGAAGTGATGGAACCGGATGCCATGATCTTACTTTTCTGAATGTTGAGCTTTAAACTAACTTTTTCACTCTCCTGTTTCACTTTCATCAAGAGGCTCTTTAGTTCTCCTTCACTTTCTGCCATAAGGGTGGTGTCATCTGCATATCTGAGGTTATTGATATTTCTCCTGATAATCTTGATTCCAGCTTGTGCTTCATCCAGTCTGGCATTTGGCATAATGTACTCTTCATATAAGTTAAATAAGCAGGGTGACAATATACAGCCTTGACGTACTCCTTTCCCAATTTGGAACCAGTCTGTTGTTCCATGTCCGGTTCTAACTGTTGCTCCTTGACCTGCATGCAGATTTCTTAGGAGGCAGGTAAGGTGATCTGGTATTCCCATCTCTTTCAGAATTTTCCACAGTTTGTTGTGATCTACACAGTCAAAGACTTTGGCATAGTCAATAAAGCAGAAGTAGATATTTTTCTGGAATTCTCTTGCTTTTTGGTGATCCAACAGATGTTGGCGGTTTCATCTCTAGTTCCTCTGCCTTTTCTAAATCCAGTTTGAACCCCTGGAAGTTCGTGGTTCACATACTGTTGAAGCCTGGCTTGGAGAATTTTTGAGCTTTACTTTACTAGTGTGTGAGATGAGTAAAATTATGTGGTAGTATGAGCATTCTTTAGCATTGCCCTTCTTTGGAATTGGAATGAAAACTGACCTTTTCCAGTCCTGTGGCCATTGCTGAGTTTTCCAACTTTGCTGGAATATTGGCTGCCGCACTTTCACAGCATCATCTTTTAGGATTTGAAATAGATAAACTGGAATTCCATCACCTCCACTAGCTTTGTTCATTGTGATGCTTCCTAAGGCCCACTTGACTTCACATTCCAGGATGTCTGGCTCTAGGTGAGTGATCATAGCATCGTGGTTATCTAGGTCATGAAGATCTTTTTCTATAGTTCTTCTGTGTATTCTTGCCACCTCTTCTTAATATCTTCTGCTTCTGTTAGGTCCATATCATTTCTGCCCATCTTTGCGTGAAATACTCCCTTAGTATCTCTAATTTTCTTGAAGAGATCTCTAGTCTTTCCCATTCTATTGTTTTCCTTTATTTCTTTGCACTGATCACTGAGGAAGGCTTTCTTATCTCTCCTTGCTACTCTTTGGAACTCTACATTCAGATGGGTATATCTTTCCTTTGCCTTTAGCTTCTCTTCTTTTCTCAGCTATTTGTAAGGCCTCCTCAGACAACCATTTTTCCTTTTTTGCATTTCTTTTTCTTGGGGATGGTCTTGATCCATCTCCTGTACAATGTCATGAATCTCCATCCATAGTTCTTCAGGCACTCTGTCTATCAGATCTAATCCCTTGAATCTCTTGGTCACTTCCACTGTATAATTGCAAGGAATTTGACTTAGGTCATACCTGAATAGTCTAGTGGTTTTCCCTAGTTTCTTCAATTTAAAAATTTTGCAATAAGGAATTCTTGATTTGAGCCACAGTCAGCTCCTGGTCTTGTTTTAGTTGACTGTATCGAGCTTCTCCATCTTTGGCTGCAAAGAATATAATCAATCTGATTTCGGTATTGACCATCTGGTGATGTCCATGTGTAGAGTCTTCTCTCATGTTGTAAGTAAGAGGCACTATATTTGGTAGGGATGGAATGAGCCAAGGTTTAGAAGTGAAAACAAACAAAGCACATGTTTGAACCAGACAGAAGAAAATTCTACTGAATCCCCAGGCAAAAGTGATTAATGGGGTTGAACACTGTGAAACAGAAGTAGAAAATTTTGGTTTCAATGTTGACACTAAGTAGCCACTGTGAGGTTCAAGAGAAGGGAGATGACATTATAAAAGGGAGATTTTTCAGGAAAATGAATGTAGAAATAATAGGAAAATTTGAGCTAGGAAGAGCCTTGTAAAAGAATCGCTGCTGTTGCTGCTTCTAAGTCGCTTCAGTCATGTCTGACTCTGTGCAACCCCATAGACAGCAGCCCACGAGGTTCCCCCGTCCCTGGGATTCTCCAGGCAAGAACACTGGAGTGGGTTGCCATTTCCTTCTCCAATGCATGAAAGTGAAAAGTGAAAGTGAAGTCGCTCAGTCGTGTCTGACTCTTAGCGACCCCATGGACTACAGCCCACCAGGCTCCTCCATCCATGGGATTCTCCAGGCAAGAGTACTGGAGTGGGGTGCCATTGCCTTCTCCATAGAATTAAATTGTACTTGTAGGATTCAGTTTACAAATTCAGATGTGCAAATAATCACACTACAGTAATCATAATCTTTCAGTTACCTTAATTTGAACTCTTGAGTTATATCTCCCAGGATTGGTTGGAAAAATGCATTTATTAATTCACTCAACAGACCCCTATTATGCCTAGACATTTTCTATATACTGGAAATAGAGCAGCACATGAAATAAAGTACCTGTCCTCATGGAACTTACATTTGAATGGGGAAAGCAGATAGCAAACAAGTAAAATATAAATTAAGATATAATATGAAGCAGTGATCTGTGTGGGGAGATGCGGTGAAGAGGTTTTCAATTTAGACTGAGCAAAGAAGGTACTCTACCATGGTGACGTTTGAGCAGAGATCTGAACGAAGGTGCAACACCCACTGGATACTGGGGAAAGAATTTTCCAGGGAGAGAAAAAGAAAACAAGGACCCAGAAAAGGGGGCATACTTGGTATGTTTAAGGACCAACAAGGAGGCCAATATAACTAAAAGAGTTTGAGCAGGCAGAAGAGCAGTAGGACACCAAATCAGAGAGATGATCGGGGCCATTTCACGTAGGGCTATGGTGAGGACTTTGGATTTAACTGTAAGCAAGCTGAGGCAAGGAAGCAACATGATCTGATTTTGTTTTTGTAAGATCACAATGGCAGCTCTACCTCGAAGTGGGCTATTGGGGAAAGGGGAGCAAGAGTTGCAATAGACACCTTTAACATGCTGTGTATAGTCCAGGTGAAGATGGTGGCTTGGATATGAGGACTTACAGTGAGATGCAGGATATGTTTTGAAGGTTGAGCTGACAAAGTTCACTGACAAATTATGATAGCGGGTGTGAAATTAAGAGGAACTGAGCCAATGGAATGCCCTCTTATGAGAGAAAGAATATTAGGAAAGGAATATATTTGGGGGGAAAAATCATGAGTTCTGCTTAAAACACGTCAAGTCTCCACTAAAAGCTGGCTCTCCCATTTCTCTTTACGTCCAGCAACACTTTTGATACCAGATGTGTGGATTTTTCCCCACAAAATAATTCTTCAGTTCTCAGTGGGTACCAACTGGATGTCCTACATTTAATTCAGCTCTGACACTAATTGCCTGGAGAGTTCAGATCTCACTGGTTAAGGGCTCAATCCCACAAGACTGGCCCCCTCACTTCAGATGCCAGTCACTGGTCTCATGGCTGTCACTTTTACTCCTGATCACGCAGCTGGAGACCCACCCTCCCCTACCTCTGGACCGTTCATTCACATGTGGCAACTCTATCACCCTTTTAGTCAGTCTCTAGGGCCCATCCACATCTAATAGAAT
Source organism: Bos mutus (assembly GCF_027580195.1). NCBI lineage: Eukaryota > Metazoa > Chordata > Mammalia > Artiodactyla > Bovidae > Bos > Bos mutus. The sequence goes on from NC_091622.1 coordinate 66,624,629, forward strand.
ACATTCTGTTCACTAAACAGAAATGCATACAGTATTCTAAGTTCAGACGCCCCATGATTTTCTACAAAGGCAAGAGCATGTTTCTTCTTAAAACTTCCCAATTAAATCCAGTCTTTTTTGATCTTTTTGTAATCTCCACTGAGAACATTACTAGCTGCAAAGTCCTTATATAAGCCTTCACTGCCTTTGATTACTTAGAGCCAATTATTTTAAAATTATAATGTTCATTATCTTATCCCAAATGTACTCACTCCAGTAGAACTTACCCCTACTGAAGCCCATCTGCTGGTTTTAAGATGATGTTTAATTAAACATCTTAAATGGCTCAGATGGTAAAGCATCTCTCTGCAGTGCAGGAGACCTGGGTTCGATCCCTGGGTTGGGAAGATCCCCTGGAGAAGGAAATGGCAACCCACTCTAGTACTCTTCCCTGGAGAATCCCATGGACAGAGGAGCCTAGTAGACTACAGTCCATGGGGTCGTGAAGAGTCAGACAGGACTGAGTGATATCACTCTCACTTTCAAATGTGACCAGTCCCATCAGAGTCAATACCTAGGGAATCTATTTATCCTCACCATTTATTGTATGATATCTGTTCTAAGTCTACTATAAAATTCAAAAAATAATTATGGTAATCATTGTTACAATAACTTTTAAAAAGTTTAAATAAGTGATATCTACTGATTTCCTTTTGTTCACAAATTTATTTACAGCTCAAATAGATTATTCAGTTATGGCTTCCAGTTTGAGAGGCTCAAATAATTTGAAGAAAGTGATTATAACTGGGCTCAGGAAGCAAAGGCTCAATCTGCATTGCTTGTATCACAGTATACTACATTTGATGGCAAATAGGTATTTGAAATATGGTTAATCTATATTATGTATTTGTATTTGTGTGTGTGTGTGTGATTTATTTTTGGTTACTCTCTTTGAGCTTCAAAAAAGCTTTCTGGTTTGGCATGTGGGCCAGCAGAGCAGGGAAGCCTGGTGTGCTGCAGTCCATGGGGTTGCAAAGAGTTAGACATGACTTAGTGATTGAACAACAACAACCAGTGAAGAAGGCCACCTCTCAAGGTAAAAGAAATAAGACTAGGTCAGTAGCATTAAATAAAGAGATCTATATTAAAGAGTTTAGCACTAAAATTTATTTTTAAAAGACCTATCCATTATTTCAGTTCATTAATAAAACAACTCTCATTTTTCTACCACTGAGGAGTCCTGTCTCTCTTTAATCAATGAATTTCAAATGCCCAATTCTTTTAGACAGAAAAATAAAAGGAGTACAATCAAGGTAAATTTCATGTTACTTTACTGTAATATGCTTCTTTGGTGATTTTATATATTTTATGCTTTTTTAGGCACTTTGAAATTATATCAGAAATGGAGCAATGGAAAAAGCCATAAATGTAGATCTATTAATTATCCTTATTTTTAGCAAACTAAGGAACTAGGGAGAGAGGTCTATTACACTAAAATCTGAGTGGAAACAAATTACATTCCTATCCTGGAGTCCCCCTGGTAATGGTAGACAGATGGTCATCCTTCAACACTCTTTCTGCCACAATGAGGCCATTGGAGGATATCAGGGAGCACTATGGACTTGGGTGCCACCAGGATACCTGTGCTCCTCAGCATCATGAATCTTTGTGACAAACCCAGGAAATAGGCTCCCTGCTCTCTGAAGACCTAACTCAAGTAGCTTCTTGGACCAAGTCCAACTGGCCGAAGCTCAGCCTAGATGAAACAAAAAGGAACCTAACTGAAAAGAGGAGAACTGGCAATTTGACAAGAAATCAAATATCAACTCTTTTTAAGGGCCAGCATTGTCAGGCTGATGAGTAATTTTGTGGTAAATTGCTATTTTCAGAATCCCAAAGGAATACATGGGTGAAAAATGCATTCTTTCACCTTGAACTCATCAGGAAACCAAGAGCCAGACGTGGAATGTAATTCTAGAAGGTATTGTCTCCAAGTGATTTAATATGCACTCTGACTAACTTCAAGTGGAAACACAGGTAATTGGCATGTAACCACCAAGTAGAGCCTCATAAAGCACTCAAGTTCATCTGTGTAGAAAGCAATCAAGTACAATCTCATGGTGAAGTAAACACTGAGCCAAGGGTTAAAAGTCCAGGCTTTGCCACTAAACTAGCTGTGTGAATGTATACTTAACTCATCTTTTTTTCTTCTTGTGAAATAATTCAAATATACCAAAAATTATAGAGAATATATGTCCGTATTTGTATGTAGGTTTGTCAAATCTTAATATTTGGACTTATTTCCTTCATATTGTTTTAAAATATATAAAACATATAAATGAAGTCCTCTGAATTTTCCAGTTTCTCTTCCATCCCATCCTCTCCATTCAACACAGAAGTAACCACTCTCCTGATTTCTGCTCATTCCCCTGCCTGTTATTAAACTGTTATATCATAGGTACACATCAGTAAGTGCTACCTAGTACTTTGCTGTATGTTTGTAAGTTTTGTATAGATAACAATTATATGTACATACAAGAGTGCACAAATGAAAATGTTAAGAACAAACACAATGGAGCCTCAGGGCTTGGATTCAAATAATGGTTGTGTAACTTTCTTCTTGTGGGCATCAGGCAAAATAAGCAAACTCTCTGTGGCTCCATTTCCTCATCTGTTAAACAGGAGACATAAGAGAACCTAACTTCTAGGTTGTCCTGAGAATTAAATGAATTGACATCTGGAAAATACTTGGGACAGAGCCTGGCACAAACTCAGCACTACATAAATGTTCAGTTCAGTTCAGTCGCTCAGTCATGTCCAATTCTTTGCGACCCCATGGACTGCAGCACACCAGGCCTCCCTGTCCATCACCAACTCCCGGAGCCTACCCAAACTCATGTTCATTGAGTCGGTGATGCCATATAACCATCTCATCCTCTGTCGTCCCCTTCTCTGACTGCCCTCAATCTTTCCCAGCATCAGGGTTTTTTCAAATGAGTCAGTTCTTCACATCAGGTGGCCAAAGTACTGGAATTTCAGCTTTAACATCAGTCCTTCCAATGAACACCCAGGACTGATCTCCTTTAGGATGGACTGGTTGGATCTCCTTGCAGTCCAAGGGACTCTCAAGAGTCTTCTCCAACACCACAGTTCAAAAGCATCAATTCTTCGGTTCTCAGCTTTCTTTAGAGTCCAACTCTCACATCCATACATGACTACTGGAAAAACCATAGCCTTGACTAGATGGACCTTTGTTGGCAAAGTAATGTCTCTGCTTTTGAATATGCTGTCTGGCCTGGTCATAACTTTCCTTCCAAGGAGTAAGCGTCTTTTAATTTCAGGGCTGCAGTCACCATCTGCAATGATTTTGGAGCCCCCCAAAATAAAGTCAGCCACTGTTTCCACTGTTTCCCCATCTATTTCCCATGAAGTGATGGGACCAGATGCCACGATCTTCATTTTCTGAATGTTGAGTTTTAAGCCAACTTTTTCACTCTCCTGTTTCACTTTCATCAAGAGGCTCTTTAGTTCTTCTTCACTTTCTGCCATAAGGGTGGTATCATCTGCATATCTGAGGTTACTGCTGTTTCTCCCGGCAATCTTGATTCCAACTTGTGTTTCAACCAGCCCAGCGCTTCTCATGATGTACTCTGTAAATAAGCAGGGTGACAATATACAGCCTTGACGGACTCCTTTTCCTATTTGGAACCAGTCTGTTGTTCCATGTCCAGTTCTAACTGTTGCTTCCTCACCTGCATACAGGTTTCTCAAGAGGCAGGTCAGGTGGTCTGGTATTCCCATCTCTTTCAGAATTTTCCACAGTTTATTGTGATCCACACAGTCAAAGGCTTTGGCATAGTCAATAAAGCAGAAACAGATGTTTTTCTGTAACTCTCTTGCTTTTTCCATGATCCAGCGGATGTTGGCAATTTGATCTCTGGTTCTTCTGCCTTTTCTAAAACCAGCTTGAACATCTGGAAGTTCACAGTTCATGTATTGCTGAAGCCTGGCTTGGAGAATTTTGAGCATTACTTTAGTAGCATGTGAGATGAGTGCAGTTGTTGGTATTCAAACATTTTATAGAATGCATTATATGAATATATTCTAATTTATATGTCATCTCCTTTCCATGATCATTTAAGTTGCTTACATTTTTTTACTATTACACCCTTCAACATGTCTCACTGTTGAAGAATGTGGCCAATATTTGTAGTGATTATAAACACCTAAGAATGAACTTTCTGGGTTTTAGGTTAACCCAACTTGCAGCTCTAGCAGATATCAGCATATTGCTTTCCAACATATGGCAAAAATTTCCAGTCTCATTCAAAGTTCCCATTACTACATACTCATCAGTTTTACTGTCGTCTGATCATCATTTCTGTATTTTCAAAATGAGGAGGGATAAATAAGATGATCCGTAGAGTGTGCATTTTCTATATTCTCTGATTCCCTTTCCTTGAATTTCCCACTTTCTCTCTTCACCTTGAGATAAACTAGTCCAGCAAATAGCAAACTGTTTCTTCTGAGTCTATAAGCCTATTTTTTTTGTATTTTATATTCTGAATAGTCTATAAACTAGGACATCCAATAATAAAATTTCAATAGTCATAAGGAAGAATATAACTTAAACTGACAATGTCCAAGCCAGGCATACATACATCCAACACTATTAAAACATATCTGTGGTTTTCAAATATTTTAAAGCAGTGGACTTTTTAAAAAATAAAAGTACAAAATGAAGCTCAATATAAATGCTGCTTGCTCCTTTTCTCCCCTTTTTGCTTACCTTTAAAATGCATCTTACACATTGGTAAAAGCTTCTTGCAATGAAATTATATTAGTGCCTAGATGAACTTCCTGAAAATAAGAAATATTAAAATGCTTCCATTCATGTTGTTATTTTACCCATTACATTTGTATTTTATACTTTATTTGATCATGCTTTCATTTTAGACTAATATATAGTCTATACTAAAATCTTCTGGAAATATTCATGTCAGAGAAAGACTGCCTATTGTTACCAAAGAGCTCTGATTTTACTACCTACAATTTCTATGAGAAAAAAAAAGCTTCAGGCTCTGAAGTTTATAATTATAGGCCAATATTGCCTCCTAATAGTAAGAAGCTTAATCACATCATATTTCAAGTTAGAAAAGTTGATTTTTAAAAATTCTGCAAAATCTTGAAGTAATCTCTTCCTATATCATAATAGATTTGGGAGGAAGGCAGAATACTTACCAGACACATTGGCAAGCCTGGGTCATATTCTCTCTGATCTGCCGTCTACAAGTCCCAGAATTCTCCCTCTCGTTTCCTCTCAGATGCCATTACTAAAGATCTTCCAACTTCAGCCAGCCTTCACTTGTCCTTACATCAAGCCTGTTGTAGTCTTAACATGTTAAGATCCTAGTCCCAGACAGCCACTGGAGTGCGGGATCAGGCTGGAATGTGGATGGTCTCTGGATTGATAAAAGAGAGCTCCTGCTTTGACATCCACATGTACCCAAGTCAGCACACTTACCATCAGTCTCACCAAAGCCACATGTTCCCTGTCTTTTTTTTTTTTTTTTTTTTTTAATTTTCTCATGAAGCCAGCAGAGAAGGCAATGGCAACCCACTCCAGTACTCTTGCCTGGAAAATCCCATGGAAGGAGGAGCCTGGTAGGCTGCAGTCCATGGGGTCGTTAACGACTGAGCATCTTCACTTTCACTTTTCACTTTCATACATTGGAGAAGGAAATGGCAACCTACTCTAGTGTTCTTGCCTGGAGAATCCCAGGGACAGGGGAGCCTCAGGGGCTGCAGTCTATGGGGTTGCACAGAGTCGGACACGACTGAAGCAACTTAGCAGCAGCAGAAGCATGAAGCCAGAGCTCAGTTGTGAAGTTCTGCTTCACACTCCAGGTGTCTAAAACTGGAGTCTTCACCACCTGGAAGAGTCATGAAAAAGGATTTGGCTAAACCCTCCTTAGCCCAAGGCTTTGCACCAAGAACCTGCTACCTATCTGATGTAAGCTCAGAGCTTGGGGTCAGAGGTCATCAAATCAGAACCCTTGGATACGTCTCTAGCCCAGATCAGATTCAATGTGCCCCCCACTGGATGCTGTGGTTGGGGCTGCTTCTCCTTTGGGAGACAGCCCTGAGCCAGGTGTGCAACCCTCACTTATTCCCAGCAAATCTGCTGCTATGAGGAGCCTTCAAGCCTGTTTACAGTGTTTTAGAGGTTTTTATAACAGACAAGAAGGAACATAAAGAAAAGAATAAAACACAGATGAAGGAAAAGGAATAATAAGAAAGAAAAGAGAGGAAAAGGAGCACTTGTCTCAAGAAAAAGCCGTATTTTTTTATTACTTATGATTCACCCACTCCAGGACTAACCACTTCCTCTGCAGTGAAGTATTTGCCTGTTGATATTAAAGATATAGGTAGGATGTTGAAGGGAAGGCTTCAAAGGCTTCAAGGCAAAAACAACATTTAGTTCAACAAATATCCTATTGGTAGAGTAGGATAACTTCTACCATGGGCATACACTGATTGAGGTCCATAGAGATATCTGAAATGTCAAATTAACAAGTCATATTATTGTCATATTAAGCCATATTATGTCATATTAAGTCATGTTAAGTCATATTATTATAGGCATGGATAAAAATCTGAAGTCAGTCCAAGTGATCTGTGGTAAGAATTTACTGAGCCACATCTGAGTTTAGCAGTAGAGTTATATAACTGATTGTCAGTGTCTTCTGTGAGCAGACACTTCCGTTTCTTTTCTAGACCCATCCTCCTATTAACTCCTTCCTGGCTCTCTTCTCACGCTTTAATGTATGAATTACCTAGGGGTTTGCTAAAATTTGGATTCTGATACAGCAGGTCTGGAGTAGGGCCTGAGATTCTGAATTGCTAAGAAGCTCCCATGATGCCCATGCTGGACTATAGTACTTCCAGCTCTCATTTTCTAACAATTTCCTTTGTTCATCACCCAGCAAAATATTAGCTTTATCTCCTTTTCTTATTGCTGGTCAGTCAGAGAATAGGAGATAGTAGCCAACTTCTATCAAGCTTTAATAATCATGAATTTTAAAATTTATGTAATTATATATATATATAATTATATAATTAAAGATTCTTCTAATATTTTATGATTTTCAATTTCCCAGGTGGTTCAGTGGTAAAAATCCTGCTTGCAATGCAGGAGACGTGGGTTTGACCCCTAGGTCGGGAAGATCCCCTGGAGAAGGAAATGGCAACCCATTCCAGTATTCTTGCCTAGGAAATCCCATGGACACAGGGCCTAGTGGGCTATAGCCCATGGGGTTGCAAAAGAGTCAGACAAGACTGAGCAACAAAAACAACAAGGCTTACTCGATGGCTCAAGTAGTAAAGCATCCATTTGCAATGCAGGAGATTCCGGTTCAATCCCTGGATCCAGAAGTTTCCCTGGAGGAGGAAATGGCAACCCATTCCAGTATTCTTGCCTGCAAAATTCCATGGACAGAGGATCCTGGCGGGCTATAGTACACGGGGTCACAAAGAGCCAGACACAACTAAGCACAGCATAGTCATATGTGTGTGTGTGTGTGTGTACAGAAAAGGAAATGGCAACACACTCCAGTATTCTTGCCTAGAGAATCCCACAGATACAGGAGTCTGGCAAACTTCAGCCCATGCAGCTGCAAAGAGTCAGACATGACTGAGCATGCACACACCATGTGTGTATGTATGTGTATGTGCATATGTACATATATATACACACATGCACATATATACATACACACGTATATAAATATGATTTGTCATGCTTATATCAGTAAGAAGTTTCTTTCAACCATTCTTCCCAAGCTCTAGCATAAATGATTAAGGTCTTTAAAATGACCTGGAAGCTCTAAAATGTCCTAAACTCTCGACCAAATTATCAAATAAATAATATTCGCTATAGCTTTAGGATTTATATCACTTTATTGCATTCTAATTCTTTTTAAATAGTATCCTGAACATGAGGTACATGATAATTTTCAGTTGCCCCTGAGCAATATAAATTGTCTGAAAGTGAGAGATGCTTGTTTACTTTTATAAATAGTGTTACATAAAAGGACCATATGTGAAAAAATTAGAAGATAAGAGATGCTGACAAGTTAATTGGTTCTTTGCAGGTCATCCATTGTGAAAAATTCTAAGTGTGATGATTCTTTAGCTATAGTACCTCACAAGCAAATGTATGGCTTTGTGCCCTGTACCAAAGCACATTTTCCCTATGGAAAAATTCCCAGCTGAGTCATCCTTGTCTCCCGGCTTACAGGTACTTTCATCACATCACCAAAAGGATCCTGAGGAATGTCCTTATGAAAAACCAGCTTTTCAGTCCTGTGTAGAGTCTGTGGGCCCACTTTCAGTTCCAGATCCTTCGATAGCTGAAAATTCTGTGTCAATAAGTGGTTTCAGGAATTTCTCAACCTTGGTTAGCCTCTGCTTCAGTTTCTGCTGCATTGACTCATACTCAGCCAGGATCCGAGCAAACCTTGTTTGCAGGAGGTCTACTGAGCTCTCCATTCGGGTGACCTTCTCTTCAAGATCTTTAGGATCACTTCCAGCATTTGCAATGTTTATGTCCAATAGACCATCTTTCATCAAGATTTGCTTCCCTTTCTCTTCTAGCATACCTTTGGCATCTGGGTACTCAGTTAGAGCTTCCATGAGGTCATCTTTTGAGAGACAGAATAGATCTGAGTAGCCAATGCTTTTAATATTGGCTGTTCTTCGATTGCCAGCTTTGCTACCTTTAATATTAAGGATACTGATTTCACCAAAGTAGCTGCCATCACTCAATACTACAAACTGAGTGATCCCGTCATCAGCCACCACGGCAAGTTTGCCTTCCTTGATGATGTACATCTCTCGGCCAATATCCCCTTTCTTGCAAATGTAATCTCCAGGACTGTAGACTTGGGGTTGTAATTTCAAGACCAACTCCACCAACAGACCAGCTTCACAGTCTGCAAAAATGCGCACCTTTTTTAATGTGTCTAAATGAACATTGATGGCGATCTCTGCTCTTAGTTTATCAGGTAGATACTTCAAGACTTCTCTCTCATCCACTGTTTTTTTGTTGGTCCACAGATAGTCAAACCATTTAATAACTCGCTTTTCCATATCTTTGCTTACATTTCGAAAATGCATGTATTGCTTGATCGCATCAATTCTTGCTTGAAATTCTGCCCTGGCCGCATTCATGTTGGAAATCATAGAACCTATGTTACCGACAATGGTGGCAAAAATTAACACTCCAATGAGGAAATCAGCCACCACAAAGAAATACTCAGAATCCCTCACAGGAGGTGGTGTTTCGCCAATAGTGGTCAAAGTCAGTGTAGACCAGTAAAGACTGTACACATATTTTCTAGCCAAACGGCCAAAATCAGGATCATTAACATCAGGATAGACCCATGTGTCATTTCCAAACCCAATAGCTTTGGAAATAGAGAAGTACACACACGCATTCCAGTGGATGATGATGATGATGTACATGACAAGGTTAGAGATCCTGAAGATGTTTGGGTAGTTTGTCCGTGTTTCTGTTCTCTGGAAGAACTCAAACATTCGAGAGATCCTTAACAATCTGTTTAATCTAATTTCTGGATAATTCCAGCCAAACTTAATATACAGCAGATCAGTTGGGATCACTGATAGAACATCCAGTTTAAATTGAAAGGTTGATTTATACTTGTCTATGAGTTTACGCTCTTCCTTCACCAGTAGTCCTTGTTCTAGGTAACCTAAAATAGAAAAAAAAAAAAAATGTTTTTCCTTTTTATGCCATTGTGAATTTTTCTAAAGTAACTTTCAACCAACTTTGCTGAGTTCAAAACAAGAGCTCATTTCAATAAATACACTTTCAGCAATGTAATGAGATCAACATACGGCTGTGGAAAATGTTCTTTGGCAGAAATAAAAAATCTAGCTTTATAAGTACAAAAGTGAGAGATTATATGCAATGTATATATATGAGGTATATATGCAAATTTCTCTAGGCTCAGTGTCTTGTCCAGGTTAAGCTATTCTTTTTATAAACAGTGTTCATACAAAGTTTTCTGCATGCTCTAGCACTGTGTTTAATTCCTCATGCCACTCTTTTGTCAGAATCCCAGCCTCACCCTTGAAGCTTGGGTACCTCCTTGCTGTTTGACTGTCCTGCATAGTCTTACCTTACCCTTTCAATGTGAAGCATATCTCCTTAGAGGCTTCATTTTCATATCTCTTTCTTGACCTTCCCCAGGCTAAATTAGACATCTGGGATCTTCCTTTCACTTAAGCTGCTACCACGGGCCCTGTGTATTAAACCCAGAATTTCAATGCTCTGATATATTTCACTAGGGAAAATTTTTATTTCTCTTCCTATTTTGGTTACCAGACCTGTGCATAGAACAGAACTGAAATATTATTTCAATGCACTGATACTAGAGAATGTCACTATTTTACATAATGATTCTTAAAAGCCATTCTCTGCATACATAGGTTACCTTTGCATGTAGAGAGTAGTATAGAAACAATAAGCTTATACCTATTTAACAAGAATACTTCAGTAAGAAGCTATCAGATCCTGCCCAGATTATTGGTCAATAATGCCTCCCTATGAACCATAAAGTTGAATTAAAGATGTATGTCCTGTTTCTTATAATATTTCTAGGACAGCTCTGCTAAGTACAATGACCTTTTCCCCCATGTCTCTTCAAGGTACCTCTGTTAAGTAGCAATTACCCTTTCCTCACAGAGCTGCAGAATATTTCTGTTCTCTCTGTTCCTCTTGCCTGGTATGAACCCAGTGAACAGGCTAATGGAGGAAAGCCATCAATCCATATCCAGAAGGTTGCTAGTAATGTCCTTCTGAATCAGTTGGAGTAGCCTAAGCCTGTGGGTTGGGCTTCCCTGGTGGCTCAGATGGTAAAGAACCTTCTGCAATGTGGAAGACTCAGGTTCAATCCTTGAGTCAAAAAGATCCCCTGGAGAAGGCAATGAGAACCCACTCCAATATTCTTGCCTGGAGGAGTCCATGGACAGAGGAACTCGGCAGGCTACAGTCCATGGGGTCGCAAAGAGTCAGACACAACTGAGCAACTAACACACACCAGCCTGTGGTTGAGTATATGGTACTCTTGCTTTCAATGGTGCCTTTTCTTCTCAAAAAACTCTTTGTTTTCTTTAAGAATACTTGAATTAATAAATTTCAAATTAAACAGAGACAAAAGCACAAAATTGCAAAATATCCAAAACTAAACATATTTACCTGTCCTTGTTCGTACAAACATGTCAAGAAGATAGACTACATCTGATAAGTAATCAAAAGCAAGCCAGTATTCTAGGTAATCAGACTGAAGTTCATCAAAACATGCTCTGTAAAAGAAAAACTTGTATAAATAAAATGAAAGGGGACCAATTTAAATAAATTTAAATAAAAGTCCTCTTTGTATAATTTTTATCATGATGAGAAATATAATACACTAAGGTGAGGAGGGGTCCTTAGAATCCATTTACTCAACCATGGTTTTCCCAAATTTATTCCCAAATCTGAGGGTTAGATTTAGTTTTTTCACATTTCTGAATTTCAACATTCTTTCCATTATACCAGTCAGCTTTGTGAAAATATCAAATGAAAATAAATGGCTCAAGCTAATGTCAAAATACTGATAATTTTTGGTGATACACATTGATAACCAGGTTCATACTGACTGTTTACACCCAAAGTGCCTCAGGAAATCACACTTGGCCCTAGGTGACTGAGATGTTCACTGTCTAAAAGACAAGGAACCATAGATACTACTTGGGAAACCCATCTTGCTCTATAAAACCTAGATCTTTGATCTTTTTCCAGTCTTGGCAATTTTCTTTTTCTTGCAGGCCAAAGAAAATAAAAAGTTTCTCCCCAAACTCTAATTAAATGATTGAGCAATTAAAAAGTTTAAAAGTATGCCCATATCCCCCATCCCAGTTCTGAATTTCCAGGGATATTGGAAACCAAATAACTCTTGATCTTAGGAAAACACAGAGAATGATGTAACATCTAGAAAACTGGTGGTGGAGAAAGGTGTGTCCTAAAGACTTCTAAGCCAAACTGTTAAGTCAGTGAAATTGGAAACTAAAAGTGGGTTGAGATCCATAAAAATATATAGACACCTTGCAATAATCATGGTCCAGTTATACATAACAGGTAAGGTGATGCAGAACAGCCAGTTGTAATACGTATTTCCTGAGGGATCAATAACCACGACTTCCTTCTTCTCTCTACCAGCAATTAGAAATAAAGGGAAGGTTACCAAGAAACAAGATTTTTATTTCACATATCAAATATGGTTACACCCATCACCCACAATTAATGATATAAAAACAAGCTGGAGAAGCTCACTCCACAGTGGGAAGACTAGTTTGACATAGTGCATTAATCATAAGAAACTGGTTAGTGAGGGGTGGATAGTTAAATTATTAGTCTCACATTAAACCATACTTTAGACTTTATCCAAGCCCTTATTTAACTGTGATGCTGCGGACACTTCTATCACTCCAGCTACTGAGAAAGAACAACGGCATAGATCATGCCAGACTCTGGATATTCCACAGATCCCTTTGGAGGGTTACGGGTGGTGGGAGAATGATGGTTTTGCCACTCCCCTTACCAGGTAATATAACAATCAGGGACCACATTGTGAGGGGGAACTCATGGCTTCTTTCTCATCTGTATGGAGAGAAGAATATAACACAATCTAATAAAACGTACTCGTCCTTAAGTGTGAATGAAGAATTGAGAAGAAGTAGAGGACAAGAGAAAGAAGAAAGGAAGAAACTATACCATCAAATGACATTTTTAAAAACTTTCTGGTATCAAGTCTATTATTTTTAAGGATTTTTCCCTATATACAACATCAACAAAGTGCTAACAGGCACAAATAATTAAACCATTGTCTGATAAAGAGTTTTCTTTGAGTAAGTTAAACGAACAAGTTTTTCTTTAATTATAAAGTAAAAAGATAGCTCAGAAAACATCACTCAGTCTTATTCTTATGAAATTTTAACTCTTAAGCATGGCTTTTGTAATGAGACTACTTTACTTTAGATTATTTGCCATATAGTATAGATGACTCAAAAACATTAATGAAATTATTAAATTTTTACTTCAAATAAAAAAATGATGGTAAGAGCCTAGAAATGCAATTTTCTTTGGATCCTAAATATGTCCCAATAATAAGTTTATCTTCATCAGTGCTTGAGGAAGGAAATTAACTATGACACTGAAAGTTCTTGATGAGAAAATTGAGATTAAGACTACCATTGCTAATTTTAAGGAAATTGGAAAAAAAATTAATTCACATTTGACAACAATTTATTTAGCCTTTACACAGGGCCTCTTTCCTGTGAATTTCTGGGAAATTATCTCTGCATTCAAAACCTATCACAAATTTACTTCTAATCTCAATGCCATTAAAAATACTTACTCCTCTTTCTTATCTTTGCCTTTCTCCTCTTTCTTTTTCTTGTCTTTGTCCTTTTCTTTCTTCTTTTTCTTTTCTGGGTCCTTTTTATTTTCATTTTTATCATCTGGCTTGCTGAAAAAGTGAGCAATATAGTTGGTAAAATACAAAAATATTATGGGCAGAAAAATTTGGGGTCATTCAAGGCAAAGTCTCACTTACCTCTTCTTTTCTTTTTTCTTTTTCTTCTTTTCCTTTGGTTCTCTATAGGAAAAAACAGCATCTGCGTCACATAAACAAATCACATTCCGACTTCCATTCTTATTCACTTTTCTCTTCATTGGGCAAGAATTCTGAGCTTTGTGTTCAAGGACACACCCCCATGTTCAGAGACCAGAAATCTGATCTCTTAATGGAGTGTTCAACCAAAAATAGACACATACCCAGATAAGAAGCAAATAAAAATTCCCAGGAATTAGTGCATGTAGAAATTTGGAGAAAATGGAGGTGGATAAAGGCATAAACCCAGGGAGGGAAATTTACAAAATAACAGATGTAAGAGTGCACTTTCAAAGTCTCAATACATATCCAAAAAATGATTACTTAAACTTTCAGCTTCTTGATGTCACTTAGATTTATGCTTGAATAAGAACTTTGAGAATTTCCAGAAAATGTCATGACATTTCTCTAGAGGGGTAATCCTGGCTGAAGCAATGTTTTATGAGCAGTCAAAAAGTTCTGTGGTAACAGAATTAGAATTCCAGTTCTTAGAATCATTCACTGGATTTGAGATCATCTTCTATGTACTGTTTCTTCTTGAGTGGAGAGTATGTGATTAGAGGCCTCTTTCTGCAGTTGGCTTTCTCTGTCAGCAGAAGAATGGATTCTGGAGTCAGACAGAGCAAAAGTAATCGTAGGCTGTCACTGTTGGCTCAGATGTCTTGGGAAAATATAATATTCAGAGTTGAATGAACAAGCATCTCATTACTACTGGGATAGTCAGAGAATGCTGTTAAAGAGAAGTAGGAATAAACTAGGCATCCAGGTATGGGTAAGAGTTGTAGAGGCTGAGAAGAAGAGGAAGAATGCTAAAGGGAGGGAAACTTTCAGGTGCAAATATACAAATGAACTTCATCTGGGTAGGAACGGCCCAGCAGAAGTAGAAAACTGCTACCAAGGAGAAACAGGAGATAAAACTGACAAGGAGCCGGGACTTGGCACCTAACAGGAACAGAATATAAAGTCAGATAAGAAGGAATTTACAGCTATAGGAGTACATTCCTATGATACAGGATTTCACATCCTCACACAGACCCTGGGAGATGGTGCTAGCACCTTCTTGGATGGCATTTAAAAATTTAGAAAAGGTCAAAAATATACAAGCAACTCCTACAGCTCAATTCCAGAAAAATAAATGACCAAATCAAAAAATGGGCCAAAGAACTAAATAGACATTTCTCCAAAGAAGACATATAGATGGCTAACAAACACATGAAAAGATGCTCAACATCACTCATTATCAGAGAAATGCAAATCAAAACCACTATGAGGTACCATTTCACGCCAGTCAGAATGGCTGTGATCCAAAAGTCTACAAGCAATAAATGCTGGAGAGGGTGTGGAGAAAAGGGAACCCTCTTACACTGTTGGTGGGAATGCAAACTAGTATAGCCACTATGGAGAACAGTGTGGAGATTCCTTGAAAAACTGGAAATAGAACTGCCTTATGATCCAGCAATCCCACTGCTGGGCGTACACATTGAGGAAACCAGAATTGAAAGAGACACGTGTACCCCAATGTTCATCGCAGCACTGTTTATAATAGCCAGGACATGGAAGCAACCTAGATGTCCATCAGCAGATAAATGGATAAGAAAGCTGTGGTACATATACACAATGGAGTATTACTCAGCCATTAAAAAGAATACATTTGAATCAGTTCTAATGAGGTGGATGAAACTGGAGCTGATTATACAGAGTGAAGTAAGCCAGAAAGAAAAACACCAATACAGTATACTAAGGCATATATATGGAATTTAGAAAGATGGTAACAATAACCCTGTATACGAGACAGCAAAAGAGACACTGATGTATAGAACAGTCTTTTGGACTCTGTGGGAGAGGGAGAGGGTGGGATGATTTGGGAGAATGGCATTGAAATATGTATAATATCATATATGGAACGAGTCGCCAGTCCAGGTTCGATACACGATACCAGATGCTTGGGGCTGGTGCACTGGGACGACCCAGAGGGATGGTATGGGGAGGGAGGAGGGAGGAGGGTTCAGGATGGGGAACACATGTATACCTGTGGCAGATTCATTTCGATATTTGGCAAAACCAATACAATATTGTAAAGTTTAAAAATAAAATAAAATTAAAAAAAAGTTTAGAAAAGGTGATGGCTCACACCAAGTGACATAAAAATTACAAAATGTCATGGCAGATGGTGGAAGAAGGTATCAGAAAGATTTAGAGAAGCAGCATGCTAAAATGAATATACTAAGTAAGCAAACTAGCCCAGCAACTGATTGTGTTCCCTAAGAGGGCTGAGAGGATACAAAAATGATAGGGACTGTGCTGGTGAGAGGGGCACCAGCATCACTGAGCAGCTCAGTGGTATTGTCCTCTGTTTACTTTAGCGAGCAGTGAGAGACACTGACCTGGGTATAGAACCAGATTCCCTGAGAGCAATAGGGATGGCAGGATCTAGAATCATGGAGATCAGCGGCAGTGCTTACCCATCAGAAAAGAAGTGGGCCTGATTGTTGTAATTAGCAGTTAAGTGCACATAGTAGCTGGAGAAGGCAACAGCACCCCACTCCGGTACTCTTGCCTGAAAAATCCCATGGACGGAGGACCCTGGTGGGCTGCAGTCTATGGGGTCGCGAAGAGTCGGACACGACTGAGTGACTTCACTTTCACTTTTCACTTCCATGCATTGGAGAAGGAAATGGCAACCCACTCCAGTGTTCTTGCCTGGAGAATCCCAGGGATGCCAGAGCCTGGTGGGCTGCCATCTATGGGGTGGCACAGAGTCGGACACGACTGAAGCAGCAGCAGCGGCAGCACACAGTAGCCAGGGCCTTAACCCACAGAAAGCTATAGAAGGGATTAATAGTCTACTGCGTTCCTAGATAGGTGGGCATCCCATTGACTTGTTAGGGTACTGTTTAACATTTACAATAAAAAAAAAAAAAACCAGGAATGGATGATCAGCAGGTTGAGGGCAAGTTACACCAATAAAAAGTCACAACCCCTTGAACAGTTTCTAAACCTGAGTAAGCTTTCAAAAATGAAACCCCTGACTGGAGGAAAAGCCAAGCTCCCATGAAGAAAGACTACAACAGCAATGACAAGTATATTCAGTAATGATTTCCCCAGTCTTTCGCTTAAAGACAATCAATGGTCATTTACTTAGGTAACTGTACCCTAGTGGGGCTTCCCCGATGGCTCAGCAGTCAAGAATCCACCTGCAGTGCAGGAGTCATAGGAGACACAGGTTGGATCCCTGGGTCAGGAAGATCCCCTGGTGGAAAGCATGGTAACCCACTCCAGTATTCTTGCCTGGAGAATCACCATAGACAGAGGAGCCTGGTGGGCTACAGTGTTGCAGAGTCGGATACGACTGAAGTGACTTAGCAGGCAGACACGCACCCTGGGGGATAAAAAGAATGCCTAGATACGTTAAAGACCACTTGGCAGAGGACCCAAGTTTTGTTATTGAGACCCAGGAACTAAAGCATTATCATGCCCCCTTCCATTAAAATGGGGGACATATGTGGTTTGGTAGTAATTTGTGGGGCCTCCATTGGGTCTGAAGATGCGCCCTTGTGGTCATTTCTCCAGTTCAGTTCAGTTCAGTTCAGTCACTCAGTCAAGTCCAGCTCTTTGCAATCCCATGGACTGCAGCATGCCAGACTTCCCTGTCCATCACCAACTCCCAGAGCTTGCTCAGACTCATGTCCATCGAGTCAGTGATGCCATCCAACCATTTTATCCTCTGTGGTCCCCTTCTCCTCCTTTGAAATCCATTGATTCTCTTTACGGGAAAGACTGGGGAAATTATTATTGAATATACTTGTCATAGTAGGTGTCATGTGTTTATACTTTCTCCAGTAGAGGATGAGATGGTTGGATGGCATCATTGACTCAATGGACATGAGTTTGGGCAAACTCTGGGAGATGGTGAACGGCAGGAAAGCCTGGCATGCTGCAGTCTATGGGGTCAGAAAGAGTCAGACATGACTGAGCAACTGAACAACAACAACAACGTCTGCACAAGTTTATTGGCTTGTGGAATATGAGCTAACGTAGTGAGGAGGACCAAGTGGAAGCCATAAAGCTGTTTCCTACCTTCTGGCAAAAAACAAACAATATTGCATCCTGGACAGGAAAGGAAATCAATCCTTAAAGACCTAATGCATGCAGGGGTGGTGTTTCCCCATCACATCCTCATTTAATCCAATGTCTGACCCCTACTACAACCAAATGGATCCTGCTGGACAGCAGCAGACTACTGCAAAATCAACCAAATAGTAGCTCCCATTGCAGCCACTCTGGTGAATGTGAAAAACAATGCACTCACCCAATCTATACCAGATCCTAAGATTCTGGGTCAGTGTTATATTCGGGGAGAATGCGTTATATTTAATCACTCTCAGGGAAGAAGGTCATAAACAGTCCATATCCGCAAGGGATGGACAACAGTATGTCATCTGCAGTATTTTCCAGGGCTATGTTAACTCTCCCACCTACTATCATGACATAATCTCGAGGGACCTGGGCCATCTGAACATTCCTCAGATTATCACATTGGTCCACGATATCTGTATCAATGACATCAAGTTAACTGGGACCTTAAGGAGGATTATCTAACCATAGGATAGACAATGACCGCTGACCATGAGCTGGATCTTGTCAGAACTAATAAGTCCTAAAGTTGTATTGCAGTCTATCATATGATAAAGTGGTATATATGGGATTGAGCAGGTGGCTCAGCACCTTCTCCCCGTATCATCTACCACTGCTGTCTCAAAGCTACTCCTCCTGCCCTATCATGGCCATATATTGGCTTTGTATGAGCAGCTGAAAGAGCATGATCTATGATGAGTCAGTTTGACACTTTGGATTAAGCCAAAATGAGCTGTTGTCTACAGAAAAGCACTATGGAGAGGTGGCCTTAAAAGACAGTGAGGTTAATCTTACCAATGGGACAGTGTCAAACACTGCATAGTCATCCACTTTGTGGGAAAAAAAGAAATGGCTCAAATTAAGAATGTACAAGGATTCATGGACAGTCACAATGCATTGGCTGGTTGGTCAGGGACCTGATGAAAAGATACTTAAAGATCAGCAAAAATAATTCTGGAGAACAGGCAGACTAAATGGACTTCAGGAGCATGGGCACAAAGTTTTAAAATCTCTGTATCCCATGTTAATGCCCATCAAATATCAGGTGCCATGGAAAAGGAAAATAAAAACAAGCAAGGAGAAAAAAACCTGCCTGCTGATTAAGCTACCCTCTGTCACTGGCATTTTCAATGATGCTGACACACATGGACATGAATGGAGCAACCATGGTGATAGAGATGGAGATGATGTATGGGCCCAGCACAGAGGTCCCATTCACCCAGGTGATTTAACTGCTGCTAATACTGTCTAACCTTCCAGTTACAAAGACTAATCCTATGACTCTAAAACAGCACCATTACTTGAAGAAAGTGGTCACTTGGTGGCAAGTTAATTACACCATGGAAAGGGTATCAAATAATTCTGACTTGAATCAATGTATATTATGGATGCTGTGCTTCTCTCTCTACCCAGTCCTACTGCCTTAACTCCCTTCTAGGTGTCATTTCTGAAAGCACTCCCAATAAACCTCCACATACAAGCCTCCATCCCAGAGACTGTCTCCTGGGAAACTTGACCTAAGACATATTGACTCAGAATGAGAACGATTAATAACGTTTCATTTATTTGGTCAGCCACCCTAACCCTAACCACATGGAAGTGCAATTGCACATATGCTCTAGACAAGGGTTTCCTACATGTATTCAAATAAACACATACTACTTTTAACATGGCTAGGTCAATTTTTCAGAAGGAAATAACCAAATGACAAAACAAAAGAATATCTTTGCAATTGCATTAGATCAGATCAGATCAGATCAGTCACTCAGTCGTGTCCGACTCTTTGCGACCCCATGAATCGCAGCACCCCAGGCCTCCCTGTCCATCACCAACTCCCGGAGTTCACTCAAACTCACGTCCATCGAGTCAGTGATGCCATCCAGCCATCTCATCCTCTGTCGTCCCCTTCTCCTCCTGCCCCCAATCCCTCCCAGCATCAGAGTCTTTTCCAATGAGTCAACGCTTCACATGAGGTGGCCAAAGTACTGGAGTTTCAGCTTTAGCATCATTCCTTCCAAAGAAATCCCAGGGCTGATCTCCTTCAGAATGGACTGGTTGGATCTCCTTGCAGTCCAAGGGACTCTCAAGAGTCTTCTCCAACACCACAGTTCAAAAGCATCAATTCTTCAGCGCTCAGCCTCCTTCACAGTCCAACTCTCACATCCATACATGACCACAGGAAAAACCATAGTCTTGACTAGATGGATCTTTGTTGGCAAAGTAATGTCTCTGCTTTTGAATATGCTATCTAGGTTGGTCATAACTTTCCTTCCAAGGAGGAAGCATCTTTTAATTTCATGGCTGCAGTCACCATCTGTAGTAATTTTGGAGCCCAGAAAAATAAAGTCTGACACTGTTTCCACTGTTTCCCCATCTATTTCCCATGAAGTGATGGGACCGGATGCCACGATCTTCATTTTCTGAATGTTGAGCTTTAAGCCAACTTGTTCACTCTCCACTTTCACTTTCATCAAGAGGCTTTCTAGTTCCTCTTCACTTTCTGCCATAAGGGTGGTGTCATCTGCATATCTGAGGTTATTGATATTTCTCCCGGCAATCTTGATTCCAGTTTGTGTTTCTTCCAGTCCAGCATTTCTCATGATGTACTCTGCATATAAGTTAAATAAACAGGGTGACAATATACAACCTTGACAAACTCCTTTTCCTATTTGGAACCAGTCTGTTGTTCCATGTCCAGTTCTAACTGTTGCTTCCTGACCTGCATACAAATTTCTCAAGAGGCAGATCAGGTGGTCTGGTATTCCCATCTCTTGAAGAATTTTCCACAGTTTATTGTGATCCACACAGTCAAAGGCTTTGGCATAGTCAATAAAGCAGAAACAGATGTTTTTCTGGAACTCTCTTGCTTTTTCCATGATCCAGCGGATGTTGGCAATTTGATCTCTGGTTCCTCTGCCTTTTCTAAAACCAGCTTGAACATCAGGAAGTTCACGGTTCACATATTGCTGAAGCCTGGCTTGGAGAATTTTGAGCATTACTTTACTAGCGTGTGAGATGAGTGCAATTGTGCAGTAGTTTGAGCATTCTTTGGCATTGCCTTTCTTTGGGATTGGAATTGCATTAGATAGAGTTTGCCAAATAAGTATTTGGAGTCTAACACATTCAGACGTCTTTATGCCTTTTTACTGGTTTTCTTTAAAAACAAAAATTTGGCTTTCTATTGCCGATATACTTACTGCTCCTTATTGCTGCTGTTGTTAACATTAAAAAGTGCAATGGCTCCAGGCAGGTATTGCTCCCTGGGAAATGAAAAAGTACAGTAAAGTCTTAGTAGTTACCATATATACAATGTCCATGGCAAGCAAACAGTCTTAAAGAACAAATGCTTTCCAGTTTCTACCCATT
The DNA here is from genome assembly GCF_027580195.1 of Bos mutus. NCBI lineage: Eukaryota > Metazoa > Chordata > Mammalia > Artiodactyla > Bovidae > Bos > Bos mutus. The sequence continues at coordinate 66,645,844 of NC_091622.1, forward strand.
ACTAACCAGTGCCTAGGCAATTTTTGAAAATAGAGAGCTTCCATGAAGTGTGAGTTGCTGAATGTTAGTGCCGTGAATCAAAGCGATCGGTAAATGTCTATTCATCAGTGCTTACAATGGATCACATTAGCATTCTTACAACCTGAGTAAGCCAAGTTGGATGCTACTAACTCTCAGCAAGAAATCTAAGTCTTAGACTGTCATGGAAGACAAGAGAAATGAAAACAATAGGAAAGGTGAAGGTGGTCAGTGGGGAAAGAAAGAGGAGAGGGGGAAAAGAGAGGGATAAAGCCAAAGAAAACGTGAATAATCGTGATAGAATGGGAACCCCTCATCCACACCAATACTACACTTCTTTTACACTCTCAGAGTCAACAGTTTGAGGTGGATTTGTTAGCTTTTCTCTTCTCGATACTCACCCTAGTGCTTGCCTTCCCTGAAAGTAGGGTTGAAGGGGACAGAGCATTTTAGAGAATGACAGCTAATCCCTCTCACATACAATTGCTTGGAAGAAGTATCAGAGAAGAGGAGGAAATCAGAGAGGACTCAGGCATGAGATTTCCTAAGGGATAGACACAGGTCTCAGGGAAACTGACTGGAAAGTGTGTTTATGACTTGGAGCCCCGTAAACATGAATCATCATCAAGCAATGGCAGTTTCCCAAGAGAAGAAAAAAGTAAGGAACAGAATGTACTTCAGAGTAGCTGGGCAGCAGGAAGGTTTGCCAAGCTTATCAAGGTTACCAAGCCCACCAAGTGGAAGAATAGTGCCTTTCTTTCATCTAAATAATAGTTTAAAAACAAGTGTGGAGGGACCGATCTCATTGCTCACCTCTGTGATGGTTGTCCGCTTCCGTGTGTATTACTTCTAAAGGAATCCCTTGCGTGGGGGTTCTCAGTCTCTGATTCTTCAAACATAGAGGCACTGTCGTCATCATCACCAGAAAAGGAGCTACGGTCCAAAAGGTGGCAAAGATGAATTGGATCAACGTTTTGAACCATTATAGGGGAACAACACTTCTCACTGGGGGATCTCTTCTCCTTCTCTCTCAAACAAACACATACAACAATGTGTAATAAGACTGAAATGCAAACTGTGCAGAAGTAGCAATTTACTCTCAAGAAGAACAGAATTAGAGTATATGCACAATCCAGCACAATGCGTGTAATTAAGAAATTACTCTCTAGGACGCTCATATTTGTATTGTTTGATGAATTGATGACGATAATGTTAGTATTTGTCAGAAAGTATGATATCTATGTGTGCATGTATGCTCAGTCGCTCAGTTGTGTCTGACTCTTTGCTATGCCATGGACTGTAGCCCACCAGGCTCCTCTGTCCATGGGGATTTTCCAGGCAAGATACTGGAGTGGGCAGCCTATCCCTTCTCCAGGGGATCTTCCCGACCCAGGAACCTACCAGGGTCTCCTGAATTGCAGGCGGATTCTTTACCAGCTAAGCTACCAGGGAAGCCCCCTTAATATCTGTGTGTTTAGTCGCTCAGTCGTGTCCAAATCTTTGGGACCCCATGGATTGTAGTGTGCCAGGCTCCTCTGTCCATGAGGATTCTCCAGGCAAGAACAGTGGAACGGATTGCCATGCCCTCCTCCAGGGGATCTTCCCAACCCAGGATCGAACCCAGGTCTCCCACATTGCAGGCGGATTCTTTACACTCTGAGCCACCAGGGTAGCCCTTGATACCTATACTTCAGGTCAAATAATACAGGTTTTTTAATTAACTTGTAATAACATTTCAATTCACCAAAAATAAATTCAACTTATTTATACATGTTTGCTTCATTTATAGGGTGACCACTTTAAATCATACTCTTAAAACACATTAGCATTTCACACTATTCTTTTTCCCCACATTTCTCCATGGCACTGTTGTCCCTTTAGATGTGAAATGTTTCATGAGGAAAGGTCCTGCCAGTGACAAAGGAAATATTTGGCAAAGGTGCTTCTAAAGAATGCCCACAATAATATCTATGTTCATTTGTTAGACAAGTGACGCTACAGCTGAAACTCCAGTACTTTGGCCACCTCGTGCAAAGAGTTGACTCACTGGAAAAGACTCTGATGCTGGGAGGGTTTGGGGGCAGGAGGAGAAGGGGACGACAGAGGATGAGATGGCTGGATGGCATCACTGATTCAATGGACGTGAGTCTGAGTGAACTTCGGGAGTTGGTAATAGACAGGGAGGCCTGGCGTGCTGCGATTCATGGGGTCGCAAAGAGTCGGACACGACTGAGTGACTGAACTGAACTGAAGCTGTCACAAAGTAGAAGCAAATTCACTAAATTAAATAAATTATGAAGTTCAAGGTTTGAAATTAAAACTTAAACTGCAGTTAAGCCCATTCAAATTTAAGAATGGTGGCTGGTATTAAAAATACATAGAAGAAAGTGTGCATTTACCTGCATGCTCCATTTTCCATCCTTGTTATTTCCTTTTCAACATCTGGTCCAACCACATTGGGAATATTTACAAAAGAGCGCCATGTATTGATAATCACTTTCTTCATGGTTAGTTTAATATCTGGGAGGAAAAAGTTTTGTTAGCAGGAAGACTTTTTATATACTTACAGATATAATCCGAAGTTTCACTCTATCATTCTTCTGAGGCTGTATTAACAATCTTATTTCTAGTTATAGGTAGAAATTATTTTTAATATAGTAATGGTCTAATACTTAAATTACCACTAGATAGGTTTTTGTGTATTTTTTTAAAATTCAAGAATGTACCAGAAGTGTAGAACTTTTTAAAATTTGGATTTGCCCTAACTTTAAAATATTTAGACAATGTAAGTGTAGAACAAAACTATAGGGACTTCACATACACATCCAACAATGAAGTATGAATAAGAAGCTGTAAAATAAAATACCAAAATGGATGTAATCAGATGTGAATTTCTACAGGCATTCAGAAAAAAACAGTGAGTCTCAAGTGGGATTCAAACTTTGGAGTGAATAAAGATGAGACTGATCCACATTTTAGCAAGTTTACTGTGTTATTCTGGTATACATACCACTCAGCTTCCATACAACCAGTTAAGGCATCAGCAAAACACCAAGAACAAAGCAACCCAACCTTGTGGTGGCTGGAGCCCAGCTTTATACAAAGTGAATGGCCAGCAGGCAAATCAGCTTTTGCCTTCTTTCCTGATGTTCTGCCAGCACCCAGAGGTGCATGCATGCTCAGCTGCTTCAGTCACGACCGACTCTTTTTGACCTTATGGACTGTAGCCTGCCAGGCTCTTCTGTCCATGGGATTCTCTAGGCAAGAATACTGGAGAGGGTTGCCATGTCCTCCTCCAGGGAATCTTTCCAACTCAAGGATCAAACCAGCTCCTTTTATGTCTCATACATTGGTAGGTGGGTTCTTTAACCACTAGCTCCATGATGACACCCCTGCAATCGTGACTGATCCAAGTTCCTTACTGGGTCTCCAGGGTGCTGCAGTGACATGGCTGGAAACAAGTTCCTGCTGGGCCCGGACAGTGTGCCTGTGTGCCCATGGACATGAAGTCCCATGTTGAAGCTCTGCTGTCCCAAGGGCCCAGCTGTGTCCAGGATCCTCCCCTTACCCTTGCTGCTTGGTATTCACAGAGCTACCCTGTCAGGATTTCATCCCTAAGGATGTTTCCTTTAAAGTTGCATAGAGTCAACATCTGATACCCAGAAAAATGAGCCTAGATGGGCAGTAGGTATCCATACCAGCTCCTCCCCCAGACCAAGACTCCCCACTAATAAAGTGCTGCTGCTGCTTCTAAGTCACTTCAGTCGTGTCCGACTCTGTACGACCCCATAGACGGCAGCCCACCAGGCTCCCCCGTCCCTGGGATTCTCCAGGCAAGAACACTGGAGTGGGTTGCCATTTCCTTCTCCAATGCATGAAAGTGAAAGTGAAGTCGCTCAGTCATGTCTGACCCTCAGCAACCTCATGGACTGCAGCCTTCCAGGCTCCTCCATCCATGGGATTTTCCAGGCAAGAGGACTGGAGTGGAGTGAAACAGGCCACTGGCCTTAGGTAATTAAGATGCATAGCAAAGGAATCATTTCAGTAAGCCCAGACTCTTGACACTTCCCATACATAGAAAAGCACTAAAATCATTAACTTAGGAAGTCTGATTTTTGTGATTCAGTTCAGTTCAGTTGCTCAGTCGTGTCCGACTCTTTGCGACCCCATGAATCGCAGCACGCCAGGCCTCCCTGTCCATCACCAACTCCCAGAGTTCACTCAGACTCATGTCCATCGAGTCAGTGATGCCATCCAGCCATCTCATCCTCTGTCGTCCCCTTCTCCTCCTGCCCCCAATCCCTCCCAGCATCAGAGTCTTTTCCAACGAGTCAACTCTTCGCATAAGGTGGCCAAAGTACTGGAGTTTCAGCTTTAGCATCATTCCTTCCAAATTTTTGTGATTAGCAGTAATCTTCTGATGTTCGACAACAAGATTTTCTTTCCTTTTTTTTTTTTTTTTCCAGCAAAAACTCGTATATATATCCTCGTTCCCTCCCTACCTCTTTGGATCAGTCCCTCATAGCCATCTGCAAGGTTGCCTCTCAGACTATAGCTCTCAGTAATGTCCCCAAATAAAATACAATTCTCAGCTTTTAAGCTCTATGTTTCTTCCAGTCAACAAAATAAAAACACAGTATCTATTCATGGGCTCTAAGAACATCAGTTCTTGTACTGAATACCACTTGCTGCGGTCCTGCTGATGAAGACCCAAAGAAGGCCAACGTGAGAGGATGACTGGGATGCGAGACAACTTCAACAGATCCCAAACCTCCATCTATGCTCCATGGCTGGTCATCCTGCCATCCCTCTCCTCTCACAACACCACCCCCCACTTCCCTGCACTCCCAGGTTTTTATTATATAGATTGGGAATTTTTCCTTTGTTATTTTTCTACCACTGATCTCTGGGTTTTATTGGGAAACTTGCCTTTGTTATGAATAAAATAGAAAAGCAAAAATTTAAAAAAAGACACCATTTCATGTGAGAAACTGTATAAAATACCCTTCATTCTTTAAAATGTTACATCTTCTAGTGAAGATGGCAATAAATAATGTTCTTTATTTCACCCTACTATTCATACAACTAATGAAAATAACTAGTGATCAGTAGTCAAAAAATAGTAAACAGGATTTTTGTGATGCTTGTTAATAAAAGTGTGCATATTTATTTAAATATGAAGCAATTTTTAAAGAAACAGCCACTGAGAACTATCTCATCGACTCCTTTTCAATATTAACATGGATATTCTGGTTATATTTATAGCATGCTGGCTTCCTATTGTCGTCAATTTCCACTCTTTCTGAGAGATCCTGTACCTTAGGATTAACAAAAGGAGAATATATGATTATTTCATTCATCTCAACATAGGAAAAACTATGTGTGAGTAAAAAAGATTAAATAAGGACAAATAATATTATCCAATATGTCAGAATGAACCAAACCAGGACTTTGCTTGCACCTGAAGAACAAAGAATCACTTCCCTTCTCCCATAATTTCTTGTTGGCCTAAGTGTTGTATATAGGAAAAAACCTTTTTTATATCACACAATCACTTTTTAATACATCTTCACTCTAGGAAAAAATAAAAATATATAAATAGAAAAATAAAATACACAAAATTCCACTCTAGACCTTATAATTATTTATCAACACATTTTCTCCACTGTTTCTATGGTTTCCTTTTTCACATTTAAATTTTAACCTATCAAATTTATTTTGGTGTAAGGTGTGAGGTAGGGATTTAACTTTACATTTTCTAAATGGCTAGTCAATAGTCTAGCACTAAATCAATAATCAATAGTCCATCTTTCCCCTACTAGCTTGAAATGTCATTGTTCAAAATTTGTTTTGTCAACCATAAAGATTTTGGTGGAGTTTGCATTAAAATTATAGAAAAATTTATAAAATTATTTTTCTTTATGTTTTTGAAAAAGTTTCTAAGTACACATTCTATATTTTTATTAATTTCTAGATATTTTGCATTTTTGTCTCTATCAAGATAGTCAAGACATTTTCCCCTTGCTTTTCCCTTTTTCCCATTGTTTTTGCTGTATCATTAAAAATATTTATTTACTTATTTTAAACCAGCAAACCTAACTGACCTTTATAGTTAAAGTTAAATAATTAAAAATATTTCTAATAGTTTTTATGCTAAACAATTTCTGCCTCCAGTAATGAAATCATAGAACTTACACAAATTATTCTTTGTCTTTTTCATGAGGTATTTAGCTTTTTTATGTCTAGTTACCTTGACTAAAAATTCCAGAACATACAAGTAACAGTCTTGATATTCTGATATTAAAACTATTTTAAGAGACACCTAGTATGGTTCCTGGCTTTATGAGAATGTTTTATAGGTTCACTCTTAAGCATATTACTGACTGTTAGCTTAAGAGAAATGTTTGATACACGATAGCAAAATCTCCATTTATTCATATTTTATTAATTTTTAATAATTAGAAATTGGAATGAATGTTGATTTTTATTAAGGCTCCCTTGCTTTTATAGAAAAAAATCATATTTTTCCTGTCAATTTTCCCTATTAATATACTGAACTATATTAATAAATTATTTGAATAGTTATGGAATAAAATCTCCTTGACTATGGTAAGTTATTCTTTTCATATGTATTGAATTTTAGCTGCTAATATTTAATTTTGAAATTTTACATTAAAGATTTTTACATATTAAAGGCAAAATTTGTAGTTTGAGAAAGGGTTTTTAATGTTAGCAACAGTTGATTTTTTCCATATGCTTTTCAACTTTTTTGGTATCATAGGATAATTAGTAAGACATCTGAACAAAAAACAAAAAATTCTTTTAGAGAATTCATTCCTTTGTTGGTTTTCAAACATGAATCTTTGCATCAAAATGAAACAACTGTTTTTACAAAGTTTCCACTTTCATTTTTAAATGAATAACAAAATTTTCTCACTTAAGCAAGGCAATAAAAAAACTTCACGAAGAAACCAACACAACATTGTAGAACAATTATCCTTCAATTAAAATAAAAAACGAAAACGAAAACTTCACTTAGATAAAGCAAAGTAAATGATTGAGAAACCTGATGAACAATTCAGGCAAAATTAACTTGGAATATAAATTGTGAATGACCAGGAAGCAGTCTGACTTGGGTTCAAAATCTACTTCTACCATTTATTAGTTGAATGAACTCAAGTGAGATTTTTAACCTTATTCAGCCTTGGTTTTACATCTGCAAAATCAGAATAGTATCTTTTTTATATCAAATATCAGAAAGATATGCTGTGTACTCACACACATGAACATAATTAACTATGAAGCAGTGGTTCTCTAAATTTAGGATGAATGATACCTGTAAACTTTGTGTAAAATACAGATTCCCCGGTCCTGCTCTCAGAGTATGAATGTCATGGGGCACAGGAATCTACAATTCTATCAAGCACCTTAAGTAATTCTATTTCAAGCCATTCCTAAATTACATTTAAAGAAACATCACTCTATGTTATTTACCCTACTGCTGCTGCTGCTGCTAAGTTGCTTCAGTCGTGTCCGACTCTGTGCAACCCCATAGATGGCAGCCTACCAGGCTCCCCCGTCCCTGGGATTCTCCAGTCAAGAACACTGGAGTGGGTTGCCATTTCCTTCTCCAGTGCATGAAAGGGAAAAGTGAAAGTGAAGTCGCTTAGTCGTGTCCGACTCTTAGCGACCCCATGGACTGCAGCCCACCAGGCTCCTCCATCCATGGGATTTTCCAGGCAAGAGTACTGGAGTGGGGTGCCATTGCCTTCTCTGATTTACCCTACACTAACCCAATAATATTTGAATTTCTGAATACAGCGGTGGGAGAGATAAAATAATGGTCAAGAAAGACTTCAAGGCTGATGTTATTACCTCCCTGACAGTTCAGATCTGCAAATCTGAAACATTTAGGATCAATTCTCAAAGACAAAACTCACAAACAACTAATATAAGAAAAAGTCAACTTCATAACTTAAATGAAAAATATAAATTTAAATTTGAAAAACAATGAAACTCTCTATATTAACAGAAAAAAGTAAGAAAACAATCTGATCATTTCAACAGATACAGAAAAATCATTTGACAAAATTTAATAACTATTCACAATAAAAACTTTTAGCAAACCAGGAATAAAAGGACATTTCTTCAACCTGATTTAAAAAAAAGTACAAAAAACCCTATAACTGGCATCATACCTAATGATGAAAACACTGAAGATATTCTCCCTAAAGCCAAGAATAAGGCAAAGATATTCTAGTGATATCCAAATTGTACTGGAGGTCCTAGCTCTTGCAGTAAGACAGAAAAAGAGAAGAAGAAGGAGAAGAAAGGGGGAAAAAAAGCAAGGTTCTATATTGGAAAGGTTTTATATTAGATAAAAATGAAACTATATTTTCAGAAATGATAGATGATAGATATCCTTATTTTCAGACATGAAATTGTAGTATCTGTAAACAACACTAAAGAATCTATAGAAAAATATTAAAACAAATAAGTGAACTTAGCGAGGTCACAGGACAAAAAGTCAATGTAAAAAAATTAATTTTATTTCTGTATATTAGCAATGAATAACAGGAAAATGAAACATACATTCCAGGAAATGAATGTAAATGTTCAATTCAAAACATAAATACTATGTACAAACTTCTCTGTCAGCTGCTTTGAGAAAGAAGCCCAGATATGACTACAACCCTGAAGAGCTCACAACTAATAATGATAAAAAAGATAAGAGCACCACACTGAACAAAATGTTTCAGACTCATAAAATAAACTGCTGCTGCTGCTAAGTCGCTTCAGTCGTGTCCGACTCTGTGGGACCCCATAGACGGCACCCCACCAAGGCTCCGCCGTCCCTGGGATTCTCCAGGCAAGACTCTTTCAATTTCTAAGGTTATTTTCTCTTTGTTTCAAAGTTAGTGGCCATTTTAATAGTGTTATACCATGAGAAAAAAACTGATAGCTGGAAATGGGGAAATTTGAGCACAGAGACACTGACAGAAGGAAGACTGTGGAGATACACAAAAAAAATACCATGGGAAGATATATCCACATGTTTGGATGGCGTTACTGATTCAATGGACCTGAGTTTGAGCAAACTCCAGGAGATGGTAAAGGACAGGGGTATGCTGATGAACATGATTTAAAAAAAAAAATACAAAAACCCTATTACTGACATCATACCTAATGATAAAAACACTGAAGATATTCCTCCTAAAGCCAAGAACAAGGCAAAGATACTCTAGCGGTATCCAAATTGTACTGGAGGTCCTAGCTCTTACAGTAAGACAGAAAATGAGAAGAAGGAGAAGAAAGGGACCTTCTTTGGGTCCCATGGGGTCACAAAGAGTCAGACACCACTGAGCGACTGAACAACAGCAATCCACGAGCCAAGGAATAGCTGCAGTAACAGAAGCTAGAAGAGAGGTATGGAACAGACTCTTCCCTTGTGCCTTCAGGGGGAGCATGGCCCAACTAATACGTTGATGTGGCACTTCTGGCTTCTAGAACTGAGACAATGATCTCTGTATTTTTAAGCCACTGTGTTTAGGTAAGTTGATTATAGCAGTCCTAGGAAACTAGTACATGGTGAAAGGGGATTCAGGGAGTAGTCAGGCCAGGGGTGCAGTGGGAGCCGAGAGAGGATGTACTAAATCCTCTGCAGGGAGCCTGAGATAAAACTTCCTAAAAAGACAAGGCTAATCCTTGTACAAAGAGCAGGCACCCACCAAGCCTATTACAACATGGAACAAGATTGTAGGTAGGAGCAGCAAGTACAGAAAAGCAAGCATGTGAGACAGCAGAATGCCTTCAGGGAGGCACAGCAGATCAAATCATGCAGAATACAGTTGTGTGAGTAAATGACAAGAAAAAAAGGGAAGAGGGAGGCAGGGGTTAATTCATTACCTGCACTGAATGCTGTGTTAACAAGGATGAGGAGTCACTGGAGGATGCTAATGGGGCCATGGTCAGCTTTCCAACTGGGTGAGGCGACAGGAAAAAACTGGGGTAGAAATCTATGGAAGGATTACAGTTATCACTGGGTCCCAGCACCAGTGCGCAGGGTGCTATGATGTCTCACCACACCTAGTCGTTCAGGAAGAAAAGAGCCCAAAAGGTATCTGCAATGATCTGAGACTGGTGTCAGCAACTGAGATAAGGAGACTGTGAGAGATAAAACATCACAGAGCTTCAGCTGAAGGAGGGAGAGGGATGATAGGAATGGAGGATTTGTTAGGAAATTAAAGGTTAAAGGGACAAATGTCTCAGTAAGGCTGAACAACAGGTTTAGAGAGTAAGAGCAGGAAGCAGAGGGGCCTGCGGTCAGGAAATAAGAAGTTGCACTGAAATTTACAACTGTGGAGGTGAAGCAGCTATGAGTTAAAGTTTCAGGTGACCACAGTGGAAAGGTGGAAGAAAAGGGAAGGAAAGACCTTGTGAAGCTAGGAACTCAGATGTCTCGAATGCATATTTCATAGGTGTGGAAGTTGCCTGGAATGACAGGGAGACACAACAGGAGAGGGACATCTGAACGGTAAGTGCCAAATTATTTGATGAAACTGGAGCAGCAACAGGGGGTCAGAAGATGCTCAAGATATGTTCCAATGGGAAAAGAGTAGAAAAAGAAAAGGGTGTCGTGAAGGATTTAGAATAGGCAGTTGAAAGGTAAGAAAATGTCAGCCTCTTTCTAAGAGGATCAGGAGCATCTAGCCTGTGCATCATCAGAATCTGACCAAATTCTAATCATTTTTTTAGACATGAAATGAAGCATTTCTGACTGCATTGGGGAGAACGTCTCTGTGAAATACTCATGACTCCTTGCCATCGGGTGTGACAAAGGTAGGCAGGACAAGAACAGGCAAGTGAGAAAGAACTATATGTTGTCCATTCTCTGCATCAGTCTACCTCTCCCAGCCTCTGTGTGTACTTGGGGACCACAGAGACAAAAAGACAAAGGTGAGAAGGATTTATTAAACACCTGCTACAGGTCAGGCGTTACACCAGTTTAGCTTATTTAATCCACATAAGAATCTGAGGCACAGCTTTATCTTCTCCATTTCACAGGGGAGGATATGAAGCTCAGAGAGGTTAAAGTTTTGTTCACGTGACTTTTATTGCAGTGCCGGTATGCACACACAAGCTGTAAAGCTCAAGCTCTTTCTGGCACAGCTCAGGAAAGGCATGATATGGGAATTTAGTCACCAATGGCCCCAAGTGACACCTGTCTGTCCCTGCTTTATGCCTATCAGTGTTGTCTTCTCCAGGGAAGTGTACCTTTTGGATTCAGTCAGTTATTTACAAGGCAGTGAGATAGACTCAAAACACATGTCTTAAAACACTGACTTCAGCAAAATGGCAGCCTTGGGGGTTCTAACTTCCAAAGACGTCCTTTAGCAGCCAAGCTACCACCAAAAAATATACTTCAAAAAACAAAACAAAAACAAAAAACAGTTAATTTGGTAAATAAATATAACTTTAAACTAAGTTCCTAGCCACCACCTCTTATCAGACAGCATCAACCCCATAGACAGCAGCCCACCAGGTTCCGCCATCCCTGGGATTCTCCAGGCAAGAACACTGGAGTGGGTTGCCATTTCCTTCTCCAATGCATGAAAGTGAAAAGTGAAAGTTAAGTCACTCAGTCGTGTCCGACTCTTAGCGACCCCATGGACTACAGCCTACAAGGCTCCTCCGTCCATGGGATTTTCCAGGCAAGAGTACTGGAGTAGGGTGCCATTGCCTTCTCCGCCCTAAACCCTTACTGTGTAGAAATTCTAAATCCACTTAGGAAAAATACCAGACAGGATATTCTATAATTTCACTAGATTGAACTCTTTAAGAGAAGGGCTTGCTTTTGTTTTGTGTTTCATTCATATATATCCTTAGCATTAAGAATAGCACTTCAAACTCTGCAAGTACCCAATGATGTTTGTGGAAAGAATGAATGAGCAAATGAATCAATGCAGGTCAGAGGAAGCAGGGGTGAAAGCAATGAAGAAATAAATCCAAATCTCCTTGTTTGCTCCTGTTCCAACCTCTTTACTAAAGTCTCATTCCCCACCTCCTCTGTTTATCACTTTCTCCCAACTCTGGTGTAGCGCATCAGGACTGTAAGGACAACTGAATCTGAAGATCCTGTAGCCACTAGCAACGTGGCATGGATGTGGATCTCCTTTTTTCATCAATGAGTAATAGGCTTCCCAGGTGCCAGTGATAGTAAAGAACACGCCTGCCAATATAGGAGACATAAGAGACTCGGCTTCCATCCCTGGGTCTGAAAGATCCCCTGGAGGAGGGCATGGCAACCCACTCCGGTATTCTTCCCTGGAGAATCCCATGGACAGAGGAGCCTGGGCTACAGTCCATAGAGTCACGAAGAGTCAGACATGACTGAAGTGACTTAGCATGCACGCGAGAAGCTCTAGACCTCCAAAACACCAGTGCTCTGTCTGCTCCAGTAATTTTTTCCACTGTGTCTTTCCATTTATACTAGTAATGTCACATATTACGTAGAAATCTGTAGCATGCACAGTCCTGCATTCAACATCCTGTACTGTTGAGAAACAAAGGGACTCATACTTTCACCCATCTTCTTGCATAAAATTCTACCTTCACTTCTATGCAGATATCTCCAAATTTCACATAAATAGCCCTGACCATCTTTCTTGGCTTCAAACTGCATTTAATTCATTAATTCATTTCAAATATTTTGAATACCTCCTATTAGCCCATCTCTTCTCATTTGTTTTCTGCAGCAGCCACTTCAGAGCCCTGCGTCCAATGTGTTCAAAAGTGGACTTTCACTTCTTTCCCTGTCAAACCAGCTCTTCTTCCTGACTTGCCTATTTCTGGTCATAGAATCACTGTTCTTTCATGCACTTAATTCTCTGAGAACTTGGAGTTCATTGTCTTTGACTCTTTCCTTCCCCACCAAGTCACCCTATCAAGTCTTATATATCCTATTTTACAACCCCCACTTTTTCATTCTAATTATCACTAGGGGTTTGTCAGGTGCTTGTTGCCACTTACCTTTGACTAAGTCTTTTAGCTGATTTATTTATCCCCAGCCTCACCCTCCCCCCAGTTCATTCTTCAAAGTACTCCCAAATTAATCTTCTTAAGGAGCATATACATAGCATATTCTTGTTCTAGAATCTTCAAGACTTCACCATTGTCTACTGAATTATTACCCTTTCTTCTGCAACAAAGTCCCAATTTCCCTCCCTCCCTCTCAATTTCTTTCTCCCTTTTTATTACTTCAAAAAAGACAGGATGAAATACTATATAGTTATTAAAAAGAACAAAATACTTCTGGATGAACAGGTATTGTAAGTTCTTAAAGATATAGTATATTACCATATGTCAGAAAAGATATATATATACACATACATATATATATATATTCATGTGTGTATATGCATGTGTGTGGAGAAAGAGAAAAGAAGATGCAACAAGAAAGTGGTAACAGTTATTACCTGCCTCTGAAAAAATAAAACCATGGATGAAAATGAGCAATAAGCATAGAAAGGGGACTATTGCATTTTCTGAATATTGTACAATGTACATTAATAAATTTGAGGATATGCATAGTGACCCTCATTTCAAAATGCAAAACAATGTAAAATTATGTTACCCATAGTTCCACCACCAGGAATTAACAAAGTTAACTTTTATCTTTTGTCAAACTTGCCTCCCACATTTGATGACATTTGAAAATAAAATTTTATACCTGGGTGGGAAGGAGTTTCAAGAGGGAGTCACATATACTTATGCTTATATGTTATATACTTATAACTTTTATGTTATACATATAACAATGCTTCACATTGTTGTATGGCAGAAACCAACACAACATTGTAAAGCAATTATCTTCCAATTAAAAATAAAATTAAACTTTATATCCAAACTTTAGGTCCTTTTACCAAGCTGTCACTACGAAGTTCCAACCTTGTCTTCCCTCTACCCTCTACCCAGAAGCAACCACCATGGGTGTGTATCTTTCCAGCTCATTCCATCGTTTTCAGTTCAGTTCAGTTCAGTCACTCAGTCGTGTCCAACTCTTTGCGACCCCATGAATAGCAGCACGCCAGGCCTCCCTGTCCATCACCAACTCCTGGAGTTCACTCAAACTCATGTCCATCGAGTCGGTGATGCCATCCAGCCATCTCATCCTCTGTCGTCCCCTTCTCCTCCTGCCCCCAATCCCTCCCAGCATCAGAGTCTTTTCCAATGAGTCAACTCTTCGCATGAGGTGGCCAAAGTACTGGAGTTTCAGCTTTGGCATCAGTCCTTCCAATGAACACCCAGGACTGATCTCCTTCAGAATGGACTGGTTGGATCTCCTTGCAGTCCAAGGGACTCCCAAGAGTCTTCTCCAACACCACAGTTCAAAAGCATCAATTCTTCATTTTACATAGATATATAAGCATCCATAACCAAAGCATAGTTTGAGACACTTTAAGTGTATAATTCTGACTTCCTATTTCATTTTATAATATTGTTTGTTAATACTGTAACCTGTATAGATTATATTTTGTTCCTTTTTTCTGTTTGTACCTCTTCTTTATATTAATGAAAAATTGGTTCTTTCCAGTTTTTTGCTATTATGAACAATGCTACTATAAAAATCCTTTGCATGTTTCCTTAGACGCCTGTGCAAAAGTAGTTCTTATGTCTATGTCCAGAAGTGGAATGGCTGGTTCTACTTTCAGCTTACGAGATCAGCCAAATTGCTTCTCAAGGTTGTGTATCATTTTACATTCTGTGACTCCTATACAGATATATCATTTCCTCCACAACAGACCAACCTTCATATTGTCAGATTTTAGGGTGTTTTTTCTGAATCTGATGAGACAAATTTGTTTGCACTATGGTTTTTGATTTGCCTTTACTGAAGAAGTTGGACAAACTCTCATGAGTCTATTAACCATTTGGATTTATTAGAAGTTTATATTCTTAGTAACATTTTTTCAGTTGGGTTCTTTCATTCATTCAAAACATATTTAATGCCTGCTAGTTGTTAGGCATTATTATTACCCTCCAAGTGAATATGTACCCCTGGTCCTCTGTTAACTTCACTTTAAATTTACCTTTCTGAACTAAGCATAATAGTATAAAGCATAAAAATCCAAAATTAGTGCTCTACTAATGACATTCATTAAAAAGTAGAGACATTACTTTGCCTACAAAGCTCTGTCTAGTCAAAGCTATGGTTTTTCCAGTAGTCATGTGCGGATGTGAGAGTTGGACTGCGAAGAAAGATGAGCGCTGAAGAATTGATGCTTTTGAACTGTGGTGTTGGAGAAGACTCTTGAGAGTCCCTTGGACTACAAGGAGATCCAACCAGTCCATCCTAAAGGAAATCAGTCCTGAATATTCGTTGGAAGGACTGATGCTGAAGTTGAAACTCCAATACTTTGGCCGCCTGATGCAAAGAACTGACTCCTTGGAAAAGACCCTGATGCTGGGAAAGATTGAAGACAGGAAGAGAAGGGGATGACAGAGGATGAGATGGATGGCATCATAGGCTCGATGGACATGAGTCTGAGCAAGGTCCAGGAATTGGTGATGGACAAGGAAGACTGGCATGCTGCATTCCGTGGGGTCACAAAGAGTCGGACATAACTGAGTGACTGAAATGAACTGAACTGAATGCCATTCATGAGGCTTCCCTGGTAGCTCAGCTGTAAAGAATTCACCTGCAATACAGAAGATCCTGATTTGATTCCTAGACCGGGAAGATCCCCTAGAGAAGGGATAGGCTACCCACTCCAGTATTCATGGGCTTCCCTGGTGGCTCAGATGGTAAAGAATCCACCTGCAGTGCAAGAGACCTGGGTTTGATCCCTGGGTTGGGAAGATCCCCTAGAGGAGGGCATGGCAACCCACTCCAGTATTCTTGCCTGGAGAATCCCCATGGACAGGGCTGGTGGGCTACAGTCCAGAGGATCTCAAAGAGTCAGACACAACTGAGCAACTAAGCACAGCACAGCACAGCAATGCTATTCATGTACTCTACTAACATGTGAATCCCTTAAATTATTTACCAAGAAATATTTGTTTATCAGTGTTTGGCCTACTAAGCAATCTAAATCCTTTAATCTCATTTAATTATCATCACAACTATGTTTTGACCGTATTATGCCACCCAAGCAGTGAACTACTTCTGGATAAAATTGAAAACTGAACTGAGCAATCCAGTTTCTAAGTTTGGCAGAGCATGCAGACTTTAAAGCATCATCTTTAAACAAAGACAGTTGCATATTATGCAGCTCAGAGCACCCACACTGTAATTATTTGTTGTTCATTCGCTCAGTCGTGTCTGACTCTTTGAGATTTCATGAACTGCAGCATGTCAGACTTCCCTGTCCTTCACCATCTCCTGGAGTTTGTTCAAACTCATGTCCATTGAGTGGGTAATTCTATCCAACCATCTCATCTTTTGTCACCTCCTTCTCCTCCTGCCTTCAATCTTTCCCAGCATCAGGGTCTTTTCCAATGAGTAAGCTCCTCGCATCAGGTAAACAAAGTAGGTTACCTTTCAGTTCAGTTCAGTCTCTCAGTCATGTCTGACTCTTTGTGACCCCATGGACACCAGGCACACCAGGCCTCCCTGTCCATCACCAACTCCCGATTTAGCATTAGCCAAAGACCATTCAACTTGTATGAGGATTCCTATATGTTGGTGCTTTCTGGAGTAGAATTCTTTGTGAATGTCCCAAAAAAAACTGAGAAAAATGATGTATTTGGTATTCATCTATTATTTGTATGTATGAAGACAAAGAAGGCAGAGCACTGAGGAACTAATACCTTCAAACTGTGGTGCTGGACAAGCCTCCTGAGAGTCCCTTGGATAGCAAAGAGCTCAAAGCCGTCAATCTTAAAAGAAATCAACCGTGAATATTTGTTTGAAGAGCTGATGCTGAAGCTCCAATATTTTGGTCATCTGATGCAAACAGCCGACTCACTGGAAAAGTCCCTGATGCTGGGAAAGATTGAGGGCAAAAGGAAAAGAGGGCATCAGGGTCAGATGGCTGGATGGCGTTTCTGAAGCAATGGACATGAACCTGGGCAAACTTTGGGAGATGGTGAGGGACAGGGAGGCCTGGCACGCTGCAGTCCATGGGGTCATAAAGAGTTGGACACGACTGGGAGACTGAACAACAACAACAACATTATTTGTTATATTGACACTAAGTAAATAGGTACCTTTTTAAAGAGAAATGCTTTCTCCTCCATTAGTGCAAAGATATTCTAAAGAATGTACTCTAATCTGCCAATGCAACCAGTAAAACTCAAGCCTCAAAAAAAAGTACAGAACAACATGCAGTAAACTATAAACAATAGTTACCTCTGGAGACTAGATCTTTGCATTATTTGAACTTTATACAATATGCACGTATTAACTTTATAATAAAAGGATAAATTTCAGTATCTTTTCTCAAAAGAATATTACTAAACAACTTGTAGAAATGTTCATGATATAGTGTTAAACAGAAAAAGCAGATAGCTAAACACTATTTATGTTACACTATTTATGTTATCATCCTGTCTGATTAGAAATGTTGCATATGTGCATGGAAAGGATAAATACTTTAATATTAAACATTTTAAGTTTTTAGTGGTAGGATCATCAGTATATGGATTTTTCTTTGTATTCTGTAATTTTGCCTAATTTATTTTCTTAATGAGAATAAAAAGGCAGTATTTATAAATTTTGTTTAGTAGCAAAAATAATTTATGTCAGCAGTTTTGCTTTAAAATAATGTTTTCCAGCCCTTGCCCAATCTCAGTATCCTACTGCAGAGCCTAGGTTCTTTCTTAATATTTAACAATGCTCCCAGAGTTGTGTAACCATCCAGAACAGGCTTTGCCAGCTCCGCAATAGAGAAGCAGCCAGTGCCTGAAAACAACCATCTACTGCTTGGCAAAGCTTAGGTTCTAGCCCCAGCTCTACACCAAATTGCCAGTGAGAACTTGGCAGAGATCTTTCTGAGTTTCGTTTCCCCTTCCATAGAGTGGAGATGCTAAAACCTGTCCTGACTTCTATAGTGATTCTCTATGGGGAGTTAATGAAAAATACACACAAAGTAATATTGAAGGCTGTGAAGATTTACACAAATTCAAGTTGACGATCAGAGAAGGCAATGGCAACCCACACCAGTACTCTTGCCTGGAGAATCCCATGGACGGAGGGGCCTGGTGGGCTGCAGTTCATGGGGTCACGAAGAGTCAGACACAACTGAGCGACTTCACTTTCACTTTTCACTTTCATGCATTGGAAAAGGAAATGGCAACCCACTCCAGTGTTCTTGCCTGGAGAATCCCAGGGATGGGGGAGCCTGATGGGCTGCCATCTATGGGGTCACACAGGGTCGGACACAACTGAAGCGACTTAGTAGCAGCCAAGTTGATAATGTAATTATATAACTACCAAGCTCAGAAAGAGACAACCATCAACTTTCTAAGGGAGACAAAGAGAGCTAACATGCTTAAAGTAATCTTTCTTTAAGCCTTCCCTCCTTGAACTGTCACTTTGAGAACTCAATTTTGTCAGAGCAACTATTTAATAATTATCTTTAGAGGGTCATAAGCTAACTGTAATTGCCATGAAGACCAAAACAGAGCTGAACAAAACTGTCGCTATGTGTGCCCGTAGCAAACAAACACAAGGAACGATTGTTAAAACGACTGTTATCAACTTACAGAGAAAATACAACACTTCCTCAGGAAGCAACAATTTCACTAAGGAGGTCGTTATTATCCTAGTCATTATCATCACCTTTACAATTCACAGAAAATTCGCAAAGGGGCCATAATAAAGTAAAATCTCAATTAATCAAAAGGCAGTTAATAAACCATCGAATAACCAAATATATTCTCCAGACTCATTTTTTTAGCCAAACATTTTACAATAAAACAGTGATATAAATGCCAGAAAAATAAAGGTCCTAAGAGCAAAACTACTACTTTTTGAATGAAGCTACTCCATTCCCAATGACCAGAACTAGGAATATTTTTTAAATAAACTTAAAGTATGGATTATAACAATAAAGTCATATATATTAAAACCCTAGAGCACCACAAGACCCTACATCATCAAAGAAAATTTTCTCTAGAATCGATGTGTTATACTGATCAAGGGTAAGAATGAAGACTTTCTGCAATGGTTGGAAGCCTTAATGCGTTATCCTCCCCCTTTTACCCACTCAATCAGAAAGTATTCTGAATTCTAAAAATTGACCATAAAAATTAATAAATTATGATTACCTGCAGGTTTCCTTGACCTTTATGTTAGGGTACCTCACTCAAATATTTGTTTCTCAGGAAATGCAATCTGATGAGAATGGAATTTCTCAGAAAATGGATGCTGATGAGAAGCCTTTGGGGAAAGTCTGAATTAGAGTTTCATCTTCCATAAAATCTGTTGTGATTTCACCATCTATTACATGTATTGACTATATTTTAAACCATTATGTTAGCCATAAGCATTTATTTCCTTGTACATACATCTACGTTTGCATATGATTATTCCACTTTACCAATTCTTCTCTAAGCTTCTTAAAAGCAGAGAACTTTCTCTGCTCTTTACATCCTTGGGACAAAGCAAATACAAAATTTGATGGAAACAATAATGAGTAAACATACAAAGAGGCAAATAAGTATTTCTAACCCAGCACTTGAGGTCCCCTGGATTCTAATTACACAGGAATTTTGTCAGTCACAATGTCTATTTGAAATTTAGGATAATTTTTTCCCTGCTTTTCTTACAAATCTATGTCTTATACCCAACAGAACACATTAAAACTACTGATATTTTTACTTTAAACAATGTGAAGATAGCATAATCTAATCTTTACTTAATATTTTTGTTTCTCAACCCTTGTTGAGCATGTGCTATATGCCATATAGCTTGCTGCAGTGTGAAGGCAAGGAAGAAAAGAGGAAGGATGGAAGGCAGGCTTCCAGCCCTAAAGAAGTTAATAAGAGAGCCCTGTAAGTAACAAAAATCCAACATGACAATTTTGTGTGTATAAAGGCCAACTCTGTGGAGTCAGGAGATTCATGAAAGCTCTCCAAAGCAGGGAATATGTGACTGGGTTTTGAAGGATGAGTAGGAGTTTACTAAGGTAGTGGTGGAAATGAGTACTCCTGGCAGAAGAAACACCATCTGAAGAAGGTAAGGAATGAAGAAAAGAGCAAATATTTCTAATGACTAGAATTAGGATGCCTGGGTGCTTGTGGCTTCCCCTCAGCACTCATGTAATGTGGAACACTTTTCGTGAGTGCCCTGACCCATTATTGTATTATGATCCAGTTATCAGTGTCTGTCCCAACAGACTTGAGATCAGGTACCAGTGAGCTCTGATTTTTATGTTTCCAGCAACTTACATAATGCCTGGCTCATAAAACCTTCCAAAAAAGTTTTGCTTTACTTTTGATATTTAGTTTATTGCACAAACACTACTCTCAAAACCTAAACATCTATACTCTATCATCATTGTGATGATCACATTTAAATACTATTTTTTAACAGCACAATGTGTACATTTCTTAATCCCAATTTCCTTTAGAACAATTTTATCAATTCCCAAGAATGTGCTTTGAAAAGAGATTTCATTCGATTTATGGATTTATTTTGAGAGAATCAACACACCTAATACATTAAAATTTTTAATTACCTGACAAGGGACATCTCTTCATTTATTGATAGCTTTTAAAGTCTACTATATATGTTTTAAGTCTTTATAATTTTCATTAAACAAGCTATGCATATTTCTAGTTAAATATATTCTATGTATTTAAATTTGTATTTGTAAATAAGATTTTTTTAACATATTGTCTCACCAGTTACTACTGATTTATAGGAGAGGTGTCTATATATGTATTTTGTAGCCTATCATCTTACTGAACTTTAGCTTTAATAGTTTTAAATTGATCCATTTACATTTTCTAGGTAGACGATACCTTAAGTAATGATAATTTTATCTCTTCAAAATGTGTATCTTGTTTATTTTTCTCATTTCATTCTACTCATCTCATGAGTAGAAGTTATAGAACGCTGCTAAATAATAGATACTATATCCTGCTTCTGTTTCAGTCCCTAGAATTTCTCCTATTTCTCTCACTGGTTCCAGATAAATTTTCTTTATTGTGTTAAGGAAGTTTTCTTATATAAGTAATTTCCTCTTCTTTCAAGAATATACATTAAACTTCACCAGTTACCTTTCATCAGCTAAAGCTAAGTTTATTTGTAACTGGGAACATTTGTAACATTTGAGAACTATTACATGTAATTATAAGTACTTGCTTCACACTCTAGAGTATCTATATTACCATAATTCAAAATCTTGGCATAATGGTTGTCTGCTGATGGGAAGGTACACGCTATTTTTCCTTTGAGGGAATGTAGGAAAGTGCCAGCTGTTTGATTACTGCCATAGCCAAAACTTAAAATATGACAGTCTAAATTCCCATGCACTCTTATGTCAGGTGATGGGCTCTAGCACTATGTGGATTTATCCCGCTGAACTACTGATGGGGACACAGTAGGAAACAAAGCAAAGTTTCTATCTAAGACAATCACTGGCACATAATAGGTACCAAGTAAGTCTTTATTGAATAATACATAAAAATATCTAGGGTACAGTAGCTTTTTTGGAGGTAGTTTTGGACCCCTTTTTAAAATCATGTCCATAAGTTTTAGTCAATTTAAGTTTTACTTTTCAATTTAAATTTAGGCATTTGTTTATGTAGAAAATAATCTATTTTATCCAGACTTTTAAGTTTTTAGCACTATTAATTTCATAGCTTAAAAAATTACCTCCATGAAAAAGAGAAAGATCTATAATAGTGTCTTGCTATTATCGTCAAAGAGTTATTTGATATTTCTCCCCCTTCCCACCCCTTTTTTTTTTTTTTTTTTTTTTTCATTTCTAAGGGTAGGGTCCTTAATTTATTTATTTATTTGTTTATTTATTTTTTTACTAGCCCGCCCCGGTCCGCGGGCCGCCTAGTCGCGCTCGGGTCCCGCCCTGCGGGCTGCGCAGCCTGATGACGTCAGGGCAGCCGGCTTCCCTCCTTAATTTAAACTTATTAATTTTTAACTTTATTTGACTGTGACCAGAGAATGTATACTTTTTTGCCTAATTGAGATTATTTTTGTGATCAATATGTACCAATATTCTAAGAGTAGGGGAAAGAGGGTGTATTTTCTATGCAGCGGTCCCCAACCTTTTGGGCACCAGGGACCAATTTCGTGGAAGACAATTTTCCCAAGGACCAGGGTCGAGGGGGATGGTTTGGTAATGATTCAAGGGCGTTACATTTACTGTACACTTTATTTCTATTGTTACTACATCTGCTTCACCCCAGGTCATCAAGCATTAGATCCTAGAGGCTGGGGACCCCTGCACTATGGGATATAAAGTATAATCAATAATTATTAGGTCTTTTATTTACAGTTAACACCATGATGCTTAACCACCACCATTCTCTTTTATCCGCCTGCTTCATTTAACAAAACTGTAAGTAACATTTATAGAAAGGACAGTAAGTGAAAGAATGAATATAGTGGAACAAATTGACTGAGGGATATATAAACAGAAAAGGTCAAGGAGTGAAAAGCTAGTTATAAGATATGTCTTTAACAGTAGGAACATTTTAAAAGCTCAGTTTAATAAAGTCTAACTTTCTGATACAGAATGAAAGCACAAATATTTAAAATCCTGTAATCTTGGCATTATGTATGTATGTATGTATGCATACATTATGTATGTATGTATATATATACATAATATATATATTATGTATGGACGGATGGATGGATGGATGGATGTGAGAGTTGGACTGTGAAGAAAGCTGAGTGCCGAAGAATTGACGCTTTTAAACTGTGATGTTGGAGAAGACTCTTGAGAGTCGCTTGGACTGCAAGGAGATCCAACCAGTCCATTCTGAAGGAGATCAGCCCTGGGATTTCTTTGGAAGGAATGATGCTAAAGCGGAAACTCCAGTACTTTGGCCACCTCATGCAAAGAGTTGACTCATTGGAAAAGACTCTGATGCTGGGAGGGATTGGGGGCAGGAGGAGAAGGGGACAACAGAGGATGAGATGGCTGGATGGCATCACTGACTCGATGGACGTGAGTCTGAGCGAACTCCGGGAGTTGGTGATGGACAGGGAGGCCTGGGGTGCTGCAATTCATGGGGTCGCAAAGAGTCGGACACGACTGAGTGACTGAACTGAACTGAATCTTGGCACAATAAACATGATAAAGAGTAGTTTTAAGTTTATAAAAATAAAGTGAAAAAAGTGAAAGTGTCAGTCACTCAGTGGTTCCTGACTCTTGGTGACCCTGTGGACTTCTCCAGGCTTCTCTGTCCATGGAATTCTCCAGGCAAGAATACCCACAAGAGTGGGTAGCCATTCCCTTCTACAGGGCATCTTCCTGACTCAGGGATCAAACCCAAGTCTCCTGCCTTGCAAGCAGATTCTTTAGATTCTTTACCTTCTGAGCCACCAGGGAGGCCAGGAAAATAAAACTATCAAATAATTGATAAGTTTTTTAAAGTCTAATTAAATTATACATGCCTATCATGGAGAAATAAAAGAAAGCAAGATAATTTAAATTCTGGCTCCATCACATAATAGTAATATGTTACCTTGAGAGAGTTATTAAACCTCTTTAGACCACTTATCTCTAAAAGGAAGTGTGCAGGTTGCTACAATAATGTTTGTAAAGTAACTAACATTTAAAAAGTTCTTAAATGTCTCCAATGAGTTGGAGCTCATATTTTCAGGGAGTTTTATTAAGATTTACATGAATTTGACAGTGTTCCATCTTCAAATATCTTAAAAAGAAAGAAAACCTAGTATATGATACTTCCTTTGAGGAAAGACACATCTGAACAAAGGTATTGTTTTGACTTCTAAAAATGAACTTGAAGGTAAACAACAAGGACCTACTGTATAGCACAGGGATCTCTACTCAATATCTTTTAATAACCCAAACGGAACAGAATCTGAAAAAAAATATATATATATGTATCATATGTATATACATACATTCATATGTTTTATGTATATATATATAACTGAATCATTTTGTTGTACACTAGAAACTAAGACAATATTGTAAATCAACTATACTTATATTTGTAAAAAATAAACTTTAAATTTGCAAAAAGGCAGTATTTACTATGCTATGATATTCAGATTAGCAGGACCATATTGCCAGACTTTATTTAGTGTTATTTTTAACTAAAACTGTATCTTTAACTAAACTGTGTTTAGTAGAATACTCATTTATCTGTCAAAAATACAGAGAAATCAATAAAAATAAAACCATCAGTTGTTGCTAGAAAGCATATACCATGGAAAACAAAGCAAATGCTGATGCATTAATAAATCAAAACAGAGGTATAAACATATGTGAAAATATAATTTTAATTACCACTGAGTTCTTACCTTTGGTTGCTTAAGCACTGTATCTGTGTCTTCCAGAAACAGAAGTCAGTGGTGTATCCAAAGCAAACAGGGATATAGTGTAAATCCGGACATTGTCAAAATCCAGGTCCTAATTTTTAAAAGAAATAAATATGCTGATCTTTTTCCTTTCTTTAAACATGTACAAACAGCTAGTTTTCTTAATCATTCCCAAGGAAAGAAACAGTTCTGTGGCATTGACAAAGGAGGATTTTCATGAGCCAGTATTGGATTTGCGGATTTATATACAGATGAAAATAACAGCAAAGCACCATTATCCTTTGCTAGAGCCCAAGCTTATTAATATGTGACAGATTTAGGAACAAAAGGGGTTTTCTTATACTATACCTCTTAACAAATTTGCAATTAAGCTTAACCAAAGGTAATATCGGCTAATGAATTTTATTAAAGTTCTGTTTTCAATTTATCCAGCATTACAATCTGGATAGAATTATAGGCTTTTACAAATTATGACTAAAATTTTAAATATAGTGCCATCATAATAAAACTATTAAAATAAAAATAAGGTGTACTTATTTATTCATTGACCCATTTAATGTGTGTTTTGTGGAAGAGCTGCATGTCTCATATCTAGTCAGAAATAAAATTGGATGAGTCTGAGCATCCCTGAATGAGGCATACTTTAGGTGTGGCAATAAGATATGCCAGTTAGTGTCCAAATATTATTCTAATGACCAAACAGTAAATTTTCCTCAGAGTTTTTAATCCAATATTTGATAGTTTACATACTCACTAAGGGCTTCCCTGGTGGCTCAGCTAGTAAAGAATCTGTCTGCAAATGCAGGAGACCGTGGTTCAATTGCTGGTTTAGGAAGAACTCCTGGAGAAGGGAATGGCTATCCACTCCAGTATTCTGGCCTGGAGAATTCCATGGACTCTATAGTCCATGGGATCACAAAGAGTTGGACATGACCGAGCAGCTTTCACTTCACTTCACATACTCACAAAATTTTTTTCTGATTTATTACTGTAGACTTCCTTAATAGCTTAGTTAGAGATCTCTTCTTGGAAGTAAGGATTTTTCAGAAAATTATACTTGTCTAATAATAAAGAACCTTTTGTTCTTAAATTCAATGTTCACTTTACTTCCGTCTCTCTTACAGGAACTATGGCTCCCTTTAGGTTGGGGTGGTGTCTGTGACACCACACTAAGTTTACACACAGAGGTTTTGGAGTCACAGGCCTGGTTTGAACCTCAGCTCCAAGTTCACCAGCTCTGAGACTAGAGCATGGTAGTGAACCCTCTGGGCCTCAGTTTCAGTTTCCATGGAATGGACATGATAATACCTTGAAGATCTGAGGATTAAAACGAGATATAGTAATATGAAGAGTTTATTACACTTTCTAAAACATGGTAAACACTTGATAAGTGACTATTAAACATTTTTAAAGATAAATAGCAGAGTTAAACTTTATTTTACAATAATTGGTCTACTATCAGAAATGTGTATGCTTTCTTTTAAAAGTTGAAAATATATTTTCTTGAAAATTCCCTGACTGTCCAGTGGTTAGGACTCCACACTTCCAGTGCCAGGAGCCCAGATTCTATCCCTGGTCAGGGCACTAAGATCCTATACGTCACATGGCATGGCCAAAAAGAAGTTAAAAAAAAAAAAACATTTGCTGCTCAGTAAATATCTTATTTAGAGTAATCTTTTTCTAATCTTACCTCATACACCAAGTGAAAGTCATGCCCAGCGCTTTGTGACTGACCCCACGGACTGTACAGTTTATGTAATTCTCCATGCCAGAATACTGGAGTGGATAGTCTTTCCCTTCTCCAGAGGATCTTCCCAACCCAAGGATCGAACCCAGGTCTTCCACACTGCAGGCAGATTCTTTACCAGCTGAGCCACAAGAGAAGCCCAAAAACACTGGAATGGGTAACCTATCCCTACTCCAGTGGATCTTCCCAACCCAAGAATCAAACTGGGGTCTCCTGTATTGCAGGAAAATTCTTTACCAATGAGCTATGAGGGAAGCCCAAAGATATAACTAAAACAAATATACCTAAAAATAAAACAAGATGACAAGATTAGGAACTCCTTCCCTCATAGTGCCATTCATTTTCCCCTGGATTGCTTGTTAGTTGAAATACTCTTAGAATGATTCAATGAATTAAATAAGAAAGTTGAAGCAATAACTCTGATACCTTTCTTCCTCCTGCCAACTCAACCCCTGGTTGACACAAAACTTCACAGAACTTGCCATTATAAAATAGCTATTCCCCAATGAATCACACACACACACACCCCATAAGAAGCTCTCGTTTATTTTATCTTCCCTTACTAGCTTACACTGCCTTTGTGCACCTTTCCTACTCCAAAACTATAATTAAAGATGAAGTGAATATTTTTGATTCTTGGGATGACACTTACTAGTTGTGCAGTCTTGAGAAAATGACTTAATCTTTCTGAGCCTCAATTTCCTTATCTGTAAAATGGAAATATAATACCTCCCTCAGTACATTTTTGTGAGAAAAATGGAGCAAGATTACAGCATATGATACACTCATGGTGTATATAAGAGGACACTTAATAATGCACTCTCTCTCCTTTCGCTTTCCTCTAAACTGGAGCTTTGCAGCACATTGCTTAGGCCTTACCTGTATTCAACATGTTGCAGTTGGACTTTTGATAGCAGGTACATGTGGCTATTAAATAACTAATAGGTAAAGATACAGAGCTATTTTTTATACCTTGTTTCTAAACAATTTATTACATAATTCTAGCAGAGTGTGACCAAATAAAATAATTCTCTTTAGTTTTTTAAAATGAAAATCGGTATTTTCTGTGTGTACAGTACTTAACAATGTGAAATAATAGTCCTTCACAAAGGCGTAGAATTCATTCAACATGTAATTCCCGAGCACCACACTATGCTGGGTGCTATTCTAAGGTCTGGGAGCACACCCACAAGCCCTTTCCTTAGAGATTATCCACGAGAAGGAGACAGGCAAAGCAAGAGGTGCTTACGAAAGAGTGTGAAAGAGAGCTAAGGAAGCACACCAAAGAAGCCCTAAGATTGGGAGAGGAAAAGAGTTGGTCAAGAAAACTTGTGGGGGAAAATTATCTCTGCTGAAATTGAAGGTAAGTAGGAATGTTGTTTTTGTATATACAACACACATACCAGGATACTTTTCTGATTTACCCAAATTTAAAAGGGTAAAAGCATGTTTCATCTTATTTCATTTTGTTTTCGCCTCCAAAGTACAATTAACTTGACCCAGTCTACCAATGGGTTTCTTTTCCTGGGACCTGCAGTAACCTTGACTGATGGAAAGAACATAGCCAGACTGGATTATCTGTTTAGTAGGCTACTTTTAGTCTGGTTCCCAGCCTTGCTTTGTCAGCTCCCTCTAAATCTTTATAATCCTATTTAAACTGCCTCTAACTGTAGATGCTCATTTGTGTGACATTGATTCTTTTGCATTTTCATTTCAAAAAAATTGTGTGATGTAAAGGATTCTGGCACTTGGCCCTAAATTATTAAATATTTGATAGTGTGTCTTCCAGCACACCAAGACCTGCAGTGAGAATGGTCTGAGATGTCTTCTCAGCACTTATAACCATAATAATTAAATCTGGTGTAAAGTAAAAGTCACTAAGTAGTGTCTGACTCTTTGTGACCCCATGGACTATACACTCCATGGAATTCTCCTGGCAAGAATACTGGAGTGGGTAGCTTTTCCCTTCTCTAGGGGATCTTCCCAACCCAGGAATCAAACCCAGGTTTCCTGCATTGCAGGCAGATTCTTCACCAGCTGAGCTACATTGTTTAATGTCTGTCTCTCCTATAAAAACTGTAAACTCCACAAGGGACTGTGTCTGTGTTATTCACGACTGTATCTTTAGTGTTTAGCTCAATACCATGCATAATCATTCATTTAACAGATATTCAGTGCCAGGCTCCTTTCTAAGCACTAAGAAGTTTAATAGTAAACAAAACTAAGTTCCCACCCTCATAGAGGGTACATTCTAATGGGATAGGATGGCACAAGACAATAAACTAAGCAGTAAACACAGAAGTCAGACAGTGATTAATAATATGATAAAATAAGGCAGTGGGGAGAAGATGATTTGGAGATAAGGCAGGACAGTTTCAGATGGGATATTCAAGGAAGACCTCACCTAGCTGAGACCTCAATATAGGCACAGAGCTAGTCAAGCCTAGTTCCGGGGGGACAGATCCTGCCTGGCAAGAAAACATGTGCAAAGCTCAAAAACAGGACTGCCTTAGAGTATTTAAAGAACATCAAAGAGGTCAGATGGCTAAGTTAGAGGAAGCAAAGACAGGAGGGGAAGGAGTTAAGGTCTTAGAGGACAGATCATGTGAAGAACAGTTAGGAGGCTATGACAGCAATTCAGTGAGAGATGGCAGTGGTTCAGACCAGGATGGCAGATGTGGAGATGATGAAAAGGGGATGTATTTTTAAGACAGAGACAATAAGATTTGCTGACTGACTACATGGAGGCAGGGGTGGGGGGCGGTGTGAGTGAAAGAATGAAATCAAGGTGGACTTTAGATTTTTTGATCTATGAAACCAAATAATAGGTTGTAATTTAATGAGATAGGAAGGCATCATGAAGAACAGGATGGGGATAGAGGGAGATTGGGGGTTCTGTTTGGAAAATAAGGAGTTAGTGCATATCAGTGCATCAGTAATATTCATTGAAATAGATGAATGAAAAACTTACGTATTTTCCTGTACCAAATTTACTTTATTATTCAGGATTCCAGAAAGAGAAAGTAGAGGCTGTACAGTTTTGAGAGTAGCAATACTGATAAACAGTAGAACTGCCTTCCACTGCCCTTTGAACACAAAAGTTCTTAAATCCCATTAGCATAGTTTGGGGGTCCAGGACCCCATGATACTATAACATGATGTGGTATATACATGAAAATATGTTCTTTTCTGAAATGATCCATGATTTTCATCAATTTACCACTCCCAAATAGCTAGTATGTATCCACATTAATATAACATACATTTATTAAATATCTTTTCACTCTTCTTCATTCAGTAAACTCAGAGTTCAAAATACATAAAATGTGCAAGATTGACAAAATGCTAGTGTCCTTATTCAGTTAAGAAAAAAATGGGGAGTGTTACATGCCAGGCACTGGGATAGGGAGTGTGCATATCACTCCCTATGAGAAGCAATCTGGCTTAATAGTCAGGAATATCAGCTTTGGATGTCAGATACACTTTGGTTCAAAATCCAGTTCTTCTACTTGCTAACTGTGTTACCGAGGCAAGTTATAAAACTTCTCTATTTCATATATCATATAATAGGGAATCTGAAAAAGTGACACAAATGA
The DNA here is from genome assembly GCF_027580195.1 of Bos mutus. Lineage (NCBI taxonomy): Eukaryota > Metazoa > Chordata > Mammalia > Artiodactyla > Bovidae > Bos > Bos mutus. Next base: position 66,675,689 of record NC_091622.1, read on the forward strand.
ATTTATATACATACTACTATATATATAATAGCTAAGCAGTAAAGACCTACTGTATAGCAGGAGAACTACAATACAATAACCTATAATGGAAAATAATCTGAAAAAGAATATATGTATAACTGAATCATTCTGCTATACACTTCAGTCAGTTCAGTTCAGTCACTCAGTCGTGTCTGACTCTGCAACCCCATTTAATGTAGCATGCCACGCTTCCCTGTCCATCACCAACTCTCGGAGCCTACTCAAACTCATGTCCATTAAGTCCGTGATGCCATTCAACCATCTCATCCTCTGTCATCCCCTTCTCCTCCTGCCATCAATCTTTCCCAGAATAAGAGTCTTTTCAAATGAATCAATTCTTTGCATCAGGTGGCCAAAATATTGGAATTTCAGCTTCAGCATCAGTCCTTCCAATGCATATTCAAGACTGATTTCCTTTAGGATGGACTGACTGGATCTCCTTGCATTCCAAGGGACTCTCAAGAGTCTTCTCCAACACCGCAGTTCAAAAGCATCAATTCTTCAGCGTTCAGCTTTCTTTACAGTCCAACTCTCACATCCATACATGACTACTGGAAAAACCATAGCTTTGACGAGACGGACCTTTGTTGGCAAAGTAATGTCTCTGCTTTTGAATATGCTGTCTAGGTTGGTCATAACTTTCCTTCCAAGGAGCAAGCGTCTTTTAATTTCATGGCTGCAGTCACCATCTGCAGTGATTTTGGAGCCCAGAAAAAAAAAGTCTGACACTGTTTCCACTGTTTCCCCATCAATTTACCATGAAGTGATGGGACGAGATGCCATGATCTTAGTTTTTTGAATGTTGAGTTTTAAGCCAGCTTTTTCACTCTCCTCTTTCAAGAGGCTCTAGTTCTTCATTTTCTGCCCTAAGTGTGGTGTCATCTGACACACACAGTAAATTAACTATACTTCAATTTTTTTAAATATTTTTAAGTCTTCTCTATTTCTTAGTTAAAAGATATATCTAACATAGTAAGTAACCTTTCTTCCACAATGAGGTGTTCAATATATGGCTATGTGTGCAGGCTCAGTCACTCAGTCCTGTCCAACTCTTTGTGATCCCACGGACTGTAGCCTGCCAGGCTCCTCTGTCCATGGGATTTTCCAGACAAGAACACTGGAATGGGTTGTCATTTCCTACTCCAGAGAATCTTCCCAACCTAGGGATCAAATCTGAATCTCCTGAGTCTCCTACACTGGCAGGTGGATGCTTTACCACTGAGTCACCTGGGAAGCCCTCAATACGTGGTGAGATTCCTGCTAATGAGCAAACTGACTCCTTAATTATAATTTAGGTTTTCAGGTAGATCTGTTTATAGGGAGAGCACACACTAATTACAGATCATAAGCATCCAACCTGTAAAACCAGACCTACTGAATGAATATAATAGGATTTTAGAGCCTACAGAATCACAGCCCTACCCATAAGAAGTGTACGTACCTAAGTTACCATTGTGCTATTGTAACTGAAATTACACAACTCTTCATAAACCATCATGCAATTTAAAGGAAAACATTTATTATTACTGAATTTAACTGATCTTAAAAAACTGATCAAATTTTGATTAATTTTCATATATCTAAAAGAAGCTGAGTAGTAAAATTTTAGCATCTGATGTTAACAGTTGCTTAGAATACCAAACAGACTTTGGAGTCAAACTAATGTAGAGTTGCACACTGGCTCTGCCAATTAGCAAGTGTTTGTTTTTATCAGTATAGTTGATAGTTGAAGGGATCCTTTTTATCAATTAGTGGTATGGCAACCCACTCCAGTGTTCTTGCCTGGAGAATCCCATGGACAGAGGAGCCTGGTGGGCTGCCGTCTATGGGGTCGCACAGAGTCGGACACGACTGAAGCAACTTAGCAGCAGCAGCAGCTGCAGAGATATTCTACACAAAACTCTTCCCACAGGTATAGCATACATTAGAACCTCAATTATGACAACTATTAAGATATTATTTACTAAAAGGTCCTGGAGTTCACTATTAATTAATAATTACTGTTAGAGTATCAAATTTATGGTTATGTGTGGGGTGTGTGTGTGCATGGAGGACCATTTCCTACTCGAGGGGATCTTCCCCACCCAGGGATAAAAGCTGTGTCTCTTGCATCTCCTGCATTGGTAGGCAGATTCTTTACCACTAGCACCACCTGGGAAGCCCACAAAATTTCTAGTTAAACAACATAATCAAATATAGAAGGGCTCCAAAGGATTCAGAGTAGGGAAGGAACCTATCACGGAGGAGAGAGGGTTGTGTATTACTGACAGCAGTGCCAAGAGAAATAACACTTGAGTCATCACAGATTATCAATTTCTATGTGGAGAAACTTTGTACTGTTTGCTTGTCAATACAAGTCATAAAATGATGCTTAGATTCAGAAATAAATCATGAATTTTAAATATCATGTTCAGGGACTTTCCTGGTAGTCCAGGGAACCAGGTTCAGTCCTTGGTCAGGGAACTAAGATCCCACATGCCTGGGAACAGTTAAGCCCGTGCACCACAACTGCTGAACCCAAATGCCTTAGCTACAGAAGCCTGTGTGCCTGGAGCCCATGCTCTGCAATAAGAGAAGCCACCACAATGAGTAGCCCCCACCCTCCACAACTAGAAAAAGACCCCCGCAGCAATGAAGATCCAGTGCAGCCAAAGATAAATAAGTAAATAATAAAAAATTTTATTTAAAAAAGCAGAAAAATGTGATCTATAATCAGGAGGAAAACCACTCAATAGTTGCAGATCTAGATTTATATATCATCTCAAAGATACATTTTTCATTAAAAAAAAAAATCCAATTAGCAAATGGGTTAAGAGCACAGACTCTGAGGCCTTAGTTAGCATCCCAGCTCCACCACTTACTAGCTATATGTTCACAGGCAAGTTTTTGAATCTCTATGTGCCTCCCTTTTGTTATCTGTAAAGTGAGGATTAAGAATAGTTTCTATCTATTATGATAATTTAAAAAGCAAATATTCATAAAGGTCTCAGAATATTTGTCCATATAAATGCTACATATGTGTCAGTTAACTAAGTAATAAATAAATAGTACTTTAGATCCCTGTTGACTCTCATCACCAATCTTTGATAAGGTAAAATTTTCAACTCTAAGGTATAAACAAAACATTTAAATAGAAATCTAAGCTTTACAGTAATCCAAGTTTGGCATAAATCTCCCTTCCTTCCAACTTTCACCTCCCCATGCTATTCCTTCTCCACCAAGCCAATCACATGTGAAAGTGTGTACTTTGTATTGTTTTGTTTCCTGATCTTAGCATCTTAACTCCTCATCCTCCTCCTGTTTCAGCCTAAGAATAAGAAAAGCAAGATCGAGCCTCTGCTATGCAACTCCTAGGTAACAAATAGCGCTGCTCATGATTACCTACAGCAAAGGTAAGATAGGCAGACAAGAGTATTTCCTTCCCTGCCGAAGCCCCATAGCACAGAGGCACCCCATTCCTGTGGTGAGAGTTTTACCAGGAATTATACCCATATCTGCATAATGGTGCATAATGCTGCATAATGACCTGCTACCAAGCCTTCCAATGTATAGCTGGTTAAATTACTTAATCTCATTCTTTTCCTCTGATCTCTCCTCTGTAAACTAGGGGTTAACAGACTATGTTGTGGGATATAACGAGATAATACACATAAAGTGCCTACATATGCATGGTGAAGTAAGACTATCATAAACGTTCGGTTCAGTTCAATTCAATCGCTCAGTCGTGTCCAACTCTTTGCGACCCCAGGAATCGCAGCAGGCCAGGCCTCCCTGTCCATCACCAGTCCCGGAGTTCACTCAGACTCACGTCCATCGAGTCAGTGATGCCATCCAGCCATCTCATCCTCTGTCGTCCCCTTCTCCTCCTGCCCCCAATCCCTCCCAGCATCAGAGTCTTTTCCAATGAGTCAACTCTTCGCATGAAGTGGCCAAAGTATTGGAGTTTCAGCTTTAGCCTCAGTCTTTCCAATGAACACCCAGGACTGATCTCCTTTAGGATGGACTGGTTGGATCTCCTTGCCGTCCAAGGGACTCTCAAGAGTCTTCTCCAACACCACAGTTCAAAAGCATCAATTCTTCGGCGCTCAGCTTTCTTTAGAGTCCAGCTCTCACATCCATACATGACCACTGGAAAAACCATAGCCTTGACTAGAAGGACCTTTTTTGGCAAAGTAATGTCTCTGCTTTTTAATATGCTATCTAGGTTGGTCATAACGTTCCTTCCAAGGAGTAAGCGTCTTTTAATTTCATGGCTGCAATCACCATATGCAGTGATTTTGGAGCCCCAAAAAATAAAATCATAAACGTTAGTTATTACTATTTTGTAGGAATTAGTCGTTTCAGTTTGAGCATTGCCTTTCTTTTAGGGTTTAGGGCAATAACTATATGACTTAGGAAAGGGAGAGACGGAAGGTGGCAGTTTGAGCCTAGGGATTTAGGGAAAAGCTGATAATAATACAAAACAACAAACTCTCTTCTCAAGCCGCCAGAATAAACTTTACTTGGTAATCAGAGCAGAATCCAGGGGCCACAACTTCCCTGCAAAGCCGCGAACACCCAAAGCAGGGCCCTCAGAATCCCCCGGCAGAAGGCATTTCGACCAGGGAAGAGCCTGAAGTGGGCCTCAGCACAGACTTTTACATCACAAAATTTCCAGGGAGTTGACCTGGCTGGCGACTTCCACGCTCCGAGAGACGCTTTACCCCGCGAAGTGTGCCTGTGCTTCTGTTCTGCTTGGGTCCAGCAGCGGTCCCCAGGGGGCGTCCTCGCACCAACCCTCGATACCTGCGCGGGCGGACTGCAGCCTCCGCCCGCTCTGTGGGAATCAGCACCCAACCCCGCGGCTCGGGGGCGTGGCTCTAGCGGAGGCCCCACCCCGCCGCCCCCATTGGCTGAGGCTGCCTGGGGCCGGGGTCTGCGCGCCACAGTCCGAGACCCTTCAGCTCCGCCCCAACGCGGTTACATGGGGAGCAGGAGAAGACCGGTTGCTTGAGGAGCGAGCTTCTGCGCCTGGGAAGCCCCGTCGCGGGTCATGGGGGGACAGGTGAGGCTGCCGCCCGGAGAGCCCTGCCGAGAAGGTGAGTGTCTGCTCCGGGCAGGAGGACTTGGCGTCCGGATGGCGATGAGACCCGGCGGGCGGTCGCGGGTACTTGTGGAGTCCAGAAAGGGAAACGCCGACTCTTAACGTACTCATTCATGCATTTATTCATTCTCTCAGCTGTCTACAGATATTTATTGGTGCCAACAATATGCCAGACTCTATGGGAATGCCTGAGTCGAACAAGATATACGTGGCTTCCCACTCCCACTCTAGAAGACAGGTCCATGTAAATTATGAAGAGCTGAGTGTCTTGACGGGGTGTTCAGGGTGTTGTGGGAAGACTCCCAAGTTTCATCCGAGAAAGACGCTTCCACTGACTCGGACTCACTTCCAGAGTCCGTGGTCGACGTCATCCCGTGGGCAGAGGGCGCGGCCGTGGACCCGGGGTGGGGGGGTCCAGTCTTGCGCCCCGCACTGGCTTGGCGAAGCTCAAGAACGGTAGAGGGTCAGGCGCCCTGAACACCCTCGGGGGAGGACGCTGAACAAGGCTGGGCTGCCCACCTCCCTCCTCTTTCTTTGAGAGGTGAAAACGCCTCCAACCTCTGTAGCCTCGCGTCTGAGTCGCTGCAGTCACTTGGCTGCTTAAGGCGAGACCGGAACTGGGCGCGATCATTTGTAGGTTTCTCACTGCTCTGTGGCCTAGGTTTTTGCCTCCACCCTCTTCGGCTAAAGTCTTAGGGCGCCGCCCCTTGCTCTTTGCTCATGGGCTTTCTACAACTTCAGTACCGAAGGCTCATGTAACTCGGGATGAAACTAAGGACCTGGGGACCAGGCAGGCGGGGAGGGGGCGCGGGCGGACAGTTTGTATCAGGTGAAATCACAGTTTTCAGTTTGTACAGAGTCCAGAGGAAAGCTGATTTCTGGTTTACCCAGTAAGGATGTAAAGAGGGAGGGGGCAATGAGAGGCGTGGCAAGAACTCTACCTTCCCAAAACTGCAGGCAAATCCCCCGAGTTTCTCTTCCCTTGGCTCTCCCAGCTTATTCCTTGATGTGGAGAGGTATTGTTTGTTTTGTTTTTAAGGTAGAACGCAGTGAACTAGTCAGAACGGTGCCAGGAAGAGAAAGAACGAACACAGAGTAAAATGCCTGAACAATTCACAAACTATTAGAAAGTTGTAGTTTTGAAAGTGGTTATGAGGCAGTAGGATCTAGAATTATTTCCTAGATAGTCAATCTTTGTCTAAAGAATTCCTAAACCAGTAAGTCAAACTGTTACTAACATGTCCACTGTTACTAACACATCCACCCAAGGAGGATGTGTGAATTAACCTGCTTGTTTGAACTTAGGGATGATTTTCCTGCTTTGCTTGTATATTTAGTTCCAACAAGAAATGTTCAAGCTTCATGTTTAATCATTGTTTTTTAGTCATTAAGTTCTGTAAGACTCTTTGTGACTCCACGGACTGTAGCCACCAGGCTCCTCTGTCCGTGAAATTCTCCAAGCAAGAATACTGGAGTGGATTGCCATTTCCTTCTCTAGAGGATCTTCCCAATCTAGGGATGGAACTCAAGTCTCCTGCTTTGGCAAGTGGATTCTTTACCAATGAACCACCAAGGAAGCCCTCCATGTTTAATACCAAGGGTTAACTGTAGTAATTAATTGTGTGGGACTCTGGTGGCATCACGAACTCAATGGACATAAGTTTGAGCAACCTCGGGGAGATGGTGAAGGACAAGGAACCTTGGCGTGATGCAGTCCATGGGGTTGCAAAGAGTTGGACACACGACTGAGCACGCGACTGAGACTGAACAACAACTGGGGGAAAAGACTTGAGAGAAACCAGAATTATCAGTGAAACTTCCCTGGTGACTCAGTGGTGAAGAATCTGCCTGCAATGTAGGAAATGCAGATGACTCCAATTCGATCCCTGGATCAGGAAGATCGCCTGGAGGAGGGAATGGCAACCCACTCCAGTCTTTTTGCCTGGAGAATCCCACGGACAGAGGATCCTGGTGGGCTGCAGTCCATGGAGTTGCAAAGAATCCGACATGACTGAAGCAGCTGAGAACACAGGCAGTCTTCTCAGCTATGACACCCTCCTTAAGTCTTTCTTCGTCTGTAAATTGAGAATAATTCCTACAGTTTAGTTTGAGGAGTAGATGCAGGTGGGATTTTATATGAAGCAAACACTTCAGAGTCTGACCTGACATGGAGTAAAGGATCCATTTTTCATTTGTTCACTTATTCAAATGACATTGACCTAGGTTCTATTAATAGAACAGAGAGATTTGCAAGACAGTCTGGGCCTAGAGGCCCAAATAATTGAATAAGTCTTCATAATTAGGAATGAAACCAAGTACAAAATTATTTGAGACTTTTTATTTTTGTGGGTACCCATCCGCATTCTCTGGCCTCTTGGATGCAATGGTATATGTTAATGATTCTGAGATTTTACTTTTTTTTTTTTTTAACTTTACAATATTGTATTGGTTTTGCCATATATCAAAATGAATCTGCCACAGGTAGACATGTGTTCCCCATCCTGAACCCTCCTCCCTTCTCCGTCTCCGTACCATCCCTCTGGGTCGTCCCGGTGCACCAGGCCCAAGCATCCAGTATCCTGCATCAAGCCTGGTCTGGCGACTCGTTTCATATATATTATACATGTTTCAATGCCATTCTCCCAAATCATCCCACCCTCTCCCTCTCCCACAGAGTCCAAAAGACTATTCTATACATCACTGTCTCTTTTGCTGTCTCGTATACAGGGTTATGAAATGTTCCTTTGGTATCTCTGATTTTCTTGAAGAGATCTCTAGTCTTTCGCATTCTGTTGTTTTCCTCTATTTCTTTGCATTGATCGCTGAAGAACTCTTTCTTATCTCTTCTTGCTATTCTTTGGAACTCTGCATTCAGATGCTTATATCTTTCCTTTTCTCCTTTGCTTTTCGCTTCTCTTGTTTTCACAGCTATTTGTAAGGCCTCCCCAGACAGCCATCTTGCTTTTTTGCATCTCTTTTCAATGGGGATGGTCTTGATCCCTGTCTCCTGTACAATGTCAGGAACCTCAGTCCATAGTTCATCAGGCACTCTATCAGATCTAGGCCCTAAATCTATTTCTCACTTCCACTGTATAATCATAAGGGATTTGATTTAGGTCATACCTGAATGGTCTAGTGGTTTTCCCTACTTTCTTCAATTTAAGTCTGAATTTGGCAATGAGGAGTTCATGATATGAGCCACAGTCAGCTCCTGGTCTTGTTTTTGCTGACTGTATGGAGCTTCTCCATCTTCGGCTGCAAAGAATATAATCAATCTGATTTCGGTGTTGACCATCTGGTGATGTCCATGTATAGAGTCTTCTCTTGTGTTGTTGGAGGAGGGTGTTTGTTATGACCAGTGCATTTTCTTGGCAAAACTCTATTAGTCTTTGCCCTGCTTCATTCCGTATTCCAAGGCCAAATTTGCCTGTTACTCCAGGTGTTTCTTGACTTCCTACTTTTGCATTCCAGTCCCCTATAATGAAAAGGACATCTTTTTTGGGTGTTATTTCTAAAAGGTCTTATAGGTCTTCATAGAACCATTCAATTTCAGCTTCTTCAGCGTTACTGGTTGAGGCATAGACTTGGATTACTGTGATACTGAATGGTTTGCTTTGGAAATGAACAGAGATCATTCTGTCGTTTTTGAGATTACATCCAAGTACTGCATTTCATACTCTTTTGTTGACCATGATGGCTACTCCATTTCTTCTAAGGGATTCCTGCCCGCAGTAGTAGATATAATGGTCATCTGAATTAAATTCACCCATTCCAGTCCATTTCAGTTCGCTGATTCCTAAAATGTCGACGTTCACTCTTGCCATCTCTTGTTTGACCACTTCCAATTTGCCTTGATTCAGGGATCTGACATTCCAGGTTCCTATGCAATATTGCTGTTTACAGCATCGGACCTTGCTTCTATCACCAGTCACATCCACAGCTGGGTATTCTTTTTGCTTTGGCTCCATCCCTTCATTCTTTCTGGAGTTATTTCTCCACTGATCTCCAGTAGCATATTGGGCACCTACTGACCTGGGGAGTTTCTCTTTCAGTATCCTATCATTTTGACTTTTCATACTGTTCATGGGGTTCTTAAGGCAAGAATACTGAAGTGGTTTGCCATTCCCTTCTCCAGTGGACCACATTCTGTCAGATCTCTCCACCATGACCTGCCCATCTTGGGTTGCCCCATGGGCATGGCTTAGTTTCATTGAGTTAGACAAGGCTGTGGTCCTAGTGTGATTAGATTGACTAGTTTTCTGTGAGTATGGTTTCAGTGTGTCTGCCCTCTGATGCCCTCTTGCAACACCTACTGTCTTACTTGCAAGAATACACAGAAGAACTGTACAAAAAAGATCTTCATGACCCAGATAATCACGATGGTGTGATCACTGACCTAGAGCCAGACATCCTCAAATGTGAAGTCAAGTGGGCCTTAGAAAGCATCACTACGAACAAAGCTAGTGGAGGTGATAGAATTCCAGTTGAGCTATTCCAAATCCTGAAAGATGATGCTGTGAAAATGGGGCACTCAATATGCCAGCGAATTTGGAAAACTCAGCAGTGGTCACAGGACTGGAAAAGATCAGTTTTCATTCCAATCCCAAAGAAAGGCAATGCCAAAGAATGCTCAAACTACCGCACAATTGCACTCATCTCACACGTTAGTAAAGTAATGCTCAAAATTCTCCAAGCCAGGCTTCAGCAATATGTGAACCATGAACTTCCTGATGTTCAAGCTGGTTTTAGAAAAGGCAGAGGAACCAGAGATCAAATTGCCAACATCCGCTGGATCATGGAAAAAGCAAGAGAGTTCCAGAAAAACATCTATTTCTGCTTTATTGACTATGCCAAAGCCTTTGACTGTGTGGATCACAATAAACTGTGGAAAATTCTGAAAGAGATGGGAATACCAGACCACCTAATCTGCCTCTTGAGAAATCTGTATGCAGGTCAGGAAGCAACAGTTAGAACTGGACATGGAAGAACAGACTGGTTCCAAATAGGAAAAGGAGTACGTCAAGGCTGTATATTGTCACCCTGCTTATTTAACTTATATGCAGAGTACATCATGAGAAATGCTGGACTGGAAGAAACACAAACTGGAATCAAGATTGCCGGGAGAAATATCAATAACATCAGATATGCAGATGACACCACCCTTATGGCAGAAAGTGAAGAGGAACTCAAAAGCCTCTTGATGAAAGTGAAAGTGGAGAGTGAAAAAGTTGGCTTAAAGCTCAACATTCAGAAAACAAAGATCATGGCATCTAGTCCCATCACTTTATGGGAAATAGATGGAGAAACAGTGGAAACAGTGTCAGACTTTATTTTTCTGGGCTCCAAAATCACTGCAGATGGTGACTGCAGCCATGAAATTAAAAGACACTTACTCCTTGGAAGGAAAGTTATGACCAACCTAGATAGCATATTCAAAAGCAGAGACATTACTTTGCCAACAAAGGTTCGTCTAGTCAAGGCTATGGTTTTTCCTGTGGTCATGTATGGATGTGAGAGTTGGACTGTGAAGAAGGCTGAGCGCCAAAGAATTGATGCTTTTAAACTGTGGTTTTGGAGAAGACTCTTGAGAGTCCCTTGGACTGCAAGGAGATCCAACCAGTCCATTCTGAAGGAGATCAGCCCTGGGATTTCTTTGGAAGGAATGATGCTAAAGCTGAAACTCCAGTACTTTGGCCACCTCATGCGAAGAGTTGACTCATTGGAAAAGACTCTGATGCTGGGAGGGATTGGGAGCAAGAGGAAAAGGGGATGACAGAGGATGAGATGGCTGGATGGCATCACTGACTCGATGGACGTGAGTTTGAGTGAACTCCGGGAGTTGGTGATGGACAGGGAGGCCTGGCGTGCTGCGATTCATGGGGTGGCAAAGAGTCAGACACGACTCTGATCTGAGCAACTGATCTGATCTGATACAGGGTTATTGTTACCATCTTTCTAAATTCCATATATATGCCTTAGTATACTGTATTGGTGTTTTTCTTTCTGGCTTACTTCACTCTGTATACTAGGCTCCAGTTTCATCCACCTCATTAGAACTGATTCTAACGTATTCTTGTTAATGGCTGAGTAATACTCCATTGTGTATATGTACCACAGCTTTCTTATCCATTCATCTTATGATGGACATCTAGGTTGCTTCCATGTCCTGGCTATTATAAACAGTGCTGCAATGAACATTGGGGTACACATGTCTCTTTCAATTCTGGTTTCCTCAGTGTGTATCCCAGCAGTGGGATTGCTGGATCATAAGGCAATTCTATTCCCAGTTTAAGGAATCTCCACACTGTTCTCCATAGTGGCTGTACTAGTTTGCATTCCCACCAACAGTGTAAGAGGGTTCCCTTTTTTCCACACCCTCTCCAGCATTTATTGCTTGTAGACTTTTGGATCACAGCCATTCTGACTGGCGTGAAATGGTACCTCATAGTGGTTTTGATTTGCATTTCTCTGATAATGAGTGATGTTGAGCATCTTTTCATGTGTTTGTTAGCCATCTGTATGTTTTCTTTGGAGAAATGTCTATTTAGTTCTTTGGCACATTTTTTGATTTGGTCATTTATTTTTCTGGAATTGAGCTGTAGGAGTTGCTTGTATATTTTTGAGATTAGTTGTTTGTCAGTTGCTCCATTTGCTATTATTTTCTTCCATTCTAAAGGCTGTCTTTTCAACTTGCTTATAGTTTCCTTTGTTGTGCAGAAGCTTTTAAGTTTAATTAGGTCCCATTTGTTTATTTTTGTTTTTATTTCCAGTATTCTGGGAGGTGGGTCATAGAGGATCCTTCTGTGATGTATGTCGGAGAGTGTTTTGCCTATGTTCTCCTCTAGGAGTTTTATAGTTTCTGGTCTTACGTTTAGATCTTTAATCCATTTTGAGTTTATTTTTGTGTATGGTGTTAGAAAGTGTTCTAGTTTCATTCTTTTACAAGTGGTTGACCAGTTTTCCCAGCACCACTTGTTAAAGAGATTGTCTTTAATCCATTGTATATTCTTGCCTCCTTTGTCAAAGATAAGGTGTCCATATATGTGTGGATTTATCTCTGGGCTTTCTATTTTGTTCCATTGATCTATATTTCTGTCTTTGTGCCAGTACCATACTGTGAGATTTTACTCTTAAAAAAACCATATCATAAACGTTTCTCAAAATTCCACCAAATGAATATAATTTTATTAGCAGGGCAAGCTGTATTTTCTATATAAAATATAGCTTCTTTTATATTACACTAAAATAGACATTCTCCAGATTTCTACAAGAAAGTTAAAAGCATAAGTTTTTTTTTCCAAGTTTAAGTGCTCTAAGTGCTGAAATTTAAGTGCTCTAAGCTAGTAAAAATTCTTCACTTAAGGTTGTTCAGAAAACAATATGTTTGAATTGCAGCAGTTTATGTAGGAAATCTGATGGTCAACAGTCCTCATAGAGTATTTGGCTTCCAAACATACTGATAGTGGGATGATCTTGTTTAGAGATACAAATTTTTAACTTAAAAAAAATCAATAGTATCTGCTCAGTTTTATTTGGATTAATTGAAATAATGGGCTTCTTACCCAGTCCTGTCACAGTTTATTTCCAAACTTCCAGTTTATAGCAAAATTATTTCTCATTCTGCTCCAAATTTTCTCTCCATTTCTCCCAAAATTTTTTCTCATTCCTATTCTACTCTCCTTATTCTTGTCTTTTTGTTAGTTTTCTCAATAAAATTGTCAGTTTCCGTGAGAACAAGACCTGTTTCAGTTTCAAGACCTGTTTACCTGCCTTGTTGATCACTGTCTCCCACATTCCTAGAGCAGGCCGGGCACACAGAAAGTATAATAAGAATTTAAGTGCTGATGAATGGTTGCCCAACATGGTGCTTTGTATGGTAGTTTGGGCTCCCCAGGTGGTGCTAGTGGTAAAGAACCTGCCTGCCAATGCAGGAGACACAGGAGATGCGGGTTCAATCCCTGAGTCTGGGAGATCCCTTGGAGAAGGAAATGGCAACCCACTCTAGTATTCTTGACTGAAGAATTCCATGGACAGAGGAGCTTGGCTGGCTACAGTCCTTAGGGTCACAAAGAGTTGGACACAACTGAAGTGACTTAGTACACGCATGGTAGTTTGTTGAGTAAATGAAATAGATCTGTGGATATACAGTGTTGTTACAAAGCCATAATTAAGCTGTAAGAGGACATTTGTTTGGTTGGCAGTGTTTAATTATACAGTGGAAAGTGAGAAATTAGGTTGGAAAGGCAGAGAAGGCTTTCCAAGGAGGTGAGAGTTCAGTGAAGACAAGGAGCTAGCCACACCAGCCACTACTAGGAGTAACAAGTGAAGGCTACTTAATTAAAAGCTTCTAAGATGAGAAGAAATTAAGCCTATTAAAGAAAGAAGGGAGAAAATTAGGAAATGAGGTTACAGAGATACATGGAGATAGGATTCTATAGGCCATTTTAGACTGTGGTGGGGATTTGGAAAGGGAAGCCATTGTAGAATTTTGGAAGGAGAATTTTGGAAGGACACAAAAGGATGGACTTAACTAAAGGCTTATTTCACCTGAGCTTATGTCTTACTACTCTTTGACCTCATCTCATACCATCTCTCTTCTCTCATCAGCCAACCTGGCTAGTAAAGTTCCTTTTACCCTCCTCAAGTAAATTCCCACATCTGGGTGTTTGCATTTACTTTTAGCAGAGAGGTTTTTCTATTCAATGCTCTCTTAAAAAATACTCCTTTATGCTGCTTTTACTCCTTTCCATGGCAGTCAACATATTCTGTAGTTTTTAGTTCACTTGTTTATTTTCCCCCATTTAGAATGACTGTAGTAGAGCAGGAATTTTACTTTACTCACAGTTGTAACCCCAGCTTCTAGAAAATGCCTGACAGATGGTAGATGCTCAATAAAAACATATTGAATCAGAGAATGAAAAGTGTTGTTTCAGAGAATGAGTGAGAGAGAGTAATGCAACGTAATGTCAGAGGTGAGCAAGCTTCAGAACATGTAAACCTCTTTAAAAATTAAAAATTCAAATTTTGTTACAACTGCCATGAAAAATCATGGGGAATTAAGCAGGGGAGTGATGTAATCTGATTCACACTGGTTGATATTTGGAGAATAAATTGTAATAGACAGAAGAGATTTCATTCATTCTTTCCTTCGCTAATATAAACAGGCAAGTGTATCAGTCAGCTAGGGGCTTCCCTGGTGGCTCAGCAGTAAAGAATCTGGCTGCAAGGCAGGAGATGTGGGTTTGATCCCTGAATCGGGAAGGTCCCCTGGAGAAGGAAATGGTAACCCACTCCAGTATTCTTGCCTGGGAAATCCCATGGACAGAGGAGCCTGGCTGGGGTTGTAAGAGTCAGGCACAACTTAGCGATTAAACCACCAAACCACCACTATCAGTCAGCTATCGCTGTATTACACACAACCCAAATTCTAGGATGCTCAGGCTTCAGTTGTTGCAGCTCCCAGGCTCTAGAGTACAAGATCAATAGTTGTGGTGCACAGGCTTAGTTGCTCCAAGGTATGTGGGATCTTCCAGGAACAGGAAGATCCACCTGTGTCTCCTACATTGGCAGGCAGATTCTTTACCCCTGAGCCACCAAGGGACCCCCAAATTATTCTTTATAGACAAATAAGACTTGAAAAAGCTGTTCAAAGCATTTCATCTTTGTATAAACAACAATAAATTTTAACTGACTTTATTTGTACTTTTTGTTCTTATGTTTCTGAAAGAGAATAGTAGTCTGGGAATTGGATTATTTGGCCCTGATTTTGGCTGTTACGTGGCTTTGCCAAGTCACTTAATATCTTGGCATCAGTTTCTTTAAGATATCTTCCAGATACAAGTGCCTATGAATTTAAAGCTGGTCCATCAGCAATATTTATGAACTACCAGAATTATAAGTAAATTACTCTGGGAACCAAGATAGCTTATTATCAAACCCAAAAGTATTGAAGGGATCTTTAGACTCATTGAGTCAAACTCCCTCATTTTAGAGATGAAGAAACTGAAGTCAAGAGTGATGATTCAATTTTCCCAAGATTATAGACAATTAGTAATGGAGTTTAAGATGGGAAAAGGCATATAATCCTATAGAAAATTTGACTTTGTTGTTAAATTTTTAAGTGTGTGTAAGAAGATATTCACACCTGTACCTAGAAGATACATCTTAAGTTGAATCATATGAAACTGCTATTTTTGGGGGGTAAAAAATTGTCAAATATCATCAACTTCATTTGGTTTAACATAATTGAGAACATTAGCAGCACTGTTTGTAAAAACAAAAACACAGCAAATTACCCAAATGTCCACAAACTATAAAATATAAAAATTACTGGTGAGATAGTCATAAAGGGGAATTCTATAGAACAGTAGGGAAAAAAGCAAACCTTACAGTCAGAGCATCAAGAATGATAAATCTCAAAAGCAAGCAAATCACCAAAGAATGCATACTATATGATTACATTCTTAGAGAATACAAAAAGAAGAAAATGAAACAATTTATTATTTAAAGATAATCTTATAGGGCAAATTTCTTTCTTTCTTTTTTTTTTTTTTTGGCCATTCCCCATGGCATGTAGGATCTTAGTTCCCTGAGCAGGGATTGAACCCATGTCCCCTGCAGTGGAAGCTCCAAGTCTTAACCAGTGGATTAGCAGGGAAGTCCCGAGAAATCATTTTTTTTTGAAGCAAGGACTATTAAACAGAAAATCAGATTAATTGTTACCTCTGAGAGATAATGTTTTATTTCTTAAATTAGGTGGTTGATACTTTGGTGTATATTATTTTTTTCTTTATAACTGACACATATTTCCTAAATTAAATTATTCAATATTTAAAACAATATAACATTAAAGAAATGACACATGCTCTTTGCTGACAGGAGTATAAATTGGTATAGACACTTGAAAGGGCTATTGGCAGTGTCTATTAAAATGAAAAAGAAGGAATGTAATAGATTTTCTGTGTTAGAGAAAGTTTGGATTAAACTCCTGGAGAATTACTTTGCTTACTATAATCTTAAGAAGCTACCTGAATTTTGAGATCTCTAATTGCTCTGAAATCCTCCAGTGTCCCTGCCCACATATTCTGCTTCCTCCATCCCTCCCCTCCTGCCCTACAGCACTCCATACCCACCTACCCACCAGTCACTCCCTCATTCGTTCATATCACATGCCCTCCCTCTTTCATATGCTCCCCAAACATAAAACAATTTAAGTTCTAAGGTCAGTAACTAGACAAGATTTTATTATTTTTCCTGCCATAAAACATGCAACATTAATGTTCATTTACAATGAGAACTTACAAAAGGCAACAAAGATTATTTGCACTCCCTTATCATCCTCTGCCCCACGCCCCCTAAAATGTTGGAAGCATTTTGCTGTGTAAACAGTTCAGAGAGAGTATTGTTTCACTGGAATGAGGTCCACCCACACTGTTTCCAGAGATAAAGTTTTGGAATGGTTAACTACATAGTAAATGATACTGATGCAGCCATGGAATTTTCTGTCCAGTTCAATCAGATGTTTTCACAAAAATTCATATAATCAAAATTCTTACTACTAAAAATTACTTTTGTAGTAATTGGGGGTTAGATGAGATGAACAGTGTCCAGGACTAGATTGCCTACGGCTAGCTTATGTGAAAATTTGCAGCAATTCTTACTAAAACAACCAGCCTAAAAAATTCCTCAGTTACGGTAAACTATCCCTGAAGTAATATAATTCTCCTTGGAATATTTAGAAGTTTTGTCTCAGAATTTATCCTGTATCTCTGAATCAAAGTTGGTTCATTTTCAAATTACAGAGATAAATGAAATAATAACCATGAAAAAATTGAATTCAATTATTTTACCTTTTGCTAGACTTGAGCTTAATAGTTGTTTCTCACCTGTATGTGTGGTAAAATTCACATAACTCAATACTGCTTTTAGGGCTTCCCAGGTGGTGCTAGTGGTAATGAACCTGCCTGCCAGTGCATGAGACAAAAGATGTGCAAGTTTGATCTGTGGGTTGGGAAGCCACTGTAGGAGGACATGGCAACTCATTCCATTATTCTTGCCTGGAGAATCCCATGGACAGAGGGGCCTGGTGGGTTACAGTCCCTACAGTTGCAAAGAGTTGGACATGACTGAAGCAACTTAGCACACACACACACGCACGCATACTGCTTTGCCCCAGAGACACAGATCCCACTATTAAAGTTTTGTTTCTAAGACAACATTTAGTCAAACTATCTTTTGTTGTTTTCTTGCTTTCTTAAGATTTTTGAGATGTAAAGCTGACTTTATTTCACTGAATCCTAAAATTTGTTTTTGCCCATTTTTGTTCAGGGTAAGTAACACTAGGAAAATAAGCCTTTCAAATGGAAAAAAAAAAAATTGAGAAGATAGAAAACCTAGTCACAGGGTCACTGTGTTGGTAGCTTTTCAAATGGAGAATAGATTATAAAAATCTCTTAAACAGTATAAAATGTTGTCATTCTGTGTTTTAGTATTTAGCTCCCCCCCCCCCCAAGAAAAGGCAGTTACAATAATGGGTCTGGTTCAGTGGATTTACATGCTTATTTGAATCCTCTTCAAGGGGGAAAAAAAAGGCCAACTGATATTTAATTCATTTTTCTATTAGAGTCTATTTTATTAAGGAGGAAGTGAATTAGACTTGAAAAATTATTATCTCTGGGAAAGTGGTCTAGTAAACTAGACCCACTTTTAAACACATTTTCTGAAATGCACATCAAGTGGGTTAGCTCAGTTTCCTGTAACGTGGTGATTTCTAGTCTGGTGGGGTTGCTGTGCTCTTTCCTACTTTCGGGCATTATACACACACTGATGCTTTCTGATGAAACACAGATGATGAAACATACTGATGGAGAGAAGTGGATGTGCCGGGGAGGGGGCTGTAATGAACTGCTGAGCCCAAGCCAGTGCACACAGCTCCCTGATGCTCCAGCAGAGAACCAAGTATTGGTAGACTTTCCATTCAATAAGCGGAATCCAGACTTTGATGTGAAGTTTGTCATGCTTAGATGATGACAGCTAAAGCACTTTGCAAACACTGTGAAGAACTTGTGTGTGTGAGCCCAGCAGAACGTGTCTGCCAGCCCGTGGATCAGGTGCTGGAGACTGCCCATCAGGCAGTAAAAAAGTATATTAGTGGAGAAAGAAAGTTTCTATTTCTTGGAGAAAGAAAGAAAATGTTAATGCATCTCCCTTTCGTCGGTTGACATCTCCCTCTTTCCCTTTTTCCAGGCTATGTGCTGTCCCTGAGCTGTCCGAATACCTCCCAGGCTTGGTGTGAGATCACACGTGTGTCACAGCTGCTGGCTTCTCCTGTCCTCTACAGGGACCTGAATTCCAGCATAACCAACCTGAGTGTTTCTACAAATACAGAGAACAAATACAACCTTTATATAGGCCTGGTACTGGCAATAAGTTCCAGTATTTTTATTGGCTCCAGTTTCATCTTGAAAAAAAAGGGCCTTTTGCAACTGGCCAAAAAGGGTGTCACTAGAGCTGGTAAGAGACAAATGCAACTAACAAATTCAAGTTTCTAATTGCAGAGATAATCGTATTGTAAGACCGTGGTGCTATGAGAATTTCAGAGAATTTCCCTGTCTCTGTCTTAGCCCCTATCTCTGTTCTCAGCAGTTTCCAGGATTGAACCAGTTATGTCTCCTTTAGGTTGAGACTAAAACTCAAAAGATTTAGCATGTGGAATGAGTTATTCTTTCATAACCTTGTTGTCGTTCAGTTGCTAAGTCATGTCTGACTCTTTGCGACCCTATGGACTGCAGCATGCCAGGCTTCCCTGTCCTTCACTGTCTCCAGGAGTTTGCTCAAACTCACATCCATTGAGTCAGTGATGCCATTCAACTATCTCATCCTCTGTCACCTCCTTCTCCTCCTTAGTCTGAGATTTCAGGATTTAAAGTCAGATCAGGCTAAACACATTAGGGGGTTTTGTTTGCACTCA
This sequence comes from Bos mutus, assembly GCF_027580195.1. Lineage (NCBI taxonomy): Eukaryota > Metazoa > Chordata > Mammalia > Artiodactyla > Bovidae > Bos > Bos mutus. Next base: position 66,694,762 of record NC_091622.1, read on the forward strand.
GAGTAAAATCCAAACATCCTTGCACAATCTCTGACCTCACCTCCTGTCTAAAGTGTCCCATGCTACCTCTCCAGCTTCATCTTCTGCTACCCTCCCTGCCACCTGCTTTTCTCTGGTTCTTAGAATTTACCAAGTTCTTTCCCACCTCAAGAGACAGGGGTTCAATCCCTGAGTCGGGAAGATCCCCTGGAGTAGGAAATGGCAACCCACCCCAGTATTCTTGCCTGGAGAATCCCATGGACAGAGGAGTCTGGTGGGCTACAGTCCATGGGGACAGCAAAGAATCAGAAATGACTGAGCGCAGCATGGCTGGGACAGCTTCCCACCTCAAGGTCTTTTCCTTTGCCTGCAACTCTCTTCTTCCTGCCTGTCACTTGGTGACTCATACTTCAGACTTCAACTAAAATATAACCACTCCAGAATGGCCTTCTTGACCATCCTCTTTGGGAAGGTCTCACTCACCTCCACCCCTGCTATTATTGCACTAAGGGTTTCCTTCAGTGTCCCTGGAATAATTTGTCATTGTACATTTATTGTTTATTTACTTGTTGTCAACAGTCTTGTTTATTGATAGTAGATTCACAAAAGCAGGAACCTTCCCTAGCATAGAGGTTGGCACCCAATAAGTATTGTCAAGTCAATAAATAGATAGCAGTAGAATTAGGTACTATTTGCAGTGACATTTCAGAAGCTATTAGCTCTGCTTGACTGTCCTTTATTAGCCATGAATTTTCTATTCATTCTTATCAAGAAAAATGTCTTTAAAAAGCTAAATATTGTTCTAAGATCCATGGAGGATAATAAATGGTTATGAATTACACAAACAAGTTTATAGAAGAGTACTATTGAGGGGACACTGATTAAAATAGTTTAGCATTTAAAAAGATAGACAAAATAAAAGATAATTGAAAAGTCGAATAAGTCCATGCAGCAGTTTATTACACAATTTTTAAAGTGGCATTTCAGTCCACTAGAGAAAGGATGAATTATTCAATCGGAAGTATAGAGACAACTGTCAAAAACTAGAGCAGAAAAATGTAAGAGTCCTACTTTATTCCATTTTTCACAATAGATTTCACATACTTTAATTTAAATTTAAAATAAAGTAATTTTTTAAATCCTAAAAGAAAGTCTTCCTAAGCATAAAGATAAAGGAGGAAACAATTCTATATGAAGAAAGAGATTATCTGGATTGACCAAAAAAAAAAAAAATCCTACTTGAAAACACCTGTAACTGAAACTGAAAAGGAAATGACATGTAGGGGAGAAAATTTCAAAATATATGACAAAGGGTATTAGGATCCACAGTATGTAAAGAGTGACTACAGCTGATAATCCCAGGAAAAGGAAATGGCAACCCACTCCAGAATTCCTGCCTGGAGAATCCCAAGGACAGAGGACCCTGGCAGGCTACAGTCCATGGGGTCTCAAAAAAGTCTGACATGACTTAGGTGTGACTAAACAACAACAATAGTTGATAAGAAAATGATTAGTACCTAACAGAAAAAGACAAAGCACATAAACAAGGAACTCACAGAATAAGAATTGTAAGTGGCCAATAAACATACTTAAGTAAATGTTAATTCACTAGTACCCAAAGAGATATCAACTATATAACAATTGGCTCCAGGGTTGTTGCCTACTATTTTAATAAGATTTGGTTTTTCTTTAAAAAATAATGCCCTATGCTGCTAAGGGAACTTGAGAAATAAATAGCTTTCTTAAACATTGCTGGAAGCAATATAAATAGGTACAAACTTTCCTGAGAGAAATTTGGGAAAGTTTAAAATGTTACCATCTTAAAATCGAATAATTCTACTTCTGGGAATTTATCTTAAGAAGTGAATGAAACTACAGTAATAAAAACAGCATCATATTGGCACAAAAACAGACATATAGATCAATGGAACAGAGATAACCCACACATCTACAGTCAATTATCCTATTATAAAGCAAGCAAGAATATATAATGGAGAAAAGAGTTTCTTCAACATGTGGTGTTGGGATAACTGGACAGCTACATGTAAATCAAGGAAATTAGAACATCCCTCATACCATATACAAAAATAAACTCAAAAAAGGTTTAAAGACCAAAATATAAGATGTGACACCATAAAACTCCTAGAGGAGAACATAGGCAAAACATTCTTGGACATAAATGGTAGCAATATTTTTATATGTCTCCCAAGGCAAAAGAAATAAAAGCAAAAATAAACAAATAGGACCTAATCAAACTTAAAGCTTTTGCATAGCAAGGGAAACCATCAACGAACAAAAAAGACAACCTATGTAATGGGAGAAAGTATTCGAAAATAGTGTAACCAACAAGGAGTTAATATCCAAAATATACAAATAGCTCATACAACTCAATATCAAAACAAACAACCCAATCAAAAAAATGGCAGAACACTTAAATAGACATTTTTCCAAAGAAGACATTCATATAACCTATAGACACATGAAAAGACGTTCAGTGTCACTAATTATCAGGGAAATGCAAATCAAAACTATAGTGAGGTATTATCTCACCCTGGTCAGAATGGCCATCATTAAAAAGTCCACAGACAAATGACTAGAGAGGGTGTGGAGAAAAGGGAACCCTCCTATACTGCTGGTGGGAAGGCAAATTGGTACAGCCACTCTGGAAAACGACTGGAGGTTTCTTAGAACACTAAAATTAGAATTACCATATGATCCAGCAGTCCCATTCCTGGGCATGTATTCAAAAAGACAAAAACTCTAATTTGAAAAGACATATACACCCCAGTGTTCAAAGCAGCACTATTTACAAAAGCCAAAACATGTAAAAAACCCAAGTGCCCATCAACAGATGATTGGCTTAAGAAGATGGGATATATAAATATAATGGAATATTACCCAATCATAAAAATGAATTAAATCTTGCCATTTACACCAACACAGATGCACCTAGAGAATATAATACTAAGTCAAACAGAGAAAGACAAATATATATTACTTATATGTGGAATCTACAAAATAATGCAAATGAGAACCAGACTCATAGACATAGAAAACAAATTTATGGTTACCAAAGGGAAGGGGATAAATTAGAATAAATTAGAAGTATGATATTAAGAGATACAAACTACTGTACCTAAAATAGATGAGCAACAAATATTTACTGTATAGCATATAGAACTACATTCAATATCTTATAATAACCTATAATGGAAATTAATCTGAAATATATATATATATAAAAAACTGAATCACTTTGCTGTATACCTGGAACTAACACAAAATTATAAATCAAGTATATTTCAATTTCTAAAAAAGAATTAAACACATCCAATATAAGCATTATGGCCTATAAAGTAAAAAGAGTTTAAAAAAAAAAGAGTAAATAAGAATTCAACCTAGATTTACATATCTGGATGTTTATAATATTTAAGGCTTTTATATAATGATAAGAAAAAAACTAAAAACAATATATATATATTGTTTCCAGTTTTATATATATATACACTCTATGGTTATATATATATATATATATATATATATACACACACACACACACACACTCTATGTTTGAGTGTCTGTATGATCTCATACAGGTTAATAATAATACACCAGACTTTGGAATGCTCAATTATTAATTAAGGGCTGACAAAGTATTTCTGATACTAAGTTTTTTAAAAATAGCATATGAAATCATATTTTAATATTCCAATTTAGTTATTTGCAAATTTTGTAAGGAGAAAATCATAAATGGTTAATTCATGTGGTTAAGGTCAAAAATTACAAGAGTGGGAAGATAATTCTCTGAGTATCTTAGGAAAGGTTTTGTCGTTTTCAGTAGACTAGACACAAATAGATTCAAGGGATTAGATCTGATAGACGGAGTGCTTGAAGAACTATGGACAGAGGTTCATAACATTGTACAGGAAGTGGTGATCAAAACCAACCCCAAGAAAAAGAAATGCGAAAAAGATAAAATGGCTGTCTGAGGAGGCCTTACAAATAGCTGAGAAAAGAAGAGAATTGAAAGGCAAAGGAGAAAAAGAAAGATACATCCATCTGAATGCAGTTCCAAAGAATAGCAAAGAGAGATAAGAAAACCTTCCTAAGTGAACAGTGCAAAGAAATAGAGGAAAACAATAGAATGGAAAGACTAAAGATCTCTTCAAGAAAATTAGAGATACCAAGGAAACATTTCATGCAAAGATGGGCACAATAAAGGACAGAAACGATATGGACCTAACAGAAGCAGAAGATATTAAGAAGAGGTGGCAAGAATACACAGAAGAATTATACAAAAAAGATCTTAATGACCCAGATAACGAGGATGATGTGATCACTCACCTAGAGCCACACATCCTGGAATGTGAAGTCAAGTGGGTCTAAGGAAGCATCATTACAACCAAAGCTAGTGGAGGTGATGGAATTCCAACTGAGCTATTTCAAATCCTAAAAGATGATGCTGTGAAAGTGCTGTATTCAGTATCCCAGCAAATATGGAAAACTCAGCAGTGGCCACAGGACTGGAAAAGGTCAGTTTTCATTCCAATTCCAAAGAAGGGCAATGCCAAAGAATGCTCAAACTACCGCACAATTGCACTAATTTCACGTGCTAGCAAAGTAATGCTCAAAATTCTCCAAACCAGGCCTACAGTACTTGAACAGAGAACTTCCACATGTTCAAACTGGATTTAGAAAAGGCAGAGGAACCAGAGATCAAATTGCCAACATCCGTTGGATCATAGAAAAAGCAAAAGAATTCCAGAAAAACATCTACTTCTGCTTCATTGACTATGCTAAAGCCTTTGACTATGTGGATCACAACAAACTACGGAAAATTCTTAAAAAAGATGGGAATACCAGACCACCTTACCTGCCTCCTGAGAAACCTGTGTGCAGGTCAAGAAGCAACAGTTAAAACTGGACATGAAACAACAGACTGGTTCCCAATTGGGAAAGAAGTACTTCAAGTGTGTATATTGTCACCCTGCTAATTTAACTTCTATGCAGAGTACATCATGCAAAATGCCAGGCTGGGTGAAGCACAAGCTGGAATCAAGATTGCCAGGAAATATCAATAACCTCAGATATGCAGATGACATCACCTTTATGGCAGAAAGCGAAGAGGAACTAAAGAGCCTCTTGATGAAAGTGAAAGAGGAGAGTGAAAGAGCTGGCTTGAAATTCAACATTCAAAAAATGAAGATCATGGCATCTGGTCCCATCACTTCATGGCAAATAGATGGGGAAACAATGGAAACAGTGACAGACTTTATTTTCTTGATTTTCTCCAAAATCACTGCAGATGGTGACTGCAGCCATGAAATTAAAAGATGCTTGCTCCTTGGAAGAAAAGCTGTGACAAACCTAGACAGCATATTAAAAAGCCTAGACATTACTTTGCTGACAAAGGTCCATATAGTTAAAGCTATGGTTCTTCCAGTAGTCACGTATGGATTTGAAAGTTGGACCATAAAGAAGGCTGAACACCGAAGAATTAATGCTTTTGAGATTTGGTGTTGTTGAAAACTCTTGAGAGTCCCTTGGACTGCAAGGAGATCAAACCCGTCCATCCTAAAGGAAATCAGTCCTGAATATTCATTAGAAGGACTGATGCTGAAGCCCCAATACTTTGGCCACCTAATGCAAAGAACTGACTCATTGCGGAAAAAAAGACCCTGATGCTGGGAAAGATTGAAGGTAGGAGAAGGGAATGACAGAGGATGACATGGTTGGATGGCATCACTGACTCAATGGACATGAGTTTGTGCAAGCTCCCAGAGTTGGTGATGGACAGGGAAGCCTGGCATGCTGCAGTCCATGGGGTCACAAAGTGTCAGACACAACTGAGCGACTGAATGACAGCTGACACAAATTCAGTTTCATGGTGCCAAAAGGTAGAGAATAAGTAGAGTCCAGCTGGCTAATGCTGGTTATTCTCTCATTGACTATCCAAAATTTCAAAAGCTCTTATGTCAACCATCTTTCCTTTAATGTCTTCATTAGGTACTAATCTAATTTAATATTTACGGGGTTCTGTCTTTAACTGTGGCCAAAATAAAGCATTTAGGGCTTATAATACTCTATCTACACCTCTGAATGGCATAAATAGTTTACCTTCCATATCAGTAAACAAAGGATACTGCTGACATCAAGACAGTAGTGACTGCCCCCACCAGCAGTCAGTGCAGCCTGAGGGGATTTGAGATGGAGAGCACTCGATATTGGCCCTAAACAGTTAAGGTGCATACCAAAGGAATGATTCCAGTGAGCCAGACTCCTACATCTTCCCATACAAATAGAAGTGCTAAATTCATTGTTTAAAATTAACAGTAATCTTTTGATGTTCCAACTACCTGTTTGTTTTTTTAATTTTTTTTGCAAAACTCCTATATATCCTGGCTCCTCCCTTTTCTATTCAGAGCAGGCCCTCAGAATTATCTGAGAGGCTGCCTCCCAGACTTAAGCCCTCAGCAAATCCACCAAATAAAACATAATTTTCAGTTTTTAGGTTTGCATTTTTTTTTTGAGTTGAAAATAATAAACCTCATGACTAATTTTCCTGCAAATGAAGAAAACATTTTCTGTAGAAATCAAAGGCAATGTAAAGGAGATCTCTAGAAATGACTGAGTAAGTAAGCTAAAAGATCAGATATACTGAGTAGGCCTTAAGTCTTGCTTTTTCTAACCATATTCCGGTACCTTTTATAGAAGTTAATTCCCCAAACCCTCTTCTTCCACTTTAGAACTTAATTTCTATTTTCATCATTTTCCTAGGACAAGGTGGACATTCTTACCTCAAGGAATGGCTCTGGTGGGCAGGATTACTCTCAAGTGAGTCCATAATGCCAAGAATGGTGTTTGCTTGCAAAATGATGAATAAATTACATGCAGTTGTTCAAACTGATCAGTTTATCCAACTGGTAAGGCTGGCATATCAGTCTGGAAGTTTTTGTGTGGGCATAATGTCTCATATATAAAGTAAGTCCTATGAATTTAGAATTAATTTTTATTCTGTCTTCCTCCCACCCTCATGTTCTCAATACTGTCTTGGATAGCCAAGAAAAAACTTACCATCTGAAATCTTAAGTTTTATCACTAACTTCTCCTTCTTTTGTATTTTATTCCCCATAATAATTGATGAAAATGCTTCCCTCCTGTATTTCCCTGGCTCCTAATTCTATATGTGACTATTCTAGCTGCATAGAGTGGGTAAATTTCCTAGCAAGGACCAAAACGTGGATAAATGAAAGTCCCCTCAGGTTGCTTGGTTCTGAACAAACAGAGAGGAGATGAAGATTGTCAGCATCTCCCTCCTCCTAGACTTGCCCGGAGGATTAAATGAGACTCTGTATGAAGTGAAACCACTTTCGTTAATGTGATGTCCAGAGAGAAGGCGGTGTTATCTCTCAAGCACTTTTGCAGATTTATATCTCCCTGCTAATTCCTCTGAACTTTCTCAAATTCCAAGCCTTAAACTTCCAGAGAAAGGACCTCATAAATTGTAGTTTCACATACTTGCCAGCCATCTCCCTCTGCAGCCAGAAGCCTTAAAACTTCCATCGGTTTTCCTGTACCACGTAAAACATTTCAGTATTTTTGAGATTCTCTTAAAGAATTGGATAACTTTTTCTTTAAACAAATGGTGGTATCTAAAAGGCTTGTTACGTCAAAACTTGGTTTCGCCTCTTGGTGGGTGTCAAAAGACACAACCAAACCAAAGATAAGAAGAAGAAAGGATTTGTTACTTGGAGCAGGTAAGGAGAATTCTGGAGATCTTTCCCAAAGTGCTGTCTCCCCAAACAGCAAATTGGGAAAGTTTCAAGCTCAAAGTATGTGCATATTCATAGAGGGCTTGAGCAGAGAAGAATCGAACATAGAAATGGGATGAAGGTTGATAAAATCCAGGCTAAGGCTTCTGTCTAGTTTATAGAGGTCATGAGGGTTGGGCAAGTTCAACATCATTCCTTAGGTTCAAATGGACTTAGTGGTGGAGGGGATTTAAATTCTGCAAAATAGCTCAAGAAAGTACTTTAGGCTAGCCTTTCCACTGAACCAGAATTGGGAGTCTTTACAACCAATTTATCATCTTTGCTGTTGTGACTTTTCTTGCCTGATAACAGTTTGTCCTTTTGTTCCTTTAAGATCATTAATTATTGAGCCCTGTTCAACGGCAAGCACTGTGGCCAGGCTTAGAGCACACAATAGCTTAGGCCTAAAATGGCTTCTCTTACATCAAAAAGCTGTATCTCATTCTTTTCCTTTGGGAAACCCATACCCTATCTGCTTACAAGATGGTGAATAAAAATAATTTCAATTTATATAGCGTTTTTTCAATTTTTAAGGTGTTTTCACATTTGTTTTCATACTTCATTTGAGTAACTGTTGTCAGGGACCATACTGGGAAGATTCCAAATAAATACTTGGATGATTCTCTCCCTTTACTCTCTCTTTTTCTCGTATCTTCCCACCCTCTGCCTATGCGATAGAAAGTAGAAGAAGAATATTATATGGCTACATTTGTAATTGTATTCTCACCATGCACATGGTTTCAACAAGTATTAAAGACAGAAAAGCATTGTCTTCAACATTAGAGATTTTTACCTAGAGACAAACACACATTACTTCATGAAGTCAGTATTTTCCTGGAAAGCTATCGTGATAAAAATATAAATAATGAGGTATTCAAGAAAGCTTATGTTGATGAAAAATTAACTAGTCAATCTAAAAAAGAAATGGAAAATTTTTATTCAAGTCAAATTAAGAATTATAACCTGAGAACAGACTCTCAGCAAACTATTCTGTACGTTAGAGATCAAATCACAGTTGTATAAGTTTTTCAAGACAGGAGGCTGTACACTAAATGCTGTATAATGAACACTTTACACAATCCAGAGGTGCACATACAAAGAAGGTCGTGGTCCCTTCAAGATTGAGGAGGAAGGATATCCGCTAAGGAGTCTGGCTAATGCACAAGACACACTAAAGGGGAGAGGGGAGGCCCAAATGGGGAAAAAAATTGTGTACATTTTTCTCATCTTGCCATAAAATGTGAATTTTATTTCATTGCTTATGATTCCAAGAAAACTACCATTGTTGCTGTTATGCACAGTCTCCTAATGTTCCATTCTGTATGTTTCTATTTGTTTTAAGATGTTTTGAAGCTGATTACTCTTGCAGATCTGGCTGGGGATGGGGTAGGGGCTGGGAGTGGAGTGGATAGCAGCCAGGGGGAAAAAGAAAAAGTGTACTGGTGTCTTTTATCTGTTCCAGAAGCTCTCTCAACAAGAAGTATGTGCTTGGCATAGCTGCAGTGTGAAATACTACATTCTGTGGGCAAGCATTCAGTTGTGACCCAGGAGAATAATCTGCCCTCAATACAAGAACCCAACTCTTAGAGGGATTTTCCATTGCTCTCGAAGTTAATTGCATCCCCCTATCTCATGGAAGTCTGGAGTTGCTCAGATAAGAAAAGGCCTCCAGGAGCACATTGTTAGGACTTGAGCTACTAAGATACTGTTACTTGCTTGTAGATCCCCTGCAATCCAGGGCTGCCTGACTACACAGGCCTGTGGGTATCTCTGCCTATCCCCTGGCTGGACTATCCCCTGGCTGGACCTCTAGAAAGCATTCTAATTTTACAAGTTGCTTTATTATTAATTTGCCCACAGTAGGTATTCTTGAGCAAACAATAATTCTCTGCTCACTTCAAAGCCTACCTCTGCCAGATTTCAGCAGAGTGACCAACTATGTTTCTGGTACTAAAGTAACTGAAATCTTTATTGAAGGTCTTTTAAAATAGATATTTCCCTGTCACCACTTTTTGCATTAGTGAGTTTGCATCATCAGGTAATTAAGGTGCATCTGCAACCTTTGAATACCAAACTTTCCCCACCTTCCCTAAAAGAAGTTAAATTATTCCTTTTCATTAGTTGTGAGTGTCTTCAGAATAAAAGACTACTGTTTTGCCTGTGTCCGTTGTTGAATACATGTGCCTATCCTTCATATTAACGCTGCTGCTTGCTTTCCAGTGGGAGCAGGAGAGGCTGTGAATTTTGCAGCTTATGCTTTCGCTCCTGCCACTCTGGTCACCTCACTGGGCGCTCTGAGTGTTCTTGTCAGGTACGTGAGCAGTAAGGAACTTGGCTTCTGCAGAGATTTTAATACCATGATTCACATAACCCACAAGAAATAGATTACTAAGCGTATCTCAAAGAAAATTTTGAAAATCACAAAAATAATTTAAGAAGATTCCACAATAAATAGCAGTAGAAATAAGAAACAGAGTGTCTTCCTGCTAAACTTAAGGTAATTGTGTGTTTTCTTTGTGATGATTCAGTGAAGCCAAGCAGTTTTCCCCTCTCACCTGAACAAATTGCCACAACCCTCTTTATGCTTTCTGTTGCCATAGTGGTTAATGACCATAGTTATCAGAGGACTTTAAAAAGCATGATATTTGGTTTAAATTTCAGCTCTTACTAAAACTCTTGCATTGATGCTGAATTACTTCTGTTTGGAGACATCTTAGTTTCTTTTAGTCCTGCAAGCAGGAGTCATTTTCCTGTCAATAGAAAGTGGATCTAATATATCTGAGTTGATCGTTATTATGATCCCAAATGAATGTGTTCCATGAACCCATGAACTGTTTTATTTTGTAACTAAGCAACTATTGTGTTTTTGCCTTTTCCTTTTATCTCCATTATCAACCTCTAGAAGAAGGTTTATGACTAGGCCTACCCACTGGTGGGAGTGCCAGGGCATAAGGAGAAGGGACCACAGCCGACCTAGTGGTTGAACAGCAGGATGGCATAATCTGTGTCCATCCTGGTGCCAATCTAGAACTCCCTGAGGCCATAGCAACCAAAGTAGTGGGAAAGTATCAGGGCAATAGCAGTTGGTAAGGAAATATTTTAGTATTTTGACAACCCATTTGGTTGTACTTGTGTGTACCAGCTAAATACTGGCCCTGAAGAGCAGAGTTAATTCTTCTTTAGGCTTATATCTTTCTTTGAAGCTTTCATGAGCATGCATGTTCTAAATGTATCATGCCAGTAAGATGTAAAAATATCTTCTACTTTGACTTTACAGAAAAAGATGGGGAAATTGAAAACAAATTGAGTGGGACCTCTTAGAAGGCCATGGGAAATTTTCAGGTGTACAGAATGCCTATTATAATATTTTAGATAGAAAAGCAATTTAAGCAGATTTGATTAATCATCTTTTCTGAGTTTTAAAGCTAATCAGAGTACAGATGTAGAAAATAAAGTTACCAGAAGGTGAAGGGAGAAGAAGGGATAAATTGGAAGACTGGAATTGACATATATATATATACTATATATAAAACAGACAACTAATAACCTACTGTATAGCACAGGTAACTCTACTCAATACTCTGTAATGGTCTATATGGGAAAAGAATCTAAAAAAGAGTGGATATATGCATATGTATAGCTGATTCACTTTGCTGTATTCCTGAAACTAACAGAACATTGTAAATCAACTATACTCCCATGAAATTTTTTTAAAATAGCAAACTACCAATGATTTTTAAAATGTTAATCTTAAAGTTTGACAAATGGTAGAAATTTTTCTAAATACAAATATAGTAATATATAACAAACTTCACACACATACATAAAGCAAGCAAGCTAATTGGGGTTTTCAGTGTCATGTAGCATATTCCAAGCAGTTGACTGAGATACAGACTGGTGCACACCATGGCGTGACAACTGAGCTGCTGTGGAATCCAAAGGTAATTGAATAAGAGTGATTTTTTTCCTTCTTCCCACAGTGCAATATTGTCTTCCTACTTTTTAAATGAGCAATTGAACATTCATGGGAAAATAGGCTGCATATTAAGTATATTGGGATCAACTGTGATGGTTATCCATGCCCCACAAGAAGAGAAAGTTGCTACTCTGCATGAAATGGAAATGAAATTGAGAGACCCAGGTCTGTAATTCAACTGAAAGAGACACTCAAATTCTGCTCCACTTTCTGTCATCACATGAGTTTGTAATAATATTGTAATATGCTTCCTGCAAGCCTGTCTGTGGCTTGAGATATAGTACAAGCCTTCTGAGTAGTACAAGCCTTCTGAAAAGGTGCCACAACTAATTTCTGTGTCCGTGCTTCGCTTCCTCAGAATGAAGGGAAGAGATGGGAATTGGAGAGGGGAAAGGCTTATATTCCAACCCAAACTTTGACATCTTCCTCATTCTGAAAATAAAGTCAATCGGGCAATACCTGCTGTACCTTATAGTGTTGTCTGTGAGGTTCAAATATGTCTGTGAAAGTCCATTATGAGATATCAAAAGCCATGCAGTAACATGTTGTTGCTGTTCCTGTTTTTAATTTAATCACGGTTCTCTTTCTAAAACACTTATGCTCCTAAACTCATGACTAACAAGATTTCACAAAGACCTGACCCTATTGGCATTTTCTAAAGTCTAATTCTTTTCTCCTTCTAACAGGATTTATCTGCTTTGCTGTGATCATAACTGTGATCTCCTTGGTACTAATTTTGATTGTGGCGCCCAAGAAAGGACAGACCAATATATTGGTCTACATATCAATCTGTTCACTGATTGGAGCATTTTCAGTTTCCTCTGTCAAGGGCCTGGGAATTGCCATTAAGGAACTACTGGAATGGAAGCCCGTTTATAAGCATCCCCTGGTCTTTGTTTTGTTGGCTGTACTTGTGCTTTCGGTGGCAACACAGATCAACTATCTCAACAAGGCACTGGACACCTTTAATACATCTCTTGTGACTCCCATTTATTACGTGTTGTTCACATCCATGGTAGTGACTTGCTCCGCCATCTTATTCCAAGAATGGTATGGCATGAATGCTGGAGATGTCATCGGGACTTTGAGTGGATTCTTCACCATCATCAATGGCATCTTCCTTCTACATGCTTTTAAAAACATTGACATTACCTGGAGTGACCTGACATCCACTACTCAGAAAGAAGTCCTCTCTGCGAATGGCAGTGAAGACAAATATGTCTTACTAGAGAACACAGACTGTTCAGTGCCAGGATTCGATGATGACATTACCTTGTATAGCAGGACTGGTCAAAATCCCTAGAAACGTGGACTTTAACCACCAGGAGACACTTGGAGAGGAGAAGGAATACCTGATTCTTGAAAGAAATATTAGGAAAGCTGGCATTTTTAAAGTTCTAACTAATAATGTACACATGAGGCCAAATAAGCCATCAAGTTTGAAAAATCAAAATTTTGGTCCAGAAGACTTTTGCTGTTTTTCATTTCTGCAAACTTGAAACACTCCCTAAGCATGAAAGAAGTCAAAGAATTAGATAACTCTCAGAATAATCTCTTTCTTTTGGTCACAGTGTGTGTGACCTGCCAGGTGGCTCGTCATTTCTTTGGCTGCTATTCTTAGTTTCTCAGTAATTCACAGGTAAACTCAACTGTGTACTGATAAGCAGAATATCAGTCTTCACTCTAATGAGTCATAGTTTCAAATTATTAAGACTGAGAAGCGAGATCACTGATGCTTCCCCTCGCTCTACAACTTCCTTCTTTCTAAACTAAATAGCTAAAAGGAAGAGTGTTAAAGAACACACACATGTTGGAAATCTGCTCGGTGGTATGCTAGACTGTGCAAGACACATGTGCCCATGAAGGGCTTATAAGTTGTAATTTATTGGTATATCATAGAGGTTTATTAACAATTAAAATGGGAGAATGGAAGAGAGAAATACTTAATACCTTAGGTAAATGAAACTATTTTTCCTTTTCACAAAAACAAATGCACATGATTATGTTCATGGGTTAATTCAGACCTGAACAACACAGGACACAACTGAGTTTCTGAAGAAGCACAAGTGATTTTGGCTTTGGAGTTCTTTCTATTCATTTTGTTCTTTACTTTTATTATTATTATCCCAAGTGTCATTTTTCTTTTTGATGTAGAGACTTTCAAAGAGTAATTGCTGCATTGTTTTAGCATTATATTGTACACTTCAATTTTTCTCAAAGGTTTAATCCCCAAAGGGTGGGTTTTCCACAAACTAGAAACAAATAGAAAAATCTTTATGAAAGACCTGAATGAGTTATCATAATTGTCCTCTTGAAATCTGGCACTTTCACCTTAAGGAAATTATAATTGGTTACTAACCTTTTAAAAAATATACATATCCTACCACAATAAGTGGTAGATTGTCTTTTTCTGTTGAATTTCATCCTGGCCATGCTTTCCATCCATTTTATTGTAATTATCTGGGGAGAATAGGAAGGTGGGTTAACTTCTTAGAAAACAAAATACTAAGACCTCGGGGTAAAATACTAAGACCTTAGTACAGGGAAATATATTTTCATGTTAAAGCATGCATAAAATTTTCCTATCTCACTCCAAGTGCATGGGAGAAGTAACAATTTTGGTGATCTTTACTGTTTATGGGTAGATTACTCATCACTCATTGATTTAATGGAAAAGAAACTAGCTATATTATTTCTAGACCAAAGTTATTTCTCTCAAAAAAATCCTAAGCCCAAAATTATGACATGAAAAAAAAAAAAAAACCCTTCAGTTTGACTGGATTTTTCTTCTCTAATGTCAAATGTTAATTTGTTTGTAATCTAGCTCAAGTCTATCCTGGGTAATAGTAGTAGATTCTTTCCTTCAGAATTCCATTAAAGTGACTTGAGCATTTCCACAGTTTCGTTGAACTATGACTGACATCCACAGTGATGACCTGAGATGATTGCAAAATTCTAAAGTGCTGGTATAGTCTCTTTGGCATAGGGCTTCCCAGATGGCGCAATGGCACCCCACTCCAGTACTCTTGCCTGGAAAATCCCATGGACGGAGGGCCTGGTGGGCTGTAGTCCATGGGGTCGCTAAAAGTCCGACACGACTGAGTGACTTCACTTCACTTTCCCAGATGGCGCTAGTGGTAAAGAACCAGCCTGCTAATGCAGGAGACATGAGAAACACGGGTTCAATCCCTGGATTAGGAAGATCTCCTGGAGAAGGGCATGACAACCCACTCCAGTGTCCTTGCCTGGAGAATCCTATGGACAGAAGGGACTGGCAGTCTACAGTCCATGGGGTTGCAAAGAGCTGGACACAACTGAAGTGACTTAGCACACAGGCAGTGTTGAGTGCAATTCAGTGCCTTCCAAATTTTTGAAAATTGATAATCCATGGAAGATTCATGGGTTGATACCTCAGGTCAAATATATGTTTACTCTGTTGATTGCTGTTTCATCTAAATTGTATATCAGATACATAAGTTATGAATATAAGCTTGTGTTCATAGAAAACATGGTTTCTAAAAAGGTAGGTGTTAAAAGTTGTAGAAACTCATTTAAAGTTTTTCTTTTTTTATGTTGAAAACTGTTGCTTTCTCCAGGACACCTTCTTAGTGAGCAAATTCATAGCGTCCAACCTGACTCCAAGGTAGTCCTCCGTTTAACTGAATCTTGGTTTCAGGTATTTCCTCAAGGGCACCTGTTACAAAGCTTTGCCCTTGGTATATTGTGCCCAGCTTGAAGGTTCCTGGAATACAAGAAACCATGTGTACCCTGGGATGGATAATGAACTGGTGTTGACACATATGCCCAGGAGAAAGTCTCAGAAAAATCTAATAAGTTGAAATATATTGAGAAACAATGAAACATTTGAAAAACTCTAAAAATCTCTGGCGGGCATATGCATTGAAAAACCAAAATTTTGCAAATCCAAAACCCAGAATACTTTTTCCCAAATAGGAAGATGTTGTCTAAGAAGGAATACAATGCTGGATCCCTATATTCAGACTAACTGTGTTAGTCTAACTGGTACTTTCAAATGTATATATTTTAATATACATACACTTTATCTCAGATACCTTAAGATTTATTATGTGAAAAGCCTTTTGTAATTCTGTAAACATAATAGTTTCATTTTATTTTCTAACTTACAATTTTATTCCTAGATCAATGGTTAATTAATTTTTAGTTCAGATTTCCAAATGTTCATAAAGCCTCTAGATTTGGCAGCATGCAATTAACATTTTTAAGAGTATGAAATCAAATATGTGTGTATGGAAAGCACTCACATTTATCCCTGACATTGAGGCATTCAATACAATTCAGTTCTCTTGGAAACATTTTAATTCTCATAGTCTTAATATTGGACTGATAAGGACCATTAGTCATCAGTTTTCATAAATTCTTTTTTGTTCTCAGTTTGTCACTTTAGTTCATTTTTAATAATTCAAGTGAAAATGAATTCTATTAGTGTATTATCAACAATACAAAATGTCAGACAAAAATATTTTTCTTAATAAAACCAAACTAAATACACTTTTCACATCCCAATAAAGCTTTGTAGAAAATAACTTATATCAATATATATTAAATATTTTCAAATTTAAAAAATTATGATTATGAAATTTTCTATTTTTCTAATGTTTATAAATACTGTGCATTTTAGAAAGTTTACAACTTTTGATGTTTCTCTATATCTTTCATTTGTAATAAAATAATGTGGCTTACTTATCCTTGTTGAAGTTCTGTTTTGAGTTTCTTGAAGTTAAGTTTATGCCATGGCAAAATTAAAAAGAAAAGTTCGAGGTTTAAAATGCTTTGTGCTTAATGCTTTGTCATTTTCCTTGAAATTAAAGTCTATGTTTTAGAGAAAGGCTCTGCACAAAACCATCTCCTGTATAACTAACTGATCTGGCACCTGAACAAAAAGTAGAAGAAACTGTCTTATCTTTTGATAATTTTGTTGAACAGTCAGTGTAATGGTATCACCTCTCAGTTCAGAAATTTAAAAGAAAAACAAGAAAGAGAAAAAAATATATAACAATATTTGGTAGCACTGCATTACATTAAAATTTATATTCTCAAACCCTCTTTCTGGCCCCAGGGGAACTTGACCACATGCCTTTATCAACTTTATCAGTATTGACCATATCACCATGACTTTATCAACTTTCCTTATTTTAATTTGATTTCATGTTTAAGAACAGCTCTCTCAGTTGTTTCTAAGGAAATGAATTGTCTAGGGTACAAAAGCCTCTTTCTTACCTGTGTCTTTTTAAATGAACAGAAATAATTTGCAGTTCCCTAAATCACATTGCTACTTAGGGCCAGAATGAGGACCAAAACCCAAGCTCCCCAAACTACCCACTCCACAGTATGCAGGCACATATAAGGAGGGCTTGGTGGAACACATCTCCCCAGAGTTAGAATGAACTACAACTGCCCCCAGCAAGCCGTGTTAGCGTAGACCAAACATGACAGTACCCTGGCTGCAGTGTACAGGAAGCCTCTAAGAGGTAAGCTTAGGTTACAAAGAGTCTTAAATTTTATCTACAACAATGAACAATATATGTTTCCCAACTAGAATTTGTTTGCCAAAAAACAAGCAGAAAAAGCTTTTTGAGAGGGCTGACCACCTGAGACACCTTTTCCCACTTCAGTTACAAATCATGAAAAATCTTTCTTCTTGAAGGAAAACTGAGTCTCCATTAACGCCTTTAATATGGGAGAAAACCTCTGAGTTCTAAAGCACTTTTGTTTCATATGGAGAACTCCCCCTGTGGCTGGGAATGGAGCCGGCAGGAACCTGTAGGCCAAGCGTCACTAACCTCAAGCTTGTCCAGTGGTCAGGAGGCAAGTCTTCACACCAGTTTTCTGCACTGGGGTGCTCTTAAGACCATGTAGGCCTGAGCAACCACTTGACGGGGCAAGGGGCGGGGTCGGGGAGAGAGGTGTGCGGTGCAGAGGGGATGACAGATGGAGGTAAAAGCCATGAGTACCATATTCTCAGAATTCCCTCCCACACCCTGCTTTCTGTGATCCAGCCAGAAATTTCTGACCACCAGCGTGAAACTCAATCTGTTCCCACAGCTTGTGGCATTATTTATAACAGCCAAGATGTGGAAGCAACCTAAGTATCCATCAACAGATGAATAGATAAAGAAGATGTGGTATGTATACACAATGGAATAGTACTCAGCCATAAAAAACAGTGAAATAATGCCATTTGCAGCAATATGCCATTTCCCTGATAGCTCGAAGATCCCCTGGGGAAGGGATAGACTACCCACTCCAATATTCTTGGGCTTCCCTTGTGTGGCTCAGCTGGTAAAGAATCCACCCACAATGCAGGAGACCTGGGTTCGATCCCTGGATTGGGAAGATCCCCTGGAGAAAGGGAAAGGCTACCCACTCCAGTATTCTGACCTGGAGAATTCCACGGACTACAGTCTGTGGGGTCACAAAGAGTCAGACACAACTGAGCAACTTTCACACTTTCAGAGATTATGATATTAATAGGTCAGAGAAAGATAGACATCATATGCTAATATCTTACTTGTGGCATCTTAAAAAAAATGATACAAATGAACTTATTTACAAAAGAGAAACAGACTCACAGACTTAGATAACGAATTTATGGTTACCAAAAGGGAAGTTGGGGAAGGTAGGGGAGGGATAAATCAGGAGATTGGGATTAAAACGTACACAAAATACTGTATATAAAATATATAATAACCAACAAGGACCTACTGTATAGCACATCAAACTCTGCTCAATGTTATGTGGCAGCTGGATGGGAGGGGAGTTGGGGGGAGTATGAATACATGTATATGTATGGCTGGTTATTGGTTTTTATTTTTTTTGCTATTCACCTGAAAATATTACAATGTTATTAATCAGCTATACCCCAATACAAAATAAAAAGTTTAAAAAAAGAATACATATATAAAACTGAATCACTTTGCTGTATACCTGAAACTAATACAACATTGTAAATCAACTGTATTCCAATACTTTTTAAAAAGAAAACTAGGTACAATAGTATTATACTTAAAAAAGCTTGTGGATTGCATTGTAAATGTCTTCTATAGACTCACCAACCATGGAAACCAAATACAGGGCCTGACTCTTTAGCATCTATGAATCAAGTCTCTAGATCTTCCCTGGAATGGATCTGGGTGAAGTATATGGCTCCTCCTTGAGTTAATTGTGCACAACAAACATTCAGAAAATAAACTCAAACACATCCCAATGAAATAAATTGTTTCACAGACCAAGAAGGGACAAACTAGCTCTCCGACTCAGAAAGTCTCCTTGTTTTTCAATTAGTTTTTGCCTTTGTTTTCACTATAAACATTTCATCATTTCACTAGAAGAGTTTAAATAAAGTACATTTGAATAAAAGAGTTCACACTTCTCCCAATCCAGGGAATGGTAAGTCTAGGTTATAATGGACAAGCCTTGCAGGAAACAGAAATTTAATTATTATGGATAGAATGTGGTTTTATTTACCCTTGTTATCTTACTTGAACTTAATTCCTTCTGAGTAATCTTGCATGCACAGGAAAAAGGGCAAGGCTCTTTGAGAGTCTGGGATCACAGGATCGCAGCGTGTAAACTTAAGGAAGGCAGTGATTCAATCTTTTCAACAAGTACTGAGACAGACTTTCTGCAAAGGTAGGCTGCTGGATTGAGTTCACATGGGCAAGAAGGAGGGTCAACATTGGAGACACCACAGTATGGTTTCACTGTGAGAACCAAACTGGTTTAGGTCAGGTGGACTTAAGGAATTCAATGCAATTCAGGTTACAGGCAGCATTTCCACTTCTTATGGGGAGGTGCCTGCTGATAGGAGATTACCCTGCTGCTCGAGGAAAAATAAAAGGCATGGAAGAACTGGTCAAACAAGATCAAGTGTTATATTATTTGTTTTGCTTCATGGTGTGGCATAGCTGGGGCTGGAAGAAGCATGTCCCCACCAACGACCTGAGCACGTGATCTTACCTTCATAACATTGGGATAATTTACAGTCTAGCCAAGTGAAGATTAAACCCTTCTGACAAACTCATCTGTGTGTCCAGTGTCTCTGAAAGACCATGACTTCAGAATCATCAATGAGACATAAAGGCTGAGCTCTAAAACCTGTAGCTGAACAGAAACACGTCCAGTTGGGTTTCCAAGCAGACAAGAAAACAAGGCTTAATTTCAGGGTCAGAAACTCACTTGACTTTCACTTCCCCCAATCAACCAGCTGATTCCACAAAACAACAAAGCCCTTCCTAAAATACATGAATTTCTGGCTCTTTTCCTGAGATTTCATGAATTCTGTATGCAGAGTGCCCCCCACCCCTCCTCCATGAGATATAAACAGTAACTCCTCAGGACTTGTCCAGTGGTTAAAACTTCACCTTCCAATGCAGGGGATGTGAGTTCAATCCCTGGTCCGGGAGCTAAGATCCCACATGCCTTTTGCCCAAAAATCCCAAAACGCAAACAATATTGTAACAAATTCAATTAAGATTTTAAAAGTGGTCCACATTTAAAAAAAAAAAAATCTTAAAAATAATTTTAAAATGAGTACATCCTCTCTAGGTTCTCAGCATCTTTAACATCTTCCCAAGAGACCTGGGAGCACTGCCATCCAGAGAGGAGAAACTGTAAACTTCCTGCCTCTGGATTTCTGGCTCTTTGTAAAAAAAAAAAAAAAAAAAAAAGTCATTGTATTCCTTTTGCCCTCCTTGGCTTTGATTTCCTGGCCATGCTGGTGGCTAAAGGAAAGCTAACTAAAGCATCTGATGTCTTAGTAAGGGGCCCCCCTGTTGAACAGCTGTTAGTCATCAGGCATCACTGAGATATTTTTCTCCCTTTTTTCCATCTTTTAAAAAATCTTCACAATAAGTCTTGACCCAGAGAAAACATACATAAAGTATTTTATCTCATGCAATGATTTTTGACCCTGACTGCACATTACTTTCGCCTGAGAAGGCTGTTTTACCTTCCCAAGACCAGGCCCCACCCCAAACCAATCAAAGAGAACACGTGAGGGTCGGGGTACAGTCATGCTATTTTGTTAGAGGTTCCCCCAGTGATTTTAATATGCAGCCCGGCTTGAGAACCACAGATCTAATCTAAGACCCCACCTATCCAAGTCACAGCCCCATGGCAAAGCTGTTTTTTAAAAAGTGCTGAAATATAGCATGTATATTCTGTGGCTATGGTTGTTTTCAATTTCTTAGATTTCAATGATCTTTGAAGTGAACTACATAATTGGGACCTAAGAAACACATAGTAAGATAGCTGCCAATAGAAGAATCAGTAGACATGTATCATTTAGGAATAGGTTTGGCTTCTGGTAATTAAATGACTAATATTGGCTTAAAGAAATAGGGATTCATTTGTTTCATAGAATAAGAAGCATAGAAGCAGGCAATGCAGAGCTGCCACAATGGAGAGATTCATGCCCTTTGTATCTCTCTGCTCCATAGACAAGGCTGTCAGATTTAATAACAACAAACACCACCCAGCTGAATTTGAACTTCAGACACACAATACCTCAAATAGTATAAGAATATCCTTACAATCTTTGGAACACACTGTTATAAAGAGTTTAACTGATGACAGTTTTCAAGCCTCATCACTGCCTTCTTCCCTTCTGCCCACGCCCAAGCAAGCTGATAGGAACCGCTGCTCCTTCTGTAGCAGCTGAAGTTCAAACTACACCAGCCCAGCCCCTTCCTCTCTGCCCCACCCCTCCTCGCCACAAAACCCCAAGGAAACTGCCCCTCCCTGCTCTCTCAAGTCAACTTTTGGGTCTGCTGGGGAGCGTGTTCACTGATGTCCGCAGAAACCCTCACTCTGTGAGTCATAAACCTTTCACACTCTCTCGATGCGTGTATGACAGCGGCAGTCTCAACATCTGAACCAAGTTTGGGATAGGGGTTCATCCATTTCTGAGGGTGACCACAACAGAAGAGACTACAACACACTGAAAAACTGTTTGTTGGGAACCCCCTGGGGGTCCAGTGGTTGAGTCCACACTTTCAGTGTCCATCCCTGGTCTGGGAACTAAGATCCCTGCAAGCCATGCACAACGTGGCCAAAAAAAGAAAAAAAAGTCAATTATCCAAAATTCAAATTTAACTGGTCCTTCTGTGTTTCATCTGAGAACCCCATCCACGGTCACTATACCTACTATACCTCCAGATCTCAAGGCCATGCTCCAAGCAGGAAGAAGCGTAAGTTTTCCTTCTTGTTTCTTCCTTTGGGAAGGGAAGCTATCCTTGGGTGCTTCTGGCTGCATCTCATTAGAACTTTCTCACGTGGGTAAGCTTGCCATGGGGCTTTAAGAACGTATCTGCCAATGCAGAAGATGTGGCTTCGATCCTTGGGTTGGGAAGATCCCCTGGAGAAGGAAATGTCAACCCACTCCAGCATTCTTGCCTGGAGAATTCCACGGACAGAGAAGCCTGGTGGGCTACAGTCCATGGAGTCATAAAAGAGTCACATGTGACTTAGCAACTAAACCAACAAGCTTGCCACAAGACAGCCTTAAAAATTGAATTTTTCAACCTTTCATAACAGGAATAATAAAGGATCTTACCTGACTTTTGGAAGATAAAACCCCAAAAACTACCAGGACATATGTAATAGGCATAATAACTTTGAAATACGTCACTCACTCACAAGGCCATTTCCCTCTCTCTGAATCCAGTTAGTCTGTGGGGGTGGGAAGGCAAATGTCCTTTGGGAAGAAGGATATGGTCTAAAGACCTACACTATTGACATCAGCTGGGAGCTTTTTAGTAACTAAGACTCTGAGGCCCCACCTCAGACCTATTGAATCAGAACCTGCATTTTGACAAAGGCCGTAGGTGATTGTGCATACATTAGCGTTTGAGAGTAACTGACCTGGAAGAACAAGGGTTGTCACATTTGACTCCTATTGGAATAAGCCAAAGAACTTAAAAAGTCCTGTGCTAGTGATTCTGATTTCATTGCTGTAGGATGTTGCCTGAGCATGAAACCTCCCCAGATGGTTCTAATAATCAGTGAACACTGAGAACCACTGGGCTAACAACTGCGGTTCTCAACCCTGCATGAGAATCACTTGGGGCACTTTGTTGTAAAACTACCAATGCCTGGGTCCCCTCAAAGCAGTTAAATAAGATATTTTTGGTGAGCTCTTGGATCATTCTAATGTGTGAGAACCAGGGCAAGGAAGTGAAAATCTCATATTCTTTGGGAGAGTGATGTTAGATGGGTTGATGATACCACCGAGGCAGGGGAGGCCAGGTGGACACTGCCAAGGGCAGTGGGGGGCTTTTACTGTGATTCATATTTCAGACTCCTGGAGGGGTTCCCTCACAAACAGTCCCTGCCCAAGTCTGGCAAGCAGTCATAGTAAGATAAACTCTGCTGCACAACAAGGTCAGGCAGGGTGGTAAGGGGGAGGGGTGGGAGTGCACAGTTGCAGGGTTTCAACTTTCTGAGCTGTTCTACCCTGAGTGATATGAACAAGACCCAGAAGTTCCCACACACACTCAAGATGAGACTCAGGAACTCAATGAACTGACAGCAGAAGCACTGTCATGGTGCCCATTGTTCAAGAGCCAAGGTGACTGGCAGCCTCTGCTACAACACGCCCAGGCCGAGGGACAAATGGAACTCAGAGCAGAGCCTAAGAGGGGCCCACAGTGCCACCAAGAGCTGGGATGAGGTTTTGGCAGCCAGGAAAGGCTTCTGTATCCTGAGCTAGTCAAGAGAGGCCAACCTACTGGCCTTTGCAGCCACCAACATGGTCTGCAAAGGCCAGTAGGACAAGCAGCAACCAGGCTGATAAGCAGTGTTGCTGAGACCAGAGGTGCCAGGGGACACTGCTCCAATCCAAGCAGCCCTCCTATTCACGTCAGCACCTCACGGTCACCTCGCCAGGGCTGATAGTCATGGTCTCCATCAGCAGGGCTGGACTGATTACCGGCGGTCAGCATCCATTCTGATTGGTGTCTGCCTGTGAGAAATCAGTTGGTAAATATTTTGAATATCACCCCCTGGATAAAGTCACCCCTCTCTCTTCTCTGCCCAGATGCTACCTTGTCAGAAACAGAAGGAAAGGCAAAATCTGAGAGACAACCCACTTCACCCACAGAGAATATTCTCATTTTTGCCCTGGACTAAAGTCACAAGATTAAGCTAAAATTTCCCAGCACTCCTAAGCAGGTAGGGGCACCTGAGGAAAACAGGATAATTTCAGATAAAATAAAATAGCTGCAGGCTGCTTGTACATCTGGTAGGAGTGTGAAGAAACTTCTATCCTTGTGTAGACACAGGATAATCTACTTCCTCTATTAAATATTGATGTGTCTATATGAATTTATATTTCTCTATAGATTTATTCAGGAATATTTTTTTTCTGTTAATCTGAAGTCAATCCCTAATAAAACATAATTTTCTCTATGTAAACAGGGAAAAGGAGATATAGAAAATTTCTGGGTAAGTCAAATTGTTCTGGAAAAAGTAAGAATTCTACCAAAAAGAAGAGTGGATGAACACCTGAGATTATACACTACAACCAGAAGGAAAAATGGCCCACTATTGTGTGGCAAAGCAATGGATTGGCCAAGAATCCCAAGAGGAGAGCTGTTTACCAGACTGGATCCCCACCTCTGGAAGATGAAGCCTCTGGATAATTCCAGCACTTGTATTTCATTGGGTTATTCCATGAGTATTTAGCTTAACTCTGTGTCGGGCCCTATTTAAGGACCTGGGGATATAGCAATGAACAAAACAGACAAAAATGCCTGACCTCACACATGTTACAGTTTCAGGGATAATGAGACAGACAATAGACCAAATAAATAAGTAGAAATATGTGATTTTTTTGTATAGTGTTAAGAGCTATAGATAAAAAATTATATGGAAAAAGGAGACGGGGAATGTCCATGGTGGGGTTATTGTTTTAAATAGGATGATTCAAGAAAGCGTAACAGAGAGGGTGACTTTTTAGCAACAGTCTTGAGATGAGGAGGCAAGCCATGTTGCTATCAAGGAGAAGCACTCCTGGCAAAAGGCAGGCAGATGCAAAAGCCCTGAGGTGAGGAGGTGCCTGGAATGTTCGAGGGACAGTGTGTGTTAACAGGGGAGGAGCAGGAGATGAGTCAATAAGTGGATGCGCACAAGTGCCAGAAGGAAACCACTCTGCTTCAGTCCAAGCCGATTCACCTGCATTTTCAGCTTTCCCAGACAGCTTATCACACAGGAAGTCACCAAACCCACCACTACCGGCACTAAAAGAAGGCACCTATAAAGGACTTTCAGCTTTTTCTTAAGATCCTCATTTACTGCGATAGCTTTCTCGTTAGTTGTGAGAAAAATTACCCCAGATTACTTCAAAACATTAAAGTGCTGGAGAAAAACAAACCTGGCCAACTGGCACTTAATACTGACAAAGTCCGCCAATTTATCAATCATGCTTTAAGGAAATAGGGATCATAGCTGAACAGCTCCAAGTAATTACTAGTGAGGATGCTGGACCAAGTGTTAAATGGCCAAGAAAGCAAGAGAGTCACTGGGAAGAGAAGAATGGTGGATGTTTTCTGCTTATCTTTCCTGCATCTATTACTCCTCCGCTGCCCTCCCCAGAGCTCTCAGTTTCTATTTCCAAGTGCGAGTGTGCTCAGTTGTGTCCAGCTCTTTTTGTGACCCTATGGGTTGTAGCCTGCCAAGTTCCTCTGTCCAGGGGATTCTCCAGGCAAGAATACTGGAGTGGGTTGCCATGACCCCGCCTCCAGGGGATCTTCCCGACCCAGAGATCAAACTCATGTCTCTTATGTTTCCTGCATTGGCAGGCGGGTTCTTTACCACTAGGTGCCACCTAGAAAGCCCCTCCCATTGTTAAACTTCATGGTAATGACTCCCGCTTTCTGCAGCACCCTTTCCCCTATGCAGCTTCCCCTTTCTGAAGCACTGAGGATGACGAAGATCAATTTCCAGTCATTCCTGCAAATGGTACGTGAAATATTAAGGTTTAATGGTGATTACTGGTTGTTTCATTTTGAATCTAAAACCCTGGACTTCAGAAATAATGGAACTTTGATGTAACATTTGAATATCTTGCTTTTGCCACCTTTTATTCTTATGGAAAAAGCAAGTCATCTTCTAGAAGGTGCCAGAGGTACTCTCTATGATAAAATGAGGCTTCCTCAATTATTCAATTTCACAGGTACCAAGGGTGAAATCTCAGAACTGAGATGCAGGTTCTGAATTGCCCTGGACAATGGATCTCACTAGAAACAGAAACTTCACCAGGTCCTGTTCAAAGGACTTTCTCCTGTAACAGTGTTCAATACTGGAGCACAGGAAACTGCTGAAATAATTAAATCTGTGCAAAAATAGTTTATTAAATAACATAAGGAAGATTATGAAGGACAGTTCCAGAATGCCCACTCATGTGGCTTGTAAAGGTGCATTTTTCATAAAGATCTGTACAGCTCAAAAGCACAACATCCTGCAGGGGAGGCTCCTTTATTCCAGGATTTGGCAGAATTTATTTTCATCTTCTACACATGAACCACCAAAGTAAAAACGAAAGTCACTCCTCTTCAGTAAAGCAGTGTCCTCAGTTAAGGATAAGGTTTTCATGTAACCTTAGGGCTCTCAGGGCGCTTCTCGTGAAGAGCAGCCACTATAAAGACGACTATGGAGCAATTTTTTCATTCTTCATGCATGAGACATAAAGAATATTATAGAATAGTCCAAGTTTAGAAGTCACTCTCAAACATATACGTAGAAAAGTTATTGTCAGAATACTCTCAAGCTTTAACAAATTGGAAAAGCCTGTAATCTTTGCACTGTTTCTTAGAGTCAGTGGCTCTAAAGGGTGATATTCACCATCAGTGACTTCACCCAGGGTTTCCTTTCATGACAGTCCTGCAGGATGATCCTCTGGGTTGGCAGTCCCTTTAGGTCACCAGGTTTCTGCAATCTCTGTAAGAACCTGTAGCAGCTCAGCAAACGTCGGGCGGCCTTTAGGTTTCTGGAAAAGGGAATTGGAGGCAGTCAACTTAGCTTAAGACTCACACGGAGACCAGCTTTGGACCCGGATCCAGGCTAGCTCACCACGAACAGAAGAGACAGATATCTTGGCTGATACACAGGGCATGAATGGCAGTTGAGCGAGGCAGGGGTGTGAAAATATAAGGGAAGAGATCGCTTCAAAAATAAAATGGCTAGAGCTGCGAACACTAGCCGCACGTGGCTATTTAGATTAACTGAAATTAGATACATCTTAAAATTCAGTTCTCAGTCACCCTAACCACTTTTCAATTCTTTGATAGCCAGGTATGGCCTGACCTATTGGACAATGCAGATAGCGTATTTCCATCACCACAGAGCGTTCCACAGCTGTGCCCCAGAGATCTGTTTGCATGACTTGATGTGCATGGAATAAAGGAAGAGCTGGGAGAGAGGGGCCTCTGGAGTCCCAAGTCCCCAAGCTCAGCCCCAGTTAGTCACTATACCTGACCCCTGTAGAAAGACAGATTTTAGTCAGAAAGCAAAAGGCATATTTCCATGAGGGCCTTTTCAGGTCTTAAAGCACTGATTGTGCTGTCTTAAGGCTCAGTCAATAAACTCCCAGCCATGAAGATTAGAGCCTTTTCTCTATTTCACAGTGGGATGTGGTTTGACTTTGACTCCATGAGGAAGCTCCATGGCATCTTTGAAATCCATGGGAAATAGAAATATTCATGGTAGTAGAGGTCCCTGGCAACAGGGTTAGTAGGGAGACACCACCCCTAGTGGCTTGTAAACCGATGGCATCAATAAAAGTACAGAGTAGGAGACAACCTAAATATGCGTCAATGCAGGAATGGATAAAGAAGATGAGGTACGTATATACAATGGAATACTACTCAGCCATAAAAAGAGAAAGTAATACCATGTGCAGCAACATGGACGGACCTAAAGATTATCATACTGAGTGAAGTCAGTCAGAAAGAGAAAGACAAATACCATATG
The DNA here is from genome assembly GCF_027580195.1 of Bos mutus. Classification (NCBI taxonomy): domain Eukaryota; kingdom Metazoa; phylum Chordata; class Mammalia; order Artiodactyla; family Bovidae; genus Bos; species Bos mutus. The sequence continues at coordinate 66,722,536 of NC_091622.1, forward strand.
ATATTACTTATATGTGGATAAACTATGAAACAAATGAACTTATCTACAAAAAAGAAGCAGACACACAGACATAGAGAACAGATTTATAGTTGCCAAGGGGGAAGGTGTGTGGAGGAGGGATGGATTGGGAGTTTGGGATTAGAAGGTGCAAACTATTATATACAGAATGGATAAACAACAAGGTCCTACTGTATACACAGGGAACGATAGTCAATGTCCTGTGATAAACCATAACAGGGAAGAAGAAGAATGTACGTATATGTATAACTGAATCACTTTGCTGTACAACAGCAATTAATGCACAACATTGTAAGTCAACTATACTTTAATAAACTAAATTTTTTAAATAGAGAAAATCTAACAATTAAAGGACGGAATAGAAGAATATGTGAGCACATGTGAGGGTCTTCCTTGAGACTTCAAGAATAAATAGTGGAGCTTGTTGCTGGTGCTGAGGTTGTGCCAGTAGTAGAGCCAATGAAACAAGTGTGCTGCTGCTGCTAAGTCGCTTCAGTCGTGTCCGACTCTGTGTGACCCCAGAGACGGCAGCCCACCAGGCTCCCCCGTCCCTGAGATTCTCCAGGCAAGAACACTGGAGTGGGTTGCCATTTCCTTCTCCAATGCATGAAAGTGAAAAGGGAAAGTGAAGTTGCTCAGTCATGTCCGAGTCTTAGCGACCCCATGGACTGCAGCCTACCAGGCTCCTCCGCCCATGGGATTTTCCAGGCAAGAGTACTGGAGTGGGGTGCCATTGCCTTCTCCGGAAACAAGTATAACCATGCTAATATAATCATGTTTGAGTCTAGAGATGCTTGTCTAAGCACCTTGTTTACTTGGTCCTCTGGTCAGCATCTTATTTACTCCTTTCTCTGTCTCCTCTCCACAGATATGTAAAATCTCAATAAGTATTATATTGTATGTGTATATGTACAAGTATATTGCTTTAAACATGTACATTCCTGAGCTATTTACATGATTATTGCAAAGATGCTCTTCAGACATCTGTTTGTTACTAATAGCTTACTTAATATTTTTTTTATGTCTTTCAAGATTCCTTGCATAGCAGTTAATCATATGTAAAGTATTTTCATACACTGGGGATCTTTATAAAATTAATACTTCTCTGGAATGGAAACAACCACGTTACTTTTGAAATACTGAATTTTTTTAGTGTTTGTGAATTGGAAGTCGAGTGACTTCTTTTTTGGCCAGGAGGAAATCCTCATCCAGCTGTAGTTATTCTGGGCTGAAACTGTCAACTGGAAAGAGAGAAGAACTGTCACAGTCACAGAGGAGTCTGATGATGGGGAGGGGTGTGTTGAGTTGTGCCCAGAAAAGACAGAGGTGGGATGTAAACTCTTCTGGCTTTGTTTTTAAGGTTGGCATTTCAAGTAAAAGAGAAACTGGCCTCCTGAGAGAGAGTTTTCTGAGTACAAGTTCCTGGCTCACTTCCTGCCTTCATTCCTATTCTTGTTTAATCTCTCTATCAGTCTCAAATGCCACAGGAGAGATGAAACCCATTACTCTTAGCCTTGGAAAAGCAAGATGAATTATAGTAGAGTGAAGTAAATAAGAACACCATCCTTCTCTTTCAACGTGAAAATTGAACAAGTTTCCACCCAGAAGTTCTTAAAAGGAGTAAAACCTCTCATCACGGAGGCTTTAATAACATCAAGAGTTTCTGTAGGAACCAATTCTGGAAAGATAAGAATTAGAAAAGCTACTGAATTCCTCAGTTGAAAGACCACTATTAAAATGGGTTGATGATTTTTGTTGTGGAATTACTTCCAGCTCTCAGGGATCATTACCAAGAAATAGAAACCGTTTCCTGCCATGACAGAGTCCTGGGGTAACATGGGTGATAATCTGCTCTTAGATGCAGGAACTGCCAACCTTTGTAGGAAAGTAAGGGCACTCACCTCATGCCAGCAGCTATACATGACTTCATATATGGACATTGGTGCCAGGTAAGGTCGGTACAGCCTGAAGCCTTTAGAAATAGCTTCCACGACTTGCAAATTTGACCTATTTTCAAAAGGCATTTTTCCTTCTGAGAAAACTTCCCACATCAAAACTCCTGAAAATAAAACACATTAAAATAAGAGGTTAGAGACAGGTGGTTACTTGGAACTGAAAGAGCTGTTTCCAATCACAAGGCATTATTTCCCTCCTGCAGCCATGGAGTTACGATCATCCAGAATGACTGCAGTTCTGTCCAGGAAGCAGATACTGTGCATTGTAGGTTTTGAACTGAATATATTCCAAGGGAAAACAATTTATTCCCTTTTCTGTTGGTCCTGACTGCCTCCTTATTGGAAGAAAATGCTGGCAGCATCTTTATTCAAAGTACTATTCATGTCTCCACACCCTGACATCAATGAAACTTTCTACCATTCCATAGAAAATGACAATATTGTGTAATCCCCTACTGCCTGCTAAGGCTAGGAAAACTCCTGTCCAGGAGGAGTGCATTTCCCTCTTTCCACTGAAAGACTGCTGAGTAGAGTCCCAGAAAAGCTGGCAGGGGTTCTGTTTATATAAGCAGGTGTTCAAAACTCATTGATGATTGATGAAGCTCCTTCAAGTCTCTCACTTTGAGTTCATTTAATTATTCACTTATTCTACAAATATGTATTATGTATTGATCAGATTCCACCCTTATGTTAGAGCCACAGAATTAAGATTGAAACCTGTCCAAGTTCTTAAGAATTTAAAAAGCTCACTGTTCAGTGATGAAGAAAGACAGGTGGTCAGGTAAAACTCAAGGGTTTCTAATTGTTCTACAACCACCATTGATGAGATCCTTATGTTGCTATCATTGGTCTCACAACTCAACTGCTCTCCAGCAGAGCTTAAAATGTCACCAGCCAAGACTATCACATGTCAGTGGAGAGCTAATGAGATCAATACAAGCTAAACCTTATTGTGGGCAATAACATTCACACCCTTTGATGGTACAGATGTCTCTCAAAACCTAAGAAGGCACCCAGGAAGGCCCAGGTAAAAGAGAATAGATAGATTATTTATATATTTACTGCCATTTTCTGGAAGTCAACTCAAAGAACAAATTCTATCAGACATGGGTCCACAGTATCTCTTTTTCAATGAAGAACATTACCCAATATAAATAGCAATTGATAGACCCCAAGGAAGCCTATGTCTAATTTCACAAAATATGGGAATAATAATGTAAATGAGATGGCATCACTGATAGTCAAGCAATGAAGGTTCTTAATTACACTCAAGAATAAATGACACTGTAAGATCAGTTTTCCTTGCAAGTCTCTGTGGTGTGGGAAGTTTGGCTGAATTTGTTTTCTAAATCAGTAGACTCTGTAATGGTTTTACAGCAAGTGCTCGGTGGGAAAGAGAAAGATCCCAAAGGCAAATTTGGTAAGAAGGTTACCAGTTGCCAAAGACAATCTGATGTGTTAGAACACCCGAGACAGAAACACAGTTATAAGAAGACTTTTAGCTAGATAATATCAAGAAATCAACGTTAAAAGAGCAATCTCTATTTTATTCAATAAAGCTCCAACAAATGAACATCAAATTCACTCACCGAATGACCAGACGTCAGATTTGCTGCTGTATCTGTTGAAATGAAAAACTTCAGGAGGGGACCACTTGACTGGGAACTTGGCTCCAGAAGAACTGACATATTCATCATCCAAAACGTACCTGGGGCCATCAGAGTTCAGAGCACATTGTGTTAATCACCCCTAAGTTCTGTGTACTTCTAATCCTTTTAGTTAACTCTGATTTCTAAAATACAAAGTATTTTGCCACAGAAAGGCTAAGGATACCTTCTCTCCTTGCTATCAAGGTGGGAAAGTAACCTTTATACAGTTTCCTCCTTAAACCAAACCTCCATTGTGTTTATATTTGAATCCCAGAAAACCATAGCAATTCTTCAGTCTAAAACAGGCCTGTGGTTTAATAATGCCAGGCATGAAGGAATCTTGCAGACAGAAATTCAGGATGAGTCAGCAACCACCTGTGTCAAGAGTCAGACCAGGACAAAACAGGAAGATGGTGGCTGCAGGGAAGCCAGTGTCCGTGGATAGCAACAGGGACCAGTCAGGCCATCTCTAGTATGTGGCCCCATGAGACAGAAGGAGTTTGGATTTTGACCCTGAAGAGAGCCAGGGAGAAACCCTGAAATCACTAGGATTAAATTTCTAGCAACCTGAAGAGAGGCAGACTCAAAATATAAATTGCCCTGAGTTGTTGAAAATAAGGTTTTCCAACCTTGTTTTCACACCCTTGCTGTCTGTAAGCTACTACAGTTGATAAGAGAAATGCAGGAAAAGGATAGCAAAATCAGAGCTGAGTAAACAAATTCTTTTTGTTTTTTTTCTATTTCAGAAATATATAAGGAAAACTTTTCTCTTAACCTTCTACATATGATAAGTAGACTAAGAAATTCTTTTTATTCTTAAGGGATGACATACTTTTATTAATAATGACCTGACAGATCAGAAGACTAACCCACAGTCTCAGTTTCCCTTATAGCTCAATTGGTGCATGTGCTAAAACTCAAAGTGGGTCAGCAGGATATCCAACCACATCAACACTTCCCTCAGGGAAGAAAGAGCAATGCCAGTAACACCTTCAGCTTGTCTGTAGACGAACATAAGAGTCCCTACTATGAGCAAAGAAAGAAAGAAAGTATATCATGTACCTTGTCATTCCAAAGTCCGAAATTTTTACTATACATGTAGAACTGACCAAACAATTCCTTGCTGCCTATAAAAAGAAGAAAAGAATTCAGGTTTGAATACAAAGTTTTTTCTTTACAGAGTTTGTACTCTTTTCCTTATTTCGTTTGTGGCTCAGCACTACATCTGAGTGAACAGCCATGTTACTTCATGGTGATAACTGTCGATGCTACATAGGATTTAATGTATCTGCCCTTGTGAAATGGATTTTAGTGTTTTTTTTTTAAGAAATGATAAAAAAGAAAAATTTTAACTAACTTTTTTCCTTTTTAAAATGTGTAATCTTTCTCAAGAAGTATCCTTGACAAGTATCAGGAGAAACTCAACCTAAGAGGTAAAAAACTATGGATCTTGATATAAAAAACAGTGTGTATTTAAAACTTTACCTTTATAAGTAAAAAGAGGAAAGTCCAATATGCATGAAAAATAAAAGATCATTATATATCTTTGGGATATTCATTATATAAAATTATTTATAGAAATTAAGAAATTGTATTTAAAATTTACATTTCATTGAATGTAACATCATGGGGTCGCAAAGAGTCGGACACAACTGAGCAACTGAACTGAACTGAACTGTTTACAATTGATATTTTCTTATTTATTAAACCACAGTGAACTAAATATAGTAGTATATAATGCAGAAACTATTTGATGCCAAGACAATCTATTTTCAGTCAGCTTAGTCAGAAAAACCATTGACTTGATTTTTTAGCCTCATGTAGGTCAAAGGTTTGACAGAATTTTTCTCTTTTGAGCTAATTTGTGGTTCAGTTAGTTCAAAAACAAAAGAAAAAACTTGAAATGGAGAGCCAGTCTGGAGCCAGTCTGGAAGATGTTGTCAAGTGCCAGCAATGATCTCAAAGTCAAACCACAAGGCAAGCCCTCGACAGAGAACACACGCATTGTTAGCTAATATATCTTGAGTGGCATGTAGGTGGAGAAGACAGGACACAAAAGAAAGTGATCGAGGAAGGAACCAAGACTAGGCAGGTCTGCAAGAAGACAGCTGGAGCAAATGGAATTACCTCAACCATCACCTGACTGAATTTTGAATTCTAATCTTTATGGGGAGGACAAACCACAGAGACTAGGAAGGTGAGTTAGGTGGAACTGATACCATATCCATCCAACAAAATGTGCGCTCAACGGCAACTCAGTCTGGCTCAACGGCCAGACACTGGGGAATGTGTCATGAAGCGTGTAAAACAATGGTGGAGCTTTTGCTTTAAGTGCTTACACATATTAATCCACGTAATCCTCCCAGTAAGCCCATAGGAAGGAGGTGCTATAATTAACACCACTTGACTAGTTAACTAACTTAAGGTCACATGTCTAGTAAGAAACAAAGGTGAGATTTCAACTAGCTGAGGCAGGGTATGCCATCTTGACTACATAACAAACTTATCAGGGAAATTTTCCAAAACAGTTGATCACTAGATTTTAGCCCCAAAGATTCTAATTTCATTGGTTGGTGGTATGGGCTCGGTACTGTGATGTTTTAAAGCTCCCAGATGATTCTAATGCCCAGCTAAGTTTGAGAGCCATTGCTCAGCAACTTGCACTCTAATGACACTGAACTGCAGCTCAGAAGTCTACGCCTTGATGTCAAGGAGTCTGGAGTCTAATATTTGCATAAACAATGTAAACAATTATTAAAGGAGGTAGTAAATAATAAATGCCAATGAGAGCTTTAAATCATGTGTAGGACAAGCAATGGTGTGCTGGGGCTAATGAAATTATGACCCCTTTCTTTCCCCAAAATAGTCCAGCCTGAATGACAGTCCATTGGGGTCGCTAAGGGTTGGACATGACTGAGCGACTTCACTTTCACTTTTCACTTTCATGCATTGGAGAAGGAAATGGCAACCCACTCCAGTGTTCTTGCCTGGAGAATCCCAGGGACGGAGGAGCCTGGTGGGCTGCCGTCTGTGGGGTCGCACAGAGTCGGACACAACTGAAGCAACTTAGCAGCAGCAGCAGCAGTCATGGCTGATGAAAGTTCAGGATTACCTGTAAGTGTCAGTAACAGGGACTTCTCATAAATTCTCAAATTTTCATTGGATTTAATTTAGGAACTTAGAAACGAGACATGAAAGGACACAGAAGGAATAGTACGAATATCATGAATAAATACGGAGCAGACAGAAAATGTTTTTCAAGGGGAGGTAGCAAGGCAGGGAAGCAGAGCTATTTGCTTCTGAGGTAAAACAAGCTTTGATCTTGTTTGTTGGAGGGTTGTTCTGAGCGATACAGAACAGAATGGTTTAACATTTCGAGTCCCTCTCAATAATGCCAGTGGTGCTTTTATGATGCTGTAAGAACCAAACCACCTCCACCTGGAGGCAGTTTCGCCCCCTGGGTGAGACCCACTGGGGCTGGGGCTTCAGCATGGTCCTCCAGCACCTGGCAGAGAGCTTGTCATATACAGGCACTTAATATGTATTAGATTATTAGTTGAAATAAAGATAGCAGTAAGAGAAGGACAAAGAAAGGGGGAGAGAGGAAAGGAAAGTAGTTGATTTGTTGGTGAATAATTAGTTCAAGACATATGTAGAGTAACATCTTACTTGGTTACAGCATCAGTAGGCAATAGAAAATTAAGCTACATTTCCCAACAAATTACACAAATAGAAAAATGTTTTAAAATTAAGCCAAAGGATGCATTATTCAAAGTGTTGAAAGTCCTAACTTATCATGTCCTTCTGAATATATGTTTAATACACAAAATAGTCAGCAAATTTGCACTGTACTTACTAAATCCCTATGGATAAAGCAGTTTCTCTCCAGATACTCCATTCCTTCACAGATATCTTGGCACACACTCAGTAGTATCTCCTTGCTGAGCTTTCCTTTTCTCTCTCTCAGATAGTTAAGCAGGCAGCCATGTTCCATAAACTCTGTCACAATGTAAAGGGGCTTCTGCTGTATACACACTCCATAAAGCTGAACCAGCTTCGAATGAGATAACTTCCTGTGGAAGAAAACATAGACCCATGAGCAAATTTGTGTTTTCAAGTGTTTGAACTCAACTGGTGATATTTACCATTTCCACATGATGTTCATCATCAAGCTATGATTGAAACTAACCCAACCACAGAGCAAGTAGGACAGTTTCTTTTCCACTTTATGTGCTAAAAGAGTGGGGTCAAGAGGTCATGCGGTACTACTTCCTAAGTTGTGATACATACAGGATAGTCCATGCCCCATATTCTGTTTTTCTTTTTTCCATTTTGTAAGCCTTTGTTTCCTCTTTACTGCTACCCCTTGCCCAGTTCCTGGTCCTTGAGTTTCAACCTCCCCAATCACAGCTGTCTAGACAAAAAATTCAGGACAGACAGAGGGAAGAAAGAGCAATTGATGTGAATTTTTATAAATTGAGAAATTTTAGAAAATTGAATTATAACTAATAAATGCATTTAAAGGAAATTTTTAGATTAAGTTGAAGACTGAAAAACATTTACTGACATGAAACTCTTCTATGTATTTAGTAATCACACACATACACACAGACACACCCATATCATACTTTTATGTCTCTTAAAAGGGTGATGGCTGTGACACCTCATAGAAATGAGCTTTGAACTGTTGGATAACTTAAAGAAAATTTCACTTTAGAGAATTAAAACATTCGTGCTCAGCTGCTTGAACTTTTCTCTCCTCTCTTTTTCTCTTTTCACACACACATACCGTGTTCTTGAATATTACCTACTAAAATACACTAAAATAAAGTTTTTAAGAAATGATACATATGAGGGGCTTCCCTGGTGGCTCAGTGGTAAAGAATCCACCTGCAAATGCAAGAGACACAGGTTTGATCCCTGATCTGGGAAGATCCCACATGCCATGGAGCAACTAAGCCTGTGCGCCACAGCTATTGTGCCTTTGTCTGGGAGCCACAACTACTGAAGCCTACATGCCCTAGAGCCTGTGCTCCGCACAGGAGATGCCACTGCAATGAAAAGCATGCACACCACAGCTAGAGAGCAGCCCAGGCTCACCGTTACTAGAGAAAAGCCCGTGCAGCAACAATGACCCGCATAGCCAAAAATAAAATACATTTAAAAAAATCTTGTTTAAAGAAATGAAATGATACAAATGAACTTATTTACAAAACAGAAACAGATTCACAGACTTAGAGAATGAACTTTTGGTTACCAGCTGGGAAAGATGCGGAGAAGGGATAGTTAGGGAGTTTAGATCCACACGTACACACTGCTATATCTAAAATGGATAACCAACAAGGACCTACTGTATAGCACAGATAACTCTCCTCAATGTTATGTGGCAACCTGGATTGGAGGGGAGTTTGAGGGAGAATGGATACATGTAAATATATGACTAAGTCCCTTTGCTGGTCACCTGAAACTACCACAACATTATTAATCGGCTATGGTCTAATATAAAATAAAAAGTTTAAAAAAAGAAAAAAACTTTTTAGTCATCTATTTCTCAAAAGTTTATTGTTTCTTTTGTACTGTAATATTTAGTCCCTAAAGCCCTTTTATGCCAACTTGAATATGGAATAGAATATTCAAATTAATGTTTGTAATTTTAGGAGGTGTATAATAAACTAACATTTTGTTAGTCAAAAGTACCTTGAAATGTTACTTCTTTCCATTCATAAAGATAACACAAGATCAATGCATCAGGGAGATTAATTATATTAAAACAACATGTATGAGTGATTGATACATTCCCATATAATGAGCAAACAGAAACACTCCAGTTAGTAGGGGAGAAAGCTATTCAAGCAGCTCTACATGATTTTAATTTGTAGATATATGTATTATATGGTGGCACTAGTGGTAAAGAATCTGCCTGCCAGTGCAGGAGACACAAGAGACGGGTTCCATCTCTGGGAAGATTCCCTGGAGTAGGAAATGGCAACACACTGCAGTTATTCTTGCCTGGGAAATTCCATGGATAGAGGAGCCTGGCAGACTACATTCTATGGGATCACAGGAGTCGGACACAACTGAGCAACTGAGCACACACATGTACATATTATATGTGTAGATTTTGTCTGATTTACCTTTCTAATTCATGAAGTGTATTTTCACTTAGGGGATGCAGCTTACATGCGTGCAAAATAATGGCAGGAAGGTAATTCTTGAAATGTAAAACTAATTTTCCACGAGAAAGCTGCCAAATTGATACTCACATGTAAGCATTTGAGAATTAGAACATTACACTGTATTTGCTCAGTAAGATCACTAGCAAAAGTTTATCAGAAAAAAAGAAATAACATTTATCAGAAATAAGGCAAGAACAAATAAATAAACCTTCACTTGTATAGTTCAGTCTAACAAATAGAACAAATATTTTTCAAGGGCACAGAAAGATGCAAACAGAAAAAGAACATTGTTTGCTATAACTTAGGACGCATTAATACACATTCCTTTCTCATCTTAGAAAAATGCATATGATTCATTGTAGAACAAACATGTCATATTTATGTAAATTTGTTACTTAAATATTTTCAAACTCTGTAGTCTTCTTTTCTTCTAATTGTTCTTTTTTCCCATGTGATCAGATCAAGTTTCAGAGTTTTTAATGTCATCTGTGGTGACCAGGCTGACCTCTCTCCTGAACTCTAGACTCATTATGCACTTGACCCTTGGTCATACTTGGCTACCCAATAGGTCTCTCAAATTCAACATGTCCAAAGCAGAATTACTCATTTTTCCTCTAAAACTATTCCTCAGCCAGTCTCTCCCATTTCAGTAAATGGTGCCATTCTCTGCCTAACAGTGCACCCAAGACCTTGGTTTTCACTTTTTGGTCCCGCAGTCTCCTTAAGTGATTTGTTACATCTAATTTATCAGCAAGTCCTGATAATTTTATCTCAAAAATGTATCCTGAAACTTTTCTCGTCTCTCCATCTCTGCTATCACCCCTTTCACCATCATCTTCCACCTGCTTTATCGAAAGGGTTCCTAAAAATGTATAATGAGATTTGAAATAAAAGTGAAATATTTTTCCCAAAGTTTAAATTGCTCAAATTATATTTAAACATCTCAGAAGACGGATTTAAATTCTAATTCCTTCTTTCTGATAGAGATTCTAGGTGAGATTTTACAGGTGAGGAAATTGAAGCTTAGAAAAATGAAATAACTCAAGCCACATAGAAGTCAAATAATTTGCCCAGGTCCCACAACTAGCTTGGGCAGAGTTGTGACACAAATCCACTTGTGACTGACTCCAAAATCCATGTATTTTCCATGACACCCGGATGTTGTGCCTACTTGTCTGGGTTTTGTGTATACTTACATCATCACTTTAGCCTCTTCAATGAAATCCTCTTCAGACATGAAGCCTTCGTTGATGGCCTTGATAGCTACCTGGACATGTGCTCGCCATTGGCCTAAATAGACCACCCCAAACTGACCACTTCCAATCTGCTTCACAAAAGCCAACTCAGATGGATCTATCTCCCACTTTTCTGGAAAAGTAAAATATCCATGTTACAAGTAAGGAAAAATGTTAAATTTTAGAGCTAGAAAAGATCTAGGAATTATCTCGACCTATTTTATTTTTCAGAGAGGTCGAAAACATTTATAAATGAGTAGTAAGGACCTGTTACCATTTTTAATACTATCATTGTGGCTTAAAAGTGTAATTCCAGAATTCAAGTTTAAATGCAATAAGTTCTAAAGGAATTTTATATGTTGAGTCGTGCCATATAAACACATTATTTTAAATAAATAAAAGCAAACAAAGATACAAATCTCACTTACTTGGAGAGAAATTATGGCTTATCAAAACAGGCTTTTTCCTTCCCGAGAGATCCAGAAGGAAACACAGTTCTGTGTCTTTCTAAACTAAACCTGCCAAAACCAGATGTGGTCCTAAATATGTACATCCCCACACTGTTTTTGTTCTGATAAGTAAACTTATGAGGTAGATAAAACCTGGGCTCCCCCCACCCCCATCCCAGTTTCTTTTACTGTTCCTCTGCCACTCCCACTCCAAAGGGCTTTTTTGCCCTTTCTCTTTTGCAAAAAGCCTAATCAATTCATCTAATAAATATTTTCAATATTAAGATTCTAACCTATATCTAAGTGTACATTTGAAATGAGAATTACATTACTGAATATGTCTCATCCTATAGAAGCAAATCAGTGGTGGGGTGGGGGGGACTATTTTTAAAATAATGCTTTGGAGAACTCAGAATCAAATCTTAACTTTTTAGTATCCCCTTTTATATAGCAATGCCACCATCTGCTGGAACTTTAAGATAATGCATTTAAAAGAATTGAAGGGAATTCCCTGGCTCTCCAGTGGTTAGGACTTTATGCTTTCACTGTTCAGTGCCCAGGTTCAATTTCTGGTCAGGGAACTAAGATCTCACAAGCTGTGAAGCACATTCTCCTCTACTCCCCCCAAAAAAGAATTATAAGGACTAATGGACCCTTGTATCTGGCTTTGCAAGGTACTCTCCTTTCCAATAGTAGGTGTGTTTTTAAAGTAACATAGGAGAATATAGTCATGACCTTGGGATTGGCATAGATTTATTCAACAGAATATAACCATAGAAGAAAATATTAATAAATTATACTTCATAAAATCTTATTTATCAAATATAGCCCATTAAGAAAATGAAAAAGTAAGCCACAGACTGGGGAAAGATATTTCTTAAAATACATAACCAACCTAAGACTTCCTTTTCAAAATAAGAATAAATCAATTAGGAAAAGGCATATAATCCTATGGTTAAGTGTTAAATAAAAACTTCAATAGAGTTTTCTCTCACAAAAGAGAATACCCAAAATGGCAACTGAACCTATGAAAAGTTGATCAGGGAAATTGCATATTTAAACCAAAATGAGATATGCACACATACACTGCTAAGTCTCGTCAGTCGTGTCTGACTCTGTGTGACCCCATAGACGGCAACCCACCAGGCTCCCCCGTCCCTGGGATTCTCCAGGCAAGAACACTGGAGTGGGTTGCCATTTCCTTCTCCAATTCAGGAAAGTGAAAAGTGAAAGTGAAGTCGCTGAGTCTTGTCTGACTCTTAGCGACCCCATGGACTGCAGCCTACCAGGCTCCTCCGTCCATGGGATTTTCCAGGCAAGAGTACTGGAGTGAGGTATGAACAAAAACCAAGCCAGAACAAACAAAACCACAAGAATACGAAACACTGGCAAGGACAAAGATGTGGAACAGCTGAAACTCACATATGTCATTGATTGAAATATAATTTGGGATAAGCTCTTTGGAAAACTGACTAAATCTGAGTGTGTGCATACTCTATGACCCAGCAAATCTACTTCTAAGTATACATCCAACATTGTCTGGCCATAAATGTGATTAAACTTTATCAAAAGACATACAAGAATGTTCACAATAATATTATTTAGAAAAGCCAAAAACTGGTTCAACCCAAATGGCTATATAAAGAAAAATGGGCAAGCCCATTGCAGTATAGTCACAAAACAGCAGTGCAGCGCCACACAGATGAACCAACCACAGTCGACACCACGAGTGAATCCACTCATGGACCCGTTGGAGAAAGAAGCCAGACATGGATGCACGGTGTTGAATTTTGTTTATATAAAGTAATCAAAATTAGACAAAATTAATCAGACTCTAGATCTATGAACTATATACTGTTAAGAATATTTAAATATTGAAAAGTTTATTTTTTTAATGAATGAGGACCATATTTAACTTAGATAAATTGCTAATGATAGAATTTTTAAACATGTAGTATTTATGGGGTAGCAATGGCACCCCACTCCAGTACTCTTGCCTGGAAAATCCCATGGATGGAGGAGCCTGCTAGGCTACAGTCCATGGGGCCGCTGAGAGTTGGACACGACTGAGCGACTTCACTTTCACTTTTCACTTGCATGCATTGCGGAAGGAAATGGCAACCCACTCCAATGTTCTTGCCTGGAGAATCCCAGGGACGAGGGAGCTTGGTGGGCTGCCGTCTATGGGGTCACACAGAGTCGACAACGACTGAAGTGACTTAGCAGCAGAGAAATGATCTAAGCACACATAACACTCTGGAATCACTTTTCCATCCCAATTCAGAGACTGAGTCCTGGGTACCTGCTACACAATAATTGTGTTTTGTTGTTTTTTTTTTAAGCATATTCTTAGTCCCCATAGTGAGATAAATTTAAGGAAATAAAATATCACCAAATTAGAAAGAAAGATTCTTTGGCTCTTATTTATTCTTATAGATTCATAACTACCACATTCACTAGAAAATAGTTCAAACTTCACCCAAGTTCTATTTGAAAAGGTGAAAAGGACAGATTAAGCAGTTTATTTTAGTAGATCCCATTGGGAAGAAGTCATTTACCAGTCACCCACATAACCAGAGAGCAACAACCCAATCATTCAGATAAAAAGAATTGGAATTTATCAAACAGGTTCCAAATAATGTGTAATGAAATTTGAAGGAAAAGTGAAATATTTCCCCCCAAAGTTTAAATGCCCTTATGAGATGCATTTAAATCTCAGAAAGGAAATTTAAACGTTGAGGAGAAAACATTTTTCAAGACAGACATCTCAAAAGAGCTGAGAATTTAAAGAACATAGAGAAAACTTGGGGTAGACTCTTTACTGGTTTGATTTTTACTTGAGCACACATGCATACTTTACCATAACTAAAACCAGCTGTGGCCGGCAAACAACTGCCCATCAGACCAACTGGGTAACGGAGACGGGACATGAGTCCTGGGGAGAAAGAGAAACCAGCATTTCAATTCTAGTTCCTGGTACAAGAGAAAAAGCCAAATATACCAGAAGATGGAACCATTCCCTAAACAGATCAGCCAGAGAAAGTATTCTACAGCTAGTCTGTTTGGTTATTTTTCCTATTTGAAAAAGACTTTTCATAATATAGTATATGCTCATTGAACACAAGTTAAAGAAGCCAAGAAAATACAAAAATGAAAAGGTCCCTTACAAAATCTTAGTATCCAGAGATACTTTGTTATCATTTTTGTGACCATCTTTGCAAAAATCTCTATATTTGAACATATATACACATCTGTATGTTTCATGGAAATGGAAATGTTTTGCTATAAGCTTCTTACACTCAACATATAATCGATGTACATCAATGACTATAAATCGACCTTAAAATTATTTCCAAGATTTCACTATAGAAAAATATGCTGTATGCTGGAGGGAGTGAGATGAGGGTAAGAGCATGGCAAGCAAAAGGATGAGATTGAGATAGCTCATGTTTGGTGACTTTGATGTTCTTTTAATTTTTTAAAACAGAATATAGTTGATCCACAATATTATATAAGTCACAGCTGCACAATATTATATAAGTCACAGCTGTACAATAAGGTGTTTCACAATTTTCCAAGGTTATACTGCATTTATAGTCATAAAATATTGGCTGTAACTCTCTATGTTGTACAATATATCCTTGTAGCTTATTTTATACATAGCTTATACCTCTTAGACTTCAATTTTCTTAGTGAAGTAGAGAGGCAATTTGCTGATGGGCAGTGGGTAATACTGGAAAGAGGGTTTTGAGGAGAATGGTAGAAATTTGAACAGAAGAAAGCACATGCCTACTAGTGACTCTGAAGACCTAGTTGGAGTTAGAGCCCTCATTGAGTTGGGACTCCATAACACATAATCCAAATAAAAAACACAAGAGGAATTGCTTTAACACCCTAACACTTCCCTCTGAATTCAAAGTTTTTGTTTGCAAATATTTTTATTTTGTGAATTACTACCAACAGTTTCAACAAAGGTCCGTCTAGTCAAGGCTATGGTTTTTCCTGTGGTCATGTATGGATGTGAGAGTTGGACTGTGAAGAAAGCTGAGCGCCGAAGAATTGATGCTTTTGAACTGTGGTGTTGGAGAAGACTCTTGAGAGTCCCTTGGACTGCAAAGAGATCCAACCAGTCCATTCTGAAGGAGATCAGCCCTGGGATTTCTTTGGAAGGAATGATGCTAAAGCGGAAACTCCAGTACTTTGGCCACCTCATGCGAAGAGTTGACTCATTGGAAAAGACTCTGATGCTGGGAGGGATTGGGGGCAGGAGGAGAAGGGGACGACAGAGGATGAGATGGCTGGATGGCATCACTGACTCGATGGACGTGAGTCTGAGTGAACTCCGGGAGTTGGTGATGGACAGGGAGGCCTGGCGTGCTGCGATTCATGGGGTCGCAAAGAGTCAGACACAACTGAGCGACTGAACTGAACTGAAATGAACCAATAGTTTAGTGACAGTGTATCTCTCTGATAGAAACAAAAAAAGTCTGTCACTCTCTTTGCACTGTCCTTACTTCTGGTAAGGAAATGGATTGTTATGAGCTAAAATGACCAGAAGTCAAAAAGTAGATGGGCTAGTCATGGGTTTCAAGCCTCTTCTAAAATGGTCTCTCCAAAAATCTAATTTACTTCTTTCTGGAAAAGACAGCAGGCATTAAACACAGACTGTGGAACCAGTGGGTTGAATGACTCCAGTGGTTTCATAGATTTCTGTGGTTTCAAATCTTGGCTCAAATACCTATTAATGGTGTGACCTTGAGCACAACTTACGCCTGAGTTTCCTCACCTGTGAGATGGAGATGTCAACAGTATCAACCTCATCGGATTTCTCTGAGGATTAAATAAATAAATAGACATAAATAGGGTCTGCCCCAAAGTAAGTCTTCAATAAATACTAGTTGTTTCTGGATCCTGTGCCTTTCCTCTTATCATTTTTCTTCCTCTTTGTCTTATCTCTTTTCTACTTTCTTTTCTCTCTAACAACAGCCATAGTTATTAGTTTTCAACTCCTATCTTTCATCTTATTATTGTTTGATCTAACTTTAATTTTAAAAATTATCTGTATGGTATTTCACACACTGTAAGAATAATTTATATATGTATATTGTAATTTAAAAATCCCTAGGGCAATCTACAAAGCAGAAAATAAAATTTTCCTTACCCTCAGTCTCCTTCCGCAGAGGTAAACATTAACAGTTTATAGTCTGTTATCATCTTATTAGTTTAAAAATTATTATCTAAACTTTAACAGAATTTTCCTAGGCACACATGTCTGTGTGAATGTGTATTACTCTACAAAAGTGAGGCTATAAATATACTGTTTTGCACTTTTTTTTTTCCTTTATGAAACAATTTTTCACTAACATCTTTTTAGGTTAGCACATCCTGATCTGCCTCAGTACTTTTTTTAACCTCACCACCACAAACACTCAGTTTCTTAAATTTCTTCTTTGAAGGAAGAGGAAAGAAGAGTGTGAAGAAGAAAACTCAGACCTGATCTGATTCTAAGGGTTTCCATCTCTGGCCACAGATACGTCCTCACTGGCCTCACTCAAACACGTTGCCACTTCCTCTCTAACCAAATGCCCAGTGACCACCAGGAATATCCAGGTGGACTCAGCCCATGAGTGCATAAAATTTCCATGGATTTATTCCTGATATAAAAAACCAGTGTAATGGAAAATTGACTGCTTTCCAAAAGGGAATCTTTTTGTCAACACAACTTTTCATGAGAAAAATCTTAAAAAGTACTGCGCATCAAGAAATCAAAACAGTATGAAAGTTGCACTGGGTTCCCAATTCTATAATGTTGAGGTAAAGAGATTCCCCTTGGACTCAGAGTAGTCCAGGATAGACTGAATGAGGGCTGAAGGTCAGAGCTGCGATTGTAATTGTGATGGAACTTTCTGGAATCTTACATCTTTCCACAGATGATAGGTTTGCAAAAGTAGCCATTATTGCAAATAACAGCAAGAGGAGGGGGTTAAATATGACTCTGATATGGTATACTTAAGTCAGATTATAACTGTGAAAGACTATGCCTGCTCTCCAAACAGGAAATACAGAGAATGAGACATTTAAGGGTAATTTTCTACTGTAACTGTCTAGAGAGCAAATTTATAGGGGCAAAGGAAAAAAAGCATGATTCTTTAAGACATTTGAAATTTTATTACATTTAGCGCCATGTAAATTTCAAGAACAAACGTGTAGTGACTAAATGGCCTTTTGAATCTTTGTCATGTATCTTTCTTCTAAACTGGCAGAAATGTGGAAAATCAACCTACCTCTTGCCCCTCTGACTAGAAAAACAAAAAAACATTTCCACCTCTCCTGAGGAGGAGAACTTCTCAGAAGACAGGTTGTATTTCAAGCTCTTAAACATTTCTACGGGGACATTTGCTCCTGTTAAATGTCTGACCAAAGACACATAACCTGCCTGGGGCCTGGCTCCCCAAGTTTCCCAGCCTGAATTTTCCAACTTACCAGCTGCATTGTGCTGGTGATACCAGATCAACTCGGGGATTGATTGAAACAGGTGTCTTTCAGCCACATACCACTGTCCTGAGTCATTCCTTTTAATTTGATAATGCTTGATGGTAGCCTCCATATCTCTACAACCAATAAAATGTGAGTTCGTAAACAAGCAAAAGATCACTTTGGAACCAAGTCAATCATTAAGCAACAGGACTCGACTTTAAAACCTTGTATCCTCACTACACACTGAAAAGTAGATAGGATTACAATAAACAGGTGGCTCACCATTGCTAGGAAAGTTCCACAGCTATGGTATTAGGGTCTTAGATTCAAATATAACTTCAGCCAAAGATGTCTAGGTAACGTCTAGTGTTCAAAAACGTACAGCTCGTAATGGACACTTATAAGTATCTACTGAATCAGGTATCAGTCCAATGAGTAAACAAATGCACTGTGAGAGATGTGAGACAAAGAAAAGAGGAAAACCAGCATAGGGTGTCTTGATGAGCAGGTTTGTTATGGGCAAGTGGGACTTAAACCCTTTAGGAAGCCATGAGAGAAATGTGGAACACACCTCGGAGTTGTCCCACTAAAGTGCAAAGAAGCTGAGGAATTTATCCCTTATTTCACATGGATGGAGGGTCACTCCTACAATGTTCTTAGTCACTTCTAGCCCACCACGAGAACCCGTAGGCAAAGAACATTCTCAGGAAGAAAGAAACAGGAAGCTTTCTGCAGACAAGAGAGCTCTCTGTAGGTAAACCCTGGGGTTAAACAAGGGATATGAGGAAAGCATCAGCAGTGTGTGCTACAACTAATCAAATCTCCTTACCTGATACTTGAGAAAAGGAGACGAGAGAGTGTAAGTAACTTATATTTAATATCACACACAGAGCTTCTTAGGGGATAAAATTGGAACCAATTAGTTGTCCCAACATCCAGGCCAGCAATTTTCTATGTTAGGCTCTCACTTCCATTCTCTATGCGATGGTGTCTCCTTAACAATGACTATCCCAGTGACTGTTATTTCTAAAGTGACCAAAATCACAATTGCTTACCTCTTATCTCTTATAAACACAGAAATGGTGTAGGATCCCAAATGTCTTGAATCTCTGACAATAAATGCACCTTCTTTAGACTGCAAAACAATTCATTCATTGTACATGTTTATTCCTTATTTGGAAGAAAGACAAATATCTCCATAATGAAAACTAAAGCTATACTGACTTACTATAGAAGGATGATACTGTTTTTATAAGTACACACAATCTTATCTTTTAAATTCTTACAGATTTAGATGTCATACCTATAAAATAAAATAAAATTGGGATAAGAATCTGCAATGTGCGAGCATTTTAAAACTTCGCTCATGATTTTTTCTAATACTTCATTTGACAACCTTGTACCCCACCATTTAGTTATTTTTATATACTGATTAAGTAATAGATAAAAGAGCTGATGAATAAGAAGAACTCTGAGACAGATGGACAGGATTTTTCTTTACAGGAAAAGAAACAATATGGCAAGTGGGGGTGAGGGAGGCAGGGAGAAATACATCTGGGAAGCTGAGGAATGGGGAAAAAAGACCAGTTCATGATGCAGATGGAAAGAGAATAGACTTGGAGAAGTCTTGAGGGAAGAGCAAGGAGAACCATTTTGTTTGCTCTAAGGATACAGGCTTCCCAGGTGGCACTACTGGTAAAGAACCCGCCTGCCGATGCAGGAGACACAAGAGATGCAGATTCGATCCCTGGGTCAGGAAGATCCTCTGGAGAAGGGCGTGGCAACCCACGCCAATATTCTTGCCTGGAGAACCCTATGGACAAAGGAGCCTGGTGGGCTACAGTCCATGGGGTTGCAGAGTTGTATACAAGTGAAATGACTTAGCATGCATGCATGCAGGGACATAGGAGACACAGAGGGAGACATGGCAAGAGGGGAGAATATTGTAGTAAGTTTGATGTTTTCATTATCAATTGGATCCCCAATGACATTCTTTGGGCTTCCCTGGTGGCTCAGATGGTAAAGAATCTGCCTGCAATGTGAGAGACCTGGGTTTGATCCCTGGGTCAGGAAGATTCCCTGGAGAAGGGAATGGCAACCCATTCCAGTATTCTTGCCTGGAAAATCCCAAGGACAGAGGAGTCTGGCAGGCTATGGTTCATGGGGTCGCAAAGAGTCAGGCAGGACTTAGCAACTAACACTTTTGACATTCTTTGAAACTGCTTTTAAATAAACTTGAAGCTTGGACTGCTTGGTTTGGTTTGTTTGATATTATTTTCTAAATAAATCTTTACCTCTATTAAGTTTGCTTACATTCATGCAGAGGAAAATATCTCAGATCTTGTCAAACTCATGAACATTTACGTTTATGAAGTACTGGTGAGAACTGCACAACCCTAACAGCATGATGTGACCCCTCAAGAGGAACATAATACATTGTCTCCTCCTTCCAGATGCTTACCAAGAGACAAGGCTTTTTAACCAGTGGTACAGTAAAGAGCCCAGAAATAAACCCATGCTTATATGGTCAAATAATCTGTGACAAAAAAAGGGCAAGAATACACAATGGGAGAAAGACAGCCTTTTCAATAAACTGCAATGGGAAAACTGGACAGCCATGTGCAAAGGAATCAAACTGGCCTACTTTCTCCCACAATGTACCAAAATAAACTCAAAGTGGATTAAAGACTTAAATGTAAGACCTGAAACCATCAAAGTCCTAGGAAAGAACATGGGCAGTATGCTCTCTGACGTTGGTCTTATCTACATGTTTTTTGGATTTGTCTTCTCAAAAGGAAGACAAGGAAAAATGGAAACAAAGCAAAGGAAACAAGCAAAAATGAACAAGACAACATTAAACTAAAAAGCTTCTACATAGTGAAAGAAATGATCAACAAAATGAAAAGGCAGCTTACTGAATGGGAATAGATATTTACAAAAGATATATCTGATCAGGGGTTAGTACCTAAAATATACAAAGAACTCATACAACTCAACATTAAAAAACAAACAATTCTGTTTAAAAATGGGCTGAGGACCTGAAAAGACATTTTTCCAAAGAAGGCATATAGATGGCAAACAGACCTGTGAAAAGATGCTCAACACCACTAATTATCAGGGAAATGCAAATCAAAACCACCTTGAGATATCACCTCACACCTGTTAGAAAGGCTGTCATCAAAGAGACAAGTGTTGCCAAGGATGTGGAGAAAAGAGAACCCTTGTGTACTCTGTGGGATTACAAATTGGTACAGCCACTATGGAAAATAGCATGAAGATTCCTCAAATAGAACTACCACATGGTCCAGCAATTCTACTTCTGGGTATTCACCCAAAGAAAACAAAAACATTAATTTGAAAAGATATATGTTCATAGCAGCATTATTTACAATAGTCAAGATATGGAAGCAACCTAAGTATTCATGGATAGATGAATGGCTAAAGAAGATGTGGTATATATATATACAATGGAATATTACTTAGCCATAAAAAATAATGAAATCTTGCCATTTGTGACAATATGGACAGACCTAGAGGGTATTATGCTAAGTGAAATAAACCAGACAACAAGAAGGACATATACCATATGATCTCACCTATATGTGTAATCTAAAAAGCAAAGCAAACAAAACAAAAACAGACTCATAGATACAGAGAACAAATGGGTGGTTGCCCAATGGGAGGCGGTGGTAGGGAGCATGAACTAGGTGAAGGGGATTGAATTACAAAC
This sequence comes from Bos mutus, assembly GCF_027580195.1. Taxonomy (NCBI): domain Eukaryota; kingdom Metazoa; phylum Chordata; class Mammalia; order Artiodactyla; family Bovidae; genus Bos; species Bos mutus. The sequence goes on from NC_091622.1 coordinate 66,744,225, forward strand.
CTCCTGTTAGAAAATAAATAAGCCACAGGGATGTAATATACAACATAAGAATGTGGTCAATAATATTGTAGTAATTTTGTATGGGGACTGCTGCTGCTGCTGCTAAGTCGCTTCAGTCGTGTCCAACTCTGTGCAACCTCAGAGACGGCAGCCCACGAGGCTACGCCATCCCTGGGATTCTCCAGGCAAGAACACTGGAGTCAGTTGCCATTTCCTTCTCCAACGCATGAGGTGAAAAGTGAAAGGGAAGTCATTCAGTCGGGTCCGACTCTTCACGTCCCCATGGACTGCAGCCTACCAGGCTCCTCCGTCCATGGGATTTTCCAGGCAAGAGTACTGGAGTGGGTTGATATTGCCTTCTCCGGTATGGGGACAGATGGTGACTAGATTTACAGTGATCATTTCATAATGCATGCAAATATCAAATCACTATGTAGTACACCTGAAACTAATACAATATTGTAAGTCAACCGTGTTTCAATAAAAAAGGAGATTCAAGTACAAATGAAAAAATCTAGAATACGGACACACTACTTATTAGGACCTCTGCTATATAGTTCACGCAATACTCAGAAATAAATTCACAGTCTTATTATATCAATAAATGAGAAGAATACAAAATAAACATATCCAACTCAAGTAGGTTAAGAATTATAAAATAAACTCAGGTAAAGCAGAAGAAAAGAATAAAGGCAAAATCAGAAAATAACAAATTACAAAAACAAAAGTATAATATAGATAGTAATTACATTCAAAGTCTGGCTGTCTAGGGGAAAACCATAAAATAGGTAACCTACTAGTTAACCTACTAGTTAACCTAATTAATAAATAGTGGAGGAAATCTATTAAAAATGTCACAAGGATTCAGAAAAAAATTAAAGGATCTTCTTGGCTCTATGTAATATATTTGAAAACTTGAATAAAATGGATAATTAGCTAGAAAAACATAAAATTTGTTAAAATTGATTCCAGAAAAGCTAGAAATCTAATGGACCTAATAAATTGAAAAGCAGATAAGGTTTTATAAGGGCTTCAACATTAAAAAGCACTACATTGCACTGTGATGTTACTAAATCTTTAAAAAAAGGTAGATAGATCAATTAAATAATTCCAGAGCTTATGAAAAGAAAAAATCTTCCAGATCATACAAAGTAGGCTCAATATCCATACCATAACATAGCAAAGATTGTGCACAAAAGGGAAAACTACCAACCAGTCTTCACTCGTATCAAAGCAAAAACCCTAACTGCTGCTGCTGCTGCCGCTGCATCGCTTCAGTCGTGCCCGACTCTGTGCGACCCCATAGACTTCAGAAGCCCACCAAGCTCCCCTGTCCCTGGGATTCTCCAGGCAAGAACACTGGAGTGGGTTGCCATTTCCTTCTCCAATTCAGGAAAGTGAAAAGTGAAAGTGAAGTCGCTCAGTCGTGTCCGAGTCTTAGCGACCCCATGGACTACAGCCTACCAGGCTCCTCCATCCATGGGATTTTCCAGGCAAGAGTACTGGAGTGGGGTGCCATCGCCTTCTCCGAAAAACCCTAACTAAATACTAACAAACCGAATCCAGCAGCACAACAAAAGAATAATACACCATAACCAAGAGGGATTACATATAAGAATGTAAAAGTAATGTAACATTAAGAATTGTATTAATATGATTCAACATGTAATAGATCTGAGAAGAAAAATCGCACGAAAATTTCCATAGATGTTGAAGAAGCACTTAATTTCAATTTCTATTATCAAGGTTTTTTTATTCTTTATAAAATGGGAATATATGTATATTAACACAATAGCCCTTATTTACTTTGGTCCCAAGTCAAGCATCGTGCTTTATGTGGAAATCATTCTAACTAAAATTAGGAAAAAAGAAATGGCCACTGTCAGCAGCGGTATTTAAAACTGTTCTGAGAAACTAGCCAGTGCCATTAAATGAGGCAGAAATTAGAACCCTGAATTAAAATTGTAAAAGAGGGTTGAAATAATCTGTTTGCTACTGCTAAGATTACATACCTAAACCTAAGAGCATCAACTGAAAAACTACTACAAAAAAATATTTGAGCCACACTCGCCTTCTGTGATGGCCCATACTCTCTCTGTGGAGTGTGTCTCTCTCTAAATAAATCCACTTCTTATCTATAAAAAAAAAAAAAATTTTGAATTCATCAAAGTCATCAGTTACAAAATTAATTCATAGAAATCAAGAGATTTCAAAAGTAAAAATAAAAAGATATGCCCATTTATAATAGAAACAAAAAGATAAATTATTTTAATATAATTTTAAAAATACATGTGCAAAAGTTAAATGAAGAAAACCTTTAAATTCTCCTGAAAAATACAAAAGCATTTGCTTTTTCTAATTAGGTTTTTCATCCATCTAATATCAATTTTTGCTTGAGGCTTGGGTCTAATTTTGATTTTTTTCTATGTGAATAACTAATATATACGTCCTGGAACAAACTGGTCCCCAAACCACACTGATTTGTAATGCACAAATAATTTTCCCTAAATTAATCTTTAAATTTAATGCAAACAACAGGAAGGTTTCTTAAACAAGGCAAAGTAATTCTGAAGTTCATACAGACAAAACATATATTTTCAGAAAGTTTCTTAAAAAGGGAGACTAGCCAGAGAAACCTTCATTGTTTAAAACAGTAAAATGTACTTTGCTGTACAGCAGAAACTAACACAACATTGTAAAGCAACTATCCTCTAATAAAACTTTTAAAAATAAGTAAGTTTAAAAAATTGACAACTGTATCAATATCTCCAATGTTAAGATAACTGGGTGCCACCTAGTGCTTGATTATTGCAGCTTCTAACCTTACATATTCAAAATTGCTACTATTAATAAAGCCCAGGTTTTAAAAACTGCAGTTTGGAAACAACTTTTTTGTTGATATGTTTATAGTGGCAGAATAAAATCATGAAAAGAATGCATATGATATCAAAATTAGTATGAAAATAGCCACATGCCCCTTAACTATGAAAAACAGACCAATCATTTTTTTACTGCAAATGCAGATTTCTGCCTCCCTTAAATTTCACCAAAATCTCAAGGGAACATCTATGTAACTGGAATGTACAAAAACTCACGGTATGGTCAACAGGCTAGTCAAAACGAGAGCTTAATTATAATCCATGATGAGTGTACAGCAAATGGTTTCTTCAAAACTTCCATTTACTTACTCAAAGTGGTCAAAGTGAAGAAGGGAGTTATGTATTTTTTTCTCTTTCTTAAAAGGGTAGATGTGGTCTTTGCCAGACTATTTTATGAAACTTTAACTAACCTTCAAATAACATCTATCTGATATAAACAATTTCAGAGACTAGAAAAAGAGATTAAAAACCCCACATTCCAACTCATTTTATGATGCTAGGATAACATTTATACCAAAACCAGACAAAGAGAACAGAAAATTAGAAGCCGGGCTCACTTTGAACTTAACAGGAAAAATGCTAAATTGAGGATAGCCAAACTAGCAATATATATTTTAAATGACTCATAACCAAATGAAATTTAAGCCAGGCATAATTTTAAAAATAAAAATTGGAAAATATGTAAATTACACAAATATTTTAAGATATATAGGAAAAATATGTGTGTATTTAAAACATCATACATACATTCTTCAGACAGATTAAAGACCTAAATGTGAAAGCACATCTTTAAAACATTTAATGAAAAATATAAAATTCCTTTATTACCTCGGAAAAGAGAGGAATCTCTTAAATAAAAACAAAAAGCAGATATCATAAAGGAAAATATTGAGGGATTTGACATTAACATTTAAAAATTTTTGTATACAATAGTCTAAAGTTTACAGAAAGCCAGAAATCCAAAAAATATCATTGTAACACATAATGCCGAAAGATTGGTATTAGGAATATATTTCTTAAGTACAATACATATTGATCAGTATAAAAAAAACCAAACACATTATAGAAAAATGAGCAAAGGATATTAACAGGCATGTAACAGCAGAAGTAGGACAACTGGTCAAAGACAAATGGAAAGTTACTTCAATTGAACTGTTTACCAAAGAAATGTACATTTTAAAATACAGAATTTTTCACTCAATGAATTGGGGGAAAAATGTGAAACTACCCACTGTTAGTAAGAATATGAGTGAGTGTTAATCACTCAGTCGTATCTGACTCTTTGCAACCCCATGGATTGTAGCCTGCCAGGCTCCTCTGCCCATGAGATTTTCCAGGCAAGAATACTGGAATAAGTTGCCATGCCTTCCTCCAGGGGATCTTCCCAACCCAGGGATCGAATCTCAGATCCCTTACCATCTGAGCCATGAGAAAAGCCCATGTAGGAAATCAGCTTTTTCACTCCCTGTAAGAGTATAAATTGGTCTAAGTACTGAATCCTGATTTGAATACACAGTATCTAGTAATGTTAAATCTGCACATATCCTCTGACCAGATGATTCCATTTTGGAGTGTAATTCAAAGAACCCCTTGCCCTTGTATAAAAGATGACATGCACAAGGATGTTCTTTGCAGCACTGTTTGTAAGAGCAAAAAAATTAGAAATGATTAGAATGTTTATCTATAGTAAAATTGATACATTTTTATATAATCATAATGAAATAGTACACAATACTTGAAGGTATGTGTTGATCCTATATGCCTATGAATTAAAAGGAAAATACAATGTTTGGTTAAAAAATCAACATATATGTGCTCTCCTTGACATCAAATATTAAAACACATAAAATAGCACTATAGGTTGTTTATACACATACATGTGATAAAAGTATAAACCCATGGACAAAATGGGAACATGCTCCTCTATTGTGGTTGCCTCTGAGAAGTGAGGACCAAAAAGATAAGGGAGAGGGTGGGCCTCAACAGTTTCTGTAATGTCTTATTTTATTAAAGAATGTTATGATCAGTGCTACTATTTGTGATATCTGGGTTGTGGGTATGGAGGTTTTGCTACAAAATGCCCCATTCTACTCTTGGTAGGGAGGTCAGATTCTCACCCTGTTCTGGCTTCCTCTCAGATGCAGAACCTCATGTAGAACCCGCCCAGCCCAGTGATTCGGGCCATATTGCCTGTGACAAGCTTGCTTTCTGTGGACCGAATTGTCCACTTCCTTTCTTCAGTTCTGTCTGCTTATCACTACATCTTCCTTGTCCGTTCTGAACCAATATATAATGTCACCATGCCAGGCAGATATCACATTTGCTGTCATGTTCCCTTTCCTTGTAGCCAATGAGACCGGGCCAGACCTCCAACCTCCATCCCCACCAGCCCCTGAGAGGTCTGTGTTCCTCGTACTCAGCCTATCCCCCAAATACTAACTGCATCTTCCCTGTGTCATAGGTCATTACTGGCACTGAGTTTTGAGTTACAGAACTGATTTTTTTCTCACTCATATTACTAGATTTCCTCAACATCCAACATCAGGTCATAATGACATGCATACTTCTCAGCTACTTTCTAGTTTTGACTATGCATTTACCCACAGCTGATACTTACCGTCAGTTGGAAATTTAAACTACACTCAGTTTTGTTTTGTTTTGACCTAAATGAGCAGTTTTGATCTAAGTTTGATATTTTGGCTGCTCCACTCTTCCTTTTGTTCCCAAAGAATGAAAGTGCAGCTGCATGTATTTTTCTGTATCTGTGCTTTTTACGAGTCTAAGCTAAGCTCAGGAGGACAGAGAATCTATTGGACTGACATTGATGCAAATGTATACAGGCAATTCAAAGAGACCCTTCTGGCAGAATGCACTTTGGAGTGAATGAAGCAGTTTTGGTATGTTAGAGATGAAATCATTTCAGGAGAAAGATATGTGAAATTGTGGTGAAAATCAATGGAAAACATGATTTGATATAAATTAATCTATTTTAATACAAAATGTAGTAGCAGTGAAGTTGTAATAATATTTTAGAACTAAAAAAAAAATCAGGAAGTAATAAAACATTTTTAGCTGAGTATTTATAATTCACCTCTCTCAGAAATTTTGAAACTATCCACAAAATGACTCATGAATAAATTACCTCTTGTCTCAAAAGACGTTCTGCCTGATTTCTAGTAATATTCCTATGGTACCACCTGTAAAAGCAATAAAAATAATTTTTAAGTGTTATATATCATTTATTTCCAGAAAAATACCTGTTCCATTTCCTTTATTTTAAAAAACACACTCCAGAACTAATTTTATAAATGGACTGATTAATTCACATAAACAATCATGTACTATAATAATATATCAATTGATTTTTTAACACAGTTATATTAATTGCAAGCCAGTATCTCATTTTTCTACCATATTTCAATTCAACTTTCTGAAACACACTTGGTTTAACACACTTAATTTTGAATGGTTTAACTTCCTGAAAATTTCCATGAAATGTGTGTGGTTAAAAAGCCATCATCTTCGATAAACACTTTCCTGAGCTTTGGTTAAACCCAACTAAAACATACACATTTCTTTCCCCTCAGGAATATCTTATTTGCATGCTTTTACATGTGCTGTTACCTTTCCAAACTTAAAACTCATACTGACTCATCTGATTCTCCTAAATATGTTGTTGTTGCTGTTTAGTTGCTAAGTCATGTCCAACTCTTTTGCAACCCCATAGCTCACCAGACTACTCCGTCCTTGGGATTTCCCAGGCAAGAATACTGGAGTGGGTTGACATTTCCTTCTCCCAGGGATCTTCCCCAGTCAGGGGTTGACTCACATCTCCTGCATTGGCAGGTGAATTCTTTACCACAGAGCCACCTGGGAAGCTCCAAAGTATGTCACCTTGTAGTAAACTCAGTAATTTACTAGAGTAAATGGAACAACCAGTATACTAATCACCCCACCCACACCCTCCTGGGCCTCATATTCTCCTCATTCTGCCCTCACTCACTAAACTTCCATCACATTGGATTTCTTTCCTGGCTGAAATTCACCAAGCCCTTTTCTGCCTCCAGCCTTCCTGTTGTCTCTGCATGAAACACGTCATTAAATGACCTTAAAATATCAGACGTTCACACAGTAATCATAATTAATGAACACTGTAATTTAAACATATGGTTTTGGGACCTCCCTGGAAGTTCAGTGGTTAAAACTTCATCTTCCAATACAAGGGGTGTGTGGGTTTGATCCTTGATCTGGGAGCTAAGATCTCACATACCTCAGGGACAAAAGACCAAAAACAAAACAGAAGCAATATTGTAACAAATTCAGTAAAGATTTCTTTTTAAATGGTCCACATAAAAAATCTTTAATAAAAATTTTATTAAAAAAAAAATAAACAAATGGTTTGATGTGACAGCACCTAAGCAGTAAGCAAATGTTGTACAGGAAAGAGAGAGGAAGTGACAATAGAACAATGGAGAGGAAAAGAAAAATGGAAACACTTTCATTTCAAAACAAGATTTTAAAAAGAGGTTAATCTAATATTACCAGAAATACTATTTTTGTGGACAGCGGAAGAAAGGGTGTGTGTATAACCAGGCATTAAGTCAAGTGAGGGAGTCCAGTGGTGGCTGAATAAGACTCATACCTGCCTGGGACAATGGAACCTATCTCCTCATGTGGACTTCCCCTAACCTTCTATAGTAGAGGTTAGGGGAAGTCTTTCTACTTTCTATAGTAGAAAGCTGCCACTAACTAGCATGGCCAGGTTTTTAAAATATTAATGCGCTTCAATTGAAAATGGTCTTTTAAAAAGATGAACCACAGAGAACAGGAGATGATTACAGATGATTCTAGTCAAAGTCATATAACTACCTATTGCTAATGGGAACAAGAGTAACTGTGAATTTAAACTGTGCCTATCATTCAATACTTGTTAATGAATATTCTTATTGTGGGAGGGAATTTCAAGATGAGTCTGAGACCTCTTGTTGTAGAAAGAAGAAATTCTTTCAAAATAAATGAGGCAGAGTTAAATTCAAGGGGACCAGTTTAAACAGGCCCCCATACTGGCTAAGTTATGAAATATGGGTCTAAAAAGAGACTAATGATTATAGCTCACTGAAAGAGACTGAAGTTGTGAAAAGAGAAGACTGCATAATGACACTCAAAAAGGGAGGAATTAACATAAACTGATTTTTTTCTAAATAATGTTTCTTTACCTGCTGTCATGTTGGTATTAATTTTGTTGCTTTGTATTTATTTATTATAGTGATAAATAAAATATATTGTGATTAAATATAAATTAAAAATCCATCCGTGTGGAAGTCATTCTCAGAATGACTTCAAAAAAGTAACAAAAGAACCAGATAGAAGTATATGATGAATTTAAGATCAATTAAAATAAGGCAGAATTCCATCTGCATTATGATAATGATAAGTAAAAGGCAGAAAAAGGATAAATGTAATTTAGAGGAGGTTGAGGCATGGTATTTCAGAATTTCAACTATTTAAGTCAGATGATAAAAGGTAGAAGAGTTTTTTGTTTTGTTTTATTTCAAATAGGTAAGGCTGCAACTTCTTTACTGAGACAATACTGATTATAAAACTAACATTGAATGATGTCAGTAGAACCCCCAATACACAGGATTGGGGTGGGGATTCTATTAATACATTTTTTAAAATCTACTACATCTAACTGTGGTTGACTACAACCATCACATATGGAACTTATATGTAAGCCTCCCATGCGCCAGTCTTAGATGTCTAATCAATAAAGAACAGTATTGTGGCTTTGAGTTTTAGACCTGGAAACCCTATTAGATCTGAGAAGGTTAATTTGCTTCACTTGGTGACTTTCTGACCCTGAGAAGATTTAAGCATTTAGTGTAGAGAAAATGAGGTAAGTCACATTCATAGCTCAGGATAATCAATGTCTGCTACTTAAAGTATCAAAAATTTTAAGAGAATCTGGCATATCAGATTTTTTGTCTTTGCTTGAAGATTTATAACTAATCTTCAACTTGTTTACCAGCTGAGCCACAAGGGAAGCCTCTGATAGCTCAGTTGATAAAGAATCCCTCTGCAATGCAGGAGACACCAGTTCAATTCCTGGGTGGGAAAGATCTGCTGGAAAAGGGATAGGCTACCCACTCCAGTATTCTTGGGCTTCCCTGAGACCTGGGTTTGATCCCTGGGATGGGAAGATCCTCCAGAGTAAGGGAAAGGCTACCCACTCCAGTATTCTGGCCTAGAGAATTCCGTGGACTGTAAAGAGTTGGACACAACTGAGTGACTTTCACTTCACACTTCAACTTGATATTTGAAGTTTGAGAATAACTAATTTTTAAAATGATATTCACATGGTTAAAATAACTCAATTCACATTATGTTTAATTAAACATTTATGTTTAATTTATTACATTTCCAGGATCATGTAAGGACGTACAAGGGACTATTACAATTGCAAATTTGACGGGTCAGGCATGTCCTTTATAAAGAAAACTGAATTTATTCAGTTTATTAATGCAAGTTAAATGTTTCAGGAAACTTAATTAACTGAGTTTGTAAGTAGGATGGATTGTTTAAGGATATTTTTATGTCGAGTATACATTTAGGTAATTGTTCTTGTTTTTTAGATTTATAAATAGTATATCAAGATTTTAAAGTTCAATTTGAAGGCTTACTGAAAACAAAGTTTTTTCATTGTAATGTTGATAATTTGGATATTAATTTCAAACCAAAGTAGCCATAAACATTTCTCTGTATAAAGGTTCCCCAGAGATGTCAGAAGCCCACGTGGACAGCATTCCTTCTTCCATCAGCCCCCTATCTCCTTCCTTTCTCCTTTAGGCCTCAAGTCACATCCTCAGAAAGGTCTTCCTCACTCAACATGCTCATTTAAATTATATTCCCTCCCCTCTTGTTTCCTTCCCATGCCCCATACTACTCCTTCATAACACCACAATTTAAAATGATGTATTTGTGAATTCAGGGTTGCTTAATGTCTATTTCCTTGTGAAGCTGTAAGTTCCATGAAAACCAGGACTCCTTCTGTGTATTCCATATTGTGTTTCCACTGCTTACAACAGCTAACATCTAACATTATCCTAAGTACATAATGATAAAGATCAAACAAATTAAGTGGAGGACTGAAGTAACTCTGAATGTAGTGTACCAGTTATACTAGGCAAGGTGGACAAAGCTGTCAATGTCTTTCTTGTTTCACAGTTCAAGGAAATAGTCATAACTTCTAGAATGTATTGAAGAGCTACTATGTACCGAATGAGACAGGCATTATTGTCCCCAGGGTTCAGATCATTCAGAGATTTAACGGCATTAGGTAACTTTGCTCAGAGCTGAACCATTAGTCAAGAGGGATGCCAGGATTTGAACCCAGATTTCTCTGATTTCTAAGCCCGTACTACTGCACTTCAATGTGGGACAGTAGTTTCTGTACAGTCAGTAGAATGGTGCTTGGTGCATAGTAAGTGGTTGATCAATTTTAGTGATTTATATTGATGATCTATATTTTAATAACCTTCTTGAAACCATAATAAAATTTAAAATTGGTCTTTTCATAATTAAAGTCATTATAAAAGAAGGCTTACAGAAACATAAATCCAGGCTAAGGAAATGAGATGATCAGAGTGGTTTAATTTGTGATCCAGTATCTGCAGTATAAACAAGTTGTTAAAGCCAGACGCTAAGCCTGGTCTAAACAGGGGAAGCAACAAGCACATCAATTCATAACAGAAGGAAGAAAAGTAGCCCTGCTGATTACTGAGCATCCACTTGCTAACCACCAGGCACTGTGTTAGGTACCTTCACACAGGTCTCCTTTAATTTCCAGGAAAATCCAAACTGAAGTTAGAATATGGTGATAAAACCATCTTATTTTTCTGGTTTTTCTTAGCAGGAGATTTTCAAACAAAATTTTCCCTGACCTGGCCTTCAAAGAGTTCAAAGAGACCTGTTTGTGCTGAGCAGCTTCAGCTGGGGCTAGTGGTGAGTTCCTCTCCCCCACCACACCCCCCTGCCTACTCCCACCCCCAACTCCATGCATGGGGCATGCCTGAGCAACTGTAGAGAGTTGTGGGGCTATTTGCTAAGGAAGGCGGGGTCAGCCACCTGGGGGCTTTGAGTGGAGAAGGAATTTCAGGGTAGAGCTAAATGACACAGATCAAGAGAGGGGTTATGACAAGCTAAGCAAAGGAGAGGAAGAGAGAAGAGACACTGTGATGGAGCTGAGGACAGAGACTTGAGGAGAATGGAAACAGACAGCAGAAAGGTCTGGTAAGGTTATGGGTGTTTTCAGTGACGGATGTGCTGAGTCTGGAGTTTCCCAGGTGGCACTAGTGGTAAAGAACCTGCCTGCCAACGCAAGAGATATAATAGACGCAGGTTCTATCCCTGGGTTGGGAAGATCCCCTGGAGGAGGGCATGGCAACGCACTACAGTATTCTTGCCTAGAGAATCCCATGGACAGAGGAGCTTGGTGGGCTAAAGTTCATGGGGTCACACAGACTCAGACATGACTGAAGCGACTTGGCAGGCAGGCAGGCATGCTGAGTCTGGCCTACAAATGGGCTTCAATAAGCAGCAAGGCAGTCCAAGGCTGAGTTCTCTTTTAATTTGCCTGGTTCTCAGGCAGGTACCTGTTCTAATGCCTCAACTCACATCACCTAATACAACCTACTAGAACATATGCTAATTGCAAAACCAGTATCTAAGCCAGGGGAGGGCACTCAAGTGCTCAAACTGCAAACCTAAATTTATAAAAGACTAGGAAACCAACCCAGAATACTCTTTGGAAGGAGTGATGCCGAAGCTGAAACTCCAATACTTTGGCCACCTGATGCAAACAGCTGATTCATTGGAAAAGACCGTGATGCTGGGAAAGATTGAAGGCAGGAGGAGAAGGAGGCAACAGAGGCAACAGAGGATGGATTACCAATTCATGGACATGAACTTGGGCAAAGTCCAGGAGATGGTGAGGGACAGGGAAGCCTGCCAAGCTGCAATCCCAGGGCTCCCAAAGAGTCAGACATGACTTGGTAACTGTACAACAAGGACCACTCCTAGCCCTGTCACTCTCTATCTATACATTAATATCTCAACCTTATTTTCTGATCTGCAGATTGAGGGGTTAAATAGTGCTTGCTTATGTTTTATCTTCTAAATCCATTAATATATTGTAAAAAGAATGCATTTCTAAGCAAAACTCTAGTGAACATATCAAAAGTTCTTCTGAACTATAGCATTAGCCTATTTCTCATCTTCAGTGATTTCTAAACACTTCAAAACATGAGTCAAACTATAGTAATATGTCTGTATATTAAGTCTAACTTAATTAATGAACAACTGATGTCACTTTTTATTTTTATTTTTTATTTTTGGTCAAGCTGCACAGCATAGAACATCTTAGTTCCCCAACCAAGGATGGAACCCATGCCTCCTGCAGTAGAAGTGTAGAGTCTTAACCACTGGACCACCAGGGAAGTCCCCATTTTTAAAATAATAACTTTTCCACTTAGGACATGCAGTAAAACAAGTGCAAGATGAGTGTTTGGTTTCTTGTAGTCACTGTTAAAATTTTCTTTAATTGGCCATACAAAACAAAAAAAAAGTAATTTTAAGAAAAAGAAGTTTCTGAATCAGCCATTATTAAGATCAAAAATCTAAGCTAAAGCTTCCAAATGTGTTACTTTCTTTTCCCTTTTCAGACCCAAAACAGTATGTATACTAATAAGTTACCCAAATGTACCTGATTTTTATAGATTAACCATGGGACATATTTTGGAGGACACTTACTCATATATTTCTAAATTAGTTGGTTTGTTTTCGGTCACATAGTTGCTTGGAATTAAGCCTTCATTCCTACAAACACAAAGCAAAAATCAAAATTTTGACACATCTGTGGTATTATTGTGGCGAAGATCCCTTTAAAAAACCTCAGGGATGCAGAGGAAAATCAAATTCATTTGACTAATTAAATTGTCGAGAGAAGAAAAAACTTTTTTTCATTTCAACATTCAACTAAAATCTTTGCACAACAAATACTAAGTTTCTGATGTTTAACATTAGTAGTTTAAGATGTTTTCTGACACAGATATCTTTGCAAATAGGAAAAGGGCCACTTAACATGATCACTGGGACATCATAGTGACTAGATTAAAAACATACCAACTACAAAGATATTGACGTAATTCTTTTTCATTGCTGCAGAGCATCCCACAGAATAGATATCCTAGTTTAGCCATGCCTCCATTACAACAAAGCTGTACAGAAATACTTGAATATGCCTTCTTGTGCACAAGTAAGAGTATTTCTCTAAGACAGATACAAAGTGGGGGAATTGCCGGGTTGCTGATTAAGCGGTTCTTTTCAGTAGATACAGCAAATTGCTGTCGAAGGGCAACAATTTTCACACTTATCAGCAGGGGAGGAGTTTTTCTTTTCCTATAACTTCACCAACAAAATCTGAAATTTAAAATCATGAAAGATCTCCAAGACATATTATTGAGGAATACAAGCAAGTTGCAGAGCAATGCATAAAGTCTAGTCAGATTTAAGTAAATTAAATCTTCAGACAATACCATATTTTTAATACATCCAAGAAAGTGCATTGAAAGCAATCTGGACAGGAAGATCATTGAAATGAATCACTAAATGGATAATGGTGCTTACTTTTGGGAAAGAGTCTGGGTTTGGAGGTGTGGCAAAGCAGAATTTGGGCACTATTTATCATGTTTGAATATTATTTTTTTTAAACCTATATTCACTTATTAACTTTGAAGTTAAAAATTGGTGCTATTTAAGTCTGAGTCATGACAACACACCACCTGCAAGGGTAGTTAATTATACAGCCCTGAACCTACTAACTCATATGATCACTGGGACATCATTCCTCTCTACCCGCTGAAAAGCCTCCAGCATATGTTGAGTCTTAATGAAGAACTGGTAAAAGAGCCAAATCATTAAGAAAACATAAAGAAAGAGATTTGTATGTACTTAGATACTTATAACCTTATACCTTAGATACTTATACCTTAGATACCTATAACGCTTAGATACTTATAACCTCAAAATCTTGACAAGGATCAGAAATCAAGGCCAGAATTCTCTCCCTGAAAGTAGACATACTCCTCAGAATTCTTTTCTACCCAGGACTCCAGTCTAGAATTAACAATCTATCGCAACCAGTACAAAGAACCGATACAAAGGCCCTTTGTATCCCAGGGCCATTTTTTCTAATTTCATTCAGAAACTACTGCAATGTTTACTTCCAAAACTAGTCATTGTAGAAATATGAAAATGAGTAAGACACTGTTTCTGTTTCTATCTTAGAGCTTAATGGAAAAAAAAAATTCAAATTGCGAAAAAAAAAAAAGCATAAATTAGAAGAAGAACTTGTATGGTAGAAACTAGTATTATGCTTATTTACAAATAAAATTCATTAAAAACAGAACTATCATATGATCCAGCAATTCCACCTCTGGGTATTTATCTGAAGAAAATGAAAACACTAACTTAAAAAGATACCTGCACCCCCATGTTCACTGTAACACTATTTATAACAGCCAAGATATGAAATATTATTCACCCATAAAAAAAAATTTTGTCATTTGCAACAACATAGACGGACCTTGACAGCATTATACTAAGTGAAATAAAGAAAAACCATGTGGTCTCACTTACATGTGAAATCTTTAAAAAAAAAAATGAAAAATTGAAACAAAACAAGCTCAAAGGACAAAGAATACACTGGTGGCTGCCAGAGGCAAGGGTGGTTGCAGGGCGATAAAATGGGCGAAGAGGATCAAAAGGTATAAACTTCCAGTGACACAATAAATGAGGCTTGGGGATATGATGTATAGAATGGTGTCGAGTTAATAGTACTGTATTGCATGTTTTAATTCTACAGTGATAACAGAACAGACTTCTGTAAGATTTCAATACATTTAGACCATGAAATTTTTGCACCCAGTCTTATGTCCCTGAATATGTTCCAGTGTCTCCTAGTTTATTGTCTTATCAATTCAGTTCAGTTCAGTAGCTCAGTCGTGTCGGACTCTTTGCAACCCCATGGACTGCAGCACGCCAGGCTTCCCTGTCCATCACCAACTCCCGGAGCTTGCTAAAACTCATGTCCATCAAGTCAGGGATGCCATCCAACCATCTCATCCTCTGTCGTCCCCTTCTCCTCCCACCTTCAATCTCTTCCAGCATCAGGGTCTTTTCCAATGAGTCAGTTCTTCGAATCAGGTGGCTAAAGTATTGGAGTTTCAGCTTCAGCATTAGTCCTTCCAATGAATATTCAGGACTGATTTCCTTTAGGATTGACTGGTTGGATCTCCTTGCAGTCCAAGGGACTCTCAAGAGTCTTCTCCAACACCACAGTTCAAAAGCATCAATTCTTCAGCACTCAGCTTTCTTTAGAGTCCAACTCTCACATATCCATACAGGACTACTGAAAAAACCATAGCTTTGACTAGGCGGATCTTTGTTGGGAAAGTAATGTCTCTGCTTTTTAATATGCTGTCTAGATTGGTCATAGCTTTTCTTCCAAGGAGCAAGTGTCTTTTAATTTCATGGCAGAAGTCACCATCTGCAGTGATTTTGGAGCCCAAAAATATAGTCTCTCACTGTTTCCATTGTTTCCCCATCTACTGGCCATGAAGTGATGGGACCGGATGCCATGATCTTAGTTTTCTGAATGTTGAGTTTTAAGCCAACTTTTTCACTCTCCTCTTTCATTTTCATCAAGAGCCTTTTTAGTTCTTTTTATTGTCCATAGGAACTTGAATAGAGTTTGTATCCTACTGTTGTGTGAAAGTTGTATAAATTTATATTATGTTGAATTGATTCATAGTGCTTTTCAGGTCTACTATATCCTTCTACTTCTCTGTATATTCATTCTATTACTTTTTAAGAGTTTGATATTGAAACTCTAACTAAACATCTTAATTTACCTACTTTTAAAAAATTATAATATATATAATAGAACTATATGTAACTTTGTTCTATATTTTCCAAGTCTCCTGTAAATGTGTTACCTTAGTTTCATAATTTAAAAAAGTTAAAAAGCATTAAAAGTGAAAAATAGTACCATATTGCATGTCTGATTGCTAAGACAGTAAATCATAAAAGTTCCCATCACAAGGGAAAAAAAATTGTAACTATGTATGCTGCCGAATGTTAACTAGACTTGTAGTGATTATTTCACAATAAATACGAAGAGCAAATCATTATGTTGTACACCTGCAGCTAATATAATGTTCTATGTCAATTTTAGAGACTTCCCTGGTGGCTATATCTGAGAAGAAAGAAAGAAAGGGAAAAGGGAGGAAGGAAGGGAAGGAGGGAGGGAGAAAGGAAGGAGGGAAAGGAAACAGAGAGGGTAAGTAATTTGCCCCAAAACACACAGCAGTGTGTGGCTACATCAGGCTATAAAGCCACATGTACCTAGTTTGGAGAGTCTGCCTGAAATCACAGCATTATAATGCCCATTCATACAGACGGAGAGGTGTGGGAACAGCTTCTGTTTCATTTACAAGGGAGAGTTATAAACCTTGAGAAAATAAACAGAGTCTGTTTCTCTAATAAACTAAATGGAGTCTATTTCACACTTCGGAAGTCTGTAGGGACTAAAAGAGGAAAGATTTGGTAAAGACAAACCACCAGTCTTACCCCAAGCGGTCTCTTGCCTTCCACCAGTGAGGATCATACTTCTCCAAGATAAGGTATTCCTCTGCTCTCTTTAAAGCTAGATCATAGGGCTCTCTGGGCAGGAAATCGTACAGTGCCTTAACATGGATCTTCTCTTCAGAAACCTCAGAGGGTGGGAGGGGAGGCAGTGGCTTGCGTTTTGATGGTTGCCCATGGCCCCTGTTGGACTGTAAAAAATTAAGGAATGAGTCGTGGTACTATTGTTTAAGTGATCTGAGCTAAAAAAGAATAAGGGTAGAGAGCATCTGCCTGCCGCCTTGTTTCTCCCAGCTAGCTGCAGTAAAGCAGAAGCCTGGGTGGTATAAACATAGGAAATGACTAACTACAAAACAATTTTCAGATCCAGCAACACACTCATCATTTTGTAAATTCTCAAGATCACAAATTCTCTTGCCAGCATGGCACTGAATATTTTCATGTCATAATTCTTAAAATGTTATTTTCTCCGTAATAATTTCACTTTAAGGATTTTTCTCCTTTAGAAAAAGAGAGAGAGAGGAAAAAAAAAGCTTTTCCCTTTAATATGCTGTAAGCTTGTGTTTGGGCTTATCAACTTCCCAAGAAAATTTATTTTCTAACACTGAACTGAAAATTAATCCTGGCCTCAAAATGGTGATAGCCAGAAGGCATTTTTTCCCCAATTTCAAATTCTGCCAAAATATTACAGAATAGGCCATTTTAACTGGTCTTATTTTCTTTCCCTTTCTTCTAGGCTGTTGATTCACTAAAAGTTTATTGAAAACTTATTATGTGCCAAGCATGACATTAGGTTCTGGGCAGGGTAGCAAACGGTACCTCAAGAAGCACAGACCCTAAAAATGCCACCTTCCTCTACCCCTTCTCCCCCTTCAAAATGATACTCACTTGCTTCTTACTTGGCAAGTCACTGAACCACGGTCTGCGACGCTGTGTGTATTTTTCTGAAAGTTCTTCATCTTTGCTAAGGCTTATTTGTGTCCTCACTTGCCTGTCATTGAAAAATAATCACGTTACAAAGGATTATTTTACTCTTAGCTATAAATCCACTAGACTATAAACAAGCTAGTAGTGAAGTCTTCTTCCTATTTTTTATTTAGAAGACTTCCTAACTCCATTTCCTTGGGCAAGGTACTCTGGGACCTCTCAGAACTTTATTTTACTTTTTTTAATCTAGGACTAGAGACACTAAGAGCATATAGAGTTGCTATGAATAATAAAATTGAGAAAATACATGTCACACGGGCAACACAGAGTCTGGTGACTATTAAGGGCATACAGTTAAATCACGATAATGAAGACCTTTCTGTGTCAGGCAGTGTTTCACATTTCACATGCATCGCCTCATTTGAAAGCATCTATTGTTAAAAAGTAGACATGGTGTAGCGATTAAGAACATGAGTTTGGATCCCAGATCTACCATTTTTATAGTGTGGCCTTGGGCAACGTAACCTCCCTAGGCCTGCGTTTCTTCATCTGTATAATGGGGATTGTAAAAACAAACAAATAAAAAGGGTGGTTTTGAGAGTTACTAAGAGCTAAAAAAAGTAAACTGTTTAATACAGTCTGACATACAGGACTCCCATTAAATGCTGGCTGTTACTATTATCATGGCACCCTGGATTTTTATCTTTATCCATCATTTACTGGGCACCAGAGTATAAAACACATTGGTAGTTTCAGGGAGAACCTCAAATAAGACAGGATTCTTGCCCTTAAAAGGTAAAAATTACAGAATGAGACACAGACACATAAATAGCACACATGAAACAAAAATCAAATAGAGAACCAGGCCGCATGCTCTGGGAACACAATGGAAGGAGCAATTAAGTCCAAGAGGATCGAGAAAGGACCATGGACCTGGCACATGACCTATCGCTAGCTTTAAATGAATGGCCATTCAGTAGGGAAAAAATGGGAGGAGTTTCCCAGGCAGATGAACAGCAGATTCAAAGAAACATGGAGATTCCACCCAAGAAGTTGCCCTCGGACTTACCGCTTCTGCACGGAACAGCAACAGCAGCAGCAGAAAATCGACTGGATGGTGTTATCTGAAAAGCAGATCATTTTCAACTGTTAGAAAGCCATGAATCCATGATATTGGAAAGAGGAGGCTGCTGGCACTATTCCAGAGGAGGAAATCTCTGAGGGCATGGGTAATAGAAAGTTTCCTACACATGCAAACCTTTACCCTGCCCTTCTTCACTAGTAGAAGATGAAAGATTGTCACTAACACGAAAATAAGTTACTGGTACCCTGGCCACTGTGGTTTCCCTTCTCAGGCTCTTATCTCTGGGTCTGGTTTCATGCATTTCCTCAGTCAGTGGATGAAAAATGACCAGTGTATTCACTTTACATTGATAAGGGCTGATGTCGGCTGACAAATGTACCAAAGAATATGATTCTGAAAACAATGTTCCCTAGGGAATCTGCTAGCAGGGATTTTAAATTAGGTCCATTACATTTCTTCAAATATATTTTAAAATATATTTATATAAAGTAATATAAATATACTAAATATATTTATAATATTATGTAATATATTATGTAATAATATAACTTAGCATGTTTATTCTATTTTTATATTTTGTGTATAAAAATACACTTACCTTTTTGGATCTCAAACTTTCTATGGATTAGGTTCAAACAAATGAATATTTAAAGAAAGCACTAACTACTTAGTGCTTTATTAAATCTGGGTCATTCTTACACTTCTTTTGTCAAGCTTAATCTTTATTTGTTAGATTATTTGCCTATTTTCAAACCATAAATAAATTCTGAATATATCAAAAGCTGTTTTATGTGCACAGAACCTACATTTCACAGCAACTCTTTCTCATACTGGCCCCTGAAAATGAAATATTATTAAGAAAGCAGAGTACATTAGACATGAGCATTAGCATTAGTCTAACCTCATTTGAGGTTAGAAAGGGCTGCATATGAATTCTAGCTGGAGGTGGGTGGGGTGCTGACTATATCAGGAATAAGTCCCTTTACTTCTCTAAGTCATTGTTTTCCTATCTGTAAAAACAAGAAAATCATACCTATCCCCTTTGAGAAGCCTTCAGGGGCAGAGATTAATCTCTGCCTTTGTGGGTTTGGGCAAGCTAGTTAAGTGTTTCGTGCTTAGGTTTCCTCATCTGTAAAATGGGAATAATAGGATACTTAGCATGTAAGGCTACTGTGAGGATTAATTGAATGAGTTCCTATACAACACCTAGAACAATGCCAGGTATGTTTAAGAGGGCAATCAAGATCTATTATCATTACAGTTTTGTTGAAAAGGTTAAACTAGATGTTTTCTCTAAAGTTTCTCTCCTGGAACACACGAGAGGGACGGATCCAAGCAGAAGCCACCCAGTACAATCTACCCCTCAGCATCCACTCTATGCCCTCAGAACACAGGATGCAACAAAGCCCTATCAGCTAACATATTATCACCAGCTGATGTCAATTTGATTATACTCCCACCTGAAACTTGGTACATTAACCATCATTAGGATTCTTACATCAGATAAAGAAATGAGGTGAAAACAAGAGTAACAGAGGACATGGTTGCTACAATTTCCACCTTTACAGCTATCCTGCGTCATAAGTTGATCACAGGTGCCCTCTATCACCTTCCATTCCTTGTGCCCTCTTGCCTTTGCTAACACTTTGGTGGAAGGAGCTTTCCTCTGCTGGAATTGCCCAAATGTTCATTCCTGTAGGATCTGGTCCTTAGGTGTTCTTAATGGGGTTGTTACAATTTTCTACTGACCAGGACTATTTTGAATACTAAGAAATGAAGCTAGTGGCTAGTGTTGCCTCCTGAGGTGGCCCACACTCTGTGGAGTGTGTTTCTCTCTAAATAAATCCACCTCTTACCTATCACTTTGTCTCTCACTGAATTCTTTCTGTGATGAGACAACAAGACTGAGCTTCATTAGGTCCTGAAACCCCCACCAGATGGAAGAAGTTAACTTCATGCTGCCCACAAGCACGTAGTCCCCAGACCTGTTGGAACCAGAAGTTGATGATGCTGACTCACCACTAGCCAATCAGAAGAATGCCCATGAGCTGATCATGCCCTGCTCCTTGAACCATTCCTATAAAATTCCTCATTACCGCCTCCAGGGGAGAAACACTGTGACCTACCCACCCATCCCCCTCCTTGCCTGAAAAGCAATAAAGTTATTCTTTTCTACTTCATCCCCAAAAGGAAAGAAATGAAGCTAGTATGTCCCCTCAGTTTCCAAGTCCTCTTTGTCCTCATTGTAAAGAATGAACCCAGTTTCTTCCTGGAAATTGGGATACTCATCTCTGATACATTGAATCCTTTCTGTGCCCATCAACTCACTGATACCAAGAATCCCACAATGGTCAGAGGGCAATCTTAGCTCCCAATATTCCCTAAGAAAAGGATTCTTCTCTGGGGCACTGGTATCTCCAAGCTCACCAAACACAAAAGTCACAGGGAAAGAAAATAACAATATTCCAGTGGGCTATTAGTTGGTAAGAGGGGCCACTCCAATCTCTTCTTCCTCAGTTGCCAGACTCATGTATCCTAGCTTTATGAAGACATCACCACATTTGCTGCTGGTTTAAGACATTTACTGTATTCTATAGAACATCTTTCCAACTTTGCAAGATGTTGTCTCCCAGATGTCATAGGAATTGATGCTTTAGCAGGCCATTTAGCAACCAGAAGCCAGAGAGCTTGGAAGCATGTTGAACTAAGCCCTACAGATAACTTTTCCAGGAGAAGAAGGAATACCAAGAAGCCAAGCTCACTAAGCCACCATGGAGGCTGGTTCTACATTTAACTCCTACTGGTCATCCTTCCAGGATAGAACAGGGTGAATAAGAATAAAGACACCCAGGACAGTAATCAATTATATATTGTTTCCTTTTCCTTTCACTGAAATTGACCTTCAAAACCAGATTCAGGTATTACTAACACGCCTTTCTCCGATTTGGACCTGCCATTATTCTGTCTTTGGGCTATAGACACCTTGGGAGTCCAGTGGCAAACACCTCATTTCCATCAGGCAAAGATTCACCTTTACCCCTATGATTTAATAGCTTTCTTCCTTAGCCAAGAAACCATCTGTTCTCCATCCCAAAGTTGATTTCTGGAGACTCAAATAGAGTCCCCCCCCCCAACAAATTTGCACTACACCGTGTATTATTAGGCTTTTGGGTCTCAACTGCTTCTGTCAGTTTTTAAAATCTTACTGTTTTTCCCCACCCTTCTGTTACTGCTGCTGCTAAGTCACTTCAGTCGTGTCTGACTCTGTGCAACCCCATAGATGGCAGCCCGCCAGGCTCCCCCGTCCCTGGGATTCTCCAGGCAAGACTTCTGTTACTAAAAAGGTCTAAGTCTCCATTATCTGAATTATACCAAGAGCCTCCTAACTTCCTACTGCTCTACCCTTAACTCCCCCTATGGTTTCTTTTCCGCAGTCGGAGTAATTAATTTAAAACCTAGGTCAGATCATGCTACTCCTTGTCTCAAAACCCACAACGGCTCTCCGTTTCACAGAGTGTTTTAGCCAATTTTCTCACAATAGTCTCGAAACCTTCTGTGGTCTGGCCTCCTGGTGCCTTCTCATCCCTCTCCCCAGTGCACTCATACTCATTTACCCCCCACACTGGCCACACTGGCCCCACAGTGCTTCCGGGCCAGGCCTGCTCTCGGAAAAGGCTCTTCACCTCTGTTCTGCCTGGACCATTCTTCCCTCAGGTGTCAGTCTTCCCTCTCTCCACTCCTCAAGTCTGCTCCAATCTCACCATCTCAGTGAAGAGTACCCTGACCCATGACTATTGACCTGCTAACTTCAGGATTCCTGACTTTGCTCTATTCTTTTTTTAAATAGCATTTCTCACATTCTAACATGATAAGCAATTTATCATTTTTCCCCTTTCTGTCTCCTCAACTAGAATGCAAACAGGGATCATTGTCTACTTTGTTCACAGTTAGATCCCAAGAGGCTGGAATAGTTTTTGACACCTAATCATTACTCAACAATTATTTGTTGAGCAAAATCAATATATGAATGAAAGAGTTTGAAGGAGCATCAAATGATAACTTTTTCAAAGCACCCACCTGCTTTGCTTCAATCCCAACAGGAAAATGAAAACTGAATGTGTGGGGGACAGAATAAGCAGGTGCAACTAAATAAGCAGCAGAACAAGTAGTGAACTGTAAGAGTGGGGATGTAAGATTATGAAAGTCCTTGAAATAAGAGAAGATAGGACCTTGACTGTATTTGTAGAACAGAGTCACTAACTACTGAAGACAGAGAACAATTCAGTCACAATAAAGCAGAATAAACTCTGTACGCAGCCTAGAAACCTTTGTAAGATGGTCTGGCAAGGTAAGCGATGATCTTCATGGTCACAGGTTCTAATATAAGCTAGAACATTGAATATCATTGAAGCTAAGTATTTATAATGGTTACGTTACTCCTTGAATAACTGCTGGCATGCTATATTTATTCTCTATAGTTTTCTGTACGCTTCAATACAGAATATATAAAACTAAAATTTGTGAATTAAAAAAAAAGCAAAGACCCAGAAAATCAGGTAGGTCTGTGACTAGTTAGATACCTATTCTAGGATTGGAAACTTTTTGAATGTATATGATTTTTAGTGATAGATACAAAGATTTTTTATTTCTCTAATTCAGCCAACTGTCTCACCTTTTACCCAATCAGAATTATCATCTTCCTTGCAAGCCCTAATAAGAAAACTAGCCAATCATTTCCCCTTTCCAGTTTTCCTATGTCTGTGTATGAGTCCATCAAAATCATGGATTCTGTCCAAGCCCCATCTTTATATCCAACTTCCATGATTCAGTTCAAATTATTCCGCTTTTTACTTCTTCTCTGCCCTGCTACCAGCCTAGTCCAAGCCCTCATAAGCCCACACCTATAATTCTGCATTAATTCACTTAATTCTCACAATGACCCCATGAAGGAAGTCCCATTTATCAGATGAAGACTCTGAATCACAGAGATGTTGAGAGTCAAGGGCTTATAAGCGGAAAGCCAGGACTAGAACCCAGGCAGGCTCACTCCAGAGTCTGCTCTGAACCTGTTTCAGTGACTGAATAAACTGGTCAAATTCCCCACTGGTCAAATTCCTCCCCTCAGTACATCCTATATACTCATTTCCCTAAAGTCTATCTTAGCCAGCTGCTCTACATCCTCAGCATCTAAAATGACTCTCCGGTGACTATAGTTAATAATACTGTATTGCATTTCTGAAAGTTGCGAAGAGATGAGATCTTAAAATTTCTCATAATTCCACTGTAACCAGGTATGCTGACCGACGTTAACTAGACTTATTGCGGCGCTCACTTTGCAGCGTATACATGTACCAAATCACTGGGCTTCCAAGGTGGCGCTAGTGGCAAAGAACCACCTGCCAATGCAGGAAGCATAAGAAATGCGGGTTCAATCACTGGCTCGGGAAGATCCCCGGAGGAGGGCATGATAACCCGCTTCAGTATTCTTGCCTGGAGAATCCCAAGGACAGAGGAGCCTGGCAGGCTACAGTCCACAGAGAGTCAGCCACGACTGCAGCAGCAGCTTAGCCCTGCACAGTGCAGCACCAAAGCACTATGCTGTACAGCTACACCTGATATATTGTAGGTCAGTTAATCCTCAAGAAAAAATTAAATTGATAAAATGGATTCTCAACAACATATGGCAACAAGATTGTATCTTTCCTTATTTTCAGGGCCTTTCAAAATCTGATCACCCATCCTGACTCTTACTGTTCACCAGTTCCTATCACACCAACTTCTTCTATTTGCTGTTCTCACAGACATCTTGCCTATTTCTGCCTCCAGCCTGAAAAAGGCTTCCTTTGTACTTTACTCCCATCTAATCTTCCTTCAGGCTCCCAAAGCGCTGTGACCTGTCTTGCCCTGTGGCTCTTAATTAGGTACCATCTTCCATGGTCATTTATATTTCTTTGTGTAGCCTTCATCGCTCACTGGGCTTCTCAATCGCACCACTGTTGATACTTTAGACGCTTTAGATGGATGAATTCTTTGTTGTGGGGAGCTGTCCCGTATATTGCAGGATGTTTAGCAGCATCTCTGGCCACTATGCACCAGGTGCCAGCGGCAACAGCCCCATCACCCCTCTAATACCCACCTCCCCCTCACTGGTGTGAACACCGCAATGTTTAGCGGCATTGTCAGATGTCCCCTGAGGGCAAAATCACCCTTTGTTAAGAACCACTGATTGAGCTAGATTGTAACCATTGAGCTAGATTCATGGTCTGTGTTGCATGCTTTTTTGTCTTGTCCATAACATCAGAGGCTTGTTTAGAACAAGAACCTGATAGATAACTGTTAAATAACACCTTCCTGATCTCTACACCATCATATTACATTTAGGCTCTATTTCTCAGTAACTCACTCTACCACATGGTATCTCACAGCTTGATGCTGGCCGCAGAGAAAGCTAGGTTGACCACGTCCTTTTCACTAAGTGGGACAGCAAGGCTGAAGAAGACAGCTTCCGGAGCTTATAGTAGGTCATGAGTCTAACTAACATTTTGTTCCAGATATAATAAAAGAAGAAGAAGGAGAGGTGGGGGGAGAAAAAGAAACAGCAGTTTATCCGAAATCAAACATCAATCCATGAGATGCTAAACGAAATGGTGAAACTGGTGTTCAAATTTTTTTTTCTCTGTTAGGACAGATATGGAGTTGAGCGATCATTAGGGTCAGAGTAACCTGAAGTCACATCATGTCTCAATTTTCTTGTAGCAATAATATGATGTGGGGCAACTACTCAGGAAACTCACCTGGAAACCTACCTTCTAAGAGAGGCAGTTCCCCACTCCTACCAACAAAGCCTTTACCATATGCAGACACTACAGTAAGATCTTATTATCATATACTAATTCACACCCTATGGGAGTGACGCTACTGGTAAAGAATCCCCCTGCCAATGCAGGAGATGCAAGGAGCTCGGGTTTGATCCCTGGATCAGAAAGATCTCCTGAAGTAGGAAATGGCACCCCACTCCAGTATTCTTGCCTGCGAAATCTCATGGACAGAGGAGTGAAATCTCATGGACAGTCCATAGCATCACAGAAAGTCAGACATGACTGAGTGACTGAGCACACACACATATACACACAACTCACTCCCTACACTATTTCAATGTGTAATAGTAAGATCTTACTGTAATAATAACGTAATACTGTTATTATTAATGTTATTATTACCTAGAGCCAGATATCCTGGAATGTGAAGCCAAGTGGGCCTTAGGAAGCATCACTACAAACAAAGCTAGTGGAGGTGATGGAATTCCAGTTGAGCTATTTCAAATCCTAAAAGATGATGGTGTGAAGTGCTGCACTCAATATGCCAGCAAATTTGGAAAACTCAGCAGTGGCCACAGGACTGGAAAAGGTCAGGTTTCATTCCAATCTCAAAGAAAGGCAATGCCAAAGAATGCTCAAATTGCCGCACAATTGCACTCATCTCACACGCTAGTAAAGTAATGCTCAAAATTCTCCAAGCCAGGCTTCAGCAATACATGAACCATAAACTTCCAGATATTCAGATTGGTTTTAGAAAAGGCAGAGGAACCAGAGAGCAAATTGCCAACATCCACTGGATCATGGAAAAAGCAAGAGAGTTCCAGAAAAACTTTGCTTTATTGACTACGCAAAAGCCTTTGACTATGTGGATCACAATAAACTGTGGAAAGTTCTGAAAGAGATGGGAATACCAGACCACCTGACCTGCCTCTTGAAAAACCTGTATGCAGGTCAGGAAGCAACAGTTAGAACTGGACATGGAACAACAGACTGGTTCTAAATAGGAAAAGGAGTACGTCAAGGCTGTATATTGTCACCCTGCTTATTTAACTTATATGCAGAGTACATCATAAGAAACACTGGGCTGGAAGAAGCACAAGCTGGAATCAAGATTTCCAGGAGAAATATCAATAACCTCAGATACGCAGATGACACCACCCTTATTGCAGAAAGTGAAGAGGAACTAAAGAGCCTCTTGATGAAAGTGAAAGAGGAGAGTGAAAAAGTTGGCTTAAACCTCAATATTCAGAAAATGAAGATCATGGCATCCAGTCCCATCACTTCATGGCAAATAGATGGGGAAACAGTGGAAACAGTGAGAGACTTTATTTTGGGGGGCTCCAAAATCACTGCAGATGGTGACTGCAGCCATGAAATTAAGATGCTTGCTCCTTGGAAGGAAAGTTATGACCAACCTAGACAGCATATTAAAAAGCAGAGACATTACTTGGCCAACAAAGGTCTGTCTAGTCAAGGCTATGGTTTTTCCAGTAGTCATGTATGATGTGAGAGTTGGACTATAAAGAAAGCTAAGCGCTGAAGAATTGATGCTTTTGAACTGTGGGTTGGAGAAGACTCTTGAGAGTCCCTTGGACTGCAAGGAGATTCAACCAGTCCATCCTAAAGGAGATCAGTCCTGGGTGTTCATTGGAAGATCTGATGTTGAAGCTGAAACTCCAATACTTTGGCCACCTGATGCAAAGAACTGACTCATTGGAAAAGACCCTGATGCTAGGAAAGATTGAGGGCAGGAGGAGAAGGGGACGACAGAGGATGAGATGGTTGGATGGCATCACCGACTCAATGGACATGAGTTTGTGTGAACTCTGGGAGTTGGTGTTGGACAGGGAGGCCTGGCATGCTGCAGCTCATGGGGTTGCAAAGAGTCGGACACGACTGAGTGACTGAACTGAACTGAATGTTA
The DNA here is from genome assembly GCF_027580195.1 of Bos mutus. Classification (NCBI taxonomy): domain Eukaryota; kingdom Metazoa; phylum Chordata; class Mammalia; order Artiodactyla; family Bovidae; genus Bos; species Bos mutus. The sequence continues at coordinate 66,771,558 of NC_091622.1, forward strand.
TTATCCCCATTGAACAGAAGAAACTGAATAACAGAGAGGTTCAGTAATTTGTCCAAAGCCACATACCTAAAAAGCAACCAAGCACAAATTTAAGGCCACAGAGCTTGGTTGAGTCCATGAGCATAATGATGAGCCTCCTCTTGTGGATGAGAAGATTGGGTAAGTTAGCAAAGGGGAATGCCTAGAACAGAGCAGTTAGCCATTTAATTTCGCACCTTTCCCATCACTCAGCTTCCTAGAACTCATTCATGTACTGTGTATTTGCAGGGTGGATTGAAGGTAAACAGATAGAAGCGGACTGCGGTTCTCCCTCTGAAGACAGAATGGGAAGAAGGCCAAGTAGGTTAGAGCTGACCTTCAGTATTCTCTACCCTATTTGCCCCACTCAGGACTCTAATGGTCCCTCCTCCAACTATCAACAGCTCTCCAGAAGGTGTAAATGATATGAGAGTAAATTGATGTAACAGTAAACATTCACTGCAGGGCTTCTTTTAAAGGCATTTTCACGTTTGTAGGCATGACACTCATCTTTATCAAAGTGATCAGAGACAGAGAGAGAGAGAGATTGATTTAAGGAATTGGCTCACACAGTTATGAGGGCTGGTGAGTCCAAAATCTGATGAGGCAGACTGGAGACTCAGGGAAGAACTGCAGTTTGAGTCCAGAGGCAGGCTGATGGCCCACTTTTTCCTTGCTTAGTGGAGATCAGTCTTTGCTCTATTAAGGCCTTCAACCGATTAGATGAGGCTCACCCACATTGTGTAAGGTGGTGCTATCTAACTATCTCATCCTCTGCCACACCCTTCTTCTTTTGCTTTCAATCTTTCCCAGCATCGGGGTCTTTTCCTTAAATTAAATATATAGACCTTTCAAAGGGAAATTGCTGGTATTTGTCAGCAGACATAATATCTGGGGACTAGGAAAAGGCCTTGCCCTCTTCACTGAATTTATAATACATGACTACACAGTAGCAGAGTGGATAATAAATCCAGCAACAATCTCTCAGTTATCTTTACTCTCTTCTGCAGCCTAAAATTTAGGAGGAAGATTATTCAGAAATACTCATTTGATTTGCAAAGCAGAAGTAGAGACATAGAGAACAAACATGGATAACAAGGAGTGGGGAGGGAGGTGGGATGGACTGGGATATTGGGATTGCTACATACACTGCTACGTACAGAATAGATAACTAACAAGAACCTACTGTATAGGGAACTCTCCTAAATACTCTGTGGTGACATAAGTAGGAAGGAAATCCAATATCCATATATGGGATATATGTGTATATATATAACTGATTCACTTTTCTGTACAGCAGAAACTAACACAACTTTGTAAGACAACTATACTCCAATAAAAAAAATTATTTGTCCTCATTCAATAGCAAAGACAACTGCCTTGAAATAAAGGTCCGACTCTGCCATGACTTTAGTCACAATAAGGTTTTGTTCTATCACCGCTGAAGGCCAAGGACAGCTGAGAGCAGGGAGGCCCACTTCTGCCTTGTTTATGGTTCCAGTTCTGCACAAAACAGTTACTAGCAACTAGTTGCTGCCCAGGGAATTATCAATGAGTGAGTGAAAAACAAACTGTAAAAGCCAAACAGCTTCCTGATGATCCTTGTTTGGCATGACTCTCAAGACACTTGGCATGTCTGCTTACAGACTGAAGTGTTGATTCATGCCAAAGTAAATGACAATGATTATTGGATTCATGGTCATCTTCTATTTACAGCATCACAGGTCGTCCAGGTGAATGAATAAACGAAGTCACTGCCAGATGCCCACAGTGATTACAGAAGCTATTCTTTGAATTTTTTCTCATTAACCTGCAAAGAGAAAGCCTTTTTGCGCCTTTGTAAAATTTCCGATTTAGGCAGAAATTCATGCATACCTGGCCTTTGCCAGAGACTGTCTAAAACGCCCCAGAGACAGACAATGACTATTTGCCTGCTGGAAGGTTATACTCAGGGTTGAGGATTATCACTGGAAGTAATCAGAGCTTCCTCTCCCAGGCTTACATCTGCGCTGTTCTTTTCATCTGCTGCTTATTCCCCAGCAAATGTCTTTAATTATCTATCGTGTACCAGCAAATCAGGAAAAGGGCATCACATCCCGGCGTAATCTCTGTGACCTTTAGGAACTGGCACGTCTCTCATGGATAAGGGAGTTGGGCTTCTCATTTTATTTGATATTCTCGTTCTTTCCTGTGAAGGCTTGCTCCCCCTTCTCCCATCCGCGCAGGTCTCCTTTCCACCTCTGGCCTTGCGCACATGGCTGAGGCAGGGCTCGGTTTGGGGACGGGTTTCCACCAGGGGGCGCTAGAAGGGAGCAAATGGAAGAAGCACCACTGTTCACATCTCCCGAAGGCTCTCAATCCCACAGATAAGCCCAAGTACAGGAGCTGTTGGGCCATTGCTGTCTGGGAACAAAGCTGGCGCGTTTCTAATGTTTTCAGGTTTGTATGTGTATAACTTCACGTTCATCTCCGGGCGTTTCCGATGGCAGAGTTTCGTTTTGAATCAGTGCGCCAAGTGAAATTCACTCCTCCTGAGTTTGCTTATAACAACTGGCTGGTTGCTTATAACAACTTTGCTAGTAATAGATGGCTGGTGACTTTTATTTGAAAACGTAAATAACTGGCTCGTTTCAAGAGCTGCCTCGAGCCAAAGACTAGGCTAGTGGCCCAGCCCACACGATCCAGGTTGTGGTTTTAGGACCAGGAATTCTAGGGCAGCTGCACTCACAGCTGAAGAATTCCAGGAATGGCAAAGTCTGGAAAACTTTGGCTTTGGAAAAATGGCTCTGGGCTATTGGAGCTGATCCTCCTAAGTCCACTATAAGAACCACCTTTTTTTCCCCCCAGAAATTCACAGAAAGGGCACACCTCTTCATGACTGCAGTAAACTTCCACCACTAGATCTATTTCTGGGACTTTCCAGTAGGTCAGACAGTAAGAATCTGCCTACAATGCAGGAGACCTGGGTTTGATCCCTGGGTCGGGAAGATCCTCTGGAGAAGGAAATGGCAACCCACTCCAGTATTCTTGGCTGGAGAATTCCTTGGACAGAGGAGTCTGGCGGGCTACAGTCTGTGGGTTTGCAAAGAGTCAGACACAACTGAGGGACTAACACTCCACTCCAGATCTATTAAGGGACTTTTAAAGACAGGTACATTTTAGTGAACTTAACCCCACGCCATCTGGGAGGTGTGACACATAGCTAGCTTTTTTCTAGCTTGGATTTCTACCTCTGAACAGGCACCGAAAAAAGGCTTTGTGTTCACCAAACTAAGAATCCACACCAATGAGGGAAAGACAGAAAAGAAAATAGAAAGAGAGGGGAAGGGGAAGAGAGGGAGGAAACAAGAGGGAGAGAAACACATTGAGTTTTTCACAGAAATATTTACTCAATGTAAAACATTATCCTTGAGACAAACTTATGGTCACCAAAGGGGAAAGGTGAGGGCGTGATAAATTAGGAGTTTGGATACACATATACATACTACTATATATAAAATAGATAATCAACAGGAACCTACTGTATATATATAGCACAGAGAACTTTTACTCAATATTCTGTAATAATCTATATGGGAAGAGAATCTGAAAAAAAAGTTGATCTATATGTATAACTGAATCATTTTGCTGTATACCTGAAACTAACACAACATTGTAAATCAACTATACTCCAATATAAAATAAAAATTAAATTTAAAAACATTTCAAAGATATCCTCAATTCTGAGTTTATGCTCTATGTATTTGAAACCTTACATTTCCCTTGTTATGTGTGTGCGCCTCCTCTGATGTTAAAAGGACACTCCTTTCACAGAATTAAGAAACAGTGTGTTTCCATTCTTCTAAAAATAGCAATCATCAGAGATGTTAGTGTCTTTTAAATGTATTGACAAAATAAGTCAGCGACTCTGTATTAGATCCCAAACTGGTTTTTGGACATTATCCTGTCTGTTAAAGCTTCAAGTTATTCCACTAAGGGATTCGCTGGTTCCTAATAGAAAACAGGCAGCTAGCTCGTGGGACGGTATGTGATACTCTGGGTGAAGGACAAGCACAGTGCTGGCCTGGCGGGGCCTGAGAGGCTGCTGTGTGAGGAAAAGGGCGAGGGGACTCTGGAAGCTCGGGGAAGCTCTGCACTGGGGCACTGGGCACGAGGGGAAATGGTGTCCTGGGAGCAAAGATGCTAAAGGAAAAGACGGAGTCTCCCTGAAGACTGACAGCCCATCCGTTCACAGCTTCAGCCAGCAAAGCCCCGGATACCAAACATTCCAGCTCCAGAAGCCCTTGTTTGCTCCAGGAAAGAACTTTATTTCTTCTCAGTTCTGAGCTAGCATGAGAAGGGCTTTGCAAGCATCCTGCACACAACTCCTCCATCCCCAGGTCTCAGAGTGGTGTTTCCTAGGAGGTTATGGTCTATGAGCTCCAAGTGCACGAACAGCTCACAGACATCACATGCAGACATCTGGCCAGCTTGGTGGCCACCAGACCTGCTGGCAGCCAGCACTGGGCCACGCTCTCCAAGGGCAGGGAGGAGACAGATGCTGGTCAGTGGGCTTCACTGCACAGCAGGGCATCTGCTGGTCACACACAAAAAAGTGTGGAAACCTCACAAACCCAGTGCCAGTCAGTGGCTGCTGTGGGCATTATTGCTTTTATGCAGCTGTGAGGGGATAAAAATGAAATTATTTAGAAACAAAAGGAAAGACATGCATTCTAGTGTCCATATTAACACTGAGCCTATTTTTCAGAAAGAGGACCAACTCCAGCCTGAGGCAACTGGCCAAGTCTTCTTTGGGTCCATGGCTGTCCTAGGTTTTGCCACTGGTTTAGCTAGTCATTGTTGGATGCCAAACCTCGAGGCAGAAACCATCTCACAGTTTCTGTGGGTCGGGAGTCCAGGCACAGCTTTGCTGGGTGCTTCTGAATCAAGTTGAAAAGTTCACGAAGCTCGTGACATTGTGGTAAAGGGGAGTTGGGTTAAGTTGGAGAATCTTCTTTCAAGTTCACTCACACGGCTGTTGCTGGCTTTGGTGGCATGGCTCATGGGGATGGGGATTCTCATAGGGTGTCCAAGAGTGCTCACAGCATGGCAGTGGGTTTTCCAAAAGACAGGGAGTCTGAGAGCACTAAGACAGAAGCTACAGTCTGCTGCGAGCTCATCTCCCAGGAACACTCTATCCAGCCCAGCTACCATACTCCATTCATACTAGAGAAGAGGGATCATGCAAGGGTGTGGACAGCAAGAGGAGGCATCACTGGGCCACCTTAGAGATGCCCATGCAGCCACCCTCCTTATCTTCATATTAATTGGAAAAGAAATAACAGAGAATATTAATTTAAAGGGGTTTGTGTGGGACTCAAATACAACGAGGAATGTTGTTTTTCAAGTTTTGTTTGTTCAGTTGTTGTTTTTCAGCTCAGTCATGTCTGACTCTTTGTGACCCCATGGACTGCAGCACGCCAGGCTTCTCTGTCCTTCACCATCTCCTGGAATTTGCTCAAACTCATGTCCATTGACTCGATGCTGCTATCTAACCAACTCATTCTCCCCTGTCGCCCCCTTCTCCTCCTGCCTTCAATCTTTCCCAGCATCAGGGTCTTTTCCAGTGAGTCAGCTCTTTCCATCAGGTGGCCCAAGGAGGAACAAGAAGGAATAAGAGGGGCTTTGAAATCAGAGGCCCAGGAAAGGTAGAGTGACCGCGGGGTCCTTACCTCGCACCCCACCCCCGCCCCAGATCAAATTATGAGTCCAGAAAACTGCCTTTTAACAGTATCCCAGGCACACTTTGGACACACTAAGACTTAAGAAGCACTCAAAGATTACTTTCCTTCTACTCTATAAACTGGAAAGAAACGAGAAATAAGGTGATGATGAAGTGGAAGGGAGGGCGGTGGTCAGCTACATGAGCCCCCAGCATTTCTCCCTGGTCCCTGCGCCCTAAATAATTCCCCTGGGCTGGGTCTGTCCTCAGACCAGCCGTTAGTTGTCGTTTCACAAACCGACCCTCACTGGAGCAGGGCCCTGGCACCTCCCTCAGGCTCTGCCCACCAGTCTGTATGATCAACACTCACCTCCCACCTTCTCCTGTCCCACAGCAGCCTAGGAGGCCAGACTTCTATGACAACCCTTAAAACAACCAGTGTGTTTCGCAAATGACTCTGGTCCAGCAAATACTTAGAAATATGGTTTCAGCTGGTATTAACACATCTTGGGGCACCCCTCAGTTTTCGCTCATCAGCAGTAAACACTCATTTGTTTCACCCAGGAGAAAACAGAGCCACATCTAAGTGCAATTTGTTGGAATAAATAAATCGGTGATTCTCACCATGCAATCAAATTATCAGAAGCTGGAAAGGACAGTGATAGTTCATCAAACCCATGCCCTTCCAGACCAGACAGAATGATCCTCAAAATATCCCCACAAATAGGCAACCTCTTATTCAATCCTTTGGGCAATCTAATCGTTGTCTCAACCCTCACTGTTTATTTTATATATAACTGAATCCTTCCTGTTATTTACAACCTTTTCTCTAGTTCTGATCTCAGGAGACATGAAGAACAGATGCCCACATGGCTTTTAATAAAAGATTTTTATTAAGTCACTGCTCATCTTTGTCCTGTCGCCGGGGGAGGTGAGGACACAGGCTGTTGCTTCTTAGCTCTTAATGCTTCACTCTGCTTTGCCTGTAAGTCTGATAACAGGCATCCATCTTTATGTGTGGATCCAGACAGTAAGTTATAGTTCAGGTAAGTACAAGTGGGATAGCCTGGATTATTATTTTTTTTTACAAATCTTATCAACGAGTCCTATGAGGTGATTTAGTTTAAACCCATGACATTTTAAAAACTGCAAACAACTTTTCCTAATGCAACTTAAAAAATCAGAAATGCAAAAACTGTTGTCAGCTGGCCTTGACGGCTTTATTCTCATGTGACTGAGTGTAGTTTTCATAGTCATTCAGTATTCAAATCAGTGTCTTTCTTCCCAATTTTTTAATTTCTTGCATAACAAGACTCTCTGAGTCTTCAAAGTAAATTAATATGCATTTCCAAAACTTGTACATGGGACTGAATAGTCCTCCAAAGCAATTCCAAAATTAAGTTCATGAAGAACCTGTCGTTTTAATTTCTTGTTTCTCTAATATACTGTGTTGGGTGGTAGGCAAAAAGAGGGTCCCTGTTGTACAGATGGGGACCTCACATGAGGAAGTTGCCAAAGGTGACCCCCTAAGGTTGCAGCAAATCCTGAACTAGAATTGGGATCCTAGACTTCTGCCCTCAGTTCTCTACACAATATTCTAACACAAATACTTTTCAAACTGATCACATTTCTACACACAGCAATTTTGGGGTTTTTTGTGTGTTCTTAAGGCTGAACATTTTCTAAAATGACATCATCACCATGCTTATTCAAATAACAAAGAAAACCCTGTCACAACATCTGGGGAAACTATCTTCCAAACATCATAATTTCTGGCTTTCAAGAGTGAGAATCAAGCCCAGAACAAGCCCTGAAGATAAAGGCCCGAGCCATCTTACTTACAGGTGGAAAGAATCATGCTGCCTTATGTGGGGAGCATACAAACAGCCTTCTGGTCTCCAGAGATGCTCCTGTCACAAAAACACATCTTTTAACTGAAATCATAGCTCACTGAAGACGTTTCTCACGGGCAAAGTTAACCCCACCTATTTTCCTGTTCTAAAAACCTCAGCGAAGTGTGTGAATGACAACCTGATGGCCTATATAAGAGAAAGCTGAATAATCTCCATCCGGATCTGAGGGTAGCTGCTGTTCGCTCCTCCTTCCCGACTGTGTGGGTGACCCCACCAAACACCATTTCAAGAAGTCACAAGGTTTGGGCAAAAGGGACCTTAAAAAGAGCATGAATGCAAACTGCTATCTCTGAACTGAGGAGGAAACGGAGGCACAGATGGGATAAGGGGCACAGTTCATGGTAGAAACAGAACTAGATTGTCAGTTTTAAAGTACCGTGTCTAGAATGTTCTGTCCTCCGGCTCAGTACTAACACTTTTTGGCACCATCAGAAGAAAATTTATTCCGTGGGGAGAAGGGAAAACCAACCCATCCCCAGGTAACTGGGGTGTGGTAACATTATCAATGATAAAAATGCACTTGGGAGTTTCACTTTATCCCATTGAAAAATAAACAAAAAGTAAGTAAACTAAAGGGAACAAGTGCGCTGAAGACACAGCAAATTCACATGGCCCTTCCTATTTCCTGCTTTATAGATTAAGATCTCTTTACACATTCTGGGTGGATTCTTCTATTTTTAATTCTTTTGCTGCAGCTATATATATATAAAGCTATATATATATAGCTTTAAAAAAACATTCCAGTGAATGATTTAAAGATTTTTTAAGATGTTCCCAAATGTAGCCAAAGCTTGCTTTCCCATCAAAAGTATTCATCAACTGTTAGGGCAAGGGCTATAGCTTCTCCTTTTTCATCAAAGCCCCCTAGCACTTTCAGTGCAGCTCCTCAAGGTCAAAAGGGAAACACGGGATGTGGCTGGGAGGCGCAGGAGTCAAGGCGAGGAAGGAAGGAAGGAGGAAAGCGTGAAGATGACCGTAAGGTAGGCTGCACCTTGTGCACAGCCAACTCCCTGAAGGAGCTACAGTTAACAGATGCATATGTTGTTGCGATGAGGGTACAGTTAGACAGGAAGATGAGGAGGAAGGCAAGAAACAGACTGTGACAAGACTCAGGACAAATGTTTTATTTTTTCCCATTAGACAAGGAACAGGGAAGGATAGAAGACAGCTGAACTGAACAGACTGGAAAGATGATTCTCCAGGGTCATATTAAGGTGCTGCTCAGAGAAGCCAGCCACAGCTTGTGTTCCTTAAAAGGTCTTGTTTTCCCATATGTACAGCATGTATAATAATCTTTTTTAACCATTTAAGCACTTTTTCAATTAAATGGTTCTAGCACCACTGTGTGGAGAAGGCAATGGCACCCCACTCCAGTACTCTTGCCTGGAAAATCTCATGGGTGGAGGAGCCTGGTAGGCTACAGTCCATGGGGTCGCTAAGAGTCCGTCACGACTGAGCGACTTCACTTTCACTTTTCACTTTCATGCATTGGAGAAGGAAAGGGCAACCCACTCCAGTGTTCTTGCCTGGAGAATCCCAGGGACGGAGGAGCCTGGTGGGCTGCCGTCTCTGGGGTCACACAGAGTCGGACACGACTGAAGCGACTTAGCAGCAGCAGCAGCACCACTGCAAGACCTGGGTTTGATCCCTGGGTTGAGAAGATCCCCTGGAGGAGGGCATGGCAACCCACTCTGGTATTCTTGCCTGGAGAATCCCTATGAACAGAGGAGCCTGGTGGGCTACAGTCCATGGGGTCACAGAGTCAGACACGACTGAGTGACAGCACACACAGCACACAGTACCACTGCTGCAGTATTCAAGTCAGTGCAGTCAACAAAAGAGGGTAGATGGGTCACTCACCTTGACTTTGCCTGCTCTTGCCTCTAGATCCTCAGAGTAAACAGGGAAATGAGACGTCACATGTAGAGGACATGCTGTCTGGGTCCCAGCAAGCTGGCATGTGCCCTACAAGCTGGCATGTGATAGAAGCAGCCCCACCCTTGTTCGTGAGACTTGCAAGATGGTAAAGGAAGTGGGTCTTGAGTGTGTAGTTTAAAAAAAAAAATTAAATATGGAGGCCTCAGCTCATTCTTAGAAGCAAGAGCCATAATAAATCCTTTGAAACCCAAGTCTTGCAGTACACAGGTTTCTTTGGGCCCCGCATAAATAAGACATTTTAGTGCTTCAAACATATGAACCACAGAGGTGCCTTTTTAATGTCCCTAGGTCAACAGGGAGTCCTAGAGGAAACAGGTAGCTAGGGAACAGTATTTGCACTATTCTGAGGCCATGGGCTCATCTTCTGGCCTGTTACTTGCTTAGGGAACCAGTGGGGTATACTCCTGAACACAGCATTGCCCTCCTGTGAGCTGTTTCCTTGGCAACACTGTGGTTTAGCCTCTGCAGCTATTCCTGGGGAGGGTTCTATAGGATGTTGCTGGCCAAGACAACTCATTGCTGGGCATTAAGTAGCTTCTTCACATAACAACTGCTGTGTGAATGCTACATAAGGAGTGTTCACACAGTGCAGCACAGAACAGGGTCAAGACCAGGGCCCCTGGAGCAGATGAATTCCTGAAGCAAGCCCCTGTGTCCTCCTGGGCTTTCTATGCCTTCAAAACGAACAATCCTGTGTGCAGCAATACATGGCCTTTGCTTTTATGATAGAGACTGTGTTTCTTTTCCCTGGGCTTATGAGGAAATGAGGTTCTAATTCAGATTGTAACCTCAATCACAGAGTCTACTATAAAGCAATAATAGACAATTTCTCTGACACAGGAACTCAAGTCCAAGCAGGCCTCCTGAAAACCAGCTGCGAGACAGCTTAGTATACCATGCTCTCCATTATTCCTGGCTGTTTCCTGGATTCTGCCAGAACTTGGCTTGCTCCTGCATCTTGCAGGCAGTGGGGACAGCCATTGTGTTGAACATCACTGATCCTTCTGCTCCAGAGTACACCTCCACTCACAGCATTTATGTCCAGGGACAGAGTCTTAGGACACAGAGACTAACTGAATGGCCAAGTTCAATTCTCCATACAACTCCAATTAGCTGTGGATATCATAGACAGGACCTTTCAACTCTTTGTGATCCCAAGGACAACAGCCCGCCAAGGCCCTCTGTCCATGGAATTTTCCAGGCAAGAATACTGGAGTGGGTTGCCATCGCCTTCTCCAGGGGATCTTCCCAACCCAGGGATCAAACCCAGGATCTTGCATTGCAGGCAGATTCTTTACCATCTGAGCCATCAGGGAAACCCAGTTCAATTTTCCATCCAACTTCAATTAGCTGTGGATACTGTGGACAGGACCACTTAGCCCAACACAAACCCTGCTGGGGGCTTAAACTGGACAGGCACCCCAAACATGGCTACTCAAGTAAGGAGCGGGCACAAGCAATAGAAAGGTCCCGACATTCCTCTTCAGTAGGGAATGTTTTATCCTTGGGGGAAAAGGAATTAAGACAATCCATGTCCTAATAAGGCTGGCTCATGTATTACAGAATTAAATGTTTCAATTAAATGACAACTCATGAAATCAGCTATATCCCAATAAAAATTAAATAAAAAAGACAACTCACGTTTCTTATAAATATATAACTTTATATATTATATATATTTATAATATGTACAGCATACAAATATGTTTTAATGAAATACTAATGGCAATCTTGAAAACAGATGTTTCAAAACCTAAGATGGGTACCGATCCATCCAGAACCCACATTCTAGACAAAACCCTGGCCCAGAGTTTTGTAAAAATCATAGGGCAGATGGGTAGCTGGACTGCAGCTCTGACGCCCTTCCTCCTCCCCATTACCCTGGCCTTCCACTGATGCCAGCGGACATGACGCCACGTACACCCGAGAAACGGACTGAGTCCGGGGGCCTGGGTGCAGTGCCTGGCCCACAGTGGGCACTCTGGCACTTGTGAAATGAATGAAAGTGGGTGCTTTTAACCACTTTGTCTAAGCCAGCATTTCCATTAATCCAGAAGATTCAGTCACAGAGCTATGGCTGGTCATGAAGCAAATGCATCAGATGTTTCCACTTTATAAGTACAACAATCTTCCCGTCCAAGTGCTAAATAAATTAAGAGCCTGCCACGAAGTGCCATTTCATCCTTGTGCTTTGGAATCTGGAAGCCGTCGGTCACAGCACCACTCATCTTCCAAAAGTTTCTCCACATTCGACTAGTTCATCTATCGTGCGCAGCAAATCTTCGAAGGAAGGCCTTCCCTCTGGTTTCTATAATTCAAAAAGCAAAGAGAAGCTGTGGGTTCCAGAACCCATCCCCAAAATGAGTTTTCACTGTTCAAACTCAAATGGCACAGCACACCAGAGCACACATATATCCCATCAGGTCTCACTGATCCTGCGCGTGCTGCTGCTACACTCATCTTTCTGCCCCACAGCTTTTGCATCCAACTCAAAAACCTAGTAGAGATCCCAGCTACCTGTAAAATCAAGTCCTGCTAACCTGCAGTGCCCTCTACGACCTGTTCCACCCCCATGGCCTTGCTACCCAGTTTTATTTCCCACAAAAACCCTCATATGGGCTCTATGCTGAAGCAGAACAATCTCCACCCTTGTGGACACAAAGTCCAGTACCACCACCCTATCTTTGCTCACACTATCCCCTCCTGGCCAGTGCTACTTCTTGGGCAGTAGGCCTCTTCCCATCCCAATCAATGCTCTTAGGAGGCAAATTATAGCAAGTGACTGAGGGCATGGGCTTTGGAGTTGGACAGGACTCTGTTTCTCTACAGTGAAGTGGCCTTGGGCAGGCATTAACATGGTATCCCCATCCACACCATGGTCAATGTATCCATACTTCAAAGGGTTACTTTGAGGACTAATCAAAAGCACTTAGCACAGTGCCTATCACGTAATAATTGTGAGCTAATATCACTGTTATCTTTCAAAAGTCACTTTCGTGTCTAATCTCTTTCTGTCATTGTTGCTGTTTAATTGTCAGTCAGGTCCGACTCTTGTGACCCCATGGACTGTAGCCCGCCAGGCTTCTCTCCATGGGATTCTCCACGCAAGAATACTAGAGTGGGTTTTCATTTCCTTCTCCAAGGGATCTTCCCGACCCAGGGATCAAACCCACGTCTCCTGCATTAGCAGGCAGATTCTTCATCACTGAGCCACCAGGGAAGCCAATCTCTTCTATGAGGTGACATTTCAACACAAGGAAAAGGAAAACTTTCAAAGACCATGAGTAAAGTAGACCTGAGGAATTTGAGGCTTGGAGAAAGAAACTCTCTCTGGTGAAAGAGTAAATATTTCAATAACACAAGAGGGCCACTGAAAGAAGAGCTACTTCTCCAGGTGTGTTCCCAGAGTCTCCAACTCAGGCAACCATGGAAGGATGCCCACTTGGGAGGGAAGGGGCAGCCTGAATTTACTATCTTATTATTAGCATTTCCACATCTTCACATCTTCTTCCTGTTATTCAGATTGAGTTGAGAAGAGCAGCTTCCTACTTAAGAGTCTGAAATCATGTAAAGTATGCACTCATTCACTAGGCTATAATGACCACACATTAAATTAAAATCTACCAAGCCCAGATCCCTGAATGCTTTAGAGTCTGAGGAAGAAAGCACCCCAAAAATGTTATACCTCCTGCCAACATCTCAGCATCACCTCGTATACATATCTGGAGGCCAACTTTGGCTGGTGGAGTCGGTGGCCGCGAGTAACCATGGTTACCACTTCATAGTTGGTGTTTTTCTCAAAGGGCATTCTGCCTTCAGTGAATATTTCCCACATTAAGACACCTGGAAGATGAGAAGGATTGCCAAAAAATGCACCCACTTCCTCTTCAGGGCAGTGTGGAGGGGAAATGGAGCGTGAGTCTTACCAAATGACCACACATCTGATTTGCTGCTAAAGCGGCTGTAATTAAACACCTCAGGTGGACACCACTTCACAGGAAATTTAGCACCAGAAGAACTCGTGTACTGATCATCCAGGACATACCTAGAGTACGACACTGAGTTATGATCTCTATTTTGTACAGGTTCTTTAATCCACCCCCCTACCTGCCTCCCTCCACCACAGCCCCCGCCCACCACCACCTCCCCCCCACCCACCCCAGAATCAAAACACAGTTGATTGAAGTCCAACAAGCATCCGGTTGAAGCTGCTTGCCTCTGCAGCCACGCCTCTGCGATTGTTGTCTTCCTCTGAGTGCTTGAGATGGAAACACTACCTTCTATCTGTACTTTCACTTTTCTGTTTTTCTTTTTTATAAGGCAGTGGAGGCAGCACACAATAAAAGCTTGCAAACTGTTTTTTTAAATAAGCAATTTTGTCCTTTAAACCAAGTTTTGCCCAAAGGTTCCATTTGTAAAACATCTAAAGCAGAGCTGCTCTAAGGAAGTAGTGCAAAGAGCTTGGAACATGTGCTTTTGCCCCCATGATTCCACAGAGCACAACTTAAAACTATAGCAAATAAAAAGAGCAGAATGATGTATGTACACTGTGGTGTATATACCATGACATCCCTCCTCCATACACACACACTCAAAACAATACCATGTAGGACACACACAAGCTGGTAACACCAGTTACCCCTGGGGAGGATCCTTAATTGGGATGGTAAACCTGGGTTCTTCAGCCCTTTCTATAATGTGTTCAGTATGTATTTACAAGAGGAAGGTAGGGACATATAAAGTTAATTTATACAAACTCCATGGGAAAATATTCAAATACTTGCACTAACTTCCTTTGCTGTATAGACAAAGCTGGTGAAAATGCCACCGTGGGTGCCTGTCAGTCAAGAGAGTTTGAATTGAGTGTAGAATGAGTGTTTTAGAAGCAGGGATCCCCAGCCTCTGAGGTCCAATGCCTGACGATCTGAGCTGGAATTGATGTAATGATACTAGAAATGAAGTGCACAATAAATGTAACATGCTCGAATCATCCTGAAACCAGCCCCACCCCCGGGTCCACGGGAAAACTGCCTTCCACGAAACTAGCCCCTGGTGCCAAAAAGGCTGGGGACCACTGTGTTAGAGGGACTGATGCAAAAGCACAGGTTTTTCTGAAAGCCTGACGTATATGAAATTCAAGCATGAAATGGGAGGTCTGCCTGGCAGATACAGAATGTCTTCACAGAATGAAAACAAAGAACACTGGGTCATTACTTCCTGAGAGTCGGCAGTTCTGGTCCCATTTCTGACAGTAAAGGCTTTCAAACCTCCCTCGGCTTGAGTTTCCTTAGGAGAGAGACCTGCCTGTATGACCTGGCCTTGCCTGCTTTATAACCATTCCTCTTGCCGACCATGGGCCAACCACCCTGACCCTCTTCTGACTCCTGAGCAGGCCAAACTCATCCCTAATTTCAAGCTTTTGGACTCGCTGTTTCTTACCTCCTGGATTATTTTACGGTCAGATTTTTCACCTAATTGACTGCTGCCTACCTTTTGAGTCTCTTTCCAAATGTCCTGGCCTCAAAGAGCCTTCCAGGGCAATAGACCTAAAGGAGTAACTATCACCCCTGCCCCACATATCACTCAGCATCCCCCACCGCATGAGCCCCAGCTTATCACTATCACAGGGGTTGGCAAATGTTTTCTGTAAAAGGCCAGATGATGAATATTTCGGGTTTGCAGGCCTCTGTCGAGTGAAAGCAGTCAGACGAGTCTATGTCCTAATAATATCATATTTATGGACACTGATACTGGACTTTCAGATCATTTTCACATGTCATAACATTTTTTTAAGTTTTCTTCCGACCATTAAAAAATGTGAACCCCGTGGGTGGCTCAGGTTGTACAAACAGAGGTGTCAGGTCAGATGTGGCCCGGAGGTTGGTGTTTGCGAACCCCTGTGCTGGGACCTCACTCTGTTCTTTTCCCCTTAGTGCTTCTCAGGTCTTATACTTCTCTCTCCTCCTGAATTAAAGCTGCACGTGGGCAGGGACTCGAATGTCTTAGCCTCTGCTGGCTTCAATCTCTAATGTTGTGCCTAGCGCAGCACAAGCACCTAATATTTTTATAGATGGATGTACAGATGCCTGGAGAATCCCATAGACAGAGGAGCTTGGCAGGCTCCAGTCCACAGGGTCGCAAAGAGTCGGACATGACTGAAGCGACTTAGCACTCACACACGTACGGATGAATGAATGAAAAGAAGGAAGGAGGGAAAGACAGGACAAATGAAATGCTTTTTAAAGGTCTTTTATAACACACTACTAAAATTACAAAAATTAGGAGAATAAAAACACTACAGATTGGTTATTCTAAAAACTGTACCCCAAACACATTTCTATCAAAACAAAAGATTCTAGAAATTTAATCCTCACGAGGGAGAAAAGAAAGCAGTATATTTAACAGGCTATACTACCACCTAGTGGAGAGAATGGTTAACAATGATTAACACAATGTATGGTTTAGTGGTGATTTAGTGGCTAAGTTGTGTCCGACTCTTGCGACCCCGTGGACTGTAGCCCGCCAGGCTCCTCTGTCTATGGGATTTTCCAGGCAAGGATACTGGAGTGGATTGCCATTTCCTTCTCCGGGGGATGTTCCTGACCCAGGAAATGAACCCAGGTCTCCTGCATTGCAGGCAGATTCTTTACCGACTGAGCTATGAGGGAAGCCCTCATATACAGTACTATTATCTTTAATACATTTATCTTTATCTCAGGACAGCTAACAGGATTTCCTTTTTGCTTTATCAGTACAGATTATTTCCATGCTTATCAATTTTATGAACTAATGTGACTATCAACTAAAGCCACATAATGAAGCATTGCTGCTGCTGCTGCTGCTGCTAAGTCACTTCAGTCGTGTCCAACTCTGTGTGACCCCATAGACGGCAGCCCACAAGGGCCCCCGTCCCTGGGATTCTCCAGGCAAGAACACTGGAGTGGGTTGCCATTTTCTTCTACAATGCAGGAAAGTAAAAAGTGAAAGTGAAGTTGCTCAGCTGTGTCCGACTGTTAGCGACCCCATGGACTGCAGCCCACCAGGCTTCTCCATCCATGGGATTTTCCAGGCAAGAGTGCTGGAGTGGGGTGCCATTGCCTTCTCCGAATGAAGCACTAAGTAATCATAATTTCTCAACAGTTTACCTGAGAAAAAGTCAAAGCTAACAATAAAAAGACAAATTCAGCAAATAAATTTTTCAAGATATAGATTATCTAATTTATTTTCTAACCTTATATCAAAAACACTAAGAAGCAGAAAAATCGATCTGTACAAAAATGATGGGTACTTCTAATGTTTTGCTAATGGAGAAAAAGATATTTCAAAACAGTTCTTAAATAGGCTTTAGAGGAAGAAGTTGACACAAATTGCAAAGAAAAAGTCAAGTACTTTAAAGGGAAAGGCCACAGCCTTAATTTAACCCCAAATTTAGAGAAAATGGTCACATATACTCAGTCTTACCTAGCCATTCCAAAATCAGACACTTTCACAATTCCTGCCTCATTTACTAGACAATTTCTGGCAGCCTGGAAAACAACATTAAAATGGTATATTAGTGTAAAAGTTCAATAAAAATAGAAAAATATAAGTTCTGTGTATATTAAATTTACTATAAGCCAGTCAACATTTGCAGAGGTGTCTTATATGAAATTTTTTTTACCCCTATGGAAATGTCTTCAACATATATGTGAAAGAATGGATAGAAAGACAGGTCAAAAGTCTCATGTGCAAACAAGGCACTATTACATAATCTTTGCCAACTGTCGCAGCTAACGACTAATAGAAGGGTCAACCAGCTTTTTGCTATTCTTATTAAATTACCTGATTTTCTTATTGATAGTAACAACATCTCTTAAGGTCCTTAATTCAGGTTCTTACTAGGTGAGCTATATAACACACAACCACCACAGTGATGGGTGAAAATCTTTTACCCAGTGGTTTTGCTCAATGATTGGTCTTCCCTACCCCAGTCAAAAGAACAGCCCTGCATAATATAGTTTGCTTTATCACTTATGACAAATACAATTCTAGATTATTTAGATTTTCTTGCCCATGCTTTAAGGTTACAAGGTTCAAGAAAATAGTTTGGAATAACACATAGTATCTCTCAGAAGGAGGACATGATGACAATCATTTAAAATGCTAAAGCCATAGGGTAAGAATGTATTTTTCTTCCTGTTGCTTCAGAATTTTGTTCTCTGTGCATGGAAAATTCCACTTAAATGAGGTTATTTCCTGTTGAATGTGTTTTAAGTGTTTCTTTTAAAGTATTACTTAATGCCCATTCTCTGGGTTATCTCCATCTTCCTGTAAAGATATCCTATAGTGCCTTTACATGATGGTCACCAGGATTCCTCACCCAGGAGACAGAACCATCAGAATCTTCCTTAAGGGATGATAAAAACATACCCTACTGATGTCAGTATCACAGGCACAAAGATATCAAAATTGCCTTCACCAAGATGTGATATGTATAAAGAGGTGTAATCTGTCATACCCATGTAGACTACAGATTTCCATCAGTTTTACAAGTGTAAGAAAGAGGAAGGTGCTAAGTTCACAAGTTTCAATATGACAAAGAGATGTTCTTTATCATCACTGCACATAATAATAACAATAACTAATGCTACACATATCACATCTTCCTTTTAAATTTTTTAATTTCTTTATTTCCTGGCTGCACTGGGCCTTCGTTGCTGAGCATGGGTTTTCTCTAGTTGCAGCAAGTCGGGGCTACGCTCTAGTTGGTGGTGCACAGGTTCTTACTGCAGTGGCTTCTCCTGCTGCGGGACTCTGAGACTCGAGGGCTCTTGGGCTCAACAGTTGCAACTCGCAAGCTCCAGAGCGTGGGCTCAGTAGTTGCAGCACTCAAGCTTAGTTACTCTGCAACATGTGGGATCTTCCAGGACCAAGGATCAAACCAGTGTCCACTGTATTGCAAGACAGATTCTTAACCAATGGACTACCAGGGAAGCCCCCCCACCCCACCACCTTTTCACATCTTCAAGTTTGAAAAGTCCTTTGCCCCTATCATAAAATGTAGTCTTTAAAAGTTTTGTTCAGTGATTGGGAATCCGCCTGCCAATGCAGGGGGCGTGGGTTCAATCCCTGGTCCGAGAAGATCCCACATGCCATAAAGCAACTGAGCCCATGTGCCACAACTGCCGAGTCTGTGCTCTTAGGCCCCTGCACAGCAACTACTAAAGCCCACGTGCCCTAGAGCCCACGCTCTCCAACAACAGAAACCACTGAATGAGAAGCCCATGCAGTGGACTAGAACAGACCCTACTCAGCACAGTTACAGAAAGCCATGTGCAGCAATGAAGACCCAGTATAGCCAAAATAAATAAATAAATTTTTAAGTTTTGTGAAAGAAAAGCCCAGGGCTAGATGATTTCACTAGTGAAATCTATCAAACATTTAAAGAAGAATTAACACCAAATTTGAGTTCTCAAGTTCTTCCAAAAATTTTTAAAAGGTACACTTCCAATCTCATTTAATAAGGTTGACATTACCCTAACACCAAAGCAGGATAAGGACACTAGAAAACAAAATTATAGGCCAATATCCCTGGTGAACACAGATGTAAAGATCTTCAACAAAATATTAGCAAACAGAATTCAATAGCACATTTAAAATGATCGCATGCTATAATCCAGTGGTATTTAATCCTGAGATACAAGGATAGTTCAACGTATGCAAATCAAAAAATGCGAGGAACCACACTAACAGAAGGAAGGATAAAAATGATTATCTCAATAGACACAGAAAAAGCATTTGACAAAACTGAATATCCCTTGATTTCACGATTAAAAACTCTCAACAAATTAGAAGTAATGTACTTCATAGAAGTAATATACTTCAACAGAATAAAAACATATATTACAAGCTCACAGATAACAACATACTCGATGGGGAAAAGCTAAAAGCATTTTCTCCAAGATTCAGAACAAGACAAGGATGCCCACTCTTGTCACTTCTTTTCAATACAGTACTTGGGAGTCGTAGCCAGAACAAGAGGAGAAAAGAAAATAAAAGGCATCCAAACTAGAACAGAAAAGTAAGACTGTTGCTGTTTGCAGATGACATGATCTTATACATAGAAAACTATAAAGACTCCACTAAAAAACTGTTAAAAAAATAAAAGAATTCAGTAAAGTTGTCGGATACAAAATAAACAGAAAAATCAGTTTTGTTTTATACACTAACAATGAACTGAGAGAAATTAAGAAACCAAGTGAATTTCAATAGTACAAAAAACATTAACATATGTAGGAATAAATTTAAGAGAAATTAATAAACCAAGTGAATTTCAATAGTACAAAAAACATTAACATATGTAAGAATAAATTTAAGAGAAATTAATAAACCAAGTGAATTTCAATAGTACAAAGAACATGAACATATGTAGGAATAAATTTAACCAAGGAGGTGAAAGACTTGTACATTGGCAACTGTAAGACTGATGAAAGAAACTGAGAAGACACAATTAAGTGGCAAGGTGGCCCGTGTTCACAGAGTGGAAGAATTAATAACTGTCAAAATGTCCATACTACCTAAAATTATCTACAGATGAAATGCAACCCTATCAACATTCTACTGCATTTTTCATAGAAGTATAAAAAATCATCCTAAAATTCATATGGAACTACAAAAGATCTTGAATAGCCAGAAGAATCTTGAAAAATAATAAAGCTGGAGGCATCACACTTCCTGATTTTGAACCAGATTACAGAAATACAGTAATCAAAACAGTATGGTGAAGGCACAAAAAGAGAAACATAGACCAACAGAACAGAAACAGAGAAACTGGAACTAAACCCACACATGTACGGTTACATAATCTTTAACACGGGCACCGAGACACACAATAGGGAAAGGATAATCTCTTCCACAAATGGGGCTGGGAAATTCAAATATCCATATGCAAAATAATGAACTTGGACCCTAACCTTACACCATACACAAAATTAACTTTTGGATATGACACCAAAGCATGGCAACAAAAGCACAGATAAACTAACTAGGCTACACCAAACTGAAAAGCTTTTTCACAGCAAAGGAAACAAGCAGCAAAATGAAAAGGCAAACTACAGAATAGGAAAAAATGTTTGTAAACCATTCATCTGATACAGCATTAATATCTAAGATAAATAAGGAACTCATTCAACTCAATAGCAAAAAAAAAAGCAAATATTCAATTGAAAAATGGGCAGAGGACAGAATACTTATTTCATCAAAAAAGACACACAAGGGAATTCCCTGGTGGTCCACTGGTTAGGACTCTGCACTTGCACTGCAGGGAGCATGGATTCAATCCCTGGTCAGGGAACTAATATCCTGCATGCCACATGGCACAGCAAACAAAAAAAAAGACACACAAATGGTCAACATATATACGAAAAGGGGCTCAACACCACAAACCATCAGGGGAATGCAAATCAAAATTACAATGAGATATCACTTCATACCTATTAGAATTACTACAACAAAAACACAAGATGACAACACTAGCAAGAAATATAAAAGGTAGACAAAGAGGAATCCTTGTATGCTGTTGGTGGAAATGCAAATTGGTACAGCCACTATGGAAAGCAGTATGGAGGTTCCTCAAGAAATTAAAAATGGACTACCATATGAACCAGCAATCCCACTTATGAGTACATATCCAAAGGAAACAAAATTAGTATCTTAAAGAAACATCTGCACTCCCATATACATAGCAACACTATTCACAATAGTCAAGATATGGTAACAACGTAAGTGTCCATCAATGGGTGAATGAATAAAGACAATGTGGTGTGTGTGTGTATATATGTGTGTGTGTATGTATATACACATCCATTCTGCATGCATGTGTAGTGTATGTGTGTGTATACACCTGTGTGTACATATACATGCATACATATATATATATATACACACACACACACACACGTATATAACTACACACACACAGGCATGCAGAATGGAACATTATTCAACCATAAAAAAGAAGGAAATCCCATCGGTTGCAACAACACGGATGAATCTGGAATAAACTATGTCAGGTGAAATAGGTCAGTCAAAGAAAGACAAACACTGTATGGTATCACTTATACATGGAATTTAAGCGGGGGAAAAAGAACAGAACTCTTATAAAGAGAGAGTATACTGGTGACTGCCAGGGGTGCAGTATAGGGGAAATGAAGAGCTGTTGGCCGAAGGGTTCAAACTTTCAGTTATAAGTTCTGAGTATCTAAGACATAGCATGATTACTACAGTTAATAATAGAGGGTTGTACACTTTAACAGGAACTAACAGTTCTACCAACATACTGAAAATAGACACACTGGGCAATAACAGGCAGAGAAGAAAAAGAGAAAGAAAAAAGAATGGAGGGGAAAGGGAGACAGAATAAGACAGAGGAAAATCTAGAAGTGTCTCTATCATAATCATTTAGAACCAGTACAAGATTACTGATATTTTCTGGAGTTATTAACATGGCCCTCCATCTCTTCCCAATGAAGAAAATGAACCAAAGGATTTCTGTTACATAATAGTTTCTTCTTCTAGTCTAGAAAAGACCTTAGTATTAAGTCAAAAGATGAGTCAACCCTTAACTTACCCATTTTTCACCATATGCAAATTATCTCATTTCTCTGATGCTAATTTTCTTATATAAGACAATGGTGGTCAGAAAATCTGTTATCACTGGCTACCTCATGAGATTCTTGTGAAGATCAAATATCAGTGCATGGTTATTAACTTGGAAATACGACCTCTGTAACTATATATACTACATGTATTAGATTTAACAAGATCTTTCTGTTAAAACTATCGGGCAAGTTAAATTTACCACATTTAAAAATAATGGCGAAATACTGTTGAGAACAAAACTTGGGTATGAATAAATCATTGCTTGTCTGCTGACAAAGCTATGGTTTTTCCAGTAGACTAGTCAAAGCTATGGTTTTTCCAGTAGTCATGTATGGATGTGAGAGTTGGACTATAAAGAAAGCTGAACGCCAAAGAAATGATGCTTTTGAATTGTGGTGTTGGAGAAGACTCTGGAGAGTCCCTTGGACTGCAAGGAGATCCGACCAGTCAATCCTAAAGGAAATCAGTCCTGAATATTCATTGGAAGGACTGATGCTGAAGCTGAAACTCTGATACTTTGGCCACCTGATTCAAAGAACTGATTCATTGGAAAAGACCCTGATGCTGGGAAAGATTGAAGGTGGGAGGAGAAGGGGATGAGATGGTTGGATGGCATCACCGACTCAATGGACATGAGTCTGAGCAAGCTCCAGGAATTGATGATGGACAGGGAAGTCTGGCATGCTACAGTCCATGGAGTCGCAAAGGGTCAGACATGACTGAGCGACTGAACTGAACTGAACTGCTGACCCAGATTACAAAGGAATTTGGCCAGGGACAGGAAAGCAGGTGGTATGATTACCAGGTCTCTGTGGATGAAGCTGTTTCTCTCCAGGTACTCCATCCCTTCACACACATCTTGACACATGCTCAGCAGCATATCTCTACTGAAATGGCCTTGTCTCTGGCGGAGGAAATTCAGAAGGCATCCCCTCTCCATGAACTCGGTAACAATGTAAATGGGTTTCTGCTGTGTGCATACACCATAAAGTTGTACTAACTTCGGGTGTGTCAGTTTCCTGGGAGGGAAGTTAAGCATACAGAGAGTTACTGCGGAGAAAGAAACCACCAGGGGTGTTAGCTGGCAAGGGGCCACTTCTGAATACAGAAAGGGGAACCAGAAAAAAACACAGAAACGTACATCATCACTTTAGCTTCTTCTATGAAGTCTTCCTCACACATGGCACCTTCCCGAATAGCTTTGATGGCTACTTTGTACTGAGCTCGCCACTTGCCAAGCCTTACCACTCCGAACAGTCCACTCCCCAACTCCCTCATAAAGGTCAGCTCTGAAGGGTTAATCTCCCATTTTTCTGTGAGACAGAAGGAGAAAGTGGTTAAAATTTAAGCAGGAGAACACAGTAAAAATCAGTGAGAAACAAACTATAACTGAAGTCAATCTAAAAATTATACAATTAATACTAGTACTGGTAAAACAGCGAGCAGACTTGCAACCTGCAGGTAAACCCCAGAAGGTGGCTTTCTACTCTAGGAGGATGGACCCATTCTCAGCTGTCGCAATAAAAGCAAAGTGAACTGAAGAAGGAAAGAAGATGCTGCATCATCAGCTAATAATGGAGCATGAAAGAACGGTACCTCTTTTTTTTAAACAAATACCTCCTCCTTTACCATTCCTCTCCTTCAGTTTTTTTTTTTCAAGTCCATCAAGTTGGAAAGAGTTTCGCCAGTAGCACAATCAAGTTGGATCTCTTCTCTACTAACCTCCATCTTTACATTCCTGTGAGTAGCCAACCGAGCCCACTGAGACCCAGGAAGACTTTGATATAATTTAGAAGCAACATGGTAATGCTTCATTTTCACAAACAGGCGGGTTGTTTTTTTTTTTTTTTTTGCCAAATAATCAATAATGATGAAAACAGAAAACCTAGGGTTACTACAGCTCTTAAGTATAATCATCTAACATTTCAGACTATAAACTTCTATAAAAACAGTTCCGTATGTGGAATTCTACACATCTAAACTGGCCTTGTGATAATGGGTTCTTTACAAGAAAAATGACCCACACAACTGCGAAAGGAGTTACCGTAGCTGAACCCCGCAGTGGTTGGTGCATTCTTCCCCTTTGTGCTGACTGGGTACCGCAGCCTTGTGACAAGTCCTAGAAATCAAAGAGAAGTACTGCAATTGAATTCACTCTGAATCATTCTGCATAGTAAAACACTAAACTAGAAATTCACCCACAGAAGTCATTCCTTTATTCACTTACTGCTCGTCTTCTGTATGTACATACAGCCCTGTGCTATATCCCGGCAAAAAGTAAAGGAAGGAGGGAAGGAAGATGATCCTACGTTGTCAAAAGCAAGTCTGTGTGGCTGATGCATAGTGAGGCCAAACAAATCAAAATGTCAGGGTTTGGAGCAGATAAAGGTTTATTGCAGGGCCGAGCAAGGAGAATTGGGTGGCTTGTGCTCAAAAGACTCAAACTCCCCAAAAGCCTTTCAACAAGGGTTTTAAAGACAATGTTATGGGAGGGGATCATCTAATGAGTGATTAGTTCATGGACCTTCTACTGATTGGTGGTAGGTAACAGCGTGATGTTTCAGGAATCTCAGTCATCAGCCTTCTAGTTCCAACCAGTCTGGGGTCTACCTGCTTGGGGTCAGCAGGCAGTCACCCTCCTCCACCTGGATGGGGGTCTTAGTTTCTGCAGAGCAACTCAAAGGTATGCATCCAATTGTTATCTATATCCTTTCAGGAGGAACTAGGAGTCCAGTAACTCTAATCATGAACTGCTTGAGCCTCTCCTTGGGAATTCAGGGGAGGCTTTTTTTTTTTTTTTTAAAAACAAACAAGAAATGGCAAACACACAGGGGTTTTTGTACCCAGGAAGGCCCCACAGGGTTCTACTTGGTTTCACTACTGAGTTGACAATTTCATATTTTTTAAATATACATATGTTTTTATTCATTCAACATTATTTTTTAAAATGCAGTGTTTATCAGGCACCATGCTAACATACTGTCTTTGCAAACATTTTAAAGGATGTTTAGTTTCCAAAAATTATTATGAATTATTGTATCATGTTCTTTCCCAGTATGAGATTTGAATTATAAAATGGAACTACAGTAGTCTACTAAAAATTAAAGTGATTCACCTGCCATAACTCTGTATTTGTAATCTCAGCATAAAAACTGGGCTCTATAGGGAGGGAGATGGGAAGGAGGTTCAAGAGGGAGGGGACATATGTATACCTATGGTTGATTCATGCTGATGTTTGGCAGAAACCAACAAAATTCTGTAAAGCAATTATCCTTCAATTAAAAAATAAATTTAAAAAATAAAGCATTTCGTAGAGAAAAAACAAAACAAAAAGTTGGACTCTACAACATTAACAACTGGGAATACCAGCTACTGGAAATCAGAGATGTACATTAAATCCTTTAACTTAAGTTGCTTAAGTACTAAAAAAGAAATCCCAGGTATTTCACCTATAGGTACCTTGTAGCACAATGTATTTTCTCTAATATACGATATCTCATAGTAATTTAATATTATTATGTACTTCTGTGTCTCCCCCACCAGATGTTGAGATTAATAACATCTAGTTCACCATAGTCTCCCTACAGCCTGACATAGTTTACTGGTATGCACTAGGCATTTAATACATGTTTCTGAAATGAATTAACTGAGATAATGATGAAGAATAAAATTCACACAAGAACAAAAAGAAAGAAGGGAATGTGAACACTGAAAAAGCATAGAATAAAAGATAAGAAAAAATTCTTTGGGGGATAAATTGATATGAAATTAGTTCATCAATATTAAACACAGAGTTGCTATATCATCTAGCAAATCCATTCTTAGGTAAGTACCCAAGAAAAATGCAACATGTTCCCAGGCAAAAACTTGTACACATATGTTCATAGCAGCATAACTGAAAACAGCCAAAAGGTGCAAACAACCCAAATGTCCATCAACTAATGAATGACACAAAATGGATAAACAACTACACAATAGATGATTATTCATCAATGAAAAAGAATAGAGTACTTATAGAGGCTCTGACATACTATACTCAAAGAAGCACAATAGACCACATATAGTCACAATACACCACATATTGTATGATTCCATTTACATGAAAATCCAAAACAGGCCAATCTGTAAAGAGAGAACATAGACTAGTGGTTGCCTAGGGCTGGACTGGTGAAGGGGATTAGGTGATGACTATTAACCACTTCAGTATTCTTGCCTTGGGAACCTCATGAACAGTATGAAAAGGCAAAATGATAGGATACTGAAAGAGGAACTCCCCAGGTCAGTAGGGGCCCAATATGCTACTGGAGATCAGTGGAGAAATAACTCCAGAAAGAATGAAGGGATGGAGCCAAAGCAAAAACAATACCCAGTTGTGGATGTGACTGGTGATAGAAGCAAGGTCCAATGCTGTAAAGAGCAATACTGCATAGGAACCTGGAATGTCAGGTCCATGAATCAAGGCAAAGTGGAAGTGGTCAAAATGAGATGACAAGAGTGAACATCGACATTCTAGGAATCAGCGAACTGAAATGGACTGGAATGGGTGAATTTAACTAAGATAACCATTATATCTACTACTGTGGGCAGGAATCCCTTAGAAGAAACGGAGTAGCCATCATGGTCAACAAGAGAGTCTGAAATGCAGTACTTGGATGCAATCTCAAAAATGACAGAATGATCTCTGTTCGTTTCCAAGGCAAACCACTCAATATCACAGTAATCCAAGTCTATGCCCCAACCAGTAATGCTGAAGAAGTTGAAGTTGAACGGTTCTATGAAGACCTACAAGACCTTTTAGAACTAACACCCAAAAAAGATGTCCTTTTCATTATAGGGGCCTGGAATGCAAAAGTAGGAAGTCAAGAAACACCTGGAGTAACAGGCAAATTTGGCCTTGGAATACGGAATGAAGCAGGGCAAAGACTAATAGAGTTTTGCCAAGAAAATGCACTGGTCATAGCAAACACCCTCTTTCAACAACACAAGAGAAGACTCTACACATGGACATCACCAGATGGTCAACACTGAAATCAGACTGATTATATTCTTTGCAGCCAAAGATGGAGAAGCTCTATACAGTCAACAAAAACAAGACCAGGAGCTGACTGCGGCTCAGATCATGAACTCTTTATTGCCAAATTCAGACTGAAATTGAAGAAAGTAGGGAAAACCACTAGACCATTCAGGTATGACCTAAATCAAATCCCTTATGATTATACAGTGGAAGAGAGAAATAGATTTAAGGGACTAGATCTGATAGAGCGCCTGATGAACTATGGACAGAGGTTCGTGACATTGTACAGGAGACAGGGATCAAGACCATCCCCATGGAAAAGAAATGCAAAAAAGCAAAATGGCTGTCTGGGGAGGGCTTACAAATAGCTCTGAAAAGAAGAGAAGCAAAAAGCAAAGGAGAAAAGGAAAGATATAAGCATCTGAATGCAGAGTTCCAAAGAATAGCAAGAAGAGATAAGAAAGCCTTCCTCAGCGACCAATGCAAAGAAATAGAGGAAAACAACAGAATGGGAAAAACTAGAGATCTCTTCAAGAAAATTAGAGATACCAAGGGAACATTTCATGCAAACATGGGCTCAATAAAGGACAGAAATGGTATGGACCTAACAGAAGCAGAAGATATTAAGAAGAAGTGGCAGGAATACACAGAAGAACTGTACAAAAAAGATCTTCACGACCCAGATAATCACGATGGTGTGATCACTGACCTAGAGCCAGACATCCTGGAATGTGAAGTCAAGTGGGCCTTAGAAAGTATCACTATGAACAATGCTAGTGGAGGTGATGGAATTCCAGTTGAGCTATTTCAAATCCTGAAAGATGATGCTGTGAAAGTGCTGCACTCAATATGCCAGCAAATTTGGAAAACTCAGCAGTGGCCACAGGACTGGAAAAGGTCAGTTTTCATTCCAATCCCAAAGAAAGGCAATGCCAAAGAATGCTCAAACTACTGCACAATTGCACTCATCTCACATGCTAGTAAAGTAATGCTCAAAATTCTCCAAGCCAGGCTTCAGCAATATGTGAACTGTGAACTTCCAGACATTCAGGCTGGTTTTAGAAAAGGCAGAAGAAACAGAGATCAAATTGCCAACATCCGCTGGATCATGGAAAAAGCAAGAGAGTTCCAGAAAAACATCTATTTCTGCTTTATTGACTATGCCAAAGCCTTTGATTGTGTGGATCACAATAAACTCTGGAAAATTCTGAAAGAGATGGGAATACCAGACCACCTGATCTGCCTCTTGAGAAACCTGTATGTAGGTCAGGAAGCAACAGTTAGAACTGGACATGGAACTACAGACTGGTTCCAAATAGGAAAAAGAGTACATCAGGGCTGTATATTGTCACCCTGCTTGTTTAAGTTATATGCAGAGTACATCATGAGAAATGCTGGGCTGGAAGAAGCACAAGCTGGAATCAAGATTGCCGGGAGAAATACCAATCACCTCAGATATGCAGATGACACCACCCTCATGGCAGAAAGTGAAGAACTAAAAAGCCTCTTGATGGAAGTGAAAGTAGAGAGTGAAAAAGTTGGCTTAAAGCTCAACATTCAGAAAACGAAGATCATGGCATCTGGTCCCATCCCTTCATAGGAAATAGTTGGGGAAACAGTGGAAACAGTGTCAGACTTTATTTTTCTGGGCTCCAAAATCACTGCAGATGGTGATTGCAGCCGTGAAATTAAAAGACGCTTACTCCTTGGAAGGAAAGTTGTGACCAACCTAGATAGCATATTCAAAAGCAGAGACATTACTTTGCCAACAAAGGTCCATCTAGTCAAGGCTATGGTTTTTCCACTGGTCACGTATGGATGTGAGAGTTGGACTGTGAAAAAGGCTGAGAGTCGAAGAATTGATGCTTTTGAACTGTGGTGTTGGAGAAGACTCTTGAGAGTCCCTTGGACTGCAAGGAGATCCAACCAGTCCATTGTAAAGGAGATCAGTCCTGGGTGTTCTTTGGAAGGAATAATGCTAAAGCTGAAACCCCAGTACTTTGGCCACCTCATGCGAAGAGTTGACTCATTGGAAAAGACTCTGATGCTGGGAGGGATTGGGGGCAAGAGGAGAAGGGGACGACAGCGGATGAGATGGCTGGATGGCATCACTGACTTGATGGACGTGAGTCTGAGTGAACTCTGGGAGTTGGTGATGGACAGGGAGCCTGGCATGCTGTGATTCATGGGGTTGCAAAGCGTCGGACACAACGGAGCGACTGAACTGAACTGAACTGATTAATGGGTTCAAGATTTCTTGTGGGGGATAGTAAAAATGACCTTAGATTATGGTGACAGTTGACACAACTCTGTAAATTACTAATTTATGAACATATCACACAGATGAACTTTAGGATGTGTAAATTATATTTCAATAACGGTTTCTATCATTATCTGAGAAAAGTAAAGAGAGTCACAAATATCAACATTCTTGGCAAAAGCCTTCAATAAAGTATCTATAAATTGGGTTGGATGCTTGGCTCTCTACTCAGTTATACCTTTGAAGTCAAAAGCTAGAAACCTCTCTGTTTCATCCTGTGGAGCCTCAATGGGCAAAACTGTGGTCTCTGGTTTTATTTTTGGTGTTTGGTTTATTCCCATTCAGTGGCAAGTGTAGCAGAGATTCAGAAAGATGGGAAACTTGTCTGGGACACTATTACTCTAGTTTCTAGAAGCCTCTAACATAGACCTAAACCCAAGCTGCTCATCTGGTAGCTTCTGTGACAACTCTGACACAGACATATGTTGAATTTTAGTCTGGTACTGTTAAAGGAAAAAAAAAAATATTCAACGACACTGTCACAGATGGTTCGGCAGGCTTCAATCAGCACCACTGTGACAGGTATAGGGACCACAGCAATGGGATTTTAGAATAGGGGAGAGAGATGGACTCAACTCCAAATACAGCATGGGTAAGTGAAAGCTTACAGCCAAGGAGAAGGGTGGGGTTCAGTGGGTGGAAAATTACTAAAAGAAACACCAGTGGAGGGAGGAGTGGGGATGGTTCTAGCTAAGCCCATCTATCAGGAATCTTGCAGCAAGATTATTCTCACTGAAGATAAGCCAGGGTGCCGGACTA
Organism: Bos mutus; assembly: GCF_027580195.1. NCBI lineage: Eukaryota > Metazoa > Chordata > Mammalia > Artiodactyla > Bovidae > Bos > Bos mutus. The sequence goes on from NC_091622.1 coordinate 66,801,860, forward strand.
TCACGCAGGGGATGACTGGAGATGAGGAACTCAATCAGATACTGAGGGTGCTTAGATATGTATCAGATCTCAAGGTTAAGAGGTTCTGGTTAAACTGACATAGCAGTGTTATTGCTAAAATTGGATTTTATAAGAAAATATACTGATGGACCTAGGAGATGGTTCCAGACCCTGACTAAAGTTTGGTCAAGCAAAGAGTGTTTGTCAGCACCAAGGGTATAAACCACAGAAATGTGAACCTTTGCCACCTACAACAAAAATAACTTGCATTTAAAGGTCAAGACTGCACTTCTTTAGTCATTATTTCTGATTTTTCTTTGTATATATCATTTCCTTAATATGCAACCAATGACATTCTACAACTAACTGCAATATAAAATTGCTCCAGGAAGAACGCATCACAATGTCTAATTATTCTAAGCATATTTGAAATAGGTTTTAACAGCTTACTTACCTGCTGCATTGTGCTTATGATATTCAATAATCTCAGGAATTGAACCAAAAGCATGTTTTTCTGCCAGATAATACTTCTTTGGAGATGTCATTGTTTCCTTTATATGGTAATGCCTGAAACCTGAGGAACCTTCGCTATAACAAAAATCCAAATGTGTTAGAACTAAGTTGGAATAACATAACTTCACTTGTAAGATATTTTCTACCAGGGTCCCTACATATAGCCCCATCTAGTCTCCAACACAAATTTTATTTTTCCCCATGTTCTTCTTAATTTCACCTTTCAAATTAGCAGATGGGATTTAAAGTGGTCACTGATAACATCATTGATCTCTTGCATGAGAATGTAAAAAAGAATTTCTACCAACTCTTTACTAATAGTTTAAAGTCTTAAAATAGCAATTAGCTGGCTACTGCTTTTTGTCCCTATTATTGATGTTACAAATGTTCAGAGGACCTCTAAAAGTGAATAAACTGAACTTATAAAACATGTACAACTTCTGTTTTAGATATCTTTCTGTAACACAGATCTTCTTGAGTCATCTGCTAAAAGTCCTTTTCAGAGAACTCTTGCTGGTGTTAAGATAAAGCTCAGACTTCACATTTCCTTCTCAGGTTCCTCTCTCCTCCCTTGCCCCACCCCTCCCATTCTACAATCTAGTTACAATACACTTTCCTCAGCTTGCCAAGTGCTCCTTCACTTCTGGGTCCAGCAATTTCCTGTGTCAGAAACACTTGTTCCCCTCCCTCCAACCTCCACCTGCCTCATCCATCAGGTCTCAGATTGGATGTCAGTAGGTAGTATTAATGACTAACTCAGATGTGTCTGGGCTATGTACCCCACTACCCTGCCACACAGGCACTCTGCCCAGCACTCACTCATATATACCAGCACTGCCTGTTTGCTTCTCTGAAAGAAATCCCCACCAAGCAACTGGAAGCAACTCAGTGTGGTAGCCTTACCACTAGCACAGTACAAAGTAATTATCTGTGGAATGTTGCTAAGATTTCTATGTGTGTGTGTGCTCAGTCCCTCAGTGGTGTCTGACTCTTTGTGACCCCATAGACTGTAGCCAGTCAGGTTCCTCTGTCCATGAAATTTTCCAGGTAAGAATACTGGAGTGAGTTGTCATTTCCTACTCCAGGGGATCTTCCAGACTCAGAGATCAAACCTGAGTCTCTTGCATTGGCAGTTGTATTCTTTACTGTACCAGCTGGGAAGCCCCAAGGTTTCTATAGCCATTCTCAACAAATACATATATAGAAAATGATGAGGACAATTACTAGATATGAATACAAAAATGTTATAGAATTTAGGGCTTCCCTGGTGGCTCAGACAGTAAAGAATCCACCTGCAGTGCGGGAGAACTTGGTTCGATCCCTGGGTCAGAAAGATCCCCTGGAGGAGGGCATGGCAACCCACCCCAGTGTTCTTGCCTGGAGAATCCCCATGGACAGAGGAACCTGGTAAGCTACAGTCCATGGGGACAGAGTTGGACATGACTGAGCGACTAAGCACAGCACAGCACAGCACATAGACTTTAGAAATCAAGTTCAGATTTTAAAATTCTGAATTGCAGCTTATTTTTCAGGAATCCATGCAAGCTATGTAAGAACTGCATTCAAAAATTCTGAATTAAAAGACAGAGAGATTACTTACCCTCCAAACTTTGTATAAAGGGAAACTGTGTACATGCCTGGTTGACTGGAATCTCTTACCATAAAACCACCTTCTTTATCCTAAAATCCAAGTTAAGAAAAATTTTATTTCAATCCAATATCAATGCCATACAGAAGATCCAAGAACCCAGTCTTATGATTTTATGATTATTATCCTCTGCCTAGAAAATCTGGTTGGAGAAGCACAACTTAGCAACAGGTAAGTCATCCACGTGATGTTTCACTTCACATTACTGGACCGTGAGATTAGTTAAAGAAAGTGAAAGTGAAAGTGAAGTCGCTCAGTCGTGTCCGACTCTTTGCAACCCGTGGACTGTTGCGACCCATGGACTGGTTAAAGAAAGCACACTCATAATTCCCCATAGCTGTAACTCTTCACACACACGCTGCTGCTGCTGCTAAGTTGCTTCAGTCATGTCCAACTCTGTGCGACCCCATAGACGGCAGCCCACCAGGCTCCCCTGTCCCTGGGATTCTCCAGGCAAGAACACTGGAGTGGGTTGCCATTTCCTTCTCCAATGCATGGAACACACACTAGTAGGAGACATTTCAACAAGATAATCTCTCAGGGCCCTTCCAGAACTGACAGACAAGTTTTGCAATTCCTTTACTTCCTGGACATATGGGGAAACAGTTACTGAAAACGGCATTTCTTAACAACTGGGTTTCATTTCATACATTTTTTGTATTTTCTAGAAGTCGTGAATCCTAACTCTATATCATCTTTGTCCACATAGCATTTTTCCTATAAACATCTCAGTGCTCTTTATAGAAACACTTTAAAAAGTCCTTAATTCCCCTAGAAATCTATGTTAAATATCACTCTTTACAAAAGGAGAGACGGAAGCACAAGCAACTTAAGCAGAGAAAACCAAAAGGCAGAAACACAGTGAATGGTCAAGAGATAAATCCTCATCAAGTTCTAAGCCTAAGAGCAAGAAACAGAAGCCAGGAACCTCAAACACCTCTCCACCAATAGCACCACAGTCAGTCTCCAACACTGAATCTGCTTGGAAAGTGTGCCTAGCAGATGAAAATAAAAACAGTCTTTCCTTATTCCTAGGAAAGACAATGGAATGAAATAAAGCCCCCAAAATAAATCTGATAAGAACAATTAGGGACAATGATCATAATAATTTATTGGTCAGTAAACTTTGTTTCCCGATTTATGTTTCCCATGAGTTAACATTATTTGCTTACACAAAATTTCCTGGAAATGATTTTACTCTATAAAGCAGAACTATTCCTTTATCTTTGCTGGAAGATTTTCTAGTAAAACACATTTTGTTTGTCTGTGTGCTTATTTTCTTTTGTTTTTGGCTGCACTGTGTGGCATGTGAGATCTCAGTTTCCCAACCAGGGATCAAACAGGTGCCCAGTGCAGTGGAGAAGAGAGTCTTAACCACTGGACCACCAAGGAAGTCCCTGCTGCTGCTGCTAAGTCGCTTCAGTCGTACTCGACTCTGTGCGACCCCATAGACGGCAGCCCACCAGGCTTCCCCGTCCCTGGGATTCTCCAGGCAAGAACATTGGAGTGGGTGGCCATTTCCTTCTCCGAGGCATGAAAGTGAAAAGTGAAAGTGAAGTCGCTAGAGTCGCTCAGGCCAACTCTAGCGACTCCACGGACTGCAGCCCACCAGGCTCCTCCGCCCGTGGGATTTTCCAGGCAAAAGTACTGGAGTGGGGTGCCACTGCACATACTTATTGAAAACTTACTCTGCTTTGATATATTATATGTGGATCTACTCAGTCCTCAAAATAGTCTTTTGAGGTAGGTACTGCTATTATCCCCTTACCTGTTTACAGGTGAGGAAATGAAGCACAGAAAGGTTGGAAATTTACCCCAGGTCAAATGGCTAATAAAGAGCAGAGCCAGGATTTAGACCTCAAGCCTTCTAGGTACCCACTGCCCTACAGCGGCCTTTCACTGTGGAGCCACCCACAGAATGGGAGGAGAGGTGACATGTCATATGAATCAAGCATGAGTTGAGTTCAGTTCAGTCACTCACGTGTGTCTGACTCTGCAACTGCATGGACGGCAGCACGCCAGAATTCCCTGTCTGTCACCAACTCCTGGAGCTTGCTCAAACTCATGTCAATAGATAGAGTCAGCAATGCCATCCAACCATCTCATGCTCTGTCGTCCCCTTCTCCTCCCGCCTTCAATCTTTCCCAGCATCAGGGTCTTTTCCAATGAGTCAGTTCTTTGCATCAGGTGGCCAAAGTATTGGAGTTTCAGCTTCAGCATCAGTCCTTCCAATGAATATTCAGGACTGATTTCCTTTAGGATCTACTGGTTTGATCTCCTTGCAAACCAAGGAACTCAAGAGTCTTCTCCAACACCACAGTTCAAAAGCATCAATTCTTCGGCACTCAGCTTTCTTTAGAGTCCAACTCTCACATCCATATATGACTAATGCAAAAACCACAGCTTTGACTAGATGGATCTTTGTCAGTAAAGTAATGTCTCTGCTTTTTAATATGCTGTCTAGGTTGGTCATAGCTTTTCTTACAAGGAGCAGATCAGATCGGATCAGATCAGTCGCTCAGTCATGTCCGACTCTTTGTGACCCCATGAATCCCAGCACGCCAGGCCTCCCTGTCCATCACCAACTCCCGGAGTTCACCCAGACTCACGTCCATCGAGTCAGTGATGCCATCCAGCCATCTCATCCTCTGTCGTCCCCTTCTCCTCCTACCCCCAATCCCTCCCAGCATCAGAGTCTTTTCCAATGAGTCAACTCTTCACATGAGGTGGCCAAAGTACTGGAGTTTCAGCTTTACCATCAGTCCTTCCAAAGAAATCCCAGGGCTGATCTCCTTCAGAATGGACTGGTTGGATCTCCTTGAAGTCCAAGGGACTCTCAAGAGTCTTCTCCAACACCACAGTTCAAAAGCATCAATTCTTTGGCGCTCAGCCTTCTTCACAGTCCAACTCTCACATCCATACATGACCACAGGAAAAACCATAGCCTTGACTAGATGAACCTTTGTTGGCAAAGTAATGTCTCTGCTTTTGAACATGCTATCTAGGTTGGTCATAACTTTCCTTCCAAGGAGTAAGCATCTTTTACAAGGAGCAAGCGTCTTTTAATTTCATGGCTGCAGTCACCATCTGCAGTGATTTGGAACCCAAGAAAATAAAGTCTGTCACTGTTTCCATTGTTTCTCCATCTATTTACCATGAAGTGATGGGACTAGATGCCATGATCTTAGTTTTCTGAATGTTGAGCTTTAAGCCAACTTTTTCACTCTCCTCTTTCACTTTCATCTAGAGGCTCTTTAGTTCCTCTTTGCTATCTGCCATAAGGGTGGCATCATCTGTATATCTGAGATTATTGATATTTCTCCCAGTAATCTTGATTTCAGCTTGTCCTTCAACCAGCCCAGCATTTCACATGATGTACTCTGCATATAAGTTAAATAAGCAAGGTGACAATATACAGCTTTGACATACTCCTTTCCCAATTTGGAACCAGTCTGTTGTTCCATGTCTGGTTCTAACTGTTGCTTTTTGACCTGCATACAGATTTCTCAGGAGGCAGGTAAGGTGGTCTGGTATTCCCATCTCTTAAAGAATGTTCAAGTTTTTTGTGATCCACACTGTCAAAGGCTTTGGCGTAGTCAATAAAGCAGAAGTAGGTGTTTTTCTGGAACTCTCTACTTTTTCGATGATCCAGTGGATGTTGGCAATTTGATCTCTGAATCAAGCATAATCACCTGCTATTGCTCTCTTCCAGTATGGGCTTTCCAGGTGGCAATGGTGGCAAAGAACCTGCCTGCCAATGCAGGAGATGTAAAAGACATGGGTTCAGTCCCTGGGTCCGGAGGATCCCCTGGAGGAGGAAATGGCAACCCACTACAGTTTTCTTGCCTGGAGAATCCCATGGACAGAGGAGCCTGGCAGGCTACAGTTCATAGGGTCACAAAGAGTCTGACACAACTGAAGCAACTTAGCATGCATGAATGTACTGATCTCTTAACATAAACTATAAGAAATAAGCACCCAACCAAACCTCAACTAGGGATAATAAGCAGGAGACAAAATGAGAAAGCACAGGTTTAACAGAACTATTACTAAATAGAATAACTAGGTCATAAATGCAGAGAACTGTAGAGGTCATCTTCTAATACAACATTTTGGCCTTACAGATGCCAAAAATAGACTAGAAAAGTCACAGCTAGACTTGGATGGGTCTCCTTATTCAGTCCACTTAGCTTCCTCTAGACTAGATTTCATCTTGCCACTGTAATTATTTCTAAAGTGCAAGAATTTTGGCACATTTCTAAAGGCAACTAAATACTGTGTTAACACTTCATTTATAAAAGATAGCATGTAATATTGATGTTAAACTGTTTTAAAACAACTTGAAGCAAAAAAAAAAAATACATATAAGTACTAACATTAAGGTAGCAAATGATAAATCAGTAAGAAACAGTAAAGAAAACGTTGGCCATGTATAGCTATTATCCATTGTTATAAATCTGTTCGGAGAAGGCAATGGCACCCCACTCCAGTACTCTTGCCTGGAAAATCCCATAGACAGAGGAGCCTGGTAGGCTGCAGTCCATGGGGTCACTAAGAGTCGGACACGACTGAGCAACTTCACTTTACTTTTCACTTTCATGCATTGGAGAAGGAAATGGCAACCCACTCCAGTGTTCTTGCCTGGAGAATCCCAGGGACGGGGGAGCCTGGTAGACTACCATCTATGGGGTCACACAGCGTCGGACACGACTGAAGTGACTTAGCATAGCATAGTATAGCATAAATCTGTTGACAGGAGTTTGAGCAAACTCCTGGAGATGGTGAAGGACAGGGAAGCCTGGCCTGCTGCAGTCCATGGGGTCACAAAGAGTCAGACACGACTGGGCGACTGAAGAACAGGGACTTTCTTTCCCCCTTGAAAAACATACACTGGAGTTCTGATCCCTGGTGCTTCAGAACGTGACCTTCTGTGGAGATGTATGGAGGCAATCAAGTGGAAATGAGGTCATGGGGCAGGGAGCCCTAATCCTATGTGGCTGGAGTCCTTATAAAAGGGAAATCTGGACACAGAGCCAGATATGCATAGAGGGAAGAACCACAGGGAGAAAGGGAGAGAGGCCTCATTCAGATCCCTCCCTCACAGCCCCCGAAGGAGCCCAGCCTGCTGACATCTGGATTTCAGGTTTCTGACCTTCAGATCCGTGAAACAACAAACTTCTGCTTGTGCTACTTTGGTACAGCACTCAGTTTGTGGTACTTTGTTTACAGTAGCCCCAGGAAACAAATATGGCAGCCTTCGCTTTTAAATTTTTTTTTTTTTTAATTTGTACGTACATCATGGTATTTTTTTAGGCTTTGGTCACAGAGGTAGGTGGAATTTCTAATCGGGAATTAATTTCAATTGATTCTGTGCTGGAACCAAACCCACAAAACAAGTACAAACACTTACCTCACTTCTAAGGAGTTGCTCTGCTTTGCTCCTATTCATATTTCTGCAATACCATCTGAACAGAAAAAGATATGTTTAAGACCTCAGGTACTTTAATTGTTCTTTTTTCTTTTTAGAATTAGCAAGGCAATACTGCTCCCCAATGACAAACAATAAATAAGAACAAGATATCATGCATGATCTCTATAAAATAGAAAACCACTAGTAACATTTGGATGTACATACTTGCAGACTTTTTCTACCCATATTTTTATAAAGACCCATATGTATGCTAACATTCTCATTTTCATTATTAAAGCTGATCAAAGTATACTTGCTGTATCAGAACCTGGATTTTTTCACTTAACAGTGTATCACACACATCTTTGCAAAACAATATAGTTCACAGTCTGGATGTGCCATAATTTATTTAAGCTCTTTTTTATTAGTTAACATAAAAATCATTCCTATTTTTCACTATTATAATAACAGCAAGAATGAATTTTACCCCACAGACTCAAATATGCAGGAAATATCACTACATTATTGTCTTTAATTCAAATTAAATCTAATCCTAAGCCTCCATCCCACCAACAGGCAGTAGATTTCATCTCAGCTTATCAGGAAGACTCCCCTAGTGAACTTCACAAAGGTCCCAAGTGTTGAAAGAAACAGAGCAAAACAGAAGAGGCCTCCTGGGTCTTCCCGACGTACTGCTTCTAGCACAGTCCTAACCCCTGGGAGCCTCCTCAGGTGTGCTGTAGGAACTCCGCCAGGGCCAAGCAGTGGCGCCTGCCCTCCCCACTCTGTGCTAAGCCCCTGCATATCAGCGCCCCTTTTACCCCTTGGGAAATTTTTCCTAAGGAAAGATGGATACTGCCATCTCCCACTTCATGCTCAGAAGTACACCCCTTCCCTTGCTTTCCACAGCTCAATCTCTCCATGGGATTATAATCAAGTTGGCCGAAGAAGATGAACTCAAATTGTCAGGTTTATTTATATTTCTGGCCGTGTGACATGTGGAATCCTAATTCCTGACCAGGAATCCATGCCCACCACCCCACTCCCACCACCCCGCCCCGTGTAGGAAGCATGTTAACCGCTGAACCACTAGACAAGTCCCTCAAACTGTCAGCTTTACACTTGGGTTTTTGCTCTCTGCTGTTTTGTTTTAGATGGCCTTTCATGGGCAGAACCCTCCACCAGTCATATTTCCTGAGGGTTCCAATATTACAAAACTTAGCTTGGCCCCTCTAAACACGTGAATTTTTTGTCACTGTTTCAGGCTTTTATAAGAGGATGAGCACCTATTTTTGGCCCAGCAAACACTGTGAGACAAGCAAATACAAAGGCCTTCCCTGACTGAGGAAGAGAAAAACACAAAGAAAAAAAATACAAGATCTTTTCTCATCAAGATTCTTTTAAGCAGTTGTAGCAGCCAAACACAAATTATAATCTCAGTACAAGCCAGTAACTTATTTTATTTGGAACCTGAAATGATTAACCAGGCCTCAGAATTGTGGGTATTAAGATCTCACTTCTGTGGGTCCCACTTTATGAACTGGGACCACATTCAACAAAGCTATAGTTCTGATCAATTTCTGAAAGTAATTGAGAAATGAAATAAAGGAGGAGGGGACTTTCCTGGCTGTCCAGTGGTTAAGACTTCACCTCTCAATGCAGGAGGTGTGGGTTTGATCCCTGATTGGGGAGCTAAGATCCTAAGTGCCTTGCAACCAAAAAAAAAAGAAACATATAGCAGAAACAACATTGTTAACGAATTTACTAAAGACTTTTAAAATGGTTCACATTAAAAAAAAAAAAAAGGAGAACAGATTGGATTCTGTCCCTAAAGCTTTCTCATTGATAGAGGAAATATTTATCTTCTTAAAAACAGTCATAAGAAATAATTAAGAACAGTAACTGGATCTCTCATTATGCATTATAAACCAGCAGGATCTGAAAGACTGAAAAATATTCTCTTAACTAATCACAGAAAATCCAAGCCCATATTCTCACAGCAAGAGTAAACAATGGAGGATTAGTCTCACATTCACATGCAAGTAGTCAGTAAAACTAGACTGTGGCTTTCAAGAGGAATTAGATATAAGAAACTCGGGGGAAAAAAAGAGGTCCTTTCCTCACTTAGTATATTCAAGCTCCTGCTGCTGCTGCTGCTAAGTCACTTCAGTTGTGTTCAACTCTGTGCGACCCCATAGACGGCAGCCCACCAGGCTCCCCTGTCCCTGGGATTCTCCAGGCAAGAACACTGGAGTGGGTTGCCATTTCCTTCTCCAATGCATGAAAGTGAAAAGTGAAAGTGAAGTCGCTCAGTCGTGTCTGACTCTTAGCGACCCCATGGACTGCAGCCTACCAGGCTCCTCCATCCATGGGATTTTCCAGGCAAGAGTACTGGAGTGGGGTGCCACTGCCTTCTCGGATTCAGGCTTCTAGGAAGGGATAAAGAAAATAAGGAAAGAAAAGGAATTCACAGCACAAATCCTGTTCTAAGCAGTCATTTTTAAGGCATTTGCAGGTTCCCCAGAAAGGATGCTTTCTTTCCCTAGAATAGAAACTCAGACACTAAAGTGGAAGGAAAACAGGAAGGAGTGATGAGCAAATCAAAAGAGGAATCAACCTGTGGCTCTTGGTGAGTATTTCGTAACGGTTCTTTGTGGCCTCTTTGTCTCTTCTATGATACCTATCATAGAAGGTATGGGCACGGAGGTACCGGGCACGGAGGGACAGACAAGAGGGAAAGGATGCTGAACGCATCGTATGGGAAAGAACGATGCAGAGGGTGGGAATGTGAGGAAGCACACACGGTGAGGAGAGTTACAGCTCTAGGACGCCAGCACACGCATCGCTCACAAGCCTGGTACACAAATACCTAGGGAGATCAGTTAGTTCCCCTTGATGAAGGTACAATATATCTCTAGAAACAACGTCAGGATTTGTAAGTAACTTGTCATTCCCTTCTTAGATATCAAAACCCTAATGGGAATGAGGGTTTCAGACTGGCTAGTCACTTCAAACACTTAAATGGATAGGACTTCATGGTGGTGTCTGAATTGAGGGGAAAAGCTGATTTAGGGATACTGAGTCCTTTCTGGAAAGGAAAGATCCTAGCCAAGCTTCTTGGGGAGGGTAGGCTGGGTAAATTATAAAAAGGAGGCAACAGGTATAAAATAACAAAAAAAGAATTGAAAACAACCAATCAATGAGCTATAAATCTTAGCCGGTTCTCAATTTGGTCCTTGCCTCCTGGATCACCCATGCAAAGTCTTGTTCTGGACTTTTCCCGTCTAAGGGCCCTTGCATTCCTGTCACCTTCTTCCTTTAATGTGTTTCCATCAAGAATATATTCCTGACCACCATAATGAGTCCAGTTTCTTTCCTGCAACACTTCTGCTGGTTCTGTCCTCCCCCAACTGGGACCTGATGTAGAGGTGAGAACCAGGGTACTGATACTCCGGGAGCTGTAGGCTGGCAGTCCTGAGTCCAGCCCAGGGGACAACCATTGCCTAGGGCTCCTCCTCCTGCCCCCAAACAAACAGCAGAGGGGCTCTTGATTCAGTTCAGTTCAGTTCAGTTCAGTTTACTCACTCAGTTGTGTCCGACTCTTCGTGACCCCATGGACCACAGCACACCAGGCCTCCCTGTTCATCACCAACTCCCAGAGTTTATTCAACTCATGTCCATTGAGTTGGTGATGCCATCCAACCATCTGTCATCCCCTTCTCCTCCTGCCTTCAATCTTTCCCAGCATCAGGATCTTTTCCAATGAGTCAGTTCTTCACACCAGGTGGCCAAAGCATTGGAATTTCAGCATCAACATCAGTCCTTCCAATGAACACTCAGGACTGATCTCCTCCAGAACGGACTGGTTGGATCTCCTTGCAGTCCAAGGGACTCTCAAGAGTCTTCTCCAACACCACAGTTCAAAAGCATCAATTCTTCGGTGCTCAGCTTTCTTTAGAGTCCAACTCTCACATCCATACATGACTAATGCAAAAACCATAGCCTTGACTAGATAGACATTTTTTTGGCAAAGTAATGTCTCTGCTTTTCAATATGCTGTCTAGGTTGGTTATAACTTTCCTTCCAAGGAACAAGCATCTTTTAATTTCATGGCTGCAGTCACCATCTGCTTAATTTTTGAGCCCCCCAAAATAAAATCTCTCACTGTTTCCACTGTTTCCCCATCTATTTCCCATGAAGTGATGGGACCAGATGCCATAAATCTTCGTTTTCTGAATGTTGAGCTTTAAGCCAACTTTTTCACTCTCCTCTTTCACTGTCATCAAGAGCCTCTTTAGTTCTTCTTCACTTTCTGCCATAAGGGTGGTGTCATGTGCATATCTGAGGTTATTGATTGATATTTCTCCCGGCAATCTTGATTCCAGTTTGTGCTTCATCCAGCCCAGCATTTTTCAGTGGTAGGAGCTAACAGAGGGCATCAGAGGGCAGACAGACTAAAACCACAATCACAGAAACTAGCCAATCTAGTCACATGGACCACAGCCTTGTCTAACTCAGTGATATTAAGCCATGCTGCATAGGGCCACCCAAGACGGATGGGTCTTGGTGGAGAGTTCTGACAAAATGTGGTCCACTGGAGAAGGGAATGGAAAACCATTTCAGTATTCTTGCCTTGAGAACCCCATGAACAGTATGAAAAGGCAAAAAGACAGGACACTGAAAGATGAACTCCCCCCCAATATGCTACTGGAGATCAGTGGAGAAATAACTCCACAAAGAATGAAGAGACAGAGCCAAAGCAAAAACAATACCCAGTTGTGGATGAGACTGGTGATAGAAGCAAGGTCTGATGCTGTAAAGAGCAATATTGCATAGGAACCTGGAATGTTAGGTCCATGAATCAAGGCAAATTGGAAGTGGTCAAACAGGAGATGACAAGAGTGAACACTGACATTTTAGGAATCAGTGAACTACAATGGACTGGAATGGGTGAATTTAACTCAGATGACCATTATAACTACTACTGTGGGCAAAAATCCCTTAGAAGAAATGGTGTAGCCATCACAGTCAACGAAAGAGTCTGAAATGCAGTACTTGGTTGCAATCTCAAAAATGACAGAATGATGTCTGTTTGTTTCCAAGGTAAACCATTCAATATCACACTAATCCAAGTCTATGCCCCGACCAGTAACGCTGAAGAAGCTGAAGTTGAATAGTTCTATGAAGACCTGTAAGACCTTCTGGAACTAACACCCAAAAAAGATGTCCTTTTCATCATAGGGGACTGGAATGCAAAAGTAGGAAGTCAAGAAACACCTGGAGTAACAGGCAAATTTGGCCTTGCAGTACAGAATGAAGCAGGGTAAAGGCTAATAGAGTTTTGCCAAGAGAATGCACTGGTCATAGCAAACACCCTCTTCCAACAACACAAGACTCTACATGTGGACATCACCAGATGGCCAACACCAAAATCAGATTGATTATATTCTTTGCAGCCAAAGATGAAGAAGCTCTATACAGTCAGCAAAAACAAGACCAGGAGCTGACTGTGACTCAGATCATGAACTCCTTATTGCTCTTGGTTCAGCACCTGGCAAAAAGTTTTTTAACCCTGGAGATATTTGAGATGTATTACAAGATGGGCTTTAGCAAAATCCAACACCAACCGTGGCATGGAAAGATAGCAGGAGTCAGCACTGAGAACAGGTTTTTCATCTCTCATGCAGCCAGAACTGGCACCCTGTCACGTGGTATCCCCAACCTTGGGCAGAAGCCAGCTGAGGGGGCTCCCACAGCAAGTCCCCTTAGTCATGCAGAGGTGGAGTCAGGCACCCAAAAAATGCATGGCAATGCACCATAAACTTTCTAAAGCCCTTATGTGTAATCCCGTGAGTCATAGGGGGTAGCTCTTACATTCAGATAAGGATTATCTAGTTTCCAAGCACTTCCTTCCTCAATTATCAGTCACTTCTTTACCAGATCCCTTTAAAATCAAGTCCAAGTTTCTACCTTTAGCATCTTCCCCAAATTCTAAATATATGCTCTATTTTCCTAAAACTTATTTCAGAGCAAAAACACTATTTTAGTTACATGTTTTTTATACCCTCACCTACTTCTAAAACACCTTTGAAGGGGTCACACCACTGGGAACTACGACTTTTGAATCTGTTAATCCTTTTCTAGACTTTTAAGGTACACTCATATTACAGGAAGTGACATGGACAGAGGAAACAGCTTTGTGTTGGAGGTGGTGGTGATGGTGTTGTTTTTAAAGAAGTGAATGAAGCATCAAAATACCACCTCAGAATGACCACAAACAGTGTTTGGTATATTTGAGCCTCTCACTAAAACCTGGCCACACACTGCTAGTGGGCGTATGAACAGCAGCCCACTTGCTTTCTCTGAAAAGTAATTTGACAGCATGCTTTAGAAGTCTTAAGAAGTTCAAAACTAGCCTTTAGCCCAGTACATAGGTTTTTAAAGATCTAGTTTAAAACAATAAGCAGAAAGAGGTATCCCAGTATTTTTACATAGCAAAGATGCCAAAACATTCATGTCACACAAATAAGAAAATGATTTTATAAATTACTGCACATCCGTGTGGCTATATGCCTGGTTGTACTCCTTAAGATCTCACACAGTGCAGGATACATACTAAGGTCTCAGTAAATATTTGAAGAATGAAACATAGTACAATTATGAAAATGTTTTTGAAGAACATTCAACGGTATGAGGAAATATATTGTTAAGTGAATTAAACAGGATATAAAACAGTATATACAGCATGATTCTATTTTTTTAAAACAGTGAAAAGATTGAAAGAAAATATACAAATGTTGACAGAGTTCAGATCTAGGTGATTTATAATTTTTTCCTTATTAACATTTTTCATATTTTCAAACAATTTTAAAACAATAATCACTTATTATAGTTAGAAAAAATAAACAATCAAATGCTTTTTTAAAGGCAACTCTAGGAAACTGTATTTTCATTTCTTGAATGAACAATGAGCTGTATTTCAAAGCCAGTTAAGCTGTGATTTGTTTAAAATCAATTTAATTATATTCATTTCTGTAACTCGATTCACACATAGTATGTTCAGGTGAAGTGTATAATAGAAACTAATTATACACTAATTACAGCATCATTTACCACCTTATACAACTGAGTTAAGAATAAGTTGGTATCACCTTATAAAGACAGTGAAAGATAACCATTAGTCTCCCAGATCCCTTACATAATTAGGAAAAGAAAAACAATGTCTGGTTCTCCACATTCACAAAATATCTTTTACTTACTCATATTGATCTAAGTTGTTTGATTTCTTTCCTGTCACATAATTACTTGGGATATATCCTTCACTCCTAGAAATAAGAAAAACACTTTAGATAAACTGAAAATATTTTACTGACAGTATTAAGAGGAAAATTACTGCCCTTCTGGAATAATTAAAGTATAATATTGCCTAAAGCTTATAAGAAAGATTGGCTGACCCTCAATAAGTCAATGTATCTACAGTATTTGATGCTTTACAAAGGATTTCCTCATTGGATCCTTACAAAAATTCTGAGGTAGGCAGACATTCTTGTACCCACTTTTCAGTGGGGAAACCAAAGCTTAGGAAGATTGAGACTTCTTCAAGGGCTCAGAACTAGCCAGCAACAGGGTCAGAATGTGAATTCTGAACTTGTGACTCGGTTCAGGGCCCTTCCTAACGTTCTATGGTGCTTCTCTTGAATTCACCCTTTCTGGGGATGTTTTAAAGAAACCACTACTTCAGGAAAGTGGCAGTGTGGGATGAGAACAACTGCCACTGCAACACCGCGACAGTCTGTGCAGTGCACGCTTTCAGAGAGTAATCCCTAACATCTGCATCAGCATCATCTGGTCACTCGGTAAACGACAAATTCCTGGGTCCCACCCAAGAGACATGAACTGAGGAGGCCTGTGTGGGGCCAGGGGACCTTGCATTTTTACCCTAGATGACTCCTGTGCACATTAAAATTTAAGGAGCAGTCATAGTAGGTAGAATCTTGGCTGGAACCAAGAATTTCAGCAGAAAAAGAGACATAGGTATAAAATTTCTACGTTGAGTAAAAATACTATAATTCTGAATTTGAACTGCTGGTTTAGTTCAGTTGCTCAGTCTTTGCGACCCCATGAATCGCAGCACGCCAGGCCTCTGGTAACAACTCATAATATATGCACACATAAGAGTGTATATATGTGGCTCTGTGCACTGAGAAAGGCCTAGAAGCAAGGACAATCCAGCAGCAATAGAATCTTAGTACCCCACCTGTTGTCTTTAAATATTATTTCGTATGAAAAGGAGCCAGAACTCTATGGGGAAATGGCAAATTGCAGGTTTGACCAGGAAGAACACAAGAATGAAACTGAGCTCTTTTATTTTCTTCAGAAAGCAAGGAAGCTGAGAAAGAAAGGCTAAAAGGACCCCTAACAAAAATAGTTACCATTGACGCATGATGGGACAATCCAAGCAAAAAGAATAATGACAGCAATAGAAAAAAACCAAATATGAAACTATCCATGCTTCTCCTTCTGTTTGGTCGCTCAGTCATGTCTGACTCTCTGCAACCGCAAGGAGCCCACCAGGCTCCTCTTTCCATGGGATTTCCCAGGCAAGAATACTTGGAAATGGATTGCCATTTCCTTCTCCAGGGGATCTTCCTGACCCAGGGAGTGAACCCACGTCTCCTGCATTGATTGGCAGGTGGGTTCTTTACCTCTGAGCCACCTGGGAATCCCAGAAGTATCCATAATAACATTTTTAAAAGTATTGGTTACCATTGTTATCAGCAGAGGAAGCTTGGTCGTCAGAATTAGAAAAATCTCCATTTTGCTATCCTGAAGGAAATAATAGATCTAAGCAATAATCATCAATGGATGCTAAAATCATTAAGTGAAACATTGACGAAGAATTTTATGATGGAGGAATAAAGTTGACAAACATACCTCCAGTGTGTTTACCTGCGTAACCCTGGCATCGTAAGAAGTGGAACCACCAGATATAGGGGACATAGATACATATTCAACAACACCATGTGGAAGCAAATTGCTTAGTCTAGATTGTGGCTCACTATAGAGAAAAAGATCTGGTTTTATCAATAAATCAAAAATGGGGGGAAAAAGGACAGGGATTGTGGTAGAATAAAAGAGAGACAGACATGAGACGTGTCAGCAAAATGCATTGTGTGGACCTTGTTTTAATCTTGAGTAAATTGTAAAAATACAGATTAGAGCTAATCAAGGAAAACCAGAATTACAGAGTTGGTACTATCCTTAAACCTGGGCCAGAAGGGCCCCTGTTCTGACCTCACACTTTCGAGGGAATGCTAAAGTCCATCATTCCTCAGCTGGACCATCATCTGAAACTATGGCCTCAGAATTCGCTGCCCATTGCCAAGCCCTACAGGGGCCTTTCCAAGGGGTTTCATTCTCTGGAAACCAAATGATGCTGCTCGCATGCACTCCTCCAGCCCAGGTCCAGGCAGTAACCAAGCTGGGAGGTGGCTTTTGCCAACCAAATGGACAGAATTTGGATGTGTAGCTGGGAGACGCACATGGTGCATGCGAGACGGAACCAGGGACAGAAGGGAAGGGAGAAGGGCGAGACCCTGAGACGGCCAGCCCTCCGGGCGCTGTCACATTCTGGCACGGAACTCCAAGCCAGACCTTGCTTTCCTTGTCATTTTGGAGGTATGTTTGTCAAGTTGGGGGATAAATTATACCTTATTCACTAGTTTGTCAGCCTGACTTATAAATATTTAAATATTTGATATCTGGGCTTTTATTTTATTTTTTCTAGTCCTGAAAATGCTGGGAGAAAGCCTACAGAGGAATTTTTTAAATTATTATTCTATTATAATATTGGGGTTCCCTGGTGGCTCAGATGGTAAAGAAACTGCCTGCAATCAGGAGACCCAGGTACATCTCTGGGTGGGGAAGATCCCTTGGAGAAGACAATGGCTACCCACTCCAGTATTCTTGCCTGGAGAATTCTATGGACAGAAGAGCCTGGTGTGCTATAGCCCATGGGGTCACAAAAAGTCAGACACGACTGAGCAACTAACACACGCACACATGCTAATGACACAGCAGTTGTTTAAAAACATCTTTAGCAATTAGACTTGGGGGTGAAATTTCATGATGATTTGAATCTACTTTTAAATACTCAAAAAAAAAAAAAAAAGAACAGTTGGGAAGATTTTTTTTTTGTTTTAATGGGAAGATTTTAAAATTATGACCGACCAATTTCTGAAGTCAAGTGACAAGAGGCTCCGTTAAACTATTACATATCTTTTGGATATGTCTATAATTTTAAAAAAAAATCTTGTTTGGCAAAAAAAAAGCAGTGATGACCTTCCTGTAAACACAGATGAACAGGTTTCCATAAAGGTACTAATGCACAGCACTCAGGAGATGTACCACTGCCAAGAAGTGAGCAGCAGGCATGGGCCCTGCCCAATCCAGAGGCTTCCACTGCTTCTCCAGCAGTGACCCTGGAACTGCGGGTGGGGCAGGAGGTAAGAAAGTGGATTTGCATGAAAGGAATGCTCTAATCAGGACAAAAAGTCCTCCTCTTCTTATTCACAGGAACTCAGAATAAAAACAGGGTTATACTACAGAGGTAAGCACAGGATATAGAGCTTTCCTAATGAAGCTTAAGATACACCATCCCCCACCCCCGCCATATCATATTTACCCATTATTTACCAATAATAAGGTTGAAAGGATTATTCTCTTTAAATCCTATTTAGTATAAATAATGTTTGTTTTTAAACTTCTTGAATGTATGTATTTTAGACATAGGCACATACACACATACATATAGACAGACACACACTCACATTCTCTCTTTCTACAACCAATCTAAGATTACTTATTTATTTTGAGGGGGAGGGGGACAGAAAGAGACCTAAAATGTAATTTCCCCCAAGATCAAAACAATCCAGTTCAAACATACAATGGATGAGAAATAGACCAGTGTAATGGATTCTAATTTCTGCAAAGAAGTGGTTGATCTATCTACATTTATTGAGTCCCTAAGAAGACACTGTGCTACTAAAAGGTAATAATGTATATTTTCATTTACGGCTGCTGAACTGGTCTCACTACATAGCAGTTACAGATTATCATCTTCTCGCTCAGTATTTAACTCCCAGCCACCCACTGTGTATCATCCACAGGGAGGGAATACCTACCCGTATTTATCTCTTGCTTTCCACCAATGAACGTCATTCTTTTCCAATATGATATACTCCTGGCCTCTCTCTAGCCTGAGATCATGTGCTTCTGTCGCTTGGAAATCATACATGGCTACAACTATTTCTTCACCATTTTCTTCTTCAGGCGGAATTGGTGGAGGAGGCCTTCGCTAAGAAATGGAAATGTGAAAGTTTAGTCTTCTATGTGAAACTGGGTGTGAAGTAAACACTAAGCACTGCATACCGCCACAGAATAAACTCTACCTAAAGTAATCTGGTGACTCTCCGCCCATGAGTTTGAGGATGTTGATGCTACTGGGCCTCTCATGGGTTTCAGAATACAGGACAAGAGCAAAAACTGTCTTTAAATATCAGAAGGATTCTTCTTGGGGTCAGGATTAACTTACCAGGGAGAGGCAAGGGTAGAATGTGAGTAGAAATCACGACTAAAAGCAGATCCACCATTTAATGGCCTACAATGGGAAAAAGACCTACTTTCGTCAGGTCTCCCACTTGAAGGAATCTACTTCTTCATGCCTACTATGTGCAAGGTACACTCTAAGTACATAGCTGGCATATTTTTTCTCATTTATTCTTTTTTTTTTTTTTTTAATTTTAAATTGAAATATATAGTTGGGCTTCCCTGGTAGCTCAGCTGGTAAAGAATTTGCCTGCAATGCAGAAGACCTCTGTACAACTCTTGGGTCAGGAAGTTCCCCTGGAGAAGGGATAGGCTATCCGCCCCAGTATTCTTGCCTGGTGAATCCCCATGGACAGAGAAGCCTGGTGGGCTACAGTCCATGGGGTTGCAAAGAGCTGGACATGACTAAGGGACTAAGCACAGCATAGCACATAGTTAACTTACAATGCTGCATTCGTTTCTGGTATACAGCGAAGTGATTCAGTATATACTCTTTTTCATACTGTTTTCATTATGGTTTATTATAGGATACTGAATACAGCTCCCTATGCTATAGAGTAGGACCTTGCTGTTTATCTACTTTATATATAATAGTTCCTATCTGCTAATCTCAAAAGCCTAATTTACCCCCATACCCTGCCTTTCCCCTTGGGCAACCCTAAATTTCCTTCCTCTGTGAGTCTGTTTCTGTTTTGCAAATAAGTTCATTTGCATCCTCATTTATTCTTAGTACTAATTCCATAAGAGTATATAATTTCCATTTTATAACTAAGGAAACAATGGCTTAAAGTCACCCACATCAGATTCGTGCTGGATCGGGTCCCTCCCAAGTCCAAAGTATATGTTTTGTACCATACTTCACTATTCATAGGTATATCATTAAATCAATAGAGTCATCCCTTTGTCATAATACTGTGGTCTCAGGACTGAAATATTCCTCTAAAGTCCCCCATTGCTTGAATAATATTCAAAGCCAAAATATAGGCAGAATGCCAGATGATAATAGGGCCCCCAGTGATAATTTCTGATACATTTAAATAAATATTATTTGACACCAAAAAAAAATCAAGTTAAGCCATAATCTATCCATTTCTGATAGAAATGTAGGAGGCAATATCACAGGACTGAACAAAAACACACTTGGTAAACACACGCTTAAAAAAGTTAGGGGCTTCCCTGGTGGCTCAGACAGTAAAGAATCTACCTGCAATGTGGGAGACCTGGGTTCGATTCCTGGGTCAGAAAGATCCCCTGGGGAAGGGCATAGCTACTGACTCCAGTGTTCTTGCCTGGAAAATCCCACGGATAGTGGAGCCTAGCAAGCTACAGTCCATGGGTCGCAAAAAGTTACACATGAATGAGCAACTGTCTCTTTCATCACTTCCAAAAGTTAAAGACCACCTTACTTTCTTTATTTCTGGCGCTGGTGTTGGAGGTAGTGCTTTTCTTATACCTAAAAATACAACAATAAGATAGGTTAAAATGCCATCTAACAGTGATCGACAGTTTTAAGGAAAACTAAACATAACAAGACGGAGAAGGCAATGGCACCCCACTCCAGTACTCTTGCCTGGAAAATCTCATGGACAGAGAAGCCTGGTGGGCTGCAGTCCATGGGGTCGCACAGGGTCAGACACGACTGAAGCAACTTAGTAGCAGCAGCAGCAAACATAACAAGAAGTCCACTCTGACTCTCTCACTCTGGTGCATGTTGCTTGCAATACTATTTTAGAACAGATTTCTTGAACAGACTGTAAGTGCCATAGGGATTGAGGCCATGTGTTATTCATTGTAAGCAAATGGGATTACAACAGAACCAAAAATTTTCTGCTCAGCAAAGGAAACCCATCAACAAAATGAAAAGGCAACCAACAGAAGGGGAGAAAATATTTGCAACCCACATATCTGAGAAGGGGTTAGTATCCAAAATATACAAGGAACTCATACAACTCAATAGTTAAATAATAACTCAATTAAAAGTGGACAAAGGACCTAAACAGACTTTCACTTAAAGAAGACATACAAACAGCCAAGAGGTACTTTAAAAGGTGCTCAGCATAACTAATCATTAGGAAAATGCAAATTAAAAGCAGGAATAAGATACCAACTCATACGTACTGGGACAGCAATTATAAAACCCACATGTGACAGTGGGTACCCTTGTCTTGTTCTTGACTTTAGGGGAAATGCTTTCAATTTTTCACCATTGAGGATAATGTTTGCTGTGGGTCTGTCATATATAGCTTTTTATTATGTTGAGGTATGTGCCTTCTATTCCTGCTTTCTGGAGAGTTTTTATCATAAATGGATGTTGAATTTTGTCAAAGGCTTTCTTTGCATCTATTGAGATAATCATATGGCTTTTATTTTTCAATTTGTTAATGTGGTGTATTACATTTATTGATTTGCAGATATTGAAGAATCCTTGCATCCCTGGGATAAAGCCCAGTTGGTCATGATGTATGATCTTTTTAATGTGTTGTTGGATTTTGATTGCTAGAATTTTGTGAAGGATTTTTGCATCTGTGTTCATCAGTGATATTGGCCTGTAGTTTTCTTTTTTTGTGGCATCTTTGTCAGGTTTTGGTACTAGGGTGATGGTGGCCTCATAGAATGAGTTTGGAAGTTTACCTTCCTCTGCAATTTTCTGGAAGAGTTTGAGTAGGATAGGTGTTAGCTCTTCTTTAAATTTTTCGTAGAATTCAGCTGTGAAGCCGTCTGGACCTGGGCTTTTGTTTGCTGGAAGATTTCTGATTACAGTTTCAATTTCCATGCTTGTGATGGGTCTGTTAAGAGTTTCTATTTCTTCCTCGTTCAGTTTTGGAAAGTTGTACTTTTCTAAGAATTTGTCCATTTCTTCCACGTTATCCATTTTATTGCCATATAATTGCTGATAGTAGTCTCTTATGATCCTTTGTATTTCTGTGTTGTCTGTTGTGATCTCTCCATTTTCACTTCTAATTTTATTGATTTGATTTTTCTCCTTTGTTTCTTGATGAGTCTGGCTAATGGTTTGTCAATTTTATTTATCCCCTCAGAGAACCAGCTTTTGGCTTTGTTGATTTTTGCTATGGTCTCTTTTGTTTCTTTTGCATTTATTTCTGCCCTGATTTTTAAGATTTCTTTCCTTCTACTAACCCTGGGGTTCTTCATTTCTTCCTTTTCTAGTTGCTTTAGGTATAGAGTTAGATTATTTATTTGACTTTTTTCTTGTTTCTTGAGGTACGCCTGCATTGCTATGAACCTTCCCCTTAGGACTGCTTTTACAGTGTCCCACAGGTTTTGGGTTGTTGTGTTTTCATTTCCATTCGTTTCTATGCATATTTTTATTTCTGATTTCTTCTGTGATTGGTTGGTTATTCAGCAGTGTGTTGATGAGCCTCCATATGTTGGAATTTTTAATAGCTTTTCTCCTGTAATTGAGATCTAATCTTACTGCATTGTGTTCAGAAAAGATGCTTGGAATGATTTCAATTTTTTTGAATTTACCAAGGCTAGCTTTATGGCCCAGGATGTGATCTATCCTAGAGAAGGTTCTGTGTGTGCTTGAGAAAAAGGTGAAATTCATTGTTTTGGGATGAAATGTCCTATAGATATCAATTAGGTCTAACTGGTCTATTGTATAATTTAAAGTTTGTGTTTCCTTGTTAATATTCTTTTTAGTTTATCTATCCATAGGTGTGAGTGGGGTATTAAAGTCTCCCACTATTATTGTGTTATTGTTAATTTCCCCTTTCATACTTGTTAGCATTTGTCTTACATATTGCAGTCCTCCTATATTGGGTGCATATATAATTATAATTGTTATATCTTCTTCTTTGATTGATCCATTTCCCCTAAAGTCAGGAACAAGACAAGGGTGTCCACTTTCACCATTACTATTCAACATAGTTTTGGAAGTTTTGGCCACAGCAATCAGAGCAGAAAAAGAAATAAAAGGAATCCAAATTGGAAAAGAAGATGTAAAACTCTCACTGTTTGCAGATGACATGATCCTCTACATAGAAGACCCTAAAGACTCCACCAGAAAATTACTAGAGCTAATCAATGAATATAGTAAAGTTGCAGGATATAAAATCAACACACAGAAATCCCTTGCATTCCTATACACTAACACTGAGAAAATAGAAAGGGAAATTAAGGAAACAATTCCATTCACCATTGCAACGAAAAGAATAAAATACTTAGGAATATATCTACCTAAAGAAACTAAAGACCTAAATATAGAAAACTAGAAAACACTGGTGAAAGAAATCAAAGAGGACACTAATAGATGGAGAAATATACCATGTTCATGGATCAGAAGAATCAATATAGTGAAAATGAGTATACTACCCAAAGCAATCTATAGATTCAATGCCATTCCTATCAAGCTACCAATGGTATTTTTCACAGAGCTAGAACAAATAATTTCACAATTTGTATGGAAATACAAAAAACCTCGAATAGCCAAAGCTATCTTGAGAAAGAAGAATGGAACTGGAGGAATCAACCTGCCTGACTTCAGGCTCTAATACAAAGCCACATTCATCAAGACAATATGGTACTGGCACAAAGACAGAAATATAGATCAATGGAACAAAACAGAAAGCCCAGAGATAAATCCACACACATATGGACACCTTATCTTTGACAAAGGAGGAAAGAATATACAATGGAGAAAAGACAATCTTTTTAACAAGTGGTTTGGGAAAACTGGTCAACCACTTGTAAAAGAATGAAATTAGAACACTCTCTAACACCATACACAAAAATAAACTCAAAATGGATTAAAGATCTAAACATAGGACCAGAAACTGTAAAATTCCTAGAGGAGAACATAGGCAAAACACTCTCCGACATAAATCACAGCAGGGTCCTCTAGGATCCACCTCCCAGAATATTGGAAATAAAAGCAAAAATAAACAGAAATAAACAGTTCAGTTGCTCAGTCGTGTCTGACTCTGCGACCCCATGAATTGCAGCACACCAGGCCACCCTGTCCATCACCAACTTCCGGAGCTCACCCAAACCCACGTCCATCAAGTCGGTGATGCCATCCAGCCATCTCATCCTCTGTTGTCCCCTTTTCCTCCTGCCCCCAATCCCTCCCAGCATCAGAGTCTTTTCCAATGAGTCAACTCTTCACATGAGGTGGCCAAAGTACTGGAGTTTCAGCTTTACCATCAGTCCTTCCAAAGAACACTCAGGACTGATCTCCTTCAGAATGGACAGGTTGGATCTCCTTGCAGTCCATGGACTCTTAAGAGTCTTCTCCAACACCACAGTTCAAAAGCATCAATTCTTCGGCGTTCAGCTTTCTTCACAGTCCAACTCTCACATCCATACATGACTACTGGAAAAACCATAGCCTTGACTAGAAGGACCTTTGTTGGCAAAGTAATGTCTCTGCTTTTTAATATGCTACCTAGTTTGGTCATGGAGAAGGCAATGGCCACCCACTCCAGTACTCTTGCCTGGAAAATCCCACAGACGGAGGAGCCTGGTAGGCTGCAGTCCATGGGGTCGCAAAGAGTAGGACATGACTGAGAAACTTCACTTTTCACTTTTCACTTTCATGCATTGGAGAAGGAAATGGCAACTCACTCCAGTGTTCTTGCCTGGACAATCCCAGGGATGATGGAGCCTGGTGGGCTGCCGTCTATGGGGTCGCACAGAGTCAGACACAACTGAAGCGACTTAGCAGCAGCAGCATGTTGGTCATAACTTTCCTTCCAAGGATTAAGTGCCTTTTAATTTCATGGCTGCAATCACCATCTGCAGTGATTTTGGAGCCCCCAAAAATAAAGTCTGATACTGTTTGGAACATAATTATAATTAAAAGTTTCTGCACAACAAAGGAAACTATAAGCAAGGTGAATAGACAGCCTTCAGAATGGGAGAAAATAATAGCAAATGAAGCAACTGACAAAGAATTAATCTCAAAAATATGCAAGCAACTCCTGCAGCTCAATTCCAGAAAAATAAACGACCCAATCAAAAAATGGGCCAAAGACCTAAATAGACATTTCTCCAAAGAAGACATACAGATGGCTAACAAACACATGAAAAGATGCTCAACATCACTCATTATCAGAGAAATGCAAATCAAAACCACAATGAGGTACCATTTCATACCAGTCAGAATGGCTGCCATCCAAAAGTCTACAAGCAAGGAGGAGCTAAGATGGTGGAGGAATAGGACGGGGAGAACACTTTCTCCCCGACAAATTCATCAAAAGAACATTTAAATGCCGAGTAAATTCCACAAAACAACTTCTGAATGCCGGCAGAGGACATCAGGCACCCAGAAAAGCAACCCACCGTCTTTGAAAGGAGGTATGAAAAAATATAAAAGACAAAAAAAGAGACAAAAGAGGGAGGGACAGAGCTCCGTCCCAGGAAGGGAGTCTTAAAAAGAGAGAAGTTTCCAAACACCAGGAAACATTCTCACTGCCGAGTCTGTGCCGAGCCTTGGAAGCACAGAGGGCAACATAACAGGGAGGAAAAATAAACAATTAACACCCACAGATTACGAGCCCTACGGTAAGTCCCCCAGCGGAGAAGCAGCGCAGACGCCTGCATCCACCATTAGCAAGCGGGGGCTGGGCAGGGAGGTGCGGTGCGGGCTGTATCGCTTAGAGTAAGGATCTGCCCTGAATACCCCGAGCGCTACCTGAGCGAAATAATTTGGGCTAGCAAACCAGACAGTGGGATATCTACCACACAAAAAGTCAGCCCTAACCTAAGACACCGCCAGGCCCACACACGTAACAAAGGACTGTACAGAGATAGCCGGCTGCAGACCGTCCCCCTCCAGTGACAGGCAGCCAGAGCCGGAAGGGGGCAATCGCAGCCCCAGAGAGACATTATCTACAAAACTGTAAGCAGGCTTCTTTGCTAACTAAAACTTCTTGGGGTTCTGGACAGTCAACATCCGCCTGAGAAGGTGTGCCGGTTGTACACCCAGATAACCGAGTGGTGGGGAGGCGATAAGTCACAGCAACCACGCTCGCCAAACACCTCATCGCTGAAAGACAAGTATATGTCTTGTCTTTCTTGTCTGAGCTGTTCGGACCTGGGAAGGGCACAAAACGCAGGCCCAGCTGAGTCTGTGCCTCTGAGGACTACCCGAGTACCTGAACCTAAGCAGCTTAGACCTGGGAGGTGCAAGCAGTCCAGGGCTGGCCATGGATGGTTCCTGGCGGAGCAACCTAGAGCCTGAGCAGTGTGGGCAGGGAGGCTACACGTGCTGTGAGCGGGGGCAGGCCCAGTGTGGCTGAGGCACTGCGAGCACACGCCAGTCTTATTTATTTGCAGCGTCCCTCCCTCCCCACAGCACGACTGAACAAGTGAGCTTTAAAAAAAAAAAAAAAAGGTGTCCACAACCGCCCCCTTTGTATCAGGGCAGAAACCAGACACTGAAGAGACCAGCAAACAGAAGAAGCTATAACTGAGGGAACTGCCTTGGAAGCGACAGGCAATAGATTAAAACCCCGTGGTTAGTACCGACTACATAGGAAGGGGCCTATAGATCTTGAGAAATATAAGCCGGAGCAATGAACTAGCCGAAAATGAACTGAACCCACAATACCCACAATATCAGAGAAAGTCCTATATATATTTTTACTATTTATACGATCATTCTTTCTTTTTTTTAATTTTTTTAAAAATTTCAAGTCCTCTATTACTCCTTTAATTTTCACTTTTATAACCTACCATTACTTGGCAAAAAAAAAAAAAAAGACCCTTTTTTTTTAAAAAGCAAACTTCATATATATATTTTTTATAACTTTTGTGACCTTGGTCTTTTTTTTCCTTCTTTTCTTTAACATTGTATTTTTGAAATTCCAAACTCTGCTCTACATTTTTAATTTTAGCTTTTTGGTATTTGTTATCAATTTTGTACCTATATTTTTTTTTATAACTTTTTGTGACTTTTTTTTTTTCTCTTTCTTTCTCTTCATCTTTTCTTTAACATTGTATTCTGAAATTCCAAACTCTCTACTCTAGATTTTTAATTTATGCTTTTTGGTATTTGTTATCAATTTTGTACCTATATCTTCTTTATAATTTTTGTGACTTTGTTTTTGGTTTTTTTTCTCTTTCTTTTTCTTCTTCCTTTCTTTAACATTGTATTTTTGAAATTCCAAACTCTATATTTTTTTTTGATTATATTGCTTTTGTTTAATAAATTCCCTCTTAGTCTCCATACTCTGTTTAGAACAACACATCAGGGACAAACTTTTTTTTTTTTTGTAATTCTTTTCTTTTTTTTCTAAATTTTTAAAAGAAAATCCATCCTGAACGCTCCTCCCTCCTCCCTCCCCATACCATCCCTCTGGGTCGTCCCAGTGCACCATTCCCAAGCATCCAGCATCGTGCACTGAACCTAGACTGGCATCTCGTTTCATACATGACATTTCACATGTTTCAATGCCATTCTCCCAAATCTTGCCACCCTCTCCCTCTCCCACAGAGTCCATAAGCCTGTTCTATACATCAGTGTCTCTTTTGCTGTCTCGTATACAGGGTTATCGTTACCATCTTTCTAAATTCCATATATATGCGTTAGTATACTGTATTGGTGTTTGTCCTTCTGGCTTACTTCACTCTGTATAATAGGCTCCAGTTTCATCCACCTCGTTAGAACTGATTCAAATGTATTCTTTTTAATGGCTGAGTAATACTCCATCGTGTATATGTACCACTGCTTTCTTATCCATTCATCTGCTGATGGACATCTAGGTTGCTTCCATGTCCTGGCTATTATAAACAGTGCTGCGATGAACATTGGGGTACACGTGTCTCTTTCCCTTCTGGTTTCCTCAGTGTGTATGCCCAGCAGTGGGATTGCTGGATCATAAGGCAGTTCGATTTCCAGTTTTTTAAGGCATCTCCACACTGTTCTCCATAGTGGCTGTACTAGTTTGCATTCCCACCAACAGTGTAAGAGGGTTCCCTTTTCTCCACACCCTCTCCAGCATTTATTATTTGTAGACTTTTGGACTGCAGCCATTCTGACTGGTGTGAAATGGTATCTCATAGTGGTTTTGATTTGCATTTCTCTGATAATGAGTGATGTTGAGCATCTTTTCATGTGTTTGTTAGCCATCTGTATGTCTTCTTTGGAGAAATGTCTATTTAGATCTTTGGCCCATTTTTTGATTGGGTCATTTATTTTTCTGGAGTTGAGCTGGAGGAGTTGCTTGTATATTTTTGAGATTAGTTGTTTGTCGGTTGCTTCATTTGCTATTATTTTCTCCCATTCTGAAGGCTGTCTTTTCACCTTGCTAATAGTTTCCTTTGATGTGCAGAAGCTTTTAAGTTTAATTAGGTCCCATTTGTTTATTTTTGCTTTTATTTCCAATATTCTGGGAGGTGGGTCATAGAGGATCCTGCTGTGATGTATGTCAGAGAGTGTTTTGCCTATGTTCTCCTCTAGGAGTTTTATAGTTTCTGGTCTTACGTTTAGATCTTTAATCCATTTTGAGTTTATTTTTGTGTATGGTGTTAG
Organism: Bos mutus; assembly: GCF_027580195.1. NCBI lineage: Eukaryota > Metazoa > Chordata > Mammalia > Artiodactyla > Bovidae > Bos > Bos mutus. The sequence continues at coordinate 66,830,534 of NC_091622.1, forward strand.
AAAGTGTTCTAGTTTCATTCTTTTACAAGTGGTTGACCAGTTTTCCCAGCACCACTTGTTAAAGAGATTGTCTTTACTCCATTGTATATTCTTGCCTCCTTTGTCAAAGATAAGGTGTCCAAACTCTAGATTTTTTAACTTTTGCTTTTTGGTATTTGTTATCAATTTTGTACCTATATTTTCTTTATAATTTTTGTGACTTTGTTTTCTTTTTTTTTCTTTTTCTTTTTCTCTCTTTCTTTTCCTTCGTATTTTCTTTAACATTGTATTTTTGAAATTCCAAACTCTACTCTAGATTTTTAAATTTTGCTTTTAGGTATTTGTTACCAATTTTGTACCTTTAAGAACCCAATCTTCAGTACCCATTTTTTACTACGGAGTGAGATTACTGGCTTGACTGCTCTCTCCCCCTTCGGACTCTCCTTTCTTTCCACCAGGTCGCCTGTGTCTCCTCCCTAACCCTTCTCTATTCTACCCAACTCTGAATTTCTGTGTGTTCCAAACGGTGGAGAACACTTAGGGAACTGATTACTGGCTGGATCTGTCTCTCTCCTTTTCATTCCCTGCTTTTATCCTCCTGGCCACCTCTGTCTCCTTCCTCCCTCTTCTCTTCTCTGTATAACTCCGTGAACATCTCTGAGCAGTCCAGTTGTGGAGTGCACATAAGGAAATGATCACTGGTTAGCCTGCTGTCTCCTCTCTTGATTCTACCTCATCTCATTCGGGTCACCTCTAACTCCCTCCTCCCTCTTCTCTTCTCCATGTAATGCTGTGAACCTCTCTGGGTGACCCTCACGGTGGAGAAACTTTTCATCTTTAACCTAGTTATTTTATCAATGGTGCTGTATAGAAGGAGAAGTTTTGAGACTACTGTAAAAATAAGACCGATAACTGGAAGCAGGAGGCTTAAGTCCAAACCCTGACTCCAGGGTACATTAACTGACAGGAGCTCATCAAGTGCCTCCATACCTACATTGAAACCAAGCACCACACAAGGGCCAACAAGTTCCAGGCCAAGACATACCAAGCAAATTCTCCAGCAACACAGGAACACAGCCCTGAGCTCCAATATACAGGCTGCCCAAAGTCACCCCAAAACCATAGACATCTAATAACTCATTACTGGACACTTCATTGCACTCCAGAGAGAAGAAATCCAGCTCCACCCACCAGAACACCGACACAAGCTTCCCTAACCAGGAAACCTTGACAAGCCACTTGTACAAACCCACACACAGTGAGGAACGCCACAATAAAGAGAACTCCACAAACTGCCAGAATACAGAAAGGACACCCCAAACTCAGCAATTTAAACAAGATGAAGAGACAGAGGAATACCCAGCAGGTAAAGGAACAGGATAAATGCCCACCAAACCAAATAAAAGAGGAAGAGATAGGGAATCTACCTGATAAAGAATTCCGAATAATGATAGTGAAATTGATCCAAAATCTTGAAATCAAAATGGAATCACAGATAAATAGCCTGGAGACAAGGATTGAGAAGATGCAAGAAAGGTTTAACAAGGACCTAGAAGAAATAAAAAAGAGTCAATATATAATGAATAATGCAATAAATGAGATCAAAAACACTCTGGAGGCAAAAAATAGAATAACAGAGGCAGAAGATAGGATTAGTGAATTAGAAGAGAAAATGGTAGAAATAAATGAATCAGAGAGGAAAAAAGAAAACGAATTAAAAGAAATGAGGACAATCTCAGAGACCTCCAGGACAATATTAAACGCTACAACATTCAAATCATAGGAGTCCCAGAAGAAGAAGACAAAAAGAAAGACCATGAAAAAATACTTGAGGAGATAATAGTTGAAAACTTCCCTAAAATGGGGAAGGAAATAATCACTCAAGTCTAAGAAACCCAGAGAGTCCCAAACAGGATAAACCCAAGGTGAAACATGCCAAGGCACATATTAATCAAATTAACAAAGATCAAATACAAAGAACAAATATTAAAAGCAGCAAGGGAAAAACAACAAATAACACACAAGGGAATTCCCATAAGGATAACAGCTGATCTTTCAATAGAAACTCTTCAAGCCAGGAGGGAATGGCAAGACATACTTAAAGTGATGAAAGAAAATAACCTACAGCCCAGATTATTGTACCCAGCAAGGATCTCATTCAAATATGAAGGAGAAATCAAAAGCTTCTCAGACAAGCAAAAGCTGAAAGAATTCAGCACCACCAAACCACCTCTCCAACAAATACTAAAGGATATTCTCTAGACAGGAAACACAAAAAGGGTATATAAATTCGAACCCAGAACAATAAAGTAAATGGCAACGGGATCATAGTTATCAGTAATTACCTTAAACGTAAATGGGTTGAAGGCCCCAACAAAAAGACAAAGACTGGCTGAATGGATACAAAAACAAGACCCCTACATATGTTGTCTACAAGAGACCCACCTCAAAACAGGGGACACATACAGACTGAAAGTGAAGGGCTGGAAAAAGATTTTCCATGCAAATAGGGACCAAAAGAAAGCAGAAGTAGCAATACTCATATCAGATAAAATAGACTTTAAAACAAAGGCTGTGAAAAGAGACAATGAAGGTCACTACATAATGATCAAAAGATTAATCCAAGAAGAAATAACAATTATAAATATATATGCACCCAACATAGGAGCACCGCAATATGTAAGACAAATACTAACAAGTATGAAAGGAGAAATTAACAATTACACAATAATAGTGGGAGACTTTAATACCCCACTCACACCTATGGATAGATCAACTAAACAGAAAATTAACAAGGAAACACAAATTTTAAACGATACAATAGACCAGTTAGACCTAATTGATACCTATAGGACATTTCATCCCAAAACAATGAATTTCACCTTTTTCTCAAGCACACACGGAACCTTCTCTAGGATAGATCACATCCTGGGCCATAAAGCTAGCCTTGGTAAATTCAGAAAAATTGAAACCATTCCAAGCATCTTTTCTGAACACAATGCAGTAAGATTAGATCTCAATTACAGGAGAAAAACGATTAAAAATTCCAACATATGGAGGCTCATCAACACACTGCTGAATAACCAACAAATCACAGAAGAAATCAAAAAAGAAATCAAAATTTGCATAGAAACGAATGAAAATGAAAACACAACAACCCAAAACCTGTGGGACACTGTAAAAGCAGTCTGAAGGGGAAGGTTCATAGCAATGCAGGCGTACCTCAAGAAACAAGAAAAAAGTCAAATAAATAATCTAACTCTACACCTAAAGCAACTAGAAAAGGAAGAAATGAAGAACCCCAGGGTTAGTAGAAGGAAAGAAATCTTAAAAATCAGGGCAGAAATAAATGCAAAAGAAACAAAAGAGACCATAGCAAAAATCAACAAAGCCAAAAGCTGGTTCTCTGAGGGGATAAATAAAATTGACAAACCATTAGCCAGACTCATCAAGAAACAAACGGAGAAAAATCACATCAATAAAATTATAAGTGAAAATGGAGAGATCACAACAGACAACACAGAAATACAAAGGATCATAAGAGACTACTATCAGCAATTATATGGCAATAAAATGGACAACGTGGAAGAAATGGACAAATTCTTAGAAAAGTACAACTTTCCAAAACTGGACCAGGAAGAAATAGAAACTCTTAACAGACCCATCACAAGCATGGAAATTGAAACTGTAATCAGAAATCTTCCAGCAAACAAAAGCCCAGGTCCAGATGGCTTCACAGCTGAATTCCATCAAAAATTTAGAGAAGAGCTAACACCTATCCTACTCAAACTCTTCCAGAAAATTGCAGAGGAAGGTAAACTTCCAAACTCATTCTATGAGGCCACCATCACCCTAGTACCAAAACCTGACAAAGATGCCACAAAAAAAGAAAACTACAGGCCAATATCATTGACGAACATAGACGCAAAAATCCTTAACAAAATTCTAGCAATCAGAATCCAACAACACATTAAAAAGATCATACATCATGACCAATTGGGCTTTATCCCAGGGATGCAAGGATTCTTCAATATCTGCAAATCAATAAATGTAATACACCACATTAACAAATTGAAAAATAAAAACCATATGATTATCTCAATAGATGCAGAGAAAGCCTTTGACAAAATTCAACATCCATTTATGATAAAAACTCTCCAGAAAGCAGGAATAGAAGGAACATACCTCAACATAATAAAAGCTATATATGACAGACCCACAGGAAACATTATCCTCAATGGTGAAAAATTGAAAGCATTTCCTCTAAAGTCAGGAACAAGACAAGGGTGCCCACTTTCACCATTACTATTCAACATAGTTTTGGAAGTTTTGGCCACAGCAATCAGAGCAGAAAAAGAAATAAAAGGAATCCAAATTGGAAAAGAAGAAGTAAAACTCTCACTGTTTGCAGATGACATGATCCTCTACATAGAAAACCCTAAAGACTCCACCAGAAAATTACTAGAGCTAATCAATGAATATAGTAAAGTTGCAGGATATAAAATCAACACACAGAAATCCCTTGCATTCCTATACACTAACACTGAGAAAATAGAAAGAGAAATTAAGGAAACAATTCCATTCACCATTGCAACGAAAAAGAATAAAATACTTAGGAATATATCTACCTAAAGAAACTTAAGACCTAAATATAGAAAACTATAAAACACTGGTAAAAGAAATCAAAGAGGACACTAATAGATGGAGAAATATACCATGTTCATGGATTGGAAGAATCAATACAGTGAAAATGAGTATACTACCCAAAGCAATTTATAGATTCAATGCAATCCCTATCAAGCTACCAATGGTATTCTTCACAGAGCTAGAACAAATAATTTCACAATTTGTATGGAAATACAAAAAACCTACAATAGCCAAAGCAATCTTGAGAAGGAAGAATGGAACTGGAGGAATCAACCTGCCTGACTTCAGGCTCTACTACAAAGCCACAGTCATCAAGACAGTATGGTACTGGCACAAAGACAGAAATATAGATCAATGGAACAAAATAGAAAGCACAGAGATAAATCCACACACATATGGACACCTTATCTTTGACAAAGGAAGCAAGAATATACAATGGATTAAAGACAATCTCTTTAACAAGTAGTGCTGGGAAAACTGGTCAAGCACTTGTAAAAGAATGAAACTAGAGCACTTTCTAACACCATACACAAAAATAAACTCAAAATGGATTAAAGATCTAAACATAAGACCAGAAACTATAAAACTCCTAGAGGAGAACATAGGCAAAACACTCTCTAACATACATCACAGCAGGATCCTCTATGATCCACCTCCCAGAATATTGGAAATAAAAGCAAAAATAAACAAATGGGACCTAATTAAACTTAAAAGCTTCTGTGCAACAAAGCAAACTACAAGCAAGGTGAAAAGACAGCCTTCACAATGGGAGAAAATAATAGCAAATGAAGCAACTGACAAACAACTAATCTCAAAAATATACAAGCAAATCCTACAGCTCAATTCCAGAAAAATAAATGACCCAATCAAAAAATGCACCAAAGAACTAAATAGACATTTCTCCAAAGACATACAGATGGCTAACAAACACATGAAAAGATGCTCAACATCACTCATTATCAGAGAAATGCAAATCAAAATCACTATGAGGTACCATTTCACATGAGTCAGAATGGCTGTGATCCAAAAGTCTACAAGCAATAAATGCTGGAGAGGGTGTGGAGAAAAGGGAACCCTCTTACACTGTTGGTGGGAATGCAAACTAGTACAGCCACTATGGAGAACAGTGTGGAGATTCCTTAACAAACTGGAAGTAGAACTGCCATACAACCCAGCAATCCCACTGCTGGGCATACACACCAAGGAAACCAGAACTGAAAGAGACACATGTACCCCAGTGTTTACTGCAGCACTGTTTATAATAGCCAGGACATGGAAGCAACCTAGATGTGCATCAGCAGATGAATGGATAAGAAAGCTGTGATACATATACACAATGGAATATTACTCAGCCATTAAGAAGAATATATTTGAATCAGTTCTAATGAGGTGGATGAAACTGGAGCCTATTATACAGAGTGAAGTAAGCCCGAAAGAAAAACACCAATACAGTATACTAACACATATATATGGAATTTAGAAAGATGGTAACGATAACCCTGTATGCAAGACAGCAAAAAAGACACAGATGTATAGAACAGTCTTTTGGACTCTGTGGGAGAGGGAGAGGGTGGGATGATTTGGGAGAATGGGATTGAAACATGTATAACATCATATGTGAAACGAATCACCAGTCCAGGTTCGATGAATGATACAGGATGCTCAGGGCTGGGGCACTGGGACGACCCAGAGGGATGGTATGAGGAGGGAGGTGGGAGGGGTTTCAGGATGGGGAACACGTGTACACCCTTGGCAGATTCATGTTGATGTATGGCAAAACCAATACAATACTATAAAGTGATTAGCCTCCAATTAAAATAAATAAATTTATATTAAAAATAAAAAAACAAAAACAAATAAAAAACAACTAAGGAAAAAAAATACCCACATGTGATAACAAATGCTTCTAAGGATGTAGAGAAAAGGGAACTCTTGTGCACTGTTAGTGGGAATGTAAATGATGTAGCCACTGTGGAAAATAACATAGAAGTTCCTCAAAAAACTTAAAAATAGAACTACCAGATGATCCAGCAATCCCACTTCTGGGTATATACACGAACGAAAGGAAATCAATACCTCGAGGAGACAATCTGTACTCCCATGGTCACAGCAGCATATTTTACAATAGCCAGGAACAGAAACTACCTGAGCATTCACCAACAGGACTGAATACAGAAAATGCAATGGGTGTGTACATATGTACATATATACATGATGGAATATTCAGCCTTAGAAAAAGAAGGAAATCCTTTAATTTGTGACAACATGGATGAAGCTGGGGAGCATAATGCTAAGTGAAATAAGCCAGACTTAGGACAAATAGCACATGCTGTAACTTATATGGGGAATCTTAAAAAAAAAAAAAATTCATAGAGAGTAGAATAATGGTTGCCAGGGGATGCAGGGTGGGGAAAATAGAGATGTTGGTAAAAGAATACAAGTTTACAGTTATTCAATGAATAAGGTATGTTAATTATTACTCAATTTATATACATATATATTATATATAAAACTGGAGAAGGAAATGGCAACCTACTCCATATTGCCTTGAGAATCCAATGGACAGAGGAGCCTGGCAGGCTACAGTCTATGGGGGTAGCAAGAGTCGGAAACAACTGAGCAACTAAGCATGCACACACACATATATCTAGAACTAACACCCCCCAAAAGATGTCCTTTTCATCATAGGGGACTGGAATGCAAAAGTAGGAAGTCAAGAAACACCTGGAGTAACAGGCAAATTTGGCCTTGGAATACGGAATGAAGCAGGGCAAAGGCTAATAGAGTTTTGCCAAGAGAACGCACTAGTCATAGCAAACACCCTCTTCCAACAACACAAGAGAAGGCTCTACACATGGACATCACCAGATGGTCAATACTGAAATCAGATTGATTATATTCTTTGCAGCCAAAGATGGAGAAGCTCTATACAGTCAGCAAAAACAAGACCAGGAACTGACTGTGGCACAGATCATGAACTCCTTATTGCAAAATTCAGACTTAAATTGAAGAAAGCTGGGAAAACCACTAGACCATTCAGGTATGACCTAAATCAAATCTCTTATGATTATACAGTGGAAGTGACAAATAGACTCAAAGGATTAGACCTGATAGGCAGAGTGCCTGAAGAACTATGGATGGAGTTTCACGAGATTGTACAGTAGGCAGTGATCAAGACCATCCCCAAGAAAAAGAAATGCAAAAAGGCAAAATGATTGTCTGAGGAAGCCTTACAAATAGCTGAGAAAAGAAGAGAGGTGAAAGGCAAAGGAGAAAAGGAAAGATACACCCATCTGAATGCAGGGTTCCAATGAATAGCAAGCAGAGATAAGAAAGTTTTCCTCAGTGATAAATGCAAAAAAATAGAAGAAAACAATAGAATGGGAAAGACTAGAGATCTCTCAAGAAAACTGAGATAGCAAGGGAACATTTCATGCAAAGATGGCCACAATAAAGGACGGAAATGGTACGGACCTAACAGAAGCAGAAGATATTAAGAAGACATGGCAAAAACACACAGAAGAACTATACAAAATAGATCGCCATGACCCAGATAACCATGATGGTGTCATCACTCACCTAGAGCCAGACATCCTGGAGTGCAAAGTCAAGTCAGCCTCAGGAAGCATCACTATGAACAAAGCTCTTGGGGGTGATAGAATTCCAGTTGAGCTGTTTCAAATCCTAAAATATGATGCTGTTAAAGTGTTGTACTCAATATGCCAGCAAATTTGGAAAACTCAGCAGTGGCCACAGGACTGCAAAAGGTCAGTTTTCATTCCAATTTCAAAGAAAGGCAATGCCAAAGAATGTTCAAACTACTGCACAATTGCAGTCATCTCATACACTAGCAAAGTGATGTTCAAAATTCTCCAAGCTGGATTTAGAAAAGGCAGAGGAACCAGAGATCAAATTGCCAATATCCTTTGGATCACAGAAAAAGCAAGAGAGTTCCAGAAAAACATCTGTATTGTTGACTATGCCAAAGCCTTTGACTGTGTGGATCACAACAAACTGTGGAAAATTCTGAAATAGATAGGAATACCAGAACACCTGACCTGCCTCCCAAGAAATCTGTATGCAGGTCAAGAAGCAACAGTTAGAACTGGACATGGAACAACAGACTGGTTCCAAATTGGGGAAGAAGTACGTCAAGGCTGTATATTGTCACCCTGCTTATTTAACTTAAATGGAGAGTATATCATGTGAAATGCTGGGCTAGATGAAGGACAAACTGGAATCAAGACTGCAGGGAGAAATATCAATAACCTCAGATATGCAGATGACTCTACCCTTTTGCCAAAAAGCAAAGAGGAACTAAAGAGCTTCTTGATGAAAGTGAAAGAGGAGAGTGAAAAAGCTGGCTTACAACTCAACATTCAAAAAACTAAGATCATGGCATCTGGTCCAATCACTTCATGGCAAATAGATGGGGAAACAGGGGCAACAGTGACAGATTTTATGTTTTTTGGCTCCAAAGTCACTGCAGATGGTGACTGCAGCCATGAAATTAAAAGGCACTTGCTCCTTGGAAGAAAAGCTATGACCAACCTAGACAGCATATTAAAAAGCAGAGACATTAGTTTGCCAACAAAGGTCCATCTAGTCAAAGCTATGGTTTTTTCATTAGTCATGTATGGATGTGCGAGTTGGACCATAAAGAAAGCTGAGCACCAAAGAATTGATGCTTTTGAACTGTGGTGTTAGAGAAGACTCCTGAGAGTCTCTTGGACTGCAAGGAGATCAAACCAGTCAATCCTAAAGGAAATCAGTCCTGAATATTCATTGGAAGGACCTATGCTGAAGCTAAAGCTCCAATACTTTGGCCACCTGATGTGAAGAACTGACTCACTGGAAAAGATCCTGATGCTGGGAAAGATTGAAGGCAGGAGGAGAAGGGGATAACAGATTAGGGGTTGGTTGAATGGCATCACCAACTGGATGGACATGAGTTTGAGCAAGCTCCAGGAGTTGGTGATAGACAGGGATGCCTGGCATTCTGCAGTCCACGAAGTCGCAAAGAGTCCGACACAACTCAGCAACTGAACTGAACTGTGTGTGTATATATATACACATAATATAAAACAGGAAAAAAGACAAAGTCTAAGGATCTTGTGTATAACATGGCAACTATAGCTGATAGCTTTGTAATGTAAATTGAAGTTTTCTAAGAAAATAGAGCTTAAGTGTTTTCATACATACACACACACAAAGGTAAACATAAGAGGTTTTAATCAGCTCAATGAGAAAAACCTTTTCCAATGGAAAAGCATATCCAATCACCTCACTGTAAATTTTAAAGATGTTGCAATTTTGTTAATTATACCTCAGTAAAGCTGGGAGGAAAGGAGAGAAAAAGTGCTGACAGTCCTTCCTTAGGTTCACACTTACCCTTACAAAATAGACCTACCCTGAAAGTTTGAAGGCCATATTTAACCAGCAGCAAAATCAAAAACATGTCACTTTCTCCCTTTACGAATAATATGTACATCCTGAGCACAACATAGTTATAGAATAAAATGAATACTTACTACTTTCAAAAAGATTATATTTTTCACATCCAGGTGCTAGTTTTTCAGTTTGTCTGCAACACTGATAACTTCCATCTGCCCAAAATTTAGGATGATATTTAATCATAATATTATTGTTGTTCTTTATTTCTGTAATTCAAAGATACATTAAACAATCAGTGAAATAAAGCAGAGATGACAGAATGTTTCCTTGAATAACACTGTTGATCACTCTTTCTCAAATTCATTGTTACAGTTTAGACACTAAGTCGTGTCTGACTCTTTTGTGACCCCATGGACTGTTTATTATGAGGAAATCCTCATAACATAAAATCAAACATTCAGAAGATGCATACAGTTCTCTTTTGCCTCCTTTTTTTGGCGAGGCACCCTTGTGCTAACAAGGTGAAACAATCTCTGCTACATTGTGATGGATAAACACAAAAGTCAGCCCATCACCATTTTGTTCTTCAGAGGAAGCAATGAGGATTATGCAGGACAAATTACAAATGAACATTCTTCACGTGCAAGTCAATTCCTCCATATCACATGTTGACTACACAATTTCTTAGAAAATACTAAATCCTGCTATCGTAAAAGCCCAGTGGTTAGTCACCTCCAAATGTATTATATATTAAATGAAAGCTTGTTTTTCTTAAAAAACTATGTATAAGCCACTAGAAGGAAGCAGATTATAAAAAAAGGAAGTTATCGTCAATGTGTGTCACTTACAGGAAAAGAATGACCTTGGAGAATCACTTACTGTAGATTAAAAGATTATAAATATAAGATAGTTCTGTCCTAGTGATAAGAATGTTATATTCTGAAATTATGTACGGATTCATATTTCATGATATGAGCTTACCTTCTTTTAACTTCTTTACCCACCGGTCCCTGCTTTGTGCACTAGGTGCAAAAATGTAAAGTGTGTTAGCATCATGCACAACCTGAAATAAAACAGAAGATGGAGCAGGTGAGAACAGCACTCCTGCCCAGCACAGAGCCCTGGTACCATAGGGACCAATAAAAGACTCGGAAACTCTTTAAGCAAAAGTCAATTGCTTTCAGTTCAAAGAACCTAGATTACCTTCTTACAAAAGCAAATATATTTCTTCAGGTCTACATCAGGTGGGATTTTGCAAAGGATTGTGCTTTTACAGGACGAAAAAAAATGTACAGAGGCCAGGATGCTTTGCCAATCTTATTATTTCTTGCAACGTAAGGAACTAAAGTTCCTTAAGTAAACTTGGTACAACAGGGATTATTCCAATCAAGTATTTTTCTGAATAATATTTAGATGAATGGACTACTCTTTCAGCATCACTCCTACACCTTCCTTTTGCCACTACAAATAACTGCAGTAGGTAGCTTAATTAAGCACGGACTACTCCAACTCTAAACTTCATGCTTTACAGACATCAACTCAATCAATCCTACCATCAAGGCATTAGTATTCCCATTCTGCAGAAGAGGAGACTAAGGCCTATCCAAGACATCAATTCTAAATAGCTCCCGGAGGCACCACTCACACAGAATACACTGCAAATGGTACCCTTTAATTTACCTGCTCATCAGCATGTATCTGGTCATCCAGAAAGCCAGGATCCTGACTCTAAGTTCCAAACTTTTAACCACAGTACCTCTTTTACAGTTACCTCCAGATGAGCAATTAGACAGTCTTATTCCTAATATTTTTAATAGCAATAATAAAATTAAGAATGGGAAGCTAACCCAAGAATTTTGGTCTTCACTTTACCCTTGGTGGTCAGTCACAAGGCAGAAACACCCTGATTGACCGAAAAGAAATATCTGGCTAGAAACCTCTCTTTACTATGTCAACAGCCACTAGATTGAACACAGATAGCTCTTTTATCAATAGATGGTTCTTCCTGACCATATTTAGTAGATAATCCTCAGAAATAAAAATCATATTTTTATGGCAAGACAAGAGAAATGTAAACAAAAATTTCTTCTCTGCTCTTCAGCCTCCTCTCTCCCCCGCTGTACATTGTGTAATTCTGTGATGCAAAATCAAACCTCCCCATGGGCAGAAATACCTGCTCAACCCTAAAGAGCACATCATCTTCCCAGCAGGAACAATATAGAGCCTTAAAAGATAGCATTCCTTCTTGATCTTGTAAGGGGTCACATGACCCACTACAATGCTGCTCAGTTCTGGATTCTGTAAAACTGTCAATAATATGTCACATGATGTCCAGCCCTCTGACTCAAAAACTGACGTATCATTAACTGTGTCCTGACTTGTAGAGGGTGGAACAGTTCTCAGAGCTTTTTGAGATGCTCCTCCCAGGTTATAATCCTCAACTCTGGCTCGAATTAAGTTTTCCATTTTTTTTCAAATTCTTTTCCCATGTAGATTGTTACATACATTGAGCAGAGTTCCCTATGCTATCAGTAGGTCCCTGTTGGTTAGCCATTTAAAATACAGCAGTATGGGGACCTCCCTGGCCATACAGTGGTTAGGACTTCACCCATGCTCTCACTGCCAAGGGCCCAGGTTCAGTCCCTGGTCAGGGAAATAAGATCTCACAAGCTGCACGGCAAAGCCAAAAAAAAAAAAAATACATACACACACACACATACACATAGCAGTGTGTACATGCAAATCCCCCAAAAGAATAGATACATGTGTGTGTGTATATGTATATATAACTGAATCATTCTGCTGTACACCTGAAACTAACATGACATTGTTAATCAATTATACTTCAATATAAAATAAAAAGTTTTTAAAAATCCCCACTTCTTTCCTAGATCGACTGATTAGTTTTTTGTCAACAATCCCTCCTCATTCATTTGAATCAAATAAATGTGGTCTAATAACAATGGGAACACCATAGAACAGTTCAGTTCAGTCACCCAGTAGTGTCCAACTCTGCAACGCCATGGATCGCAGGACACCAGGCTTCCCTGTCCATTGCCAACTCCTGGAGTTTACTCAAATGCATGTCCATTGAGTCGGTGATGCCATCCAACCATCTCATCCTCTGTTGTCCCCTTCTCCTCCTGTCTTCAATCTTTCCCAGCATCAGGGTCTTTTCCAAGGAGTCAGTTCTTTGCATCAGGTGGACAAAGGATTAGAGTTTCAGCTTCAGCATCAGTCCTTGCAGTGAATATTCAGGACTGAGTTCCTTTAGGATGGACTGGTTGGATCTCCTTTCATAGAACAAATATTGCTATATTCTACTCGGTGATTAATTCATACAACTAGCACTTTGCTGGGACTACATGAGATACAGACACGAATCTAAGAAATACCTTATGACAAGACAGAAAATGAGATGTACTAAAGAGGTAAAGATAAAGCACTAAGAGAAAGGGCTGTATGCTGGGGGTGTATGCTGCCTCATTTGGCCCATGATTTTCATACCTGTGTCAACCTTGAAAAGATATAATGTGAGAGCTGCAAGTTTTATTTAGGGCAAAATGAGGACTGCAGCCCAGGAATCAGCACGTCAGATAGCTCTGAGAAGCTGCTCCAAAGAAGCAAGGGGGATGGTCAATATACATGTGATTTTTGCTGAAGGGAGGGTACATGCAATGAAGCACATATTTTGCCAGAAGGTTTCTGCTAGGCTCGTTAAGCAGTCATCATTATGAAGGATTTTAGTGCTTTTCCAGATATGAGGAGATACAAGAATTGTGCTCATAAAATCAGCTCCTGAAAATATCTAACTATCAGAAGACCTGTCTTGCCAGTTTTTCCTAAAACACAGAGTACTTCATTTCCGCCCTATACCCTGAACTTCTTTCAGGGGTTACTGAAGGTCAGCAACTGCAGCAGCATCTTGTAGAGGTAAATGGCAAGTGCCCATGACAAGTGCCAATTTGCAGCTGACACCTCTGATATTGTGATTTATAACAACAAATACATATTTGGTCTCTGTTCTGGTTCCTGGCACAGAGCTCCTAGAAACCCCTTGGAATTTCCTGGGCTGAGAAAAGGGGTATCTTTTATTATGCTAATGAGGTGACAATCCAGGAGAAGGTTGGGGAGGGTGCTGGTTGCCAGTGAAGCCAACCCTGTGATTACAGTATTGGAACTTTCAGTCCCACTTCTCAGAGGTGGAGAGCTCCGAGAAGGGCAGTGGAGCTGTGACTGAGTTCAATCATCAATGGCCAATGATGTAATCAATCGTGCCTAAGAAATGGAGCCCCTAAAAAAACCCAAAAAGGAGAGGGGTCTGAGAGCCATCTAGTTGGTAAACATGAGGAGATGTCCACAGACAAATTAATGAATAAAAACAATTATTTTATACACACACGTATATATACACATACACATATATATAAACATACATATACACAGTGGAATATTATGCAGCTTTAAAAAAGAAAACCTGGTCACTTGCCTCAACATGGATGAACCTCGAGGGCATTACGATAAGTAAACTAAACCAGACACAGAAAGATACACATTGCATGATCACAGATGTGGAATCTTAAACACCCTCATAGAAACAGCAAGAGTGGCTGACAGGGGCAGGCAGGAGGAGCGCTGGGAGATGTTGGTCAAAGGGTACAAAGATGAAGTTATGCAAGATCAATGAGTCTGGAGATCTAACGTACAGCATGGGGATAGCAGTTAACAACACTACATGCTTGACTGCTAAGAAGGTAGATAAGTGCCTCACCACTGAAGGAAAAAAAAAGGGAGAGGAGAAGGAAAGAAAATGGTAACTACGTGAAATGATGGATATGTTAACTGGCTTGATTGTAGCAATCATCTCACAATGTTGAAATATATCAAAACATCAAATCTATACCTTACATATATATGATTCTTATGGGTCAGTTATATTAATACTTCAACAAAGCTGCAAGAAATCAATCAACAAAGCAAGGACAGGAAACTTTAATGTGAAATAGTAAACATGACTAAAAGCCCAGAAATTCACTGTCAGAAAAATACGCCAGCTCACCTGAAATGGATATTTATTTTGACAGGGAATGACACCATCATCGTTCTTCACTATTTCCACACACTTGATTTTTGACACATCAATAAATCCCTTTCTGTACTTTTTCTGTTAAAAAAAAAAGAGAACCATTTCAATCATAAGTTAAAGGAAAAATGTTATTAATAGCAATATTTGTTTTAAAAATCACTGATTCAAAACATTACAATTTCCTTCATAATTATATAAATCATGCCTCCCTGTATGGCTAAAATTATTCAAAGTACTAACATATGAGGATTATAATCAAAATAATTAAGCCCTTTAATTTTCAAAGCTGAAATTGCTCTGTCCTTGCCCTCTCCAGAAAGGTCTAGAACTGAGAAAGAGACTCCCTTTGATTGCTGTCTTCCTCACGGACACACACCTTAACTTCTGGATGACAGCCAACTCTCATAACCCAAAAAAGAAAGCATCAGAGACAAACCAAGCAAAAGTCCATGCACTCGATCACAGATGCAAACTCCAGCCAGTGACATCTTCCACTCCAGCACACAGAACTCAGGAGGATGTGAGGAGGATGCATGCTCGTGCAAAGCCTCCATTCAGAATCTATGTTTGAATTTTCTTTTCTTTTTTTTCCTTCCCTATTGCCCTCCCTCCCTGCTCACTGCAAATCTCCCTACAGCAAGTAACTAATGACACACCAGGACTTCTCCCTCTAAAACATCAACATCCATGAACATAATGATCTCACATGTGAGAATTTATCCCAGGGGAAAAAATCCAGAAGAATACAAAGTAGTATGTGCAAAGACAAGTTGGCATAGTGTATTCCTTAAAAATGATTTCAAGCACAATGTAGAAATAAAAAATGTTTACTGAATAATATTAACTGATACATCCCATATAAAAGCTGCACAAAGACTAAGATTACTTTAGAAGAGAATGTACAGAGTCATATGACAAAGAACAGAAGAAGAGAAATGAAGATGAAGAACACTGTAGTATCTGGGGTGACCCAGGCATGCCCTGGCCCTGGTCATTCAAAACTGCTTCATCTAATACTTTGAAACTCCCCGCTGGCCACAGCCTTTGGAGTCCCTACCCTGCTCCTTATAAGCAGCTCTGTGTTTCACTACCACCACCCTTAGACCAGACCACCCTACCAGACTATCAGCTCCCATTTGTTATCTGGCCGTCATTTTACCAGGGCATCCATCCTCCTTGTCTCCCTCCCTCCACCCCCATCTCTCTCTCCCTCTCCCCAACCCACCCCACACAGGAATCCCCATCCCCCAATGACATTTCCGTCAGTCCCCAGTTCTACCCACGCCTTCTGCTCCTGCATGCCTGGCAGCAGCAGGTCACAAAACAATCCTACCTGTCCTCTCATACTTAGCCAGGTCTTCACAGGTCTTGTCTGTCTCCAGTGGACAGAAGCTGGTGGCCTCCGTGGAGACCACCAGTCTCATAAATGCTACAGAGCTACAAACCCCACCCATTCCCCTCGTCCCAGTGGACCATCCCGGTCACTACCTCATGGAGAAGAGAGAAGCCATCCCACAAGCACACCCCTGACTTCTTACTTTTGCAGGCCTAAAACACCCTAAGATTCACCCTTCTTTTTCTTCTCTTTCATCCTGTCTCTATGAGAAGGTTAAAAGGACACAACAGCTAAGGACACAGTAGTTGGCACTTAACAGACCTCATTTCTTTCTATGCTCACCGAATTCTCACTTTACAGATGAGGAAACTGCACCTCACACAGGTTAAACACATCACCCAAGGATTGCAAACAACTCCTAAAGCTCTCTCAACCTTGGATGCCCCAGCTGCAAACAGGTGACAAAATTAATGGAGCCAAGTCCTCGATGGGGCAACATGGATTCTGAGCATGGACTGAGCTTCCGCCCCAAGAGCCAGAGGAAAGTTCTTTACAGCCATACTCTTCTGAGGCCTTTGCTTCTCCTGCCTACAGACCAGCGGTCCCCCACCTTTTTGGCACCAGGGACCAATTTCATGGAAGACAATTTTTCCAGGGACCATGGCGTGGGGGGATTTTTCAAGCGCGTTACATTCCCTGTGCACTTTATTTCTAACCTAATGTTGCCGCCAGCAATTAGACAGCAATTAGCGATCTGACGGCAGGTACCGGTCCCAAGCCTGGAGGTTGGGGACCTCTGCTATAGCCACCTTCAGGCCTCTGCCATCCACACCAAGGACCTTCTTCTGGCCTTCCCTTCCTAAAAGAGAGGTATTACACCTTCAGCCTTCATTTCCTTCCCACCCACGCCTCCTTAACCACGTGCAATCTGCCTGCCTCCCTTCTCACCGCAGCTGCTAAAGTTGTTCTCAAAAACACCGCTCATGACCAAACCCAATGGCCTTCACTCAGCTATCTTCCGCTCAAGCCTTTATGAGGCATTAAGGGGGTGCTGCTGCTCTCTCCTGCAGAGGCTCTGACTTTAGGTCACTCTGGTTTTCTGTCTCTTCCACTCAGTTTCTCACAGAACAATACCTGCTCTGTGCCAGCCACTGTGTTAAGGAACACACTAAGTCCAGAGATAGAAAGTGCATTTCCTGAACATACAATCCAAATATTGTGCCATTTCTGTGAGTTAACAGTTAATAAACACATCTTACAGAAGAAGGAAACAAAAGTTAAGTAACTTGCCCAAGTTTACCTGTGGGAGAGACATACATGGTAACACAGCAATACATAGTAAGTACTGGATATAAAAAAGATGCTAAGAGAACACTGGGGAACCAAGGCTTATATGATTAATTTCAGAAAAGAAATTCTGATAATATGGTAGGAAGGGAATGAAAATCACAGCACATGGGATGAAAAACATATTCCAGAATGACCTCAGCTGCCTCATCTATAAAATGGGAATAATAATAGTACCCACTTCATAGAGATTATTAGATAGTTATGAGATTGAAATGAGTCAGCATTTGCAAAATGCTTTAAAGAGTGATCTGTAATATGCTATCCGTGAGTGTTTGCTATATAAAATAAATAAACAGGAAAAAAACTGTGGCTGAAGCCCAGGGTACATGAGGCAGGTGAGCAGGGCCAGCTTGTAAAAAACCTGGTGCACCGTGCCAAGGGGGCTAGTTAGACAAGGCCACCTACCCCATTCCTGGGCTTATGCCAGTTAGTGGGCAGAAGAGACTGCGATCCTATTAATAAGTCACAGAAACCTTGGAAAATATTTCACTGTAGAAACCTTAGAAAATATTAATAGCACAAAGAAAATCAAATGACCTTTAATCTCCCAACCCTGGAGAAAATCCCTGTTGATACATCATAGAGTTTTTTCAGACACTGCTCTGGGGTCATTTATCACCTGCCAGCTCTCTTAGCTCTGGAGCAGCAGACCATCATCAGTTTCTAAGACGCCCATCTCCACTCACCACCTGCCCCCGGGACTAAAAGCGGCTGACAGATGCCAGTTAATCTATATAGGAAAATTGGGGGTGGGCTGGTTTATGGCCCCCTAAATACACATCCTATGATATATAATCTATTGTACTATACTAACATTTGGGTTTATTAATTCAAATACTTCACTATGAAATTTACAGATAAAGGTTCACACTTAAGTTGGTCATTCATTACTTTACCTATCCTGCTGGCAAACACTGATCAGACACCAAGCACAGCGCTGTGTGCTGCAGTCTCAACATTACGGAAGAGGGTTGAGAGTCCCCTCAAGAGGAGCTCACAATAATACGGTAGGTGGAAGGGGAAGAGGAGAATGACTCACAATCAAATAAAGATGAAGTCATGTGTCATGCTATGCTATGGAATGAGCCGGGAAAAGCCAGGGAAGTTTCAGGGAGGAACTGATATTTTCATTTGGTTTTTAAAAGATAGTACGAGTTTTCTTTTAGAGAAAGTGGAGAAGAGAACTCAGGCGAAAAAAAAAAACAACAAAGCACCGATTCAGGGAACAGAAATTCATTGGGGCTGAAGTTCAAAGTGGTTCAGGGGAAGTCTAGGAAAGGACACAAAAATGATTATTTGAGACCAAATAAGGAATAGGTAACTAATGGTCATTTTGTCCATTGTTTAAATAGGGAAACTAGAGAGACAGATGAAATGTGACGTGTGTAAAACAACACACCAACAGAACAGTAGAACTGGGAATTAGATGAAAGAGAATCTGCCCCTAGGAAAGTCTTACAACATACACTGTTTTCCTTTAATTTCTAGAATTAAAATATTTTTTAAAATATCAATAACAACTCTAAATTAAACTAAATTTTTATGATTATATACAAATATCCAGAGCTGGCCCCAGGTTTATGTGCAAAACACCCTCAGGTCCTCCTTTCTACACCCCTCTCCTAAGACTTACTATGCGCAATGAGTTTCCTTCCGATATTGTTCGTGGTTCCTCCCTTTCCCCCTGTATCACAACTTTTATTCCTAATGTGGCTATTCTCAGCTGCCTGCCACAGAAGAAAGTACTGGATGAATCACCCGTGCACTGCAGGGACCTCAGGTCCGGGGCATGAACTTGGAGGCAGGCAGATCCTGAGTCCAGCCACATTCTGCCTTCTCTGGGTTCCTCTGTAGGTATAGGATAATTTCACTAAGGATAAGGGATAATTTCACTGCTCATTTCACTAAGCTCTAAGCAGGAAAAAAGATAAGGCACAAAGGTGCTCGGTACAGTGGCTGGTACAGGGAAGTCACTCTCTAAATGGCAGCATCTACTCTTAATTCATCTTCACAACAACCCTGGGAAGTTGTTAGGAAACTGAGTAGCTGAGAGGTAATGAGTGGCTGAGCTAGAACTGAAACCACATCTTTCAAACTCACAGAAGCTCTTACCTGACTCCTGGTCTCTCAAGCCTGAGTATTTGTGAACACTTATTTTAAGAAAATAAAATTATCTTATGTCAAAACGTAACAATTACTCTGAGCCAGGCACTATGTGCACCTTTAATGGTAACTCAGTGAATCCTCACAGCATTATGAGAGCTGCCACCCCACTTTACCAATGAAGAAATCAAGGCTGACAGCGTATAATTAACTGGGCAGAAGTCACACAACAAACCAGGGCCTTAACTCTAATTCCAACCCTGAATTCTCAAGTGCCAGGTACTCTTTAGTAACTTGATATCACTTAACTGAGCACAAACTAACTCAGTGGAAATTTCTCGTGTTTATAACTCTTAATAGGTATAAGATCAAAGCAAGTTCACCAATTAAATGCAAACAAAACTGGACAGTAAGTAAGATTCAAACCAACAGCTTACTTGAATGTGAGGGCTGGGCTATTTGCTGGAATTGAATCTCTCTCCCCAAACCATGGAATTAAAACTCCATGGACAGAGAAGCCTGGTGGGCTACAGTCCATGGGGTCGCAGAGTCAGACACAACTGAGTGACTGAACACACACACAGCACACCTCAAAAGCACACCTCAAACCAGTTAGTTGCACACACACTGCCACGCTTTGGTTAGGACTCCATCTGGTCCAGTTAAGTTGTTTAGTGTTCAGTCAGCTTCTGTTTTCTCCAAAGGACACAACAATTAAAACAGACCGTAAGTACAAACCCAAAGATGGCTGTTGACATGGCATGTTTAATGACAAAGGACCTTCCAGAGAATACAGACAAAAGATATGTTTTATATAATAATAGTGAAGTTCTTAAATCTCACAGTCCTCAGCAGATGGGCAGCATCAAAGCTTACTAGTGACATTCACTATATTCTATCATGACCATTTCTTCACTCAGTCACATTAATTAAAGATTGATTTTAATCTTTAATCTTTAAGATTGATTTTTGGTATCTCTGTACCACCAGGCACAGAGATACCAAAGAACCATGACAGAGATTTTAAAAGCACAGAATTTCTTGCCCTTATGGAATTTACAACTAGCCATTTGCTAAGGTAGGGAAAGGAATAATCAAGCTGACACTGAAAGTTCAGAGGGGTCAATACTAAGAGGCCATAGAGTTTTCAATCAGCTCTTGAAAAGGAAAGAAATAAAATGATATATTCTACCAAAAATCTCAAATGAGTAAAAAGGCCTATTTCATACATGAAAGTTGTTTTCCCTTTCCACTCAGAACAGAGCTGAAAGAATGGGCCTCAAGAGCAACAGGACACATAAATCATAAGAAACAAGGAAAACCTCAGGATGGTTATGACCGTGTGCGTGTGGATACTGGGAATAATTCTGATGTAGGCCTTTCTGGTATCAGGAGAAGTAGAATAAATAAAATATAAAGTCATTTCCAACTTGGTAATTCTATGGTGAAATGTCCCCACTTTACTAAGTACTAAATTTCAGTGAAAAACTAGAAGAAAACTAAAACAAAAACTTGGCATCTTAATATTTTTGTCCTCCCTTTTAATCAGCTCATAATAATAACTGACATAAGGGCCTTACAATTTACAAAGTGACTTTAATCAAACAAACAAACAAAAAGAGTACTTTTACATTAAGAAGCCTGTAGTTACATACACAAGCAAGGCTCACTTATGAAGATTATGGTTTCTAACATAACATCCAGAACAAAAACAGGATAACTTATAAGGAATTTGAAGACAAAAAAAAATCATTTCCAAAATCACATAATAATCTTCAAATAATATTGTGCTGATAGAGATGTTTCTATACTTCTGGTACCCTTTTCCTAATACCCTTTTGCAACCCAAAGGCACTTTTTAAAACTTATACCAGTTATGTTTTAGCATATTTGAAAGCAAAACCTACTAACACAAATATTTGCAAGTAAGTCTAAAAGTAATTTACTTAAATTCTTCAAGTTAGTAAAAACTGGAGTGAGTTATGTAGAAATCAACATATATAGATCTCTTACTTTATAAAGTTCATGTGACAGACATCCAAATTCAATGAACTCCAGGATTAATCAATTCAATCCAAAGACTATGAGCCCCAGGGAGCAGAGACGATGCTAGTGATCTCAATGTTTTCCCCTTCTTCCTGGGTGCCCAGCTAGACTGTATTTTCCTATCTCCATGCATTTGGGTAAGACCATGTGCCCAATCTCTGGCCAAAGGAGTGCAAGTGAAAGTAATATCAATGAGTGTTTATTGTATTATACATAAATTTTTCAGTTTTTAGAACTATTAATTGCCACATGCAAACACTAAGATCACAAACAAAAGACTAACAAAGCTCTCTTACTCCCAAACATCTGCTAAAATGTTCTCCCCAGCAGTTTTATTTGTATTAGCTGAAAACTGGAAACAATTTGAATGACCATCAACAGGTGACTGGACAAACAATGAAATAGTTTACAGCAATAAAAAGAAATGCAACATTGATACAATAGAATGGATGTATTTCAAAATAATATGCCAGGTGAAAGAAGCTAGCTTTTTAAAGAGTAAATGCTATACGAGTTTATTTCAAAATGCCCATATATTCAAACTAATCTATAGTGCCAAAAATCAGATAAGTGATTACCTAGGGACAGTGAGATAGAAAGGGGGTATGAATTACAAAAAGAGCATGAGGAAAATTTGAGGGGTAATGGATATGTTCATTATTGTATTGTAGTAATGGCTTCACAGGTATATACATACGTCAAGACTCCTCAAATAATACATGTAGTTTGAAAGTGAAAGTCACTCAGTCACGTCCAACTCTTTGCGATTCCATGGACTATACGGTCCGTGGAATTCTCCAGGCCAGAATACTGGAGTGGATAGCCATTCCTTTCTCCAGGGGATCTTTCTCAACCCAGGCATTGAACCCAGGTCTCCCCCATTGCAGGCAGATTCTTTACCAGCTGAGCCACCCAAGAACACTGGAGCAGGTAACCTATCATGCAGTTTACTATATATCAATTATAACATACAGTTTACTATATATCAATTATAATCTCAACAAAGCTGAAAAAAAAAAAAAATATGGCCCCTGCATTCAGAGACCTTGAAATCTGGGAACATTTAGAAACTAAGAAATTCCTTGCTAATAATTTACTGTTCTAAATCATAGACTTCAAATGTTCATGCAGCTCAATAACAAACAACCCTGGGACTTCCCTTGAAAGTCCAGCACTTCAGACTTTACCTTCCAGTGCAGAGGATGTGGGATGGACCCCCAGTCGGGGAGCTAATATCCCACATGCCTTGAGGTAAAAAAACCAAAACAATGGAAGCTATATTAACAAATTCAATAAAGACTTTAAACATGGTTCACAGAAAAACAAACCCTTAAAAAAAAACACCCAATCAAAAAATGGGTGGAATATCTAAATAGACATTCCTCCAAGGAAGACATACGGATAGCCAAAAAAGTACATGAAAAGATGCTCAATGCAAATCAAAACTACAATGAGATATCACCTCACATGGTCATAAAATAATCTACAAATAATAAATGCTAGAGAGGGTGTAGAGAAAAGGGAACCCTCCTACACTGTTGGTGGGCATGTATATTGGCACAGCCACTATGGAGAACAGTTTGGAGGTTCTTTTAAAAACTAAACACAGAGTTACCACAGGAGCCAGTAATCCCTCTCTTGGCATCCACTCAAAGGAAACCATAATTTGAAAAGATGCATGCATCCCAACGTTAATTGCAGCATAATTTACAGTGGCTCAGAAGGTCAAGAATTCACCTGCAATGCAGGAGACCCAGGTTCAATCCCTGAGTCAGGAAGATCCCCTGGAGAAGAGAATGGCTTCCCACTCCAACATTCTTGCCTGGACAATTCCATGGACAGAGGAGCCTGGCAAGCTACAGTCCATCGGGTCACAAAGAATCAGACACGACTGAGCAACTAATACTTTCACTTTTTTTTTTCACTTTCACAGGACATGAAAGCAGTCTAAATGCTCATCGACAGAGGAATGCATAAAGAAGATATGGTACATATATGCAATAGAATATTGCATGCCCAGTCATTCAGTTGTGTCCAACTCTTCAAGATCCCATGGACTGTAGCCTGCAGGCTCCTATGTCATAAGATTTTGCAGGCAAGAATACTAGAGTGAGTTGCCATTTCCTCCTCCAGAGGCTTTTCCTGACCCAGGGATCAAACCCACATCTACTGCATTGCCTGCACTGGCAGGCAGATTCTTTACTGCTTGGGCTTCCACGGTGGCTCAGACAGTAAAGATTCTGCCTGTAATCTGGGAGACCCAGATTCAATCCCTAGGTAGGGAAGATCCCCTGAAGAACGGAATGACAAGCTACTCCAGTATTCTTGCCTGGAAAATTCCATGGACAGAGGAGTCTGGAGAGGCTAGTTAATGGGGTTGCAAAGAGTCAAACACGACTGAGCAACTAACACTTAAGCCACTTATTCTTAGTCTTCTTTACCACTTGAGCCACCTAGGAAGCCCTACAATGAATATTATCAGATCAGATTAGTTGCTCAGTCGTGTCCGACTGTTTGCAACCCCATGAATTGCAGCACGCCAGGCCTCCCTGTCCATCACCAACTCCGAGAGTTCACCCAGACTTACGTCCATCGAGTCAGTGATGCCATCCAGCCGTCTCATCCTCTGTCGTCCCCTTCTCCTCCTGCCCCCAATCCCTCCCAGCATCAGAGTCTTTTCCAATGAGTCAACTCTTCACATGAGGTGGCCAAAGTACTGGAGTTTCAGCTTTACCATCAGTCCTTCCAAAGAAATCCCAGGGCTGATCTCCTTCAGAATGGACTGGTTGGATCTCCTTGCAGTCCAAGGGACTCCCAAGAGTCTTCTCCAACACCACAGTTCAAAAGCATCAATTCTTCGACGCTCAGCTTTCTTCACAGTCCAACTCTCACATCCATACATGACCACAGGAAAAACCATAGCCTTGACTAGACGAACCTTTGTTGGGCAAGTAATGTCTCTTCTTTTGAATATGCTATCTAGGTTGGTCATAACTTTCCTTCCAAGGAGTAAGTGTCTGTTAATTTCATGGCTGCAGTCACCATCTGTAGTGAATTTGGAGCCCCCCAAAATAAAGTCCCTGACACTGTTTCCACTGTTTCCCCATCTATTTCCCATGAAGTGATGGGACCAGATGCCATGATCTTCGTTTTCTGAATATTGAGCTTTAAGTCAACTTTTTAACTCTCCACTTTCACTTTCATCAAGAGGCTTTTTAGTTCCTCTTCTCTTTCTGCCATAAGGGTGGTGTCATCTGCATATCTGAGGTTACTGATATTTCTCCTGGCAATCTTGATTCCAGTTTGTGTTTCTTCCAGCCCAGCGTTTCTCATGATGTACTCTGCATGTAAGTTAAATAAACAGGGTGACAGGATACAGCCTTGACGTACTCCTTTTCCTATTTGGAACCAGTCTGTTGTTTCATGTCCAGTTCTAACTGTTGCTTCCTGATCTGCATACAAATTTCTCAAGAGGCAGATCAGGTGGTCTGGTATTCCCATCTCTTTCAAAATTTTCCACAGTTTATTGTGATCCACACAGTCAAAGGCTTTGGCATAGTCAATAAAGCAGAAATAGATGTTTTTCTGGAACTCTCTTGCTTTTTCCATGATCCAGCGGATGTTGGCAATTTGATCTCTGGTTCCTCTGCCTTTTCTAAAACAGCTTGAACATCAGGAAGTTCACGGTTCATGTATTGCTGAAGCCTGGCTTAGAGAATTTTGAGCATTACTTTACTAGCATGTGAGATCAGTGCAATTGTGCAGTAGTTTGAGCATTCTTTGGCATTGCCTTTCTTTGGGATTGGAATGAAAACTGACCTTTTCCAGTCCTGTGGCCACTGCTGAGTTTTCCAAATTTGGTGGCATATTGAGTGCAGCACTTTCACAGCATCATCTTTTAGGATTTGGAATAGCTCAACTGGAATTCCATCACCTCCACTAGCTTTGTTCGTAGTGATGCTTTCTAAGGCCCACTTCACATTCCAGGATGTCTGGCTCTAGGTCAGTGATCACACCATCGTGATTATCTGGGTCTTGAAGATCTTTTTTGTACAGTTCTTCTGTGTACTCTTGCCATCTCTTCTTAATATCTTCTGCTTCTGTTAGGTCCATACCATTTCTGTCCTTTATCGAGCCCATCTTTGCATGAAATGTTCCTTTGGTATCTCTGATTTTCTTGAAGAGATCTCTAGTCTTTCCTGTTCTGTTGTTTTCCTCTATTTCTTTGCATTGATCACTGAAGAAGGCTTTCTTATCTCTTCTTGCTATTCTTTGGAACTCTGCATTCAGATGTTTATATCTTTCCCTTTCTCCTTTGCTTTTCACTTCTCTTCTTTTCACAGCTATTTGTAAGGCCTCCCCAGACAGCCATTTTGCTTTTTTGCATTTCTTTTCCATAGGGATGGTCTTGATCCCTATCTCCTGTACAATGTCACAAACCTCATTCCATAGTTCATCAGGCACTCTATCTTTGCCTTGGAAACAAACAGAGAACAATGAATATTACTCTGCTATAAAAAAAGAACAAAATAATGCCATTTGCAGAAACATAAATGAACTCAGAGATTGTCATACTGAGTGAAGTTAAGTCAGACAGAGAAGGACAAATATGGTATACTGTTTACACATAGAATTGAAAAAAAATGGTACAAATGAACTTATTTATAGAACAGAAAAAGAGTTACAGATATAGAAAACAATCTTATGGTTACCAAGAGGTAAAGGCAGGAGGGATAAATTGGAGATTGCGACTGACATGTATGCCCTACTATATATACAATGGATAACTAATAAGGACCTAATGTATAGCACAGGGAACTCTACTCAATACTCTATAATGACCTATATAAAAAAGTTTTAGATAAATCAAAGACTTAGAAAACTTAACAACAAAGAAAAAAATTGTTATAAAAATGAAGTAGGCAATTAATAGGCTCTCAATTAAATGAAGGCTCTGCCTTAGTATTTGTTTTGATTTAGAAACAACTCATCCACCCACCTGATTCATCCAGTGCTAAATTTTTTCTGGTTAAGAAATAAAATTAATTTAATACCTTCCCCTAATGCTGTTTCCCAGCCCTAAGCTCCTCTTTCTCCCTTTCTCACCCACTTCTTCGAGACAGGCAGGATAAAGGTCACCAACTGGGAAAGACACACCCACCTTCTCCGCAGCACCTGACATGTGGCAGGTGCCTGATGACTTGTGCATGAATGAATGAATGAATGCTTCCCAGGTGGCACAGTAGTAAAGAACCCACCTGCCACTGCAGGAGATACAAGAGACTTGGGTTCGATCCCTGGGTCAGGGAGATCCCCTGGAGAAGGAAATGACAACCCACTCCAGTATTCTTGCCTGGAGAATTCTATGGAAGGAGGAGCCTGGCAGGCTACAGTCCACAGGGTCACAGAATGAACATGGACATGAATGAATGAAAACATGAATGAACAGAAGCGGATTCAGCTAAGCAGGGAGGAGGCCTTCCTTGGATCTGATTTCACAATATCCTGTCACAGCCATCACTTTTTTTTTCTAATTAGAGGATAAGTGCTTTACAATGTTGTGTTAATTTCTGCGACAATAATGTGAATAAGCTAAATGTATACAGATATCACCTCCCTCTTGAATCTCCCTCCCACACTCACACCATCCCACCCCTCTAGGTCATCACAGAGCACCAAGCTGAGGTCCCTGTGCTATACAGCAGCTTCCCACTAGCTATCTGTTTGACTATGCTATTTTAGAGCAGGGTTTCAGCTAGTGGGTTGGGAAGATCCCCTGGAGAAGGGAAAGGCTACCCACTCCAGTATTCTGGCCTAGAGAATTCCATGGGCTGTATAGTCCATGGTGTCGCAAAGAGTTAGACATGACTGAGCAACTTTCACTTTCATTTCAGCTAGCTTTATTTCTGCCATTGCTGTCTCAGACATACACCACCCCAGATGGGCACAGGCACACCACAAATTTCCAGGACCTAAAAGGCCCTTTTTCTGCCCTCCTGTTCAGTCAAAGCACATTGCTGAACGTGTGACTACAAATGAACACAATAACTGTCACATTACAGTTCTCAGAAATACAGCTCTGTCAAGGGACCCCTCCTCAACCACAGAGAAGGTAATCACTGGATAAGCCACTGCAAATCTTTTTTGTTTGTATGTTTAAGTAGTAAAAGAGAAGGAAGGGGATAAAAGAAAGAAAATCCTTTAACCTAGGTTTCAGTTTTCAAGTTTCTACAATTAACAGTGACAAGCAGAACCTTGCTTCTGTCCTAGGGGTTCCGTGCACACCCGCACGTATATGACTGCATGTATGTTTGCTCACACGTGTTCTGAGGCTCTCCAGTAAACACTTCATGTGTTCAGGTTTTTTTTTTTAATGACATTTTATATCTTTTTGAAAGTATAAATAACTAGAATCACAACAACATGATTTCTAATCAAGAGGAACTTAGGAGAGAGAAGCTTTATGAGTTTCTGGTGGGTGAAAATTACAGACAGCAAATGGGGCAAAATTGAAAATGCAGTTTCCGGGATAAGTGGTGGGTGGCAGGGCAATGAGTAATGGCAACACACACAGCAAACTCTGTGGCTTTTGCATGTGGCATGAACCTACTTCTGCAGCACAATTAGGGGTATGATTTCCACCCCTACTCCCAGTATCCCCATCATGGCCAAATGGATTGATGAAGTGATCGTTCAGAGAAAGGATAGCCCCAGGGGTGGGAAACCCCTGTGGTAACTGCCCCCAGCCTCATCCTGGAGGCTGACCTATGACATGCAGGCAGGACTGGGTTTCTGAGCAAGGGGAATATGTTAGGAGGCTCACAACCTCTTGGGAACTTTATCTCCACACTGCCCACGCCAAACCTCCAGGTCCTCCACTAAAAAAAAAAAAAAAAAACCTTCTCTCTGCTTATCTGATGTGAGTGGACCACAAAAGTGTTTGCAGAGAAGTATGATTTGGAGATAAGATTTTTTTTAAATAAACCTAGCTGTGCTAGGATCCTGTAAAACAGTGCATGAACTTGGTCTTTAAATAAGTTTCTACTGAACCATATATGACATTTTTCTAGTTTGCTCCAGTGTTAACAGGACCATCCTGTAGTCTGTTCACTAAAATACCTTTAAAATATTCAACTACATATAATGTAGCTTCCCTAGATAGCTTGCTGACCCCAAGAAAGCAATATCCTTGCTTTTTTCCAGTAAAGATAATCAGTCATGCTAGGGAAAGTTCCTTCCTTTTGCTTCTCGGGGGCCTAAGAGATAGGGGTGAAGGGAAGGCGAGTGAGGAGGTGGACGTGGGGAGAAGGAATCATGTGGGACAACACCAGCAAGAGAGAGAAACTGTGTGTCTTATATCGAGATCTCTCGTAAGAAAAGATGAACTGTCTGTCAATTCTCCCCACAGTAAGATATTCAAAGAGAAATACCCAAAATTGCCTAGTTCCACGGATTTGTGGAGGCCTAATGGGTGATGCACAGGGAGGCCTGGCGTGCTGCAATTCATGGGGTTGCAAAGAGTCGGACACGACTGAGCGACTGAACTGAACTGAACTGAATGGGTGCTAACCACTGCTTTTACTATGGTTTCTATAGGAATATTCACTTTGTATTACAATTAATTTACAGAAAATGTTGGTAGCACAGTTTCTTAATTGTGAACATTCTACAGATAAAACGATTTTCGAAACAATTTCTTCCACTAACTGGGCCTGCTTCATGCCATCAAGGAAGTTGTGTTGATATGTTTTGAGATGTGTGATAGTATTAAGGTTCTAACTAAGACGCAGACTTTGTTAAAAAAAAAAAAATACGATACAAATGAACTTACATACAAAACAAACAGACTCACAGACAGAAAGCAAACTTACGGTTACCAAAGGGGAAAGGCATGGGGAGAGAGAAACTAGAAATTTGGAACTAACATATACACACTACTATATATAAAATAATCAACAAGGACCTACTGTACAGCACAGGGAACTATGCTCAATATTTGTAATAAGGGGAAAGAATCTGAAAAAGAATATATATATATGTGTGTGTCTAGCTTTGCTGTATTCCTGAAACTAACACAACACTGCAAACCAAATGTACTTTCATAAAAACACAACAGCAAAAAGATGGGTCCTCTGTGTCTTTTGGGGATGAATACTGAAGCATCTGTAGAAGAAACTATGTGATTTCTATGAGATACTGAGAGTGGGAAGGATGTGCCACAAGATAACTGAAGTGGGCATGGGGAGTATGACTTGGGGTTATTTAGCCAGGTGCTGGATACATACGAGTCAGTGCACTGTTCTGTCCACACTTGAGTATGTTTGAAAAGTCTAAAAAAATATTTCTTCCCATCACATTTTTAAAAATCCTGATTAAAGCAGTTGTTGAATATACTTACAAAAATTCTTTGTGAAAATACAGAAAGTCTGCATTATAAACAGGTAAAAAAGTAGAGATGAACAAATTGCTTAAGTGCTGCTAATAAAGATTTAGCTATCCTTGTTGGTACTGTGAACAATGGATTCAAGAGAGGAACGAACACAATTCCTGATGTTCACACAGTGCTCTTAGAGGTCTCATTTACTCAACTCTTTGCATCCATCAATCTCTAAGTGCTTCAAGTCTAATTATAAAACTACTGATCTTACTGAAAAAATGAGTTACTTAGCATCTGCACTGTATAATTAGGTACATG
Source organism: Bos mutus (assembly GCF_027580195.1). Taxonomy (NCBI): domain Eukaryota; kingdom Metazoa; phylum Chordata; class Mammalia; order Artiodactyla; family Bovidae; genus Bos; species Bos mutus. Next base: position 66,861,170 of record NC_091622.1, read on the forward strand.
GGGGCACTGACATTAAACCAATTGGCCAAGAGCAAATGAAGACAGAGTTCTAGACTGCGCTACTCTACTCTTTATTGGTTATCACAGCTGGGGGCCATCCTTAAACTGTTCATCCTCTCTTACTCTGCTATTGCTAATACAATTAACTCTCAAATAATCTAATAAAAATTAATCCATGTTGCAGAATATATGGCCATTCCAAGAGATGCTCTCCAATGCCAAATACATGACCCCCACAGCCCAAGAGCCAGGCTATACTCACTGTGGGCCCACCAGCACCTGGGAGGGGGCATTATCTGTTTGATTTTCTCTTCTAAAGGGATATAAGGGTAACCCTTTAGCTCCCTTCCGAGCACAGAGGGACCATTTCACACCACCTAAACAACAACAGGCTTTGTGAGACTTTCAAAGAACTTGTAGGAGTTTCTATAGCAAATGACTTCAAACCTCCATATTACCAAGCACAGGCTTTTAAGTGGATTCAGAAAGAGAGGTGGCTTTTCTCATCAATTCACAAAGGTAATATTAGGTCATAAGAAACTGCCCTTTTAGAAGTGAAAAATGATCAAATAATGGTAATTGCAGGTGGTTCCATTTAATACATTTTGTACCGTTAGAACGTTTTGGTCCTACTCACATACCTCACACTCTGAAACAAAAGCAGCCTGTACTTTTTCTGAAAGTACTTTTTCTAACTTCTACATATCATAATATGTAGTTAACTGTGAGACTCTCATGGAGTACTCCACGTCCATAATAGATGGGTAAGGGATGGGCGCCTGCCTCGTGTGGTCGCCACCAGCACAGTGGGAACTCAATGGATATGTGGTATGGGCAACCCAGGAAAACAATGGAATTGAAATGAGACTTAACTTAATCAAATTAAAACATCCGACAGTTAACCTAGAATCAGCACAATTATTTTAAATCACACACACTATTTCAATTGCCAAATCGAAGAGTTATTTCACTGTTGCTTGTTTCATGGATATCACGGTTGTGAACAATGTAATTCGTATACTTCTCGTTTCGAGTTATGAAAGAAAGTATGAATAGGTCACAATGAATAGTTTATGTCCCCAAATCAAAAATCCTTACATTCCATACACAGGATATTAACTATCTGGAATTAACCCAGGTCTAATATCCTCAGACCTTTCAAGTATCTCACCTGCACCTCCTCACCCCTCCAGCTCTCACAGTCAACATTTATGTAGCATCTGCTCCTGTTTCCAGGAATTTCCAGCTGATTGGGAAGAGATGATTACTCATGAGGCAGTGTGGAAGGTTCTTTCCTGAACAAAATGTACTGGGACACAAAGGAAGAAGAGGTTGATTCTTCCAAGAGAAGAGTCAGAGAAGGCTGCATGGAGAAGGTGCCTCTTTGAGCTGCACCTTGAGTCCTAAAGAAGAGTTTTCCAAGCAAAGAAAAAGAGTATTACTGACAACTAGAATATCATAGGCTAAGGAGCAAAGCAGATTTAGGGATGTCAGTGTACCTGCATGTTCAGATAACTGAGGAGGACAAGTGGAAGGGGCAGGAGAGGAGAGTGGGAGGGTGAGAAGGGACCAGATTATGGAAGGCTCTGATATAGGGGTTGCACTTAACCTTAAAGGAAATGAGGAACCATGGCATTGAATGATTATATTTTGGCATGCAAGGGCCCAGGCTGCTAAAAACAATACACTGGGATCTCTCTGGTGTCCAGTGATTAAGACTCTGAGATCCCAATGTAGGAGGCCCAGGCTCGATCCCTGGTCAAGGAAGTGGATCCCACAGGCCACAACTAAAGATTCTGCATGCCACAAAGAAGACTGAAGATTCTGTGTGCTGTCACTAAGACCAGGTGCAGCCAAATAAATAAATAATAATTGAAAATAATAATAAAAGGAAAAATCATTTTTACTTTTTATTATATATCTTACACCTCATTAGACTAAGAACCAGCAGGACTCTAACAAGAGCTTACTGCTTAAGAGGCAAGACTCTGGACTCTGATTCAAACGCCTGGGTTTGAATCTCAGCTCTGTCACTTACTTGCTCTGTCTCCTTGGACAAGTGACTCGACCTTTCTGAGCTTCAGTGCCTTTAGCTATACCATAGCTATAACAGCACCAGAACCTCCTAAGCCTGCTATAAGAGTTGAAGAGTCAATTCATGTTAAGCTCTCAAAACAAAGCTGACAAATAGCCAATGTTTGATCAATTTAGCTATTAATGTTATTTTAAAACAACTTTAGTCCTTAGGGAAAATAAAGGAAAAGTTTCTAGTTCTACTAAAAGAAAGACTCTCACACCTACCTTCTAGATGCCAGGAAAGGTCTTCTGAGAACTGATATCAAATTTGATTGTATCTTAGAAAATAAAATGGCATGAATGAGATTCTTCCCTGGGTCAGGACAAATATCAGTTCCCTAACATTACAGAAGGATAGAATAGAAATGACCAGTATCTACCAACATCCACTCTTTTCATCTGGAAAAAGAGATTAACCTCTAATTCACAAGTCTGATAATTCTGTTTTTTAAAAAGGACTATTGATGCTTCACGTGACTGTACTATTTTTGCCCTGTGAGGCTATTTTAGCTCTGTCTTACAGTATGAAACCAATACTGAATCTGCAAACTACTATATTAGCACTTCCTTTTTACGTTAGAAACAGTTGATCTCTGGTAGCTCACAGCCTTTACACAGCACAGAAGAGAGCATCTTTGGCCCAAAACTGCTCTTTCTTCAAAGTATACTATTGACAGTAGTTACTACAAAGGCACACTTGAACCAGTTTCCTAGGCTTTCTTGAGGAAAAGTTCCTTTTTCTGCTGAACATAAAGATGAATAGAAGCCTGATCCTTATGTATGAATCAGACAGCTTCAGCTGGATTCCTGCCTCTGCAACCCTGGGTGAGGCACTCAATCTCCTTATCCTTCAGTTTCCCCATCTGTAAAATGGAAATGATAGGTGCATCTACCTTATAAAGTTCAGAGGATTAAAGTTAATGCTTGAAAAGCACAGAAGACCATGACATATGGTACACACTACGGAAGTATTTGGTAAGTTACGTTCAACAAGGACCTACTGTACAGCATGTGGAACTCTGCTCAATGTTATGTGGCAGCTTGGATGAGAGGGAGTTTGGGGGAGAATGGATACATGCATACATATGGCTGAGTCCCTTTGCCATCCACCTGAAACTATCACAACATTGTTAATCAGCAATCCTCCAACATAAAATTAAAAGTTATTTTTTTTTAAAAGCCTCCAAAAAAGCCCCAAAGCCCTCTGTTCCTAAGCCCAGAAGGCAATTTGATTTTCACTGTGCAAAAAGGATGTGCATTCAAGATGACCAGGAAATGATTAAAAAGGATAATGTTTTCTATCATCTCTGTTTATTTAAGTAGCTATATCTTCCTTTTTAATAGTGAGGTGTATCTTCCTTCTTAATAGTGTTTTTTTAAGACTAAACAGAAGAGTTCAAAATATTTTGGCTACATGTAAATGTCCTTGCAGGCTATGTATTTTCTCCATTTACACAAAAGGAAACAGACTTAGAGAATTTTATCAGCTGACCAATGTCATAGCTAGTGAATGACAGATCCAGGATTCAGAGCAAACTGTCTGGATTTAAAGCCCCATTGCACATCCCCTTAGGAAGCTACCTCCTTCTCAAATAAAGAGAATTAAACAGATTAGATATGATTATTTCAAAATTAGTTCTCTAGTCCCAACTTCTTACTGTGCCTGATTCAGTATCTCTGACTACCTAGCAAGCCACTTCTCTTTACAGTTTTTATTTACATCTCTTTATCATCATCCAGAATAAATTCATAACATCCATCCTTGAACCTCAATCACATTCAGTCATTCAACAACCATTTATTACCTACCACAGGTCAAGAACTGGGCTAAGAAATGCCTTCATCTGCCTTGCAAAAGATTAGTTAAGAGAGAGACTGCAAAAACAATTGCACTAAAAATTTATTAAGCAGAGATAGGTGGTAAAAAATAGTAAAAGCTCAAGTTGATTTTATAAGTGGAAAACTAATCTAACCTGGAAGAACAGTGAAGTTATACTGAGCAAGTGATATTTAAGCTGAAACCGGAAGAAGTTAGCCAGTCAAGGGAAGGGAGGGATGGATTCTAGACAGAGGACATAGCTAAAGCACATGCTCTAAGGTGGAAAGGAGTCAGGTGCCTAAAAGGAACACAAAGACTGGTGACCTGGAAGGTCAGAAGTGAGGAAGAGAAAGAAGTGCAGATAATGCAGGCAGATGGGCAAGCTGCTGGCCCAAAGGCCGGTTGAGGACTTTTGAGATTTAAATTGGAGATAATGATTAGTTTCTGAAAGATTTTAAGCAGAGGAGGAAGACTGTGTTTTTAAAAGATCACTGTGGCCAAGATGTACACAGACTGCAGAGGGCAAGAGCAGGAAAAGGAGCTATTAGGACGCAGCAGAAATCCCTACTTGTCTAGTCATAATATCCATTTCTCAGCAATAACGGAACCCTAACTCTTAGTTGGGTATACTGATATTAAAAATAGAAGACTACTTTCCGGCTCCCTTTGCAGCTAACTTGACCATGCAGCTAATTTATAGTCAATGAGATACAGGTGGAAGTCTTACACAGAACATAAGGAAAGGCTGTTAAAGGAAATCAACTCGGGTGAGAGAAGTACCTTCTTTTCTTTCTTCCTTCTTACAACCTGCAATTCAGAAAAAATGGCTGGAGCACCAGCAACCATCGTGGGCCAAAGTAAAAGATATAAGCTAGGACGATAAAAGAAAAAGACAGGATTCAAAATCCCTAGGTTGGATCTACTGTACCAGTTCAGGGCAGCTTGCTTCCAGTCTTTGTCTTTTTCCACACTGAAAGAAAAAAAAAATTTCTAGTACATTTAAGCTGCTATTAGTTAGAGGTTTTGTGTGATACATAGCCTAACTCAATCCTATATGATACAGAGGCCACTATATTTACCCAAGAACAGGCAGGGGTGGTTTGGATCATGGTGGTGGTAGAGATAAGAAAAAGTGGCAGAATTGAGGTTATATTTAGAAGATAGGATCAACAAAATCTGTTGAGAGTCCAGACATGACAGAGGGTGAAGGGTAAGGTCAGACTGACTTTCAGGTTCCTGGCACAAGCAGTTGGAGAGACCATGGTACAATTACTGAGGCAGAGATGGTGGGCACAACCTGAGTTTCTTTTCAGACAGTTTGAATTTAAGGTGGCGATGAAAATTCTTAGATCTCAGTATAGACATCAGGCTGGGAACCACAGTAGAGACATTATTCGCAAATAGATGCCAACCCAAAGCCACAGAAATGAATGATGTCCCCTCAGGCAAGTGTGGAGTGAGAAAAGAGACCTTAAAGAGCAACCTTAAGGAACACTGACTCTCGAAGGAGACAAGAACAAGCAGCCAGAAAGGAAGCAGGAAAACCTTGGAGTTCACAAAAGGAGAAAAACGCCATTACTCACTGTATGAACAAGAAGGGTTAGGGGTCAGGGAGTCTGGGATGGACAAGTACACACAGCTATATCTAAAATGGACAACCAACAAGGACCTACCATATAGCACAGGACCTCTGCTCAAGTTACGTAATAACCTAAACGGGAAAAGAATCTGAAAAAGAATAGGTACATGGATCAATATACGTAAATAAATTAATACATAAGAGCTGCTGCTGCTGCTGCTGCTGCTGCTAAGTCGCTTCAGTCGTGTCCGACTCTGCCGACCCCATAGACGGCAGCCCACCAGGCTTCCCTGTCCCTGGGATTCTCCAGGCAAGAACACTGGAGTGGGTTGCCATTTCCTTCTCCAATGCACGAAAGTGAAAAGTGAAAGTGAAGTCGCTCAGTCGTGTCCGACTCTAGCGACGCCATGGACTGCAGCCTACCAGGCTCCTCCATCCATGGGATTTTCCAGGCAGGAGTACTGGAGTGGGGTGCCATTGCCTTCTCTGACATAAGAGCTAGGGGGTCATTAAAGAGGCAGGGAGATCACATCCAAATGGCACTGTACGAACAAGGAAGCAGGATCTAAAAGACGGAGTTGGGCCAGGAGGAGGAGAAGAGGAGGAGCAAGGAACAGGAAAAGCAGAATGGTGGGAGGAAGCTGTGAGCCTGCAGAGAGACTTTGGAGGGGCCTACATTCTGAGGCTGGAGGGGCAGATCACGCCCTCCCCACCCCCACCTCAAGAATCAAAAGCCCAGTTAGTGGTCCCTCTGCTCACATAGTCAGAGAATGGTCTCAGGTGGACCCCAGGCTGCCCAGTCCCAAAGCCCATAACTTGTTTCAAGGTAAGCAGGCTTCACTCACCACACTGGAACTCCTTTCAAACAATTTTCTTAAAATTTTCACTGTCAGTTAAATAGAGTTCTAAAGGAGTGTGGGGTAGAGGGTCAGGGTGTTTATTTACTCAAATCAGTATGAGCAGTCAAAACGAATGATTTTTTTATACCAAGAGTTAACTAAAAGATACTGACTTTTCTTTTAAAGTCAAAGTCGCTCAGGATACTGGAGTGGGTAGCCTACCCCTTCTCCAGCGGATCTTCCCCAACCAGGAATCGAACCAGGGTCTCCTGCATTGCAGGTGGATTCTTTACCAACTGAGCTAGGCTCACTACATGGTGGATTGTGTTTTAAATTCACTTAGTGCCCATTTTAAAGGCATTCTCTCAGACTTCCCTGCTGGTCCAGTGGCTAGGACTCCATGTTCCTAATGCAGGGGGCCTGGGTTACCCCTGGTCAGGAAACTAGATCCCACATGTCACAAGTAAGAGTTCACATGCCTCAACTAAAGACCCCACATGCTGAAACTGAGACCCAGTGCAACCAAATAACTAAGAAATAAATATTAAAGGCATTTTCTCAACTGATTCCCACAACAACCCTATGAAGTAGTAACTATTATTGTCCCCAATTCACAGATGAGAAGACTGTGGCACAGAGCAGTTAAGTTCACTCACCCAGCTTCATATGAGCCAGTGAGGGACAGAGTTTGGGACTGAACACTGGCCATCTGACATCTGAATCAGTGCTTCCTCTTTTAGTTAGAAAATTTGCTTTTAACTCCAAAAAAGAATATTTCCAGCCATAATGTTAAATTAATTAGTGGAAAAAATAATTATGTAAAGTCATAGGCAGAAAAACAACTACTTCACCTGAAAGCTGAGGGAAATGGTCAAAGAAAGGTAAGTTGTTTGCTTTAACTGATCTGTCTGGTGACTCAGAATGAGAGGAACTGGGTTTTAGTCAGCTCGTAGCAGCCGGGTCTGCTCTCTCCCAGTACTGTTCATCTAGAGCAGAGACCCCCGAATGTGCTGGTAACAACTGGACACAGTGCAGACAACTCACTCTGTCAGTGCCCATAAGAACAAAAAGAAGGTGTGACCCCAACAGATGACCATGACAGAGGAAGTCAGGTGGAAGAAACTGTTTCAATTTTAGTTAAAGTTCACAGAAGTAAAAGTGAGTCTGAGGCAAGGTGTCTGGGGTACTGGAACAAAAGAACCATTGTTTCCACTGGAGATACAAATGTAGATCTCAGTGATTCAAACGAAGGCCTTACAAGAAAGAATAGTCGCTGAGAAGTCAGAGTAGGGGTGTGAAGCTACACAGAGATATCTGGGAGAAGCAGTCATAATTAGTCATAATTAATCATGATCTGGAGGTTCTGGCTGAACCCAGAGAACCTTTCGAGCACAGAAGCCTTACAGAGGGCACAGATACACAGGGGCTGAGCATCAGTGAGGATTTGCATAACTCAGGGCACCATTATTAGAAACCCAGCTCATATCAAGTCTGATGCAGGCACCAGAAGCGGAAAAGGGATGAAATGATAAGCAGATATGGTCTCTGCCCTTTCTCAACCTTCTTCCCTATTTTTGCTTTGGGGTTAGTGTGCAGAAAACAGTTAATACAGCAGACTGGAGACTGTTATTCTTAGAAAGGCCTACTGGCCTTTCTGCAATTGGCCTGGGCTGGCATTTAGGAACTTGGAAAGGTCCCGTCATTCCCAGCACAGATAAGAATGGCTCACTGAGATCCAGTGCTTGAGACCACGCTTCCACTTGCAGGAGGCATGGGTCTGATCCCTGGTCAAGGAACTAACAGCCCACATGCCACAGAGTCAGAAAATAAAAGAAAATAAAACATGGCTCACTGAGTCTAAACTGTCTGTACAAACAACCTGGTTTACACTGAACACCTGTTTTCCTCCTGGAATTTGGAGTTTTGGCTCATGCTAGGCAGAGGGTGCCAATATAACCAACCAGTGCCCTAATGCATCTTTAATGAGCTTCCTGTCAGGTAATATTTCACACGTTGTCAACTCACCACTAGAGGTTTAGCACACTCTGTGTGACACCACAGAAAAGGGATTCTTGCAAGCTCGAGCCTGGTTTCCTCTGGGCTTCACCTCATGTGCCTTTTCCCTTTGCTGATTTTACTCTGTATCCTTTTGCTATAATAAATGAGAGTCATGGGTACAGTAACATGCTGCATTGAATGAGTCCCCTCAGCAATTAATCAAGCCTGAGGGCGGTCTTGGAGATCTCACCATCTCTCCAAAACAGTTAGTAAACTGGAATCCTAATCTAAATTCCAAGGATGACACTGAGCTGTGAATCACTGAATTGGTTAATAGTTCCCTAAGCCTTGGATTTCTCTGAAAATAAGATAGTAAAATCTGCCTCAGGAGACTGTTGGGAAGATTAAGTACATGGTAGACACTCAATGAACATTATACATTTTTCTCTTTAGGCTAACATGAGGATGGCACCCCTTCCGATGTGCAGGGCCCAGCCTGCACTCACCAGGCAGCCCGAATGAGGTTCACATCACCCGTTCCTCTCCCCACTGATATGCTGGAAGGAGTCAGCTCATGCCAGCTCATGAGAGCGTACTGTGCACACCATCTCCCTGCTCCACGTTCAGTGGCTCGTTGATGGCTGGAAATATGCCATAGTAGGAGTGTTTAAACCACAGAAACTGGCAAACACTAAAAATATGGGCTTCCCCCTGACCTCTAGTTGCGAAGCATTTACTAGGACACCACTGTTCCCTTCATTTAAAAATTGAGTAAAGATAAAGTTCCTGCCAGACAAGCTTTACTGTCTAACCAAAGAGAGCAAGCATATATGCATTTTAAAAAGCAACAGGCTACATGAAAAGATGCTCAGCATTTTCAGACAAAAGAGAAATACAAATCAAAACCACAATGAGATGCCACTTCAACTAGGAGGACTTCAAACAATAAAGGAGATTTTAACAAGTGTCTTAAGAAGGATGTGGAGAAACTGGAACCTTCATTCTCTCCCAGGTGGGAATCTAAAATGTCACAGCCCCTTTGGAAAACAGTCTAGCAGTCCCTCAAAATGTTAAATATAGTTACCCAATGACCCAGCGTGAGAAATGAAAATATACCTCCACACAAAAACATGGACATGGATATTCACAGCAGCTCCATTCAAAAAGCCACAAGGACCTACAATGGATTAGTCTCCAAAATTTACAGACAGCTTATGATGCTTAACGGCATCAAAACAAACAGCCCGCTCAAAAAAATGGGCAAAATACCCGATAAGCCATTTCTCCAAAGAGGACATACAGATGGCCAAAAGGCACATCAAAGATCTTCAACATCACTAGTTATCGGAGAAATACAAACGAAAACTACAATAAGGTATCAGCTTACATCGTCAAAATGGCTACCATCAGAGAAATTCACAAACAACAAACACTGGAGAGGGTGTGGACAGATGGGAACCCTCCTACACTATTGGTGGGGATGTGAACTGCTAAAGCCACTATGCAGAATTCCTTAAAAAACTAAAAACAGAGCTGCCATGGGACCCAGAAATCCCTCTTCTGGGCATATATCCAGAGGAAAACATGATATGAAAGGATACCTGCCCCCCCAGTGTTCACTGCAGCACTGCTTACAACAGCTAAGACATGTTGTTCAGTCACTCAGTCGTGTCTGACTCTTTACGACCCCACGGACTGCAGTCTTCCCTGTGCTTCATTAACTCCCAGAGCTTGCTCAAATTCATGTCCATTGAGTTGGTGATGCCATCCCACCATCTCATCTTTGTCATCCCCTTTTCCGCCTGCCTTCAACCTTTCCCAGCATCAGGGGCTTCTTCACATCAGGTGGCCAAAGTATTGGAGCTTCAGCTTCAGCATCAGTCCTTCCAATGAATATTGAGGACTGACTTCCTTTAGGACAGACTGGTTTGGTCTGCTTGATGTCCACGGGACTCTCAAGAGTCTTCTCCAGCACCACATTTCGAAGTGGTGCTTTGACACTCAGCCTTTCTTTATGGTCCAGCTCTCACATCCATACATGACCACTGGAAAAATCATAGCTTTGACTAGACAGACCTTTGTTGGCAAAGTAATGTCTCTGCTTTTTAATATGCTGTCTAGGTTGGTCATAGCTTTTCTTCCAAGGAACAAGCGTCTTTTAATTTTATGGCTGCAGTCATCATCTGCAGTGGTTTTGGAGCCCAAGAAAATAAAATCAAATAGGTCAAACAGGAGATGGCAAGAGTGAACACTGACATTTTAGGAATCAATGAACGAAAATGGACAGGAATGGGCGAATTTTATACAGATGAACATTATATCTACTACTGTGGGCAAGAAGCCAAGACTTGGAAGCAACCTAAACATCCATTGACAGAGGAACGGATAAAGAAGATATAGTACGTATATACAGTGGAATATTACTCAGCCACTAAAAAGAATGAAATAATGCTATTTGCAACATGGCTGGACCTAGAGAGTGGCATATTGAGTGAAGTCAAACAAAGAAGGAAAAATATTGTATGACATCCCTTATATGTGGAATCTAAAAAGAAATGATACAAATGAATTTACTTACAAAACAGAAAGAGACTCACAGACTTAGAAAATGAACTTATGGTTGCTGGTGGTGGGGCGTCGGGGGGAGGGATAGTTAGGGAGTTTGGGAAGGTCATGAACTCACTGCTATTTGCTATTCAAAATAGATAACCAACAAAGGACCTATTGTATGGCACATGGAACTCTACGCAAAGTTTTGTGCCATCCCAGATGAGAGGGGGCTTTGAGGGAGAATGAATACATGTATATGTATGGCTGAGTCCCTTCACTGTTCACCTGAAATTACCATAACATTGTTAATCGGCTATACCCCAATACAAAATAAAAAGGTTAAAATTTGAAAAAAAGAACAAAAGAGCCACAAAGTGGAAACAACTCAAATACCCATCAACAGAGAAGTGAATAAGCCAAACGTGGCATATCCTTATGATATAATATTATTTAGTTATAAAAAGGAATGAGATCTGGGTGTATAGACAAAAAAATAAAAACACTAACATGAAAAGGTACAGGCACCATAATGTTCACAACAGCATTGCTTATAACAGCCAAGACATGAAAACAACCTGTGTCCATCAACAGGTGAATGGACAAAGAAGATGTGATCTATATATACAACGGAAGACTATGCAGCCATAAAAAATTTTGCCATGTGTAACTAACATGGACAGATGAAGACGGCCCTATACTAAGTGAAATGAGTCAGATGGAAAAAAATAAATACTGTAAGGGATTACAGTATTAAGGGAATGGGGACTAACTATTTAATGAGGCCAAGGGTGGGTGGGTTGTTTGTTTTTGTTTTAAGGACCCACTGCTCTCCTTTGTTGCCTTTCCCTGTATCAGTCTTTAGGATTCTATAATGTTTAGTCTACTCTTTTACACTGGAAGTTCTTCCCTTTGAAAATTTTAATGACCCTTCTTGATCATTTCCAGCTAGTTTCCAGTTTTTTTACTTTGAGGAATGACCAAAACTACATGCAGTTTTTCAGAAGTTAATTATGTACTAAATAATTCTGCACCATCTGGATTTACCTGACCTAATACAGCTTTTCAGATGACTGATAATGACAATTAATTTAGAATCATAATAATATGTGTGCTCACTCAGTCAGGTCAGACTCTGTACAGCAGGTCAGACTCTGTACAGCCCCATGAACTGTAGCCCTCCAGGCTCATCTGTCCATGGGATTCTCCAGGCAAAAATACTGGAGTGAGTTGCCATTTCCTCCTCCAGGGGATCTTTCCGACCCAGGGATCAAACCCACATCTCCTGTGTCTCCTGAATTGGTAGGCAGAGTTTTCACCACTGAGCCACCTGGGAAGCCCGTATCATAATAATAATGATAGCTAATTTTTTAAAGATGCAAAATAGTTTCACTACCATTTTTTTAAGTAGATATTCACCAATGTATAAAATAGGTTAAGGCAGATGCTACTCCTCCTGCCCCACCTGCACCTTTTTATGCATAAAAGTACTGGAGTTCAGAGTGATTAAGTGACTGCTTGGATCCACAAACCAAATAAACACTAGACCTTGGGTTTACTGATTCCCATTTTTATATTTGATAGTCTTAAAAACTATCAAAAGTTAGAGGTAGATGTTTCTGGTGGTCCAGTCATTAACAATCTACCTGCCAAAGCAAGGGACACAGGTTCAATCCCTGGTCTGGGAAGATTCCACATGCCAAGTCTGTACACCACACCTACTGAAGCCCTCATGCCCTAGAGCCCCTGCTCTGCAACAAAAGAAGCCACTGCGGTGAGAAGCCTGAAAACCACATCTAACAAAAGCCCGAGTACAGCGAAGAAGACTTAGTGAAGCCAAAAAAAAAAAAAAAAACAGAGGTGAAGTGCAAGACATTATGTGTAGTTCAGGTCAGTTCAGTCGCTCAGTTGTGTCCAACTCTTTGCTACCCCATGAACTGCAGCACACCAGGCGCCCCTGTCTATCACCAACTCCCAGAGTTCACCCAAACTCATGTGCATTGAGTCGGTGATGCCGTCCAACTATCTCATCCTCTGTTGTCCCCTTCTCCTCCTGCCTTCAATCTTTCCCAGCATCAGAGTCTTTTCCAATGAGTCAGCTCTGTGCATCAGGTGGCCAAAGTATTGGAGTTTCAGCTTCAGCATCGGTCCTTCCTATGAACACCCAGGACTGATCTCCTTTAAGATGGACTGGTTGGATCTCCTTGCAGTCCAAGGGACTCTCAAGAGTCTTCTCCAACACCACAGGTCAAAAGCATCAATTCTTCGGTGCTCAGCTTTCTTTATAGTCCAACTCTCACATCCATACATGCACTGGAAAAACCATAGCCTTGACTAGACAGACCTTTGTTGGCAAAGTAATGTCTCTGCTTTTCAATATGCTGTCTAGGTTGGTCATAACTTTACTTTCAAAGCATATGGACACCTTATCTTTGACAAAGGAAGCAAGAATATACAATGGATTAAAGACAATCTCTTTAACAAGTGGTGCTTGGAAAACTGGTCAACCACTTGTAAAAGAATGAAACTAGAGCACTTTCTAACACCATAAACAAAAATAAACTCAAAATGGATTAAAGATCTAAATGTAAGACCAGAAACTATAAAACTCCTAGAGGAGAACATAGGCGAAACACTCTCTGACATACATCACAACTAAATAGACATTTCTCCAAGAAGACATACAGATGGCTAACAAACACATGAAAAGATGCTCAGCATCACTCATTATCAGAGAAATGCAAATCAAAACCACTATGAGGTACCATTTCCACCAGTCAGAATGGCTGCGATCCAAAGTCTACAAGCAATAAATGCTGGAGAGGGTGTGGAGAAAAGGGAACCCTCTTACACTGTTGGTGGGAATGCAAACTAGTACAGCCACTATGGAGAACAGTGTGGAGATTCCTTAAAAAACTGGAAATAGAACTGCCTTATGATCCAGCAATCCCACTGCTGGGCATACACACTGAGAAACCAGAAGGGAAAGAGACACGTGTACCCCAATGTTCATGCAGCACTGTTTATAATAGCCAGGACATGGAAGCAACCTAGATGTCCATCAGCAGATGAATGGATAAAGCTGTGGTACATATACACAATGGAGTATTACTCAGCCATTAAAAGAATACATTTGAATCAGTTCTAATGAGGTGGATGAAACTGGAGCCTATTATACAGAGTGAAGTAAGCCAGAAAGAAAAACATCAATACAGTATACTAACACATATATATGGAATTTAGAAAGATGGTAACAATAACCCTGTATCTGAGACAGCAAAGAGACACTGATGTATAGAACAGTCTTTTGGACTCTGTGGGAGAGGGAGAGGGTGGGAAGATTTGGGAGAATGGCATTGAAACATGTATAATATCATATATGAAAGCAGTCGCCAGTCCATCCTGAACCTCCTCCCTCCTCCTCCCTCCCCCTCCATCCCTCTGGGTCGCCCCAGTGCACCAGCCCCAAGCATCCAGTATCGCATCGAACCTGGACTGGCGACTGTTCCATATATGATATTATACATGTTTCAATGCCATTCTCCCAAATCTTCCCACCCTCTCCTCTCCCACAGAGTCCAAAAGACTGTTCTATACATCAGTGTCTCTTTTGCTGTCTCGTATACCGGGTTATTGTTACCATCTTTCTAAATTCCATATATATGTGTTCGTACACTGTATTGATGTTTTCCCTTCTGGCTTACTTCACTCTGTATAATAGGTTCCAGTTTCATCCACCTCATTAGAACTGATTCAAATGTATTCTTCTTAATGGCAGAGTAATACTCCATTGTGTATATGTACCACAGCTTTCTTATCCATTCATCTGCTGATGGACATCTAGGTTGCTTCCATGTCCTGGCTATTATAAACAGTGCTATGATGAACATTGGGGTACACGTGTGTCTCTTTCCTTCTGGTTTCCTCAGTGTGTATGCCCAGCAGTGGGATTGCTGGATCATAAGGCAGTTCTATTTCCAGTTTTTTAAGGAATCTCCACACTGTTCTCCATAGTGGCTGTACTAGTTTGCATTCCCACCAACAGTGTAAGAGGGTTCCCTTTTCTCCACACCCTCTCCAGCATTTATTGCTTGTAGACTTTAGGATCGCAGCCATTCTGACTGGCGTGAAATGGTACCTCATAGTGGTTTTGATTTGCACTTTGCTCATAATGAGTGATGCTGAGCATCTTTTCATGTGTTTGTTAGCCATCTGTATGTCTTCTTTGGAGAAATGTCTATTTGAGTAAGTGTCTTTTAATTTCATGGCTTCAATCACCATTTGCAGTGATTTTGGAGCCCCAAAAAATAAAGTCAGCCATTGTTTCCACTGTTTCCCCATCTATTTGCCATGAAGTGATGGGACCAAAAGCCACTTAGTTTTCTGCATGTCACTCTCCTCTTTCACTGTCATCAAGAGACTCTTTAGTTCTTCTTCACTTTCTGCCATAAGGGTGGTGTCATCTGCATATTTGAAGCTATTGATATTTCTCCTGGCAATCTTGATTCCAGCTTGTGCTTCATCCAGCCCAGTGTTTCTCATGATGTACTCTGCATATAAGTTAAATAAGAAGGGTGACAGTATACAGCCTTGACATATTCTTTTCCCGATTTGGAACCAGTGTGTTGTTCTGTGTACAGTTCTAAGTGTTACTTCTTGACCTGCATATGGATTTCTCAAGAGGCAGGTCAGGTGGTCTGGCATTCCCATCTCTTTCAGAATTTTCCACAGTTTACTGTGATTCACACAGTCAAAGGCTTTGGCATAGTCAATAAAGCAGAAATAATTAAATTTATAGACTAGAAACTATTAGCCAAGAATGTAACTAAATTTCCTTCTAAATAAAAACAAAAAACATTTCTAGTGGTGTGCCAGTATCCTCACAGTGGAAATGAAAGTTACAAGTTGACATACTAAGTCAGCTTCATTTAGGTTTCTTTTGTATACTGTTTGAGATTCTTAATTTAAAAAAAATTTTAATCACAATTTAGGGACGAATTTAGGAACCAGAATGTATGGGAAGCAGGCAGCTCACTTTCATTTTCAAAAAATGCCTTAATGGATTTACTTTTTTAAGGAAAATAAGAGAAACTATGTATTCTAAGTTTTATTGTCATTTCTTTTTTCCCCTGATCAATTTATGTTTTCATTTTTTAAATATTTAAATACCTTTGTACCTATTTTTCAAACCCTGCACCCCCTACTTCTGGCAACCACCAATCTGTTATCTCTATCTATAAACTTGGCTTTTTTTTTTTTTAGGTTCTACATACTTAAAAAATCACTCTGTAATCCCAGAGAAAGGCAATGCCAAGGAATGCTCAAACTACTGCAGAATTGCACTCATCTCACATGCTAGTAAAGTAATGCTCAATATTCTCCAAGCCAGGCTTTGGCAGTGTGTGAACCATGAACTTCTAGATGTTCAAGCTGGTTTTAGAAAAGGCAGAGGAATTAGAGATCAAATTGCCAAAAATCTATTGGATCATCAAAAAAGCAAGCAAATTCCAGAAAAACATCTACTTCTGCTTTATTGACTATGCCAAAGCCTTTGACTGTGTGGATCACAATAAACTGTGGAAAATTCTGAAAGAGATGGGAATGCCAGACCATCTGACCTGCCTCTTGAGAAATCCATATGCAGGTCAAGAAGTAACACTTAGAACTGGACACAGAACAACACACTGGTTCCAAATCGGGAAAAGAATATGTCAAGGCTGTATACTGTCACCCTTCTTATTTAACTTATATGCAGAGTACATCATGAGAGACACTGGGCTGGATGAAGCACAAGCTGGAATCAAGATTGCCAGGAGAAATATCAATAGCTTCAAATATGCAGATGACACCACTCTTATGGCAGAAAGTGAAGAAGAACTAAAGAGTCTCTTGATGACAGTGAAAGAGGAGAGTGACATGCAGAAAACTAAGTGGCTTTTGGTCCCATCACTTCATGGCAAATAGATGGGGAAACAGTGATAGATTTTATTTTGGGGGGGCTCCAAAATCAATGCAGATGGTGACTGCAGCCATGAAATTAAAAGATGCTTACTCCTTGGAAGGAAAGTTATGACCAACCTAGATAGCATATTCAAAAGCAGAGACATTACTTTATCAACAAAGGTCCATCTAGTCAAAGCTAAGGTTATTCCAGTAGTCATGTATGGATTTGAGAGTTGGACTGTGAAGAAAGCTGAGCACCAAAGAATGGATGCTTTTGAACTGTGGTAGTGGAGAAGATGCTTGAGAGTCCCTTGGACTGCAAGGAGATCCAACCAGTCCCTCTTAAAGGAGATCAGTCCTGGGTGTTCATTGGAAGGACTGATGTTGAAGCTGAAACTCCAATATTTTGGCCACCTGATGCACAGAGCTGACTCATTGGAAAAGACCCTGATGCTGGGAAAGATTGAAGGTGGTTGGAGAAGGGGATGACAGAGGATGAGACAATTGGATGGCATCACCGACTCAATGGACATGAGTTTGGGTAAACTCTGGGAGTTGGTGATGGACAGGTAGGCCTGGCGTGCTGCAGTCCATGGGGTTGCAAAGAGTCGGACGCAACTAAGCAACTGAACTGAACTGATCTGTGGTGTTGGAGAAGACTCTTGAGAGTCTCTTGGACTGCAAGGAGATCCAACCAGTCAATCCTAAAGGAAATCAGTCCTTAATATTCATTGGAAGGATCGATGCTGAAGCTGAAACTTCAATACTTTGGCCACCTGATGTGAAGAAATAACTCATTGGAAAAGACCCTGATGCTGGGAAAGATTGAACGCAGGAGGAGAAAGGGACAACAGAGGATGAGATAGTTGGATGGCATCACCAACTTGACAGACATGAGTCTGAGTAAACTCTGGGAGTTGGTGATGGACAGGGAGGCCTGGAGTGCTGCAGTCCATGGGGTCGCAAAGAGTCGGACATGACTGAGAGACTGAACTGAACTGATGTCTTCTTTAACTGATTTTTACTTAGCAATGCCCTTGAGGTCTATCTCAAGTATTCAAGTGTTAGTTGCTCAGTCGTGTCCAACTCTTTGCAACCCCACAGACTGTAGCCTGCCAGGCTCCTCTGTCTTTGGGATTTCTTAGGTAAGAATATTGGAGTAAGTAGCCATTCCCTTTCTCCAGAGGATCTTCCCAACCCAGGAATCAAACCCAGGTCTCCTGCATTGCAGGAAGATTCTTTACTGTCTGAGCCACCAGGGAAGCCCCGAGGTCTATCTACATTGTTGCAAATGGCACGCTTTCATTTCTTTTTTTATGATTGAGTAATATTCCCCTATGTGCATGTATGTCTCTGTATATCACAATTTATCCATTCATTCATTTATAGATATTTAGATTGCTCCTGTATTCTGGCTACTGTAAATAATACTACAATGAATACTGAGGAGTGTATATCATTTTGAACTAGTGTTTTCCATTTCTTTAGATATATATCCAAATGTGGAACTACTGGATCATATGGTAGCTCTATTTTTAATTTTTTGAGAAACCTCCATAATCGTCTTCTGTAGTGGCTGCACCAATTTACAGTCCCACCAACAGTGCACAAATGTTTCCTTTTCCCCACACCCTCACAAATGTTTGTTATTTCTTGTCTTCTTTAATAGCTATTCAGACAAGTGTGAAGTGATATCTCATTGTAGTTCTGATTTGCATTTCTCTGATGATTAGTGATGTTGAACTCCTTTCCATATATCTGTTGGCCATCTGTTATGTCTTCTTTGGAAAAAATGTCAATTCAGACCTTCAGCCCACATTTTTTTTTTTTTTTTGGCCACTGACTTGTATGAGTTATTTCTACATTTTAGATATTAACTTCTTATCAGATATGTGATTTGTAAATATTTTCTTCCATTTGGTATGTTGCCTTTTCATTTTGTTGATGCTTTCCTTTTCTATGCAGAATCTTTTTGGTTTGATGAAGACCTATTTGTTTATTTTTGCTTTGTTGCCTTTTCTTTTGGTGTCAGATTTAAAAAATCATCAAGACCTATGTCAATGAGTTTACCACCTAAGGATTTTTACATCTGAATTTATCAGGGATATTGATCTGCAATTTTCTTTTCTAGCAGCATCCTTCTCTGGTTTTGATACTGGGGTAATTCTGGGGTAGTTCAGTATAGCTGAAGTCCTGAAAGAAGTAAACTTCAAACCAAGAATACTTAATTGACAGAGTTATTCAGAATTAAAGGAGAGACCAAGAGTTTTCCAGACAAACAATGCTAAAGGAGTCACCATCACTAAACCAGATGTGTAAGGGCTTCTTTAAACTGAAACATTCATATGTTGCATGAATGAGCAACAAGAAAATACTCGGAAGGATAAATCTCATGGGAAATGTAAGTATAAAGGTAGTGGTGAATGGAAACCAAAGGAAAACTTGGGTTTTACCAAGTTTTGGGTAAAACTTGACAGCTTTACCCATGTCATACAAATAGACTTTGAAACAGACTATAATAAAAGGTGAAGAATATGTAATTATCATTACCTAATTATAAAGACGTCAACCCAACAAGACGATACACCATTCATAAGTAATTATGTACCCGACATCAGTTCAGTTCAGTTCAGTTGCTCAGTCATGTACAACTCTTTTCGACCCCATGAATCTCAGCATGCCAGGCCTCCCTGTCCATCACCAACTCCCGGAGTTCACTCAGACTCATGTCCATCGAGTCAGTGATGCCATCCAGCCAGCTCATCCTCTGTCGTCCCCTTCTCCTCCTGCCCCCAATCCCTCCCAGCATCAGAGTCTTTTCCAATGAGTCAACTCTTCGCATCAGGTGGCCAAAGTACTGGAGTTTAAGCCTTAGCATCACTCCTTCCAAAGAAAACCCAGGACTGATCTCCTTTACAATGGACTGGTTGCATCTCCTTGCAGTCCAAGGGACTCTCAGGAGTCTTCTACAACACCACAGTTCAAAAGCATCAATTCTTTGGCGCTCAGCTTTCTTCACAGTCCAACTCTCACATCCACACATGACCAGTGGAAAAACCATAGCCTTGACTAGACGGACCTTTGTTGGCAAAGTAATGTCTCTGCTTTTGAATATACTATCTAGGTTGGTCATAACTTTTCTCCCAAGGAGTAAGCGTCTTTTAATTTCATGGCTGCAGTCACCAACTGCAGTGATTTTGGAGCCCAAAAAAATAAAGTCTAACACTGTTTCCACTGTTTCCCCATCTATTTCCCATGAAGTGATGGGACCAGATGCCATGATCTTCGTTTTCTGAATGTTGAGCTTTAAGCCAACTTTTTCACTCTCCTCTTTCACTTTCATCAAGAGGCTTTTGAGTTCCTCTTCACTTTCTGCCATAAGGGTGGTGTCATCTGCATATCTGAGGTTACTGATATTTCTCCCGGCAATCTTGATTCCAGCTTGTGCTTCTTCCAGCCCAGCGTTTCTCATGATGTACTCTGCATAGAAGTTAAATAAGCAGGGTGACAATATACAGCCTTGACGTACTCCTTTTCCTATTGTTTTCCTGAACAACATTCTGTTGTTCCATGTCCAGTTCTAACTGTTGCTTCCTGACCTGCATATAGGTTTCACAAGAGGCAGATCAGGTGGTCTGGTATTCCCATCTCTTCCAGAATTTTCCACAGTTTATTGTGATCCACACAGTCAAAGGCTTTGGCATAGTCAATAAAGCAGAAATAGATGTTTTTCTGGAACTCTCTTGCTTTTTCCATGATCCAGTGGATGTTGGCAATTTGATCTCTGGTTCCTCTGCCTTTTCTGAAACCAGCTTGAACATCTGGAAGTTCACGGTTCACGTATTGCTGAAGCCTGGCTTGGAGAATTTTGAGCATTACTTTACTAGCATGTGAGATGAGTGCAATTGTGTGGTAGTTTGAGCATTCTTTGGCATTGCCTTTCTTTGGGATTGGAATGAAAACTGACCTTTTCCAGTCTTGTGGCCACTGCTGAGTTTTCCAAATTTGGTGGCATATTGAGTGCAGCACTTTCAGAGCATCATCTTTCAGGGTTTGAAATTGCTCCACTGGAATTCCATCACCTCCACTAGCTTTGTTCATAGTGATGCTTTCTAAGGCCCACTTGACTCCACATTCCAGGATGTCTGGCTCTAAGTGAGTGATCACACCGTCATGATTATCTTGGTCTTAAAGATCTTTTTTGTTCAGTTCTTCTGTGTATTCTTGCCACCTCTTCTTAATATCTTCTGCTTCTGTTAGGTCCATACCATTTCTGTCCTTTATCAAGCCGATTTTTGCATAGGAGGACTTAAATATATAAATATTAACCAACCCAAAGGGAAAAACCACAATGCAATAACAGCAGGGGACTTTAACACCCCATTTACATCAATGGATAGATCATTCAGACAGAAGATCAATAAGAAGCCATCTGCCTTAAATGATACTTTATATAAGATGTACTTAACAGATATACACAGAACATTTCATCCAAAAAGCAACATAATACATGTTCTTCTTCAGTGCACATGCAACATTCTCAGTTTCTGTTTGGAGAGACGAAAAAAGTTCTAGAATTAAATAGTGGTGGTTGTTGCACAACATTATTAATATACTTAATGCCACTGAATTGTACACTTTAAAATAGTTACAATGGTAACTTTTATGTTATGTGTTTTTACCACAATAAGAAAAAAGAT
Organism: Bos mutus; assembly: GCF_027580195.1. Classification (NCBI taxonomy): domain Eukaryota; kingdom Metazoa; phylum Chordata; class Mammalia; order Artiodactyla; family Bovidae; genus Bos; species Bos mutus. The sequence goes on from NC_091622.1 coordinate 66,882,671, forward strand.
GCCATGAAGAGAAGACAAGTCACAAAGCACAAACAAGTATTTGCAAAGCACATACAGATAGTGGGTTTGATTCAGAATATGTATTTTATGTATTCTAAAAGTACATTTTAAAAGGCAGAAAACTTAATAGAAAAAAAAAAAGGAGGAAAAAAATCGAAAGGGGCACTTCAACAGAGAGTAAACACCGACAGTAAATGAAAATAGGTAGACTTGCTCACCCTTTTTAGTAACCAAGGAAATATACGTTGGAAAAAAAAAAAATGTTATCACCACTCCACACTCACCAGAATCTGGCTACCCACAGAGGCAGAGGTGAAGCTGAACAGGGAAGGAAAGTCCAAGTCTGAGCAGGTAGGGGAGGTGGGGACACTGCCGATACATGTTTAATAACTATTTTAAGACTTGAGAATCATATTTAGCCACGAAAAGGACTCTATGACCACACAATCCAACTTCTTCATTTTAGGGTTGAAACTGAGGTACTGCATGGATAACTCACCTCCTCAAGATCACACTGGCTGCTACTGCTGCTGCTAAGTCACTTCAGTCGTGTCTGACTCTGTGTGACCCCATAGACGGCAGCCCACCAGGCTCCCCCGTCCCTGGGATTCTCCAGGCAAGAACACTGGAGTGGGCTGCCATTTCCTTCTCCAATACATGAAAGTGAAAAGTGAGAGTGAAGTTGCTCAGTCATGTCTGACTCTTCTCGACCCCATGGAATGCAGCCTCACATCAGCTAGCAGAGCCAAAACAACCTCACACCTTCTAACCACCAACCCATGTTGCACTGAGCCCCAGTATTCTGATGTGCATGAATGTCAGGGCCAAACTATGTCACTCCCCACTCGTAACCCTCCAATATCTTGGTGCTCGGGGCTGGTGCACTGGGATGACCCAGAGGGATGGGATGGGGAGGGAGGTGGGAGCGGAATTCAGGATGGGGAACACATGTACACCCATGGAGGACTCAAATCAATATATGGCAAAACCAATACAGTATTGTAAAGTAAAATAAATAAATTAATTAATTTTTTAAAAAAGAAGAAGAACAAAATTCAGTCTTTTCCATGGTTGACAACAATCCATGTACAAACTTGCCCAGGTCACCAGCCACCTCCCCCACCCCCACCAACCCCCCCACCCTGCCAACTCCACTTCAGTCCCTCAGCCTCTCTGCTGTTTCTGGAGCAAAGAAGTACCCCATGTCTCCCTTGGGGCCTTACTTCCTGGATTCACCTGCTGGAACACCCTCCCCTAGGCTTCCATGTAGCTTTCAAGTATTCCTGCTTAGGATTTTAAATACTTTTATTTTTCTTAATATATTTTTAAAAATTATTTTCTTCTCATAATTGGATTAAATTTAGTAGAAAATAACCCTTTTATAGCAAGGTTGGTAATATAAAATTGTGCCCCAATGTAAGTACTTAGAAATAATATAGTATACTGGTTGGTTACAAAACAGATATATAAAAATCAAGAGCTTGATTACATATCAACAGTATCTAACTATAACACATCCTAAAAATTCACCTGTTCATAAGAGTAACTACAACCATAAAATACTCAGGAATATATTTAGTATGAGACTTTTTAAAAACAATGCTAAAACTTTAATTAAAGAAAAATAAATTGACAAATTTAAATAGATAAACTAGCTTGATCTTGAAAGAAAAATTTAAGAGCATAAACTATAAATGTGCTTCCTTTACAGTGGAGATGTCTGGGGGTATTTCACTCGCAGATTTGTAGTTATTATCAGATACTAGAACAAATAGTGTCTCACAAGTTCTGCAAAAGCAGATCCAAGTCTTGAGAGGCTTGAGGCTTACACACCTTGGGGAGAAGATTCTTATTTTCAGTGCAAAATTATAAATGCGAAAGTGCTAGGGCCCTTCTAGGGGCTTTACAAATCCAATTCTATGGAATTGAAAGGTTCTAATGCTTACTTTTCTTTACCTTCCCAGTCGATCTACCTCTAGTGTTATGAAATATAAAACTGAACAACACAACATTCATCAAACCAGCATTCATTCTATCATGTGCCAGTGGACAAAAGAGACACAGGGTAAACGCAATGAGAGCACCACCAACAGATGCTCAGAGGTGCCAAAAATGAGAACTAGCCCTATCCCAAGGTATGCATGGTTTCCCAGGTAGCAGAGTGGTAAAGAATCTGCCTGCCAATGCAGGAGATACAAGAGATGCAGGTTCAACCCCTGGGTCAGGAAGGTCCCCTGGAGGAGGAAATGACAACCCACTCCAGTATTCTCGCCTGGAGAATTCCATAGACAGAGTAGCCTGGCAGCTACAGTCCTGCCAGGGGGGTCACAAAAAGTCAGACATGACTGAGCACACACACACACACACACACACACGCACGCACACACACACGGTATGCATCTCCCCTAGTGATCAGACTCTACAAATGCAACTAGACTACAAGGAGCAAAGATCAATGAAATCACCTGTGATTAGTGACTTATTAGGAAAATGAAATGGTTACACTTATTGCAAAAAAAAAAGTCTGTATCTGGGAAAAGCCAGATGCAAGACAAAAACTCTGAAATACATTATACTAAAAAGACAGAAGTGGGTAGACAATGCAATTTACTTATAACAACAACAATCACTGACACTTGGAATGGCACCTACTATATGCCAACTGTCCTAACTACTTCATATGCAGGGGAATCCATTTACTCCTGACAAAAACCTTTAAGGAAGTACTATTATTTGCCCCAGTTTAATGATGAGGAAAATGAGACACAGAGAGATTAAGTAATTTGACTGAGGTCACACAGTTAATAAGTAACAAATTGAGAATTTGAACCCACACGATCTGGCTCCAGAGTCCATGATCTACTCTCTAACTCACAGAAAAGCAATTAATTCAAAGATGGACCTCAGACCACAACAGAAGTTCCCTACAGTGAAGAAGGAATAGAAAACCGCCGATAAGCGTGTTCTAGAACCTCTAGAAATATACTCTCTCATCCAGTAGATATTGGTCTTGTTTCCTACATATATTTTAGTCATAATACCTATCTTAGAAAGTGATTAAGTGTGATATCTGAAAGTAAAAGAATCACTTTGTTTAAAAACAAATTTTAAATTCCATATTTGACCTTTAGCTTCAAGCTGCTAAATTTTCCAAGAAAATTCAAGTCTCTACCCTTTTTTTGATGTTGTACAATAATCAGTGCTTCCTTGATGGCTCAGACGGTAAAGAATCTGCTTGCAATTCAGGATTGAACCTGGGTTCAATCCCTGGGTTGGGAAGATGCCCTGAAGAAGGGAATGGCTACCCGCTCAAGTATTCTTGCCTGGAAAATTCCATGGACAGAGGGGCCTGGCAGGCTACAGTCCATGGAGTCACAAAGAGCTGGAGACGAGTGAGCAACTAACACTTAGCCAGGACTGAGTTAGCCTAAAAATCAGCTTACTTAACTATTTAGAAAAAATATTTAACTACTTATCTACTACTTTAAAAAGCACTTAACGTCTTACTGCAATAGATTTTATGGGTTCTCTTCAGCTGTGATAATGTTCTCTACTTGTTGGGATAGAATATGAATATGAATAAATTCATCTTTAGTTGAGTTACCTGTGAGTTTTCTTTGTGAAGAAACATTTGACCATTCATACTTTTGAAATGAGGGCTTCCTGGGTAGCTCAGCTGGTAAAGAATCCGCCTACAATGCAGGAGACCCAGTTCAATTCCTGGGTCAGGAAGTTCCCCTGGAGAAGGGATAGGCTACCCACTCCAGTATTCTTAGGCTTGCCTGGTGGCTCAGATGGTAAAGAATCTGCCTGCAATGTGGGAGACCTGGGTTCGATCCCTGGGTTGGGAAGATCCCCTGGAGAAGGTTATGGCAACCCACTCCAGTATTCTTGACTGGAGAATCCCTATAGACAGAGGAGCCTGGTGGGCTACAGTCCATGGGGTCACAAACAGTCAGACACGACTGAGCAACTAAGCACAGCACAAGCACTTTGAAATGAACTATTTAAAGTTAAATAAAATGAATTATTTAACCAAACCCATTTTAAAGTTCTGAAGAGTTACAACTTCAGTTTAGCCCTTTCCATTTCTTTCATCTAAGCATTCACAGGAATGTGCTCTTTCTGTGGGTCCCTTTTCTGTACAACTATAATTCACTGAAATGCATAGGGTTCCCAGCATCTCACAGGGGTACAATGAGGAAAAAAGCAAACACAATTCAACATCTGCTAAAAGAACACCCTTTCAAGATCTTATATATAAAGCTACAGAAGGAAAGGAGGAAGGAAATGTATGTTTAGAGGCGGTCAGTGAAAACACTATTTAAGGAAGTCCCCCTTCATGGGAAGGAACATAATGTGGTTTAACAGCATGCTAGCCAGAAAGATAAGGCATCTTGGTTCACCTAGTCAAATGGGATCTCACTTCAGAGAAGGTACAGGACTTAGTTGTTCCTCCTTCAGTGTCTTCACTTGTGAAGTAAACGGTGGAGAAATGGTTATCTACACATATACTTTATGGAGATGCTATGGAGAACAGAATATTGCAAGTGTGTATGTAAAACCCCTCTACGTTTGTGAAATCTAGGCTACGTAAAGTCTAAGAACAGAGGGAAACCCAAGGGCGAGGGAAGTTCAGAGTTTCAGGTAATCCAGAAAAGTATGGGCGAGTGCAAATAACTGTGGCATACAAGGACAAGAACTCCAGGTGGCAAGAAGTCCCCTTTGAAACAGACTGGATGCAGGATAGGAAAGTCTACCATTATGAACCCAGAAAGGCAGAACTATAACTTAATCAGATTGTAAGCTTAACAAAACCAGGATCATCCATTTTTTGGTTTCCCCATCCCTATCTTATTGTGTGTGTGTGTGTGTGTGTGTGTGTGTGGTCAGTCATTTCTGACTCTTTGCAACTCATGGACTATAGCCTGCCAGGTTCCTCTGCCCATGGAATTCTCCAGGCAAGAATACTGAAATGGGCTGGCATTTCCTTCTCCAGAGTATCTTCCCGACTCAGGGATCAAACCCGGGTCTCCTGCACTACAGGCAGATTCTTCACCATCTGAGCTACTGGGAAGTCCGTGCTTCCTCTACTCATTTAATTTGGCCTCTTTTCTAATTGTCCTTCAGGACAAGTGATATCATATCTATCCTCATCAACAAACACTTAATAGAAACTACTAATTACAGAACTAGCTTCTAAGATTTCTAAGGATCCCCAGACCAGCAGCTCATGATGCAGAGAACAAAACTCATCTTACAAAAACCATGATGTCAAATACAGTTCTTTAAAAAAAAAAAAAACTGCAACAAGTGACATACACTTCTGGTTAAAACAAGTTTCTTTTAAGACAGGCAGGTGGGAAAGGGGGGTACAGAGAAACACTGTTTCCACTATACTGCCATTTCCCAGACATTCTGGGAATTGGTCTTTTCATAATTGCCTTCAGTGCCTACAGCACAGTTTTCTGAATATATTCAGTGCTAAAATAACTATACAAAACTTTGATGTAAATTTTATTTTTTGATAACACTAAAAATTGCTGAAAGCTATGAATAAATTAGGTAATACCATTTCTGAACAGAAATGCTAATTTTTTCTTACAGGTTTTGTCTTTCTCATCATGATACAAATAATTAATGAATAAATCACAACTATTATAGCCAGATCCAGAAGTGTTTTTGAGACCTAGAATTCTTTTATTATTTCTACTTTTAGGTAGCATGAGGACCAAACCTTTGATTAAACTCCCACTTCATTTACTAGAAATTACTCATACTGTAATGTTCTCCATAAAATGCTTTATATGACTAGTAATTGTTTAACACAGAAAAATAAAAAGTTAAAATTGAGGAGGGGGCGAGAGAAAGGGAAACAGGAACAAGTGATTTCTAATCATCCCAGGGTACCAGGCTAAAATAATTTATTTCATGGAAAGGTGATCTTCAGCTCCTAATGATGACCATGAGAATGTGAGCAAGGGAATAACTTATAATGATTTTAAATCTGATTTCATGCATGTGGACTCTCATATACAGTCACTGAGTATTCATGATATAGTTGGCATTTTACAACAAAGAACAGTATTTCCTGTATACCGTTCTCTTCCTTGCACCATGAACATTTACAATTTGTATGTCTTGACCTACTAAACACAATGCATGATCAGGGATTAGATGCTGGACTTGGGAGGGGAGGTTTTGAAACAGCTATGAAAACATCAGTGGAATGATGAATGAAATTTGACCATGGCTGCTGCTGCTGCTGCTGCGTTGAGTCAGTCGTGTCCGACTCTGTGCAACACGGCAGCCCACCAGGCTCCTCTGTCCCTGGGATTCTCCAGGCAAGAGTACTGGAGTGGGTTGCCATTGCCTTCTACTATTTGACCATGGACTCTGGACCAAATAATAGTATTGTATCAGTGTTACATGTCTTGACTTTGACCATTGTACTGTTGTTCTAAAAGAGAATATCCTCATTTTTAGGCAATATACAACAACCCATTTAGTGGCAAAAAGGGATTATCTACATGGGCCTTTGCTGTGATCCAGTTAAGACTCTACACTTCCACTGCAGAGGGCACAGGTTCTATTCCTGATGCGGCCACAAAAAAAAAAGAAGAAGGGGACTGTCTACAACGTATTCTCCAGTGGTTCAGAAAACATGCATAGGAAGAGAAAGAGACCAAGTAACAGACCAACAGAATGACAGAGCAAATGGGGCAACCAGAGGCAATTTGTGAATCTAAGTAAAGTTTATCTGAGAATTCCTTGTACTAGTCCTGCAACTCTTCTATCAGTTTGAAACTATAGCAAAATAAAAGGTTATAAAAATACTTTAGGAGAGTGGATAGAACAAATGGTGTTATCCCCCTCTTCAGTCTTAAATACGTTTCTGCTTCCTAGAGGAAAAAAAAGAAAGTGAATACTGTTCGATGGAAATAGATAAATTGGCAAATAAAGAGGGTAAATCAGACCCCTAGGACTTCAGATCTACATCTTGGCTGTTTTAAGTGATGAAGAAGGTCAGATCCAGGAGAGTAGAATAAGAACACAAATACGAATCAAGAGTGGGAGAAGAAGAGACAGAGAGGAAATTAAGACACAAGACAGGAAACTGATACAACCTTATTTCAGAAACATGGAAACTCAACTACCAGTGAGAAAATGAGTTTTCATGGGATCACAGAGTTGAGACTTTTCAGAGCCAGAAAAATCCCCTAGTACACTAGCCACTTTACTGTTTATGGAGTATTTAGAGCTGTCTCACTTTTTATAAGCTGGAGAATTGTCTGGAAACCTCTAAAGCCTGATGCCAATGCTCCCAATTGTCCTGAAGTAAAAGAAACTATATCTTCTACTCCATACTCACCCCCCAGAATCCTAGAAAGTGCTAGAAGATACAAATCTTCAGGTAGCAATAAGAAGGATCCTATAAACTTATACTTTCCCCTAGGAGTCCACCTAGTCAAGGCATACAACTAAGGGAGAAATAACCAATAATCTCAGAAGCTTACAAGCTCTTATGCCTGCATCACTAGAGTCTCCAGGTTCCCAGGGTCAGTCAAGCAAACAACAATATGACCCAGAAGACACAGAAATACGGGAGATGGCCCAGGATATTCAAGAGACTCATGCCATCATCTTGTAACTTCCTCCAGCATCAAGACAGTTAAACTGGCTAAAAGGTTAAATTTTCAATCATCTCATCACATAGAATGTTTGATTTAAGTACAAAGTAATAAAATGAGAAGGGAGGCATTACAGAAAGAGCACTGAACTTACAGTTAGAATACCAAGGCTCTAATCCTGACTCTTATTCTTACTAGCATCATGATAACCTTTTTGGTTGTCCATGATATTTTTTGGGCTCCAAAGTCACTGCAGATGGTGATTGCAGCCATGAAATTAAAAGACGCTTACTCCTTGGGAGAAAAGTTATGACCAACCTAGACAGCATATTCAAAAGCAGAGACATTACTTTGCCAACAAAGGTCCATCTAGTCAAGGCTATGGTTTTTCCAGTGGTCATGTATGGATGTGAGAGTTGGACTGTGAAGAAAGCTGAGTGCCGAAGAACTGATGCTTTTGAACTGTGGTGTTGGAAAAGACTCTTGAGAGTCCTCTTGGACTGCAAGGAGATCCAACCAGTCCATTCTGAAGGAGATCAGCCCTGGGATTTCTTTGGAAGGAATGATGCTAAAGCTGAAACTCCAGTACTTTGGCCACCTCATGCGAAGAGTTGACTCATTGGAAAAGACTCTGATGCTGGGAGGGATTGGGGGCAGGAGGAGAAGGGGACGACAGAGGATGAAATGGCTGGATGGCATCACTGACTCGATGGACATGAGTCTGAGTGAGCTCCGGGAGTTGGTGATGGACAGGGAGGCCTGGCGTGCTGCGATTCATGGGGTCGCGAAGAGTCGGACACGACTGAGCAACTGAACTGAACTGAACTGCTGTCTGCATAGGATAAACCTGCATAGGAAGCCCTGCCTTCTTTGAAGGGTTGAGGTCTCCCCAAATCTCCTTTGAACCAACCAGCCATCCTACTGGGTACTGAGGACTCAACTCTCCACTCAACTCCCGAAAATTCGAAAATAGGAAAGCTTTGAACCCTGCCCTCAAAGAGCTTGAAGTCCAATGGGGGAACAGACACATAAACAAAGTCAAGCAACCAAGATGTCTCAATAAAAATATGGGACAGGGCACAGAGGGCTGATGGGGGCTGGTGAGTCCACCACTGGTGTGAGGATTACAGAAAAGGCTTCAGAGAAGGTAAGGACTGAACTCAGTCAGAAAAGATGAGCAAGTGTTGACTAGGCCTCTCACCATATTTTTGATGGATAAAATGTAGATAGATAGACTGATCCTGGCAGGCATGTGGAAGAATATATCACTCCAAGCTGATTGAACAATACTAATAAAGGTACAGTGTGAAAGAGTACAGGTAGAAGACACAGCTGGAGATGGAGGAAAGACAGAGGGAAGACAAGGAAAAATGGCATCAAGTACCTTGTATTCCAATCTAAGGAGTTTTAACTTGATCCTAGAGTAGATGCAAAGCTATAGGTTTTAAGTATCCTTCTGAAGTCTGTATAGTTGAAAGATGAAGATTCAAAAGTAGAATCAACTAGGGCAGTGATCCACCAAAAGAATGAAAGTGGGAGCTGGAATAAGACTCTGATGAAAGAAAGGAGAATTCATGAGACTTGGTAACAGACTGGATGTGTGTTGGGTTGAGCAGTCATGGCAAAGGAGTTAAGGGTGTAAAGAGACAATATATATGAAAGTAATTTCTAAACTACAAAAACAATTGAAAAACATTGTTTTATAAAGTCTAGGTAAATAGTGACAGAATCAGACAGAAACCTTAGTTTTGTCTGATGTTAATTTTCTTCTACCACAAACAAACGGTTTTAAAAAATCATAACTGAAAGTAAGAAAAATTTCCTCAAAACTTTTAAAATAAAAGTTTATCTGTACTATAAAGAGATTTAATAGATTTTTTTCCTTAATTTTCCCTGGAGTATCAAGGTTGTTTCAAAGATAGGCTTTGAATAAATAGTCCTGTAATTCATCGGTATTTGATTGACCTAGTGTAAGTTTTTATACATACAAGTCTCATGTTGCTCATTTTTTGAAATGGGAGTCCTAATAAGATGTAATACACTATTCTTTTGAGGAATAAAGAAAATAATGCATGTACTTAGCACAGTAGAACAGTACCTGGCCATATCTGGTACTCAATAATTTGTGCCATAACTACTACAAATGTGTCGGGAAAGAGCTAACCTAACAGGCCTGTGAGGCTGAAAAAGGTCTGCTTACAAGGCTGGTCCTTGGCTGGCATCTGGGAACTTGGACTTTGGGAGGGGGAGAGCTCTAACATTCCCAGTGCTGATAAGAATAGCTCACTGGGTCTAAATTGTACAATCTGGTTTACACTGAACACCTGCTTTCTTTCTGGAGTCTGGAGTTTTGGTACATGCTTTGACAGAGGGTGTCTATGTGACCAGCCCAGTGAAAACCTTCAGCACTGAGTCTCCACTGAGATTCCCAGTGAGAAAACATTTCACAACTGTCACAACGGGAGCTGAAGGAATTATACACCCGCTTTGTGACTCTACCGAGAGAGAACTCCTGCAAGCTTGTGCTTGGTTTCTCCAGACCTGCCCCATGCACCTTTTGCCTTGCTCATTTTGCTTTGTCTCCCTTTCACTGAAATAAATCATAGCAGTGACCTCAACTCTATACTGAGTCCCATGCAATCTACTGAATCCCTGAACCTAGGGATGGCCTTAGAGATCCCCAGCACAACTAGTCTCCCTGTTCCTCAACCTCATAAACTACTGGCCAGTTTTCAAACCAGAGGAGTATTACAGACAACAAACCAACCAGATTGATAATTTCAAAGTCGAATTATAAAACTTCCTGATTTCTCAAGTAACAATAGTTGCAGATTTATATACAACTTGAAATTTCTGTATTCAAACATCTCATCATATAGAAATCTCACCATTCTTTGTTTTCTATTATTTAATAGGTCATTTTTCTGATTAAACTCCAGTCCTATTCTTCCCTAGATTCCATCTCAAAACCAAGTGGAGGCTCCAGCAGAATATGAGGTGGTCTGATCTATGTGATTAGTTCCCTAATCAGAAAGCAAGATCACAGTGTCCTCTGTGCTGTGTTATTACAAGAAGAGCAAACAATATAAATTGTCAGTAAGATCATTTATCAGTTCACTAGAAGATGCAGAAATATGAGCTAGTTGAGAACGAATAAGAAGGACAAACCAAAAAATGAACCACAGCAGAAACTAAAACACAAGTTTTCCAACATCACATTTGGAAGAAACAGCTTGACTGAATTTCCCAATGAATTTCCCAGAATTCCTGGGCATACTTCGAAAAGTACAATAAACTGTACTTAGGGTACAAGAAAATTTTCAGTAAAGTCCTGCTGCCATCATATCAAAGGAGCTGGGAAGTAGAAAACCTGGAGAAGACTGATGTCTGACTCACACTGTGATTAACTGAGACTTTTAATAAAGGATAAGAGTCACTTAATAGCTATAAAGAAACCACGTAGCTACTAGATCAATCAGTAGCCTACCCACTGTTTCTCTTCTAAAACAGAATATGAACAACTAAAATAAATATATCTGGGGCTATCCACTTAAAAGAGTTTTATATTTGTAACAAAATAATATTTTTAAAATACCTGTTGATTTCCATGGGTTACCCACATTACAGCCCTTCTTAGATCACAGCTTCTAAGGTAAGGGAGATGGTAACAAGAACACTGATCCACGGAAAACAGAAAACTGGGCACATTAACCCAAACAGGGAAGAAACACTACAATGACATGCTACTGGGCTTACCTAGAAGCCAGGTTCAGAGCTGTCATGAAGGAATTAAGCCCAGTATATCAGAACCTTTACTTTATGAAGAATTCAGATTCTTATCTTAAAATTCCAAACTTTTTAATATAGGTAAACATTTGTTTTTAATTGTGGGAGGAAAGCAAATCTGTAATCATATTTTCAACTGAAGGTCATAAGTGTCCCAATGAACATCAGTTCCTGAGAAAAGAATCCAGGAGGGATAAAAATGCCCAGCTCCTGGGATAAGTAAGGGCTCAGGCAGAACTAGCTAATGCGACTAGGCTCCCTGGGCCAGTCATCAGTAGCCAGAAAGGAGATGAATTCTTTTTTTTTCCCATTAAAGTATAGTTGATTTATAATATCATGTAAGTTTCATGTATACAGCATAGTGGTTCAGGTTTTTTGCAGATTATATTCCATTATAAATTATAAAATATCGAGTATAATCCCCTGTGTGTCGGTGTGTGCGCTCAGTTGTGTCCGATTCTTTGTGACCCCGTGGACTAGCCCATCAGGCTCCTCTGTCCATGGGATTTTCCAGGCAAGGTAATTCCCTGTGCTATACAGTAAATCGATGATAAGTGTCAGAGGCTGGGCTTTTTTTTACATGTTGTGACAACTTCCTCATTCTGTCCTTTCTGGTTCTCATGGTGGCTGAAGCTGCTTCCAGGAAAGACAGCAGGTCAGGTTGTCAAACAAGAGGGTTTCCACTCTTCTCTTTATTCTCCCTAAGCTAAAGCAATGAGGGCCTTTTTAACTTTGTATCATCTTTGTATTATCATTTATCATCTTCAAAGTGACTTAACAATTACAAAGAATTTCAACTGTAACAGTCCATATCTCTAAACACGTAAAGTAGGTTTCCAAGGCTTTCTTGGTTAGTAAAGGACCACACTTTCCCATGTTTACTTTTTTTTTTTTAACACTGTGAAACATTTATTTTTGTTTGCAGAATTAAGCATGATTTTAAAACCAGTACAGAAAAATATTAAGTTATGCTGGGCAAGAGGTGAGCAAGTTGTTTCAGTATTTGTTTTCTATAATTCAGTTAAGGAGCACAAAAGACAGCATCATTAACCCATGTTTACTGTAATATTTCTATTCTTTTCTTATTATACTATTCAAACTATAACAGATCATTATCATACAGCAAAAATGTATTAATGTTTCCCTTAAATTTTATTTTAGATTTTAAAATAATTCATATTTCTAGTCTTACCTGAAACTCTTTGGAATCCTGAATTTTTCAGATTTAATAAATGTATTATACCTCATATACCACACATAACACTCACAGCAAGAACTAGGACAGCCCCACTCAATTAAACACATGATTATTACCAAATATACCCATATCCACTAAGATAAAAACTAAAAATAGCTTCATCTAAGGTCAGGTTTTACAACTGAGTTTTTGAAGTTTGGGTCTTCAGCATTATGGGGATTTAGGAAGGTGGATAAAAGACTGAATTATATGAACCTGCAGAATTCCACAGGTCACAATGACAAGCCACAACAGAAATTAACAGAATTGAGGGCCACCAGTGAAAAGCAATGTCATTCTGTCTGTACTGGGGGAACCAAAACACAGAGAAATCAGTGGGAGAAATTAGTGGAAGTAAAACAAAAACAAAAAGAAGCAAATCCATTTCTGAAGATGGTACTCCAGAAAAAAAGTAGAGTAAAATAAAACAAAACATCAAGATCACCAACAATCTACTAGTAAACAACTAGACCACGGCATGTGGTAAACAAGGGTGACCCAGTCTCTCCAGCCATCCCCTGGGACTCGAGAAAATGTCTAAAAGGGAGAACATGGCTGGACCTGCAGTACTGGATGATGAGTCCCCAACACGGCAGGAAGAAAAAGGTGGGTCAGAGGCTACTCTACACTCACACACCTCATCGAGTGGTAGAACCAGAGGACAAACCAACTTAAGAGCCAGGAGCTGGATGACAACATGAACCCCATGCCAGCTGCTCACCAACCAGGTTCTCAGTGAGCCACTGTCCCCTGCTCCCATCAAAGGAACTTTGTACTAGCTGCTTAGCACCAAAAAAGTTGAACAGTTTTGCTGCCAGTCAACTTCATCAAATCACTAACCAGTTTTAAGTGACTTCCACCGAGTAGTGAAGAAATATTCATATAGAGTGATGGACATAGACACAGTTTGTATGTGCTAATAAAGAAGACTTTGATACATAATATGAGTTTATGCGAAAAGGTCATTTACAAAACATACCTAATGAATTCCACAAGGATCTAAAACTGATGTAGGAATTTATTTCCTCTAACAGATTAATTCAGTAGGCCAACATAAAATGTATACCCACGTATACTAAACCCATAATTAACAGACGTGTGAAAATGTCCATCCATATTCTAAACTTTTTCTTTCAAATCATTAGCTTAACTTCATTAGCTAACAAATCATTAGCTTAACTTCATTAACCTAAAGCTTATTGCATAAGATTTGGAGGGTGTGAGGAATGTCAGTGTCAAAAGGCAGTATCAACATAGAAAGCAGCAAAGTAAATTTTGATTGTCTCCTACCTCTGGGCGACCCTCGTAGTAGGTCAACATGGACTTTGTGAGCACAAAAAGTCTCTCTTTGTAGTTTAAGGGCGACGTCTTCTTTTTCTGCTGTGACCTCTTAATAAGAATCTCTTCCAGAATAGTGTTAAAATTCATCTCGGTCTTCTGATCACTCTTTCTCCTGCCATTGAAGATCCCAGTGTTCTAAAGTAAGAAAATTAACAGTTGAAATAAAATGCAACATGTTAATTATCCAAGGACGCCAGTCATTCCAAATTACAAAAACAGATTTTACTCTGACAGCTGGAGCTGAGGAATGTTACTCTATGCACCCGGACAGAAAGTGCCTGGACAGGGCATGAAAGCTCAACCTCCTCTTCTTCCCTGCTGCTGCTGCTGCTAAGTCACTTCAGTCGTGTCTGACTCTGTGTGACCCCATAGACGGCAGCCCACCAGGCTCCCCCGTCCCTGGGATTCTCCAGGCAAGAACACTGGAGTGGGTTGCCATTTCCTTCTCCAATGCATGAAAGTGAAAAGTGAAAGTGAAGTTGCTCAGCTGTGTCCCACTCTTCACGACCCCATGGACTGCAGCCTACTAGGCTCCTCCATCCATGGGATTTTCCAGGCAAGAGCACTGGAGTGGGTTGCCATTGCCTTCTCCCTAGCCCCATCCTTTTCCTCCAAGTCCCAGGATTTGATAAGAAAACCTAATCCAAACCGCCATGATGATCCACTCCTTTGTCCCTCCCTGCCAATCCCTTGGTTTGCTGGCACACTCTACTGCTATTTGATTGCAGAGAAACAAATATCTCAGAGGGAAAAGTACATTTCATCACCTGCATGGCTAGTTTAGGCTGGTATTTAAATTGCCTCAGGATCTTGGTACACAAATAGACAAGCACATAGGCATGGCAGACTTGAACAAAATGAATTACCACAGTGGTGTATGGCATCAATTTCCAGTTGTAACAAGGATGTAATCTTAATAAGCAACCTCACCACCAGAACTACAAGGATGCTCTCTGATACCTACACTACCATTCCCCACTTCTCTTCCCTGTGGCTCCTGTCTCAATCACAAGAGAAAACGATTCCCACCCAGTTACAGCTTATGCTACTCAGCTACCCTACCCTACATGGCTGCCCCTCAAGGCAGAGCTCCTCTGTATGAGGTCCTCAGTCCTGTATTTGGAGCCCCCACATCTAGACTATCCATGCCCAGGCTAATAAGCCTTCCAAAATCCAACAAAATTTCACTTTCTGAAAACCAAAGACACTCAGTAAAGGGCTGGACATTTTTATCTGAGACGAGTTGAAAGGACAACAGCCCTTTCTTCCCTTCCTTCCACCACACCCTGACAAGAAGTTACTGTGTATAAAATCATAGAGGCAGGGACTTCCCAGGTGGTCCAGTGGCTAAGACTCTGGGCTCACAATACTGGGAGCCTGGGTTCGATCCCTGGCCAAGGAACTAGATTCCACATGCAGCAACTAAAGATCCTGTATGCCACAACTAAGACCTGACACAATTAAATAAATTAATAAAATATTTTTTTAAAAATCAGAGAGGCAACAGGAGTCACGTGAAGAAAATAAGTGGTTATCAGAGAGCACAACTGGGAACTTGCCACTGAGTTTGGCAGTGAGAAATTTACAAACTTTTTGGCCAACCCAATACCAACCTCAGCCAACATGATACCACCCAAGCTGACACCCTGGCAACTTCCTTGCAACTCCCTACTACTGATCTTTCATTATCCAATCAGGCCCTCTGTTTTCTGTAAAGTTACTTTACAACAGCTTAACCTCTGAACATCAGTTTCTTTCATTCATAAAACATGGAGCTAAATATCACAAGGTTACTGTGAGGTTTAATGAGATGTGAGAGAGAACTTACTTATTATGAAACACTGTACAAATGTTTATTATTGTTATTTTTTAATTCCAGTGTTCTTTTTTTAGCTTGAAGAATTATCATCTGGGCCATGAAAATAGCTTTCCAACTGGTCTTCCTTTCACCCCAGCTCCTGCCTCCTTTTATTCAAACTACATGCCCTTTATTTTCATTGGCTCAGCCTTCAAAGACACCACTGTCATCATGCCATTATTCCCACTGGCTCAGCCTCCAAAGACATCACTGTCATCACACCACATTCATTCACTGGAAATCCTCCATGCCTCCCCAAAGTCCTCCTCATCACCTGCAGGATAAAGTAAAAATTCTTTAGCCAAAACACTAGACATGGTCCACAATTTAGCTGCAACCTAACATCCAACCTTTACTTTTACTGCTCTCCAAACACTCCACCGGAGAAGGCAACGGCACCCCTCTCCAGTACCCTTGCCTGGAAAATCCCATGGATGGAGGAGCCTGGTGCACTGCAGTCCATGGGGTCACTAAGAGTCAGACACAACTGAGCGACTTCACTTTCACTTTTCACTTTCATGCATTGGAGAAGGAAATGGCAACCCACTCCAATGTTCTTGCCTGGAGAATCCCAGGGACGGGGGAGCCTGATGGGCTGCTGTCTATGGGGTCACACAGAGTCTGACACAACTGAAGCGACTTAGCAGCAGCAGCAGCCAACACTCCACATCCCAGTCAAAATAGTCAGCATTCATTCCCTGGCCTAGAGAACCCCCTCTCTCCACCTATGAAAACTACTAGCTCAAAACTCACCTCCCTGATGAAGCCTTTCCTGATGGTCTCAATTAATTAAAACCTACCTGGTTCCTGGGCCCATGATCTCTGTATCACCCATCACAGAGCTCATTGTTGCCTTGCATGGTTTAGAGAATCGGTGTTGCTCTAAATTGATATTCTAACTCTCACCTAGATTTTAAGCTCCTGGAGGAATAATTATCAACTTTAAGTGCACATCAGAATCACACAGGGAAGTTTTTTTCAGAATTCAGACATCCTGAACCCACACCCAGGTACTCTGAATTGGTCTGGGGTGGGGTCCAGGGCATCATGATTTAATGTGCAGGTAGATTTGAGAGCCACTATCTTAAATGAAGAGAAACTGGGCTCTGACACAAACTCTTTATACCACTCTTAGTGCCTCTCAATAAGAGGTGGATAACAGGTCTATTTGACCCATTATCCTAAGCTGAGAAGTCAGAGAAAAAAGCTCTTGCTCCTTTGCATCTAAGTTGGTCCTCCTTAGTTTAAACTATAAATTTGGTACTGACCCAGCAAGCCCACTACACAGCAAATACCCTGAGAAAACAATAATCAAAAAAGACACTTGTACCCCAATGTGCATAGCAGCACTATTTAAAATAGCCAGAACATGGAAGCAACCTACATGCTTATCAACAGATGAATGGATAAAGAAGATGTGGCACATATATACAATGTGATATTAGACATAAAAAAGAACAAATCTGAGTCAGGTCTAGTGAGGTGAATGAACCTAGAACCTGTTATACAGAGTGAAGTAGGTGAGAAAGAGAAAAATAAATATAGTATATTAATGCATAAATATGGAATCTCAAAAATGGTATTGACAAGCCTATTTGCAGGGGAGGAATGGAGACACAGATGTAGAAAATCGACTTGTAGACACAGCAGGGGGGGGAGAGAGTGCGCCAAATGGAAAAAGTAGCATCAACATACATACGCTATCAGATGTAAGATGGGTAGCTGCTGAGAGGTTCCTAAGTAGCACAAGAAGCCCAGTCTAGTGCTCTGTGAGGACCTGGGGGGATGCTATGGAGGGAGAGGATGGAGGTTACGGAGGGAGCGGATGTATGTATAATTACGGCTGACTTGCACTGTTGTATGGCAGAAACCAACACAACATTGTAAAAATTGTAAACTACATACTTAAATAAATGAAAAAAATAGTTCATTGTTGTTGTAATAATCTGTTGGTCAATGGGAAATCCTGGCCAAAGAATACTATGAAACTTCATATAAACAAAGGAAAGTTCTCCTCACGTAGATTTTCAGTTAAAGATGGAGGGCTGAATGTACACATTAGCCCAGGCTCCGTCCTAAAATCCTAGTGTTAAGAGAAGACATTGCATGCATAACACAAGGTCAGGATACAGCCAAAATAAAGTACACAGAACCAAAAGAGAGAAACACGGGGAAAAACAGATATGAAAAGCGCAGTAGAAGAGTCAGAATATAAAACTGAGGAAATATCCCCAAAATATGAAACAAAAAAACAAAAAATAAAAATAAAAACTGGAGAGGAAATATAATTTTCTGGATCCATCCAGAAAATTTAGCATTTGAAAAATAGGAGTTCCAAGATGAGAAAGCAGTGAGAAACCAACCAAAGAAGAAATTTAGGAAAATTTCCCCAAATTAAAGATTACTTCTCAATTTAAACAGAACCA
Source organism: Bos mutus (assembly GCF_027580195.1). NCBI lineage: Eukaryota > Metazoa > Chordata > Mammalia > Artiodactyla > Bovidae > Bos > Bos mutus. Next base: position 66,900,950 of record NC_091622.1, read on the forward strand.
AATCAGCAGAGCTCATAAAATTTCAAAATCACAGGGACAAGCAGAAGATTCAGCAAGCTTAAAAATAGGTTTCACAGAAAGGATCAAAATTCATAATAGCAATCATCAAGGACAATAACAGAAGCTAGAAAATAATGGAGAATTTTTTTGAAGAAAATTTATTTCTAACCTGAGTCTATAGCTGTTCCCTGGTGGCTCAGAGGATAAAGCATCTGCCTGCCATGCAGGAGACCCAGGTTCGATCCCTGGGTTGGGAAGATCCCCTGCAGAAGGAAATGGCAACCGACTCCAGTATTCTTGCCTGGGAAATCCCATGGACAGAGGAGCCTGGCGGGCTACAGTCTACAGAGTCGCAAAGAGTTGGACACAACTGAGCGAGTTCACTTCACTAAGAGTCTATCCTCAACCAAACTATCAATACAATGACAAGAGAATAAAAACATTTTTCAAATATTCAAGGTTTTAAAATTTTTACCTCCCATTCACCCTCTTCAAATAGCTACCTGAGGACAATACTCCATTAAAATAAAAAAACTATATCACAAAATACACGGAACCCAGGAAACAAGGGTTTCAAAACAAAAGAGGTAAAAACAGTCTCCCAGACAATGGTGAAGGGAAATCTGAAGCTGACATTGGGCAGCAGACCGAAAATCACCAGGCCAAATTAGACCAAGGGCAGGTCAGGAAGCAACAGTTAGAACTGGACATGGAACAACAGACTGGTTCCAAATAGGAAAAGGAGTACGTCAAGGCTGTATATTGTCACCCTGCTTATTTAACTTATATGCAGAGTACATCATAAGAAACACTGGGCTGGAAGAAGCACAAGCTGGAATCAAGATTGCCGGGAGAAATATCAATAACCTCAGATATGCAGATGACACCACCCTTATGACAGAAGATGAAGAAGAACTAAAGAGCCTCTTTATGAAAGTGAAAGAGGAGACTGAAAAAGTTGGCTTAAAGCTCAACATTCAGAAAACGAAAATCATGGCATCTGGTCCCATCACTTCATGGGAAATAGATGGGGAAACAGTGGAAACAGTGTCAGACTTTATTTTTTGGGGCTCCAAAATCACTGCAGATGGTGATTGCAGCCATGAAATTAAAAGACACTTACTCCTTGGAAGGAAAGTTATGACCAACCTAGATAGCATATTCAAAAGCAGAGACATTACTTTGCCAACAAAGGTCCATCTAGTCAAGGCCATCGTTTTTTCCAGTGGTCATGTATGGACGTGAGAGTTGGACTGTGAAGAAAGCTGAGCACCGAAGAATTGATGCTTTTGAACTGTGGTGTTGGAGAAGACTCTTGAGAGTCCCTTGGACTACAAGGAGATCCAACCAGTCCATCCTAAAGGAGATCAGTCCTGGGTGTTCTTTGGAAGGACTGATGCTAAAGCTGAAACTACTTTGGCCACCTCATGCAAAGAGTTGACTCATTGGAAAAGACTCTGATGCTGGGAGGGATTGGGGGCAGGAGGAGAAAGGGACAACAGAGGATGAGATGGCTGGATGGCATCACTGACTCGATGGACGTGAGTCTGAGTGAACCACGGGAGTTGGTGATGGACAGGGAGGCCTGGCGTGCTGCAATTCATGGGGTAGCAAAGAGTCGGACATGACTGAGCGACTGAACTGAACTGAACTGAACTGAAACAGTTCTTGGAAGGAATTATTCCAGGAAATGAACCTGAAGGTATTGTTAGAAGATCTATAATAAATTAGTTAAAATGTAGCAAACCTAAAAATAATAAATCAATTTATGGAAAGTAAGAAATTATACAGAAAAGGAAAAATAATCACAGTTTGCTACAGAGTTTAGCCATATATAACATCTAGAACATCATAATAAAATAGACTATAAGTAGTAATCTTATCTTTAAGATCAAATTAGTCAATCTGAAAGGAAATCAAGCCCGAACACTCTTTGGAAGGACTGATGCTGAAGATGAAGCTCCAATACTTTGGCCACCTGATGTGAACAGCTGACTCATTAGAAAACACCCTGATGCTGGGAAAGATTGAAGGCAGAAGGAGAAAAGGAAGACAAAGGATGAGATGGTTGGATGACATCACTGATTCAATGAACATGAACTTGGGCAAACTCTGGGAGATGATGAGGGACAGGGAAGCCATGGGGTCGCAAAGAGTCAGACACAACTGAGCGACTGAACAACAATAATCTTACTACTAGCATAAAAATATTGGGATAAGGGAATGCAGGAAATATGCTTCTTTGTGGATCTCAAGGTATGTTGTGAAAGAGAACTATGTCCTCCATAGTACTAGGAGGAAGTCAGTGCATCATACCTAAAATTGAAAAAGCAAGAAGTGGCAGCGTAAGTACATCACTTAGAGATTTACGTTACTAACATGTTGTTTTAAAAATAAAAGTGGTTGCTTCTGGGATCAAAAAATTATTAGAAGATGGCAGTGGAAAGAGTATTAATATGTTCTCTACTCTCCTTCCCTAAAATTCTATGCAAGCAATAAAATACTCAAATCGGAGAGGAAGATAATTCCTACCTCCAGTGAACAAAAAGATGGCTATGAGCTGCAAACTATGAAACACATATCTGCCAAATACTGTGAAAAGTACATGAAAAGAGGAGAGGAGGCTGAGTAGATTTCCCTTATAGTTATGTGTATACCTGAATCATTTTGCTATACACCTGAAATTAACCTCATTGTCCTGAAAGGTCAATCTAATGACCTTTTGATAAGATCAATGAAAGCCGGAGGAATAAGCAGACTATAAGAGAATCAGGGAGTATCCCTGTAGAGTTACTATTTACACAGAAAAATAATAAAAAATATAATCAAGCTTCCACTATTTTGCTACGTGTTGGCATAGCAAACACATAGCACTAAGCACTAAGCACTAAACACTAAGCACTTCAGATGTAACAACTCATTTAATTCAACAACCTACTGAAGGTAACATTCCCTAGTCATATGGTAAGAATAAGAGCCAGATTTTAATTCAGGCATTCTCACCACACAGCCTGCACTATTAACCGCTACACACACAACCTCTCCAGTGGAAAGGAAAAGAGAACTAAAGGGAAAAGTATATGATGCGTCATTATCGGCCTTCTATTTAGGCAGATGGCTAAAGGCAATTCGACACAACCTCCAAATTTCAACAGATAAAACTGACTCCCAAGGCATCATTAAGAAGGACACCAATCTCTCAATACCAAAAACTAAAGAGAACAAATGAATTTATAATCAAACAGAAACAGACCCACACATTCTACCAGAGGAACAGGGAATGGCAGGAGAAGTATGAGCTCTGGCTGGAACCAGCCAAATCCGGGTACCAGGTCAAGTTAGGCTTCTTCAGCTTTGTGAATTTGGGAAAGTCCCTCAACTTTTATGAAACTGAGTTCTCCCTTGGGATAGGGGACTGATGATAAGAAATGTAAATGTAACGTGCATGTCAAAGTCATTTGATCACTGCAAGTTTCAATAACAGATCTAAGAGATTTTTTTTAAAAAGAAAAGAAAGAGACCATAGAACACAAACTCATGGTTACCAAAGGGGAAAGGGGTAGGGGAGGGATAAATTAGGAGTTTGGGATTAACATACATACACTACTATAAATAAATAGATAACTACCAAGGACCTACTGTATAGCATAGGGAACTATACTCAATATTTTATAATAACTTGGGAAAAGAATCTGAAAAATACATATATATATGTATACCTGGATCATTTTGCTATACACCTGAAACTAACACAACATCGTAAATCAACAGGACTTCAATAAGAATACATACATACATACATACATAATTAATTTTTAAAACCTGGAGACAATCACTCTGAATGAAAGAATCCGTTTGATGCTCCAAAGTAAAAAACGAAGATGAAACAAAATTTCAGAGTCCTCCAGCTGATTCTCCCATTTTCCACACCAAAAAGGACTGAGCCATTCAGACAAAAGAATCACAAATGAACCAACTCTGGGTTACAAGTATCTTTTTAAAATAAAACGAAGAGCTATAACTTAAGACCCTTTTCTCTGTGTCTCCTTAACAGTGAACACAAGAACATTCTTTCCTTTACTCTGACTGCTAATTGTTAAAAGCTTGAAAAATAACGCATTAGTCTTTGAACATCAATATTCTTTTTTTATTAAAGTATTAGTTGATTTACAATACTGTGTTAGTTTAAGGTGTACAGCAAAGTAATTCAGTTATGTTTTTCAGATTATTTTCCATTGTAAGTTTTTACAAGATATGAATATAGTTCCCTGTGCTATACAGTATATCCTTGTTGCTTATCTGAATACCAATATTCTGAAGTAGACACTGTTCACTGTTTCACCAATGAGAAACCCAAACCACCATGAAGTTGTATTCTCTGTCTAGTGTTACAAATCTAAATACCAGACTAATGGTTCTTGGTTTCATGGTCTACCAATTTTAGCCAAAAGATCTAAGAACTCTTTTATCATAAAAATTCTGCTGAAGAAAAATATGTTTTTTTTAATGGCTACTAAGGTTACCCAGCCTACTTTATACATCCTTTCACAATATTTTTAATCACGGGTACAGAGGTGATTGTGAATTACCAAACATGAGGATGGTAAGGAATATAGTAAAGAAGAAACAAACAGCCTACTTGTCAGGGTAGAGAAAGGATGAACTCCTTACAGAAAGAAGCAGAGTGATCAAAGGTTGTTAAAATTCTCATCTTACTATGTTAAGCCATATGAAAAGGTCAATGTTTGGCAATATTTTACCTATACAAATCAACAATATTATCTAACTCAATCTAATACTTGTCAATGCTCTAAGAGTAGTAATGGAGTTAAAGCTCTCAATTTCAGAATTTTACATCAGAACACAGTGGCTATTACACATTACATCATAGGTTTACCACAAAGTTTCAGCCTGTTTGTAATGTTAAGAAATCTAGCATGAATAAACATCAGACTGACAATTATCTGAGAAATCAAATGTTGTATGTCTGCCAACAGTTTCTGTGGGTTATATTTCAATTCAAAAGTATCTAAAATGGGTAGGTACTATATAGTAACAAACCTTATTCTGCTCTCTTCTACAATGTAAACCCCAGCTTAAGCCCCAATTTTCTTTTGTAAAAAGGGAACCGAACAGCAGAAACACAAGCAAAAAGGAGGGAAATGCTCGGCTGACTTTAATAAGAATAAAGGGTACATTCTAGGCTCCCCATTTAACATCATGAATTGGTGCTATTCCAGGATCAGGCACTTTTTTAGCTCTCAGATGAGAGTAAAAGTTTAGCCTGCAAGTCTTCCTTACCTACTAAACAAGGCACCCAGGGATAAACTGTATTTTCTTAAAGTCTTGACTGTGTCTCCTTTCAGCTAGTTGCTCAGTAACAGGCCACAAAGTTTTGAGTAGTTTGTTGATCTACTGAAACTAGGTCTAGATTAGACTCAAAAGGTCAAAAGGCAAAAGTTACAGAAGTCAGCTGACTTATCTCTCCTGGGTAGGTAGTGCCTGTCCAGCCACATGGTGGGTGACCAAGATGTTGGACTGGGGGCGGACTGTGCAGTACTACACTACAGAGAGTGGTTTCTTACTGTCCATATAATACACGTAAATGCAATAATTTAACATATACTCTTTAAGACAACAGGTTTGGGGTTCACAACGAAGGACCCCCTGTGGTATTTGGCTATGATTGTGGCTGAGGGTCTCCTGGCTAATAAAAATGAAGAGAAAAAAAAAAAAGAGATAAAAAGAACAGTGGATGGAGAAAAAAGTTCTGACAAAAGAAACCATGAGCAATACTATTACAAGGAAATTGGTTTCACCTCTTGGCAGGTATCGAGCCAAAAGACAGACTCAAAGAGAAGAGCAGAAGGAAGGATTTATTACTTGCAGCAAGTAAGGAGGACAACAAGGACACTTCCCAGAGCATTATCTCCCCAAACAGCAAGATTGGGGCTGGAGCAAAGAGAAGTCAGCATAGAACTGGGGAAAGGTTGACAGAGTCCAGCACAAGTTGATGGAAGTTGGGAGGGTCAGCAAAGGTCACCATCATCATTCCTTAGGTTCCAACGGATCTGGAAATTGTGCCCTCGAGAGGGGTTTGCATTCCGCAAAACAGCTCAAGAATGTGCTTCAGGCTAATCCTGACCTTTGAAATGGTACAACTGATATATTATGGTTAAGTTACCTCTCTGGCCTGATTATATCTGTTCAGTTTTACCTTCTTTTGCTCCTATAAAATCATTAACCATTGAGACCTATTCTTCTGCAAGAGCAAGCACTGTGGCCAGGCTAGATCACAAAATGACTTAGGCCTAGGAGGCTGGGTTCTCTTCCTCTGAGGAGCCCCACCCTATCTGCTTGCAATACCTCAACGCATCATCACATATACTTACACTACAGGAGATTCAGAGTTAAGTATTCTAGAGAGAATCAAAAGTTGTCTTAACATAGAAACTACTCATTGATCAACTGACCACATAGGCTCCAAATATTCCTTCCACATTACTAGGTTCTGCTTCTTTGTGGGTCTGTTTCACTCACTGAATGAGGGAATGCAACAGTCAACAACATCAAATGTTCAAAAGATGAGGGTTTTCAAAAAGTCAATAATGAAAATAATGTTAAAGAATTGCTCCCATCACACTCAATGCCACTGGCAAATAAGGATCTTGCAGTTAGCTGGTAAAAATAAAAAAAAACTTGCAACATTGTTAAGTAACTATACCCCAATAAAGATTAACTAATTAAATGCACTGAAAAAAAAACAATAAAATAACACAAGTATCAAAAATGACTTACACTTTAGAAAGGGAAATATAAATATCATATCAGTTCAGTTCAGCTCAATCGCTCAGTCGTGTCCGACTCTTCGCGACCCCATGAATCACAGCACGCCAGGCCTCCCTGTCCATCACCAACTCCTGGAATTCACTCAGACTCATGTCCATCGAGTCAGTGATGCCATCCAGCCATCTCATCCTCTGTCGTCCCCTTCTCCTCCTGCCCCCAATCCCTCCCAGTATCAGAGTCTTTTCCAATGAGTCAACTCTGCATTAGGTGGCCAAAGTACTGCAGTTTCAGCTTCAGCATCATCCTTCCAAAGAAATCCCAGGGCTGATCTGCTTTAGGATGGACTGGTTGGATCTCCTTGCAGTCCAAGGAACTCTCAAGAGTCTTCTCCAACACCACAGTTCAAAAGCATCAATTCTTGGGCGCTCAGCTTTCTTCACAGTCCAACTCTCACGTCCATACATGACCACTGGAAAAAACCATAGCCTTGACTAGACAGACCTTTGTTGGCAGAGTAATGTCTCTGCTTTTGAATATGCTATCTAGTTTGGTCATAACTTTCCTTCCAAGGAGTAAGCGTCTTTTAATTTCACGGCTGAAGTCACCATCTGTAGTGATTTTGGAGCCCAGAAAAATAAAGTCTGACACTGTTTCCACTGTTTCCCCATCTATTTCCTATGAAGTGATGGGACCGGATGCCATGATTTTCGTTTTCTGAATGTTGAGCTTCAAGCCAACTTTTTCACTCTCCACTTTCACTTTCATCAAGAGGCTCTTCACTTTCTACCATAAGGGTAGTGTCATCTGCATATGTGAGGTTATTGATATTTCTCCCAGCAATCTTGATTCCAGCTTGTGTTTCTTCCAGTCCAGCATTTCTCATGATGTACTCTGCATAGAAGTTAAATAAGCAGGGTGACAATATACAGCCTTGACGAACTCCTTTTCCTATTTGGAACCAGTCTGTTGTTCCATGTCCAGTTCTAACTGTTGCTTCCTGACCTGCATACAGATTTCTCAAGAGGCAGATCAGGTGGTCTGGTATTCCCATCTCTTTCAGAATTTTCCACAGTTTATTGTGATCCACACAGTCAAAGGCTTTGGCATAGTCAATAAAGCAGAAATAGATGTTTTTCTGGAACTCTCTTGCTTTTTCCATGATCCAGCAGATGTTGGCAATTTGATCTCTGGTTTCTCTGCCTTTTCTAAAACAGCTTGAACATCAGGAAGTTCACGGTTCACATATTGCTGAAGCCTGGCTTGGAGAATTTTGAGCATTACTTTACTAGCATGTGAGATGAGTGCAATTGTGCGGTAGTTTGAGCATTCTTTGGCATTGCCTTTCTTTGGGATTGGAATGAAAACTGACCTTTTCCAGTCCTGTGGCCACTGCTGAGTTTTCCAAATTTGCTGGCATATTGAGTACCCCATTTTCACAGCATCATCTTTCAGGATTTGAAATAGCTCAACTGGAATTCCATCACCTCCACTAGCTTTGTTCATAGTGATGCTTTCTAAGGCTCACTTGACTTCACATTCCAGGATGTCTGGCTCTAGGTCAGTGATCACACCATCGTGATTATCTGGGTCGTGAAGATCTTTTTTGTACAGTTCTTCTGTGTATTCTTGCCACCTCTTCTTAATATCTTCTGCTTCTGTTAGGCCCATACCATTTCTGTCCTTTATCAAGCCCATCTTTGCATGAAATGTTCCCTTGGTATCTCTGATTTTCTTGAAGAGATCTCTAGTCTTTCCCATTCTGTCGTTTTCCTCTATTTCTTTGCATTGATCGCTGAGGAAGCTTTCTTATCTCTTCTTGCTATTCTTTGGAACTCTGCATTCAGATGCTTATATCTTTCCTTTTCTCCTTTGCTTTTCGCTTCTCTTCTTTTCACAGCTATTTGTAAGGCCTCCCCAGACAGCCATTTTGCTTTTTTGCATTTCTTTTCCATGGGGATGGTCTTGATCCCTGTCTCCTGTACAATGTCACAAACCTCATTCCATAGTTCATCAGGCACTCTATCTATCAGATCTAGGACCTTAAATCTATTTCTCACTTCCACTGTATAATCATAAGGGATTTGATTTAGGTCATACCTGAATGGTCTAGTGGTTTTCCCTACTTTCTTCAATTTCAGTCTGAATTTGGCAATAAGGAATTCATAATCTGAGCCACAGTCAGCTCCTGGTCTTGTTTTTGTTGACTGTATAGAGCTTCTCCATCTTTGGCTGCAAAGAATATAATCAATCTGATTTCGGTGTTGACCATCTGGTGATGTCCATGTGTAGAGTCTTCTCTTGTGTTGTTGGAAGAGGGTGTTTGCTATGACCAGTGCATTTTCTTGGCAAAACTCTATTAGCCTTTGCCCTGCTTCATTCCGTATTCCAAGGCCAAATTTGCCTGTTACTCCAGGTGTTTCTTGACTTCCTACTTTTGCATTCCAGTCCCCTATAATGAAAAGGACATCTTTTTTGGTGTTAGTTCTAAAAGTCTTGTAGGTCTTCATAGAATCGTTCAACTTCAGCTTCTTCAGCATTACTGGTTGGGGCATAGAGAGATCATTCTGTCATTTTTGAGGTTGCATCCAAGTACTGCATTTCAGACTGTTTTGTTGACCATGATGGCCACTCCATTTCTTCTGAGGGATTCCTGCCCGCAGTAGTAGATATAATGGTCATCTGAGTTAAATTCACCCATTCCAGTCCATTTCAGTTCACTGATTCCTAGAATGTCTACATTCACTTTTGCCATCTCGTTTGACCATTTCCAATTTGCCTTGATTCATGGACCTGACATTCCAGGTTCCTACGCAATATTGCTCTTTACAGCATCGGACCTTGCTTCTATCACCAGTCACATCCACAGCTGGGTATTCTTTTTGCTTTGGCTCCATCCCTTCATTCTTTCTGGAGTTATTTCTCCACTGATCTCCAGTAGCATATTGGGCCCCTTCTGACCTGGGGAGTTCCTCTTTCAGTACCCTATCATTTTGCCTTTTCATACTGTTCATGGGGTTCTCAAGGCAAGAATACTGAAGTGATATATAAATATCATATACTGAGACATATATATGGAATCTGAAGAAATGGTACTGATGAATTTATTTTCAGGGCAGCAGTGGAGAAACAGACATAGAGAACAGACCTATGGGCAGTGGGAGGAGAGGAGGGAGAAGGGGAGATGTATGGAAAGAGTAACATGTAATTCACAAGACCATATGTAAAATAGACAGCCAATGAGAATCTACTCTATGACTGAACTCAAACAGGGGCTCGGGGACAAGTGGAAGGGTGGGATGGAGAGGGAGATGGGAGGGAGGCCCAGGAGAGAGGGGATATGGGTATACCTAAGGCTGATTCTTGTTGATGTACAACAGAAAATCACAAAATTCTGTAAAGCAATTATCGTTCAATTTAAAAAAAAATTTTTTTAATGAGTTACACTTAAAATACTAAAATACACTGCATCAGACTGCTTTTTGCTCCCTTCCCCACTTGTAACCCCATGCCCTACTCATCCTTCCCTTCTTTCCGGATGTATGGGCTAGAGATAATATTTCCCAGCCTTGGCAGCAAGCTGTGGCCATCTAACTGAAAGCCAAAGGGATGTGTGCAGACATGATATGTTGACCAGCTTCAACTTAAAGACAGGTCACTCTCCCCAGATTTAGAGCACTGTCCACCTTCTCAACAGTTGGAAAGTAGACACGGCAGACACAACTTTATGCGTTCAACACATGACCGTAGGGAGTAGAGGGGAAGAAGAAGGAACCTAGTCCTTGAGTAACTTCATGGATCAGAGCTGCTCAATCAGCCTAGACTTGTGCTACCCTTCTTTGTGAGGGATTAACACACTTCTGTCAGATCTTAGAAATGCCATATGATGGTTTCTTTGTTATCATGACTTAACCTTTAATCTACCTCGGGATACACCCTTGCAAAACCTGAAAAAGCTTGCTAATGCTTTCCCAAAAAAGGGCCTTCTTTAGATCTGTGCTGACAGATGCAAATGTAAAGGGAAGGAAGTCAAAAATCTTTATCATGCATTTTCATCAGAAAAATAATTTCAAGAAAACTAATAGTTGATTCCCTCTTTGTTCAAAAGTTACAAATTATAATCTAAACGGTACCATATATGAGATAAAAAGACATATATTCACTTTATTTTTCATGATAAAGTCTGAATCATAGTGGGTTTTTTGTTTGTTTACTACTTACTATGAAATGTAAGTGGATTCACTTTAAGTGACGATACTCTGGCACTAGTTCTCCTCACATGAGGGAATTTCTGATACACAAAAAATATTTCTCTTTCTGCTTCTTGCAAATTCATAAGGAAACAATAACCAGTGAAAACAAGGCATGAATAACAAATTTCTCAAGTAGGTCAAGTGATTTTCAGCAACTTTTACTAGGAGAAAACATGAAAGTAATTTGGAAATTATATATAAAATAATTTATACCAAAATATGTTCCTTGACTACATTAATCTAGATTGTTTTTAATTTGAAACATTCATCAATGCCAACATATTATTTTCCTATTGTTTTCAAAATAGGAATAAAGAACTCAAGTCATTATTGCATTCAGTTGTTTTTACAGGAAAGTAAGCTTAACAAAAAATTGCAAGAACAAAAACACTGAGAATGAGAAGGAGTCAAAAGCCTTTTTAACAGTCTTAAGAGATATCTCTTAAATGTGTGAGACAACTCTTAACAACTTGACCACTAACTATATATTGGTGATATATAGTTTGTGGTAAGATTTATTTTATGATAACAAAATAGTACTAGGTCGTTTTGGAATTTTTTTGGTGAGATGATGCTACTGTGATTCTATTTTTAAGAGTTATCTTTTAGAGACACATACTGAAATTTTGCAGACAAAACACTGTATGTGATTTGCTTCATAATCTGGTAAAGGGGATATGGGGGTGTAGACAAAATAAAACTGTTCATGAGCTGATAACTGTAGAAGCTGAGTGAGGCACACAGGAGTTCATTACAGTTTATTTTTGTCTGCATTTGAAATTTGTCATAATAAAAACTTTTTGAAATTTATTTAAAGGAACAGCATGGTTTTCCATGTCCCTGTCATCCAACCCTTTGCAACTGGTAAGAAAGAGTACATAAAAAGATGAAAAAAGGAAGAGAAGGGGGTGGGGGGAAAGACAGTCAAATAAAAGTGGAAAAAGGTGGGCGGGCTCTCATTCGAGGATATTATTACCACGCTATCCAGCTCATCACAGAAGCTCTTCCAATGATCCCAATGATTCATTGAGTCAGAAAAGCCTCATGATAATGTAATGTGATACCATTTCTTCCCCGACAAACAGGAGTATGTGGTTTCCAGGGCCAAAAATAAAACCACAGTCTACGTAACATTTGTCCTTGTTATAACTCCTCTTCTTCTATTTCCTGTCCTTTCCCCTGTTCAAACTTCATGAAAGCAGAAGTTAGCTTTTCAAGCCTAAAGCACAATAAAAAGAAAATTCTATACACATTAACAAAGCACCAAAGCACAGTGGACAGTCAGATAAAGTGAGTATATCTGAATCGTAGCCTTTTTAAAAAGAATCATTAGAAAGTTTACCAAAGGTGAGCATCACAATTGAAACTACAGAGCACCCTAAGATAAGGAGGCAAATTTGACCAGAGAATTATTTACCCTTAATTCTAAGGCTTGTGGAGCTCAGTTAAAGATGAATTTCCCAAAGTGAAATGCCAGCTGTTATATACCTGATCTCTAAAAAGGATAAAATTAAACATCTAAGAATACCAATTCCATAGAAAACATTTTTTTCATTTTTTTATTGAAGGAGAAACATTCTTACACATCACTTGCAACAATTAAAAACTGTAAACTACATTCAAAAAGTATCATGAATATAAGCCATGATCTAATTACTGAGGAAAATGTCCACTGACTTTTGCTTATGGGATTATAATTAGTACACAAGAGTACTGGAGTGGGTTGCCATTTCCTTCTCCAATTATATTAGTTTCGGGTATACACCAGTGATTCAATATTTTTATACACTATGACATGATCGCCATAAAAGTCTAGTTATTATCTGTCAGCACACAAACTTATTACAGTATTACTGACTGTATTCCTTATGCTGTATGTTACTTTCCCATGTCTTATTTGTTTTATAGTTGGAAGACTGAACCTCCATCCCTTCACTCATCCTTCCACCCGCCTCCCCTCTGGCAACCACCAGTTTGTTTCCTGTATCTGAGTCTGTTTCCATTTTGCTTTTCTTTGTTCATTTGTTTTGTTTTTTAGATTCCAAATAAAAGTAAAGTCATAGTATGTGTTTTTCTCTGTCTGATTTATTTCACTTAGACCTGGAAGGTAACCAGGTCCATCCATGTTGCTGCAAATGGCAAGATTTCATTCTTTTTTATACCCAAGTAGTATGGCACCCCACTCCAGTACTCTTGCCTGGAAAATCCCATGGGCGGAGGAGCCTGGTAGGCTGCAGTCCATGGGGTCGCTAAGAGTCGAGCACGACTGGGCGACTTCACTCTCACTTTTCACTTTCATGCATTGGAGAAGGAAATGGCAACCCACTCCAGTGTTCTTGCCTGGAGAGTCCCAAGGACGGGGGAACCTGGTGGGTTGCTGTCTATGGGGTCGCACAGAGTCGGACACGACTGAAGCGACTTAGCAGCAGCAGCAGCAGCAGTATTCCACTGTGTATATATACCACATTTTCTTTATCCATTCATCTATCAATGAACACTAGCTATTCATAAATAATGCTTCAATGAAGACTTACAGGTATATGTCTTTTTGAGTTAGTGTTTTTGTTTTCTTCAGATAAAGACCCAGAAGTGGAACTGTTGGATCATTTGGTAGCTCTATTTTTTAACTCTTTAAGGAAACTCCATACAGTTTTCTATAGTAGATGCACTGATTTACATTCCCACCAACACAGCACAGGGGTTCCCTTTCCTCAACATTTGTTGTTTCTTCTTTTTGCTAAGAGCCGATCTAACAGGTGTGAGATGATACCTCATAGTGGTTTTGATTTGCATGTCCCTGGTGGTGAGTGACAATGGAGCAACTTTTCCTATGCCTTGTTTATCTTCTTTGGGGAAATGTCTATTCAGGTCCTCTGCCCGTATTTTAATTGGGGCTTTTGTTTGTTTTTTGATACTGAGTTGTAGGAGTTCTTTGGATATCAACCCCTTATCAAATATATAATTTATAAATATCTTCTCCCATTCAGTGGGTTCTCTTTTTGTTTTGTTGACTTCATCAAAGGCCTAGTTTGATGTAGTCCCATTTGTTTATTTTTGCTTTTGTGGCCCTAGCAGCATATTAAAAAAATATTACTAAGATCGATATAAAAAAAGATTACTGCCCATGTGTTCTAGGAGTTTTGTGGTTCCAGCTCTTATATTCAAGTCTTTAATCCACTTTGAGTTTATTTTTTAGTATGGTATAAGAAAAGCAATGTACATAAATCTGCTGCATTCCTGTATACTAATAACAAACTATCAGAAAGAGAAATAAAGCAAACAATGCCCTTTACAACTGGAATAAATTTAACTGATGAGATGAGAGACCTATACTCTGAAAACTCCGAAGACACTGAGAAAAGAAACTGAAAACAAGACAAATAAATGGAAAGATATACCATGCTCATAGATTGGAAGAATCAATATCATTTAGATGTGCTACCCAAAGCAACCTACAGAGATTCAATGTAATCCATATCAAAATACCAATGTCATTTTTCATAGAACTACAACAAATAATCCTGAATTTGTTTGCAATCACATGCATGCTAAGTCACTTCAGTACAATTCTTTGCGACCCCGTGCTCCTCTGTCCACCAGGCTCCTCTGCCCATGGGATTCCCTAGGCAAGAATACTGGAGTAAATTGCCATTTCTTCCTCATAGGATCTTCCCAACTGAGGGATCAAACTCGAGTCTCTTACATCTCCTGCACTGGCAAGCAGGTTCTTTGCCACTAGCACCAGCTGGAAAGTTTGGAACCACAAATGACCGCAAATAGACAAAACAATTTTAAGAGAGAACAAAGCTGGGGTATAACACTCCCTGATTTCAAACTATACTACAAACTTACAGTGCTGTAATCAAAACTGTATGGCACTGACACAAAAAGACACACAGATCAGTGGAACACAACAGAGAGCCCCCTAATAAACCTACACTCACACAGTCAAGCTACAGCAAAAGAGGCAAGCATATACAATGGAAGAAAAGACAGTCTCTTCAGTACGTGGTGTAGGGGAGATTCCCCGAGGCTCAGTGGTAAAGAATCCACCTGCCAATGTAGGAGACAAGAGTTCAATCTCTGATCTGAGAAGATCCCTCATGGCATGTGGAGCAACTAAGCCCATGCACCACAGCTATTGAGCCTGTGCTCTAGAGCCCAGGAGCTGTAACTACTGAGCCCACGTGCCACAACTACTAAAGTCGGGCACCCTAAAGCCTGTGCTCAGCAATAGGAGGAGTCACCATAATGAGAAGCCCACACACTGTAATGAGAGAGTAGTCTCCATTCCCCACAACTAGAGAAAAGCCCATGGAGTAACAAAGAGCCAGCACAGCCAAAAATAAATACATGAAATAATTTTTCCAAAAAGAAAAGAATACAAATAAATAAATGGTGTTGGGAAAACTGGATAGCTATACACAAAAGAATGGAACTGGACCTTTCTCATACACACTCTCCCTAATGAAGTAAATTGATAATGTACTTCCCTGTTTTATGGCTCTACCCATCACTGCCATTGTCTGAACCACTTATGACATGTAATACAGCTGTTTTTAAAATCAGATGCAAATTGACTTACACTCCTCCCATGGAATTTGAGTGGGATTTTGATTCCTTCAACTAATAGAGTACAGTGGAAGGGATACTGGGTAATCTGTGAGGCTAGGCCAGAAAAGGCCAAGTAGCTTCTGTCTTGTTTTTTCAGACTTCTCATACTTGGGACAGTCTTACTTGGAACCTAGCTACCATAATGAGAGAAGCTCCTGCCAAATAGAGAAGTCACATACAGGGTGTTCCAGTGGAGAATTTCTGCTGAGCCCAGGCTTCAAATCATCCCAGCCCAGACGCCTGAGACAGATGAGTGAAAAAACCCTCAGATGATTCCAGCTCTGAGCTGTCCAAGTTGCTCCCAGATACCAAGTTTTACAAGCATCAGATATTGTGGAGTAGACATTCCCACTGTGCCCTAGTCCAATATTTAGCCTACAGAATCCATGAGTGTAATAAAGTGGTTGTGATTGTGTGCTGTTAAGTTTAAGGTGGTTGGTTACACAGCAATACATAACCAGGACATATAATTAATGTACTTTATCATTCCTGATCATCTCATTCTCATTTCATTCATTTCTAATCCCTGTCAACCCTCTTCCTTCCCTTAAATGTTTCCTCTTCTTCACTCATCCATCTTTTCACCATGTTCAGTTGATGACATAATCTGTCCACAATAATAATTCCAGACATTCATATATGATCATTCATTCTGGCATTTATTGCGAAGCCGTGATGTATGAGAACTATGCAGGAGGCACTGAGGAGGTTACAAAGGTTAGCAAGACAAGAACTCTGCTCTAGGCAGGCATAGGGAAAAGCAATTTTAAAACAAAGAGCTACAATGCAGTCTGTTGAGGGCCATACAAGTGACATGGACAAAGCTGTTTTGGAACACCAATAGACCTTAAAAATCACTAACATGTAATCACTAAAGAAGAACAACTACCCCTCTTCAAAATATGGTAGACCACATCAATGAGGATATTACAGAATTACAATCAAATTAACTGTAATTTAATGAAATTACAGAATTAAAAATATCTTTCCATGGGGGAGAAAGATTTATTCAATACACATACTACAAATATTTGGAAAGAAACAAGGCCATTCTAGGTCTTAAAGAATTGAGAAATGGTTTCATGGAACTTACAGAATTCTGACAGATAGCTAGATGTACACCAACACATGAATAAAAGTATTAATAGATGTTAATATTCTGGTCTGTATAATCACTTGCACATATTAACAGATATGAAAATGTTCTTATCAAGTTGCTTGATTTTTATCTGAATCATAAACAAGAAAGAAAAGTTTAAAATGGCATGTGTTCACTCTCATTTTCAGAAGTTATGTACTGGCTCTCCATCATGAGATTTACTTTTGCCATGTTTTGTTGTGAAGAAAAGAACTTAAAGAGAAAAGCAGAAGTCTTGGTTACAGAAGAATGACTCTTTTAACTACATATATCCTTTACTTTACAGACCAAATGCATTCCAAGTATATGACTGAAATTAAAATAAAATTTAACTAGAGTAACATGTCTGTCTGAATTCAATTACAGAATTAAAAACACATTTCCATGGGGGGCAAGATTTATTCAATACACATACTACAAATCTTTGGAAAGAAAAAGGCCATTCTGAGTGTTAAAGAATTGAGAAATGGTTTCATGGAACTTCCAGAATTTGTCAACAGCTTGAATTGAAATTTAGTAGTTACAGAACTTTCACTTCATCATCATCCTACTATTTTCAACTACTTTCTCCAAAATAAAAGTTTCCCCCACATAAGCATTCCCTAACCATACAAAGATTCTGAAGCTAGATACTTCTCATTTTGGGGAGACAGCCAAGCATTAAATCTTAACATCATGTTTAGCCAACAGACGGTTGCATATTTCAGTGCAACTGAAAATTTCATTTGAAAAATTATATTCTATTAAAGAAACTGATGCCCAATTTTTTTCCCAGTGCTGTGTGAAATTGTAAAAATCAACTTGACATAAACAAGCAATACTGGGACTTCCCTGGTGGTCCAGTGGTTAAGAATCTGTCTTCCAATGCAGGGGATGTAGGTTCTATCCCTGGTCAGGGAACTAAGATCCCATATGCTACGGGACAACAAAGCCCTCGTTCCACAGCCCCTGATCCCCTGCGTTATTGAGCCCACATGCACAACATGAGAAGCGCATGCACCATGGCGAGCAGCCCTTGCACTGTGACTAGAGAGAGCCCGGGTACTGCAATAAGAGCCCGTGTATCACAATGAGGCCCATACACCACAGCCAAAATTTAAAAAAAAAAAGGCAATTCTGATATTTAGGCAGCCACAACAGAATAAGTTAGTTGATATCTATGTATGTATGTATATATATGTTGGAGAAGGAAATGGCAGCCCACTCCAGTATTCTTACCTGGGAAATCCCGTGGACAGAGGAGCCTGGTAGGCTACAGTCCATGGGGTCATAGAGTCAGACACGATTGAGCCCACGTGCACATACATACCCTATACAGATATATAAATCTCCATTCCATTCCACAGCAATTCTCAGAAGCATATTACCAAGTATTTCTCCCACCCTGAATAATACTCTGTCTTAACAGCAAATCAAGCAAAACAAAGTATAACATTTGGCAGGATCCAGCAACCAGTACTTCTGCCTGAAATACAACAGGTATTCAATAAGTACTTGATAGCTTAACAATTTCACTCTGTTTAAGCCTTGGTGGTATTTACCTCAGAAGCCAAACCACAAAAGTAACAGAAGTATCTACTTCAGATCCTTCACCATTTTTAGTTTCTCTTATTGTCACTGGACAGACTTGCAGGAAAAATCTTTTTCAAAAGTACATCTATCTGTATTGCAAATCATCAGGGTCTTTGTCTTTTAATCATAAATCACCAAAAAACTAACAGGATCTTTCTGTCCTCTGAGATGTTCCGGAGGATTAAGTCTGACCTAAGCAAGAGGTTCTTTTTCCTGACAGGGTTAGCAGCTCAAAGCTCCAAGTCTCA
The DNA here is from genome assembly GCF_027580195.1 of Bos mutus. NCBI lineage: Eukaryota > Metazoa > Chordata > Mammalia > Artiodactyla > Bovidae > Bos > Bos mutus. Next base: position 66,919,561 of record NC_091622.1, read on the forward strand.
CCCATCTCTGAGGCTGGGAAATGACGGTGTTTCCTCCCAGCTCTCCTGCTCTGTCTCATCAATGTGGCGGGTCTTTGTCTGCCACTATTCTGAATCCCTTGTTACAATATAAAAGTGAGCCTCACGGTGTAGAAGAATCTTCTCTGCCCTCAGTTGACAATGCAACTGAAAGCAAAACTCACAAACTCTAATGTCCTATGACGTTATCTCTAAGATTAATGCCTTGAAGCTGAGGAACTCTAATGTTGTCAGCCCTAAAATTCTATGTAGCTCAACATTTTGGAAACCCACTTGTTCCCTATATTACCACTGTACTCAGTTCAGTTCAGTTCAGTTCAGTCACTCAGTCATGTCCGACTCTTTGCGACCCCATGAATCGCAGCATGCCAGGCCTCCCTGTCCATCACCAACTCCCGGAGTTCACTTAGACTCATGTCCATCGAGTCAGTGATGCCATCCAGCCATCTCATCCTCTGTTGTCCCCTTTTCCTCCTGCCCCCAATCCCTCCCAGCATCAGAGTCTTTTCCAATGAGTCAACTCTTCGCATGAGGTGGCCAAAGTATTGGAGTTTCAGTTTTAGCATTGGTCCTACCAAAGAACACCCAGGACTGATATCCTTCAGGATGGACTGGTTGGATCTCCTTGCAGTCCAAGAGACTCTCAAGAGTCTTCTCCAACACCACAGTTCAAAAGCGTCAATTCTTCGGTGCTCAGCTTTCTTCATAGTCCAACTCTCACATCCATACATGACCACTGGAAAAACCATGGCCTTGACTAGACGGACCTTTGTTGGCAAAGTAATGTCTCTGCTTTTCAATATGCTATGTAGGTTGGTCATAACTTTCCTTCCAAGGAGTAAGCGTCTTTTAATTTCATGGCTGCAATCACCATCTGCAGTGATTTTAGAGCCCAAAACAATATAGTCTGACACTGTTTCCACGGTTTCCCCATCTATTTCCCATAAAGTGATGGGACCAGATACCACAATCTTCATTTTCTGAATGTTGAGCTTTAAGCCAACTTTTTCACTCTCCTCTTTCACTTTCATCAAGAGGCTTTTGAGTTCCTCTTCACTTTCTGCCATAAAGGTGGTGTCATCTGCATATCTGAGGTTATTGATATTTCTCCCAGCAATCTTGATTCCAGCTTGTGTTTCTTCCAGTCCAGCATTTCTCATGATGTACTCTGCATAGAAGTTAAATAAGCAGGGTGACAACATACAGCCTTGACGAACTCCTTTTCCTATTTGGAACCAGTCTGTTGTTCCATGTCCAGTTCTAACTGTTGCTTCCTGACCTGCATATAGGTTTCTCAAGAGGCAAGTCAGTTAGTCTGGTATTCCCATCTCTCCCAGAATTTTCCACAGTTTATTGTGATCCACACAGTCAAAGGCTTTGGCATAGTCAATAAAGCAGAAATAGATGTTTTTCTGGAACTCTCTTGCTTTTTCCATGATCCAGCAGATGTTGGCAATTTGATCTCTGGTTCTTCTGCCTTTTCTAAAACCAGCTTGAACATCAGGAAGTTCACGGTTCCCATATTGCTGAAGCCTGGCTTGGAGAATTTTGAGCATTACTTTACTAGTGTGTGAGATGAGTGCAATTATGCAGTAGTTTGAGCATTCTTTGGCTTTGCCTTTCTTTGGGATTGGAATGAAAACTGACCTTTTCCAGTCCTGTGGCCACTGCTGTTTTCCAAATTTGCTGGCATATTGAGTGCAGCACTTTCACAGCATCATCTTTCAGGATTTGAAAGAACTCCACTGGAATTCCATCACCTCCACTAGCTTTGTTTGTAGTGATGCTTTCTAAGGCTCACTTGACTTCACATTCCAGGATGTCTGGCTCTAGGTCAGTGACCATACCATCATGATTATCTGGCTCGTGAAGATCTTTTTTGTACAGTTCTTCTGTGTATTCTTGCCATCTCTTCTTAATATCTTCTGTTTCTGTTAGGTCCATACCATTTCTGTCCTTTATCGAGCCCATCTTTGCATGAAATGTTCCCTTGGTATCTCTAATTTTCTTGAAGAGATCTCTAGTCTTTACCATTCTGTTGTTTTCCTCTATTTCTTTGCATGATCGCTGAGGAAGGCTTTCTTATCTCTCCTTGCTATTCTTTGGAACTCTGCCACTGTTTAATACCACCGTATAAACACAGGAAATTCAACCATCTAGAAGGCAAGCCTATATCTTTTGACATATTAACTCTAAAAATTTTAATATGTCCCCTGACAGAGCTGTAGAAGATATAACCAATGGTTCTTTATACATTATCCTAACGATTTCTTTCCCTATGTCACCCTCCGTCATCTTATGTCACCAATTACTTACATTAGAACTCCTGGTTTAAGCAGAATGATTTAGTAGAAAGAACCTAACTTTTTTTCTATTGTAGTATGATTGATTTATAGACTGTGTTAGTTTCAGGTGTACAGGAAAGTGATTCTGTTATACATATACATATATGTAGTCTTTTTTCATATTCTTTTCCATTATAGGTTATAAGATATTGCATACAGTTCCCTGTACTATATAGTATGGCCTTGTTTTTATCTATTTTATATATAGTATTGATAGTTTGTATCTGCTAATTTCAAACTCCTAATTTATCCCTCCCCCACCTCCTTTCCCCTTTGGTAATCATAAATTTGTCTTCTACATCTGTAAGCCTGTTTCTGTTTTGTAAATAAGATCATTTGTGTCATATTTTAGATTCCACATATAAGTGATATCATATATTTGTCTTTGTCTGACTTACTTCACTTAGTTTGATAATCTCTAGGTCCATCCACGTTGCTGCAAATGGCATTATTTCATTCTTTTTACAGCTGAGTAATATTCAATTGTATATACATCCCACCTCTTCTTTATCCATTCATGTGTCAATGGGCATATATGTTACTTTCACATCTTGGCTATTGTAACTAGTGCTGCTATGAACATTGGGATGCACATATACTTTGTCCTAGAGTTTTCTCCAGATAAATGCCCAGTAGTGGGATTGCTGGATCATATGGTGACTTTATTTTTAGTTTTTTAAGAAACTTCCATACTAGTTTCCATGTGGGCTGCATCAATTTACCCTCCCACCAACAGTGTAGGTTTCCCTTTTCTTCACATCCTCCCTAGGACATTCTGACTACTGTGAGATAAGTAGTTTTGATTTGCATTTCCCAGATAATTAGTGATATTAAGCCTCTTCTCATGTGCCTTGGGCCACCTGTATGTCTTCTCCGGAGAAATGTCTATTTACGTCTTCTGTCCATTTTTTGACTGGGTTGTTTGGTTTTTTTGTTATTGAATTGCCTTGGCTGTTCGTATATTTTGGAAATTAAGCCCTTATCATTCGCATTGTTTGTAAATATTTTCTCCCAGTCCATAAGCTGTCTTTTCATTTTGTTTATGGTTTCTTTCGCTGCACAAAAGGTTATACATTTGATTAGGTCCCATTTATTTATTTTTGCTTCTATTTCTATTGTCTTGGGAGACTGACCTAAGAAGACATTGCTACACTTTACGTCAAAGAATATTTTGCCTACAAGAGCCTGAACTTTTAAGTCTCACTGACCTGGCTCTAAATCTTAGCTTTGCCATTTATTAGTTGTATAACTTCATACAAGTTACTTAACTCTTTTGACACTATTCCCTTACCTTCATAATAAGGATAATGGTACCAACCTTAATGGAGTAACATGAGGTATAAATCAGAAAAATCCACATAAAGTTTCTTATACATAGCCAACAGTCAGTTCATTTTGCCATACCTTTGTTTTGAACTGATACATGTCTTCATATTCAACAACTGTTAACTGAGTATCTGCTAAGTGCCAGATACGCTATCAGGTTCTGGGAATAAAGCAGAAGACATAGCCGATAAGGTATCCACAACGTAGGAGAAAGGACATATATAACAGAAAGTAAAAATGTCATTAACCATGTGGTAAGTGCTATATCACAGATGGATACAAGGTTCAGCTCTGCCCAAAGGTAGAAGGTAGAAAGATAATCAGAGAAGATGATGTCTGAGCTGGGGTAAGGGCTGAGTTAGTTGTCACCCATGGAAGATGGTTGAACAAGGGCTCAGCCCCACTAAATGCAAGGTGAGTTTGAAGAAAAACAGTAAAAACAACTTCCATTAATTTAAACATATTCTATTTCAATAATCCTTTCTCTCTTCCATTTCTACCCAAATACACACACATATTCCCAAAGGAGAGAATGGTATTTCCACTATCAAAAAGAAATCAAAATCCAAACTGATTCTTTTTCAGCCTTGTATTCATTTGTTCATTAATTTTTCAACCAAATAGTTTGTTTAAAATCCACTTTACATCTAATGCTGTGAGAGGATTACAACAGTGCAATGGAAAACACAGGCCCCACCTTCTTCGAGCTTATACTCCAGCAGAGTTTCTGTCTAAAGCTTTAAAGAGCCCTCTCCTCCAATATCCTTCTCAAGTGCCATACAGAGGACTGTGATGTTTACAGCTTATTCATATTCAAGTTATTTGTTTACAGAAAATGAGAGCTGGGTGCTCCAATAATTAGAATCATCGGGTCCAAACCTCTCTACCAATAATTCAGAGTACACAAAAGCTAAGTTGACAAATACTACTTCCCTCTCTTTGTTCATTAATACTATTATTAGTATCTTAATTTTTAAAACTAACAACTCACTATAGCTATTTTTAAGAACTCTAGATTAAAATTATGTTTTTAAAAATGGCATTCAAATGTAAAGTTTCATACACACAAACTCACAGGTCATTAAATGAGTTAATACATATAAAGCACTCAGAAGAGTACATGGCACTTAAGTGTCATGTAAGTGTTTGCTCTTAGTCTTACCATTTTAATTTTTCATAGTGTTACTATTATCCCTAAGAAGTTAAAATGCACAAGAGTCCCATAGCCAGTGCAAGTACCACTTTATAAATAAATAAAGCAAAGAGAATGTAACCAATTTAATAATAATAATACCTTTGAGACTAGAAATCTTGTGTCCTTACTCCCAGACTTTTGTAGTAAAAGTCTGACTACATTAGATAGCTGACAAACTACATTAAAAAATTTATTTTCATTGATTTATAATTTATCCCTTGTGTACATTCAGAGAAAAATTGAGACACCTTACAGTAAAAATACATAAACAATAGCCACACTATTCACAATAGCCAAGACGTGGAAAAAGCCTGAATGTCCATCAACAGATGAATGGATAAAGAAGATGTGGTACATTACTCAGAATGAAATAATGCCATTTGCAGCAACATGGAGTAACATCGATGGGCCTAGAGATTACCATACTAAGTAAAGTAAGTCAGAAAGAGAAAGACAAATGCCATATGGTGGCACTTATATGTGGAATCTAAAACATGACACGAGTAAACTTACCTGTGAAACAGAAACAGACTCACAAACCTAGAGAACAGACTTGTGATTGCCAAGTGGGAGCAGTGTGGGGGGAGGGATGGATTGGGAGTTTGGGGTTAGCAGATGCAAACTATTATATATAGAATGGATAAACAACAAAGTCCTACTGTATAGGACAGGGAACTGTATTCAATATCCTAGAATAAGCCATAATGGAAAAAGGATATGAAAAACTATATATATGCATGTATAACTGAATCACTCTGAATGGCACTCATTATCAAATGGCTCTACAGATTCAACATAATCTGCATCAAAATTCCAATTGCCTTTTTTGTTTTTTCTTTTTTTGCAAAAATGGACAAGCTGATACTAAAACTCACACAGTAATGCCAAATAGCCATTTAATCTTGAAAAACAAAAGGCTGGTGGTCTCACATTCCCAATTTCAAAGGGAATGGCAACCCACTCCAGTACTCTTGCCTGGAGAAATCCATGACCAGAGGAAACTGGTGGGCTACAGTCCGTGCGGTCGCAGAGTCAGATAAAACTGAGCAACTAACACTTTCACTTTCACTACAATATTACAGGAATCCAAACAGTGTAATATTATATAAAGATAGATGTACAGATCAACAGTGTAGAACTGGGAGTCCAGAAAGAAACCCCACACATCTATGGTTAACTCATTTTTGATGAGCATGCCAACACTATTCCACAAGGAAAGAGCAGTCTTTCCAACAAATGGTTCTGAGACAACTGGATATAAGTGAATTGGGATCCCTACTTCACACCACAAACAAAAATGATTTCTAAATGGATCAAAGACAATGTAAAAACTAAAATTACAAAAACTCTCAGAAGGAAACATAGCAGTAAGTTTTCATGATTTTAGTTCACACAATGGCTTTTTAAACACAACTTCAAGAAGAGCACAAGTGACGAAAGAGAGAAACTGGACTTCAACTCAAAAACTTCTGTATGTCTAGGGACACTACAAAGGAAGTGAAAAGACAACCCACATATGAGAGAAAGAATTCACAAATGACATACCCAATAAGAGTCTGAAGTGAAGTGAAAGTCACTCAGTCGTGTCTGACTCTGTGACCCATGGACTATACAGTCCATGGAATTCTCCAGGCCAAATACTGGAGTGGGTAACCATTCCCTTCTCCAAGGGATCTTCCCAAACCAGGGATTGAACCCAGGTCTTCTGCATAGAAGGTAGATTCTTTACCAGCTGAGGCACCAATAAGAGTCTAGTATCCAGAAAATATAACACTTACAACTGAATAATTTTTTTTTAATTAACAGGTAAAGGACTTAAGTAGACATTTTCCCAAAGATGTCAAAAGGCTAATAAACACTTGAAAAAATGTTCAACATCACTAGCTTTTCAGTTCAGTCCAGTCACTCAGTCATGTCTGATTCTTTGAGACCCCTGGACTACAGCACGCCAGGCCTCCCTGTCCATTATCAACTCCCAGAGTGTACTCAAACTCATGTCCATTGAGTTGGTGATGCCATCCAACCATCTCACCCTCTGTTGTCCCCTTTTCTTCCCACCTTCAATCTTTCCCAGCATCAGGGTCTTTTCAAATGAGCCAGTTCTTTATATCAGGTGGCCAAAGTATTGGAGTTTCAGCTTCAACATCAGTTCTTCTAATGAACACTCAGGACTGATTTCCTTTAGTATGGACTGGTTGGATCTCCTTGCAGTCCAAGGGACTCCCAAAAGTCGTATCCAACACCACAGTTCAAAAGCATCAATTCTTCAGCGCTCAGCTTTCTTTACAGTCCAACTCTCACATCCATACATGACTATTGGAAAAACCATAGCTTTGACTAGGCAGACCTTTCTTGGCAAAGTAATGTCTCTGCTTTTTAATATGCTGTCTAGGTTGGTCATAACTTTTCTTCCAAGGAGCAGGTGTCTTTTAATTTCATAGCTGCAGTCAGCATCTGCAGTGATTTTGGAGCCCAAGAAAATAAAGTCTGACACTGTTTTCACTGTTTCCCTATCTATCTGCCGTGAAGTGATGGGACTGAATACCATGATCTTAGTTTTCTGAATGTTGAGTTTTAAGCCAACTTTTTCACTCTCCTCTTTCACTTTCATCAAGAGGCTCTTTAGTTCTTCACTTTCTGGAGTAAGGTTGGTGTCATCTGCATATGTGAGGTTATTGATATTTCTCCCAGAAATCTTGATTCCAGTTTGTGTTTCATACAGCCCAATGTTTCTCATGATGCATTCTGCATTAAGTTAAATAAGCAGGGTGACAATATACTGCCTTGACATACTCCTTTCCCTATTTGGAACCAGTCTGTTGTTCCATGTCCAGTTCTAACTGTTGCTTCCTGACCTGCATACAGATTTCTCAAGAGGCAGGTCAGGTGGTCTAGTATTCCCATCTCTTTCAGAATTTTCCACAGTTTATTGTGACCCACACAGTCAAAGGCTTTGGCTTAGTCAATAAAGCAGATGTTTTTCTGGAACTGTCTTTCTTTTAGGAATACATAAATCAAAAGCACAAGGAGTTCCTACTATACACATACTAGGCTAGTTATAATCCCAAAAAAAGGAAAATAAGGATTGACAAGAATATGGAGAAATGGGAACCCTCATCCATTGTTAGTAGGAATGTAAAGTGATACAGCCACTGTGAAAACCAGTTTGGTAGTTCCTCAAAAGTTAAACATAGAGTTAAGCTATGACCCAGCACTTCCACTCTTAAGTACATACCCAAGAGAATTGAAAACATATATTCACAAAGAGGCTTATAAACTACTGCGCATAGAGGTATTAGTCATAATAGCCAAAAAGTGGAAACAACCCAAATGTCCATACACTGATGTATGGAGATATATATAAACCCATACAACTGAATGTTACTCCACCAGAAAAAAACAATGAGGTACTGATTCATAGTGCAACACAAATGAGCTTTGAAAATATTATACTAAGTAAAAGAAGCCAAGCACAAAAGGCCACATTATATTGATTCCATTTATGTGAAATGACCAGAACACTGTTTATGTGAAATGTCCAGAACAGGCAAACCCATAGAGAAAGAAAGTAGACTATCATTTGGCTGCAATGAAGAGAGAATGGGGTAGGGTGGGTGTGTACAGTTTTTTTTTAAGTGATAAGAATCTTCTGGAGTTAGATGGTGGTGGTGGTTATACAACATTGTATATATATTAAAAACCACAGGATTGTACTCTTCAAATTGGTTCAAATGGTGGTTACCTGAATTTATTCTCAATTAAAAAAATTTAAGAAAAATATAAATGTACAACATGTAAATAACATACAGATGAGAATCAAAAGTAGAAGGAGAAATCACAAACCAGAAGGAAGGAATAAAACAGAGTGAAACCAAGCAAAACTTATATGGAAGTTGGTTCTCACATCAGTTCATACAACAGAAACTCATTATAATCAAAATTAGCCTTGAATGTTCCATAGAAGACACAGCCACACTGTGTCCAGATGAGCCCAACACAGCATCAGCAGAAACGTCCACCAGCACTGGAAGCTGTGTCCATTAGCTTCTGATGAGAAAAACCACCAGCAAAATACACCCCATTCCATAATTATGAACTTAAAAACAATTAAAATGTATTCTTCCTCCTGATTCTGTCAGGGGAACAATTCTGCTCAATGTCCAGAATGGCCTCACTCACATTTTGAGCACTTGCAGGCTATCAGCCAGGGCACCTCAAGAGAAATGGGTGGCAGAACTAAGATCCCATAAGTCACAAAGCATGGCCAAAAAAAAGAAAGAAGAGTCGAGTACAGAATTAGATAAATAGATATGATCCTTGAGCCATATCTGATAAACGCGCTTAAGTTCATTTTCAATAAAAATTAAATGAAATTCAGACTTACTCTCCAACATGTGAAAGAAATGTAAATATTACATTAATAACATAATAATCAACATATTTGCTGTAAAAATTTTTGAAGGCTAAGTATTTTCAGATACACCCTCCTGAATGATCTAAGATAACAGAAAACACCAACAATTCCAAAGATCTACAGCTTCACACTAGAAGCATTTACATTTTGAGATTCTGACTTCATCTGATTTACGTCTTGCTTCTTGACTTCCTAATATTTCTGCTAACTTTGAACTAACAGACTGCTATATATAAGAATTACTAAGGCCCTGCTGCTGCTGCTGCTGCTGCTGCTGCTGCTAAGTCACTTCAGTCGCGTCCAACTCTGTGAGACCCCATAGACGGCAGCCCACCAGGTTCTGCCGTCCCTGGGATTCTCCAGGCAAGAACACTGGAGTGGGTTGCCATTGCCTTCTCCATTGTGTGAAAGTGAAAAGTGAAAGTGAAGTCGCTCAGTCGGTCTGACTCGTAGCGACCCCATGGACTGCAGCCTACCAGGCTCCTCCATCCATGGGATTTTCTAGGCAAGGGTACTGGAGTGGCTTGCCATTGTCTTCTCCGACTAAGGCCCTAGCAGATGTCTTTTTCAGTATTATTTCCACCAAATCAGAAAGCAATAAAAAACAGAGTGGTGACTGATGTGGTTCTCAGTTCACAATATGAACTGCACAAGTAAGCACTAATATTTTAAATCAGTAAAATAGGAAAACAGATTCACAGCAACTGAACAAAAATCTTCGAAGACTGGGAAGATACTCTAAGACAGAGTACTACTTTTTTCAACACCACCATCCTCACCCCACCACACACAGAGCACAGATTCCAGGAAGGCTGGTGAAAATAGTTGCTTAAATATCACCAAATGTACACATGAACTTCTACAAAATACATTTTAAATTACCATTCATTTAATATATTTGCTTTATATTATAGTTCCAAGTTGAAGTTCAGTTCAGTTGCTCAGTCATGTCCAACTCTGCAACCCCATGAACCGCAGCATGCCAGGCCTCCCTGTCCATCACCAACTCTTGGAGTTTGCCCAAACTCATGTCCATTGAGTTGGTGATGCCATCCAGCCATCTCATCTTCTGTCATCCCCTTCTCCTCCCAACCTCAATCTTTCCCAGCATCGGGGTCTTTTCAAATGAGTCAGCTCTTCACATCAAGTGGCCAAAGTATTGGAGTTTCAGCTTCAACATCAGTCCTTCCAATGAATACCCAGGACTGATCTCCTTTAGGATGGACTGGTTGGATCTCCTTGCAGTCCAAGGGACTCTTAAGAGTCTTCTCCAACACCATGGTTCAAAAGGTAAAGTTGAAGTTACCTTATCTTAAAAAGTATAAAAGGCAATTTTTATCTCCCAGCTGGAATTACAGAATGCATATCTGGTCTGCAATCTACTGAACTGATCAAAACATCAAGTCATACTGTTATAAGAATCTGGACACTGTCATTCACATTCCCTCCCTAGCTTTGCTCAAGAAGTGCCAAACTTGCTACCCATATCAAAATCTAAGAAACTGAATTTATCAGTTTTTCTATCATTATAGGAAACGTGGAAGGCTTCCCTGGCAGTCCAGTAGTTAAGACTCCATGTTTCCACCGCAGGGGGAGAGGTTCAATCCCTGGTTGGCAAACTAAGATCCCACATGTCAGGCAACACAGCCGAAAAATAAAAATAAGTAAAAAAAGAAAAAAGAAACACTGAGCACCACCTACAGAAATAGAATACTTCCAAAGAAGTCTCTGCATCTCTCCTCTACGATGGTAGCTGAATGAGCCTAATACAGACGCATTCCCTCTGCCCAGTGTTACAGCAGAACTCATATTCTTCCTTACCCTGGCTGAAACGATTCACTTCAATGGTAAATGTTTCATTCCAAAATTAGAAATAAAACAGAGTACCCAAATACCCCCAAAGAAGGTAACACACTAATTATTCTAAATTCTCAATCCCGTCCTCTCCTGCCATCTCCAACATTTGTGGCCTGTAGCTTTCCCTTCTTTGGTGTACCCGATGTCTCTCTACTGGATCATCCCCTTTGGTACAGAAGCATCACATACATTCCCAAAAATAAACCTCTGCCTTGACCCACAGTCACCTCCAACTACCGTATCACCTGAGTCCCTTTACAGCAAAAGCTCTTGAAAGACAGGATTAGGGTTGCTATCCCTGCTCCTCAACTCATGTGCTGGCCTCAAACTGCTCCAGGCGCGTTTCTGTCTCATCAGGCCACTAAGATTTCATGTGTCAAAATCACCAAGAACAGCCTTGTTGCCAGAACCCGTGATCACTTCCCAGTTCTAGTCTCTCTCCCCTGCTGCCCTAACAGTGTTAACACAGCTGACCATTCTCTCCTTGAAATGCTTCGCTTCTGTTGGTTCTCTGTGACACCAAAGTCTCCTTGCTTTTTTTCCAATCTTAGAGGCTGAACCTTCTCAGTCTCCTTTGCTGACCTCTGTTTTCCTCCTTTACTTCTGAACACTGGTGTGCACCAGCACTCTACCCTGGGCTTGTTTTGCTTCTTCATCTATGAATCCTCCTCGGAGGCAGCCTCATCCAGTTCCACAGCTTGACATACCGCCTGTGTGGTAATAACCCTGACATCTCCATCTTTAGCCCTGTTGCCAAGAACCTCAGATTTATATATCCAACTGCAATCCTGATATCTTTATTTAAATATTTAGCAAGTATCTCAAATGTAACATGGCTACAATGGAGTGCTATATAGTCCCCGAAAATTTGCTCTTTATCTAGTCTTTGATGTCTGAATAAATGGCCTCACCATCTCCCCAGCTGCTCAGCCAAAAATCTAAGAGCTATCATTGATTCATTCCTCTCTTTCATACCTCAACTCTAATCCATCAGCATGTTCTTTTGACTGTGGAAGTGGAAGTGTTAGTCACTCAGTCGTGTCCAACTCTTTGCAACCCCATGGACTGCAGCATGCCAAGCTCTTCTGTTCATGGAATTCTCTAGGCAAGAATCCTGGAGTGGTAGCCATTCCCTTCTCCCGGGGATCTTCCCAAAACAGGCATCGAACCCACATCTCCTGCATTGCAGGTGGACTCTTTCCCACTGAGCCACCAGGCTCCAAAATATTCCAATATCCTATGAATATTCAAGACTCCACTTCATACTTTTCCCTTTAGTGCAACAGACTGATTGCACTAATGGCTCTTATTGTAATGCCTCCCTGAATCTTTTCATACCTCTCTGTATACCTGCTCTTTGGCAATGCCCCTCATACTAGCTGTCGATGTACTCAAATAACCTGCCTTGACCAATGTGACAGTAGCAAATGGAACACCAGCTAAGGCTTAAAAATCTGCCTGCCCATTTCTACTTCCTTTCTTGCTTCTTTATTATGACCATGAGACTAGGACTGGGCCAGCCTGAGAATAAGAATAGAGTCATGTAACAACACCACACAGAGGACAGCAGAGTTGTCCCAGCCATCTGAGTTGAGGCCATCCTAGACAATCAGCAACCAGCTGGCCCTCCCAAACATATCAGGGAAAGCAGGCAATATGGCAGAGTTGCCTACCTGACCCACAGCTGATCACAGACATGCGCAAGCTCAGTCAGGATCAGCTGAGCCTGGCCCAGAAGAGCCGCATTACCCAACCATTCCACTGACTGAGCAAAAATAATCCTTTTTTCTGTATGTCACTAAGTTTATGGGGATATCTGTCACACAGCATTACTGTGGCAATAACTGATATAGACACCATCATCCCTTGTCAGGACTATTGCAATATCCTCCTGTTAGGTCTCACTACTTCCTTCCTCATCTTCTTACAATCCTTTTTCTATTCATCAATCAACACAAACTTTTTTTTGGTTGCATTGGGTCTTCGTTGCTGCACACAATCTTTCCCTAGTTGCAGAGAGTGGGGGGCGACTCTTTGTTGTGGTGTTCGGACTTCTCATTCCCGTGGCTTCTCTTGTTGCAGAGCACGGGCTCTAGGCACACGGGCTTCAGCAGTTGCAGTGCACAGGCTCAGTAGTTGTGCCTCGTGGGCCCTAGAGCACAGGCTCAGAAGTTGGACACACAGGATTAGCTGCTCCAAGGCACATGGAATCTTCCCAGACCAGGGATTAAACCCATGTCCCCTGCTTCAGCAGGTGGATTCTTATCCACTGTGCCACCAGGGAAGTCTCAATCAACACAAACTTTTAAAAACATAAACCAGCTTATGTCCTCAGTTCTGCTTAAACCCTCTAATGGATTCCCTGAACTCAGACTAAAAATCTCTTAATTTAGGACACCACCTACTTGTCCAACCTCATCCAGTACCACTCTCTCCTTGGCCCACTATGTGTCAACCCACAAAAGCCTTCTTCCTGTCCTTTACACATAGCAAATCCATGGCATGTTGGGGGGAGGCGGTCTTTGCAAATCATGTTACCTCTATCTAGAAAATCATTCCACCTGCTCTCTCTTGCTCACTCTTAACCAATAACTTCTTGTAACTCAAATTCAACCTATATGCCACTTTCACCAAAAGACCTTTCCTTGACTGTTGTTGTTTAGTCGCTAAGTCATGTCTGACTCTTTGCGACCCCATGGACTGTGGCTCCTCTGTCCATGAAATTCTCCAGACGAGAATACTGGAGTGGCTTGCCATGTCCTCCTCCAGGGGATCTTCCTGACCCAGGGATGGAACTTGTGTCTTCTGCATTGGCAGGCAGATTCTTTACCGCTGAACCACCACGGAAACCCTCCTTCCCTTGACTACACAATCTAAAATAATCAGTCACCCTGATTAAATTAAAATACGGATTTTAATTCTCTGCATCATACTTATTACTACGCAGGATTTCTGTTATTTGTTTTTAATCGTGCGACCTCCACACTGACTCTAACTTCCTCATAAGCAGGAACCTAGTCTGTGTGTTCACCACTGGATCCTCAGCTTCTAAAACAGTTCCTTCACACAGTAAGCACCCATTAAATACTTGATGAATGTTACCTGACATGGAATAAATAAAAGATCAGATCCTTTCTGAAATCAAGTTTTTTTCACACAGAGAATGGGCTGGGCAAGCTGAAATGGCAAGGGAGAAAAGACAGACTGATTCTGAGAAGGAATTTTAGAAGCAGAGAAAAAAACTCACCTAATAGAAGATGAAGTTAAGCATGTGGACTCTGAAAACAGCCTAGAATGGAAGCCTGGCTTTGTTGCTTCCTAGCTATGTAAACATGGATATATCACTTACTTTTCTGAGCTTGCCTCCTCATCTATAAAATGGGGTAATAATTACTACTTCACAGAGTTATTGTAAAAATTAAATATGTGTAAAGTGCTTAGCACAGGACATGGATCATAGTAATTACTCAACATTAGTGATGATGATGGTGGTGGTGCTGGTGATATCTAAATCAGCCCTGATATTGATTAAACTGGCATAATCCATAGTATCTCATCTCACTCAACCTGTTGAGTCTATCTAATTTTTTTTCAATATTTAGGCATTCCATATTGTCCCTTCTCACCAAGAATGGAATGTGCATAGGACCTAGAGCCTGAAGAGCTGGGTTCTGGCTCTACCACTAACTAGCTGGGTCACCCTGAGCAAGTCACCAACTTCCCAGAACTGAAAGTTAGCCTGTCATCAGCTCTGTCCATCCCCGAGGCAGAAGGGGCAGGAAACAGTATGCAAAAGTAGAGATACCGGTGTAACATTAGAGACACAGAGGCAGAGTGATGGGACAGGAGGCAAGCACGCTGCTCAGGGGCTTCCCTGGTGGGCCAGTGGCCACGACTCCAAGCCCCAAACCCTGGTTAGGGAACTAGATCCCACCCCCTTCAGCTAACAGCATTCAAATGCTGCACCTAAAGATTCCGCAAGTCCCACATGCCACAAGGAGGACTGCGGATTCTGAGTGCCACAACCAAGGCCTGACACAACCCAATAAATAAATATGTATTGTTTTAAAAATCACTCCTCTACTCCAGAGCACAAACAAGAATGTCTGCACACCTTAACTCAAAGCTTCCCAAACTGTTTCAGAACACTACGAACTTGTCAGATAATACCAGGCCACACTCTCACAAGGGCAGGCACGTGGGCTGATTTTATTCTTACTGACCAGTGGCCAGCACAGTGGCCAGATCATACTATTACAGTGTGTGTTGATCACATCCTTGCTGAAATGGACAAATTTATTAGGGAAATCAGGGTTAATCAATGTCTAAATGGTTCCCTGTGTGCACTTCACAGAACCTCTTAAGACATGAATAGGCTCTGTGAATCATATAGAATACTTTCCAATCTTATTTGATCACAGAACTCATTCCATTTCCCTTGAACCTGATTAACATCTCCCAGAGTTGTAGTATTCTACAGAACAGTTTGAGAAACACCTTAACACAATTTTTTTTTTTCGGCCATGCCGTGTGGCTTGCAGGATTTTAGTTCCCTGACCAAGGACTGAACCCAGGTCCCAGCAGTGAAAGTATGGAGTCCTAACCACTAGATTGCCAAGGAATTCCCAAGCTTACATAATTTAAGTTGTTTTTACCATCATGATATAAACATCTTACTCTTAATACATAAGATAATTAAAAGGCCAATTGTACTTTGATTCACATCTAGTACATGGTTGTTTCACACCAAATCCTGTACCTCTAAATCACCCATCACCAAGCAGACCTCGATCTCTCCCATCTCCTAAGAAGCAGATGTCCTGCTGGTTTCTCTGCCTGCTCCCAGCACCCTCACAACCAGTTTGCTCCACAGATTCTCCCACCTTTTCTTCTACCACCCACCCTCTCTACATCCTTAGTCTTACTATGAACTTCCTTCAACTGCTTTAATTACAACTCTTCTCCTTTTATAATCAACCTAACAGGTTTTTATCTTATAATCTGTACTATCAACCTATGCCTGAAAACTTCAAAGTACTTCTCCCTTTAATAATAAAGGCTGGTCCGTCGCTTGCTTTCTCCACACTGGATCCTCTTTTGGGTTATTCCTTAATCTTAACTACATATCATCATGTCAAATTCTACCTGGGTTCCCTCTTCCCATCCTACCATCTGTTTCCAAGAGCTCAAGGACATAGATGTCTTCCTTTCCCTATGCCTTTGTTTGAGTTCTCTCTGCCTAGAAGAGCACCTGTTGAAATCCGGCCCATTTGTTAAGGTCCTGATCACAGGTAATCTCTTTTAAGGAGTGTCCCTGATATACCACTCTGGTCACAATTAGCTACTCCCTTTAAGTACCTCAAGGCAACTGGACAACTTATCACAGATATATAAAGCTAGTTGTACAGATGAATGCAGAGACGGCAGAGTTGGGAGAGAAAACCATGAACCAGGTGAGTCTAACAAGCAGCATGACCATGAGGTCAGTGACAAAAGGAGAAATCAGAAGGGTATTTGCATGAATGGCTTGAATGCTAAAGGAGAAAAGCTTTTACATGTCCTGGAAGGAACAAGGGGAAGCCAGGAGAAGGCTACAGAAGAGCCAGCTGCAGAGAAGGGAGTGTTCTCACTCTGTGTGGCTGGGCTGTGGGAATGCTGATTCACAATGGAACAATGCCCTCAGAGGGCCACCGGAAAGATGTGGGCAGGAAGCCAGTAGAAGGCTGGAAGCTCAGAATCACAGGGGAGTTGAGAATACATAAGAAGGCAGCTAATCAGAAAGGCTGGGAGCCAAGGAAGCTAGGGATAAGAGGCAACGCTCTGGCCTAAACTGGCTGAGATCCCAGAGTGTCAGGGGCCAGATGAGTTAAGCATTCAACAATCTTTGATCAACACTCAAACGTAGGTTGATGAGTAATTGTTCTAATGTCTACAAAGATCCGATTTCCCTAATGTTCCACTCATGGCACAACTGACATCTCCGTGTGTGGGCTGTGCCACAGGGGTAGTGGATTGGGGGGAGTACCAGGGAGGGGCTGGGTGTGGAATCTCCCTTCATGGGGGCAGGGCTCACAGACTGAAAAGGGAAGAAACAAGCTGAATATGTACAGGGTCTACAGGGATCAAAGACCTCCAAGCATAGAGCAGACCACAGTAGGCACCCAGGCCCAAGAAGTAGTGAATTCATCTAGCTGTCAGACAGAGAATGGCAACAGGAAATGCACGACAAAAATATCTTCTAGTCTGTCTATTAGTTAGCATTTTCAATTCCAAACAACTAGATTTGGACACACAACAACAGCAAAAAGGAATGTATTAGCTCACATAACCAAGAAGTCCTGGATGCTTCAGGCACATCTGAATGCTGGGGTTCAAATGCTGCAATCTGTGCTCTCACCACCACTTGGTACTTCTCTCTGCGTGTCAGCCTCATTCATTCCCTCCTCCTTCAAACAGCTGCCTCCATATAGTAGAAAGATGGCCACCAGAAGTTCTAGGTTACATTACTTCAGCAGCCTAAAAATCCCAGAGGGGAAAAAAATGCCTCCTCTCTTAAACTGAACCAGAAAAAGAGCCTGAGTGAGTGAGTCTAGGCCATGTGCTCACCTCTGACCAATCACCTGGCCAGGTAAGGAGGAACTTCTCAGATTGGCCAAAGCTGAGTCACATGACCATCCTTGGCATTGGTGTCAACCCCACCCAAACTACATGGACTGTGAATAGAAAGTTCCCCAAAGGAAGGAAGTCTGGGCAAAGACAGTGTAGTGACTTGTCAGTCAGGCCCCAGATACCAAAAGAGAAGCCCAGTTTTGTCACTTAAACCATTAGAAGGACTTTGAAGTCAGAACTGGTTTTAAATTTCAGTTTTGACACTGACTAGCTGTGTATGTATATATGTTCAGCCGCTCAGCCGTGTCTGATTCTTTGGGGCCCCATGACTGTATCCCACCAGGCTCCTCTGTCCATGAGATTTTTCAGGCAAGAATAGTGGAGAGGGTTGCCATTTCCTCCTCCAGAGGCTCTTCGACCCAGGGATTGAATCTACATCTCCTGTGTCTTCTGCATTGCAGGTGAATTATTTACCACTAAGCCACCTGTGTGACCTCAAGTAAATTACTTAATTTCTCAGTGCCTCAGTTTCCTGCTTATAAAACAGTACCTACCTTCTAGAGATGTTTGGAAAGATTAAATGAAATAACGCACATAAACTGCTAAGCATAATGCTTGATGAACACGGATCAATAAATAGCAGCTATTATCAGTAATAATAAAAATCATGACAATTATTATTCAGAACAAGGGCGCCACATGAAGGATTAGTTGTGACTTGGTGAGAGAGAGAGCCAGGTCAGCAAACTTGGATAAATCAGCCTCAGGTCAAGATTCATTAAGGGCAACTCAGGCTACAATACAGGGGCCCTGAATGAACTCTGAGATGATAATTCAAATCAGTGAATGTGTTCAGAACCTATATACTATGTGCCAGCCACTGAGGATAGAGTGATGAGTGAGTGAGATACATGGCTCCAAGGTAAACCACCATGAAAAATGACTATGGCTTTGTAACATGATTTTGGGGAGAGGAGAGGGTGACTGAAGCTGCTGCCTTACTTTTAGCCGTAGGCTGTGAACACTGGAAGAGTCCTGAGCATACAGGAGAAAAATGTCAGGCCCCACTGCCGGAATGCTAGGAAGGTATACAAGCACTGCAACCACTGCCCCTCCCCAAAAAACGCCTTTGCATGAATTAGGAAATTATGTCTCTTCATTTAGACACTTCACTTCCATCCTCACAGTAAACACATCTACCAAATTGTCCACCTGAATGACATCCCAGAGTTTTGCCGTGAATAACTTGCACAACAGTACCTGGTAGCCCTGGGTATAGGCAGGGAAGATGACATGGGGGCTTGAAGGGATCAAGGAATAGGAGGGATAGAGAATCTGGAGTCTCCAGGCTTTTGGAGACAGAGAGTAACTTTTGCTATGGGGCTGCTCCATTTAATATGGTAGACACTCACCACAAACAGCAATTAAGCATTTGATATGTGGCTATTACAACTGAGGACTAATTTTTAAATTTCATTTTAATTAATTTTAATGTAAAATGTAAAACTGAAGTGGTGTAAAATATGTTTCCTAACTTTGTTTGATAGGATTACATTTTACTTTATCCACTGTACTGCATAAGATATTCTATTGAATTGCACTGCATTGTATTATACTGTATTGCTCACAGTAAGTTCCTGAGTTATTTCTAGTATCACATTAATAACTTTTATATGATTATATGGTAAAATATTTTTTATGTACTGAGTTACCCAAAATATACTATTAAAATTAATTTCACTTGTTGTGTTTTGCTTTTTTTTAATGTGGCAACTAGAAACTTCTAAATTACATGTCTGGCACACAGAATATTTCTTTTTTAAAAATATGTATTTATTTATTTGGCTGCATGGGTCTTAGTTGAGCATGCAGGATCTTTAGTTGTGGCATGTGGGATCTAGTTCCCTGACCAGGGATCAAACCCAGGCCCCTTGCATTGGGAGCATGGAGTCCTAGCCACTGGACCACCAGGGAAGTCCCTCACAAAATATTTTTACTCATCAGTGCTGCTGTGAAGACATCTTAGGACCTATAGTGCGAAGGGGCTTGGAATGATACCCAGGGGAACTGGTTGCTTTTAGTTTTGTTTGAAGCAGATCTCTATGTTTTCTTCCAGGTTGTCCAACTCTGTTGACCAGGAAGGAAAATAACAGAGGGAGCGGGCAAGCAGGTAGCTCAGTATGTGTAGCTCAGGAGAGCTTGCAGAGTACACTGGAGTCAGACTGTATTGTTCTGAACTCTGGCTCTACCACGTAACCAAATTTCCCGAGTCTCCTTCAGGCTCTTCATCTATAAAAATGCCCAAAATTATCTTGTGTACTTTATAGGGATTGTTGGGAGGGTTAAATGAGATAATCCAATGTAAAGAACTGAGCATGGAGTCTGGCACATCTTACATGCTCAGTTAACTACAAGGGGGCCACTGGAGCATTATTTGGAAATAAAGAAGGTGCAAATGAAAGCTCTTCCTGTACAACAGAGCTTGGGTTGCCATGGCTTAAGAAGGTACACCATGTCCACGTGTCTCCTCAGCATTTACCTTTCTAGACAAAAGAACTGCACAGAATTATTTACTCAATCCTCTATGCTGCTGATTAATATATTGCTTTTTTCTAAGTCCATTATGTTTTTAAGGTACATTGATGAAACAATCTTACATGCTTAAGGATCACGAAAACTGGTAAGGTAGCATTTCTGAATTATGTGTAACAACAGCTAAGATGTAGCTAGCTTTTTTGTTCCAAATCCTACAGTGAATCAATGTCTTCAGTTAAGAATTGACAGTAATACCTGAATCTCATTCTCGAGTAAACGAGAACATCCATTTGTATGTACAGACGGATTCATTTTACCTAAATGCTTTCTTTACTACTTCCCTGACATTTTGCATGAACTTGAGACCAGCAATTTGGCTTCTTATGTCCCAAAAGGTTCAGGTTGACTGTAAACTTGGGAGTTTACACTGTGTTCTCCCTCTTCTACATGTTTTACTTTAGAAATAGTAATAAATAAACTAACTTTCTCACATTTGTAATCTCAGACATGTCCATCTATGCTTAACCTCTGTTCTGTCTTCCAGTCCCCTCCCTATTCCTGACTTTTAAAAATATTTCTCCCAGCCTCCCTCTGACTAAATTTATTTAATGGCCTTTGTGTGGAGTCTTTTCACAGTTTATCCCTAGCTTCCATAACTATGCAATGTTCCTCAAGAACTCTAGAGAATTTGTCAAACATGATTCCTCCTCACAAAGGAGTAGCCTATCCCAGCAAAAGGTTATATCTGCTTAAAAACTGTAAAATCCACTTTCCCAACACATAAACTTCTGCAGAATTTGTTTTAGATTCCACTCGTCCCACAAGTTCAGTTCAGTTCTCGCTCAGTCGTGTCTGACTCCTTGCGACCCCATGAACTGCAGCACGCCAGGTCTCCCTGTCAATCACCAACTCCTGGAGTTTACTCAGATTCATGTCCATTGAGTCGTGATGCCATCGAACCATCTCATCCTCTGTCGTCCCCTTCTCCTCCCACCTTCAGTCTTTCCCAGCATCAGTGTCTTTTCAAATGAGTCAGTTCTTCCACAAAGACCAAGAAAAATTCCACAGACACCACATTAAGTTTATCGTCTGATTCTCAACAAGGCATTATCCTCTATGAGGCTCACTTTTATCATCTGTAAAATGGGCATAATATACATGTGTTAGGTTGCTTCGGTCATCTCTGACCCTTTGCGACCTATGGACTGTAGCCTGCCAGGCTCCTCTGTCCATGGGATTCTATAGGCACAAATACTGGAGTAGGTTGCCATCCCCTCCCGCAGGGGAATCTTTCCAACCCAGGGATTGAACCCACGTCTCTTACATCTTCTGCCTTAGCAGGTAGGTTCTTTATCACTAGTGCCACCTGGGAAACCCATAATTTAGATGTCCTTTGCTAAATAGAGCAGGCCATCTCATTACTCATGAATGTATATAAAACACTCTGGGAAAAGCTCAAAGTCTTTTACAAGCATTAGGCCATGAATCTTTCTGAAGTGGACTGTTAATTAGGTGTCATTATGCTTTGTTTAATAGATGGAAAACCTGAGGCTTGGGAACACAATACCACATAATGGCTATCTTAGAAATCTAGCCTAGGCTTTACACAGCAGACTGAGAGATTGCGGGGAGTTGGGGTAGGGATCTGAATAGGAATTCACTCTGCTCCAGTTCTTTATCAAGAAACTGCATTACTACAAAATTCTCTCCTGTTACTGGTTGCCCTGCCCCTCCTACTTCCTCATGCAGTCCAGTAATGGGGAAATGGGTGGGAAAGTCGGAATTCCCTACTGAACATATAATGCCTTCCCCACTTCCGTGAACCCTAGAACAGATACTAAAGACAAATTTAGTTTCACAGATCTCATTACAACTCCTCCACATTTTGTTACTGATCCCTGGAAACTTTTCCTATCAGACATCCAACAAAATAAAGAGGCTGTAGACATTTATCAACAAGAATACAGTCTCCGCAAATAAACCTGTCAGGCTACTCCAGCTTTACTATCTGACCTACAACTGGGTACATGGTGTGGCCTCAAGAACTCCGGATAAACCTTATGTCTTCACCCAAAAGAGATACCGTGGATCCAAAAGGTCAAAAAAGAGGTAATGGAAATTTTATATAGCCAGTGAGCTTTTACAAACTATTATTATGTACCTGCTGACAATGATTAATGGAAACTAGAAATCCTTTAATCCCAGAGTGGTATTTTGAAAAATATTTCCTGAGAAAACAATTCCCAAACGGGAAAAAGATAAAGCAACACTATTTACTTAAAGACAAACAAAAAATATGTCCAACAATTGGGGAGTGGTTCGAAAATATCATTGCATATTAACAAGACAGACTGTCAAAAGGCTATTAAAAATGATAATTATTCCTATAAGAAGATGCCTATTTTGAAAACTGTTACCCAAAGAATAGCATGTCTAAGTATAATCTCATAAAGTATGTGTGTGTGTGTATATATACATATATACACACACACATATGTGTGTGTGTTTATGTATCTATATATGTGTTATACATGTAAAGATTATCGAATTTAGAGTTACATAAATGGTTGCACACAATGCTCCTTTGGTTAGTTATTTTCTAGAAAGTTGTTAAAGATTTGTAGAAAGTCAAATGATGATAAAGATGATGGAGAGGGGAGTTTACCAAGATTCTCTCTGGAACAGTTTGGGGGTTATTTTAAATCTCTTTTTTGCAAGCTTCAGTATTGTTCACAATTTTTTAACAATGAATATATAAAGTTCTATAAAATGACTTCTTTTTAATGATGGCAGGGAGAGTCCAGAAAGCACACTGAGAGCTGAGGAATGCTAGTGGCAGGCAGAGTTCCATCCTTGGTCTGGGGGAGGAAAGCGGGATGTGTCACCAGCTGAGCCTCAAAAACCTTCAGCTATGATTCCAGAATCTATGAACAAGAATTCTTTAATGCACTGCTTCTGTAACTGGCTTAAATTTGTGACAAATAAGCTGAATATCATTTTAAAAAAGTAAAAAGCATTCATACCTAAAACTTACATATCTAACAGCATTCAAAACTCAGTTAAATTGTTTTCTTTTTCTCTGCATGCTTAAAGGATCAAGCATTTTTATTACTCAAGGCAGGAAAATAAAATAGAAAGCCAACTGCCTTCTATGAAACAAAAACAATCCCAATGGTAAAAACTAACTCTGCTGCTGCTGCTGCTAAGCCGCTTCAGTCGTGTCCGACCCTGTGCGACCCCAGAGACAGCAGCCCACGAGGCTCCCCAGTCCCTGGGATTCTCCAGGCAAGAACACTGGAGTGGGTTGCCATTTCCTTCTCCAATGTATGAAAGTGAAAAGTGAAAGTGAAGTCACCCAGTCGTGTCTGACTCTTAGTGACCCCATGGACTGCGGCCCACCAGGCTCCTCCATCCACGGGATTTTCCAGGCAGGAGTGCTGGAGTGGGGTGCCATTGCCTTCTCCAAAACTAACTCTACTGCGTGCTTAAATTATTTGCAGAATAATAAACACTGAAATCACTACTATGTAGGAAAAAAAAAACACAATTTAACTTTGGGGTTCAGTTCAGTTCAGTCTCTCAGTCGTGTCCAACTCTTTGCGACCCCATGAATCGCAGCAAACCAGGCCTCCCTGTCCATCACCAATCCCAGAGTTCATCCAAACTTATGTCCATCAAATCGGTGATGCCATCCAGCCATCTCATCCCCTGTCATCCCCTTCTCCTCCTGCCCCCAATCCCTCCCAGCATCAGAGTCTTTTCCAATGAGTCAACTCTTCGCATGAGGTGGCCAAAGTATTGGAGTTTCAGCTTTAGCATCAGTCCTTCCAAAGAACACCCAGGACTGATCTCCTTTAGAATGGACTGGTCGGATCTCCTTGCAGTCCAAGGGACTCCCAAGAGTCTCCTCCAGCACCACAGTTCAAAAGCATCAATTCTTTGGCACTCAGCTTTCTTCACGGTCCAACTCTCACATCCATACATGACTACAAGAAAAACCATAGCCTTGACTAGATGGACCTTTGTTGGCAAAGTAATGTCTCTGCTTTTCAATATGCTATCTAGGTTGGTCATAACTTTCCTTCCAAGGAGGAAGTGTCTTTTAATTTCATGGCTGCAATCACCATCTACAGTGATTTTGGAGCCCCCAAAAATAAAGTCTGACACTGTTTCCACTGTTTCCCCATCTATTTCCTATGAAGGGATGGGACCAGATGCCATGATCTTGGTTTTCTGAATGTTGAGCTTTACGCCAACTTTTTCACTCTCCACTTTCACTTTCATCAAGAGGCTTTTTAGTTCTTCTTCACTTTCTGCCATAAGGGTGGTGTCATCTGCATATCTGATGTTTTTCCCGGCAATCTTGATTCCAGCTTGTGTTTCTTCCAGCCCAGCGTTTCTCATGATGTACTCTGCATAGAAGTTAAATAAGCAGGGTGACAATATACAGCCTTGACATACTCCTTTTCCTATTTGGAACCAGTCTGTTGTTCCATGTCCAGTTCTAACTGTTGCTTCCTGACCTGTATACAAATTTCTCAAGAGGCAGGTCAGGTGGTCTGGTATTCCCATCTCTTTCAGAATTTTCCACAGTTTATTGTGATCCACACAGTCAAAGGCTTTGGCATAGTCAATAAAGCAGAAATGTCATGTGGAAATCTCACAAGTTGTGGCTGAAACTTAATATTGGGGGATACTTGAGGACATGACAGTTTCCAAAGAAATAGCTAACAGAAGAACACTATTAGAACTCTATTCAGAATAAAGAGAAGAGACATTACAAGTTTTCCCTATTAAATCAGGCTAGAATTTTACAAAACCGTAAGGTAAAGGAAGTAAGATACTTGACAGAGTTCTACTTTATAAGCCTTTCATGTAGTATATGACGATGTAAAGTTTTTCATTTTGATACTCTGTAGCTAAGCATTTCCAAAGCTCTCAACCTAAAAAAATAAATAGCCTATAGTTACCAAAGGAAAAATATATGAAATATTGCTGAAATCCAGAGAAATCTTCCTCTTTTAGAAATGTAAAACCTAGAGGATTTGAAACCTAATTTGCACACACTTCCCTTCCTCTTCCAAAGCTACTCCCCTTAGCTATAAAAATCAAGACAATCACGACACTATGCTAAGAAATATATGGGTGAAAAACAACTAATAATAAGTAAAATTAATGTTGTCCTCTCAATGTTTTCAATCAGGATTATTTCTAAATAATATACTTGGGAATACTTAAATTGAATACTGTACGGCTTCAGTCTATTCAGCCAAAGAGAAGTGAAAGTACTATCAAGAATTTAGTGAATATACACTACTGTTTGTTAATCAGCTATACTCTGATACAAAATAAAAAGTTTGAAAAAATAAAAATATAATAGATTAAAAAAGAATTTAGTGAATATAGACTATTGGATACAACTTGGATAATTATAACAATATATATATGTGTGTGTGTATATATATATATAACTATCAAGTGTTGACAATTATCTGGAAAATTCATGTGATACAATGATCTAGTATTCATTAGACATGCACTCTTAACCTGGGAGAGTTCGCATTTCAGCTAAGAAGACAAAAAGAAGAACTTATATGAATTACTCAGCACATTAAAGAAAAGGTATGCTGCTTCGAAAAAGATGTTGCAATGTCTTCAAAGGTTCTGTTTAGAAAAAGGAAAGGACCTCTGTGGAAATACAGAGGGAAGAATGAAAACTGAAGGTATTCCCCTTGGCCAAGCTTTTGTTCACAATGGTACCTAGTGAGTTCCAACTGAGTGTTTCCTAACCATCCTATCCTTTGCTGTCATCCTTCAGAATGACTGCTGTATCTGCTCCACTGTAGCAACTGGCAGCACTGGTTTTTCTGGATTCCCAATGCATAGCCACCATCATGAGAGCATAGAGCTTTGCCTTTTCTACACAGATAAGGTGGTGTGTGATCAACACTCTTCCTACTTCAGTGGAAGCTAACTCTTGCGTCACTCCTCTATGCGTAACCAGAAAATCATGTTGGTATTGTCAAGCTACTGAGATAGAAAGCTGTAAGATCACACTGCATTAAGGGAGCCTGAAGAATGTCTCAGCTGGTTAAACAGGGTTGGGAAAGTTGTGATCATCTGTGAGGAGCAGGGTAAGTCCGTCATCCCTGCTCATCCAAGCCAGAAACAGGAACTTGGTGCCCATTTCAAGAAAAGGCGTGAGCTCTGAAACGGGAAGAGAGGATGTTGCTGCTGGTCAGGCAACTATGTGATAAATGCCTCCAGAAGGACATATGATAATTTCCACTGGAGATCACATGATCACCAATGACACCAGGCCCATCTTTCAGCTTAAAACATTAGACTTATAGAGGCTGAGTTTCATTGAAAAGTGTAACACTAACAGGACAAGGGGACATAATGAGTCCTCCTAGACAAAGCCAATTTGAGAAGCAGGAACCAGGACTCTATGAACAGTAAGCTATACTCTACTCAAGCTAGGGCTGGAGAGGGGTTTTGCTTCCTATGACTCCTGGAATCAACTGGTAGCAGATCCTTAGTGTGGTATAAGAAGGAATGAGGGGCCTAAACTGGGCTGGGTGAGAAAACACACGCAGGCTGGTTAGAAAATGTTTACTGGGACTTCCCTGGTGGTCCAGTGGTTAGGACTCCGTGCTTTCAGTGCAGGGGGCCCAGGTATGATCCCTGGCCAGGGAACTAGGATCCCACATGCCATATGGTGCACCCAAAAAGTAAAAAAGATAAATTAAAAATAAAAGAAAATGCTTAGTCTGGGTAAAGGTAGGAAAAATGCCAGCACACTGCTGTGGCTAAACCACACTAGTCCCTTTGCAGGGATGATTAAGAAAGCTACACTTCAGGCACTAAGAGCAGAGTAAACAAACCTTCTGCTTTCTCTCCCGCCTGAGAGTCCAATAAAATGAAAATTGAGGGACAAACCCACAAGGATGGAGAGAATGTGAAAAGAGACAACAGTAAAAATACTTTGGTGGGGTGAAGGGAAGCCAAGATCCACCCTGATTTATACCATGGAATCTCAAAATGCTAAATTGTTGTTGTTCAGTCTCTCGGTGTCCGACTCTTTGCAACCCCATGGACTGCAGCATGGCAAGCTTCCCTGTCCTTTATTATCTCCCAGAGTTTGCTCAAACTCATGTCCACTGAGTCGGTGATCCCATCTAACCATCCCATCCTCTGTCGTCCCCTTCTCCTCCTGCCCTCAATCTTTCCCAGCATCAGGGTCTTTTCCAATAAGTTGACTCTTCGGATCAGGTGGCCAAAGTATTGGAGCTTCAGCATCAGTCCTTCCAGTGAATATTCAGAGTTGATTTCCTTTAGGATTGGCTGGTTTGATCTCCTTGCAATCTAAATAAGTCAAGACGATGGCATCCTCTGTAGGGGGAGGGGTGATTGAAAATGAAAATTGAAAGCCTCCTAAGGAAGCAATTAGGTCTCCCAGGTCTCAGCCAGTCTGAGCAGTTAAATGATTGCCCCTTCTCCACCCCAGCAAAAAAACACCTGGAGTTTCTCCCCTGCCTCTTCCCCCAGAGGAGTTACAGGAATATGTAACTACCCGCAAAGAGGGCAGAAAACAGAAGGTCTCTGTATTGGAGTATGTCAGCCACAGCTCAGGTGTTTTAATACCATGGAGGGGTTACATGAACATGCAGATGCTGAGACAATCAGCCTCTTCTCCACCTAGCTCCCAGATCCCTGACAGCCAAGCTCTTCCCATCAGGCAGGAAAAAGACTGCAAGAGCTCTTTCTGAGCACCCTCACCAGCCCAGGAGGCACTAACATCAGAGTCTCCCCAAATCACCCCATACTGAATTTCCCAGTCAACAAACCCACTATATCTTTAGCTTTTTAATTCCCCATTTAGATATGAGTAGACAATGTAGGATATCAGAAATGCAAGGAAAGTCTCTAACACAAAAGGTAAAGACCTAAACAGACAGACAATAGCAACCTGGGGAAACAGTCTGTGGAGGAAGGAAAAAGCTTTAAAAAACAAAACTCCTCAGAAAGATAAGACACTGAAACCATGAAACAAAATCAAGAAAGAAAGAAATACAAAAGCCACACACAAATACATATGTATATATATTCAGGGAACAAAAAGGTTTTAATTTTAAATATTTAAAATATGACTGATTACACTCATGAAAAACTCAGTGGAAGGAGTTCATGATAATATTGAGAAAATCTCACCCAAAATAGAAACAAGAAATAAAAAGACAGATAAGAGTGAAGAAAAGGTAAGAAAATATCTAGTATCCAGCCCAAAATATCTAGTATCTCAACAATAATTTTCTGAAAGTGACATCATAGAGAAAAAGTAATGACCAATAAGATAACTCAAGAAAAGTTCCCAAATTGAAAGACACAGATTTCTGGACTGGAAGAACCCAGAACAGTGGATGAAAACAGACCCATATCATAGCACACATGAAAATTTCAGGCTATGGAGGCCAAGAGAAAATTCTATCAACTTCCAGAAAGGAATTCTATAAACTTACTTCTACAAACAGCAGGTGTGTAGAAAGGTTACAGACAAAATTAAGAAATCAGAACAATTTTACAATTGTTAATTGTTAAGATTCCTTAACAATTAAGGACTCTGAATTTCTCAACAGCAACACCACAATCCAGGAGGGGATGATGAGACAATGCCTTCAAATCTTCCATCCTATAAATCTGCAGCCAGATAAACTATCAATTTACAGTGGTAAACATATTTTCAGCACTTGCTATTAAATGAATAGACAAAACACAAATCAATAAACTTAACAGAAAAAAATACACATCCTATGCAGCCTTCACCAGGAAACTTATTGAGGATGGACTACACCAAAACAAAGGAGTCTGCAAAGATGAGAAAGGCATGTGCCACGGGTAACAGGAGAACTGATACAGGAGAGGAATGATGAGGATTCCCAGGATGATGACAAACGGAGGTCCTCAGGGTGACATCTGTGCCCATATGTAGAAGGCAGCCAGTCCAGACTAGAGCAAGCCAGGAGGCTCAGGAACACCTTCTTCGAGGAAAATGCAATTGACTGAATACCTGATGCATCCAAGGGAAGAATTTGAAAACTATTCAAAAGTTTTGGGTAAAATTAATGATGAGTACATAAAAAGCTAAGTCAGTGAACAAACAAAGCAATTACTGACTCTGAAGAAAAGAAGTTGTACTTGGCTTGGCTATGAATATTGATCTAATTACTATTTAACTATAGCAAGGATAGGAAAATAAGGAAGCTGTGGTTAGATGGGGGGGTCAGAGGGAAAAAGAGAACCAAGTCATCATCTTCCACAGCGGGAAGTGAACAGATAAACCTTCAGACTGAAAAGTGCAACTACAAGTATCGCCTACAAGGAATAAATACCAAAAGAACCAGCTCAGGGAATCACAAGTGTTTATTTCTGGAGAGGGAAACATGTAACTTGGATTAAAAGTTTAAAACTAAAACTAAAAAGAAAGAGAAGAATATAACAAAACAAAAAACATAGAGGCTTCTGTGCCCTTTTATTATTTGCTTTTGCTCTGTTTCCCTAATAACAATTTGTTTGGGAAATTCCAGCCTTGTTTCACCTAAACAAAAGAAAATATCATTTTCTACATCTAGACCATGCAGCTGTGGTCATCTGAGCTCTGAACAGTCAGACTTAGTGGGAAAGTTAATAGTTATAATCCAATTCAAGAAGGACTGGCTGAGCCAGAGCAGAGATGCAAAGGCAAGCCTGGGTGGAGGCATGCTTGTAGGTGAAAACTGCTATGCCTCTCTCCTCTGGGGTTCTTTTCAACATAGCTAGTCTCATGGCATAATCTCCTGGGACAGGATAATTTTAGAACTGCCAGGGACCATGGACCAATTGCACTCCTTTCTAGCAGACTCCAGTTACTCCAGCTAAGGCAGCTCACCTTCACAGTGATCAGGTGCTCCACTTTGCCTGAGTCGACCGGATAAAAGAACACAGTAAGGGCTCTGAAACAGGCAGCCCCGTCATCAACAGCATCTATGCACCAAGCTGAGAGTCAACAGCCCTGTCAACTACGTGGACTATCCCTGCCCTGAACAAGAAAATGATTCTCTCCAGGGGTGGAATCCCAGGGAGCAGTGGAGTGGGGTGGAAGCCAAGGAGCTGGAAGAGCTGGGGTGGGGAAGGGAGGCACCAACCAGGTCAACCTGGAGGAACCTGTAGGTAGAGATATGCCTGGAGCGCAAGGCTCAGGCTGCCAGCGCTCTATACACACAAAGGAAGGTCTCTACCAGCAATTCTTCCCCAAGCAAAAAGTGGCCAGACACAGCCACAATGCCACCAGCCATCCTGTCCAGGGTCAGCTTAGGAAGCAAAGATCGCCTTTTTCTTGAGATTCACTATGATTTGATAAAACATAGATTCTGCCCTTGAGTGACTAGCTGCTGACAAAATATGATGACTATTTTGATACACAATAAGCAAGGAACAGGTTGACAGTGCTAGAACATATATTAATATTCTTTTTTTTTTTTTTTTTCTGTTTGGGAAGATGTGAAAATTCTAGTTCAAGAACCTGTGTGTGGCAAACTAGAGGTTTGCCAATCAAACAACACTGATTCCCATGTGTTTGCAACGCTTGCCCTACACAGTTCTACAAACCAAAATGTACACACCCTCTGAGAAGAATCAAGATCATTAACATAAATGCAGTAAGCATTTAGAACTGACAAAAGAATATACTGATCAGATTAACTGGAGTATTGGGAAAGTATGGCTTTTCCCTAAACTATGAAAATGTACCTAAACCAAAAAAAAAAAAATTCAAATACTTAAGGAGGCTGTTATACACATTTTCTATTCTCCATATAAATCATGACACTCCATGTGATTCTCAAAAACTAAGCTACCAGTATCACAAACCAACCTGTTAAATCCTAAACTTACTTGGGAAACCTACGGGTTTGTTGGAGTGTTTCCTTCTTTCTAGCTCTTTAGGGAAGAATTATCTAGAAAAAAAAGTGAATTCTCAGAATTTCCTAAGAGGAAAAAAATGGGCATTCACTGGAAAAACACAGGGTATATGCTCAGAACACTTAACTATTTTGGATAAGCTTCAAACCCACTTAGCCACCAGTCATCCTGTTGCTCTAACTTAACACTGAGACCTACCCTTCTAATCAAGTCTTCAGTTTCCAAAGAATGGCAACAGATGAGACTGTTTCCGAATCTGATATACAGCAACTTGTTCTTCCATGGAGGAAAAAAAAAAACAAAATCAAACCAAAAGGAAACTTAGGATCCGAAGGAAAGCGCACACCCCCGAGTCAAGGCCCTAGTTTCCCCAACACATGTATTCACCGACTCCCTGCTATCGAGATTCAAACACAGTTTCCCAGATTTAAAATTGTGAGGCTGGTGGGGAGAGGCACTCAGACACATGCAACCGTGGAAAGTCTGTCGATTCTGCCAACTCTCGCATCAAGACTTCGCTGCTGCCCAAGAAGAGAGGAGGAGTGAAGTCCGCGGCGAGGCTGGAAGTGAACCCAACGCTGAATTTGCTGCAGGGCGGCCTCGGTCCCAAGACTCTAAAGGAGAAGGGGCGGGCGCTCCTCGGGAGAAGCCAGCGCCGGAGCCCAGGGGACGGAGAAGCTGCGGCCGCCGGAAGGCGCGGCTACGCCGGGACGCGCACCTGTCCCTCCGTAGCCCGCAGAGGACGGGGGTCCTCACCTGGGGCGGCGAGCTCCGGCTCACGGCCGCGCGGGGTAGAGAAAATCCTTCCTGGTTCCATGAGAGTCAGCCTCTGGGCTGGTGGAACCCTCCTCTCGCCGCACACATCCCCACCCACCCTTCCCCGCCCCGAGTGGCGCAGGCCCGAGGCCGCCCCGCCGGCCCGCAGCGCCCTTACCTGGCTGGAGTACACCGCTTCGCGGAGCCCGGGACACTGAAGTCCGCCGGAGCCGCGGAGTCCTGTGCCTGGAGCCCCACCCCCTCCTCCGCTCTCCCCGCCCCGGCCGGCCCGGCGACCGCCCGGCCCGAGAGGGCTCCGCCTCCAGCTCCGGGAGGCCGGCGGCGACCTGTTCCCACTGCTCTGCTGCGGTTCTGAGACTGAAGGTGGGAGTGGGTCGCTTACGCGTTCCGACTCCCGGGACCCAGCGGGAGTTTCGGGGAAGTCGCGGGAACGTCCCTGGTGTTTCCTGGACGCAGGAACCTCCTCCTTCCTGCCCCCCACCAACCGCCCCGCGAGGACGCAGACACCCCTGGCCCGGGAGAACCCCGAGTGTGCCACCTGTGGGTGACCGGGGACTCGATCGGAACTAGGGACCACACCTCCCCTTCCGCTAAATGGTGGCGAGCCAGGTGGTAACGCAGTGAGGTGGAGCGAAGCAGCCAGTTTTACCAAAAGAATAAGTATTTTTCTGTCCAACTTGAAGCAGCAGAGCGCATCTGATACACTTACAGGTCACGTGGTGTGTGTATGTGTGTGTGTTCTCGCTCAGCGGCTCAGCCCTTTCTGACTCTGCGACCCCATGGAATTATAACAGGTCACGTGGTGTGTGTGTGTGTGTGTTCTCACTCAGTGGCTCAGCCCTTTCTGACTCTGCGACCCCATGGAACTATCATAACCTTAATAATCGACGTTACTCCAGCATAAAAAAAAAAAAAAAAAAGTCCACCATTTTATGTAGGGTGAAAGGCACAGAGAATTTAAAGAACCTACCTAATGTCAACCAACAACAAACTGAAAGGCTGGAATTCAAATCCCTGTAGTCTGCCTCCTGATTTTGAACGCTAAACCACAGCTCTCCTGGCTCACCAAATCTGAGTGTCCACCATGTCTCATGAGGAGAAGGAAATGGCAACCCACTCCAGTATTCTTGCCTGGAGAATCCCATGGACCCAGGAGCCTGGCGGGCTATAGTCCGTGGGGTTACAAAGAGTCGGACACGACTGAGCAACTAAGCACAGCCCAGCACATGTCTCATGAGCTGTTAAGAGGCCAGAGAAATACAAGGACTCTGCCCTCCAGAAGCTTTTAGTATAATGGGGCGAAAGGGACAGTCAGTCATCAATAAGCAAGTGAAAAATGAAGCCATGCACGTGCAAGAAGCGTCCTGGCTAAAATACAGTAGGGTGATGGAATTGAGAGTGTCGGGAGGGGAAGACCACAGATCCAGTTGTCTCCAAGGCTTCTCGAAGGAGGTGACAATGGAGCTGGGAGCTGAATGATCGGCCAGGTAGTCAGCCTGAAGATGAAGCAATGGGAAAGTCACATTCATTAATCCTCATTCTACCTTGTGCTTGTTGGAGACCTAAAAGCATGCCTTCCTATATATTCTCTCTCTTTTCCTCATACAGTAACCCTGAGAAGTCTGACAAGATTCTATTTTACAGAAAAAAAAATCTAATGATTAATGATTTGCCTAAGAGGGAGGGGCGATGGGAAGAGGGCACAGATTTGAACCAAGGCTTTCTGATTCCAAAACCTCTTTCACTCAGGTGAGGGCCTTGAGTATGATGTCTCAGAATGAATCTAGTAAAATTTCTCTTTGGTGATCTTGCCTCTTCGCAGCCCCAGTCTCTTCTGCTGCCTGTTGACTGGTTAAAGAATTTCCCCCAGGGCAGGTGCTCTTTGAGGGAGCGCAGGTCAGGAACCTTCTGAAAGTATGGAAAATGTATGTGTGTGTGCAAATTATAATTATGTAATTATGGTAATAATGTTGGCTTTCTCCCAAGAAAAATGCTCACATATATATGTATAAGGGAGAGAACTTAGAATTCTCATCAGATTGATCCAAAAAAGGTAAAAGTCACTGTCTTGAGTTTAACAGATACTTGTGGTGATTAAAAGAACTAATTTTCAGCTCACTTTCCCTGGAGGGAGGCAGGTCTGGTGACTCCTGTTTTTGACTTGGTGAGACTCTTAAAGTTTATGAAGGTTGATGGAAAGGGAAGCAAATCCCGATCCTCACATAACACCTTCATAAATGGCCTCCCTTCTTAGAAGAGAAGTTCTGTGTTGTCACTCTCTGTTCTCAAGAAAACCATAGACTGATCTGTAAACAAAACATCTAGGTAAATCTAACTCTTTATTGGTGACAATTAGTTTCCATAACATTATACCATTTCCAGAAGAAAGCATTGTTTATATTACCAGTCAAGGAGCATAAGTAGGTGATTAACACATGTATATCATCTCCAAAGCCAGTAGAGAGTACTGGCATTGGTTTTCAGCAGTGTTTTTAGAGACAGTGTCAGAAGGAGAGCTTCAGCTACATTAATGAAAAGGTGTAAAACTGAACTCAGGATGTGGTAGACCTAAAAAATTTAACCTGTACTATTTCTTATGTGAAATGGGCAGTAGCTTTAATAGAAAACAGCATACATATTATGTATGGCTGAATCCCTTTGCTGCTCACCTGAAACTATCACAACATTGGTTGTTAATCTGCTATACCCCAATACAAAATAAAAAAAAAAATTAAAGAAATATCTAGCTGCAGTTTATGTCAGTGTTCTGCCTATGTTTTCCTCTAACAGTGTTATAGCATCCAGCCTTAGATTTAGGTTTTTAATCCATTTTGAGTTTCTCTTTGTATATGGTGTTAGGGAGTGTTCTAATTTCATTCTTTTATTAATATATGTAACTCTGAAATGGCATATATGGAAAAAGAATCTACAAGAGAGTGGATATATATATATATATAGCTGATTCATTTTTGCTGTGTATCTGAAACTAACACAACATTGTAAATCAACTATACTCCAATAAAAGAATTTTTAAAGAAAAGAAAATAGTATACAAGGTTAGGCTTATGTAACTCAAACTTTTAGGTTGGGCCTCTTCCAAAGAAGGAATCTGGTGATGGACCTGAAAAGATTTCTTCCTCTTCCTCCAAGGAAAAGATTCAAACATTCTTACTGCCCTGTTTATTTTAATAAAGTTGAAATATAGACGGGGGGAAAAGGCGATCTATGACTTCTTTGAGAGAGGGACTCCCTTCTTACCATATATCCACATGGCTTCATAAAATTCATATGTTTAGGTGAGAAATATCAGGTTGACGTAATCTTAGTTCCTTAAGAAAAGAAAATGCCTCTTTTTAACTTTCAGATAGATTCCACATGATGCCTGAGAAGACATGCAGAATCAACAAGGAAAGTTTGTAAATAAAGTGGTGTTTAGCATTTGGAGCTTCACTCTTTTTTGTACCTCTCTGGCTTCCTTTTGTAACATTCTTCCTAACCATTGTCCACGCCCGTCCAAGGTGAATAGTAAATGTTTGTGGAATAAATGAATGATAACAACAATGATGCTAATAATGTAGACCTTATCAGTCTTGTATAGAGTCTGTTCCTACATGAACATCACTTCATTGTGGTGATATGATATGTCTGCCTCTCTTTCCATCATGTACTGAAAGTACATGTAAAAAGTATAATGGTTGCTTCTTTGGAACTAAATACATGGGAGGAAAGAGTTCTATGTTGGACACAAAATCAAAAATTATACTCCTGGGGATAGCTGGGAAATAAATCATTTGAAAGAAGGAAAAAGCATCATGTACAAAGCATGTGCATAAGATCGTCAGTTCAGTTCAGCCGCTCAGTCGTGTCAACTCTGCGACCTTATGAACTGCAGCATGCAAGGCCTCCCTGCAATCACCATCTGCAGTGATTTTGGAACCCAAAAAAATAAAGTCAGCCATTGTTTCCACGGTTTCCCCATCTATTTGCCATGAAGTGATGGGACTGGATGCCATGATCTTAGTTTTCTGAATGTTGATCTTTAAGCCAACTTTTTCACTCTCCTCTTTCACTTTCATCAAGAGGCTCTTTAGTTCTTCTTCACTTTCTGCCATAAGGGTGGTGTCATCTGCATATCTGAGGTTATTGATATTTTTCCCAGCAATCTTGATTCCAGCTTGTGCTTCTTCCAGCCCAGCATTTCTCATGATGTACTCTGCATAGAAGTTAAATAAGCAGGGTGACAATATGCAGCCTTGACGTACTCCTTTTCCTATTTGGAACCAGTCTGTTATTCTATGTCCAGTTCTAACTGTTGCTTCCTGACCTGCATACAGGTTTCTCAAGAGGCAGGTCAGGTGGTCTGGTATTCCCATCTCTTTCAGAATTTTCCACACTTTATTGATCATCACTCATAATAATAAAGAATATTATTCATCACTCAGAATAAAAAATTTATAAGATCATAACTCATAATAATAAAATAAATGCCCAGTAACAGGGAAATTTTTAAGCAAAATATATCAATAGTATGGCATGTCAGGCTATCATTAAAAACAGTATGTTAATTAAATAAGTGTGAAGGAAACCTTATTAAAGTTAAATTTAAAAGTATAACACCATCCTTTACATATCCTGTGTGTGTGTGTGTGAGCATGCACATGTGCGTGTGCACACATGCTAACATGCTCAGTCATCTCTGACTCTTTGCAACCCCATGGACTGTAGTCTGCCAGGCTCCTCTGTCCATGGAATTTCCCAGGCAAAAATATTGAGTTGGTTTTCCATTCTCTACTCCATACATATCCTATGATTGCAACTAAACAAAAATTATGTGGGAAGAAAATTGTTGGGTTGATAATAAGAATTATGAACAGTTATTGAGGAGGGGGTTCTTGGGTGCCAGACTGTTTAAATGCATTAGATCAATTCACCTAATTCTCACAACAACTGTGTGAGGTACAATAGTTTTAACAAAAAGCTGTGTGCAGTTCTTCTTTTCATTTTACAAATGAGAGGACTAATGCAGAGGCCCTAAGTATAATTTCGGAGAAGGCAATGGCACCCCACTCCAGTACTCTTGCCTGGAAAATCCCATGGATGGAGGAGCCTGATAGGCTGCAGTCCATGGGGTCACTAAGAGTCGGACACGACCAAGCGACTTCACTTTCACTTTTCACTTTCATGCATTGGAGAAGGAAATGGCAGCCCACTCCAGTGTTCTTGCCTTGAGAATCCCAGGGCCAGGGGAGCCTAGTGGGCTTCATTCGTGGCACGACTGAAGTGACTTAGCAGCAGCAGCAGCAAGTATAATTTGCCTGAAGTCACACAGCCAAGATATGAATATAAAGCTTTATGACTCTAGAGTTTAAAACTTTAACCATTCAAAGCTGCCAGGGAAAATATGTTTGAATCATGGATCATGGTGTTTTTTTTTTTAATTCCTTCTATAAAGTTTTAATGTTGATTTAACAGTAAGTAAAAACATATTAAATTACAGAGTTAGAAAAAAAGGCCCCAAAGTAAAACCAGATTATGCTCAGAAGAAAACATATAAAAAGGTAAGAAGAGGAACATATTGAGTGAAACCATGTGGGTTTGGCCAATTTTTGTTTTGGATTAGGATCTAAATAGTGTTTCAAATGAGTCATACTATATCAACAAATTTATAGTTATGAGGATTGAGATGATATGAGCTATGTCACATAGAATGTTATACTCAGTATTTTTAGTAGGATTCTAAGTATATTCTGGCCTGATGGCTTTTACTTACTGTTTCTTCTACCTAGAATGATCTAGCCCCACAACTTTTTGAAGCCGCTTCCTTTTCAATGGCTGTTGATGTTTAGTGTTTAAGTCATATCCGACTGTTTTGCAATCCCACGGACTGTGGCCCACCAGGTTCCTCTGTCTGTGGGATTTTCCAGACAAGAATACTGGAGTTGTCATTTCCTTCTCCAGGGGATCTTCCTGACCCAGGAATCGAATTTGCGTCTCCTGCATTGCAAGCAGATTCTTTACCACTGAGCTTTCAATGGTGGCAGTTATGAAAATGTGACCATCAATGCATTAGCAGAAAGCTAACACTGGTGAACAATCCCAAGGAAACTCCCTGTTATGGTGGTACTTACATTCTGGTAGAAAGATCAGTCATCTAAAAGTGGATTGAGTAAAGTATAAAACCCTTTCATTGTTATTTTTATTTATTTACTTTTGGCTGCACTGGATCTTTGGTGCTCTTACACAGGTTTTCTCTAATTGCGGCAAGTGGGAGCTACTCTTTATCGTCGTGCATGGGCTTCTCATTGCAGTGGCTTTTCTTGTTGTGGAGCACAGGCTCTAGGCAAATGGGCTTCAGCAGTTGTGTGGGCTCAGTAGTTGTGCCACACAGGCTTAGTTGTTCCACGGCATGTGGAATCTTCCTGGACCAGGGATTGAACCCATTTCCCTTGTATTGACAGGCAGATTTTTATCTACTCTGCCACCAGGGAAGCCTTTAAACCCTTTTAAAGGAGATTTTCAACAGAAGTCACTGCTGCTGCTAAGTCACTTCAGTCGTGTCCGACTCTGTGCGACCCCATAGATGGCAGCCCACCAGGCTCCCCTGTCCCTGGGATTCTCCAGGCAAGAACACTGGAGTGGGTTGCCATTTCCTTCTCCAATGCATGAAAGTGAGAAGTGAAAGTGAAGTCGTTCAGTCGTGTCCGACTCTTAGCGACCCCATGGACTGCAGCCTACCAGGCTCTTCCGTCCATGGGATTTTCCAGGCAAGAGTGCTGGAGTGGGGTGCCACTATTTTAAGGCCAATTACAAATGGGGGAAAGTGCATGCTTGCTAAGTCGCTTCAGTCATGTCCAACTCTTTGCAACTCTATGGACTGTAGCCCACCAAGCTCCTCTGTCCATTCGGGTTCTCCAGGAGAGAATACTTAAGTGGGTTGCCACGCCCTCCTCCAGGGAAATCTTCCCAATCCAGGGATCAAACTCGAGTCTTAGGTCTCCTGCATTGGCAGGCTGATTCTTTACCACTAGCGCCACCTGGAGAGTAAAGATACGCAAAAGAAGTTAAAGTTTCTCTGTTTCCCTCAAACTGGTAAAATGATGACACCAGGAGGAGTTATGTGTATGTAATGTATCAATAAAACCTAGAGCAACCACTTAAAAAGCTATAGAAAAACATATACACAAAAACACTGTATTTAAACTGAAATAGAATTCTTAAAATAGTCCTCAAGTGTTCTTAAAGCATATACTGAGATAATCATATCCTGGGCCATAGGACAAACTACAGCAAATTTTAAATAATTGAACTCATACAGCATGTGTTCTCAGGTCACAATGAAAGCAAACCAGAAATCAATAACAAAGATTTCCAGGAAAACTCCCGAACACGTGGAAAATAACAACTTACCTGTAAATAATCCATGAATCAAAGTATGTATTAAGGAAACACACAAAAAATATTCTGAATGGAATGAAAACAAAAATACAACATATCAATATTTGTGCATACAGCTAAACAGTGTCAAGAGAAATTTTTATAGCAGTGCTACTGCTGAGTCACTTCAGTCGTGTCCGACTCTGTGCGACCCCATGGACGGCAGCCCACCAGGCTCCCCTGTCCCTGGGATTCTCCAGACAAGAACACTGGAGCGGGTTGCCATTTCCTTCTCCAATGCATGAAAGTGAAAAGTGAAAGTGAAGTCGCTCAGCCGTGTCCGACTCTTAGCGACCCCATGGACTGCAGCCTACCAGGCTCCTCTGTCCATGGGATTTTCCAGGCAAGAGTACTGGAGTGGGGTGCCATTGCCTTCTCTGTTTATAGCAGTAAATGCCTACATTAGAAAAGAAGAAAAGTCCCAAATCAAAATTTAAGCTCCCACTGTCAAGAACCTAGAAAAGGAAGAAAAGCTATATAAATTTAAATAGAAGAAATACTAAAAAGCAGAAATCAGTGTCATTCAAAACTGAGCAACTAAATAACAATACAGTATTACTTTGTGCCTGCAAAATGAAACAATCATGAAGAAGAAAAAAAATATTAAACCTACACTGATTTAGGGCTTCCCTGGTGGCTCAGGGGTAAAGAATCTGCCTGCCAAAACAGGAGACATGAATTTGATCCCTGATCTGGGAAGATCCTACGTGCCGAAGAGCAACTAAGGCTGTGCTCTGGAGTCCGGGAGCCACAGCTACTGAGCCCATGTGCCACAACTACTGAAGCCTGCGTGACCTAGAGCCTATATTCCACAAGAAAAAGTACCACAGTGAGACGCCTGTGCACCATAAGGAGAGAGTAGCCCCTGCTTCTACAACTAGAGAAAAACCCTCGAAGCAATGAAGACCCAGCACAGCCAAAAATAAATAAATTTAAATTTTAAAAAACTTAATTGATTTAAACCTAACAAAGACGGGTGATTGAAAGTAATATGAAGTCTGAATTAGATTATATGGTTACAGAGCATCACTGACTCAATGGATATGAATTTGAGCAAACTTGGGGAGATAGTGAAGGACAGGGAACCCTGGCATGGTGTAGTTCATGGGATTGTAAAGAGTCGAACGTGACTTAGCAACTGGACAGCAACAGCAAAGTCTGAATGGTAGAATACGTTTTGAATAACTATAATAAAGCAAATGCAAATCGCTACTGCTAAGATCACAGCATATTTATTGATTTTTTTTAAAAAATGAAATCTTCCGATGGTCCAGTTCTGCTCATACTGTTAATTACTTAGTTTATCCCTCTTTCAGACATCCTTTCCCTGCCTCACCCCACCATAGTAGCTGTCAGTGTCCCTCATATTCCTTAGATACACAAGGTCTTCCTTGGGCAACTTGCGCCTGACAGCTTTCTCTTATACAGAATAGTCCAGAAATGCCAGAAGAGTTAGCATCGCCAGGGAACTGCCACCAACCAATGACAGGTGAGGACTGGAGGATAAATATCCCAGTTTCCTTGCCTTTGGATAGGACAGCTCTGAGGCATATTCTAGTGAATGGAGGGCCAGTTGCCCTCAGTGATAATCTGCTCACTAATACACACTTTATTCACTTCTTTCTTTTCTTTGATTGCCTCCCAAATAAATCATTTGCATTGAAATCCTTGTCTTAGTTCTGATGAGCACACACTTTAGCCTAAGACACCCATCCCAGGAAAGAAAGACCCAGCATATTGTCTTAAAAAAACATAGCCTCCAGGACTTCCCTGGCAGTCCAATGGTTGAGACTGTGTACTTCCGATGCAGGGGACACAACTTTGATCCCTGGTTGGGGAACTAAGATCCCACATGCTGTGCAGCATGGCCAAAAAATTAAAATACTTTCCTCACCCAGGAGGAAAGTAAAGATTGGCTTTGTTTCTAGCCCATTGAAAAGGATTAACCTGGTTCATTTTAGATAGTGAGGGAAGATCTAGTTTTGACTTGAGAAGGAAAAAGGTGACCATCCAAGCATCTGAAATCCCAACTCCGTATTCTTTCCCCTCCAGAAAATAGTGGAGCAAACTCCAAGAAATAGTGAAGGAGGGAAACCTAGCGTACTGCAGTTCATGGGGTCTCAAAGAGTCAGGCATGACTTAGCAACAGAACAACAACAACATTCTTTCCCCCTCACCTCCTAATTCATCCAAGTCTGAATTTCCAGTAACTTTACACTACTGCATTTGTTCTCTACCCTGGTCAACAAGTTAGCTCCGCCAAGGGTAACCATTATGGAGTGAATTGTGTCACCCTATCCCCACCCGACCTCTGCCAAATTCATAGATTTAAGCCCTAATCTCCAATGTGAACGTACTGTATTTGGAGTTAGGGCCTTTCAGGGGGTAATGTAGTTCAAAGAGGTCATAAGGGTGGACCTTATATGGACTAATGTCCCTGTAAGAAGGGGAAGGGACACCAGGAAAAGAGATGCAGAGAGATAAGGCCGGGTGAGGACACAGCTAGCAGGTGGTCATGAGCAAGCCAAGGAGCGGGACCTCAGGAGAATTCAGACCTGCCAGCCCCCCACATTTTGAGAAAATAAATTTCTATTGTTTAAGCTGCCCAGTCTGGGAAAGTTATGGCAGTCCAGGCAAACTAACACAGCAACCCTAGACAAATGGGAGACAATATCTGATGTATATATGAATTTTTCCAACTCCAGTACAGACAATTTTGAACAGACAATTCTGGAAGTCACTTAGCATACTGCACTGAAGGTTTTAGCCAAATCAAAGCCCTGTTGCCCAAAGCATCGACCTCCAGAACATGCCTTCACATGGCTTTTCCAGTTTCTCTGCTTCATTCTCCCCACTGTCTTACTCCTGTTTCCTATGGTCACTCTAAGTGTTGTTGCTGTTGATGTTTAGTTGCAAAGTTGCGTCTGACTTTTTTGCAGCCCTATGAACTATACCCCACCATGCTCCTCTGTCCATGGGATTTCCCAGGGAATAATACTGGAGTGGGTTGCCATTTCCTTCTCCAGGGGATCTTCCCAACCCAGGGATCAAACCTGCATCTCCTGTATTGGCAGGTGAATTCTTTACCACTGAGCCACCAGGGAAGCCCTATCACTCCAAGTATACTGCCTAAGTAAGAGCACTTATCACAGCTCTGCTTTGGGAAAACCCAAGCCAAGACAGGGCCTGCCCCTAGACTCAAAGTACAATCTGGTTCTAGGAATGGCAGCTGTGGGCCTCATTCATGCACTGCACTCAGGGTGGACATTGGTAGCTCCTCCAAGTAAACTTAGGAAACTAAGCAAGGGTCTACTTCATCCACCACAGTCTTGTCCACCAAAGTACCAAAGACCAGCTTCTACAGAAGAAGCAATAGATGTGAAGTCAACATCCATTCAAGGACTAAGTATGGGCCTCTTCCCAAAGCTCCTGGAACAATGTGGGCCTGTGATTCTTGTATGATTCCATGGAGGGGAGTAAAATGGATTGAATAATAACTGAGATTTTATTTTCTGCCTAGTGAAAAGGAAGAAGTGCAAGTGTTAGCTGCTCAGTTTTGTCTGACTCTTTGCGACCCCAGGGACTGTAGCCCACCAGGTCCATGGGATTCTCCAGGCAAGAATACTGGAATGAGTTGCCACACCCTCCTCCAGGGAATCTTCCTGACTGGGGAATCAAACCTGGGTCTCCTGCATTGCAGGCAGATTCTTTACTGTCTGAGCCACCAGGGAAGCCTGTAGTGAACAGATGAGGGCTCAACACCGATGACATTTGGTTTAAGGACTATGATATGTTTTATATCCTGGTGGTATGGACTCATTAATAGCTGCAGCTGGTTGCATTAGAAACTGAGATCAAGGTATGTTTCACATCATCTCCCAGCAGTCCCCACCCAGAGGTGCTCAGCCAATTTAATTCCAAATTAAGGAGATTGGATACTACATGTTTTTATAAAATGGAAGAAATATTTTTGCCTTTTCTCTTCTCTTTTCCCTGAGGAATAATTTAAATACAAAAGAAATTAAAAGGTTATAAAGAACCTTTTCCTGTGCTTGTTTTTCTAACATTGCATGTTATTTCATAACATTGATAACACAATATGATGATCAAAAACAAGCTAGACTTCTTTAGTTCAACTTAATTCTTGGCTTCTAAACAATAGTGGGAACAAAGCCCGTTAGAAAATGTGGCCTGCCAGACACATTTTTGTTAGGCAGTCTGCTAGA
Source organism: Bos mutus (assembly GCF_027580195.1). NCBI lineage: Eukaryota > Metazoa > Chordata > Mammalia > Artiodactyla > Bovidae > Bos > Bos mutus. The sequence goes on from NC_091622.1 coordinate 66,963,256, forward strand.
AATGATGGCAACCCTCTTGGTCTTTTTCAAAAGGTAAAAATTAACATCTTTTCTTTTTAAAGAATTTCTTCCCCTCTTTGTTAACTTTAAGTTTCTCCATCTTGAAGTTTTCACATCTACACTAGAAATTGTCCTCTATGATGTATCTTCTTAATTGTCTGCAAGATTTCATGAAACTAGCACCCACTGTAGGTACTGCTACAGGTGCCTTGCACCTACCTGGGAGACTATCATCAAATTGCCAAGTAAATGAATCAATATATAAATTTCTTTTCGTAGAGGAAGATGGTTAACAAGCTCAAGTCTATTTGCAAAATCGCCTTCATCCTCAGGCTGTTTTTCTGCTCTTTATAATATCCTGCATTGTTAACTTTAACAGCAAAAAAAAAAAGAATTGCTTTAATAGAACTCCTATATCCTAAACAGAAAGTTCTTGAACATCCTTCCATTATAATGCAAATACAAATCTATTCCTCAGGGGCTGATAGAAACATTCAAAAGGACAGCTAAGCATCTCCCCCTGACTTCTGAATTCCAAACTCTTCGATTAAGAGTGTCAACTACAAATTGGCACTTACCATGGGCACATGCCATCTACCTCTATAAGAATTAAGTCATGTGCAGCTGCAAATGCTGACCTTCAATACCCTCTGCAAGGAGTTCAGGGTGGAGAGCAGAAATGAGGCACTCTGTGCTCATTGCAAAGGAGGGAGGTCTTCAGATAATTATATATTTCCAGGAGTCAATTTTATGAGCCCAATTCTTGTATTTCCCCATATCTAGAAAAGCACTAAAATCCTTCATGGTGATGACTCTTCCTCGTGACTAGCAAAGGCTTCATGAGACAAGTAGAAACCTTCTGGAAAAATATGTGCTTGATTGCATGTATTTTCTTTTCACCAAAAACCACATATATATTGACCTTTTTATCCCTGCCTCTTTGGAGCAGTTTCTCAGAGCTATCTGAGGTGCTATCTCCTGGCCTACAGTCCTCATTTTGCCCCAGTTAAAACTTAACTCGCAACTCACATATTGTACATTTTTTTTTAAGTCAACAAGTGTCAGCAGCAACATAGACAGCATGAGTGCTGTGAGTAGATACAGAAGAAGTCCTGTGGGACAGAGAAGTTGGCTTCTCTCCTTCCCTTGAATGCATAGCCATCTCCTGATGCAATGGAGAAAATGAGCCCTGTATTTACTATGAAACAGAAAAACTAAGGATTCACAGTAAAACCCAGAAAGTCATACTCTAAAATATATATATGAATGGTTTTAGTCAAAGAACTTTAAGTAAACAGTCATGTTGAATATATAAAACAAACTTTAGTTGTGTGTTTACATATCTAAAGACCTACCTGTATTAATATATTCTTCTCACTCGTTTCCACGCCCCCCTCCCTGACTTAAATAAAACAACCTAATAAGGAAATTTCAGGAAACTGAAAATACAAATATCTGTTATTTCCTCCCTTGACCTCATCCGCCTTCATCCCAGACTCAGCTGGGCTTCCAACACAGCTTCCAACACAGCCGCCTGCTGTTGACCATTAGATAAATCCTCCTCCTCTCCGGAGGCAGGGCCTCCTCTAATGGTCCCTGGTGTAATTCCCAGCATGCTGTGCAAGCAGAGTGCTGGGACGGACAGGAGCTCTTCCCAGTGGTATCTGTCTAGAGCAGCATCATCTAGCCGAAATCCAATGAGCACCACAAACCCAGGCCACCCATGTTATCAAAAATGAAACAAGTAAAAAGAAACAGGTAAAATTAAGGTTAATTGCATGTCTTACTTAACCCAGTTTACTAGAATATAGGCTTTTCCACATGTGGTGCATACAAAAAATTATTAGTGAGACATTTTACTTTATTTTTTCCCTCTATGCTTTCAACGTTGGGTGTGTATTTTACAGCGTATTTCTATTTGGATTAGTCAGGTGCAAGTATTCAAGAGCTGTTTGTGTCTGGTGTGCCCAGATTGGACAACATGGGTCCAGAGCATACTGTGCGCATACATTCACAGAAGGGCAGGCAGGGAAAATGGCACTGCCTTCAATACTCTAGCTGTCACACTTTGGGAAACACTGCCATTGAAGTTTCCGCAGCCTGAGTTAATGATATTAAGGGTTCCCTAGCCATCTTATGGGCTTCTCTGGTAGCTCAGCTGGTAAAGAATCCGCCTGCAATGCGGGAGACCCTGGTTTGATTCCTGGGTCAGGAAAATCCCCTGGAGGAGGGCATGCAACCCACTCCAGTATTCTTGCCTGAGAATGCCTATGGACAGAGGAGCCTGGCAGGCTACAGTCCATTGGGTCACAAAGAGTCGGACACAACTAAGCAATTAAGCACAGCACAGTCATCTTATACTGAACAAGATTCCCTGGTTAATCCTAAAACTGCCCACAATCTCCTCAGAGATAAGGAGGGACCTCCAGACTAGGGGTTGATTACCCTGTCTTAAAACTGGAACAGACCCATCAAAATTCACTTCCGTGTGATTTGTGACGCCTTTGGCCATTGCTGAAGCTATGCAAAATTCTGTACCAGCAGCTGAAGGATACCTTGTTAGTTAGTGGATTTTACTTTTCCCCTTTTCTCCAGAAAATTTTTGTGATTTTTATAACTGAGGCTTACAAAGCTCTTGATTTCCAATGAGCTGTCTCTAGTGCGTCTGCTGTACTCCAATACTATTTTATCTCAGGCCGTGTGCATAGTCAACATGGAGTGTGAAAACGACTGCATGAAGCATAGAGCCATTTAAAGAAAGTATCCTCACTATGTGTAAAAATACCCTACCTTCTGTCATCTTGAAGGAGTGTTTAGACTAGTCACATGGCTCTGCTCTCTGAATCCACTAGACTAGGGAAGCACTCAATTCTGTTTCCACTGACAATACAAGTCTGGCCTAAATATGCCAGTTCCTTTTTTTTAATGTTTCTTAAATAATATTCAAATATAAAAAACTAGATTTTACTTTTTTTGGCATTTGTGAGCCAATGAATCATAAAGTCATAGAATTATTTACCTTTAGGGAATTCCCTGGCAGTCCAGTGGTTAGGGCTCTGTGCTGAAGGCCTGAGTTCAATTCCTGGGTGGGGAAATAAGATCCTGCAAGCTGCACAGGATAGCCAGAAAACAAACAAACAAACAACAAAAAAATACCTTTATAAAGGATGAAAGGGTTAATTAGAGGTGCTCCAGGCAAACCTCTCATACTGTAGACAAGGATAATTTTTCAAATAAATGTCTAAAAGATTTGATCTGGATTTTAATCCAAAGACTTTCAAAAATCAAGATATTTCAAATCACTTATGTTCTTATGAAATGATCAGGACTTTTAAAATCATAAAATTGAATTTATTTAATTACCATCTATTGGAAGTATCCCATATGCTAAGAAGTCTGGTAGATAAAGACAAATTATTTTATCTTGCTTGTATTTACTCCAATATATTATGATACACTATGACAGAGGTTTATATAACTTGCAATGCTTTCCATAAACAACTAATAGTTTAGCTAACATATTATTATTCATAATATATGAGGATACTTTTCCTTTGTGGTTAACCACAATGATAACATTGGCTAAATGACAAACTGAAATGTTTGCCAGAGACATAAGAAATATTATAGCAATATAGCGAATTATATTTATGACAGAAGGAAGACTTCCTGACCAAGAAGGTTATTAAAACACTAGAATGGCTTACCACAAGAGAATAGGGTCATTATCTATAAATGTAGGATATTTCTTCATTATTCAAGGTCTGTTCAAGGAAATGTACCTGCAAACAATGAAAGACATTTCTCTTTTAGTTTTGGTACATTCATTTTTTTCCAACTTATAAAAGTAATCACAAGCGTTTTGGAAAACAAAAAATAAAATCTCAACCTATAATCCCTCCGCTCTAAATGTAACCTAGATAGTGTTCTTCATCCCTGTCTTATTTTCTATGTAGACATTTTCATTTTATATAGCTTTAACCAAGGCATAGTTACATTTTTCCTATTTTTTCACTTAACATTTCCTCATGTAAGACATAATATTCATGAGCTGTTTGACGGGATGACTCTGTGAGGTTTTGGTCCATGTATTTTGTTTCCTGAATCTTTGACCATCTCTCCCCTCTGGGCTGCAAGACAGGAGGCTGCCATCTGGGTAGGGTCAGGACAGAGATCAGCATTTAGTGTGAGGAAAAAAAAAATACACTGAATTCTAGCTTTCTAAATTCAAAAGGAATGTCCAAATGTAAGGTCATTTAAAACATTATTTTGAAAGCAAATGCAGCAGAGAACCAGTTCCTTCCCCATCACCAAAATCCAAAATAGAAATATTCCTCAAACCTGGGAAGGGTGGGGAAGAAAAAAGAAGGGCTTCCCAAGTGGCATTAGTGGTAAAAAAAAAAAAAAAACCTGCCTGCCAATGCAGGAGACAGACTCTGGTTTGATCCCTGGATTGAGAACGTTCCCTGCAGGAGGGAATGGCAATCCACTCCAATATTCTTGCCTGGAGAATCCCATGAACAGAAGAGCCTGGTGAACTATAGTTGATAGGGTCGCAAAGAGTCAAATATGACTACCTAAAGTGACTTAGCACGCACTCAACTCCCCACATCCCAGCTCCTGTATGTTCTGGGTGAAGGAACAAAAAGCAGTGGAGCTGCTCTCAGGGAGGAGCGTAGTGGAGAACGGAAGGAACCTTGAGGGTCCTTCCTGGGACTTGCCAAGATGTGGTGGAGTTGAGGAAATGCTGGGAGGGGGTGGTGAGACCCTGCCAGATCTAAGATTCCCACAATGATTACTTAAATATTGCCAGGTGAAGGGCTCCAGTGAGTATCAGTGGTATCACTTGGAGCCAGCAGAAACCCCAGGTAGAAGGGGCAGCAGATGGATGCATTCCCCCTCGTACACGTTCTAAAAAGAGATGTACTTGAGCCCGGACATAGTGGGTACAACGTGAACGCTATCCTCTAGTTGAGAGACCTGCCCCTCTGTTTCTCTCTCTTTAGGCAAGGTGAGCATGAGAGTGTTGTGGGGATAAACGAACTGCTTGGGCAGCCTGAATTTTAATGCCAGCAGTTGTGAGCAGTGCTGAGAAAGTGGCTCCCAGCATCTGGAGACCTAGTGGGAAGATGCAGCCCCTCTACTGCAGAAAGAGGGGAACCCCAGTCCCAGAAATTCCTACTCCAGGAGTCCAAGGTCATTCACCAGTCCTGTAGTATTTATCTCCACAAATATAAAAAATTGAATACTCTTTTTTTTGGCCATGATGTGCAGCATGCCAGATCTTAATTTTCCAACCAAGGATCGAACCCACACCCCCTGCATCAGAAGCCTGGAGTCTCAACCCCTGGTATCATGGAAATCTAAACTCTTGCTATGAAGAATGTTGGTAGTGGTTTAGTCGCTCAATCAAGTCCAACTCTTGCGAGCCCAAGGACTGTAGCCAGCCAGGCTCCTACATCCATTATCCTGGGATTATCCTGGCAAGAATACTGGAGTGTCTGGCCATTTCCTTCTCCAGCTATGTAGAATATGAAATGGTGAATGTGAGATTGTTTGTAGAAAAAAAAAACCTAAAAATGTTTAAATGGTACATGTAGGCACTCAAAATTTGTTGAATGAATGATGCAAGGACAATAGAGTATAATAATTCCATTTGTGATCAGATTGTTACTGTTAAGTCACTTAAGTTGTGTCCAACTCTGTGCGACCCCATAGAGGGCAGCCCACCAGGCTCCCCCGTCCCTGGGATTCTCCAGGCAAGAACACTGGAGTGGGTTGCCATTTCCTTCTCCAATGCATGAAAGTGAAAAGTCAAAGTGAAGTCACTCAGTCGTGTCTGACTCCTAGCAACCCCATGGACTGCAGCCCACCAGGCTCCTCTGTCCATGGGATTTTTCAGGCAAGAGTAGTGGAGTAATATTTATAATCTAGTTGGTGGGAAAGTGCTGCTCCATGAAATAATCGTATGTAGTATACTTAGTCTCTATTTTGAGTCAATCATTGTTCAATTATCCATAATTTATCTAAATTTAAACAATTTTTTACTATAGCTTCAACCTATACTATTTCATGGATAATTTCTAAATGTTTCTGGAGAAGCAAATGGCAACCCACTTCAGTATTCTTGCCTGGAGAAGTCCATGGACAGAGAACCCTAGTGGGCTACAGTCCATGGAGTCGCAGAGTCAGAAACAACTTAGTGACTAACACATTCACTTTCACGTCTAAATATTTCTATTATAACATACAGTTCTGCTCAAAACCTACCTTTCTGTGACTCTCACTCATTCTCCAATAATATAGTAGTTTATTTAAAAAAAAAAAAAAGTAGGGACTTCCCTGATGGTCCAGTGGTTAAGACTCCTCACTCCCAGTGCAGGAGGCCAGGGTTCAATCCCTGGTCAGACAACCAGAGCCCTCATGCCACAACTAAGACTTGGTACAACCAAATAAATGATTAAATATTTTAAAAAGCTTTTAAAAAAAGTATTTTCCTGAATATATTTTGAAGGAATTCACAGATAAGTTTTTACATTTACTTTTCATCTTCATTTAATGCTAGAAATGGCTCTCAGATTAATATTTACCTATTAATAGTATATGATAAGATTTCTAATGCATAGCACTGTACAAAATGGATGTTAATGGGTCAATATTCTATTGGATATTGATAAACACTATCAAGCTTTTTATGTATTATTTATAGAGTATGGCCAACAAAGTTGAAATGTTACCTATAAGAAAGTAAAAAAAAATATTAAAAGGCTTTTAAGTGTGTAAGTTATTTAAGTTTTATCAAGATAAATTTTGTAGTAAATATCAAAAGCCCAAAAAATTTTTATACCATTTGCTCTGGAGTGACTGTTTGTCAAAGAACTATTCATAGACATGTGTAAAAAGTTATTAATGATTTTCATTAATGTTAAAACTCATAACATAAAAATTTAGAAATGATTAGGTACATTTCTATGTGTATATATATATAATGACACAACTCTGAAGGCATGTATACGTAAAAGGATCTTTTAGATAAAATGATATTTTAGCTGAATATTTACTGATTAAGTAAAATGTTATATCAAGAAAGAAACAGTGAAAAATATATTTACAAAGCAGATGGACTTTATTATCTCATCTTTGGTTAAAATGTACATAGATATGCATAGAAAAAATAAATTATATTCCAAAATATTAATAATTATTACTTCTAGGTGGTATGCTTACAGATTTTTATGTTCTTTTTTTCTCTTATAATTTTGTAATTATTATCCATTGTTTCTGTGATTAAGCATTCAAAGATATTGTTATCATTGTTACTTATTTTTATTCATTAATTTCTTTTTTGGCCACACCACAAGGCTTGTGGGATCTTAGTTCCCAGATTAGGGATCAAACCTGGGGCCCACTCAGTGAGAGTCCTAACCACCGGACTGCCAGGGAATTACCAGGTTTGTTTTTTTTTTTAAACTCACATTGTTAACAATTTTACTGAACTTAATAATTTTCAATAAGAAATGAAAATTCAATAGCTTTAAAAAACAGTCTTTAATAGGGGTTAGAGAAATTATCTTAAAAATGAAGAAAGACTCATATCACATATAAACATAAAAGAGAGCATTAAAAGGAATTGATCACTTGAACCAATTTTCTCTCTGCCCACCTTTCTGGAAGATGAGCCTCTATAGAGAATCAGTTGGGGTGTAATTTTTAGTATTAGTAATGACTAATACAGAAGAACTGTACAAAAAAGATCTTCACCACCAAGATAATGACGATGGTGTGATCACTCACCTAGAGCCAGACATCCTGGAATGTGAAGTCAAGTGGGTCTTAGAAACATCACTACGAACAAAGCTAGTGCAGGTGATGGAATTCCAGTTGAGCTCTTTCAAATCCTAAAAGATGATGGTGTGAAAGTGCTGCACTCAATATGCCAGCAAATTTGGAAAACTCAGCAGTGGCCAAAGGACTGGAAAAGGTCAGTTTTCATTCCAATCCCAAAGAAAGGCAATGCCAAAGAATGCTCAAACTACCACACAGTTGTACTCATCTCACACGCTAGTAAAGAAATGCTCAAAATTCTCCAAGCCAGGCTTCAGCAATACGTGAACCGTTAACTTCCAGATGTTCAAGCTGGTTTCACAAAAGGCAGAGGAACCAGAAACCAATTTGCCAACATCCACTGGATCATGGAAAAAGCAAGAGAGTTCCAGAAAAACATCTATTTCTGCTTTATTGACTATGCCAAAGCCTTTGACTGTGTGGATCACAATAAACTGTGGAAAATTCTGAAAGAGATGGGAATACCAGAGCACCTGACCTGCCTCTTGAGAAACCTATATGCAGGTCAGGAAGCAACAGTTAGAACTGGACATGGAACAACAGACTGGTTCCAAATAGGAAAAGGAGTACGTCAAGGCTGCATATTGTCACCCTGCTTATTTAACTTCTATGCAGAGTACATCATGAGAAATGCTGGACTGGAAGATACACAAGCTGGAATCAAGATTGCCGGGAGAAATATCAATAACCTCAGATATGCAGATGATACCACCTTTATGGCAGAAAGTGAAGAGGAACTAAAAAGCCTCTTGATGAAAGTGAAAGAGGAGAGTGAAAAAGTTGGCTTAAAGCTCAACATTCAGAAAACCAAGATCATGGCATCCGGTCCCATCACTTCATGGGAAATAGATGGGGAAACAGTGGAAACAGTGTCAGACTTTATTTTTGGGGGCTCCAAAATCACTGTAGATGGTGATTTCAGCCATGAAATTAAAAGACGCTTACTCCTTGGAAGGAAAGTTATGACCAACCTAGATAGCATATTGAAAAGCAGAGACATTACTTTGCCAACAAAGGTCTGTCTAGTAAGGCTATGGTTTTTCCAGTGGTCACATATGGATGTGAGAGTTGGACTGTGAAGAAAACTGAGCGCCGAAGAATTGATGCTTTTGAACTGTGGTGTTGGAGAAGACTCTTGAGAGTCCCTTGGACTGCAAGGAGCTCCAACCAGTCCATTCTGAAGGAGATCAGCCCTAGGATTTCTTTGGAAGGAATGATGGTAAAGCTGAAACTCCAGTACTTTGGCCACCTCATGCGAAGAGTTGACTCATTGGAAAAGACTCTGATGCTGGGAGGGATTGGGGGCAGGAGGAAAAGGGGACACCAGAGAATGAGATGGCTGGATGGCATCACTGACTCAATGGACGTGAGTCTGAGTGAACTCTGGGATTGGTGATGGACAGGGAGGCCTGGCGTGCTGCGATTCATGGGGTCGCAAAGAGTCGGACACGACTGAGCGACTGAACTGAACTGAACTGAATGACTAATACATTGGTATTTAATTTTGCTTTAAAAAGATTTCATAATAAGGAAAATTGACCAAGGATTTTAAAGTTTGCGTTGATTCAGTTAGGTAGTCTTAGGGGAAAGTAACTTTTCTAGTTCTCACAGTCATTAAAAAAGAGCATATATACTGCCTTTTTCTTCCTCGTGGAAGCAAAGTAGCCATTATATTAGCTTTTTACACATCCTGCTATCCAAATGTTCAGCAAGGTAGAGTTGGGTGTGAGGTATTTCATATGGATATGAAAAATAGCTACTCATCCAATCCTTGCAGGAAAGAAATTTCTTAACAAATGGCAGAGAATTAAACATCAGGTATTACAAAACCCCAGCTGTCATCCACAGAACCAGCAAGATGTTATGGAAATATCCTGGCAACTCCTATCCACTAATGTGACTCAAGACAATATTTCTTGGGAGAACATGTATATGTATGACTGAGTCCCTTTGCTGTTCACCTGAAACTATCACAACATTGCTAATTGGCTATACCCGAATACAACATAAAAGGTTTAAAAAAAAAAAAAAACTTAATAATTTTTCTTCTTTTTGAAGAGTAGCATATACCAGATTATCAATACTCCCCATTAGGAATAATAGCCCTGGTGGCTCAGGCAGTAAAGAATCCGACTGCAATGTAGGAGACCCAGGTTCGATCCCCGGGTAGGGTAGATCCCTTGGAGAAGAGCAGGGCTACCCACTCCAGTATTCTTGCCTGGAGAATTCCTTGGACAGAGGAGCCTGGTGGGCTACAGTTTATGTGATCTCAAAGAACTGGACATGACTGAGGGACTAACACACACAGATAGTAATAGTTGTTAAGAAACAAAAGCTCATCTACCTGGTTTAACCCCTGCCCTTCCCCAAACAAAACTAAAACGACTTGGTAAGAATCTCCTTCATTTACCCCAGGAAAAGTATTTGCTCGAAGTGCAGCTTCTTATGGCCAGTTTTAAGATTCCCAACTATATCCAAATTCTAAGAATTTGTCTCAATTTCTTCTGCTTCCATAGGCATTAGAAGGGACATGGAACCAGGGAACGTTTAGCACAGGGAACTAGATTTCATCCAGGTATGCACTAGATCTAAGTAATGCTGGTCTTCTGGTCTTCATGACCCAAAACAAATGAAACTATCTTGTTACTAAGTTTAGCCACATTAAATTTAAAACATGTATCCAAAGCACTATACACAAAGTTTACCAAGTTACAGGTGGCAGGATATGCAAGGCATAGAACAAAGAATTAATATTCATAATAAATAAGAACCCTTTCAAATGAACAAGAAAATTATAAATAACCCAATAAAAACTGGTGAAAGATATACCCAGGTATATCGCAGAGAAAGAAAATACAATAGCAAAAACATGAAAAGAAAAGTTTGCATACTACTAATTAAGAAATTCAAATGCAAACAATAAGGGGATAATAATTCACATACTTCCAATTGGAAACAAATTAGAAAGCCTGATGAATCAAAGTACAAGAGAAGATGTGAGTTGTTGATATGAGTATCAGTTGGTGCAACCATTTAGAAAACAATTTGGCAATACATAGTAAAACTGAAAATATGGTTACACCATGACTCAAATTTTTTTTACTACAGGGAAACTTGCCCACATATACCAAGAAAAACATATAAGAATATTTATTACATCACCCTTTGAGGCAGCAATAAATAAATTAAAATAAAATAAAAACACTAATTCATCATCAGCTGGGAAATAAATAATAGTGAATAGATGATTATTCATACAATAAATTTCCATACAGTAGTTAAAATGAATAAGTCAGATGTACATGTATCAAGGTAGATAAGTTTCAAAAATATTAGACTAAGTAAAAATGAAAGTTGATGCATTCAGTATGATACAACTTATAATCAATAATCTAATTGTGTAATGCATAAAACAGTGTTATATAGATATATTTATAAGGTGGTGGTGGTTTAGTGGCTAAGTCGTGTCTGACTCTTACAACCCCGTGGCCTGCCAGGTTCCTCTGTCCGTGGGATTCTCCAGGTGAGAATACTGGAGTGAGATGCCATTTCCTTCTCCAGAGGATCTTCCCAACCCAGGAATCGAATCCGGAGCTCCTGCATTGCAGGCAGATTCTTCACCTACTGAGCTATGAGGGAAGCCCATTAATATATTGGACTCAAAGATTAACTGTTTTGTACAATTCAAAGCATGAATTCATGCATGGCAAAGACACATTGATGATAGGAAATGGCTAACCCTAAGGAGGGAAAGGAAAAAGATGAAAGTTTGGCTTTAAGTGTATCCATACTTTATTTATGTAGAGAAAAAAACATTCTGAAGCAAAGATGATAAGATATAAACATCATTTACATTCAGATAGTGGGTAATGGATGTCTGTAATTTTTTTCTGTATGTTTGAAGTATTTAATAATTACAGTAATTTTTAATTTCATGTAAGTTATTATTAAGGAAAACACTTTTTGTATTTGGAGAGATACAAAAGCAAAGCATATAGATCTTGTAAGATTCAAGCTTATTAATAGAGTTAATTTCATCCCTGTGATAAGTTTATGATACGATAGTCTGCTCCAGTTAACCCCATCAAGACATCTTTTTTCAAGCTTATGTTGGGTGGGCATCCTTTTTATTTACCCCCAAAGATATGTGTGACAATTAAAATTTAAAAGGTTTCCCAAAATTTCTTTAACCTTATATGTATAGGTCAAAACAAACATGATGACTAAGAGCTAAACTGCCAGATGGTATATTTGAAAGTTGCTAAGGGGGTAGATTCTAAAAGTTCTCATCACTAGGGTGAAAACGTTTCTTTTTCTTTGGTTCCTTTGGAGATTTTTGTACCTATGTGAGATGATGGATGTTAACCAACTTATTATAGTAATTATTTCACAATATATATGAGTCAAGCCATTATGCTGTACACCTTAAATGTATACAGTGCTGCATGTCAGTTATATCTCAATAAAACTAGAAAGGAAGAAAAGGTTTAGGCTGTAAGAGACTTGCTCATTCATACTTCTAAATAGTTTTTGTTATTTGTGCAAACTGACTTTGTCATTAAACAGCTTCTTTGGGTTGCTGTTTTAAGCTATTTTATTTTCTCTGGCACTGTATATATTTCATGAACATGCAAACAAATGTATTATTACAATTATAGTATATTAAGAAAATCCAAACTTGGGAATTCCCTGGTGGTCCAATGGTTGGAACTCTGTGCTTTCACTGCTGAGGGCACAAGTGCCATTCCTGGTTCAGGAACTAAGAGCCCACAAGCCACTGTTAATATTCTGCAAGCTGCACAGCACAGCCAAAAGGGAAAAAATCCAAATTAAACAATATCCTTATGCCACCATTTGGTAACTATCACATAGTTATTGGCTTAGTCAAGAATCGTTGATGGATGCTAAAATTAGTAGATGAAAGTTTAATGAGAAATATGATATAGTCTCAAAATATCTCCCCACAAATTGCTTTTTATTTATAAAGTAAAAAAATAGTGACTTTACAGTGGAGAATAACTAAGATACGTATCATGGCTACTGGGACACATTAGTGTCATGTAAACTGGTGCATGACTGACCCAAGGCACTGAGAATACAGCATCACTTCTGTGTGAATCCTGTTCCAAATTCATAACTTGAGTCTAAGTATGAGGGACCATCAGACAAACTCAAACTGAGGGACATTCTACACAGTAACAGACCTGATGCTCCAAAAGCATCGAAGCCATGAAAGAAAGTCTGAGGGGTTATTCCAGGTGAAAGAAGACTAAAGCAAACATGGAAACTAAATGCAATGTGTGATATTGAAGTGGCTTGGGTGCTGGACCAAAAAATTATTTTTCTTGTGCTATGAATGACATCATGGATAATTGGTGATTTTGATTAATTTGCTCCAACTTTTTGCTTTTATTAAGAAGTCTCTGAATGCAAATTTAGTGTAAAATACTTCTAAGTAAGTGTCTATACCTTTTAATGAGACTAAAACTGTAAAAGCGTTGCAGTTTCATCCTGCTACTCCATAAGGAGCCAAGTCAAAAAGATAATTTCCATACTCTGTTCTCAAGAATTACAAACCATTACGTCATAGTAAGACTGATAGAAAAATTCTAATATATATAGGCCTTGCCTTCAGATTTCATATTGTAAATTTGGGAACTATTGGCAGAAATCCATTAGCAGATCTATTTGACTGTAAAGCTGAAAAAGTGAGAAAGATGATTGATAAGGCTGTTAGAACCAAGTGACTTTGGATTTCACTGCTCACATCAGCTTCCAGAATTGTACTAAAACACAGCAGCAGTCACTCGAGTACCTGGGCTTTGATGTAATCCATCAGAGTTTAATTTAGTGAAATTGTTATGAAGATGAGTGTTATGCCTTCCAGTTTGTGGAGAGCATTCTTCATAATTTTGATGTAGTCACTGCAGTATTTTTAGCTTTAGTTAAATGTGAGCTCATTTTTTATGAACCATGTAACTTGAAGTTAATTACCTGGCTTCTTTGAGCTCAAGAGTTTTACTTTGTTAAAAGATAAAATCAGACTTTCTTACCTCTGAAATTCTTTCTCATTCTAGCTGAAAATTGTTCTAGTTCTTTGATTAATAGTTAGATTATCAATAAAAGTGGTATATTCTAAGACTGAAATAGAAAACCTATCTTCTTTAAAAATACTTATGTTAACTTGTTTTATAAAATATCCTAGATGCATAAAATGTATAATTTAGAACAGAACAGACTTCTATAGTGCTAAAATGTAGAACATTACAGCTTTCCTCTATCACATTGGCAAAAATCCTTAAGTTTAACAAAAGATCTTATTGGCAGATCTGCAGGAAAGCGTGCATTATCATACATTGCTGGTGGAATGCAGGGGTATCAGGAGAATTTGGCAATATCTAGCAAAATTACATATGCATTAACCTTGGACACTATAATCACCTTTCGATAAAATGTATCTCAAAGATATACAAACAGAAATATGAAATGATGTGTGCACAAGCTTATTCACTGTAGTGTTATTTGTAATACCAAAAGATTAGAAACCGTTAAATGTTCAGCATTTATGAAACAATAGTATGTCCATATGATGGGTTCTATGCTGCTGTAGTAAAAGATGCTCTATAAAATGCTTTGGAATCTGTACAGTATGCTACCTTTTGTGTAAGCAAGGGGACTATAAATATAAGTACATATGATTTTTTAAGTAAAAATAGAAGGGCAAACCAAAGTCAATAAAAAATGGTTACCTATAGTGGAAGGAAAAACCCAGAAGAAAGGGATGGCAAATAAGTTTATGAAAAGATGCTTGGGGGTCTCCCTGGTGATCCAGTGGTTAGGAATCCACCTTGTGGTGTGGAGGACACCAGTTTGATCCCTAGCCCAGGAGTATCCCACATGCCACAAGGCAAATAAGCCCATGTGCCACAGCTATTGAGCTCATGCACCCTAGAATCCGTGCTCTGCAAAAACAGAAGCCACTGCAATGAGGAGCCTGATCACAGCAACTAGAGAAAGCCCATGTGTGATAATGAAAATCCAGTGCAGCCAAAAATAAAACTAAAAAAAAAAAGACTCTCAACATGGTAGATCACTAGGGAATTGCAAATTAAAACAATGAAATACCAATACACACATATCACAACGGCTAAAATCCAAACACTGACAATCCCAAATGCTGGGGAGTATGTGGTGCCACGGGAGCTTGTTCATTTCCAGTGGGAATGCAAAATGGAACAGCCAATTCTGGAAAACAGTTTGGCCGTTTTTTACAAAACTAAGCTTACTCTTAGCATATGACCCAGCAATGATATCCTTTAGTATTTACCTAAGTGAAAGTCGCTCAGTCGTATCCGACTGTTTGCGACCCCATGGACTACACAGTTCATGGAATTCTCCAGGCCAGAATACTGGAGTAGGTAGCTTTTCCCTTCTCCAGGGATCTTCCCAACCCAGGGATCAAACCAAGGTCTCCCTCATTGCAGGCGGATTCTTCACTAGCTGAGCCACAAGGGAAGCCCAAGAATACTGGAGTGGGTAGCATATCCCTTTTCTAGGAGATCTTCCCAACCCAGGAATCGAACCAGGGTCCCCTGCATTGCAGGTGGATTGCTTACCAACTTAACTATCAGGAAAGCAGTATTTACCTAAACATCCACAGAAAAACCTGCACACAAATGTTTATAGCAGCTTTACTCATAATTGCCAAAACTTGGATGCAACCATGGTATCCCTTAGTAGGTGAATTTATAAATAAATAGTGGTACAACCAAACAATGGAATATTATTCAGCAATAAAAATAAATGTGCTATCGAGTCACAAAAAGACAAAGGGGTAAAAAAAGATATGGGGAATACTTAAGTGCATATTGTTAAGTGAAAGAAGCAAATATGAGATGACTACGTACTGTATGATTCCAATTATATGACATTCTGGAAAAGGCAAAACTATGGAGACAGGAAAAAGATTATTGGTTGCCAGAAGTTCTGGGAGAGGAAGGGATTAGAGAAGTGAAGCATGGGAGATTATCAATGTTTGGTAAGATCATTAGGTGAAATATTGATGAGGGGTCTTATTATTATATGATTGATGAATCAGATTGGCCACATTTGAACTTACTGATTGACAACCAGTTGTTATTTAGTCATTAAGTTGTGTCAGATGACCCCCATGGACTATAGCCCGCCAGGCTCCTCTGTCCATGGGATTTCCCAGGCAAGAATACTGGAGTGGGTTGCCATTTCCTTTTCCAGGAGATCTTCCCAATCCAGGGATAGAACCTGCATCTTCTTCATTGGCAGGCAGATTCTTGAGCCACCAGAGAAGCCCCTATGTGCATTTATTAAATTTATTAAACCTGAAAAGCTCAGTATGCCAAAAGGGTTTTAGATAAGACTAGAAATATGAATTATTTTAAAATCTAAAATACATAAATAAATAAAATAAATTTTAAGAGAAACATTGATAAGTTTTTGCTGTATGATAATGATTTGTTATAATCTGAGTAATATAATAAGAAAAGAACAGAAATACAACAGTAAAAATGGGAAAGTGTGGTCCTTTACTAACCAAAAAAGCCTCAGAAACCTACCTTACCTGCTTAAAAATATGAACAGAAACAATTGAAACACACTGCAATTGTTAAACCACTTTGAAGATAATAGATGATAATGCAAAGATGATACAAAGTTAAAAGTGCCCTCATTGCTTTAGCTTGTATAGCTTATAATCAGTATCATGTGCCTTTTGTTGTGATACAATAGGAAGTATATAGAATTGTGTTAGTAGTATCTTTGCCTAAACTAGAACACTTCCTAACTCCATACACAAAAATAAACTCAAAATGGATGAAAGACTTAAATGTAAGGCCAAAAACTAAAAAGCTCTTAGAGGAAAATACAGGCAGTACACTCTTTGACAAACGTCACAGCAAGATACTCTTTTACCCACCTCCTAGAGTAATGGACGGAGAAGGCAATGGCATCCCACTCCAGTGCTCTCACCTGGAGGATCCCAGGGACGGGGGAGCCTGGTGGGCTGCCATCTATGCGGTCGCACAGAGTCGGACACGACTGGAGTGACTTAGCAGCAGCAGAGTAACGGAAATAAAAGCAAAAATAAACAAGTGGGACTTACAGTACAGTAGTAGTGCTCAGTCTTGTCAGACTTTTTGTGACTCCATGGACTGTGGCCTGCCAATCTCCTTTGTCCGTGGGGTTTCCCAGGCAAGAACCCTGGACTGGGTTGCCATTTCCTCCTCCAGAGGATCTTTCTGACCCAGGGATAGAACCCACATCTCTTGGGTCTCCTGCATTGGCAGAAAGATTCTTAACCACTAGTGTCACCTGAGAAGCCCTTAAAAGCTTTTGCACAGCAAAGAAAACAATAAACAAGATTAAAAGACAGCCTCAGAATGGGGGAAAATAATTGCCACCAAAACAACTGACAGGATTAATTTCCAGAATATATAAGCAGCTCACACAGCTCAATATCAGGAAAACAAACAGCCCAATCAAAAAATGGGCAGAAGACCTAAACAGACATTTCTCCAAAGACATACAGATGACAAATGAGCACATGAAAAGATGCTCAACATCACTCATTAGAGAAATGCAAATCAAAACTACAGTGAGGTATCACCTCACACCAATCAGAATAGCCATCATCAAAAAATCTACAAACAATAATGATGGAAAGGTGTGAAGAAAAGTGAACCCTCTTGCACTATTAGTGGGAATACAAATTTATACAGCCACTACAGAGAACAATATGGAGATTCCTTAAAAAACTAGGGATAGAACTACAGTGTGACCCAACAATCCCGCTACTGGGCGTATACCTTGAGAAAACCATAATTGAAAGAGACACACGTACCCAATGTTCATTACAGCATATTTACAATAGTTAGAACATGGAAGCAACCTAGATGTCCACTGACAGATGAATGGAAAAAGAAAGTTGTGGTACATACATACAGTGGAATATTACTCAGCCATATAAAAGAACACATTTGGGTCAGTCCTAATGAGGTGAATGAACCTAGAACCTGTTATACAGAGTGAAGTAAGTCAGAAAGAGAAAAGCAAATATTGTATATTAAGGGATATATATGGAATCTAGAAAGATGGTACTGGTGAATTTATTTGCAGGGCAGCAATGGAGATGCAGACATAGAGAACAGATTTGTGGACATGCCGGGGATGGAGAGGGTGGGACGAATTGAGAGAATAGCATGGAAACATATACATTACCATATGTAAAATAGATAGCCAGGGGAAATGGCTGGGACTCAGGGTGCTCAAATCAAGTGCTCTGTGACAATCTAGAGGGGATGAGATGGGGTGGGTGAGGAAGGGAGGTTCAACAGTGAGAGAATATATGTATACCAACTGAGCGACTTCACTTTCACTTTTCACTTTCACGCATTGGAGAAGGAAATGGCAACCCACTCCAGTGTTCTTGCCTGGAGAATCCCAGGGATGCGGGAGCCTGGTGGGCTGCTGTCTCTGGGGTCGCACAGAGTCGGACACGACTGAAGCGACTTAGCAGCAGCAGCAGCATAACAAATATCAACACAAAATTGCAAAGCAATTATTCTCCAATTAAAAAAATAAACAAACAAACCTGAATCTAAACCAAGCCTCTAAATATAACCTCAAGTTTATGGGAAAGTTTATGGGCTTCCCTTGTGGCTTAGTTGGTAAAGAATATGCCTGCAATGCAGGAGACCTGGGTTCAATCCCTGGGTTGGGAAGATCCCCTGGAGAAGGGAAAGGCCACCCACTCCAGTATTCTGGCCTAGAGAATTCCATGGACTGTATAGTCCTTGGGGTCGCAATGAGTCAGACATGACTGAGCAACTTTCACTTTCACTTATGGGAAAGACCATTCCATATTTACCAAATGATAAAACTGGACAAGGGTGACCTTAGCAAGCCTGCTGAAGATCGGGAAGATGTGAAACTTTGGAAACTCTCACACTCCGCTGGTAGACATGCAAATTGACCTGTACAATTTGAATTTGACAATTCTTAAACTGTGGGGAAAGTCATCTTCTTGCCACTAGATGGTGCTTATTGGCTTTTAAGGAGTTTATTGTATTGTGTTCTATTATTTTGTTACATTCTCTCATTACTCTCCCCTGATCTTCGGAGGAAGGGACTAGCCTCTAGCACTAGAGAAGTTGTGATCCAGACCCAAGCAGCCATATCTGCTTTCGTCCTGTCTCGCCATGTTGGTACTAAGGACATATCTCTGAGGCTTGCTGTTTCCCCAAGCCATTTATTTTATTCATTTCTTTAGTAATATCTTTCTCTTAACACTGTATCAAAGATATTTTTTCTGAAGAATGTTTTTTGATATTCAGTAGCTCCATTCTCTAGTTTTAACTTTTGTTTTAGTTTGAGACCAGAGTTACAGAAAACGGTACAAAGAAATTCTATACACCCTTTACCCAAGACCCAGATTCCCTACTTACTAACATTTTCACCATTCTCCTTTTTTCTCTTTCTCTCCCTCCCTCCCCTTCTCATTATCTCACCCGTACAAATACATGAGACAGCAATGATGTATAATTTTTTAAACCATTTCAAAGTAAGTTGGCAGACATGATGCCCCATTGGCCTTGTAAAGAAGGGCACTGTTTACAAAACCACAGCATCCCTATCAACATCAGGACCGTTTCTCAAACTCTCTTTGTCTTTTATAATTTTGGTATTTTTGAGGCCCAGGCTCATAATCTTCAGTTTGGGTTTGTTGTGTCCTCATGATTGGATACAAGTTATAATTTGAGGGGCAGGAATATACAGATGTTCTCAGTGCATCATATCAGTAGGCAATGATGTCACTGGTAATACTGTGTGTGTGTGCTCAGTTGCTCAGCCGTGTCCAACTCTTTGCGATCCCATAGACTATATAGCCCCCCAGGCTCCTTTGTCCATGGGATTCTCCAGCAAGAATATTGGAGTGGGTTATCATTTCCTCTTCCAGGATCTTTCCCACCCAGAGATCGAACCTGCATCTCCTGTGCCTTCCGCATTGGGAGGCAGATTCTTTACCACTGAGCCACCTGAGTAGCTGGCATCCTACCATAAAGTAACTGGGCTTCCCTGATGGCACAGGCCCTGGAGCCTGTGCTCTGCAACAGGAGATGCCACTGCAAAGAGAAGCTGCACACACCACGACTAGAGGGTGGCCCCAGCTCACCCCAACTGGAGAAAAGCTCTAGCAGCAGTGAAGACCGAGCACAGCCAAGAATAAGTAAATAAATAAAAATTATTAAAAGAAAAAAGAGAGCGTTCCTTTCTCATTGTTATACTACACCTTGAAGGATAGGCTAAGACGTGAGAATTGAATGATTAAAAAGGGAGATAAGTGGAAAAGAGAGATCAGGTAGTCACTTGAAGAAGTATGCTCATTTTAAACTTCTTCTTACACTAGTATGTGAGGTGATGTTTAGCCATTTTTATTTTCCTGGGAACTTTTAGCCTTTTCCAATGTACACATCTAGGGAAACAGAAAATTCTAAGTTCTAAGATATTTTGGTGATGTTGGACATTCAGCTTTGTCACTTAGTAGGAAGGTGAAGGAAATTGAATTGTGCAGAATGAGTACTTTTGAGCACCCTCCCTGTCTCTTTTTCTCTCACCCTTCACATCTAATCAATCAACAAACGCAGCCATTCTGCCTTCTCTCTGCCGGTCACCACCTCTTCACCCCTATTAGCTTCTCCAGTTCAGGCTGTCATCCTTCACTTGAATAAATACAAGAGCTTCCGAACAGACCTCTTTCAAATCATCCTTTGCATAGAGTAATCTGCCTAAAAAGTACAAATGTAGTCATCTCATATTCTTGTTTAAAAACCCACAAGGATCCTCATTGCCTACAGAATAAGGATCAAGTTCTTCATCCTGAAGACAAGGGTCTGGTGACCTCTTTCCCACTTGTCATCCAGTACTCTTAATTCTTCCTGTCCTGAGCCTTATACTTCAGTAATGGCACGCTACTTGTAGCTACTGCCCAAACACCGTTTTGTTTCTTGCCTCTAATGTTCTCATTCTTACTACCTGGCATATCTCCCCCCCGCCCCCGATAATGGCCTTAATTCCTTTTAAAAAATAATCAATTGCCCTTTCTTTGGGTCTGTCCTACAGATAATAGGTTTGGTCGTATGATTTGTTTGGATGAGGAATATGTGAGCAGAATTTATGTTTATCACTTCCAAGCTTAAGCTTTAAGAGTCAGAATATGGCTTGCTATGCTCTTCCTCCCACCCCACCCCCACCCCCACTGAAGCTATGAGATTAGTAATGTTTCCAGGTAGAGGCTGCTTCACCAGCCTGGGTCCTTCAATGAGGACAGTGTGTACAGTCTGCAATGGTTGTGAATGAGAAGTAAACCTTTGTTGCTGTGAACCACTGAGATTCCGGAGTTATTTTTTACTGCAGCATGAAGAATCATGTCCTGGCTGATACACTGGCCATCTCCTACTCAGTCTTTCACATGGGGGACTACTTCCACTGAGGTTCTGCAGTAGATGTGTGACTGCCCAATTCTTAATACAAATGAACTTCCTGTTTGGAGAAGCTGCCATTGCATGCATTTGGGCAAGAGGCTGCTTCTCCCTCCCTGGGAAAGCTAAAAAGAACTACCCTAGTACTCTCAGATTCCTCCCAGCTAGGGAATAGGCATACGCCCTAAGGTCAGACAGTTGGAAACTCTCTATTTAGGATTTTGAGTCTTTTTTTTTTAATATAAATATATTTATTTTAATTAGAGGCTAATTACTTTACAATATTGTATTGGTTTTGCCATACATCAACATGAATCCGCCACAGGTGTACACGTGTTCCCCATCCTGAACCCCACTCCCATCTCCCTCCCCGTACCATCCCTCTGGGTCATCCCAGTGCACCAGCCCCGAGCATCCTGTATCCTGCATCGAATGTGGACTGGCGATCCGTTTCACATGTGATAATATACATGTTTCAATGCCATTCTCCCAAACCATCCCACCCTCGCCCTCTCCCACAGAGTCCAAAAGACTGTTCTATGCATCTGTGTCTCTTTTGCTGTCTTGCATATGGATTTTGAGTCTTGATACAAAGAAGCAAGAACAGTAGACTATAGCATTATTTCTGTTGCTGGTGTAAGCAGCCAGTGCTCAACAGAGCACCAGCAGTGAGAGCAGAGTCAGGCGTGTAACAGTGAGCGTCTAGTAGTGACAAGAGAGGCAGGCTGTTCCCGTGTGTGAGCTGGCTGTCTTCCAGGCTGTTCCCTCATTCTTGCTCATTTTCTTAGCCTGCTTTTCTTGTTTTCCTAAAATTCTTTGATTCTTTGATGTGCCCCATATCCTTCCAATCAATCTATTTTCTTCTTAAGTTACCCAGAATTGTTTCTGTTGTCAGCAATCAAGAAACTTATTCCTACTAATTCCCAGGACTCGAAGTGACCTGGTCTTCACATGGAGTTACATTTTATTTTTGCTTTTTATTTTTTATTAATTTTTCTTTTCTTCCTTCCTTCTTTTATTTTTGTCACATTTTAAAGCCCAATCCTAGCATCCAAAAAGATCTTTAAAAAAGAGTTCCAATCTCTACCTAATTTCTCTGAGGATCATTAAAATGTGACCCGTATTTACTGACACTTATTCATGCTCTTTCCTGACTTTACCTCCACCCTAAGAAGATTTCTCGTGCAGCACTCCTCTAGAGCATCCTTCCCATTTTTCCACACCTGACTGCCCAACTCTGGAAACTCTGTTTCTGTTACCCCCCTTTCCTCCCAGCTCTTTGTTATCTAGATCAGCCTACCTCATTCAGTTAGGTCCTTGTGCATTTCATTTTACCCCCGAGATCTTGGTTCTCTCTACTCATTTTTTTCAATTCTCCATTATCAATTGTGCAAAAGGTCTGGGAATCAAGCTGGCCAAGACAGAACTCTCCTTAAAGTAAAGGTGGTGAAATGGCAACCCACAAGCCATTGCCAGCCCTCCAGCTTAGTTTAAGTTGTAGAATGTTTCTGTTGTCTTTACTGAGTCAGGTTCCAACATTTAACAGTTGGGAGAATTTCACCTAAAAATCTGTATTTCCAGATCACCTGAGAAATCAAAAGACCTGGCAATATTGGGATCCCATTTTCCAATGGTAAGAATCAACAGGAGCTTGGTAGTAGCCACTTCCTTTTATGGGGCATCATTCCAGTTCTCTGTGATCCCGTCCCACTTTTCCTCAGTAAAGTTGCCTTTCTGGCTACTGTGGGCATTTGAATTTGCAGCCTCTGCTCTATAAGGCACACCAGGAAGGACAGGAAGCATCTGTGAGATGAAAGAGTATATCTTCTATGGGGATGGGGCATCAGGTGAAAAAAAGTATCCAAGAGGGGAGCACTTACATGTCGTCAATCCTGTCCTGCCACCTAGGACAAGGGAGAGACTGATGAAAGATGAACACAGAAGAAAGTGAGGCAGCTTCAGAAAGCATGGTAGGTTGAGGGGCAAGACACATAAATGGAGTTGCCTAGTTGATCTAAAGAATAAAAGTGCAATGAATGTTTACCATCTTCCATGAGCTCATGTTCGGGAGGCTCCCTCTCTCTCCTTCCACCCTCCACCCCCACTAATCCTGTGCTCTTCTCTATACCTGAAAGGCATCATCCATGATGTCCCTCCAAGCTGCAGAGGAAGCAGAATATTGCTCATAATTTAGAAGCAAACTACACTTGACTCCATTTTAAATGTATGAGAGAGAAAGCTTTTGAAAAGAATCTTAAGGTAAAATATTTCAAAGAACATTTACCTTCCAAAGTTTGCTTATATTCCTTTTCTGTAAGAAATTTTCAGGCTTCCCTGGTGGTTCAGTGGTAAAGAATCCACCTGCTAATGCAGGGGACACGGGTTCAATACCTGGTCCAGGAAGATCCCTCATGCTGCCGGGCAACTAAGCTCGTATACCAAAACTACTGAACCTGTGCTCTGGAGCCTGGGAGCTGCAACTACTGAAGCTTGAACGCTCCAGAGCCTGCGCTCTGCAACAAGAGAAGCCATTGCAATGATAAGCTCGTGCACTTCAGCTAGAGAGTAGCCACAAGTAGACAAAAGTACACCCAGCATAGCCAAAGAAAGAAATTTTCTTATGCAGTATTAACGTTAGATGCATGTAAATTATCAAACAACTGAACTAAAATTTCTTACACTAAACTTTTTGTTTTCTTACAACTTTACAGGTTCTTCACTGAAAAGGTTACTTGGGGTCTATATCTCTATTTATATATGAAAGAGAGTTTCAACTCTTTAATGCTCCATGATTGTGAGTATAAAAAATAGCAAGTTTCAGGCTGGTAGAGAAGAAGGGGATCAATGAAACACTGAACTATGAAGGCACTGCGCTTCAAAATAATTCACTCCTCTGTAAAGAATTCAGGGGTTTTAATATTTGTAGTAATATATCAGGTTCATGCTTTTCAGGAAAGATCCAAGAGTTGAATATAGCTTAGGAAGTAAGGAAAAGGAGATGAGAGAATTGATAAATGGCAAATTTGGGTTACTATACTCTTCTTTATAAATTCCACTTCTTGTCACTTTTTTGGGCATGTTATTCCAGTTTCTTGTAGTGCTTGGTTATTTTTTATATTGTAACCAGGGACAGAAGAATGTTTTTCAAGCTGATTTCTTGCAAGTGAAATGACATCATCATTATGGAGAATAACTGGAAATATCTAGTTAGTTTGAAGATGCACATACCATATGACCCAGAAATTCTTTCTGTAGATATATACGCTATAGGAACTCTTGCATGCGTGCACAGGAAGACCTGTTCAAGAATGTACTTGCAATATTGTTGGTAATCATCTCTATTAATAGTAGAATGAGTAACTGAATTGTGGCCTAGTCACTGAACAAAATACCATGTTGTAATGAAAAGGAAGGAACTATGGCTTCATGCATCATTATGGGGGAATCTTGCAAATATAATGTTGAAGGGAAAAGCAGGCTGCAAAAGAAACACAGTATAACAATGTAATATTTGAAATAGTGTGGCATAGTCATGCAGATACTCTGGAGTCAGACTCTTGAGTTCAAACCCAGCTCTACTATTTACTACCTGTGTGACTTTGGCAAGTAACTTAACCTCTGTTGGCCTCAGTTTCCTTATCTGTGAAGTGGGGATAGTATTTGTTCAACTTAAGGCAGCTATTATGAGAAGAAAAATAAGTTAGTACTAAAGTACTAAGAATACATAGTACCATTATTTTTCATACAGTGTATATTCAGTCTAAAATCACACAGAAAATACTATGTATTTTATAAGAATGTCTACATGTAAAAGTACATAGACATGAATGAGAATGAAAATACAAATTAATGAGAGCAGTTATCTCCTAGACAGAGAAATATTTCTTGAACTGTGGTAGGTACATGATTTTTTTATTATCCTAATGCCTTTGTGTGTGACTGAACTATCTTATGATAACTTTAAATCAAATGAATAAAGTTTACTTTTAAAACTATAAATACAGTATAACCAAATTTCCAAAAGAACTGGAAAATAGAGGAAAATACACAACAAATTACACACTTAATTCACAATTTAAAAAAATTATGTATGATTCTTTCAACATGTGACTAGGGTTGGTGAATAAGAATGCTATTTCTGCAGCATTATTGATAATAGCCAAAATCAACCCAAATGACAATTAGCAAGCAAATGGGTAAACAAAATGTTGTACATCCACACAATGGAAGGAAATTCAGCAATAAAAAAGTAATGAAATGTTGCTATATGCTACAACTTGGATGAAATTCAAAAACATTATGCTCAGTAAGAGGAGCCAGACACAAAAGACCACATATTGCATGATTCCATTTATATGAAATGTCTAGGAAAGGCCAAAAAAATGCCAAAAATAGATTAGTGGTTGCCTGGAGCCATGGTGGAGGAAACAAGGAATGCCTGCAAATAAGCACAGAAGATTTTTAGGGAGTGATGGAAGTAGTCCACAATGAATGGTGATGATGGCTGCATAGCTATGTTTATTACTTTGAGTGTTATTAAAATTCATTAAATTACACACCCAAGTGGGTGAATGTTATGGTATGTAACTTATATGTCCAAAAAAACCACGTGGTTTTAAAAAATAGTCTTTAAAGAAACACTTAGGCTTGGGAGAGAAGGAGGCGGTGTTATTTTAGTTTATAGACGTGAACATGGATGGATATAAACTGAGAAGGGGCCCAGAACTGTATCCCCATTAAACTGTGTCAGTAAAAACCCTTCAGGTAGGTTGATGGGGAGGTTGAAAGCAAAGGCACCTTTCTGTCAGGGTATCTGGGAGGAGGCCGCCTTGTAGGAAGGCCCTCATCAACTTGGAACCACCAGAGAAGGAAAAAAATAGTCATGGTGGCACCATTAGGCAGAGAAATCTGAACATGGTGCTTCCAGTTCTTAATGTTCTGTGGGTGGTTTGCAGGAGATTCAGAAGTTCCTGCATATCCCAATTTGGGGAGAAAGTGAAAGTGTTAGTCGTTCAGCCCTGTTTGACTCTTTGTGGCCCCATGGACTGTAGCCCACCAGGCTCTTCTGTCCATGGGATTCTCCAGGCAAGAATACTGGAGTGGGTTGCCATTTCCTCCTCCAGGGGATCTTCTTAACCGAGGGTTGAACCCAGGTCTTCTGCATTGCAAGCAGTTTCCTTACCATCTGAGACACCAAGGATGAGCACTAAGTCCTGGGAAAGAAAGTAAACTGGGACCAAATACTATGTATATGTTGATGATCCTCAAATTTATATCTAACTCTAGGCTTTAACCTCCAATGGCCAACTTGATATCTTCCCTGGGGTATTGCATAAAAATGTACAACTAAACATAGCCCCAAATGGCAGTCTTGATTTGACCAGCCCCAGACCTCCCCCACCCACCACTCTCCCAGGTTGCCACCCCCACCCACATCCACTGTCCCAGTCACACAGGACCCACTGCTACCGCTGGTTTTTGGCCACCATCATTTCTTTCCTGAATAAAGCAACAACCTCATAACGGGTCTCTCTGCTTCCAATTTTGCTTTCCTCCAACCCATCCTCCATACAACAGCAAAATTTGTTTTCTTTAATGTAAATTGGGTCCTGTCACTTAAGTTCTTAAAACTCTCCAATGGCTTCCCATTGTACACAGAGTAAATCCCTGAATAATCTGACCTAAGTCCCCACCTGGCATTCTTCCCGCTACTCATTACATTTATTCACAATTGTTCTTCTCTCGATTTTCACATTTCCTAAGCTTTTTCCATCTCAAAGCTTTAGCACTTACTGTTCCTTCAATTTATACTGATCTTTGGCCTTCTCATCCTTCACATTTCAGTTTAAATATGCCTCTCCCAAAGTCACCTTCTCCAATCGCTCTTTGTAAAGTAGCCTCCCTTTTTATTCCCTTCCTTCACCTCCTTTTTGTTTTCTTCACAACACTTCTCACAGTTTGCAACTAATATGTGTTGCTTTACTTATACTTAAGGCTGCTTCTCGTATGGATAATTGAACCTCTATGAACCACATGCTACTTACTATTGTAGCCCCAGCATCCAGCATAATACCTGGATCGGCTCAACAAAGATTTGTTGAATGAAAGCATTTAGAAAACCACTCGAATATTCCCCCCTATTGTTCTATTTTCAAAAAGAAATAGATTTTCTTGATGGTATTGAAACTGAACAGGACCCTGTGGTCCTTCCCTTCCATATCCTCTGCCGGCCTTTTGTCTATGCAAAAACTTTAGCCAAAGAATAAGTCTAAACAGGGAAGCAAGAAAATATAGAAGCAAAGGAAAATAGGACAAAACAATAATAGTTAAGTCAATAAGCAAAGTCAAGGACCTTTAGCTCTTTCTCAAGGGCTATAGATAATATTCTGAGCCATATACTGTGAGCTGTCCTGTGGATACTAAAACCCCCACCAGGTAGAAGAAGTTAACTAAATGATGACCAGACTGTAGTCATGATACAGTTCCAAGAACTGGCCTCCTGGAAATGGGAACAAAATGGACTGTGGACCAGAAGAGTAACTGTACTTAAAACAACCAACATGATGCTGATCAGACCACCGATGACCAATTTCAAGATGACTGTCAGAGCTGTCTGTACTGTTTCTACATGTGGCTGCCTCCTTCGTCTATAAAAGCTCTTGCCTCTGATTGTAGGGAGTTGGCCTCTAGACAGGACACCATCTCTCCCCCTTCCTCCCTCTCCTCCAATTTCTGGCATCTAAAGTAAAGCAAGCTTTCCTTTCTACCAATCTTGCCACTTTATCAGCTTTTGAGTGGTGAGCAGTCTGATCCCACTTTTGGCTACAGTATCAGGACTATTTTGATTACAAATAATGGGAGCCCATTTAAATGCAAATAAAAAGGAAATTCATTATGGAGACACAGATTCTCTCAGGAACCTGAAGGGCAAAGGTAAGGGGGGGGGCATGTTAGGAAAGATCTCAATGCAAGAACTGAGGTATTGCAAGGAACCCAGGAATTTTACCCTATTTACAAGCTAAGAAGTTTGCCTGCCACAGTTTCATTCTGGCAGAAAACAAAAATGTTCCTGAGCTGCAGACAAAGAACAATATATCATTCATACTTATAGCAGTAGCCAGAGTATCAGCATTTGCACTGGTTTTGAGCTCCAGTGCTCACTGGGCAACATGAAGAGAGCCAGGTGGTGCTTACATACCCAGTGGATTGTAGGTGAGAAACCCCAAGTTTAGAGAACCCAAATCTTTTTTATTTTACTTATTTATTTTTGGCTGCCCTGGGTTTTCATTGCTGGGTATAGTCTTTCGCTAGTTGAAGTGAGTGGGAGCTGCTCTCTACTTGAGGTGTGAAGGGCTTCTTACTGTAATGGCTTCTCTTGTTGTAAAGCTCAGGCTCTTGGCCAAGCAAGCTTCAGTAGTTTGGTGCATGGGCTTAGTTGCCCCGTAGCATGTGGAACCTCCCAAACCAGGGATCAAACCCATGTCCCCCTGGGTTGGCAGGTGGATTCTTAACCACTGGACCACCAGAGAAGCCCAAGGGAACCCAAATCTTTTATAATAAGCAGGATGTATGCCTGACCTTGGCCCTGAGAGGAAACATTATTCTTACAGTTTGTTGTTTAATTACTAAGTCATGTCCAACTCTTTGCGATCCCATGGCCTGCAGCATGCCAGGCTCCTCTGTCCTCCCTGTCTCCCAGAGTTTGCTCAGATTGATGTCCATTGAGTTGGTGAAGCTATCTAGCCATCTCTTTCTCTGCTGCCCCTTTCTCCTTTTGCCTTAAATCTTTCCCAGCATCAGGGTCTTTTTCAGTGAGTCGGCTCTTTGCATCAGGTGGCAAAGAATTGGAGCTTCAGCTTCAGCATCAGTCCTTTCAATGACTATTCAGGGTTGGTTTCCTTTAGGATTGACTGGTTTGATCTCCTTGCAGTCCAAGGGACTCTCAAGAGTCTTCTCCAGCACCACAGTTGAAAAGCATCAATTCTTCAGCACTCAGCCCTCTTTATGGTCCAACTGGTAGCAGCCCTTCACACCTCAAGTAGAGAGCAGCTCCCACTCACTTCAACTAGTGAAAGACTACACCCAGTAATGAAGACCCAGGGCAGCCAAAAATAAAGACCAAGATCCATATGGTCTTTATGGTAGTAGTACATGACTACTGCAGGAACTACAGCTTTGACTATACAGACCTTTGTCAGCAAAATGATGTCTCTGTTTTTTAATACGCAATTTGTGTTGTATTTGATGGTTAAAAAAAAACCCTGCCCTTTTCTACAGAGAAGTATTATCTGTAGTTTCCGAGACTGTTTGTTGTGTAAACATCCTTGAAAAGATAATCCAGAACAAGAGTGGCAATGGCTCGGTCACTAGATATGCAGAAATGCAAGAGATCTGGGAGAAATGTCTCTCTCCAGATAGGTGAGAAGGAAGAGGATGAGCTAAGCAGAAGAAACAGCAGTCAGTAACCTATTTACACCTCTGAAGTAAATATGTAAATATTTAGACCTCTGAAGTAAATAAGTACATATGATAGTTTTTAGAATGGTTATGGGAATAGGTTTAGCATTTTTACAAGTGAATGCAGGGAATATTTACTAGTTTGTATCTTACAGAACCTTACCATTAGAACTTGATTTAAAAAAAGAAAAAAAAAAGGTATCTCACCTCAAAAGGTATAGAAATATTTTGAAAACAATATTAATGTTTTTTCACAACAATGGTATGGAGGAGACCAATTTAAATTCCTGGCAATGATGCACTTGAAATAATTCTTTAAAAACAATTTCCCTTTTTTAATTTTCTTTTTCTGTTTTTTAAAGAGTAGATTGTGGCAAAGGGTCAAGTGGGGTATTGTTGTATGTTTTTCCTGCTGAACTACTCTGATTCTGTATGAATAAAAACAAAACTTGGAACATTTAATGCTATCTTTGAAAGAAATTCGAGGCAGTACTAAGAGATTTAAACACCCTCACTTAATTCCTCATAACCATTTCAGGTTTTTAAAATCAGTTTGTGCATGAATTTAAATTTTGGTTACTCAGAATTCTGTGGATAAAAAAAAAGCCATATAGTCTTAGGAAATAAACCAGTAGTCAAAGCTTACTGCTACCAGAGTAAACTTATTCTATAATTTCTTTCCAATCAGGGATTATAGAATGGTAGTTTGTAAATAAATCAATGATTTATATACTGTTTATTCAGTTATACTTATTGATACATTTGTATTAAATGATGAAACCATAAAATATTAGGCTTTAATCAGCTTAATTCACTTTATAGAAAACCCAGCATAGCAATTAAGTGCTTAAATACTAGCTATATTAAAAAATGGTCCACAAATCAATTACAGAACCAGGATTTTCAATCTCAATGAAATGTGAGTATTTAGAAGCACTGTTCCCTCTAATTTAGTGTTAGTAATGAAGCCATATGACTCACACTGGAACTTGAACCCATGGTCTTCTAATTGAGATCGTACCTGGTCACAGGACTTAATGAAGCTTAGGTTCTTCATGTTTCATTGCAGAAAGTCTTTAGTGAGAGACAAATAGGTAAGAAGTGGATTTATTTAGAGAGAAACACATTACACAGAGGGGCCTCCCTGGTTGCTCAGACAGTAAAGAATCTGCCTGCAATGCAGGAGACCCAGGTTCAATGCCTTGGTCAGGAAGATACCCTGGAGAAAGGAATGGCAACCCATTCCAGTACGCTTGCCTGGAGAACTCCATGGACGGAGGAGCCTGGGGGGCTACTGTCCACGGGGTCTTAAGGAATCAGACACAACTGAGCAACTAACACACACACACACACACACACACACTACACAGAATATGGGCTATCTCAGAAGGCAAGAGTGGCACTCAGAAGTGCAAGAAGGTAAGAGGGTAAGGCATTGTCAGTTTTTATGAAAAAAGAATGTGTAGTCACTCAGTGGTGTCCAACTCTTTGTGACCCCATGGACTATAGCCCGCCAGGCTCTTCTGTCCATGGGATTCTTTAGGCAAGAATACTGGAGTGGGTTGCCATTCCCTTCTCCAGGGCATCTTGTCAGTTTTTATAGGGGTAAGTAATTTCATGGTCTGATGAGTGGGAGGAGTATTCCAGCTATTTTAGTGATGACGTGTGTCCGTGCTAAGTCGCTTCAGTCGTGTCCGACTCTTTGCAACATTATGGACTGTAGCCCACCAGGTTCCTCTGTCCATGGGATACTCCAGGCAAGAATACTGAAGTGTGCTGCCAGTTCCTTTTCCAGGGGATCTTCCCAACCCAGGGATCTAACCTGTGTCTCTTATTATGTCTCCTGCCCAGACAGGCAGATTCTTTACCACTAAAGCCAGCTGGGAAGCCAGATTTTAGGGAAAGGATGGGGATTTTCAGGAAGCGAAAGGCCACTTTCTAAGGCCACTGCTCACTTTTGGCCTTAGAAAGGTCATGGTGCCTGTGGGTGCGTCATTTAGTTTGCTGATGTATTATAATGAGTGAATGATGAGGCTCAAGATCTAGTGGAAGTCGACTCTTCTGACTCTGCCATCATCTTGGACCTATTTGGTTCTAATCAGTTTATGTTGTGTCCTCGGTCTACGTCATTCTTTAAGGGTCGAGCCCTGCCCCCTTCCCTCCTGTTTCAGTACTCTGTTGTTGTCTATATCTGAAATTCGGGCTTTCCAGGTGGCACTAGTGGTAAAGAACCTGCGTGCTAATACAGGAGATATCAGAGACTTGGGTATTTAAGAAGATATTTTGCTTTTCCCCTTGAGTGTCCCATTTCTAACCCAAGAGAGACTAGAACTTATTTCAGCCATATTTAGCACTTAGAGTTCAGTTCAGTTCAGCTCAGTCGCTCAATTGTGTCCAACTCTTTTTGACCCCATGAACTGCAGCATGCCAGGCTTCCCTGTCCATCACCAACTCCCGGAGCTTGCTCACACTCATGTCCATCGAATCAGTGATGCCATCCAACCATCTCATCCTCTGTAGTCCCTTTCTCCTCCTGCCTTCAATCTTTCCCAGCATCAGGGTCTTTTTCAATGAGTCAGCTCTTCACATCAGGTGGCCAAAGTATTGAAGTTTGAAGTATTGAAGGACTTCACCTTCAGTCCTTCCAATGAATATTCAGGACTGATTTCCTTTAGGACTGACTGGTTGGATCTCCTTGCTGTCCAAGGGACTCTCAAGAGTCTTCTCCAGCACCACAGTTCAAAAGCATCAATTCTTTGGTGCTCAGTTTTCTTTATAGTCCAACTCTCACATCCATACATGACTACTGGAAAAACTATAGCTTTGACTAGATGGACCTTTGTTAACAAAGTAACGTCTCTGCTTTTTAATATGCTGTCTAGTTTGGTCATAGCTTTTCTTCCAAGAAGCAAGCGTCTTTAAATTTCATGGCTGCAATCACCATCTGCAGTGATTTTGGAGCCCCCCAAAATAAAGTTTCTCACTGTTTCTATTGTTTCCCCATCGATTTGCCATGAAGTGATGGGACCGGATGCCATGATCTTAGTTTTCTGAACGTTGAGTTTTAAGCCAACTTTTTCACTCTCCTCTTTCACTTTCATCAAGAGGCTCTTCAGTTCTTCTTTGCTTTCTGTCATAAGGGTGGTGTCATCTGTGTATCTGAGGTTATTGATATTTCTCCCAGCAATCTTGATTCTAACTTGTGCTTCATCCAGCCTGGCATTTCACATGATGTACTCTGCATATAAGTTAAATAAGCAGGGTGACAGTATACAACCTTGATGTACTCCTTTCCAAATTTGGAACCAGTCGTTGTTCCATGTCCAGTTCTAACTGTTGCTTCTTGACCTGCATACAGATTTCTCAGGAGGAAGGTCAGGTGTCTGGTATTCCCATATCTTGAAGAATTTTCCACAGTTTATTGTGATCCACACAATCAAAGTTTTGGCATAGTCAATAAAGCAGGAGTAGATGTTTTTCTGGAATTCTCTTGCTTTTTTGGTGATCCAATGGATGTTGGCAATTTGATCTCTGGTTCCTCTGCCTTTTCTAAATCCAGCGTGAACATCAGGAAGTTCACGGTTCACGTATTGCTGAAGCCTGGGTTGGACAATTTTGAGCATACTTTAATAGTGTGTGAGATGAGTGCAACTGTGCAGTAGTTTGAATATTCTTTGGCATTGCCTTTCTTTGGGATTGGAATGAAAACTGACCTTTTCCAGTCTTGTGGCCACTGTTGAGTTTTCCAAATTTGCTGGCATATTGAGTGCAGCGCTTTCACAGCATCATCTTTTAGGATTTAAAATAGCTCAACTGGAATTCCATCACCTCCACTAGCTTCGTTTGTAATGATGCTTCCTAAAGCCCACTTGACCTCACATTCCAGGATGTCTGGCTCTAGGTGAATGATCATACCATCAGGGTTATCTGGGTCATGAAGATATTTTTTGTATAGTTCTTCTGTGTATTCTGGCCACCTCTTCTTAATATCTTTTGCTTCTGTTAGATCCATACCATTTCTGTCCTTTATTGTGCCCATCTTTGCATGAAATGTTCCCTTGGTATCTCTTATTTTCTTGCAGAGATCTCTAGTCTTTCCCATTCTATTGTTTTCGTCTATTTTTTTGCTTTCCTCTATTTATTTAGAGTTAATCTGTAATAATAAAT
Organism: Bos mutus; assembly: GCF_027580195.1. Taxonomy (NCBI): domain Eukaryota; kingdom Metazoa; phylum Chordata; class Mammalia; order Artiodactyla; family Bovidae; genus Bos; species Bos mutus. The sequence goes on from NC_091622.1 coordinate 66,997,236, forward strand.
TTAAATAGAATAAATTACACATTGTTTTGCATAAAATTATTCTCAAACTACAGAAATATTTCAATCAACAAAGATTCATTAGAAATGAATAAATGCATTTCTGCATGCAGGGCACTAAGCTTATTTAATGAGAAGAATGAGGAAAGTGAAAGTAACATCAGCAGCACAATTCATATTCTTTAATATGCTTATTCAGAATATAAAATGCCCTTAATCTTCCATCATTACTGTAGAATTTAGCTACTACTTAGATAAGTGAGCTTTAGTACAGTGCTATTTAAAGCTTAGAACTATTTGTAACAGGTGCGTGATAAGTACAGAGATTGAGACTAAGCATTTTGAAACTTTTATAGCTATTCGTATAACTTTCTAAGTAAATAAAAAAATGAAAATTTTCTCTAACAACAAATGTAGGTTTTAATTTTATCTATCTTCTTACATTTAATTTTTCTAGGAATTCACTTTTACAAAAGTCTAATTCTCCTACAGACTGGAAATGAGAAAAATGGTCTTTACCATGGACAGCTTTCGAAGCTCTATTTTAGTACGCTGCCGTCCATGGGGTCACACAGAGTCGGACACGACTGAAGTGACTTAGCAGCAGCAGCAGTAGTGTTAGTCGCTCAGTCGTGTCCGACTCTTTGCGACCCCACAGACTGTAGCCCGCCAGGCTCCTCTGTCCATGGGATTCTCCAGGCATGAATACTGGAGTGGGTAACCATTCCCTTCTCCAGAGGATTTTCCTGACCCAGGGATCAAACCTAGGTCCCCTGCATTGCAGGCAGAATCTTTAGCATTTGAGCTACAGGGAAGCTCCATGTACCTTTTTTAGTATAAAGCACTGTAAAGTCATCTATTATTACTATTACTCTTAGGTGGTTCCTGAGCACCCTAGCAGTCTAATTGGATTATAGATTGTTTACTAAATATGCCAGATTACTGATTGTTATGTATATGTTGAATAATCAAAATATTTGAGGTACCTGTTGAAGCTGATGTACTAACCATTGCTTTTCTGTCCATAATATTTTGGACATTTTATAGGATTCTGATCACTTCTGCCCACACTTGCTTCAGCTTATTCTCTCACAATGGGCTAATCTTAGCCTAGTAATAAGGTGAGTCTAATATTGTGTCACCCAAGAATCTGGAATTGAGACACTGAGAGACTGAGTGATTAGGTCACAGTAGGCACACAAGCTGAAATGTCAACAGTTGTTACAACACCAAACAAAAAGTCACGTGTAAGCTGATGTTAAGATGGGAACTCAGAAGCCATGAGTAAGCAGAAGTTTTGAGAGAGAACAAGAGGGATGGGGCCACTGCTGAATATGCAAGAAGCAGAGACCAGGAAACTGGTTAAAATGCAAATCAGGTCATGTCACTCTTCTGCCCAAAACCCTCCCTTTTCTTCTCATTTTAGTTGGAGTAAAAGCCTAAGTCCTTACAAGTACCTCATAGGCCCTATAGAAGCTTTCCCCTTTCCCTCTGATCTCCATCTACCAAGACCCTCCCCACCACTCACTCCAGTTCAGCAACAGAGAACTTCTTCCTTGAAGCCAGGCACATTATTGCCTCAGAGCCTTTAACTTGCAATTCTGTGGGCATGCTCTTCCCAAGTAACCTGGCCGTTATGCTTTCTTACCTGCTTCAGACCTTTGCTCAAATGTCATCTTCTCTGCAAGACTCTGCCTAGCCACTCTATTTAAAATTACAATCCTACCCCTGCCCATGCTCCTTATTCTCCCCCCTGATTTTTCTCCATAGCACCATCATCATATGGCAAACTCTACATTTTATTCATGTACTTATCATCTGTCACCCATCACTAAAATGTAAGCTCCATAAAGTCAAGTCTTTTCCTTTTGATTTTTTACTATATGCCTAATGCCTAGAACAATTCCTGGTTCCTAATATGTGCTCAATAAACATGTTGGATAAATAAATGAGCAACTTAAAGGAGATGGAGGACGTTGCCTTGGTTTCTTTTGAAACGTGACTGATAGTTCTTACGATTATATATAGTACCACTTTTTTTGTTGTTGCACTGGGTTTTTGCTGGTGCACACGGGCTTTCTCTAGTTTTGGTGAGGGAGAAATAATCTTCATTGAGGTTCATGAGCTTCCCATTGCAGTCTCTTCTCTTGCTGCAGAACACAGGCTCTAGGCATATGGGCTTCAGTAGTTGCAGCTCGAGGGCTCTAGAGTGCGGGCTCAGTAGTTGTGGCGTACAGAGTTAGCTGCCTTGAGGCGTATGAGATCCTCCCGGAAAAGGGATGGAACCTGTGTCTCCTGCATTGGCAAGCAGATTCTTATTCACTGTGCCACGAGGGAAGTCCTTGCCTTGGTTTCTTACTTTGTAGTTCTGTCCCTCAACTGGCTTTACCTATCATCAGATATTATAGTATGACTTTTTAATAGCTCCACTTTTTTACTTTTGTGAAAAATGTATTTATTCATTTGGGCTCTGCTTGGTCTTCATTCGGAGAAGGCAATGGCACCCCACTCCAGTACTCTTGCCTGGAAAATCCCATGGATAGAGGAGCCTGGTAGGCTGCAGTCCATGGGGTCGCTAAGAGTCGGACATGACTGAGTGACTTTACTTTCACTTTTCACTTTCATGCATTGGAGAAGCAAATGGCAACCCACTCCAGTGTTCTTGCCTGGAGAATCCCAGGGACGGGGAGCCTGGTGGGTTGCCGTCTATGGGGTCGCACAGAGTCGGACACGACTGAAGCGACTTAGCAGCAGCAGCAGGGTCTTCATTGCTGCCCGGACTTTTCTCTAGTTGTCGGCAGCAGAAGCTACTCTCTGGTTGTGGTGCACAGGCTTTGCATTGCCGTGGCTTTTCTTTTTGTGGAGCACAGGCACTGGGGCCTGGGGGTTTCAGTGGTTGTGGTGTATGGGCTCAGGAGTTGTGGTTCCCAGGCTCTAGAGCACAGGATCAACAGTTGTCATGCACGGGCTTAGCTGCTCTGTGGCATGTGGGATCTTTCCAGACTAGGGACTGAACTTATGTCTTCTGCCTTGGCAGGCAGAATCTTTATCATGGAACCACGAGGGAAGCACCCCCTGCTCACCTTTTTTACTTTCAATTTCTGTTTCTTAAGCATGTCAATATTTACATGGTTCCAAAGTCAAAACTATGTTACAAAATAAACTCAAGATAAATTCTATTTTGTTGATGAAAAATTAATCAGTCAATCTAAAGAAGAAATGGAAAATTTATTCAAGCCAAATTGAGGATTATAACCTGGGATGAGCTCTTCAGAAAGCTCTGAGAACTGTTCCACCTATTACAAGTCAAAGCATAGTTATGTAAATTTTTTGAGATAAGAGGGCTGTATATTAAATGATATATTATTGACAGTTTATGCAATCCAGATCTGTAAGTACACAGTGGTGGGTCATTGAGACCCCTTTAGAAGATTAAGAAGGAATGTTATCTTTAAAGGAGTTGTCTTTGTCCAGACAGAATGTTGCTCTTTATGGTTGAGCAGGTATTTCTGCTGATGGGGAGATTTGGTCAATGCACAATTCAGATACACAATGTACAGTGGGGGAGAGAGGAGGCCAAAGGGCAGAGAAATTTTTTTTCATGTTTAAATTTTTATCTTGCCAAAATTCATAAAATATGAATGTTATATCATAATTTCTATTTCCTTCACTCTATTTCCTCCTTTCTCATTGTGTACATGAGTGTAAAGTCACTTCTGCTGCTGCTGCTAAGTCGCTTCAGTCATGTCCGACTCTGTGCGACCCCACAGACGGCAGCCCACCAGGCTCCCCCGTCCCTGGGATTCTCCAGGCAAGAATACTGGAGTGGGTTGCCATTTCCTTCTCCAATGCATAAAAGTGAAAAGTGAAAGTGAAGTCGCTCAGTTGTGTCTGACTCTTAGCGACCCCATGGACTGCAGCCTACCAGGGTCCTCCATCCATGGGATTTTCCAGGCAAGAGTACTGGAGTGGGGTGCCATTGCCTTCTCCAAAAGTCACTTTAGTCATGTCCAACTCTGTGCGACCTTATGGGCTATATATAGTTCGCCAGGCTCCTCTGTCCATGAGATTTTTCCAAGCAAGAATACTGGAGTGGGTTGCCACTTTCTCCTCCAGAGGATCTTCCTGATTCAGGAATTGAACCCAAGCCTCTTATGTTCCTGCCGTGGCATGTGTGTTCTTTACCACTAAGTGACTAAGTGTTAGTGGCTCAGTTGTGTCTGACTCTTTGTGACCTTATGGACTATACCCCGCCAGGCTCCTCTGTCCATGGAATTCTCCAGGCAAGATTACTGGAGGGTGTTGCCATTCCCTTCTCCAGGGGATCTTCCTGACCCAGGAATTGAAGCCAGGTCTCCCTCATTGCAGGCAGCTTCTTTCCTGTCTAAGCCGCCAGGGAAGCCCTCTTTACCACTAGCATCACTCTTTCTCATTGGGTCACTGTTTGTTTGTTTGTTTGTTTGTTTTATCATTTTTGTGTTAGTCTTCCATTGTTTCTTTCTGAAAATATAAGCGCATATGTACATACTTTATATCTGTCCCTCCTGTTGACACTAAGCACCATTCTAAACCAATTATCTTGGAGACAAGTTATCTTTCTCCTTCTTTTTACTGCACAGTCCTCATGATGTCTCAACCAGTCTCATACTGACAATACTGGAGTTGCTTTCAGTCTCTTGTTATTACCAATAATGGCATAAAAATAGTAAATTGCCCTGTGCGTATTTCTGTTTAATATTTTTTCCCAGTTTACTTTTGGAATAGATTCTTAAAAGTGAGATGAGTGGATAACCCCCTTTTTAAACAGAGATGGTTCAGGTGGTTTTCTGCTCATTACAACCAACAAGTCAAGATTAAAATAGCTACCTATCCCTGAAGGCCTATCTGAAATCATACTTCTTCTGGGAAAACTCAAGCTACTTCTATTCCCTGAATACTTTCTCTCTTTCTCTCAAAAAAAAAAAAAAAAAAAAATCAGATGAAAAACAAACACACAAAAAAAGCCCTTGTATTCTCTCTTGTCCATATGGCTCACATGGCACTTTTCACAAGGTTCTTTGTATGCATAGTTATCTGTGTACATTTCATCCCCTTAATTGGACAGTAAGCTGCTGCAGAGTAAGGGGCACAGTCCTTATATGGCCTTTATCTTCTCTGGCCCTTAACAGTGTACTTTGAACTAGTAACAAAGACCGAATGAATATATAGAGTGTAACCCAGCATACTACGGTGCCCATATAAAACTGTCCATTTAGAGTTAAGCCTTACTGAGACTTCTCTGGCTGTCCAATGGCTAAGACTTGGGGGTTCCACTGCAGAGGGCACAGTTTCCATTCCTGTCTGGGGAACTAAGATCCCGTATGCCACACTGCTCAGCCAGAAAAAAGAAGAAAAAAAAAAAAGCGATAGATTTATGCCTTACACACCCACCACAATAAATCTCATGTCAACTGAAAGCTGAATGTAAACATTCTAGGAAACTATAAGAAAAAAGATCTGATGTTTAGCATTTGTTTGGAGGTCAGGGAAAGGACTGTCTAAACTTTGGGCATTAAGCTGCTGCTAAGTCACTTCAGTCGTGTCCGACTCTTTGCGACCCCATAGACGGCAGCCCACCAGGCTCCGCCGTCCCTGGGATTCTCCAGGCAAGAACACTGGAGTGGGTTGCCATTTCCTTCTCCAATGCATGAAAGTGAAAAGTGAAAGTGAAGTCGCTCAGTCGTGTCCGACTCCCAGCGACCCCATGGACTGCAGCCCACCAGGCTCCTCCATCCATGGGATTTTCTAGGCAAAAGTACTGGAGTGGGGTGCCGTTGCCTTTTCCGAAGCTAGATTTACCTAATTAAAAAAAAAAAAAAAAGAGCCTGGAGCCCTCTAGCACATCATTTTGTATCCTCTCACATAGCTCCAGCTCATATTCTCTGCTCATGGTACTAATCCTGGCTGGTTCACTGCTGGGCTGACCCTACAAGGGATGACTGAATGTTGTTGCTCAAATATAAAACTCCAGAGCCAAGCCCATTGCTACAATCACTTGGAAGCTCTGGCAACTACATTATTGTGCTCAGGGAGCACATCAGCCTCTGTGTGGAGGTGGTGGCCTTTATTAGCCTTTTGACTAAGTGTAGGAGGAGTTGTTTTTTCTGCCTGAATTCAGGCTATGCCTATTCTTGGAGGGGGCCTTGTGCAACATTATGATGTAGCTCTAAAGGTATCTGAGGTGGAGATGTAGAAAACCGTCTCTTTTATCCTGCCTGGTGGACAGGTTGGAGAAATTCACTTTCCACGCAGCCTGTAATTCTATTTATGAGAGCAATACACATTGCCCTGCTAGCCCATAGTACACATACCCTCTCTCTGCCAGGATCATGACAGTCAGTACCATGATTTGTCCTGATGCCCACGCACAGCAGAACTTTGGGGGTTTTCTCAAGAGTTGTTTACAAAGATATCATATCATAATTTGGCTCCAATATTCAAAGGAGGAAAAGGGGACGACAGAGGATGAGATGGTTGGATGGCATCACGGACTCGATGGACATGAGTTTGAGCAAACTCTGGGAGATGGTGAAGGACAGGGTATCCTGGCGTGCTGCAGTCCATGGGATCACAGAGTCGGACATGACTGAACAACTGAAAGGCAAACAACATTCAAAACATTAAGTACCAGAGGGTACTTAAGCAGAACTGTAAACTGACAGCTATGTGTCACGGAAGGTTGCCTAAATACCTGGCCACACTTCCTGATCAACTGAAAGGGGGTTGAAAAACTAGGCAATAGCAAAGTGGAAGCCATCTGGGAGAATGGTGATGACTGAAAGAGGAAGCAAGTCTTCCCATAAGCTGGGGTAGACAACCATGCCGACAGACAGAGCCGCTCTGTCTGAACTGGGCGTCGTCTCTTCACATGCAGGTGCCCTATCTGAAGTCAACCATACCCACTGATAACAGGGGAACCACCTGTGCCCGGTTTCTCATCTCCCTGCCAACACCCTACCCTCATTTCTCTAGACAAGGGTACAGATGTGAGATAGGGCTATCTGGTTTCAGGGAACTTGGGGGAGATGGAATCTGTTTACAGATCGGCACAATGGTGGACTCTTGTGCAGCAGGGACTCTGTAGAGCGGGCCCTGGTCCAGCATATCTGGTTACCAATGTGTCCCAAGGCTAGAAACACACAACCCAGCCAGGCAACAGCATCACTGGCCCTTTAAATGCAAGTCTTCCTCCCACACAACCTGCTACTAAGCCTGCAAACACTTAATTTTAGTGGAGACTCACCCTCTCATCAACTCACCCTCTCATCCAGAGAAGGCAATGGCACCCCACTCTAGTACTCTTGCCTGGAGAATCCCATGGACGGAGGTGCCTGGTAGGCTGCAGTCCATGGGGTCGATAAGAGTCGGACACGACTGAGCGACTTCACTTTCACTTTTCACTTTCATGCATTGGAGAAGGAAATGGCAACCCACTCCAGTGTTCTTGCCTGGAGAATCCCAGGGACGGGGGAGCCTGGTGGGCTGCCGTCTGTGGGGTCGCACAGAGTCGGACACGACTGAAGCGACACAGCAGCAGCAGCAGCATCCTCTCATCTACTGTTGAGGCCACGCCTCCTGCTCTCATGTGTTTCCTTTGCTTTATACTTTGTCTTTTGATAACTGTTTTGTCTCCCTTATTTCAGGACCTGTTCAAATTTTCCTTCTCTCATGTATAGGCCTAGGACTCTTGCCATTAAATTCTGACCTTTAAATCTTCATGCTTTGTTGATTGTGGTGGTAAGTACTACTGCTCTGGGTAAAAGACTCCCTCAGTCAACTTCTTCCCCATAAAACTCCTATAGAACTGAACTAGTCTAACAGCCTTTCTTTCAGGTAAGAAGCTCAGATGCCGAAGCTTCATCTAAGTAAAGTGCTGACTGGGGGGCAGGAGGGACATGGTCCTCGGGACCCTTCCTCCTGCTTCTCAAGTATCTGGAGTACTATCAAAATGTGAAAGTGAAAGTCGCTCAGTCATGTCCAACTGTTTTTGACCCCAAGGACTATACAGTCCATGGAATTCTCTAGGACAGCATACTGGAGTGGGTAGGCTTTCCCTTCTCCAGGAGATCTTCCCAACCCAGGGACTGAGCCCAGGTCTCCCTCATTGCAGGCAGATCCTTTACCAACTAAGCCACAAGGGAAGCCCAATACTATCAGAGTAAATGGCCTACTAGGAAGTGTTTTGAACAAGAGATGGAGGAATTACTTCCCTCTCTTAAGGAACAGATTGTTTCCATGTGTCGAGTCCCAGGGTCTTTGAGACTGCAAAACTGGCAAACGTGCTCTTGGAGCAAGAGGATCAAGTTGTTGGGTATCATGAAAGCAATAACCCTTGTTCCCAGTCCCCACTCCAGATGGTAGCTGACTGAGGTGTCAAAATTCTTGGAAGGAAAATAATGGAGAACTCATCTTGGTCATGAACTATGGGAGATTATGAGTGCAGATTCTAAAGTCAGACCACCTGGGTTCAAAACCAGCTCTCCTACTTCCGGGAAGTTATTTAACATTTTTGTCTTGGTTTCCTCATTTGCAAAACAGAGATGATGATACTAATAGCTGCTGCCTCAAAGGACAATTGTGAGTTTTAAATGAATTATTATGTATCATAGAAGTGGTCGATAATTGTTAGCTACTATTTTTTGTTGTTCTGTTTTCGGGGAGTTTTTTGGGCCACATCTTGTGGCATATGGAACTTCTCTGACCAGAGACTGAACTAACAACCCCAGGAATGGAAGCATGGAGTCTTAACCACTGGTCTGCCAGGAAAGCCCCTTGTTAGTCACTATTATTGGGCTAATTCAGAAAGACCTAGATATTTACAGAATTACACTTCCAGGGTACATATAACTTTGTTTATATAAGGGTGATGATGAATAAGAAAGGAAATTTCTAGATGTGCTTCAGTAAATTGAATAGTTGATTATGTCTGTCAGTCTGTGTAATATTCCATGAGTATTCCAAAGACTTAAGAATAGAATTCTTTCACCTTCTTAGAAGAGTAACTGTATAAATGTCTAGACAGCTTAATTTATTTAAGCCTAATCCAGCCCTTTATTCATAGTCTACTATCTCTCTAGCATCTCTAAGTCAGTCCTCAGAATATAAATCCTAGACAGATAACTGGGACTTGTATCAACTTGGAGATTTGGATGATTCTTAATAAGGTTTCTCCTATCCTTGAATGGTAGGTTCCCTAGAACATCATTGATATTCAGAAGTGATTCACAGGCTTCTTTTCCAGCTTCACTGTTCTGCTGATATACTACTTTAAAAAAGGAAGAAATAATAAATTTTATTTAAAATCTTATCTTCCTTTTTGCTGCCACAAAAAGGGTGGGATATTAGGTGTTGTTTCATTTGGGGCTCAGACAATAGCCTCCTAAGACTATAAGAGCCTGTTCACCTCTGCCCTGATCATGGGCCTTCCCATTTTTACATCAATATAATACATGCCCCCAACAGTGAGATAGGGGGCCACTCTTGACCAGAGGACCTTCTTAAGGAAGTGATGCCTGACATCATGGCCACTTTTGAGGCATCCCATAACTGTAAGGCCTAATCAATGTTGACTGGAAAAATTTTAGGTCCAAATCCTGGGCTCCTCTTCTTTTTGTTCCCAAGATTTCAATTCAGAATCTCTTATATGCATAGCCCTTTAAAGTTCCTGAGATTCCTTCTTAAAGTAGTATGTGCCAAGACAGTAAAGAAAAGGCCCCAAGATAGACCAGAAGGAGGTAGATCTCGGGGGAAAATGCTGGTGAGGATTAGGTGCGAGAGAACATCTAGGAAATGACTAGCCCAGTATGTGCCTGTGATGACAAAATGGATGTGCTAAATAGACAAGGTTTCTTCAAAGAATCTGAGCATTTTTAAAACAAATGCAAATATTTCTGTAAGTGCCCAGTGATTTCTAAACTCCTTTTGGGCATATGCTCATACATACACATACACATATTGGTTTAGGATTTTAGGACTGCTGAATATCTTTAAACCATTGAGTAATAGTTTTTCCTTAAATACTTTTGGTGGTTTGTAATATTTTCCACTTTGTTAGGAGTTTCGCCAAGAACTAACATGCAAGTAGAAACAAGTTATGGAAGGGGCCACACCTGCTTAGAAAAGAAGCAACTCCTTCATTCAGGAACAAAGCAAGCTTATCATAAAAGACAACACCTGAAGAGCTAGTTGGGCTAACTGTGATGCATACTACAGACACCTCCCAGCTTTACGCTTCATACATACATGAGGTCACTTTTAGAGTGACTTTGAAAATATGCTCTGACAATTCAGAATCACCAGAGAAGACAGTATTGCAGTTAACCTGAAAGAGAAAGATAGTTTTAGGATGGAATGTAATATTCTTGTCCTCATATTTCTCAGTGAAAACCTAAGATTTTCTCTCCTCAGCAATTTGTAAGGGCTGTTGGCATTCAGGACGTGTTGAAGATGACACATGTGTATGACATGTTGCTCTTTTGGAAGAGGAAATATAATTAAGAAAATCAACCATTCAGTGTTATTAGGACTCTCCAGCTTAACGATCTGAGACATAACAAATACATTTATCTGAAATCCACTTGACCTAAGTCCATCCATTCATTCAACATTTATTAACATCTACCATATAGTAGGCACTGTTCTTGGCACCAGGCATCAGTGAATCGTGTTTTCACACAGTTCACATTCTGCTGGGGAGAAACAGGCAATAAACTAGAGGAAGAAATAGATGATGTATCAGAGGAAAAATTAAAAGGTTAAGTGGATAGGGAACGGTAAGGATGCTATTTTGTGAGGGTCATAATAATGAAGATAGTGAACTTAGGTGGTTATATTTGAGCTGAGACCTGAATGAAGGGAGATTAGTAATGTGACAGTGTGGAAGAAGAATTGACCCTGGATAGAGGGAATAGCAAGTGCAAAGTCCCTAAAGTAGAGATCTGCATGGCATGTTTGAAAACATCAGAAAGGCCAGTGTGGCCGGACTAGAGTGATAGAAGGGAAGAATAGGGTACTCAATGAGATACCTGAAGAAGTTGCCAAGTATCCAATCTTACAGGACAAGGAAAGGACCTGAGATTTCTAAGTATATTAAGAATCAAGTAGAGGATCCCCAGCAAAGAAGTGACCTGGTCTGACTTAAACAAAGGATCATCTGGTTACTATGTGCATCACAGACTGTAAGCAACAATGTGAAACAACCCATTAAGAGAGAACCACAAGAAAAGATGGCAGCTTGAACTAGAGTTGTACTAGTGGTGGTGAGAGGAAGTATTCAAACATATTTTGAATATAAGGCCAGAGATTGTCAAGTAGGTGGTGCTATTGGTAAAGAGCCCATCTGCCAATGAGAGATGTGGGTTTGATCCCTGAATCAGGAAGATTCCCTGGAGAAGAAAATGGCAACCCACTCCAGTATTCTTGCCTGGAGAACCCCAGGGACAGAGGAGCCTGGTGGGCTATGGTCCAGAGGGATGCAAAGAGTTAGAATGATTGAAGCAACTTAGCACACATGTACCATATTTATGGTATAGCTAGAATCTGCCATCCAGTCTTCTGATGACCCATTCATTCCTTCACATTACACCAACTTCTCCTTGCCCCATGAACTTCATAGTGTTATATGAACTATTCTTTGCAAGGAATATATTTGGAATGCTCTTGTTACAGAACCTGGCTGGTTGAGATTTATTTTGCAAACCATTGCAAGTGAAACTGCCCTATGTAAAGCAACCATGATGTTTAACCTTCTGGTGACTAATTCAGATGTGCCAGGGATAGCAATGATATTTAGATGTGCATTATACAGGTAATATATACTGCTTCACAGTTACTGTGATGCAAAGACGTTCTTTGACGAGGTGTGCATAGCTAGGAAAATATTCTACTTGTTTATAGTTAGCAAATGTTGAAAATACTTAACGCTTTTTTTTTTTTTTGCTATGAATAAACATCTATCTGGTCCTTGACCTGTCAGAATTTACATCCCACATAACTTTCAACAAGCCAAATATTGAATGTCCACTGTGTCAGGCACTTTACTAGACCTGGAAAACTAAAATGAATGGTCCCTTTTCATCAGGTACAAAGACAAAAAGAATTGAAAGTGACTTAGAAAAAGAAGCAAATTTTTCAAAAGTGCAAATACCTGTTGAAAATTATTGATCAGGTAATGCTGATCAATTTACACGAGTTTGAGCAAGCTTTAGGAGATGCTGAAGACAGTGAGGCCTGCCATGCTGCAGTCCACGGGGTCACAGAGAGTCAGACATGACTTAGCAACTGAACAACAGCAATGCTGCAGTAAACAGAACAACTAGATCTTCTTGGAATTGTCAGGAAAAAGTTTCCTAAATGCGTGAGCAGAAGTTTTAAGAAAAGAATCAGACTAGGCAGGTAGAATATTCAGCATAAGGAAAATGCAGCGCAGGAGGACTAAAGGGTGGAAGCAAGTATGACAGGGCATGAGTCCACACCCAGGTGTAGCAGGACTGGGTCATTATTAGCAAAGGGTGGAGGACGCAATTAGAGGAAAGCTGCAAACACAAACCAGTAATTCACAACTGAGGTCTCAAGGGCACTGAATGTGATCAAAACAGAGTATGTGTGTGTGTCTCAATTCATTTCCGACTCTTTGCGACCCCATAGACTGTAGCCCACCATGCTCCTCTGTCCACGGGATTCCCGAGCAAGAATACCGGAGTGGGTTGTCATTTCCTTCTCCAGGGGATCTCCAGGGATCGAACCCAGGCCGCTTGTGTCTCCTGCATTGGCTGCTGCTGCTGCTGCTAAGTCGCTTCAGTCGTGTCCGACTCTGTGCGACCCCACAGACGGCAGCCCACCAGGCTTCCCCGTCCCTGGGATTCTCCAGGCAAGAACACTGGAGTGGGTTGCCATTTCCTTCTCCAATGCATGAAAGTGAAAAGTGAAAGTGAAGTCGCTCAGTCGTGTCCGACTCTAGCGACCTTATGGACTGCAGCCCACCAGGCTCCTCCGTCCACGGGATTTTCCAGGCAAAAGTACTGGAGTGGGGTGCCATTGCCTTCTCCGAGGCAAGCAGATTCTTTACCACTGCGCCACTTGGGACAAATTACAAACGGGTGCCACTGAAGACAAATTTTTAGTCATATTTCTCTCAGCGTTTATCAGTATTTGTCAACATGTTTATTAAGTACTTTCAATACACAACCTTTTAAAGGCAAGACACAATATGGAAAAGTTTTTCAGAAGAAAACAATACAAAGAAGAAATTATGGATCGACTAACAGACAAAGTTGAGAAAGGAGCAGTTTTCTATCCCTGCTTCCATGAGTGTGCTGAAAACAGCAATGAAGTCGGGAAAATTGTTCTAGATAATGCCTTTATCTAATGCATAGTGTCTCTCCGTAGTAAGTACTCAACAATTTATGGTTATTCTTTTCTAGACATCTCTTAACCATTTGAGATTTGGCTTTCTCATTTTCAGAAGAAGAAACGGGTCACAGATGGTCTGCGGCTCCTGCCAGACCCGACGATCCCCTATTTCAAGAAGGCATCGACTAAATATTTGCTGAACACACGAAGTAAACTCTTTCCATGGGGCCAGGCTCAGCGCCCACCAGAGAACCCGCTTAGGAGAACAGGATCGGACGCCGGACACATAGGCGAGTGTTCAACCAACGCCAATTGGTGGGGCTAAGAGTGTCGACTTGCAATCTTAGTCCCACCCGCCACCTGGTCCACACTCCTCTAGTGCCCCGCCTGCGCCCGGAATCGCTCGTCTCATCCAGCAGAGCAGTGACCCACCTCCGCCAACGCTCCGACCACGCCCCTTCCGGCTTAAGACCCGCCCCCACGCGGCCCCGCCCCACCAGCCTCGCCCATGGCCACGCCCCTCCGGGAGATCTGAGCTGGGTTCCTAGCGCCGGTCGGCGGCCGGTCCACCCACGACGCTCTGAGGTCACCCACTGGGCCGGGCTGAGGGGGGCGGAGGGACGGAGGGAAGATGGCTGCCGAGGCCGGATATTGGCGCCGCCTCCCCCAATCCTGGAGCCGGCGCAGATGAGGCGGCTCGGCTGGGTCCGGCGACGCTTGGGAACCGGAGCAGGAGGGACACAGGCGGTGGGGCCTGGCCCTGCTATATGCCGGCGCCTCGGCTAGAGTGAGCGGCGGCGGCGGCGCCTCTTTCCTCCGGCTCTTTGCCTGTCGCTGTGAGTCCGAACGGGTGGCGGGCGGCAGAGGCAGCGGGGCCGGGATGGAGGACGTTAACTCCGACGTGAACGCGGACCAGGAGGTGCGGAAGCTGCAGGAGCTGGTGAAGATGCTGGAGAAGCAGAACGAGCAGCTGAGGAGCCGCTCCGGGGCCGTGCAGGGCGCCGGCTCCTTCGGGCCCGGCAGCCCGGTTCGGGCCGGAGCGTCCACTCCCTCCTCCGGCACGGCGTCTCCTCGGGGCTTCCCTTTGGGCCTCAGCGCCAAATCGGGCAGCGGGGCCGGGTCGGGCCCGAGGCGGACGAGTAGCGAGGAGCTGCGGGACGCCACCTCCTTGCTGGCGGCGGGCGAGGGCGGCTTGCTGGACGAGGTGGAGCCGCTGCGGCCCGAGGAACTGGAGCGCCTGTCAGGCTGGGAGGAGGAGGAGGAGAGCTGGTGAGCGCGGGGCTCCGGGCCGGGGCTGGGCGGGGACGGGGGTCCCCCGGTAAGACACCTCGCTTTGTGTAGCGGGGTCCGCTCTCTGACTCGTGGCTTTCTTGCTTTGGCAGCGGTAAGGTCAGCGAGAGTTGGGGGTTCGAGGCTTGCGAGAGGAACAGGGTTTGTAGCTAGTTCTCCTCTGGGTTGGGGGACCCTCTGGTCTTTGGGCCTCGTTGGGATCTGGGGACTGGCACAGCCTAGGAAGGGCTGCTCGCCGTGGGAGGAGTCGGAGGTGGGAAACTGCTCTGTAGGAAGGGATCTTGCTTTGTGTGAAATCCTGGCTTTAGGATGCTGGCCTGGGTATTTTGGGTGTCGGGGAGGGGTTCTGCTTGATGAGGTGTCACCGATGCGGGGAGCAGACCAGGGTAATCGAAGTCCGCGCAGTGGTCAGCGTTTTGGACCAGTGGGAGTTGGGTACATTTCTGGCGGCGATGGGGAGACCGTGTGAATCAGCACTCCCTCTTGGGTAGTGGGGTGAAGCTTGCTTTGTGTGAAGAGGGCAGAGGATGGTGCCGCTTTGTGTAAGAGTCAACGGTGGAACAAGAGCCCTGACTCTCATTTTTTAAACAAAAATTAAGTTTGGCGTTTTCCTGAGCTGTGAAGTGACAGTTTTCCATCTTTTATTTCCATGTCATGCTAGAGGCAGAGAAAAAGAGCCCTGTTTAAAAATGTGAACCGAACTGCATTGTCACAAGCTACTTGATAAAATTGTGACCCACGGCATAATATCACTTCCATATATAGAGAGGACATGAGAGGCAGTTTGCTTCGTGTTTTATGGCAATTGCATAAAAATATCTATGGGAAATTCTTAATTTGTCTTTTTTTTTTAAGTTTTCATCTTTTAGCTAAAGTATCTCTCTGTTCTTTGTTGAAATTGAAACTTCTAACTTAGTGAAATTGAAATCCTTCATAGACTCTGGTTTTGCAGGGCTGCAACTTTACTGAATGTCCTGATATAGTTGAGAGCTTTGACTGGATTCAGGCCCTGGCTCTGCTACTCACAGCTGTACGACCTTGGGCAAGTTACTCTGAGCCTCACTTTCTTCCTCTTATTTGATGAAGAAAATAATAGTTCTTTATTCTATAGCGTTGTGAAGATCATGTGAGATCTTTTAGCAAGGGTCTGGTATATAAGCTCTTTGAGACACTAGCTGCTATTACTGTTAAGCCAAGTTGTTAATATCAAGAGATATTTAGTGAGTGCTTCCAGGATCTTGTGGGAGATTCTTAAATTTGATCCCTGTTCATTAAGGCAGTTACAGTCTTGTTGGGATAGGGTTGCGAAGAGTCAGACCCGACTTGGCGACTGAACAACAAAATAAGAAATAGGTTGGGAAATACATAGTGAATTGCTTAAAAGATTGATAGGGACCGAAAGTACGGAGAGTGCTGAGAAATTGGGAAGAAAATAATAGTCTAAGGTAGTTGGGAAAAGTTTGAGGAGAGGTGGAGCCTGAGGACTGAGGGGCATTTTATGCTGTGACAACTGCTAGAGCAGAGTCAGAGATATTTGTAACTCTCGATTAGAAAGGTTTGAAATACAGAGATACTCTTGAATATATGATGTCAAGCCTTTATTTTACTGCCAAGTGATACCAAATATAATTAGAACTGACTGTGGTAGTGACAGTTTTCATATTAGTGTGAAGTCATGTCCTCACAAAGGAATCCTAGGTATGTATACACTTTAAAAGAAGTGAGAATCATCTAAATACCATCACATGCCTCTTCCAACTGATGATGATAATGATGCTCTTAATAATAACGAGGATTAGCTGCACTCATCCCCCATTTTAGATTATATATTCTTAGAACACATTAACTCCACTTGGAGAGGCTGATTAAGTCTTTTGCTGCTTTGGTTAAGTAAAGCAAGTCTTTTAAAATAGTATGCCAGAAGTTTCTTTTGGCCAGTTGGTTCCTGGTTACATGTCTTTATATTATAGATGTCCTACTCTTTTTCTGAAAAGACTTGTGTGAATTAAAAGTTTGAAAATCATGTTTAAAATGTTTTTGGAGTATGTGTATGAAGTATTAAGTTACAAAGGGTGGTGGGTGTTAGTAGCAGTAAGAGGAAGATTTTTAAATCAGTTTTTCTTAGCAAACTAAAAATCTACTTTCTGTAACATACACATTTCTTTCTTTTTCATTTAGGGAAATGTTTTTTTCCCAAATGTATACCACAAAATGCCACTCCTGAAGGTGTTAGTAGATATTGTATGAAAAAATAATTGTTGGTCTGAGATCAGATATATCTGGGGAAAAGGTTCAACAACAACAAAAAAGTTTTCTTTTATGCTGAACTTTTTTGATATGCTAGTATGTGTTGAATATAGTAGATCTCTAAGTGGTGTGGTTTGTCTCCTAAACTCATTTGAGCTCCCAAGGAATTAGTTTCTGTAGAACACACTTAGTAACCAGTATTGTACTTAGTGGAGACAGAACTGGCAAACCACTCAGGTATTCTTGACTGGAGAATCCCATGGACAGAGGAGCCTGGTGGGCTGCAGTCCATGGAGTTGCAAAGAGTTGGGCATGACTGAGTCACACACACACACACACACTGTACTTTTAGCAGTGACTTTCACTTATTTTTTTTTAGACTTATCTTCATGATAAGTACATTTTATACCATAGTTTAGTACACACATGTATGTGAATAATTGAAACAGTTTCACAAAACTATACTTAGTATGTATATTAAAGTGCTAAGATTTTCTGTTTCTTTAGGGTAAAAATGCTGGTTACAATTCACTAAGCTGATTTGGTGACCCGTTAATGGTAATTATTAGTTTGAAAAATGCTCTTATAGAACAACTCAGAAAAATCTAGAGAAGGAAACGTACATTATTGTGTATCCCAGTGTGTCACGCGATGCCAGGCAACGTATGAACAATTTTACACTTAATTGCATTTAAGTTTTTATCCATTTATGAGGTAGGTATCATTTTCCAGGTAAGGCAACTTAATCACTCTCTAAGCATCAAATAGCAGACAGTAAATGATGGAGTCAGGATTTGAATCCAGGTCTTTATGACATCATAGCTTATATTGTTCCCACTTTATTTTGCTTTCTCCAAGTATAATTCCTTTTCCACCTGAATAGCCCCTTACAGTATTTGAATACTACCATCATAACCCTACTGACTCCTCCCTACCACACACTGAGCACTCTATAATCTCCAGAGTAAAACAACCTCAGTTTGTTTCCTTCTTGTTATTTAGCTCCTAAGTCATGTCCGACTCTTGCAATCCCATGGACTATAGCCCACCAGTCTTCTCTGTCCATGGGATTCTCTAGGCAAAAATACTGGAGTGGGTTGCCATTTCCTTCTGCAGGGGATCTTTCTGACCCAGAGAGCAAAGCTGCTTCTCCTGCCTAGCAGGTGGATTCTTTACTACTGAGCCACCTAGGAAGCCCTTTAATCATTCATAACTTAATGTAATTCTCTGATCTTTCAGCCATGGTCATTTTTAATAAATTGTAGTTGTTCCTTGTCATTAAATGTGTTATCCAGAACTGAACTTGGAATTTTAGATGATATTTGACCAGCGTGTGGTGGATATATTTTACATGAGCTAAATGCTGTTATTTGGAACCAAGTATTTCATTAACAGTTTTGACTTCTGTTACTTATGCCTAATATGAGCCAGTAGTTTCAGTTACACTCTGTATTTTTATACATAGGTTGTTAAACCAAGTCTTCCTAACTCTGGCTTTCTGTAATGATTTTTTTAGCTTAGGTATTAAGTTTTTGTATTTTGTTAGTCTTGATTTAGGCTTTTTTTTTTTTTTTTAAGTCCTCGGATAGAGGACGTATCAGATATTAAACTGATAAGAACAGATACTACACTTGATCTTAGCCAAAAGGCCGAGAAGCGATCGATTTAGGCATTTAATATTACCTATTTCTTGCAATTTTTTTGGGTCATTTTCATGGCTTCCCTGGTGGCTCAGACGGTAAAGTGTCTGCCTGCAATGTGGGAGATCCGGGTTCCATCCCTGGATGGGGAGGATTCCCTGGAGAAGGAAATGGCAACCCACTCCAGTACCCTTGCCTGGAAAATCCCATGGACAGAGGAGCCTAGTATGCTACAGTCCATGGGGTCTCAAAGAGTCGGACAGGACTGAGCGACTTCACTCACTCACTCACTGATATTTCATAGGAATACTTAATGGGTCTTCATTCAGGTTGTTGATGAAAATATTAAAATTATAGAATAAAGAGCTCTGAAGATGCAGCTCGACTAGACTTCCTCCAGATTAACATCATTAGTCAACATACATTGTGGTTATTCAATAACTGTTAGTACTACTTCTTCTTATCAAGCCTATATGCCGTTTTGCCTGTATGGATATTATGAAAGATTTTCCCAAATGTCTTGCTGTAATTAAGCTATATGGTGCCTACAGAGTTCTTACCTACAGTTAAGTAAACTTATCAGAATAGAAATTGCAGTTATTTGGTTTCACTTGTTCATGATGAATCTTCTGGCTTTTACCTTTTCTAACTTTACATTTTGTTTAACATAATTTTGAATTTTGCAAGGAATCAATCTGTCTGGAATTTCTAGACATTGCTTCCTTTTCGCTTTAGAAATTCTAGTATTTCCTCTTATTCAGGCTTTTGACCCTTCCATAATATTTTGGATCAACAGCAGTAATTTGGTGATACAATTTCAGTTATTTTCCATTATTTAGAAGAGTAGAGCTAACCTTGTTTCAAGCTGCCTTTCAGCTTACTATCACCTTGACTCAATTTGGACTTCAGTTTCCCTCAATGTAGCCTCCCAACAATTCCAAGTTTGTAGTTCAGTACTGTCAGCTGCATACACATTGCTTCTGTGCAGCAGATCCCCAGAACCTCCCATCCTGCATGACTAAAACTTTACACTCACAGAGCAGCAACTCCTTACCCGTACTCCCAACCCCTGGCAGGTACTGTTCTATGTACTTTATTTCTGTGAGTTTAGCTACAGTAGATGCCTATAAGTGGAATCACGAAGAATTTGTCCCTTTGTGACAAGCTTATTTCACTTAGCATAATTTTCTTAAGGTTTATCCATGTTGTAGCATATGATAGGGCTTCCTTCTGTTTTTAAGGCTGAATAATAGTCCATTCTATGTATATAACACACCTTCTTTATCCATTCATCTTTTGGTGGATGCTTGCATTGCTTCCATTTCTTGGCTGTTGTGAAAAATGCTGCTATGAATGTGGGCCTACAAATAATCTGTGCAAGTCCTTGCTTTCACTTCTTGTGGATTCATAACCAGAAGTGGAATTTTTTGATCAAATGGTAAATCTAAGTTTAATTTTTTGAGGAGCCACTGTATTGTTTTCCACAGCAGCTAAGCCATTCTGCATTCCAACCAGCATTACACAAAGGTTCCAGTTTTTCCACATTCTTACCAATACTTACTCCGATTCATTCTGAGTTTTTAAATTTTTAAATTATTTTTGGCTGTGCTGGGTCTTCATTGCTGCATGTGGGCTTTCTTGAGTTGTGGTGTGTGGGCTGCTCATTGAGGTGATCTCTCTTGTTGCAGACCACGAGCTCTATGGTGTGTAGGCTTCGGTAGTTGCAACCCTTAGGCTCAGTAGTTGCTATTCAACTTAGTTGCCCAACAGCATGTGGGATCTTTGTGGACCAGGGACTGAACCAATGTCCTCTACATTGCAAGGTGAATTCTTAACCGCTGGACCACTAGGGGAGCCTTCATTCTGTTTTTATATGGTTTTTATATGGTGTGAGCTAGGGGTCCGACAATTCATTTTGCATGTGGACATCCAGTTGTCTCTGTACCATTTGTTGAGAAGACTTTTCTGTTCCCATTAAATTGTCACCACATCTTTGTCAAAATTCAGTTGCTTATAAATGTATGGGCTTATTTCTGGACTCTCCATTCTATTCTGTTAATCTATCTTTGACTATCTTTATTCCAGTACTACACAGCCATAATTACTATAGATTTGAAATTGGAAAGTGTGAGTCCTCTGATTTTGTTTATTTCAAGATTGTTTTGGCTCTTCAGAGACTGTTGTATTTCCATATGATTTTTAGGATCAACTTGTAAATCTCAGAAAAAAAAAACCCTGGAATTTTGATAGGGATTATGTTAAATCTGTAGGTAAATTTGGGATTTTAACTATTGAGGTCTTAACAATATTGATTTTTAATTTTTTTCAACTTTAAAAATTTTCAGTGTAGAAGAGTTATATTCCTTTTGTTAATTTTATTTTAGTCATTTTATTTTTTGATGTCACTGTAAATGGAATTGTTTTTCTTAATTTCATTTTGAACTCTTCATTACTGCTGTATAGAAATACAGTTGATTTCTGTGTATTGATGTCATTGTCTCTTGCAGTCTTACTGAGCTTGTTTATTAGCTGTGATAGTTTTTTGGTGTGAATCCATAGGATATTTTATATATAAAATTATGTCATCTGCTGATAGATAATTTTACTTCTTTTTTCCCAGGCTGGATGCCTTTTATTTCATCTTCCTGCCTAAATGCCCTGAAACTAGAACACCCAGTATCATGTTGGGTACAAGCAGTGAAAGAAGACATCCATCAGTGTGATTTTCATTGTTCTTTTATTTTTAATAATTGCTAACAATTATTTATTGCATTAACACATGATGGATACTATACTAAGCACTTTATATGCAGTAATTCATCTTTTTAATAACCCAGTATGGTCATTCTATTATTAATCCCCATTTTAAAGGTGAGGCAATTAAAGCTTAGATTAAATAACTTGCTTATAGTCACTCAAATATATGGACAAACTAGGATTGGAACACAGATACTCTGACTATATTTAAACATTTTCAACCGTTGTGTGTGTGCATGCTTAGTCATGTCCAACTCTTTGCGTCCCCATGGACTGTAGTCTGCCAGGCTCCTCTGTCCATGAAATTTTCTAGGCAAGAATACTGGAGTGGTTTTCCATTTCCTCCTCCAGGGGATCTTCCTGACCCAGGGATCGAATCCACAGCTCTTGTGTTTCCTGCTTGGCAGGCTGATTCTTTACCACTGTGCCCCTGGGAAGCCTTTACCTAATTCTTGTTATTCTTAATAGATTTGTACTGTTATTCACCTTTAGCTCTATATTCCACCTAATTCGTTTGATCATTTATCTTTTAACAACCTGAGCCCTAGGTACATTTTTTATTTATCTGATGACCTCATTTGGTACTCATTATTCTTGTGCCGAAGTGGCCTTTAGAGCCCCAGGAGTCAGACTGTAGTCCCACCCTTGTCAACTGCATGACCTTGTCAACCACTTACTCTCTGTGCTTGAGACTGTTCATTGTTTGTAGAGTTAATTATTATACCAGCCATATAGAATTAAATATCTGTAAAGCATTTACAAGTTCTTGGTACAAACTAAAAATATAAGTGTTAGCTTTGTCATCATCATCACCATTTTATTTTAATTCAACTCTGGCCTGTCTTTGCAGTGAACTTGAAAAATTTAAACATGTACAAAAGTAGAATGAACAATGAAACAAACCTTTCAGTTCAGTTCAGTTCAGTCGCTCAGTCGTGTCCCACTCTTTGTGACCTCATGAACTGCAGCATGCCAGGCCTCCCTGCCCATCACCAACTCCCGGAGTTCACTCAGACTCTCACATCCATCAAGTCAGTGATGGCATCCAGCCATCTCATCCTCTGTCGACCCCTTCTCCTGCCCCTGATCCCTCCCAGCATCAGAGTCTTTTCCAATGAGTCAACTGTTCGCATGAGGTGGCCAAAGTACTGGAGTTTCAGCTTTAGCATCATTCCTTCCAAAGAACACCCAGGGCTGATCTCCTTTAGAATGGACTGGTTGGATCTCCTTGGCATATTGAAAAGCAAAGGCGTCGTATCATTTAATTACTAAATATTATAGTAGAAGATATGGACTCTTTTTAAACCTAACTACAATACCAGTTTCCTGTCTTTAATATCATCAAATGTGCTCTGAATGTTTTTAGACCATCACTATTACATCTTTTCTTTGTATGGAATTTGTATTAGGTAAATAACATCATTCATATTTTTCTTTGGCCTATTGGCCTATAGTCAGCTCCTGTAATATCATCATTAGTTTTATAATTAGTTAACATTTTTAATTAAATTTAGTTTTAGTGTCTCTCTGCTTTCATTTCTTAGTTGTTCCTTTGCAGGTGGAATCTTCCTGGACCAGGGATTGAACCCGTGTCCTGTGCATTGGCAAGTGGATTCTTATCCACTGTGCCACCAGCGAGGTCCCCTTAAAAGTTTTTGAGATTGGAAATCTAAATTGTTCCTCATATCCTGTTAAATTTGCTTTACTTTAAATCAGTTTTAAGTTTATGAAGGCACTTTCACTCAGACTGCTCGTCAATAAATTTTATTGATAAACTTTCCCCAGCTCAGCGATCGATAGGTATGTAGTTTTTACTTTATTTTTTTTCTCATAGCCCTTCACTTTTGAGAATGGACTTTATTACCTGACCATTTTGTTTTATGTATGCTTTTTGTAGGAAACTGTCGGTAGAATTTGTAATTTAATATGATGAGCCCAGGTTTATAAAGCAATTTAATTTGTATACTTGCCACCACTTATGATTTGGCAATGGCTCACTGATTAAAATCTTAAAGTTTTATCTTCTGGATTCTTCTGTACCAAGGAGATGTTATTTTAAAGTAACATGGTTTGTGTGTGTTTTAATTGAATCAGAAGTTATACATCAGATGACCATTTTATTCCCTTAACTCTGGTTTCCCAGTGATTCTAACATGACTTTATATTTTCTTTTTTCTTCAATGAACAAATTCTTAGAGCCTGTATGTGTGAGCAGCCCAATGTTAGAACAGTTCGGGACATAGTAATGCGTTTTCTTGCTTTCTTAAAAAATTGAATTTGACCAAGAAAGGCCACGTGATTGGTAAAATACATTATAGTCATTATTGTTTGAGCATGTTCTTTATACCAAGGCATTTTATGCATGTTAAATCATTTAATCTGTTTTGAATTGTAATTGTATTTATTATCCCCATTTTTTTTTTTCAATTAGGGTAAAATATACAAAACAAAAACTTCACCATTTTAGTCACTTCTAAGTGTATAGTTCAGTGGCATATTAAACATTTATGTTGTTGTGAGGTCATCTCCACTATCCTTCTCTAGAACTTTATCTTTACAAATTGAAATTCTGTATAAACAGTAACTCCCCATTCCCCTATTCACCCTGCCTCCAGCCCCTCACCACCACCACCACTCTACAGTCTGTCTATGAGTTTGACTACTCTAGGTACCACATGGAAGTGGAATCATGTAGAATTTCTCTTTTAGTGTCTGGTTTATTTCATTTATTGTTGTGTCTTCAAAGTTTATCTTGATCGTATTGATAAGAAGGTGTCATGTTATCTTGTCATCTTACAAGTAAGGAAATTAAACTTGATGTCACACAGCTAATATAGTTCATTGAAATTTTTACCAAGCCTTAAAACCGTGCCTGGTAAATAACATTTTATCTTGATTTGTTTAACCTGTAGATAGATTGATTTTTTAAGGTTTATTCTGTATAACTCTGGAGATCATCACTAGGACAGTAGGTATACACTGTTGTTGCTCAGTCGTGTCCGACTCTCTGCGAACCCATGGATTGTGGCACGCCAGGCTTCCCTGTCCTTCACCATCTTCCAGAGTTTGCTCAAACTCATGTCTATTGAGTCGGTGATGCCATCCAACTCTCTCATCCCCTGTCATCCCCTTTTCCTCCTGCCTTCAGTCTTTCCCAGCATCAGGGTCTTTTTCAATGAGTTGACTCTTTACACTGGGTGGCCAAGGTATATATTAGAGGTAAGCAAATATTTAATTAATAGAAGGAAAATGTTCTAGTAGAGCTGTTTCTAGACAGTATGAACTGCCTTTAAAAAGTGTTGTGAGTAACTTTTAGCAGTAAGAGTTAATTGTCCTGTGGCAAGGGATGTTAGAAAGAGGTAAAAGTTGAATTTGATTACTTCTAAGTCTTCTTTTAAATTCTGTTTCCGTGATTAAAATATTGTAGTCTTTTGGGAACATAAGATACCTTCAAGACAAAGTGCTAAGCTTAAATGTGGGAGAGATCTTTAAGCATCATGGAGTTTTTATAAATCTGTGGCACATTTCTTTGAATATCCTTAGTAATGGCAAATTCTTTTCCTGTTGAGGGTAGGTTTGAGTTTTGAAAACTGTCTAAAGTCATTATTATGCCTAGTGAATAAAAATGGGTTAGGAAGATATTTGAAGCTCTCAGCAGTGTAAGTCCAGTTCACCTTTTTCCTAGATTTACTTGCTGTTAGGAAATTTCATGAACATTCAGGCCTATTACCTTTTAATGTTTGTTCTGTATAGAGTATCTTCTTTTTCTCTCTGAAATTCTAAATTTCCCACTTGGTTTACTTCCTCTTCAATGTTACCTACTACTGTTTATGTTTCTTTTTAGAGCACGTGTAACATCACAACCTCCTCTTTGGTCTGTCTTGTCTAGATTGTGAGTATTTTAAGCAGAGGGAACAGTATCATATTCATCTTTGTGTATCCAAAACAGGCTTTCAGAATCTTGTGAGTTCAGCTATATTAAATTGAATCAATCTGATTGTCAATGATAAATTGAAACTAGGTGAAGCTGGAAATAATGAGACCAAATTTTTTGCATGACTTGCATGACCCCAATACCAGTTAACAGTAAGGAATTGCACATGTAGTCTGCATAATGGCAATATTGAAACTGTACTCTCCCATGAATTAATTAAAATACTGTCAAGATACAGTGTCTTATATCAAAAATCAGTTTCAAAATTATCTCTTTGGTAGGATAAAAGATATACTTTGTTTTATACTTCTTTGTATATTTTATGATTTCTCAGTTTTCTGTTACGAACACAAGTTGCTTTTATAATTAAAAAATCCTAGTGATAAATCCTACTAATTGAAGTCAGTTTCATTAGTCTGTGGTCACATAGAGTAGGGATCATAATACAACGTGATGGATATTTAGGTCACTTCCATGTCTCGGCTGTTGTGAATTGTGCTGCGGTGAACATTGGGGTGCGTGTGTCTTTTCAAATTATGGTTTCTCTGAATATATGCCCATAGTATACCCATAGTGGGATTGCTGAATCATGTGGCAGTTCTGTATGCAGTTTTTTTAAGGAACCTCCATACTGTTTTCCATAATGTTGTACCAATTTACATTCCCACCCACAGTGTAGGAAGGTTCCCTTTTCTCCACACCCTCCCCAGCATTTATTGTTGGTAGATCTTTTGATGATGACCATTCTGACTGGTGTGAGGTGATACCTCATAGTAGTTTTGATTCACATACCTCTAATAATTAGTGATATTGAGCATCTTTTTGTGTGCTTTTTGACCATCTGTATGTCTTCTTTGGAGAAGTGTCTGTTTAATCTTCTGCTCTTCCCGCCGCCCCCAACTCATTTTTTTGATTGAGTTGTTTGGTTTTTGTTTGTTTGTTTGTTTTATTGAGGTACATAAGTTGTTTGTATCTTTAGAGGTTAATCCCTTCTTGGTTACTTCATTTGCAGATATTTTCTCCTTTTCTGTGGGTTGTCTTTTTGTTTATGATCTTCTTTGCTGTGCAAAAGCTTTTAAGTTTAATTAGCTCCCATTCGTTTATTTTTATTTTCATTAGGAGGTGGATCAAAAAGATACTACTGTGGTCAGTAGTCTGTTTTTGTTGGGGGGAGGGATCCAAACAGCTTAATTTTCCAAGGATACCAGATAAAGAATTCTAAAGCTTGGAGTTCACATTGTGAGCCTTCTGGGTCACTGATGTTGCTTGTTCTCCTCAGTCTCATTTTTGGGACTACTTTGCATGCAGATTCCTGTGCCAGACTTCCTGAAGTACCTGGCTGGTGCTGATGCCCAGATAGCCCCAAAAGACTCCTTTTCTCCCAGATCCCTGCCTTCTTGCCTTCTGTTGGGAGCATATCTATATATCAGTAAATTCTTTTAATTTTGACATGATTAAAAAAATACTTTGGATAGTAAATAGCATTAAATAATGTATTAATGTAAATGCATTGAGTTATATTAATAATAATGTACTCTTCTTCATAATGGTCTTCCCAGATGGCTCAGTGGTAAATAATCCTGCCAATGCAGGAGACGTGGATTCGATCCCTGGGTTGGGAAGATCCCCTAGAGAAGAAAATGGCAACCCACTCCAGTATTCTTGCCTGGAAAATCCCATGGATAGAGGAGCCTTGTGTGCTACGTCCATGGGGGTCACAAAAGAGTCAAGTACCATTTAGCAATTAAACAATAAAATAGCAACAAATTCATTATAATAATGACTTGTGCTAGCCAAGGCACTCTGCATGTTGACTCCTGTTATAATAGTTTAGTAATAAAAGTGAACTTGTAAAAACATTTAGGTTTTAAGTCTTTCAGTAATACAAGTTCTTATTTTGCATGTTCTGTTTACTCAAAAATCACATCCTCTGTGATCTTTCATTTGGGAATCTAATGGAGGATGTGGACACCTTTAGGAACAAACTAGATTATTTAAGAGGAAGACACAAAATGCAAAATATACAGTTTGCTTTAATCTTGGAAAAGATTCAAATTCTGGAGTAAAATTGCAATTTCTTGACAATATTAAAGAACTATAGGGAGGAAAATAAAAAGTGATTATATCTTCTTGAAATCTGAAAAATAATAGATAAGCAAGATAATGCAGTACCGTGAAGTTTATGGAAATACTTAGAAATAGAGAAATAGTGTTTAGTTAAAATTTGGAGGTTTAGAATTCATGAGGATGAATCAAACCATATCCCACTTCTAACAATTTACTAGAAGGAGATTCCTCCCACGCACAACCCTCCACTATTCCATTCAGGAACTTCTGCTCATCTGTCTGTGAGAGAGTCAGAAAGCACCCAACCGTGTGTGGCTGTTAAGGGTTGTTTTGTTTGAAAAGTATGAAGAAGAAGCAAGGAGTGAGCCAGGTTAAGTCCACAAATAACCTGTGAGTCTGATAAACATGAGGAATGGAATTTAATAGATGCTATCAAGTTAGTGAGGAGGTTTTAAGCATATGCATTTCGTGCCTAATTAGTGCTGTATTTTATAATTATAGAGATTATATTGTATGTCTTTATTAATAACTAGTAGATATAGAAGGAGTAAATTAATAGTTTTAGGATGTGACTATCTTTTGAGTGAACCTGCTAATTTCCCCCCTAGGAGGAAGATAATGGGTTTTTCATTGACTTGTCATAGTGAAACTCTTGTTTACCATTGGTTATTTTTCACTCAGGCTGATCTGGAGAGGATTGAAAAAACAAAATCCTCCCAAAAAAGATAAATCCTAGAAACCTGAATCTGGAGGTTTGGAACTTGATGAGTAGGTGCTGTAGGTTTCGATGGTAGTACTGCCTATGACTGAGAGAGCTAACAAGTACTGTGTTGGGTACAATCATTCAGTTTTGTCTTAATTTATCTTTGGATTCCTGTTTAGCACCATGCCTGGCCAGTGGTAGCTACCATATAAACGTTTGTTTAAATGACTGACTGTGGCTTTACACTAAGCCTTCAAGTGCTTGGAGTTTAACTTGGAAACATTATGAGAACAGAATTTGATTCTCTATAAAACCAGCAGTGAGAGTTCTTAAAAGAAAAATTTATATGGACTTGAATGTGAGGAAGTGAAAAGTGAAAATCACTCAGTTCTGTCCAACTCTTTGTGACCCCATGAACTATATAGTCCAGGGAATTCTCCATGCCAGAATACTGGAGTGGGATCTTCCCAACCCAGGGATCGATGCCAAGTCTCCCGCATTGCAGGCAGATTCTTTACCAGCTTCCAACAATGGGTACAGATAGATCAATGGGTATTTCTTTCTGAATCAAAAAGTACAGGGAAAAGAATGAGTGCCTCATCTGAGTAGGATGAAGCAAAGCCTGTGAAGTTTGTTAGGGAACAAGTAAGAAAGTTGGCTTAAAACTCAACATTCAGAAAACTAAGATCATGGCATCCAGTCCCGTCACTTCATGGCAGATAGATGGGGAAACAATGGAAACAGAGAGAGACTATTTTTGGGGGCTCCAAAAAGCACTGCAGATGGTGACTGCAGCTATGAAATTAAAAGATGCTTGCTTCTTGGAAGAAAAGCTGTGACCAACCTAGACAACATATTAAAAAGCAGAGACATTACTTTACCAACAAAGCTCTGTCTAGTCAAAGGTATGGTTTTTCCAGTAGTCATGTATGGATGTGAGAGTTGGACTATAAAGAAAGTTGAGTGCCGAAGAATTGATGCTTTTGAACTGTGATGTTGGAGAAGACTCTTGAGAGTCCCTTGGACTGCAAGGAGATCCAACCAGTCAATCCTGAAGGACATCAGTCCTGAATATTCATTGGAAGGACTGATGCTGAAGCTGAAACTCCAATACTTTGGCCACCTGATACGAAGAACCGACTCATTGGAAAAGACCCTGATGCTGGGAAAGATTGAGGGCAGGAGGAGAAGGGGATGAGGATGAGATAGTTGGATGGCATCACTGACACGATGGACATGAGTTTGAGTAGGCTCCAGGAGTTGGTGATGGACAGGGAAGCCTGGCATGCTGCAGTCCATGGGATCACAAAGAGTCAGACACGACTGAGAGACTGAACTGAACTGAAGAAAGTTGAATCATTGGATTGGAGACCATACTGTGGATGATCTCTGAAATCTAGGAGGAGGTTTTTGAGTGTTGGAATATCCTTAACAAAATGGTATTTTGAAAAGAATAATGTGGCAGTGGTATGTGGGTGGGAACAGGAGATGTAGGTATCTTTGTGTGCTAGAAAACCAAGTCTGATCTTTACCCACCTCTTGGGTCCAGAAACACATAGCAAAACTGGAATCCAAATCAAAGTACTGAGCCGTGATGATGGTCTTTCCATTTCATCCCAACCACTTACAATTGATTGCAAAAAAAAACAGTCATACCAAGCTAAATGATTCAAGATCAGATTTGTTTCATTCCTCTTATAAAATGTTGGTGTGCTTAGTTGCTCAGTCGTGTTCGACTCTTTGCAACCCCGTGGACTGTAGCCTGCCAGACTCCTCTGTCCATGGGGATTCTCCAAGCATGAATACTGAAGTGGGTTGCCATGCCCCCCTCCCGAGGATCTTCCCAACCCAGGGATCAAATTCAGGTCTCTTGCATTGCAGGCAGATTCTTTACTGTCTGAACCACCAGGGAAGCCCTATAAAAGTAATATCAAAATGATATTTTTAAGCAGTGTAGATATTTTATATCTACATAGCTTATAAGAAAGTTAATTTACATTGCTTAAAAATAGCATTTTGATCTTACTGTCTTATATGAGAGAATTGATACTTTGGGACACATACTTCTTTGTTGTGAGGGCTGTCCTGTGTATTCTATGATGTCTAGCAACACCCCTAGCCAGGCAGAAATGTCATATGTTGCCAGATGTTTCCTGGTGGCAAAATCACCCCAAGTATTACACTAAAGCATACTTACATTGTCTACTTAATCAGAAATATTTAGTGCTGTATTGCAGGAAGAAGTATCTGATTTAGTAACTTTGCTTCATACACATTTCTAAGTAATAAAATAGTAATATTCTGAACATTAGGAAAAACTACTGTGTGCCAGGCAGTTATCTTTGGGAATAAGAGTGGGCCATAATAGATGACACGAATATTTCTGGCCCTGAGATGCTTGGAGTTGTATATGACAGAGAGTTAAATATATATAACTTTTATGTATATATACAACTGCAGGCTTGAACAGTAGAGGACTAGATTGGGTTTTCTCTCCAGGACATTGTTAAATACTTTCCCCCAAACCCCCTAAAATGTATTTTATGCATTCTAACCATCTCGGTATACAGTACACTTTAATGATAAGGAACCCTCACATACTCATTCCTATCTTTCTGTATCTATCTTTTCAAAAGAAAAAGAAAAGAGAATGTCTGGACTGGCCTTAATACTAACTTTAGTTCTAAAAGCAGAGTATAATGTATTACTTACTCTTACTGCTCTGTCATGTAACATAAAGATATTAGCACTGTAATTACCTAATGTTTTAGGCTAGCGTATTGTTGTGGTTAAATTCTTATATTTGAATATATGTTTATCTTAATATATGTATTTTGATTTCTTCTATTCCTATTTGATTCGTGTTTTCACAAAGTGGACAAAATATTCTAATTTTACAATAATTCAAAAATCTAATTTTAGAACCTGTAGGAATACTGCAAATAGGAGATTCTCTGAGAAGACAGTTTGGTGTTTATTGTGTTGATAAATCTTTGTTACCAGTGTTTAGTAAATTCTAACTTGCTGCTTTCACATCTTTTCTCAGATATTTTTGCAGAAACCTTTCCAACACTAAGAAAAATATATATTAATTTTAAAAACCTAAGCTTGGTTGACAAACCATTAAAAGTCAGTATACATTATTATTGGGCTTCCCTGGTGGCTTAGATGGTAAAGAAGCTGCCTGCAATGCAGGAGACATAGGTTCAATCCCTGGGTTGGGAAGATCCCCTGGAGAAGGGAATGGCAACCCACTCCAGTATTCTTGCCTGGAGAATCCCATGGACAGAGGAGCCTGGTGGGCTACAGTCCATGGCGTTGCAAAGAGTTGGACATGACTGAGCAACTGACACACACACACATACATTATTATTATTTAGGACTTGAAGAACATATCGTTTGCTAAAAGTTAACTTCTTAGCTGTAAGAACCATGGTTTCTTAAACAGCTGAAGTCTTGTTTAAGGCATTTCACAGATAAAATTAGCTGTTGACAAGCAAAATACTCTTAAGAGAATCAATATGAACCACACACACATTTCATGAAATATATAGATGTGATACATGCTTTTGCTATAATTTGCAGCATCTCATATAGTTTGAGACTTCAGTCTTCCTGATGTTTTTTCTCAAAAAGAAACAACTCATTTTCTGATTGCTACACTCCCAGTTGATCTCATTGTTACTATTGTTTTCCAGCAGTACATGATTATGCCTCAACACTAGATGTTTGCCTTTTTAAAGAATTTCCAGCCTCAGTTTTGTGGCATCCCAAGGAATATCAAAATTGTTTTTATTTTCTTAAAATTAAAAAACCCACACCATACCAAAATGAGAATCAAGAGACTCATGAAATGAAAATGGAAGCATAGCATGTCACTGTCCAGAAGTTTGAGATTTACTACTTTAAAACTTTTCTTCAGTCTCTTCTACTTGCTCTGCCATTTTTTGATTCAGCATGTTGTGTTTTGCTGACATACTAGCAATTTATATCTGTATTCTACCCTGCAGCTGATGTCATTTGGGGGCTTGTAAACTGTTCTAAGACTTCATTAATGAATTTGCCTTGCAAATAATTACCACTGTTATTTACTAAAATTTAAAAAGACTTACATTGCATGTAAACTGAAGATACTTTTCTTCAATTGCATAATTACAAATAAACTAAAGATACTTTCTTCAGTTGCATTGTGATTTTTTTCCTTGTAATAGTAGGATCAATTACAGCTTTATATTTTGTGGTTCATAGGGCTTAGAAGAAAGCAGGGAACAGCAGAAGGCCATTAGGATGATTATTATATTGACGTCTTTACAAGTATCTTTTGCATTTTTTAAAGTAATGGTATTAGTTGGAAAAATATGATAGTTAAGAGCAATTGTTCTCAAGCAATCGTGATTTTGCCACTTAACAGCTATGTCACCTTGGGCAAGTCATTTATCTCACTATGCTTCAGTGACCTCATTTATAAAACAGGGATTATAATAGTACCTGTCTCATACGAGCTGTGCTTTCGGGGTGGCTTGGTGGTAAAGAATTCACCTGCCATTGCAGGATATGTGAATTCAGTCCCTGGGTTGGGAAGATCCCCTGAAGAAGGAAATGGCAACCCACTTCAGTATTCTTGCCTGGGAAATCCCTTGGACAGAGGAGCCTAGCAGGCTACAGTCCATGTGGTTGCAAAAGAGTCAGACATGACTAAGCAACACAATCCTAATAGTTTATTAAATTATATTTAGATGTGGTAGGACAAAAAATCTTGGGCTTCTCACATGGTGCAGTGGTAAAGAATATACCTGCCAATGCAGGAGACACAAGAGATGCAGGTTCGATCCCTGGGTCAGGATGGCCTCCTGGAATAGGAAATGGTAGCCTGCTCCAGTATGTCTTGCCTGGGAAATTCCATGGACAAAGTAGCCTGGCGGGCTACAGTCCATGGGGTCGAAAAGAGTTGGACATGACTGAGCAACTAACACTTTATTCAGGATCAAATACTTAACAGTCTGGAAATGTCATTACTATTGCAGGGAATATATATTGAGCTTTGTGAAGACAGAGGCTCCAATCTTTTGCTTGGAGTATGCCTTACTGAGTAAATAGAGAGGATGATTTTGAGGTATTCAAATCTGATTTTCCTTAGCTTGTAAAAGTTTTCATACCAATCTGCAGAAGTTTTTCAATAATAATTTTAATATAGCTTTTATTTTTACTTTAAGTTAAATCTTAACTTTGTTAGCCTACTCTCAGCTGACTGCAACATGAAAAGTGATTATTGTGGTTATCTTAAATTCAGCAAAGTATCTCCAGTCTCTCCCCTCATCTTTTAATTATGTGTCTGCTATGTGTATGTATAGAAAAGTCAGGAGAAACCTACTGCAAATTATAAATATTAATAACTTCAGAGGACAGAATTGGTAGGGGGGAGATTATTATCACTTCTTTGTTGTTGTTCAGTCATTAAGTCATGTTTGACTGTTTGAGACTCCATGGATTGTAGCAGCACAACAGGCTTCCCTGTCCTTCACCATCTCCCAGAGTTTGCTCAAACTCATGTCCAATGATTCAGTGAAGCCATCCAACCATTTCATCCTCTGTCGTCCCCTTCTCCTCCTGCCTTCACTGTTTCCCAGCATCAGGGTCTTTCCAGTGAGTCGGCTCTTAGCATCAGGTGGCCAAAGTGTTGGAGCTTCAGCATCAGTCCTTCCAATGACTTTTACTTTCATGGCTGCAGTTACTGTCTGCAGTGATTTTGGAGCCCCCCAAAGTAAATAGTCTCTCACTGTTTCCATTGTTTCCCCATCTATTTGCTATGAAGTGATGGGACTGAATGCCATGATCTTAGTTTTCTGAATGTTGAAAAATATTTTAAGTTTTTGAAAAAAAACTTAAGTTTTAAATTTAAGCCAACTTTTTAAGTTTTAAGCCAGTTTTTTCACTCTCCTCTTTCACTTTCATCAAGAGGTTTCTCTTTACTTTCTGCCATAAGGGTGGTATCATCTGCATATCTGAGGTTATTGATATTTCTCCTGGCAGTCTTGATTCCAGCTTGTGCTTTATCCTGCCCAGCATTTCTCATGATGCATATAAGTTAAATAAGCAGAGTAACAATATACAGCCTTGACATACTCCTTTTCCTATTTGGAACCAGTCTGTTGTTCCATGTCCAGTTCTAGCTGTTGCTTCTTGACCTGCATACAGATTTCTCAGGAGGCAGATAAGGAGGTCTGGTATTCCCATATCTTGAAGAATTTTCCACAGTTTGTTGTGATCCACACAGTCAAAGGCTTTGGCATAGTCAGTAAAGCAGAAGTAGCTGTTTTTCTGGAACTCTTGCTTTTTTTTGGTGATCCAGTGGATGTTGGTAATTTGATCTCTGGTTCCTCTGCCTTTTCTAAATCCATCTGAAACATCTGGAAGTTCATGGTTCACGTACTGCTGAAACCTGGCTTAGAGAATTTTGAGCATTACTTTGCTAGCATGTGAGATGAGTATAACTGTGTGGTAGTTTGAGCATTCTTTGGTATTGCCTTTCTTTGGGATTGGAATGAAAACTGACCTTTTCCAGTCCTGTGGCCACTGCTGAGTTTTCCAGATTTGTTGGCATATTGAGTGCAGCACTTTCATAGCATCATCTTTTAGGATTTGAAATAGCTCAACTGTAATTCCATCACCTCCACTCTTTTTGTTCATAGTGATGCTTCCAAGCCACTTGACTTTGCATTCCAGGGTGTCTGGCTCTAGGTGAGTGATCACAGCATCATGGTTATCTGGGTCATGAAGATATTTTTTGTATACTGTCCACAATATATATTTCTAAATATATTACTAAAATTCTTACTTTTCCAAAATAGTTATATTCTTAGTTTTTTAAAAATAATCACAAGTCATATTATACAGGCATGTGTGATGTATGGGTCAAAATATGATTTGTAATGATTAGTTTCTTAATATTCATATTGTTAGTATTCATATTCTTACATCTTTATTAGTTCTTTTAGCAATATACATAAATTACATTTAATGGTGTTTAATTCCTTTGTATTGATTACTTTAAGGGAAAATGCAGTATCTTGAAAGGCCAATTATTTCTAACAGATTTTTTAATACCTTTACTAAGATAGAATTTGGAATGGCACCCCACTCCAGTACTCTTGCCTGGCAAATTCCATGGACAGAGGAGCCTGGTAGGCTGCAGTCCATGGGGTCGCTAGGAGTCGGACACGACTAAGTGACTTCACTTTCACTTTTCACTTTCATGCATTGGAGAAGGAAATGGCAACCCACTCCAGTGTTCTTGCTTGGAGAATCCCAGGGACGGGGAAGCCTGGTGGGCTGCCGTCTCTGGGGTCGCACAGAGTCAGACAGGACTGAAGTGACTTAGCAGCGGCAGCAGCACCTGTTTGTAGTATTGAGTTATTTCCAGCATGTTTACAGAATAGTACAACCATGGCCATAATCTTGGTTTAGAATATTTTCAGTATTCCCAAAAGAATTCTTATCCCCATTAGCAGTCACTACCCATTTCTCTTTCCCCA
Organism: Bos mutus; assembly: GCF_027580195.1. Taxonomy (NCBI): domain Eukaryota; kingdom Metazoa; phylum Chordata; class Mammalia; order Artiodactyla; family Bovidae; genus Bos; species Bos mutus. The sequence continues at coordinate 67,032,792 of NC_091622.1, forward strand.
GCCTCTCTCCTATCCCTAGGCAACCTCTAATCTACTTTCCATCTCATAGATTTGCCTATTCTAGACATTCCATATGAATGGTATCATCTGGTATGTGGTCTTTTGTGGCTGACTTCTTTAACTTAGTTTAGTATTTCTGAGGTTTATCCATGTTTAATGTTTTTATTGCTGCTAACAGTTTTTTACAGGTCTCTCTTCAACTTATAAATACCAACTCAGAAACTTCAGACAGGACAAAAATGAATAAAGTAAGTTTCTTTTAATTCAGAGAAGGTTAGAGGTGGAATTTTCTTTTTGGTGAGCCATGTCTAAGTAGATCCAAAGATGCTTTGTTAAAACACCTTTCTTCACTATATAGTACATAGAGGGGCACCTAATATAGTCTTATGAAAGATACTTAAGAAGGTTCCCTTGAACAAGTCATATTTAAGATGAGATTCAGTAGAAAGTAGTAATGGGCTGGCTGAAGTTGGACAAGGAGAAGGTAAGGTAAGCCCAAAGTGGAATTGAGCAAGGGGAACAGCATATACAGATGACCTAGAAGCAAAAGTATTGGGCTTTCAAGACTAGAAATTAGTACCATATGGCTTTTATTTAGATTGGAGTGATGGAGGAGGGTGAGAAATGTAGCTTAAAAAAAAAGGTACTACAATGGTTAGATCATTGCTGTGTCTCAAGGGTCATGGGAGCTGTGTTTTGGAAAAGACTGTAAGGCAAAAGGAAACTGGCATAGTGACTTCCCTGGTGGTCGAGTGGTTAGGAATCCGCCTGCCAGTGCAGGGGACACGGGTTTGATACCTGGTCCAGGAGGATCCCAGATGCTGCAGAGCAACTGAGCCCATGAGCCACAACTATTGAAGTCCATGCTCCTAGAACCCGTGCTCCAAAGTAAGAGAAACCACCTCAAAGAGAAGTCCTTGCACCACAACAAAGAGAAACTCCCACTCACTGCAGCTAGAGAATGTGCATGCACAGCAAAAAAGACCCAGTGCAGCCTATAAATACATATTAAAAAACTGGTATCGAAGTTTTAGTAGAGTAATGTTAATAGTCAGATTCATATTTTAGAAAACAGTTCACCTGCAGTATATGGAATGAATTGGAAGGGAGCAAGATTAGAGATTTTGAAATTAAAAAAAGGACTTTTCTTTTTCAGAATCCTTTTGGCCATTCTGTATCTTTACATTTTCATGTAACTTTTAGAATCAGGCTGTCCATTTCTATAAAAATGTCTGATGATATATTTTAGGGATTGTATTAATTCTGTTGATCAATTTGGAAGAATTGACATGTTAATATTGAGTCTTCAGATCTGTGAACATGGGCATCTCTCCCATTTATTTAAGGCTTCTTTAATTTCTCTCAGCAATGTTTTAATTGTTTTGAGTGTACAACTCTCGCAGTTCATTTGTTAAATTTATTCCTAAGTATTCTTTTTGATGCTATTGTGAATGGAATTATTTATTTCATGTTTGAATTCTTCATCGATACATAGAAGTACAATTTTTTTGTGGAGGGAGAGCTGTTGATTTTATATCCTGTTGCTAAATCTAGTTGATTTTGTTTGCTTTCAGTAGATTCTACAAAGGATTTTTTATGTACAGGATCACATTGTCTGTGAATAAAGACAGTTTTACTTTTTCTTTGCCATATGGATGCCTTGAATTTCTTTTTCTTGCCATATTGCACTGGCTAGATACTCCAATACCACACTGGATAGAGATGATAATACCGTACATCCTTAACTGTGTTCCTAGTCTTCAGAGAAGCATTCAGTCTTTCACTGTTAGATCTGTCTTCTGAAAGATTTTGTACAGGATTGGCATTATTTTTCCTTAGTATCGATAAAATTATTAAGTGAAGGCATCGGGCCTGGACTTCTCTTTGGAGGGAGATTCCTCATTACTAATTCAATTTCTTTTTATAATCTCTTCAGAGTCTCAATTTTTTCTTGGGTCCCAGTTGATAACTTGTATCTTTCTAGAAATTTATCTGTCATACCTCCTTTGTTGCCATAAAGTTGTTCGTGATATTCCTTACAAGTCTTTTAGTATTGGTAGCAGTGCTCACCCTTTCTTTCAGACTTTGGTTTGTAGCAGTGCTCACTCTTTCTTTTTTTTTTTTTGTTTAATTTAATTTTATTTTTAAACTTTACAATATTGTATTGGTTTTGCCAAATATCAAAATGAATCCGCCACAGGTATACATGTGTTCCCCATCCTGAACCCTCCTCCCTCCTCCCTCCCAATACCATCCCTCTGGGTCGTCCCAGGGTACCAGCCTCACTCTTTCTTTCAGACTTTGGTAATTCACATGAAGGAAGCCATACACACAAAACATTGAATGATTTCATTTATATGAAATGTCTAGAAAAGGACATGGAGCTGAAAGCACATTAGTTAATGCCTAGGGCTTGAGGTAGAAACAGAAAAGGGGTTTCTTTTTAGGGTAATATAAATTAATTCTAAAGTTACATGGTGATGGTTGGAATAATTAAATACTAAATTTATCAAATTATACAATGGATTTTATGGTACAGAGATTACACGGGTTGATTTTATGGTATGTAAATTATATCTTGAAAAAGTTGTACTTTTTTTGAAAGTTGTAAGGTACTTTTAGCATCTTAAAAATACAGAAACTACTATAAACTAAATGAATAAAGCATCAATAATTCAGAATCTATTAAAACATCATGATCTCCCCTATGCCACACAAATGGTAGCTTTCCTGTTTTTGTTAGTGGCGCTGTAATACTTTCAGTCACAAAAAGCTAAAAACTGTAGAACAATTTTGGATTCCTCTATCTTTTTTATTTCCTACCCTCATCATTAATCTGTCACCAAGTCCTGCTGATCCTACATGTATAAACTACTTCTCTCCCTACAGATCCTATATTTAATCCCCTTATTGGCAATAAAGAATGCTCTTGCTTTCTGTTAACAGATAAAAGGTAATGTAGCAAACTGTCTATTCCTCAAGTGATGAAAAGAGGGAAAATGATTCAATAACCCTATGTGTGCAAACTATCTTCTGCTACTCTGTTCTCTTATCTCAGTGTCCCATCACTAAAATGATCCCTAAAAATAAAACACTTTGGCCCATATGATATTGGCACCAAATTATTTTTCAGTCAGGGAACCTTTGGTTGACATTTCACAGTACTTTTAAACCTGCCAGAGGACACATAAGCTGTATTGTATGTAGCATGTAACTGAATGTCTCTTTAGCAAAACCAAGTGTTTCCCTAACCCTAAATTTTAAAGAAAACCCCAAACAAAAGTGCTTGCAGTAATTGTATGTATTATCTCCTTTGCTCATCTCTTACAAACACATAGACTTCTTTAAAATAACTGCCTACTGAAAACATTTTTTTCACTCTGATGCTTTTGAATTTCTTACATAATGATACATAGTTTAATCAAGAGGGACGGCGTTCTGATGGACACAGCCAATTTATTGATGGCTAATATAATTTACAGTAGGTTGAGATTATCAAGTTTTCACTTGTCAATAAAACTTGAAAAGTATTACTTCATTACCCTGTTTCTGTTAAAATTAAGTCATAGAGGCCCAGTGAGACCGCTGAACTTTCACCTCTATCTAGCATCAACAAGACAAGGAAGCAGGGGGAAATGGGGCCCTTTGTCTCCCGCTCCCCATCCTCCATGTGTCAGTAGGATCCAAGAAAGGAGCTGATTTTACATCCCATCCATTGGAAATACAATAATTTTGTTTATATCATAGATTTCGCCTAAAGTGTCTTAATTTGGAAACCACTCTGGTTAGAGTACAGTTAACTTCACATTTTTCCTGTAGAGTCACATTTGAGATGAACATCAGTTGATACCATCTGAACTCATTCGAGGAAAAACAAATCAAGTAGGCTTCCCTTGTAGCTCAGTCGGTAAAGAATCTGCCTGCAGTGCAAGAGACCTGGGTTCAATCCCTGGGTCGGGAAGATCCCCTGGAAAAGGAAATGGCGACCCACTCCAGTATCCTTGTCTGGAAAATCTCATGGACAGAGGAGCCTGATGGGCCGTAGTCCATGGGGTCCCAAAGAGTTGGGCACGACTGAGCGACTAACACTTACTTAGGAAATTAAAGTACACCTGTCTCCTGTCTTCTCACCTTTTTGTTTTTATATACCTTCTCCAGGAACTTATAAAATTTATGTCTTCTTTCTGCTTTACTGAAACTGAAGTAATTTAGTAAATTGGATCATATTGTTATTAAGGATTTTTTAAATTATTGCTTTTTTCTAACATACCATCATTTGAAAAGACGGCTACAGAGGGGCTATTGCTTAAGTAAAAGGAATGAATTGCTAATGATAAATTTTCATGTGGTTTGTGGTAGGAAGGGAACTGGGAATTGGAAAGCAAGGTATTTATCTGACTTCCAGACAAAGACCTAATGATATGGTTATGTTAGGGAGTTAAGAACTACTGAAAACAGAATAAACTATTGTAGAAACATGTTTCCTCATAGTTTTTGAATGAGAGTAAAAGAAAAATAAGACACACTTTAGGACAGGACAGTTGGCCTCCTTTGAGTTCACTTAATAGTTGAGATTTGGATTTGTATTGATAGTTATAATATTTTCTTCCTGTGTAGAAAGTAGATGTGGGTGATTTAAAAATACTCCATCAGTTTTTACTTCTCATCCCCCAATTTAAATCTGTTCAAAAGACCCCTTATTTTGTAACCTTGTGTTTAGTAACTAACATTAGTCTTTTTTGTTTTTTGTTTTCTCCTAGGCTATATTCATCACCAAAGAAAAAACTTACACCAATGCAGAAATCGGTTAGTCCTTTAGTTTGGTGCAGGCAAGTTTTGGATTACCCAAGTCCTGATGTTGAATGTGCTAAAAAGTCTCTTATCCACAAACTTGATCAAACTATGTCAGGTATGTCTGTAATTTTTCTTGTAAATTCACCCCTTTGCTTTCTTTAATCAAAAAAACAGATAAATGTTGAATGATATATTTTTAGGAAGGCAGGTCCTTGTTTGGTGGTGTTTTTCAGATCACATCGTGCATGCTGTTATGAGGTTTTGCCATATGCACATAACCCTGTTCTGTTATTTACTTAATAAGTTCTTTTTTTTTTTTTAATCTCTATTTAGCTTCATGCTAAAAAATATTTGTGAAATAATGGATTTTATGACAAGCTTTTTTTCTAATGTAAACTAAAACAAACGGTTATTTTAAAAAATGTTTTGTCTGGTATCATCTGAAATCATCTCACCAGCCTCAGGGAAATTCTGATGTGATAGAAGTAATCAGATGGAGAACCTTAGAGACCTCCTTCTCACTCTGTCACTTAGTTGCTTGTGACCCTGTGAATTACTTAACTCTGTTGAGCTCAGTTTTCTTATAAGGATGATGAAATCTTATAAGTGTTACTTAAGGGTTAAATGATAATCTTTATGAAAGAGCCTTGCATGTTTTTCTGGTTCATGGTAGTGATTAGTAAATGTATTCATGCCTATCGTCTTTTTGTTTGCTTTGTTTTTTTATTTGGCATTTTAGGTTTAAATTGCTTTTATGCCCTGTTTAATAGCATTCACAAAGCTAATCAAATATATGTGTCACTATTTATGGCATTTAATGTAGCATACTGGTGTGTTGGAAATATAGGAAAAATATTATTGATTCTTTCTTGGAATTACTGTCATTGTCTTAAGAATATCAGTTTCCAGGAATTCCCTGGATGTCCAGCGGTCAATACTCAGTGCTTTCGCTGCTGGTGCCTGGGTTCAGTTCCTGTTCCGGAAACTGAGATCCCGCAATTCGCATGGCATGGCCAAAAAAACAAAAACAGAAGACCAAAAAAAGTAATAGTTTCCCGGAAAACTCATGTAGTAAAAGATTGATGCATGATTACAAATTTGGAATAGGTTTTTGTTTTTTACTTTGTGTTTACTTGGCAGCTGTGTCCTTAAGATTACCTTTTTTGGCTTTTTTGTTGAAGTACATGCTCTTTTTTTTCAGGGTTTAAGCTCCCAGTGGTCAGGGGAGGCATGGGGAATGTACACAGTTAAACTGGCATAAAGTGTAGTTTGCCTGTAAGGAGCAGTGGTTATTTTAAGAAAATAATGTATGGGATAGACATAGTGGAGAAAACCAAAGCTGTTACACTTCAGAAGTAGCAATTGGAGTGAGTAGTGTTTTGCTTTATTATGACAAAGTTATTAAAGATAGTAGGAGCCTGTAAGAGAAGCTGTTACTCTTGAACCGAAACTAGGTGTAATCAAGTACTGGATCTGCTCAACAATGCTTAGATCTTATAGCTGTGTGCACAGAGCAGTAGCTATAACTGTATATATTTAAAGGGAAAGTAATTTGGCTGTTTAAAGTTTGAAGATTATAGTCCTAAACCTCTCTTTTCTCAGGTTGGAGGGAAGATACTTTTTTAAATGTATTTTTTGATAAGGCACATCTTCCTAGAAATTTAGCTATTGTATTCCAGCACAACAGTTTCTGCTCCTTCACACTTGGCTTCTCTTCAGTGAACTACCATGTGTTTCTAAGACATTCTTTTCTTGTTTATTTATTTATTTTTTAATGATAATGCATTATCTTTTTTACCCTGTCTTAAACACTCCCTACAGTTTTCTTTTCAGTCTTTAAGGTTCTCCCTTCTCTGTTCTCTGCCCATCTTCTTTTTTTTTGGTTGTAAGACTTATTTAACATAAAATTCCCCACTTTAACTCTTTTTAAGTGTACAATTTAGTGGCATTAAGTACATTCACATTGCCGTCGCCTCTTTCTCCAGAACATTTTGTCATCCCAGACTATATTAGAGCGGAGAAGGCCAAAAGTGAACATAGGATGGTTTTGAGGAGGGTTGATGATGATAGCTGAGCAGTGTGCGTTGGGAGAAAGGGTCATACCAAGATGAAAAGGTGTGAAAGGAAAAAGGAATAAGCCAAATATGTGGAACTGGGGGAGAAGAAAGTATCGGCATTGATTTCTGTGTTTCCAGCTAGTGTGATAGGGTGAATGTTTTTACCGTTCTGAGATAAGGACCGCAGACATAAAATTTGTTTTAGCTCAGAAAGAATAAGTTTGGATTTGGACATGAATTGGTTTTGAGAATGAAAATGAGAAAAGAATGAGTTGCTTTGGGGGTGCATTTGCCATATCTTCAGGGGAGACATTAAGTGGGCAGTGTATATGAGACTGAAGCCCATGAAAACTTAGGCTTAGAGATATAAGTAAAGGGGATTTGGGTAATATAGATACTAACTAATGTTGTGAGTATGATTAAAATTTTTCAAGAAAAAGAAAGTTAAAATCTGAGTTGAGAACTTGCAGTGCTGGTATTTAAATAAATAACCATATAGAGAATATGCTTCAAAGGAAATCAGAGTAAAGAGGAAGGAACGAACACCCCTATTTCTGCTCAGGTTGATATATTGAGATCAAGCTATGTACTACATACTCAATATGTTTAATGATGTCTTGTCTCATGGTGAAATATGTGTAAAACTATACTACCGACCAGCTTACTGTACTATCCAACTTAACAGAAAACATGTTTGCCTTCTCTCAAAACCAGTGCTCTGCCTATAAGCAAACCAGAAACTTCAGAACCATCTTATTTTTTTTTGCCCTTTAGTAATCCTTTGTAGTTTTTAATATTTATCCCTTTCTTCCCTTTTTTGGTCACCTTTATTAACCAGTTCAGTTATTTAACATTAGGATTTCTACCATTTATTTTTCCTGTGCTGATTAGACCACAGTACTCTTGCTCAGAAGTCCCTAATGGTGTTATCATTGCTACTGGACACATTTCAAACTCCTAAGAATGGCGTTCCATGCCTCCTGTGACCTGGCCCCAGCTGGTTTTTCTTGTTTTGTTCCTTACCATGAACTTTACCTTTCTAGATTACTCACTGTTATTCCCTAAACACAGTATGCATTTTCATGACACAGCTTTAGTTTGTTATAAACACAGATGAAACCATACACTTTGCTCAGTTCTGGTGCCCTATCAAATTACTACTCATCCATTTAAGCTCCACTGCCTCTTCTTCCAAAAAGCCTTACCTATTTTCTGTCGGTTGTAATGAATTACTCCTATCTCCTCATTTCCATTAGCGTCTTTGCACTTTTTTGATGCTACTGATTTCATTTTGCCTTGAAATCATTGTTTTTTCTCCCTGCAGTACTTGGCGATAGGCCTGTTGAGAAAAAGTACAATGTCACATCTGTGTATGTATTCTACATCATACTTCGGTAATGGTCATAAACATGAGTAAATGGTAGATTTTAGAATAGAGTGGAGGAAAGGAAAAAATACTTTTATATATGTATTTATTTGGCTGGCTGCGTTGGGTCTCAGTTGCAGCACACAGGATCCTTCTTGAATCATGAGGACTCTTTGGTTGCGGCACACAGATTCTCCAGTTGTGGTGTGCGGGCTCAGTAGTTCCGGCATGTGGGCTTAGTTGTTCTGCAGCATGTGAAATCTTCCCAGACCAGGGATCAAACCTGTGTACCCTGCATTGCGAGGTGGCTTCTTACCACTGGACCATAAAGGAAAGTGCCCCCCAAAATATTTTAAGTATTAATTTTTCTTACATATAATTTCACTTGAGATCTTTTGTACTACTTTTATAATTTTGTACACATAGCACAGATGTTTTACCTTTTTCTAGCAGAAGTATTCTCCTTGGCTGAGAAAATGGGAGTGGTGGGAACTTTTTTTCTTTTTAAAAAAGAATTCTTGCATGTTTGACTTTAATATGGGCTAAATAGTCAGTGGACTTCCCTGGTGGCTCAGACGGTAAAGCTAAAGCGTCTGCCTACAATGTGGGAGGCCTGGGTTCAGTCTTTGGGTCGGGAAGATCCCCTGGAGAAGGAAATGGCAACCTACTCCAATATTCTTGCCTGGAAAATCCCATGGACGGAGGAGCCTAGTAGGCTACAGTCCATGGGGTCGCAAAGAGTCAGACACAACTGAGTGACTTCACTTTCACTAAATAGTCAATATTGTTTTATTTCTTCTAAAATCCAAACTTAGGAAAGGCTATGTTTAAAACTCATTATTTCATAGTTTTTTGTTGTTATTAGCAGTATGTATTCAAAAAATGAGAAAACACAAATTGCTTTATATTCATTTTATTTTTAAAGGCTATTCAACAGTGGGAATAAACTTCCCAGCAAGACAGAAGTAACTTAATTTAGTAGTTAATAGTTTATTGAGGAGATATTCTTCCTGTGGTATTATTGGGTTAGCCAAAAAGTTTGTATGGGTTTTTCTGTAACATCTTACAATATTTTTGTTTGATGTGGCTCTCTTTTTATTTGCGTAACCGAATTTAAGATAGTGGAGATATTTTGTTGGGATTATTAATGTGATATTACCCCCGCCCACCCCGTAGAAATGTTTCCGTATTTAAATTGAGATAATGAATTACTGAATTGCCTAACAGGAAATTTTTTGAAATGTTACTAGCCTTTTGTTCAATTTGATTGTTTCTCTTGTCATTAATGCAGCTCTCAAGAGGCAGAATTTGTATAATAATCCTTTCAACTCCGTCAGTTATACAAGTCCTTACAGTCCAAATGCCAGTAGCCCGTACAGTAGTGGTTTCAATTCTCCATCCTCAACCCCAGTTCGACCTCCTATTGTCAAACAGCTGATACTTCCTGGAAATTCAGGTAAGGAGAAATGAATTGAAGTAATCAAGAAATAGTTTTTAACTTATTGCCCTGCCTCAGAAAATAATTTATTCATCAGTAGCTCAAGTTTTTTTATTTATGAAACCTCCAACTGATTAGAGAGGATATTGTCAAGGAGCTACTTAGCACCAGGTGGTGCTGTACTAGGCACCAGGGATACAGATGAGCCAGGATACATCCAGTTTTCTTTAGCACATATGTAAAATTTTTTTAATGTGGCTTGATTAAATAGGGTCATAAGTTTGATTCTCTTAACAAATGCTTGCTTGGGTTGTAAAAGCTACAGTTAAATAGGAGTTTTAATGAGCTTTGATATTGTACTTTAATAATAGTATTAGACCATATATGAATGTGCCAAGGAGGTGTTTAGAGCCATCAAGGGTATAGGAAAAGGATAGATTGCTATAATTGAGGAAAGAATGTTCTGCGTGGTTCTATGACTGCGACTGTTACTGTATAGCTTACTGTTCTCTAGATTTCACCCATTCAGTTACTCTTATTACTGCTGTTGTTATGATTAATTATTATAGCTCCCTTAAAAAGTATTAATCACCTCAAACTTTTGACCTCTGTACTTGCCAGTTTCATCACTTACTGATCCCGCTCTTTGCTCTTTACATAGGTTGTTAGTTGTTACTTATATCACCCATGACTGTTGTACTAAAACGTTTGATCTACCATATTTGATTAATATTTTTAAAAAATATTAAAAATTTTTATGCAGGTACTATTTGAGACTGACCTTGTAGTACATTTCCTATTATGTACACTATACTCTTTTTGATGAAATAAATATTAACTATGTTTTGTTTTCTTCTTGTTCTTTTTATGTGCCATTCATGTTAGAGCTGACTCTTACGGTGAAAAATTCAGAAAACAAGAATTTCAAATACATCTGTATTAGAAATATTAGTAACAGTGTTGGAATTTTTCAGTTCTTCATTGGAAGTTGATCAGATGAAAAAGCATTTCCTTAGAAGGTATTAGGTTGGTGCAAAAGTAACTGTGGTTTTACGTTGTTGAACTTTGCCGTTTGGTATTGGAATAGATTCTAAATAAATGTGGTTATGTTGTACATCATTTTAATGCACATTTCTCACTTTATTTTTTTTGGCTAATTACTTATTACTTGCTGTATTTTATATTTATTTTAGACTATGGAAATGATGATTGACAAAAAGCAAATTCAAGCAGTTTTCTTATTCAAGTTCAAAAGGGGTTGTAAGGCAGCAGAAACAACTTGTAACATCAGCAACGCATTTGGCCCAGGAATTGCTAACGAACATACAGGGCAGTGGTGATTCGAGAAATTTTGCAAAGGAGATGAGAGCCTTGAAGATGAGGGGCGGAGTGGCCAGCCATTGTAAGTTGACAGTGACCAATTGAGAGGGTCACTGAAGCTGATCTTCTTTACAACTATATGCTGCTGCTGCTGCTGCTAAGTCTCTTCAGTTGTGTCCGATTCTGTGCGACTCCATAGACGGCAGCCCACCACGCTCCGCCATCCCTGGGATTCTCCAGGCAAGAACACGGGAGTGGGTTGCCATTTCCTTCTCCAATGCATGACAGTGAAAAGTGAAAGTGAAGTCACTCAGTCGTGTCCGACTCTTAGTGACCCCATGGACTGCAGCCTACCAGGTTCCTCTGTCCATGGGATTTTCCAGGCAAGAGTACTGGAGTGGGGTGCCATTGCCTTCTCTGTACAACTACATGAGAAGTTGCCAAAGAACTCAATGTTGACCATTCTATGGTCATTTGACCTTCAAAGCAAATTGAAAGGTGAAAAAGCATGATAAGTGGGTGCCTCATGAGCTGACCACAAATCAAAAAAAATCATCCTTTTGAAGTGTTGTCTTCTCTTATTCTACATAACAACAATGAACCATTTCTTGATCGGACTGTGACGTGCGACGAAAAGTAGATTTTATATGACAGCCAGCAGCAACCAGCTTGTATTTGGACTTTCATAGCTCTTCGCAAAGCCAGACTGGCACCAGAAAAGGTCATGGTCACTGTTTGTTGGTCTGCTGCTCGTCTGATCCACTACAGCTTTTTGAATCCTGGCGAAACCATTACACCTGAGAAGTATGCTCAGCAAATCGATGAGATGCACTGAAAACTGCAACGCCTACAGCCAGTGGTCAACAGAATGGGTCCAGTTCTTCTCCATGACAACACCCAACCACATGTCGTACAAGCAACACTTCAAAAATTGAATGAACTGGGCTACAAAGTTTTACCTCATCCACTGTATTCACCTGACCTCACTAACCGACTACCACTTCTTCAAGCATCTCAACAGCTTTTTGCAGGGGAAATGCTTCCACAACCAGCAGGAGGCAGAAAATGCTTTCTAAGAGTTCATCAAACCCCAAAGCACAGATTTTTATGCTACAGGGATAAACAAACTTATTTCTTCTTGGCAAAACTGTGTTGATTGTAATTGTTCCTATTTTGATTAATAAAGATGTGTTTGAGCCTAGTTATAATGATTTAAAATTCACGGTCCAAAACTGCAATTACTTTTTCACCAACCTAATAAGACTCTTTTGGATATGTATAGCCTTTATTCCTTTGAGCTGTCTTCTATCCTCCTTTGGTTTATAGTGATAAAATGTGTTTTTTAATCCAGTCATTTCCTTCATCCTGTCTTTGTGCTTCACTACTAAACATCAGAGAACTCCTTGGATCCCCATTACTAGTTTGGCAAAGGAATTTTGTAAACATGGCATAATGTAGGAGAAACGAGCTTAGTGTTCTTTCTTTGGTTTGGTTCTAAATCTCTAAGGAATCCTGATTTTCCTCAAATTATAGTTTTCTTGTTTAGGAAAAGTAGGTGGTTTTATTCAAGGGAAAAGATGATGGTGTTTGCTAATGACTGAATGGGAGGAGAAAACACGACATAATTCATCTATTTATAGAGCAGTTTCATTGGCTACCTGGTAAAAGTTGAAATCCTCTAGCATGTATTATTTGAACATTAACTACTTTGCCAGTACTGTTTTGAAAACTTAATTTTTCATAAGAATATGGATAAATTATAACTATAAGAAAATGAGTTTTGTATTTGTCATTGTATTTGAAGGAGTCTCTATAGCTGTCTTTATTCTTAATCAGGTCAGTTTTTAATTTTAACATCTGGGAATTTTATAAACAGAAAAGACAGAATCAGTGAACTGAATCAACCCAAAGATACAATATCAAGTTAATTGCAACAGATGTTTATTCAATTTTTGTTCACCAAAGTTTGAATCATTTTATTTTTAAGGTAATTTGAAAAGTTCATCAGACAGAAATCCTCCACTCAGTCCTCAGTCCTCTATAGACAGTGAATTAAGTGCTTCAGAATTAGATGAAGATTCAATTGGATCCAATTATAAGCTAAATGATGTAACTGATGTGCAAATTCTAGCTCGGATGCAGGAAGAAAGTAAGTATTTTAATGGATAAAGTTTAGGTCTTTCATTATGGTATAATTTTGTTGCCCTTATTAAATGTCTTACAGTGTTGTGGAATAGTAGTATAATAAGAATAGAAATGTTGAAATTTCAGAGCTTTTTCAGCATGTGGACTGGTTTGTTCATTGACTTGTTTTTAGAGTCTATTGTATACTGAGCAGTTTGCTGTGTGAGTACTGAAGAAAAGCAGGCTGTGCTCTACTGTGACTGGAAATCAAACCCTGCATGTTACTCTGTACTGTAATTCACTAGTATGAGTGAGTGAAGTCGTTCAGTCGTGTCCGACTTGTTGCGACCCCGTGGACTGTAGCCCACCAGGCTCCTCTGTCCATGGGATTCTCCAGGCAAGAGTACTGGAGTGGGTTGCCACTTCCTTCTCCGATTCACTGGTGTAGTATACTCTGTTGCTGTTTCCTTAGTGTAGGTTAGCATTTCTCAGCTGTTCTTTCATTATTCAGATCAGATCAGATCAGATCAGTTGCTCAGTCGTGTCCGACTCTTTGCGACCCCATGAATCGCAGCACGCCAGGCCTCCCTGTCTAACACCAACTCCCGGAGTTCACTGAGACTCAAGTCCATCGAGTCAGTAATGCCATCCAGCCATCTCATCCTCTGTTGTCCCCTTCTCCTCCTGCCCCCAATCCCTCCCAGCATCAGAGTCTTTTCCAATGAGTCAACTCTTCGCATGAGGTGGCCAAAGTACTGGAGTTTCAGCTTTACCATCATTCCTTCCAAAGAAATCCCAGGGCTGATCTCCTTCAGAATGGACTGGTTGGATCTCCTTGCAGTCCAAGGGACTCTCAAGAGTCTTCTCCAACACCACAGTTCAAAAGCATCAATTCTTCGCTGCTCAGCCTTCTTCACAGTCCAACTCTCACATCCATACATGACCACAGGAAAAACCATAGCCTTGACTAGACAGACTTTTGTTGGCAAAGTAATGTCTCTGCTTTTGAATATGCTATCTAGGTTGGTCATAACTTTCCTTCCAAAGAGTAAGCGTCTTTTAATTTCATGGCTGCAGTCACCATCTGTAGTGATTTTGGAGCCCAGAAAAATAAAGTCTGACACTGTTTCCACTGTTTCCCCATCTATTTCCCATGAAGTGATGGGACCAGATGCCATGATCTTCGTCTTCTGAATGTTGAGCTTTAAGCCAACTTTTTCACTCTCCACTTTCACCTTGATCAAGAGGCTTTTGAGTTCCTCTTCACTTTCTGCCATAAGGGTGGTGTCATCTGCATATCTGAGGTTATTGATATTTCTCCCGGCAATCTTGATTCCAGCTTGTGTATCTTCCAGTCCAGCGTTTCTCATGATGTACTCTGCATATAAGTTAAATAAGCAGGGTAACAATGTACAGCCTTGACGTACTCCTTTTCCTATTTGGAACCCCTAAGGAGCCTATTTAGATTTTTCTTTTCCTTTTTACCCACCTCCACTCCCAATAAATTTTAATACCACTGATATAGTCTACATCTCTTTGTGTGTACTCTAAGAACTACAAACTATTATGTCTAAGATTTTTTTCACACCCACAAAATCAGTTTTTTTCTCCTTGGAGGCAAGTATATCATCTTCCTTAGAATGTATGGTGTATTCTGATTAAAAAGAGAGAGAGAGACCTTTATGGGAAACTTGAAATTGTGACATTTAATTAAATGAAGCATGTGATATTGCTTTGCACAGTGGTCCTTGCAACTTTTTGGGTAACAGGTACCTTTGAGAATCTGGTAGAAGTGTCCCCAAAATATACATGTGCACAAATTTTTTACTATTTCAAGGGTTTATCAGTGACTTGACTCTGATCTGAATATAAGATGATGATGATAATATTATTCTTGCCTGTACATTTTATTGTATGGGCTTAACTGAAGGAAGCAATCTCTCTAAAGTGATCTCTTTAAGCTTTACAATGATAAGATCCTTAAAGCACAGGTTTCAGAGTCTTGACAGTTGGCTGAGGTAATGGAGCAGTGCTGTAATTTGGTTCAGAAATTTTGTTTGTCCTTTGTTTTATGTAAGTTTTATCAAGCTGTAACATTAAGAAACTGCAAAATGTTGGTTTCTTACTCTGCTGATTCTTATCCCATTTTTACACATCTTCCCTTAGAAAGATAGAAAGGTTTGGTGCTTATCTGTCTTTAGCCCTAGAAACCAATAACATGTTACCCTTTTCTTCTGTAACTTTGTAGACATAACTCCTCACTCCAAGTATGGTATTGCCAGCTAATGAGGGGTTATTGTCACAGATGTGAAAAAAGAATAAAGAATACTGCCTAACTGTTACTTAGACTAAACTTATTTGTTTCTTCTTTGAATCCTGACTTTTTAGACTGCAATATTTTGTTAGTAATTCAATCACATATTTGATACAGTTTTCATATTGTATGTTGGTAACACATAATAGAAATTTTAGCCTTTCTTTAAAAATCCTTTCTAAGCTGTTCACATGCATAAATATTTCTTTTTTTGGTGAATTAAAAAAAGAGATACTGAAAATGTGAGTGATACCTCTTTGAAAACACCATCATTTTCTTTTTAAGAATGATTTTCCTTTTTGCAACATTGTTTCTCCAGTTTTTTTGCTAACAAAATTGTAAAGTAACAGATGTGGGCTTTTGCTTGGTTCAGCTCTCATTTTTAAGATGAGAGAAGCACAATGCCCATAGTGGTTGTGATCTCCCTAAGACCCACTTGTTAGTGGAGAACTTGCATCAGGATTGGGATTTTTTTTTTTTTTTTTTTTTTTACTAGTTTGCATTCCCACCAACAGTGTGAGAGGGTTCCCTTTTCTCCACACCCTCTCCAGCATTTATTATTTGTAGACTTTTGGATCGCAGCCATTCTGACTGGTGTGAAATGGTATCTCATAGTGGTTTTGATTTGCATTTCTCTGATAATGAGTGATGTTGAGCATCTTTTCATGTGTTTGTTAGCCATCTGTATGTCTTCTTTGGAGAAATGTCTATTTAGATCTTTCTTTTCTAAAACAATACTCTTTTCATGGGTCTGTTGTCTTTTGCTAGGTGACGCCAAGTAATTTATCAGTTACTACAATGGTCTCCAAACCTGACCAAAGGGCTAGATGGGCCCTAGGAAAGCATAGTGTTATAGGTACCCTGATATGATTCTCTTTCACTTCTTTGGGGAACCATGTTGATAACACTTTCTGTGTATGACTATATAACTTAAAAAGTTTGAATACTACTCAAGAACACACAGATCTTCTGGACGAAACTGCCAGTAGTTAGCAGGATTTCCTCAAAATATTATCTGAATTCGACACTCTTTTTCAATTGTAATTTTTTTCTCATTGAATATGTGTCACATTTGTTTTTATTCTAGAAGTTTTTATAGTATTTGAAGGGCTCCTTAGGTTGCTTGGGTGTTTCTGGAAATAACAAGATAAAAAGGGACTCCTTTGAAAATTCTTGATGGTTTAGAATATAAGCTTATTTTATTGAAGTCTGTTAGCTTATGAAGCAATTGAAATTACATTTGTACCCAAGTATTGAATTCCTAAGAGTGGATTAGAAGTTTCCTTCATCATCTTCTGGAGTAAGATTAATCCAAAGTTTAGTATCCAGGATGTTTGTTTACTCACTGATGTATTTTTTACACTGATTGGACAGGTAATTGTTTTCCTTCAATATTCCTTTAATGTTAATCTCAAATTTGGACTCCGTCTTTTGAAATAGAAGTATTTTTAAATTTATAGTTTTCTTTTTAATATAGATTTTGGATTCAAGAAGAAATGTTGAAATTGGGTAAAAGTTTATGAATTTCATGTAATTTAAAAATAGCTTTTTAGATGTACTATATGCATCCTTATGTGTGGGGAAGTCTAAGATGAATCAAGTGAAAGGGAGTTTTCCTTTACATGTTATATGCTATTTGTGTTTCTCAATGATAATTTTGTGCTTTTAAACCTTAAAAATGCTTAAATGTCTAATACTAAAGAAATAACACATTCACTATTGTCAGGTCTCCGGCAAGAATATGCAGCCACAGCGTCTCGGCGCAGTTCTGGTTCATCTTGCAATTCTACAAGACGGGGTACTTTTAGTGATCAGGAACTTGATGCACAAAGTTTAGATGATGAAGATGACAATATGCATCATGCAGTATACCCTGCTGTTAACAGGTTTTCACCATCACCACGCAATTCACCTCGACCATCACCTAAGCAGTCACCCCGAAATTCACCTCGTTCTCGATCTCCTGCTCGGGGAATAGAATATAGTAGAGTGTCCCCACAGCCTATGATTAGCCGCTTACAGCAACCTCGCCTTTCACTTCAAGGCCATCCAACAGATTTACAGACAACCAATGTTAAAAATGAAGGTAACTCTAAGAATGGAAAAAAATTGTCCTTCATATTTTGGTATATAGTAACACGGTTTTTACCAAGGTTTTGTATTTTAGATAAGTACATCAAGAATTTTTACTTAGGTTAGTTTTGCTTTGCCATACTCATGAAGTGTTTAGATTTTGAGTTAAGTAATTTATGGTTCTTTTTTAAAGGTTCTACCCATTTATAGAAACTGTATTGAGTTATTTTTTATAAGATGTTTTTTTTTCCTGTTACTTCTTCTAAAGTCTTCAGAACACTTAAAGAATTATTTTGAATATTAATATTAATATTTTAATTTTCTCCATCCTAAAAAATGTTTTGACTTGTTTTTTTTTTAATTAAAATTCTGTTGTCATAGAAAAACTAAGACGCAGTCTTCCAAACCTGTCCCGAACATCTAATACGCAAGTTGACTCAGTGAAAAGCAGCAGAAGTGACTCAAATTTTCAAGTGCCAAATGGAGGTATACCTCGCATGCAACCTCAGGCTTCAGCCAGTAAGTATCTTTTATGTATCAGTTATTTAAAGAAAAATGAAAATTACAGACTTTAATTTTGTGCTGAATAGCTATACTATAGTAAAATGTAGTGTTCATTAGTTCTGTAAGATAATCATAGCTGTATTTAAAATTTGTCCCTATTAAATATCCAGTTGTATCAATACTTAAATCTGTATGAAACTGTAGTCTCTCGAATTTTGAAATAAGCAAGTTCTGTTTAATTTATAAATATATATATTCTTTAAAAACCTTCTGTTCTGCAATACTGAACATTAAAAGTGACAGAATCTAGGGGGGTGGGAGGGAAATAGTCCTGAAATAGACCATTTAAAACCCAAGGAACTTTCTTACTAGAGTATCAATAAAAGCAATAATCGTCCTATGAGTATACAAATAAAGGCTTGCTAAATTCTTAATAAATACTTTACCAAAGGTAGAATTTTATTTTTTTAAAAAAAGGTTAAAAGTAACTTGATGGAAAGAAAAGCTGAAACTGTTGACTTAAGGAGACATATGCAACATAAACAAGGATTAGAGAATCACACAGAAGGAACGCCTAAGACAAAGTGGCCAGACTGAGCCAAGAAGTGATGTGGGAGTAGATGGGCACTCTGTACTTTACAGAGTGATTTTAAAAGAATTGAATACTTTCCAAGAAGTATTGCTTATTAACTAAGGCAGATAAGAGCATGTACTAAACCCAGTTTAAACAACTATCAGAGTTATTTCTGCAATCTTAGAAATGCTCAGTTAATGCATGCCTTCTATCCCACAGTTCACATCAGTTTTGTAGTCTGATTTATTCAGTTCCTTTGTAACATATTTACTGTTTGTGGTTAAAGTGGTCACTGTGATGTGTTCCTTCATTTCCTCAAAGCTGTAATGAAGAAGTGATACAAACATAAAGTTATTGACTGTCCATTTTATAACTTGTGTATTAAGGAACAACTTTGACAGTGTTCAATTCTTTTGTAAGTCTCCTTGCATTCTTCCTTGGCTCTGTTGTGTTTAGCTGACTTGGTGTACTTTATATTAAGCTGCTGTTATTTGGTGGCTCAAAAATTCACAGTCTAGAAAAAAATTTTGGTTCAATTTGAACCAAAACGACTTTTGTGATGATAAGTTTTCCTTATTTACCAATTGTAAATGATATTATTTATATTATAAAACTCACATTGTGCTATACCTTATATTCATAATTCTGTTTAATCCTCTGAACAAGTCTATAAAGTAGGTTCAGTTACTAATACATTTTTACAAACTAGGAACCGGAAGCTTTGAAAGGCTATGTAGCTTTAATTTTTTCCCTATAGGTGAATTATTTTCTCTTTCCCCTCAGAAGTTGATAATTAAAAATAGATAAAGAAACATAGTGAGATTCTAATCACTAATTTACTTTTAAGTGGAATGAATATATGTATGCAGTTTCATAGTAGTATATTTCAGTATTTGAATAATGTATAGGCAGAAGAAATAGTAAGGTACCATCCTTTTTTAAAAATTGCATATACTTGTTTATTTTTATATTTGTAGTTATGAAACTTGTTTATGATGGAAATGTCAGAAACATTTATTGTAGTATAGAGTCACATTGTTCACAGGATGTATTTGAAAAGTAGTAAATCCAGAATATTAGCAGGTTTAAAATTTAATAAAGTTTATTTGATAAAAATATTTAAAACTTGGACTTCCCTGGCAGTCCAGTGGTTAGGACCTGGTGCTTTCACTGCCATGGCTCTGGGTTCAGTCCCTGGTCAGGGAACTAAGATCCCACAAGCCACATGGTGCTGCCAAAAAAAGAAAAAAAGTTAAAACTTTGTGTTTAAAGTCAATACATTATGAAGCAAAATGTTACCTATTTTTCTGAAAATTTTACATATATCTTTGATACATAATATATGTATGTTTTAATTAGTGTGTGTGTTAGATGTACTGTTACATATCAAAATTAAGACTAATATGGTAATTATGTAAAAATATTACAATGGCACGTTTTATACATGAATAGCATTTTAAATATTTTATACAAACCAGTTCATATATTTGCTGCATTTTGTTTTCTTTTAAGTATTTTTCCAGCTCTTAAGTGGTAAAGCTTTGGTTCTTACTTGCTGATCTGCATGAACCTAACTTTGCAAGATTGCTGTTATTTCCACCTAAGGGACCACTTCTTTTGCCTTGTTACTATGCAATCACTATTTTTATATGCTTATTTGCTATGGCTGCATTATTGTGGATGCTGGCATTCAAATATGAATATTATGAAAGTTCTAATATACTTCATTTTGATAGCTATTACCAATTCTTGACTTTTATATTTGGAAAATGTGAGTAACTTAAAAAGTTTAAGAAAACCAGAGCATTGCAAAGGTCATGAATACATGTAATTTTTTCAGTTTCTCCAGTTAAAGGAAGGAATGTTTGTCAGGGACAGTTTTTCAAAAGACTAGTGTAGTGCTTGTTTTCTAAGACCACTAGAGAACAGGTTTAGTTTTCAGAAAAATACAGGAATTACTGGTTCAGAAATAAGAGAAGGGAGAAAAACCCAAGACAATCTGCTGGTTTTAAAAAAGTAGTATATATTTACTTTTATATGTATTATCTCATTTGAACCTCACAACATCCCATTTTTTATTTTTATAGAGAGGGAGCAGAGATCCATATAAATTATATGTGCAATGCCAAGTAACTAGAAAACTGGCAAAACCAAGCCAGATTAACTCAGCTCCTCTGTGTGTCTCCCGATTTCCTCCCAGTTACTGTTTGGATTACATCATGCTGACCCTAACTGCAAATAAGGAGGCATTGGAAAATATTCTTGGATGACTATTGGAGCATGATTTGAGGTTGAACTATAAATACTTTATGAATTACCACAAAAGAATAAACTAAGTCTGTGTAACATTTATCATTTGCTTGCTTTCATGTAACTAAGTGGAAGAACATATTTGCACAAGATACTCCTAGAGGAGAGATGTATAGGATCAGTATTGTACTGTGGACCTCACACTGAGAAGGGAGTGTTCAGGGCAGTTACCAGCTTATGCATAGCCAGACTGCACTTAGGCCCATGGGGAAGGAATTCTCATCCAAATTTCACTTGTGACCAAAACACTAGAATTTTACACAATTATGAAACATGAAGTTGAAGTAAAATAAGTCATGATAAATCTGTGTAGTGGGCTAATATAAGAATGAGTGAAATACTTGTAGAATTTTTGTTTAAGGATAAGTAATATAGTTACGTTGAGTCAGTTATCACAAAGACATTGATACTAAGTATAGTTCTTCTGACCTTTACTTCTGAAAATGTTGATTGAATACATCTGGAATGGGGACCCAGAATCTCTATTTTTTTAGAAGTGTCTCAGCTGACTCTGGGGCATAGTTAAGTTTAAGAACCACTGAATTGGATCTCAGCTGTGGAGGATCTTGAATATTTAATTGAAGTCTCCAGATTTTATCCAGAGATTGTTATTAATTATTACTTAATTATTCAGTAAATAATTAAGATGTTTATAGGGTACATGTTATTTTCCAAGCATTGGGAATATAAATGTGAAAGAGAGAGCTTGTGCCCTTCAAAAGCAGGAAGTGATGGGGAAACAGAGGTATTACACTCATCAGTATAAAGAGGTTTTCTGAGAAGATACTGAAAAATATCTCAGTCAGCTCTGGAGGAGGTGTCACATGAGGGAAGAAAGTACAGGTTTTCCCAACAGTGGGACCAGTAATGAAATCTTAAGAACGACACCCTGATTATAGTGGTTTTGTTTGACTAAAGTGTGGGTCACAGGATGGTTAGTCAGTTCAGTGACAAGAATGAGAGATGTAGGTAGGGGATAGATTGTGGGAATTTTAAAATACCGTATTTGGAATTCCCTGGCACTCCAGTGGTTAAGCCTCTGTACTTTCATTGCTGAGGGCACAGGTTCTAGTTAGGAAACTAAGATCCCACAAGCTGTGTGGTGCAGCCAAAAAATAAGTAGGTAAATAAAATATATTAAGGAGTTTAGATTTCATCTTAACAAGCTATCATAGCTTTTAATCAGGGTTCCTTCTTAAGAAATTGAATCTGATAGCGATGTGAAGAGTGGATTAAAGTTCTAGAAGGATTTGGAGACTTCAGTTTAGTATACGTTATCATTTAAAAAGTGATTTTGGGAACTCCTTGGCAGTCCAGTGGTTGGGACTTCGTGCTTCCACTGCAGCAGGCATAAGTTGGATCCCTAGAGGGGAACTAGGATCCCACAAGCCACATGGTCAAAATAAAGAAATACAAGTGATTTTGCCATTGGAAAATGGATCAAATTAAGATTGATAATTCAGATTAAAATTTAGTTTTTGTTCTTATTTGTGTAACATTATGTTTCTTTGTGGTATCATGAAAATCATTCATTTTATTCTATCTGTATCAGGCAAATTTAGAGTATACTGCCTGAACCTATTTGCAGTTTGATTCTTGGCATTACCATTGGACAGTCATCACTTGTCTGTAGATGCTGTTCTTGTGACATCACCCATGAAACTTGAGGGATAAATAAAGTCCATTGGAGTCATTATAGCTGTGAATTTAAATAAGATCTTTACAGAACAATTGGTTATAGATGATATTTTATATTTAAACCCTTGTTTAAGAAATCTAGTGGTTAATAGATATTGTGGATTGCCAGCGTTACGTGCAGTTGGTTACCCTTTGCCCTCATTTGCGCCACTACAAACACTGTGGCCTACTTCTGTTCTTCATGTATATCCGGCACACTCCTACCTCAGGTCCTTACTACTGCTTTTCCTTCCGTCTACAGTGCATTCCCCCAGTATCCGTATGGCTCACTTCCGTGCTTCCTTCAGATCTTTGGGAAAATGTCATCTCAGGGGAAATATTTCTTAATCACCCTATTTATAGTTGCAGCTTATGTCTCCTACTTCTTGTCCCCCTTTCCTACTTAATTTTCTCCTTAGCAGCTGTCACCATCTGGCAGACCATGCATTTTATTCTTTGTTTATTGTCTGTTTCCCCTTCCCTAAACTCTTAGTTCCATGGAAGTAGGAACTTGTCTATCTAGCCAGCTATGTATTCATTATTTCTAAAACAGTACCTGGAATAAAGTACACAATTATTAGAAAGTAGGAATGAATGGGTGAGTGAATGAATGAAAATGAATGGTAGAAAGCATGTATGAATAAATACATAAATGAATATTTAATGATGATAGTGCCTGATATTTCTGTGGGATAGATATGAGGTAATGCATTATAAAATTGATTCTTTTTTTTAAGTTTGGAGAATTTTTTGCTAGTCCGCCTGGCAATATGTTTAACTTAAACTGGCATACAACATTTAGTTGCAGTAGTGTGTTGTAGTAAGTGTTGGTAGAAATTGAAATCAAATGGGTTTGTTACTTTTTAAAAATGTTTCCTATTAGTGAAAATTCTATCACCATTGATTGGATTAAGCAATAAAGAAAAATTCTCCTTAATTCTTTTTGGTGATGTATCAAGTAATACATTTATCCACAAATGACTGTTTGAATGCTGGCCAGGTTTATGGTTTGAGATCTCTTTTTTGGGGCAGGTGGAAGTGGTGCTTATAAATCCTAGAGGTGTATGAAGTCTTATTTTCACATCATAGAATGATGTTTTAGAACAGCTTACATAGGTGACTGCACTGGTGGCTGTGGGACTCACCCATTCATTGGAGCCATAGTGAGCTTTAGCTCTGGATGTCTCTGAACTGCTGCTTAGTTGCCAGTTTTGAGAGTTTTACTGCAGTTAATAGATGAGGAGTTGTGAAGAAAGCTTAGAACTCCTCCTTGAACACTTAAAAAACAGATGCTCTGACTCCTCCAAATCCCTCAACTCCAACACATACGCACACACATCCCTACCCCTCACCATCCCATATGCATATGTACATAGTCCGGATAACCAGGTCTAAAATGCAGCTAGTTAAATTCTACACCAAGATGGTGTTGAGCATATTTAAAGCAACTAGATTGTTGACTCCCTTGAGGACCTGCCTGGTTCTGAGTTTTCTTCTCCTTTTTGAGTATGAGGATTACTATTTCACGTTAGGACAGTTCATCTAACAATAACTGCTTTGCCAAAGTCTGCTTTTTTGCACTGAACAAGTACTACATTTATTTATTTTTTTCTGTACTGTGTGCTTGTGTTCATCACTTTTACTTATTAGCTTTGTATTCTTTGCATCCTGTAGCATGTTTGCTGGTGGTTTGTTTTCTCTGGTATTTTGATCAGTTTACATGTTATAGATTTTCTCATCTATAAGAAACAATTTCTTAAAGTATGCACTTTGCACTAAGATTTCCATTCCCTTTCTTTTCTAACTTAATGCACTAAGCATCACTTTGATTCCTCTGATTTTAGGTTTCTGATGTATTCTCACCTATCTGTTTCTTGATAAATTTTCAAGTTTGTTTTAAAATATTCAAGTTTACAGAAGCTATAGCCTTTATCTTGTCCTTCCAGGCAAATATTACAGTTCCTTATTTTTCAACAGCTTCGCAAAGGCTGAAAAATTTGCCTCGTACTTCCCTCAAAGCCAAACAGTTGCTTCAAACTTCATCTACAAAAAGAGGTAACTACAGCCTCTTACTAAGTTTTAAATTTCAGCAAATGATCAAGTTAGTTAAATCTTTCACCTTTTGGCATACTGAGTCAGTGATGTGTATAGGGCACGTTTTAGTCTTTTTTTTTTTTTTAATAATAAAATAATGTGGATTCATTCTCTGTTACTTGGATAAATCCAGAAGAAACTAATTTTCTACAGAGGTATGTATGGAGTTTCAATTCTGAAAGGAATAAATGATATTTATTTTTGATAGCTTTTCATATTAGAGAATTTATCATTTTTCTTACCTAAAACTGAGGGTCACTGTTTTAATTTTGTTAGATAAACTAATAAATGCTTTAAAATGTATGAAATGCCAGACATTCTGTATGCAGTATTTTTTCTTCTGACTTTGGTGTTTGGATTTACTTACCTGTAGGATGAAATGGGCCTGTTTTCATATTAGAGATTGATTGAGGTTAGAGCAGAGTTATGGTTAACTGATGATGTTTGGAATATTTATGGAATGGTAGTTTTTATAAGAACTGAGTATTGAAGAAATATCTGAAGGTTGGACATCAAAGCTATCATATTGGTTCCAGGAGGCTGAATGTATGGACAGCTAGGAAAAAGTAGAATTGGGAGAAACACTGTGGGATTGGATAGACCAACAGTAATAAGAATGAATAGGACTTCCCTGGTGGGAAGTGGTTAATAGTCCGTAATTCGGCTTCTCAGGGCAGGGTTTGATTCCTGGTCCCCCTGGTCAAGGAAGTTCCAAATGCCGAGCAGCCAAGAGAGAAAAACAATGAACAGAAACCTCAGAGAATATGGGACAGAATAAATACAGGCAGTGAAGAAAAATATTTCCCCTGTCTGCATAGATTTCCTGACAGCTTCAGAACTCAACAACTAACAAAGATATAAGGATAAAACACTAACAGAATGTTACATGGAAAGAGGAGGTTTGAGGTTTGATTTGTTGAAAAAACAATTTAGTTAATATGGTGACAGAAGTACTGAAATAGGTATCAAAACTTCAGCAAGTTCATTAAAAGCAAATGATTTAACAGTGATTTGGTGGATAAGTATAATTTAAGGAAATACTTTTAGATATTAGAATCCCAAGAAAATAGTCAAATAGAAAACAAGAATGTAGGAAAGTTCGTGTTTTGGATGTCAGAAGTTGATCTTAGGGCCTCCAGTAGGGGTGTTTTCTGGTACCTTCTGTCAGAAATAATGATAGACACAATAGATTATGCTCTTTTATTGAAGAAGAAGGTGCCTTACTAAAGATCACTGTAGAAAATGTTCTTAAATTTTTTGAGGGCCCTAGGCCTCTTTTTTGAGATTTCCAAATACTTTTGAATATTTTTAGGTATGGGAGGAAGGTGAAAACAGATGATCATAAAAGGATTCTAGTATCTACAAAAGGGCAGGAGAGGATATTACATTTATATATATATATATAGTATTTTTGTTATGTTCTACAAGCTGCTTCATTTGGGGGGCCTTAGGTTTATATAATTTAAAATTTTTACTTAATTCTGTGTTGCTCTTTATTAGATTGAAAGTGAAAGTGACAGTCGGCTCAGTCGTGTCCAACTCTTTGTGACTCTGAACTATATAGTTCATGGAATTCTCCAGGCCAGAATAATGGAGTGGGTAGCCTTTCCCAACCCAGGGATCGAACCTGGGTCTCCCACATTGCAGGCAGATTCTTTACCAGCTGAGCCACAAGGGAAGCCATTATTAGATTGAGAAGATTGTAATTTCTGGCTGACTTTTTGGAGGAAGGGTGATCTCCATTACCCTATGGGTAATCTCCATAGGGCCTATGGAGATTACATT
Source organism: Bos mutus (assembly GCF_027580195.1). Taxonomy (NCBI): domain Eukaryota; kingdom Metazoa; phylum Chordata; class Mammalia; order Artiodactyla; family Bovidae; genus Bos; species Bos mutus. The sequence continues at coordinate 67,059,222 of NC_091622.1, forward strand.
GTTTTTGTGATTCTGAGCTACCAACCTACCTACGCTCTGTGATAACAGGAAAGCTGAGTCTCATAATTCCTGGTACCTCTAGCTGTCTAGTTGACATGGTAAAGGGAGAGTAGTTTGTGCATGTGCATGTTTGATATTTTGTTCTTTTAATTTCATTTTGTTTAATTTCCTTATTATCTTAATCCAGACTCCCATATTTTCTGGTTGGTGTTGTGACTTGGTGATCATTTACACTATTAAGTTCTAAACCAATTGAGAAATGGTTATGACAGGATTTCAAATACTAATTTAATTACTGGTAAAGCTGAATTGGAGAATATCTCTTGACTGGAAGGCCAAAATGGATTTTCTGATTTCCCCTCCTGTCTTGACTTTGTGAGAGAAAGGGGTCTGCTTTGGACTGTGGGATTCTCTGATCTTGTAGGGATGTAAAGCAGACAGGACATATGTTCACAGGTAACTTTGCATATTAAACCTGCCCAGTAGAGAAACATGGACTAGATAGTAAATTGCCACATAAATCAAATGTTCCTTATCCTGGGGATGAACCTCTAATGTTTTCTAGAAAGCTGATTTACTTACTTTAAGGGTTCACAGAATTGTGGGAAGAGGAAGAAGTTTTCCTTAAACTCTTGGAAAAATGGTCGCTGATTTTAATTGCATTTAGTAGTGGCTGGAGTTTGAAGATGGGAAGAGAAGTAAAACTGTGTGGCATGGCACAAAAGAAACACACCATAAACATTTGTTGATGAATACGATCATGCCACTAACTCAAGAAGGCTGGACACATCCCTGTTTGCATTTTCTTCTTGCAAAGCTTTTGGCTTTCTTCATCCCATTTTTCCCTTTGAGAAGAGGGAAGAAACCCATTGTGTGTTTTTAAGACTTCATAGAAATGACTGCTTAAACTGCTTTGATAAAGATATGTTTTATCTACCTCCAGTTGTTAGAAAATCAGTGAAGTAGAGAGAAACAGGGTGGGGGGGACCTAACCAAGTTAGAGGAAGAAAATGACTAATTAGAAAAGTGAATGCAGAGATCAGGGCAAATTTAAATGTTTTTTTTTTTTTAATTGTTTTTATTTTAAAAACAAATTTAAATGTTTTATATTTTTATTTAGAAGGAAAGAAGCAACTAAGGAGTTTGTGATGGTAGCTGTCTAATACTGCTTTAATGTTCTAATTCACTGTATTTTGAGATATTTAACATGAGATAAGCAATAGTTAATCAGAGTCCTTAATGATAAGAACCCAGGAATTTTGTAATTACTCTGGATCCAAAATTTAAAATTTCTTGTGTTCTCTTTTCTGTCAGTTAACATGTACTGAATCTGAAGCAAACAGGATACATGCATTGTATCCTTTTCTCTTTTTTTCTCTGTTCTAGCCCCTCTTTACTTTTTCTTCTATTAACAGTTGTGATCAAAGCCAGCCTCTGCCATAAACAGCTTTTTGAAGCAGTTAAAATGATAGGCGTTGCTCTCGCTCCCATGACTGTTATATACAGTGGGAGAATGGGAAAGAAGAGCACAGAGAACTGTTCTTGGGGCTCCCTTCAAACACACACATTTCTGTTAGACCATGTCATGCTGTTTTGGAATGATGATTGAATGGATTGTATTTACATTTAGACTTGCTAAGGCTTTCGTGATTTTCTAAGATTCTCTTTTCTTCTCTGGTTAAGTCTTAAGTACATCGATTAATTTCCTTTGCTGATAAAATCCTATTTCAAAATTCCCTCCTCTCTGAAACTTGTACCTTGCTTTTCCTGATTAAATAGGACTGCATTTTAGAATGTTAAAAATCTAATATTCTGTGGTCTTAAAAAGATCACTTGATTCCAGTTTACCCTCATTATATTTTTATTCCTCCCTAGCCCGCAAATTTATAGATAAGGCAAAATGCTGCTGCCATTAGAGAAGGAAACATTTTTTACATTAGTGAAGCTACAGCTTAGTGCACCTCTTCATAAACTCTCTAGTTTTCCCTCAATTTATTCATTAACCTTATTAAAGTATTTCTCTCCATATCTTGAGATTGTGTTAATAGAACATTTTGACTTCTCCTTTCATAAAGGAGTCCTTTCATTCATCTAAGAACTTAAAGATTAATAAAGTTAAAGTTTAAAGATTAATAAAATTAAAAAGATTTCTGATTTATAAATCTGTATTTTAATCCTTGTTATTTTAAAATACAACACCAATTCAGAAAACCATATAATACATAGAGAACTTAATGAATTCCTATAAGGCAACAACCTTGTGACTACCATTTGTATCAGGAGACTAGAACTTACTCCCTTAGATGCTCTACATCCATCTGCTTCCAAACACAATCCTCTCTTGACCCCTTTTCACCAAAGTAGCCATTCTCCCAAATTTTTATAATTTTTATTTTAGAACTTCCAGAAGTTCCTTACTTCTCTGTATTTGTCATCCAAGTAATCAAACTATAGTTTTGCCTCTTTACTATGTCTTTTTAAGTGTCCCTTAATTTATAGCTTTCCTCCAACTCTTTACTACCCCTTATTGTTTGAAGAAACCACCAAATCACTTGTCCTATAGATGTTCACACAAATTGGATTTTCTGTGATGTCTTTTATCAGGTTCCTCTGTATTTCCTATAAATTGGTAGTTATCTTCATGCTTAATTAGATTCAGTAATGTTATTTTTGGCAAGACTATTTCATTGGTGGTGGCACTTCTTCAGCCAAAGGTGCATACAGTGGGGTTGCCTGTTTCATGTGATATTAACAGGCATTGATGCATAATGCCTATATCTTTACTTTATTAGGAATTGCAGAATTGGGTTTTTCAATTCTAACATTCCTTTATTTAAAATAAAAAAACTAGTATGTAGAGAAACTTTTTCTTATTCTTTGGTAAATCAGCACTAAAGTTTTATTTCAGTGCTTGTTTTTTCCCTTTATTTACCAGTTTGCAAAATAAAAAATTAGCAACCTAGAATTCTCCAAAGATTAACCAGTATTTTTCTTTAATATGTATCATTATAAATGTATAGATTTAAACAAACATTTTTTTATTGTGTTTCAATCTATTCTGGGCATTTTCCCAACTTTGGTAGAAGCATCATCAAGTTGGTGTTCAGGTCTTTTTGACACAACCCTGGTAGTCTTTGATAAAGTCTTAATAAACTGATATGACAAGATTGGCTCATCTTTTACATTTCCTGCCACAGACCTGGATTTAGGTTTTCTTCAGAAAACCTGTTTTGGTAGGAAATGGAATCTCAAAACCAAAATCTTAGTTATTAGTTATGCTTTTTGCTATCTTATTGGTCATTATTTCTAGGTCTTTTCAGTTACTAGAACTGTATATGTGTAAGTTTGTGTATTTTTTAAGATTGAGAGCCTTAATGAGTTCATGCTAATACTTCCCTTTCAAATTTAGGGCTTTAGCCTCTTTTAACTTATTATCTATCTTTCTTTTATCCTGCTCTGAGAAGCCTATTTCTTGGAAACACATAGAAATAGAGTATCATGTAACAATTTTTCTCCCATGTTTTACACAGAATCTTCTGGGGATAAATAACATTAGTGTAATACACCATACAGTATGGTTACTAAAAACAGTTTATAAAACGTTTCCCATATATTAACTATTCCATATTCTCCTTTATACCTCATTTAGAGATAGCTCTACATTTAAATAATATCTGATGCTTACTACCAGTCTGTTGATATTGTCTCACCAGTCCATTTTTTTATTTAAAGCTTATCCTCTAGTAGATTCCTTCAGAAGGAGTTATGGGAACAATATCCATTCTCTCATTTTTTGTATGTTGGTGACAGCTTGTTTGCTATTTTTATATTTGAAAGTCAGCTAGATATGAAATCTTTGGCTTATATTTTCTTTCCTTGAGTATCCTAAATATATGACTCTTATTTTTTGTCAGGAATAAGAGTTGTTTCTGTTACAATCATTTGATATTTTTATCTAGATGTCCAAAGGTTTTTTTTTCTCTTTAAAGTCCAATAATTTATGAGAATGCATCTCTTTGTTGGTTCTTCTGAGTTGATTTCCCCAGACTTGTGTTATTTCAATTTAAAGTTGCAGAGATTTAAAAATTTTAGACAAGTTCTTTGAAATTATAGTTTTCATTATTGCATCCTTTTGCATTGCTCTTCTCTTTTTGTGGGAATCCTTGCACACATATTAGGTGTTCTTTGCCTTCTATATTTGTTGCCTTCTCTTGAATCCTTTTCATCTTTCTTAATTTCTTCTTGTTCTATAAAAGTTTATTTTCATTATTTATTTCTCTTAAAGCACTCTGTTGTGTATGGTGACTCTTGTTCCTTGCATCTTAGACTTCACTTTGAAATGATTTATTTTACGTCTAAATCTTTTCTGTGTTCCACCATCTCACTTTTGAGTGTTTTTCATTATTTATTATTTATGTTCTTTTGTATCTTGTAATTTTCATCTTTGTGTGTGTGTGCACATCAGTTCAGAGAAGGCAATGGCAACCCACTCCAGTACTCTTGCCTGGAAAATCCCATGGATGGAGGACCCTGGTAGGCTGCAGTCCATGGGGTCGTGAAGAGTCAGACACGACTGAGCGACTTCACTTTCACTTTCCACTTTCATGCATTGGAAAAGAAAATGGCAACCCACTCCAGTGTTCTTGCCTGGAGAAGCCCAGGGATGGCGGAGCCTGGTGGGCTGCCGTCTGTGGGGTCACACAGAGTTGGACACGACTGAAACGATGCAGCAGCAGCAGCAGTGCATCAGTTCAGTTCAGTTGCTCAGTCATGTCCGACTCTTTGTGACCCCTTGAACTGCAATATGCCAGGCTTCCCTGTCCATTGCAGACTCTTGGTGCTTGCTCAAACTCATGTCCATCCAGTCAGTGATGCCATCCAACCATCTCACACTCTGCCATCCCCTTCTCTTCCTGCCTTCAATCTTTCCCAGCATCAGGGTCTTTTCTTTCTTTTTTTTAAAATTTATTTATTTATTTTTTACATTACAATATTGTAGTGGTTTTGCCATACATTGACATGAATCCACCATGGGTGTACATGTGTTCCCCATCCTGGAACCCCTCCTCCCACCTCCCTCCCCATCCCATCCCTCTGGGTCATCCTAGTGCACCAGCCCCGAGCACCCTGTATCATGCATGGAACCTGGACTGGCGATTCGTTTCACATGTGTAAATTTACATGTTTCAGTGCCATTCTCCCATATCATCCCACCCTCGCCCTCTCCCACAGAGTCCAAAAGACTATTCTATACATCTGTGTCTCTTTTGCTGTCTCGCATACAGGGTTATCATTACCATCTTTCTAAATTCCATATACATGTGTTAGTGTACTGTATTGGTGTTTTTCTTTCTGGCTTACTTCACTCTGTATAATCGGCTCCAGTTTCATCCACCTCATTAGGACTGATTCAAGTATATTCTTTTTAATGGCTGAGTAATACTCCATTGTGTATATGTACCACTGCTTTCTTACCCATTCATCTGCTGATGGACATCTAGGTTGCTTCCGTGTCCTGGCTATTATAAACAGTGCTGTGATGAACATTGGGGTACACGTGTCTCTTTCAATTCTGGTTTCCTCGGTGTGTATGCCCAGCAGTGGGATTTCTGGGTCATATGGCAGTTCTATTTCCAGTTTTTTTAAGGAATCTCCACACTGTTCTCCACAGTGGCTGTACTAGTTTGCATTCCCACCAACAGTGTAAGAGGGTTCCCTTTTCTCCACACCCTCTCCAGCATTTATTTCTTGTAGACTTTTGGATCGCAGCCATTCTGACTGGCGTGAAATGGAACCTCATTGTGGTTTTGATTTGCATTTCTCTGATAATGAGTGATGTTGAGCATCTTTTCATATGTTTGTTAGCCATCTGTATGTCTTCTTTGGAGAAATGTCTATTTAGTTCTTTGGCCCACTTTTTGATTGGGTCTTTTATTTTTCTGGAATTGAGCTGCAGGAGTTGCTTGTATATTTTTGAGATTAATTCTTTGTCCGTGAGTCAGTTCTTCACATTAGGTGGCCAAAGGATTGGAGTTTCAGCTTCAGCATCAGTCCTTCTAATGAATATTCAGGACTAATTTCCTTTAGGAAGGACTGATTTGATCTCCTTGCAGTCCAGGGGATTATCAAGAGTCTTCTCCAACACCACACTTAAAAAGCATCAGTTCTTCGGTGTTCGGCTTTCTTTATAATCCAACTCTCACATCCATACATGACTACCCGAAAAACCATAGCTTTGACTAGATGGACCTTTGTTGTGTATGCATGGTAGACATATTTGGCAAGATTTCACCATTAGTAGAAGTATTATTCTATTATTTATTTTCTTACTTTCTTTTTTTCATATAATAGCTTTATATGAAATTTGGCCTCATTCTTTCTGTTGTTTATTGTTCTGTGAAATTGGTTTTCTAAACACTTAGAAAGGGAGTTTTAAGTTTCTAATTTATGGCTGTAGTGCTCCCTCTTCTGTTGTTTTAGGGAACTGTTCGAAAATAGGGCTATTTATTTTCTGAGGTTTCTTGCTTTTATTCTCCTCCCTTATTTTAAAATTCATTCTTTTAAAGTGTACGCAAAAAAAGGGTGATACAGTTAACCCGTGAACAACATGGGTTTGAACTGTGTGGGTTCACTTATACATGGATTTTTTCACTATGCACGTGTGCTACACTACTACACGGTCTGTAGTGGCTGAATCCACAGGCGCAGAACCATGCATACAGAGGGCCAACTGCAAAGTTATGTGTGGATTTTCCACTGTGAAAATGGTCAGCACCTCTAACTCCTTGAATTACTCAAAGATCAGTTCATAAGTTGAGCAACTGTTAACCACTGTCTGATTTTAGAAATTTTCGTCACCCCATAAGAAATACAGGCACTGTTAGCAGTCAGTCCCCATTCCCCACTCCTTCCAGGCACTGGCAACCACTAATCTGTCTCTGGATTTGCCTGTGCTATACATTTCATATCAATAGATTCATACAATATGTGATCTTTGCAGCTGGCTTATTTCACTTACCATAACATTTCCAAAGTTCTTCGTATTTAGCATGTATTAGTACTTTGTTCCTTTTTTATTGCCAAATAATATCCCATTGTATGGACACAAACCAATTTTGTCTATCCATTCATCAGTTGGTGGACATTTGAGTTGTTTCCCATTTTGTATCTATTGTGAATAATGCTGATGCTGCAGATGTTTGTTGGTAGCTTATTTATTATCTATCAGTGTTTTTGTATATATGGAAGAAAAGCTAGTGAAGTCGATTCTCACAGGTTTCTTCTGCCTTTATGTTTAATAAATATTCTCTTTATATGCTTAGAAAAATAATGGCAAGTACTGTATACTAATGAAAGAAGAAATCAAAGACTTTTTTATGATTACTTGTTAGCCATTAAAAATTTAATATGCCTTGGTGTCATATCTTATCAAACTTGCATAGGATAGTAGCCCCACAAATAAACTTTCTGAGTCTAGCTGAAATTTAAAATGTTAAAAATGGTATTTTAACTTTTAGTCCCAGAGGTGTTTCTCCTTTGGTATTACCAGTCTGGGAATCAGGAGACCTGGATTCAAGGCCTCATTTTCCTATTTATTTGGTCAGTTGATTTCTGTGATTATGGCAATTTTCGTTCACTATAGAGTGGAAGGGTTGTACTAGATGGTTACTACCATCTCGTTTAACAAGGATTCTTTAACTTTGTAATGAGAGAATCATATTTACTTCATCTCTGTGGCCTTTAATAACCAGAAATTATTTTTAAAGCCCTTACTGTGTCAGTAACCTGTTGCCCATCATTTATGGTGCATAGATCATTGAGGGGCTGGAATGAGTAGTGTAATTAGGATAACTGACAAGGAAGTATTTTTGTCCTTATTCTTTATTAATTAACTGAATGGCGTATATGTTTTAATAAGTATTTTGTTCCCCATTAGTCTTGGTGGCCAATGTTTGGCATTATGTGTGTTTTTATTGCAAACTATATATTTATTGGACATTTACATATTTTTAAAAAATTATACAATTAATGTAATTTGTAGTTTGGTTGACACATGACTGAAAACAACCACTTGATATGTCTAGTTTTTATATTGCAAGATAGTGTTTAATGTTGTGATAGATTATTTGTAAAAAATTCAGTGAATATCAAGATGAATACAGTATACAGTTTAATCAGTTTCTGTTTTTTAGAGTGAAGTGCCTGCTGAATTATTTAAGCCTTAAATAGAAAATAAACAGATTTTATTAAATGCTTATTAAAAGACAAAAATGAGTATTTGAAAAACAAGAATCCTCATATCACCCACCATTCCATTTTAGAGATGACTCTGACACCACAGTTAACATTCTTAGTCATGTCAGTTTTATAAATAGAATTCTAATTCTTGCTTGGGGCAGATAACATTCCCTCATTTTGTGCCTTGGTTCAAGTATAATTCTTGATATCCAAAATGAGTAAAGAGAAATTATATCCTGCTGTCATAATTAATTTGGGTGATAGAGCCTAACTTACTTAATGCCTATATTTTAGTCAGTTTATCAGAACAGCCCAGGAGACTGTCCTGAGTGGCATTGTTGAATATCTTTCCAGAAAACTGAGCTGCAGCAGGCTGAGAGGCACCACATTCCCTGGGTATGGGAGGCATGGATATGATTTGTCTTATAAATCCTGTAATATTTTACATTTTATCAACAGTTTGCTTATACATTACTCATTTGATCTTCACAGCTAACCTATGGTATCTGCTGAAACTTGTTTTGTTAGATTTGCATCTATGTATGTATTTTTCTCTATTTTGGGATGCAGTGCAAATGGTATTGCATTTAAAATTTATATTTCCATACACTTACTGCTGGCATATAGAAATATAATTGGTTTTTGTATGTTTATCTTACATTTTGTGACTTTCCTGAGCTTAGAATTTCTGGAAGATTTTATTTTTTGTCTGTTTTTTAGATTCCTTGGGATTTTCTGTGTAAAAAGAGTTTTTTTTTCCCCCCTAACTTGTTGTTGTTGTTCAGTTGCCCAGTTGTGTCTGACTCTTTGTGATCCTATGGACTGCAGTATTTCAGGCCTCCCTGTCCCTCACTATCTCCTGGAGTTTGCCCAAGTTCGTGTCCACAGCGTCGGTGATGCCATCCAGCCATCTCATCCTCTGACACTTTCTTCTCCCTCTGCCCTCAGTCTTTCCCAGAAATCTATTAGGTTGGTGCAAGAGTAATTACAGTTTTGTACTATGAATTTTAAATCATAACTAGGCTCAAACACATCTTTATTAATCAAAATAGGAACCATTACAATAGACACATTTTTGCCAATGAGAAATAGGTTTGCTTATTCCTAGAGCATAAAAATCTGTGCTTCGGGATTTGATGAACTCTTGGAAAGCATTTTCTGCCTCCTGTGGTTGTGGATCCATTTTCCCTGCAAAAAGTTGTCGAAGATGCTTAAAGAAATAGTAGTCGATTGATGAGAGGTCCGGAGAATATGGTGGATGAAGCAAAATTTAGTAGCCCAATTTGATCAACTTGTGAAGCATCAGTTGTGTAATGTGCAGTCAGGCGTTGTCGTGGAGAAGAATTGGGCCATTTCTGTTGACTGATGCCGGCTGCAAACGTTGCTTGTTTTTGTTACATCTCATTAATTTGCTGAGCATACTTCTCAGATGTAACAGTTTCGTTAGGATTCAAAAAGCTGTAGTGGATCAAACCACAGCAGACCACCAAACAGTGACCATAACCTTTGCATGAGAGTTTGGCTTTGAGAAGTTCTTTGGATCTTTTTCTCAGTCCAGCCATGAGCTGGTCCTCATCGGTTGTCATACAAAATCCTGGTTTCATCATACATCACAATAGGATTGCAAAATGGCTCATTGTGTAGAATAAAAGAAGACAATACTTCGAAATGACAATTTTCTGATTTGCAGTCAGTTCATGAGGCACCCACTAACTGAGCTTTTTCATCTTCCCAATTTGCTTCCTCTGCCAAACCACCACAGAATGGTCGACATTGAGACTTAGGCAACTTCTCATGTGGTTAGTTGTAAGAGGATTAGCTTCGATGATGTCTCTCAGTTGGCATCTTCCAATGGATGGCCACTATGCTCCTCCTCTGCAGTGCTCTCTTCTCCTTTGTAAAACTTCTAGAACCACCACTACACTGTATGTTCCCTAGCAGTTCCTGGGCCAAATGTGTTCTTGATGCTGTGAGTTGTCTCCGCTGCTTTATGACCCATTTTGAACTAAATAAGAAAATCACTTGAAGTTGCTTTTTGTCTAACATCATTTCCATAGTCTAAAATATAAAAAATAAGTAATAAGTCATTAGCAAAAAGCATAAAGCAAGAAATGTGAATTAAAATGATGTGTAACATAACCACCTTTATGAAGAATGTATTCCAGTATCAAATGGCAAGTTTCAACAATGTAAAAAACCTGTTATGTTTGTACCAACCTAAGGTCCATTGTTTTCTGTTCTTATTTATTGCACTCACTGGAACTTCTGGCACTGAGTTGCATAAGAGTGATGAGAGCATATATCCTTACCTTGTTCCTGATCTTAGAGGGGAAGCATTCAGTCTTTCCTCATTAAATATAATGTTCAGTTCAGTTCAGTCACTCAGTCATGTCTGACTCTCTGCAACCCCATGGACAGCAGTATGCCAACTCCTGGAGTTTACTCAAACTCATGTCCATCGCATTGGTGATGCCATCCAACCATCTCATCCTCTGTCATCCCCTTCTCCTCCAACCCTCAATCTTTCCCAGCATCAGGGTCTTTTCAAATGAGTCAGTTCTTCGCATCAAGTGGCCAAAGTATTGGGGTTTCAGCTTCAGCATCAGTCCTTGCAGTGAATATTCAGAACTGATTTCCTTTAGGGTTGACTGATTTGATCTCCTTACAGTCCAAGGGATTCTCAAGTCTTCTGCAACACCACAGTTTAAAAGCATCAATTCTTCGGTGCTCAGCTTTCTTTATAGTCCAACTCTCACATCCATACATGACTACTGGAAAAACCATGGCTTTGACTGGACGGACCTTTGTTGGCAAAGTAATGTGTCTGCTTTTTCATACGCTGTCTAGGTTGGTCATAACTTTTCTTCCAAGGAGCAAGTGTCTATTAATTTCATGGCTGCAGCCACCATCTGCAGTGAATTTGGAGCCCCAAAAAATAAAGTCTGACACTGTTTCCACTGTTTCCCCATCTATTTGCCGTGAAGTGATGGGACCAGATACCATGATCCTAGTTTTCTGAATGTTGAGCTTTAAGCCAACTTTTTCACTCTCCTCTTTCACTTTCATCAAGAGGCTCTTTAGTTCTTTGCTTTCTGCCATAAGGGTGGTGTTATCTGCATATCTGAGGTTATTATTATATATTGTTTATATTGTTATATCATGTAAGTATAATGTTAGCTGTAGATTTTTTTGTAGGTGCTCTTTATCAAGTTGAAGTTCCTGTTCCATCTTTTTCTGAAAATTTTGTCATGAATATGTGTTGAACTTTGTCAAATGCTTTTTTCCATCAAAAATAGGTGGGCTCATGTACTTTTTCTTCTTTAGCCTGTTATTGTGGAGGATTATGTTGATCGATTTTCAAATATTGAACTATCTTTGCATCCTGGAAAAAAACCCCACTTGATCATGGTGTATAATTTTTTTTTATATCACTGAGTTCTTTCTGTTTATATTTTGTTAAGAGTTTTATGTCCATATTCCTGAGAGGTATTGGTCTTCAAGTTTCTTTTTTGACACTGTCTTTTTCTGTTTTGATATTATGGCTGATATTTCATAAAATGAATTTTGATTTATTCTCTCCTCTTCTCTTTTCCGGTAGAGAGTATATGGAATTGATGTTAATTCCTCTTTAAACATTTGGTAGATTTTTTCAGTGAAGTTGTCTGTGCCTGGAGGTTTCTCTTTCAGAGGATTTCGAGTTATGAAATTCAGTTCAGTCAGTTCAGTTCAGTCACTCAGTCATGTCTGACTCTTTGCGACCCCATGGACTGCAGCATGCCAGGCCTTCCTGTCCATCACCAACTCCCGAAGCCTACTCAAACTCATGTCCATCGCGTCGGTGATGCCATCCAACCATCTCATCCTCTGTCGTCCTCTTCTCCTCCTGCCTTCAATCTTTCCCAGCAGCAGGATCTTTTCTAAGGAGTTGGTTCTTTGCATCAGGTGGCCAAAGTAATGGAGTTTTAGCTTCAGCATCAGTCCTTGCAGTGAATATTCAGGACTGATTTCCTTTAGAATTGGCTGATTTGATCTCTTTGCAGTCCAAGGGACTCTCAAAGTCTTCTCCAGCACCACAGTTCAAAAGCACCGATCTTCGGCACTCAGCTTTCTTTATAGTCCAACTCTCAAATCCATACATGACTACTGGAAAAACCATAGCTTTGACTAGACAATCCATTGTTGGTAATCAGTTTCCTTAATAATTATACGGCCATTCAGTTTATCTGTTACATACCAGATGAGTCACGGTAGTTTGTGCATTTTGAACAGTTGGTTCTTTTCATCTAAATTGTCAAATTAACATGTGTAGAATTGTTCTCAGTACTCCCTTATGGTCCTTTTAACGTCTCCAGGGTCTGTAGTGATATCCCGTTTCACTACTGATACTATGTATTTTCTCTCCTTTTTATTTTGTCAGGTTTGTCAGTTGTGAAAGAACTCTCTATTTCATTGATTTTTTTTTCTGTGCTCTTCTATTTTCAGTCTCATTAATTTTTGCTCTTTATTATTTTCTTCTGCTTGCTTTGAGTTTTTTTACTCTACTTTTTCTAGGTTTTTGAAGATAGGAACTTAGATTACTGATGTAAGACTTTCTAATTATGACCCACAAACTTTGATATTTTGTATTTTAATTTTTATTCAGTTCCATATATTATAAAATTTCTATTCAAGTGTATTGTTTGGTTTTCAAGTGATTTTTAAAATCTTTGTTACCTTTTAGTTATTGATTTCTAGTTTCATTGTATTATGATCAGAGAAAGTACTCTTTGTAATTTCAGTTTTTTAAAAACTTGTTGAAGTTTGCTTTATGGCCCAGGGTATAGTCTGTCTTGACTTGGTTTCTGTGGACACTTGGAAAGAATGTGTTTTCTCCTGTTGTTGAGTAGACTGTTCTGTTGATATAAATGTCAATTAGATCCTATGATTGGTGGTGGTGATGTTGAGTTTTTACATACACTTGCTTGTTTTCTGTCTAGTTCTGTTAGTTGAGAGGGAGATGTTGAAATCTCCCAACTGTTATGGGTTTGTCTATTTCTCCTTTCAGTTCAAAGTATTTCCTTCACATGTTTATAGCTGTCTTTAGTATGTACACATTTAGGATTGGCTTGTCTTGGTAATTTGACCCTGCTTTCATTATGTATTATCCTTCCTTGTCCTGTGTAATTTTCTTTTTAATTATCTGATATTGTAAACATCATGCTTTGCGTTTTGTATTGTTGGCATGATATATCTTTTCCCATCCCTTAACTTTCAACCTCCCTATATTTTTATATTTGAAGTGAGTTTTCTTATAGGCAGCATAAACTTAGGTTATATTTTAAATGCATTTCTACCAAATCTGGCTTAATAATTGATACAGATGGCCCATTTACATTTCGTGTAATTATTGATGTGCTTAAGTCTGCCATTTTATTTGTTGTTTTCTGTTTGCTTTCCCTATTTTTCATTTATCTGTTTTCTTTTTCTTGCATTCCTGTGGGTTACTTGAACATTCTTTAGAATTCCATTTTGACTTACAGTGTTTTTTCCCTTTTAGTTTTATTGAGATGTAATTGGCATACAACACTGTATATATATAAGATATACAACATAATGATTTGATTTCCATACATTATGAAATGATAGCCAATTAAGTTTAGTGAACATCCATCATCTCATGCAGCTACAAAACCAAAAAATCTTAAGATTCACTCTTCTAGCAACTTTCATATATAACATACAGCAGTTAATTAAGTTCTATCAATACACTATACCCTGGTATTTATTAGTCTTATAATTGGAAGTTTGTACCTTTGGACCAACTTTGTCTGATTTTCTCTCTCCACTATGGCAACCACAAATGACTTAAATGTAGTGTTTTTGAGTGCATATATTTGCATAGTTATTATAGTGACTGTATTACATTATATATGCATTACATCATATATACATATCAGTCTCTCATAGCTCAGTTGATAAAGAATCCACCTGTAATGCAGGAGACCCTGGTTTGATTCCTGGGTCGGGAAGATCCACTGGAGAAGGGATAGGCTACCCACTCCAGTATTCTTGGGCTTCCCTTGTGGCTCAACTGGTAAAGAATCTGCCTGCAATGCGGGAGACCTGGATTCGATCTCTGGGTTGGGAAGGTCCTGTGGAGAAGGGAAAGGCTACCCACTCCAGTATTCTGGCCTGGAGAATTGCATGGACTATATAGTCCATGGGGTCACAAAGAGTCGGACATGACTGAGCGACTTTCACTTCACTTCACTGTTGATGTTATCATTTTATCAGTTCAAGTATGTAAACCTTACCTTTTTTCATGTATCTTTACCCTCACCCTATTTATAATTGTCATAAATATTTACTTTAATATTTCCAATGACATTAGTATTACAAATTTTTCTTAAACCTGCAAATATAATTTTGAAAACTCAAGGAGAAGGAAAGTCTGTGTGTCTGCCTATATTTTTGTTTACCTTATTCTTTCTTCCTTTCTGGTATTCAAGGGTTCCATCTTTTTATCATCTTCTGCCTGTTTATAGAACTTGTTCGGCTGGGTTTTTTTGGCAGGGTCGTGGGGAGGAAATGGGTCTGCTGCCCACACATTGTCTTGGTTTTCTTGTCTTGAGAATGTCTTGATTTTCCCTTAATTTTTCTAGGATATTTTCTCTGGGCATAGGATTCTGCATTGACATTTCTTTTCTTTCAACTCTTGTAAAGTTTATGCCACTTTCCTTCTAATCTCTGTGGGTTATGATGGGAAGTCCACTGTTGTTAAAAATTCATCTTCCCCTATAGGTTATGTATTATCTCTCTCTCTGACTTCAAGGTTTTTATTGTGTTTCATGTTCAAAAGTTTAACTGTGATGTGTTTTGACATGGATTGCTTTGGATTTATCTAGTTTAGTGTTCTCTTAGTTTTTTGAATCTTCAGGTTTATGTCCTTTAGCAAATATGGTGAGTTTTAATATACGAAAGTCATTGTTTCCCACTATGCTTTTTGTCCTCTCTTTGTCCTTTCTTCCTAGTACTCCAGTGATATACAGATGTAAGCCTCTTGTAACCCTGCAGGTCCCTGAAAATTCTGTTCATTTCTTTCTTTCTTTTTTTCTGTTGAAGTATTAATAGTTAGTTTAGAGTGCTGTGTTAATTTCTGCTGTACAACAAAGTGATTCAGTTATACATATATATACATTTTAAAAAATTCTTTTTAATTATGGTTTTATCACATGATATTGAATGTAGTTCCTTGTGCTATGCAATAGGATCCTGTTGTTTATCCATTCTGTATGTAATGGTTTGCCTCTGCTAATCCGAAACTCCCAATCCATCCCTCCCCCCACTTCATTCCCCCTTGGCAACCACAAGTCTGTTCTCTGTGTCTGTTTCTGTTTCATAAATAGGTTTATTTGTGTCATATTTTATATTCCACATATAAGTGATATATGGTATCTGTCTTTTTTTTAACATATTTCACTTAGTCTCATAATCTCTAGGTTCATCCATGTTGCTGCAAATGGCATTATTTCATTCTTTTTTTTACAACTGAGTAATATTCTATTGTGTATATGTAACACATCTTGTTTATCCATTCATCTGTTGATTGATATTCAGGTTGTTTCCAGGTCTTTGCTATTGTGAATAATAGTTCTGCTGTGAACATAGGACTGTGTTTATCTTTTTGAATTGTGGTTTTGTCTGGATGTTTGCCTGGGAGTGGGATTGCTGGATCATATGGTAGATCTATTTTTAATTTTTTGAAGATCCTCTGTACTGTTTTCCATAGTGGCTGCATCAGTTTACATTCCCACCAACAGTGTAGGAGGGTTCCTTTTTTTCCACACCATCTCCAACATTTATTATTTTGTAGAGTTTTTTATCATGGCCTTTCTGATGGGTGTGAGGTGGTACCTCATCATAGATTTGATTTGAATTTTTCTAATGATTGAGTATCTTTTCATGTGCGCATTGGCCACCTGTATGTCTTCTTTGGAGAAATGTCTATGTAGGTCTTCTGCCCATTTTTCAATTGGTTGGTTGTTTTTTGCTGTTCAGTTATATGAGCTGTTTGTATATTTTGGAGATTAAGCCCTTGTTTGTCCCATCATTTGTAAATATGTTATACCATTCTTTAAGTTGTTTATTCATTTTGTTTATGGTTTCCTTTGTTATACAAAAGCTTGTAAGTTTGATTATGTCCTATTTGTTTATTTTCACTTTTATGTTTATTGCCTTGGGAGACTTTTTTTTAAGTCTGTTTTCTCTCCACAAGCCACAGGGTGCAGCCAAAAATAATAAGAATAGAATTCCTAAAGTTTTTTAAAAAGTTCTATCTAGCTCTTCAAAAAATCTTTTAATTCTCATCTCATATTTATATTTTTTTATATCCTTAAGCTTGTATATAATAGTATTTATAAACTATTACAGTAGTTCAGTAGCTCAGTCATCCCTGTGACTTCTTAATCTGTTTGTCCTGACTAATTTTTAGCCTAGTTTTGGTTATCACTTTACAGTTTCTTTATATGTCTACTAGTTTTTATTGGTTAGTAGACATTGTGAAGTTTTATGTTGTATGCTGGATTTTGTTATCTAATTTTAAATAGTGTGGACTTTGTTCTGGTAAACAGTTATTTATAGATTAGTGTGATCCTTAGAGCAAGGATCAGCAAACATTTTCTTAAAGAACCAGATAGTAAATATTTTAGGATCATGGGTGATATGGTCTCTATTGTAACTGTTTTACTTTGTAGCTGGAAAGCAGCCATAGACAATAAATATAAACATACAAATGTTGCCATATTCTAATAAAACTTTATTTACAAAAGCATTTTAGTTTCCCATGAGTGGTAACCTGCTGATCCCTGCTTTAGTGGCTTTTTGTTGAGTTTTGTTAGAGTGGATTTAGAGTTGTTTTATTCTAGAACTAGTTTATTCCTTTTAGAGTGTCCCCTGATTGCCCTGAATATTTGGCAAGGATTCTCTGCTCTAACTGGTTGAAACTTAAACGTGTCCTAGTCCTGTATAAGCTTTGGAAACTGTTCAGTTTACTACATGCCTTCTTTGCTCAGTCATATGGAGCTTTACTTGGTGAGTGCACAGCTCAGTATTCAGGCAGAGGTTCAAACAGACCTGAGTTATAGAGGTCTTCTGGAGCACCTCCCTCCTCTAAGGTACTTTGCCCCTCAGAGTCCAATTTTTGTCTCCTCAACTCAGCAAGATAATTTTGATATTCTCTGGATCCTCCTCCTCATTCTATAATCCAAAAAGTCCACCACCATCCCCTCCCCAAAAAAAGCCAGAGAGCTCATCACATTTATTTTCCTTCTCTCAGGAATTACAGTCCTGTACTGCCTGTTGTTCAATATTTGAAAATCGTTTTTATGTATCTTACCCAAATTATAGAGGTGCTTATAGCAGGAGGGTAAGCCCTGTCCTGTTTTTGTCAACATGGTCGGACGCTCCTATTGTGGTTTTAAAATAAGTATATTGATTTCATTCCAAACTAGATTTTCTGGGGATGGTACTTGGGCCCCTCTCCCCCTCCTTTTAATGTTCCTTGGGATTTTGATACACAGTCAAGCTTTCTCTCTATTCATATCTTAGGCAAAGTAATGCAGGTTCAGAGAGAATAGGGTGACTCTGATTTCTTTCTCCCTTTTCCTCTGAACTCTCCTCCCTTATCCCCATCTATCATTCACTCTGAACCCCCACCCCAGAGTTCTTTGTTAGGTAAAGCATATTAAGGTAATATTTTTTTATCTATATTGTATGTAGGCATTCATAGGTATTTGAAGAAACCTTCCAGAGGTGATTTATCCAAATAGAATAAGCAGGAAAGGACAAATGAATCCCGCAACATCTGAGCTTACAATGCTAAGGGACCACCACAATAATAAAATTTATTTTGAAGTCTTATTTTGACAAAAATTACTTCAATTGTACATTTAATTCTTTTGTATATCATTACTTGTTTTAATAATGTCTTTTAACTAACTACTTAGTAGAATTGACATTCCAGCAAAACATAGCGTCTCTATCCTATGACTTCATATAGTTCTTGATGTGCCCCTAGATTTTAACTTCCTTACTTGCTGAAGCACAACAGAAGCAGGTTCAGTTTCTAAGATTTAAGTTACACTGTGGATGAGAGAGGACTTACTTTCCAGGTACTTGATACATGTTTACATGATTGTTTCTTTGAGGGGAAAGTGTGTTTGAAATTCTAGTCAACCGTCTAGTAGCCAGCACTTTTTTCACCTCTACAATGTGGCTTAGGTTGGTTGCCGTGCTGAAACAGAATGCTGCAGTGTCTTTTCTGTTATTGTGGATTCCTAGCTCACCTAGTTAAAAATTAAAACACTGTTATCAAGGATAGTTACAGTCCTCTGAGTAAGGACTTGGTTACTTAAGAGCTGCTAGTGATCTTTATGTAAATGTATATATTACCCAAGAAATATTCTTTACTCCTTGCATTTCTATAGAGTGAATTTTCAGGAATACAGATGTACTGGTGCCCAGTCATAAAGCAGCAGTTTCACTCGCACTTGATTTCCACTGAAAACGTTGATTTTTCTTTGCCATTCTGCAGTACCTTCTCCAGGTAAATTCCGCTCCCCTGCAGCACCATCTCCTTTGGCTCTTCGGCAACCAGTAAAAGCATTTAGTAACCATGGCTCTGGTTCTCCTGGTAGCCAAGAAACAACACAACTCATGCAAACCACTTCCTCACCTGGGCCTCCCATGGTTCAGAACACAGTCCCAGCAAATCCTCCCAGCAATATCAACAGCACTACTCTAACCAGACCTGCAGGGACAACTGTGATGAGAAGTGGCTTGCCCAGACCCAGTGCCCCTTCTGCTGGGGGTATACCAGTGCCTCGCAGCAAACTTGCACAGCCTGTTCGCAGGTAAGTGGCAAATACTCTGTTTTGACCTTCTTGAGTATAGGAAAGTGGGTAGACAGGAATTACCTTCAGTTCTGATAGTGAAGATCAGGAGTCCTAGTGGGTTCCCACTAAAATCATTAAAATTTGAATAAAACATTACTTTCAAGAAATTCTCACTTGGGACATTGGGGTATTATATCACTTTGATTCAGATTAAATTTGCCCAGATGCCTGGTATGATTAAGCATCTTGGTGAATTCCTAGGAAAAATTGTTAGAACCACTCCATCCGGTTGTGGTATTTGTTCATTTTGAATAAATGAGATTCAGTAAAGATATTAAAAGCATAGTAGAACCTACAATGAGATTTAAGATACAACTTGTAGCTGTCAGGTCTGAGTGTGTAATCCAGGATGTTGGTTTTCAAATCTCACTACAGTTCAGAATGTTCTGTGGAGTTTATGTAAATATAGAGGCTGAGTTTTGCCCACAAAGTAGATCTGGTGTGAAGCCCCAGATCTGTAGGTATGCTGTTTTTTAAATTTGTTTGTTTAATCTTCAGATGATTCTGAGCCTACCCAGATTGGGAGTCACATATATGTAGTCATATCTGTACCTTTCAGATATGGTGGTAAGGACTGTGCTTACCACCATCATTAGGTGTTGAATGTATTAAACTTGAAATATTTATTTGCATGAAAGAAGTGCTTTTGTGCCTTAAGCATTGAAACTGAATTAACCATACTTCTTTTATTTCTAAGATAATATATTACATTTTTGAGTTCAGTAGAGTACAACAGTTTTTCAATCCCTGCGTCAGGATGATCCCTTGGAGGAAAAAATGGCAACCCACTCCAGTATTCTTGCCTGGAGAATCTCATGGACAGAGGAGCCTGGCAGGCTTCAGTCCATAGGGTCGCAGAGTCGGTCACGGCTAAAGCGACTTAGCATGCACATGCACACCTTACTTAATTTTTACTATAGCATTAGACATATAGGTACTGTTGTTATGCCTATTTTTCAGAGAATATTAAAATTTAATGAAGTTAAGTAATTTGCCTGAGACTTCAACTAGCAACATACAGTTCCAAGTATGTCTGACTTCAGAGTCCTTTTAAGCTCTGTCCCCTTTTGCCTCTCTCATGATGGTGACACTGTGCCACTGATAACACATTCATCAGTTTACCCCTCAAATAAGTAAGTAATAAGTTTGGTCATCCATTTGGTTGGAAAAGACAAGACAGTCTTTTCTCTTACTGCAGTGTCTATGTTAACAAAAAAGAGGTTAGTGCAGTTACCTGATGCCCAGTAAAACTTAAAGTTGTGGACATGCCTGATGTAGAATGGTCGTGCTAATAGCTGTTTAGAGCTTTGATCTCAGCAGTCCCCTGGAACATTGGATTGTGTTGCAACCTACAAAGTAATTGATATGCGTGGAAGATAGCATGGTAATGTTCCATAAAACCTTGCAAATCATTCTGTAAAATTGCTTTATTTCAGATCCTTGCCAGCTCCTAAAACCTATGGCAGCATGAAAGATGACAGTTGGAAAGATGGCTGTTACTGACCAGCAAAGACAAGAATGCAGAGGTCCACAGCTTCATGGATACCCCTTCACCAGGCTAAAAGACAACTTTTATATGCAGACTGTTCAGATAAGACTCTTGGGATTTATAAAATCCCAGCCCTCTCTGTCTTAATTAGCACAAATTGACAGAGATGATCAAACAGCACTTTAATGACATTTAACATCAGATGTGTTTGGTAATCATACAATCACTCTCCATGGAATCACTTTTAGTTTTATTTAATAGCAACTAAATTGATTTTTTAATATTTGACAGAGGCCAATATCTGGGCAAAAAACTAATGGATGCCAAAGAGAAATGCCCATCTGTAAATGAGAGCATACCTTTGTGCACAAGGTGAATTCTAGCTATCCAAAACTTCACATTCAACCTAAGTTACTGTATACATAGTATCAATAAATATTTGTGTTAATGAGAACTAATATTCTGACTAATTACAATGTTTCACTAGTACTCCAGGAAACTAGATTGAGATGGAAGGGGACAGGGTGGGAAGAAACCTGGGCTAGAGATTTAAAACACAGTACCTAAATTTGGGAGAATCCTATAAATTATTTTCACAGATTCATTAGAAAAATTGTCATTTTGTTTAATCTTAAGTTTTGGATGTAGCTCACGTATCACCACCACCAGACAGTGTTACACCGTGCATCCATCATGTTGCATTGACATATCAGACTTTTGTGTGTTTGTTTTGATTGCCAAAAGGGCTTAATATCAGTTGTACAATCTTTCTAAACTTTATAGCTCCTGGCTCAGGAAAGATAGCCTTTGCTATTGAAGCCAACTTCTTCACATGCTGTTATCTGTTACAGGACTAAGAGATCTTGTTTTCATTAGCAGGTTTCCATGATGGGAAAGAGCAAGTAGTATGTGTCTTTATTCTTGATATAAATAACACCACTTCAGTGCTTATAACCTGGAACAAAACCATACAATAAGGGGGAGGGGGTGTAATCTATGCACTTAACGTTCAAAAACTCTGGTAATGACAGTTGTATTGTTACTATTAATTGACCTAGCAGCCTATTATGTGGTGGGAAATTATAGCCTGCTGAATCCTATTTAAGTTTATCTGCTTTAAACTGAGCAACTGTTTCAAAACACCCTTTGAAAATACTGTCCCTTTTAGATTCTGTCTGACGTCAGTTTTGGGATTTGGGGGTACAAATGAAACCTACTACATGTGACTCTAACCTGTTAAACACTTGCTCTGTGATGGCCCTTATATATATCCTAGAAATAACTAATTTGGATTTTATTTGACTATTACTAGACTAAAGCTTCCATCTTCTGCAGACTTCTCATTTTTTTCATGGTGAGGTCTGTTTTAAAATATTTAATTTGTAGAGCTTTAAAATATTGGCAGTCAGGTCATTAAAGGATTTTAGATATTTGAACATACGTTCATCTTCTGTTAGTCAAAGACATTCTGTAAGTTGGCAAAAGAAATTGAGAGAGAAATGGGAAGCTTATATTCAGGATAGTACTGAGGTTTATAGGTTGAGAGAAGGATAAAACTTTTAAGATCAAGACCGCTGTTCTGCCATGATGGACATCATGGTAGTCTTTATTAGCTTGACCAGTAAGGAGTCATTCAGTTAGCACAGCTGCTGGAAGTTTAAACTGCCAGTGCTAGTGTATTTTGGTGTATAATGCAAGGAAGAAATTTTATTCTTGGATTTGAGGGTGATGGGGGTGGGTCAGGAAAGGATGGCGCCAGAATTCCACATATAATGATGAACTTAAAAATGTTGCTTTTCAGAAGAAGATAATGCATCTGTTTCGGGTAGAGGGGTATCTCTTGTAAAAATCTAAGTAAGTAAAAGAGCTAGCCATTGTCTCTTTTAAACCACGTATACACAAGAGGAAAAATAGGTCTCAGTTTTCAGTGCAACATTGCAAAAAAAAAAAATGCTGCAATCTAATAATTAAAAGGAATTTTAACTCTTACAAAACACCCATTACATTTTTAAGTTAGATTTTCAAAAGGAATATTCAGGTTATTTAACTTTTTTTTTAATGGCTGCATCAGAAAAAAAAATGTCTATTTTTCTTTAATTAAAATTTTCATCACTTGTTAAGAACATGATGGATCTGAGTTAGGTAAAGTATTATTTTACCTGCTGTTATACCACCACAGACTATTGGCTTTTAGTTTCCTAAAGAGAAAAATTGCCTTTTTACTAGAAAGCCTTTGTGTATTGCCAATTTTTCTGTTTGGGAAAAATATAAGGATTCGCTGTGGTTACTCTTACAGATGAAATGTGGATTTGATAAACTAGTGCCTATGATTTTAACTTATGTTTGATATATAGTAGTAAGGGTTTTATGAATGTTGATTATTTTTTTGTGCCAACAGCCCAGAATTGTCACTTATATGTGAGCAGAAGGCTATGAGCTCTGCTTCCAAAGTTATTTAATTTTTCAGTGTTTGAATGTTATTTTTTTGTAAGTGTGTTAATAAAAGTGTAAAGAATTGGAAAAATATAAATATTCTTAACTCAAGCATTTGCTGGATCATTTTTCTACAAAACTTGTTTGTATAATATAAAACACTCTGAAGGGTTGGCTTTTTTTGGTTTTCATACCCTGAAAATCACATTTTGTAATACTGGGGGCCATTCATAATTGTCAGATACTTTTTAAAATTATTATCTCAATACATCACTTTTATAAAAACGTTTTTCTGAAGGAAATAAGATACATATGTGTCCCCAGATGTTTGTATAACTCTAGAATGATCTAGACTATGTATATTTAACTTTTTATTGAATGTACAGGCGTCCATTTTTGACATTACGCATGGTCCTTTTAGATCACATGAAGTTTGATTTGCAAACATTTCTATAGCCGAACTTGTATGTGTGGTTGCCTCCTTAATAAACAACCTGACCATAATGTTTATTATTAAATTTATATTTGTTTTTTCAAGTGTTTTATTAATTTCTGGGTACAGTAAGATCTACCCTCCTTTTCGCCAGTTGCTTACAATTGGTAATAATAAATATCTCAGTTGATTTTTTTTTCTAAACGCAACCCAAGTCACATTGTCCTTTCGGACTTGATCTCTGTGAGGTTGGAATATATCATGCTGTATTCTTTCTGTCCTAATTACTTCGTATATGGATTTTGAAGGGTGAAATTTGTAGTTTACTCAAAACTGGTACATTCCTATAACTTTTTAACTTGCTGTGAATTGTTATCTAGTTAAAAAAAAGATAGCATACATAAACTAGCAAAAACACCATTATGTAAGAGGCTCCAGGAACTTCCCCTGGTGGTCCGGTGGTTAAGAATTCCCTTTGCAATGCAGAGGATAGGGGTTCGATCCCTGGTCGGAGAGCTGAGATCCCATATGCTGTGAAGCCCACGTGCCACAATGGAAGATCCCACAGGCCAGAACACTGACCCAGTGCAGTCAAATAAATGAATCCTTTTTTAAAAACAACCTTAAAAAAAGTGTCCAGAAGAGAAAATTAATACCTTTTCAAACCAAATATGCATATTTATTTAGTTGATCATGTACTGCTGATAAGTTGCTTCAGTCCTGTCCGACTCTGTGTGACCCCATAGACGGCAGCCCACCAGGCTCCGTCCGTCCCTGGGGTTCTCCAGGCAAGAACACTGGAGTGGGTTGCCATTTCCTTCTCCAGTGCATGAAAGTGAAAAGTGAAAGTGAAGTCGCTCAGTCATGTCTGACTTTTCGAGACCCCATGGACTGCAGCTTACCAGGCTCCTCCATCCATGGGATTTTCCAGGCAAGAGTACTGGAGTGGGTTGCCATTGCCTTCTCCAGTTGATCATGTGTATCTTTCTTTTATGGGTGAATGGGGAAAAAAATCAAGAATTGTATATTGTTTTATTAGTTCCCTGCATCCCTTTTGGAAGTTTTCACCATTCTCTGTATTAAAATTGGTCTCATTAATGAGTTGTAGAGACATGACACCTTCATGCTTGACTTTTCTCCCAAGTCAATCTAAAAGCTTTTAAGAATCTTTTTTTAAAGAATCATTTAAAATTGAATGTCATTATACTTGTAAATTCATGAATGAAAAGTTTACTTAAGCTTTTTATATACCCAGTGCAACAGAAAAATATATATGGTGGTTTTTGTGAATTATTTGCTATATCCAAGTTTAGCTTTGAGCCGCAAAAGCAAAATAAATGATAGTGAAACTAACTTGGAGGAAAAAAGTGTGTTCATATGAGCATGAAGCCAAAGTTAGCAACCACTAACATATTTTTAATGATCCTGAATAAGTCTGAGCAGACTAAATGGCCTTCTGTTTACTGGTAAAAAATGGAACAAATTTTCCTCATGGACCTAACTTAATACAACTCAGTTAAAAGTATTAACTGTATTCTAATTTCAAACCAGTTCTTTACACTGGGTAACTTCAGTGTTTTCTTTTTAGATAGAGGGGAAGAAAGCTTTATTTCTAATGATTTTGAAAATAATAGGCTCATTACTTTTTACTTAACTGAAAATATTAAGAAACATAAAAGGGAAAATGATCCCACATTTTACCTTTGGATCCTGCAATCCCTCCTCCCAGAAATAAAGATTTAAGTGCTGACCTTAACATGGTTATAAAATAACAGGTATCTCAAAAAAATAAAATAACAGGTATCTCCCACATTTCAAAGGTTCACTGTATGCCACTTCACTTTTTTGAAAGACCTATTTGTACCTCTTTTTACTAACCAAAAGAAGTTCAAAGAGGATTTTTGCTTTTACAAAAAAGGGTGAAAGCAAATATAGTGTTCAGTGTTTATTTTGCAGAGAACAGTGAGCCCAACACGTGAAGCCCCTGCACTGGGAGCTACTCAGCGTCTCAAGCCACCATAGCTTGGAACCATGTGAGCATCTGTGCTTTACTTGATTTGTGTCTCTGTTAGCAAGATGTGTCCTCAGATAATTGTTTCTTCACTTTATGCCATTTCAGCTCAGGAAAGTTTCATAGAAACGCTCTCACCTTCAGTAGTGGAGGAAACCCGTATTAAGTGGAAGGGTAAGAAGTCTTCTGTTTAAGATGAGGAAATACTTTTCACTTAAACAATACTGACATGAGTTTCCTCTTGAAACAGAGGTGTACATTAACTGCTTATTGAAAGCTTGACACATTTCTCGGTTCCTGATTATAGATATTCCTTGATTAAAAATAAATACACTGTATCTTTATAACATCAGCTGTCTTTTGTTATGAAAAATTATGTTTATTACAGAAAAATGGAGGAATAGAGTAAATTTATAAAGAAGAAAAAGCATTTACTCCATAGGTAATCAGCCACTTAAATTTAAGGATGTTGTTTTTTTCCTTCCCAGTGAAATTGGGATCATTTTCATGATTGACATTGTAACTTTTTCTTAACTCTGAGGTCACTGAGGACTGCCATCGTTCAGATGGATTCTGCTAGGGGAGAAAAAAGTTCCAGGAAAAATATACAAATATTCCAAAATTTTCCCACATCTGTATTTTCATATTCTTTATATAGTTTCTTTTCTTGACACTTGAGCCCCCTGCCCCCCACATACACACAGCCTACCAAGCCATGACTTGACAGTTTTGGTTGAATACAATTCCAGTTTCAAAACAAAACACCTCTGAAGAAATGGACACAGCCAAATGAAGAATCAAGATAGTCTAGATGAGAGTCTTCAAACTTCAGAATCATCTGACAAGCTGCTAAAATGCAGATTTCTGCACCCTACCCCAAGCATGCCTATTTAACAATAGAGCACTGGCCCCAAGAATAAAACGTCTAGGAATACTATTCCCCAGCACAGGTCAGGTGCCCATTACTGGGCTTGTTGACTATGGCAGGTGATTGGGGTTAAGTAAAACATGTATCTCTTGTGAGAAACCATATGGATAGAATGAGGGAAGACCATTTTCCCTAAAAGTGGTGCTGTCTCCAATAGGTAGGCCTTGTCTTTAGTAAACAAAACAATAGTTACACCCCCAAAATGTCTCATTGTGTACCATATAGAATGGTTGTTTCATGTCAGTGGTCATGTTTCCTCAACTACATTTGTGGTGAGAGGCCAGGTTCTGATAGTATTGGATCCCCTGGGTCATGTTCATGCAGCCCAGTATCATTCCTGACCTTGAATTCCACGAAACACCTCGTATCCTTATTATAAATTCCCCTTAATACACAGATTGATTTAAGCTAAGGTTCTGTCATCTGCCACCTGAAGGAAGAGTTAATGTGTTTTTTAAATTGGCACATAAAATATGTACAGAAAAGCGTACAAAACAAATGTTCAGCTGAGTGAATTACTAAGTTACTATATGTATAACCACCATGCAGGCAAGAGTTAGACTCTTAAGAGCACCCAAAAAGCTCTCCTAATGCCATCTGCCAATCACTACTTCCTTCCTCTTCAAAGATAACAGGTATCCTGACTTCCAACATTATTATTTAAGTTTTGCCTATTTTTGAACTTTATCTAAATGTAACCAGAGAAGCTGAAGCTCCAGTACTTTGGCCACCTGATGCCAAGAGCCGACTCATTGGAAAATACCCTGATGCTGGGTAAGATTGAGGGCAGTAGAAGAAGGGGGCAACAGAGGATGAGATGGTTGGATGGCATCACTGACTCAATGGACATGAGTTTGAACAAACTCTGAGAAATAGTGAAGGACAGGGAAGCCTGGTGTGCTGTAGTCCATGGAGTCACAAAGCCTTGGACACAATTTAGCGACTGAACAACAAACCATACTCTGTAATTTTTTCTGCCTGTCATTTTGATTAAAGGCTAAAAATAGTATTTCTCTGACTCAAGGACTAAACAGCAAAGCTAATGTGAAATTCACCCATGTTGATATTACTGTAGGTCATTGTAATTGTCATATGCCATTGTATATATCACAATTTGTCCATTCTAATGTTGAAGAGCAATTGGGTTGTTTCCAGTTTAAGTCTCTTAAAAATATTGCAGATTTGGACTTCAGAGATAATTAAGACAGAGCAAGCTCTCAAAAGGTTTTTCTCCTACTGACAACTAAAAATTTTGGACAAAATGCATAAGGTACCTACCTGTGGACACAGAAATACAAACAAAAGCAGGTGGTGTGAGAGGACAGTCAAACCTGGAGAAGAGACTCAGAGAAATTAGTGGTTTTTTCCTCTTTTATCTTGGCCCTGTCCTCAGAGAAGGCACCCAGCAGAGCTGTCATGATGGCTCCTCTGATAGGTTAAACCAGAGAAAATTCTGAGGGAAAACCTATGAAAGGAACCCTGCCCCCTACCTGCCCCCCCCCAAAAAAAAAGGGGAAAAATAAAAAGCTCTTGGAAGCTAGAGCTTGTTGGGGACTTTTATTTTTGCTTTTCTTTCATGGTTTGTCACTGTTAAGCACCCCATTAAGCCCTGGTAGCAAGCAGTTGAAATTGATGGAAACCCTATTTTTCTGATAGAGAAAATGGGAAAAGAACCTCTGCAGTCTAAAGAGTGAGAATAATATCCATTTTTCTCTACTTTTTGTCCTAAAGGTGAACTGAGTTGTGGCAACTGCACAGTGATAGTGATGGTGTTAAAATTCTGAGAGAACCTTTGTATCTGGTCAGAGGAAAAGCAAAGGCACCCTTTGGGGTAAGGAGGAAACTAGAAAGAGAGCCCAGAGAGAGGGGTCCTTTATTGTGTTTTAATCCGAACTAATCAGTGTAAGCTCTAAGCTTACCCCTGCAGTACACATACTCAGACCCAAAGTGGCACAGCAAAGCCTTTGAGAAGTGAACTAATTTAAACCGCTAATTATGACACAGCATAACTACTGAGCAGTGTGTGTGTGAGGTTGATCCCACATAGCATAACAAAGCCTTTGTAAACTGACACTGGAACCACAGGCTGCAGAAGATGGAACAGAAGTTGCATTCTGAACCTGTCTGGGTTGTTTGTTTAAACAAACAAAATCAACATTCTCCAGAACATTTTAACAGGACCTAGAGTCTAAATAATATTCAAAGTATTTAACATATAATCCAAAATTATTCAACATACAAAGAACCAGAGAAATGAGATCAATTCTCAAGAAGTTAAGACAGTAAATGTCAACACCAAGATGGTCCAGATGTTACAATTTTCAGATTTTAAGGCAGCCATTATAACTATAACATGAGATAAAGGAAAACACCCTTGAGATGAATGAAACTGTAGAATCTCTGAACAAGTACATTTTTTTTTTAAATGGAAATTTTAGAACTGAAAAACTGAAGATTTAAAAAGTTGGTAGATGGATCCAAGAGCTAACTAAAGATGACAGGAAAGTCAGTGATACTGAAGACAGATCAATAGAATTTATTAAACCTGGAGAACAGAGCAACAAAAGATTGGAAAAATAAGCAGAGCCTCAGGAACCAGAGGACCAGTATCAAAAGGCCCAACATTTGTTTCACTGGACTCACTCTCAAAAAGAAGTCTTTTGTAGGGACTTCCTTGATGGTCCAGTGATTTAAGAATCTACCTACCAATGCAGGGAACACGGGCTCAATCCCGTCTGGGAAGATCCCACGTGCCATGGAGCAGACAAGCCCATGTGTCACAACTGCTGAGCCTGCGCTCTAGAACCCACACTCCTTGATACTCCTGCTGCTCCCTTTGCCTCTTCTCTGTGGAGTCTTACAGTAAGCACCCTACATATGAATGAGTTCCATTCCAAGAGTGTATTCATAAGCTGGTTCTAGCACACCAGTGTTAGGATACCAGAAAGGAAGAGAAAGAGAGAGGTACAGAACAATTATTTGAAGTAATGAATGAAAGTTCCCAAATTTGATGAAAGACATACAGATTTCAAGAATCTCAGTTAACTGAACATATCTGGGTTGATAAGATAAAACCACACTAAGACACAATGAAGTGAATTAAACTTTATAACTCAAAAAGCAAAAACTCAGAAATAGACAGACGTAATTACAATGCTGACACCAGAGACAAAGGAGAAAAGTCCTGAAAGCAGCTAGATTGAAACACCTTATGTATGGTAGAACAACAATTTAAATGATCACAGATTTCTGTGAGTCCAGAAGATAGTGAATAAGATCTTTAAAGTGGTGAAAAAGAATAATCAACTCAAATTTCTACACACTGGACAGTAATCACAGCAAAATGACATTTTCAGGTGAGGGAAAACTAAGACTTTATATAAAATCTGCAGACTTGAAGAAAATGATGCCAGGGGGAAATTTAGAACTGCAAGAACAAAGGAAAAGCAGCATAAATGTTCATTCAGTTCAGTTCAGTCACTCAGTCGTGTCCGACTCTTTGCAACTCCATGAACCGCAGCACACCAGGCCTCCCTGTCCATCACCAACTCCCAGAGTCCACCCAAACCCATGTCCATTGAGTCGGTGATGCCATCCAACCATCATCCTCTGTCGTCCCCTTCTCCTCCTGCCCTCAGTCTTTCCCAGCATCAGGGTCTTTTCTAATGAGTCAGCTATTTACATCAGGTGGCCAAAGGATTGGTGTTTCAGCCTCAACATCAGTCCTTCCAATGAACACCCAGGACTGATCTCCTTTAGGATGGACTGGTTGGATCTCCTTGCAGTCCAAGGGACTCTCTAGTGTCTTCTCCAACACCACAGTTCAAAAGCATCAATTTTTTGACACTCAGCTTTCTTTATAGTCCAACTCACATCCACACATGACCACTGGAAAAACCATAGCCTTGACCAGACGGACCTTTGTTGGCAAAGTAACTTCTCTGCTTTTCAATATGCTGTCTAGGTTGGTCGTAACTTTCCTTCCAAGGAGTAAGCGTCTTTTAATTTCATGGCCGCAATCACCATCTGCACTGATTTTGGAGCCCAGAAAAAAAAAGTCTGACACTGTTTCCACTGTTTCCCCATCTATTTGCCCTGAAGTGATGGGACTGGATGCCATGATCTTAGTTTTCTGAATGTTGAGCTTAAAGCCAACTTTATGTGGGTAAAAACAAAAATTTTCTAAGTTCTTTAAAATTTGTATGACTGTTGTAAGCAAAAGCTGTAACTTTGTCAAAAGTTTTCAGTGTATTTATCATTAATACATACGACAACTGTAAGAATAAAGAGAACTGTAGAGCTGCAAGTTAGTATTTTGTCACTAACGCTAAATACTCTAACTCTATTAGACTAATAGACAAAATACTAACTCTAAATAGACTGTGAAAGTTTAGCTATGTATATTGTAATCCCTAGAGTGTGTATATTGTAATTAAGAGAGAGAGAAAATAGCTAAGTTATAATTTAGTTCAGATAGTCTAAAAGAAGGCAGGAAAGGTGGAATAAAGGAACAAAAACAGGACAAACAGAAAACAAATGTTAAAATGGAAGACTTAAATCTGACCATACCATTCTTCAGTTGGTTCAGTCGCTCAGTCATGTCCGACTCTTTGCCGACCCCATGAATCGCAGCACGCCAGGCCTCCCTGTCCATCACCAACCCCTGGAGTTCACTAAGACTCACGTCCATCGAGTCAGTGATGCCATCCAGCCATCTCATCCTCTGTCGTCCCCTTCTCCTCCTGCCCCAGTCCCTCCCAGCATCAGAGTCTTTTCCAATGAGTCAACTCTTTGCATGAGGTGGCCAAAGTACTGGAGTTTCAGCTTTAGCATCATTCCCTCCAAAGAAATCCCAGGGCTGATCTCCTTCAGAATGGACTGGTTGGATCTCCTTGCAGTCCAAGGGACTCTCAAGAGTCTTCTCCAACACCACAGTTCAAAAGCATCAATTCTTTGGCACTCAGCCTTCTTCACAGTCCAACTCTCACATCCATACATGACCACAGGAAAAACCATAGCCTTGACTAGACGAAACTTTGTTGGCAAAGTAATGTCTCTGCTTTTGAATATGCTATCTAGGTTGGTCATAACTTTTCTTCCAAGGAGTAAGCGTCTTTGAATTTCATGGCTGCAGTCACCATCTGCAGTGATTTTGGAGCCCAAAAAAATAAAGTCTGACACTGTTTACACTGAAATCAAATTGATTATATTCTTTGCAGCCAAAGATGTAGAAGCTCTATACAGTCAACAAAAACAAGACCAGGAGCTGACTGTGGCTCAGACCATGAACTCCTTATTGCCAAATTCAGACTTAAATTGAAAAAAGTAGGGAAAACCACTAGACCATTCAGGTATGACCTAAATCAAATCCCTTATGATTATAAAGTGGAAGTGAGAAATAGATTTAAGGGGCTAGATCTGATAGATAGAGTGCCTGATGAACTATGGACGGAGGTTTGTGACATTGTACAGGAGACAGGGATCAAGACCGTCCCCATGGAAAAGAAATGCAAAAAAGCAAAACGGCTGTCTGAGGAGGCCTTACAAATAGCTATGAAAAGAAGAGAAGCAAAAAGCAAAGGAGAAAAGGAAAGATATAAGCATCGAATGCAGAGTTCCAAAGAATAGCAAGGAGAGATAAGAAAGCCTTCAGCGATCAATGCAAAGAAATCGAGGAAAACAACAGAATGGGAAAGACTAGAGATCTCTTCAAGAAAATTAGAGATACCAAGGGAACATTTCATGCAAAGATGGGCTCGATAAAGGACAGAAATAGTATGGACCTAACAGAAGCAGAAGATATTAAGAAGAAGTGGCAAGAATACACAGAAGAACTGTACAAAAAAGATCTTCATGACCAAGATAATCATGATGGTGTGATCACTGACCTAGAGCCAGACATCCTGGAATGTGAAGTCAAGTGGGCCTTAGGAAACATCACTACAAACAAAGCTAGTAGAGGTGATGGAATTCCAGTTGAGCTATTTCAAATCCTGAAAGATGATGCTGTGAAAGTGCTGCACTCAATATGCCAGCAAATTTGGAAAACTCAGCAAGTGGCCACAGGACTGGAAAAGGTCAGTTTTCATTCCAATCCCAAAGAAAGGCAATGCCAAAGAATGCTCAAACTACTGCACAGTTGTACTCATCTCACATGCTAGTAAAGTAATGCTCAAAATTCTCCAAGCCAGGCTTCAGCAATATGTGAACTGTGAACTTCCAGATGTTCAAGCTGGTTTTAGAAAAGGCAGAGGAACCAGAGATCAAATTGCTAACATCCGCTGGATCATGGAAAAAGCAAGAGAGTTCCAGGAAAACATCTATTTCTGCTTTATTGACTATGGCAAAGCCTTTGACTGTGTGGATCACAATAAACTGTGGACAATTCTGAAAGAGATGGAAATACCAGACCACCTGACCTGCCTCTTGAGAAACCTATATGCAGTCAGGAAGCAACAGTTAGAGCTGGACACGGAACAACAGACTGGTTCCAAATAGGAAAATGAGTACGTCAAGGCTGTATATTGTCACCCTGCTTATTTAACTTCTATGCAAAGTACATCATGAGAAATGCTGGACTGGAAGAAACAAGCTGGAATCAAGATTGCCGGGAGAAATGTCAATCACCTCAGATATGCAGATGACACCACCCTTATGGCAGAAAGTGAAGAGGAACTAAAAAGCCTCTTGATGAAAGTGAAAGAGGAGAGTGGAAATGTTGGCTTAAAGCTCAACGTTCAGAAAATGAAGATCATGGCATCTGATCCTATCACGTCATGGGAAATAGATGGGGAAACAGTGGAAACCAATCTTACATTTATTTAAGCACACCAGATTAGATTGTCAGATTGCCTAAAAAGACCCAATAAATATATGCTGTTATAACCCCAGTGCAAGCACAGAGGTCCTCACATATAGATTAAGGAGACAAAAGAGGGAGAACCAGAGAGATGGCAATGGGAGGACTCAGCTCAACACTGCCAGAGGAATGCAGCCATGAACAAAGGATTGTGGACCATCTCTAGAAGCTAGAAAATCAAAGTAACATATTCTTCCTGGTTAAGATAAAAGCCTACCAAAGCCTTGATGTTAGCCCAGTGAAAGTTGTTTCAGACTTCTGGACCATAACTGTGAAATAATAAAGAAATTTATGTTGTCTTAAGCCACTAAGTTTGTAGTAATTTGTTATAGCAGCAACAGCAAACTGATAAAGAGATCTCAAATCAACTCTCTAAGCATTTACCTTAAGAAACTACAAAAAGAAGCCAAAGGAAAAAAATTTAAGAGCAGACTTCATTGAGACTGAAAAACAATTGAGGAAATCAGTGAAGTCAGAGGACTCTGCTATGAAGTTTCTTGTACATGTGCATGCATTTCTGTTTGATACACTTATGATTATAAGTGGAATTGCTAGATGAAGTGATGTGCGTATGTTCAGCATCAACAGGTGTTTTCCAAGCTGTTTTCCACGGTGTTGTGCCAGCTCCCATTCTTACCCGCAGTGTATGAATGTTCCCATTGCCCCACATCCTTGCTAGTGTTTGGTATTGACAGTCCTTTTTACTATATTTTTTGCCTTTTTCCCTTTAGTCAGAGTATATTGTGAAATCTTTGTGGGTTTAGTTTTCATTTCTTTGATAATTCATGATGGTTGTGTACTTTTTCAAATGCTTGTTAATCATTTGGGTATCCTCTTGAAATTTGTTCCAATAACTTGCCTGGTTTTTTTTTTTTTCTTTTTGAATATAATTGCTTTACAATGCTGTGTTAGTTTCTGCTGTACAATGAAGTGAATCAGCTATATATATACATATGCCCCCTCCCTCTGAGCCCTCCCTCCCACCCCCACATCCCCACCCCTCTGGGTCATCACAGAGCACTGAACTGAGCTCCCTGTGCTATACCAAAGGTTCCCACTAGCTAATGTATTTTGTACATGGCAGTGTATATATGTCAATTCTAATCTCCCTATTCATCCTACTCACCTTCCCCTTCTTACCTGTGTCCACATGTCTGGTTCATCTGTGCCATTTTTCTAGATTCCATATTATGCATTCACATACAGTATTTGTTTTTCTCTGATTTTCTATTGAGCTTTCTTTAACTGATTAGTAGGAGTTGTCTGAAGGTGAAAGAGGAGACTGAAGAAGTTGACTTAAAACTCAACATTCAAAAACGAAGATCATGGCATCTGGTCCCATCACTTCATGGGAAATAGATGGGGAAACAGTGGAAACAGCATCAGACTTTATTTTTGGGGGCTCCAAAATCACTGCAGATGGTGACTGCAGCCATGAAATTAAAAGACGCTTACTCCTTGGAAGGAAAGTTATGACCAACCTAGATAGCATATTCAAAAGCAGAGACATTACTTTGCCAACGAAGGTCTGTCTAGTCAAGGCTATGGTTTTTCCAGTGGTCATGTATGGATGTGAGAGTTGGACTGTGAAGAAAGCTGAGTGCTGAAAAATTGATGCTTTTGAACTGTGGTGTTGGAGAAGACTCTTGAGAGTCCCTTGGACTGCAAGGAGATCCAACCAGTCCATTCTGAAGGAGATCAGCCCTGGGATTTCTTTGGAGGGAATGATGCTAAAGCTGAAACTCCAGTACTTCGGCCACCTCATGCGAAGAGTTGACTCATTGGAAAAGACTCTGATGCCTGGAGGGATTGGGGGCAGGAGGAGGAGGGGATGACAGAGGATGAGATGGCTGGATGGCATCACTGACTCGATGGACGTGAGTCTGAGTGAACTGCAGGGGTTGGTGATCGACAGGGAGGACTGGCGTGCTGCGATTCATGGGGTCAGCAAAGAGTTGGACACGACTGAGCGACTGAACTGAACTGAACTGAGGAATTGTCTCTGGGCTTCCCTGGTGGCTCAACTGGTAAAGAATCTGCCTGCAATGTGGGAGACCTGGGTTCAATCCCTGGGTTGGAAAGATGTCCCTGGAGAAGGGAAAGTCTATCTAATCCACGTATCCTAGATAAGTAAAAATAGTTTTGAGGGAAGTTTTTCATGGTTCTTTTTAATGAATGAATAATACAACGTGATATCCCTTTCATTTCATGTATTGATATTTTGGGTTTCCTACATTCTCCCTCTCCCTATCCCTCTCCCACCTCTCCTCCCTTATCAGTTTTACCAAGCGTATCTCAATTTTTTAATTGCAGCTATTAATTTGATGTGCCCCAAGGCCCAATCCAGGGCTTCCCTAGTTGTTCAGCTGGTAAAGAATCCACCTGTAATGCAGGAGACCCTGCTTCGATTCCTAGGTCAGGAAGTTCCCCTGGAGAAGGGATAGGCTACCACTCCATAATCTTGGGCTTCTTTGGTGGCTCAGATGGTAAAGAATCTGCCTGCAATGTGGGAGACCTGTGTTCGATCCCTGAGTTGGGAAGATACCCTGGAGAAGGGAACAACTACCCACTCCAGTATTCTGCTGGAGAATTCCATGGACAGAGGAGCCTGGCGGGCTACTGTTCATGGGGTCACAAAGAGTCAGACACGACTGAGTGACTAAGCGCAGCACAGCAAGTCCCAATCCTTGGTCCACTTCTCTGTCTATACTCACTCAATGGTTCTTGGCTTAGAAATCATCTATTATGTGTCTAGATTCAGACCCATCTCCTGAACTCCAGATTTACGTACCCATCTGCTGATTTGGTATCCTCACTTGGAAATCCAGTAGAAATCTAGGGTGTACATGTGCAAAAACAAACTTCCGATCTTGCAAGCCTGCATCCATCTTGGCTGATGGCAACAAGATGAAAACTTCAGTCATTCTTGGTTTATAACACTGAGCAAAATTTACAGTGTAGGTTAAAATGTAGATATAGTGATTTCCAGGGTTTCCCAAGTGGCGCTAGTGGTAAAGAGCCTGCCTGCCAATGCAGGAGGCGTAAGAGATGTAGGTTCGATTCCTGGGTCAGGAAGATCCCCTGGAGGAGGGCATGGCAACCTACTCCACTATTCTTGCCTGGAGAATCACATGGACAGAGGAGCCTGGTGGGCGACAGTCCATAGGGTCGCATAGAGTTGGACATACTGCAGCAACTAAGCACACACAGCGATTTCCAAGAATGTATCTTATACCTGCACATGTGCTTACGTAGTTGTGAATACAGGACCTTTATTATAGTGTTAACTTGTGGCAAAGGCTGAACTTGAATGACAACCAGTAGGACACTGGTTAAATTATGATACATTATTCACTGAAATATCATGCAGCCAATTAGGAAGATTGTATATAAGAGCTCTGTATAATTATGTGGCATGATACCCAGCATACAGTGTTAGAAGCAAAAACGAAGTACTAAACAATGCCATTTGTGGCAAGAGAGGCTTCTGTGTGCTATTTCACTTGATTAGCAATGACTTTCTCTAGAGGAAAACAAAAGAAACTGGTGACTGACCTGTGGAGAGGGGAACTAGGGACTCTGTGTACAGTAGTAAAAACACTCATTTTACCAGAAATCTTTCTTGTACTTCTGAATTCTTCACCATGTACGTATGTACACCCAATGGTTTTTCAAAAAGTAAGAGAAATGTAGGTCTTCTAACTTCTCCAAACCTCGCCAAAAACTTACCTGACTTTTAGTTAAATGAATAGAATCTGGTTTGTGGGACATGCTCTTAGATATTTGGGCCACAAAAGGCACTTTCATAAATTTTACTTTAGTGTTGTTCTTTGGGCTTTATCCAGAGTTTTATGAAGAACAACCACAAGAGCTACTTCTCTCTGGTGTAAAATTATCAAGGGCATTGTTCATTCTGTGGTTCAACATCCCCTGCATAAGGGCCTGTTGTGAAAACTTTATTCTAGAATGCAGTACCTGGAAGATCACTGTGTCTCTTGAGGAACTGAGGGTGGCCCTTGTGATTACAAGACCTTTGTGCTTTGTCATATGCTTTGCATTTTTCTTCCTTTGCCAGAAAGTGTAGATTTCTTAGCTTGGTGCAAAAGTAATTGCGGTTTCAAATCTTGAATTTTGAAACATTATAACTAGGCTCAAATACACCTTTATTAATCAAAATAACCATTACAATCAACACATTTTTGCCAATGAGAAATATTTGCTTATTCCTATAGCATAAAAATGCATGCTTCAGGATTCAGTGAACTCTTGGGAAGCATTTTGTGCCTCCTTCTGGTTGTGGAAACAAAGTTGTTGAGATGCTTTAAGTGGTAGTCAGTTGGCAAGCAGTCAGGTGAATATGGTGGGTGAGGCAAAACTTTGTAGCCCATTCATTCCACTTTCGAAGCATTGGTTGTGTGATTTGTAGTCAGGTGTCGCGGAGAATTGGGCCCTTTCTGTTGACCAACGCCGGCTGCAAGTGTTGCAGTTCTCAGTGCATCTCATCAATTTGCTTCTTTGCTTTCTGAGCAAACTTCTCAGATGTAATGGTTTCACCAGGATTCAGAAGGCTGTCATGGATCAGACCAGCAACAATGACCATGATATTTTTTTGGTGCAAGTTTGGCTCTAGGAAGTGCTTTAGAGCTTCTTCTCAGTCCATCCACTGAGCTGGTCATCTCTGGTTGCTGTATAAAATCCACTTTTCATCATACATCACAATCCCATCGAGAAATGGTTCGCTGTTGTGTAGAATAAGAGAAGACAACACTTCAAAATGATGATTTTTTAAATTTGCAGTCAGTTCACAAGGCACCCACTTATCGAGCTTTTTCACCATTCCAATTTGCTTCAAATGCCCAACGACTGTAGAATGGTTGACATTGAGTTCTTTGGCAACTTCTTATGTAGTTAAGATCAGCTACAGTGACCAAGCTTTCAGTTGGTCACTGTCAACTTGTGATGGCTGGCCACTACACTCCTCATCGTCAAGGCTCTCCTCTCCTTTGCAAAACTCCTTGAACCACCACTGCATTGTATGTTCGTTAGCAGTTCCTGGGCCAAGTGCATTGTTGATGTTGAGAGTTGTCTCTGCTGCTTTACAACCCATCTTTTTAGAAAAAGAAAATCACTTGAATTTGCTTTTTGTCTAACATCATTTCCATAGTCTAAAGTAAATATAAAATACACAGCAGATAATAAGTCATTAGCAAAAAAAATAGAAATGCTCATTAAAATGATGTATAAACATAACCACATTTATTTAAGAATATATTCCAATATCAAATGGCAAATTTCAATAATGCAAAAACAAAAATTACATTTTCACCAACCTAATATATATGAATTTATTTCTTTATAGTCTGTGTTGGTCCAAAAAAAAAAAAAAGTGATTTACATAAATAGAAGAAGAAGAAGTTTTTACTGGACAAGAAAACATGAAGCTGAAGAAAATAGAAGAAACCTCATGTGGCATATTTTCTTTTTCCTTTTCAGAACACTGTATTGTGATTTTATTTTATAATACAACTATTCTCTTAGAGGTAAGGTGAGCATAATGAAATTTTTAACCTAGATACTAAAATTTTCCAAATATTTTCATTCTTCCGCAAGCCAGAAAGGCTTCTGTAGGTTTAACTTACTCTGCACAGCCCTAAGCTGTGCACTGAGAAAAAAATACTTCTGATAATATAATTTCATAATCAAGTTATACATATTGGTTTATAGTAAATAAAGGAGACCATGTCTACTAAAGAAGTGTAAGCAAAACCTGTAAAAGTCCCTTATCTTTGTCTTAATTCCTTTAAAATAACATGAAAAGGTTTTAATTAGAAAACTTGATTTTCTATGGTAGACATCCTTGTTTTATTTTTTAATTTAATTTTATTTTTAAACTTTACAATATTGTATTGGTTTTGCCAAATATCGAAATGAATCCACCACAGGTGTACATGTGTTCTCCATCCTGAACCCTCCTCCCTCCTCCCTCCCCATACCATCCCTCTGGGTTGTCCCAGTGCACCAGCCCCAAGCATCCAGTATCGTGCATTGAACCTGGACTGGCGACTCATTCCGTATATGATATTATACGTATTTCAATGCCATTCTCGCAAATCATCCCACCCTCTCCCTCTCCCACAGAGTCCAAAAGACTGTTCTATACATCAGTGTCTCTTTTGCTGTCTCGTATTCAGGGTTATTGTTACCATCTTTCTAAATTCCATATATATGCATTAGTATACTGTATTGGTGTTTTTCTTTCTGGCTTACTTCACTCTGTATAATAGGCTCCAGTTTCATCCACCTCATTAGGCCTTATGATCCAGCAATCCCACTGCTGGGCATACACACTGAGGAAACCAGAATTGAAAGAGACACATGTACCCCAATGTTCATCGCAGCACTGTTTATAATAGCCAGGACATGGAAGCAACCTAGATGTCCATCAGCAGATGAATGGATAAGAAAGCTGTGGTACATATACACAATGGAGTATTACTCAGCCATTAAAAAGAATACATTTGAATCAGTTCTAATGAGGTGGATGAAACATCCTTGTTTTAATATACACTCCAGAAAATTGCGGGGGAGAGGGAAAGCTTTCTTTGAGAATTGGTAACTTGGTCAGCAGCTAGTTAGAGTATTTATACTCAAACATCTTTTAGATAAAATGAATTACTTGTAGATTATTCTCTTGTAGATGCCACCAAACCAGGCAGACTCATAAATACCAAATAAGAATTCTTTTTAACACTTTCTCTTTTATTAATCTATTTTTATTTGTATTTAGCTACAGTTGACATGTAGCATTATATTCATTTCAGGTGTATAACATAATGATTTGATATTTGTATATATTGCAAAATGACCACCATAGTAAATCTAGTTCATCACTATACATAGTTACAAATTTTTCTTGTGAAGAAAACTTTAAAGTTCTATTCTCTTAGCAACTTTCAAATATACAATACAGAATTATTAGCTATAGCAACTTTCAAATATACAATACAGAATTATTAGCTATAGCAACTTTCAAATATACAATACAGAATTATTAGCTATAGTCCCCAAGTTGTACATTATATATCTACAACTTATTTATTTTATAACTGTGGGTTTCCACTCTTTAATCCCCTTCACCCCCTTCACCCACTTTCCACACTACCTCCCACTTCTCCTCCCCCCCTCTGGTAACCAGCAATCTGTTCTCTATATCCATGAACTCAGTTTGTTTGTTCATACTTTGGTTTGTTTTGTTTTAGATACCACATATTAGTGAGATCATACAATATTCGTCTTTCTCTGGCTGACTTATTTCACTTAATATAATGTCCTCAAGGCCCATCCATGCTACTGCACATGGTAGGATTTCCTTCTTTTTTATAGCTGAATAATACTCCATTGTGTATGTATATGTATATACATACTTTCTCTAGTCATTTATCCATTGATGGACACTTAGGTAGCTTCCAGAGCTTGGTTATTATAAATAATGCTGCAGTGAACATGAGTGAGTGAAAGTCGCTCAGTTGTATCTGACTCTTTGCGACCTCATAGACTGTATAGTCCATGGAATTCTCCAGGCCAGAATACTGGAGTGGGTAGCCTTTCCCTTCTCCAGGGGATCTTTCCAACCCAGGGATCAAACCCAGGTCTCCCACATTGTGGGTAGATTCTTTACCAGCTGACCCACGAGGGAAGCCCAAGAATACTGGAGTGGGTAGCCTTCTCCAGGGGATCTTCCCAACCCAGGAATTGAACTGGGGTCTCCTGCATTGCAGGCGGATTCTTCACCAACTGAGCTATGCAGTGAACATGGGGGTGCATAATCTTTTCAAGGTAATGTTTTGTTTCTTTCACATAAATACCCAGTAGTGGAATTGCTGGATCATACAGTAATTCTATTTTAAATTTTTCGAGGAAGCTCCATACTATTTTCCATAGTGGCTGCACCAGTTTATTAATACATTCCCATTAACAAGTACACAAGGGTTCCTTCCACATCCTCAGCAATACTTACTATTTCTAGTCTTTTTGATAATAGCCATTCTAACAGTTGGGAGGTGATATGTCATTGTGGATTTGATTTGCATTTTTCTATTGATTAGTGATTTTGAGCATCTTTTCATGTGCCTGTTGTCCATCTTTGGAAAAATGTCTATTCAGATCCTCTGTCTTTGAAAAAAATGTCTTTCAGATCCTCTGCTCACTTTTTAATAGAATTATTTGCATTTTTTGCCATTGAGTTTTATGAGTTCTTTATATATTTTGGATATTAACCCCTTATTATATATGATTTGCAAAAATTTTCTCCCATTTGGTAGGTTGACTTTTCATTTTGCTTTCTGATTTCCTTTGCTGTGAAGAAGCTTTTTAGTTTGATGTAGTCTCACTTGTGTATTTTTTCTTTTGTTGCCTTTGCTTTTGGTATCAAATCTAAAAATCACCAAGACTTAGGTCAAGGAGTTTGTGGCCTATGTTTTCTTATTATAAGAGTGTGACAGTTTCAGGTAATGTTCAAATCTTTGATCCATTTTGCATTAATTTTCATGTATGGTAAGATAGTGGTCCAGTTTCATTCTTGTGCATGTGACTATCCAGTTTTTCCAACACCATTTATTGAAGACACTGTAGTGTATGTTTTTGTGCTCCTTTCTTATAAATTGACCCTATATGTGTGGGGTTTTCTTCAAGGATTTCTATTCTATTCCATTGATCTATGTGCCTGTCTTTAATGCCAATACTATACTCTTTTGATTACTCTGATTTTGTAATACAATTTGAAATCAGGGAGTATGACACCTCCCATTTTTTTTCTTCTTTCTCAAGACTGCTGTGGCTACTCAGAGTCTTTTATGGTTCCATACCTATTTTAGGATTTTTCTATTTCTGTGGAAAATGCCTTTGGAATTTTGATAGGAATGTATTGAATCAGTAGATTGCTCTGGGTAGTGTGGACATTTTAACAATATTAAATCTTCCAACCCATGAGCACAGACTATCTTTCCATTTATTTGTATCTTCAATTTCTTTCATTAGTATCTGATGAAAATCTTTTTCTGATGCTTTCTTAAACAGAAGATGCTGATATGATGTGAATATTGCTTAATAATTTAAGCTCATCAGTAAAACCAATGACTATTCTGTGTTCAGTAGATGTTCTCCTATTGCCAGAAATACAGCATTGAAGCCATCTTTACAAAGGTGCTGTCTTTTTTCCTGTGCATGCAAATCAAATTATCATAATTATTAGAACTATGTAGAAGAATATTCAGTAAGTTCTAAGTTCTTAGCTATGTGTATTTTTACATGGGTTCCAGATTTCTAT
Source organism: Bos mutus (assembly GCF_027580195.1). Taxonomy (NCBI): domain Eukaryota; kingdom Metazoa; phylum Chordata; class Mammalia; order Artiodactyla; family Bovidae; genus Bos; species Bos mutus. The sequence continues at coordinate 67,101,869 of NC_091622.1, forward strand.
TTACTTGTCTTTGGGACAGTTATTCCACAGGCCTCCTTTGGCATTCTTCTTGATTTTTCACTATGTTCAAATGTTCAAATAGCTAGAAATCCAATATCCAGTAATTGGGAAGGGATGTAGGAGAGGAGGAAAGTGCTGCTGACTGGAGTGCTCATTAAGACTAGTCAAGTGGACAGATAGCACAGGAATTGAATGCCTCACCTTTTATACTCATTAATCCTGATTATATTATAATGAATATAAAGAGTGTAAACTCACAGAAAACTGCCCATTCAGTCTTTGATTACCTGTTCTGTAGGAAACATGACATCAGGCCCGGTAGGGGACACCTGCTCACCAACCCTGCACACATTTACATGAACCCCCTACCAGGTCCAAAACTCCATCCCTCTTCAAGGACATTTTGACGCTGAGGTTGTTGGCCATTTCTTTTTTTAGTAATTAACTGTGCCTTCTCTTTCTGTGGATAATATTTAAACTATGATTTTTAATATTTCAAAAAAAACAACTTTTTATGCAAGGAAATAGAGGGAAACAACAGAATGGGAAAGACTAGAGATCTCTTCAAGAAAATTAGAGGTACCAAGGGAACATTTCATGCAAAGATAGGCTCAATAAAGGACAGAAATGGTATGGACCTAACAGAAGCAGAAGATATTAAGAAGAGGTGGCAAGAATACACAGAAGAACTGTACAGAAAAGATCTTCACAACCCAGATAATCACAATGGTGTGATCACTGACCTAGAGCCAGACATCCTGGAATGTGAAGTCAAGTGGGCCTTAGAAAGCATCACTACGAACAAAGCTAGTGGAGGTGATGGAATTCCAGGTGAGCTATTTCAAATCCTGAAAGATGAGTGCTGCACTCAATATGCCAGCAAATTTGGAATTTGAACTGTGAACTTCCAGATGTCCAAGCTGGTTTTAGGAAAGGCAGAGGAACCAGAGATCAAATTGCCAACATCCGCTGGATCATCGAAAAAGCAAGAGAGTTCCAGAAAAACATCTATTTCTGCTTTATCGACTATGCCAAAGCCTTTGACTATGCGGATCACAATAAACTGTGGACAATTCTGAAAGAGACGGGAATACCAGACCACCTGACCTGCCTCTTGAGAAACCTATATGCAGGTCAGGAAGCAACAGTTAGAACTGGACATGAAACAGCAGACTGGTTCCAAACAGGAAAAGGAGTATGTTAAGGTTGTATATTGTCACCTTGCTTATTTAACATATATGCAGAGTACATCATGAGAAACGCTGGGCTGGAAGAAGCACAAGCTGGAATCAAGATTGCCGGGAGAAATATCAATAACCTCAGATATGCAGATGATACCACCTTTATGGCAGAAAGTGAAGAAGAACTAAAAAGCCTCTTGATGAAAGTGAAAGAGGAGAGTGAAAAAGTTGGCTTAAAGCTCAACATTCAGAAAACGAAGATCATGGCATCTGGTCCCATCACTTCATGGGAAATAGATGGGGAAACAGTGGAAACAGTGTCAGACTTTATTTTTTGGGGCTCCAAAATCACTGCAGATGGTGATTGCAGCCATGAAATTAAAAGACACTTACTCCTTGGAAGGAAAGTTATGACCAACCTAGATAGCATATTCAAAAGCAGAGACATTACTTTGCCAACAAAGGTCCATCTAGTCAAGGCTATGGTTTTTCCATTAGTCATGTATGGATGTGAGAGTTGGACTGTGAAGAAAGCTGAGTGCCAAAGAATTGATGCTTTTGAACTGTGGTGTTGGAGAAGACTCTTGAGAGTCCCTTGGACTGCAAGGAGATCTAATCAGTCTATCCTAAAGGAGATCAGTCCTGGGTGTTCATTGGAAGGACTGATGCTGAAGCTGAAACTCCAGTACTTTGGCCACCTCATGCGAAGAGTTAACTCATTGGAAACGACCCTGATGCTGGGAGGGACTGGGGGCAGGAGGAGAAGGGGATGACAGAGGATGAGATGGCTGGATGGCATCACCGACTCGATGGGCATGAGTTTGGGTAAACTCTGGGAGTTGGTGATGGACAGGGAGGCCTGGCGTGCTGTGATTCATGGGGTCCCAAAGAGTCGGACACGACTGAGCGACTGAACTGAACTGAACTGAAGGAAGGTTGGTTTTGTTTTTGTACAAAGTTGAGAAGATGCTATTTCCTATTCTAAACACTAGGGGGAGACCTTGTTTTCTCTTGAGGCACTGGAAACTGACTCCCAGTCGACTAGCTCTGAATTCAATTTATTTTCAACACAAGTGAATTAGTGTGAGATTTTTATATCTATAAAAATAAAATGAAGATACATGACAACTAAATGCAATGTAGTATGTCCTAAAAGAGAAAAAGAACATAAAGCAAAAAACTAAGGAAATCAGAATCACAGATGGACTTTAGTTATTCAGTTCAGTTCAGTCGCTCAGTTGTGTCCAACTCTTTGCAACCCCACGGACTACAGCACACCAGACCTCCCTGTCCATCACCAACTCCTGAAACCTACTCAAACTCATGTCCATCACATCAGTGATGCCATCCAACCATCTCATCCTCTGTCGTCCCCTTCTCCTCCTGCCCTCAATCTTTCCCAGCATCAGGGTCTTTTCCAATGAGTCAGTTCTTCGCATCAGGTGGCCAAAGGATTAGAGTTTCAGCTTTAGCATCAGTCCTTCCAGTGAATATTCAGGACTGATTTCCTTTAGGATGGACTGGTTGGATCTCCTTGCAGTCCAAGGGACTCTCAAGAGTCTTCTCCAACACCACAGTTCAAAAGCATCAATTCTTCAGCTCAGCTTTCTTTATAGTCCAACTCTCACATCCATACATGACCACTGGAAAAACTATAGCTTTGACTAGACAGACCTTTTTGGCAAAGTAATGTCTCTGCTTTTTCATATGCTGTCTAAGTTGGTCATAGCTTTTCTTCCAAAGAGCAAGAGTCTTTTAATTTCATGGCTGCTGTCACAATCTGCAGTGATTTTGGAGCCCCCCAAAATAAAGTCTGTCACTGTTTCCACTGTTTCCCCATCTATTTCCCATGAAGTGATGGGACTGGATCCCATGATCTTAGTTTTCTGAATGTTGAGTTTTAACCCAGGGTTTTCACTCTCCTCTTTTACTTTCATCAAGAGGCTCTTTAGTTCCTCTTCACTTTCTGCTATAAGGGTGGTGGTATCTGCATATCTGAGGTTATTGGTATTTCTCCCGGTAATCTTGATTCCAGCTTTTGCTTCTTCCAGCTCAGCATTTCTCATGATGTATTCTGCATGTAAGTTAAATAAGCAGGGTGACAATATACAGCCTTGACATACTCCTTTCCCTCTTTGGAACCAGTCTGTTGTTCCATGACCAGTTCTAACTCTTGCTTCCTGACCTGCATACAGATTTCTCAAATGGCAGGTCAGGTGGTTTAGTTATTAATAATGTATTAATATTGGTTCATTAACTGTGATAAATAGATCATACTAATATAAGATGTTAGCAAGAGGAGATAGTGAGCATCATGTATGTGGGAACATAGTATCTTTGTAGCGGTTCTGTAAGTCTATAAACTGTTCCAAAATAAGTTTATTCTAAAAAATACATTTTAGGGGACTTTGCTGGTTTTCCAGCGCAGGGGGTGAAGGTTTGATTACTGATCAGGGAGTTAAGATCCCATGTGCCTCGTGACCAAAGAACCAAAACACAAAACAGGAGCAGTACTCTAACAATTCATTAAAGACTTTGAAAATGGTCCACATTTAAAATTTTTTAAATAAATTTAAATATATACATATTTAAAAGTGAGACCAGAACCTAATTTCCCATCTTTTTCAGAACCATGGAAAATACTTTCAAAGCAGTATATTTTCTAGGCAAGTTGAATACTAGAAATAGGAACTTTGTTAATTGAGCTATAAATATGTGAGGATGTAATTAAATAGGATTAGAAACATTTAAAGAAACTTAACAAAAGTCTGCTCAGTTTTCTTGAGGAGCTATCAGAGAGTTCCTCTTTGATATGTGTTGCTACATGGCAACCAGGCTTCCATGGTGGCTCAGAAGTTAAAGCGTCTGCCTCCAATGTGGGAGACCCGCGTTCGATCCCTGGGTTGGGAAGATCCCCTGGAGAAGGAAATGGCTACCCACTCCAGTATTCTTGCCTGGAGAATCCCATGGACAGAGGAGCCTGGCGGGCTACAGTCCACAGGGTCGCAAAGAGTCGGACACGACTGAACAACTTCACTTCACTTCACTTCACATGGCAACCACCTAGGAAGAATTTCTGTCAATCCTAGTCAGACCTCTCTCATATGCTCTATTTTCTATTTCTCATAGGAAGTCTTACATTTCTATTTTCTCTCTCAAACCTGTGTCCCTGGATTGACTACTCCTTTCCCTCTCCCTGGCCTTCTCCGTATTCCCTCTTTAGGAACTATGTATTCCTCCCTTCAGATCGTGCAGCCCCCACTTCCTATCTAAAGCCTCGGATTCCTTCCGGGTGGAGGGATCCCACGGGCTTGGGGATCTATGGTGGTCAGCAGAGTGTGTATCATCATTCTTGTCCTTCTCCTTCACTTGGACATAAGGTAGAGTTGCATGTCCCTGTCTGTCCCTTGCTTCAGCCAATGGAACCTGAGCAGAAATGACACGTTATTTCTGGATAGAAGCTTTTTATAGCTCGTCTGTAACTCTCCATTTTTCCTTCCCCTACCAGAGAAAACACTGTCATTCCAGATGATAAGGAATACCTCTGCTTGCAGGCTTCAGTGGGGAGCCCCAGGCAACCCATGGGACATACATACAGCATGAGAAAGGAAAATATGTTTGTGTTTATAAGCCACTGAGATTTCAGGGTCGTTGAACAACATAACCCAGCTCGTCTTGACCATCCACCAGCTCTCCCAGCAAAGCATATTGTAACCTTCCCTGTTTTGTATATGAAAAAAACAGAAGACTAGAAGATTAATATCACTCAGCTACAAATTTAGACCCAGGAAGTATGGCTCTAGCATCTGTGCCCTTCATAACCATCCCACAGAAACTCTCAGGAGTCTACCTTCCGTTTCCTTGCCCTGAGCAGTCATCCTGCTGCTCCTGTCTGCCAGGTGGCTTCCTCTGCCTGCTGTATCGCTGTTGCCTGGAGACTAGCCTGGTTAGAACCCTTCCCTGGATCCGTGGCTTTTCTTTCTTAGTTTACTCCCTCATTTTGTGGAAGCTTTCTAAGAGGCTCATAGGCAAGGAAACATGGGAGGTTAACTTTTGGAGGGCTTGAATTTTAAAGAATAGTTTATTCTTCTCTCACTGTGATGGTTAATTTTATGTGTCGCCATGGTTGGGCCACAGTGTCCAGATATGTATCCAGTGGTTTTCTGGATGTTTCTCCGAGAATGTGTTTAGATGAGATTCAACAAACATAAACAGCACATTAAAAAGCAGAGATATTACTTTGCCAACAAAGATCCATATGGTCAAAGGTATGGTTTTTCCAGTAGTCTTTTATGGATGTGAGAGTTGAACCATAAAGAAGGCCGAGCACCGAAGAATTGATGGTTTTGAACTGTGGTGTTGGAGAAGACTCTTGAGAGTCCCTTGGGCTGCCAGGAGATTAAACCAGTCCATCCTAAAGGAAATCTATCCTGAGTATTCATTGGAAGGACTGATGCTGAAGTTAAAGCTCCAATACTTTGTCCACCTGATGTGAAGAGCCAGTTCATTAGAAAAGACCCTGATGCTGGGAAAGGTTGAAGGCAGGGGAAGAAGGGGATGACAGGACAAGATGGTTGGATGGCATCATTGACTTAATGGACAGGAGTTTGAGCAAGCTCCGGGAGATGGTGAAGGACAGGGAAGCCTGGCATGCTGCAGTCCATGGGGTCACAAAGAGTCAAACACCACTGAGCAACTGAACAACAACAACAACAACAAATATTTGTGTAGCTGGATGTTCTGTCAATCTCTGCTTCTTTGTAGTGATGCTATCAGCTAGGAATGCCTGACGCACTCATGTAGTCTGTATACTACTTCTGGGGACCCCCACTGACATTTCCCTGACTGGAGCCAGTGTGTGGCTATTCTGTCCCTCATGGTTCTTGCTATGATCAGAAGACACATTAAGCAAACACCATGAGGAAACTTTGAAGCACGATGTATTATTCACAGATCCTGGAGGTTACATGGCACACCCAGTGCCACTCACAGAGGTCAAAGGTAGACAGAGCGGGAGAGGGTACAGATCTGAGGTTCTGTCTCAATTGGGGTCTGAGAGTAAGGTGACTAGTAGATGTCTAGTCACCCTTGGTGGTCTGCTCGTGCTCAACAGAAGAAGGCTGGAAAGCTGACTGGAAGCTTGAGCGCAAGAGTGGGATTTGTCTTCCCTTTAGGGGGACCTGGCTGGGAGAGCCCAGGATCATTATCTTCTGACTCTAACTGCCAAGTTCTGGGAACCAAATGGAGGAAAGAAGGCTAGGGTAGTATAGTATGTTGTGTGCACACGTTCACCTATCATTTTTGCTCCTTGTATTTGTACCCTCCGCTGTGTCTGCTATCCCCCACTACAGACAGTCTTTTACCCTCTCCAGAGAGGAAACCTCTAGTTCCCAGGAGATTGTCTTGAGACCTAAACTGGGGAATAGACCTGCACATTAACTCCTCCTCTTCTTCCTCCAGTTTCTCCTCATCCTTACTCTTGCTCCTTTTCCTCTCTGGACAAAAAAAAAAAAAAAAAAAACACTTTACTCAGATATAATATGCATACAGAGAAATGCACTGATTTTCAGAGTGGACCTGCCTAACTGCTTCTCAAACAAGAGCAGATGTTTGAGATGGCCCATCTCTCACACCATCTTTAAGTATGTGGTACTGCCCATTCTTGAGCCTGGGGGGTTCTGGGGTGTGAATTGAGTTAGTAGTGCAATCAAACCCCAGTCTGAGTCAGGGGCCTGGTTCTGGCTACTAATTTTCTCAGAAGACATATCTTTCCCTTCTTTTTTTCTTTCCCAGTGCCAGGACTGAGACAAACAAGTTGTATTTCTTCATGCTTTGCCTTGGTTAAGGGCAGAGAGTTTTCTGTCCTACCTTTGTGAGGAGGGTGTGGCCATTCAGGTTCTTGACTTTTTGTGAGGGTCTGGCTGTCATCTCCCATCCCCAGTGTCTTATCCTCCAGAAGCCCCCATGCAACTTCACCCTAGGGTTTTGGGTTCCTAGTTCTTGTAAATGCTTTCAATAAAGCATGGACTTCAGCACTGGTTCACTATTCTATGGTCTTGATTCCAAGGACAGTTATTGTATTGAATTTAACAGTTTTGGTATTTTGTAACTAAAGGGGTTTTTAGGATATTTATTCCATAGTATTGCTGGGAGCAATTCATTTTGTTAAATCCTATTCACCTTTACAGGCTCAATTCAAAGGTCACCTCTTATATAAAAGCCTCCCACGTTTTCCTGGACAAGTAGACCTGCCTCTGAGCTTCTGTGGTCCCCTGTGGCACTCCCCCTCCAGGGCTGTAACTCACTTAACTCACTTGGAAGGCTGCTTTATCTGTGTGCTCACACCTCTCTCTCCACTGCCTGTTATGAGCTATTCAGGGAAAACACTTCCAGATGCACCTCTTATTAGTGTCTGCAGCTAGCTTAGAGCCTACCACCTGAAGGGTAATTAATACTCACCGAATTAAAAGAAAGGCAATTAATAATGTGCTGGTGCCATAGTTCAAATTCTGATGTGGCTCCTGTCACATTTGAAAGGAGGTATTAGACATCCACATATTTAATGCAAACCCATAAATGGCAACCCACTCCAGTATTCTTGCCGGTAGAATCCCATGGACAGAGGGGCCTGGTGGGCTACAGTCCATGGGGTCACAAAGAATTCGTCACAACTGAAGCAACTTCGCACGCACTTGGCGCACACACGTGCAAACGGGTGCCTCCATTCTGTCCCTGAAACATGCCACGTTCGTTCTCCTCTCAAGGTCTTTGCATTACTGTCCTCCTGCTGGGAACATTCTTCCTCTGGATGTTTACATGGTTTCCACCCTCCCCTTCTACGGATCGCAACTAGACTGTTACCTCCAGAGGAGACCAGGCTCCCCTAACCACCCCTGCCCATGTGCCCAGTCATAGTATCCTGTTTTTTCTTCCTAATAGTATTTATTACAACATATAATTCTATAATAAACTAAAATTAACTTTCTTATTTGTGTTTAAAAAATAAACACATAAATGCCATCTATGTAGTAGCATCCCCAGAACCTAGAACAGTGCCCCAAATAATTTGCTGACTATCTGCCTAGCCTGATATGTACAGGTGCAAGAGATTTTAAGACAATGAATAACTGGTCCTCACAGGTTCATTGAAAAGTTTATTTGATCAAAAATTGATCTTCTTTAGGACAGAAGTATCAAATAGATGACATCTTTTACAGTGCGTTGACCAAGGAAATACTTGTGGCCAAAATGATGTGGTCTTTTATATTTGCTTCAAATTATTCCTTATAATACAAAAATCCTTATAATTGCTGCTGGGTACATGAAGGCTCACTGAGCTAGGCTCTCTACTTGTATGTAAGTTCGAAATTTTTTGAAATAGTATGTAAAAGAAAAGGTAAAATGCATTTTGGGCTTCAATGGTGGCTCAGATGGTTAAAAAATCTGTCTGCAATGCAGAAGATCCAGGTTTGATCCTTGGGTCAGGAAGGTCCTCTGGAGAAGGAAATGGAAAACCACTGTAGTATTCTTGCCTGGAAAATTCCATGGACAGAGGAGCCTGGCAGGCTACAGTCCATGGGGTCGCAAAGAGTTGGACATAACTGAGTGACTAACACTTACACTTTCAAAATGCATTTGGCAAAAAAGGGGGGGAAATTATCTTCATTTGGATCACTTTTGAGATTTTTCTATGGCTGTTGTGGACAAGTAGTACTATCTGCCCCTTTCTAGGCCAAAATCATCTAAGTTATACTCTGTAATTTGGACCTCACTGGTCATTTAATCATGTGTTAGGGCAGATTTAACCTTGTTTCCTAAGTACAGCCCTGGCTTTTCTATAGCTCGTACCAGCTTTGCTCCATTTAGTCATACAGTTAGTTCAGATCCTTCAAGGTGGAATTTTGGTTCAGCCCATCCACTTCTAAAGGATGCACACCTGCTTATCCCTACACCTTTGCTGAAGTAGTTTGTGTGCTTGGTAGGAAGGAGGACGAGATTGTAGGCGAGGGAGAACACAATGCAGTGGGATCTAGAAATGGGGCGACACACAAGCGCCACGGGGTGAGAAGAGGGTCGGCCTGAGTGGTGGGACAAAGGTGAAAAAAGGCAAAGTGGAAAGCCTCAGAAATAGCTTGGACCAGCTTTGACATTCCGTCCAGTGTCCGCTTTGCCAAGAATTGGTCTGAAAAGATGCAGTTCCTCCCTTATCTTGGTGAGAGATCTTGGTGAAAATGGGGGAAGGAAGGAGGCTGGAGGTGGCTTTTTTTTTTTTTTTTTTTCCTGGAACAAGAGCTTCTTACTAGACAAGGAACACAGGAAAGCAAAGCACAGATTTCTCCTTCAGCTCTAGGAATGTTATAATCTCTGTGGCCCAGGGACCACACTGCCTTTTGCCCACCTGCTCCGGGAAGCCAGGTCATGGTACAAGCTCTAGATGCTAAATAAACGTTCTTTGGAAGTGGCCTGACCTAGTCTAGCCACACATGTGCACAGCTTCCAGCAGTGAGCCTTCAGCTCTGGTGTGCAAAGGGGTTTGTTAAAAATGCTGGCCAGCCCTCCCTCAGAGGTTCAGATTCATCAGATTTGATGCAGGGTCCATGTATCTACTTCCTCATCTAGCACCTCCGGTAACCTAATAAAGGAGATTTGTGGATCACTCTTTTATACAATTGGCTTTTAGAAAATAATGATAATAATTACCAGTTACTAAATGTCCACTGTGAGCTAGGTATTGTGCTAATCCCCTATGTGTATTATTTTTCTTAGTCCTCACAACAGTGCAGCAGCTAGTCCAGTACAGTTATTAGAGGAGGACATAGATTCAGAGGGCAGCTGAAATTTGTAACTGGTGAGCCCTGGACTGTAAATTCAATGGACTCTGATTTCAAAGCCTGTGCTCCTTCATCAAACTGTGAATCCTCTGTTGATTCCCTAATACCTTGCTACTCAAAGTGTGGTCCTTGGAGGAGCCTGGGAGTTGATTGGCAATGAAGGATCTTATGTCCCAGACCCTGGGAATTAAAATCTGTCTTTTAACAAGACCTCCAGGTGATGTCTATAAACATTAAAATGTGAGAAGCACGATTCTCATCTATTTTATTTATTCATTTTTACCCCATCTCATGGACTTCCCCTATGGCTCAGCTGGTAAAGAATCCCCTCACAATGCATGAGACCTGGGTTCAATCCCTAGATTGGGAAGATACTCTGGAAAAGGGAAAGGGTACCCACTCCAGTGTTCTGGCCTGGAGAATTCAATGGACTGTATAGCCATGGGGTCACAAAGAGTCAGACACAACTGAGTGACTTTCACTTTCACCCCATCTCATGGGGGCTTCCCAAGTGGTGCTGGTTGTAAAGAACCTGTCTGCCAATGCAGGAGACACAAGAGACTCAGGTTTGATCTATGGGTTAGAAGAGTACAGCAAACCACTCCAGTACTCTTGCCTGGAGAATCCCATGGACAGAAGAGCCTGGCGTGCTATGTATGGTTCATAGGTTGCACAGAGTAGCAGATGACTGAAACAACTTTGCATGCACACACGCCCCCAGTCTCATGCCAATATAAATTAGAGGCATAGTCTCCTGTTACATATCATGGAGATATCTTATATCTAGGGAATGCGATTCATATTGGTTTATTGATTCATATTGGTTTAATTCATCCATTCAACTAGATTTAACTGAACCTTTTTTTATTTTTTTGGCAGATTGGTTAAATTTCGTTCATTTTTCTCCCCTGGTTGCACCATGTGGCTTGTGGATCTTAGTCCCCCGACCAGGGATTGAACCAAGGTCCGGCTTAAAGCACCGTATCCTAACACCTGAGCCACTAGGGAGTTCCCTGAACCAGTTTTATTATTCTCACCCAAACTGTTACAACTATGTCCTATTTGTTTTCTCTGCCTCCAGTCTCTCCCACCTTCTATCCATTTTGCAAACAACTTTTTAAAAAAGCGGTGAAACATATTATAAAAACAAAATTTTGGTGGTAGATCTACCATAATTAAAGTGCAGCTACTTTTGTTGAAGTGTGTTTTGTACATGTGTGTGTGTGATGGGGATGGTCCAGGCTCTGTCTTCTTACCTACCCTCCCTTCCCAAGACACCTTCCCTGAACCCTCAAGTGTCCACAGAACACATATGACCATCCTTGCTCTAGCATTTCCCAGCCATGATCAATTATGAAGCACGTGGTCAATAATTTAGTAATAGTTAAAGTACCAAATTTGTGATAAATTTAGTTTAAAATCACCTGAAAGCATTTCAGTATGCTTTCCTGAAGATGAAAACCCCCATATCAGTTACATGCAGGAAAGTGGAATGATATCATTAAGGGTGTCATGGATTCAGGCTGGCCTTCAAATTACTACCAGAGTTTTATTAAAAAATATCACTCTCTTTGCTTAGAAGCTCAGTTCCTTACAGCCTACAGATTTAAGACTTTGGGGAAAGTGGATTCCTGACCTTCAGTGCCCACTTCTGGTCCCTCCTGGGTCCAGTAGTTCTTCCTGCCTTTGTACTTTTTGCTGCTCTTTGGTACTCTCGGTTGGGCCCTGTCTCATCTTTTTACTTTTGTCTGTGAGTTGCAGAAATCTCATCCAACTCACCTTTGTACTCTCAGGCCCTGGAAAACAATGGGATGACAAGTTATTTCTGCTTTTTTTTTTTAACTGATGCATAGATGGTTTATAATATATAAATTTCAGGTGTACAGCAAAAGGGATTCAAATATATATATATATATATTCTTTTCTCATTCTTTTCCATTATAGCTTATTATAAGATACCTGAGTGTAGCTCTCTGTACTATATGGTAGGTCCTTATTGTTCATCTATTTTATACATACTAGTGTGTTTCTATTAATCCCAAGCTCCTGATTTTTCCCTCCCTCCCCTCTTTTCCCCTTTGGTGGCCATAAGTTTGTTTTCTATGTCTATGAGTCTATTTCTGATTTGTAAATAAGTTCATTTGTATCATTTTTCTAGATTCCACATGTAAGTGATATTGGAATATATATATTCCTCATATAAGCGATCATATGATATTTGTCTTTGTCTACTTACTTCACTTAGTATGATCTCTAGATCCATCCATGTTGCTGCAAATGTCATTTTTTCATTCTTTTTATCACTGAATAATATTCCGTTGTATATATATCACATCTTCTTTATCCATTCAACTGTTGATGGACACTTAGATTGGTTCTATGTCTTGGCTAATGTAAATAGTGTCGCTATGAACATTGGAGTATTTCTTCCATTTTAAATGGAGCAAAGCTACCAAAGAAAGCTACCTTATATTTTCTTTCCTTTGTTCAAGGTAACCCCTAGACATATTCATTTGAGTAAAAATAAACTAGAACATGATCCTCAGGGCTCTAACTTACCATAAAGATTTTTCAAGTTCTAGTTTTTCCATATGAACAAGAATTATTTATGTTGATTCCCTAAAGAAGCGGCAGTACTTTATCACCCCAATCATTTTCCATTTGCGTGAGATACACATCAGAAATTTCCTCCTTTGTACTAAACCCAGCAGTGCACAGAGCCAAGCTTTTTAAACGGTAATTCATTAGTTTGGAAATAGGAAGTGACAAGAGGTAATTGATCTGTTTCAATTTGCTCTGGCAGGGGACAGCTTTTATTCCTTTGCCCCATGGCCCCTTTTGATTTGTGTGTGTATTTTCCTCAATTTCTTACCTTTTTTTTTTTTTCAATTCAATGGGGAGCAAATTTTAGATTATTTTAAATCACAAATGCAGACATCTCAGTCTCAACCTCTTCTTTCCTATTATAACTAAATATAGAAATTAGGCAATACCATGGTCTCCCTCCCCTGCCTGGCTCCATCTCTGCATTCTGCCCAACCTTCTTTATGCTCTGCTTCCCCTCCCCCACAGAGATTTTAATTTTGTTAAAACGTTTTTACTGCAGCTGTGACTCAAGCAGCTCAGCTAGCCGAAGAAACACAATGTCATTTAATATTCCAGTCCACAGCCCAGACAGTTTCACTTCAGGTCATTTGGAACAGAGCTGTGGCAACGGCTTTATGACAATGATTGGCAACACCCTGCTGCGGAAATCAGGCAGCCTGGAAACCCACCAGTGTGCTCTGCACACATTTCTGCTTTCACACCAGACTGCAAATCACAGCCAATTTAACTGAAGTGAGTGTGGTCACCAGATGACGATATTACACAAATGCCACTCTCTTGACTCGCCCTGTGTTGGATGGATAAGACACATCCATTCATTAAGCCATCGCCCATTCATTCAGCTATATTCAGAGTGGGTCTCTCTCAAGACAGGAACCACGACAAAGCAGTGCTCAGGACATAAAACTGCACTAGCTCAGCTCCCACTGTGACAGACCTGTGTCTACTGGAGAAGGTAGATGTCAAAAAAATATCACAGGTTGGGGAGGCCATAACGGTAACTTGGGGAACCAGAGAAGATGACACTCGACTCACAGGGAACCCAAAGGTGAGTTCCAGGGCCTCACAGAGGAAGTGAGATTTGAAGTGAATTTTGAAGGATGAACTGCCTATTACGAGATGAAGAAAAGGAGTAAGTGTATTTCTGGCTACAGAAACACATACTAAGAGCAAGAAACTGATGATGGCAGTGCCATTAACTGAGGTCAAGAATAGGGGTCGGGGGTGGAGAGGATGAATTATAGTTTATGCCATGTTTGCAGTATCTGTAGTGGATCTGGGACTAGAAGTAGAGATTGGAGAGTCATTCTCTGCAGTTCAGGGCTAAAGGCAAGTGAATGAATTAAGTCATCTAAGAATGTGTAGAGGGAGAAGGAGCCCCTGACTAAATCCTAGGAAGGGCAAGGATGTGACAAGTAACACACAAGAGAGTCTGAAGAAGAGTATAAACGGAAAATAGAAATGTGTGGTGGAGAGAAGGCACTGTTTTTATAGAAGCTGTCTTCCTCATTTTTACATCCCTAATACCTGACATTCACCCAGATATCTGATAAATAATGATTTTAGACATTATCCAATTCAATCTTATCCAAAAATGAGAATGGTAAAGCCAAAAGTTATATAATTAAGATACCCTGTCTTTTTTCATTTTTACTACGAAATATCTAGGTATGAAATTATTTCTGTTTACCATTCTCAGGACTCACTATGCTTCCTGAATCTGGAATCATTTTTTTCCAAGTCTGGAAAATCTTTAACTATTACATTTTGAAATATTACTTCTTTTGCCCTCATCTCCAGCCTCCATAAGTCCTTCTGGAATGCCCATTAGATGTAATGAGGTTTTCCAGGATTCTGTTATGGGCTTGTCTGTGTCTTTAAAAGGATGATGTTACCTTTTATGTAGCGTATCTGGGTGTTTTTTCATAAAAGAAAGATTTTCAGCTTGCAGAATCAATCATATTATCAGAAAGTAGAGGCAGGTGTGACAATTGCTATACATCTGACTGCTAATTTACATCTATTCCCAGTTCTCCGTCTTAGGCTTCAGAACCAAAGTTCATTTGCATATTGGACTCCAACTGGTCTAATATCCAAACATCCAGCATCCGATGTATTTATTTATTTACTTTATTTTGGGGCGAATCTTAGTTCCCCAACAAAGGATCAAACCTGTGTCCCCTGCAGTGGAAGCACGGAATCTTAACCACCAGACCTCCAGGGAAGTTCCTACCCAACGTATTTAAAACCTAGTCTCATACTTGCTACTTTGCCTATGATATGTAGCTCAGTTAATGTTATTACCATCCACCCAGTCTTCCAAATTAGAACCTAATTTTGCTTTTGACTCATCTCTCTCCGGCACCACAATTGTATCTTTTCTCAATTTCCATGCTTATTCTCCAGATAAGTTGCCATTAATTTCCATTGGCATTACCATAATAGCCTCCTAGCTTGACTCACTGTTCTTACGCCCGTTTCTGTCCATTTACCCTAAGTTTCTGGAATTGTCTTTCTGAGTCTTGAATCTGGATATGTCATTTCCCTGCATAGAAAACTTAGCTGACTTTCTGCTGTCCACAGAATAAAGTTCAAGATCTTTACATGACAATAAAAAATTAAAAACAAAACAAACAAAAAAACAGCCCTTCATAGCTGTCTCCGCTCCGGTTTGATTCCTGGCTCGGCAAGATACCCTGGAGAAGGGATAGGCTACCCACTCCAGTGTTCATCGGCTTCCCTGGTGGCTCAGATGGTAAAGAATCCACCTGCAACATGGGAGACCTGGGTTTGATCCCTGGGTTGGGAAGATACCCTGGCGAAGGGAACAGCTACCCACTCCAGTATTCTGGCCTAGAGAATTCCATGGACAGAGGGGCCTGACAGGCTATAGTCCATGGGGTCACAAAGAGTTGGACATGACTTTCCAACTTTCACTTCACATAGCCCCTACATAATTTACCTCTCCCACTCATCTTTCTGTATTTTTTTTCTTATCCTGGCCACTTGTGTACACTCCCTGTGCTTCTGTGGAAGTTATGTACCCATGATTTTGTTCAAGGTCTTCTTTGGAATGTCCTTGCCTTCCTTCACACAATCAAAGTCTAGACACTTGTTGGTTAACCAGGCTTGGACTCCACAGCCAGAATTCATCACCACCATCTATCTCTATTTGAACTTGAATATATACAATTCATTACAATATGCCATGTATTGTAATTGACTGTTTACTTGGAGCAGCAAAGTCCTGGAGAATATGAAACAGATCTCATATCTACCTACCTCTATCATCCTGTGTGTGTTTGTGTGTATGTGTGTTAGTCACTTAGTTGTGTCCGACTGTTTGCAACCCCATGGACTGTAGCCCACCAGACTCCTCTGTCCATGGAATTCTCCAGGCAAGAATACTGGAGTGGGTTCCATTTCCTTCTCCAGGAGACCTTCTTGACCTGGGGGTCAAACCCAGGTATCCAGCATTACAGGCAGATTCTCTACCATCTGAGCTACCAGGGAAGCCCTCTACTGTCTTGAAAATTCTCACACACACACACACACTATTAAAATATATGCCATACACACATATATACTTACATGTGTCATATATATAACAAAATATCAGATTTTCTGAAAAGTCATTTGTATTTGACCAGTTCGGAGAGAGTCAAAACAAGTATGATAAACATACTAGCACCAGTTCATAATCCCCCCATCTCCAGCCCCTGTAAGTCCTTGCAGCATGATTTTGAGAAGTGGTAAGGGGGATGCAGGGACCTTATCTACTCTCACCCAACCAATACTCTACACAAAGTAGGGCAATGGATCACAATGACAGATACCGGAAAGCAGCATCTATTAGTAATAATTCTCAGATCTATTGGATGGCAAGACTAATTCAATATTGACAGTGAGAAAAGAATACATGAAATATAAAATTGTTAACAGACCACAGTCTTGTCTTAGGATCAACACATATCATTACTCACCAAGGTTAAATTAGTAAGACGTTGTTTTTATGATTTGCTTCTTGTGTGATGGGCAGGATGCTTCAAATTATTCCAAGAGAGCTAGCTTTGAAGAAAGTTTCAAAATAATACTTCCCAAATTCAAAAATGTTAATGTTTTTCTACTTTGTATGGAGTGATGGGGGAAAAAAAAGTATTTTTAACTGAAATTCAAACTAATTAGTGGTGTCTAATTTTAATAAAACATTTTTTTAAATCTCATTTTTGCTATTTATTGTGTTTTCTGTTTAACAAGAGGTAATCTTTCAGTTGGAGGCCTTTAAAAATATCACTGGAGCTTTTCATGTTTAGATCAAATAATTCTCAGTTTAATATCCTGCTAGAGCTTTGTAGATACTGTTTATTTCTTTTCAGTTTATCAGATGACAAATGCCTCCTGATACAAGCCTTTATGCCATACAAAGACTGCTATGTGAACTCCCCAGGAAAGTCTTCTATGTATCAGAAGCCCATTGAAATATTAGGACTCCAGGAAAGCAAGACTTCTCATCTTTCTGTTTAGTTGATAGTGGTAAGAAAGTTAAAGAATAGGGGAGAATAGGTGAACAAGGATGGGACTGGTTAAAGAATGGCAGTTTAGCAAAGCAAAGAAAAAACAATCTTCTCATGTAAGGCAACCCCTATTGTTAAATCACTGAGGACTTGAGTGGAACTCTGATGGCCCTTCTGATACAGACTTTGAGATAACACACAAAGGAGGACCTGGATTAAATCAACTCTCAACTGATGCCTCCTGTAGGGACTAGGAAGTGCGCATTGGATCACGTGATGCAGGAGCAGATGAGATGGTATTTTTACAAAGATGATTGCTGGATGAGATCTGACATGTTATCAGAGCAAGCAAGATAGGCTGGGAAAAGTCATGCGAGGACACAAGGAATCAAAGCCTCAGACAAAGTAGCAGAAGGTTTGGAAGCAAAAGCTGCACAAACCAACAAAGGATCTTGAGATACCAAGATCCTTCCCACACAGGAAGTAGGTGAGTTATGCCACTCTGATGTATTCAGTAACAGCTAAGATCACCTCCCAGTATGGGAAGCTGGTAATACCTTGATGACAGATCACACTGGATTAACAACTGCTTATTTTGTGCAACAACTTAATGGAGCCCATTCTTCCCCTGGCTGCATGAGATTGGGCTGCAATCCAGGAATGTGAGTTACACCAAAACTAACCAAACAATAGCCAAATGCCACCTGTAAAATTACTAAACAACTAATTCCCAATTTTTTCACACTTTCACACTAGCTGAAAATGGTCTTATTATTCAAGGAATCCTTCACTTGCAACTTGAACTGGCTTGGCTGAAAGGGAAGATGGATCAGCTCGCATAACCAGGAAGGTGAGGAGTGTTGTTGGGAAGAACCAAAACAGGAACCTGCCTGCATTTTCTCTCTTCACCTCTCATCAGCTTTATTTAGGCTTTTATTTTTGGCTTTAGTCTCCCAAGCTGGGTGGTTTTACAAAATGGAGCTATGGTTAGTATCAGTTTCTGGGTTCACAACTTGCCAACTTCTTAACAAGAGGGCTTTGCCTTGTGATTCTCATTTTAAAAAACATCACAGGAAAAGGCCTTAATTGACCTTGTTGTTGTTTGGTCGATCAGTCGTGTCTGACTCTTTGCAGCCCCATGTACTGCAGCACACCAGGCTTCCCTGTCCTTGACTGTCTCCTGGACTCATGTCCATTGAGTCAGTGATTCCATCCAACCTTACTGTCCTCTGTTGTCCCCTTCTCCTCCTGCCTTCAATCTTTCCCAGCATCAGGGTCTTTTCTAATGGTGGATCAATTTCTACTTACTGAACCAGTCACCGAGGGTAAGAGGTTGTTTCCTGGGGTCACATCATATACACATTTTATTGTTTACAAAATCAACTCTTTGCCTGGGGTCACATCATATACACACTTTATTGTTTACAAAATCAACTCTTTGCCTGGGGTCACATCATATACACACTTTATTGTTTACAAAATCAACTCTTTGAGTTGGATGAGGGGAAAATAACAGAGAGATGATGGTTGTGTGTGGGTGATGCTGCCGGCCACTAAGTATAGTTGGTCCAAGCCCAGAGAAGACAATCTGCTGTACCTGAGGTCCCAGCGCTTGTCATGGCCTGATAACCTGGAACAAAGGTCCAGAGAGTCATTTCATATAACCTGACCCTGAAATGCAAGCTGGTCACTTCCTCTGGTGCTCAGAGGAAGAAACAGCCCTCTGTTCCAATACTGGGGTGATGTGTCACTGTGACCTTCATGAAAAAAAAATTATTATACTGTTCAGTTCAGTTCAGTCGCTCAGTCGTGTCCGACTCTTTGCAGCCCCATGAATCACAGCAGGCCAGGCCTCCCTGTCCATCACCAACTCCTGGAGTTCACCCAAACTCATGTCCATCGAGTCAGTGATGCCATCCAGCCATCTCATCCTTTGTCGTCCCGTTCTCCTCCTGCCCCCTATCCCTCCCAGCATCAGAGTCTTTTCCAGTGAGTCAACTCTTTGCATCAGGTGGCCAAAGTATTGGAGTTTCAGCTTTAGCATCATTCCTTCCAAAGAACACCCAGGACTTAGCTCCTTTAGAATGGACTGGTTGGATCTCCTTGCAGTCCAAGGGACTCTCATGAGTCTTCTCCAACACCACAGTTCAAAAGCATCAATTCTTCGGCACTCAGCTTTCTTCACAATCCAACTCTCACATCCATACATGACCACAGGAAAAACCATAGCCTTAACTAGATGGACCTTTGTTGGCAAAGTAATGTCTCTGCTTTTCAATATGCTGTCTAGGTTGGTCATAACTTTCCTTCCAAGGAGTAAGCGTCTTTTAATTTCATGGCTGCAGTCACCATCTGTAGTGATTTTGGAGCCCCCCAAAATAAAGTCTGACACTGTTTCCACTGTTTCCCCATCTATTTCCCATGAAGTGATGGGACCAGATGCCATGATCTTCGTTTTCTGAATGTTGAGCTTTAAGCCAACATTTTCACTCTCCTCTTTCACTTTGATCAAGAGGCTTTTTAGTTCCTCTTCACTTTCTGCCATAAGGGTGGTGTCATCTACATATCTGAGATTATTGATATCTAAAGGATTTTCAAGGACAATTCTGCCTGTAGTGAATTTCTCCTTACAAGCTGATAGTAA
This sequence comes from Bos mutus, assembly GCF_027580195.1. Classification (NCBI taxonomy): domain Eukaryota; kingdom Metazoa; phylum Chordata; class Mammalia; order Artiodactyla; family Bovidae; genus Bos; species Bos mutus. The sequence goes on from NC_091622.1 coordinate 67,121,646, forward strand.
AACCTACCCCCTGCCTAGGATTTGTCCAAGCTATTAAGAAGGGTCTGGAGGTCCATTCCTAAACCAGTCCCTGACAACTCAGAGATGGGGTCCTTAGGAAGGCAGTGGCTTCCATTTGGACTTTATGACAACAGCTGTTGGACATGCAATACCCTCCCCCTCCCCACTTCCACACCCCTGCCCCCGCCCCGATCCTCCCACCCCAAAGGAGGGTCTATCTCCCAGGAGAAAAGGGGAGGAACTCTGGGGAGCAAAACAACTGGTTTTGCTCAGTGGAGTGACTGTTTGGCCATATGATTTGGGTGAACATAAATACCTTCCTCCATGGACATCTTGGACTCCACCTCTCTCCACTGGTCCTCCCTGGGGCTTCCTCCTTGGCTTTCTGTCCCCCTTGAGAGCCACTCTGCGTCCAATTAACACATCCTTCATTCCCAGATTACTTCCTGCTATAGTGTTCGTGTACATCAATGTCTTCCTTCCACTCTATGAGGCTGCACTTCATCTACAGAACATGTTTAATTAGAAACAGCAATAGCAGTGCTTCTCTCCACCTGGAACCAGGCCATGTTCCTCAGGAGACAAGGAGGGGCCTCGCTATCTCCTCTTCATCACTCCCCAGGCACCACCCCTGGCCCAAGCCTACTACCTCCCCTTTTCCCATCTAGAGTATTTCCTGCGATTTGGGGGTTGCTTCCTAGCCACATGGTGCTCCTGGCCCTCAGAAGCCACCACTTCATTTCAGTTTTCTCAGTTCAGCTCAGTTCCGTTTTCTAATCATCCTCTTTCTCCAGGTACTGATGCCTGATAAAATGTTTGGACATCTATATTAAAAACTTTATTGTTTACCTGATATTCAAATTTTACTGGGCATCCTATACTTTTATTTGCTATATCTGGCCACTCTATAGTAAGGCTTCCATAAATAGGACCTCCGCCTGCAGAGTCCAATAGGTCACCCATACATTCCTGAGCAGGTTTTGACATGTCTGCATGCACCAGGTGGAGAAGGCAATGGTAACCCACTCCAGTACTCTTGCCTGGAAAATCCCATGGCCAGAGGAGCCTGGTAGGCTGCAGTCCATGGGGTGGCTAAGAGTCGGACACGACTGAGCGACTTCACTTTCACTCTTCACTTTCATGCATTGGAGAAGGAAATGGCAACCCACTCACGTGTTCTTGCCTGGAGAATTCCAGGGATGGGGAAGCCTGGTGGGCTGCCATCTATAGGGTCGCACAGAGTCGGACACGACTGAAGCGACTTAGCAGCAGCAGCAGCAGCATGCACCAGGAGTGACAATCCAAGCCCCCCACCAACTCGAAATATTCAGGCTTTCATGCCAGTTATATAAATGTAACATGGGTATCCTCCCCTTTTCCAAAGGTCACTTCACACCACTTTACTTTTACAAAAGACCTACATATTAGTCCTTGTTTTCACTAACCAAAAGCAATCCAAAGAAGATTTTCACTTTCAGAAAAAAAGTGAAAATTGTGTTGGTTTTGCAATAACCATTACAGAAGCATCGAGTGCTCCAAGAAGTAAGAGTGGACCCAACAAATCCCTTCCTGGGAATGACACTCCTCGTCTCAGCACCAGGTGGCCAGAGCTGTGAACTCTGTCTGAGCATCTGTGCTTCATCTTGATTGATTTTGTACGTCTGTTGCAAGATGTGTCCTACGGTAATTGCTTCTTTGCTTTATGCCAGTTTGGTTTATCGGAACCTCTGCTTTGGGAGAGTGGTGAAACCTTTATGCAGACCAGTATGTTAAGTGTGGAACGCTTTTTGGACACAGAAGACAGTCCCTGGTTATATCTGTCATTAGCTAATTATTGAAGTATAATTAACACTGTTAGAAATTGACATTTATCCTGGAAAATAGGCTTGATTATACAAATCAGGCATAATCACCAGGCCATGTTGTTCTTAGATAAAAACCAGCTGAGAGGAATATTCCAACCAACTCTCCTGTTTGATGGATTCTATTAGAAGAAAATTTTCCTGCTTCCTTTCAACAAAAGTGGTTAAACGTTATTGTAATTCAAGTTGCTTCAAGGAATTTAGACAACTTCCCTGTTTTATTGATTAAAATGCAATATAGCTATATACTTAATCTACTTGTTTGACAATTTCAGTTTCTATGAGGGGGTGGTGGTTGAGAGTAGAGATAAAGCAAATATAAGAATACAAAAATCATCCATCATCCACTATATTTTGTATACATTGGTCCAGTCCTTTTGAATGCAAATATATAAATATTTTTAAAGAAATTGGGACCAAATTGTATCTACATTCTGTTGTATAATTAATTTGCTTCATTTCAGATTATTAAGCTTTTTAATAGTTGTATACTGTTCTATTACATGAATAAAGTGTAATATGCTCAATCAATTGCATATTGCTGAATATTCAGGTTATTTCTAAATTTCTTTTCTCTTGCTGCTGCTAAGTCGCTTCAGTCGTGTCTGACTCTGTGCGACCCCATAGACGGAAGCCCACCAGGCTCCCCCGTCCCTGGGATTCTCCAGGCAAGAACACTGGAGTGGCTTGCCATTTCCTTCTCCAATGCGTGAAAGTGAAAAGTGAAAGGGAAGTCGCTCAGTCGTGTCTGACTCTTAGCGACCCCATGGACTGCAGCCCACCAGGCTCCTCCGCCCATGGGATTTTCCAGGCAAGAGTACTGGAGTGGGGTGCCTTTTTTGGCTTCCTGAATAAACTGTCTGCAATTCAGATGATTTCTCTAAGTCAGCAGGGTGAGGCCTTCTAGTTTCCGCCTGCCCAATATCCATATTTCCTCTATCTGTTAAGAGCCCCCAGTATTCCTCTGGGGAATCCCTGACCCAGATCTGAGTTCATGTGTCTCATGTGGGGATGAGACTACCCCAAGTTCAAGGGAGAGCATTCCCCTTTGTGGCTACAATGTCTTTTTGAGGATGGGCACAGTTCCTGGGTCAAATTTACCCCAAGACTTTTATGAAAATCACTGGGATGTAAGCTTTCTCTTTCCGTGGGTGGTTCTGAGCTGGTGGATATTTCTGGAAAAAAAGCCCCCTAGAGAGAAAGTGAACGTTAAAATGAAGATGACATAGAGGAAAGTGGAGCTGAGAAATGGACAGAGACCGAGTCTTCGCTGTAACCTGGGATCCAGCCACATCAGGGGATTTTTCATTCTCATGAGTCACTAAACTCCCTTTTTGGCTCACAGCAATTTGAGTCAGGGTTTCTGGCACCTCATTTGAAATAATTCAAATTTTTAAAAAAATGTCAAGCAGGACTGTATTATCAGTGTTTTCCCCAGAAGTTGTATCATATACCCACTCACCATCAAAGGTGTGCTTCTATGGCGTTACCACAATTAAATGTTACTCTGATACTCTATTTGACTTTTTTTTTTTTTGAAGTTTCATATTATATGTTTATTTAACTATTAGTGGGGTAAAACTTTTCCTATTTAAAACTTTTCCTATTTAATAGAATATAATTTGTCTATTATAAATTGTATCTTTGGCCTATTTTTCTGTATCAACCTATGGCCTATAGATTGATTACATGATTTTCACTTTGATACTCATAGAATGTATTTTTCCTCCAGATTTTAAACTATAAAAATTTTTTTATTTTTCTGATTATAAAATATATGTATAATTTTGAAAAACACAGTAAAACACAAAGAAGAAAATAAAAATCCCTTTTAATACTACCTCTCAGATATACATTGGAGAAATTCCCTCTAAGTTTACATATATATAAAATATATTTACTAGAATATGCGTATGTTAATATGTGTTTATAGCTTTATCACTTATGATTATGTCAACACATAATTTCTCTTTTATCTTTAAATAGTCCTCAAAATGGGTCTTGGACTTACTGAGAAAAGTCATGAACTCACATTTCAAGGAAAAAAATGTACATATGTGAAAAAACTAACTTTATTTCAGGAGAGTCTCAGACTCATCTGTGGACTCCAGATTAGGAACTCTGGTTGTGAACACTATTCTTGGCATCTGCATAGTAGTCTCTTGTCTTAGCACATTCATATTTATTTATTTTTTTAAAATTTCTTTAATTGAGGCATAGCTGATTTACAATGTTTCAGGTATGCAACAAAGTCAGTTATATATGTCTATTTATCTTCTTTCTTGGATTCTGTTCCATTATAGGTTACTTCAAGATATTGAATACAGTTCCCCGTGCTGTACAGTAGGTCCTTGTTGTTTATCTATTTTATATATAGTAGTTTGTCATTGTTATTGTTGTTTAGCCGCTCAGTCGTGACTATTTTGCGACCCCATGGACTGTAACCCCTCCAGGCTCCCCTGTCCATGGGATTTTCCAGGCAAGAATACTGGAGTGGGTTGCCATTTCCTTTTTCAGGGCATCTTCCCAAACTAGGGATAGAACCCACATCTCCTGAATTCCAAGTGGATTTTTTTTTTTACTGCTGAGCCACCAGGGAAGCCCTGCCTGTTAATCTCAAATTCTTAATTTATCCCTCCTCTGCCTCTTTCCCTTTTGGTAACCATGGGTTTGTTTTCTATGTCTGTGACTGTATTTCTGCTTTGTAAATAAATTCATTTGTATCATTTTGTAATATTTCACATAGAAGTGATATAAAATATTTATTTGTTTCTATCTGACTTACTTCACTTAGTGTGATCATCTCTAGGTCCATCCATGTTGTTGCAAATAGCCTTATTTCATTCCTTTTTAATGGCTGAGTGATATTCCATTATATATATGCTATATGTATCACATCTGCTTTACCCATTCATTTTTCAGTGGACATTTAGGTTGCTTCTATGTCTTGGCTATTGAAAATAGTGCTGCAGTGAACACTGAGGTACATGTATATTTTCAAATTAGAACTTTACTCTTTCCAGATATATGCCCAGGAGTGGGATTGCTGGATCATATGGTAACTCTATTTTAGTTTTTAAAGGCAATTCCTATTGGCTCAGGCGGTAAGGAATCCTCCTGCAATGCAGGAGACCTGGGTTTGATCCCTGGGTTGGGAAAATCCTCTGGAGAAGGAAATGGCAACCCACTCCAGTATTCTTGCCTGGAAAAATCCCATGGACAGAGGAGCCTCGCGGGCTACAGTCCATGGGGTTGCAAAAAGTCAGAAACGACTGAGCAAATAACACGTTCACTTTCCTGTTTAACTACATCATATCCGGTTTAGGACTGACTTTGGGATCCAAAAGCTTGGGTTCAAAAAGCCTGACTCTACCCCTACTGGGAGGTAACTTGGCAAATTCTTTCTTTTGACTTGGCAAATTTCTGACCTCAGTAAGCCTGTTATAAAAATTGAATGAGATGATCCATGATTAAAAGCTCAGCAGATTGTCCTGTATGTAAGCACTCAATGTGGCTCTCATTTTTTAAAAAAATTCCCTGAGTGTTTCCTTAGGATAAACACCCACAAATAGAATTGCTAGATCAAAGTAGATGCACATTTCTAGGACCACTGTCATCTACACCAAGTTTTCTTCTAGAAAGGATACACCACCAGCAGGATGAGAGGGTCTGCAGTTGAGAGAATCCTTGGCACCATAATATAATATCATTTATGTCAATCTTTTCTAACAGTGAAAGAATAGCATCTAATTGCTTCAGGTTAATTTCTTTGGTCTTTTCTTTGTATGATCTTGTATATCTACTCATAGCATTTGCTTTTTTTTTTTTTTCCCTATTATATTGTTTGTTCTTGTTAATTTATAAAACCGTTTTATAAAATTAATACTAGCTCTTGGTTTTATAAAAGTTGCAAATATTTTTTCTTATTTTGTAATTTGCTTTTAATTTTTCAATGCTTTTTTGACTATAACAAAGTTTAAAATTTTTATGGCGTCCTAGCTATTGAGTTTCCCATTACGATTTCTTCTGTTACTTTTTTGCTTAGGAACATTTTCCCTATCCAAAGATGAGATAAATACTAGCTAATATTTTTCTCCAGAAATTTTGTCCCATTATTGTTATTAATATTAACTCTTTAATCCATGTGGAATTAATTTTGGTGTATGGTGTGCAAGAAGCCTCTAAATTTATTTTCCCCCAGCTGGCATTTTCCACCTATGGTGTCATCTTTCCCATCTATGTATTTTCTCCCTTTTGGGTGGGCCAGACTCTCTTTGGCAGCAGTAAGAGTAAAAGGTAGGGCAATAGAGGAAGTTCAGTGACCCGCAGCAGCCTGCCATTATCACCACACCTGGAGAGTGAGCTCTCTTTTCCTAATCCTAGGGTTTTTCCTAAATAGTGAAAAAGATCAGAAGGAAGAGGGGAGGCAAGAGCATATGCTTTCTTTACAACAACCACATGAGCAGGAGAGACGGCAGGTGTGCAGGCCCCAAGAAATCCTTGAGGCTGCAGGTTGAGCGTGATCCTCCTGCTGATTTACAACCCAAGCCCATCTCTTCTGCTTTTTACTCTTCACCCTCGGCAAAAATTCTCTCCCATACCCCTCCCCAGTCCCCAAGAGGAGTTAGTTGGATGGGTTGGCCTGCCTCTAGTTACTGCTTATTTAATTTGATTGTGGATTTTAATACCAGTAGCACAAATTGGAGTGGTGTCTGCAGAGTCGGGCTTCAGCTCACCCTCTGCCATTTGTGTTCTTGGTTTATCTTCTCCTGTGGTTTCAAGAATGTAAAGATTCCACAGTGCCTCCTCCTTATCTTGTCTGTCTGTTCACATGTCTCCTACTAACTTAACCGAAGTATTTGGGTGGCATTGTTTTTATCTGCACATAAGCCAAAATGAAAACTTGGAATCTTTTTGGTCACATTCTACTTTCTTCAAAGCTCTATAGATGTTAGAGCATTGTTTTTTTAGATTTACTGTCTGGGGACAGTTTGAGGGTATATTATTTTCCTAAATGCTTGCAGAAGCACTGCTCTTGTGGATTTATGGTCTAATGGAGAGGAAATAAATTATTTGTGATAAAGAGTGTACTATGCCATGAACTTAATCATATTTGTTATGTGTGTGCACGCGTGCTAAGTCGCTTCAGTTGTGTCTGGCTCTTTGTGACACTATGGACTGCAGCCTGCCCAGCTCCTCTGTCCATGGGACTCTCCAGGCAAGAGTACTGGAGTGGAGGAGTGGGTTGCCTCTTCCAGGGGATCTTCCCCACCCAGAGATCCAACCTGCCTCTTTTATGTCTCTGGCATTGGCAGGCAGGATTTTTACCACTAGCGCCACCTGGGAAGCCCCCTGTTTGTCATAATCTCTTCCATTTTCACAAGATTTGGGGAAGAGAAAATATAAACATACTTATATTTTCAAAGGGCAAAGGAGAAAAGGAAAGATGTATCCATTTGGATGCAGAGTTCCAAAGAATACAAAGAGAGATAAGAAAACCTTCCTAAGTGATCAATGCAAAGAAATAGAGGAAAACAATAGAATGGGAAAGGCTAGAGACCGCTTCAAGAAAATTAGAGACACCAAGGGAATATTTCATGCAAAGATGGGCACAATTAAGAACAGAAACAAACAAACAAACAAAAAGAACAGAAACAGTGGGGACCTAACAATAGAAAATATTAAGAGGTGGGAAGAACACTCAGAAGAATTATACAAAAAAGATCTTAATGACCCAGATAATCACGATGGTGTGGTCACTCACTTAGAGCCAGACATCCTGGAGTGTGAGGTCAAGTAGGCTTTAGGAAGCATCACTATGAACAAAGGGGGAGGTGATGGAATTCCAGCTATTTCAAATAGCTCATCCTAAAAGATGATGCTATGAAAATGGTGCACTCAGTTTAGTTCAGTTCAGTTACTCAGTCATGTCCGACTCTTTGCGACCCCATGAACCGCAGCACACCAGGCTTCCCTGTCCATCACCAACTCCTGGAGTCCCAAACCCATATCCATTGAGTCGGTGATGCCATCCAACCATCTCATCCTCTGTCGTCCCCTTCTCCTCCTGTCCTCAATCTTTCCCAGCATCAGGGTCTTTTCCAATGAGTCAGCTCTTCGCATGAGGTGGCCAAATTATTGGAGTTTCAGCTTCAACATCAGTCCTTCCAATGAACACCCAGGACTGATCTCCTTTAGGATGGACTGGTTGGATCTCCTTGCAGTCCAAGGGACTCTCAAGAGTCTTCTCCAACACCACAGTTCAAAAGCATCAATTCTTTGGCACTCAGCTTTCTTTATAGTCCAACTCACATCCACACATGACCACTGGAAAAACCATAGCCTTGACTAGATGGACCTTTGCTGTATTCAATATACCAGCAAATTTGGAAAACTCAGCAGTGGCCACAGGACTGGAAAAGGTCAGTTTTCATTCCAATCCTAAAGAAAGGCAATGCCAAAGAATGCTCAAACTACCGCACAATTGCACTCATCTCACACACTAGCAAAGTAATGCCCCAAATTCTCCAAGCCAGACTTCAACAGTACATGAACAGAGAACTTCCAGATGTTCAAGCTGGATTTAGAAAAAGCAGAGGAACCAGAGATCAAATTGCCAACATCAATTGGATCATCGAAAAAGCAAGAGAGTTCCAAAAAAACATCTATTTCTGCTTTATTGACTATGCCAAAGCCTTTGATTGTGTGGATCACAACAAACTGTGGAAAATTCTTAAAGAGATGGGAATGCTAGACCACCTTACCTTCCTCTGGAGAAATCTGTATGCAGGTCAAGAAGCAATAGTTAGAACCAGACATGGAACAACAGACTGGTTCCAAACTCGGAAAGGAGTACATCAAGGCTGTATATTGTCACCCTGCTTATTTAACTTCTATGCAGAGTACATCATGGGAAATGCCAGGCTGGATGAAGCACAAGCTGGAATTAGGATTGCCAGGAGAAATAGCAATAACCTCAGATATGCAGATGGAGAAGGCAATGGCAACCGACTCCAGTACTCTTGCCTGGAAAATCCCATGGATGGAGGAGCCTGGCGGGTTTCTGTTTATGGGGTCGCACAGAGTTGGACACGACTGAAACAACTTAGCAGCAGCAGCAGCAGATATGCAGATGACATCACAAAGCAAAGAGAAACTTTGCTTTGACAGAAAGCAAAGAGAAACTAAAGAGTCTCTTGATGAAAGTGAAAGAGGAGAGTGAAAAAGCTGATTTAAAACTCAACATTCAAAAAATACTAAGATCATGGCATCTGGTCCCATTACTTCATGGCAAATAGATGGGGAAACAATGCAAACAGTGACAAACTTTATTTTCTTGGCCTCCAAAGTCACTGCAGATGGTGAGTGCAGCCATAAAATTAAAAGATGCTTGCTCCTAGGAAGAAAAGCTATGACAAACCTAGACAGCATATGAAAAAGCAGAGACATTACTTCGCCAACAAAGGTCCATCTAGTCAACACTATGGTTTTTCCAGCAGTCATTAATGGATGTGAGAGTTGGACCATAAAGAAAGCTGAGTGCCGAAGAATTGATGCAAGGAGATCGAAACAGTCAATTCTAAAGGAAATCAGTGCTGAATGTTCATTGGAAGGACTGATGCTGAAGCTCCAATACTTTGGCCACCTGATGTGAAGAGCTGACTCATTTGAAAAAGACCTTAACATTGGGAAAGATTGAATGCAGGTGGAGAAGGGGATGACAGAGGATGAGATGGTTGGATGGCATCACCGACTGGATAAATATGAGTTTGAGCAAGCTCCTGGAGATGGTGAAGGACAGGGAAGCCATGGGGTCGCAAAGATTGGACACAACTGAGCGACTGAACTGAACTGAACTGAAATATAAACATATGAACTCAGTGCATCATTGGGAAATGGAAGTCACCCAGTCTCCACTGATGTAGAAAATGGGGGTAGGGACAAGTTTCCAGGAGGAAGAATTCACTCGAGGATCTTGGCTCCATACAGACTAAACCTGAACTAAGACTTCAGCCTAGAAATCCCTGCTGTTGGCTTTCACAGCTCAACTGGCTATCAGGTTATAGTCACTTCAGTCAGCCAGATGCCTTCTCCATGGCTTCTTGATATGCAGGGAGGTCCCTTTCCTTTGCAGATGCACCCAGGGACTCACATAAAGTTGTTAAGTCAACACTCCCAAGAACTCTGTATTTGATTTGTTTTCTGGATAAACCTGTCTGAAGCGGGGAACCTCACCACTTTAATTCTTTTCAGTTCTTTAATCCTAAAGCCTGGGCTATACTCAAATCACTTCATAAATCTATGACCACTGAAGTAGCCTTTCCCCATCTGCCAAAAATTCCCAAACACACATTTTTCACGGAGACTTTTCTTAGCAGAGCTCTTCCCCTGCAGTGCTTTAACACCATATCCCGATGAACAGAGTCAGGTGCTTGTGGATTTGGCTGATGAGGCTGAGATTTCCCTGTGCCTCGGATTCCTGGTGTGGAAAAATCGAGCTAACAGGATCTCTCCCAAGGCTCTGCTGAGAGAAAATCAAATAAAATAATGCATACGCACTTGCACAAGACCTGGCCCAAACCCCACCAATATATTTTATTACTTTCTACGTTGTCAGAACACAAGTGTTGTGTCTTGCTACCAGAGAGCCATTCCTATGAAGTCAAGCATCCCTCGCAACACTCGGGGTTGCAGGCTCTTTGAACAGTCTGTATGATGTATGTGCGTGCATAGACCAGCTTTCTCTCTCTCTTATGTGTCTGGATGTCCAGATTTCATTATCAAAGAGACAGAGACCATCAGAGAACTTGATCAGCAGCCAGGCACGGTTTTTTCTGTTTTTTTCTTCTTGTTGTCCTTTGTCAGGTCTTTGTTCCGCCCCTGGCTACACTCTTACAGAACCACTTACTGGTGATTAAAAGGAGGGACTCGACCGGCGAAGGCGGGGCCTGCGGGCGCGGGGGGCCCAGCGATTGGGTTCACCCTCGGGGGCTGCGCTTTCTTAAGTGCCAGCCAGCGGGCGCCGGCCAACCCTCCACCGCCCCTCTCCGGCCCCCGCCGCCCACTCCGCCCCACCACAGCCGAGGACCAACCGGCCGCCCCAGACGTCAGCCGCGCGCAGCAGAGCCTTGCAATTGAGTTCCGTTTGGCAGCTGCGGACTGGCGGACAGACAGACGGACGGCGGTGGCGATCGAAGGCGCAGGGAGGCCCGCGCGGCGGGAGGTAAGAGACGTCCGCAGGGCAGGCAAGAGCCAGATCCGCTGCCTCCCCCGACAGAGCCATGGACAGCACCGACAACGCCACCCTGCTTTTCGGCACCGACAATGGCACCCTGCTCTTTGGCCAGTCCACACTGCCCCCGGACAATTACACCTTGTCGCCCACCGCCAGCAGCCTGAGTCCCGGCCCGGACGCACCCCTCGCGCCGGCCTCCAGCGCCGGCCCCGGCCCCGTGCTCAGTGTGGCACCCGGGCCCGGAGTCAGTTTCAGCCCCGGCCCCACTCCGACCCCGGCGCCGACGGCCGGCAGCTTCGCGGGCGGCGCGGGTGGCCCAAGCCCGACCTTGTTCGCTCGGCCCGAGGCGGCCCACGAGCCCCCGTTCTGGGACACGCCGCTGAACCATGGGCTGAACGTGTTGGTGGGCGCCGCCCTGTGCATCACCATGCTGGGCCTGGGCTGCACGGTGGACGGGAACCACTTCGGGGCGCACGTCCGCCGGCCGGTGGGCGCGCTGCTGGCCGCGCTCTGCCAGTTCGGCTTCCTGCCGCTGCTGGCCTTCTTGCTGGCGCTCGCCTTCTCCCTGGACGGCTCGGCCGCCGTGGCGGTGCTCCTGTGTGGCTGCTGTCCCGGCGGGAATCTCTCCAACCTCATGTCCCTGCTCGTGGACGGCGACATGAACCTCAGGTACGGAGCTGCTTACGGTCCCATAGCCGTCTATCTAATCGCCGTCAACCGCGTTTACAGCCACGGGTTCAAGACCAAGGAGGGAGGAAGTAGAGGCGGTTAGCATGGTGCGGAAGAGCTGCAAAGAAACTGGAGATGAGGGTGATGTCCAGGCAGAAGAGATAGGGTTGGAGGGGAGAAGATCTAGATGGGAACAGAGGTGCTCTGAGGTCTGGGGGTCTCACCCCTAGCTCTCTCCCCACCCGCCCTGACTGTTGCACTGTCAGTGCAGGTCTGGGCCCCAGAAGACAAAGGAAACTGGGAAGTCTGAAGCCAGGACTCTCGGGAAATGTAAAAGCAAAATAGGACTGTTGGCTCCAATAAAGAAAGTAATCTCATATATAAGGTTGTGATTGAGGTCAGTCCAACAAGTAGTATCCAGCAGCTTTACCATGTCCTTCAGGGTGCTTTGGAGGATTAGAAAAGATAACAAAAATATTCCTTGCCCTCACAATCATCCAGAGGGTAACCAGTGCAGTAGGCTGCAGAAAGCAGAGAGCCACAGTCCTGAGATTCTTTTTATCTCTTACCTGGAGTTCCTATTTCAATTGGGCTTAGACATGCTGCTCTCTTGGTGCTCCCCTGAGATGAAGCAGGTTCACCCCTGACTTCAAACTGGGGGGCTTGCAGGCTCCCTCTTTCTCCTTTATCCAGTGTGCAAGCAAGGCTCTTTGGCTCAAAGCTGTTCCAACTTCTGTCCATTCCCTTTCCTGCAGTATCATCATGACCATCTCCTCAACTCTCCTGGCCCTGGTCTTGATGCCCCTGTGCCTGTGGATCTACAGCCGGCCTTGGATCGACACTCCCCTGGTGCAGTTACTACCCATAGGGACAGTGATCCTGACCCTCTGCAGCACTCTCATCCCCATCGGTTTGGGCGTCTTCATTCGCTATAGATACAGCCGGGTGGCTGACTACATTGTGAAGGTAAGGTCACTCTTCCCTTTGCCTCCTTTACATTCGTAGAGGGTCCTTGGTCTCCGACCCATGGCTGAAATGGTGAGAAGTTTGGAAAAGAAGGATAAGGAAGAAAAGGACTGGGCAGCCCTTGCATGGATAAACTTAAAAAATTATGCCAGGAAGATAACTTCCATCCCATCTTTTGGAACTTTAAAAATAACAGCTTTAATTAATATACCAAGGTTTATTAAAAACAGCATAACTATCAGTACTCATAGGTGGAAACAGATCATGAAGAAAAAAGATGACTGTGCAATTAAACGGCAACATGTTTTTCACTAAGAAGTCATGTATTACTAAAAATCAAAGCAGGTGAAGTAAAATTATTTTAATTGGATTTGTGCAGTATTTTAGAAATGCATTACTCTGTTCTTTAAAAGTGGAACTCTAATTCTGAGAAACTCTGTAGCAGATTCCTTTAAAATGTTTTATTAGTTTTCTAAAAGTAGCTTTACACTAATAAGACCAAAGGTAATTCAAAAATTACATCGTGGAATATAATAGAATACACAAAATAAAATTAGGTCCTGGGTAAATAATGCAGAATATATTACCATTACTAAATTTGTGTTTCTTTTTTCCTTCCCCATTGCAATATATCATATTATTTCTAAAGCTAGTGAAAGGATGAGATTTCTATTATTTTGTGCAATATTTCCAATATTGCTTTATTTTAAAAAAGTGATGCTTTTTGTAGCAGTAGAGATTTTGTAAAAATTGATTGGAGGAGAAAGATTTAAATATTTGTAAATTAAACTTTCTTTGAAAACTCAAAAATAGTAGTAAATAAGAGTAAACCATGAACAGGATTCTCATTTTAGGAAGTTAAATAAAGTATATAACTAATTACTATAAAGTGTATATGCAAATTCCTTTAGAAAACAGAAAAAGGCTCGCCCTAATGTTTAAATTATGTGGATTTAAGATGACATAATCTTTTGTGTTTTACTTATTTTATTTATTAAAATAATCTGATTATACAGAGGGGCTAACTTTAATATGAAAAATAGAGGGCTCTTTTCAGTACATATATTCAACCTTGAGTAAAAAAAATATGCTCTGTAATAAACATCTATTCTTTGAATGTAACAATTGCAGGTGGATTCTTTACTGTCTGAATCACCAGGGAAGCCCAATAAATATATATGTACATGAAAACATAAATATTTTAATGTTAAACATAATATACTATAGATTATTTTTGAGAGCATTAAGAACTTAATAAGTTTGATCATTAAGCTAAGAGTATTAATGTGATGCATTTACTATAAAACCTTAGGAATTCTAAGAGAAAGTCAATCAAAACCCTATTCCCATGCTAAAAATAGATAAATATATTTAAATAACAGACAATCCAATAACTTAAAGCTGGACTCATTTCTTAACTAGCACACTCATAAGATCAGCTTCATAATATTTTTATACTTTTGCAAACACTTTAAAATGAGTATTAAATGTCAAATGATTTAAAATGGTTCAAAGGAAATGATTCAGAGCCACTATTTTCACAATGAAGAATCAGATTTCTTGTCAAAGCTTTTGATGTAGACACACTTTGAAACTTAATATAAGAAAAGTTTTGATTGGTACATTTGTAGCATGAGTATCTTATAATTTTATTTCCGTACCCTTTAGGATAGATTTTTGACCAGCCCAGATAAATTTTGAATGATTTTTTAAAGAGTATATGCCAATCCCACAGACTCCAAAGGATTATCTTCCCACATACATCTATGAAGCCAGAAGCAACACTTAAATGTCTCTGGAACTGTTGTCTTCCTCACAAACACCCACCCAACCCTCTGCCCCACTGAAAAAAAACAAACTGCCAATCTGAAGAACAAGAAGAATTTCTAGGTTTCCATCTTATTATTTACAAGCCTTTCTTACTTGTATGAGTGAAATGTATCAGTCAGACATCAAGATGACACACTGTTTTATAAATTGTTTTGTATCTAAAATCTTTCTATTATATATAATAATTCCTAAGCACCACTAGAGACAGGTGGGAGGTTTCTCATCAATAGATAAAAAGGAGGGAGTTGCAGAACTACAAAGAATTCCTCACATCTTATGTTTACGTTTTTTCTTTTCTCTAACCTAATCTGAGTTGGTAATTGTTGGGTGTTACTAACAGTTCTCTGAGATATAAAGTATTTTGAAAGTTAAAAATATTGGACACTCAGTTGCATAAATTAATAGTCTTTTATCTTCTGTGTAAAACTAGAACTAATTTCTTATGGAAAACATGGAGTCCTGTTCAGGGGAAGTAATATCCATCTGTCTACTCCATTCATCAGACTATACCTGTTATATTGGGCTCAGTTCTAACCACCCTATTTTTAAGAGGCATATTTACAAATTAAAAAAATGTTCAAAACAGTCGGGCTTCCTAGGTAGTGCTAGTGGTAAAGAATCTGCCTGCCAATGCAGGAGATGCAAGAGATGCGGGTCCGATCCCTGGGTCCGGAGGATCCCTTGGAGGAGGAAATGGCAACCTACACACAGTATTCCTGTTGGGAAAATCCCACGGATAGAGGAGCCTGGTGAGCTACAATCCATGGGGCTGCAAAGAGTCAGACAGGACTGAGTACTCAGAACAAATCTGGACTCCAAAACAGAGTTACGGGATGGAGGCTGAAAACCTGGGACAATCTGCCCCCAGAGAAGAGTAATAACCTTCCCCTCATAACTGATTTTTAAACATGTGTAGGCTGTTTTTAGGATGAGTAGTCTGGTCTGTGTTGCTCCTGAATGTCTATCCAAGACAGTGGCTAGCAGTTATAGAAGGCACACTAGACATAAGGGCAGGTCGCCAAACAGAGCTATCTGACATGGCCTGGATGCCTCCTGAGGTGATCTACCCATTCTCAAAAATAATGTCAAAAACTTTTCATTATATGTAGGAGATCAGACTAGATGACTCGCCTCTTCCAAGAGTCCAGGGTCCCCTTGTTTGAATTCCTCTGCAACTCTTATTGTTGTCTTTAGGGCATACCATACTGGCATTGCACAATCTTAGTTCCCCCACCTGGGACTGAACCCATGCCCCCTGCTTTGGGAGAGCTGAGTCTTAACCACTGGACTGCCAGGGAAGTTCCACAAATTATTTTTGATGGCTTCTCTATTTTCTTTTACTAGATTTCCCTGTGGTCTCTGCTAATGACGCTGGTGGTCCTTTTCATATTGACCGGCACTATGTTAGGACCCGAACTGTTGGCCAGTATTCCAGCAGCTGTTTACGTGGTAGCGATTTTTATGCCTTTGGCAGGCTATGCCTCAGGCTACGGCTTAGCTACTCTCTTCCATCTTCCGCCCAACTGCAAGAGGACCGTGAGCCTGGAAACAGGGAGCCAAAATGTGCAGCTCTGTACCGCCATCCTGAAACTGGCATTTCCACCACAAAACATAGGAAGTATGTACATGTTTCCCTTGCTTTATGCCCTTTTCCAGTCTGCAGAAGCAGGGATTTTTGTTTTAATATATAAAATGTATGGAAGCGGAGTACTGCACAAGCAAGATCCTCTAGATGAAGATGAAGATACAGATATTTCTTATAAGAAACTGAAAGAAGAGGAAATGGCAGACACATCCTATGGCACAGTGAAAGCAGATAATTTAATTATGATGGAAACCACTCAGACTTCACTCTAAATATGGAGATACACAGGAGAGTTTATCTTGCTGAAATACTACTTCATATTTATGGTCTGTGGTAGTGTCTATGGTTTACATAAAGAACAACAGCTGGTTCACATCATTATACATGTAACGATTTTGATCTACCCACCATAAGGTTGCATTGGTATATTACCCAAGCATTTACATAAACTACAAATCAGTGTTGTGAAGTAACTTGCACCTGGGACTGCGAGGTTGCTGGCCTGAACAAGTGTGCTTTTTGGTTTTCACCATGACCAGTATCTATGACTGTTTCAAATATGTTAAACAGGGTCTTGGAAATGTAGAATTTTGATGCACTATCTTATATGAGTAAAAACATGCTATATTTGTAAAGCATAATTGAGTTGAATGTAATTGTTGTTAAAACAAAGTGTGCTTGCTCAGTTTATAAATACTTGACACTGTTAAAATTTGACCTGTATTCAGACAAATCCCCAAACAGGTCAATTAAACAATGAAATATAATATCTCATTGTCCAACCTGTTTCAAATCAGGGAAAAATTACATTAATGTATTTGATTACTTGATCTGATATCTATTTGTAATGAACAGCCGACATGTTTCTAGTGAACGAGGCACTTGCTTTTCAACTGGGGACTGGTTCCATCTTCAGCGTTTATGTAAACACAGTCTAAATCAGTTTTCCTTTGCAAAGTTTATTTGGTCAAAAAAATCTGTGGAACGACTATCCTCCCCAGAGAAGAGCAATCCCTGGTGGTACTTAACAGCACCTCCTGGTCACCATTTGAGATGGGCGGGGGACGGAGGAGGCGGGGAGGCGGGGAGGGAGTAAGTCTTCCAAGGGAGAAAACAATTAGCCTAGATACGATGCCCTAGAGTGCTTTCCCTATGCACTTACTGAAAGGGTTCAATGCGTAGATTTCTCAGAGCAACTCTGAGATGATTAAATAACATATAATCTGAGATCGTAGGTTATCAGACCCCAAGTAGTCTCCCCAAACCTTCTCATTTTTGCTCACTAGCCAGAGGCACCCAGCCTAGCCTCAGCTTCGAAGGCGGCGCAGACAATAACCGAGGAACGGCTATCACCTGGCTCGGTTAATCCGCGGGATGGTTCTGCGGGTATCTTCTTCACCTGGGGCAAGTTCACTTCCAGATCAGTTTTGCATCGCAAAGAAAGCTTTCTTTGCAGATCATCTTAAGAATATTCGTGCCGACCTCCGGGTGTGGAATATTCCCACACCAAGGTCGGGGAGGGAACCCTTCGGCGAGGAAGCTAGGACACCAGTGGGTGGCGGGAAGGGTGCGGGGGGTGGGGGTGGGGCGCTGCCCCAGCACAGCGCTGGCCGCGGGGGTGGGGCCCGCGTCCGACTGCCCCTGGTAGGTCGTCTATTTAGGGCGCCGGGGCCGACGGGCAGGCGGCAGGGGTACACTGATGGCTGCCCTGGGGGACGTCGTCCTGGATGGTTACCTGTACCCGGCGTGCGCTCTCTACTCGTACCGGTGCCTCTACCCGGCCGCCGCCGCCAAGGGAAAAAGCGGGGCGGACGAGGGTGGCTGGCGACCCCGGGGCGGGGGCTACCCTCCCGTTTCCTCCTCCTCTGACGGCGCGGCCTCGTCGTCGTTCCCGGGCCACGGGCAGCTGGCGGCCGCCGAGTACGTCCACAGCTACCAGCGCGCGCAGCTCATGGCCCTGCTGTCGCAGGTGGGCCCCCGCCCGGCCAGCACTCGGGACGCGGCGGTGCAGGTGAACCCGTTCCGCGACGTATCGGTGCAGTGCTCGCTGGGGCGGCGGACGCTGGGGCACAGGGCCCGCGAGTCCGGCCCGAGTCCGGATCCCGAGGGCGCGGCGGACGCGGGCGGCAGCTGCCCGGCCTCCCCGCAGCGCGCCCGCCGGGGCCCGGAGCAGGACAGCCCGCCGAGCCGCGCCCCGCGGCGCGTGCGTTTCCTGCGCACCCTGGCTGTGTACTCGCCCGTGACCTCCCGCTGCCTAGCCACCCTCCTGGAGGGGGCCGAGGCCGCGGCGGGCCAGCAGAGGCCCGGGGAGCCGGAGACTGAGCGAGGGCCGCCACCTGCGAGGCCCCGAGGCCCCGAGGAGGGAGACGGGTCGGCGAGGAAGGTTTCCCTGCAGCTGCAGCCTGAGGAGGACGAGGCCCAGGCCGCAGTACCGGCAAGCCGCGAGCAGCCCCCGCCCGTTGCCAGGGTCCCGGACACCGCTGGCGAGAGATCGTCGCCCCGGAGCCCCCAGCCGAGCAAGGAGCGCCTGCGCTTCCAGGTGAGACCCGAGTCAGCCCGGGAACTGGCAGGGGATCCCCCAGAGTTGTGTTGGCTCCCATCCGCGTCCGGGTGCCCGCCCTCGGCTGCTCTCGACACGTGGTAGCGCGCGCTCCCTTTACGCGCCGGCAAGCTTCGGTGCCTTTCGGTGGCTGCTGAAGTCTTTCTCCGTCAGCATTAAATCGAGTGTAGTGTGCTTGTTGCTATTATCGTAGAACTGCAGCTGCACAGGGGTGACTGTAGAAAAGCTCTTAACATTCTTATTCCGAGAGTATTTGCTGACCGCCAGAGTGTAGTCAGCTGTATACAGCAAATACATTGTACGCTGGATGATCCAGGATGGGTCTCAGAACATGAGAAAGTGAACTTATTGGCCAGGAGAGTCGATTCCCGTGGATCCCACTCTCTGTTTTGAATTCAGTGTGTTAGAAACTGTAACCATTGACTACTGGGGTCCTGGTCAGGATTTTACCTTGCATTTAAGACGCACCCCTATTCAGAAATCTGATGGTACTGCTGGAGCGTGCGCACTGCCGTGCATTGCTACCCAGGAGCAGCAGGCGTGGAGGGCCATGTGGTAGTTGCCTGAACGCTAAAGAGCTGGAGCGCACTGAGGGGTTGTAACCCAGCGGAGGAGAAAGACGTGAGAAATAGTAAGAGGCCTGGAGGAATCCTTCTGATATCTCCTCCAAGCCCTCAAGGCTATTTAGTCGGGGTCCGGGAAGCAAAGAGAGTGAAACAGATTTGTACACAAGCTATGACCGCTCCAAACTGTGTTGATACTCAACGTTTAACCTTCCTGGACTTGAGTTTGCTCACCTGTGAAAATGCTGAGTCTTCCAAAGTTCCTTCCAATCCTAAAGACCTAACCTGAAAAACTTGTCTGTAACTTGTTGCTGAGAATAACTTAAAGAATAAGGTAATACTACTTTTGTTCATATTGTGTATGAATTAATGGCTTATCCATATTTTCAACTCTCAGCACCATTTGGTAGAAACTTAATTAGCAACATAAAGAGCTTTTTTTTTCAAGGTGTTCACCCAAGATTATTTTAGGGTGCAGTCTTATTTCTTCTGTTTGACTACCTCATTTGTGTGTGTGCTAAGATCAGACCTATTTTACAGAAAGAAAAACCCTCCCTCCAGAATCCCAAGATTCAGGAACCCTGTATTTTTGGCTTTCCCCTTGCCTGTCTGCAGGAAAACACCTGCTTAGTAAACTGCTACTTGAACCAAGTGAATGTGGAACACAAACTTTTGTGGGCCCATGCTTTTCTATTCAATACTTGATTAAGCTATTAGCTTTCCTAACTGTTACCTTCTGGAGACCACCTTGAACCTGATTCTACTTTCCTCCATGATCTGAAGCAGAGTGCCAGTTTTAAGTATCAGATCCTTTCCAGGCTGCTTGAGATGAAGGCTGATTCTGATGGCAAGTTGGTTAAACTCTGCTGTTCTTTCGCTCAGTTCTTAGAGCAGAAGTATGGCTACTATCACTGCAAGGACTGCAATATCCGCTGGGAAAGTGCCTATGTGTGGTGTGTACAGGGCACTAACAAGGTAAGCAATGCCCTGTCACCAGCGTCATCCTGACGGAAGGTTCAGGAGGGTTTGGACTTTAAGTTTTTCCTTTGTCCCATCAGGTTTACTACAAGCAGTTTTGCCGAACATGCCAGAAGTCTTATAACCCTTACCGAGTGGAGGATATCACCTGCCAAGTAAATTGAACGCTTGCATTTTATGTGTGAACTAGATAGTGATGAGAAGGTTTAGGAGTAGTTTCTTGAATATTTTTTCCTAAGAGAGCCTAGATTCCCAGTGACCTGAGGTTTTGATTCCTTTCTGGAAGGAGTTGTAGAAATAATACTCAACTGGGAAGCCAGGCCTCGGTGATCGTTTCCTCCTGCTCTTGTAAACCTTGGTCGTGTGAACATCTCTGGAGACTGTCGTCTCATTTGCAACGTGGAAGAATGTTTGCTTTACCTGACACTCAGTCCAGTTCAGGAGAGAGTAAACTTAAAGAACAGAATACCTTTTAACATGAGGTAGTAGAGGCTGACGATTTTATGCAAATACATTTCATGAAGCATGTACCCAAGTTATAAGTATTTAGTAAAAATGCGAGTTTTTCAGAGCTTTCTGTTTTGCCTTAGTTCAGAAAGGAATGTCAGGTTGAGTGGTAACAGGTTGCTTGTTAAATGAGCACTGCCTTGTGATAATGGACTGTGATAATCAGAGAGGGAAGAACAGACTAGGCTGTTACCACACTGCTAGCGGACCTTGGCTTGCCAGTTGAGACAGCCTAATCAATGCCCTTGACTCTGAGAGTAGAGCAAGTTCTAAAGTAGAGAGGAATCGGACAAGGAAATCGAACTCACTCACAGCTCTGCTCTTGGCCCAGCAGCTGTTGTTCTGCCTTCTGCCTCAGCTTGAGGTCCTTTGCAGCAGGGAGAGGGCCAAGGTCAGCCACTGGTGCCGGGCCTGCTACTAGCTCCTGGCCTCACACCTTCACTTTTGTTGTCAGACTCCTCTCTCCTACCTGGTGGCTCTCCACCCTGGCTTCAAGGGTAGGAAAAGATTTCCTCTTAAAACGTCTTCAAAAGAAGCTTCACAATTCAGAATTGAATCCTATGCAAAATGGGAGCAGGAGCGCATGACGGAAGTGCTTCTGTTCTCCCATTCCTGTCCTTGCGGACAGAACCTTGCTTAGTGTGCATTCAGTTAGTATTTGAACGGACTAGAGAAACAACTTTGAAGTTCCAGGACATCACCAAGGGTTTATCTTCTGTATGCATGTCTCACTTTGATCTTTTTCAGAATTGTAAACAGACTAGATGCTCCTGCCCAGTGAAACTTCGCCATGTGGACCCCAAAAGGCCCCACCGTCAAGATTTGTGTGGGAGATGCAAAGGCAAACGCCTATCCTGTGATAGCACTTTCAGTTTCAAATATATCATTTAAGTGAATGGCGGGGGAAAAAAACCCAAGAAAACTGAGGTCCCACTGTGAATGTGTGCTGCTGGAGCAGAAAAGCGAGCTGAGCTTTTTTGCCCCCCATGTCCCTCCTCCTCTTCTGCCGCTCCCTCGAAATACTTCGTGAAAGGCTGTTGTTTGGCAAAACTGTAAAATAAAAGCATTGCAAAACAGTTGATACATTGCATAAAATCCATAGGAGAGCCTGTCTTAACGGTCTGTGCTTGTTACTTTAGCATTTGTCCATTGCTTATGGAGCAGCCAGGCTCTGAGTTAGGCTAGTCATTACTTGACAGTATGAAGGGGCTCACTGATGGGATGTTTATTGCTTGTAGGTCTGATGCCTATAAGAAATTAATTGAACAAAAAAGCCATCTATTAAAATGAGCATTCTTCTGCAGGAGGTGAAGGCAGAGCTAGGCCTTGATGTTTGAGGGGACAGGGGCGATGGGTAACCCAGTCGCAACCGGGAGTGGACGGCCTCCAGATTACCTCAGTGTAGTAGGTGCTGAGGGACAAAGGCTCTGAGAACCTGACTTGCTGACAGCGTCACAGATACGGAACAGATGTGGACTGGAATGGGTGGGGGGCGCCGAGGGCAGTTTTTAGATGTTAAATAACTTCAAATGAACTTCAGCTGGTAATGGAACATTTAAAAAAAATAAGGTCTCCTAAATGTATTTAAAGATGAAGTTGGAGGCAGCTTTAGCCTTTGTCATTGTGGACTTGCAGTTCTGTAGGTGGAAAGTGTTTGGCACCATTTAGCACTATCCTAACTGTGCCTAATAGCTTTCTGCTAGATTACCAAGAAAACACCGAGACCCTGGAGCATTGGTGGGGGTGGGGTATGACAGGAGGGATTCTAATGAAATCAGAGTTGAGAGCTATTGGTTTCCTGGTTACAGAAACAACATAATTGGAACCAGGTGCTAATTATGCCCTCCAAATTTCTAACCATCCTACTTCAGTTAACCCTTACTACCTTAGAGCAACCGTGTATATAGTGAGTCTGTTAAACATCTTGGATGCTTGTACGTAGACAAATATGGGGAGTAAAAGAAACTAAAATTGAAGTCTCTAGAACCTTTTATAGTGGGGGGAAGGCCTCTAACCCCATGGCCTGGTATTTGTAAAAATGCAGAGTCTTAGGCCTCTGTTCCTACTGAATCACTACCTGGAGGTGAAGTGTTTAATAAGCACCCCAGATGTTGCTTATGTAATTGAAGTGTGAAAACAATTGAGTCAGCCCTGCAGTTCCCATGGAGAAACATGGCTGTGGCCTCTGCCCTGTGTAGTGGGTGTATGCCCATTAATTTCTGCACAAAACTTCTGCTATGCACTATGTAAGAGCCCCTTAGCACCTGGTAGAAAACAAAAGGGATCTGACTTGGGGAGGGAAGAGAAGGCTTGCCTGAAAAAATGACACTACAGCTGAGCTAAAGTTTGGATGAGCTGAATTAGGCGAAGAGGGAAAGAAAGAACTTTTCCAGACTAGGCTAACATGTGCAAAGGCCCAGTGGTAGAGAAAGCCAGGAGGCCCCAGTGGCAGAATACACTGGAGGACAGGGGTGGGTGTGATGGCTGGCATCACTGGTAGGCCCAGGCTGGGGCAACTGGTCCTCGCATGTCATCAGGATCCACTGAAAGGCTTTAAAGCTGTGGTGGGGCCTTAGTGACAGATTCACCTTTAAAAAAAAAAAATCACTCTGGCAATACCATGTATCCTCGTAAACCCATAAGAAGTCGTGCAAAGATCAAATGGCAGTGGGGCCAAAGAGAAATGCAGGACGAGGACCACAAGGTGTGGCTGAAGGTGATGAGTTTTGTGTTAATGCTGTTAACTCATCGTGAGGTCACTGGTAGGTACACGGATAGGAAACCAATTTGACTTACATAACATGCAAGAGGTACATATTTACTCTAAGCATCTGATGAACAAACGAGGAACAACAGAAATGAGCCCTACAATGAGCCCTAGGACAAATTCAATGGTTATTAATACGGCTATTAATCATTCTTTAGGCTTAACATGGCCATTACTTTTCCCAATAGCGCAGTTAACCCTATTTTACAGTTGAGCAAAGCCAGGATCAGAGCATGTTTTACTTAGAGTTAGTGGCCTTTCAGAAACTGAACAAAGTGGTACAAGAACTTGTGATGAGAGTTATCGTCAGAACATTCTGGCAATGAAGCACTGTCAAACTGGATGTATAATTAGAGATTTATGTGATTTTTCTGAGAGAGAGTCTGAGAGGCTAGAAGGAAATACCCCAGAATGCTATTCTCTCTTGGTATCAGGGGAAGTGATTCTAGTTTTGTTCATGTTTCTTACATTTGCTAAAGTGACAGTTTTGAAATTTTGAAAATTTAAAAATGCCATAAAGTACAACTATATTGACATCGATTATTATCTCCTCTTGTATAGATTATGCTGGTGGATAAGCAGCTCTCAGAAACCAAAAGGAGGGATGGATGCTCACTCTGGCTCTGGTGAGTGTCCTGAGACTGTGTAACTGTTTTCTGAATTTATGATGGACAGTTGTGGGGGTGGGGGACACCACACCCTCCCCATCTTACACTACTAAAAGTAAAAATATGTTCTAAATCATGTAAACCTTTGGAGAAACCACAGTATCTCATGTTATTGTACAGACTTACTTTTAAAAATGATAAATTTAGCGGGCAAAAGAAAAAGGTTGTAAATGAACAAAAATTGGTTTCTCATTGAAACTAAATAAGGTGTTTAATAAATTAAGCATTTGATATATTTTGTTAATGAATGCACACTTTGGATCCAGAGGACAAGGAGCATCAAAATATAGGTTTTAAGAAAATCTGATTTGTAGAGGGAAATCCTAATGATTTTATATCTGCATCTTGCTTTCTGCAGGTGTATTCATCTTTATTACATTATTAATAGACTTAGTTACATATGAATCGGAGAAGGCAATGGCAACCCACTCCAGTACTCTTGCCTGGCAAATCCCATGGACGGAGGGGCCTGGTAGGCTGCAGTCCATGGGGTTGCACGGAGTCGGACACGACTGAAGCGACTTAGCAGCAGTAGCAGTAGCAGCACATATGAATAGGAAAAGGAAATTTCCAGTGTTTGGAAGATTTGGGTAATTAGTCAATTGAACTAAATGTGTTCTCCCCTTTTGAAGGACAGTTTTTTTTTTTTTTTTTAGAAATAGTCAAGGCAACATTTGAAAAGTTCCTTAATGAGGCACACTATAATCATTCATCCTTTCTTAAAATACAACACAGACCAACAGCTACAATGCTTTTTATTTTAACAAAAAGGATATAAGGAGGGTGAGAAAAATAGGGGATGGTGAGATAGGATGTAAAGTGTGGTGTGTCTCCAGACACCACTGCTCTCTTCCTGCCCCACACCCAGAAGTCATTAAATAATTTAAAGGACACCATTTACAGTACCAGAACACCATCAAAATAATTATTTTTATCAGGGTCAAAAAATACAGTGATTATGAATGTGCTGTGACCAGTTACAGAATTTTATAGGTAACATAACTCTAGTCAGCAGTCCAGTGGCGTGCGCGGCACCCTCAGTTAATGCACTTGAGCATAATTACATTTCTGGCAGGGTCCACGCCGCCAAGAAAAGGCAAAGCTAAGCATTTCATTTCTACATTCTAAACTCTGGAATCCCAGAGCCCAGTTTAAAAGAAAAGTCACAGTGGATAAGAGATGCATATAAAAAATACAAGGTGTTCCTTTCAAATCAGAGGAATTTGTGGGACTACATTCATTTCTTTTACAAAATGCTATTTTAAAAAAAGGACAGAGAAATCCAGTCCATGTTATGCTGCAAACTTGGACAGTGAATAAGTGTATTGCATGTTTTGGTTAAGTCAGTCTTCAGGCTTCCTTTCATCTTCCCCCGTAGCCCCGGGTTCCTTAAGGGTGAAACATGTGAGTCCTGCATAAACATATACAAATGCATCTGCATCTCTCTCCTTGAATTCTGCAGACTTTCAGGGCCTGCAAGTCACATATTCTGCCATCAATGACCACAGTTTTTTTCTTTAGCTTTGTACACCTCTTCTTGTATAACAGTGCATTGCACAAATGTACAAGAAAATACCAGTTTTAATCTATACAGTTTCTATAATAATTATGGAGTAAAATAAGTTAACTTTTCTAATGAGAAGCGCTGACGGGCAGCATACATCTTTATTGTACATTTTAAAGTCTCCGCAGGCATCTACTTTGGTTAGTTATCAACAATTGTAACATAAGCACTGATCAGAGAACTGAGCAGCATTCCAATAACGTTAACAGATATATTATTTCTTTTTGAAATACTGGGAAAGCCCAGTTTTAAAATATTATTAAAATGTCCTAACATTTACACACTAAGAAGAGTTAGATCTAATAAAATAAATTTTTTCAAAAATAATCTTGCAGTGCTCTTTTAGGCATGCTCTGAGACGTTATCACCAAACACCCATACCTTGAAAATATGACTATCACATATGCACACATCTCAGCTCACACACACACACACACACAATTCCTTATACAGACCAAAAAAACAAAACACCCACGCCCTTATCCCACATATTGGAAAAAAAAAAAAAAAATCAATGGTTTTTGCAAATAAGTCTTTCTGTGTCTATCTATCCGAATAGATGTTCTTCATGTAGATGATTAAGCATCAGTTGTCGATTATGCTTGTGACTGCTAGAAACCCAAGCAGCTCTGCAGGTCTTCAGCTAAAATGAACCAGCCTCGATTTCAGCCTCATTTTACCTGCTTTCCAATGTCTCAGTATTAGAGGCCATTATTGCAAACATCCTTAGAATTCTTTTCTTTCTCCAGAAAGTATTGTATTTGTATGCATCACTTTTAGCCCTTTTCTTTTCACGTAGGTAAAGTCATTAAAAAAATTCTTTCTTTATACGCTTATTGTGGGAGGTATTGGCAGCTGTTAAGATGATTAGTTTTTTCCCCTTCAGATGTGGTTCTGACATTCTTTTTTACCTTGAGAAAGTTTGACATTAGTTACACTGGGGTTGTGGATGCTGCCAGAAAAAGCTGTCAGTGAACTGCAAGGGTCCGTAAAAGGTGCTTGTTAATATTCTTAATCATCTTCAGTTCAGTCTTTTCCTGAATGCCTGAAGTTTCTCAAAATCCAGTGCTCACCAAATTTCCAATTGGTTTGGCCTGTGTGAGGAGTTGGTATGATTGCACCGTGCGTAGAGACTCTCTTATTTCTAGGTTAAGTTCCATCAGTTTGTAGTTGGCTTCTGACATGTCCAGGTCAGAGCCTATGACTGCAAAGCTTCCCGTCTGGCCCAGCGTCTGGTGGTGGAAATAGATGTGTAACAGCGTCTGGACAGGGGCGTCTTCACAGCTGCCAAAGATGTCATTGGGCCAGAGAGATCTGAAAGAAGACAGTATTTGTAAGTCCTGATTGTACATTTTACACAGCACACATTTACATTACCACAGCAGTCATTCCAGATTAAGTACTTTTAGGTTAATACTCACAAAAAGTAATTTCCTTATGAATCACTGAGGATCTGTTTTAACATTTTAACAAATATTACTGAAAGTAGCACAGATAATGAACAAAGTCTAAAATTGGTGTCACTGCATTGATAAGTGTACAAAATAAGGTCATGTTTTCCTTTCACAAAGATTGAGACATCAAGTTGAAAACCCAAACTCCATCATAAATTTCCAGCTAGGTATAAAGGCATCTCCTATAAATCCCTTCACATTTTACCTGAAAGCTTTGACTTGTGCTACAGCTGATATAAATTCCTTATTTTTCAAAGTTTCAATTAAAGAATGAATGGCAGTTTCTATAGTAGTTTGTGCAGCTTTGGAAATGTCAATTTCTTCGTTTTCTGAGGCAGACTCGGCTTCTTTGAGGATACTTTCCAACTGGGCAAGTTCCTCTGACATGTTGAAGACCTAAAAGAAATAAATATACTTTAAAAGGATCAAATTTGTATATTCAGTAACAATACTGAGTACTTAGCTGTGAAATTACATCTGATGATGGTAATATTTTCCCTTCAAGATTATTTTCAGTTGTTAAACTTAGGACAGTTAATATTTCAAGTTCTCTATTCAGCTGGAATAATTTCAGCTACCAAACAGTAGTCTTTAGATACTGTTGATAAAACAACAGGTTATCTTAAATGTAATAAATGTTATCAATACACTGTAATAAGTAAAACAATAGGTTGTTTATATTGGTCTGTATTTTAACATGTGATAACATGTTATACATACTTCATCTTAGTAAAAATACATTTATATTATTGTTTTGTAACATAAGGCCTGGAATTCTGGGAGGATCATGAAAAAAAATAATTGACAGTAATGAGATGTCTTTATATTTTAAAGGGTTATTTCTCCAGGGTATTTTATATAAACCGGTATGTATGTATTTTTTTTTTAAGTAAATTTAGAAAATGCAGTGATTTCCTTGGTGATAGTTCTGGTACCAGTGGTTTACAAGAGGGAAAGATTCTAAAGCCCCTACCTTTGAATCTATTCATGCTATGATTTCTAATACTCGCAGTGTTCTTGATGTGTTTATTCTTGTGTGAGTTACTAGAACTATAGAAATACTACATGGACAAGATGTTAGGGGGTTTCATAATACAATTTTGTCTTTATTGAACTGACGTGCTTCACTTGATTTTTGATTACAGATGATCTATTGCTGCTACTGGGAATTTTAAGGTCTCAAACCTTTTAAGATCGCTGGATATCTGCTTTCAGATTTCCTAACTGGTCCTAAAACAGCACATCATTTCAAAAACTGATAATACTTAACTAGGGGGGGGAAAAAGACCCACTAGCCACTCTCCATAAGTGATTTTCGACTTTAGCACTCCCACAAGGAAATAAGTATGAATGTATTTTAATTTTGTACGATCAGTTACTAATGCCTAGTACAACTGAATATTTACCTCTGCTTCATTTTTTATTGTGTTAACTTGGTTGATAAGTTTACAGTAGGCTTGGAACAGAAGCAGCAGTTGAAAATGCAATTTGTATAACCTTCGACAGAGCTCCAGTTCCTAGAAATAAATAACACCATGTTAAATTTAGGTGTTATTTTCCATATTTCACGAGACAACAAAGTTCCAATAAAAATTTATAAGTAATTATTTTAAATTGTTCTGAGATTTATCTTTCTGCAGTAAGCAAGTTAATATGGTATGAAGTTGACGAAACAGATGAAAGATGCTCTGAAGACTGGGATTAAAATAAAAATTTAAAGATTATTGGTTACATAGTTCATTTTTAGTGTGATACATTTTCACATTAGACAAATAGAATTTTTTAGCAGGCAATAAATAGATTGCTTTAAAAAGGATTCACTAGAACTTAAAACTTTAACTTCATAATGAAAATAATTTACAAATTCATATACTTTTGCTACACTGAGATATACATCTCATTGCATTTATCAACAAGTGCTTGATAAAGCAAAAGTAAAACTTTGGATAACCTCTCATCTAAAATGTAAGAATAGTTTGCTTTTTAAATTAATTCCTTTTTCTAAAAAAAAAAAAAATTTATAATCTCACTGAAATAAGACAAATTAACAAATGCTCTTGGATTATTAAAATTAAGAAATTTAAAAGGAGATTCATTAGAGATGTGTAAAAAGGCAACTGCTAGTTGTACATATTAATTATAAAACCTCATTATCTTTGTAGGACTAAAACATTTCATGGATTAGGGCTATGCAGAACTAAAGCATACACTACTCTTAAAGCAGTCCATGATAAATCATTGCGAGGTCACAAATGGCAAATGAAACCAGTTTGTCTGACATGGATAAGTAGTCTATAAATTAAGACAGGTCACTTACTGCTAGAATTTCCATTTGCTAAGCAAGAAGGTGATCGGGTCACAAAAAATACAAAGGAAGAAAAAGACCAAGAATTAGTGTAAGAAATCATTTTAACTAGGGTCACAGATGTCCCAGGCAAACTGAAGAACATTTAATTACACCCCAAAGAAAAATTTATGATGCCATTTCCAGAATAAAGTTTTTTTAGACATTTCTATAACAATCCAGGGTGTTTTTTTTTTCACTCTTTGCCAAATAACAGCTAAATTACATTTAGGCTATAGTTTATTTCTTGTGCAAAAGCTACAAAGGATAAAATCAAACTAGTGGGATGTTGGGAAGTTGGCTAGTGAAAGTGGTCATCTATCTGGGTTTTTATAGCCTTAAAAAAAGCTAAATGTAACAAATTTCTGTTAGGAAAGTGGAAAACTTCCAATTACAATAAGAAATGAGTTACTCCTACTTCTCAGAAGAGAACTGGGATATAATTTTATATAATAAGTATCTGCCCATGAGAATATTATCTCTGACATGGCTAATTCTGGCTTTCTTACCCTTTGCTGTCTACTTAAATCACAAGTTACCATAATTAGCGCTGAATCAGAAGGTAAAATATTGAGAGCAGTTGTGTGTTTTAAATTGCATTTCAAATGAAGTTTACTAAACCTCAGAAATTTAACCCAAGTAGGTTTGAATCAACCAACCAGCTTATGGAATATTTAAAAATTATTACATGAAAATATCTATAGCAACTTAGACCTAGTCTCATTAAAGGAGAAGAATTCTAATTAAAACAGCAATCATCATATGTAAATACTGCTTTTGAAATATTCGGAAATCCCTTTGAAATCTGCTTTTCTAAATAGTTTCCTCTGAAGCACTGTTTATATAACATTTATTGCTATCAATTTAGAAGGGATTTGCTAAGCATAGGTGAACTTTAGCTCTGAACTACTTATCATAAATTACGTGGATGGTCATTCCGTGAATGTTGAGCACAATCCAGTGTCAAACATTAGCATATCTAAATTTCTGAGGTTTTACTTCATATTGTTTTGTATAGAAACTATGAATTTTAAATATATTTTCATTTCTATTAACATAAATAAAAACTGACTCCATACACATATATCCATAGCATCTACTTTAGGATGTAATGGAAAAGATATCACTGATAAAGTTTATAATGATCACAATTATAGGAAATAACAAACATAATTAATTTCTTAGTTTTGAATTACTAGATCACACAAAATGTTAACACTGTACCTTTAAAAATATTGCTTTTTAGTATGTTGAAATTTGCATATATACAATCCTTTCATTTATCTTTAATATTTATTGAGTGCTTATTAGGCAAATGGCTATACTGGTATATAGGAACAGACAGTACATAATGTTGCATAAAAAGAGACCTCTCCTCTCAAGGAGCTGAATGTGAAAGGAGAGCTAAGATATAAATGGAAGGCTTAAATGTAAAGAGTTTTCACTTTTTACTCAGTAGAAAACCTCAAGCTATTTTAATTGACATAGACTGCTGAGATGAACTCCTTGTCATCAGGTAGAAGGGATACAAGAAATACTTAGTCTAATCATCTAATTTATATATGAGAAAAGCAGTCTGTTCCTTGTTTAAGCCATAGTGGCAAAGACAGAATTAGAACCAAAGGATCTAATTCTAGTCTGGGATTAATCCCTTATCTTGCCTTGTTTCTTTCTTTACACGGATGACATGACAATTTCTTTATGACAGAGCAGGATTCGGAGTCAGCCTTTCTAGGTTTGAATCTTAATCCTATTTACGTACTGATTTTAGATAAATTAGCTTCTTTGAGCCTCGATTTTAATTTGCATATATATTTTCTCCTTATTTAAAAATATTTATTAATTGCTTATTATTTATCCTTATCTCATAATGGGGATAATTATAGCATCTACTAGATGAAATTGTATGGGTAGAGATAATGAATATGAAATGCTCAGCACAATGCCTGGCAAACAGTTAACATTTAGTGAGCATATACTGCTATTTTCTCAACATTTCAGTTTTGTAAAACTTCAAATTTTTATTACAGTACTACAGTAACTTTTATGCCAGTCTGACATTGTAAAAGATTAGAATTCTGATGTCAAATGCAGAGGCTATTAATTAATGCATATTCCCCCTATAAAGTTACACTTC
This sequence comes from Bos mutus, assembly GCF_027580195.1. Taxonomy (NCBI): domain Eukaryota; kingdom Metazoa; phylum Chordata; class Mammalia; order Artiodactyla; family Bovidae; genus Bos; species Bos mutus. Next base: position 67,153,335 of record NC_091622.1, read on the forward strand.
TATTAAAATAATTTGTAGGTCTTAATTCTATCCTCATTTAATATATGTGTTATATATGTGCACTCTTCTCTATATTACTATTTTTTTCACTGAATTTTACTAGCAAAAACCATAACTTATCCAACCAGAATTTCATCTTTGGAAGGACTAATATGAATGTATTACTCCAGTTTGCTTTCTTGACCAATTTATCTGTAGAAATCTAACGCAGAATGAAAAAATTTTTAAAGAGGCAGACGCAACTAAAAGTCAACCTGGACTATCCAGATATTCATCGAGCTTATCTATTGAATGTTATTAAGTTTCAGTCACAAGCTGGTCGTTCATTTTTATTAAAGTGAGTTTTTCATTACTAAGCCAACATTCCACTGAACCTAACATTTACAAAGACTATTCTGATAATAAAAATGAAAAATGTTACAAGTATTCTTTATTTTTAGGAATAGCAAATAAGGACATTTGAGCATATACATTATTTTACCTGATACAGAAATATAGCAAAACTAAGAACAAGAAACTTACTTGTGCATCTGTGTTTATCCTATACATGTCTTCTTTGGCACCAAATGTCCTCTTACAATTGTCTAACCACTGAAGAAATAAGTAACAGTACAATTTTAATACAGTAATTGCATAGTACACAATGAAACTGGTACTATAACAGCCCGCACATACAGAACAAAAATCCTAAAAAGTGAACTTGAATTTCTAGGATTGGTTGTAGACACAGATTTTGATCTCCACTCGAGCAGAATCATTTGTATGCGACAAACCCAAGCAGAGGAGGCTGTCTACGTGGCAACATGTACACACTGGGGAGAGTTTATTAATGGAAACGCAATCAGCTGTCTTCTATTCCAGGGACTTGTGGTGCTCCATTTCAGTAAAGAATATTCATTTTTGTAGATTTTACTGGCAATCTTCACAACCTATACTTGACCTGTGTCTAATGTAAGATGGAGAAATGAAAAGTGGGCTTCCCCTCTTGTTAGTTTAATAAAGGCAACTTAGAATTAACCAGGTCTGTTCGTTTATCAGAAGTGTAATTCTCAGAAGACGTGTGTCACTTTTAATTAGTGAAACAGAAACGAAAATCCATTTAAAATCTTGGGTTTTTTTTTCTTCCTTTTTGGACAGCAATGTATGGCAAATGTGTTATCTCCAAAGAGATACTGGTTGCAGAAGCCAAATATGATTTTCTTATCCAGGGGCTAGTCCTAAAGATGGATAATTTATTTAAGGTAACTTTTCCTTGGCCAGATAAAAAGAAAATAACAGTACTGTGGTTTAGTGGGGAAAACACTGGACTCATAGAATTTCCAAGCTGAAGTGAAAGCTAAGAGCCTTCAAGCTAAGCACTTAGGTTTTGATAGTTTGATATTAATAATCAGTTCTTTTGACTGCCAGGCTCTTTCTTATGTGACAGATTAAACATAATAAAATTACAATATATATAATATTATCAAATATATAATATGAATTATATTTGAAATTATATATATGAAACTAGGACATTTTTCATTAGGACTTTGAGAAAAACCATGAGCTACATTGTTTATTCTTTGAAAATATTTCATTATTAGACATTTGAAATTCTCAGTTGTAGCTTAACGGTCTACACGCAAAGAATGAAAATTAGGTGTCTCGGTTGTTTCAAAACAGTCTCTTTGACCTTCTGTCCCTTTTATCCCAGCCCCTCAGCCTGCCTGGGCCCTTAGGCTCTGTACTTGACAGCATGTCAGAAGAAAAACATGTTAAAGCTTTCGTAGTGAGATACAGCTGCTGGCAGCCATTGTCAAAAGCTAGTCAGCAGATTTCTCTATATCAGCAAAATTCAGCTGACATCTATCATGGAATCTGTACATGAATGTCTGCTCACACAAAATGTTAGAATGCCTATATGGTTCATCATCATCATCACAAGTCTAGCCCAGTGTGTCCAGTATGCTGATGAAAAAAATTTTTAACTGCTTATTCTTACTAAATATATTTTTTATACTGTATGCCTATGATAGGGCATGGGGGGGCACTATTCAACATAATTCTGATTTGTATTCTGTTACAAGACAAGCCCCAACCCTGTTGTGCTGTGGCTGCACACTGGCCTGAAAAGTACAGGTCCACAGCTTCCCGGTCAGTGTGTACAAAACACAGCAGACAGTCTGTGTACAGAATAACCTCCAGTTCACAGGTTAATCGGTCTTCCTATCATGATGGATTTTTTTTTTTTTTAATTCAGGGCTCAAATAAAGGTTAAAAATGAACTGGAGAGGTACGGCGTCTGGGTGTGATGGAGTAGCTTATGTAAGGCCTGCCCTCGAAGGACAGCTATGGAAGCTGAGTGAGAACTAGTTGAACTAGGAAGTCCAAAGAACTGACAGGAAATATCCAACTGCCATATTTAGGGAGTTAGAGAAAAGTATCAAGAGAGCCCTACTTTGATTCCAGCGTTACTCTAGGGGATTTGCTCATTCCTGTCCATGGGCTCAGAAGCTGAACAAAAAGTAGTGGCCTGTAGTTTCACTGGGCTGGGAAAGCAGGGCTGTCACAGGTAGTGAGGCCCTAAGGGTCAAGATCCTGGAGAAGAGGGAGCTGCAGAGGAGGCAGCCCAGCAGTCCGTGTGCACTTTCCCCTTGGGGCATTCGTTCCTGTGTTTATCCTGCGCAGGAGGAGAGGCTAAGAAAGCCAGCAGTGGCATCTGGGAGGCTGAAAAGGTAAACAGAGGCTTTTTGGTCTTATGGTGCTGGGGAGACAAAAACTGTTCACTCCAGCCAAGAGAGAGGGTCCTGATGAATACCCCAGGCTTTCACTTGTGATTCTGAGAAGCCTCAAGGAATATACAAGAATGTATTGATACAACTGAAAAACTATTAGAGGGGCAAAAACTGAATAATGAAAAATAGTTGTTTGATAGAAAAGAAGAAAGGAAGCAAAGGAAGGGATAGGATAAAAAATAGTGACATGATTACTTATGAAGGAATCGAGTTCATTTTTCTCTTCCATACAAGTATTTTAATTGATTCAGCACAATTTTCTGGAAAGAACATTCTTGTCCCACCATATTGCAACAGTACCTCTGCTGTAAAGTATATGATTTGGTCTTACTGGCTATAGGTCAGAAGTGACCTCTTCTTGGAAATCATAGATTTGGTTTGCACCCATTCTCTGTTAGACCTACACGACTTTGGGAAGTCTCTTTAATTGCCAGTACTTTTATTTATACTATAATCCCTACTTTGGTTACTAATTATTTGTTACTAATTATTTACATAAAGCACAAAGACTTCTATTCCTAAATATTCCTATCTAGAATATTTAGGGAATAAGAACCAGGTTTGACATTTCATTCTTCATAGGCCTTTACATGTGGTAGATATTTAGTACTTACTAAAGAAAGATGGGCCTCCTAGGGAAAAAATACCTGTCTGCAGTTTGTGTGTAAACGAGAACCATTTTTTTCCTTTAAGTTTTTCTGCCCCTGCCATTGAAAACAGCATGCTGGATTTGCCCTCAGGGATCAGAACTGCTGGCTGTGTTTTGCAGTGCCAGACTGGAGGTAGAGAAACATTTGTGTGCAGGCAGTATCTATAGTCTACTACATGCTCCTTTCTCCCTTTGCTTGCCCATGTACACACACATCACGGGAAAAAGATCACCAGTTCGTCACAAGTGGCGGGTGTTCTGGACCACAACATCATATGCGTTGCTCAGGCAAATACTGCTTTTATATTCCTACTTGCAATGTTAACAGCAGCTATACAGTCTCCACACAGAAGCTTTTTATAAAGCGAGTTTTCCATTGTGTTCTAAGATGCTTAGAAGGCCAGTTTCTAAAAGCTGAAGATCGGGATTTACTGGACAGGCAGCTCCAAGTTCCCCACCATTCTCAGCACAACCTGAGGCAAGTGGCAAGAGGTCCTGTTTCCCTCTCGGCTATTCTGCCAGGTTAGCATGTCTAGTGACACAAGTAACTCTTTTTTTTTACATTGTAAAAAGGGACTGACCTGCTCAGCTGCTTCTTTTTTGGCATTATAAGTATCCAGGTGTTCTTGCAGCTCCAAAACACTGAACTTTAGTGTTTCTAGCAAATCACAGGACATCAGCTGTCAAATCAGAAACACATTGATCCAGGTCACCATTTCTGATCACAATCCTGAGACCAAAACCTTTGGGCTTATGGGTTAGTGAATTTTCAAGCCAACTTAAGGCAGCGTCCCCTACTGTCCACTGTCCTGTACTAAGGACTGACCTTTCACTGAAACAGAGGAGTGCGGTGTGGTTTCAGGAATGTCAGGAAGCGTAAGCATGCCTTCTAATGCTTTCAAAACCTGGCTCAGGCAAAAGTGGCATGTCCCACCAGTGAATACCTTAACAGTAATACACTTGAAGCTTTTTAAACCGTAATTCTTTAACTGTCTTAATACATAATCTACAAATGTGCTTGGAGACAAGTGGAGAAGACCAGGGAGTTCTGGGTTCTTCATGGTGGTGGTGGGGCGGGGGTGGGGGTGGGGGTAGTGGAAATGTGTCTAGCCCTCTCCTGTGAGCTTTGATTCAGGAATCAGGGAAAAGTATGCATCTCTAAGCATGATTCTTTAGCTCTCCCATCCAGGACTCTATGAAAGGTGAGGGCAAGAAGAGGTCAGAATCAGAAACAGTCACAAGTCACTGCATACAGTACATGGGAACTATATTTTTCTAGATATTTATAATCAAGTTGAAAATATGAACCTTTAGACTTTAAAATTCTGAATTACCTTAAAAAAGACCATTTACTGAGTGATGCCATTCTAGTTTACTTTTTATGATAAAGTAAGCCTCATGTAAAAACTTACTGTTTCAGCATCCACAAAGACTGTTGGGCATTCTGAACACATCATCATCACTTCCAATGAGCTTTTAAATTTGGCACCAATGCGCTGCAGACTCTCACCAAGAAAGCTGACTGCCTCATTAGTTATGTCCCCAAACTTTCTTTGAATTGACTGTGGAGAAAATATAAGGAAATGTATTTCATATGAAAGCCTTTTTTAATCTTTAAGTAAAAAAGCATAATTTATAATTAGAGCAACCTTCTATTTTAAAACTATGATTGTAGTGATATATATATAGAACCCTAAAAATCAATCTGTAAATCCTTATTTTTAGGCACTTCTTTAGGAAACATGATAATTTCTAAAAATGATCAAAGATTTATTGTATAGTATTCCTGAAAAGAGAAACTAATGATACATGCTATTCGTCTCCCCAGAGAGGAGTACATGCTAGATATTGCTGGAAATAAAGCCCTCACATGCATGAGGAATTAGATCTTCCGAAGTTAAATTCTACCAAGTGAAACTTTCAGTAAAAGTAGTTTACTCTCCTTGGATAGTTTACTTTCCTGCTGACTTGAACTGAAGTCATCAAAACGCACCAAGGGCAGTATCTTCTCAAAACTCAAGAATATTCATTCACATAAAACCATCAGGGCCTAAACCACAGTGAACACTGAATGAATCAGATGCTATATCAGCAATGTAAGTACTATACAAATACTTGGATGTGTACCTACATGTATACGTGTAGCACCATTAGGTGGCATTATGATTAATTTAAAACAAAGTATAAGCCACAGTCTCACGCATGGAGAAATTTGTATCTCTGGAAAGAAAAGAATATAAATAGAAAACCAAGTAGCAATGCAAAACTACAAAGTTAAGTAAATAAATGCTCCAGTTAATAAGCACTGAAGAACTTTCAGGAGGGAAAGACTGAAGGCTGGGAAAACTTCAGTGAGATTATGTACCGAGCTGGGTCTTCTAAGATGGGCAAAATTTGCTTAGGTAGGGTAGAAAGGTGGCAGGCAGTTGGGAAAATAATGACTTAAATGTCAGCCTTGGTTTCCCTAGCTACAGAATGCTAAAAATACATTACATAGGTCTCTTGTAAGAATTACTTACTGTAAAACATTTAGCTTAGTGCCTTACATGTAGTGAGTACTGAATAAATGTTAGCTCATATTACTTTCAGGGATGGAAGCAGCCTTGGTTAAAAATTTTAAGGTCCCCACATAGTAATGAAAGTGCCAATGAAGTGAACCCTTTATGATACATTGTCTTATGATACTGACTGAAAGCTCCTTAAAGGCAGGAACCCGCCTTTATATTTCTTTGGTGTCCCTGGAGGTGTCTAGCATATTCCAGAATTTGGTCAAATGTTATTTTGAAGTTTTACTCTAATTACCTTAGGGGAAGTACCTGTACTAGTCACTGTATAATGTCATATTAAAATGTAAATTTAAATTATCACTATCTTAGGAAAATAAAAAACCTTTAAAGGAAACTAGTGAGAATATTAAAATTTGAGATACTGATTTTAGATAAATTTTATCTAAATTTTATCGTAATTTTATCGTAATTTTATCCGATAACTGTAGTAGGAATTCAGAAGTCTTCAACCGTACTGACCTGAAACAGCCTAGAAAACACGTGAAAAGTAAAGACTGCACAGGACCCGTCGGTGTCAGACAGCATCTGATTGACGTGGCAGCGCCAGGCTTCTTCCTCGTCGTCATATGCTACTGGCTGAAAAGCGGCTATGATGGCAGAAAGAAATGGTGATGGCAGAGGTGATGTCTGTACTTCTGGAAAACCATCTTGTTCTTCTTCATCTTGACTGTTAACACATACACAGTCGTCATAATATTATCTTAAAAGAATACACTCAATTATTTAAAATACTTTAAATCACCTAACATTATTTCTTACATATGTGCACATATTGATTCAGAAAACGGGCGACCACCTAAATTTTGTGAGAAAGCATGAATAAGCAGATTCTCAGCCTGTTCTTTCTAGCATCTTTGGATTTAGAAATCTGATTTCACACAACCACCTTAAAACAACTTCATCCTACAATGGGGCTTCCCAGGTGGCTCAATGGGGAAAGAATCCACCTGAAATGCAGGAGACACAGAACACATGGGTTCAATCTCTGGGTCAGGATGATCCCCTGGAGGAGGGCATGGCAACCCAGTCCAATATTCTTGCTTGAAGAATCCCATGGACAGAGGAGCCTGGAGGGCTACATTCCATGGGGTTGCAAAGAGTCAGACATGTCTGAAGTGACTGAGCAATCCTACAATATGCCAGGGCTATGGAATAATTTCAGTAACTTCTATGACTAATATAGCCTAGAATGACTTCATTTTAAATGGTCAATTTCAGAGTCTTTTTATTTGAACAGGCCCAAATTGGCAATCATGATACTTTTTAAGTTTTTGTCATGTACTTTTGTGTCAAGGGCTATATATTAGGTGCCTTACATGGGCTGTTTTCATTCAATCTTCACAGAAACTCTATGACAGTTAAGTGCAATTATTCTGATTTTTACCAGTGAAGGACAGAAAGTTCAGTGAGGTTAAATGATGTGCCTAGGCTGCTGGGTAGGAAATGACAGAGCCAGAATTTGAGGCCAGTTCTATGGGACCAAACCCAGTATTATAAAGCCATGACGCATGCTATGTGCCCAGCAGTGTGGCAGTAACAGATCTGACTCAAAGAAATAGAAGACCTGGCCATTTTTTTTGAGGAATCTATAATCCCCACAGTCAGATAATATATACACACAAATATAAGACAATGGAGAAAAAGGTATACATGGTATTTGGGTTGAGCATCCCATAAAGAAACGTGTGACCCTGGGTCTTGAAGAAGTGTTTGGAGCCAGACTCCATAAAGAAATGTGTTACTCAAGGTCTTAAAATTGTGTATTTCACATTACAGGCCTCCACAAGGCCATTCAGAAATTACGGAGCAATTCATATAGAAGAGAGGGATCTGAAAAGACTGGGGAGAAAAGGTCAAAAGGAAGCAGACATGTGAAGTGAAAACTTAAATTCTACCTCAAAAAATTTAATTTTTAAGATGTCACTATGGTGATTGATTTTAAGCAAATGTATCCTGTAACCTTGAGTAGATACACCTCTGTATTTACTAAGGATGTTCTACTTATTGTTTCATCTTTAGTACTTGGCCAAAGTCAAGTCTTTTGTCTGCAGCCTTTTAGAAAGCCCGATATCTGAGTATCTATCACTGCATCATTCCTGACTTCTCTGAATTCGTGTATGATCAATGATGAGTAGTACATAGGCTACTGTCATAGCCAAGTCAGTGACATGAACAACATGTGTGACCAGGATCCTTTGTTAATATCTGAGTGTACACTTTAAAATACAGGTGAACATTCTAGCTATACTGAGAATGAAACACCTCCTTATGTGCTGTATATATTAAAACACTGTTATCACTTGAAGTATAAATAAAAAGCTTTTATTGTAGGAGTAAAACTCTGATATACTTGATCATTAAATATTAAATTTTATATGAGCTTCAAACTGTTGAATAGGGAAATAGATATACTGATAGATAATGCATTAAATTAGATGCCTTTATAAAGAACATTATTTAGAGCTACAAATATTTATAAAATTAAAAATATAAAAACAAAACAGTAGATATAGATTACATCATAATTCTCATCACTGAAGAACTATTTTGTGTTTAAGTAACATAAGCCACCAAAATTTCCTTTAAGAACTTTATGTAATAATTGATCATTCAATTCTGTCTGGTAAAGAATCTGCCTGTAATGTGGGAGACCTGGGTTTGATCCCTGGGTTGGGAAGATTCCCTGGAAAAGGGAAAGGCTACCCACTTCAGTATTCTGGCCTGGAGAATTCCACGGACTTTATAATCCATATGGTCACAAAGAGTTGGACATGACTGAGCAACTTTCACAATTCCATCAGCCCGTGAGTAGAAAAAAGTCCTGTGTGAGATTTCTTCATACTTCGTGGTAATTTTGAATGTATGATGCATAAACATTTAAAAAGAGCACTCTAACATTTGACAGTACTAAGAAATGATACTTCTGCCCGTTATATAAGTCAAACATTATAACTATTGGTAATAAGACTATAATTTTTGGAATATATTTCAGATTTGTTGTGGTATCCAGAAGTTCCTTCCATAATTTTGATACTTGGCTCCACCCACGGCCCAATATGGATTTCAGCACTTGGCCATTGGCATTCTGCCCAAATAGGTATTTGGTGTACTTCTAAATATAGACTGCCCCTCACTGTGCTCTGAGAATGGCCTACTTGTTTTTCTTTAAGTGAATGGCAGTAACAGAGAGTAAAACCATGGCAGGAGCTCATTTTACCTTTAAAATGTACACAGAAATGAAAGTCAGTTTACTGGAACAGAGGGTCATGTTTGGGAGGGGACAGGGTAGAAGCATCCCCTCATCACCGTGTCTGCAACACTGTATTCTCACCTAGACAGCCCCGAGAAGTCTGCTTCCTCCTCCTCGCACCGCTCGTCTAGTTCCTTCAGAGCTAAGGTGACGTCTTCTTCACAGACTGACCCGGGGTAGCTCTCAGGACCTGGAGGCTCCGGCAGGTCTGTCTCCTCTAGATCCAGAATCCCTTGACACACAAGAGAGTCCTGCTGTTCTTGAATAATATACGACCCATCATCTTCAAAGGCGGTAAGAACCTGTTCCTCCTTTAATACTGAACTTGTATCCTGAAAAACAATCGTATTTTTTTTTTTACAGACTTTTAAAACATTAAAAAGCAAATTTTACCAACACAGAATAAATGACTGTTGCCACCAATCTACATTTATTTTATTAGGCAATCTTCATTTATACAGTCTGATTTTTGGAGTTTTGGACTCTGATCACATAAAATTGTTCTTTTTTTTTTTTTTTTTTAATAGTTTCCAGTTTAAAACCCTTTGAAATTAAAGTGTATCACCAACTGCCACACAGAAACATCAAGGAGATCTTTTTTCAATAGGACTCAGCTGTTTACTTAGAAACATATCCTTTGGGGAAATATCTTCTCTCCTGCATATTCTAATTCTCCATAGGTAGAGCTTTATATTACAACTATAAATTCTCTCTTATGGAAATGTCATTTCTTTCATTATGCTAGAACTTATTCTCCAATGAATTCTAGATGTAAGAAGGGGAGGTAATTCAAAATGCTTAACCCGTTGGTTCTGCGGGGCTACCTGTGAATCACGAACAGGTCTTGACCAGTCAGGATGCTGTTGAACAGAAATGACGAGAGCAGCCTGACTGGTATAACTGAGCTGGATACCTGGGATGTATGATTTGCTTTCAGGTAATAAGATTATAATAATTTATTTAGATTTGAGTACTGAGACATCTTCACCACTGAGTTAAGAGTTCAGAAAATGCTGGAAAATTTTAGACTGTTGTACTCTTGAGAATTAAATGAACTATAAACTCACTTATCAATGAGGGAAATGATAACGGAAAGCATGTTGTGGCATTTTTCCCCCCTATCCATTGTAACGTTACTGAAATAATGTTGATACATGTGCCTGGCTTGGAGTAAAAGTTCAACAGGTGTTGGCTGAGTAAATGAGCTACCACTACTGAAAAAGAAAAATCCTTCCAGGGTGTAGATCATGACATATCAGCACCAGTTTTAATTCACATGGACATTAGTTCAATCAGTTTGAAAATAAGCACTTAACGGTCTCTCAGTTTCTTTCAGGACTTAGACCTAAGGTTACTACTGATCAAACTGCAGTTTCTCACCTCTTTCTCACAGATGAAAATACAATTTTCCCTTCCAAATTATGAAAAGTGAAATCCAGCGCCCCTGACCTTAGACCAGTCTGGGCCTTTGTTGTTTAGTTGCCCAGTCGTGTCCGACTCTTTTTCGACCCCATAGACTGTAGCCCTCTAGGCCCTCTGTCCACGGGATTCTTCAGGCTACTGGAGTGGGTTGCCGTTTCCTCCTCCAGGGGATCTTCCCGACCCAGGGATTGAACCCCTCTCTCCGCATCTCCTGTATTACAGGTGGATTCTTTACCACTTAGCCTCTGGGGAAGGCCAGGTCTTAATTTACTCACCTGTAAATTCATGTATAAAATGAAGGATTCTGGGCTGAGTGCTCTGGGATAAATTAATAACGAACTACAATTAGTGTGCAAACTAATATGGGGCTAGTTATGCAAACCACAATAATATACAGTAGAGTATGGTAAGTGAAAGGTATGACAAAGATGGGGTAGCAATAGTGCAATGAATGTTTCTGTCCCCTCAAAATTCATATGCAGAAACCCTAAGCCCCAATAGGGTGGTGAAGTGGGGACCTTGGGAGGTGATTAGGTCATGAGAACTCTCATGAATGAGATCAGACCCTTAAAAGAAGAGGATAAAGAGCTATTCTGTTCTTTCCCACCATGTCAGAACGCAGCAAGAAGAGCTCCCAGGAAGAGAGCCTGCGCCAGACAGCAGTTGGCTGGCACCTTGATCTTGGAGTTTCTGGCCTCTAGAACTGTGGGAAATGCATTTCTGTTGTTGATAAGCCCCTCCCACCCCAGGTGATGGAATTTTTGTTACAGCAGCCAAAGCTAAGACAGATGCGAAAAGGACCTAGAAGATACTAAAGGCACAGAAACGCGGCAGGAAAACACGAAGTATACTAAGGGATAGTTATGGAGAGAAAGTACAAACTCTGAGTCTTCACAGGATGGTGCTTTATAAATAATATGGTATAATCATTCCTTATTTGGTGCAATAGTTTATATTCAATACACTCTATTTAAGGTTTCCATCTGAATTTTCTTCTTAAAGATTTGGCCATTAAATGACTAAGAATTAGTTACTTGGAAAGATACTGTGAGTAACAGTGCCGAAGACACTGCTACACCTAGAATTTTTATTGGTATTAATTTTTCCTTGGGCATCAGTTTGAACATATCGTACTGAAATGATGCACCACCAAATTTCTTGGTTTAATGCCATTACTTTTCATTACTGTATACCTGTAAACACAGGCATTGGTTTTCATTACTGTATACCTATAAACACAGGTATTATTATTTGTTCTTGAATAATAATTTGAAAATACATGTTTCATCTAAAATTATAATGTATGCTGAAATTTTCTAGTAACTCCTGGATTTCATGAAGAGAGAACTTTTTGGCTAATGGAATGAATTCCACTATTATATGTAAATGGTGAGAATCAAATTTTCTTGAACATTACCTTATTGCACAACGACTCCTTCTGTCTCTGTCCCTCACACACACACACACACACTTTCAAAGTTTGATTTTGTATAAGCAATATAATTTCTGGCATGCATGAATTGGTATCTAAACTATTATAAATACTAGGAGAAATCCCTCTGTGGAGGTTCTTCTGATAAACACAAGGATATAATCCTTTCTAGAAGGAATTAGCCAAGCAAGAATATTGGAGTGGGTTGCCATTCCCTTCTCCAGGGGATCCTCCCAAACTGGGGTTTGAATCTGGGTCTCCCGCATTGCAGGCAGGCAACCTGAGCTCTAAGTTTTCTGTCTTGAGGTAGAATGCTTTAGCCTATTATGGCTTCCTAATATTAACAAAATTCAAGGGCAGAAATTCAAATAAACATTTCTAGGAATTTTTTTCTTTAGTTCATAAAATATTTCATCCGGTGAAATTAACTGCTTTCCTCATCTTAAGAAATTGCTTTATAGCGATATGTATAGTATCTGTAACTCATATATAACTTTATACAGTAGGATTATGATTTTATTTATTAGTGCTTTTATACTTTCTTTAAAGGGGCAATTTTGGGTTACGTGACACTATTTGTCACACCAGGAAAAACAAACTAGGCCAACATATCCAACAGACACAAACCTGAATCATACTCTTGTGGACAACTGTTCTTCTGGTGAATTTTTATGTCAACAGAATTATTTTTAAATGAAATAGTATGTTTCAAAAAATATCCCCATTCTCCTCTGTCAGTGTTACAAAGTTTATAGTGATAAGGAAACACACTATTGTAAAAAGAAAAAACATAGTAAATTAAAGCGTTTTTCCTTCATTTAAAAAAAAGTGTCCTTGGGAACTTGATAATGCGTCGGAAGTAGGCCCATTAGATACTGTTGGATAAATGAATGACTCATCTGAAATAACACAATTTCCAGTATGTATGGGAATACATATGAATTTCCAATTCATTTCCAATCAATATGAATGACTTCCAGGAGGTAGCTTACTCACTTACTATGAATACAGCTATTTTAATAACCAAAACTAAAAGACTTTCCTGTTTGTTCACTATTTTTGTAGTTAAAACACAGGACCATTAACCATATCGCTTTTGTTAAAAAGCTATTTTCCATTGTTTCTAATGAGAATGTCTGCTGACTTATAACATGCTATGAGCTATCCTGGACACAACAGATCAGATGATCAATGAGTAGCTAATGCTCACGTCACAGCCTTCCCATACTGAAAGGAATATAGTCTACTTCAGGTGCAGTTCTGAACACTGTCTGCTCCCTTCATAAACACCTTCCTGTCCACGCACTGTGTCAGTTATGGCCCCTTATCTCCTGCTAATATGCCTCTGGTGTGTCTCTTCATGTCAGCCTTCTCCAGCCCTCCCTCCACTAAAACACTGGTCAAACTATAACCTTGCCTGATGACAGACTGCAAGCTCCATGGAGGAGGTACAGGTATGAGAACACACTCACTTTTCCACAAAAAAGCCAAGATTGAAAAAAATAAACACGATCAGATTGTGTCCTTCGGGCTTAAAATCCTCTAGTTGTTGCCCGCTGTGTGGCTTCTAAGATCACCCTTGTGAGCACCTGGTCCCCTCCAGCTCCTTCTCTCCCAATGCCACGCTCTCAGGTTCCCTGCACTCCAGGCCCACAGGCTGACATTTTAGCTTTTCAGATACATGGGTGCCTTTTCCACTCCTGTTTCCTGGGCCCCGAACTCCCCTCCTCCACACTTACAATGACTGGCTCCTTCTCATCACTTGTTTCCACCAGATGCTACCCTACCTAAGTGTCTCCCTCACCAAGTCCATATTCTCATTAGATTTTCTTAATATGGGTAGAAAAGGGATCACTTTCTGATATATCATTGATATTTTATGTTTTTACCTGTTTACTGTGTCTCTCCTGCTCAAATGAAGCTCCATAAACCAGAAGCCTTTGTCTGTTCCACAAAGCACTGTGTGCCTAGGGCTAGGACAGAGCCTAGCACATGGCAGGGCTCAGTAAACAAAGATGCTTAAATGACTGAGTGCTTGGGTGCCCTGGGTATTCCCACCCAGGTATCTGGGACAGGGCTTGGCACATAATTGGCATCTTTGGAAAGAATGAAAATTCATGACTTCCTATTGTTTCAAATAAAGCCTGCCTTTAGTGGAACCCAGCGTGTCTTAGGTCCATCCGTCTTTCCTCCTGCTGCTGCTGCTCCTCCTCTTCTCTACAAAGAGTGATTCCTGCTGCTGCCTGCACATTCCATGTTGTTTCACATGGCCGTGTCTTTCTATACCATGTCCCTCTGCCTGCAGTGTCTCAAATGCCACATAACCCCTAATGCACAGCTGATTGGTTCTCACTCTGAGTTTTCACAAAGCCTTGAGCATGTCTGGTTCTGAGTTTCTCATACTGACCTGCAGTGCTTTTTTTTAAAAAACTTCTCTCCCTTAATAGCCAGTGGACACTCTGAGGACAACGTCATGCTTTACGCATCTTTTCAGCACTTAATGGAATGCCCAGCATCTAGTAAATCTCAACGAATATTTGTTGAGTTATCTAAGCTTGAGCCATACTAATATGAACATTTAAAAAAGCTACCCCCCAAAAGCCTTCATTTCAAAATACATCTGCTTACTGTAAAGACGTATGATACACTGTTGGCGTAATCACAAGAACATGAGATTTCTCCTTACTCAGACAATAAGATCTAATAATTAGACTGGTCTTGCTCTGATAACTATATTAATTTGGTTAACACTGAAAAAAGTGTAGTATTTTCCTGATACCAGGGCATAACAGCACATATGAAAGAGCTATAGCAATTACAGTTTTTTAAAAAGAGATATCTACAGTAGTCTTAAAAAAGCAACTAAGAAAACGAATACTCACTTAGTTTTGGTCATTAGCTTGGAATCTGGCTTACTTCTCACAGGCCTTTCCAAAAAACATAACACTGGTAGTTCCACAGTCTTTCTAAAAGGTTTCATTTAACCAATCGCTAACACAGCTGGCCTGAGGTTTTCATCCCAATTACAGCACCAATCACAAAAAAAAAAAAAAAAAAAAAACCAAATACAAAGCAAAAAGAGAAGAAAAAAACAAAAGCAGTCCTTCAGCACCCGAGAAGATGCTCCCATCCCCGGAGAAGCGCCGGTACATTAACCTAATCACATTCTGCAGCAGGAGATGCTCATTAAAAACACTTAGGGTTATTTTTAACCTGTAGGTCATTTCTTTAATCCATCACTTTTTTTTTTCTTCAGTGATCAGATTTGACTATTTCAGTTGGACTAAATCACTTAACCAACAGGTTAGAAATACTGTAAACAAATCAAATAATTAGCATATCAGATGAAAACTCCTTTGAAAGAAAAGCAAGGGGTATCACAGATTGCTAAAAAGAGCCCAGATTGGCCATGCACCAGCCCCCATGACTCCCCACCTCAGGCAGCTGGCTGTTAGCCTTATCTAGAGAAGCTTCCAAACTGGGGGTCTCATCTCTGATTTGCAGCACTTCTTCTGTGGAGAGGCTGCCAGTGGAATCTTGAGACTGAAGAAGTAAATCAGAATGGTCCGGCAGGGTTTCGTCTGCAGCAGAATCGTTATTTAACTGAAAGGAGAGACAGTAAAATAAGGAAATTTATTTAGGAGTTGGCGATGGTCACTAAGGCTACAAGAAACCTGTGTCATAAGATATTCTGAAGCCATAGTTATAAAGAGCTTCTTTGACTTCCTAAGACCACCTTTCCCCCTCATTTCAGTCTGTATCAGAATTGGTGCGATTAATGCAAGCAGCTAGTTCATCAGTAGAAATGAAGTCTCCATTAACACGGATTAAATTTTGCTGAATAGAAACCACCAAAATGGAAGAGCTCTATATGACTCTGGTAATCTTCATCTAAAATTCTTATTTTTACGGTAATGTCTTATGTTTTCAGTTGGCCTAAGGATTCGCGAATGCAGGGGCTTTTTTTGCCTCCCTGTGGCTTTGGCGCAAGCACTCAGTGGATTCTCAAGAAGCAGTGTTAACTGGAGGCAGGTGCTTAAGTCTGAACTGGCCATTAACTTACTGAACCACAAATCAATACGACAGAACTTCAATAAGACAAAAAGAGTTAGGACAATAAAGCTGAAATGGCAGGCCAGCATTAGTGGGTTTATGTTCTTTGAAAACTAGCAGTAATCAATTAGAACAAAGAAAACACTACCATTTTTCTTCTTTTAAGCAGGGCTATACATTTTTCATGGGTCAGTATTTAACATAAGGAAAATCAAGTTCATGATTTTGAGTAGATAAAAGCAGAAGCTAATTTTCTCCCCCTATGAGGAGGAAGTAGCATCAGATTCTCTTCCAAACTCACTACCACTATAACTGGGCTTCCCAGGTGCTGCTAGCAAGGAACACGCCTGCCAATGCAGGAGACATAAGAGATGCAGGTTCTATCCCTGGGTCAGAAAGATCCCCTGGAGAAGGGCATGGCAACCCAGTCCAGTATTCTTGCCTGGAGAATCCCATGGACAGAGGAGCCAGGCGGGCGACAGTCCATGTGATCGCAAAGAGTCGGACATGACTGAAGTGACTTAGCATGCATGCATACCGCTATGACTAGGGTTGGCCTTATGAAGAGACAGTTCTGCTCCAAGGCTCTCATGGAAGCTAACCTTTGTTCAGCACTTACTATACTGACTTCCCCATGAAATTCCCCCGAGGCAGGTGCTGCCAGGAGTCCTGTTTTAAAGGAGAGGGTAGATAGGTAATGACCATAGTTCCACAGTGGTTTGGTGGCACGATGCTAGTCTCTGAGCCTCCGGTCTGGCCCCGGGAGGGTCTGAGCCTCATTCAGTGAGTCACTGCTGCCAGCAACTCACCGTTCCTTTAAATGCACACAGTCCTGGGGAGGAGCAAGCCTTAGGTGGCATCCAGACTGCCCTGCTCAAATGCACTTACAGGCTGTGTGTCCTGGGACAAGTCACTTAGTCTACAGAGCTGCAATCACTGTGCTTACCTCGTGTACTTGAGGGGAGAGGTATAGTGACTAATCCATGTAGAACACTGTGACCAGGGCCTGGTGTGTCTCAGACACTCAGCAAGTGGTAACTGCTGCTACTGTGTCAGCAACAGCTTATCACTTAATATGTGACAGGGAGTTAGGGAAAGACATATCGGCATAATGGTGAGATGCCAAAACAGGACAGGTGACAAGAAGCCGGCCACAAACCGACAACTGTACATGTTGTCTAAAGGCCAGCTCAGCCTGGCCATTCAACAGCACTACCAGCACTTTACCAGCAGACTGAGTGTGATGCGGATGGGCCAGATTAAACAGAGGTGCAAAAAAAGGCCCTCATATAAGAGCGCTGTAATGTGGCTGCCACCTGGTCTTCACCAGCTGATTCCTCATCGCATGGGCCTTGGTGGCTAATCCACACCCCTGCTCTCTCCTTGTTCTGCCATCTTCAAGTTCTAACCTACTGCCACTGCAAGTTCAGCCTTCCCCTCACTCAGTATTTGGAACACACAGATGATGCTTATAGCCTTCATTTTCTCGTCTCTCTCTCTCTCTCTCTGTATCTCTGCCACTCACCCTTGGAATGTAAGTCAGAACTTCCATATAACTGACTTGATCTTGCAAAGGGAACAAAGTTGTGCTCTCTCTTTCCACACTGACAAGGAAAGAAAAGCAGATGGAGAATTATCCAGTGCTGGTGTTTGCACTGATATCAAAACGTATCATTCAGGGCGAAGGCCTCTAAAAGTGCCCAGCGTAGCTCACTGTGACTAGGAGAGAAGCAACAGAAAATACGTCTCATCAGCTCAGAGGTGCTGTCTGTGCTCAATCATGTGATTCTGTGATCCCATAGTCTATAGCCCACCAGGCTCCTCTTCCATGGAATGTTCCAGGCTAGAATACTGAAGTGGGTTGCCACTGCCCCTTCAGTGCTCCCCTTGCTCCCGACCTAGGGGTCAAACCCGAGTCTCTTGCATCTCCTGCATTGGCAGGTGGATTCTTTTACCACTGTGCCACCTGGAAAGCCCAAGGGGTGCACAGATGAAATGCTTAGTTCCACCATGAATCATGCAACACTCCATTGCTGCTACAGCCTTGTGTTTTCATTTCAGCACATGCATTTTACCCAGAAGGAAATGAAAATCCGAATATCGAGCAATGGTAATTACTAAGTTGGAAGTGAAGACAAAGAGGAGACCAGCTGTCACTGTACAGAAAGCTAAGTGTACCATCTGCGTGCGTGAGAGTATCTGGCTTGCTGTGAGCGCCGCCTCCTCTTCCGAGGACTCGTCTGTGTCCTCCTGGTTTGTCAGGTTCAGGCTGGGCGTGCTGCTGGAGCACTGGTACTCCTGGAGCGACGGCGTGTCCCCTTTGTCGATGCTGTCCAGTGAGCGCCTGCGGACTCCCCAGTTGAAGTTGTCCATACTTTCACCCTGGAAAAGCAAGGCGTCATTTCTAAGACCTCGAACACAAGCTTATAAATATAGGGAAGGTAATACACTGGGAGAACATACACCCAGATGAAAAATACTCAGTGTATTGTCATAAGCAGAGATTCAATCAGCCCTTCAGTTTTTTGAAACTTTTAAAACATCACTCAATATTTATAATGTTTAAAGAGATCAAAGTATGTGGTCGATGACCTGTTTTAACTGAATAGGATTCTCTTGACTTTCTATCTAGGGGCGACCAACTAAATCGACTACCTAGGCCATTTCTACTCTAATACACAAACACAAATGAGACCACAAAGAAGACAAATACGTTCACAGATGACAACAAATAAATAATCCAGAACGCCAGGCTGCAACTTACCTGCAGCTCCTGGATAGCAAAAAGGAAAACACACAGAATTAGAAAGAACGAAGACACACGTGTAAATATACACTACACTTGTGGGGAAAAAATGCTCGGTGATTCTCAAACCCAAAGACTGATTCAAGCTCTGGATGAAGCTTTGTGCAGGAAGTCAACACGTGATTCACATTATTTTTTTATGTAGAATATATCGTGGAAAAAAAGACAGACACTTAAAACAACATTTCTATGATACACTCTGGCAACACAAACTTCAGGAAATCTTTAAAATTTACATAGATTTAATACTGGATACAATGCAAAACCGACTTAAAATACCCACATTCAGTTGACAACATACAGGTTCAACAATTATTTTAGACTGTAGCATGGTTCTAGCTAAATCCAGTGGTAATTTTTGGCTAAAGAGGAGTTTAAAATCAAGATCACAGTTATCAAAACATAACCTAGGTCAACTTCAAAAGGTCAGTAGGAAACAAGCAAGTTTCTGCTTTGCCCCACTTACGGATTTATCTAAGTTACGTTTCTGTTATTCCAAGCTGATCCTCCTTTGATAAGGATATAATTCTTATACTCTTTCTTAAGCTCAAATGACAAATTACAGTGAGTTGGCTAACAAAATCTGACTTATGTGTATTCCTTTATCAAGAGGGATTGTCCAGGATAGAGGTTTTCAGATCTTTTTTTTCTTAAATAAAGCAGAGGAATACTCATTTCACATGAAACATACAGTGGAAATCAACTGTGCAAAAGCGATAACAAAACCAGGGTTGTGGCAACAGCCCTCAATATGCATTTAGGGAATGAATGAATACACGCTGTGGGCTTTCAAGGCTGGAGAGTATTTTAGAAGTTTCATTAGCAGTTAAGTTTATTTTGTAGCAAAGTATTTACTATTACCATGGTTCAAAGCAAGACTAGGTTTTTAGAAAATCTCTTATCATTTGATTTAGCCTAATTATGAGACCTAAGTTAATACCAGCTCAAATTACTGCGACTTGAATAAAAGACAAAAGCATCTTTAATTCATTCTAGGGTTCTACTCAAAAGCCATATTTATTACTAGGAACATTTCAGAGTACAAGACAAACTTGAAAGCAATTATAATGATCTTAAAAAAAAAAAAAAGGCAAACAAAAGAACCTGACCATTATAAAAATGTCAAGAGCCTACCTTCAGAGCTTCTAAATTCTGAACTGAAAAAAGCAAATAACTGCAAAAGACTTTAGAACTGGCTTATGCCTGTGAGGTAGGGCAGCAGGTCTCTTGAACCAATCACACTTTCTTGCCTAATTGTGTAGGTTTTTCCTATTTCCTACAACTTTCTATGTTTTTTAAATTGTGGGAGTTGACAGCAGTTTTGGAGGGTGATGACCTGCTCTTTTTGAAAAAAAATCGAATAGAAAATAGCAGTGTACATAGAATAAGGGTGCATATTCTTTAAACTTTTAAAGGTGTGTCTATATATATGTATATACTTAGATGTGATATGTGATATATTAGCAATGGCTATAGTTTTTTAAAAAAGGCTAAAAGCCACTGCCCTATGACACTGAATAATATGTGTTCCTGGGTTCTGAGAACCTGTCCAGCTGCGTCTGGGAATACATACGTGGTGAACAGTGGCTACCCCTGAGCCAGTGTGAGGGCATCTGCTGGACCCTGAGGCACCATGGTCATATCCTCACATCCTCGGGGTGGCGGGGGAGAGGAGGGGAGTGGTAGTAGCTGAAGCACACAGGAAGACCTCCATACAATGGTTTCCTATCAACAAGTAATGGCGTGACGTGGTGGAAGCTGTTACAGTTCACTCCTCCACCTCGCCTACTTGAGTCAAAGGAAACATCCCTTCAAAGAGGACTGATGAATGCGCATGGGTTATACGAGTAACTTGAACATCCTTGGACAGAGGTGTAGCATGACATGGTGTGGATACTTGACAGTAAGGCATTTGGAGCTCTTGAAGACAGACATTTATAACAATTTTAGGAGGAACATTTCTGTGATCTGTTTGATGTAAACTTTTCAGATTTAGGAGTCTGTGGCTTAGGGGACTAATGTCAGCTATGGGAATAGGTCCCAAACAGCCTGACACAACCAGGGCGATGGGCAATCCTATTGCTCATTTATTTTTTTTAGAAATTGGCAAATGTCTCAATTTGGGCCAAATGAGGTGTGACAAGAAGTGTGCTGAAAACCTTAGGAGAGTTAACTTCTTCACTTTCCTGAGAGCCTTTATGGAAGTGACCCTCACTTTCTCTGAACACTGCCATGTATGGACATTTGAGGTGAAGCCAACTTGCAGAGAAAGGCAGAGCTTAGAGAATGCAAAGAAACAGCCAGAAACTCCACTGAGGTTTGCCTAAATAAGCTCTGACTCTGGGCTAGCCCAGTTCTGTGAGCAAGTAAATCTACCTTTTGAGTTGGACTTTCCACTTAGGAAGCATCTAAACTGACCCAACTATCAATTTTCTCTAAACTGAATCAGTTTTAAGGAGCGAGTCCTTGGTATTGAATGAAACAAGGCATTTGAGAGAGCTAGCTCCACCCTGAAGAAGAAAGTGGTGGGTGATGTCCTGGGTAGAATCTCAGTCACAGCAAAGTGTTCCAGAGCGCCAAAGGCACCTTAATCGTCATTCTGGTTTCAGGGCCACCCTCTTCAAAGTTGTCCGATAGATTTAAATGAAACGTTTACTCTTCTGCTGCACATTAATTTGTGTGGCTTACGCAAACACTTAAGTCTAAGCACACCCTCAATTAAATACTTTTGAAAAAAATCCATTTTTACTCTATATTTTGAAAGATAAAGATGGAAAAAATTAGATGTTCCTTTTATTTCAGACTTATTCTGCTATTGACTAACTGTACTAATTATCTTTAGTTCCCAACTTAGATTTGTACCTTTTGACGTGATACTGCCCCGAACAAGGAAAGATTAAATCCTTGTTTAATCCTGTGGTTAAATCCTTCATTCTCATGTAGCTGTAGCTATTCTATAAATATTATGAAGGAAAGCCCACATCCTTACCTCTGCATCTTCCAACTCAACATCTAAAAAGTCAAAATCCTTAAATACGCCAAACTGTTGTTCGCTGCTATTATCTTCCACAGCTACTTCTTCCTCTTGAATTATGTCGTCTGTTGTAGAAATGAGGCTAGTTTGTTGGTCACCAACTTCCAAATCCTCGTTAGAAGAAAATACAACCTGACGCCCAGCCAAAAACAAAACAAAACAGGCCATCCGTTAGCTCGGTCACTCTGAATATGGGGCATCAGTGCCCTATGAGCCACTGCAGGCCTCTTCTATCAGTGAGCTCAGAGCTTTAATTTGGGCAAATGTCTAACTGTGTGAATACTGAATTAGCACAGGGGCCAAGTGTCACAAAGGCAAGTGACAATTTTTTCATTCTTAGTCAACACCGTTAAGAAAAGGCAAACAAGGAGACACAATGATTTCTGTTTCTTCATGGACTAACACTTCTAAGATTTTTTAAAACACTTACACAGGTTTTCATGATTACTCACCGATGGATTCTTTGGAAGGCCAGACTCTGGACCACAGAGAGAAAGCACATTCATTAGCTTTTCTCTTGTTCTTCGCTAAAGAGAAAGAAAAAATGCAAACGTTAAGATTACTGATGAAAATAAGGCAAATTCTCAAGTTCTCACACGTACCATAAAATTGATTCTTCTGTTCTATGAACTTTTATGTACCTGTGATAACTGTGGCCTCTTCCAACTAACAGGCACCAAGGCATTAGAGTTAGAACCGGAAGAAGTGGAGGAAGTGCTTCTTGTCACCGCGATCACTTTGGGTTTCCCATTCCTACCAGCTGCGCTGTGCTGATCACCATATTTATTTCCAATAATTGGTGTCTACAAAGAAATAAATTGCCAGTGTTTGACTCACACAGTTCAACGTAAGTGGGTTAATAGTGTATCTGTGATGACATTTTTTACAAACAATCAGAAAAACAGCATAAGGAGAAAGATTACTTAGCAAAGGCAGATACTACAAAAATCAAAAGTAATGATACTTTTTTTTTTAATAGTAAGATTTCACTTTACTGGAAACAAGACTCTGAGGAGACTGTTGGAGAACTTATTCCTACTTTAAAAATAGATCTGTTGTCTTTAAAAGCCACCGTCTACATCTTTCCCCCCATGATTATAAAGTATGTCCTCTTTGAAAGCTCAGAAATACAAAAATGATTTTACAAAATCACCTGTCATCTCACCACTCAGATTTAATGTTGGTTAACAATTTGGTCAGACTTCCCCAGTATCTCAGATGGTATAGAGTCTGCTTGCAGTGCAGGAGACCTGGGTTTGATCCCTGGGTTGGGAAGATGCCCTGGAGAAGAAATGGCAACCCACTCCAGTATTCTTCCCTGGGAAATCCCATGGACAGAGGAACCTGGCAGGCTACAGTCCATGGGGGCACAGAGTTGGACACGACTGAGCGACTAACACACACAATATTTTGTGTATTTTTTTACGTAATTGTTAAGTATGTGTCTAAAAGTGCTTTTGCAAATATTCAAGATAAGTAACAACTTCAAAGTGAAAGCTATCATATAATGTCTTATTGCAAATCTAATATATGACATTTCCAAATTTTATTTCAGTAAAATTCCATGATGAATCCCAAATGGTGCTTACCTGGCTTTGTGAAGTGTCTCAAATTTGCATTTGAATATAATTTTAAGCTCATCTGCATGTCATACAAGTCCCTTTATGATCTAGTTCCTGCTCATGTTCCCAACTTCAACTTCTACCACTCGCTCCTGAACTTTGCACTCCATCAAAGCTGAGTTTGTTTCCCAAGATATGGCGCCTTTATGGACCTTTGTGTTGACACATATCCCCTGCTCTGCACGGAACACGCACCAAGCAAACCCTGAGGCACTTTGAACGCTGCCGCCACACTTTCAAGGAGGCCCATGCTGATGCCACCACCACATCTGGGTAATTACTCTTGGACATTTACCCAGTGATATTGATTTGTTTCTTTGCCTGTCTCCAATTGCTCTATGGGAGTCCCTAGACTGAGCGAGACTCATTGCTATTCCTCTAGTATATCTTCAGTGCCTACACATAGCAGGTACTTTAGGAATTTTTGATGAAATAAATTGAAATTAAGTATCTGATATATATCAAATGTTCTGAGGATTCATATTACTCTTCAAACAAAACAATTGTTACATTACCAATTTCGGACTCAGAAGAATAGCAAAGCTAGTTTCTCTATAATATTCCCACGCTGTGTACTCCATGTTTGAAATTCTCAGGTGATATTAACTAAAACACTAGCACAAGCATACTTTATATCTTAAAAAAACATAAATCAATAAGCTTCAGATAAATTCAGCACCAAGTGCTGTGCTGTGCTTAGTCGCTCAGTCATGTCTGATTCTTTGCCCATAGACTGTAGCCCTCCAGGCTCCTCTGTCTGTGGGGATTCTCCAGGCAAGAATACCGGAGTGGGTAGCCACCGTTCCCTTCTCCAGGGGAACTTCTGACCCAGGGATCGAACCCAGGTCTCCTGCGCTGCAGGCGGATTCTTTACCATCTTGAGCCACCAGCGAAGCCCTCAAATACCAAGACTAAACTGCAAATTTTTAAAAAATCTGTATTATCCTTTTCAATTAAAATGTGAGTAGATTTTCAATTGCTATCTTTCTTAACTCCCCCTACCCTGCAAAATACTTGATTGATAACTTCCCTCCTAAAAACTTCCTGCTGGTCTGTTTTCTATCCTGTTCCCAGACTGATCTCCCTAAAATGCAAATCCTAATATTTTCTACTCCAGCTAAAAATCCTTGAGGAGCTACTACTACTTCAAGATATAACCATCTCGTCCGACAATATCCTCATGATTGTGCTGCTCCCTATGGCTTCAGCTTTCTCTCTCATCACACTACTCTATTCTCTGTGCTACATGTTCACAGTAGGCCATGCTAATTAGAATTTTCTAGAGCGCCATGCTTCCTCACACTTACAAGCTTTCATTCACATGTGCTGCTTTTCCTAGGATTAATCTCCCCTGCCCACACTTCCATGTACGCTCCCATTTAGTCAGATTAAGTTAGATGTACATGCTATATAGTCCTATAAAACTTCGAACTTACTTGGCAACCAAAGCACTGTGTTTATTTGCCTATCTCCTCAAGAGGCTACAGGCGCGCTGAGAGTAGGCCTTTCCCCCATGCCCACCTCGTTTTCAGGGCACCTGTCACAGCATCTCCTGCTGACTATGGGCTCAATCAGTGCTTGATTAATGACAGAATGAACAAATGAACATTTCTAATACAGAGCCTTCACCAATACCTGAGCATCTTACCTCAGATATATCAAAATGAAAATCCAAGGTCTTCCCAGGCAACTCCTTAGAGACATTATTAAAAATTTTAGTGAAGGATATCTCAGGAGAGCCCATATCTCCTCCATAGGTCTTGGGGATATCGTTGGGCACGACAAGGCTTGCCGAGCGGGATACCACCAGTTTTAAGATGTTAAGGGCTTCCTTCCAATAAGGACTCTGGTTTCAAAAATTAATAGACATATAAAAGTTAAAAATACATATGTAACTAAGAACAAAAACTTAGTTACATTGTAGACAGTGAAAATATTATTTCTATATAAATTCCTTGTCAATTATTCATTTTTACTCTGAGGTCCTTAACTGAGGGTCTGAGTTACACAAGGATAGAAAATAAGTTATTATTTCTACTGTTAGATTTACAAGATATTATATGCATAATAATGCTAACAACTCAGGATATTTTGCACTGTTCTCAGTAAGTGCTTTATAAATATTATTCATTAAGAAAGTCTAATACAGTAATCTGGCAGTAGGGGTAAGCCAAAGGGTCGTATGTATGTGAACTTTCTAGATGAATGAAGTACATGGCCCTAAGACTCTAAACTTAAAATGTTTTAAGCCTTGTTGATAAACTATTTTTAATGCATCAGATTTCTTAGACATAAACATATTAAAATATTTTTAAAATTTAGATATTTCTTAATGACTCAAGCCCCAAATAATAAGCATAAGTGCTGTGCTAAAACAATCCTCTCAGTGATTCCTGACCTGTATAGGGTGAGCTTTCCCCCTCATATATGGTGGCAATGTTTCGAGTTATTTTTCTGCTTTTCATTTTGTATATTTCTACCAGTATAATTTAGGAATGATTTGTATGACAGATGTATAGGTGGAGAGAAATCAATGTCTAATTAGGAATTTAGAACATTTCTCTTTTACCATCTACTGAAAAGAATCATGTAAAAAACATGACTTTTTTTCTTATTGTGGTACTAAAATCACACCTCAACCCTTTATTATACATATTGTTTCATAGTTAACAGTTCTGAACCAGGTACAATATTACTAAAAAAAGGAAGTGAAAAAATCCTTAGCAGAACTGAGTTTTCCAATTTAGTTAACAACATCTCGATATGAAGCCATCTAAAGCACAAAATATTAGTGATAATAGAAATGTCCAAATGATATTGTGACAATTTAAGCACATCACTGTAGAAACAGTTTATCTTTAACAAAATTAAATAGAAATCATCATTTTTTTTTCCTTACGTAAAAAACTAGGAGCTCTGGGCACTGTAAAATGTGCAAGCCTCTTCAGGGATGTTCCTGTAAATTATATTGGTAGCTGTGTTCTAAATGTAAAAGAAGGCCTACATGTACTTGCTTGCTGAATCCTACCATTCAGATTCTGCTTTATGTCATTCACATTGGGAACATTTTCCCATCTCATAAATATTCCTGAAAACATGATTTATAAACTAACCACTTCCCCTGTTCTTAAGACATTTAAGGTGTTTCCAATTTTTTATGATTATATATTGTTTTTGAGATGATCACTTTCTATACATAAGATTTGTAGCTACTCACCTGAACATATTTGCCAATGATCTTTATGATCTCCAGATTAAACTGCTTTACTGGGGCAGCGGAGAGGTCAATATGACTCAAAAGACTGTAGATGATCTGTAGTAATGACTGCTGCATACTAGACAGTCCTTTTTCTAGCAGCTAAAAGTAATATTAAAAATATATTTTAATCAGGTTCAAGAAAATTCCATTGTATTTACATTACTGATGTTGAAAACCACAATACAGTTAACCTAAGAGTTTATGGTCAGATTATCAGAAATCCAGAGAATAATGAAGGTAAAAGGTAATGTCTGCTATTGTTACTTGTCCTTGCTTCAGAAAGGAGAATTAGGTAGATTGTTTTTTCTTAACCTTAGTGTTTACTTTCATACCCTTAACTAATTTAATTGAACACCATTTATTTTAAAACTCCTCTACCACCATTACCAAAGAATAACTAACTACTCCCGAGCCATTCCCACCAGCCAATGACTACCCATGTAATCTTGGACAAGTTTCTTAACCTCTCTGAGCCCTGATTTTTAAATTAAAAAGTGATACCACTTTCCTATAGGGTTTGTGGGACAATTAAAATTATATCTGTGTAATTTTAAATACATGTAAATAATTTTAGTACTGTTGTTAGTGATAATCTGAGATTCATTAATAATCATAGAACAAGGATAACTTATACTAATAAGAGTAACATTTGGGGCAAAGCATTCTCTTTACAGACTGGAAATATATTGCCCATATGTGGTACCCAATAGGCTACACTGTACCAGTGTCAGACCTTAAAGCCCCACGGGTCAGTCTTCAGGGAGAGCGAGTGTTACTTTGTGATGATGTGCTCAGTGGTGGCCGACTCTTTGCAACCCCATGGACTGTAGCCCACCAGGTTCCTCTGTCCATGGAATTCCCCAGGCAAGAATACCGGAGTGGGTTGCCATTTCCTTCTCCAAGTGTTACCTTAGTGTTGGGCTTTATGGTGGCACAAAAGTGAAAGCTGGATTAAGACACTTAAGTTCAAAAGAGCTTGGGCCTTAGGTCTGGCTTTATGTTGGCTCTTGTCCTAAAGGTACAGGTGTAAGATAAACCTAGTGATGCACATTCATGCATGTCAGGAAGCTCTCAGGCAGACAGCTCACTCTGTCAGCTCACTCAAATATAAAGGTGATGGGAGTAAATCTATCAAAACCAATACCTTAAAAATTCACACCATCTTGAGCACTTTATGATGGGCACCATCAGTGACTTGGATAAGTTAAACAGTGCTGTAAGCAATACTTAAATGCTTATTGGGTTACAAATAATTTAAGTCTGTGTGTTAGGTTTAATCTCTAGAGGTCAACTTTCTAAAAAGGAAGATATCACTTTATTGCAAGCTGATAAACATTTTTAGTGACTAGGAATTTCTTCCTTTTGAAGGTCTCCAGTATTCTCTACCCAGTAACTTACTTTCCTAGGCATGGAGTTACTTCTTCAACAAATTAATACAGTCGACCCTTGAGTAATACGAGTTTGAACTGTGTCGGTCTGTTTATATGCAGATTTTTTTCAGTGCCACAGCAGTACGTGATTCACAGTTGGTTGAATCACAGATGTAGAGGGCTGACTGTAAGATATACTCGAAACCGACTGCATGCAGAGTTAGCACCCTTAATTTCAGCGTTGTG
Organism: Bos mutus; assembly: GCF_027580195.1. Taxonomy (NCBI): domain Eukaryota; kingdom Metazoa; phylum Chordata; class Mammalia; order Artiodactyla; family Bovidae; genus Bos; species Bos mutus. The sequence continues at coordinate 67,181,819 of NC_091622.1, forward strand.
CAAGATCAACTGTGTTAACTTTTTATGCTGTTCTAGGACTAGTTTCAGAGAAGGCAATGGCACCCCACTCCAGTACTCTTGCCTGGAAAATCCCATGGACGGAGGAGCCTGGTAGGCTGCAGTCCATGGGGTCACTAAGAGTCGGACACGACTGAGCGACTTCACTTTCACTTTTCACTTTCATGCATTGGAGAAGGAAATGGCAACCCACTCCAGTACTCTTGCCTGGAGAATCCCAGGGATGGGGGAGCCTGGTGGGCTGCCGTCTATGGGGTCGCACAGAGTCGGACACGACTGAAGCAACTTAGCAGCAGCAGCAGCAGCAGGACTAGTTTTAAATTCTATTTACTGCCCCGCCCATCATATTTTAGATTAGGAGGTAAACATATCACCAGAATAAGTACTTGCCCAGCAGAAATGACTTTACATGCTATACTATTATTCTAGAAAGAATTTCAAAGCCAAGAGCTAATTTATAGAAACAAAAAACGATAACCATTTCCTAGGATCAAGACCATGGAAAAAAAAACCCATTTTCCATTTTAAATAAAGGTGAGGTTTATATTGAGTTTTGTGTTATTTAAAGACAGTGAGTGCAGAAATACATTCAAAAACTGCTAAGTTGAAGTTTACATTATTTTGAGTTTATACCACTTAAAGAGTGAATGAAGAAGTAAACATTGAAAATGAAAAAAAAAAAAAAAACTCATTTGTACTTGAATGATATTACCTGTATATTTTTTCCTCTTAAAAAAGATGTTACCTCTATTCACTCTTAAATAAAATTTGAAAATTAGTATTAGTGCTGCTCTAGAAATAAATACTCTTGAAAATTCTGTCACAGAACAGTTGCAAGATCCTTTTATGGGGGTAAATTTACCTCTGCAAGATAAGTCACAAGACTAAACGTAGTATCTGAGAAGGAGTCGTGCAGGTATCTGCACACTACGTTGATCCAGTTAGAACAATCTCTGGAGTACGTGTGTGTACTGTACAGGCTCATCATGTGAGCCAGGTTGACAAGTGTTGGGCATTTTTCTTCTGCACAAACCTAAAAAAACAACAAAAAAAATTTCATTTACTTAACGACATTAAACATAATTTTATATTCAATGTATTCATTTAATGAAATAATTTAGATCTATATGTTGAAGCATTAATGCATTTTATCTCAATACAGTAGAGAAGTTAAACAGAAAAGGAGAAAGCACAAGGCATCCTTGAGGGAATGACTTAGATAATACGGAAAGATGGTTAATATGTCAAGCACTTCCATGGGTGTTAAGAACACAGCTTTCTTTTCAGTCCAATATTCTAGAAAAATGTCTTTGGTAAAAACCTAAAGTTTTTGTAAATCCTACATATCATCTTGTAAAAAGAGCTTTGTCTTATAAAATCCATATAAGGTTCAAAGTACAAGAAACTAAATAGGCAGACTCAACCAGGAAATCCTCAGGGAGGTTCAGAGTTGCTGTGCCAAAGAAGAAATGCTTTAGTCTCAAGGTGTTCAGGGTATCTCACCAAAGCAGTCAGCTGCAGAAGCCTCAACATGTGTGACACAGTAAAAGGACTTCACTGGAGGGCTGATGAAACGCTGGAGCCCTGCGTCTCCAATGTTCAGGGAATCAGCTAAAGCTCTCAAGGTCCTTGGCCAGTCATTTACAGGCTGGTACAAAGTATACTGACGTTCTTAGAGTTTGCTTGATATGGTATTACAGTATCTGAATCAACAAATGTTTGGGAGAATCTAATGGGCCAAATGCACCTTGTCTGTTCCCTGAGTCATTGGTGGGGATGTTCCTAAACCTCCTTCAAGGATAACTGAACAGTGAAGAACTGGAAAAGGGCCATGTTAGTCTCAGCTATTGTGAAAGGATAGCCGTGACAAAAGTCCTTTTAGTTCCCCTTTTTTTTATTTTCCTCCCTTATTCTTCCATCTTATTTTCACAAACTGCCTACCTAGAGCATTTGATAAAACAAGAGTATTATCTTTTAAAATATATATAAATTTTCAATTTTCAGATGACTGTAACTGACTTTTACGCTTATTCATCATGCAGACAATATCACTGGATAAGCCCAAGATATGAAGGCGTGCAAGACTCTGCAGAAACTTAACATAGTACCTTGGAAGTTATTTTATAAAATCATTCAAAGCAGTTGTTTTCATGCATTAGCCTTTTACTCATAAAAGAGACACCAGGAAGAAAAAAGAATAAGTTGGTTGATATTTCAAAAAGATTTGTATTTCACTTATATTTCAAGATATAATTACTTGTATTTCAAAATATAGTAATTTTTCACACTATTTTACAAAACCATATAACTTTACAATTTCATAATCTGTTACTCTTCAGCAAAAATTTTTATAGTTTGAGGTGAATTCTTTAATCTTAGCTTGAAGAATGACATTCTGATAGAATTCTTATCTTCTTAAAGGATATTTTTTTGAAAGAATGATTTTTTAAAACCTAGTTTTTGAAAAGGAAGACATTCTTTGGAATATAGGCTGTGCAATTTTATAGTAAAGCAAGACCAGCTTAATTTTGGAATTTTGGAATTATCAGGTTAAATTATGAGCCACAAAGAGTTATGTTTTATAACAAAACTTTTTTAGCATGCTGTTTTTGCCATAATGAATAGCTAAAAGGACAATATTTGTTCCAAGCATTGCCTCATTTTGAAATGCTGTGCTCTCCACGGGCACAAACAGCAGCAGCAGTGATATTTGCATAATGAGGAAGCACATAATGGCAGAAAATCACTCTCAACAGTTGAAGTGAGAGAATAATTAAGGAGTCAATTTAGTCCACATCCTGCAGGTTGCTGAAAGCCAACAGAGGGAAACTTTGTGTGCCACTCAACAGGAAGAAAACAGACTTCACAGCAGTTTATGACTCACAGAAAGCCATATATTTGATTTCTTAAAAACAAAAGATATTTGGGACATTCCTGTGCTTTGCCTCGGTCATGACAGCACAGGCTTGGAGCTCAAGGGGCTTCCATGGTCTTCTGGCCACACTGTGCTTCTCACCTGCCCCAGCACTAAGCAAATTACTCATCACGTTTCAGCTGCCAATCTCAAATGTTTCTACTTCCCTTATCAGGGAATTTATGCTTTTTATTTTCTTAAAATCCCCAAATAAGCCGATATTTTTTTCCTTATATTTTCTTTCTTAACCTTCATGTAGGAAAAAAAAAAAAAAAAACCCTTTGTTTACATTTTCCTAATGGTATGTTATCAGAATATTAAAATGAAAGTCATTTTAATAAAATTTTAAAATCACTTTTAGACCTCATTAATGCAAATACACGTTGGGTTTTTTAGTGCAAACCATCATTTTCACAACTAAGATGTATTTCCATTAACTATAATGATGGCTCTTCTTTTTAAACACATGCTTTTAAAATGGTTAAGAATTTCTCCACATCTATTTAGAAATTTAAATAGGGATAGACTCAACAGCATATTTTATTAAATATATTTTTGTCGTTCATTAAATATTATCCATCAAGATAATGAAAGTGTTCTTACTCTTGTAGCTGTATATGTGATAATTGGGTTGATAGTATTTTTTGATTCCATTGGTACCCAGAGATAAATCTGCACTTACCGACATTGAAATGTGGGCCAGGGAGAGGTGGGTGTTTGTTTAGCTTTCTAGAAGCTTGCTCTTTCCATTTATTGATGTGCTATCTGCTACCTGAATCTCAGGTTTGAAAAAAGCTGCTTATATAAAAAGCTCTTCCAGAGAATTTTATGTGCTTGTTCCCTTATGTTGCAGACTTCTCTGATTTTTCCCCAGTGATTTAACCAGGTTATTTTACTTATATTACTATTGAGTCACTTCCTCAGTTCACCTAATTTCCTGTTGCATATATATTACTGGTAAATTCATGTAACTCCTTCTTGTAACTGCTTGTATTTTCTGCTTGAAAAGTCTTTTTTCCAAGACTCAATGTGACAAAATAAATAAATACATAAAATTAGTTCAGAATTAAGTTTAAACAGAAGGCAAGGTAGTTACGATTTCTTTCTTGTTCTTAAGAGGAAATTACTAAGTATATAAAATTCAAAATAATTTTCTTTTACAATTTGATTGAGCTATAAAACTTTTTATACAAAGTTTGTCCAGAGGCAATTTAAAAATAGCTACATACTTGTTTAAGAAATGTATGATGGGAGGGAAAGAGTCAAAAAAGGAAAGAAAAAAGAATGAAGGGAACAGAGAGAAGATGAAGAGAATGTTCAAAGGCAAACAAAAAGAACTTTCAGAATCAAAAAATATATTATGCCCTCTTCTTCCTCAGGGACTCTGCACGTGTGATTTCTCCTGCTTGGAAAATTTCTACCCTCTGCCCTGCTTCTGTTTCTCATCCAGGAATTTTATTTTGGTCCTTCCTATTCAACTTTCAAAGTCAGCTTAGATATGAATTCCTCGAGGCAGATTTTGGTTTATGTGTCCCTAGAATATTTGCATGGAGAATCCCATGGACAGAGGAGCCTGGCGCGCTACAGTCCACAGGGTCACAATGAGTTGGACACCACTGAGCGGCCAACAGTTTCACTTTCATTGCAAAGTCACCAGATTCTAGGTGGTCACACCCCGAACTCTAGGCCCCAGGGGGCTAAAGGTTCTATCTACTTTGATAATCACTGTATTTCAGCACCTGATCCAGTGCTCAGTACATATCTGGTAGTGAATAAATGAATGACCTGGAAACTGACAGGTAGAGGATAAGTAGGGAAACGGAGCAGAAAAAGACTCAAGACTCAGAGGACAGTTAGTCTAAACAAGTAATTTTATTCACTGTCATTTGAGCAATTGTAACTTACATCACTACTATATTACTCCTTCATATATGCATAAAAATAAAAATTTAGATGCAAAATTCACATAGGAAGTGACAGTAAAAGGATTCTGAAGAGATTCCCCCCTTAAGATAGACTCTAGAGAAATTTCCCTCCAGTGTTATCATTCAGCGTAACATTTGCTTACCTTTGCTATTCGACTAGCTGTTTCTTTGCAAAACTGAGTTGGGCTGTCAAAATGCTGGATTAAGTGAGGCAATAAGCAAAGGATGTTAAGAGGAAAGCCTATCAAAAAAAAAAAAGCAAACAATAACCAATTTTATTGCACATTATTTTAAAAATTAAAGGTTTTTATTTTGTTTGTTTTTAACTGGTTCACAGAAACCATTTTCTTTTTATTTCCTGGGGTACTTGATCTTCTAAAAAATTGTGTTTGTTTTTTTGCTTTTACCAAAAAATTTATGCTACTTCACATATTAAGAAAACTCTGTGGAAAAGCAGAAATTAGTAGATTTCCAAACAAATGATTAGTTTACATTTCACTACATTAAAAAGGCAAAAAAAAAAAAAAAAAAAAAGTTGGTGCAATTCTAGTCACATCACCTGACAGCTGGGAAGGGTCCACCAGCGTGTGCTTGGAGACAGAAATCAGTTTACTCAGGAGGTGCACCGTCATTTCCTGCGTGGACACGGAGGTAAAACCCTTAAGGAAGAGCTGCTGAAGGCCTGGGAAGTTATTCCACTTCAGTTTGCTTTGCACGTTTTCAATCTTCTCTCGACTCTCTGATTTATCCAAAGGCAGGTGGATCAGCAGTTTGTTGAGAAGCCTGAGAGCCAGGAGGTATTCATATTCATAATCTGATTCTAACAAAGAGGCTGCTATCCAAAAAATGGTGGCCATCAAGTTGGCGGGCTCAGTAGTGGGCTGCACATCGTACACCGCTTTCTCTCGCAGGGAGGAAAGGCTTCGAGTCCTCGCTAAGCTACTGCTGTGGTTGATCCGTCCGTCCATTATATCCAGTGTGTTACTCCGCCGCCGGTCCCCTCTTCGGTCACCAATTAAACTTAACCTCAAAGAGTTACTTCTTGTATTACTGTTGTATCCCAGATAACTGCTACTATTAATGGGACTTGTGCTTAGATTGAGTTGTCCAGTGCTTTTCCTGTTAGCTGCATACTTGTTTCCCATTATAGGATCATGGTATGAGGTTCTTGAAAGAAAAAGAAAAAGAGATGAATCCAGGCACAATTGCTTCTTTTGCTACCTTAACTGTACTCTTAAAACAGCTGAAAAACAGTAACTGTTACCAGGAAAAGTCATTTTTAAAGTATATCTGACTTAATACCTGAAACTAACACAACACTGTAAATCAACTCCACTCCAATAAAATTAAAATATTTTTTAAAAAAGCATATCTGACTTTGCTAAAACCAATTTCAGTTCTTTCCTCTCTATTAATAAAAAAAACAGTATCTTTCCTACTGTGACCGATTATTTCCCCTGAGTTGGATAAGGTTTGATTTGAAGTGAAAATGCTGCTATAGTTACTGCTGATAATTTTCAGGTCTGGGATTTGGTGAACATTATATCCAAAGCCCAGGCCTCGTTTCTCTCATCTGCAGACTCAACAGTCCTGATGTCCCTATTTCTGTCAATTCACACTCTTTCCAAAAGAACCAAGCTCAAAAATTTAATTTTGATTTCTCCTTCTCCCTCATATCTAGTTATCATTGATTAAAAAACAATTACAGAATATTTTCTACATGTGCCAGTGGTATGCAAAATGCTAGGAATATTGAAGTCCATGAAAATTATAGCCTGCTAGTTGCTGTTATTAAAATATTAAGAGAATACTGTGAGAATCCAAAGGATAGAATGCTTAGCACTCCCCAGGTCGCAGTTAGAAATGCTTAACTAGGAGAGGGACTTGAAGGATAAATCAGTGTGGGATTTACAAACAGGAAGTTTGAAGAGAGGCTGGTCCACGCAGAAGGACCAATAGGTGGAAAGTGTGAGTCCTGAGGAGCCTGACCTGCTGGGGGGACAATGGGTTGTTGAGTGTGCTGGGAACAGAGCCTGTTACTGGGGCTGAAGCCTAGAAGCACAGCATGAAGGTCTCTGGCCAGATGAAAGAGGAACAGTATTGCCTCTGAGACCCTTCACCCATCCTCACTGTCTAAGGCTCATTTTCCCACTGGAATTCATCTGAATTTGGGGGTACTCCTCTCACTACCAATATTAAAACAATATAATATTGTGCCTATTTAGCTACTGAAGTTTTGTATACAAATCCACCGATTGCCTGGCTTATCAATTCTTACTGAGAAAGGGCAGACAGAAGATCATAATGCTTCATGGTTTCAGCTAAAGTATCAATTGCAGATTCCAGCGTGAGAAGCAGCTCAATCACAAATCCCTAGAAAAAAGGGGCAGATTTTAATTAATTATGCCTGAAAGAAGAAACTGTAATGCACATCCTGATGAGATTTTAAAATGGAACAAGTTCCACATTAATATTACAAAATAATTAAACTCTTGAGCAACATGATCTGTGGATGGATGAAAACGTAGCAAACTAATGGTATAAAATGATTATAATGAAAAAAAAAAAATTGATTATAATGGCAACACAACCCGCCCAAAACTGCTGGGGCCAGAAATCTAGGAGACATCCTTATTTCTTTCTCTCACATCTAAACTGAATCCATCAGCTAGTCTTGAAAATACTACTTTAAAAATACATCCTGTATCTGACTTCTCTACTTCCACAGCTTCCTGTAATCCAACTATCACCGTTTTGGTCTGGGGCCTTTCAAACAGCCTCTTAACTGACCTCTTTTGCCTTCCTAAGGATGCCACAAAGCCACCCACGGTGTGAATTTTTAAAAAAGCAAATCACACCCATCCTCCTCCCTTTAAAACTATGTGTAGTTTCCCATCAATTGAGAGTAAAATCCCACCTCTCGCCAGAACCTCCCCAGGCCTCGTGTGATCTGGGCCTGCTGCCCGCCTGCCTCTGGAGTCCCCATCCCATACACGGTAGCCACTCTGGACTGTCTGCTTTTCCTCTGAAGCGCCCACTGCTTCTGCCTCAGGGCCTTTGCACTTGTTAGTCCTATTTCCCTCTGCTGTCTGTCCCAGATGATCACAGGGCTCACTATTCATCTACGCATGTGTTCAGAACTCATCTTCTAGATGATTATATACAAAAAAAAAAACAAAAAAATACCCCTCTCCCCTATCACTGTTTAAGCTGTCACCCTACCGTATTATTTTCACAGCATTCATCATTAAGGAAAATTGTACTGTACATTACTGATGGATTAAAAGGTCTGTTTCCCCAGTGAAATGTGAGCTCTATGCTAAGAACTCTGTGGTGTCCACTACTATATCCTCAGTGTCTAAAACAGCGTTAAATAACATCATGGGTCACAGACCTATGTTAAGTTCCCTACTGCAGTATTTCATGTAATTTATCTTAAAAAATGAAATTCAGTGTTTTACTTTACATCTACTTTAAATTCCTCTTTTACCTTGTAGTCATCACAGAATATCCAGGTGAGTGTGCATAAAGCTGTTTTTATAGGCACCACCTAGTTCAATTTGTATGTTATTAAACATGAATCATCTAACTTTGTTTTTAATTTTCTGCTTCTTAGCATCTGACATCAACAATTCTCTGTGACATTAACTTGGTCTACCTGCCGTGATCTACATTTGGAAGCAGGTCCTTGACAATGAGGAACTGCTCAACACCTGCTGAAAGATGTGAACGAACTACCTGTGCATCTTCTCCTGGATCCCCTACAGTTTCTACAAGTCTGGAGAGAACATCAGAAAGTGTAGTTGCAGAGAGAGGCTGCTTTAGGGCCCTGAAAATCTGAAAGGATCTCCCAGCATAGTGTCGAGAGGAACAAGAAAGTGCTGTTTGCAGCGCGACCTCGCTAAGATGATGTTCCAAGTGAATTCCTTCTGTGAAAACAAAGGAAACGAGTAAGTGCTTCTTGTTTTTCAGGATATATATAGGGATGATGATCAGAAGCTAGGAACCGTATTAAATTCAGTGCCAGCGTAGTACCTGGCAAAGGGAGCATTAACATTTTCTAACATTTTCCAAGTCAATGCTTTTCCTTTTCATACAATTCTATTTACACTTTAGACGACTCTTCATCATAGTCTCCAGGGAAGTAATCCTTGAGAACAAGGTCTCTCAACGTCACCACTATGTCACTTTGGCAAGATAACTCTGTTGTGAGGGCTGTCCTGTGTGGTGTAGTTGTGTGATGGCATCTCCAGCCTCTTAACAACTTGACACCAGTAGCAACTAATCACTGACGTCCCGCCCCCTAATTGCAAGAAAAATGTCTCCAGACATTGCAAAATGTCCCAACAAGAATCACCCCCTAGCTAAGAACCACCATTTTAGACACGTTTTACTCTGATTTTCAGGATGTGTTCAATTTTCGATCACAGAAGCCCAAACCAGTACAGTTTGTCATCTCTATATATGTTCCTTTAAAACAATTGTTTCATGATGAACAATCGTGTTATAATTTCATTATACTATCATATGTCAAACAAAGAATGTCAAAGTGGCATTCTTTTTTTCAAAGATCTATTTGGTATATACCACTTTTAAAGTCTTTATTGAATTTGTTACAGTATTGCTTCTGTTTTTATGCTTTGGTTTTTTGGCCACTAGGCATGTGGAATCTTAGCTCCCTGACCAGGGATCAAACCCACATCTCCAGCAATGGAAGGCAAAGTCTTCATCACTGGACCACCTGGGAAGTCCCAAAAGTAGCAGTCTTATTTTCAAGTAGTAATTTTTCTTCAACCAAAACAAATCTGTTACCACTAATAAGTTAAAAAAGAAAACCTGTCTATGACTTTTGAATTTAGACATGTCAACTGTCAATTTTTTTTGCTGAATATCATCAGAAGTTTTGACATCACAGTAAAAGATCTACTTGAAAGTAAATATTATCTGAAACATTTACTAAAAGATACCTGAGCTTGACTGCTTAAAAACAGAAACCACATGTTTCAAAAATGTAGTCAACTGCTCAGCACTCTTTATGCTAGGATTCTTGGCAGAAACATCCTCATGGTTCCAAAGGGGCCCTCTTTTTCTGAAAACAGAGAACAGATGTGATTCCCTTGGTTTTTAATTTGATATTAAGTTTTACTCACACTCACTTAAAACGTGCTTTTGCAGTTAGAAAGGACAGTAGTTGAGTAAATCAAACAGCATGTCATACAGTCTACTGCTACTGTTTATATACTACCTGGATTTGCAATGATCTAGAGCAAGTAGCCGGAGAAGGCGATGGCACCCCACTCCAGTACTCTTGCCTGGAAAATCCCATGGATGGAGGAGCCTGGTAGGCTTCAGTCCATGGGGTCGCTAAGAGTCGGACACGAGTGAGCAACTTCACTTTCACTTTTCACTTTCACGCATTGGAGAAGGAAACAGCAACCCACTCCAGGGTTCTTGCCTGGAGAATCCCAGGGACGGGGGAGCCTGGTGGGCTGCCATCTATGGGGTCGCACAGAGTTGGACACGACTGAAGCGACTTAGCAGCAGCAGCAGTAGAGCAAGTAGCAGAAGATCCAAGTTACATATAATTTCAAAATGTTCCATCATTATAGTCAAAGGCTCTCAGAGGTAGTAGGAAAATTTGGCAAATTTTGCCAAGTGAGAAGAGTACTGGTTACTGCTTAGATATTAAAGGTCAAAATTTATAGAGGTGACACATTATTTAGATTCTAAGGCAAAGAAAATAATTTATAAGTGAAAACTACAGGAAGTTTAGGACAGAATAATGTCCTTCGGTTCTTTCTTTAAAAATATCTGTGCATTTACCAGTTTGGTTATTCAGGTTTCAGCCCCCTATTAGCACAGGCCAAGATGCCCTGAAAAAAAATGTGGTCACACCGCCTCTAGTTCCTGACACCTCTAATTCATCAAGTACTTTGCTATGAAACTGATTTTTTCAACATATTTATTTAATTGGGCCCTCCTCCACACTCCTCATTCTAGCTCAAAGATTTTCAATAATGTCTCCTTTCTTGAAAGATCTATAACCTCTGGCCTGGGCTTCATGGTTCTGGTTCTCCAGTTTGAATTCTCCCAAGCTTTCTTGTCTAGGAGCCCCTCAACATTACGTTCAAGCTGGATTACTCAGCAGCCTGAGTAACAATTACACCTTGTTTTCTTACGTCTGTGATTTTCAGCCAGCCCCTCCCTCCCCAACTATGTTTCTTCTTTACTTAGAGTGTTTTGCCAAGAGTGGACCCTAAGTAAATATTTGATGAAAGACTGGTAATGCAGCTAATGAAGGCAGAAATATACATTCAGAAAATACTACACTCTCTTTGGGCACTTAATCATTCAGACATGATTAAAGCCTTCCTCACATGTAATCTTGTGAGAGCAAAAGAAGGCGGCCTGGCTGCATCAAATTTTCTAAATATCGCACAAGACAAACCTGTCTTTTCCAAATCAATGACACTTTGGAAAACAAAAATAGGGTTCGCTGAAGCTGACAAATGAAACGACGACTTAACAGAGGTTTATGGCTGGGATGGGAAGAGCCGCAAATGTTACCTTGAGGTAATGAATTCCATGAGGGTTTTGACTTTTCCATCCTGCTCTACTGAGATGTCAACCTCGTTGAGGATAGTGGTGTGCAGATGGGAAATGGCAGCGCTGTTATTTCCTAAGCTGATACTAGAGGAGGTAGAACTTGAGCTGAGCCCTGAGTCGGTCATGGGGGAGGGCTGGTAATCAGGTATAAAATCACTAACACCTGCTGAAAGAGACCATGGGTGTGAATACCCAGATGTGAAACCATCTCCCACAATATTTAAAGATTAAGCTATGGGCCCTTACAGATTACACTGGAGCCTCACAAGCACCAGAGGACATCAACTGAGTTTTTGAGCAAACACTGTTTTCAGAGCCTCGTATTAAAACTGAATGGTTCGGATTTACTATGCTAGCCTATGCTGCCATCTGCTGAACAAAGTTGGAACTGGCAGTTTCCTGATACTTTGGCATATTTCCTCAACATGAGTTAAGGAAATAATTTCTACAGTGTTAGCTGATTTTTAATTTCTTACGTTAAGGGGTCCATACTTTCTGCTTCACTTTACTTAAATCAAGACAATTTTAAAGTCTGTGTGTAATATTTATATTATGCCAATTATTAAATAATTCTAAAGGTTATCACTAATGCCCATATTTATAAAATGGCAAAAGGAGCCTTAAAAACAAACAACAAATACAAACTATGGAATTCTGAATAGAAATGCTTAACTTAAAAAAGGCAGTAAACTTTATTCCATTCATCTTTTAATCATAGTTTTAAAAGGCAACTAAGTTTACTAACGATTGTTTTCTCACTAACTACAGGGCTTTGAGTAAGCTACAGGGCTTGCAGTAAGTAACTTTAAAATGGATCAACCCTGTATCTGACATTATATGATTAGGAAAAAAAGTAGTCTTATTTCAATTTTTAAACCCAATTATTTTCTGGGTCATTTATTATAAACCTGATGATACTGATGAATGAAATAAATGAGTTAGGGCTATTAGGGAAAAAGAAAATACAATTTGAAAAGTAAAACAAATTCACATCAACAGTGAAATAAATTCTACATTAAAGTCTCATTAATTTGGACCTCACTACTTAAAAATATATAATTTGGAACTTACTAGACTTTGAGATGTATAACATTGTAAATGCAATTAGTATAAATGAATGAATAAAATATTTTAAATGTCTTCCTTCGTCAGTTTTTCAGCTCTTGAAAGTAGGAGGAATCTAATACAAGTTCACCATTTTTTTTTCATAACCAGTGCTCAAATTAAGCCACTCAACATTGTTATGACAAAGATCCTTAAAGGTAATAGAGATTCAAATACTCCAAGTTTAATTCCTTCTTTTATGAATTAATAATGTCACTGGTACCTAAAATAATAAAACTATATTAAAAAGTACTCTAGTATCTCAACTTCAGTTGACTTTCTCTAATGCAAGATTAACAAAGTACGGCTGTATTTTCAAACCATTTTTAAAGCAAATACCTGTGAAAGTATAATCTAAGTGTGCAGTTTGTTTGACGGTAAGCACCCTGGGCTCATTGAACTCCTTGTTCCTGAGAAGGACAGAAGCAACAGTTCGGATGTTACTGTTGGATCCCATTACTATTAACAAGTGCAGAAGCAGGCGTTTGCAATGTTCATACACCTCAGGGTGGCAGTGGTCAAACCCTAAAAAGAGTAGTAGACAATTATCATCAGGAAAGGGAAATGATGAGTAGCATTCTTGCTACCAAATGTATATTTTAAAAAGAAAAGCACAAATTAAATATTTTGTGAAAGACGACATACTACATCAAGTTTTTATATTGGCCTAGAGTTCATTCACACTTTTACAATATCCTATGGTCCTACTGGACTAGGGCGAGTCAAGACAAGTTTCCAATGTGTTTTATGTCTAAAATTTAGTAATCTCTTAGAAACCATTACTCTGTTACTTAACACTAGATGGACACGAACTTCTAAAGGCAAGCATTTTTTGTGCCTGGAACACAACAGAAAGTCAGTAGACGTTTGCTTACTGAAGGAAGGAAGTAATATATAATATGTGTACATATCAGGAAAATTTAGGAAAAGATGGCTATTTTGACTTGCTTCAGGCAAACAGTCTTACAAACATGAAAAGTATTGCTGAGATGTGATGGATCCCACATATTTGTCACAGAGGGCACAGTGGAGCTTTAACTGTAATAATTAGACTGTCTACAATCTAATTATTTTGGGAAACAGTCAGTACCCATTTCAATTTTCCATTTACTCTGAAAGTTCCCAGTCCTAAAGGTAAATTAATTTTACTCTTGCTACTGTTACAGAATCTTTCCTGCTGGAAGGTATGTGTATTTTTGTGTGCAGTGGGAGAGACTGTATGAACGGAACAGGAATGGGTATAACAGACTTATCTGTGGTTAAAAGAGAGGCTAGGAATAACACCCCTCTAGACCATGAGAATCCCAGTAAAAAGTGTCATGGGAAACAACATACAAAAATAAGAACAGAAATATGTAGAAACTTTCTTAAAACCATACCGCTTTTCCCACTGAGGAAAACTATGAAGGTTCCTCAAAAAACTAAAAATAGATCTACTATATGATCCAGCAATTCCACTACTGGGGGTATACATCCAAAGAAAACAACGCTAGCAATGATATATGCACCCCAGTGTTCACAGCAGCATTATTTACAACAGCCATTAAAAAAGAATGAAATAATGCCATTTGCAGCATCATGGACGAACCTGGAGGGTATTATGCTTAGTGAAATAAGCCAGACAGAAAAACACAAGTACTGTGTGTTACCACCTATATGTGAAATCTAAAAAATAAAACAAACTACTGAATAGAGCAAAACAGAAGCTGACTAACCGATACAAAGAACATACTAGTAGTTAGTAGCAGGAAGAGGGGTGGTGGGGGAGGTGTGGCAAGATAGGGGTGGGGAATTAAGAGATACAAACGACTGTGCATAAAATAAGTAAGTTACAAGGATATATTATACAGCACAGGGACTCTAGCTGATATTTTATAATAACTATAAATGGCGTAGAATCTATAAAAGTTTTGAGTCATTATTTGTACATTATTTCAAACTCATATTTTAAATCAACTATACCTCAATAAAGGTAAATGAATAAAATGCAACCTATAAAAAACAAACATACCATATACTGCCTTTCAGCGATCACAGAAATGCACAATGAAAGAAACAGCACCAAATATTTATTACCTATAAAAATTGCATGAAGAAGAAGATGGAGGTAGCTTCCCCATTCCACCTTCACACTGTGATCAATGATGAGATCCGTCAAAAGGATCACGGCTATGTTACACCTATGACAAACAAGAGCGTTATTAATGTTCCACTAGAGCAAACCTAGAGAACATCTTAAGCAAATTACTCTAAGATTTTAATATTGTATTTTATGGAAAAATACAATTTCTCAAGAAAAAAAAAAGAAGAAAAGAAATACAGCTGAGGAAACCGTTCAATGATAGTTTTACAGCCTATCTGCTAAGGGCTCCTCCCAGTCAAGGGCCATGTTTTCTTCATCTTCAACCCCCAAGACCTGGTGCACTGCTTGCCACATAGTCGGTGTTCGGTACACGTTTGGTACATTAATACATTTTGAAAGAATGCAGTCACTGTTCTACTGTGATTTTTGCTAAGCAGGAAATCAGCTTAACTCAAAATAAGAGTGCCTACTTCTGTAAAATAGTATTTTTCAGATGTAATAACTGGGTCCCAGAAAGGTCAAGTAACTATGCCAGACACCCAGAAAAGCAGCAGCAGCAGAATTAGATTTAATACTATTCACTGTAAACAGTGAGAAGTCTGAGTTTTTAGATCACTTAAAATCTAAATACACGGATAGAATTTGTGGCAGTATCAAAGGAAAGAAGGTTGCTTGTGTTCCGTGTTGTCAGATAGCATAGAGACAGCTGAAGTATTAAGCAGCGGTTTGGCTCGTATGAAAGAGGAATGACGCTGTGGTCCACCTGTGAAGAGGTAATCCAGGTGATGACGTTTCAGGCAAGTAATCCACCAGTGGTGACCAGCAGCCTCCAGCTGGTGGGAAGGGTAGTGGCTCTCCTTGATTATGCTCCATCACTTTCAGTCGCCAATTAGAATAAAGTGGCATTGAGTCACCTATCAAAATAAAATGATCTCATTGTCTACACCATCTACTTTCTGCCAATATAAGCAAACTCTAGTAAGACACCAACTATTTATACCACTGGAAAGTGATAAGAAAGTTTCCCACTATTTTGACAAATGTTTGCTAGGTAGACCTGGGTACCAATATTATCAGATTAAGCAAATCAGAGAGAGAAAAAGATATATCAATTCAAATTCCTTTATTTTAAATCAAAGCAAAACTACATGAGCACCTCATCATGATTTCACAACTGATGTCCAAGCTATGAGACCACATTATAGGTAAAGCTGCCTTGTATCAAGGGCCTTCTGGTAAGTTACTCAGTTCAAATTTCTGGAGATAGGGCCGATAGAAACCCGTCTTCAAAGGAAATCTGCTCTACTGCAGTGGGGCTGCGGGGTGCAGTAAAAAAAGGCTATCAGGACATGTGAGTTCTGTGTGACGTGGATAAGTCACTTAACCTCTCTGGACCTCAGTTCCATCATGTGCAAAATGAGGAGATTGGACCAGATCATCTTCAGGGTCCCTTGCGGTCTGAAGGCTTGTGCCTCCATCTCACCCTACCTTAGTGTTAAAATGAGACTCGGACAGAGTGCTCATTTTGCAACTGCAAGGGAGAATGTTCAAGAAAACCCAAGTCCCACCAAAGATCAAACCTGTTCAAAAAAGCAGCCTGTTGCCTGTGTGTCTGTTCTGTGATTCTTTCTATGATGCTTCTTGAGAACCAATTCTTATGTTCCTTTTGATCAACCTACAGGGAACCTGTGCTTTTAAAATGTATTTCCCCCACTTCATGTTGCTTCTTAAAGTCAAGACATTTCAGATTATATTGGAACACCACTCGTGGCAGTTAAATACTCTTCTTAAAAACAATTTACTGGAAGAATACAATTACTAACGTTACTATAATGATAGTACACCTGACCATCGTAGTTATTAAAAAAAAAACAAAAAAAAAAACACATTTGGAATGTATTACTTTTTTCTTCTTCATAAGATCCTCCAGAGCTGCTACTGTATCGAGATTCTAGTCTGTGATGTTGACGATTTAAATGACTGTTTAGTCCGCTGTAGATGTCTAGGTGCACATAGCTGTGGGAATGACCACTGAAGTTAGTCACAGTTGATGGTAAAACGG
This sequence comes from Bos mutus, assembly GCF_027580195.1. NCBI lineage: Eukaryota > Metazoa > Chordata > Mammalia > Artiodactyla > Bovidae > Bos > Bos mutus. Next base: position 67,198,531 of record NC_091622.1, read on the forward strand.
TATTTGTACTTTCTATGCTTAAAAAAAGAACACAGTACACAAATTACTAAAGTTTACTGTGATATATTTTAATTTCCACATTACAATTCAAAAGCTTAAGCTTTGAAGTCAGTTATTTCTGCCTCAAGTTTTTCTTAAACTGTTGTGATAATAACATTCTGGTGAAACCTCTTCCATATAAGACAGGCAAGAGTAAAATTTCCATTTAGAAAAGTTTAAAAAAATGTAGCAACACAAAAAGTGACTCACCATACTCCACCTATTCATCCATTGGTGCATATTTAAAAATCTAGCATGCAAGTGTCTTTAATGTGAAAAATTTCCAGCATGGAAATATATTTCTTCACTAGAATATTAACACCATTCCAATGCAGAAATTATCGTTTATTCTGATGATAATCATATACGTCAAACTGAAAGATTAATAAAGAACAGAGACGTACTTACCTCTCTTCAATACACTCTTTTATGGGCTTATTATCAGGATTGCCATCTGTGGGAGCAACCATTGTATTGCTACTAGAAGTAGTTCCTGTCATCAGAAATAAAACAGTGTCAATGAATGTAAAGCTTAGGACAGCTCAATAAGAACAAAAGATTTCATACTACAGATGTCAAAACTCCACTAAAATGAGAAGAAAAGTGAAAGTTGCTCAGTCATGTCTGACTCTTTGCAACCCCATGAACTATACAAGTCCATGGAATTCTCCAGGCCAGAATACTGGAGTGGGTAGCCTTTCCCTTCTTCAGGGGATCTTCCCAACCCAGGGATCGAACCCAGGTCTCCAGCATTGCAGGTAGATTCTTTACCAGCTGAGCCACAAGGGAAGCCCAAATGAGATGAAGGTGATTTTAAAAAAGGAATGTACTCTTAATGACCAACAGAGTAAGGAGTCAACAGCAACAAAGTTAGGGATGCTGGAAAACAAATGGACAAGAAGTAATTAAGGTCAAAAGAGCTGAATCCAGAGCTGCTAGTGGAGGAAACAAGAAACTTCTGTATCTATATTGTTAAACCTCCAAAAGACTTAGGAATTAGTGGCAACAGAGTACCTCTGGAAGCAGGGGTTGAAGCAGATGCTAAAAATGGCAAGAATGGTTGAAAATCTGTTTCAGAAATAGCTGGGCCCCAAGAGCTACCCCTCTACCTCTTGTAACTGGGTAACTATCTCTGCTCACTTGAGGTCTTCTTTGATGACAATAAATCAGAGGATTTCTAGACTAGGGCACACCATCCACAGGGGAAGGAGGAAGTACTTTACTGAGGATAAGGGAACTAAGTGGAGATATACACACATACGTAACTTGAAAAGACATACCTCCCTGCAACCTTCTTAAACCACTGGGCTATCAGAAGGCTGGAAGACTGCAAGTGTGTTTATCTATGGATTATACATATCAGTACACACACAAACGCACACCCCTACATCTTCTACTCTAGGCAGAGGATTGGAAGAATTTTCTCTGGGGAATCTGATTAGTACAAGAGAAAAGACCAATGGACAGTTACATTGATGAAATCATTGTATAAAAAACCATATCAACAAGTTCCATATATACCTACAGACCATCCAGTCAACTCTTTAATATGCCACTGTTTATGAAAAGACAGATCTAGAATTGGTAGGCTTTTGAAGACAAAATCAAAACAAAGAAACAGCAATATAAAGAAAATAGGAACTTTCCCAGGTAGAAAGCTTTATCAAATATAGAAGAAGGTAGTCCAACTGTGAAACATGACTAGGATGCTCCTAAAATTTTTTTAATTAAAAAACTCTCTTTGGAATTAAAAATATTTTAGCAGATATAAAAAATTCAATAGAAGCATTATTAGAAATCTCCTAGAAAGTATAACAAAAAGATGAAACCAGATGACAAAAGTAAATTATAAAACACAGCATGAAAGATCTCTAATTATACAATGTTATTAACATCACAAAAGCATTTAATATAAACTGAGTGACAAAGAATTTCATATAAGTTTAATCTACAACAGTCCAGATATTTTATCAATTTTCAATGGATGTAGTTTCAACTCAAAATATTATAATATAGATATACATAAAAGTAAATACACTCACATGATTGAATACTATGTATAATATATGCTCAAATAATTATAATATGAAATTACACAGTAATTTCAATAAGTGAGCAATTCTGATATTTACATATTAATTATATCTATTTATAAGAGCATCTGTTGTAAATGGACAAAATGGATATATTCCAGTTCTGAATAGGTATATAAATGTTCCCTTTATCACATTACAAATCCTTACATTGTCAAACCTTTCTACTCATATGAGGATTTACAAAGTTCTGTCAAGTTAATTACATCTATGACTTAACATTTGAGTGTTTTCTCTAGGACGTTGAAAGCAAACGCCTGCTAAAATGAACAGTTGTGGAAAGCTTCTTTTTGCATACAAAGTAATCAGTTTTAAACGACTTCTCACCTGAGGTGACAGAAGGGATTTTATAGCTGGAAGTGATGCGGTAATAAGGGGGGTTATCCATGTGAGTGACTCCGGAACTGACAGGGTCGGTCAGCTGTAGTTCACTCACCAGTTCTTCAAGCAACTGCATTGTTTTGTCTCTACCTAAATATACAATAACTTTCTTCACCTGTCACAGAAAAAATCGTTTGGAAAAGAAAAAGCACAATTTTTATCACACAAACTTGTCTTGAGACAAATTTTATCAGAGTAAAGTTCAGCTTTAAGTAGTAGATGAATAAGCACAATCTAAATTTGAATAGACACTGATTAGCAATTAGACATTAATCAGCTTTATAAGTACTCTTCCCTTCAGCCCTTAATATTGTATCATTAGGATGACCTAGATATACTGCTTAGGCAATGGCACCCCACTCCAGTACTCTTGCCTGGAAAATCCCATGGACGGAGGAGCCTGGTAGGCTACAGTCCATGGGGTTGCGAAGAGTCGGACACAACTGAGCGACTTCACTTTGACTTTTCACTTTCATGCACTGGAGAAGGAAATGGCAACCCATCCCAGTGTTCTTGCCTGGAGAATCCCAGGGATGGCGGAGCCTGGTGGGCTGCCCGTCTATGGGGTCACACAGAGTCGGACACGACTGAAGCGACTTAGCAGCAGCAGCAGCAGCAGCTATATTGCTTAATGGTGTCCATAAAGTTATCACTCCCTTTACTTATTTTTAGAAAAGCAAAAGATCATTGCCTTTTTATAAATCAGTTTCTTTTTCAATGGAAAATGAAGTGAAAGTCACTCAGTCATGCCCACCTCTTTGTGACCCCCATGGACTATACAGTCCATGTTATCAGGGTTGATCTCCCTTAAGATTGACTGGTTTGATCCATCTTACTTGATCAATCATACTTGATCAAAAAGTATGTTTTAGTAGTATGTATTATTGAAATAGGCTGATCAATTAGTCAGTGATCTTTCTTTTTTCTCCCTTTTTAAACCTTAGTACTTAAAATGTGATCCTCGTAGAACATGCATTATTATCTGGAGCTTTCGGGAAATACAGAATCTCTGGCCCCACCCCCAACTCCAGAATGAGAATGAGAACAAGATCCCACCCAGCTGATTCACGCTGCATTCAGATGTGTGAGAAGCTCTGTTTTACATCACCCCTGGACAAATTTTAAAATATGCTCTATCACATCACACCAGAAATCTGATAATGGTTCTCTGATAGTTGACCTCCCACACAGCTCTAGATCTATCCAACCTGCTGTACTTGCTAATTCTTTGTTCTCAAGTTCAGTCTTCTCTGATCACATCAGGTACATTTCTGCCTCTGTGTCTTTGCTCTGACTCAGGACCTCTGAGACGATACTCATGACTCTAATCCTGTCAAGTCTTCAAGCCCCCACCTCCCACTCCAGCTGCAGGGCCTGTCAAGAAGCTTTCCTGGACTTTTCATCAACAGCTCTGGGTTAGAATTCCAGCTCTACAGAGACAGACCTAAATAGCTATGTGACTTTGAGCTATGTCACTCTTCTCACTACCTTACTTTATTCATTGTAAAACAGCAGTCATCTTACCAAACTCACAGATTTCTTCCAGGAATTAAGTAATGTAAATGAAGTGCTTGTACTTGGCCTATAAGTAGTGCTTGCTGCTGCTGCTGCTGCTGCTGCTGCTAAGTCGCTTCAGTCGTGTCTGACTCTGTGTGACCCCATGGACAGCAGCCCACCAGGCTCCTCTGTCCATGGGATTCTCCAGGCAAGAACAATGGAGTGGGTTGCCATTTCCTCCTCCAAATAAGTAGTGCTTAAGAAGTGATAATTAAGAAATTATTATTATCATCATGAAAAATAGCTCTTTTAAAATTTCTGGCAAATGGCAATTCTCTGAATTTCATCTTGAAAAGTGAAAGTGTTAGTCACTCAGTTGTGTCCAACTCTTTGTGACCCCATGGACTGTAGCCCACCAGGCTCCTCTGTCCAAGGAATTCTCCAGACAGGAATACTGGAGTGGATTGCCATGCCCTTCTCCAGGGGATTTTCCTGACCCAGGCTTGAACCTGAGTCTCCCACACTGCAGGCAGATTCTTTACCATCTGAGCTACCAGGGAAGCCCAGGAATTTCATCTCGGCTTCTTGGAATTACAACTTCATGCCTGTTTCTAGTGCCAGCCCCAACTCAGTCATTCATTCATCCAATTAAGGGGAACTTCCTGTGTGTCAGGCACTAGTCTAGGCTCTGACAAGGTGGCAATGAACTAAATAAAGATTCCTGCTCTTTTTTTTTTTTCTTTTTGCTGCAGTGCACGTCTTACAGGATCTTAGTTCCCTGACCAGGGATTGAACCCAGGCCATGGCAGTGAAAGCACCAAGTTTGAACCACTGGATTGCCAGGGAATTCTCAGATTCCTGCTCTTAAGAGCTCAGAATCTACTGGACTAACTGAGGCAAAAGTAATGAGGCAAAGAAATAAAATATACAGTGAGTTCAATGATAAGTGTTAGGAAAACCAATGAAACAGGGCAAGAAAAAGAAGAGTGTATATGTGGGGGCAGGGCATTTGCAGATTTGAACTAGATGACCAGCAAAGGTATCAGTGAGAACAGCCATTTGAGGAAACATCTTAAGAATGTGCAGAAATGAGCAACTGACTGTTTGGGGAGAGAGGAAAGCAAATGGCAAGGTCCCTGGGTGGGATGCCTGAGTGAGAGCCGGGCAGCAGAGGGTTCAGCATGACCCAACGGCAGCAGGCTTGAAGGGGACTGTTAGGACGTGTGGTCAGACAGCTAATGTGGGATCATGTTTTGTACTACACACCCACCTTTCTCCAAGTGCTTCTCAATGCAGATTATTGTGACATGCCTTCAGAACAAAGCTTTCAGTAATCAGATTAACCCAGGAGATGCTGGGTAAAGCAAGGCTACTCAATGGTTCATTTCAAGGAGGATCCAGAAGAACCTTTAGAGCAACACTCTGCAGAGCTAGTTTTCTGTGGAACATACTTTAAGGAGATGCTACCCTGTGTCTAACAGTTATATCTACATATACACACATGTCTGTGTGCATGTCAGTTTAACCTTTGTGCTTGATAGTTCCATAGTATTCTCTTGAGCAGATTTAAGTACTGTTCTTTCTTCAGAAGATAAAGACTGTGCATTATTCACTGTTTATCTCTTATCATGATTTTTCCTGCTTCCAGAAGCCTTTAGGGCATGATTCTATAGGTACTGAGCTCTCACTTCTCATCATGCTCTAATATCCCAGTGTCAGCTGCTGACAGGAAAAACTACTAACATTTCTCCACTTTCATATTACTTTCTGTCCAATATCATCTCGAATCCTCTCAGACAGTGGTGGCTCCAAAGTTATCCACTCTCAGGACTCTGCAGTTTTCCTCCGTAGCCCTTACCATGACTGTACATCACTAACCTAGTGATTTATTCATTAAATAAATTAGGTGTAGGTTCAAAGAATAAAATCTGTAGCATCCATCAGATTATAATGCCCAGAACACAGAAGAGCACTTGACCTGTAGTAAAGCCAGGCAATATTTATTAAATGAATCAATGAATGAATCCATGTGCTATTTCCTGATTGTCCTCCTCCTGGCCCCTGCTTTGCCTCTGCTGTTCTACGGCTGCCCAGATTCTGACATCACAAGACAACTGGCTAAGTATACATATACATATATACATGAAAGTGAATGAACTTGAACACATACGTAAGGCAAGAGGCTTGGTTCACTATTTACTCCACAAATGCTGATCAAAAAGTGCAATATTATTTTCAGGTTTTTCGGCCAGCCATCTGCGAGCGTGGTCCACACGTTCTCCACCTCCGACCAGGCCAGCTCATCACCATACTAGATACAGGAAATACAGCACACACTTCAGCAGCACTTCAGTAACAACCATCTATTCAATACCAAACTCATAACATCGTGAAATATTAGAAAATAATGCTTTGACAGACAGCTTTAATCTTCTTCACATTGTAGAGAAATAATCATTTCTTTCAACAAATCTAAATACAAATATCATTAATCACATATGATTTTAGCTCCATTCCCCAAAAGATATTTTATATCTGATGTGAAGCTTTTTTTTTTTTTAAAGAAAGGAACTTATTTATAACACATACTTGTTTGGATTATCTAATCTCATTGTCTGTTTCTAACCTGTTTACTCCTCCTAACTCGTAATTCTGTGCAGGAACCACAAATACAAAACCTGTTACCTTTGCTGTCATGTACATCAGATTATTCAGAACCATGGCAGTAGCTTGCGGGGATCCCCAGCCTTCTCCTCGTAACCAGCGCCTGCTAGTCACCATCAGTTCTCGGTCTTTTAAGGAATCGTCTTCATCTTCATCGTGTCGCCTTGCTGTGGGCAAGGGTTTCAAATCCACCAGCTCGATGTTGTTCATCCAGGGTAACAGGTAGTGCAGCATGACCTGTCTCCCAGCAGGGTGAGCTGTCTGAATTCTCTGGCTTATCTCTGTAGTTAAGGACAAGTCAAAGAGGGAACAACTGTGTAACTGTGCTTTCCTTTGATTTGTAATGAATTTAAATGTAACTTTTTAATTCTGAAAAAATAACAAGCCAGATTTTATTCACTACATTTAAGAATTATGAGCATTGTTTCTCCTTTTAATAAACCTGACCTTGATGACATCATAAAGAAAAGGAAACAGCTAACATACACCACAGACTTAACTTTTATATAAAATATCTCTGGTAGTTAAGAAAAATAAATGCACACTATTGGTGAGTCTGGTGTTAACTGCTATGAAAATAGTGTAATGGCTCCTCAAAAAAATTAAAAATAGAACTACCATATGAGTTAGAAATCCCACTGCTGACTATATATCCAAATGAACTGAAAGCAGGGTCCTGAAGGCCTAGTGCACAGTAGCACTATTTACACTGGCCAAGAAGTGGAACCAATCCAAATGTCCATTGCTAGACAAATGGACAAACAAAAATGTGTGTTTTGACACACACATACACATAATAGAAAATTCTGCAACCTTTACAAAGAATGGAAATCCTGTTACTTGCTACAACATCAAAGGATCACCTTTGAGGACATTATGCTAAGTGAAAATAGCTAATCATAAAACCACAAATACTGTAAGCTTCCACTTTTATAAGATCCAGTATAATCAAGTTCAGAGAAATAGAAATCACAATGGTAGTTAACAGGGCTGGGGGAAGTTCAGGAAAAGGGGAGTTTACTGTTTAGTAGGTATAAAGTTTCACTTCTCTAGGATGAAAAATGGCAGAGAGCTGTTTCACAACAATATAAATACACAACACTACTGAACTATACAGTTAAAATGATTAATGTGGGAAATTTTACAATATGTGCTTCTTAACAAATAAACCTAAGATAAAGACAGTCTTTATTCATGGATTAATTTAAAGTGACCCATGAAAAACCTCACATGTTTAGGTTCTATCTAGGGGAGACTCCTATGAAGTGCTTATTACTTTTACATTCATCTCATATAGTGCTCATGATAAACTTTGTGAGGTGGACAGTTCGAGTAACGTGTGCAAAGTCAGAAAATGATCAAGTGGCAGAGGATTCAAATACAAGGTTGATTCCAAAGCCTATGAGTTTTTATACACTGTTTACTCTCCATAAATCACTTTAAGTAAAAACCTCTTTCCTCAAGCCCCCTTTTGCCTGGGTCTGGGTCTGAATTCCAGTTCTACCACATATACACAGATTGACCTAGGACCAACTATCAACCTTTGATCCTCACCTTATTATTCTCTCAGAAGGTAACAAAAGTAGTTGTGTCACGGAGGTTTTTTTTTTTTTTTTTTTATGTACAAAACCTCTTTGAGTCCTTTATTAACATTTGGGGATGTGCCATACGTATAATTAACAGCATCACACCAGCTACAGAAGTACAGATAACCAAGAATGTACTTCGGAACAAGGATCTCAGAGCAACTTACAGTGTTGCCTGCTCTGCACCTCCACAAAAACCCAACTCTGACACACGCAGGACAGACAATATAACAATTTCACTTTGAAATGGTTCTTTAGAAAATGACAAGAATTGGCAGTTCAAACCCTTTAGAGTGAGATGTGGCAGGTCTTTCAAGTGCCATGGCACTGCTTTAGAAGGCCAGCGTGGGCATCTGAAGGTCAGACAGAGTAAGAACCGACTAGGGCGAGGGGAAGAGGTTTGATTTTCAGTGTACAGAGAGAACAGATGGTCCAAGTGGATACTTTCAGTTCAGGCTCAGTTTGCACAAACTCAACACAGTGCCAACAATCTGCTCAGTCCAGTGCCTTGCACACATTTATGCTCAATTCCAACTTTTTAGAAGAACCCTTTCTTTTTTTAAAGTAATTAATTTATTTTAATTGGAGAATAATTACAATATTGTCGTGTTTTTTGCCATATATTGACATGAATCATCACATGTGTCCCCCCATCCTGAACCCCCCTCCCACCTCCCTCCCCACCCCATGCCTCTGGGTTGTCCCAGAGCACTGGCTTTGAGTGCCCTGCTTCAAGCGTTGAACTTGCACTGGTCATCTATTTTACATACAGTAATATACATGTTTCAATGCTATTCTCTCAAATCATCCCACCCTCGCCTTCTCCCACAGAGTCCAAAAGTCTGTCCTTTACGTCTGTGTCTCTTTTGCTGCCTTGCATATAGGATCATCGTTACCGTCTAAAAGAATCCCTTCTGTTAACAGGTCAATATTATTACCACAAGTATGAAATATGAGACCTGGATCTCTGAATGAAGAGATCCTGGCTGAGGGATTCTACGTGTGTATGGGAGCCAAGGCCATGCCAGCACCCACTGCCATCCTGACCAATTCCATGACCTCTGAGATACCAGGGACTCCTCTCTTCTGTGCTAAAGCCTCCAGGAAAAGCCCAGGAGCCTCCGAGAAAAGCCTAGAAAAGCCTAGCAGCAAAATTAGTGGGGACAGCGGTTACTTATCTGCTTCCCAGGTGACGCTAGTGGTAAAGAACTCACCTGCCAAGGCAGGAGACTTAAGAGACTCAGTTTTTATCCCTGAGTCAGGGAAGATCCCCTGGAGAAGGACATGGCAACCCACTCCAGTATTCTTGCCTAGAAAATTTCATGGACAGAGGAGCCTGGTGGGCTCTGTAGGGCTGCAAAGAGTCAGACACAACTGAAGTGACTTAGCACGTATGTGGTTACTACTTTGCACTGATGACCATCCACGTCCATCCTGAAAGGGATGTCGGGACTGCGGAAGTTGGGAAGAAGGAAGAAGCGTGATTGCTGCTATTTACCAGTGCAAACCTAACACGTGTGCTGCTTTAAACACTGAATGTTAGGAGAATTTAAGTTGTTTTTTCCCCCAATCAGATCAATTAGGGGTGGGACTCAAACTATCTCCACTGCTAAAATAGGCACTGTGGAAAGACGGGCCAAGAAGGCGGAGGCCTCTGTGCCTTGAACCTGAATGAAAGGTTCAGAGCCCTGGTATCTCCTGCATAACAATTCTGGTGCATTTGCAGCACTAAGATTAGAACAGGATCTTACTGAAGATGAAGAAGAGAAAAACTAGCTAAGAGTCTTTTGTATTATAACTAATAAAACTTTTCAGTTAAAGGATTTATAAGCACTATGGAGGCATCTGCAATAGTGTGTTCATCGACCAGAAAGGCTCAAGCTGGATGAGCTCCCTAATTACCTTAAATCTGAGTCCTGGGAAACCCATATATATACATATAGGACATCTTGCTTGACACACAGCCCATGCTTTAGAAACTCAAGGCAGGAATGTTTTTTGGACCCAAGGAAAGGAAACTGGACCAGGAAGCAAGGTGGGTTCCTAGCTGTAGTTCTGCTTAAGGCAGTGCAGTATGTTCTCCTATGATTAGAGGTCTTACTTACGGAAAGAAACCTGTACCCTTATCCCTGCCCATTTATATTATTAAAAATAGACCAATATACAAGATAAACTACACACTAGAAGATTCAGGAAGTTTTATGTCTACTACAGGAATATTTTCAAATTGCCTGTGAAGCCTCTCCTACTGCTGCTAAGTCGCTTCAGTCATGTCGGACTCTGCGACCCCATAGACGGCAGCCCACCAGGCTCCCCCGTCCCTGGGATTCTCCAGGCAAGAACACTGGAGTGGGTTGCCATTTCCTTCTCCAATGCATGAAAGTGAAAAGTGAAAGTGAAGTCGCTCAGTCGTGTCCGACTCTTAGTGACCCCATGGACTGCAGCCTACCAGGCTCCTCCATCCATGGGATTTTCCAGGCAAGAGTACTGGAGTGGGGTGCCATTGCCTTCTCCAGAAGCCCCCTCCTACTTTGTTTTATTTTGGCTAGTGTGAGGTGGAGAAGAGAGGTCAAGGTTAGAATCCCTTTAGAGATCTTTAATAAGCAATCTCCGTATCATGGTAGATCAGTATTAAAGAGTTCATATTAAAGGAAAAAAACCTCTCTTATATAAAGACAGGTTTTGTTTTAATTCAACCTCAAATTTCATAGATTTACATTTCCTAAAAGTAGTTTTTTCAAAATGGTTGCTGAAAAAAAAAACTACTAGCCAGTTGAACAATCATACCTGAGAATATGGCGAGAGTTAGCTCGGGATACGCCCTTGCTAACTCTTCGGACAGCTGATAGTAAGACACGGAATACAGATGCGGCAGAGGGGCCAGCTGGCTGAGGACGCCGTCCGTTCTCTGGACCTCCAGCTTGTGAGCATAGCGAAACATCTTCGGTTCCAGGATCTACAGGAATGTAACCCATCCATGTAAGCTTTTGTGGGTCCTCTAAATTTCAGCTATAATTAAAAACATAAAATGTTCTCCCAAGAAACATTATAGTTTAAAAGCTATAGAGTTGTATAAATTGTAAAGTTTCTTAGATGCTAATCTCTAATTCCCAGAAATGTTTGCAAAAGGTCTCTAATTCTTGTTCTTTGTAATTCCAAATGAATACTAGAACAGAGGGTTATAAGGATCAATTTATCTTTCTTTCTAGCACTTAGGGGAAAAAAAAAGTACCAGTCCTGTTGGGGGCCGGCGTGAGGCACTCCGCCCATGGCAAAGGTCATGAGGAAGGAGGCTTGACATACGCAAAGGCGGGATCGAGCCTCAGGAGTCCCCCTGGAAATTCTCGAGCATCTACCCCCATAACCAGAGCCTGCCTACTTTACTACTTTGTGCTCTCCCCTACACCTCTGACTTTACGGGGGGCTGTCCCCCACCACCTCTTTCGGAGAAGGAGTTAACTTAGAGCTCCAGTTAATAATAATTCCTGGGCGTGATAGGAGTGTTTCAACCTACAAACTCCTCTGAAGGTTCTCTAGCCTGCCTGACAGGCTTGTCCGGCCACATGTGATTGCTCACAGCCTCCCAACCGTGAGAGGCACGAGATGCTTTAAACCTTCTAAAAACAGGTTCCTTAGAAAAGTTAGAAAACCATTAGTATAAGTATAGTGGGCTGATTAGAAATTGTATTGGTGAAGGGTTTTTCATTTGTTGAGCCAATGTTTGTTGCTAAGACTCCACATCCCCTGCCCTTACACACATTAATGAATATATAGAAGAAATAAGTATTAACCTTTGATATAAATCACATTAGACCTTAGGCCAAGTAAATTCTTTCCTTAACTAAAACCCACTACACCCTCACCCTATAGGAATGTAACTTTATTTGGGTGGCATCTGTTTTAAGAATAATCACCCTTGGAGAAAAAAGTATTCTGGTTGACTGACCGCTGTCACAAGGAGAGGGTCATAAATTGTCAGCAGGCCCCCCTGGCCAGAAGATGATGTAACACCCCTAAGACCTCTGTATACATTTGTGTGAAGCACCTGACTTTAATAAAAGTCAGGACTGCTGTCCCCGCGTGACTTCTGTATAACATCTCAGTGTATAAAAACAGACTCTGGAAAATAAAGAATTGGGATCAGTTCCTCGAAATACTGGTCTCCCCATGTCTCTCTCTCTCAAACTCTGGCTGAGTCTCCATTTGGAGCGCGGAACCTGCCATGCTTACTAATTATGCCTGGGCTTCTAAGATCCGACCGGGCAGGCCTCAGTGTCTCCTCTCCTTCGGGAGAACGGAAGGACGCCTGCGGCCTACGTAAGTGGCGCAAGCTTCTTGTCTTAAAGTTTTATTGGTCTCCCGCGTAAACCAAGCTACTCAGCCTCTTTTCTCCACTGAATTTTCCTACTGAGCTATCCTCATTCTATTACTCTTTATATCTTTGATGAATATTTAAATAGTCGCCGACGCCATCTACCCTTCAAATACCCTGGATCAGCCGGGGCTGGACCCCGGCACAGTCCCATCTTGATAAGCTCTGTAATTCTTTACAAGACTTTAACATTCCTTGTGTTGAATGCCAGTAACATAGTTTGAAAATAACTTCTGCAACTTAACATACAATTATTTGAAGAAGATTTATCACTTTTCCAATTCAAAATTATGACTATATAAAAATATGCATATGTGAAAAAAAATCTTCAAACCTATTTTGCTTAATCATGGATTAAATATAAAATACAAGCAAAAAATTCTTTTGATATTATACTATACAAAGAGCTACACCCCTCAACCTTCTTCTTAACTAATAAAGACATTAGGGTATAATTCTTAAGATGATCCCTCAGAACCACTTCAAACCCTTTGGGAAAATGTGCATCTCCTTGAATCCCATTCTTAACCTTTGGTTAAGAATGAAGAACCACATCCTACCATCAATGGATATAACCACATATCCAAGTGAAATGTCTAAGTTATTTGTCTCAGTCTAATAAAGAAAACTCACAAAAGGTTATCATAAAAGAGCTAATTACTTTTCACTTGATTCTCCAAAACAAACTGACTCACATTATTCTCATTTGCTCAACAGAAACAGGTGAAGGCACACAGAGGCTCTAACCACTCAACTTTTCCAAGTACTCAGACACACAGAGGCACACACACAGGTGAGTGTGGGGGTTATCACACACAATCCTCTACAATACACTCAAAACTTTGCATTATTTGTAGACTTAAATGACCCATATTATCTTAGTCTTCTGTTTCTAATGATAGTTAGGAATCATACCATACATCACTATTAAAAATAAAGATGAACATTAGCATACTTTCCAAGGCAAGAACAGATTGCTGTGCTTCGTTAAGTCCCGAGTAAAAATATATTTTAATTAACATTTGTTTACAAACCTGTAAAAGTTGCATAGCAACTTCATAGATACTTCGAGAAGAATCAGCGGCTTTAAACAGTATCAGATTGAGGAGCATCACTGTGTCACACTGATAATCCCTAGGGACAAATTTCCCATGTTAGATAAACAATGTTTAGAGGCTTTCACACCAGTTAATAAACATGATATGATATAAAGGGAAGGATGCAGGCATGCAGGGGCTAAGCCTATGAGGTGACTGTTTTTTTTTTTTTTAAAGGCAATAGGTAACAACAGGTGCATGGTAATCATTATCACCATTTGGTTAGATTTTGTTCGAGTTTAAGGTAAGAAAATATTGGTTTATTAATATTGCTGAGCTCAAAAAGACACATTCTGTTTTTTAAGAGATGCTAAATAATGAAAGATAGCAAAAGCTAGAGTACCTGTTCTGGAAAACATTGGCTATGGCTTTGAAACAACCGGCTGCCACTCTCTTGGAACCAGTGTAACAGCGATCCACCGCCCAATACATCAGGTTGCTCTGATCCGGGTTCAGCTCCAGCAGTAATGTAACTGCCTCACAGCCCAACTGATGAACCTAAGTAAAGGCCACAGAATTGCCCAGGAGAGAGAAAGGGATGTATTATTTATCTACTCCTCTTATATTTCAATTAAAATAATACAGTGCATATATTTATTGTATTTCATCACAAAACTCAAGTCTCCTTTAGTTCAACTCTTTCTGATTTTATTCAACCAGCAGAAAAACCAGCACAGAGAAATTAAACGTGGTCTCCTGCTTTTTATATAAGACTCTTAGTCGTACAATTCAATTTTCCAGCAGAGCCACAGAGGTGGCTGATGAATAGGAACAGTGATTAAGTGCTTTTAGGAAAATGAGTGATTAACCTCCCCAGCTATTTTTGTCAAAATTTATTGTTGTTTTTGATAGCCCAATACAAAATACATTTCTTCCAGGGGGAAGAAATGTAAGTCTTATTTTAAATTGTGAAGTCTGTGTTTGTATGGTATAAGTAATAAGGGGGGAAAAGTGATTAATTGGAGAGTCATCAAAAAAGTTAAACAGAGCAAATAGCATATTTCTTACATGGAGCTTAAAGTATTCCACAATTATATTCTTTTACTGATTTAAAACCGTTTGTGAGATAAATACACACTACTATATTAATCCTCTAAGAGGGAAATTAAAATTATTTAAATGAGAACTAAATAAGAATTAGAAATCTCTTAGTTTATGGTATGCTATTTAGTTTTACCTAATATGTTTTGGACCCATGATTCTAACCTATCTTATTTCAAAAAGACATATTCAGTGAGCCATACAATAACTCTAAATGATGCAATGTGTGTGTGTGTGCGCTCAGTCATATCCAACTCTCTAAGACCACATGAACGGTAGGCGCCCAGGCTCCTCTGTTTATGAAATTTCCTAGGCAAGAATACTGGAGTGGGTTGCCATCTCCTACTCCAAGGGGTCTTCCCAACCCAGAGATGGAACCTGCATCTCTTGCATCTTCTGCACTGAAAGGCAGATAATTTACCCCTAGTGCCACCTGGGAAGCCCCCCAAATAATGTAACGCAGTGGTAATTTACTACAGAATTTTAAGGGAACTGTCATAATTACCTTTTTGTCCAGAGAGTCCAAAATGTTATCCAACCATTTGTACAAATAGCCATCTGATGAAAGTCCTACATTATCTGCAACAGGGCCACAACAGAGTACAGCAGACATAGCCTTCAAACAATAATATTAGAATTACATTTAAAACATTTCAGAGGTTACATGTTGGTTGCTTAATGAGAAGAGGCAGGATATTTTACTCATGCTTATGTAGCCACAATATCTTTGATTTTTTTGTTTATAAAGAAAAGCATAATAGTAACTTTTGAAATGAAGAAATTTACTATGAGCAGTACATAAATATCATGATACTACATTAGACATGCAGTTTGAACAGTACTGGAGGTGAAGGGGAAAAAAAGATCAAGAGAAAGTACTTAAGTAAGAAAAAAAATAAGTATTTTTTTGAGGCAGTCCTCAATTCTTTAAGAATATGGCTTCCAGTTTTCATAGATTCTGGAATATTTCTACATTATATTTTATGCATTTAAATAAACTTCCTGTATAAGTGTTTGAATACAGCAGGCAAATATATATTCTAGTACTCTTAGGTACTCTGAAGAAATCCTGATCCTTTTTATAACACCAGGCACTGAGAGAGAAAAAAATTTTAACTCCACTCTTAACCTAAGAAAAAAGAAGTCAGATTTTTAGGTAAATACCTTCAGTGCACAGTACTGATGTCTGTTAATTTGCATATTTCTATCACTGTATCTGTCCAAGGGTGTAAACATGATGCTAAAAGGACCTGCCCAGTGACTGAACAGCATAAACAGACTGTGACGAAGGCTCTGTTGAGGAAAAATGCTTCTTCTCTGGTGCACTGTAAATAAAAAATAGGCAGAAAAAATTATTTCCATTTCTTCTTCCCTTAATATGCACGTCAATTTATTTGTTATTGGATGGTGGTGATGTCAGTCACTCAGTCGTGTCTGACTCTTTGCAACCCCATGGACTGTAGCCCACCAGGCTCCTCTGTCCATGGGATTCTCCAGGCAAGAATACTGGAGTGGGTTGTCATTCCCTTCTCCAGGGGATCTTCCTGATCCAGGGATTGAACCCAGGTCTCCCGCATTGCAGGCAAATTCTTTGCCGTCTGAGCCACCAGGATTGTTACTGGATACATAATATTATATAAAAAGAAAGCAAAAGTTTTCATTTTAACCTACTCCCAACCTCCACAGTAACAGAAATTATTTACATATATGCATATCACAGGAACAGAGCTGCAGTGTACATTATCATGTTAAGTGAGATGCAGTGTTATGTGAAATACAGCATCTTGCCAAGTAGAAGTGCATGGCAGTCACAATGCTACTGAAGGCTGACAGAGCTGAGCATCAGGACCCTGCTTCTCCCTGGGTTGTTGCTGGCTACGTGTTAACCTTGGCCAAAACATTAACACAACATACTTCTGGATCATGATTAACCAGTAAGAAAGGGCTTTGGACTATATATACTGTTTTCAGCTATACAACAATCATTACATGGAATCTTGATATATTGATCAAGACAACAAGGGAGCTGATCTACTTGCAGTAAAGTGTGAGGTCTGGAGTTAAAACCCACTCTGCTGCCTTTTGCTGCTGGTTTAGGTGATCTCCCTTTAGGTGATAACCCTTCCCTGGTGGCTCAGAGGATAAAGCGTCTGCCTGTAATGCGGGAGACCCGGGTTTGATCCCTGGGTTGATCCCTGGGTTGGGAAGATCCCCTTGAGAAGGAAATGGCAACCCACTCCAGTATTCTTTGCCTGGAGAATCACATGGACAGAGGAGCCTGGTGGGCTACAGTCCACGGGGTCGCAAAGAGTTGGACACGACTGAGCGACTTCACTTTCACTTTCTTTCTTTCTTAGGTGATCTCCAAGGAATCTTTCCACTTAAAAAAAAAAATCTATTCTACAAGCTCTCTGCAGCAATCCTTGTTGAAGAAACTCAACAGTATCATAATGAACCAAAGTAGAAGTTATAGACAAGTGCTGAGTAGTGGATTAAATCATATCTTTACATTAGTGAGCTTCAGATCAGACAATGTAGAGGAAACCATGCTCTTTTCCTCTACACAGCATCATTTACCTCTCAAGTTCCAAAAGTTACCCTGACATATTTTTCAAATGTTTACAAGTTGCTTGTCAATTTAGATCACCATTCCTCAGGGGGAGAAAAATTATGATAGTCTCTTAATATTCATTTATGGGTTTGAGGAACTAAAAGTCATACCTGGAACATTCTGAATGATATTCGCCACTAAGGCACTAAAATGGCATCGTATATCCTTCAGGGTGTCAGAATCTTTTTCATTTTCTGCTTCCAGGAGTTGTCTAGTTAAATCTACGTATTCCAATAAAGTGTTGTTGAGGAAATGTGTTTCAGTATCAAGGCCACCACTTGCACTGAAAATATGGAAGAAAATTCATGTTAAGGAAAACATGATTTTAAACTATAATTTAAGTCAACATTATTCTCTCCATCAAAATATATGGCTTTTCAAAATAAAATTATAAGGAGACACAATGGGAATAGGAAGGATCAGTTTAGAAGGTAGAAAGAAGAAAGACTAATTGTGTACATTTACACAGTTGTCCTACATAGACATATTATGCCTTTAGCATAATCAATCGAATACCCATCAGGTACCTATTCTCAGCAAAAATTACTGCTATTACTGGGGATACAAAAATTTAAGATAATTCAAGTAAGACTGTTGGTTTTTTAATCTTCTATTTTAGACCTTGGAAGTTTCTTCAAGAATCTCTACAGGAAGATTCTCTTTGAGGCCAGGGTTCTGGGCCTAGAGTCCACTGACTGCAAGGAGGTCACTGGTGAAAGAGTCCCAAATCCTGGATTCCAGTCTTGTTCCATCAGTTATTAAGTATGTGACCAGTAGGTACTTGAGAGTGTTTTACCAATAGTAATTTAGTTAACTTTTCCTTGTTATATTTATTTGAAAATACCTCTAAAGTTTATGATTCCAAAAGTAAAAATGCTCTTTCAATAGCTGCAAATAGTTTTTTTTATAAACATCCTAAAGCCATGAAAATAAGAGTAAGGAACCACAGTGATTGTACAGCATATTAAAAATATCGGTCTATGACTATAAAAATATGTTGAATGTATTCATGATGAAACTCTCCTTTATTCCTTAAGTGAGTGCTTTTAAACTCTGGGTCAACACTTCACAGTGGCTGGGAAACTAACATGGTAGATTGTAAGCTGACTCAGAATAACTGAGTACCTACTATGCACCAGGCACAGAGGATCAACTGATTGAACAAACCGAAGAGCCCTGCCTCCTGGCCATTCCAGAATTCATCTTTTTTTCCTTAAGCGAGGAAAAAAAAAATGTCCATAATAGTGTTCACTTTATCTTGATTTCTCTTGGGGCAAAAAAAAAAAAAGACAAATCCAAAAATAAAACATGCAACTGCGTTATTAACATTACAATAAAAGCAATAAAAAAAGAAAAAATATTTAGATGTATTTTAGGTTAATTTTTTGCATCAGGTTCAGCAAGTGTCAAATTCATTTTGGCTAACTTCCATTGTTTTATTTTTGTGAAGCAACAAAGGAAAAAAAAAAGAATGACGCTTCTTTTTTCTTTCATTTGCTTTTCATTTACTATAATAGTAAATCAATGGTTTAGATTCTCTTTGATTAAAGCTATATTTTGAAAGCACTTGTGAAAAACATTCGATATCAAAGGTGTTAGGTGCACTCAGAAATAAATGATCAGGATAAATGGTAAAGTAACAATAAACACTATACTTGCTTATTAATATTTTTTTCCTCAGGATCTTTTCTGGAAATGGTCAGATTCATTTTTTCCCTCCTTCAATGGTCAGGCAACACCATTATGTTTCTAGGGAAACAGTTATTTCCCTACATAAAGCTGATGGAATTTTCCTCAAGGCCCTGGCCTTAGGGTCAACAATAATTTTAGGTTTTATGTTTTTTATTTGTAAAGGATGGAAATAGAAATTATGTTTTTGGATTTCATAATTGCTCTAAGCACAATAGATTAACAGTTGACTGAAGTAAATTTGCAGTTTTTTAGCCTACATGAAAGGCTAAACTTTCATGTAGCCTTTAAATAACATGATTTTTACAACTCTAGAAAAAACAGAGCTTGAATATGGTAAGACATAGTTAAAACAGACACCCATCCCTGGAAAAAAAAAGCTTGCTGTTTACTGCCTAGATTACTAGATCTCAAGAAATATTAAAATCACAAGGACATTCCACTCAACCTTTGCCTGAAGCAATCTGTACAAGTGGTAGTTCTTCAATATATTTTTTAGCCATGGGCTAATGTATTAGATACATCTTTAGTAAATAATATTTATAGTGGTGCAGATTTTTTGTTGTTACAAAGGTACTTTTCGGTTTTTATATATTTTCTGAGGAAAAAAAATATGTTCTCTAATAAATTACAAGTTTTAAAAATCAAAATCCAATACCTACCTGTGACTAATGACACCAGCATCTGCCAGCAGTTCAAATATTCGTACCAGTTGTACTCGTAAAATATCTCGACGCCTGCGCCGTTTCATATTCTATTCCAAAGATAACAAAGATACTAATTAAAAGTCCTTTAAGTAAGTTGACAGAAAATTTGCTGGTGTAACTTAGAAGGAATACTGGGAATGCCTTACGAGTTTGGAGGCTTGTTAGTTTGCTTCTGCAAGGTAGATGTCAGACAGTCTAGGGGCTATTACATCAAAAAGGTATGTGTAGATTAATTTGAAATTAACAAGACAAATAAAATCAAATGACATTTTATATAGTAATAAACTTATGAAGGGAGAAATAGAGTTAAGTCCATAATTACTTTATGGTTACCTTTAGGTCAGATTTGCTAATCTGACAACTTTAGAGGAACTGAAACAGTAAACTATTCCCTTTGGATGATAAAGAATCCCTAAGATGCTCCCAATAATATGACAGAAAAAAAAAAAAAATATGACAGAAGGAGAGGGAAAACATCACAAAGGGGACTAAAGAAACCCCACAGATTTCACTCATACCATGATTTTTCACTTATCAGTTAATTCTGACACACAAAAATACAAGCAAAAAGAAATCCCTTTGATCATTATGGTGTGAATAAATATGTTTGTCCTACTAAGGCCAAAGTATTAATGCCTAGAATAATAGTCGTAACATCTCAACTTGATTCTGCTTCTAACAGGAACCAATATAATGGTAAGATATAATAAATCTCCTGTATCACTTTCTTCTTGAGCTCATCATTTCATTCATGATGTAATAGAGACTAATAAGAATTAGTCTTTCACTTTCTTGTCTACAACCCAGTTTTCTGCCTTCTAAAACAGGCCAGTTGTGGATAACCAGTTCGTTAAATTTACTGCTTCTCTGAGCTCTTAACAAGTTTGCTGCAATTCATACTGAATGAAATGGTTTCTTAACAGTGCTTGAGGATTTCTGCAGTTTCAGTTGATTTGCTTTCATTCTGTGTTCATAGAAAGACTGTGAGTCTAATGCTCTCAAAATAGCGCACATTCAGACACATCACTGTGCATATCTATTCCCTTGCTATGATGACTTTTTGTCCTGAAATTGATTAGTATACATACTGCCACTTAATTTTATTTCCAATTCTACTTGCACTGTAACCAACATATTATTTTGAAGCAAAAATCTAATCAATTACAAAATGGAGAATTATCACTACTCCATAGGGCTGAATTAGAAAAAAAGGAAGTGAAGAATTACAGATGCTGTCATAAGGTCCCCATACAAAGTAGCTACTGTCATCTTCCTCTCTTGTTAAAATTCCTCAGAGGATTGCCATTGTTAATAGCATTCTAATTCAGTGTTCTACATCAGATTCATCTAAGGTGCTTAAGAAAATAGATTTCTGGGCTCTACTCCAGGGATTCTCATTGAATAGGCTAGGCCCAGGAATCTATAATTTTTGCAAGCTGTCTGGCTAATTCTCAGATTCTACTGCCATTTGGGGACCACTGGTCTATTGGCTAAAGCTGAAATCAGGGGCTTTATCCTTTCACGTATAGTTCCTTTCTTGCTTTCCAGCCTCACATCCCATCACTTTCCCCATAACAATTACAAAGAAAAACGTGCAATGTCCACATTTTTTAAAAGTAAAGTTTGCAAACGCTGTTCCCTATACCTAGAATGTCTTTCCCTTGCTTGTCTACTGGGGAAATATGCTTCAGAAATTCACCTCAAATGTCACTACCTCAACTAAAAAGCTTTCTCTTACTCCACAGGCAGAACCAAAGGCTTTCTTCTCTGTAGCTCATATAACCCTTTACCTGTTACTTGATTTGTGTGCATAATACATTGTTGTAATTATAGATTATACATCATCTGTTCCACAAGAACTGTGATTTCTAAACGTAGCTCAGAACCTGACGTGTAGATGTGGGGTTCTAGACCTGGGGTTGGCAGAATACAGCCCTCAGGCCATATCCAGCTCATTGCTGCCTGTAACTGTAATAGAGCCACATCCACCTATTTAGCCATCTAGGCAGCAAAACTGAGCCGCTGCAACAGAGACAGGATGACCTACAAAGATGAAAATAACTATCTGATCGTTTACAGAGATCAGTGGACTCTGATCTAGACTCTGACCACCCTAACTTCAGGCAGAGAAAATTTAACATCTGTATTACAGAATGGGTTTCTGAGTAAGACCTCCTGGGGAGTGGGGATGGTAGTGGTTTCCACATGTTTTTAAAATGTTGAAAATGGCACTAGACTTATTTACTTCTGAATTTCTAAGTTTTGTTTTACTATATAGAATATAGAAGCCAATTTTCAGTGTTTGCCAAATAAATATTTAATGATATAAAAATACAGTTTACCTCTGGCCTTCGTTCAAGCGCTTCTTTAATTATGGGATGTAATTCCTCTATTAGTTCCCTACAAGAAAAATAATATACATTCTTTCAATTAATAGCCAAACATATAATCTGACCTGTAGAAATATGTAAATATTAATATAATGATATAACCTGACAAACGTTAACCCTAATCTTACTGTTTTAAACACAATTTTTATTGTGTGTATGTTTTTTGTTTTTTGGTCATACTACATGGCTTTACGGAATCATAGTTCCCTGACCAGGGATCAAACCTGGGTCCTTGGCAGTGAAAGCATGCAGTCCTAACCACTGGACCGCCAGGAAGTCTCTGTTTTGTTTTGATTGTGAAATAACACACACACTCTGTAGAATATGTGAAAAACAGGAAAAATGGCATAGGCCACTTATTCTAATTTGTAGAGATAAATACCTGTTCAATCATTTACAACCCATATATAGTTTACATAGTTGAAACTCTAACATACATAAAATAGTATCCTTTTATCTTTAATTAACATTAGTATAAGCACTTCTACATGCCATTATTTAATTTGTAATACTCTAGTATTGGGTTGAATATGGTAATTTTCCTAACCATTTTTAGTTATTACTGACTCATTAAATTTTATCTATTAAATAATGTCCAGTGAACACCTTTATGTATTAATCTTTGACTTCAATTCTGATTATCTCAATAGGATTAGTCCTTACAAATGAAATTATCAATCAAAAGGTATGAACTTCATGAAAATAATCTTTTTTTGCTTATATTCTGATTTTAAATTGTAAATGTACTCACTGTAGAAAATTGGGAAAATACACAAAAAAAGAAGAAAATAAAATCCATCTGCAATTTCATTGTCTATAGAAACTACTGCAGACATTCAAAGTATCTGCTTCAGAATTGTTTCTATTTATGTGGATTTGTGAAACTGAGATAATTTTTGTACCTCATTGTTTTCTATTAGCACAACAGTATATCTACTTGTCCTAAAATAATCTTCCAACACTTCATTTATAATGAATGCTATCCAGACCTACAGATATGATTTATTAACCTATTCTCTGTTGTATATGTTACCTTGGAGACAAAACATCAACCATTACACCATATCAATAGAGGACAACCTCAAAAGAAAAAATTCAGGATCCAGAACTTCCCTGGTGGCACGGTGGATAAGAATCTGCCTGCCAATGCAAAAGACACAGGTTCGATCCCTGGTCGAGGAAGATTCCACATGCCATGGAGCAACTGAGCCCATGCTCCAAAACTACTGAACCGTGAGCACTCTAGAACCTGCATGCTGCAACTGCTGAGCCCACGTTCTGCAGCAATGAAGCCTGCACATGCTAGAGCTTGTGCTCCTCAACGAGAGAAGCCATGGCAGTTAGAAGCCGACACTAGGCAAAGAGCAGCCCACGCTCACCGCAACTAGAGAAAACTTGCACAAAGCAAGAAAGACCCAGCACAGCTGTAAATAAATAAATATTTTTTTAAAATTCAGGATCTAGTCAGCAATAACAAAGAAGAAACTCAGGCAAAAACGAAGAATTTGCTTTATGATTGTGAAAAACATCAAGAATGATATAAAATATGTATATAAATAATTCTTTTAAAAATAGCCACTCTCTTGAACAAGAAGCAGAAAAACTACTTTTAAGCAACAGAATCACTATGTAAGACAGGAAGGAAAATATTATACCTTTACATGGCATTTGATAATCTCTAGAACATGTTTATGTATAATATATGATTTTCATAATCATTCTTTGAAGAAAATAGGGTAAATGTTAAGCAAAATTAGAAAATAAATGTGCAGATAAATTAAAGGACCTGCTAAATGTTAAATGGCTAGCTAGCTGGTAAAAGTCAGGATTGATATGAAACTATCTGGATAAGTATGCTACCTTGCCTTCTCAAAAAGTAGCCACATTTACTATTCTACTACCTACAGAAACATATAAAGATAATTACCTAAATGCTCCTGGGTTGGTCCTGCCAAGACCTAGAACAAGGGATTCAGTGATTTCCATGCTCTCAGAGCGCATCATTGGAACTATGTGCTTAAACAAGGATGAAGGGGATGGGATGCCAATAATCTGAAAAAAAGATATTATATTTATAATAGCCACTAATGATAGTACATTCAAATAAATAATGACATTTCAGCAATATTTGGTCACAGACAAGGGAATAACGACATTTTAGAATGAACGGTGCTTCAGAATTCACCTCTAACGCACATAATCTTAAAGGGTCACTGTGAATTTGCTGACTACAAATTTGTTAACAGAAGTGGGATTTGCAGGCCTCTGAATTTCTTACAGACACTCACTATCGTGTAATACAGGCTGACTCCCTCCCTTAGCTTATTTCTTTTGACCTGTAAAAATAAGTAAAAACAAAAAAACTACTTCTAAAAGAATCATCAGTGTTAAACACCCAGTATTAAGTTTTGTCAATTTCCTTCAACCATCTGATAATATTTTATTTCATATCATGGAGACCATATCACTGTTCTTATCAAGTTTTTGTCCCACTACATAATTTAGGGAAATTCTAAAAGAAAAAGTTATATATTATTGGTTCCAACTAAGCATCCATTAAAATATTGGATTGGCCAAAAAGTTTGTTTGGGTTTCATACGCTCCTATGGAAAACCTGAAGGAACTTTTGGGCCAACGCAATAGTAATAGGGATTTCTTGAACCATTTTCAGTATTAGTCCATGTAACTAATACATTTTTCAATCGAGTTACTTTATTGTCCTGAAAAAGAAATTTTAAAACATTCCTTTTATGCTGTCATTTGGGTTCAATGACAGAACTAAACAACTTACTTTAGAATCAATGCTGTAGCCACTATCAGGGGTGGACGCCAGCGTCTCAGGCGGAGAACACCTCACAGAACCCGCAGATGTTGAGGATGCTGCGGAGGTCGCTGCACTGCAGCAAAGAAGCAGGTAGTTTCTCCACAGGCCAATGTATGAGTCACTGCTTGTGGTAGTATTTACTTTCTTAGCATTGATGGGGCTACTGAGAAAAAGAAGAAAAACAGGTAGATGTAAATAACATGTGTTTTTAAAAGTTTCTTTTAAACAAAAGCTCCTCTGTCCATGGAGTTCTCCGGGCAAGAATCTGGAGTGGGTGGCCATTCCCTTCTCCAGGGGATCTTCCCGGCCTAGGGATCGAACTCGGGTCTCCTGCGTTGCAGGCAGATTCTTTACCATCTAAGTTACCAGGGAAGTCCAACTAAAGCTAAATTTCTACCAATTTAGGGGAGATGGTTAGCATAAAGTATTTATTACTACTACTGAATCCCTGTGGAATAAGATATAATGAGTAAAATACAAGATTGAAAGTTAAAACATTATAGGATCATTTTAACATAATCTATTATTTCTGTGGGTACAGTTAATATTTTATCAGGTCACATTTGATAACTTATTATATATACTCAATGCAGAGGAAAAAAAGTGAAAACAAAATGAAAATCACCATTAATCCCACACCAAAATAAGCTGATGTCCTTTTCATTATAGGGGACTGGAATGCAAAAGTAGGAAGTCAAGAAACACCTGGAGTAACAGGCAAATTTGGCCTTGGAATACGGAATGAAGCAGGGCAAAGACTAATAGAGTTTTGCCAAGAAAATGCACTGGTCATAACGAACACCCTCTTCCAACAACACAAGAGAAGACTCTATACATGGACATCACCAGATGGTCAACACCGAAATCAGATTGATTATATTCTTTGCAGCCAAAGATGGAGAAGCTCTATTTAGTCAGCAAAAACAAGACCAGGAGCTGACTGTGGCTCAGACCATGAACTCCTTATTGCCAAATTCAGACTTAAATTGAAGAAAGTAGGGAAAACCACTAGACCATTCAGGTATGACCTAAATCAAATCCTTTATGATTATACAGTGAAAGTGAGAAATAGATTTAAGGGACTAGATCTGAGAGATAGAGTGCCTGATGAACTATGGACGGAGGTTTGTGACATTGTACAGGAGACAGGGATCAAGACCATCCCCATGGAAAAGAAATGCAAAAAAGCAAAATGGCTGTCTGGGGAGGCCTTACAAATAGCTGTGAAAAGAAGAGAAGCGAAAAGCAAAGGAGAAAAGGAAAGGTATAAACATCTGAACGCAGAGTTCCAAAGAATACCCAGAAGAGATAAGAAAGCCTTCTTCAGCGATCAATGCAAAGAAATAGAGGAAAACAACAGAATGGGAAAGACTAGGGATCTCTTCAAGAAAATCAGAGATACCAAAGGAACATTTCATGCAAAGATGGGCTCGATAAAGGACAGAAATGGTATGGACCTAACAGAAGCAGAAGATATTAAGAAGAAGTGGCAAGAATACACAGAAGAACTGTACAAAAAAGATCTTCACGACCCAGATAATCACGATGGTGTGATCACTGACCTAGAGCCAGATATCCTGGAATGTGAAGTTAAGTGGGCCTTAGAAAGCATCACTATGAACAAAGCTAGTGGAGGTGATGGAATTCCAGTTGAGCTATTCCAAATCCTGAAAGATGATGCTGTGAAAGTGCTGCACTCAATATGCCAGCAAATTTGGAAAACTCAGCAGTGGCCACAGGACTGGAAAAGGTCAGTTTTCATTCCAATCCCAAAGAAAGGCAATGTCAAAGAATGCTCAAACGACCGCACAATTGCACTCATCTCACATGCTAGTAAAGTAATGCTCAAAATTCTCCAAGCCAGGCTTCAGCAATATGTGAACCGTGAACTTCCTGATGTTCAAGCTGGTTTTCGAAAATGCAGAGGAACCAGAGATCAAATTGCCAACATCTGCTGGATCATGGAAAAAGCAAGAGAGTTCAAGAAAGGCATCTATTTCTGCTTTATTGACCATGCCAAAGCCTTTGACTGTGTGGATCACAATAAACTGTGGGAAATTCTGAAAGATATGGGAATACCAGACCACCTGATCTGCCTCTTGAGAAATCTGTATGCAGGTCAGGAAGCAACAGTTAGAACTGAACATGGAACAACAGACTGGTTCCAAATAGGAAAAGGAGTTCGTCAAGGCTGTGTATTGTCACCCTGTTTATTTAACTTATATGCAGAGTACATCATGAGAAACGCTGGACTGGAAGAAGCACAAGCTGGAATCAAGATTGCCAGGAGAAATATCAATAACCTCAGATATGCAGATGACACCACCCTTATGGCAGAAAGTGAAGAGGAACTAAAAAGCCTCTTGATGAAAGTGAAAGTGGAGAGTGAAAAAGTTGGCTTAAAGCTCAACATTCAGAAAATGAAGATCATGGCATCCGGTCCCATCACTTCATGGGAAATAGATGGGGAAACAGTGGAAACAGTGTCCACAGTGTCAGACTTTATTTTTCTGGGCTCCAAAATCACTACAGATGGTGACTGCAGCTATGAAATTAAAAGACGTTTACTCCTTGGAAGGAAAGTTATGACCAACCTAGATAGCATATTCAAAAGCAGAGACATTACTTTGCCAACAAAGGTTCGTCTAGTCAAGGCTATGGTTTTTCCTGTGGTCATGTATTGGTGCAAGAGTTGGACTGTGAAGAAGGCTGAGCGCCGAAGAATTGATGCTTTTGAACTGTGGTGTTGGAGAAGACTCTTGAGAGTCCCTTGGACTGCAAGGAGATCCAACCAGTCCATTCTGAAGGAGATTGGCCCTGGGATTTCTTTGGAAGGAATGATGCTAAAGCTGAAGCTCCAGTACTTTGGCCACCTCATGCGAAGAGTTGACTCATTGGAAAAGCTAACAATAACCCGGTGTACGAGACAGCAAAAGAGACACTGATGTATAGAACAGTCTTATGGACTCTGTGGGAGAGGGAGAGGGTGGGAAGATTTGGGAGAATGGCATTGAAACATGTAAAATATCATGTAAGAAACGAGTTGCCAGTCCAGGTTCGATGCACGATACTGGATGCTTGGGGCTAGTGCACTGGGACGACCCAGAGGGATGGTATGGGGAGGGAGGAGGGAGGAGGGTTCAGGATGGGGAACACGTGTATACCTGTGGCGGATTCATTTTGATATTTGGCAAAACTAATACAATTATGTAAAGTTTAAAAATAAAATAAAATTTAAAAAAAAAAAGAAAAAAGGAAAAGACTCTGATGCTGGGAGGGATTGGGGGCAAGAGGAGAAGGGGACGACAGAGGATCAGATGGCTGGATGGCATCACTGACTCGATGGATGTGAGTCTGAGTGAACTCCGGGAGTTGGTGATGGACAGGGAGGCCTGGCGTGCTGTGATTCATAGGGTCGCAAAGAGTCAGACACGACTGAGCGACTGATCTGATCTGATCTGATCTGATTCTTCTTCTGCTGCTGCTGCTGCTAAGTCGCTTCAGTTGTGTCCTACTCTGCGCGACCCCATAGACGGCAGCCCACCAGGCTCCCCCGTCCCTGGGATTCTCCAGGCAAGAACACTGGAGTGGGTTGCCATTTCCTTCTCCAATGCATGAAAGTTAAAAGTGAAAGTGAAGTCGCTTGGTCATGTCTGATACTTTGCGACCCCATGGACTGCAGCCCACCAGGCTCCTCTGACCATGGGATTTTCCAGGCAAGAGTACTGGAGTGGGGTGCCATTGCCTTCTCCATATATTCTTCTACACATCTTCAATTCAGACACATGTATAAAGGTATAATATATCTCTTTTAGCTTATAAAAACTGAATAATATTATTTCATTTGTTTTATACTTGCTCTTTATACTTAACATATATGTTGAAACATCCTTCATGTAAATAAATACACTTCCATGACCTCATTTTTGATGACCATAAGTTATATCATAGAGATTATTTTGATTTTAGAGCCACACTTTCACTGTTGGATATTTAAGCTAACAGTAATTGTTCCCTATTATACACAATATTAAACATTTGAATATATGCTTCATTATAATACATGTTTAATTATTTTCTCGGGTAAATTCCTGAAACTGGAATTGCAGAGTCAAAGAATATCTACATTTTTAAAGCTTCTATCAAATTTCTGTCTTGAAAGAGATTAGACCACTAAAATATTTTGGAACAATTCCATAAATCTTCCCCAAAATGGAAAATTCTGTTGGGATTAACAACTGAGAGCAAAACAAAACAGGAAAAATACTAAGTTTTAGTCCTCACCTTCAGTAGGCTTATAATCTATTAAGATAAACAATACATACCATGCCATTGATTCATTGATAGTTTCTCAGTATCTTATAAAAGTTTCAAAGCACTGTGACGGCAGTAAAATAACAAAAACAAAAACCTGCTTAAAAAAATCACCACCATCATACGTGCTGGGGGAGATATACAACACAGAAATAAAAGTGTTGAATGGTGCTAAGTCTGATGAAGAAAAATAGAGCAGAAAGTGGATACAGGGAATGGTGGTAGGAGAGCGTATTTTAGGTGGTAGGAGGGGTATTTTACCATTTAAAATATGGTAAAATAAAGGAGACTAAATACATTCGTAAACGTTATACAAGGTGGCAAGTGTCAATCTTCATTAAAAAAAAAAGGCATCCAATAAACAATACCTGAGAATCTGTATCAATATATAATTAACATGTATGTATACATATATATAAACAGTAAAAACAAAACCAAAAAGTGTATATATGCTTTTTCAAACAAATTTTCTTTGCAATTTAAGGCTTTATAATCTGCAGTTTATAAAGCAATGGTCAGCTCTCTGTCACATTGTCAATTACCCTTAACTCTTTACTATTATGCTCAGAAACTCACTGAACTCGTTTCCCTTCACTTCCCACCCTGTATCTACAAACTTATCTATACCCACATCCATATTTATCTTCAGACTCTCTCCTCATTCATTCATTCATTGAACACAAAGTATGTACCCATCAGTGTGATAAGTAAATGAACAATTATAATTTGTAAGACCAAATTATACAAAAAGAATGAAAGGATTATATGACTATATCCTTTATAACTTTCATTGTCCTCCTTAACACACTAGTACATTATGAAATGTCGTTTATGGGATTTCCAATTTGTAGAATTTTTCAAGTGCATGTGTTATGAAGGCTGACAGCCTGTATATTGTAAAATTTACACTAGGAAAATCACTTACTTTATATCAACTTGTGGGGATAACAACTGCAGCCTTGTGTAGGCAAACATCCAAGCATAGCTCACAGCTGTAGGGCAGTGTTTTGGAAGGTTTTCTTGCTTTAAAAAACTGGAGAGACTTATAATCCATGGGTCTTGGCCTTGGGTCACATGTGCAAATATCCATATGTGTGATGGACTGATCACATCAAACTGGTGGCTAATGGGAGAGGAGTTCCACTCTGCTAATGTCTGTAAATCTATTGAGCTTGGGCAGTACAGCAAAGTAGTCTAAGCAGAGAAAAAAATTCATTATTGCACATTTCAACAACTTTTGTAAGTTTTACCACATATATTGCTTTAAATTATGAAAATGGTCTACTGGTAGTTTCTAGAACAGAGATTCTTAAACAGGGATAATATGAAGTCCGAGATACCTTTAAGGAGGTAGAGAATTCCTGAAATTGCATATAAGGTTTTTGTGCACATGCAGTTTTCTAGAAGAGATTCTGTAATTTTTATTAGTCTCAAAAAGATCTATAAACCAAAAAGGTTAAGAATCACCACGTATGTAATTCTTAAATGAATACGCAATTCACAGGATACTCAAGATGCTAGAGAACTCAAAAATGAACCATTAACTTTCATGCTGATGTGCACTGCAAGACAAGTGAAAATGTCAGTTGCACAGTCATGTCCAACTTTGTGCGACTCCACGGACTGTAGCCTGCCAGGCTACTTTGTCCCTGGAGTTTTCCAGGCAAGAATATTGGAGTGGGTTGCCATTTCCTTCTCCAGGGGATCTTCCTGACCCAGGGATCGAACCTGGGTCTTCCACACTGCAGGCAGATTCTTTACCATCTGAGCCATCAGGGAAGCCATTGTGTACTATGTATGCATAAGTGGAACAGACTGGAAAATGGGCTCCTCTCCAGAGCTACACATTCTCAAATATTTGTTCAATAATAGTCAAAGCTCTTAAAATGAAGAGATAAAGACTTCAGAGCAAATTATTTATGATTCAATAGACAACAAAAAATGGAGCCTTAAAAACTGAACAGAGGCTTGATTCACTTGATCATTCAACAGATATTTACAAAGGACCTGCTCTCAGTCAGGCACTGCTTTAGGCACTAGAAGAGAGTCACTCGCTTCTCTTCTTGTTGGCCAATTCATGGTTAATAATCTAAAACAGAATTCTTTAAATTGAACAGATTCATAACCATACCTTAGGCTTCTAAAATTTTATTATTATCTCTCTTGGTTACATGTAACTTTGAGTTGTAAGAGTCAAGAGTTATGTAGAAAGTACAGAAACCTCTTGTGCAGGTATTGCAAAACAGGAAGAAAATAATTTCAATTAGTAAAGTTTGATAGTTATTCTCATATCAGTTTTGAAAACTTGGTATATGACCTTTCTCCCCCAAACCAAACTAAGAAAGATAGCATAAGCTTTCTTAGTAATGTATGTGTTGACGAAGTATTTTTCTTCATTTTAATGAGTGAAATTACATATGTTACTGTTGTTTAGCTGCTAAGTTGTGTATGACTCTCTTGCAACCCCATGGACTGCAGCCCACCAGGCTTCTCTTTCCATGGAATTTTCCAGGCAAGAACATGGGAGTGGGTTGCTATTTCCTTCTCTAGGGGAACTTCCAAACCCAGGGATCAAACCCACATCTCCTACATTGACAGGCAGATTCTTTACCACTGAGCCACCAGGGAAGCCCCAAATTACATATGACTCGGGCGTAAGGTATTACATATTTACTCCATGCACTTGAATTTATATGGCAAAGCAAACAAATACATTTATTGCAAGATGCAGAATGCAATTTTTTTGCTTTGAATTTCAACAGAAAAAATTTCGATAGCCCTTTAACCAGCATTATACAGGTCAAGAATACTATATGCCATAATCAATAGCAAATAGTAGTCGATTGCAACTTCAGATTTAATAGAAACTTCTTAGATTGGAAAGATTGGAATTTTACAAAGATAAAATATTTATATTTTTGTGGGGAAGAGTACTAAGCATAGCATAAAGTAGTGCCACTTTTTAAAAATTATTTTTTATTTTCAAAGCACTTTACCATTTTCACAAATACTTTCTAATGCATGATATTTGTAAAAGAAACTCAGGTATGTATGTATGTACATCTTAAGTTTCAAAACATTGCTGAATAACATGAAATCATTACAGTTACCTGATCGGCCCCAGTGAGATGAATGAAGCTCTCAAGAATGGATGGGCTCAGCCTGTCCATCACATCTATGGCTAATTCATCATCACCCTATAAAAAAGACATCACATGTCTATTAAAGTTTACGAATGTTTAAGAACAGCAGCCAAACCTAGATAAACATTACAAATTTACTTTAGCCCTATCTGTTACAAATGGAATAGAAGGCAGGTTGGTGAGCTTAGACCCTCTCAAAAAGATCTTGTTAAAAAGTAAATTATACCTGCATGGTAAAAACAGAAATGGAACAAAGATGGACAAAAAGGATAGTTTTTTAAGTATTTTCATTAGATAGCTGAATGAAATATCTAAAATTTACCTTAGGTATTTCCAAAAGTGCAAATAAAGCCCGTATTTCTCTAAGGACACTGACAGCTAATCTCCTAGTGGCAGGTCGACTGCTACAGAGAGTGACGAGTGCAAACCCTTCGACCACATGGAATACACTGGAATATGGGCTCCTTTCCAGAGGAGGGGGATGAGAGGCTCCATTAACCACACCATGCTTGAAAAATAAAATGCAAGTTAAAAAAAAAAGTATGTATTCCAGTAAAACAATTAGTAAAGAGTAAAGGCAAATCATAAAATGACTGCTACAGGTCTGCCTCAGCTCAAGAAATTTAAATAACATTTAATTTATAAAAATGTCACATCACATAGTGAAAAAAGCATTTAACTGGCAGTCTAAAACACATGAATATACAACGTACCTAAGTTCTATCATTCTCTGGCTACTTTATAAAAAGCTTTAGAGTTGATACTTAATCACTATTGGCCCAACATTTCTATATGGAAAATGAAGGATTGAATGGCATCCTTTGTACTCAAAGTTTGGACCACCAGTGTGGCATCACCTAGGAGATGGTGATGTGCAGGCTCCCTAAACACTGATAAGCTGGGTTGGCTTAGATGATCCAGCTCTAATATCCAAGGTTCTATGGCTTCTACATTTTCACAAACCAATAATTTGAGTACCTTTTTCAGTTAAGAAGCACACATACTGTGTATGTGAAATGGGGACCACTGATGCCTTTGATAAACAACCAAATAACTGAAAGGCTATCAACATTTTTTATTATACCAGCATTCAACATATTGGAAACAGCCTATTATGTGAGTTAGAATTGCCTTCACTTTGTATGTTCACTGAAAACTAATTATTACCAAAGGAAGAATTTAATTTCTATATTTAATACATAAACTATAACAAAGTTCTGTTTAAGGGGTTACAAACATTTTGAAAGAAAGTAAAACTAGTGAAACTTCTAATTTTTGAGGAAGTCAATATGTTTTAACATCATAACCAGTCATTTGCCACTGATCATACACAGAGGAACACCATGAAAGAGTCTGGTACCTGTGAGTCCTGGTTTTTGTTATGCATTTGGGTTGCTTGTTTCCACTGATTTATTAATTGTACCAACATCTTTACAGCATTATCAAGAAGTGTGGGATGGACATCAGTCACTTCACGAACAATAAAATAAACAAATCCTGAAAGGACATCCTCACGCCAATCTGGAAAATCAAGCATTAGTGCCTGCAGAGTATTGAAAGCCAGAGCACGAAGTTCTTCATCCATATGAATTGTGAGCCTACCAAGAACAAAATTCCATTAGCAAACCTCAAAAACCTTCCAAAGAGCTTTATCATCTAAAACTTAAAACTAAGAATTTAAAAAATACATCCTCTCAATTGGTTCTTAAGAAGTAAGAAAATAGGAACCAATGTTCACTTTTTGTGCGGTATTTTGTCCTTATGCTAATCTGTATTCGTTTATTTAAATTCACATGTCAATCTATTAATATCAGTTGGCATCAGAATAGTAAGTTTGATAATTCAGAATAGTAAGTTCGATCATAACACAAATGTTGTCCTTTAGAAAACACAGAACCAGAATTACATTTAAAAAATTCTTTAATCCTTAAAATGCCATATATTATTCTATAATCAATCAAATTTATGCTGAATTATATAATACCTTAGTACTAGCTCACACTGATTTAGTCCTATGCTATCACTGGAAAGGACACAGTTTATCTCTGTTGCTCCTTTCACGCTGCTGAGCTTACAGTTAAACATAAGACGGCTGATTGTGAAGGAAAAAATACAAGTCGGGATGGAATGAATTTAACAGAAATAATTCTTGAAAATGAAAATGAGAATTAAGCTGTAACTTCATAAATGGGGTATGCCTAGAAAGAAGATGAAAAAAAAAAAAAAGAGTAACACATGAAGTCTTCAAGAGAATTTATGTTAAGTAAATTATAGGAGAGGCTATATATAGTTACCTTTTAAAGACATCAATAAGATATATGAGGACAGGAATGTAATATTAGTTAAAGGATTTTGATAGGACTTAAAAAAGAGAATGATAAACAAGAAAATCATAAAAGATGGCTGCAGCAATGAAACTACTAATATTTAATGCTATATGAGTAAGAGTTTCTGTTTGGGGCTACAGAGAATTATTTACATGATTGACCATCAAGACACATGTATCAG
This sequence comes from Bos mutus, assembly GCF_027580195.1. NCBI lineage: Eukaryota > Metazoa > Chordata > Mammalia > Artiodactyla > Bovidae > Bos > Bos mutus. Next base: position 67,233,487 of record NC_091622.1, read on the forward strand.
AGTTAGAAACAGCCTGAATGAATAAAGATAAGTAGGTGATATTTAAAAATATGCCACAGTTACATGCTTAGGCAGCTGAAAAGATGGAGTTATCCTCAATGATAGAGGAAGAACGCTGTGTGATATCAGTCTTCACCCTGCTGAACTCAGTTCTGGTCTTCACTAAGCTAACCTTCAACTGACAATGAGACTGTGGAGAAAATGTATTACAGTTGTTTAATACAAAGACCCGGAAGTGAGCCACGAAGCAGCAGCAGTTAGTTACAGCAGCACATTGGAAATACCACACAGGGTCAGATCAAAGGTCTCAGTCCAGTGTTGTGTCTCTGATAGTGGCACCAAAGGAGAGACTGTGGGAAGGGAGAGTGACCAACTCCATGCTGCTGGCTATAAAGTTGTTCAACATTCCTTAAATCCATGAATGTACACCTCTCTGAGTGACTTGGGATATATCCATGCAGAGAAAGGGGCCTGACTCATTTATGGCAGAAGAACTATTGAACCTTCCCTGGAGACAGCAGACAGGTCTGCAGACTTACAGTGTATCTTTGCTTTGTTTGTTTGCTTGCTTTATTCTAAGTAAATAAGATTTAGACATCACAATTCCAAATGATAGGAGCTAGGGACAAAATAAGCAGACACTGGGATCTTTCTTTCTGCCAAAATAAATTAAGTATCACAGGGGAAAGAAGCAAAGTCAATAGCAGAGCAAAGTGTCAACCATTGGCTAGATGTTTGCTCCTTTACTCGGCTCCTCCACCCCTGCCCCTTGCGGATGCAACTTCACTTTGGTGGGGAATATGGACTGCCACCCACAAAATGGTGAACTAAATTGAGGTGGGAGGAGTAAGAGCAGAAGTGAATGACAGTTGTTTACTGTGTTCTCAAGGAATAATATTATAAATATTTAATATTATAAATTTTATAAATATTACAAATTATAAAATATTATAAATTATCTAATTTATAGCAAGAGTTAAGAGATACAGTGGGAAGGGATGACTTTATCTCATGATGCCAAGTTTCAAAGTCACCTCTTTGTTCTCCTCCTCATCCAATACCATTCAGTCTCCTACTGCAACCCTTAAGAGCTGAGGATGGGTAGTGTATAGGTGTTTGAAATGCTCCGTGACCAGGGAGGTGGGAAAGGCTGCTAGAGCAGTCTATTAACTGTTTATTCAATTGTGAGTTTAACTTGTAAGAGTTCAGCAAGCAGTAAACATCTTCGAATATGGTAAGATATCACTGCTCCATTGATAGTCTTCGTGCTTGGTTTCCCATTAGGGCAGGGCCAGCAAACTATGGCTCAAGGGCCAAATCCAGCCAGGCTCCTTAACAAGTGGCTGCTTCTTCACTACAATGGCAGAGATGAACAGCTGTGACAGAGACCACGTGACTCACAAATCTTAAAACAGTCACTATCTTGTCTTTTAAGAAAAAAGTCTGCTGGCCCCTTATTTAAAGAGAATCCCCAAATGTATCAGCAAAGCAGTTTTTCAAAAGGCCATCACCTCAACTTAGAATTACTTCCAGGAACTGGTATTTAAGTTTGGATGTCATATTAATTACCCTTTTTATAGAGCCTAGTGAGGAAAGAGATAAAAACTTGAACTTTATGGGCTCTGCAATAAGAGACAAAAGTGAAAATGAGACCTGGTCACCACCTTAGGTGCTAAAGAATGGACTATAGGAATTAACACAATAATTAATTGCCTAGTGAGTGTCATCACACACTGATAATGTCCATATGTTAACAGAACATGTTCTATAAATCCCAAGAAATAATAAACACTAGATGGAAAGGCAAGGAATTTAAAAATAGGATTTATAGGGGAACCCAGAAGAATTTTAAAAGTTAAAAGATGAGTAAGGAGAATGTGTTAACAAAACAAAAGACAAAATGGGAGTTTAGAGAGTTATCCACGGACTAAAAATGTCTTTATCACTACTTTTTTTAGTGATAATAGTAATGGGATGCTTTAGAAATTTAAAAAGACTGAATGACATAAAAGTTAAACTCACAAACAGGAATTCTCATTTACCTTGCTAACAGTTCAATCAGGTCAGTTCTGCTCATACCATCAGGAATCAGCCTTGGAATAGCAGCAATGCAAGTTCTAAACAAATCAATTTTGGGTTTTCTTTCCCCGCTAAAAAACAGATTACAAGAGGACTTAATAAAATGAATCCTACATACATCAAACAATGAAAGCAAACTTAGAAAAATTATTACAGAAAATATGAGCCCACCTCCAAAAGTTTAATGTATTTAACATAATAAAAAGAGTATATACATTTCCAGTAAATAATTATCAGTTTATAAATGCAAAAAAATAATATATAATTAAGGAAAAAAACATAGCTAGCAAGAAAAAAAGGTTTTCAGTAATTGGTAATTAATAACTAATAATAGATAACTAGTAATCGATAACTAATAAGAACCTTCCCTGTATATATAGCACAGGGAACTCTACCCAATACTCTGTAATAGCCTACATGTGAAAAGAATCTAAAAAAGAGTGGATATATGCATATGTATAATTGATTCACCCCTTCTATACTCCTGAAACTAACACAACACTGTAATAAATCAACTAAACTGCAATAAAAAACTTTTTTAAAAAGAAAACAAGCATAACAAATATTCCAATAGTAAATATTAAGCAAATTATTTATTGGTAGCGCAGTGGTAAAGAATCTGCCTGCCAATGCAGGAAACACAACAGACATGGATTTGATCCCTAGGTCAGGAAGACAGCCTGTAGTAGGAAATGGCAACCCATTCCAGTATTCTTGCCTGGAAAATTCCATGGACAGAGGAGCTTGGTAGGCTATATAGTCCATGGAGTTTCAAAAGAGTCAGATATGGCTGAGCACACACACACACACACACACACACACATTTATATTATTAATTGTTTCAAATAAGTTAAATCTCTGATTTAAATCTCTATATTTAATTATTAAAGTAAGTAATATTGACATTAAATAACCTAATATTAGTTATTTGGGGGGCCTATAAAATTAACAAAAAAATGTCTTTATTTTCAACATCATATACTAACAGGAGTTTTAGAAAACAGACATTCTCATATACTACTGGTGGTATTCTTTGTTCTTGTCTTTTTATTTTACTTCCGAATACACAAACACACACAAAAATAAGCATATTGTTTATGTCATAAAATGTGTGAAATTTGGAAATCCTGGTTCTTCCAGATGCTTGATGCAATTTAATTCACCTGTATTTTCCCTAGTTATTCAATGATTTTATTTATTTATTTTAAATATCTACCCTTTTATATACCGGCTTTTATTGTGGTCTATATTTCAAGGGAAAGCTGTTAATGTATTTGACACAAATTGTCCTTCAGCTGGCCCAATAAAACATTCTTATTAGAAAAGAGTTGGGATGTTTTAAGAGTTTTGGGGTCAGTATTCATTACAGTGGCAATGAATCTACTACTTATTTTTAGTGATTTTATATATAGTCAGTCTTCTCTTAGCTTTGTCCCAATATGCATGATTTTAGTTACCATAATTTAGTCAAATAATACCAGTCCCCAACAGTGGGATTCAATTTCTGTTACCCGATATTAACTGAAAGTAATTGTATAGCCAAGCTTCCCTACTAGCTCTTCAGCCTACAAATCAGGATGTAAATAACAGATGTGAATCATAACCAATGATTTCACCACATCAGTTTTTTCTAAGTCTGTCATGATTGGTCACTATACATCTGTTATTCGGTTCACATGGCAAAAGTGTGTAGCTGTGTTGATTCCCTGTCTCCAGTGGTAAACTCAGGTGATACTGGACAAAAATGGATAATCAAAAGAGTAAGTTGGCCAACAAAAATTAAAGTACAGCAAAGGAAAAAGGAAGTGAACACTGGAAGTGAAATTCAAATCAAACATTAATGGAGTTACAGAAGAAACAGCTGACGAGGGCAAGCTGACACTGCTGTCCCTGAAGACCCAACATATGCAGTCAGAGGAACTCAGTGAGGGCACGTTCATGGGCATAAATGAGGCAAGTGTGACCGAAAGGATGATGATTTTCCAGAGGAAGTAATGCAAGGGGAAAAAAAAACCCTTCATATTAGAGTAACTCTCCTGGGGCTTGCCAGGTGGCGCTAGTGGGAAAGATCCTGCCTGCCAATGCTAATGCGGGAGACAAAAGAGATGAGGGTCCACTGCCTCAGTCAGAAAGATCCCCTGGAGAAGGAAATGGCAACCCATGCCAGTATTCTTACTTGGCAAATCCCATGGACAGAGGAGCCTGGTGGGCTACAGTCTATGGGGTCGCAAGAGTCAGACACGACTGAAGTGACTTAGCACGCACAGAGATGTTAGCATACACTAGTATATAGTAACCATGCATTCACTGAGAGATCCAGTATCCAATTTGGTGGTCTAAGACCTACAAAGCAGATATTAACACCATAAAAAAGTCCTCTTGTAAAAAATACATGGATACTTTCTAGCAAGTAAAAGAAGTTGTTGCCATAAAATATATCCTTCTGAGAAGGAAGTCCCTAACAATAAAGGGAAACTCTGTGTTGACAAGCAGTCCTGGGAGTGGCGTGGAGGGTGAGGTGAGGTAGTTTCTCACACAAAAAACTACTCATACATTATTTCCCTCTGTACCCTCAGTTCCCAGGAGGTTTTCAGGGTTTTTTTTGTTGTTGTTGAACAAAGCTCTGGAAATAAGAGCATTTATTTGACTATGCCCTGACCAGTAACGCCAAAGAAGCTGAAGTTGAACAGTTCTATGAAGACCTACAAGACCTTTTAGAATTAACACCCAAAAAAGATGTCCTTTTCATTACAGGCGACGGGAATGCAAAAGTAGGAAGTCAGGAAAGACCTGGAGTAACAGGCAAATTTGGCCTTGGAGTACAGAATGAAGCAGGGCAAAGGCTAATAGAGTTCTGCCAAGAGAAAGCACTGGTCATAGCAAACACCCTCTTCCAACAACACAAGAGGAGACTTTACACATGGACAGCACCAGACGGTCGACACTGAAATCAGATTGATTATATTCTTTGCAGCCAAAGATAGAGAAGCTCTATACAGTCAGCAAAAACAAGACCGGGAGCTGACTGTGGCTCATCATGAACCAAATTTAGACTGAAATGGAAGAAAGTGGAGAAAACCACTAGACCATTGAGGTATGACCTAAATGAAATCCCTTATGATTATACAATGGAAGTGAGAAATAGATTTAAGGGACTAGATCTGATAGAGTGCCTGATGAACTATGGATGGAGGTTTGTGACATTGTACAGGAGACAAGAATCAAGACCATCCCCAAGAAAAAGAAATGCAAAAAAGCAAAATGGCTGTCTGGGGAGGCCTTACAAATAGCTGTGAAAAGAAGAGAAGCAAAAAGCAAAGGAGAAAAGGAAAGATATACCCATTTGAATGCAGAGTTCCAAAGAATAGCAAGGAGAGATAAGAAAGCCTTCCTCAGCGATCAATGCAAAGAAATAGAGGAAAACAACAGAATGGGAAACACTAGAGATCTCTTCAAGAAAATTAGAGGTACCAAGGGAATATTTCATGCAAAGATGGGCTCGATAAAGGACAGAAATGGTATGGACCTAACAGAAGCAGAAGATATTAAGAAGAGGTGGCAAGAATACACAGAAGAACTGTACAAAAAAGATCTTCATGTTCAAGATAATCACGATGGTGTGATCACTCACCTAGAGCCAGACATCCTGGAATGTGAAGTCAAGTGGGCCTTAGAAAGCATCACTACGAACAAAACTAGTGGAGGTGATGGAATTCCAGTTGAGCTATTCCAAATCCTGAAAGATGACACTGTGAAAGTGCTGCACTCAATATGCCAGCAAATTTGGAAAACTCAGCAAGTGGCCACAGGACTGGAAAAGGTCAGTTTTCATTCCAATCTCAAAGAAAGGCAATGCCAAAGAATGCTCAAACTATTGCACAATTGCACTCATCTCACACTCTAGTAATGTAATGCTCAAAATTCTGCAAGCCAGGCATCAGCAATACGTGAACTGTGAACTTCCAGATGTTCAAGCTGGTTTTAGAAAAGGCAGAGGAACCAGAGATCAAATTGCCAACCTCCGCTGGGTCATAAAAAAAGCAAGAGAGTTCCAGAAAAACATCTATTTCTGCTTTATTGGCCATGCCAAAGCCTTTGACTATGTAGATCACAATAAACTGTGGAAAATTCTGAAAGAGATGGGAATACCAGACCACCTGACCTACCTCTTGAGAAACGTGTATGCAGGTCAGGAAGCAACAGTTAGAACTGGACATGGAACAATACACTGGTTCAAAATAGGAAAAGAAGTACGTCAAGGCTGTATATTGTCACCCTGCTTATTTAACTTCTATGAAGAGTACATGATGAGAAACGCTGCGCTGGAGGAAGCACAAGCTGGAATCAAGATTGCCGGGAGAAATATCAATAACCTCAGATATGCAGATGACACCACCCTTATGGCAGAAAGTGAAGAAGAACTAAAGAGCCTCTTGATGAAAGTGAAAGAGGAGAGTGAAAAAGCTGGCTTAAAGCTCAACATTCAGAAAACTAAGATCATGGCAACCAGTCCCAACACTTCATGGCAAATAGATGGGGAAACAGTAGAAACAGTGTCAGACTTTATTTTTCTGGGTTCTAAAATCACTGCAGATGGTGACTGCAACCATGAAATTAAAAGACGTTTACTCTTTGGAATGAAAGTTATGACCAACCTAGACAGCATATTCAAAAGCAGAGACATTACTTTGCCAACAAAGGTCCGTCTAGTCAAGGCTATGGTTTTTCCAGTGGTCATGTATGGATGTGAGAGTTGGACTATGAAGAAAGCTGAGTGTGAAGAATTGATGCTTTTGAACTGTGGTGTTGGAGAAGACTTTTGAGAGTCCCCTGGACTGCAAGGAGATCCAACCCGTCCATCCCACAGGAGATCAGTCCTGGGTGTTCATTGGAAGGACTGATGTTGAAGCTGAAACTCCAATACTTTGGCCACCTGATGTGAAGAGCTAACTCATTGAAAAAGACCCTGATGCTGGGAAAGATTGAGGGCAGGAGGAGAAGGGGATGACAGAGGATGAGATGGTGGACGGCATCATCGACTCGATGGACACGGGTTTCGGTGGACTCTAGGAGTTGGTGATGGACAGAGAGGCCTGGCATGCTGCAGTTCATGAGGTTGCAAAGAGTCGGACATGACTGAGCAACTGAACTGAAATGACTGAAACCAGCCATGTCCACACACATCTGGGGTAACCAGGATTTATCCATAAGGCCTCGTCACTGACAATAAACTGTATGGATCAAGGGTGACTTTTGCTGTCTCTACTGGTTTGACAGCACATAAAAGAGTAAAACTGAGCCTGCGGAAAGAACTGCTGTATCAAAAACTGCAGCAGATGGCAACAGGGGAGAACTCCAGAAGAAAAAGTAAGGGAACAAGCAGAATCAACCCTCTATACTTATGAAAACTGAAATGGCAATGAAGAGAAATTACTGACTACGCACGTAATCATATCTTCAGGCTCCTTATTGGACATCTGCACACTAGTCATACACATGGGCCTCCCAACTTCTTTGTCCAAATGTCTTAGAATGCTATCTAACGCTTTTCTCACTTGAGGATAATAAACTGACATTCCTGGAGGAGAAAAAAAACTCAGTTATAAAATGTCAGACATTAGACATAGAATAATGAGTTATTCTCTGTAAAATATAAAAGGTTATTGACTTTTAATTGGCATTAGCTTATTGATGTTACAAAAGAAATTCTGACTTTGACATACTCTTCTCCCTGATGATCAGCTTCAGTATACTGGAGGAAATGTGTAAAAATTTGTACACAACTGAATTTGAAGAAGGATAAGATGCAATGAATAGTATCATATAAGAAGATATTTAATCCAAAGTCTTTTAACATGAAAACTTACAGATATTATAGGAAATGTATTCATTTTGTATCACTCTGTATCCTGGAATAACCTGGCACATATATTCATAGGCAAATACATGTATGTAGGCAAATATATTCATTTTAGATTTGATCATAAACTTTCACAAAAGAACATTAAACTATATTATTTATTTATTTCAGTTAACACTAACCTATGACTTTTGCTTCTTCATCTGTCAAGGTTTTATTGAGAAAAATTTTCTTTACACGCAAGGTGTTTCCTGAGGGAAGGATAACTCCTGTCGTTGGCATTGGCGGTTCACCATCTTTTTGCTGCAAACTGTCCGCTATGACAAGGAAGACTCTGAGGCCTATGTTCATTCTCTTCAGAGAAAAAAGTTCCAAAATAAAAATGTCAGAAAATTCCTCTTTTTTAACGCTAAAAACATCTCATCAAATAACAGTGAGGGATGGGAGGAAGAAGGATTGAAGAAAAATGAACCTCTCTGTTCAACATTTTTTAAACCAGCCCAGGCACTGGAATTTAACATCAAATTCCCAAGTGCCACTCTTTCACTTCTGAGGTCAACTGGCTCTCCTGTTTTCTGCTGCTAAGTCACTTCAGTCGTGTCCGACTCTGTGCAACCCCATAGACGGCAGCCCACCAGGCTCCCCAGTCCCTGGGATTCTCCAGGCAAGAACACTGGAGTGGGTTGCCAATTCTTTCTCCAATGCAAGAAAGTGAAAATGAAGTCGCTCAGTCATGTCTGACCCTCAGCAACCCCATGGACTGCAGCCTACCAGGCTCCTCCATCCATGGGATTTTCCAGGCAAGAGTACTGGAGTGGGGTGCCATTGCCTTCTCCGTCCTGTTTTCTAGCTTTCTTCAAAACTCTCCCATTCCTTCCTCAAGTCTACTACCCTGATACTGTACCTTCCCTTCTCTGAGTAGATGATTTGTCTCCCACGTCATAGTAAAAAACCACCAATCTTCCTCAGTTTCTCACTACAAAGTACACTGACCTATTTATATCTGCACCTTTTCTTAATGTCCTTTGCTTTTGTCACAATCAAGGGGTTCTGATATTCCTAGTTATTATACAGAATCCTACCTGCTCTTGCATTACCAGGAAATTACACTATCAAATCATTCCTTCTCTTTCTTGCACCTTCAACATTTCCCTTTTAACTGAAGAGATCCGATTCCTGTTCACTATACTCAACTAGCATAATGGAATGATCCTTCCCCGTTAGTTAATACTTCCCTCTCACTCATCAGTGAGCATACTGCTCAAAACAGTGGGCATTTTTCCTTCATTCTATCTGACTTGTCAGCAGCATGGAACACTGTCAAAGCATTCTTCTTCCTTAAACACTCCCTTCCTTGACTACATCTGTAGCACTGTGGGCTGTGTCTTATCTACCCGCATTTCAGATTTACCCTCCTTTACCTGGGTATTAAAAGTTATGTTGCTTCAAGGCAAGTTCCCCGGTTGCCTTTTCTTACCATTAAGTGTTCTCTACCATTAAGTGTTCTCTCCCAAAGTAGTTTCATGTATTTACATGTCTTCAACTACCACTCGTACCACCCCTAATTTTAAGCCCTATTTCTCTGAACTTGAACCCTTAGACCAATCTGATACTTCTACCTGGATGTCAAAAAGATGCCTCAGATTCACCATGTTCAAACCAAAGGCACTTTCCCCACAAACTCAGTATCTTCTCAGTGTTTCTTTTCTCAGTAAATTATCTCTCTATCCACCATACCATCTCAGCCCAAGCTGTCACTATTCACGACCTACACCAGTGGTCTCTAAATGGGCATATACATCCCAGTGGGTGTGTAAGACAGTTCACTGGAATACAGGAAGAAAATAAAACTTTCCTTTATATATATATTTTTGTCCAAGATCAAGGTTTTCAGCTTTACTCCTATCTTTATATATAACATAATGCTGGTGACATTAGTCTAAATATCAAAGGTCATTTCACATAGTCATAGAAGACATTTTGTTAAGCATGTCATCTATAAAAAACAGTCATTTCTGCTCACTTTAAAAATCTGGAAATAATTATTAACCTATCTTAAAAATCCTACAAATAAAAAGCTTCAATAACTTTCTAGATCACTTGTTAAGCTACTAAATATATACCTTAAGATCTGATTATGAGAAGAACCAGCACAGTAATTTTATACATTCTCCAGTGTCATTAGAGTCCAATAAGCAATTAGTTCACAAAATATCTTTAAATGATCTGAAAATTTAATATCTAAAGTGTAAATAGGAGTTTACTAGGGAATAACAGGACCAAAGAAGTAGGAAATAACATTTAATTTGTCTTTAACTAGGAATTTAAGCCCAAGAGTTCTGATTCCAGAAACTGTGCTCTAAAACAAAATTTTTTTGATTATATAGGATAGTAAATGACTATAATTTTTTTACCTCTGGATTAATGGTGAAAGTTTTAGTAGATTTTCCAACACTGAGAAGATCAAATATTATTTCTTTCATTGCAAAATCCAAACGTTCCTAGAAAAAAGAAAAACAATCAATAAAATCTTATAAGTTTTTACTGCTATAGGGATGCTTTGGAGATATTGTGTGTTTGGTCTAGACTGCAATAAAGCAAGTCACATAAATTTTCTAGCTTAGCAGTGCATATAAAAATTATGTTTATACTATATTGTAGGCTATCAACTGTACTATAGCATTATACCTAAGAAAACAATGCACAACCTTAACTAAAAAGTACGTAATTGCTTAAAAATTGCTAACCATCGTCTGACAACACATCTGACAACACAGGGTTGCCACAGACCTTCAATTTGATTAAAAAAAAAATATCTACAAGGAAAAATAAAGCAAACTACAATAAAACAGGGCTCTGCCTGTATATGTTAGGTTATCATGCTAGTGAAGTGAAAGTCGCTCAGTCATGTCCGACTCTTTGCAACCCCACGGACTGTAGCCTGCTAGGCTCCTCTGTCCATGGAATTCTCCTGGTCAGGATACTAGAGTGGGTAGCAGTTCCCTTCTCTGGGGAATCTTCCCAAACCATGGATCATGTTAAGAATTACACAAACAATGTCAAGAATACTTGTCTGTGACCAGAAGTTCCTGAATCTAGTTGGACAAAAGGGGAATACATATGAATTAATGTTAATGGGAGAAATATCAATAACCTCAGATATGCAGATGACACCACCCTTATGGCAGAATGTGAAGAAGAACTAAAGAGCCTCTTGATGAAAGTGAAAGAGGAGAGTGAAAAAGTTGGCTTAAAGCTCAACATTCAGAAAACTAAGATCATGGCATCCGGTTCCATCAATTCATGGCAAATAGATGGGGAAACAGTGGAAACAGTGGCTGACTTTTTTGGGCTCCAAAATCACTGCAGATGGTGATTGCAGGCATGAAATTAAAAGACGCTCACTCCTTGGAAGGAAAGTTATGACCAACCTAGACAACACATTAAAAAGCAGAGATATTACTTTGTCAACAAAGGTCTGTTAGTCAAGGTTATCATTTTTCCAGTAGTCATGTATAGATGTGAGAGTTGGACTGTGAAGAAAGCTGAGGGCTGAAGAATTGATGCTTTTGAACTGTGGTGTTGGAGAAGACTCTTGCGAGTCCCTTGGACTGCAAGGAGATCCAACCGGTCCATCCTAAAGGAGATCAGTCCTGGGTGTTCATTGGAAGGACTGATGTTGAAGCTGAAACTCCAATACTTTGGCCACCTGATGTGAAGAGCTAACTCATTTGAGAAGATCCTGATGCTGGGAAAGATTGAGGGCAGGAGGCAAAGGGGACGACAGAGGATGAGATGGTTGGATGGCACCACTGACTCAATGGACATGGGTTTGGGTGGACTCTAGCAGTTGGTGATGGATAGGGAGGCCTGGCGTGCTGCGGATGGGGTCGCAAAGAGTCAGACACGGCTGAGCGACTGAACTGAATGTTAAAAGTATATGATTATATATATATATGTGATTTAATTATCAAATGATTAGTTTAATACCCAAACCAGTAGGATAGAAGTTTTAAACACTCATTTACCAAAATCATACTGAAGATCTAAGTGGCGGAATTTCTAAAATAATGATGAAAGGAAGCCTCATGATAAGAGCTATGTGGCAGGCCTGGAGAGCAAGAAATTCAAACTGGGACAGAAAAAACTGGGCTCCAGGAAGGTAATCTCCAAGGAAAAAGATAAAGTCAACTAAGAGTAACTGATGTTTGAGAGCAGCTGTATAGTTCTGGAGGAATGCTGATGTGAGGTGATTAATCCAAGGGAATGGGTACAACCCTACAAGAGATGTGATGAAATGGCAAAAGTTCTCTGAACCACAAATCTAAAGCACAATCTGCTTTCATTCATATCGCTGACACATTTATACTTATCTAATTATCATTAATTCGGTGCTTCTGTAAATAGAAATGAATTATTTTTAAAAATATTTTTTACTTCTTCACTGTCAAGAATAATTACATTATGGGTCATCTTCATTGTCAACAGTTTCAGTTCAAAGAGAACTCAATAAATATCCTGGAATCCCAGTGTTTTTCCTAAATTGAGAAGGTAACCCTACCTATGCTTCTCCAGGGCTGATGTCCCAAAAGACAATGTAGATGTGCTTGCTCAGTCTCCATTTACTCCTCTTCAAATAAACCTGCCTTTACTGCAGCAGCTCCAAAGCTAACATGACATTTCCCAGGATGCCTTTGAACAACAGGCTTCAGAATGTGATTGAAACCCAGGGAACTGGGGTAGAGGAGGAGGAGGACAGGAGGAAAGCAATCTATTTTACTGGTAGGATCATGGTAGCAGCATGATTCTGAAGCACCAGGGGGCATACTTCCTAATTTGGCAGCTTTTATGACTGCGGCAGAGGCAGCAGCTTCCTTGGGAGTCCAGTGTTACGGTTTCTTCTGTCGCATTAGCAATTCTGTGAACAATCTATATTCCTTAAAAGACCCCTTTGGGGACTTCCCTGGTGGTCCAGTGGTTAAGACTGCCCTTCCATTACATAAGGCACAGGCTCAATCCCTGGTCAGGAAACTAGGATCCCACATGCCACATGGTGGTCAAAAAAATAAAAATAAAAAGACCCCATTGGGTTCAACTATCTACAGTGGATTCTAGTGTCTGTACCTGAGAACCTAGATTAATGTAATTATGAAAACAGTGTTTCACTATCTTTCAAGATACTCGGGCATTAGTTTATAGACTAAAAGTAGGATTAGGAGATTTTCTCGACTCTTCCTAAATTGAGTGCTTCTGCTTGTGGGAATTTCCTTTCCTTCTCCAAGTGTGTAGATCAATGATTTAAACATATTTTGCACACACACACAAATCAATCATTAGCCTCATTTATTTTTTACTTTTTAAAGTATACTTTTTTCACTATTCAGTATTAATAAATGTTTTACTACCATGCTTTTAGATGCGTAACAAATTCTAGGAGTCTGAGTCACTCTTACAACTTCCACGTATATACGTATTATGAGTCAGTCACTCACCTGAGCAATGAACTGAATAATCTTTACAAATATATTGAGAGGTGTGTCACGAGGAACCACACTTCGTGAACCTTTCGGGAAAAGTGCTGACACTATGCTCATAAGACGACTAGAAGGAAAAAAGATTTAGTCATGAGGAGAGAATGAAAGTAACAAAACATTAGCAAAAGTCCTTCCCATCCTGTCAAGGTAATTCATAGTCTTCCTCAAGGTATTTATGTTAACTAAAATTCATTAGTGTGGTTATTTATTTTTTTTAACCCAGACGTTATTTGAAATACACTGTAAAACAAAGGCACTCACCTTTGAGTTACAGTGTTGCTTTCACATTTTATTCTAATTACATAGACCCACAACAATCTATACAAAGATTCCAGTGCAACTCGAGACATTTTAGGATCTTTATTCTGTTTAGAAACAAAAGAGAATAAAAATAAGCTTATTTATTAGAGTACTTGCAATAAATTTAAGATCAATTATATTCTATCAACAATTAAAAGCCCTTTCCATTCCCTTTTTTATTTAATACAAAACAGGTTTCAATATGTAAGTATATGTTTAGTATATAGAAGTAGAGAGAGCTCAAAAGCAACCATAAATAAGGAAACTGAGTCATTCCTTGTATTCTCAAAACAAACGAGTAAAATACTAGAATGATGTACTTTCTGTATATATAATTCAACTTACCTGATGGTAAATGGGTCCCACAACAATACTGACATAATGATGAAAGGATTATTCATCTTTGCCATAATTCATTGCAGCTCATAACAGTTAAAATTTAGAACACCAAATGCTGTTATAGATATTTGCACTTATGAAACAATGCAAAATATTATTGAGTGATTATACTTAAAAAAAGAAATATGGAATGGTGGGTTAAAAGTATAAACTCTGAAATTAGGAATAACTAGCCGAACCTCATCCTTGGAGACTGTTACATGTTTGTTTGGTGAAACAGTTTCCTTATCTCTAAAATGGAGATTAGGGTATAAAGTACCCCGTACCTACCTCACAGATAAAGGAAGTTATTATATTATATGGAAAGCATTTGGAACACTGCCTAGCACATCTTAAATGCTCAGTACATGTCAAGTGTTTACACTTAATTTTTAGTTTAGAACAAGAACATTATTATTTAAAATGAGAAAAGCATCCATTTCAATCACAATTTGATCAACAAACCTTTTCCTCATATGAGCTATTATAAAAAGTGAAGTTCTCAAATGACAAGTCATGTAGTGAGATTTAGTTGTAAAATTTGAAAAGTAGCTAATAATCATCTTTATTAGGAGAAACTCTTTATGCATCTGTTAATTATAATGCATTTAGTCCTATAAATTAGCATTTATTTAATTTGGCTTGAGGGATTTGCTATTGTTAAACAATTATTTTATATGTAACAATAGACAAAAGGGACTTTTTAAATATGAAGTAGCTGAGCCATTCTATCTTATATTTTCTCAGACTACAGAATAATAGACATCTGCTCCCTATGATTAGAAACAATGCGAAAAGGTTACTACTGGAGTTGTTTTTTAAAAAGACAAACACTAGGGGGAAAAAAAATAGGGCTTCCCTGGTGGCTCAGACGATAAAAATCTCCCTGCAATGTAGGAGACCTGGGTTCAGTCTTTGGGTCAGAAAGATCCCCTACAGAAGGTAATGGCTATAATTTTGCACATCTATATATATGAAGATTTGATATAATTCAGAATGGAATATCAACTATTCAGTTGTCAGAGTCTAAAAATCAGTCTCTTCCTCTACTGTCAAATCCATGATTCCAAATTTTAAATACACTCCCCAAGTAGTTTTTTTTTATTAATTTGCTACTAATGTAAATAAAGTAACATATATAGTTACACACAATATATGTTTCTAATGTAACAACCAAGCTTTCTGAAATACTTTCTTTTCTAGCACTTAAATACAAGGTCTCAGATATCAAAATAAGAGTTCAGTTAGTTTTATGTACACTACAAATAATACTTTCACTTTGTTAATTATATTTCCAAAATATGAATACTATAAATAAACATATAGGAAATTATATATTAAAAATCTAAGTCTAATTAACATAAAAATTCTT
Source organism: Bos mutus (assembly GCF_027580195.1). NCBI lineage: Eukaryota > Metazoa > Chordata > Mammalia > Artiodactyla > Bovidae > Bos > Bos mutus. The sequence continues at coordinate 67,249,010 of NC_091622.1, forward strand.
CTCATATAACTTAGATTATCTTAAATCCTGAGTCATCTGACATGAAATAAAGTTTGATTTTCAAACTTTCCAAGATGGACTACTGTGTTTTATAAAGCAGATTTATTTTATAAAGAACAATGCCAAACAAGATAAAAAGTGATTAAAAATCATATAATTGTTTATTTGGTCACTGAAATGCTGCTATACATGTCTGAATAATGAAAACATCCTCAGTTAATCTAATCCTTAAACAAAGATACACAATTCCCTAGCTACAGTTTTGGTCTAATTTGAATAATCAGATTACATTAGTAAAGTCCAGTTTTATTAACAAATAATAAAGTTTTGATGTCAGTCAATATGCTCTTGGCAGCAATCATTTTAGTATTTCTTCACCTTTTCCTACTATGAACAAAAACAAAAAGATTTATTTAAACTCAAACCAGTAGGATTGAAATTTTAAAGTGTTGCATCAAACTTATATTCAGCCTGAGTTACTGTCCCCTTAATTTCATTAGAAAATATTTTAAAAGTATCATTTATTAAAAAAAAATATATATAAAAAGGTATCATAACAGCTAACATAAATTAAATAGAATATATTAAAACTGAAGATGATGGCTAAAGATCAGTATTCGGTATCATATCTCTCTATTAAATTGATCTTCTTGGGGCCACATTAATATTAAACCTTTGGTAGAAAGTTCCTGCTGTGTGTGCCTCTTCTTTTATAAAACAAGAAGCAGGTTTGAATAAATACATTGGACATGCAAGGCAGCAATGGGTAAAGGGGGGAAAAAAGCCACACTTAAGGAGATAAAGCAATATTTTACTTTGTAACATCAACACGACTCACCTGGAGAGTTTCTATTTGTTTTCTGATACTGTTGTTAGATGGCATCTAAATAAAGCAATGTGAGACAGCAAACATAAACATGAGATGCAGCACATGCATGTTAGATGAAAATAAGCACAAAACAAGACAGCTCTTCACCAAGGTCTCTATTTAGAAGAAATTTGAAATTTCCAAGACAGTGGCTAGAAACACTGAGGGAAAAAAATTCTATAATTTGGACATCATGGATCATGGGATATACCTACAACACTGAAACTGAGAGAAAGTAGTTAAAGTTTCAACTATCTAATTTTTCCTCTAAAAGTACAGCATTTAATTTTAGGCAAGTTTCCATTTTTAAAAGAAAATAGGCATACACTGTAGAAAAAATATTTCAATTATTTTTATATGGCACCTGCTCTCATTCCTCTCTTTCTTATTCTTCAGAAACTTTAAAATTTTTCACATAATGACCTCAACTGACATAAACATAGGGGGATGGGAAACTACCAAATCACATTTGGAAGAAAAAGAGCAGATTTAACATTTTCAGTGAAAATTAACTGTTGTTCTCTCATGCTATTCATGGACCTACAGATTAATGGCCATTTTTCTGGTCACCAATTTAAAAAACTAGTATGATAATTTTTTAAAAACTGTGCACTATTTTAAAGTACCTTGAAAATATATCATATTTATTCTTATGAATCTATAGAATAATGCCTTTTTGCTAAGTCGCTTCAGTCGTGTCTGACTCTGTGCAACCCCATAGACGGCAGCCCACCAGGCTCCCCTGTCCCTGGGATTCTCCAGGCAAAAGTACTGGAGTGGGGTGCCACTGCCTTCTCCAATGCCTTTTTAATACCCCAGAATTATAGCCAAAAGTACATTTTAAAATATTTAAGTATAGTAATATTCTCGGAGAAGGCAATGGCACCCCACTCCAGTACTCTTGCCTGGAAAATCCCGTGGACGGAGGAGCCTGGTAGGCTGCAGTCCATGGGGTCGCTAAGAGTCGGACATGACTGAGTGACTTCACTTTCTCTTTTCACTTTCATGCATTGGAGAAGGAAATGGCAACCCATTCCAGTGTTCTTGCCTGGAGAATCCCAGGGACAGGGGAGCCTGATGGGCTGCCGTCTATGGGGTTGCACAGAGTCGGACACGACTGAAGCGACTTAGCAGCAGCAGCAATATTCTTTATAATACATTATAAGGTAACATGGTAGACCAGAAAGAACAAAAACTATGGAACTAGATGGATTTAGATGCAAATCTTATCTCTATCAGCCTTAGTTACAGTAAAAATTAAATGAGATACTGTACTTAGAGAATCTAGCCTATAATAAATATCAATAAAAATTTATTTTAAGAAGTAGTAGGTCTAAAAAAAGTGTTAAAGATTACTTTGAGATCAAGAGATTACTTGAATCTCAAAGCAAAATCAATTTAGGTAAGACCTTCATCTTGGACCAATTTTCCCTATATACAAATCAAGTAAGTTGTACCTGTCACAACAGATAACTAGCATAGTTCTTCCCTGAATACTCAACTCCTTACCTCAACTATGCAGCATAGCCACAGTATATAAAACTTAACAAGCAGGAACCAAGTCATAAAATTTCTGCTGAATAGAGCCTTAATGTAAGTTAAGGGTTAATGGTCAAGACAACTATATTCCAAATATTCATGCTAAGTGGCTCTTATCTCCTTTAGTCTGGCAGATTGACACAGCCATTAATGAAAATGGACAATATGCCAGAAATGTTTAATAGGAGGTAAGGGTTCAAAGAAAAGAGCATTTTAAATGAAAGCCTTAAGACAAAAAAAAAAAAAAAGTTAAGGTACTGCGAAAGAACTGCAAATATGTTAGGTGGAAACGTATATATATAACATTCCAACAAGCAACAGAAAAGTATGAATTGTCATGAAACAAAGCAATCTTCCAGTAACACTTAAACTCTGTGCCTTAAAATATGTTATAAGTTTGAAGAATCATACTACCTAGAAAATTGTCACCTCCCTTTCAGCACCTAAATCTGTATGAATTACCAAAATAAGGAAAGAAAACAATATAATGTGCTTAATTAAACAAAACTTATTTTCTGGTTGCACGGCATAAAGAATTTAACCAGTTTGACTAATCCTGGGAATTTTCATAAATAAAGCAAAGAGAATATATCAATTTTCATCCAAATATGAATAACATCAATGTATGTATATTATGGAGGGAAACAGCCAAAAATACTTCTGGGAAGACCTATTTTTAGTATACCTTACTAAGAAATCAAAGTATTTTTCAAAATGATATGTAAAATCATTAAAAAAATGTATATATAATAATGTTGCCCAGTAAATCAATCCTTAAGTGAGAAAAAAAGAGCCAGTCCTACTTCTAACATCATGGTTAGCTGTTGGATCAGAGATAAGTCATTTAATCTCTCTGCGTCTTGGTTTCATCATCTTCAAAGCTTAAGATTTTCAGTTTTAACCCTAACTTAGAGGAATAACAGAAAATAAAAAGCCATGTCTGCCATATTTCTATAATATGTAAGCAGATACTCAAATATATTCATTTATGCATCAAAATAGTATTTACGCACAAAACAGTATTCAAATGGGAAAGTGTTCACATGACATTCAGAGGTGGAACATTCCCATTCTGTGTCAGATATTAACTGTGCTCCTGTCCACAGAAGAAAAGAAGATCCTGTGAGATCCTTCAGCAGAGTGTCCTGGGAAGATCCTTCTACCTCACAGGTCTCAGACTGAACACAGATGTGCCAAATACTGTTAATAACAATTAATTATCCCTTGATTCAAGCCAGAACATTTCAGGAGCTGTCACATCCATATGGATCCAGAACCATACTTCCAGATTTGGCCAGGCATAATTACACTAAATGTGCTTTGAGTGATATTTTATCATCAATGCTTTTTTCATATTATTCAGACTTGAGCCAACATTACTGAATTTTCTCAAAAGAAAACACAAAATAACTATTTGAAGAATTTTATAAGATTAACTAATACTCTGAAATTCTAAAGGAATTAATAAATATTGCTAAATCTAAGATATTATATATAATTATTAAAAATATATAATTTTGCATTCATTAAGACCAACTAAATCTAATAAACAGTTTATTCATGTCTGTAACATGATTCCCTATAGAAGAAATGAAGTATGTATAAGAAAAGAAATATGGTGAAATACTTCTATTCAAATGAACTATGTACTACAAGTTTTATTACGTACTGTTTAATATACATGCATGAGTGATGTACCACAGTCAGTATTTACAGGTCAGAAATGAGATTAAGTCTTACCTTTAAATGTGACAAACAGTTCTGTAGGAAAATATGCCAGTTATTTAAAAAAAACTGTTTCTGACTGACACATAAAAGGCAGGTAATTAATGGATATAGAGCCTAAAGGAGAGGAAGAAAGAGAATTAAGATTTTTCATAAAAAAGGCAGCACTGGACTTGTAAATTATATTTCATTCATTCTCATAAACAAAAAAAAATTCTATTAGCATTTTTTTCTTTGTAATAAAAAACACAATCAGGGAATAATCAAACAAAGAAATGACAAAGGGCATTTTTTCTCTAACAACAATTTCCTGACCTATCACCTCTCCCCAAGTTAGAAATATGCTGTTATTTCTCCCTAGACCCATTACTCCTCTAACTAGAACAGTGGCCCTGGGGTCAGAGGCTAGACCAACGTTAACGTTTCAGCTTTCAATTCATCAGGTGACTTTAGGGAGTGTGTGTGCTCCAGTCGCTCAGAGGATACGTTAAGTGCTAGCGGTCTCACTTTCCTAACATGAACAGTGAGGATGACCATCACACATATCCTATAGGGTTCTGAGGCTTAAAGTAAGATATAGAAGGGAAAGCACTTGGCTTAGTGCCTGGCACAATCACTGTTGATTATTATTATACCTCTATCTTAAGTGGTCAAGTATTCATCCAATATTTCACATTTTCTCCAAGCTGCATACAAATTTACAGAAAAACCCCTCAAAGTTATTGAAGTGTATGGTTAAATGGGAAAAAAAAAAATCACCTTAAATTTCTGAAAAGAGAAGTTGTAATTATACAGACAATCACATGCTTCAGAATACAACTTATTATAATGTAAAACTGGACTTCCCTGGTAGCTCAGATGGTAAAGAATCTGCCTGTAATGTGGGAGGCTTGGGTTAGGTCCCTAGATTGGGAAAATCCTCTGGAAAAGGGAATGGCAACCCACTTCAGTATTCTTGCCTGGGGAATCCCATGGACAGAGGAGCCTAGCGGGCTTCAGTCCATGGGATCGCAAAGAGCCGAACATGATTGAGAGACTAACACTTTCACGTCTCACTACATTTAAATTTTTCTATATTCTAATACGGGTTTCACTTGTGGTTCAGATGGTAAAGAATCTGCCTGCAATGCAGGAGACCCGGGTTCAATCCCTGGGTTGGGAAGATCCCCTGGAGAAGGAAATGGCAACCCACTCCAGTATTCCTGCCTGGAATATCCCATGGATAGAGGAATCTGGGAGGCTATAGTCCATGGGGTCGCAAAGAGCCAGACACAACTGAATGACTAACACTCTCATTTTACATATTCTAATACAAAATTTAAAGCATCTGTCAAAACCTAGAATAAAGTCTGAATAACCTACCAAATACAGAGCTAATAAAATTAAGAATATACAGTTTTTAAAAGAGCAGGAGAAAATAGGTAAAATTTCCCCTTGTGTTTACACTTTGGATATTTTACAATTTGAATTTTATAATTCTCTTTAAATTCTACTAAAAAAACTCTACTTAAATCATTCATTAAAATTCCAAATAAATATGTGAAGGTTTGAAATGTTTCTCATACCAATGAATGTTTCTTTCTGGAACTCAGTTCAAAAGTAGTCTGATAAAGCATCTCCACAAAATTTTTCAAGCAGGGAACATTCACTTCGTTTTTCACAGCCTAGGTAGAAAGATAATACAAAAACAAAGAAAATGGTTAAAAACATTAGATCAAACTATACAAGGATTACAAAAAGGTTTTGTAAGGTTTGAAATTAGTTAGTAATTCCCTGAGTATCTAATGGAAGTTCCATAAAGTAAATAAGATAAACCAGGTCCCTGCCCTGGGTGAACAAGCAGAGACTAGAGACAAGTGAACAGGCAATGAATATGTAGTACAAAAAAAGCTCTAAGAGAAAATTCTGTGTGCTCTTAGGGCACTCAGAATGGACCCCAATGAAAAACTCCATAAGAAAGTAATATATACACTGAATCCAGCATTTCCTTGCCTAAAATACTACAGTAGCATCCCATGTAACATCTCTGATCTTATCTCCCATTGCTCTGGCCCCTGCACTGGGATCCAGCCACACTAGCATCTCTGTTATTCCTAGAACACATCAAACATGCTCTTGCTTCAGGACGACTGTGCTGGCTCCTTCTGCCTAAGAAAGTCTTCCCCCAAATCTGGTATGCCTTGCTCCTGCATTCCTTTAGTTTTTGGTCAACTGTTATCATCCCTTTCAAGGTGGTGGTCTTCGCTGAAAGTGAAAGTCGCTCAGCCGTGTCCAACTTTTATGATCCCATGGACTATACAGTCCATGGAATTCTCCAGGCCAGAATACTGGGGTGGGTAGCCATTCCCTTCTACAGGGGATCTTCCCAAACCAGGGATTGAACCCAGGTCTCCCACATTGCTGGTGGATTATTTATCAGCTGAGCCACCAGGGAAGCCTGGTCTTTCCTAATCTCTCTATTTAAAATTTCAACTCCCCTACCCACTGCAGCATTTTTAGGTCCCTACCCTGCTTTATATTTCTCCATAGTACTCACCAACACATCTGGCATACTGCATATTGTACATATTCATTTATTGTGAGTTAGCTGCTCTGGATGTAAGATATATAAGAGTAAAAAAGTTTACCTACCCTGATCATTGTTCTACTCTGTGTATAGGAGAGGCCCTGACACACAGAAAGCACTCAATACAGATAATAAATAAGCAGATGTCAACTAAGAAAGGAGGCTGCTGCTGCTGCTGCTGCTAAGTCACTTTAGTCGTGTCCGACTCTGCAACCCCATAGATAGCAGCCCATTAGGCTCCGCTGTCCCTGGGATTCTCCAGGCAAGAATACTGGAGTGGGTTGCCATTTCCTTCTCCAATGCATGAAAGTGAAAGTGAAGTCGCTCAGTCGTGCCCAACTCTTAGCGACCCCATGGACTGGAGCCTACCAGGCTCCTCCGTCCGTGGGGTTTTCCAGGCAAGAGTACTTGAGTGGGGTGCCATTGCCTTCTCCAAGAAAGGAGGTTGAGGGTTATTAAAGTGTTAAGAATGTTCCAGACAGAAGAAGCTCCATGTACAGAGGCAGGTGTTATGGGCTGAATTGTCCCAAAATTCAAACACTGAAGTCCCAACCCCACATACCTCATAACGTGACCTTATAAGAAAATCACTGCAGAGGGGGAAGGGGGTGCTACTCCAACATGACTAGTGTCCTCAAAAAGCGGAGGAAATGCAGATATAGACGTGCACACAGGAGAACACCATGTAAAGATGAAGGACAGATCAGGGTGAAACTTCTACAAGACAAGGAAGGTCAGAGATTTTCAGCAAACTACCAGAAGCTAGGTAAGAGGCATGGAACAGATCTTCCTCACAGCACTCAAAAAAACTTACCAACACCTTGGTCTCAGACATCTAGCCTCCATAACTGTGAGACAATAAATTTTTGCTGTTTAAGCCACCTAGTTTGTGGTACTTTGTTAGGGCAATCCTAGTAAATAAACTAAAAAGGTAAACCTGGCATAAAAGAAGAATTAGGCAACAGTAATAATGGACCACAGTCAAAAGTCTTTCTTCCTACAATCTGCTCCTCTTGAGGAACGGCCTTAAAAACTACAGCATACTCTCAGATACCTGGTAAAAACAGATTTTCAGACAAAGGGGAAGCACACAGGACAATTCGGGATGGATAAGCAGTAACTCAAATCACTTCTAGGGAACAAAAATCTTCAAACAGGTAAATACATAACCGAATTGTGTATCCATACAATAGAATACTAGTCAACAAAGAATAAAATGCTGATACATTCTGTAACATAGCTGGATCTCAAAATAATTATGCAGAGCAAAAGAAACCAGAAAAGAGTCTGTAGGGTAAGATTCCATTAGTATAAAATTCTAGGAAACCCCAAACTAATAGATCAATGGTTAGATCTGAGAAAAATGTTGGGTGAGTGGTAGTGGGGATTAAAAAGGAGCATGAAGACACTTTTGGAGTATGGTAGAAATGTACACTATCTTCATCGTGATGAAGGTTTTACAGACGTATACATAGGTCCAGTTGTACAATTTAAATATGTATAGTTTAAGTCAATTTTACCTCCATTAAGTTTTTTAAAATGAAATATGTGTGTGTGTGTATAAATATAAAGAATATCATACATACAGCAGTACATAGTAAACTGAAAGTAAATAGCGTTATCACATACTACACACACACAAAAAAACCACACAGGAGGCAAAAAAATTCTAGCATGTCTAAGTATTCTAAAATCCCTAAATCCTATTTATAACACATTATGTTACTAGTGTATGGGCTTCCTTGGTGGCTCAGATGGTAAATCCGCCTGCAGTGCGGGAGACCTGGGTTCAATCCCTGGGTTGGGAAGATCCCCTGGGGAAGGGAAAGGCTACCCACTCCAGTATTCTGGCCTGGAGAATTCAATGGACTATATAATCCATGGGGTCACAAAGAGTTGGACACGACTGAGGGGCTAATAGACACACACTTGTTAGTAGTAACTACAAATTAATTTTGAGAAATACAGTGAATTTAGACCAAGAAAAGCTTTCATAAATCTGTTTCCCTAGAAGTTACCATGATCATATTTATAATAATCATATTTTCTAAATAACTTAAGATACATATTTTGACAGGTATGATGAATGTGATGGCAACTACAGAAATGAACATTTAAAAGTGAGACAGTCCTGTAAAATCTAGGATATATGTCACAGTACTTTTAAATTCTTCAGAAGCATTAAAATGGCAGCCACCCTGTAAGGAGCAAATGCCATTAAATGCAGTGTGTATGCTGAGCTACTTGAGATAAGCATTACTTCAAGGTTGCAAAAACACTGCCTGTTAATGGTCTCTAAATCTTAAGGGCCTGGGCTTGTTCTTTTAATTAAAAGACTGATCAGTGTTCTTCTGCTATTTGTCTAATAAAGATTTCCCTACACCCACATAACATTCAAAGTTTCCACTTTATTGTCTATGAGACTATAAGAAAGTAAGAATGTATCATCTGGTAACTCTTTAGTGAACAGAGACTTTCAAATACAACATAAAAATAAAAATGGACTTACAGCAGCTACAGGGATAAGAATCTCCACAAATAAACCAGCAAGTGCATGTTTTATATCTTTATCTTTTACTTCTAAGAAATACTGAGCACATTCCTTGAGAGGGGAAAAAGATACATTAGATTAACAAAGGAAGAAGATTAAGAAATGTTAATATCACAATAATTTCTTAAACATTCTGCAATTTTATCAGAAAACTAAGTCTGAAATCATGCTCAAATTTAAAAAGAAAGTTAATTCACACTTGTGGCAATTTAACACTTGGAATAAGGAGTTAATAATTATCGTTAATTCATATTTATTTTGTTTCTTTTAAAAAAAAGTCATTAAAAGCAAAAACAACTACTGTTAGGCTAATTCCAATCACTGCAGTTGAAAAGGGTAAGGTCACCTGCATGAACTGAAATGATGCTTCAAAATCTTCTACAGGATACATTTTCACTCGGAAAAATTTCATTCCCATTATTAAGCTGATGACACTTTGTACCACATGTGGACTTTGTTCCTTTTGCCGCAGTTCTTTTAATTCTGTCACAAACTTCTTCCTCACAGCCTGAAACCTTTAAAATACATGGATACATGATTTGATATGAATTAAAAATACTCATGTCTCACATGATATTAAAGGTTGAACTCAAAATGTGTTTTATCTAAACACCATCTCCTTTCTCTGCCCTCATCAAAACTACCAGAAAAACATATAGATGAAAACAAAATTATTTGTTGTTCTAAATTTGCTATTCATTTAGTTTTTTAAATCAAAAATGCCTTAGGGAGAAATTCTAATTTGTAATAAGAATTAAAAATTTCATATTAGAATTAGAAATTTTTCTTATTAGAATTATAACTTCTTATTGCTATAATACCATCAATACAACATTACTACCACTTATTAATAATCATCATAAAGATAAGATCTAATACTGCTAAGTCACTTCAGTCATGTCCGACTCTGTGCAACGCCACAGATGGCAGCCCACCAGGCTCCCCCGTCCCTGGGATTCTCCAGGCAAGAACACTGGAGTGGGTTGCCAATCCCTACTCCAATGCATGAAAGTGAAAAGTGAAAGGGAAGTTGCTGAGTCGTGTCTGACTCTTTGTGACCCCATGGACTGCAGCCCACCAGGCTCCCCCATCCATGGGATATTCCAGGCAAGAGTACTGGAGTGGGGTGCCATTGCTTTCTCCAAGATCTAATAACCCACCCATAAAACATCCAAGTGTAAATCAGAGTGTGTCTCTAAATTTTTAAGGTTCCTTTTTAGTGAAGTCTGCAATGTGAGTGACAAGGAGGGCAGACTGAAGCTACACATTTGTTTAATGAGATAAACCAATCAACTGTAGACTACTAATTATCACTAAAAATTATTGTCTTCTTACACTGTAGAAAAACTGAAGAAGAAGAATGGGGGGACGCTGGTCTCACAATGTGAATAAACTAGAGAATCACAATGCTTTTAAAACACTGAGCACCATCTTGGATTCAAATGACCCCAGTTGTTAAGGCTACTAAGTTTTTCTTTGTTTACATTGCAAAAAGATATCTGATAGTTTGTTCATCAATAATACTTCATTTAACCTCTATATATTATGAAACATATATACTATGAAAAATACAATAAACAGATTGCTTATATTAAGTGAAGAGTTTACTGTTAATGTTACTTGGGTAAACTAGTTCTTGAAAGTTAAAATGACAAAGCATACTACCCAGTGGTCACTGATTACATATTAATATTAATAAATATAGATATTAATTACTGTTTAATGAAATAGGGACACATGACAGGAAGTATAACTTATCTATTTCTGTTTCAGTCTTGGACAATACAACACCATTTTCCATGAAAGTATTCTCTTGCATTTTATAAAGAAAATATAAAGTGAATAAAATTCCTTCCATTGCAATAACATTAGAATCTAAAGATTTTTTTGTTGTTGTTATTAAATTTCTCATAATAATTACTAGTCACTATAATCAAAGGTGGAGAAGGAAATGGCAACCCACTCCAGTATTCTTGCCTGGAGAATTCCATGGACAGAGGAGCCTAGCGTGCTACAGTCTATGGGGTCGCAAAGACTCAGACATGACTGAGGGATCTTTAAACCTACTTATGCCCTCTTGTCGGAGAAGGCAATGGCACCCCACTCCAGTACTCTTGCCTGGAAAATCCCATGGACGGAGGAGCCTGGTAGGCTGCAGTCCATGGGGTCGAAAAGTTGGACATGACTGAGCGACTTCACTTTCACTTTTCACTTTCATGCATTGGAGAAGGAAATGGCAACCCACTCCAGTGTTCTTGCCTGCAGAATCCCAGGGATGGGGGAGCCTGGTGGGCTGCCGCCTCTGGGGTCACACAGAGTCGGACACGACTGAAGCGACTTAGCAGCAGCAGCAGCATAATCAAAGGAAATGTGTAGACAAGATGCTAAAACACCCCCAGCCCTTCTCTTTCTCCTCACCCCTTTCCCACCTCACCACCTTTCCTTTCAAATGGTGGTGCCGTCAGCCCAACCAAATGCGGATGTGTCCACGTCTTTTCTCATGCTCACTGTATGTGAGGGTGGAAAACACCTCAATACTGCTCCGAGCGGCATTTCTCTAACAACTAGACCAGTGAGTGTGCTCAATCGCTCAGTCATGTCTGACTGTTTGTGACCCAGTGGACTGTAGCTGCCAGGCTCCTCTGTCCATGGAATTTTCCAGGCAAGAATACTGGAGTGGACTGCCATTTCCTATGCCAAGACCAATGAGACTGAGCTACATTTCATATATTTACCTTATATTTACTATCCTTTATTGTAAATATTTTTATTTACTATCCTTACCATCTTAGATTTAACTTAGCTATGATGTAAGGTTCTTCTGGATCCAACTTGCTCATGTATTATTTAGCATTTCTAACCTATATTCCAGATAGAAAATCATTTTCAATAAAAATCAAACTATCATGAACTACAGGGCCATAAAAAGAAATATATCATTGCTCATGTTTTAGTAGCTATATTCCTGAGACAGGGATTCATTGCTGATTAAATATAAATGCAATATTAAAATATTATTGTCTAAGTCATTTCAAATACTCCAACTATATTCCAAGTTCTCTAGCATTGGGTATACAAGGGTCTCTGGTAAATTACAAAGGATAAAAAAAATACTAAATTAAAAGATGTGTGCATACTAAGTCACTTCAGTTGTGTCCGATTCTATGTGATCTTAAGGACTTCAGCCCTCCAGGCTCCTCTGTTTATGGGATTCTCCAGGCAAGAATACTGGAGTGGGTGGCCATATCCTCCTCCAGGGGATATTTCTGACTCAGGGATTGAATCTACATTTCTTGAGTCTCCTGCATTGGCAGGCAGGTTCTTTACCACTAATGCTATCTAGGAAGCCCAAATTAAAAGACAGTAAATACTAAATAAAATACATTACTTAGTATTAAAATCTAAACTACTAAATGCTAACAATAATTGCGTTTGCTCCTTTAGAATTTAAAAGGTTGTTATATGATGATTTCAGGGCCAAAGACTGACTCTTTAAATAGCACCCAAGAAAATCTAAACTGATCCTTTCTGCCTTATAGATTTCCCAATAGGAACAAAGGCAATTCAAAATCTTCCACAGTCTTTAGAGTAAGCACAAGATACGAAAGACAAGCACCTTTTTTAGTGTTTACAATAATTATGGTTCAATATAATCAATGCATGTAACTCCTAATGAATAACCCTTTTTATGGAGTACTCTAGTATATCTTATCATCCCTTTTTGATATGTCTTCTATCTATTCAAAACTCTGTTCAGTATTAAAACAAATTAAGATGGTTAGAAGGAAGATACTGCAGTGCTATCTCAGAGATAAAAGCCACTCAACTAGAAACCACTAAAAGTAATTATTAGTTTTGACAAGAGTTCAAAAAACACTTCTCATAGAACTGTGAAACATAGGGAATAAGGTAATGACCTGACAATTTTGGGCAATTTCTGACTTCCTTTATTCAGGTTTTATGGAAAATACCAAATAAATGAAAACAATTTGTAGAACTGAAGTATGGGTGTCACTTAAAAATCCTCTAAAAACACAGTAGCAAAATAATAAAAAAGTGAAGCCAACTTCGCAAAATTCTATGGAAAACAGAAATAATAGACCTAAAGTAGTTAGTGTCTATTCTGTTGGTCAGTAACGAGGCATTCTAAAACATATCAAGATCAGTGATTTATGAAACTTACTTTGATTGGGCAAGAACGCCTATCACTTCTGCATATAAATCTGCAATGATATGCACATTCCCAGTGTTGGTTCCTGAATATCTAAAGCAACAAAAAGAACACATTATTTCATTAAATTTTTCCACAAACTCTCTTTCTTAATAAATCTGAAAATTCCTTATCAGGGTGTTATATAATTTTTCTCTGAAGATTCACGTGCAGGATGATAAAAAACCACAAGAATTTTCTCCTATCTCTACATTTTAATTTGCCAGGAAATTTAACCTGATTCTTAAAAATCCAATCAATGGTTTTAAGAATTATTTTTACAAAATCCTTTCCATAAGCCTCTTGTATGTATTAAAACACATAAAGGCATAACTACTTTGAACTTCAGTAACAAATAATTGAGGAAAATTCAAATTAACAGTCCAAGTCTAGACTGCAGATAAAAGTAACAATGCCGTAAGTATTTTACTTACCCTTCCTTATGTTTAAAGTGCTTAAAAGCTAAGTTTAGAACTTCATGAACTAAGGGATCAGGCACAGGATGAACAGGAATCTAGGGGAAAAAAAAATTGTGTGCCAAATAGGTTATAAGCCTTTTATGAGTATTCTCATCATTTCAACTAACCAAATTAATAACCAATTTTAACTTTCATGATATAATCTACTACTAATCTGTCAATCTTCCCCTTTTCTAAGAAGGTTATTATTTTTCTCTAAGAATTTAGTTGAACACCTACTTTGTTGTTGTTTGGTCACTAAGTCATGCCTGTCTCTGTGTGACCTGGTAGACTGTAGCCCACCAGGCTCCTTTGTCTATAGGACTTTCTAGGAAAGAATGTGAGTGGGTTGCCATGCCCTCCTCCAGGGGGTCCTCCTGACTCAGGGATCGAACCCACGTCTCCTGCATTGGCAGGTGGATTCTTTACAACTGAGCCACTAGGGAAGCCCTCAACATCTACTTCAGCAAGTTCTAAATTCAAGAATATTAGCTTCATAACCACAAACCCTTAAACTACAGACTATGCAGATGAAAAAACAGTCATTGTACTATTCTCTCTATCAGAAACTTAAAAATACTTTCCTGGGTAACTCTCTGTGACACCTATAGGAAAGGGAGCTTGATTGAGCCAGGTCCATATTCCATATAGTCTGATATTCTACCACAATAGTATCCAAAAGGAACTCCAACTTCAAACAATTTAAAATTAGTTATGGTTTTACTAGTATTAGAAAATTTTCATTTAAATGTTTGTTTTATTTAGTTATTTTAAAATTACATGTTAGTTCCTAATATGGAAAACACATCAAAACATTAAAACCAGAAAGTAAAATCCCTGCCCCTTCCCCCATATATAATCACTACTGGTATATATCTACTTGCAGGTTTTTTCCTACACTCACCCACCCACACACCTTATTTTTACTTAATGGAATGATGCATCTTTCCCTGTCAGTACTGAGCACTCCTTACACTATATAGCAGCCATATAAAACTCTGTGTATTTATAATTTATTTAATGAGCTCCCTATTAATGAATATTTCATTCCAGATTTTCAATATATATGATATTATACAAAAAACATCTTATGTATTTAGTATTATTTACTTTTAAAAGTTCCATGGCAAAGAGTTCAAAAAGAGGAACTGATGAGTTAAACATCATCCAAGTCATCATTTACAGAGATTCTTGTTCTTTATATGTGGGGGTCTGTTTTTGACCTCTCTATTCCATCAATTAATTCACATCTATACCAAAATCATTCTGTCTTAATTATAAGAGCTTACTACTAGGTTCTGATGTCTGGTACTGCAAGGCCTCCCTATTTTTCTTCCACGACAGCTTGGCTATTGTTCTTTCCTATTCAATTTAGAGCCATCTTTTCTAGTCCCACAAAAACTGTCTATTACAGATCAATTTGGGGATAACTATATTCTTATACATTTGCATGAAATATCTTCCCACTTCTTTAAAGGCTTTCAGGAAAGTTTTACAATTTTCTGATTTTGCCTTTTGTTATTCTTAAGACAGTAAACATATGAAGAGATGCTTGCTTTCATCAGTAATAAGAATGAAAATACACAATTCAGTTCAGTCGCTCAGTCATGTCCAACTCTTTGTGACCCCATGGACTGCAGCACGCCAGGCCTCCCTGTCCATCACCAACTCCCAGATTACTCAAACTCATGTCCATTGAGTCAGTGATGCCATCCAACCATCTCAACCTCCATCGTCCCCCTCTCCTCTGGCCTTCAATCTTTCCCAGCATCAGGGCCTTTTCATATGAGTTAGTTCTTTGCATCACGTGGCCAAAGTATTGGAGTTTTAGCTTCAGTGTCAGTCTTTCCAATGAATATTCAGGACTGATTTCCTTTCAGATGGATGGTTGGATTTCCCTGTAGTCCAGGGGACTCTCAGAGTCTTCAACACCACAGTTCAAAAGCATCAATTCTTCACAACAAACTGTGGAAAATTCTTCAAGAGATGGGAATACCAGACCACCTGACCTGCCTCCTGAGAAATCTGTATGCAGGTCAAGAAGCAACAGTTAGAACTGGACATGGAACAACAGACTGGTTCCAAATCGGGAAAGGAGTATGTCAAGGCTGTATATTGGTCACCTCGGTTATTTAACTTATATGCAGAGTACATCATTCGAAATGCAGGGCTGGATGAAGCACAAACTGGAATCAAGATTGCCGGGAGAAATATCAACAACCTCAGATATGCAGATGACACCACCCTTACAGCAGAAAGCAAAGAACTAAAGAGCCTCTTGATGAAAGTGAAAGAGGTAAAAAAAAAAAAAAAAAAGAAAGTGAAAGAGGAGAGTGAAAAAGTTGGCTTAAAACTCAACATTCAGAAAACTAAGATCATGGCATCTGGTTCCATCACTTCATGGCAAACAGATGGGGAAACAATGAAAACAGTGACAGATTTTACTTTGGGGGGCTCCAAAATCACTGCAGATGGTGACTGCAGCCATGAAATTAAAAGACCCTTGCTCCTTGGAAGAAAAGTTATGACCAACCTAGGCAGCATATTAAAAAGCAGAGACATTACTTTGCCAATAAAGGTCCATCTAGTCAAGCCTATGGTTTTTCCAGTGGTCATGTATGGATGTGAGAGTTGGACTATAAAGAAAGAAAATACACAAGGTATCATTTTACCCTTACTTGACGGGAAAAAAAACTAAGTCTGACAATACCAAATTGTAGAAATAAGGTAAATGAATGAGGGCTCACAAACACTGCTGGTCAAACTTCAGATCAATTTCTCACATAGCCTGCAGTCTCGTGAAGACCACAGTGTGTCACCACAAAACATGGCCCTTGGGCATAAGGACTGTTTTAAGCTGAAGGCAAGAGAGAAAGAACAGATGAGGGAAAAGCACTCTGCTCCTCCTTCCTCCCTAAAAGCAGCCTCTTGTCTTCCTTTTCCCTAACCAAGAAGAGGACAAACCACTGTCACTAGAAACACAAAGTGGGCACAGAGAAGGAGCTGCACAAAGAAGCCTTACCAAATAGTCCTTATTTTCCACTGGCTTCCCCCACGTATTTACCTTCCCATGATTTACCATCTCTAGGGGCCCAAACTCTTTTCCTTGTCTTGTCACTTCTCCACAATGTGCTGTACTTTGTTAAAACAGGTTCTCGGGTTGAACCATTCTTTGAGTCTTCACTTATTTTCTGTGAAGGCCTCGAGATGTATATGCTGTAAACCTTTTCTTCTACTAAGCTTACTTCTGGCAGTCTAATCTTAGGCCCCAGCTACTAAACCTAAGAGGGAGGAACTCTATTACACTAGCAGTTACACACATTATAAGAAAATATGGATGTTTAGCTACATACTTCAGAGATCAATCTTAGTAATATAATATTGAATGAAAAAAAGAAACAGTATAATACAACTTTTTAGAAAGTTCAAAAACAAGAAAAATTTAATATATTATTCAGACATACATGAAAACATTTTTTAAGAGTTAAGGGAATAATTAACATAAAAATCAGTATGATAGTAAGGAAGTAGCCAGGGAGTGAAATAGGAGCTTTACATAATTAAGGTTAAAATTTTAGGTAATAGTCGAGTTCTCAGTCTTAGGTGGTAGGCTCATAAGCTACCGTTACACTGTAAATAAATACATAGGTAGTCACACAGAGATCAACGACAAAAGTGTGTCTTGAACCAGGATTATAATTTATCCAATCTGTGCATCTCAGGGTCAATTAGAGCCAAACACATAGGAATTCTTTACGTTTGCTTAAAATTTTACCAGCTGAGCTACCAGGGAAGCCCCAAAATTGTTAATAATATAGTTTATAAAACACATCATCAGTAAGATGAAATTGTAATAAAGATACTAAATATAACCAAGAAAGTCACAAACTAGACTGGCGATAATAAAAAGGATTATAGCTACTCAGAGATGATCACAATGTTTCTCAGGGATTAGATGAAGAAGAGATTTATATTTAAAATGAAGATAACTTATTTCTTACAAAGATTAACCAGGTGCTTATCAGGAGGAGGCTGAACTTCAGCCTTAATAATGATCAGGAACTAGATTAAAAGTGGTGGATACAAGACAGACATTAGATAAGAATAAAGATAATTAAATTACAATGAGGGGCAAGAAATCCAATAAGGAACTATTAGTTTACATTTATTCACTTTAATGAGAAGGTGACCAAATTCACACCACAGTAAGGAGAGCACTGGGATTTTTTTTTAAATTTTACTTTTTTATTGGAATATAATTGCTTTATAATGTTGTGTTAGTTTCTGCTGTACAATGAAGTGAATCAGTTATATGTATACATATATCCCCTTCCTATTGGCTCAGATGGTAAAGAATCTGCCTGCAATGCAGGGGACCTGGGTTTGATTCCTGGATCAGAAAGATCCTCTGGAAAAGGGAATGACAACCCACCCCAGTATTCTTGCCTGGAGAATTCCGTGGACAGAGGAGCCTGGTAGCTATAGTCCCTGGGGTCACAAAATTTGGACACAACTGAGAGGCTAACACTTTCACTTCCTCTTGAGCATCCCTCCCACTCTGCCAATACCCTATCCCTCTAAGTCATCAGAAAGCACCAAGCTGAGCTCCCTGTGCTATACAGGGACTTCCCACTGGCTATCTATTTCACTCATGGTAGTGTATATATGTCAATGTTACTCTCTCATTTCATCCCACAGTTCTAGGATTTTTGAAACACTGTCTCAAGCAGACGGAGGCACAGCAGCTGACATGGCTCTAAAAGGCTTGTGGTGAACCCTGACTCCAGAACCAACGGCTACAGCCACATCTTGGCTAAGAGGCTCACTATTTACTGTTGACCAGAAGAAATCAGAAAGAACATTCATCTGAAATTTCCTAGAAATGGGTACTGTCCTAAAAGCCTGAACTTGAAATTCAATTAGAAGAAAATGTACTCTGAGGGACACCCCCATGCTATCCGTCATATAAGGGCTGAGCAACCAGCTGTGAACAAAATCTTTCAAGGTCTCAGATAACCTTTTAAAAATAACCTGACCTTACAAGAAAAGTTTATGCATCAGTTTGTAGAAGCTGAGATTTTTAAATGCCATGCTAATAACTGTGCGTGACTGTATGCTAAGTTGCTTCAATCGTGTCTGACTGTGCGAACCTGTAGACTGGTGCTCACCAGGCTCCTCTGTCCATGGGATTCTCCAGGCAAGAATACTGGAGTGGGTTGTGATACCCTCCTCCAGGGGATCTTCCCAATCCAGGGATCCAACCTGCCTCTCTTACATCTAACCTGCATTGGCAGGAGGGTTCTTTACTACTGCTGCTGCTAAGTCGCTTCAGTCGTGTCCGACTCTGTGCGACCCCATAGACGGCAGCCCACAAGGCTGCCCCGTCCCTGGGATTCTCCAGGCAAGAACACTGGAGTGGGTTGCCATTTCCTTCTCCAATGCATGAAAGTGAAAAGTGAAAGTGAAGTCTCTCAGTTGTGTCCGACCCTCAGCGACCCCATGAACTGCAGCCTTCCAGGCTCCTCCATCCATGGGATTTTCCAGGCAAGAGTACTGGAGTGGGGTGCCACTAGCCCATGATAATAACAGACTAGGACCTAAATTTATTCTACATAGTAAAGTCAGAGAGCTCAGCCTCCAGAACAGTGTTAACCTTTTTCTCCCATTGGGAAACTGAAATTATAAACCCGAAATTCCTCTTGCAATTAGGGATACTTTAAGTAGGAATTTTATGACTGACTGCATAATTATAAGAAGCTTTCCAATCTTTTATAGGCAGACACATCCCACCATTATAGAAGCATAAGGTTAATAATCACATCTCACTGATATAGGAATTTTGGAATATTGGCTGGGCCATTAAGTATGATCTTGGCATGGCAATCTTTTATGTGGTACCTTGAGTACCTCTTCTTAGGGCTACACTATTCATCACATATTAACAACTTATTGACCAGAGACATATTAATACTCACTTATATAATCAAATTGTAGACCACAAGAGTTTGCTTCTACAAAAATCCCCCAGTCAATAATAAAAGGAGAAACTAAAACCAGTAACTCCAAAATGCTCCCTTAAATTTATACAAAGTTGCCCAACTTATTATAAGTAAATTATAATCAAATTGTAAAATATTTTCTTCATTAGAGTGATAAAAGATGTCTTTCTACACTTTTTATCACTCTAACGAAGAAAAGCTGAGCTATTCTATTCACTAATTGTGTAACCTGGAGGAAATTTCCACTTTTTTACCTGTGAAAATTGCAGATAATAGATTAGAGCCCGTAATTACCAGACCAGAGATAAAAAACTGAGAGAATGCATTACAATAGGAGATTGATTCTTGTCCCTGCACTTTTTCTACCCTTCTCTAAAAGGGACTAAGACAAAATTCTTACCTCCTAGGAAGGAACGGCAGATGAGGGAACTAGAACATAGAATGGAGACACCAAGGACAAGGTGTCGTAGGGGAAAATGGCAGTAATCCAGAGTTCATTAGGAAGCAGGGAGGCAGATGTATTCTCCTAGCCTGATCTTTCCCAGACTGGGCCAAACAAAATATGCCTGAAGGTAACTAAAAGGTTACTGAAGTCACTGCTATTGTCCCCTATGTCCCAGTTGTTCTTGTACAGTTACTAAGTCATCTCCAACTCATTGCTACCCCATGGACTGCAGCATCCTAGGCTTCCCTGTCCTGCACTATCTTCTGGAGTTTGCTCAGATTCATGTCCATTAAGTTGATGTTGCTATCTAACCATCTTATCCTCTGCCACCCTCTTCTCCTTTTGCCGTCAGTCTTTCCCAGCATCAGGGTCTTTTCTAAAGAGTCAGCTCTTCGCATCAGGTGGCCAAAGTTTTGGAGCTCTGGCTTCAGCTTTGGTCTTTCCAGTGAGTATTCAGGGTTGATTTCTTTTTGATTGGTTTGATCTCCTTGGGACTCTCAAGAGTCTTCTCCAACACTACAGCTCAAAAGCGTCAATTCTTCCTCAATCAGCCTTCTTTATGGTTCAGCTCTCACATTTGTACATGACTACTGGAAAAACCACAGCTTTGACTACATGGACCTTTGTCAACAAAGTGATGGCTCTGCTTTTTAATATGCTGTCTAGGTTGGTCATAGCTTTCCTTCCAAGGAGCAAGTGTCTTTTAATTTCATGGCTGCAGTCACTGTCTGCAGTGATTTTGGGCTCCAAGAAAAAAAAAATTGTCACTGTTTCCACTTTTCCTTTTCTATTTGCCATGAAGTGATGGGATTGGATGCCATGATCTTAGGTTTTTTGAATGGTGAGTTTTAAACCAGTTTTTTCACTATCTTCTTTCACCCTCAAGAGGTTCTTTAGTTCTTCTTCATTTTCTGTCATTAAGTCCCAGTAAGCCCTCTGATTAACCCATGGATGGTTAAAATAAAGGAGGTATCTACCACTAGGTGACGCCAACCTTTATTTGGGAATAGGCTGTATATGGATCAAGCAGCCTGACTCCCAGAACTTCCTATAGAGCTCACAGTGCTAATCATACAGGCTGGCACCAGACACATCAGTGACCTTGCAATAATGTGACACTACACGTGACAGGAATAAAATTTCCTGTGCCCACTCACTGTGCTGTGCTGTGGTTTTACCATAACGATGTCCTCACAGGGATGTCTGGTGTGCTCTAGGCCACAGATATGAAACACAAGCTAACTTACACCCATACTTTCTCCTACATAGTCTTTACTGGCTCCAATTACGCCAGAAGTCTAACAGTGACAGCTAGGGACACTACTTAGCCCTGTTGTGTGCTCTCTATTACTACCTTAATACTGAACTACCAACACTTTCCAAGTGTCTGTGCGCTGGGTATTTGCCAGGCATTTTATATACATTATTTATAACACTTATAGCAAGCTTACATGGTAGTATTTGACCCCTGTTTTGCAGATGAGAGGACTGAAATTTAGAAGTTAGAACATACTTCTCTAAAATATACTGTGTGCCCAGCTTCTGACCAGTGAAAATACATTTAATAAATGGAACAAATGAGGAAAAAAGCTTTCAGTTTTATTACACTGTAGTTAGAAAAGAGAGAAACAGAAGTGAGAGAAGAAACATTATCTCAGTTTTAATTTTTACGAGAAAAAAAAGCATAATCTCTAAAAATTTAAGAATGGACACTATTAGAATGCTCAGACATTCTTGAAATTTCTACTTCTCCCCCTTGCTTACAATAACAACAACAACAAAAATTCCCAAATTGAATCTCCAAAAAGTGGGGGTGGGGTGGAATCCTATTTCAGTTTATAGAAAAAAGTTCTACTTCATGGAGTAATTAATAGCCTCATCTATAGTATCAAGAATTTTTCAAATTTTGTCATTTGCATGACTAGAAGCAGCTCAAATTCTACTTGAACATTCAAGAAGGATATATCAAGTAAACTCTAAAGAATACTCAAGTTTTATTCCAAAGCTATTTCCTAAATCTAATGCTTTTAGCACATCATGAAAGTGGAAAACCACAAAACCAGATAAGATATGTATACCTGAGAGTCAGCAAGGTTCATTCATTATGTAAATGACCAGTCCTCAATGAAAAAGAGTGAATAAACTCACTACTCAGCAAAATCACAAATAACATAATGTTCAGGGCTACTCACTAACATCTAAAATGTCAATGTCAAATCTGAAAATCCTAACGATCTACTACTCCATCTTCTGATATTTCGCAATAAGGATTGATAAGACTAAGCCAAAAACTTGA
The DNA here is from genome assembly GCF_027580195.1 of Bos mutus. Classification (NCBI taxonomy): domain Eukaryota; kingdom Metazoa; phylum Chordata; class Mammalia; order Artiodactyla; family Bovidae; genus Bos; species Bos mutus. Next base: position 67,271,667 of record NC_091622.1, read on the forward strand.
AGTGGCTCATAGGCCTGGTTTCCTAATCTTGTCTATTTCAATGAACAAATGTATGGCTAAAATTCAATATGAAAAAAAAATTCCCTCAAACATTCTAAATGCTATGCTGCTGCTACTAAGTCGCTTCAGTCATCTCCGATTCTGTGCAATCCCATAGATGGCAGCCCACCAGGCTCCCTTGTCCCTGGGATTCTCCAGGCAAGAACACTGGAGTGGGTTGCCAATTCCTTCTCCAATGCAAGAAAGTGAAAAGTGAAAGTGAAGTCGCTCAGTTGTGTCCGACTCTTAGCGACCCCATGGACTGCAGCCTACCAGGCTCCTCTGTTCATGGGATTTTCCAGGCAAGAGTACTGGAGTGCGATGCCATTGCCTTCTCCGTCTAAATGCTATGGTGCTGTTTAAATATGCTTTTTATCAAGGATTCTAAAGCCTCTGGTACTAACATTCTAACATTTGTAGTTGGCCATGACCCCAAAATTATTCTTCTGACTTTCTTGAAAAAATAAAATTAGTCCTTTACCATCTTGATTTAATTTTGTTCTCATGATGTATCACACTGATTTAACCAGATTTTTTCCCATCACATTTATATAATTTCAATCCTTTGTCTAACTTACGATTTAAACTTTAATTTTATAAGATGCTGGTCATTTCACCTAATTTTATATCACTGATTTTACTAATAAGAATAGTTTTATTTAAAAAGAGAACTAGCTTTATAATCTTCAGCAAATCATTGTAACTAAGAATATTTATCCATAAGATAAAAACAACAGATAGCATTTATTGGACACGTCCCATGTTCGTATTATCGTATCGAATTATTGTATTTAATTCTCATGATTCTTTTATAGAGGAGGAAAGAAATCAGAGAGTAATAACTTGTCCAAGTTACAAAGCAACCAAATGACACAGCTGGGATTAAAAAACATTCCCAAAGTTTATCATAATGATCAGGTGGTATAAGGGATACAGAGCTCTTTGTGTATTGTGAAGAGTTCTAAATATGTGATTATGACACATAATAACGTGTGATAAGGACATGACAAATTAATAAAGAAACAAATAATTTGTAATATATGAGATCAAGCACTAACCCACAAACAATATGTACTCCCCTTTCAAGACTGACCCAACCATGTATCAATATTTCATTACACTCCAGGTTACTCCTGGAGCCATCCATCTCATCAAAATAAAACTGAATCACATTTTAATACATGTATATTATGTGGGACAAAAGTAATAGTCATATTAAATTCAAAATATACTACCATTGATTACTCTCTGAATCTATTAAACCCTACATCATTTTGACACAGAAAAAAATTGGGTTCGTTTGTCATGATAGTTCAGAAAGTTCTATTGATTTTTACTTCATATTCTGCAGGTGCAGTAATTTTGAAGAAGCTAAAAAGACTTGCATTTTACTGGGAAAGAGAAAACCTATATAGGATTTTAAATAATGAACATCAAAAAGATGTTTGCTCCTTGGGAGAAAAGCTATGACAAACCTAGAAGGCATATTAAAAAGCAGAGACATTACTTTGTCAACAAAGTTCCATCTAGTCAAAGCTATGGCTTTCCCAGTAGTCATGTATGGATGTGAGAGTTGGACCATAAAGAAAGCTGAGCGCCAGAGTTGATGCTTTTGAACTTTGGTGTTGGAGAAGACTCTTGAGAGTCCCTTGGACTGCAAGGAGATCCAACCAGTTCATCCTAAAGGAAATCAGTCCTGAATATTCATTGGAAGGACAGATGCTGAAGTTCCAATTCTTTGGCCACCCAGTGCAAAGAATTGACTCATTGGAAAAGACCCTGATGCTGGGAAAGACTGAAGGCAGGAGAAGGGGTCCATAGAGGACAAGATGGTTAGATGGCATCACCAACACAATGGCCATGAGTTTGAACAAGCTCCGAGAGTTGGTGGTGATGGACAGGGAAGCCTGGTGTGCTGCAGTCCATGGGGTCGCAGAGTCGGACGTGACTGAGTGACTGAACTGAACTGATGCTTTTGATATATATTTCTTTGATGAGTGCATTTGAATGAAAATATGAGGATAATGGTAAGAGAGAAAAGGGGTATAAATGTTGTTGTACAAAAGAAAATAATGTAACACTGTAAAGAAATTATACTCCAATTAAAAGATAAATTTTTTAAAAAAGAAATGTTAAGTAGAAAGGGAACTGTAGGTTAGAAGAGTATGATAAAAGAACCAAAAACAAGGATGAGCTATGAGAACCACTGTATTTCCCCTTTTTATACTTTAAGTCCATGTGAACCATGGATATGAAAGGATTTTGTGCAGAGGACTCGAAAAATGGGCCTGAAAGGATTTTCTTAGGTTTACAGACCTTGATTTTTTTTTCCCTACTAGAAGAGTTATCTGGACTATTAGAGTTTTTAAAGGAACAGGAGGAAGATCAAGACAAAGACAATGGGGAAGGGTAAAAGGACAGCTGAGAAGGAAAGGTAAGGGGAGAAAGAAAACCCTCCAAGGGTTTGTCTGTGCACTGAAGTTCTGAAGCCAGTGCAATCATAGGTAACTTTTAGATGAGAAGAGAGACCAGTTGCTAAGTGGAAGACCATCATGGCAAACAAAGGAGAAAAAGCATAAAAGAGTCAGATGACGGAGGGGTCTGAAAGTCAGTGCACGGAGTTTGCAATTTCTTTGGCTGGGAGAAGAAATTCCTGTATCATTTAACTAAGAAATGCAAATACTGATGACTAAACTCATCACAAGATCTACATTTAGCATGAGATCAACCTTGATGGGGCTTCCCAAGTGGAGCTAGTGGTAAAGAATATGCTTCCCAATGCAGGAGACATAAGAGATTTGGGTTCGATCCCTGGCTCAGGAAGATTCCCTGGAGGAGTGCATGACAACCCACTCCAGTATTCTTGCCTGGAGAATCCCATGCACAGAAGAGTCTGGCGGGCTATGGTCCATGGGGTCACAAAGAGCCGGACACAACTCAAGTGACTTAGCATGCATGTAACCTTGATGAATGCAAAGCCCAAGTCTGTTCATGGTATCATGCTTCTGGTCCTCAGGTCCTTCCATATCTCTACTGACTTCCGCCCTAGGATCTAGGATCCAGCTAAACTGAGAGATCAAGAAAGCAAATCTGCCTTTCAGAAAGCACAACTTTCAGAGGAAACTTCTTTCCCACATTGACTAAATAAATCTTCATGAAAGGTACAAATTAAAGTGATTTTACCTTTGATTAATGCATTTATCTATTTCACATATTCAAAGTTATTAAACTTTTATTTTAAACAAAATAAAAAATAAGAAAAATATATTTTTATCTGTAGGTTTCAGATATTCAGATTTCAATATTTTTTCACATACATTGTAAAAACAAAGGCAAAGTACACATGATTACACAATTCAAATATTTTTATAGTGGTTATATCAAAAAAAGACTATCAAATCAATTAACTTTTTATATCTTACACTTGCTTTTTCAAGTCATATTAGGTATTCTATTCCATTTTATACAACAAAAACAAAACTCCCTGTCCAAACATGTCATATGCAAAATATGATTTTTCTTTTTCTTTTAGGTGACCTGATTTTTTCTTTTCCCAAAACATTACAGCATACATCGCTGGAAATACATGGATCATCTTTGAATGCTGTATAAGTTTTTAAAGACTACAAACTATGGAAAACATACTTTCACATCAGTACAGGCACTTATACACATACTTGTACTGATCGTGAATAGTAAAAATATGTACAAGATGATAGCTGACACTAAATTACATATTTATATCTTCACTATGTCACTGAGATGGTGAGCTCAGGAGTGCAGCACCTAGAACAATGCCACCCAACAGTAGACATTCTAACACTTATTGAATGAATGAAAGTGAAAGAGAAAGTCATGTCCAACTCTTTGCAACCCCATGGACTATATATAGTCCATGGAATTTTCCAGGCCAGAGTATTGGAGTGGGTAGCCTTTCCCTTCTCCAGGAGATCTTCCCAACCCAGGGATCAAATCTAGGTCTCTGGCATTACAGGCGGACTCTTTACCAGCTGAGCCACCAGGGAAGCCCAAGAATACTGGAGTGGGTAGCCTAATCCCTTCTCCAGCAGATCTTCTCGACCCAGGAATTGAACCAGGGTCTCCTGCTTTGCAGGCACATTCTTTACCAACTGAGCTATCAGGGAAGCCCGTTGAATGAACAAACATAAATAATTCATTATCCTGAAAATCATTTGCACTTGACAGTTCAGATCACCCCCATTGCTCAACAATCACTGCACAATTATTACATGTTGAAATGCAGGCTTGAGGGCTAGGAAGAGAATTTCTTTAAAAGTGGAGGTAAAAAGGAATTGAAGTAGGTAAATGACAGGTAGACTACAGTGACAGCTAAAAGCCCATATTTAACAGTTTCTATTCAGCTCCATTTTACTAACACGATTTCATGTCTTAGATGGCAAACGAAGGTAGAAAGAATGGGGAGAGACAGGTACAGGACATGTAATCCTCAGGCAATTGAAAGGCATACAATTAAATTACAGGAATTGTGTTTCTGTGAGCCAGAATTTTAGATACAACATCCTAAATTAGGTAACTGAAACATGAAAGTAAATCAGCGAAAAATAGGAAATACAGACTTTGCAGAAACGAAAGAGCTTACCTGCTTTAGAACTTCAACTAAAACTAGACAAAAAATGAAATCTACTGCTAAGTCTCTTCTTTCAAGAAGATAGTCTCTTTCACGTTGCTGTTCATCCCTGAAACAAGAATCTCAAATTAGGATTGCATTATGAAAAGAGCTCTTGGTTAGTATTTCATGTTATTTACTGAATTCCTAGTACGTATGGTGTTTCATGGCAACTGTTGAAAGTTTTTGTAATCACTCAACATATATATTGCATTTCTTGTGTTCTCATTTTGTACGTTAGGAACTTACATGCAAATCTCACTACTATATCTGTCAGAAATTAAACCTAATCTAAAACAATTAGGGGGAGTTTCTGGTGGTTCAGTGGTTAGGACGCCGTGCTTCCAGTGCAGGGGGTATGGGTTCAATTCCTGGTTAGGGAACTGGGATCCTACATGCCAAGTGGCACGGCCAAAAAAATGAATAGAATTTATACCCTACTGTTGTATGAAAATTGTATAAATCTTAATTATGTTATTTTGAATAGGTTCAGAGAGCTTTTCAGACCTACAATATCCTTCTACTTCTCTGTATATTCATTCTGTTACTTTTTAGAGTTTGCTATTGAAACTCCAACTAAAAATCTTATCTACTTCAAAAAATTATTATAATATATAAATGGAACGATATGTAACCTTGTTCTGTATTTTCCAAGTCGCCTGTAAGTGTGTTATCATATGTTCATAATTTAAAAAAAAATTAAACATACAAATGGAAAATTTTTAATAAATAAAACCATATTTTAAAATAAATAAAAATAAAAGAATAAGAGGAAGAAAAATATGAAAATACAGTGCCAGGTCATTTTTTCACAAATCTAAGTTGGAAAATCACAGGTGGCATCTGAAATCCAATTCTAAACCATAGGCCATCATCTGAAAACAAACATGTTTTACTTAAATCTATGATCTCCCTGGAAAATTTGAAGAAAGAAAGACAAGTTCAAGGATTTAACTCCAAGAAGAGTCTTAAGTTAAAGAATATAAGGTTTGAGCAGTCTTCCAATATCACAATTGTTTCCCTTCACAAACCATATGAACAGGACTTTCTTTGCATATTTTTAACTTTGTCGATGACTGTTAAAGCTCCTCACTGCACCACTGAGATAGCTTTCTTGAAATGCATTTTGGCAAGACTAGCTCCAGTGGTGACTCCTGTGGGGCAGCACCTCCTTTAACTGATACCTTCACTTGATTCACAGTTTAAGTGTGAACCACCTTTTCCCTCTGTTACCTGTTCAACAAAAGTAACCAAACAATAACAATCGTCAGCTGATAACACTATAGCCTCTTCATTGGAAGTACTTCAAGCCCAGACAGAAAAGTAAAAAAATGCGCCACTTACCCCTTAGATTTTGTGCTAGACCGAGGCCTATATTCATATGATTCATCTTCAGTTCCGTTCTGGCGCTTGTACCAGTCAAACAAGGTGCGGAGTAAGGAAGGGAGACAGTGCTCTGCTACTGAGCTCATAGAGCTTATCAACTGGAAACACAAGATGTTGCCAAAGATAAAATACATCAAAGTGCCACGCTTCTAACTCTACTCGCAATCACTTAGAAATGAGCAATATTTCTGGAATAAATTAACACGAAACACAGTAATTCAAGAGCAATAAATGTGTTTCAAAATAAAAATAAGGGCTGGGAGTCTAGCCAAGTAATAAAGTATAGTGAGTTACATTTCACTGACTTAAAATTTACCCAAATCCTTGCAGTTTAGTTCAGTGGCTTTCCACCCTTTACCTGCCTCCATATGCTGCTCGTGTTAAAACATGACTGTCAGTAACATCCCTGATTATATTCATGACGCCTCTGGGTGAACCGTTACACACAACATGAAACAATCACACCTCCTTCCTTTTCCTGGCCAGTTCTTCCCTACTCATGTGAATGAAATGTTCTAAAATGTTACCACTAGAAGGAATAAAGGGATGCAGAAACAGAGAAGACCGCACCAGTTAGAACTATGGGAAAAGCTCCACTTGCCTCTGTGCTGCTATGACACGGAACAGAGAATTATAATTACACAATTTGTGATACTCACAAATGAACATATTAGAAATGTGTTACATACATGCTTTTCAAGCTTAAAACATATAAATGGACAGCATAAAAATAAATGGAGTGGGACGGATGCCTGCCACTCAATTTGAGGCATCCCTTAAACTATCTGAACTGTAGGTTAGCTTTATCAGATTCATTTCACGAATGAACCCAGCTTGCCTGTAGTGGCGGTAAGAGGTACACCAGCTACCACCAGTCATCCCTAAGGTCACCTTGAGGATCCAGAGAAAAAACACACTCTCTTCATAAGAAACTTTGTATCTGATTCAATCCATTGTTCATAAAATTAGTATTTTAAAATTAGTGTACAGTGAAACATGCTTCACTTTGTTTGACTTAACTAAAAAAACTACAGGCTGCGGGGATATTCAACATCTCACTCAGTTCTACAACTGTAGGAAGTGTCAGTTAATGAAGATAAATGGCTACTTCTAGGAATTAAACATTTATTTTTCCTAATATTTTATATTTTTCATGTAACAAAGAATGAAACAGGTTGTGCATTCTTCTCTTTTTTTATAATCTGTCTTCCTTTAATCATACATTTATGATTTATAAATTATCATAACCTGACAGGTGAATAGTTTCTAATCTAGAAAATGAAAATAAAAACAAGATTCTAATTTTATTTAAGCATTTTGAAATTTTATATTTCATTAACAATGAATACTATCAAAGGAAATCTCTTAATATTTAAAGAAGGAGCTAACATCATCTGCTATTGTAAATATATAAAAGCAGTTTATTTCACACATAGCTTTTATTGTAAGAAAGAACCAAGCTATTGGGCATGATAATTTAGTTTTATTGTCATTTACATAAGAAAAGAAATGGAAATTTCCTTAAAATATGGCTTAATAAGTTTCAAATTCTGATCATTCATTCATCATTAGTTAAATAGATTCAAGATTATTTAAATATATTAGTAATACATTAACAATAACATTAATAACTTTAGTTATTAAAATATTAGTAATACATTAATAATAACTAGTACTTAGTATCTTCTGTAATGGCATTAAGATTTGAAAAGGGCTGTATGAAGTGATCTTATTATTACCGTAACAAAAGCCTTCTTATTTATAGCTTCTTAGACCAGCAGCTATTTACTGAGTGTATGCATCAGAATCACCTAGGGAGCTATTGTAAAATACAGGTGCCAGAGCACCAATCTTGGTCAGCAGAACTGCAGCAGGAGCCAGAAACACAGTATTTTGGTAAGCCTCCACCAAGTAATTCTAACCAGTCATCTCTATCTAATCAAGCAGACTAACATGAGCATTAACTTCTATTTCCTAGATACCTAATTATGAGAAAAGTAGCTCAGGAATACTAGGTGGCAACAGAAAGCTGATCTCGGTTATTGAGCTTTGCAGACAATCAGTATATAATGAAATAATTATTGAGCAAACATAATTATGATAAAAATAACACTTGATCAAATATTCATTATTAGCAAGAGGAAAGAACTGACATTAGAAAAATACCACTAAATTTTAGATATTAGTATTCTTTATAAAGATTTCTGGTTTGGGGATTATTTTGGGGTCAGGGGGTTGGCCATTGTATATTTTCTTTTTAAGCTTCTTTGGCTTTCTAACACAGGCACTCCCCTTGATCTTTGCACAAGCACAGCCACAAGTTCGAGTATGGGGTGTAGTCAATGCCTCTGAGGACAACGCACAACTACTGCAGAGGGAACTGCAGATAAATGCTGCAGCCCTCCATTCTTCAGACAGACAGGTATGGGCAACATTCTCAATAGCTCTCAGAATGGAATGAACCCCCAGTGCCCAGAGCGGTGATCTCTATCAGTTCTTCCTTTTCCCTGCATCACTCTCTCAAGTCTCCTCCCTAGAATCTCTTTCTAGAACCAAGTCCTTGTCTCTGGCTCTGCCTTTAGAATGGGGTGGAAAGAGAGAAAACCAGGCTAGATGCTTCAATATAAAGGTTCTGAAGCCCCAACAGGAAAAACAGTAAATGTTAAGAGGTCTGCTGCTGCTGCTGCTGCTAAGTCGCTTCAGTCATGTCCGACTCTGTGCGACCCCATAGACGGCAGCCCACCAGGCTCCACCATCCCTGGGACTCTCCAGGCAAGAACACTGGAGTGGGTTGCCATTTCCTTCTCCAATGCATGAAAGTGAAAAGTGAAAGGGAAGTCGCTCAGTTGTGTCTGACTCTTCACGACCCCATGGACTGCAACCCACCAGGCTCCTCCATCCATGGGACTCTCCAGGCAAGAGTACTGGAGTGGGTTGCCACCGCCTTCTCCGTGTTAAGAGGTCAAATATGTAAAATTGTATACAAGGAAAGATTGAGGGATATAATTGGAAACCTTCTGAAAATTTTCAAAGGGCATAGTAAAGACAGTACCAATGAAAAGCAAAGTTTTAAAATATTTAATAAACAGAAATCAATAAAGTTCACAGCTCATAACTCCTTCTATTTGTTTTGTTAAAAAACAAACTACCAAGGAATTCCATGGCAGTCCAGTGGTTAGCATGTCATGCTTCCACGCTGGTAGCCTGGGTTTGGTCCTTGTTTATTTCGGAGAAGGCAATGGCAAGCCACTCCAGTACTCTTGCCTGGGAAATCCCATGGACGGAGGAGTCTGGTAGGTTACACTCCATGGGGTCGCAAAGAGTCGGACACAACTGAGTGACTTCACTTTCACTTTTCACTTTAATGCACTGGAGAAGGAAATGGCAACCAACTCCAGTATTCTTGCCTGGAGAATCTTGGGGATGGGAGCCTGGTGGGCTGCCATCTATGGGGTCACACAGAGTTGGACACAACTGATGTGACTTAGCAGCAGTAGCAGCAGCAGGTGTCTTTGTGTGTGTGTGTATAATATATATGTATATATTTATATAAAACAGACTATCAGCTCCAGACAGAATCTAGTGTATAACGATATATAGGGCCACTAAACAAAATATAGAAATTTCTTAATACTGGGTGTATATGTATTTGGATCAGACTGTTAGGATAAACATTTTCCTTTCAGGAAAAAAAAAAGAAAAAAAAAAAAGCACACTGGCATACCTGGTCAAACTGAAGATCTTCACCTCTCTGAAGAGATCTAGATAATGGCTTCTCCTACAATTGAAAAAAAAGTATATGCAAAATATTAGAAATTTTACATATATTAAACAGTTGAGATTTGTAAGTTGGTTTTGCTTTCTTTGTAATTAGATTTTCTTTTGTAATTAATTAGTCTTAAGGAAAGGTGCTGATGTGGTAATACAAACAAAATTTAATTAATTTAATTTAGAAGAGCATACACAGCGTGACCCTTTCTGTCAGCCTTACTATCTACTTTTCTTGCTTCCTATTCCACATAGAATTATTTAACTTACTGAATGTGAGAGGTGTCTCAGATTATATTCAAATCTAATACAATTGATTCTTTTATTGAGATTCTTTAGGATGATTTTCTAAACTTTCTACATTAGGCTTTCTTACTGAATTTTTACCTGAAATATGTATCATAAAAAACCAGTGCCATTCTTCAATTGGAATTTAGAAATTTCGAATTTTTAGAATTTTAAATTTAGAATTTTAGAATTTAGAGAAAAACTGGAATTTAGAAATATGTATATTCTGAAGCTTATCTATCCAAGAGTCCCAATTTCCTTCTCTCATTTATGACTCACCTTCATGAAAATAAACTCAGAAACATATTTGCCACTGAAATGTAAAAATTCCTAATCTAACTACCAGAGAATCATGTTTCTAACTAATTTAATTGAGTCGGTAAAATGCTTGAATTTTATGTTGCTTGACTTTCTTTTTTTTAATTAATTTATTTTTATTGAAGGATAATTGCTTTATAGAATTTTGCTGTTTTCTGTCAAACCTCAACATGAATCAGCCATAGGTATACATATATCCCCACCCTTCTGAAACTCCCTCCCCGTCCCACCCCTCTAGGTTGATACAGAGCCCCTGTTTGAGTTTCCTGAGCCATACAGCAAATTCCCATTGGCCATCTATTTTACATATGGTAATATAAATTTCCATGTTACTCTTTCCATACATCTCACCCCCTCTGCCCTATCCCCATGTCCATAAGTCTGTTTTCTATGTCTGTTTCTCCATTGTTGCCCTGTAAATAAATTCTTCAGTACCATTTTTCTAGATTCCATATATATTTGTCAGAATACAGTATTTATCTTTCTCTTTCTGACCTCACTTCACTCTGTATAATAGGTTCTAGGTTCATCCACCTCACTAGAACTGACTCAAATGTGTTCCTTTTATGGCTGAATAACATTCTATTGTGTATATATACCACAGCTTCTTTATCCATTCATCCGTGGATGGACATCTAGGTTGCTTCCATGTTCTAGCCATTGTAAATAGTGCTGCAGTGAACAATGGGATACATGTGTCTCTTTCAATTTTGGTTTTATGGCACTTGACTTTCTTAATGGGCAAAAGATTTTTGGTATGTCCTTGGCATTTGAGTCCTTAAATGCTAAGCACACTTTGGTAATTATCTTGCAGACAAGTCTTCTATCTCTAAAACCAACTACAGATGGTGACTTCAGCCATGAAATTAAAAGACGCTTACTCCTTGGAAGGAAAGTTATGACCAACCTAGATAGCATATTGAAAAGCAGAGACATTACTTCGCCAACAAAGGTTCGTCTAGTCAAGGCTATGGTTTTTCCAGTGGTCATGTATGGATGTGAGAGTTGGACTGTGAAGAAGGCTGAGCGCCGAAGAATTGATGCCTTTGAACTGTGGTGTTGGAGAAGACTCTTGAGAGTCCCTTGGACTGCAAGGAGATCCAACCAGTCCATTCTGAAGGAGATCAGCCCTGGGATTTCTTTGGAAGGATTGATACTAAAGCTGAAACTTCAATACTTTGGCCACCTCATGCGAAGAGTTGACTCATTGGAAAAGACTCTGATGCTGGGAGGACTGGGGACAGGAGGAGAAGGGAACGACAGAGGATGAGATGGCTGGATGGCATCATTGACTCGATGGACGTGAGTCTGAGTGAACTCCGGGAGTTGGTGATGGACAGGGAGGCCTGGCGTGCTGTGATCCATGGGGTCGCAAAGAGTCGGACACGACTGAGCGACTAAACTGAACTGAACTGACTGATGCACGATAAACATACAACACGATAATGATACTGTCCAATAATATATATGCCCAATTAATGAGCTCTAAGTCTCACAGCAAGTTCAAGAGAACACTGCTTCTGTAAGTATCTAAAAGTTTGAAGACTAGTGAGCTATCCTAATGTGAATTGTGTATTTAAAACCTGGGCTAGGCGTGGTATAGAAGAGAGAATAAGCTGTTTCTTCCCAACTTACTTGACTTACTTGATCCCCCTCACTTGATCCCTCTTTCACTGTAATACTAAATTGAAAGGTTTTCAGTAATATTTTGAGGAACGCTGATCTACATAGTTCATTACCCCATAGGGTATTTATACAGTAAAGTAATGACTAAGAAAACTAAAAGAGAGAAATTAACTTTTCCAGAAACACTCACACTGTTTTCTTGTACTCAACATTTTTCATTTTTCAATAAACTCACACTTTCTCAAAGATTTCTGAACATTTGATAGCCTCACAGAGTTTTTCCTAAACCAAAAAGTGAGAGTTAGCTGTTTTTTACATAATAAGAACTCAGAAACGATGTTTGAATGTGAAATACTCATGTCACTATCAGTTAAAAAACATTAATTTCTTGGACTCCAAAATCACTGCAGATGGTGACTGCAGCCATGAAATTAAAAGACGCTTGCTCCTTGGAAGAAAAGTTATGACCAACCTAGACAGCATATTAAAAAGCAGAGACACTACTTTGCCAAAGGTCCATCTAGTCAAAGCTATGGTTTTTCTACTAGTCATGTGTGGATATGAGAGCTGGACTATAAAGAAAGCTGAGCATTGAAGAACTGATGCTTTTGAACTGTGGTGTTGGAGAAGACTCTTCAGAGTCCCTTGGACTGCAAGAAGAGCCAACCAGTCCATCCTAAAGGAGATCAGTCCTGAATATTCACTGGAAGGACTGATGCTGAAGCTGAAACTCCACCTGATGTGAAGAATTGATTCATTGGAAAAGAGCCTGATGCTGGGAAAGATTGAAGGCAGGAAGAGAAGGGGACAACAGAGGATGAGATGGTTGGATGGTACCACCGACTCAATGGACATGAGTTTGAGTAAACTCCAGGAGTTGGTGCAGGATAGGGAGGCCTGGCGTGCTGCAGTCCATGGGGTCTCAAAGAGTCGGATACGACTGAGTGACTGAACTAAACTGAAGTGTACTGCCTTAAATACAGATTACTAATCAAGGGCTTTGTATTAACCTCTCAGTTTGATTATAATATGGTTGAGGACAGTCTAATCATTGCTCAAGCAGACGTACTTTCAATATGAGACTTTGAAAAGATAAAGAATTTAAAAACATGCTTATAGTATCTGCAACCCATTAACATGACAACTAAAAAGAATACAAGTTATTCTCCCATCCAAGTACTAACTGGGCCCGATCCTGCTTAGCTTCTGATATCAGATGAGATCTGGGTGCGTTCAGAGTGCTATGGCCATAGACCAAATTATTCTCTATATTTACATATAGATGAATGCAAAGACTTACGTATAAGAATATTTATTGTACTATCTTTTTCTGCTGTTGTCTTCCTGGTAGCTCAAACAGTAAAGAGGCTGCCTGCAACACAGGAGACCTGGGTTCAATCCCTGGGTCAGGAAGATCCTCTGGAGAAGGGAATGGCAATCCACTCCAGTATTCTTGCCTGGAGAATTCCATGGACAGAGGAGCCTGGTGGGCTACAGTCTATGAGATCGAAAAGACTGGGACAGGACTGAGCAACTAACACTACACTGTTTTTTGCAATGGCCTCAAATTGGGGTAAGTCCCAAACAGCTTATCCATAGAGAGTGGTATACAAACATTTATAGTACTTTCTCTAAGTGAAGTAGTATTCAATTGTTAGAAAGAATGAGACAAATACATATGGGTTGACAATAGAACAATCTCTGATTTTTTAAATAAAAATAGGTACAGAAAAAATATATGTATATAAAATCTCATGGCTGTGTTTTTTCTTTTTTAAAGGTGGAAAGTGCTACAGACATTGATAAATAACAGACATGAAAAATAGTAAACTAAAACTATGGACAGTGATTACCTTGATAAAAAATGAAAGGATCACTATTTTTATTACATAACCTTTAAAACTATTTCCACTTTTTATAATGTCATTATTTCAAAATAATAGAATATACTAATAATGCATCTAAAGTTCACAATCCCTTATACTCTAATTTGACCCTTTAACTAGTATCTGTGTGCAGAGTACCAGCAGCAACATGTAGCTTCCAAGGAAAGCAAGAGGGCTTACTGAAAAAATTTTGACAGTGTAACAATGATACTGAAATATTTCAATAATCTGCAACTAAACATGGCCTTCTCTCCTACTAAACAATCCTTATCACTGTAGATTAAAAAGTCCAATGACAGAGCAAAAAAATATATATATTATCTTCGACTTTAGGATAGGAAGCTGCAGTGGAGGTGGGGACTTCCTAATGACCACTGAGAAGATGACATCTGAGTCACAATCAGAGGGAAGGGACTGAGCTTGCCATGCAAAGTGGGGAAAAGATAATCCAGTCTGTACCTTGGAACTCCCCAAAGGCTCAGGAATTGGAGGACTTCAGTACTATGAAAGTGTGGGTGAAGGTGAAGTTAAAATAAGAATGTTGAGGGATTTCCCTGGGGGTCCAGTGGTGAAGAATCCATCTTGCAACACAGGGACACAGGTTCAATGCCTGGTAGGGGATCTGAGACCCCACATGCCACGGGGCAGCTAAACCCATGTGCCACAACTAGAGAAAAAGCCTGCGTGCCACCATGGAGACTCAGAGCAGCCAAAAAATTAAAAAAATAAGAGGTCTGGTACTGTATTGACCTCTTTTATAGGCTTTTTATTAAAAAGAGAAAACTAAAAAACAAAAAACAAAAAGAGCTTGGTTGAATGTTTAGGAAAAGTTTAAACCCTACCTCTCACTCCCTTCACCCACTCTTACTTAGCAAGTTGGCCGTCTCTCCATCCTGCGCATAGAGGAATTGCCCTTCTTAGCAAAGAGCAAAACAGAGATGTCAGCTGGGAGAGTCTACACTTGAAGACAGGGTATCATCCTGAAGACAGGAGCTTAAGTGAAAAAGTATATGCTAAATAATAATAATAATAATTTAAAAAATAACAGTTATCTTCTGCCTCTATATCCCCTGAATGTTAGTAGCCAAGCCTAAATCTTCTCATTTGGGCTACTGAAGCACCCCTCTCAGGAGATTCTGACTAGCTCCCAGCTAAAGAGCTGACATTGATGGTTCAGATGACTACATGCTAAAGACCACAGTCAAAAAGGCCCCTCCATGAAGGTGGGGCTTCCAATCAGCTGTTCAGTGCCTCAATCATAGTAAATAATATATACCATGTAACAATAAACATGTGAGGAGAAGGGGGGAAACTAACAGAAAAATGCAAGACCAGAAACTCTTTAAAATACAAAGATATTTAATACTATCAAAAAAACAGTGGGTAGTGCAGTTGTAAAAATGCTGGTCCTAAACAGAAAAATGGGAGACCAGAAACTCTTTAAAATACAAAGATATTTAATACTATCAAAAAAACAGTGGATAGTGCAGTTGTAAAAATGCTGGTCCTAAACAGAAAAATGGGAGACCAGAAACTCTTTAAAATACAAAGATATTTAATACTATCAAAAAAACAGTGGATAGTGCAGTTGTAAAAATGCTGGTCCTAAACTAAATACATACAGTCTATATTAGCAGGTGATTGGTTAAAGCCCTTTTCCCCATCTTCTTTATAGGTCACCGGCAATCTAATAACAGTAACAAATAAGCACAAATGTGCCTGGATCAATTATCCAGGATTGATCTACCTCCTTTTAGGAATAAAGAAACCTAAGGTATTGGATTACATTGCTTGCAAGCTGAAATTTTAATCAATGGTTGCCCTTCCTTTTTGAATCTTCCAAGATGAAAATGAAATCATGGCTGAAGTCAAGCTCAGCTAACCTTTGAATCTTTCAGCTTCCTAATTTCCTTTTATTATGAGTTCTAATATGAAAATGAAAAGGCCAGTTCTCTCATTTTAGTGGTTGATTAAATTCTTTTAACAGAAGTCTTTCACATGGGTGCTTCTAAGTTTCCATGTAACCTACTGTCCATCTGACCATGAGACACAGGTTAGGCTCCTTGTATGTAACAATTTGTGGATGCTATTGTCTTTAAAACAGAATGAGAATTTCATTCAAGAACTCGAGAGAGTCATCTTGAACAGCAGTTTATTACTGGAAAGGGTACAAAATACATTTCAAAACAAATGAGATCACAATAAACGCATCTGAGGCTATAATGTATTTTCATTATCTAATCATAATGCTGGGTAGATGATACACCATCTACTCAGATCTGGACATAAATGAAACAAAGCTGGCAGAGATCTGATTTAGACAGGAAGAAATTATGCTGGTACATAGGATGTGGTGGTACGAATGGTAAAGAACCAGCCTGCCAATGTGGGAGATAGAAGAGACGCACGTTCAGTCCCTGGGTTGGGAAGATCCCCTGGAGGAGGAAATGGCAACCCACTCCAGTATTCTTGCCTAGAGAATTCCATGTACAGAGGAGCCTGGCGGGCTACAGTCCATGGGGTCGCACAGAGTCGGACATAACTGAAGCAACTTAGCACGCACACATAGGAGTGTCGGTGGTAAAATCTATAAAATATGATGGGGATTTTCTCAGCCAGTGTTTGTCCTGAGCAGCCAGAGTCTACAACATTTGTGTATTTTCCTGGGGTGTCAGAAGGAGAAGGAAGGAATGTCTCTTCTCTCTTAAGTGTGATGATGGGGTAGAAACACCTATTTTTCAATGGAATCCTGAGCACTACCCACTATAACTCAATAATCTCACTTTAAATTACATAGTGGGGGTTTCTGAAATGAACTGTTAAATGAATGAATAAAATATAGTCAGCATCAGTCTATTCTGAAAGAAATATTAGAAGTTCTGGCTAACACAATGATACTGTGCTTTGTCAGAAGGAAAATAAGAGTGCAGGCCGCAGCAGTGTTCTCAAGAATAAGTTCAATTTATATGACAAACTTTTACTAAGAGCCTACCACCAAGGTCAGTGCTGCAGGTACAAGAAGAGAGAGAGACCTGGTTCCTGGTATCAAGTAGCTCACATCCGTAGAGATAAACAGATCTTTAATAAAAGATCTTTTAATGTAAACAATAAACCATAATATGACAATGTCAGAATCTAGGAGTGTGGACAAAATTACTATGGTAAAACACAGATTCATTTAGCTTAAGGAAGGGTCACTATGTTAGAAGGAACACGTGGGAAGCTGGAAGGATGAGTAGAGGTTTAAAAACAGAGGAGTTCAAAGCATTTTAGATCAAGAGAAAAGTAAAAACAAATACATCAGAACAACAGAATATACAGAGGATATTTTTAAGCCAATACTTCTGTCACAGCATACATCAAGATAGGAGAATCAAGAAACATTATACAAACTATAACAAGGCTTTGAAGAGGCTGAAATGACTCCCCCAAGAACTTGAATTTAATACATACGAATGAAAAGGAAGCAAGAATTCTAAAGCAAGAAGGTGATAATACTGATATTTGTGTTGTAGATGAGGGACAGTTTGGTGAGAACAAGGGAAATGGAAAGGTGACGGACTACTACTTGATTGGTGAGAAGGCTAGTGCAATGGTCTAATATGACAGAATCTGACCCTGACAGACTACTACTTGATTGGGTAGAAGGCTAATGCAATGGTCTAATATGACAGAATCTGACCCTGACGGACTACTACTTGATTGGTGAGAAGGCTAATGCAATGGTCTAATATGACAGAATCTGACCCTGACGGACTACTACTTGATTGGTGAGAAGGCTAATGCAATGGTCTAATATGACAGAATCTGACCCTGACGGACTACTACTTGATTGGTGAGAAGGCTAATGCAATGGTCTAATATGACAGAATCTGACCCTGAGCTAGGTCAGTAATACTAGCATTGGTAGAAAAAGGAAAGAGCAAGTTATAAAATTGCTATATTATAGACTCGTTCAAAGTAGGTAATTTCACTCACATTCTTTTAGTTATGTTACTCTCAAGACTTTTAGATTTCAAAATTGAAATTTCTTTAAGACTACAAGACATTTTAGAGCTGTTAGGACCATACTACATCATGCTGTTTATAAAACATTTTATAAAATAGGAAAAGAGCTTTTAAAATGTGCTGTGTACGCTGCAAACTGTCGAAGCCAAGTGATGGGTCTAGAGGGGTCATTATACTATAATCTCTACTTTTCTATAAGTTTGTATTGAGATATATGAGTAAATAAAGGTGTTATATATTTCAAGTATACAAGGTGATAAATACATATATACTCTGAAAGGATTCCCACTATCAAGTTAATTAAAACATCCATCACCTCACATATTCACTTTTTCTTTCTTTCTTTTTTGTTTTTAGTGAGAACACAAATTCGACTTTCTTAGCAACTTTCAGTTAAACAATATAGTATTATCAACTATAATCATCATGCTCCATAAGCCTTTTTTTAATGTATCTTTTAAAAGTGGTTTCCTTTCTGACTGTATGCTATTTAAGTAGGCCAGTAAAGCAATCTAACATGTAATTCACAGACCATGGATGAAGAAAATAACATTTTATAGAGTAAGTACCTTTCTAATTAAACCTTATAAGCACTATTTCATATCTATAAACTCTCGTAATCCTAATTTTTAAAACAGAATTTTATATTAGATACATGTTATACATACATTGGTATAAATATAAAAATATATATATATATATATATACATTGGCATAAATATTGACGGACAGGGAGGCCTGGTGTGCTGTGATTCATGGGGTCGCAAAGAGTCAGACACGACTGAGTGACTGAACTGAACTGAACTGAATGCAGAAAGCAATCATGAAATGACTAAACTGAATATATTAATAATGAGATGTACAGTTCTGAAATATACATTTTAGTTAATGATCTTTTATGTACTATTATTTCTTAAACCTCAAATACATGATTTCATAGATACTCTCCTCAGAGTAGTGTCCTCTATTTAAAGATCAGAAAGAAACTCGATGCTTGCAGGCACCCCACCCACAGACCATCACAGTATGAGCAGTAAGTCCTACTTAACTAAGAAAATTAAGAACATATATTTCCTTCTTCTTCCCTCCTTTCTTAGGTCATCTTTATTCTCTCCCCTTCCTTTCTTTCTTCCTTCTGAGAAAGGACAGCAGGTTGAGTTAAGCCTAACTCTTTGCTCTGCTGCTTATTGGCTTTGGGCCTCAGACAAGTAACAGACCCTCTGGGTCTCAAAATAGTGGTGCACATCTATCTCTAATTCAGTTATGTAAGGAATAATACATTTCAGCTGTTACATCCTCTACCTCCATCTTCATTATCACCACCCAACTTGTAATCTACCAACATGCTCTTGATTGATCACATATCCGTTCCCTTCAAACCCCGAGAGTTACTTTCTAAAGTTACTTCACCTTGCAGAAACGGTTCTCAGGCTATTTAACTTCCAAGTCCATAACCTGTTTCCCAGTGTTCACTGTACTCTGCATCTATTATTTGACGATAATAATGCCATTCTGTAGTTTCTTTCCCGGATGCCATCATCTGCTGTTTTGGCTTCAATCATCACCCTCATGTGGATGATGCCAAAATCTATGTTTCCTGCAAATTCCCCAAAAGAAATTTCCAGCTACCAAATAATTCCACATGGTCTAGATTGCTAGTAGCTCAAGCTTAACATACACAAACATCTTAATCATCCTTACTATCCCAATAAAACTCTAGTTTTCTTTACCGAGGTAAACACACTACCATCTTTTTGAACACTTCAAAAAATCTTTAACCCTTCATGTTCACTCAAAACACCTATTCCATTTTAATTGTGCATCAAGTTCTACTGATTCTGCTTTTGTTATTTATCTCACTTTTTTCCACTGCTAATGCCCTGGTTCAAGACTCTTCATTTCAGCCTGGACTTATACAACAGCTAAATAGTCTCCGCCTTTCATCTGTTCTCCTTGTTGTCCCACCACTGTTTATCTATCGTAAAACAGTCATCACAATTCTTTAGAATCCAACCCAAACCTTTGTTCTTGTTCTTTCTCCTTCCTTCTTTCTCATAAGTAGAACTCCTCATGCTTTTAAGTATCCTCATGTACTGTAAATTCAAAGCTGTTTACTTGTTCTAAATTTGGCTATTGTCATATCACCAACTCACAGAATATTTTAGATTTTCTTTAATTTTCTCGTATGTTTTATCTATCTCAATAACTCCCCTTGGTGAAATCATTTTTGTCCTTTTGTTACCTACAGTAACTCATCTAAGTGTATTCTAGAGTCATTACAGCTTTTTAGATGACCACTTTTTATCACCTATCCCTTTTTTTTTTTTAAAGACATTATTTTTTAGAGTAGTTTTAGGTTCACAGCGAAACTGAGCAGAAGAACAGATTTACTGTTTTCCCCTGTGCCCACACATGCATAGCCCCTACCATTATCAACATGTGGACTAGAGGGGCATATTCATAACTGACACATCCTAATGATGCAAACTCTACAGACTGCACTGTGGTTCACAACAGGTGTTGTAAATTCTGTGGGTTTGGATATCCCTATGATGATGTGTATCACCATTACAGTATCATACAGGACATGTTCACTACCCTAAAAATCCTGTGTCTGCCTATTCATCCCACCTCTACCCCTGCCCAACCTCTGGCAACCACTGATCTTTTACTGTCTCCATAGCTTTGTCTTTTCCAGAATATCATATAGCTGGAATTATATAGTATATACCCTTTCAGATTGGCTTCCTTTAATATTTTTCAACTATGTTATTTTCTTTGGAAAATCTATAATATAATGGTTAAGGCAAGAAAAGATTTCAGGTTTATAGGTCAGCTCTACTCACCAAGGGTTCAGCCATTACAACTTCAATTTTCTTTTCAGCTTGAACAGCAAATTCTGCAAAGAGGCTCTTGATGACATATTCACCAGGCTTGACATCTGGGTCAATTGTAATGCTTGACATGATGATATTCTTTTTCCCCAAAGTAGAATGAGAGTTGGAAGAAGTGCAATACTTATTCACTTTGCTGACTGGTGCTGAAGCTAAAATAAAAGAAACAAAAGAACTCTACTTTAATAATCAACTCAATTAGGCCAACCATAACCACCTGGTTTAATATGCATCCTGCCCCTAAACTCCAACCAGATCTCCCAATCCGTATTACCAGACTCTATTTTTTCTATTACACTTGTTGCCTTCTAACCAACATAACTATAACTTTATTATATATCATGTTTACTATGTACTATTTATTTATTATGTGGTATTTTTCTCCTCACCCTGCTGTTGTGAATTCTATATGCTCAGAGACTCTCTTTTGTCTTTTTTGTTCACTGATGAATCCCAAGTGCTTAGAACAATGCCTGGTATATACTGGGGATACAATAAATATGTCATGGATGAATGAATGAATTCTAAACAAAGTTGTATGCAATGAAGGAAATATGTGTGAATAAATAAGATGCAAATTAGGTTAAGAAGTTAAAATACACTACTTGGGAGAGAATGCTCTGGAAACACATTTGAAAAAGCGAACTACATTTGAACTCACATCTAAATGATGAAAAAGAGGAAGCAAGGCAAAGCACCAGGAACAGAAAGTACAAAGTTGAGTTGAATGTTTGAAAAACAAAAAAAGGACCAGTGTGGCTGAAGCTCAAGGGATGGAACAGGGGTGGATGTGAGATGAAGTTAGAAGCATTAGTCAGAGACCAAAGTTTTAGAGCTCTATAAGGAAAATGGATATTACTCTCAATGCAATTAAAATTCAGTGCAAAGTGATGACTTGGAGAGGAAGAGGATCTGGCTTCTCTTTAAAAGATCCCTGGCTCCTCTGGAGAATGAATTATATGAGGGCAAACGTAGAATCGGGGGAGCCACTACAGAAAATCCAGGTGAGATGATCACAGTTTGGGCTAAGAGGATGGTGATGGCACAGGAGAGAAGGGTCTGTCAGATGATAGTGGACTTGGCTACTCACAGGAGGGCAAGCAATTAACGATGACTCATAGGACTTTTCTTTGAATCATTCAAAAGAGAGATCAAGATGACATTGTGCCTGGCAAACAGTACATCGAACCAAGTGTGACATAAAAAGAGCACCTGTTCTGTTTTCTTGACACCTGGGCAGCCTACCTGGCTTTTATCCACAGCTTCTCCAGTTGCCTTGATCTTCCTACCTGCTGCATCAAATAGACCTTCCCATTCTCTAACTTCAGCTTGTGACATCCCCTTTGGCCTAGAATATCCATGGAGAAACCTGTAAGAAATGTACTTCTCTACCTTGACCTGATCTCCAGAGACTGTGCTTTCAATATGCTGTCCTAGAAATTACTCCCTCCTTGAAATAGGAAGCAGAACACAATTTTTCAAACACTTTCTGTTCATGTGTGTGTTACATAACCATAGGACAATACATTTAATCTAAAGAAATACATTCCCAACTCCTAAGGAATTGTTCTGTCAACTAAAAAAACAAAAAAACCTACTCTACCAAACATAACATATGTCAAGATATCTAAAGTGACCATGGTAACATCAAAAGAAAATTCTAGAAAGTAATATAAAATCAGGTGAGGGCAGTCACTTCAGAAAAAAATCATTTGCAAATTTAAAAAATAAGTATTTTTGAAAGACTGAACTTATAAATGCCAAAGAATGGCTTACTTTCATGTCCTATCCATTATCTATGTTTACTCATTTTTGCATAGTACATAGTACATTTTGCATAGTAATCTTACCTCCAATGGTAAGATTACAAATTAGTCATACATGATGCTTATATTTTCAAAATAATAATAATCAAAAGACTATTATAAACAGTTAATATTGCATAGAAGATAAATATCTTTGTATCACATAAAATTAAAATATATATTGTATTCTAGAACTAAAATCATATAAAAGAGTTCAAAATAAAAATTCACAGTCCTTTGAACACAGTGCATGCCATTTATTTTAAACAATGACGTGTTTGTTTACTCTGTTTCATGATCCAACATTGTATATTGTAAGTGTCACTGTGGGGAAAGAAGATCTTAAATTTAAAAAATGTATTTTGGATCATTAAGAATACTTTATATTTTATATCCACATTATGTTGGATAGATGTAGAGAATCATAAAATAGTCAAAAAGGCTACTCAGTTTCTAGAATTTTAATTTACATTTTAGGAATAAAAATGAGGATAAAACATTTTTAAATTTTTGACTTATGGTAGTAGATGCAAAATATATCTTTTCTGGTAATTAAGATTCATAAGGTCATATGAGAGTTACAAAGTTTCTTTGGCTTTAACTTTATAATAAATGTTTTAAACAAGAAGCCTATAATAGATCTTGGCACTTGAACTGTAGACTTTGATGAGGTATAACCTTAATGCATTTTAACTTTTACAGTCTTCTCAAAAAGAAAAACTTTAGTTAATATGATCTCTCAAATAGCTCATCGTTACTATCTTCTACTTCCTAAAAAGCATAAACATAAGTTAAGCATAAATAAATATCCCTAGGTATCATAATTGAATTTTCAAGACATTTGCCAATACAGCCAGAAGTTTTAGGGAAACTTGTATTTATCTTCCAAATAAAGGTCTATCTTCTAAATATCCACATTACATTCTAACATCAAAATACTTCAACTTGAAAGAAAAATCAAATTTTTAGTGTTTAAGAGTTAATCAGTTTTACCTCAAAATGAAATCAGTTAGAAAAAGACCCACACCCGAACTGAAAACTGGACAGAAACGATGAAGAAACAAGCTACAAAAGATAAAACAAGCCAATAACCACAAAAACAATATTTAACTTCACTGATATTTTAAAAATAAATAAAAATTAGATAACTTTTTTTATGTACCAAAATGGTTTCCCCCGATTGTGTATTTCAATATAATGTTCAGCTTGGTTAAGATATGTGCATTTTTCTCATATTCTGCTAATAGTTAAGAAAAAGGGATAGTCACTCTAAGCAGGGTTAAGAAGGTTAGTTTCTACATAACTAGATTAACCTGATGTCACCAGATTGCTTGAGTCAAATATTTTATGAAGCTAAATAGTACTATTTCTCTACATGCTATTAAAGTCTTTTGAAAATTTTACATATGTCTACTAGAGAATAATGACATAACTGTTAAGAGTGTAATTCTTAACACAATTTAGGCATTGAATTACAAGTTGTAAAAACCCAATGTCATATTAAACATCCTTGGAACATAAATCTATTAAACTCTGATAATAAAAAGAATAAAGCAAGACCTGAGTGATTAATATATAAATTAAGATATAAAAATTAAAAGCTAGCCTGTGTACTCTTTCTCATAGATACGTGTGAAAGTCGCTCAGTTGTGTCCGACTCTTTGCGACTCCATGGATATACAGTCCATGGAATTCTCCAGGCCAGAATAGTGGAGAGGGTAGCATTTTCCTTCTCCATTCTCATAGATAAGGCGCAAATAAAAAGTAAATATGGCACTTCGAAAATCATTTATTTATTTATTTTTATGATTGTGCTGGGTCTTTGTTGCTGTGTGCAGGCTTTCTCTAGTTGCAATGCAAGGGCTTCTAATTGCAATGGCTTTTTGTTGCAGAGCAGCGGCTCTAGGAGCTCAGGCTTCAGTAGCTGTGCTATATGGGCTTAGTTGCTCCAAGGACTGTGGAATCTTCCATGGGACAAGGATCGAACCCATGTCCCATGAATTGAAGATTTTCAACCTACTGGACCACCAGTGAAGTTTGGTATTTTTAGATAGCGAGCTCTGTATAAATAACATTGTACTTATCATGTTTCATAGAAAAAAAAAATTTACCTTCTTCATGCTCATAAGTCTCCTATTCCCTTATAGGATTAATTTAAATTCATTGAAGGAGAACAGACACGTGAGAAGAGACACAAAAACCCTAAGTTGAATCATGTTTGACCTCATTACTTTACAGCAGTGGTTCTTGTTGTTTTCTGCCTCCGTTATATTCTTACGTGCAACACTCTATTCAATAACTCCCTCTAAATTCAGTGACTCTCAGTGATTGAGCTGCCCTAAAAAAGATGAGTAGGAGTGAGTAGATGTAGTTTTAAAAGACCCCAGTGGAGTCCATGAAAACTGAGCGCAGCACCCTCACCCCCAAGGCCAGGTCTTTAGACATAAAAATTACTAGTCTTTGGTCATAATCTTATACATACATATTTATGTAGAGATTTATATAATACAGAAAAGTAACAAAATACCACACAATTTCTTATTATAATAATGATTATTCACTTATATTGGTTAATAATAAACATGTTGATGATGACCTAAGAAAGAAAAGGTATAAGGTAAATGGCCTTTTGAATAAGACCAAAAGTCAAACATAACTATTTTAAAAGACAAAAGCAAAACTCTTAGTTTAAAAATCAAGCCTCTCCCAGCAAGATATTTTGTGGCTATCAACAAACTGAATGAAATTTACACGCAGAGGCAAATAACTCAGAATAGCCAAAGCAATACTGAAGAAGAACAAAGTTGGAGGACTGACAGTACTCAACTTCAAGACTTATTTTAATGCTACCGTGAACAAGACAGTGTGCTACTAATGAAGAATACATGACGACATCAAGAGGACAGAATAGAGAGCCGAGAACAGGCTCACACAGAGTCAACTGAAACTGATCTCTGACAAAGGCGCAAATGCAATCAGTGGAAAACGGAGAATTTTCAGCAAATGGTATTGGGATAACTAGACATTTGCATACTACAAAAATAAATAGATCTAGACACAGAACCTACATCTTTTACAAAAACTAACTCAAAATGGATCACAGATCTAAATGTGAAATGCAAAACAATAAAATTCCTAGACTATAAGGAGAAAATCTAACAGTTCTTGGGTTTGGTGATGACTTTACAGACACAACACTAAAAGTAAGACCCATGAAAGAAAAATTGATAAACTGAAGCTTTATTAAATTAACTTCAGCTCTGCAAAAGATATTGTTAAGAGGATGAAAATACACAGACTGGGAGAAAACCTTTGCAAAACACGTATCTGGCATCCAAAATATATAACAATTCTTAAAATGCAATAAGAAGATAAACTATCCAGTTTTAAAACAGACAAAACATCTGAACAGACTGCTCACCAAAGACATACAGATGACAAGTAACCATATGAAAAGATGCTCCATATCGTACATCTTCAGAGTAATGCAAATTAAGACAACAATGAGATACCACTCTGGATGAAAAATGTCACCTGCTCTATCAGTAAACAAAGGAAGTTGTAGTTATGAAGCCATCAGCCACTGCAGAGCCCTCAGGTGTGCACTCTGAGGAGATTCAGGATGGAGAAAAACAGGATACTGGCCCTAGATAATTAAGGTACATATCAAAGGAATGATTTCAATAAGCCCAAATGCTTCCATCTTCCCATACATAGAAAAGTGCTAAGTTCATTAACTTCAGATGTCTGCTTTTCTTTAATTAACAGCAAACTTTTGATGTTCAGATTACCTGGCTTTTTGTTGTAAAAACTCTAATATATATCCTGACTCCTCCTTTACCTCTTAGAAGCAGTTCTTCAAAGCTATCTGAGAATCTGCCTCCCAGACCTAAGTCCTCAGCAAGTCTGCCAAATAAAACACAATTCTCAGTTTTTAGGCTGCACTTTTTTTCTTTTTTCAGTCAACAGCACTACACACCCATCATAGTGATCAAAATCCACAACGGTGACAACAACAAATGAGCCTGTGGGACAACAGGGACTCTCTGTCATCACTGGTGAGAATGTAAAAGGGAAGACAGTTTGAAGGATCCTCACAAAATTATATTCTTATCAGAGAACACAGCAACTGTGTTCTTTTGTATTTACCCAAAGGAGTTGAAAATATATATACACAAAAACCTGCATGCAAATGGTTGCAGTCGCTTTATTCCTAACTGTCAAAACTTGGAAGCAACCAAGATGTCCTTCAGTAGGTGAATGGATAAGCAAACTGTGGTACATCCAGACAATGGAATATTGTTTAGTGCTAAAATGAAATGAATTACATAGCCATGAAAAGATGTGGAGGAAACTTAAATGCATGTCACTAAGTGAAAGAGGCCAATCTGAAAAGGCTACATGAAAAGGCTATATTCCAACTGTATGATTCCAACTATTTGACATTCTAGAAAAGGCAAGACTATGGAGACAACTTAGATGAGTGACTGCCAGGGGTTAGAGGGAGGGCAGGATAAATCTGTGGAACACAGAAGATTTTTAGGGGCATGGTACTATTCTATATGATACTGCAATGCTGGACACATGTCATTATAAATTGTCAAAGCCCATATAAAGCACAACACCAAGACTGAAGTTGTAAACTACGGGCTTTGGGTGATTATGATGTGTCCCTGTAGGTCCATCAATTTTAACAAACGTATCACATTAATGTAAAGTGTCAACAGGGCCCTCCCTGCTCTTCCCAAATGGGCAGAGCAGGGAGGGCAGGAGAAGAGGTACGTGGGAACTCTCTGTACTTTCTGCTCAAATTTCTATAAACCTGAAACTGCTCTTTATAAAAAAGTCTATTAATTTTTCAGAAAAGAAAGAAAGGCCTATTCTATTCCTGTCAGCTAGAACCAAAGGTGCCTGGGAAGAGCCACAATAAACAACAGCCCAAGCCAAAGCTTAAAACAATAATGTATTGGATTAAGCTAAGAGGAAAAAAGAAAACAGTTTTAAGTCAATTAAAATAAAACATCAAAAACACACATCAGGTTACATGGTAGATAAATTGAACATAGAGACAAAGGTAGTAGAATCAGTATTAGGGAATAAATGAAAATTTCAACTTTTGGGGAGACCAGTTGGATTCATGTATCTTTCTACCAACTATCCAAAGCAAAACTGTACATTTGAAAGCAATTATTTCTGAAGAGGAAAAAAGAAAATATAAATAATGTGCATGTTGAACATGTTAAGAGATAAATTATGAAAATATCATATGATGGCTTCAGTGCACAAACACAATTTGCTGCATAAGGCAAGGAAAGTGATCGTGTTAGTCACTCAGTCGTGTCCAACTCTTTGTGACCCCATGAACTGTAAGCCGTCAGGCTCCTCTGCTCATGGAATTCCAGGCAAGAATACTGGAGTGGGTTGCCATTTCCTTCTCCAGGGGATCTTCCTAACCCAGGGACCGAACCTCAGTCTCCTACATTGCAGGCAGATTCTTTACCATCTGAGCCACAAGGGAAATCCACTTAGCCAAAGGCAAGGAACGTATACCTCAAAATTCCTTCATAAATTTAAGAACCTCATACCAGACACTATTCGCTGATGATTTTGGATACATTATTTAATATTTATTAAGACAGTTTGCATAGTATCTTATTTTATGCTAACAAACCAAATCTTATTTCAAGTGATAAGCTGGTAAATGGCCCTCTTTAAAAAAAAAAAAGTCCTGATTTGTAGCATTTGCTAATTTCCATTGTTCCATCACTCCCATTATGGATGATTTCAAGCCATCAATAATTTAACAACCAGCTGGTAAAATTCCTGGAAGGAACTAGATCCAAAACATCACATCAAGTTATTGTTCATGTACAACAAGGAAACTGCCTTCTAATTAAAGTTGATTGTCCCATTTGAATGGAATGTGGACTTCAGTCCTCAGTTTAAGAATGTTCAGATCAGTGGCTTTATGTCCTCCAAAACTGCCAGATTTTGATATATCCATTTTTCCTCCTTAAAAGTCTGTATTATTAACGTAATATTTGCTTAGAATAACTATCCCAAGTCAAATATTGTTGCATCTTCAAATTCATTTACATAAAACAGGCTAAAAAAGAAAAAGTATTCCCATTTTGATCAGACATATATTTACCACTATTTTCTTTTAACTCTCTTTTAGTCTCATTTACTCCATTTAAACCTGTCCAACTGGAATTTATTTGCGGTGTTACACAATAAAGATTTTAAAGTTTTTCATTAACATTTAATTGGTTCTTCTCAGTATGTTTACTAAAATTTTGTCCCTGATTTTCACTATCATAAACTAAATTCATACTCAAATATGCTTTCTAGTTTGCTCATCAACAATCAGTTTTGTATCAGTACCATTCTCTTCATTACTGTAGCTTTATAATAGGTTTTATTATCTGTTGGAAACAAATACTCCTGGTTTACACATTATCTTCAGGAATTTCTCATTTATTGTCATTTACTTATACTTCCAAGTTTATACAAACCTTCACAAAATAATTAGAAGAAAACTGACACCTTAATTAACTTCTTATCTAGAACCTGGCATACCCTTACTAATTTGTCTTCTTTCATGAACCCAAAGAAAAATGTCTATTTTCCTTCATAGGAGAAACTCTCCAATTCTTCTGTTTCTAAATACTTTGTCTATTCTGTGTAAATGAAATTATTTTTCCTCACCACTCAATCCAAAGATTTTGCTTCTGGATGAATTTCAATGGATAGAAAAAATAAAACTTTTGCTTGTTCTTTGGACAGCTGTTCATAAAATGTTTATTTATCCTAGGCTAAACTATTCCCATCGAAAACAATTTCTAAACATAGAAGTTCCTATGACATCTTTGGCACATTTCCAACTTTTTTTTTTTTTACTTTAAATCTACCACAGTAATATTGTTTACTATAAAGATGAAGAAAAAACGACCGATCATCTAAATAATCCATTACTCACTCAGCCAGAGTCTCCCTGTGGTTATTATTTTTGAACCTTCAGAATCTTGGCTAGGAAACTATTCTATAAATTTAGTAATAACGTGGTATTTTAAAAATATGTATGGATCTAAGAGTCAGAAGATGAGAGCCCTAGACTTGATTTGGCTACTGAGTGTCATTATAACCTTGGGCAAAATATTGAAGCTCTCTAAGCTTTGTTCCCCCTCCAAAAATGAATGAATGAGTTTTAGCTCAACTGTGGGTATGGTATCAGAAGCAACAAAAAAGTTGTTTTCATTTTTGTTCTCCATTCTTCTGCCCATAAAAATTTTTTACTGCCAATGAAAAACCCACTGTGGCAAACCCTCCTCTGGCCAGACATAAGCTTGGGCACCACCACAGCACAGCCGTAAAGTAAAAATATTGGGTTGGCCAAAAAGTTCATTCAGCTCATAGAAAAACCCAAGCAAACTTTCTGCTAACCTAATGTATATGAATACCAGAATCCTACAGTAAACATACCCAGGTGTTTCATCCAGTAAACGTACCCAGACCCAGGGAGAGAGAAATAACTACATATGGCTGTGTACCCGTTTTTCTTCAACTTACAAGAAAGCGAGCAGAATCTAAACAGTTGGGCTGAGTTCTCTATACCCTTGAGGCTGATAAGATGTAAAGAGACCAAGAAAAAACAGACTTTCTCTTAATATTTTAACTGGTTGCTAACTAAGAAAGGCTCACGGAGCCTGCATTTCCTTCCATCACTCTTGGGATTACACTTTAAAACAGTCATATAGCTGTATGGCCCACACACTTAAATTAGCTGACAAAGAAATTTACTGGTATCCAGCAGAGACAAAAGGAACAAAATATTTACCATACACCAGCAGCAAATATCATTGTAGATTTCAAAACACCAAATCTATTTCAATTAAAACAGAAACTAAACAAAGATGCTGATTCTTGCCTTACCATTCACTACTGTTTTAAAGTTTACAGGATAATAAGTAAATGCAATAACATAATAAAATGAAATAATTATTATAAATATTGAGAAAGAAGATATGAAATTTATTAACTAGCAATTATCACGTAGAAATGAAAATAGATAAAAACTTACTCACATATATAAAATACATAGGTATAAATTTAATAAAGAAGCATAGAACTTACATAGAGGAAACGACAAGAACTTCTTAAAGAACATAAAAAGAAGACCTGAACAAAGATAAGGACAAACTTACAGATAAAAGCATTTGTTCTTTTAAGTGCCAATTCCCAGAAAATACGTTAATTAGTACAATTCCAATTAAGATTTCAGTACAACTTTATTTAGGTTGCATTAGAGAAAATTATCTTAGAGTATACTAGATGGTGAAGGACAGGGAAGCCTGGTATGCTGCATTCCATGGGGTCACAAAGAGACACAACTGAGCAATTGAACAATCCTAGGAGGAAGGCTCCCTAGGTGGCGCTAGCGGTAAAGAACCTGATTGCTAATGCAGGAGACATGCTGCTGCTGCTGCTAAGTAGCTTCAGTCATGTCCGACTCTGTGCAACCCCACAGACCGCAGCCCACCAGACTCCTCTGTCCCTGGGATTCTCCAGGCAAGAGTACTGGAGTGGGCTGCCATTTCCTTCTCCAATACATCCATGCACGCTAAGTTGCTTCAGTCGTGTCCAGCTCTGTGCGACCCTATGGACAGCAGCCCACCAGGCTCCTCCGTCCACAGGATTCTCCAGGCAATACTGGAGTGGGTTGCTATTTCCTTCCTCATAATGAGATGCAATGCAGTTTCAATCCCTGTGTTGGGAAGATGGCCTGGAAGAGGGCGTGGCAACCCACTCCAGTAGTCATGCCTGGAGAATCTCATGGACAGAGGAGCCTGGTGGGCTACAGTCCACAGGGTCACAGAGTTGGACACGACTGAAACGACTTAGCACGCATGCACATACTAAAAAAAAAAAAAAGCATTTAAAAATAATACAAACACTATTGTCTAAATCAAAAGATAACTATAATCAGAACAGACTATAACTATAATCAGAATATAACTATTATCAAAATATAGTATAAAATGTATAACATCACTAATCACGAGAGAAATGCAAATTAAAATCACAGTGAGATTATCATCTCACACCTGTTAAAATGGCTATCATCAAAAAGGCCACAAGTAACAAATGTTGTCAAGGATTGTGGAAAAAAGGAAACCCCTTGTATACTATTGATGGGAATGTAAATCGGTGCTGCCACTGTGGAAAACAACATAGAGGTTTCTCAAAAAACTAAAAACAGAACTACCATATATACCAACTGGGTATATTTTCAAAATAAAGCAAAAATACAAATTCAAAAAGATACATGCACCCCAGTGTTCTCAGCAGCATTAATAACAATTGCCAAGATGTGGAAGCAGCCTGTCCATCAACAGATGCAGGGATAAAGAAGATGTGGCGTATATGTATGTCTGTGTATGTGGAATACTATTTAACCTTAAAAAAGAATGAAATTTTGCATTTGTAACAACATGGATGGACCTGGAGGACATAATGCTAAGTGAAGCAAGCCAGACAGAGGAAGACAAATACTGAATAACATAAGTTATATGTGGTATCTAAAATACAACTAACTAACTAATGAAAAAGAAGCAGACTCATAGATATAGAGAACTAGTGATTTTCAATGGGGCAGGGAAGAGGAGAGGAGTAATACAGTGGCAGGGGATTAAGAAGTAAAAACTACTATGTATAAATAAATTACAAGGATACACTGTACAACACAGGAATATACCCAATATAGCATAACTATAAATACAGTCAACCTTTAAAAATTGTGAATCACTATATTGTATACCTGTAACTTATGTAATATTGTACATCAAATATACTTAAATTTAAAAAAACTTAGTAAAATAGGTAAAATATATCTGTCTACATATAAATAATTATATCAGAATGTTATGCAAAAGTAATCAACTCAGTGAATATTAAATGTACATAAACCAGATTAATATAAAAGATTGGAGAACCTTGCCAAAATTTCAGAAAAAGAATTCACCATAGCAAAGGTAGAAGAAAAGGGGGATTTATTTAGTAATAATTTTAGAATATCTTGCTACTCATTTGCAGAAAAATAAATATATTCAAAGACCAAATTCCAGATGGATATGAAGTAAAAATGTTTTAAAGTCTTAGAAAAGAATTCAAAATCAACATGCATAATCCAGGAAAGAGGAGACCTTTAGTGAAGATAGAAGGCCCAAAATTATTTAAAAAGAATGCCTTTGACCAAAGAAAATTTTTAAATATTTATAAGGAAATGATACTGTAAACAAGAAAGGACAAAAGTTGGGGGGAAAGTAGAATGTAGATGACAGAAAATATAAAATATTCAAATTTACAAGAGAAAGACAACGCAATGGAGAAAAAATGGCAAAAGATATAATTAGACAATTCTCATAAGAACCAATCTAAAAAGACAACAAACATATGAAAAAAATATTCAGACTTTGTACTGGCCAGAAAATGAAAATTAAACTTGCAGTGAGCTTTCACTTTATACACAAATATTAAATTTGTGGCAAATATTCAAAAGAATAATTGGATGTATAGCTGAAAAGGTACAAGGAAATTAACACAACACATTGCTGATGGAAAAGTCCTGTTCAACAGTCAAGTAGGGTGGACAAAGGATGAGTGTTCTGGCCCCTATAGCAGAGCCTGGGCAGATAATAAATTTCTTTGATCTTTAGGCTCTCCATCCAACTTCCTGATTACAGTTTAACTTTGTATGACCTACCCCACAAGCAGAGCAAAGAACGGTCGGTCTGCCAGCTCCAGCATTAATGTTCTTTCACTTGGCATATTTCTCATTGTGAATTAGTAAATTGGCACACGTAAAAGCTTGTCTCTGTCAGAAGACTGTTTATAAAAATTCTGCCCCTTGAGAAAGATTTCACATCCACTCTCAGCATTCTGGCAGAGTCAGGATTTCCTGACCTGATGGTGGTCTTTGCTGGCCTTCTCTGGCAATTCCTTAAATCAGAATCAAACTCTCTGGAGGGAGACCCAGGCATCTGTATGTTTCTGAAAACTCCCCAGCGTGACTCTCTTTTGCTGTGCTTAGTTGCTCAGTCGTGTCCAACTCTTTGGGACTCCATGGATTGTAACCTACCAGGTTCTTCTGTCCATGGGGATTCTCCAGGCGAGAATACTGGAGTGGGTTGCCATGCACTCCTCCAGGGAATCTTCCTGACCCAGGGATCAAACCTGTCTCCTACATTGCAGGCAGATTCTTTACTGGCTGAACCATCGAGGAAGTAGCCAGGGTGAAAACCACTGCCTTTCACTATTCTTCCAAAGCAGAACATTGGTTCCACACAATGATTTTATTTAAAACTAATTTTGATGATAAAAAGTTTCAAAAACACCATAAACAAGGAAACCTACTTATATAATATCACAAACAACATCCATCAGAGTTAGATGAATGCATGTCAGGGACAGAGCTCTAGGGAGCAGAGTAAAGGATCATTTATAGGATAAATAAAAAATCTAATTTTAAAAAGTTATGTATAATTCTCTCAATTCATACTAGAAATCTTAAACTGATTTTTCTCTCAGGCTTTCAGTCTCTTCACTTTACTCACTATCAATGACCTAAACCACATATCTCGGTCGCCAATCAATCTTTGCCTTTCATTATCTGTTATTTCAAAGAATAAAGTTTCAGTGATATAAACTTAAAGAGTTATCACTGATTTCTCCCTGTGCCCTATATTTCATATCTAGTCTAGCCATCAAATACCATGACTACTAAAAGTAATCCCCACTTCCTTTTTCTGCATAGCTGAACTTTCTGCATAACTGAATTTTTAAGTTCAGGTCCTAATAACAGTCTACGTAAACTCGTTAAAAGTCTTCCTTCACAGTCATCCCCTGCCTCTCAGATGATGAAATATCAACTTCACATAGCAGCCAAAGGGACTACTTTATATTTGAACCATGTGTGTGTGCCTGCCTTCTAAGTCACTTCAGTCGTGTCCGACTCTTTAAGATCCTGTGGACTGTAGCCCACCAGGCTCCTCTGTCCATGGGATTCTGCAGGCAACAATACTAGAGTGGGTTGCCATGCCCTCCTCCAGGGGATCCTCCCCATCCAGGTATTGAACCCACATCTGTTATGTCTCTTGCACTGGGAGGTAGGTTCTTTAACACCAGCACCTCCTAGGAACCCCATATTTGAACCATACTAGCACGTGAGTCTGAGTGAAATCCGGGAGTTGGTGATGGACAGGGAGGCCTGGCATGCTGCGATTCATGGGGTCGCAAAGAGTCAGACATGACTGAGTGACTGAACTGAACTGAACTGAGGCCTTTATATTGGAGAAGGAAATGGCAACCCACTCCAGTATTCTTTCCTGGAAAACACCATGGATGGAGGAGCCTGGCAGGCTGCAGTCCATGGGATAACAGTCAGACATGACTGAGCGACTGAGCAGAGGCCTTTATATATGGAGACCCTGGTAGCTCAGACAGTAAAGAATCTGCCTGTAATGCAGGAGACCTGAGTTCGATCCCTAGGTTGGAAAGATCCCCTGGAGCAAGGAATGGCAACCCACTCCAGTACTCTTGCCTGGAAAATCCCAGGACAGAGGAGTCTGGTGGGCTACAGTCCATGGGGTGGCAAAGAGTTGGACACAACTGAGCAATTAACACTTTAAACAACACAAGGGCCCTTATATGAGCTTCGCTGGTAACTCAGAGGTAAAGAATTTGCCTACAATGCAGGAGACTGCAAGAGACGTGGGTTCGATCCCTGGATTGGGATTCAGTATTCTTGCCGGGAAAATCCCATGGACATAGGAGCCTGGCAGGCTTCGGTCCATGGGGTCACAAAGAATTGGACACAACTGAAGCGACTGAGAACACACGCACACAGATCCTTATATATCAAACATCGCAATGCAGGGCCTCTGTACTCTGCAAAAAAATGCACCACTAACCTTACTTTCAAGAATATTACTAAAGCCATTTTACTGGAGTCATCGTTTTCTTTTCTTCCACAGTCTCCCTACAATAAGAATGGTTCAAAACTTTATGTGAATTTTCTTCATCTTTTTTTTTTTTTAGAACAATTTTTTAAAGAGCAGTTTTTAGGCTCACAGCTAAATTGAGAGGAAGGTACAGAGACAACCCATATACTTCCTGCTCCCACACATGCATCCTTCCCCCATAATCTACATCCATTAGTACACTTGCTGCAGTTTATGAGACTACATCGTTATCACCCAGAGTCTACATTAGGGTTCACTCTTTGTGTTGTACACTCCGTAGGTTTGAACAAACGTACCCCGTATGGAACAACTGACTGGTTCAAGCTTGAGAAAGGAGCACAACAGGGCTGTTTGCTCTCACCCTGTTTTGCAAATGCTAAGCACATCATGAGAAATGAGAAATGCTGGGCTGGATGAGTTACAAGTTGGAATCAAGATAAGCAGGAGAAACATCAACAACCTCAGATAGGCGGATGATACCACCCTAATGGCAGAAAGCAAAGAGAAACTTAAGAGCTTCTTTTAGGAGGAGAGTGAAAGAGCTGGCTTAAAACTAAATATGAGAAAAACCAAGATCATGGCATCTGACCCCATTACTTCCTGGCAAATAGAACAGGAAACGGTGGAAGTAGTAACAGATTTCCTCTTCTTGGGCTCTGAAATCACTGCGGATGGTGACTCCAGCCATGAAATCAGAAGACGATTGCTTCTTGGCAGAAAAGTGATGACAAACCTCGTCAGTGTGTTGAAAAGCAGAGACATTACTCTCCCGACAAAGGTCTGTATAGTCAAAGCTATGGTCTTCCCAGTGGTCACATATGGGTGTGAGAGTTGGACTGTAAAGAAGGCAGAGCGTCAAAGAACTGATGCCTTTGAGCTGTGGTGCTGGAGAAGACTCCAAAGAGTCCCTTGGACAGCAAGGAGATCAAAACAGTCAATCTTAAGGAAGAGCAACCCTGAATACTAGCTGAAAGGACTGATGCTGAAGCTCCAGTATTTTGGTCATATGATGCGAACAGCCAACTTACTAGAAATGTCCCTGATGCTGGGAAAGATTGAGGGTAGAAGAAGAGGGTGTCAGAGGATGAGATGGTTGGATGGCATCACTGATGCAATGGACATGAACTTGGGCAAACTTCAGGAGATGGTGAAGGACAGGGAAGCCTGGCATGCTGTAGTACGTATGGTTGCAAAAAGTCGGACAAGACTGGGCCACTGAATAACAATATCCATCATTATAGTATCATACAGAGTAGTTTATTTTCCCTAAAAATCCTCTGTGCACCACCTACTCATCCCTCCCTCTCCCAATCCCCAGCAATCACTCTTCTTACTGTCCCCATAATTTTGGCCTCTTCTAGAATGTCATACAGTATGTAGCCTTTTCAGACTGGCTGCTTTCACTTAGTAATATGCAATTATGTTTCCTCCATGTCTTTTCATGGTTTGATAGCTCATTTCATTTTAGCACTGGATAATGTTTCATAGTCTGGATGTACCACAGTTTATTTATGCATTTATCTACTCAAGGACATCTTGGATGCTTCTAATTTTCGGCCATTATGACTAAAGCTGCTATAAACATCAGTGAAGCTTATTTTAAACAACAAAGATCCACTGAATACATCTAATGTAAATCTCTTATTTGTTATTATGTTATCAGTTCAGTTCAGTTCAGTCGCTCAGTCGTGTCCAACTCTTTGCGACTCCATGAATCAAAGCACGCCAGGCCTCCCTGTCCATCACCAACTCCTGGAGTTCACTCAAACTCACGTTATACTGTTACTATATTGCATGTTAACGGATATTAATAGATTCTTCAATTTTTGAATGCCTTTGCTAACTAGGTAATTTATGTTCTCTTTGACCAATGAATATATCTCTGAAATCAATGTCAATGAGAACATAAATTATGCTACCAAATTCATTTTATAAAACCCTAGTTAAAAACTTCCTTGACCTTTCATATTTAACCCAAGACCTATCGTTCTTAGTCTTAAATAGGTCCCATACCCATGATTAAGTGAGCTAATATTTTGTAAAGCATTTAGAAGAGTACCCACCAACCCACCCACACGGGAGGCATTACATACACGCTTGCTAAGGAAATAACATTTATTTATTCCACCTTCCTCTAGTGTCTGATCTACTGCGGTAGTAACCTAATGGCACCCTACTCCAGTACTCTCACCTGGGAAATCCCATGGACGGAGGAGCCTGGTAGGCTCCAGCCCATGAGGTCGCTAAGAGTCAGACACGACTGAGTGTGAACTTTCACTTTTCACTTTCATGCATTAGAGAAGGAAATGGCAACCCACTCCAGTGTTCTTGCCTGGAGAATCCCAGGGACGGGGGAGCCTGGCGGGCTGCCATCTATGGGGTCGCACAGAGTTGGACATGACTGATGCGACTTAGCAGCAGCAGCAGCAGCAGTAACCTAATGCAGCTTCCTATACATGCTGCATCCCTCTCTCATCCCCTTTTTTGTCCCCAACCCATGAAAAATGGAACTCTGATGAAATCACCTGAACCACTGTCACGAAGTCCATCAATGGCTCCCCCTCCATTTTAGGTTTAAGATCAAAATATATGAGAAGGTCTTTAGGATATGTGGTCTGGCCTCTGACAACCTTTCTAGGTCATTCCCATCACTCTCCCCCATCCCTCAGCTCCAGTCAAACTGCTGTATTTCCTCCTACTCCCAGCACATCATATTCCTTCTACCCAGCTACTGCCCCCTGAAACTGTCAACTATTTCTTCCTTCACATTTCACTCAAGTCTCACTGTGTGTGTGTGCTGAGGTGCTCAGTCGTGTCCAAATCTTTGCAACCCGATGGATTGTAGCTCACCAGGCTCCTCTGTCCATGGGATTTCCCAGACAAAAACACTGGAGTCGGTTGCCATGTCCTCTTCCAGAAGATCTTTTTGACCCAGGGGTTAAGCCTGCATCTCTTGCGTCTCTGGTATTGGCAAGCAGATTCTTTACCATAGTGCCATCTGGAAAAAGTCTCACTAGATCAGGGAAATTTTAAAATTGAAATATGAAGGATTAGAAGAAGTTAGTTGGATTAAAACATCTGGGTGTGTATATATGCCTGTTTGTTTTTTTGTAGGGGGAGTGTCTTAGTGCACCTTAACTTGTCTGTGCCCCTATCTACTC
Organism: Bos mutus; assembly: GCF_027580195.1. Taxonomy (NCBI): domain Eukaryota; kingdom Metazoa; phylum Chordata; class Mammalia; order Artiodactyla; family Bovidae; genus Bos; species Bos mutus. The sequence goes on from NC_091622.1 coordinate 67,310,513, forward strand.
TTTTGTAAAAGCATCAGTTTTTAACAGATAAATGGACAATTAAAATATGGTATATTCATACAATGGGATATTATTCAGCCATGAAAATAATCAAGTACCAATATATCCTACAAATGGATGAACCTTCACTTCAGTTCAGTCGCTCAGTCGTGTCCGACTCTTCGCGACCCCGTGAATCGGAGCACGCCAGGCCTCTCTGTCCATCACTAACTCCCAGAGTGCACCCAAACTCATGTCCATCAAGTTGGGATGCCATCCAGCCATCTCATCCTCTGTCGTCCCCTTCTCCTCCTGCCCTCAATCCCTCCAGCATCAAAGTCTTTTCCAATGAGTCAACTCTTCACATGAGGTGGCCAAAGTATTGGAGTTTCAGCTTCAGCATCAGTCCTTCCAAAGAACACCCAGGACTGATCTCCTTTAGAATGGACTGGTTGGATCTCCTTGCAGTCCAAGGGACTCTCAAGAGTCTTCTCCAACACCACAGTTCAAAGGCATCAATTCTTTGGCGCTCAGCTTTCTTCACAGTCTAACCCTCACATCCATACATGTCCCCTGGAAAAGCCATAGCCTTGACTGGACGGATTTTGTTGGCAAAGTAATGTCTCTGCTTTTTAATATGCTATCTAGGTTGGTCATAACTTTCCTTGGATGGTCATAATATTTCCAAGGATGAACCTTGGAAATATGGTAAGTGAAAGAAGTCACAAAAGAACATCTATAGCATGATTCCATGTATGTGAAAGGTCCAGAAGAGGCAAATCTGTACAAACAGAAGTCAGAAGACTTTACCAGAAGTTATGAATATGTGGTTTCCTTTTGAGGTGATAAAAATGTTCAACAATTAGAAAGTAATAATTGTTATACATACAATTCTGTGAATACACTAAATACTATGAAATTATATACTTTAAAAGGATGAATTTTATGGTATGTGAATTATATCACAATAAAGCTGCTTTTTTTAAAAAAGCAATAACAGCTTTTCTCAGATTATAAGGATTATAAGAGATTTAAAGTATGTGTATGTTATTGAACACACACACGCATTTACACAATTATACTATGCACTTAACACATACTAGACCCATAAGTACTTCAATAAATGGTACATACTATTTTGAGGAAATAACACAGGTTTTAACTGAAATTAGATGAATGCATAATTGTGCTTTTAGGATTTGATTTTTACTATTTTTGCAATCCAAGAAAAACATCTGGACATTAAAAACACTGCTTATGAATTTTTACATTGTGTAAAAATCCAAGTAAATTATGCAAATCTAATTTTTAACATACTTTATCTTACTCACATTTTAATTTATAAAACTGTGGTTAAATAAGTCCATTTATTTCTTCTATGTCTGTGATAAAAACTGAATTCTTTGAAACACTGTCACAAAATTATGAAAGTAAATTCTATAAATTAATATATTTACAAGAGGCAGTATATTGATAATAACTGTATCTGTTACCTTACACTGCAGATATATAACTAAATAGATCTTAGTACTAATTCTTGCCTTGTCTTATCAATTTTAGAGAGCTAAGCTAATCTTTAAAATGATAACATCCTCACTACACTGCTGGTTTAACAGAATGTTCCTGATTCAGTTTTTAAAAGAAGTAATGCCTAAAACTGTTGGCACAAAGACAAAATCCTGAATTTAGGCCATATGAATGTCACTTCATTGTTGTTACTGAAAGAAATAAGCTCAACTATAATCAAACTTCAGCAGTACTGCATCAACATTCTGCCAGCTAAGCAGGCCTTGAAACCAGAGGGCCTCTAGCAAATAATATAAAATGTGGCATCGATCATTAATACAAATCATGGCAAATGCATCTACATGAAACATTATTATATTTAATGATAAAGAATTATAATATATATTGCTAATAAGTTATTTTCAATAACAAAAATCAGATCTTTCTCTTTCCTTTTTTCTTTGGAGGATAGGGGCAATATTTGAAATATATATAACTTATTTAACAGAAAAATTACTTTCCATCTCTTTCTTCTCCCTAAAAGCTATTAATAAAGCTAGTTTTTCTCAGCTTTTCCCAAGGAATTTACTGAACAGAATTTAGTCAAACATTATTATCTTTTTTAATCACTGAGGGATCCTTCTATGCATTCCTACTTCAGAAACTGTTCCCCTGAGAGACATCACTAGTATAATAATAATCACATAGTCTAAGAGGGCTCGTATATTTGTCCTCCTACCTTTTTTCCTATTATTAATCCATTCCAACAAAAATGTGTGCAGCTCTAAGCTTTATCTTAATTGCCTACACATTTATCAGAAGTTAAGTAAGCATTAAGTCTACAAAGAAAAACAAAACCACAACCAACCTATGCCCTTCGGGAGCTTATCCTCAAGTAGCAGAGGAAGACATGAACGGTGCGGTTAGTGTAGCGATAACACTGATATTAAAGTGAAGAACAGAACAGACTACACACTTAGTATCTGGCTGACTCAAGAAAGGGTAGGTCTTCAAACACGAGTAAGAATTCACTGTGAAGCAGACAAAGAGGTGAGGGGGTAGGAGGTGCATTCGAGGCAAACGCAGCCGCAAACAGTAAGGCACGGCATGCTCCAGGAACCAGGTGAGTGTGGCAAGAGAGAAGACCAGCAAGATGAGCAGGGCTAGATGACGACAGGCTCCACCACACAGGGGACAGGAAGACTAGGCAGTTAAGGAGGGGAGAGACTCTAGATGCAGACATTTAGAAGGGGCTCCGGGCAGCAATGGGGAGGATGCAGAAAGGATGGAAAAGAAGCTATGGCCATACTCCAGGTGATAAGGCAGAGGCCTGAACTAAGGCAAGTTAAGCGGTGGTGGCAACAGAAGGCAGGAGAGACTAAGGACACTTCAGAAGGTAGAATTCAGAAGGCAAGTCTTGGTGAGTGACTCAAAGGGCTGAGTCAGAAACCTGGTTTCTGGTTTGGGGAGACTGTGGGTGGCTGTACTGCCTACCACCATGGGTAGCATCTTATTATTCAAAACTGAATTCCAATAAATGCCTTTTCTGCTAAGTCTTCTCTGCCCTCTGTGGTTCAATATGATTCCTTCCACCCTAGGATTCCCTGTGTCTATAGTGTGTACCAGATATTTGGTTAAGTCATAATGCATACATAACATTTTTAATTTAACTTCCTTACTGTGAACTTTTCATGTATATTTTCTGTCCCTGAGTAAACTATCAATAGAAGTTCCTTATAATCAAATATCACAAGGTTACAGAGCAGTATATACTCAATAAACGCTCGCTGATTCAAGTGTTGTGCTTGTGTGTGCTTGTGCTTAGTTGCTCAGTCGTGTCTGACTCTTTGAGACTTCATGGACTGTAGCCCGCCAGGCTCCTCTGTCCAAGGAATTCTACAGGCAAGAATACTGGAGTGGGTAGCCGTTCCCTTCTCCAGGAGATCTTCCCAACCCAGGGATCGAACCTGGGTCTCCCACACTGCAGGTGGATTCTTTACCATCTGAGCCACCAGGGAAGTCATATTATGAATAGATACTGGGAAGAGATAGATAACCACTGTCCTTTTCTAGGGTCTTAAGACTATCCTCTCTCTCTCTCTTTAAATACAGTAGGGCTAAATGAGGATTAAAATTTTTTAAAAAAAGATATCCACAGATGCTGGTGAAATAAAAATATTCTCCCACTTTCCAGGACTAGGGCAGACATGGTTAGGGCCGTATTGAACAGTGAGAGCTGTCACTTCTTTTCAGTAGTTAGCCACTGTTTTAAAACTATTAAAAAATATCTTTAAGAGATTTGTACCATGAATGCCCAAGGGCAATGGGATGCCCACAAACCGAATCATTTTTTTACTAACAGTGAACAGCAAAGGTTTTACAAACATCTGTTTTGGGTTCACTCTTGGATTCAAGGAATATGACTGCATGAGATTTGGCTGTGGATGGTTATATGGTTCATGTAATGACATGTAGAAATGTTTAAATGGTCACAAAACAAAATAACCACATAGTTCACAAGCATCTAAACAAACTAAGTTTTTATAGGACAAGCTGCTGTGTATAATCTAATATACACTGTTTCTCTATAAGAACCCATTTATAGCTTCATTCTCACTACAAAACTGTCTTACTATTTTTAAAAAAGTACATGGTAGGGACGGGGGAAGAAGGGAGAAGGAGAGGGAAAAATAAAAAAAAATTAACAACCAGAGTCTAGTTTATTTTAGTAAATATGTATTCCATAGTATCTTTTTAAGTAGTAAATTATTTAATTTAAATTAGTCAGTAATTATAATTCTCCAATATTTTAACTATGTGTATTCACTTAGAAGCTTTCCTCATACAAAGATAATTTTCTGCCATCTGTCACAATAATATCTCCATATGGAAGCATTACTTACATATCAAAAATAAAAGAGAAATAAGAGATTGTAAATGTAGTATATTTGGCATAATACAAATCTCAAATTATAGTCTATAAAGTTCTATTTTAAGAAGTCCTCCATATCAACATTTGCTCTTTTATATTATTTGATTATAAAACAAAACTATATCAAATATTTTGGTTAGAGAGTTAGCCAGAAAAAATTAAATTTAGTCTCTCATATTTTATTCATTAGCTTGCTTAGACATGGACAGCACAGTTGGGAGTAAGAACAACTGGGTTCTAATTCCAGTTCTTTGCCACCATATGACCTTGGAAAAGTCACAGTTTTTCTATCCTTCAGTTTCCTTTGGGCAAAACAGATATTACAGCAGAATTTCTGCTTGTTTATTACTTTATTAGTCTGGTATCATTTTATTAAGATACTTTTCACAGAAAAAAGAAAGAAAAGAAAAACAGACTATGATAATAAATAATTTTCATAAGTGCTTTGAGATCTTCAGAGACAAGTGCCACTGGAATTTACTGGAAAGACTACACAAAATCAGTATTTGCCAAGTCCATATATTAGGAAGGAATGAATAAAATAAGAGCTCAGTGATATTGGTTTTAATGACTTATCTGAACTTTGAAATACAAAAGTATATCATCCTGAATGTTCTTTATCCTAAAATTGAGTACACGTGAAAATTACTCAGTGTAACTTCAGGACTATGAGAAAGTTGCAGTCATTACATTACACTGTCTGATGCTTTAAGATAGCTAATGCTGCTTCCAATCAACATTTCGTGCAAACATAGCTGTGGAATAGTACTGGTATCCGATAACCCTGCAGACAGAGATTAGAGCCTGTTATCTTTATTCCCCATTTTTGACCAATAGAGAGAAACTTTGCCAGAAGGACACAAATTAATAAGAAAAGCCCAGACTGGTCAGAGAATATTTACTCATTTTACAGCTGCCAGCATGTGCGCACCCAGGTTGCTCTAGCTATCTTACTGATTCTTCATGTTATTTTCAACAGCTTTCATTCAATTTGGATGGGGCTAAAGAATTAGCATGCAAGAAATGGCAATGATCATACCTCAAGCATTTCTCCTGTTTAGGCAAATATACTTACAGCTGCTGCTCCAGGACTTTAACAAGGACTTTATGCTAATTTCAAAAAACACAGAATCCTGTAGACTCAACATTGTGTCCCAACTGGCTGCAGTAGCAGCGGTAGCAGCAGCAATGGATTTGTTGATCTCTCTCTGAGCCGCTGTCCCTTCTGCTTTCACAGGCAGCAGAGTTTTGGCCCACAGAGCCTCAGCTTCATTACCATGCAGTCTCGCAGTGACGCACAACTATAGTGGAAATGCTGCTGAATGCAGATGAACTATTCAGCTGAATAAAGCCTTACAAGTTTATCACAAGTGCCCTGAAGGACACCCTCACCTTTCCTGCTGGAGATACACACGTGGCCAAAATCACCAGCTCTGTTTATTGTCCCCGTTATCAGTTTTGATGAGCTGTGTCTCTGGCTGCTTTCAGTGTAGTCGCTACTGCTAGTAAACAGACAAGGGTGGCGCTCTGCCCTTGGGTGCCAACTTTTCTAGCTCAGAGCCTCAGAAGTCAGAAACAAATTTGGATCCAACATTAAGATCTTTAAGTCTCTTCCTATAACAGCTGACCCTCTCTGCTGCCAAAAAAGCATCGGAGGTGTTTATTCCACTTCAGTCAGTTTCTCTAGGTGATTTTCATAGTCAGTTCTCTCCACCCCTCTACACACCCAGGCAGTAAGCAGTGACTTTCTCAGCGGGCTTATGATGATGCAGAGTCCACTGCCTCACTTAACCCGCCAGAGAGAACGCTGGCTAATGGAATCAAAGGATGATGTAATGAACACCGTGGCTGAGCTTCCATCAGCCTCTAAAACTGCTCAGCTCAGGACAAAGTTTCCTCTGCTACAGGCAACTTATTCAAAAGAGAGAACTCTATTAGAATAATGGGATTATTTTAAAACATAGGGTCTTCTATTCTTAAAACAGGACATAATTCCTCTCAAACTCTTATAGTCAGAATACCAGTAAATAGTGAGAAATCCTCTGGCCAAACAAAACACACGTTTTAAAAACTTCATTCTATAGAAGCTATTTTTAAATGGAAAGCTAACACTATTGAAAGTCTGACTGCTCTTCAAAATAGTAGAAATATTCTAAAATCAAACCTGACAAATAATATTTGGTGTTAATATCATAGGAAAAATGTCTTGACCTCACAATTTACCATTACTCCGAAGATCAGTATTGGGGGGAATGGAGGAAGGTGGTATTTTTCCATCTGTGGCAATACATTTGTACTCATCCATCTATATACTTCTGTATCCTTTAAATACCACAAGGAATAAGTAAATTTCATGATCAAAGTCATAACTGAATGGATTAATTCATAGCCAAAAGGCTAGGCACTATATTAAAAGCTAAAAGAATATTCTTCTATGCATAATACATTAAGGGGAAAAGATAGTCATATTCATTAAGACACATTCAGTGGTAATAGTATTACTGAGAGCATCATTTAAAGCTTATTCCTTCAGAGTAGTCCAGGAACTCTGGAATAAGTCTGCAGCCATTCCTACCCCTGACAGATCTAAAATTGAAATCCAAACCAAGGCTACAAAGGATAACCACACAGAACTCCAATACCACAATACTGTTGTTTCAGCACATCTTCTTGATCAGACACATCTCAGGATCAGGGAAGAACAAGGTTTCTCCTGGCCTAACAGAGCACAAGTGCCTCAAGGAGTTGCATGAACAAAGGGTACTCCATAGTCCAAAAACACTGCCTACAACATCCATTCTTGAACATTAACAATGTATGTCAACCAACAAAAGGCTCTCGGTTATACACAAACTGGTTCAATTTTTCCCTTTAATTAAATATTCCCCAAAGTGATTTGACAATATAATCCTTTTTTCATCAAATGGCTGTATTTGATGAAAAAAGGATTAACTCTATTAACATAGAGTCAGGGAATAAGCTGATCTAGACCCAGACAACGGAGAAGGTGATGGCACCCCACTCTAGTACTCTTGCCTGGAAAATCCCACGGATGGAGGAGCCTGATGGGCTGCAGTCCATGTGGTCACGAAGAGTCTGACACGACTGAGCAACTTCACTTTCACTTTTCACTTTCGTCCATTGGAGAAGGAAATGGCAACCCATGCCAGTGTTCTTGCCTGGAGAATCCCAGGGACGGGGGAGCCTGGTGGGCTGCCGTCTATGGGGTCGCACAGAGTCGGACACGACTGAAGTGACTCAGCAGCAGCAGCAGCAGACCCAAACAAACTACACCAGTCAATGTCAAGACACAGAACTGAAGCATGTCAGCAAGCAGATAAGTCAGAAGGCGTACACACAGATATTTTATCATAGTTTTTCTACCACTACTGAGCTAAGCCTGTTAGTCTTACACAAAACTTAAAAGCTACTTAATATTATTTGTTCCACCAAAGTAATCAGAGCTTATTCTTAGTAAACCTTTGTAAACTATAAACTTTTATAAACTATAACTGTCACATAGAATGTCCAAATAAGATAATTTTTTTAGGGGCTAGAGCTCCAAAGAATTGATGCTTTTGCACTGTGGTGTTGGAGAAGACTCTTGAGAGTCCCTTGGACTGCAAGGAGATCCAACCACTCCATTCCGAAGGAGATCAGTCCTGGGTGTTCTTTGGAAGGAATGATGCTAAAGCTGAAACTCCAGTACTTTGGCCACCTCATGTGAAGAGTTGACTCATTGGAAAAGACTCTGATGCTGGGAGGGATTGGGGGCAGGAGGAGAAGGGGACGACAGAGGATGAGATGGCTGGATGGCATCACTGACTCGATGGACATGAGTTTGAGTGAACTCCGGGAGTTGGAGATGGACAGGGAGGCCTGGCGTGCTGCAGTTTGTGGGGTCGCAAAGAGTTGGACACCACTGAGCAACTGAACTGAACTGAGGGGTTAAATAATAGGTGATTTTTTTCACAATCTTAAAAAAAGAGGATTTTCTTCTGCTTAAGTTTCACATACATGGATCTAAAAGAATAAATCAGAACCTAAAGTGTCTCTTATATCTAATCAATTACTATGTGCATACAGCCAAAGGAAATCAACAGCTTCTTTGAGACAGAGCTACATAATTTAGGGCTTATTTTAGAAGTTCCATTTACACCAGGTCTTCCTTGTAACAGAAGGTGAATGAAAATGACACTTCCATTCATATGGAGAGTAATTCAACAAACCCATGTGAGCAGAGCCTGGGTTCTTAGCATTATACTGAAATGCAAAAAACAAAATAAGTAGCATTATTATTCCAACTATTATTCCCAACTTTAACAAACAGTAATGGACTAAGTATTTCCTTTCTAACCCTTGCCAAATGTTCATCACCCATATCACTGAGAACTACATACGCACTCAACAATTCTTCCAGGAGACCGGGCCAGAGTAGTACTATATTCCAAATGCTTCTCAATCTCTCAATTACTAACCAAACTTTTATATTACACAAATAATAACAGTCCTATCATCTTCAAGTAATTTCTCTATCTTCAACCTATCAATCAATCACATAGCTTAGAGCTTATTGCAAGCTCAACAAAGTGAAGTAAAAATTGCTCAGTCGTGTTGACTCTCTGTGACCCCATGGACTGTACTGTCCATGGAATTCTCCAGGCCAGAATACTGGAGTGGGTAGCCCTTCCCTTCTCCAGGGGATCTTCCCAACCCAGGGTTCGAACCCAGGTCTCCCGCACTGCAGGCAGATTCTTTACCAGCTGAGCCACAAGGGAAGCCTAAGAATACTGCAGTGGGTAGCCTATCCCTTTCTCCAGCGGATCTTCCAACCAGGAATCAAACTGGGGTCGCCTACATTGCAGGTGGATTCTTTACCAGCTGAGCTTAACCTATCAATTAATCACATAGCCTAGAGTTTATTGCAAGCTTGACAAAAGACTAGTCAAAATGTCAGTCAGTTTTCCATTTTATTCATTCCATAAATTCAGAATTCTCCAAGTTGTATCATTCATACATATTTTCTAGTCTAATCACCATAAAAAGATAGCTGCACAAATCATTTCTTGATGGCATATTCTTGGCAAAGCAGAAAAATTTATTTTGGATCATTTCCTTCAACAAACCTCTCCACCCTTTAGACTGTAATATTAAAGAATGTTTTTAAAATTTATAACATTTTTTAAAAATTCACAATTTCAATATTATCAGCCTTTGCTGAGGTCCTCTTGGCATGGGCCAGATACTGTAAAGCACAGGGAACAGAAGAAGGCTATGCCAGTCTTCTTGCCCCCAAGGAATCAGAAAGTAGATGTTCTTTCTTTTAATCAATTTCCATTTGATTCTATGTCCTTTTCACTGACATTTTAAGGATTCATGGAATCGGTTACTTGCTTTACATTTCTAAGTAGAAGGCAGATAACAGTATATCCTAATAAACTGAGTGTGTATATCAGGAAAAATTCTCAGTAAATCCTACAAAAATATTCCCATTTAGATATAGTATCCAAACAAATGTTCTTTAATAAACAATGAAGTTTGGACTTAACTGACTATATCATACAATCCAATCCAAGAAAATTTAATGTTCTACCAACCCAAAAGGAAATAAAAGTCTTCAATTATTAACAATTCTTAGGAACAGTACAAATATAATGGATTATGCCTTATATTACTACTACTACTAAGTCGCTTCAGTCGTGTCTGACTCTGTGCGACCCCACAGACGGCAGCCCATCAGGCTCCACCATCCCTGGGATTCTCCAGGCAAGAACACTGGAGTGGGTTGCCATTTCCTCCTCCAATCCATGAAAGTGAAAAGTGAAAGTGAAGTCGCTCAGTTGTGTCTGACCCTTAGCGACCCCATGGACTGCAGCCCACCAGGCTCCTCCGTCCATGGGATTTTCCAGGCAAGAGTACTGGAGTGGGGTGCCATTGCCTTCTCCGTGACTTATATTAACACCTTTTAAAATATCTCAGAAATTATTAAACCGTATCCAAATAATCATAATATGGAAAAAACAGAAACTTGACAAGTTTTTCTACAAAAAACGTTAAATATCCTATCACTCCCAGAGCCTTTCACAGTCCCTACAGATTTTAGCCTCTTTGGAAAGTCCTCATCATTTCTGGAGTTTAGAAAAGAGATTGAAAAGTTTTCGGTATGGAAGGAAAGATGCTCTTGGGTCTATGAGATAATTAACATCACACATGAAATATAAAAAAGAAAAATCAAAAAGGCTGTAGAAATCACTTCCTATTTTGCTTTATAATACAACAAAAAATTAACAATAATTATCTATAACAGTAGTTAACATTTACTTTTTAGTACACTTAATTCTACTTTCTCTATTTCCCAAATTGTCTACCATGAATTGGATTTAACATTTTAAAAATTCCTTTCCTTGGAGAAATCACTGATTCGAGGGCTAGAGCATAGAACACACAAGATAAGCCTGGAACATCTTGTAAGGGCAGGAAGTGGGAAAGGGCTCAAAAGACAAAATAATGTGGGTATGTCAAAGAAAAATGGGAGCCAAGTGATAGAGCTGCCAACAGTCAAAGCTAACACCTGGAGCAACAAAATAAACAATGTAGTATGGAATACTACAAAACCCAAAGTACAAAATAAATATGCATTGAGGCTGTACTTATATAAATAAATGATTAGGTAAATAAAGGAGAAGAGACAAATCTCATATTGTACACACAGAAGTGTTAACTTACTAGGCTTGACTGATATTCTTTGAAAGGTCTGCTTTGATTGGCCCCTGGCTGGCATCAAGGAACTTAAATTTTAAGAGGGGCCCACCATTCCCAGAACTGAAAAGAGCTGCTCAATTATGCATAAATTTTTGGTACAAACAATATAGTTTATGCTGAACAACTGCTTTCCTTCAGCAAGTCCAAAACGGGGTATGTGCCATGTCAGCAGCCCCAATAAAAATCCTGTAATCTGAGTCTACAATGAGCTTCTTTTCTATGAGGAGAAAAAGAAAGATAAAGAAAAAAAAAAAAAGACTCAAATGGAACACAGATAAAACAAACAATATCTAAAAAATACATTTAATGGCTGGCACCAGGAGAAGATTAGAGTTTGTGAAAGAAAAGATCAGTAAGTATGGAGAAATGGGAACATTAACTCTACAAAGTGAAGTCTAAATGATAAAACAAGGGGAGGAAATGCACAAAGCCTCAGTGACCTTTGGAGCAATATCAGGTAGTCTAATACATGTTGGAATATGCCAACCACATCATAAGCTAACTGCTGGAAACCAACGACAAAAGAGGAAAATCTCAAGAGCAGTTGAAGAAAATGATAAATTACATACAGTGGAACAAAGATAAAAATGAACACATGTTTCATCTGAAACTATACAAAGCAGAAGTTGGAATGCATGCTATCACTGAAAAGCTTAAAACTGATGACTTATAATTCTATTATCTGGTGAAAATATCTTGCAAAGATCAAGCAAAAACTTTTCTGAGACAGACAAAAACTGAAAGAATTTGTCACCAGTATATCTACATACAAAAAAACGTTAAAGAAAGTTCTTTAGGCAGAAGAAAAAATTATACTGGATGAAAACCTGTATAACCTGTATAACCTAAACAATATCATCGAAAACAAGTGATGGAAAGTGTCAGAAATGGTACACTGGCAGGAAGGAGAAGAACTTTTGCTTCTTGTTTTAAATTTTCTTTATGTTAATTGATGAAAGTGGTTAACAATCTACAACAAAATCAGGTTTATACTGTGTGTAAAAATAAAACATTTGACTACAATAGTACAAAGGATGAAGAGGAGAAACAAGTATAAAGTTTTAAGATGCTACATTCTACATAAAATGTGCTATCATTTGAAAGTAGACTACAATAAGGTAAAATTCATTTTTTAAACCCTAGATTTAAAACCCCTAATTTTATTTAAAAATTTTTAAATAATAAGCCAACAGTAGAATAAATTAGAATACTAAAAAGCAAAGGAGGAGGGGAAAACAGATGGGACAAACAGGAAACAACCACAAGATAGATTTAAACCCAACCATGTCCCTAATTAAATATAAACGGTCTAACCACTGTGTGAAAGCATCATGCCAGGTACAAAAAGGATAATTTAGTGAATAAAACAAAGCTTGAGCCCTTGGGAAGGTTGGGATCCAATGGTGGTGATAAACAGCACGTGGTATGTGGGTGTCCGTCCCTACATGCTGTGTGCTTAGTCGCTCAGTTGTCTCCAACTCTGTGACTCAATAGACTGTAGCCGGCCAGTCTCCTCTATCCATGGGATTCTCCAGGCAAGAATACTGGAGTGGGTTGCCATGCCCTCCTCCAGTGGATCTTCCCAACCCAGGGATCAAACCCAGGTCTCCCACATTGCAGGACTGGATTTTTTATCATCTGGGCCACCAGGGAAGTCCATGTCCCTACATACATACATCCAGATATAAAATAACCAGTTGTGATTAAGTGCTGTGATGGTAATAAAGGAGGTATAGTGACAGAGAAAATCAGAGAAGGCCTAGATAAGATAGAGTGATCAGGGAGATGGCCACTAACAGGGAACAATATCAAATATGAAATCTGTTCAGCAGTGGACCTTCTTCTGAAGAATGAATTTTATGGTTAATCCCCAAAAGGAAATCAGACTGAAATCAAAGTAACTCTGGCTGACCAGGGTTAGAGTATCAGAGCCCTCGCCACTTGCCTGAGGAGATTCTCAAAGAATCCCTGAATGACTAATAGGCCCCCACAAAATACTGAGGTCTATAACTGGATGCCGTAGAAGAGCTCTGATCAAGAACAAGGTCAGACAGACCAACCTGATTAGTGAAGGGGAGAACGGACTTGAGGAGAACACAGTGAAAGCTGATGGGCTGTCTAAATTGCTTAGGTAAGGGGTAAGGACTAAAAAGATAACTAGTATACATATTTAGTGGCTTCCCAAGTGGTGTTAGTGGTGAAGAATCTGCTGCCAAAGCAGGAGACACAAGAGATGCAAGTTCGATCCCTGGGTGGGAAAGATCCCCTGGAGAAGGAAATGGCAACTCACTCTAGTATTCTTGCCTGGAAAATTCCATGGACACAGGAGCCTGGCAGGCTAGTCCATGGGGCCGCAAAGAATTAGACCCAAATGAGCACACACATACTTAGAATAACTCAGAAAAGGGCAATAAAAATGGGACTAGGAAGACAGATTCCATTTTTTCTGAATAGGTACTTCTTGATGGACCTGGTGACTGTTAGCATAGGGAAAAAAAGAGGCAAACCTAAATAGTAAAAAAAAAAAAAGTGACCCCTACACTTAGGTGACTGGGTGGACAGTGGTAGTAAACATGGACCGGCAAGGGGTGGTTTGCAAGGGGTAACAAGGAGAGTTTGGGCAACATAAATCTCAAGTCTAAAAGAGGCATCAAGGCTAGAAGCAAGAGAAGAACAAAGACGGAAGTATACGGACAGCCATTCTCACAAGTTCTCCAGCTTCTCCATTTGTGAAGGGCGTAAACAGAGTTCACTATCTCCAAGTACATGCTAGCCAATACTAACCACAAATTAACAAATTCAGCTGAAACCAAGAAAAATAAAAACAAGCAGGAGACAATAATTTAAAAATGAAATAAACAAAGGAGTAATGATGGGACTCTTCCCCTGAAATATGAGGACCAGAATTCCATCTAGATTTCTGGAGAGAAAGGATTCAAGTCGTGACCAAATAAACTACTTATTTTAGAAGTATAAATCAAGTTTCTGAATTAATGGTCATACAACAGAGTCTCTAACAAAAATAAGCTTCAGACAATGTCACAGATTAGATCAATGCATTAGTGTATTCACAAGTTAGCAGCATAAAAGCAATAAAGAAGTTTTTTAACTAAGCTCAATAACTTGGAGAGTGGTTATCTATACATCAATATATTATTCAAGAATGCCATAAGGTATAATTACTGTTACCTTCCTGACACAGGGCATTGATTAATAGCCCAATTTATTCCTAGCCTTGAAGTTCTTTTTATATATTTCACACGTTAAAACAAAAAAATTGCTTCCTCTGTTTAAAATGAAGTAGTCCAGACCCTGTAATCATACTTTTCTTCTCTGCCCTCAAAAACCATACCAATTTGCTATCATTTGGCCCAGTGCTAAGACATTATTATTTCTTGAATTAAAACAAAAATCTATTTTTGAATATTTAAAACTGATTCCTGAGTTCCTTAAGAACTCTAGACACTAGAAATTAAATGTAATTGCCTGAAATTGTTTTTGGAAAATACAGGTGAAAAAAATCCAGATACAAATTTTCTAGTCAAAAGGTTATTGGATTTATATTTTTTACAACATGCACAATGTATATTCATTGCCCCCAAAGAAACTAGAATTCTTAATACTAAGATACTTTCATTGTCAGTACAGGATATACAGATGTACTGAGAAGAAAAAAGAGGATATGCATTATAACTGGTCAATCCTACTGGGAAAAATCACTGCACATGGTGATTGCAGCCATGAAATTAAAAGACGCTTACTCCTTGGAAGGAAAGTTATGACCAACCTAGACAGCTTATTAAAGAGCAGAGACATTACTTTGCCAACAAAGGTCCGTCTAGTTAAGGCTATGGTTTTTCCAGCGGCCATGTATGTATGTGAAAGTTGGACTGTGAAGAAAGCTGAGTGCCGAAGAATTGATGTTTTTGAACTGTGGTGTTGGAGAAGACTCTTGAGAGTGCCTTGGACTGCAAGGAGATCCAACCACTCCATTCCGAAGGAGATCAGTCCTGGGTGTTCATTGGAAGGACTGATGCTGAAGCTGAAACTCCAGTACTTTGGCCACCTCATGCGAAGAGTTGACTCATTGGAAAAGACTTGGATGCTGGGAGGGATTGGGGGCAGGAGAAGGGGACGACAGAGGATGAAATGGCTGGATGGCATCACCGACTCGATGGACATGAGTTTGAGTGAAGTCCAGGAGTTGGTGATGGACAGGGAGGCCTGGCGTGCTGCGATTCATGGGGTTGCAAAGAGTCAGACACGACTGAAAAACTGAACTGAACTTAACTGACTGGGAAAAACAGGTAAAATTCTATGGACCATAATTGAAAGTGAATTTAAAATGTATTGCCCAAAGAAGAACTTTTTTGAATGTGAAAATGGGCACTAGCTAGTAACAACATGTCAGAACAGAGATGTAAACCATTAACTGGCCAAAGTCAATGGAGACCAATGGTCACGTTCTCCATGAAGCACCATCACAAAGCAAAGGCTCATGACTTCCTGCCAACACTTGTCTTTCTGAATTTTTCTCACATTGTCAGTAGCACAATAAGTTTTCAATGAACTAGAAGTTTTTATTGTTAGGGCCACTTTTTAATACCATTCTTACTTTTAAAACAAAAGGGTGAGTTGGCAAGGCTGTAATAAAGAATACGAAAGGAAAGGAAGTACCAAACTGCAGAAGCAACCAAATGTAAAGACAAAAATTACACTTAGGAAGTAGAGTACCAGCAGTTTTAGGAAGATGAAGAGATTGTTTATTGTAATTAAATGGGAAAGCCTAAAACCCAGGAAATGTTTATGAATGATCAATCTTAATCACAATGTATTATATTATATTAAAAACTAATTTGGAAGAACCTACCTTCCTAACATTAATATTCTTTAAAACCTCATTCTAAACCTTGTAAATCAGAACCCACTTCTTTATAAGATTCCCTAGGTCATTCTTACGGAGAAGGCAATGGCACCCCACTCCAGTACTCTTGCCTGGAAAATCCCATGGATGGAGGAGCCTGGTAGGCTGCAGTCCATGGGGTTGTTAAGAGTCAGACGTGACTGAGTGACTTCACTTTTACTTTTCACTTTCATGCATTGGAGAAGGAAATAGCAACCACTCCAGTGTTCTTGCTTGGAGAATCCAAGGGACAGGGGAGCCTGGTGCGCTGCTGTCTATGGGGTCGCACAGAGTCGGACACGACTGAAGCGACTTAGCAGCAGCAGCAGCAGGTCATTCTTAAGCACAGTAAAGCTTAAGAAGAGCTAATTTTAAGATATATTTATATAAAATATAAGATATACTGATATAAAATTATCTTGCTTGTGTCATTTTTAGCACATCTTATTTAAAAATAATAACAAATATTTATTTAGAAATAGAGATTAACAAAATTCAGAGCCCTAAGATATAATAAATTTTCTGCATTCCTTATAAAGAACTTTTTAGAGTTTTTTTAAAAGTTTCTAGAAATATATGCCAGTTTATACTTCTTGAGAACAGCATAAGAGATCTTATCGGATGGCTTACCTAACCTTAAATAACCACTCTTTAGAAACAGAAAATTCTGCCAAAAATGTATGTGTGCGTGCTCAGTCATGTCCAGCCCTTTGCAGCCCCATGGACTGTAGCCTGCCAGGCTGCTCTGCTCATGGAATTTTCCAGGCACAAATACTGGAGTGAGTTGCCATTTCCTACCCCAGGGATCTTCCTGACCTAGGGACTGAATCCATGTTTCTTGCATCTCCTGCACTGGCAGGCAGATTCTTTACCACTAGCACCATGTGGGAAGCATCAAAAGTTTAAATAAAAGTAGACTTTAAAACTCAGTTAATGTGCCAATAATTTACATCTATAATATCTAAAATTATTTTATATTATTACTTAACAGTTTGAATAAATCAACGATAGAATGTTTACTTTGCTGATACGGCGTTTGGAAAAACAATTCTCAAAGGCGGACTGATCCCCATCTTGATCACCATCTGTCTATAAAGAATCCTTGTGTTTCTAAAAAAAGAAATATGCAATGAATTACCTTTAGAGTTAATTTATTCTATTTTAAAAATGACTAGGTTTAAAAAACTTTATGGCTAAAGTAAGGCAAGGTGCATATTCTATCTACATATGTAGCAGGATGGGATGCTAAAGGTGGCTGGAAAGTACAGGGATAGCCTAGTAGACAATGAGTTCCATTATGGAAAGGTCCATAAAACAAGATTATTGATAAAAAGCAACTATTTTAGAACTCCACATCAGGGTATTAAGGGCATACAGGAAATCTGTTAAGCCAACAATTGTTATCTTTAAAGAATGAACCATATGGCCTTCCACAAATAGAGACTCACAGATTTTTTTTTTAACTGAAGAATCTTTAGAGATCATGAAACATAGTCCCTCAAATCTTAGATGAGACAACTGAAGCCCAGGGAGGATAAATGATATAATTGGATCCAAATCAAATTAATGAATATTTAATGAATACCTACTGTGGATAACACACTATTCCAAGAGTTACAGAAACTAAGTTTAACAGTGGAGCCCTTCTTCAAGCGGTCCATTCTCTACTTCCCAGGTAAATCACCTGTATGTAGCTCTCTGATGTTAGCAATATCCTTTTCCATATTCTAGCTTAGAGCTGGAACACTTAGGTCCCTAGACCAAATCTGGTTCATCGCTTGATTTGTAAAGAAAGCTGTACTGAAACACAGCCACACACATTCTTTCACATTTCATCCAGGCTTCTTTTTTTCTACAGAGTCAAAGCTAAACAGTTATGACAGAGACTTATGGCCCCCAGATCCTAAAATATTTACTACCTGGCCCTTCCCAGAAAAGGCTTGCCAATCTCTATTCTAGATCACTTTTTGCTTTGATTTGAAGGGTGTTTTTTCCCCCACCTTTTTTCCTTTTCAAACTAATGGAAGGCTGGTTTTGCCTCAGGAACCACTGCCCACTGAGCAATGTGCTAGATGGTTTTGAAGGAAAAAGTCAGTGAGCTAAATATGGCAACTGACAGCAGCTCTCCATAACAAGTGAAAACTTGCTCTGGCACATAAAGGAGAAGAATCAAAGGACAGAAGACTCTTAACTTTCAACAAACATTTAATAAGTGCTTACTAAGTGCCTTCCATGGGGCTAAGCTCTGGGGCTACCCACATAGATAAGACCAACTTAGTTCTCAAAGAATTCACTACCTAGAAAAAGAAGCAACACTTTTATATTAAATGGAATAACAGAAGTTAGTGGACAAAGACAGAGAATAGTTAACTGAAGTTAGGGGTGACAGAAACTAGTTAACCCCAAGGACAATCACACAGAGACTTCTATTCCCCCTACCGAGTTCCAGCTGCAGGAAGTAAGCATGATTAGAAGCTTATATCTACGGATTGTTGCCTCAACCCAAAGGCCACAACGTATAGGTGGGTAGAGTTAACCCTTGGACTGGATGTTGCTTCCTGATTCCCTTTATAGCACACTTTATTTTTGTTTAAACTTTCTAGTATAATTCTTTTAGTTACATTTTAAATTTACACTCAGCTTTAGTCATCTTAACCTACTCTGCTGTGCATGTTTTAACCTCTATATTCTTTTTTGAGAATCTTCCAATATAGACATTATTTTTTATCAGTTTTTCACCTTTTTATGCATTATTTCTAATATTTGTTTATATTTTTCTCATCCCCTTTTGTTTCAACTATTTTATCTTAGACATGCTATCTCCTGCCTTTTGTTTCTCTAACTGAGAATAAGCAGGAGTGATGATCAAAATAGCCACCAGGAAAGTATGGTAACTGAACAATGTAACCAGCCCAGCCTCAGAGTGGAGGCGGGTCCAGGGAACCCTGGTGTGGCGAAGACTCACCAATTAGTTGACAAAACCTGAGGTGGTCAAGGTCTTCCCTTACAGCTCAGTTGGTAAAGAATCCACCTGCAATGCAGGAGATCCCAGTTCGATTCCTAGGTCGGGAAGATCCATGGGAGAAGGGATAGGCTACCCACTCCAGTATTCCTGGGCTTCCCTTGTGGCTCAGCTGGTAAAGAATCTGTCTGCAATGCGGGAGACCTGGGTTCAGTTCCTGGGTTGGGAAGATCCCCTGCAGAAGAGAAAGGCTAAGAGGGTCCTGGGGTAGGGCAGGAGGGCTGAAACTGCAGGAACACTTGGGGAAGGGATGTGGCTATAGCTGAATATCAACTGATAGCAGAAATTGTAGTATTTTAACAACCGGTATCACCACACCAGGGTTGATACTAGATCAACATCAGTTCTGTGATTAGGAAAACAGCAGAGTAAGTGGGATAGAGAAGAAATCATTCCAGGCCTCTTAAAAATGGAGACAGGTACATCTCTATTTCAGTTAAGTTTCTTGCAAGTCCTTTCTAAAAGGACATTACAGGCAGACTTCTAAAAGTCTTTCTAAAAGCCAAAGAAGTAAAGACCCTGCCCCTAATTCTAGCCACATTTAACTGCCCCGATTTTCAAAAATATACATCCATGTAATTTGAGGAGACAGTTCAAAGTGACCCTTCTTAAAAAGTCTTAGGTGAACTTTAAAACCAGCCAAGAGAAACTACTGAAGTAATACTGTTACACCAACTTCTAAAAACCTTCATATCTGAATCACAAGACCATTTGGCCGTAGCTATTTGGAAGAGCACACATTATAGACAAAGAAGGAAAGCACAGGAGAAGGTGTTGCAACCCAAGCTCCCATGATCTGTCAGGAAGCTATAAATCACATGCTAAAATGGTTCAGAATTATGCACAATGAAAGACCTAGATCCAAATTCCTAGAATGTTTTTTATGATGGAATGCTCCAAAGATAAATTCTAGCTAAACTGATTCATCTACCTCCAAGTCAAAAATTCAAAATTCTCTGTAAACAATAATAGCCACCGTGTATGGAACTGTGTATCAATTTCATTGCCATTTTTGGTAATCTTAAAAACAATGCTACATAGAAAATATCATTCAAATTGCCAGGTGAAGTCAACTGGCCTAGAGAGATTAAGTAGCCTGTTCAAGGACACATAGCCAGTCACAGTAGAGCTCAGCTCAGGTTGGATCAAAGCCCCAACTCGACTCTGTTCTCAATACTTCACTGCCTCTCTCCTCTCACACTTGGAGGTCTTTCCAATATCACTTCTCTATCATGAGAAATCTCATAGACTCAGAGAAGGCGTGAAAGTAACCACCCACAAGGCTTCTCCTACAACCTTCAGTAAGTACTGCCTGAAAAGTAACCAAAGGCCCACTTAAGGAAGCAGTCCTACTTGATTTCAGGACAAGACCCTGACACTGGGGAAGGCTGAGGGCAGGAGGAGAAGAGGGGGACAGAAGATGAATTGTTTGGAAGGAATCATTGACTCAATGGACATGAGTTTGAGCAAGCTCAGGGAAATGGTGGACAGGGAAGCCTGGTGTGCTGCAGTCCGCGGGGTCACAAAGAGTTGTGCATGGCTTAGTTACTGAAAAATAACAACAATGAAAAGCTCAGGACTTCCAAAACGTATTTGCGCATAAAAAAGAATTCTTGAACTCCTTCATACACTTACACATGAAAACAAGCTATCACTTGGGTCAAATCAGAAATTCTAAAGCAGACTGAAAAAGACCTGGAGCTCAAGTTCTTCCATGATACTACTGTGCCCACCAATCTTTAATGACATCTGAATTTCAAAGGATTCTCCATCTCTTTTGGTCTGTTAGCATTTGAAATGGCAAAAGAAAAACTTCACCTCGATTTTTTCACAAGACTTTCTCTAAATTCCCTATTAATAGTCTAGTCTTTGATGAACACTTAGAACACTCTTTACTCATTTCATTCCCATCTTAAAACAAACTGGTCTGCCATGGTATTCCTCTACCCAATATAGGGTGTATCAAACAAAAGCAAGTTATTCGAGTGACATAAAATCTAACCACTGAGAGCAATGGTTCGACACAAACAAAACTAAAAAGATCACTTATTAAGAAAATCCAGTTGGTAATAGTTAGCATCCCCCATTCTTCACTAGTCACTTCTTCACTAGTCAGTTCAGTTGCTCAGTCACGTCTGACTCTTTGCAAACCCATGGACTGCAGCACGCCAGGTTATCCATCCCTGTCCATCACCAACTCCCAGAGTTCATTCAAACTCATGTCCATTGAGTCAGTGATGCCATCCAACCATCTCATCCTCTGTTATCCCCTTCTCCTCCTGCCCCCAATCCCTTCCAGCATAAGGGTCTTTTCAAATGAGTCAGTTCTTCATATCAGGTGGCCAAAGTATTGGAGTTTCACCTTTAGCAACAGTCCTGCCAATGAATACTCAGGACTGATTTCCTTTAGGATGGACTAGTTGGATCTCCTTGCAGTTCAAGGGACTCTCAAGAGTCTTCTCCAACACCACAGTTCAAAAGCATCAATTTTTTGGCGCTCAGCTTTCTTTATAGTCCAACTCTCACATCCATACATGACCACTGGAAAAACCATAGCCTTGACTAGACGGACCTTTGCTGGCAAAGCAATGTCTCTGCTCTTTAATAAGCTGTCTAGGTTGGTCATAACTTTTGGAGCCCCCCAAAATAAAGTCTCTCACTGTTTGCATTGTTTCCCCATTTATTTGCCATGAAGTGATGGGACCAGATGCTATTATCTTAAAGTTTTCTGAATGTTGACTTTTAAGCCAACTTTTTTCAACTCTCCTCTTTCACTTTCATCAAGAGGCTCTTTAGTTCTTCACTTTCTGCCATAAGGGTGTAGTCATCTGCATATCTGAGGTTATTGATATTTCTCCCAGCAATCTTGATTCCAGCTTGTGCTTTATCCAGTCCAGCATTTCTCATGATGTATTCTGCATATAAGTTAAATAAGCAGGGTGAAAATATACAGCTTTGACGTACTCCTTTCCTGATCTGGAACCAGTCTGTTGTTCTATGTCCGGCTCTAACTGTTACTTATTTACCTGCATACAGATTTCTCAGGAGGAAGGTCAGGTGGTCTGGAATCCACATTGCTTTAAGAATTTTCCAGAGTTTGTTGTAATCCACACAGTCAAAGACTTTGACATAGTCAATAAAGCAGAAGTAGATGTTTTCCTGGAACTTTCTTGCTTTTTGATGATTCAATGGATGTTGGCAATTTGATCTTTGGTCCCTCTGCCTTTTCTAAATCCAGCTTGAACATCTGGAAGTTCACAAGTCATGTACTGTTGAAGCCCGGCTTGGAGAATTTTGATCTTTACTTTGTTAATGTGTGAGATGAGTGCAATTGTGTGGTAGTTTGAGCATTTTTAGCACTGCCTTTCTATGGGATTGAAATGAAAACTGACCTTTTCCAGTCCTGTGGCCACTGCTGAGTTTTCCAAATTTGCTGGCATATTGAGTGCAGCACTTTCACAGCATCATCTTTCAGGATTTGAAATAGCTCAACTGGAATTCCATCACCTCCACTAGCTTTGTTCATAGTGATGCTTCCTAAGGCCCACTTGACTTCATATTCCAGGATATCTGGCTCTAGGTGAGTGATCATACCATCATAATTATCTGGGTCATGAAGATCTTTTATGTACAGTTCTTCTGTGTATTCTTGCCACCTCTTCTTAATATCTTCTGCTTCTGTTAGGTCCATACCATTTCTGTCCTTTATCAAGCCCATCGTTGCATGAAATTTCCTTGGTATCTCTAATTTTCTTGCAGAGATCTCTAGTCTTTCCCATTCTATTGTTTTCCTCTGTTTCTTTGCATTGATCACTGAGGAAGGCTTTCTTATCTATCCTTGCTATTCTTTGGAATTCTGCATTCAAATGGGTATATCTTTCCTTTTCTCCTTTGCCTTTCACTTCTCTTCTTTTCACAGCTATTTGTAAGGCCTCCTCAGACAACCATTTTGCCTTTTTGCATTTCTTTTTCTTGGGGATGGTCTTGATCACTGTCTCTTGTACAATGTCACAAACTTCCGTCCATAGTTCTTCAGGCATTCTGTCTATCAGATCTAATCCCTTGAATCTATTTGTCACTTCCACTGTATAATCATTAGGGATTTGATTTAGGTCGTACCTGAATGGTCTAGTGGTTTTCCCTACTTTCTTCAATTTAAGTCTGAATTTGGCAATAAGGAGTTCATGATATGAGCCACAGTCAGCTCCCAGTCTTGTTTTTGTTGACTGTATAGGGCTTCTCCATCTTTAGCTGAAAAGAATATAATCAATCTGATTTCGGTGTTGACCATCTGGTGATGTCCACGTGTAGAGTCTTCTCCTGTGTTGTTGGAAGAGGGTGTTCGCAACGACCAGTGCGTTCTCTTGGCAAAACTCTGTTAGCCTTTGACCTGCTTCATTCTGTACTTCAAGGTCAATTTGCCCATTACTCCAGGTATTTCTTGGCTTCCTACTTTTGCATTCCAGTCCCCTATAATGAAAAGGACATCTTTTTTGGGTGTTGGTTCTAGAAGGTCTTGTAGGTCTTCATAGAACTGTTCAATTTCTTAAAACTCAACCAAAAAGCATTTGGAATTTTATAACAAGTCCTACATTTTGATTTCTTCCTCCTAGGGAACTATGGTGAACACCTCAAGAGAGATATACCAGCATTCTATTTAAATGTTTATATTCCATGAAGTCATTAACACTTTGTAATGAAATGAAAATGGTATCTTAATGTGAGTCTCAATTGTTTTTGTTAAAGTCATGTGAAACAGCTATATACTTAATCAGCTTACCTAACCAGAGTGTTATAAAAATAATTATCAACTGTTCATTAAAGTGCAACAAAGGATCTGAAAAAGATGCAGACACATCGAAATTACAGTATTTTCCTATTGAAATATCACTCTTAATTAAAATGAAAGCAGCAAAAGAAAAAAGTACGTGTTCCTTAGTGGAACAATCAATCTTGATAGATATACTAGTGTTTTAAAAAACATTTCATACATAAAAATTCAAAAACATCAAACACTGCCATGATGTAGAATAAAAGGACAGTGGCATTACTGTGTCACTTGGTAGCCAAGAAACCTCAAATAATTTGGTTAAGCCTCCCTGAACTAAAATTTTGTGTAACAACATATCTTAAAGGGTTTTCATGAGGACTTAGATAACATCTGCTTGCTGCTGCTAAGTCGCTTCAGTCGTGTCCGACTCTGTGCGACCCCATAGACGGAAGCCCAGCAGGCTGCCCCGTCCCTGGGATTCTCCAGGCAAGAACACTGGAGTGGGTTGCCATTTCCTTCTCCAATGCATGAAAGTGAAAAGTGAAAGTGAAGCCGCTCAGTCGTGTCCGACTCTTCGAGACCGCATGGACTGCAGCCTACCAGGCTCCTCCGTCCATGGGATTTTCCAGGCAAGAGTACTGGAGTGGGTTGCCATTGCTTCTCCAACATCTGCTTAGTTAACCAATATTTATTGAGCAACTATTATATTCCAAACCCTGAAACACATCAGTAGACAGAGCAAAGTCTATGCTCAACTTATATTTTATTTGAGGGGAAAAAGAGAGAGGTATGCACTAAATGGGTAGACAAATGAGACCATTTAAGTAACTGGTAAATTAAAGCAAGGAAACAAGACCCAGAATAATAAGGTGTTCAAATAATGTTGATACATACTCAGTTCTGCTCAATGTCCCATTATCTCTGTTCTTGGTAAATTATAAAAGTCAGCCATAATATATTTACACTCACTTATTCTTGACTATAAACAGAATGAACAACAACAAAATTAAGGTTGATTCCATCTGAATAAAAATAACCCAACCCTGGAGATACAAGGATTTTGCAGCTGTTACAACAGAAGCCTGTGAAAACACACCGCCTGATTCTTAGGATCTGACTCATAACTATGCCTAACATTCATTCTCCTTCAATGGTCAGTCAACACTAGTATATTCTGAATCAGTGAAGGGCATTTTTTCCCCACCAACTCTTATGCCTGAAGATAAATATTAATATTAATAGAATTGGCATGAATAATATCTATCAGAAAATCAGCCTTTGATTACATAATTAGGACTCTACACAAAAAGTATACAGATATTTGAGGATTTATGAATAAGATTACATAACATGAACACAGGAAAATTGTAATTCCTTTTCCTATTAAGGAAATAGTTTAGTAAATAAATGATTTACTTCTTTACAACAAATTTACAACATTATGCAGCCATATAAAGTAGAGTCTCTTTACTGTAAATTCTAACTGTTAGCTAATTATTTAATCAAAAAGCTCCATTACAGTAGGAATCAGGAGGGGAAAAACAAGTTAACCTTTAAGTTAAAAGTTTTAACCTAAACATAAAATCCATGTTTATTCCCTAGCTTTCTGATGTAGTGCCAAGTCCTTGTCTCTTAAGGTGAATTTGCTGATTACTCAACTATTGTCTTTCCCGTCTAGATTCCAGTCCATGTACATCACCTATGATAACCCAGTCTCAATTTCTTCAAAGTGGAGTGGGAAGTTAAAGGGCTCTAAGAGCAAAATCCTTCTTGAACACTTCTCTGACCTATGTGTAATTTAAAACAAATTTTCTTGAGGAATTCACTTCTGTGGAGTATAACAAAAGTATTCAACTTTGTTTATACCAAAATAACTTTCTTTTCAGCCTCAGCTTTTCCTGAGTTATGTGATACCTAATTAAAATACATGATCACAGTTATAAGTATAATTGGCATAAACAAGTTTGGTTGAAAACACAAGTCTTGGTAAGCCCACAACTAAACTTGTTAGGAGCAGAAGTGGTGGCAGGGGATTTAAACGGTGTGCAGTGTACTACCAGCAATTGTTAATATATTCTACAGAGAAATAAAAGATTTTAGGTAAATTCAGTGGGTTGTTTGAGAATTTCTATCAACTTTTAAAACATCAGGTTAGTTAATGTTTAGAGAAAGTTTAAAAAATGAAAAAATTTATCAAAAGCAAAGAAAAATGTTCTTCCAAATATCAACCCCTGCAAATATGCATATTTTTTTTAAAGAAACCGTAAACATCTATAAATACTTCTGGAGTTAAAAGACACAAGGTCAATATCTATATACTGCAAACTTATTCTCAATTTGTCCTCTCACAAAAGTACAATTATCAATTCATATGATTGATCCAATCCAATCTAAATTCCTTAGAAATAACTTTTATTTTGAATGAACAATGAAAGAAGTTGGAAACAACTGACTCAAGTACAAAGCTATGAGATTACATACAAGTTTTTCTCTAAAAGAGTACTTCCTTCTTTGCACTACTGATATGAAATCTCTTCATCCTCTTGGTTTCTCCTTTCATTAAATAAGCAAAACTGTAACACCCTTTAGAAGAACTGTACCCAGTTCTTTGAATCACTTCTGAATAAACTATTGCATTATCTCTATCCCAGAACCACCAGCAAACAGGAGGTAAAATTTATTCACGCTGGTTCTAAGGAATCAATGTGTAGACTGGTGTTAATCATGTGCATAGACTGGTGTAAAACACGGTATCAACTTTTGAGATTAAGAAAAGGACTTTATTGGTAAAGTGAAATTTAAGAAACCAAATCTTTGTACAGATATTGCCAAAGAACTCCATTAAATTAATTTTAATAGTCATTTCCTAAAGTTGAGATTTATTTTTGAAGAGAAAAACGAGGTAAGAGCAATTCCACAAAGGACCCGTAGCCTCTGAAACGTCAAACAACAGATTCTTCAGTTGTTTCAGTTCCATAATTTTGCTTTATTTTGACTGATTGGTAAAAATGATATACAGTAAAGAAAGTCTTTTAACTGGCAAATCGAATGCTTTTTTGCAAATTAATATAAATTATAAAATCCCATTATTATAATTTATAACATATATATTATGTCCAAAAATATGTAAAGTAGTCTTTTAAAATAAAAAAGGAGCCATATTAAACTAATGGGCATAGGATATTACATTTAAACACAGGTCCCTTATATAGGAGTTTGAGCAAGCTCTGAGAGCTGGTGATGGACAGGGAAGCCTGGAGTGCTGCAGTCCGTGGGGCTGCAAAGAGTCGGACACGACTGAGTGACTAAACTGAACTGACAGTGAAGAAAGCAATTAAATGATTCAAGATTGAAAGCTAAAGACTAAATTTCTAATAACATAAATAACTACATATACTAATATATTCATATTGCTTATTTATGCATATCTACATTATTGAACACAAAACTAACTGCTGAATGATTCACAGATTTTAATTGAAATTAAGAGTCACTTTATTTGGGGGGCTCCAAAATCACTGCAGATGGTGATTGCAGCCATGAAATTAAAAGACAGTTGTTCCTTGGAAGAAAAGCTATGACCAACCTAGACAGCATATTAAAAAGCAGAAACATTACTTTGCCAACAAAGTTCCATCTAATCAAAGCTATGGTTTTTCCAGTAGTCATGTATGGATGCGAGAGATGGACTATAAAGAAAACTGAGCACCAAAGAATTGATGCTTTTGATTTGTGGTGTTGGAGAAGGCTCTTGAGAGTCTCTTGGACTGCACGGAGATTCAACCAGTCAATCCTAAAGGAAATCAGTCCTGAATATTCATTGGAAGAACTGATGCTAAAGCTGAAACTCCAATACTTTGGCCACCTGATGAGAAGAACTTACTCATTTGAAAAGATCCCAATGCTGAGAAAGATTGAAGGCGGGAGGAGAAGGGGACGACAGAGGATGAGATGGTTGGATGGCATCACTGACTCAATGGACATGAGTTTGAATAAGCTCCAGGAGTTGGTGATGAACAGGGAAGACTGGTGTGCTGCAGTCCATGGGGTCGCAAAGAGTCAGACACAACTGAGAGACTGAACTGAACTGAACTAAGGAGTCACTAACCATCAGTGGTCTCACCTCCATTTTATACACTCAAAAGTGAAGAGTGAAGAGTATAAAAAAAATAACTTCTACTACCAGTACATTCTAGATATCAATATTTATTTCTTCTTAAAAGTTCCTTCTCTTTTCTTCTACATAATATTTTAACAGAAAGCATGGTTTCTTCTAAATATGACTCTATTTTTCAAAATGACAAGAAATAGTGTTAAGGAGAATACAAAGAAATAGGGATACTGCCCTGGGGAGCTTGAACTGAAAATACCTTTGAAAGATAACTTGGCCTTGTCTACCAAAATTTTCAATGCACACAGAGATTTATACTAAGAAGCAATCATACAAAAGCATAAAGTAATACAATAAATAGATAATAAAGTAATAAAAAATAAATGGATATTTATTAAATAATTACCTCTAATAATTTACAACTAAAGTCACTCTAAGTGTTCATCAATAAGAATAAACTATTGTATCACACAATGGAGTGCATAGTTTAAATGAGACAGAAAAATGTTTATGATGCATTAAATGAAAAAGCAAGTATTGAAACAGTTTAGATGGTAAATATCATTTTTAAATTCTATAAATAAAATGCATAAGTGCATATTAAATACACATGGAAAACAGCTATAAATCAAATTTCCAAAGGATTTAGAGAAAATCTTTTCTTTCTACTAAATATTATGTTAATTTATAGGAGCAGTTAAGTATTCCCTATAATAAAAATCAATAATCATAAAGAACATTTTAATATCTTAAAGTGTTTTAATCAAAATAGTAAAGCAGGCATTTTTCATCATCTTCCTAAAGATTTTCTTTTTTAAAAAATATTTTCTAGCTACTATATGCAAATCTGATTTTTCTCCTAACACATGAGTACCATGCTCTCAAACTTTAAAATGCATTATATTCAACTTTGCAGAATTATATGAAACAAAGGTACTGTGACACAAAATAATCACAATTATATTCAAAATTGTAGGATTTTTTTTTTATAGTTCACCTCAAATACTCCTTATCTTTTAGAACAAAAGAATGGGACTTTTAAAAAAGTGATTTCTGTAACAATAGATAAAACTCAGTATCTTCTTTTTCACTTATATATGGTATAAGTTGCAACAATAACATTTTTGTCAATAAGCATAATCAAAATATTTTCCACAATCACTAAACTGTTAACTTCATTAATGGCTTTATCTTGATCTACAGCAATCAATATTTCTCCATCTCAACTCGAAGCAATCAATATTTCTCCATCTAAATCCTAAGCAAAATTTCTGATACTAAAAACATTTATGCCAACTATATATTTACTCTATTTAAAAATTTTTTTAATATTTAAACTTTCAAATAAAGATTTATGCTCACTAGAATGCATACTTGTAAAAATAATTTTACTTTTCTAAAATACTTTTTATTAAAGGGTTGAAAACACATCTTTACTTTACCTCCTTGTTGATGTTGGTGTTTGTCATAATGACTGTGACAGAAATGGATTCCACCTTCCTGATCTATTGTCTTCTCTGATGAAAGCAAACCAAGACGTTTCAATTTCAGTAACCTTGGAGAACTTTCCTGAAAACTCTCTCCAGGGCCCAAAACCATATTTCCCGAAACAACAGGAGGAGCAACTCTTTTCAAAAATTCCATATTAAGGTTCTTCTACATTACTGGACCCACAAGTACACAGAAAGGTTTTTGTACCAACTTCCTTGATGAGAAGGTAAGGTTCACTCTTTGTGTCAAAGAGCAAAGAAACGTCATGTGAACTTAGGTGGGTCAACTACCAGCTGTTTTGAAGCTGATTTTTAGGACATTTGCTGTTCATACTGATAAGAAGTCAAACAGCTACCAACTGTGAAACTGCACCTCATATATACATATACAAGTGCATGTACAATGGGTGGTAACAGCAATACTGAGACTATAAAATGCTTAGCATCCATCTAGTTTAACGTTTAGACTTTGAAAACCTACACTGTGATAATGTTAGGACAAATTTACTTTGGTCTGAGGTGTGTCTTATTTTAAACACACTTAACAGCTGAAATGTGAAACAGTAACTTGAATTGAAAAGATAATTCTGATCATTCCAGAAATTCACTAGCAGACTGCAGGAAGATCAAGTTTTATAGAAGGTGAAAAGGAGTAATTTAAAACTATACTGTATTATGAACATCCCAATGTACTTTTACTTTTATTGTATTTTCTGCTGCTGTGGTTCTGCTTTACCTTCTGGTGGTTGTTTCATTTAAAAGTTTATCTTTTCTAATACATCTGTGGTGGTGGTGGTTTAGTCACTAAGTCATGTCTGACTCTTGCAACCCCATGGACTGTAGCCTGCCAGGCTCCTCTGTCCATGGGAATTCTCCAGGCAAGAATACTGAAGTGGGTTGCCATTTCCTTCTCCAGGGAATCTTCCTGACCCAGTAATCAAACCCAGGTCTCCTGCACTGCAGACAAATTCTTTACCAATTTGTACCAATGTACTTTTAAACACACACCAAAAAAACTTCATTATAATCAATCATAAGTTATAATCTTAAAATCATAAGTTATCTACAGTAGCAAAGGAAATCTTGGGATGAATTACTAAAAAAAAAAATTGATAATTTAAAATATATGAATCTAAGAAAATAAAATTGAACAGTTTAAAGTATAAATATTTAATTCAATAAACCCAGTAATCAACCTTACATAATTTATTTCCAAATAACTAAGCATCCTATTAAATATTTTAAAATAGCAAAAGTAACTGATCCTACTGCCTTATTGTAATCCAGAAGCATGATAAAATGTGCCAGTGAAAGGTACTAAATAAGACTTTGTGCACTTTAATATCTTCTTTTCTCCCTTTCTTTGCCTGCCCTCTGGTGGGGTTACTAAGTGACCAAGAAAGAAACAAAAACAAACAAAAAGGAACAGATAAGACATAAACTTCCCTAAGTAGTCAAATTGATAACTTTGAAGGATACACACTTAAGAGAAAAAAAAATCTGATTCATTTAGTGAAACACAATCTTTTTCTTCCAGCACTCAGTAGGAAGAGAAATGATCTACATATATTAAAAGATGAAGCATAAAGTTGTCTACATAGATATCAAGGAAATTGCTGTAATATAAAAACAAGTAAATTTCTGGTCTGAATTGTGATGTGCTTAGTCACTCAGTTATGTCTGACTCTTTGCGACCCCATGAAGTATAACCCACCAGGCTCCTCTGTCCATGGGGATTCTCCAGGCAAGAATACTGGAGTATGTTGCCATGCCCTCCTCCAGGGGATCTACCCAACCCAGGGATTGAACCCAAGTCTCCAGCATTGCAGGCAGATTCTTTACTATCTGAGCCACCAGGGTCTGAATAGATGAGTTTTTAATCCTTAACATTAATAAGGAAGTCAATTATTCTCTATTTCATTCACTTAAAAGATATTAAGTAAAAATCCTCTATACATAAAGCATTAATATATTATTAAGGTTCAGAGGAAATTTAGAGGATTTATTCACACAAATCCTCTCTCATGGAATTCTACAGTAAAAAGGAGGGAAAAAAAACAAGGAAGTCAAGTAAAGGACTCAAGTTTCTTGCCCTAAAGCAAGGCTATACCAACTAGAAAGAAACACTGACTTTAAAAAAAATCCTTCTCAGAAGTAGATTCTCTCTTAACCCTGGAGCACAGAAGGATAAAAATTATGTGATCATCCTATTGCCAACACACTGCAAAAACAAACCGGTCAGAACCATAATCCACGTCCTTTAATAACCTAGAAGTTATCCCTGTATCTTCCCAGGTTTTTATTTTTGTTTCTTCCATCTCACCTCATTCATATTTTTTAAACTGAAGGACAACTGGCTTATAATATTATATTAGTTTCAGGTGTACAAGATAGTGATTTGACATTTTTATATGGATAATTATGAAATGATCACCATGGTAAGTCTAGTTACCACCTGTCACACACACAGCATTACTACAATATTACTGACTATATTCCTATGCTATACATTACATCTCCATGACTTATTTTATAAGTAGAAATTTGTACCTCTTGATCTCCCTCACCTATCTCACCTATATCCCCATGCCCTCCCCTTTAGCAAACCTGTTTGTTCTCTGTGTCTATGAGCTATTTCTGATTTATGTGTGTTACTTTTTTTGAGATTCCACATATAAGTGAAATCACATGGTATTTGTATTCCTCTGCCCGACTTACTTCACTTAACATATACCCTCTAGATTCATGCTGTCCTTTTGTTTATTTCCTCTCTACTGATATGGTCTCTTGTTCTTTAAAACTTAGTTCAAGTCCCTCGTGTCCAGCTCTTTGCAACCCCATGGACTATACATAGTCCATGGAATTCTCCAGGCCAGAATACTGAAGTGGGTAGCCCTTTCCCTTCTCCAGGGGATCTTCCCAACCCAGGGATTGAACCCAGGTCTCCCACATTGCAGGCAGATTCTTTACCAGCTGAGCCACAAGGGAAGCCCAAGAATAGTGGAGTGGGTAGTCTATCCCTTCTCCAGGGGATCTTTCCGACCCAGGAATCGAACCAGGATCTCCTACACTGCAGGCTGATTCTTTACCAACTGAGCTACGAGAGAAGCCAGCACATTGAAACTTATGTGCGTTGTTTTTCTCAGGTCCCTTTGTAGGTCTTCCTTATCTGTGGAGCCCAGGAATACAGTAGTGTGCAACAAACACATGCTGATTATGAGGGCAAGTTACCTTCATGTTTGTTCACGATATACAAGACAACCACGCATGTCACTGTTAACCTCACTGTTCTAAACTACACTTTCAGTTGGAAAAAGAAAGGGCAAGGATTAGGTGATATAGGAGAGACCACAAAATTTTTCTCAGACTTCCTTCTTTCAACAAATGTTTGCTGAGTAGCTTCTTTAATAGCCTGTGCATGATGCGAATGCACTAAGGATTTATCTTCATCCCCAGGAAGCTTAACTCTCACAACTACAAGACTCCCTGTTTGGCTTGGCCAAGGTTTTGTTGAGCCTGCAATATGTTCAATTTCTTCTGTCCAATAACGTCTTTTCTTTGCAGGTGTGGATTCCTAATAAACATCTAGGAGCCAAACTCCTTTTCAGTGTCAGCTTTTGGAGGACCGTCCCTAAGACATATCAGCGAGGGATAAAGCATGAGCCTGCAATATCCATTACTAGCTGAATCTACGACAGCGAAATGCCATAAAGCTATTTCTAAGATCTTTGGTTGATTATCAAAACTTTGAACTCTTGCTATAACGGTTAAAGAATTAAGAAATTGTAACAGTTATAAATTATAAATTATAACTAACAGGGCTAGTCACTCAAAGACAGCATTTAAAAATCTTTTGAGACCTGTAAGTCACTATTTCGCCTTTAGAATATTTACTATAATCTTACCGTGGAATTCAAGACAATAATTTCTTGGTGGTAAGCTGGATCATCTAATCCTGGCTGTGGGACTCTTGAGCAGTTTTGAGAATTAAGCATTTAGGTGTTAATCATCCAAGATTAAATAAATGGCTTCAGCTCTGAAGAAAAACAAAATATGAGATTGATACATTAGACATGTTTATAATAAGTACATCTGTGTGTGACCCACATCCACCTTTACTTATGAATATATTATATTGCAGGGTCACTAGGTGCTACAGTTATCCTCTTTCAATTAGTGTTATGTTTCTTCTAAGTTTTTATTATGACAATTTTCAAACTAATACAAAATTATTGAGACTATTATGATGAACCCACCCTTATCAACTCATGGCAAATCCTATTGCATTTACATCTTCACCTACCCCTTAACCTCTATCCCACCACTCTGAGTCATTCTGAAGCAAATTCTAGGCATTATACCACTTTATCTGTAGACCATTCTGTATGTCTCTTTCTAAGACAAAGATTTGCTTTATAAACATAAGGCAATATCATTGTAATACCTACCATTAATTCACAATAATTTCTTTATTACATCAACTACCAATCACTGCTCATATTTCTCCAACTGTCTGATAAGTGTCTAATTCAAAGCTAAACAAAATCCATACAGGCAATTGTTACCATTTCTCCTAAATCCCTTTTAATCTACAGCTGTTTTTTTTTCCCTTTCCCTTCTTCTCTTTGCAGCGACAAACAAAGCTTTTACAAGCCAAAAATTGAGCAAATACATCAATACCCTAACTGTTCAATAATAAATTAAATCCATTTTCATTTTATTCACCAAAATAATCAGATTTGCAAAATAGTTCATATATCCACTAGGCCTAATATTATCCCATCTGCAGACACTGTTTATGGTGCACATTTTTCAAAGTCCAACTATAATAACTCTGAGCAGGTCCTGGATTATGAACTACTATACCTTATATGTAATAATTTGATGACTACTAAGAATGAAACCAATGACCAGAAGGAGTTATCCTTTAACTACATATAAGGCCTCACATGCAATCATATACATTTCATGTTTTTACTATCATGAAAGGTTGTGCATTTTTCAAGTTAAATAGGCCACATTTTTAATTTGTCATTGAACTACAAATCAACCTCATTTTAAATCACATCCTGTTTCTTACTATTTTCCTGTTTAATGAATTTAATTCCCAGCCCAAAAGAAAGAACTACTTCCTAAAATATTAATTGTGTACTTAAAACTTCTTAATCTGAAATTCCTTTAGCC
Organism: Bos mutus; assembly: GCF_027580195.1. Taxonomy (NCBI): domain Eukaryota; kingdom Metazoa; phylum Chordata; class Mammalia; order Artiodactyla; family Bovidae; genus Bos; species Bos mutus. Next base: position 67,345,173 of record NC_091622.1, read on the forward strand.
AAGTTAGAAAAATATAAAAATATTTCATTTATTCACAATGCATAATCAAATAAATTATGACTAAAACCAAATCTCTGAAGCCCCAAAACTGGTAAATATGAAAATACTACTTTAATATAGATGTACTCATTCATAATCAATTATCATTCAGACTTATGGAATTTTTAACTGCCCCACCAAATATTTCTGCATCTACTAACAACACTGACTCGATGGACGTGAGTCTGAGTGAACTCCGGGAGTTGGTGATGGACAGGGAGGCCTGGCGTGCTGCGATTCATGGGGTCGCAAAGAGTCAGACACGACTGAGCAACTGAACTGAACTGAACTAACAACATGGTATCTACAATCCCACCATAACTTTTGATACTTTATTTTAGGTTCATGGAATCATTTCTCCCTCAAAGCAAATAAAGCTTATGTGACAAACAGCATATCATTTCTTGCCTAGAGTGAGCAGAGCAGTCATGCACTGGTCTGTATTTAATGAAATTTATACTATTTTTGTTTTGTTCAGGGGTAGTTTGGAGTTTTTTTGTTGGTGGTAATGGGTTTTTTTTGCGGCGGTGTGGGGGGGGCGCAGATCAATTGTACTTTTATCTTTTCTGCATATAGACTACCTAAAATGGAACTTTTATTTTCATTTTACTTGAATAATTTGGAGAATAGTTTATCTATAAGAAGAGTAGTTTTTTGGGGGGTGGTTCACATTCCACAGCACGTGTGTCCTTAGTTTCCTGACCAGGGATTTAAACCACACCCCCTGCACTGGAAGGCAGAGTCTTAACCACTGGGGAAGTCCTGAAAAGAATAAATTTTATTACTACTTCTATACTACTACTTTTGAGATGGTCAAGGTCAGAGAGGTCAGGTAACTGCGGTCGTGGTACGCACATGACCGATCCTGTTGTTTCTTATTTTAAAAGAATAAGCTCGTATTTAACAAGAGTGACTTAAGGAGGTCAGATGGCATTTGACAACACTGAAAAGAAGACTGTAAATTAGTCAAATAGCACAAGCTTTAAAGATTCAAGGCTTTAAATCAGCAATAAGACTAATGATCTAGGACCTTCCATGTGTAATAAAGAGAACAGTGGCCCAGCTCTGGTGCTTGGAAGGATTCTCAGATCAAATGAGGTCCTTCAGGGACAACTCTGCTTCACTTTAGTCTAGAAAGTAAGAGAGAAAGTTGAATAGGTGCTCAGGTAACATATTAACCTCATTTCCTTTCTGAAAAGGATTATAAGAATAATGAAGAAAAGAAAGGCCACAAATCTAATGTACCCTAACTGCAGTAAAACATCTGACATAAAAATCTCTGATATACATTGATACAGAAAATTATAATCTTGAACAAATAGAGTAGAAATTAAGAAAAAATGAGTTTCAGTGATGTTCAATGTTAAGTACTCTCAATATTTACAGGCTTGGAATACTTCATAATCTGAAAAGGAGAACAAGAGGCTATGGTTCTAAGCACAAGGTAGATTTGAGCTCAATATAATAAAAAGAATAACTTAATTATTATATAATTCATTTAAAAGCTTCTTCGTGAAGAACTGGAGTTCCTGCTGAGTTTTTAGGTAAAGATTGTTCAGTTAAATTCAGTTCAGTCGCTCAGTCATGTCCGACTCTTTGCGACCCCATGAATCGCAGCACTCCAGGCCTCCCTGTCCATCACCAACTCCCGGAGTTCACTCAGACTCACATCCATTGAGTCAGTGATGCCATCCAGCCATCTCATCCTCTATCGTCTCCCCTTTTCCTCCTGCCCCCAATCCCTCCCAGCATCAGAGTCTTTTCCAATGAGTCAACTCTTCGCATGAGGTGGCCAAAGTACTGGAGTTTCAGCTTTAGCATCATTCCTTCCAAAGAAATCCCAGGGCTGATCTCCTTCAGAATGGACTGGTTGGATCTCCTTGCAGTCCAAGGGACTCTCAAGAGTCTTCTCCAACACCACAGTTCAAAATGCTATAGAAAGGGTTATACCACTGAGTCAAAAGACTAAGCTAAATTATTTCATAGATTCCAACTTGAAATTCTAAATTTCACTTTAATATATATTTTGTATTTACACTTGAATACTGGAAAGTGTGATGACCTAAAGATTCAGTATTTCAACTAAAGAAAGAAACCACAATGTAAGGTATGAAATCTATAATGGAAAACTGTCTTTCTATTAAAATTATTCTGTGAATATTGGAAGACCTCTTTAAATGATGCAAAAGACCAAAATGATGCAATAATTTTCAAATAAATTAGAATAATCATAGCTCCTATCTATAATGGCAAAATAAATATGTAAAATGGAAAATGAAATACTTTTTTTAATCTGCCAAAGATTATGGAGGATGTGAAAAATCTATGCACAAATACTCAAGTGTAGGCAGCAAATAATTACTCAAATTATCCTTTGTCTGACTGACAAAATTTATTAAAATAAAGAATTTATAGTCATCCCTTTAATTAAGAAAGAAAATTAATGATTCATAAATCAACACTGACTCCACTGCACTAATATTTAGAAATTCATTTTTTGTCTTACTTTATAAATGTTTTAATTTTTACAATATCTAAAACAAACCTGCATTTTAATCTTCTGCCATTCTTTTTAACCTTCTACCAAATTTCAACTTTCGAGAAGTATGGAAACTTACGATGCTGACTAATGCAATCATGGAGTACACAATATCACCTGCTAAAAGTGCTGTATAATGGCACTGAGCTAGAATAATTGGGCTCGCTGCAAAAATCTAAATCTCTTGCTGATAAAGCAATGTTCTCTGCAGGTAAATTTTTCTATATTTTGTTGATTTTACATTTTTAGCGAAAATAGCAGTTATAATCATACTACTTGTCTTAATGAAAACAATTAGGAAAATTTTCCATTCACAAATTCAAAGGGAAGCTTTCTGTAACAGTTGCATTCACTGAATCATACAGACACAGCCCCAAAGTACATTTTCTAGTAAACTGGTGAATGAATATGTATTGTTTAGAATAATTTTCCTTTTACATTTCTACAGCATTACATTTCTATAGTATTTTTAACCCATTCAACAGCATTTCTGTTGGCACAGGAAAAAAAAAAAAAGAACTAGATCACAAAACTATCATATAAGTGCCCTACCTACTCATCTAGACTTAAATAAGAAGAAAAGTTTTGGACAAATGTAGAAACAGCCCAGTAAGACATCACCTCACTAAATCTGGAATTTTCTCCCATCCCTAATTTCTAAAAATCCATTGCTGTAACTATGTATGCCACATATGAATTTATAAAAATCATACCTTTAACAAATATTGAGCAGAACTATGTGCTAAGAATCAGGGACAGAGGAGTGAACAGAACGGACAAAAATCCCTAGGCTCACAGGGCTTACCTTCCAGTAGGAGCTTGAAATTTTTGTAATCCTTCCTTTGAGAGTCTGAAAAAAGTGTTGGAGGCCTCTCCTTCCAAAATGTAAACACAGCTAATCTTGCAGGGTTATGAACCTCTATAATCCAATTACTAATTATGGATTAAGAATTCCTGATAAAAACCCTCCTTATGCTTACTTTCTGTCTGCCATTTATAGTTGATAGTGTCATAATTTTACTATTTGTAGTATTAAGAAGTAATACAGTCATCCTTCTATATCCAGGAGGTAATGGTTCCAGGACTCCTTGTGGAAACCAAAAGAATCAGATGCTCAAGTCCTTTATATAGAAGTTTACAGTATGTATAAATAACCCATGCAAATCCTCCTTTATGCTTTAAACCCTCTCTAGATTATACAATACCTAATACAAGGTAAATGCTATGTAAATAATTATAAATAAAATGCTAATTTTTTGGTGAGCAGTAAACTCAAGTTTTACCTTTTGGAACTTTCTGGAATTTTTTTCTGAATAATTTTAATCCAAGGTTGGTTGAATCTGTAGATGTGGAAGATATAGAGATAGAGAACCGACTGTGCTTTTTCTTACCCATTAAAATGCTTAAAGCCTTCAAATTTCAATAGAATGTGTTCTATTTATTCTATTTGTACCTCAAACAAATTTCTAGACTACTGACAGAGAGTATCCTTTATCAATCTTAGTTTTTCCAGGAGAAAACTAATCCTAACCTCTTCAGCAACTTCATAAATAAACTTTCTGATTTCATTATTTATTCTCTGGACCTTCTTGAGTTAAAATTCCCACTCCCCCTGCTCAACTCCTCAGCTGAACTCTCCATAGAAGTCACCTACAGTCCTTGCATGAAGATATTTATGCTCAAAAGAAACCACAATAAAGCTTTAACCTTAACAGAAATCATCAATGACCCCCAAATTTTTATTCTTGCTTTTCACAAAAAGAGAGTGATCCACTAGTAAAAAGCTTTTTATTTAAAAATACGACACCTAAAACTAAGGTTATTACCGTCTCTAAGCAATGTCTTATGCTTTTTATACCTATGAGTGAGTGAGTGAAGTCTCTCAGTCGTGTCTGACTATTTGCGACCCCATGGACTGTAGCCCACCAGGCTCCTCCGTCCATGGGATTCTCTAGGCAAGAATACTGGAGTGGGTTGCCATTTCCTTCTCCAGGGGATCTTCCCGACCCAGGGATTGAACCCAGGTCTCCCACATTGCAGGCAGATTCCTTAACCTCTGAGCCACCAGGGAAGACCATTTTATACCTATAATTTTTTAAAATTGGAAATTAACATTGGAAATTACTCTACCTAATTATGATCCTAAGGTCCTAAAATACCAAACATTAAAGAAAATTATGAAAATATGATGTATATATTTTATATGTTATATGAAGCAACTGATAGTAAAGAGGTCTCAAGACTAATCCAAATTTTAAGTTATTCAGAAAAATGAAGAAGTAGCTAGGCAAGATCACAGAGCAAGTAAATGGCCACAATTTCATCTCCAAAGTGTGTCTTTTCTTTTTTTCTCTGTTTATAGTCTGTAAACTTAAGAGAGGTCTTGCTTTTATAAGAGCAACTATGAAAGCACAAACCCCCACTGATGTTTGGCTGACCTATTTCTGCGAAATTTATAGCACCAAAATAATTTCTCTAAATTTAAGGAAGAATGATCATCTGTTATCTGCAGCCTCATAAACTGGATCAAAAGCCTTTAAAATGTCTATGCTCTTTGACCCAATAATTCTACTTCTAAAGCTTTTTCTAGGAAGATGATCAGAAATGCAGACAGATTTATTCACAAAGGTATCATTGTATTATTATTCCTATGAGCAGAATACTGCAGGGGAGGGACAGGACAAAAACAGACAATGAAAAAAAAAAACAAAAACAAATCATGGTACAGTCACTAGATGAAATGTTAGCCATCAATTAAAAATCATTTACCAATATGCCATAATATTCACTATATATTTTTAAGTAATAAGTAGAAAAACAAAAGTCTTTATAGTACCTTCGCAATTACTAGAGATAAAACTACATTTAGAAATAAAGAATAAACTTAGAATGATAGACTCAAATTGTCAAGGCAGTCAATGTCTCTAAGCCCATGTCCTTATTTATAAAATAAAGATAATAAAAACCTCTCAGGGCTATCATGAGAATTCACTTGTGGATGAAAAGTGCTTAAATGGTGCTTGACATAAGTACTCAAATGTTATTATTATTATTTATTAACTCATATCCCATATGCTGATAGATAAAATCTGTAATGCTTCTAAAAAAAGAAATGAAGAAATTAAGTTACTCATAATTCTAATACCAAGAGATGGCCACTATTAATTCATGTAAATATCTGGGTTAATTTTTTTCAGATCTTTTAACATGCATTCAACATTTTATACAATTGGTGTTAAGTTTTACTGTTTCTACTGGTTACAAAATACTGTAAAATTTTATAAATATAGTATATGCATTTCATCTTTCCACTGGTATTGAACTTAAGGTTCAGTTCTTCACTCTATAAATAAAACTGCAATGAATATCCTGATTGGCAGTCTTTGCATACATCTTTGATTTTTCCCTCAAGAGTCTAAAATCAGAATTTCTATCTCAAATGATATGAAATACACTTGGCCTTACTTCCTACTGACCTCTATAGAATGTAGACACATACTAAGTGTTCAAAGCTGCCAATTTATCTCCTTTCTCCATGGGTACTTCAAAGATATTAACTGGCTTTTTCATTGTAAGTTTTCTGCTGTGTTTTGGTACAATTGCTTGTCAAGTGTTCTTTTTGCACTTATTCTATTTAAAGAAGTTCACTTTTCCTTTATATCACTCTAACATCCTAAACACAATTTGAGTGTTCGTAACTTCAGTACATTCCTCAAAAAGATTCTTAAGAATCTACTTTGTATGACTAGAAAAAGAAGTCCTTGTCTTTCAGAAACACATCCTAAAATATTTACAGATGATATGTATGACAGAGGAACTGCATCAAAGTAAGTGGGAATTGGGGAAAGGGAATGGATAGAATTAACAAAGAGCTGATCAGTGTTGAAGCTGAAGAATGGGTATATGAACATTAATTCCACTAATCTCTCTGTTTAAAAATTTATCATTATATTTAAATATTAAATACAATATTTATATAAATGTATAAATATCTATAAATATTTATATAGATTTTCTATTTTATATAAATATTTAAATATTAAATATCTTCAGGGGAAATTGTTTTTAAAATAAATCTTTAAGAAATAAATTAAAATATACAAAACAATTATAAACTTCTACCATAATTCAATGATTATAAAAATATAAGACCAAAAATATTTAAGCCAAATTCAAAAGTGAAGTAAACAACTACAGTATTTAGAATCTCTCAATTACACTTGCCAGTAATTCCCACAGATATAAACCTACTACAATGCCTTTTTCCAAACCATGGTTTCAGCATACCATGCTGATTCTCCAAGACAATATTAGTATTTATATTGTGCATTACAAGAATACAATTATGCCTCTGTATGTGCCCACGTGAATATTTGATAAGTAGTTTTATTATGTACTAGTATTAAATAATCCAAATTCTCTTGGTGCTTAAATCACATCTTGGTACCAAGCTAGGCACATCATAAACAATACTTGCAGCTTAACAGTTAGATCCACCAAAGTGTTTATTTCTACCCAGAGGCATGCAAGTGTAATGAAAATACTACCTCACTGCACATCTTTAGTACTGTGGGAAAATGTCACCTGTACATATTTCTAACTATGTAGAAAACACTTTATCTTGGAGACAGGTCATTATAACAAAAGAGCATAGCAAAAAGAATTAAGTAATATATCTAGCGATAAAAGGAGAAAGAAATGGCAACCCACTCCAGCATTCTTGCCTGGACAATCCCAGGGACAGAGGAGCCTCGTGGGCTGCTGTCTATGGGGTCGCACAGAGTCGGATACGACTGAAGCAACTTAGCAGCAGCAGCAGCAGCAGCAGTGATAAAAGGATCAATGGCTGTTCCCTAAGTTTAAAGCAAGGAAGAAACAGACAGACTAGACACATGTTTTCTAAACTCTCTCACTGCAGTTGAAAAAAGAAAAAAAAAGAATTTTGCATAAATGAACTGTTAATACATTTTATATAACATGCCAATATAAATATACCCACAGGATACATTTGATACATTTGCAATACACTTTAATAGCCTCCCACCCAGTCACTACCCACTAAAATGATAATCTTGACTTCATAGTTTTAAATACTGAACTAAGAAATTGGCCTGCAAACAAAACAAACCAAAAAATGGCCTGTAACTACTCCTGCTTACCAAACAGAGCAGAAGAATTCCTTTCAACCCTGTATAGAAAATAGCATCAGTACTTATCTGGGAGAATGGGGAGCAGGGTGCAGAGACACAAGTGGGCAAGAATCAAAGGATTGCTATTTAAACACACACAACTGGCCACCCACAAGAGGAGAATCTCTCACATCTCTTCATGTTCTAAAATTCTGTGCTTCTGAAAGCACCGAGATTATGAGTCCCTGAAGAGCAAGAAATTCATTTTATATCTCCCACAGCACCTAGCAAGCCAGCTTTCATAAAAATAATAAAGTACTAAATAAAGATTAAGTTCAACTAATAATATGCAAAATAAGCATAAACATAAAAGTTTCTGTCCTTTAAATGTATGTTTTCCACATTCTATTAAATGTAAAATCAATGCTATTGTATATTATTTACAAACTCACAAGCATAAAACTGTTAAAATATATATATATATATAATGTAGCAGTATATGTGTGTGTAATAGATAATATACATATCACAAACCTACTATTAATATTCATGCTATTTCGTTCATAAAGGTATGAGAAACAATTCACAATAAAATTACTCTAAAACTCAGAATCAAATCAAATTACTAACTTTTAGTTTCAATAATACGTTTTTTTCCCTGCATCCTTAATGACACTATTAATGAACAAAGAAATAAGCAATGGCCCCAGTATAGAAGAAAAATAACAACAGAGTACTTGAAAATGTAGAACTTTTATAACTCAACCACGATTTCTAGCATTCTAATGTCTAACAGTTCTAGGCTCAAACAGTCTCCTCTGCTTCTGTCTAAGAAGGAACAGTTTTCTCAAAAAAAAAAAAAAGTGAATGACATTGTAGAGTTTTCCTATACACATTAACTTTCAATAAACTATGATGGCTTATTTTAAGTGGGTGAAAGATGAAAAAGTCATACAAAAGTCTATGTATGACTTCCAATTTTAAAGCCCAATAAATCCTTTTACAAATAAGGACAATAAGATCAATCTTTATCCCTTTTAAAATGTTATAAAATGACATATGATGCAATAAGACACCTTTTTCATGACAACCTGAAAATTTAACACACCTCTTGATTTCTTTCCATAAGCTTTAGTCCAAATTCCCATTTCTTCAAGGTTCTGAATTAAATTTGAAAAAAATTTAGAATTTTACTAAAATTAACATAACTTCTGATTTTTTAAGAGCAAAGTATTTACAAATATGTTTTTGTTACTTAAAAGTATAATTTTTTTTTTTTGCAACTGTTTAAGAATCATGGGTTTATTTTTTGTAACTCTTTGGCTATCGTCCTTGTGTATCCTGACAGCGCCATGCGTGTCAGCCCATGTCAATCAAGATGGGTGATTACGAAATGCCAGACTCCTAAATTCAATGTTTTGGAATTCAGTGGGTAAATAAAAATGCTGCTTTGGGGATATTTAAAAAAAAAAAAAGTATAATGTATTTTAACAGGCCAATTCTAAGCTTGCAGTTCTAGTTAACACTTCTCACTTATTCTTGGATTTCTGAATTTTAATTACTACTAAAATTAAACATACCTTTAAAAACCTTCATGGAAAAAAAAACTTGAATTGCTCCTTGAAAGAAATAAAGGAAATCGAGAATTTGCATTGGCAGCAGAGAAAGAAATAAGAACTGGAGTACAGGATTCAGGGTAGAATGAGCCTCTGTAGAGGTTTTTCACTGAAGAACTAGAGAGCACCTGGAACAATATAACTGGACCAGTTAATGTTGAGGAATCTCCACAAGCCACAGCGGGATGGACACTTAACACAGACCATGGATCCACCCTGAGCTCCCAGAATCTGCTCTAAGTGACACTAACACAGATGCTACCACAGCCAACCAGGAGCTTACAGGCCAGTTGGAAGAGAGATACATGGGACAACCCTTTTTAGATGCTTTGAGAGAAGTTACTTAAATATGTTCAAGCAACAATTGGGTACAAGGGAGTCACTCATCAATTTAAATGCAGGATGGGACAGGAAAGACTTTGCCAAGGAAGTGGTGCTCACAGCCTCCACTGCCAGGGAGTAACTGGAGCTACAATCTACAACTACATGAACGGCTTTTTGCCTCTCTCTGAGGAACTGGCTAGCTGTTGACAGAAGAGCCAGTTAAGTGACATATTAAAGCTTAATAAACATGATTAATAAATATGATTTTTTGCTGTAGGTCTCTGAAACATGACTTCCTACTGTGACAGGCTCCAAAGCTGGGTGCTACCACATACCCTCTGAATTGCACAGCAATGCCTGTCTTGTGTGTGTGAAAGTGGAAAGTGAAAAACCTGGATTAAAGCTCAACATTCAGAAGACAAAGATCATGGCATCTGGTCCCATCACTTCATGGGAAATAGATGGGGAAACAGAGGAAACAGCGTCAGACTTTATTTTGGGGGGCTCCAAAATCACTGCAGATGGTGACTGCAGCCATGAAATTAAAAGATGCTTACTCCTTGGAAGAAAAGTTATGACCAACCTATATAGCCTATTCAAAAGCAGAGACATTACTTTGCCAACAAAGGTCCATCTAGTCAAGGCTATGGTTTGTCCAGTGGTCATGTATGGATGTGAGAGTTGGATGGTGAAGAGAGCTGAGTGCCGAAGAATTGATGCTTTTGACCTGTGGTGTTGGAGAAGACTCTTGAGAGTCCCTTGGACTGCAAGGAGATCCAACCAGTCCATTCTGAAGGAGATCAGCCCTGGGATTTCTTTGGAGGGAATGATGCTAAAGCTGAAACTCCAGTACTTTGGCCACCTCATGTGAAGAGTTGACTCATTGGAAAAAGACTCTGATGCTGGGAGGGATTGGGGGCAGGAGGAAAAGGGGACGATAGAAGATGAGATGGCTGGATGGCATCACCGACTCGACGGACGTGAGTTTGAGTGAACTCCGGGAGTTGGTGATGGACAGGGAGGCTTGGCGTGCTGCGATTCACGGGGTCGCAAAGAGTCGGACACAACTGAGCGACTGAACTGAACTGCCTGTCTTTTATTCCCGAAAGGTTACCCTGGGATTGCCTCCTCCCTGTGTTTATGAAAGAAAGTATTGAGTCAGATAAGATTTACACTGATTGACAATTCATCTCATTCTAGATATTTATAAAGGATAATAAGCAATTTGTTCAGATCAACATTCTCTGTTCAGAAAATAACACATTTCAAAGTTAGCAACAAAACAACATTCCAAATCAGTTTGGTCACTATGCATGACCATATAGAACATGCCACAGAGCTTAATCCTTCACATTCCAGTACATCCAGTAACTCTAAAAAGGACTCACACACACACAAAAAAAGCTCCACCCCACCAATATGCTTTATTCTCCACAATGATTAAGTCAGTCTAAACAAATTACAAACATGGGACGGTAGAATTCAGAATTAATCCACTGCACCCTAAGAAATGGTGCCCTAGAAACTGAAATCAATAACAATCACTAATCACTAAGAGCTGCCTATGTATGAAAAATATGGGTTAGGTGCTGAACATACTTCGTTTTAACCCAAACAAACCTATAATTTCTATAAATGTTCGACTATGCAGCTGTGGAAACTGACAACTAGCAGATAAAATGAGAAAAACTGCACATCTGGATTCTTCTATATTTTAAAGAATAAGTTCTTATATGGAGTTATTCAAGATAAAGTTCTCAAATTAAAATGCAATTATGATTTCAGTGTTTTTATACTGATTCTGAACATTAGAACAAAAGCAAGAGGTCTCTCAAAAAAGGATAATTAAGCATAATTAACACATAATTTACCTTAAATATTTCATGAAGAAAGAATAAATTTGCCTTATCAGAAGTAAAAAATAGGGAGGAAGGAAGAAATCATATCATGGCTAACAAGTCATAGGGATGCTCATTTAAGAAGAAATTCAATCCTCTTCTGCTAATGTCTCCCTATTAAATGAAAGGTCCAAGAACAATTTTCTAAAGGAAAGTGACATTTCTCTGCCTCAACCAGAATTCTCAAAATAATCTTTAACCTAAAATACATTTTCCCAAAGATGTTTAACTTTGATAAAGTTAACTTTTAATTATAAATTTTAATTATCACCGTTTAAACAGTGATATGGAGAAGGAAATGGCAACTCACTCCAGTATTTTTGCCTGGAGAATCCCAGGGACAGAGGAGTCTGGTGGGCTGCTGTCTATGGGATCGAACAGAGTTGGACACGACTGAAGTGACTTAGCAGCAGCAGCAAACAGTGATAACTCAATCAGCTGCAAAATGCTCTGCCCACAATTTTTACATTATAGGGGAAACCTGACGAAGCATGCAGGTATCAATTGCTCTGTCTGTGGTTTAACTTCCCTCCACTCCACTTAAATCATCCTTTTCCTGCTGAGTCCCTGCATGCCTCTTTTCCTTTATTCTTGCTCTACCTTGCAAGAATTTTTAGTTTCTAGCTCACTTTAGTGGATTTGAGGTCACTGGAATTATACTTTTTGAATGTTGACTCTGGACCAACTTCCCAATTCAGGTTATGCTCTTATTGTTAAGAATAATAATACATGTTCCAATCATACTAAGCTAGATATAAATGCTAACTGGAAAATGTATCAGAATAAAAGTAAAAAGACAAAAAGAAAACATTTTAGCCTTTCTAGAAACCTAACACCAGGTACAGTATAATAAATGAAAACAGACATAGTTCTATGACCTTCACTAAGCCTGACTATATTATCAAGCTAGACAGTGAAGGACACAAACAATGAATAAGACATAAACCTTAAGAAACTAGTTGTGTGGTGTGACTTACCCAGCTCTATAAACCTGACATGGAACAACAGACTGGTTCCAAATTGGGAAAGGAGTACATCAAGGCTGTATATTGTCACCCTGCTCATTTAACTTCTATGCAGAGTACATCATGAGAAATGCTGGGCTGGATGAAGCACAAGCTGGAATCAAGACTGCTGAGAAAAATATCAATAACTTCAGATATACAGATAACACCACCCTGATGGCAGAAAGCAAAGAACTAAAGACCTCTTGATGAAGGTGAAAGAGGAGAGTGAAAAAGTTGGCTTAAAACTCAACATTCAAAAAACTAAGATCATGGCCTCCAGTCTCATCACTTCATGGCAAATAGATGAGGAAACAATGGAAACACCGACGGACTATTTTCTTGGGCTTCAAAATTACTGCAGGTTGTGACTGTAGCCATGAAATTAAAAGACATTTGCTCCTTGGAAGGAAAGCTATGACAAACCTTAACAACATATTTAAAAAGCAGAGACATTACTTTGCCGACAAAGGTCAGTCTAGTCAAGGCTTTGGTTTGTCCAGTAGTCATGTATCGATGTGAGAGTTGGACTATAAAGAAAGTTTAATGCTGAAGAATTGATGCTTTAGAACTGTGGTGTTGGAGAAGACTCTTGAGAGTCCCTTGGACTGCAAGGAGATCAAACCAGTCAATCCTAAAGGAAATCAGTCCTAAATATTAATTGGAAGAACTGATACTGAAGCTGAAGCTCCAATACTTTCACCACCTGATGAAAAGACTCATTAGACTTACCTGACTCATTAGAAAAGACCCTGATGCTGGGAAAGATTGAAGGCAGGAGGAGAAGGGAATGACAGAGGATGAGATGGTTGGATGGTGTCACTGACTCAACAGACATTAGTTTGAGCAAGATCTGGGAGATGTGAAGGACAGGGAAGCCTGGCGTGCTGCAGTCCAAGGGGTTGCAAAGAGTCGGCCACAACTAAGCAACAACAACACAACCACTCCTAAACTGTCCTAGAAGGAGAGTGTTCCAGAAAGTTCCAATATGGTAAAAATGGAGTATTATAAAATAAAAGCTTATCCTTTAATATATCAGACCTCTGAATTAATGTTATGATTATATTTGAAGCTGTAATATTCATGCAAAATTTTAAATGAGAGGAAATAAGATGTGGAGAGTGCAAAGTGAGGAACTGAGTCATTTCTCCCACCTCACCAGGTTTTTTCACTTTCATTTACTTAGTTACATAAATCCTATGGATAATGCAGTATTTTACCTATGACAAATTTATCTTTCAAGCCTTTCATAAACCTGTCAAACCATGAGCTACATGAAACGTTTTTTGTTTTATAGGTATTTAGTTTTAAAAGTAAAATCTTTCATCATTCTAAACTTGAAGATCACAGTACCAAATGATAATTCGATTCTTACCTATAATCACCTACCCTAGTTGATATTTCATGGTGATTTTTTAAAACTCAAATTCCAGAAACTAAGACGTAATGTCCTAGTTTCATCTTAAGAAAGCTCATTTAAAACTTCCATTAAGATATTTTTACCTTAAAATAATACAACCAAAATACTTCCCATTAGTTAACACTGCTGAAACACAAAAATCTGAAATGTGACTTTAGGAAATTTAATTTAAAAATAGCTTTAAAAGGTTTAGTATCTACTGCATACCCAATGACAAAATTAAATTCCATTTAGAATGAAAGCAAAATTATAATCTCCTATCCCTTTCATTGCACCAATATATATTCGAAGACAAAAATAGTCATTTAATTCAAGAGGTGATCCAAAGAGACTTAAAAGTTAGATTTATATCCAAAAAGTCACATGTAAGACAAATCTGTATAAACCCCATTTCCATTGTAAGTTCAGAGAAATGACCTCGTATGAGAAGGCAACACAATGTATGTAGCACAGTTACACAATACTAAGCTATATTAACTCACACAAAGTAACTTAGCCTCATTTGTAGAAAGAAAGGGAGAGAGGGAAGGAGGGAGAGAATATGAGAGGAAGAAAAGAAAGCTTGTTATAATTTTAAAAGATGGAATACATAATGATAGTACCCTTCTCCTTACAAAAGAAACACGCTGGCTGGCCCCAATATAAACAAAATCACGTATGAGAATCAAGTATATTAAACTCAGTCAACAAACAAAAGTGAAAGTGAAAGTCACTCAGTCGTGTCCGACTCTTTGCAACCCCATGGACTACACAGTCCATGGAATTCTCAGGCCAGAATACTGGAGTGGGTAGCCGTTTCCTTCTCCAGGGGATCTTACCAACCCAGGGATCAAACTCAGGTCTCTCACATTGCAGGCTGATTCTTTACCAGCTGAGCCACCATGGAAGCCCAGTCAACATGCAAGACCACTATATTTAACCTAGCAAGCACCTGGTCAGAAGTTGGCCGCATGGAGTCTGGGGGAGAATGGATACATGTACATGTATGGATGAATCCCTCTGCTATCCATCTGAAACTATCACAACATGTTAATCGGCTATACTCCAATACAAAATAAAAAGCTTAATTAAAAAATTAATTAAAGAAAAAAGAAGTTGGCCCCATGGACAGTTAGTCAGAAAGATTCCTCAGGTAAAAGCAGAGGTACATTTAGATATGCTACATAGTCAGAAGTTTATTGGCTATTCCTCACTGTCCTGGAAATTGTCTATTTGTGTTCTAAACACCCCAGTAAATCAGAAGAATTCTCTGATATTATCATATAAACATTCTTTGCCAAACTACCATAAAGAGTTTAAGGATTACCCAATATTCACTGAATTGTAAAGATTGTTTCAAAAGGCAAGTCAGATCTTACTATTTCTAAATGAGGTCACTCCCTGAAGGTTCAATACAAGATATTTATAAACTTGTACTTGAGACTTACCTCTTTTATAAGAGATTTCAGATAGGGATCTAGCACATGGAAAGCTCCCTAATCTCCTAAAGTTCAACAAATATCTATTGAGTTCTTATCAGTTACAAAAATGAAATATACACAATTTGTTGCACTCCAAATAAATACAAAAACAATTCTAATATTTACACAGGCTATGATGAATCTTAGAATTAGCGTATCAACAAAAGTTAAAAGCCAACCTGACTGAGAGGATTTAAGAAGGATTAGGGGATATAAATGGAGACTTTAGGAGAAAGGAAAAAAAAAAGAGAGGGGGGAAGAAGGGTTCAAGAGGCAGAGATATCATGACAAGGATGAAGATGAGTTAAAAAAAAAGAGATAGAAAAATACCAGACTTGATCTTCTAAAGAGTCTCAAAGGAGCAGAACTTAAAGCTTATAGAAAATGATAAAGGCTTCAATTTCAGGCGGGCTTTCATTTGTCTACAATGAGGGAATGTGTTAGGTTTCACAGACTATACAGAAACAAAACCAATGGGATAAAAATAGATATATAAGAGGATATTTATTATAATTGGTTTTCCTGGTGGCTCAGATGGCAAAGAATCTGCCTAGAAAGCAAAAAGACCTGGGTTTGATCCCTGGATCAGGAAGATCCCCCGGAGAAGGGAATGGCAATCCATTCCAGTATTCTTGCCTGGAGAATTCCATGGACAGAGGAGCCTGGTGGGCTACAGTCCATGGGGTCGCAAAGGGTTGGACACAACTGAGCGACTAACATACACACAGTTACAGTGGCTGAGAAGTCCCATGATCTGCCATTTGCAAGCTGGAGACCCAGGAAAACCAGTGATAAAATTCAGCGTGAGTCTGAAGGCCTGAGACACAGAGGAGCTAATGGTAAAATTCTCAGTCTGAAGCCAGAAGGGTTTGGGGTTGGGGGGTGAAGGTGATGTGCATGCGGCATGCTCAGTCATGCCTGACTTTTTGATACTCCATGGACTGTAACCTGCCAGGCTCCTCTGTCTGCAGGATTTTCCAGGCAAGAATACTGGAGTGGGTTGCCACTTCCTCCTTCAGAGGATCTTCCCAACCCAGGATTGAACCCACATTTCCTGCGTCTCCTGCATTGGCAGGTGGATTCTTTAACATTGAGCCACCTGGAGAGCAGAAGGATGATGTGCTGCTGGTATAAGTCCCAGAATCCAAAAGCCCAAGAACTCAAACGTCTGAGGACAGGAGAAGATGGAAGCCTCAAGGAGACAGAACAAGTTCACCCTTCCACTGCCTTTTGATTCTATTTGGATCCTCAATGATTGGATGACAGCCACCCACACTGGTGATTTAAACACTAATCTCCTCTGGAAACACGCTCACAGATACACCCAGAAATAATGTTTAACCAGCTCTCTGGGCGTCCCTCAGCTCTGTCAAGTAGACACATAAAATTAACAATACCAGGAAGCCACCATGAGTTTTCAAGAAAGACAGTGATATGAACAGACTTGTGATTTCTTCGCTTTTGAAGCAGACTAAACAGAGTGGGACCAATTTGTATAAAAACCTATCAGACCAGTCAAGAGATGACTTTTTGAATTAGGGCAGAATGAACAAAGCACTAAAGGTATAGAACTGAAAGAATTTCACAGAAGAATGAACAGGATATCACTACTTCTCAGTTACCACCACAGCCTCCTAACCAACCTCTGCATGCACCCCTCAACCTCATTTTACAAAGTAAATCAGATCACACCTCATAGCTCTCTACCTCTTCTGCCTACATGCCAGCCAAATGGGCCATTTCATTTCCTAAAATTAAGTTCAACTTCTCTTGTGCCTCAGGATCATTCCACATGCTGTTTCCTATACCTGGAACTCCAATTTTTTTCACCAGGTGAACCCTAACAAACCTTCAAATCCCAGTTTAAAAGTCACTTCCTTGGGTTTCCCTCGTGGCCCAGTGGTTAAGAATCTGCCTTGCAATGCAGGGGACACCAGTTCGATCCCTGGTCTGGGAAGATCCCACATGCGGTGGCAGCAGAGCTGGTGTACCACAATTACTGAAGTCAGAGTCTAAAGCCTGCAAGTCAAAACAACTGAGGCCACACTGCAACTACTAAAGCCCATATGCCTAGAGTCTAAAACAAGAGAAGCCACCGCAATGAGAAGCCCTCACACTGAAACTAGAGAGCAGCCCCTACTCATCACAACTAGAGAAAGCCCGCATACAGCAACAAACACCCACCAAAGCCAAAAAATAAAATAAATAAATCTTTTTTAAAAAGACTATTAGTCTCCAAAAGACTATTCCTAAACTCTCCAATCTAATCATGTGTCCCACCCTTAACTTCTCTCTTGAAATACATACTACCTGTTTAGACATGGGTTTGTGTTTACTAGCTATTCCCACATCAGACTGTTACCTGAAAGCTAGGATTATAATTACTTAATGACTAGTCCAGTACCTGGCACTTGGTGGGTACTCAACAAATACTTGCTGAATTAACAATAAGTAAATCACAGAAGACTGCTTCAAGTTCCCAAGGAGGAAAACAATAATGCCATTACCTGACAAAGGGAACATCAGTTTTGTGGATAAAGTCAAAGTCTATCTGAGGTATGCTGAATTTGAAGAAATCATGGAATAGGTTTGAGCTGCAGAAGTAGTCATTAAATACTAAATAATTGTTTAGCCAGAAGAAAAAAATGTAACATTAATAGAAAAGGATGAGAAGCAAAACAAAACAAGCTAAAGGCAGAATATGGAAAAGCAGAATAGAGAATATCTCTATTTAACTGGTAGGAAGAAGAAACAACTGGATAAAATATGGATATTCCTAAGATGTAAAAAGCTTGTAAAATAGAAAACACCAACAAACCTATAGAAAAAGAGCTAAAGAAATGGGCAGTTAACAAAAAAAGAAATGCAAATGCTTCTCACCCATATAAAAAAGATACTCAGCCTAATGTGTACAAGATAAACATGCTATGTTATGTCTAAAAGAATCCACAGTTGATGTAAATGGTTCTGAAATGTGTAAATATAAAACTGTAAATTATAAAAAAGATATTCAATCTGACTCATAATGAGAGACGAAAATTAACACTATGAGATTCCATTAGGACGAAAAAAAAATTCTCACAATATATTCTATTGATAAGGTTACAAATATATGTATTCTGTATATATATATGAAGGCTGAGCACCGAAGAATTGATGCTTTTGAACTGTGGTGTTGGAGAAGACTCTTGAGAGTCCCTTGGACTGCAAGGAGATCCAACCAGTCCATCCTAAAGGAGATCAGCCCTGGGATTTCTTTGAAAGGAATGATGCTAAAGCTGAAACTCCAGTACTTTGGCCACCTCATGCGAAGAGGTGACTCATTGGAAAAGACTCTGATGCTGGGAGGGATTGGGGGCAAGAGGAGAAGGGGACGACAGAGTCTGAGTGAACTCTGGGAGTTGGTGATGGAC
Organism: Bos mutus; assembly: GCF_027580195.1. NCBI lineage: Eukaryota > Metazoa > Chordata > Mammalia > Artiodactyla > Bovidae > Bos > Bos mutus. The sequence goes on from NC_091622.1 coordinate 67,364,015, forward strand.
AGGGAGGCCTGGCGTGCTGCGATTCATGGGGTCACAAAGAGTTGGACACGACTGAGCGACTGATCTGATCTGATATATATATATACACACGAAGAGGCACTCTCATATTTTACTGATGGGTACACAAAGAGATTTGATTCTCATGAGGATAAATCTGTCAATAGCTATAAATCTGTGTACTCATTTTCCCTTTGATCCTGCAATACCACATCCAGGAATCTGTCCCAAATATACAGTGGCAAAAACATAAAAAGGTATATATATGGATAATAAAGTTACCAACTGCAGTGCTATTTGCAAAAAATTAGAAACAACTCAGATGCCTATCAACTGAAAATTGGTTAAATAAGCTATGTCTTTTTTATTCATGCAATGAGATATTATGTAGCTATAAAAAGGAATTAATAATTTATTACTAATGAGTGATCTCCATAATATATTAAGTGAAAAAAGCAAGGCATATATTATCATTTGTCTAAAGAGGAATATTTTTTAAAAAGCAGAATGGAAGAATAAACTTAGGTTTTTAGCAAGTTTTCTTTTCTACTTAGAAAGAGAAAAAAGAGAAAAGGGTAGAGAAAATATAGAAGTCAGACTCCTTTCAATAAACCTTGTTTTATGGGGATGACTTTGGAGGCATGAAATTATTATATATGATTATAAAACCAAACTACATTTTAGAAGTTATTAAATATCAGAATATTTAAAATAAAATAACTTAGATGTATACTCTGTTGGTGGCATAACTATACACTTAAAAATGATTAAAATTGACATTTTATGTTATGTTTATTTTACCACAACAATTTAAAAATTAAGTAAAAGAACACAGCATACCTGTTCAGTTGTCACTCAAAGAACAGGTTACTAAAAAGGCCATTAAAAAGGATAGTCTTCCCTCCCTTGCTCTGAACTCACAACCAACTGCCATGATGTTAGCGGCCCCATGGAGAGGCACAGGAACTGGTCTCAAGCCAACAGCCAGAAAGGACCTGAGACCTACCAATGATGACCTATGTGTGCTTGAAGCACCTCCAGAAGGCTCATTTGTGGCTCCTCCAACCGAGCCCAGGGATATATGCACCCCAGCTAACACCCTGACTGTAGCTACATGAGGTACAGTCATGTAAGCTAGAGGTACCCAGTTAAACTGCACCCCACAAAAACTGACTCATAGCAACTGTGAGATAATAACATTTGCTGCGTTACGCCATTAACTTTTGAGGTGATTTGTTACACAGCAATGGAAGGAAAGTCATGACCAACCTAGACAGCATATTCAAAAGCAGAGACATTACTTTGCCAACAGAGGTTCGTCTAGTCAAGGCTATGGTTTTTCCAGTGGTCATGTATGGATGTGAGAGGTGGGCTGTGAAGAAGGCTGAGTGCCGAAAAATTGACGATTCTGAACTGTGGTGTTGGAGAAGACTCTTGAGAGTCCCTTGGACCGCAAGGAGATTCAACCAGTCCATCCTGAAGGAGATCAGCCCTGGGATTTCTTTGGAAGGAATGATGCTAAAGCTGAAACTCCAGTACTTTGGCCACCGCATGCAAAGAGTTGACTCATTGGAAAAGACTCTGATGCTGGGACGGATTGGGGGCAGGAGGAGAAGCGGACGACAGAGGATGAGATGGCTGGATGGCATCACCAACTCGATGGACATGAGTTTGAGTGAACTCCGGGAGTTGGTGATGGACAGGGAGGCCTGGCGTGCTGCGATTCATGGGGTCGCAAAGAGTCAGACACGACTGAGCAATTGAACTGAACTGAACTGAACAGATAACTAACAAACACAGGCCATTGAGTAAACATTCCTAGGGAAATGAGCCCTAAGTCCAAAAATGAACTGCAAATTCCATTGCTGGACTATAGCCAAGAGAAGAAAGTACATACGCCAACCAAAAGCTGCATACAAGAGTGCTCATGGCAACCTGATTCCTAACAGCCCCTAACTAGAAGCAATGCAAATATCTACCAACTAGAAAAGGCATAAATAAATCATGGCATTTCACACAACAGAATACTTACTATACAGAAATGGAAAAAAACAAAATAAAACAAAACTACTATTTCATACAACAACATGGCTAAATCTCACAGAAATGAGAAAAGAAACCAGACAAGACAAAATGCCTGTACTACTACTCTGAGACTGTTACATGTATAATGAGGGTACTATAAATGAGTAATTATGAAATATTTTAATAAAATATTATTCTTAGTGTTACTGAGAACTAGAATTCTCAGCTGAAAAATACAGATATAAAATAAAAAAGATTAACAAAAAATCTGATAGTATTGAAACTGAATTGGAAATGTCAGTATGAATTCATGAGGTACTCTGTCCTAAAAAAAAAAAAAAAATTCCCTAGTTCTGAGAATTGAAAAGGCCTAAAACAATGGTCAACCCACTAGCAATGAGAACCCCTAGAGCCCAAACTGTGGTCTTAAAATTCTATTCCCCAATAAAGGAATCAGGACTCCTTGGAGACATTGCTGACACCAGGTATGGGGATGAAATGTACATGATGAGTTATACTAGATAATCAAGAAGCTATCAAAAATTACTAGTCATGTCAAAATAACTCAGTCTCCTGGTGCAATCTACCCCAAAACCAGAGTCTGCCTACTTTTTTTGCTTTCACCTACACCTTGTTGGCTGTCCCCCATTGTTTACAGCTCCAGTTAATAATTCCTGGGTGTGACAGTGTTTAACCTACAAACTCCTTTGGAAATCCTCTAGCCTGCCTGAACCTGCCACATGTGATTGTTCAGAGCCTCCCAACCTGAGAGGCAGGAGATGTTCTAAACTATCTAAACACAGATTCTTTTAGTAGTTATAGATTGATTAGAAATTGTAAGTGAAGGGATTTTCACTTGTTGGGCCAATGTTTTTGTTTCCATATCCCTTACCTGCTGGTCCCTGGCAGTGTATTGATTAATATAATTGGTGTAAGTAGTAGCTTTAATGTTTGTAACCTGGGATTGAGTTAATTCTTTCTCTTGTTATAGCCCACCACACCTTTGCTCTGTAGGAATGCAACTTTATCTGCTTTTTGGAGGGTGGCTCTGACCAATCACCTTTAGAGAAAAAATAAGTTTTCTGAAAAGGTCTTAAAATGTTAACAGGCCTCGGGCCAGAAGATGATGCAAATCATGCAAAAGCGTTTGCTTTTATGATAAGTTTGCAGGAAGAAAGCCTGGTTTGCTGCAAGACTCTACCCCTTCCCCATTATCCTCTATGCATAACTTAAGGTATAAAAACTACTTTGAAAAATAAAGTGCGGGCCTTGTTCACGAAACTTGGTCTCACCATGTCGTTCTTTCTCTTACCTTCTGGCTGAATTAATTCTTCAGCCTCTTTTTCTCCACTGAATTTCCTCACTGAGCTATCCTCATTCTATTACTCTTTATATCCTTAATTAACATTTAATTAAGCAATTGTTTCCTGTGCGAAGAGCTGACTCATTGGAAAAGACTCTGATGCTGGGAGGGATTGGGGGCAGGAGAAGAAGGGGACAACAGAGGATGAGATGGCTGGATGGCATCACTGACTCAATGGACGTGAGTCTGAGTGAACTCCGGGAGCTGGTGATGGACAGGGAGGCCTGGCATGCTGCAATTCATGGGGTCGAAAAGAGTCAGACATGACTGAGCGACTGAACTGAACTGAAAGTTATAATATTAAAATATCACCATTTTGCAAATCTTAATGATTTAATAGATTTCAAGCAGGAAGCCCATCACCTATTTTTATAAATACAGTTTTACTGGAACACAGTCATGCCCATTCATTTACATTTTGTCAACTGCAGCTTTCTCATTGCAACAGCAGAATTTACTAATAGCAGCAGAGGAGACCAGATGGGCCATAAGGCCTAAAATATACACTATCTGCCTCCTTACAGAAAATGTAAGATCTGATCTATATCCTGGAGCACAAATGGCAGCTAATCAGCAGAAAAAGACAGACACTTGCCCAAAGACAAAGACTTGCTGAAAGAATCTGAACTGGAGTCTAAGCAAGTCTCTAGATTCAACTACCAATTAACATGAAATACAAAGGTCAGATGAGTATGCTTAATCACTGCACAGGAATGTAATCAGGAATATCCACATCTACGAGACAAAGACCAATTTATCCAACAAATAAATTTTAAAGACAAAAAGGAAGGCAGGATGAAACCTTAAGAGAAAAATCAACCAACTGCAATGGGGAAAGGGCGTATCTAGACCCTGAGCCTATCCAGTCAACTGTTTTTAGAGCGTGTGGGGGACTTCCCTGGCAATCCAGGGTCTAGGACTCCATGGTTCAACTGCAGGGGGCACAAATTCCACCCTTGCACAGGGAACTAAGATCCTGCATTCCATGAGGTTGTGTGATGCTGCTGCTGCTGCTAAGTCGCTTCAGTCGTATCCAACTCTGTGCAACCCCATAGACGGCAGCCCACCAGGCTCCCCCGTCCCTGGGATTCTCCAAGGCAAGAACACTGGAGTGGGTTGCCATTTCCTTCTCCAATGCATGAAAGGGAAAAATGAAAGTGAAGTCGCTCAGTCGTGTCCAACTCTTAGCGACCCCATGGACTGCAGCCTACCAGGCTCCTCCGTCCATGGGATTTTCCAGGCAAGAGTACTGGAGTGGGGTGCCACTGCCTTCTCCAAAATGTGTGAGAATTACAATTAACATTAACTGGATATTTGACTATATGGGAATTACTTTTTCAAAGTTACTAATGGTATAACGGTATCAACAGAAAAATACAAATAAATTTTATGATGCCTAGAATTTTCTTTAAAATAGTATAGGAATGGGAGGGAAGTTGGTGAGAGACAAGACAATTTGGCCATGACATGATAATCACTGAACCTGAGTAATGAATACAAGAGGATTCATTACACTAGTCTGTAACTTTTATATGTCTTAAGTTTTCTATAATAAAAATTATAATAAGATATAACACTTCCTCTTTAGGCACTGAAAAATTCTGAAGTAAAAAAGAACAGGTCAAGAAGTATGCTAGGTTACCCCCAAAAGGCAACTTGACTGTGACAAGGTGTGGGGTCTTCTAAAGACGGGTAAAAAGCCAAGCTTGGAAAGAACTGGTCTAGAGATAAAGTAAATGACTGCCTACTAGATCCAAACTTAGTTATGTGACCTTTTCCAACTGCATCAGGCAGCTAGAACTAGGAAATATATATTTGGCAAATTAACTTAGGTTTGTGGTTTGGACAGGGTCTTCAGAATGTTAAAAAGGCAACAGAACATAAGATGCTGCTGCGAATATGATCACGAGGATTGGGTTTTAATTAGAAAAGCAAGAAAATGCCAAGAAACAAGTCATAATAAAGAAAAAGAACAGAAATCGAGTGTTATGATCATGAGAGGAGACTCCAAGGCCTCAGAAGTACAACTAATTGATGATGTGATTTAAGGCAAGAAGTGACAGTCTATGAGACCTTGGGACTCCAGTCCTGGTGAGCTAGTAACACTGGTTTCTAGTAGGTTTCAGCTACCTGCCAAGCTCACCCTTTCCCAAGCTCATTTTAGAAGGAATCTGTATTTTTTAAAAGGGTCCCAGGATTAGAATCACTGGTATAAGATGCAGTGATCCTGGAAAATATGAAGGTGAAAACAATGGATACTAAACAGGTCAAGGAAACATGATGAGAGTAACTAATAAGATACAAGAGACAGAAAGGGAACAAATGAGTTAAGTGAAGAATTCTAACGGTCAAGACAACAGAAGGATAAGAATGTGAAGAAAAAGAATAAAAGCAAGATATCACAATCCAAAGACAATGACTAATTGACAGTGGGACCTTATTCTAACCCCACGATTCAAAGAAAGCAGCCTAAAAATATCTCTATCAGATAGGTTGGGAAAGAAAAGGTATCCTCAAAAAAACAAATATCTATCAATTTGTTCATTACAGACATAAAGTGTTGTGTGTATGAAAGCACCAAAAAAGAAACCTTATAAATTATTTAGTTAATTCACTCATTTCATAGATGAGGAAACCAAGGGCTATGAAGACTAATTAACTTGCACTTAAGAACACTATGTAATTAATTATTAGAATTAGAGCTAAGGAGTACCTCATTCTTCACTCAATCTCCTCATCTACCTACATGGTTTCTATTTGGAGACTTACCTCTTTACAGTGCTAAATGTTATCATATATATTTTATTTATAAATAAAAATTTGGTAACTCTTTGTTGACTGACACTCAAAATGAGTCTTCAATATTTTACATCAATAATTTTAATCGTTTCCCATGTCAGCAACTTGTTCTGCTCAATTTTACTCTTCTGCACCCCACCCCAAAACATGTGTTTTGAATAAATCTCAGAGACATTCAAAAAACATATTGGCTAACTAGCACCTATGCTTCCAAAAAAAGGTTAAAAATATGAAAAGGGACACACAGTGCCATGCTATAAAAAGAAGAGGTGGCATTACATACTTCTCTTATCAATTCCATAAATGTGCACATAATTTACAATTATGTCAAGAGGATGCTCTTGACTCAGTGGATTCAAAATACCTAAGTAGGTAGGAAAAGATAGCAATAGGAAGAACTACCTCAGCCTTATAATAAGAAAATATAGAGTACAGACCTAAAGTTGGAATCCATGGCTCTAGCAAAATGAAAACAGAACCAATAACAAATCATAAAATACTAACACAATTCACTTACCATGCAAGTTCTAGTTTGGACATGAAATTACTCTTATTTTCACAGCTTTTCTACTTCTAACATTTTTATCATTCCATAAAACAATTTTCTTCCCAAATAAAACTAGTTTTAGTAAACCCAGTTTTGAAAGCTCACTTATTGTAATAACCACTAAAAATGGTAATCACCTATAGCAGTAAATATAAGTTTAGATCATTATTTAAAAAACACTTGTAAAAATCTCTAATTATGAAATAAATATAAACTATGATCTTGTGACATCAGTAAGTACCACTTGTACTTCATTCAAAATGAAAATGAAATGATAAAAAAATAGCTAATACAGAGCATATAAAAGTGCACACACAAAAAGTTGTTTACATATTTTTGTATTCTTCATAAATACTGCATATTATACTATACCCAGATTATAATATGGAAAATGTTCTGAAATCTCCAAAAATTAGGTATTATTGTTATTCTTAGATAAGATTTTGAAAATTACCACACATACACAAAAGAATAGGTGCTTACCCATGTGTGAAAAGAGAACATGGCACAAAAAAGGGGAAGGTAATTCAAATGAATTAGCTGTTTTACAAATCCCTATTACTCCTTTTTAAAAGCACAATACATACATACCACTTACCACTTAGAAAGGGTTGCTGAGGCACAGAGTTTGTAGAAAAAACACCAAACATGGAAAGGATCCATCTAGAAGCTTTTTCAATCTGGAGCTTGTACTTTATAGGCACACAAGTGGGCACACTGGTGCAAAACAGTAGTGATTCACCATGTACAATGCAGAATGTGGAATGTTAAAGGCTGAACGACAAAGAAAAAAAGAGAGAAAAGAAACATGGTAGGTTATTAGTTACTAATAACAGCCATGTTTAAAACAATAGTTGTAACACTTGGTAGGTTTCATGTAACATATATCATTATTGAACTTAGTTTTTAGAACTTGAGAATTTAGCCAAGAAGAACTTACTTACTAAAAAATCTCAACTATATACGGAAAGAATCTCTCTGGAGAGAAAAAACAAGAAAAGGAGTATTTGTCATTTAAAGGTTCTAAGTTAAATCTTTCATCACCGATAACATTTTTTTCAAGTACATTGTGAATCTCCTCACCATCTAAGCAAAATTACCTATTTCTTGATGATACAAGGGTCATCATCATAACAGTCCTTCCATAGTACTTGAGTATACATACATTATGGGGCAATGACTCTATAGACCTTTTCAAAAGGTACCCTAAGGCACTCCAAGAAATGAGCATTCTCTATTGCTAGATATCTTGTTATCTACAGTATCAAGAATGTACTTATTCTTTGACCCAACAATCCTCCTTCTGGTACATTTTCCTACAGATACAATTCAGTTCAGTTCAGTTCAGTCGCTCAGTCGTGTCCGACTCTTTGCGACCCCATGAATCACAGCACGCCAGGCCTCCCTGTCCATCACCAACTCCCGCAGTTCACCCAAACCCATGTCCATCGAGTTGGTGATGCCATCCAGCTATCTCATCCTCTGTCATCCCCTTCTCCTCCTGCCCCCAATCCCTCCCAGCATCAGAGTCTTTTCCAATGAGTCAACTCTTCGCATGAGGTGGCCAAAGTACTGGAGTTTCAGCTTTAGCATCATTCCTTCCAAAGAACACCCAGGACTGATCTCCTTTAGAATGGACTGGTTGGATCTCCTTGCAGTCCATGGGACTCTCAAGAGTCTTCTCCAATACCACAGTTCAAAAGTATCATTCCTACAGATACAATTGCACACTCACAAAATAAAGTGTACAGCACGATTATTGTGGGATAATCTATAAAAGTGAAACACTGAAAACAACCTAAGAGGATTGGTAAAATCACCTATGATGCATCCACTATAAGGAATATGATGCGAGTATTAAAATGATTAAGGAAGCACTCTGTATTTCCATGGAAACATCATCAGAGAATGTACATATATGTTGTTATAGTCTGTGTTCTTAACAAGGGGAGGGAAAAGGGAAGAAAGAATATCTATTTTTATTGGTTAAATTTTACTAAAAAGTAAAGAACCATAAGAAATTGCTTAAAAAAAAGAGGCAGGGGACGGGAGAGTCAAGGGGATTGGTTACCAATAAAGGACGGTAAAGAAACAGGGATAGAAGCTAAGATTTCAAAGTGTCACTCTGACTTCCAAAACATGTAAATGTTTAAACAAAATAAAATTTAAAACAAGTTCCTCAAAAAAGCTTAATTTTTACTCTTTCATCCCTTTTTTATTAAAACACAAGCTGTTATACGGTCAGTATAACAAGGCTACTCTCCTGGAATGTGCATGTGTGCTAAGTGCGTGCTAAGTCGCTTCAGTATGTCTGATTCTTTACTACCCCGTGGACTGTAGCTTGCCAGTCTCCTCTGTCCATGGAATTCTCCATGCAAGAATACTAGAGTGGCTTGCCATTTCCTTCTCCAGGGAATCTTCCCAACCCAGGGATTGAACCTGCATCTATCTCCTGTGGCTTGTGCATTGTAGGTAGCTTCTTTACCACTGAGCCACCAGGGAAGCCCTGGAATGGTGAATGGCAAATTACTTCCTTGTCTTTCAGAGAAACTCTTCTCTTTCCTACTGGGAGTAATTCCACATATATTCAGTGCCTACTATCTACCAGCAATACATATATCAGTGAACAAACCCAAAAGATGCCTGCTCCAATGACCTTAAAATTCACTGTCACCCATTTACTCATTACTAGTGAAGGTACACTAAGAAAGGAATAAGTATACATTTGCTAGAGGAAATGTAAATTTGACAACCATTCTGAAAAGTAAATTTGTCAATACGTAACAAGAATCTTTAATACGTTCATAGCTGTTGACCTAGTAACTCTGTTCCCATGAATGCAAAATGCAGAGAGAATTTTATATACAAATTTTTTTATACTATTTATAAAGAAAATTTTTTTACATTATTTTAAAAGAAATTTTACATTATTTATAAAGAAAAATTCTAAGGAATATAAATGCCTGAAATAGAGAAAATAGTTGGCTAAATTATGGTTTATTCAGCAGATGGAACATTATGCTACAGTTAACCTAGAAGTAATTTCTAGTTAAACATGTTAGATTAACCGCAAATATTTATCCCTATTCCATGTCTGGCTCCTCTGAAATAATTGTAAAAATTTTTTAAAGTAATAAGAACACAAAAGCCAGAGAGAACAGAATAGACATTCTTTGATAGGATAAAATTAAAATACAATTTCAAAAAAAGGGGGGCAGAATGATGTTAAACAACAATTTTAAAAAAAGGGGCAGGACTCAAAATTATATATAATTTTATCCATTTTTTAAAAATTACATTGAAACAGAGATAAATAACTTAATATTATTTCTAAATAGTGATTTTAAATAAATGATGTTTTTATCTTTTATGCTTTTCTGTATTTTCCAAAATATCTACAAAGGGCATTTATTACTGTTATAGTTAGAAAAATATAATCTTTTTAAAACATATAGAGAACATATATATGGCCTAAGAAGGCCATAATCAAAACAAAGATAACAAGTGTTGGCAAGTGTATGGCTAGAACCCCCTTCACACACTGCTGGTAGGAAGATAAAATAGTACAGCCACTTTGGAAAACAGTCTGGCAGTTCCTCAAAAATAAAATATGTCCTAACCATTCCACTCCCGGGTATACAGCAAAAGAAATTAAAACATACATCCATGCAAAAATATGTGTACAAGTGTTCACAATAGGGTGATAACCCTATACTACAGAAACTGTCATAATAGCATTATTTGTATTACAGTCAAAAGGCAGAAACAATACAAATGTCATCAACTGATGAATGGATAAATAAAATGTGGTGTATCCATCCAGTGGAGTGTGCCATAAAAAATACTGGTACATGCTACAACATAGATGAATCTGAAACAATTAGGCTAAGTGAAAGAAGCCAGTCACAAAAGGTTACACATTACATTATTCCATTTTATGAACAGACAAATCTATCAATATACAGAGAAAAGATAGATTAGTGGTTGACTCTGGACAGGGAGGAGATGGGGAGGTAATGGATACAGGATTTCTTTTAGGGGATGATGAAGATATTCTAAAATCAATTGTGGTTGTGGCTGCACAAGTCTGTCAATACACACAAACCTCAAATTGTACACTATAAACTGGTGACTTGCATGGTATGTGAATTATATCTCAATAAAGCTATTATATTAAAAAAATATACACAGCCTATCACTTCTTCACCACTCAACAATATTTCACATATTATTCCTTATCACCTTGCAACACTATATAACAGGAAAAGCATTAGATTCAAGATAAAACCAGATTCTCATCAGTCCTAAAACCACTGATAAACCATAACTCCCAAGTTTCCATTTCCTTTTGTGGGGAATGCTCCCAAGTTTCCATTTCCTTTTGTGGGGAATGAGGAGTCCTTTTTGGTATAGCACCTCATTTTTCTCCCAACGACTGAAGTGCATTCCTACCAAGAGTAAGTTATCTTGTATTTGTCCAAAATTCGCCTTGCCAATATATCTTAGCTAAATTTTATATCAAAAGTATATTGATTTAAGAAGAAGAAAAAAAAATTTTATATCAAAAGTATGAGTGCAAAAAGAAAATGTTTTGTTTCTGAAACTTAAGCCAAACAATTTGAAAAAGGCAAGTCACTTTTAAAATATCCTAAAGAGAAGGCCTCAGCTCTACATCAAAAAACTGATAATATCTGAGCATTTATACACTTGACTATAAAACATTTAAGGCACATACCTTCCCTATGATTCTTCATCCCTATGTAACACGATCCCAAATACTAGTTGATTATACAATCAATATTGTATAGAAGACTGTATTGCATGTAATTTATTTGTATAAAAGACTAACAGAAGTACACTATTATTACTAGTATTCTATCTCACACTCTAAAGACTGATGGTTGACCCTCCTGAGTTGTCTCTTAGAAAGGCTGAAACTTTTCTATTCTTCAAGTCTCAGGACCACCACAGTCCTGTACTCTCTACAGATATCTTCATCTCTCAAACTGAAAGAAGATGCCCAATGTAAACTTATCAAATTCAGTTCAAGGCTGCTAAAGTCCCTCTTCCTGTGCTCTTGGGCCCTCCGAACCCTCTCTTTTTAAAGCAAAACCTATATCTGACCTGTATATTCAGATGACCATTAAGGGGAAAAAAAATCTTACATTCATGCACCACAGACTTCCCTTTATTTCCTCTTACTACAATCTGGGCCTCTACGTCTTCAAGTCTCAACTCATCAACTCAGCCATTTACCCTCTGACCCCAACCACTGCAATACTAAAATACCCTTTTGTCAAAAGGACTCCACAAAGCTTCTCACCTGCCCTCTCTCACTATTCTGATGCACCTCAGATACTGCTCCCGAGTGCATCTTTCAAATTGTATGACTCTGATCACAAAGCTCCCTGACTCGGTAATTCAGTGGTACTCCCAATGCCTACAGAATAAAGTCCAGAAATCCCTTAGCCTCACAGTCGAGGTTCTAATGGAAGAGAACAAAGCGCTAGCCCATCTCCCTAATGTTCTCTAGAACTCTGCTCTGTGCCAACACACGCCATTCCTTCCTACGCCCAGATCTTCCTTCCATCTGGAATGCCCTCCCTTTGCCTCTATGCATTAAAGTCCTCTAAAGTCATTTTTTATTTATTTATTTATTTTTTCTAAAGTCGTTTTTAAAGTAGAAAATCACTTTTTAAATCACAGGACTGGGTTTCTCAACCATAAGAGCTTCAAGGACTTTTTATAAGGGTTATAAATGTTAGAAGTATTATAAGTGTTACAATGTGTAAATTTAGAAAAAGAGCCAACATGTAGCACATAATGTTGTTACTGTTATCCATTCAACATAATGAGGGTTCAAAACATATTTTTTAATTGACATGCAAAACAAAGAAGTCTTTTCCAATCATACTATAAACTTTGCTCTCAAAGCAACAGTTTAAGATCTGATACCTCTGGAAGTTAAGATGATGAAAATTTCTGATAATCAAAACTTCAGTTTCTGGGAATCTCACACAGATTTATGATGTATGAACAGCAACCTACTATTTCATGATTTAGTCAAGAACAACTTGATTTATAATCACTTCACCATATATATAAGTCATGTTGCTGTACACCTTAATCAGTGTTGCATGTCAATTATACCTAAATAAAATGGAAAGAAAAAATGTTTAATATATTTTAACTAATAAAATTTAACATTTAACCAAAAATGGGCGGTGAGGGCAAGCCTTATCAACATAAAGTAGTTTCATCATTTACTTTTTTAAAAAGTAAGGTACATATAATTTACCATCTTAACCACTTTAAGCATACACCTCTGTGGTACCAAGTACATCCATACTGTTGTACAAAGACCACCACCATCCATCTCCAGAAATCTTTTTATCTTTCAAAACTGAAACTCTGTATTCACTAGACAATAACTTCTCTTCCACTCCCCGCTCCCCGCTCCCAGGCCCTGGCAACAAGCACTCTACTCTCTGTTTCTACGAATTTGACTACTCTAGATATCTTATTTAAGTGGAATCATACCGTATTTGTCCTTTTGTCACTGGCTTATTTCACTAAACACGAGGCCTCTTTGAGGTTCATTTGTGTTATCATTTACTTTTTCAACAAGAACTCCAAAACCACATAAAGGACATGGTTTAAACATTTTCTAGTTTAAACTCATAGTTTTAGCATACTCTGTATTATATGGCACTGGACTGCAGATCTGGCTGACTCAAATTACAGAAAGAAAGGGAAAGTAGAATAACACATACTCAACAATCTGGTATGATACCAGGTATCAAACTAGGTGCATGTCACACAATGAAATCCACGCAACTCTAAACAGATAGGTTATTACTATTCTCAGTTGGTAAATGATAAAAAGGTGATTCAGAGGACCTCCCATGTCGCTGCCCTATCTCCATTTTGTTTTATCATTCCATTTATCACTATCTGACATATAAACATACGTACATACATTTTATTTCCTTATGTGCAACTTATATGTAGGCAAAAAATAAGTTGAGAATCACATTTATTCAACAACGTTATATCTATAATACAATGCCGCTTAGAAGCTGAACATTTTATAATCTCTAGGTTTTCTGAGATGCTTGTCCATAGGTACATTTCTTAGATACTCAAAAGTTGAGAGATTTTATTATTGCCAAAGATATGGGTTTTTGGGGTTTGTTGGTTTGTTTGTTTTTTTTTTTTTTTTTTTTGAGTAGGTATGGGAGGTGGGGGGTATTGGAAGACAGAAGTAGGGAATAAAATTCCAAGTAAAAAATCCAAGGGTCCAAGAAGGCTGGTCTCCAGTAAGCCCAGATCTGCTATTATAACATCCTCATCTTCTATAAATTTTGTTTTTTTAAATCAAACTTCACCCGAGGACTTTTCTACCAAGCAAGAATTTACAATATGAGGAGAGACACTAGGTTGTGATGGATGGTCTAGTTACCCTTGAATATACTGTCACTATAATACTAACCATATTTACATTACACTACAGATTTCCTTTTTCTGTTTCAGAGTGAAAAATATTCCCACCACCATGTACTGCTACATTTTCTCCCTTAAAATTGGTTAAAGTTTTTCATCACATTTCAAGAAATTAAGAACTAGACACCTAACTTCTAAATTTTATAAACTGTATTTTTTCATAATCTAAATGAGAATATCTTCACAATAAGAAGAATTTTAAATATTCTTTAGAGAAATCAAAAAATGTTAAGGGGTCCCACTAAATAAATTCCCACTTGCGACAAAAGTCTACATTTCCCATTAGTTTACTGTTTTCAAAAAATAAATTTCTCTTCATCACAGTTTGAATGTTACTTACAAAAGGAGTACTGTATTCACAAAATAATTTTATCTTCACTGATGTAACAAGAAGTCAGTGGTTTCCTTTTTGTGGTAAACAATGGGCCTTGGGAAACATGTTCTCTGGTAAATGTCTTTCACATATTTTTAAATACACAATTGGTTCCACTTCCTAATAATCACCATTTACCAGAAATGCAAAAGATAGAAATCTATCAAGATACACAATAAGACTAAGCAAGCCAAAAAAGAAGAAAGCAAAAGAAAATTACAAATGTTCTCTGAAGAGGGTGGGGTCGAGAAAACTTCTAACCCAACCCCAACCAGCTATGGATTGCTTTTTAAAATGGAGAATATCAACGTAAGGTGACAAAAATCTCACATTTTTCTCTCCATTCCTTAGGGATCAGGCCCATCAGTATCAAACATACCATAAGGATCACTCATCTTAAAGAGAATAAAAGGGGGTAAGCCCTCCTTGACCACAAAACTTTCCCTGTCAGTATGGCCCTGTTAATCTGTTCCCATTTATAATTAACATCTTCCAGACAATTCTCTCTAGTCAGCATTTCAGCACCTCACAATTCCATTCCCTCCCATCTTCTATGCACAGGACTGCTGCCAGTGTCACTGATGACCTCTGCTGCTGCTAAGTCACTTCAGTCGTGTCCGACTCTGTGTGACCCCATAGATGGCAGCCCACCAGGCTCCCCCGTCCCTGGGATTCTCCAGGCAAGAACACTGGAGTGGGTTGCCCTTTCCTTCTCCAATGCATGAAAGTGAAAAGTGAAAGTGAAGTTGCTCAGCCGTGTCTGACTCTTAGCGACCCCATGGACTGCAGCCTACCAGGCTCCTCCATCCATGGGATTTTCCAGGCAAGAGTACTGGAGTGGGGTGCCGTCGCCTTCTCCGACTGATGATCTCTACCCCTCATGAAATCCAAAGGTCAACAATCAGGACTCATCATGGCTGACTCGCCAGCAGCATTTCTCTCCCTCGTTGTTGAAAACCTTCACTTGGATGGCAAGATGCCACACTTCCTGGTTCTCTCCTTTTCCTCAGGAGTTGCTCCTCCTCTGCCTGTTTCCTAACTCAAAATGTTAGAAAGCCCAGGGCCAGTCTATCCCCTTTTCTCCACTGACATTTACCTCTAGATCTTATCCAGGCTAAAGGCCTTAAATTCAAACCTGGAACTTGTCAGCATATAGATGGTATCTCTGGCCCAGACCTCTCTATTGAGCACTAACCTTGCAAATTCAAAGACCTGTCTGTTCATCTAATAGGATGTCAAACACAACTCTTAACACCGTGTCCTAAATCTTTGCCTACTCCCTGCACTGCACCTCAGTAAATAATGCCACCATTCTTCTAGCTGCTCAGCCCAGAAATCTGGCAGTCACTTTTACTCTTTTCTTTACCTCACACCCTCACATCTAATCCATCAACAAGTTGTGTCAACTCTACTTTCAAAATGCTGGATGTTTTAAATCTGACCACTTCTTTCCCACCCACTGCAACCTCCTAGTCACAGCCATCATCATTTCTGGCCCACACAATTCAAGGAGCCTCTTAACTGGTACCCATGAATCTGCTTACCCCTTAATTCTCCACATAGTCACTAGATTTTTTTTTTTTTTTTTTTTGCCACATCACACCATGGAGCTTGCAGGATCTGTTCCCCAACCAGGGATTGAGCCTGGACCAAGCAGTGAAAGCATCGAATCTTAACCACTAGACCACCAAGGAGCTCCCAAAGTGATCTTTTTAGACTATAAATTTATTCACTCCACTTGTGCTCAAAAATTCTCCACTTGTTTTCCATCAAATGTAAAAAATATCTGTGGTCTCCCTAAAGTTTCCTTTCCTCTATGCTAGCTACACCAGCTCTCCTGCTATTCCTCAAATTCAAGAAGCTTACTCCCACATCAGGGTCTGTGTACTTGCTAATCCCTTCACTGGGAAAGTGCCTTCCTTTGAGTATGCCTTGTTCTTGCCCTTCAGAAGACTGCAAATGCCACCTCCTGCAAAGAGCCCATCCCCATCACCCTATCAGAAATAACCCACACCTGTGCATGTGTGCTTAGTCGCTCAATTGTGTCTGACTCTTTGAGACTCTTTGCACTGTAGCCCACCAGGCTCCTCTGTGTAAGAATACTGGAGCAGTTGTCATTTCCTCCTCCAGGGGATCTTCCCAACCCAGGGATTGAACCTGAGTCTCCTGTGTCTGCTGTACTGCAGATGGGTTCTTTACCTGCTGAACTACTGGGGAAGCCCAACCAACACTCATCACACTCTAAACAGACTTAATTTCTCATCATAGAGCCTATCATCTAATATCTGTTTAATGTTTGCCTACCCGACTAAAAAGGAAGTTTCAGGAGGGCAGAGGCTATCATTTGTAATCCCCAGTATCATCATCTCCTAGTTCACAGGTATACAATAAAAATTTATTAAATAAATGATGGCAAATATATGATATGCACTAACAAAAACAAAACAAGAACCAATATATAGACTTTCAAACATTTTATTGAACAAAGTGACTATTAACCACTTTATAAGGTTCTCTTTTACAACCTTTAGAGAAGCTAAGGGAAGCAGAGAATGAGAGAAGAAAAGAAGTGAACTTTCTTGTCTTCAGCACATAAATCCAATATATTTGCATACCCTACCTTATATACATTTTCAGATGGAACCTAATGTCTCCAGAAAATAGCAAGTTTTAAACTGTTTCTTTTCTTCTTATTAAATACCTGAAGCAACCTGCATCCAAACAATCAGCTTAAAAGGAGGAACAATACTTAGAGGATAACCTAGGAATACATATTTGACTAGACCCCTGTTCCACTAATCTCTAAGATAATTTAGTCAACATAAAAAGGAAAACTTCAGCAAGAGACGGGAAATTAAAAAGGGGTATTGCCCCCACCCCTGAAATTTTGAGCCTCCACAAAGATATTTTAAAGTAAGAAAAATGGGAAAGGAGAAGCAATGTGTCATTGATGGGCTGTATCCTCAAAGCTAGCTTACAAGTCTACTCCACTGAGGTGCACATCAGAGGCCGATGCTCAGTCCCTCCCACCATCAAATTCATGCGGCTAGATACTAACTGCAACCTTCAACAGACTCTGACTATCCTTTAAGAGAAGAAAACAGAATAAAATCTCATGCCAGGCTGTGAGCCTGTACTATTTATCAACATAGAATAGGGTGTACACAGAACAATCACCAGTCTGAAGAAGAGAATTGGCAGATATAGAACTGATCAAACGTTCGGACAAAGATAATGACCTTGGCAGAATTCTAAACAAAGAGGTAAGAAGTGAAGCCATTTGATTTTCTAAGATATTCACTGTTTTGGGGGCATGGAGTGGCAGTCAAGCAGACATTCTACAAAGGTATATCTACAATCAGGTTTAGGGACTTGAGGAGACTCCTCTCAAAAAACAACAAAACATTCCATAAGAATAACAAAGATACAAGGGATATTAACAATACCCACTTCCCCTTTCCTTCTAGGCTTTCCTTCTCCCTCTTGAAGCCAGGCATGGTCATGTGATTTATGTTGGCCAATGAAATGTGAGTAGAATTGATAAATAAATTTCCAATGGAAGTATTTAACTGTTGACACTAGGTTCCAAACCTCTCTTTCCCATTGTCTCTGTAATTATAGAGGGAGCTACTGATATGAAAGTACAATGCCAAACCTACAGAGAGAAGATACTTGCCCCAAATGCATGGACTTGAATGAGAAAGTCTTGCATTTTGGGCACAAATAATTTGAGGATTGTTTTCACTGTAGCATAAGCTAACTTCACTTGATTATTTTAAAATTCTAATTAAATTAATTAAAATTTGGCGAATCCAGAAAATCAGACAAGGGAAAATATTTCAGAGACAAAAAAACATACACACATGACAGCATAATGAGAAACAGTTTATAACCATCCATAGAAATAGAGGACTTTAGTAGAATCTCTCTCCAAAATAATTTCATCTTAATTTAAAAAATTTTAAGAATAGTCGGCTATCTCTGAAAGGATGCACAAGAAACTGATAATACTGGTTGCATCCAGGAAAGGAAACTAAAGTAATAGAAAAAGTAAGGAGAGACTTCCAGTTTCCATTCTGGCATGAAAGACATCACTTCATCTTTTAAAAAAGGTAAAAAGATAAACAAACTGAAAAAGCAACAACTCTTAGATTCATAACCACTAGTCCCAAACTTGGATGTAGGCAGATGCAGAGAATCACAACTTTTGAGAGCAATACCCAGGAGCAGATGCTTTCACAGGAGCCAATGGCAGGGTAAGAAAACCTGAACTGTAGTTGATAAATTGAGAGGTTCAGCGTGGACAACTATGAGTGTTAAAAACTCCAAGGGGACCAATACCAGGGGGAACCCCATACTTGTGTGAGTTTATCTCCAAGAGCCCCACTTGATTCTAATGTGTTTGTGTGCTCAGCCATGTCCGACTCTTTGTGACCCCATGGGCTGTAGCCCTCCAGACTCCTCTGACCGTGGGATTTCCCCCAGGCAAGATACTGAATAGGTTGCCATTTCCTCCTCCAGGGGATCTTCCCAACCCAGGGATCAAACCCGAGTCTCTTGTGCCTCCTGCCTTGGCAGGCGGATTCTTTACCACTGAGTCACCTGGAAAGCCCCCTAGTTCTAATTGTGAATATCAAAGAAAAATCTCCTCAGGTTTCTGGCAGGGGGAAGGGGTAAATATTTTGAAATACTCCAAAGTATTCTGTTCTCCTTGACAAAGTTTGCCCTCAGGAGAAACTAAGAAACTATTACCTAGAACCTAACTGATGTAGGAGAAGGGAAATACCCAACGCCAGCTCCCTCTGGCCATCCTGCACCACCACCTAAGGTGGGAGAAAAAACTGAGAAGCACTTGTGAAGTTCACAGTCTGGAGGAATAGGTTGACTAAAAGGCTGCAATCTAATCATGGGGTCTTAACACACCTCCCCTCCTTCCACATCTCAACACCACATTACTGAAGAAGGCCTATTTAAGTCAGTCTCTTTTACTTTAAGTAAAAGTTCTTAAGTGCTTTTGAGAACAAAACCCATGAGCAGATGCTTCCATGGGAGCCAATGCCAGGGTAAGAAAACCTGAACTGTAATTGACAAATTGAGAGGCTCTGCGTGGACAACTATAAGTGTTAAAAAGTCCAAGGGGACCAGTACTAGGGGGGATCCCCATACCTGTGTGAGTTCATCTCCAAGAGCCCCACCTGATTCTGTGAGTGTGTGTGTGTGCTCAGTTCTGTAAGCCCATGCCCAACTACCAAGAAAATATTACAAGGCATACTAAAAGGAAAACAAAGCAGAAAATGAAAAGACGAAGTAAGCATCATAACCAAATTCATATATGGCAGGATGTTGGAGTTTCCAGTCTGGGAATTCAAAACAACTAATTAATATGCTAATAGCTCTAGTGGATAGAGTAGAAAGCAGGCAAGAAAAGATGCACAATATAAATAGAGAGATGGAAATTCTAAGAATCAAAAAGAAACATTAGTGATCAAAAACATTGTAACTGAAATTGTAATGGAAATAAAGAGAAGCACTGATGGATTAAGGAAAAACTTATGTGAGCTTGAGGATGGACAGGGAGGCCTGGTGTGCTGCGATTCATGGGGTCACAAAGAATCGGACACAACTGAGCGACTGAACTGAACTGAGGATATATCACAGAAACCTGAAAAGAAATAGAATACTGAAAAGCAAAGAGAAAAAACACTGAATAAAATAAAACAGAATATTCAAGAGCTGTGTGACAACTACAAAGGATCTAACATACATGTAATAAGAACAGGAGAAGAAAGAGAGAAAGAAACAGAAGAAATATTTGAAACAATAATGACTGAGAATTTCCCCAAATTAATATCAGATACCAAAACCACAGGTCCAGGAAGGTCAGAAAACACCAAGCAGAAAATACAAAAAGGAAAAAAGAAACCCAAACCTACCACACCCAGGATATATCATGTTCAAAATCAAAGATAAATTTTAAAAATCCTGAAAGAAGCCAGAGGAAAAAGTAAACATTACCTATAGAGGAACAAAGAATCAAAACCACCTTCTTTTGAGAAACCATGCAAGCAAGAAGAGAGTGGAATGATATATTTCAAATGTTGACAGAAAAACAAACAGACCTAGAATTCGGTACCCTCAAAGTCACCCTTCAAAAGAGAAAGAGAATAAAGACTTTCTCAAACAAAAGTTGAGAAAATTTGTTGCCTTCCAAAAAATATTAAAAGAAGTTCCTTAGAAGGAAGGAAAATGATATAGGTCATAAACTCAGAGCTACACTAAGAAAGGAAGAATATCAAAGAAAGAATAAGAATGTAAAATATAAACTTTTCCTATTTTTAGTCATAACTCATCTAATAGACAACAATTTGCTGAAAATAATAATAGCAACAATGGATTCAATTATGTATGTCTAGAAGTGAAATGAAGGACAGCACTGATATAGGGAAGAAAGGGAAGAATTAGAATTATTTTACTATAAGTTATTCTCTCTACTCATGAACCAGTGTAGTGTTATTTGAAAGTAGATTTGGATTAGTTGTAAATATATACTGGAAAATATAGAGAAATGACTAAAAACAGTTTAAAAAGAAGTATAATTGATATGCTAACAAAGGTGAGAAAAGAGAATTGGATTAAATACTCAAAACCATAAAAGGCAGAAAAAGGCTTAAAGGAAAAGAAAAGAAAAAAGAACAAGGGTAACAAATGGAAAACAAATATGAAAGAAATTAATCCAATTGTATCAACAATCACTTTGAACATCAATGGTCTAAATGACTTGATTAAAAGACAGATTATTAAAGTGGATTGAAAACCAAGACCCAACTATATTATCTACCAGAAACCCACTTTAAATATAAAAACACAGATTAAAAGTAAATGGATGGAGAAAGATACACCATGCTAAAACTAGTAAAAGACAGACTGTCTGTGTTAGTCGCTCAGTTGTGTCCAACTCTTTGTGACCTTCACTCAGTTGTACCTAACTCTTTAGGATTGTAGCTCACCAGGCTCTTCTGTCCATGGAATTCTCTAGGCAAGAATACTGGAGGGGGTAGCCATTCTCTTCTCCAGGGGATCTTCCCAACTGATGGATCAAAGCTAGAGACAGATTCTTTACTGTCTGAGCCACCAGGGAAGCCCTAATAAAAGACAGATTAGCTATTCTAATTTCATACAGAGCAGACTTAAAAGCAAAGAAAGTTATGAGCGATATAGACGGGACTGTGCGTGCATGCCTACAGTCAGGACTCTTTGCCACCCTCTGACTGTAGTCTGCCAGGCTCCTCTGTCCATGGGATTATTCCAGCAAGAATACTAGAGTGGATTGCTATTTCCTCTTCCAGGGGGATCTTCTCAATCCAGGGATTAAACCCACAGCTCCTGCAGCTCCTGCATGGGCAGGCAGACTCTTTACCACTGAGCCACCTGGGAAGCCCATATATGGGATTACAGAATGATAAAGGGGTCAGTTCTCCACAAAGACATAACAGTCTTCAATGTATATCTACCTGAAGCAAAAACTGAGAAATAGATGAACCCACTATTATAGCTGGAGACTTCAATACCCCTCTGTCAGAAATAAACAGGCACAGCAGTCAGAAAATCAATAAGGACATAGAACTCAACAACACTGTCAATCAACTGGTTATAACCGACCTCTGCAGACTACTTCAACAACTGCAGGATGCATATTCTTCTCAGGCTCGAAGATAATATTCACCAACTAATTTAAAAGAAATCACAACATCTACTCTCAGACTGCAGTGAAATTAAGCTAGAAATCAATGACAAAGATAATAAGAAAAATCTCAAATCACATGGAGGTAAAACAACACACAGCTAAATAACGCAAGTCAAAGAAGAAATCTCAAAAAAAATTTTTTTAATATTTTGACTAAATGAAAATGAAAATACAATTACCAAAATTTGTGGAAAATAACAAAAAAAATCCATAGAAGGGAATTTATACTAAGAACATTGAATGCATATATTAGAAAAAGAAATCTTAAAATCAATAAACCAAGTTTCCATTTCTAAAAAGTAGAAAGAGCAACTAAGTGCCAAAAGAAGAAAAATAATAATAAATTAGGGCAGAAATCAATTAAAGCAAAATTAGCAGAAAAAAATTAATAAAACCACAAGCTGATTCTTTGAAAAAAAATTAGTAAAACTGACAAATCTCTAGCCAGACTGACTAAGGGAAAAAAAAAACAGATACAAATTGCTAATAATAGAAATGAAAATGGACATCATTACAGATCCTATGAATATGTGAAAGAATGAATAAATACTATGAGCAACTCTATGTCCACAAATCTGATAACCTAAATGAAATGGAACAATTCTTTGAAAGACACAATCTGCAAAAATTCTCACAAGAAGAAATAGACAATTTGACTAGGCCTGTTTTTATTAAAGAAATTGAATCAATAATAACATTCCAACACAGAAAGTACCAGGCCCCTTACAAAAATTAACTTAAAATGTAAATGCAAAACTATAAAATTCTTCATAAATAACATTAGTAGAAAACCTTAATGACCTTGGGTATGGCAATAATGTTTTAGATATGACACCAAAAGCACAATCAATGAAAGAAATGGTAAGGATATTGATAAGCTGGACATTATTAACATTAAAAACTTCTGCTCTGCAAGACACTATCAAGAGAATAAGAAAATAACTACTGACTGAGAGAAAATATTTGCCAAATACACACCTAATAAAGGGCTGCTGGGGAAAAAAACAAAAACAAAGAGCTCTTAAAATTCAATACAAAAATGACACAATTTAAAAATGGGCCAAGAACCTTAACAGACATCTCGCCAAAAAAGATATTCAGATAGCAAATAAGCATAGAAAGAGATATGTCACAGAATATTTCATCAGGGAAATGAAAATTTAAACAATGAGATACCACTGCATTGCCTATGAGAATGGCTACTTTCAAAATAATGATAATACCAAATGCTATAGAGAACATGGAACAACAGGAATTCTGATATACTGTTGGTAAAACGTAAAATAGTATAGTCACTTTAGAAAAGTTTGACAGTTTCTTACAAAACTAAACATACTCTTACAACTCAGCAACTGTGCTCTTTGGAATTCACCCAAGTTGAAACCATGTCCATGCAAAACCTGCATATGGATGTTTACAACAGCTTTATTCATAATTGCCAATCAAGATTTCCTCCAGTAGGTGAATGGATAAACTCTGCTATGTCCAAATAATGGAATATTATTCAGCACTAAAAAGAAATGAGCTATCAAGTCACAGGAGGACATGGAGGAATCTTAAATGCATAATGTAAGTAAAGGAAGCTAATCTGCAAAAGCTACATACTGACATTCTGGAAAAGGCAAAACTATGGTGACAGTAAAAAGATCAGTGGTGGCCTGGGAGGGAGTTGGGGGATGGACAGGCAGAGCACAGAGGATTTTAGGGCAGGAAAAATATTCTATATGATACTATAATGGTGGATATATATCAGTACACACCTGTCTATACAACACCAGAAGTTAGCCATAATGTAAACGATGGACTCTGGGTGATTATGATGTTCAATGGAGGTTCATCAAATGTAAGAAATACACCACCCTGAAGGGGGATGTTGTTAACAGCAGAGGCTATGCATGAATGGAAGAAGGATTATATGGGAAATCTCTGTGCTTTCCTCTTAATTTGCTTGTGAACCTAAAACTGCTCTCTGAAAAGGAAGTCTTTATAAAAAATAAACTCTATTAAAACGGTTTTTAGTTTAAAAAACAAATCTTGCCTTTTGTGATCTGACTCTAATTTCAATTATTTCTACAAATCTTAAAAATCAGGTTTCAGCTTTAGTTGCCATTAAAACAAAATTTGTTTAGAAATGTTTAAATAACACATGCATTGCTATATCAAAGGCAATGCCCCACGATTCTGACTTACAAGAAACCAGTCTCCCTATTAAAATTAACTTTTGAAAAGAAAATTCAATGTTTTATCAAATATTTGGATCTTGCAAAATGATTTTACACAAAAAGAAAAACGAGACATTTTCAGAAACTGGTTTTACATGATCTGTGATATAAATCAATTTACAATGCAATAAGTTGTATAAAAATTATAAAGTATGTGCTTATAGGCATTTTTCAAGTGAGATGTTCATAGTTTTCATTAGATTCTCAAAGGGAGCCATCACTTAGATAAGAGGGATGGTATGGGGAAGGAGGTGGGAGGGGGGCTCAGGATGGGGAACACGTGTACACCTGTGGCAGATGCATGCTGATGTACAGCAAAACCAATATTTGATTTAGGTCATACCTGAATGGTCTAGTGGTTTTCCCTACTTTCTTCAATTTAAGTCTGAATTTGGTAATAAGGAGTTCATGATCTGAGCCACAGTCAGCTCCTGGTCTTGTTTTTGCTGACTGTATAGAGCTTCTCCATCTTTGGCTGCAAAGAATATAATCAACCTGATTTCAGTGTTGACCATATGGTGATGTCCATGTGTAGAGTCTTCTCTTGTGTTGTTGGAAGAGGGTGTTTGCTATGACCAGTGCATTTTCTTGGCAAAACTCTATTAGTCTTTGCCCTGCTTCATTCCATATTCCAAGGCCAAATTTGCCTGTCACTCCAGGTGTTTCTTGACTTCCTACTTTTGCATTCCAGTCCCCCTATAATGAAAAGGACATCTTTTTTGGGTGTTAGTTCTCAAAGGTCTTGTAGGTCTTCATAGAACCGTTCAACCTCAGCTTCTTCAGCGTTACTGGTTGGGGCATAGACTTGGATTACTGTGATATTGAATGGTTTGCCTTGCAAACGAACAGAGATCATTCTGTCGTTTTTGAGACTGCATCCAAGTACTGCATTTCGGACTCTTTTGTTGACTATGATGGCTACTCCATTTCTTCTGAGGAATTCCTGTCCGCAGTAGTAGTTATAATGGTCATCTGAGTTAAATTCATCCATTCCAGTCCATTTGAGTTCGCTGATTCCTAGAATGTCGACATTCACTCTTGCCATCTCTTGTTTGACCACTTCCAATTTGCCTTGATTCATGGACCTGACATTCCAGGTTCCTATGCAATATTGCTTTGTACAGCATCAGACCTTGCTTCTATCACCAGTCACATCCACAGCTGGGTATTGCAAAATCACTGCAGATGGTGACTGCAGCCATGAAATTAAAAGATGCTTACTCCTTGGAAGGAAAGTTATGTCCAACCTAGATAGCATATTCAAAAGCAGAGACATTACTTTGCCAACAAAGGTCCGTCTAGTCAAGGCTATGGTTTTTCCTGTGGTCATATATGGATGTGAGAGTTGGACTGTGAAGAAGGCTGAGCGCCAAAGAATTGATGCTTTTGAACTGTGGTGTTGGAGAAAACTCTTGAGAGTCCTCAGACTGCAAGGAGATCCAACCAGTCCATTCTGAAGGAGATCAGCCCTGGGATTTCTTTGGAAGGAATGATACTAAAGCTGAAACTCCAGTACTTTGGCCACCTCCTGCGAAGAGTTGACTCATTGGAAAAGACTCTGATGCTGGGAGGGATTGGGGGCAGGAGGAGAAGGGGACGACAGAGGATGAGATGGCTGGATGGCATCACTGACTCGATGGATGTGAGTCTCAGTGAACTCCGGGAGTTGGTGATGGACAGGGAGGCCTGGCGTGCTGCGATTCATGGGGTGGCAAAGAGTCGGACACGACTGAGCGACTGAACTGAACTGAACTGAACTGAAAACCAATATTGTAAAGTAATTAGCCTCCAATTAAAATAAATAAATTTATATTAAAAAATAAATAAAAATCTGAGAAAAAAAAAAAGATTGAAAACGGCAAGCTTTTAGGTAACAGTTAAATCAAGACATTCACCTACTATTTAACTATTTATTTAACTGAGGCTTCTACACGGTTAACCGTGAAACCCTCTCTGACCTCCATCCTGTATCAGTTCCCCTTTCCAAGGATATAAAAAGAAAATCATTTGTCACCCAAGTATTGAGGAAAGCACTAGGGAACACCATAAGAGCTCATTATTAGATGAAAGAGCACAAAAGGAAGTCAATTGAATTACCCCAATAATCATCATTTTTTAAAAAGATATATTCACATGTGGTAGATGGAATCCTGGAAAATAACTGGGCTACATGTGTCAAGACATTAAAATGTCCATATCCTCTAACTCAATAAAGGGGAATTTACCAAAAAGAAATAATACAAAATCAGGTAAAAAAAAAAAAAATTGCAGAAAGATGCTTAACTGCATATAGCTAAGAACACAGGCCCCAGAGTGAGCTTGCCAGGATTAACTTATGAGCTATGCAACATGAAGCAAGTCTCTCAACCTCTGTTTCCACTCTTATTTTTAAAAGGATAATAAAACTACCTATTTCAAGAGGGTTTCATGAAGATTGAATGAATATATGTTAGATTCTCAGTGTACAGTAAGCTGTCTGTGATCATGCGTTACTTAAACCTGCTAAGCATCAACTATGTGTCAGGCACCATCAGAGGCAGTTGAGACACATCAATGAACAAAAGAGAAGAATCCTGCCCTTCTTATGGCTTACATGCTAACAAGAGGAGACAATGAACAATAGAAATAAGCAAATTATGAGGCATAAAATGATGAGAGAAGCTATGGGAGAAAAAAAGGGAAAAGTAAAGAATCACAGAACAACAAGTGCCAGAGGTAGCAGGGGTTACAATTTTTAAATAGTCAGAATACATCTCACTAAAAAAAATGAAGACTCAACCAGGTAGCTATCAGGAGTAAGCATGTTCAGTCATGGGAAGATCGGTCACAAAGGCCCTAAGATGGGAACATGCCTGGTACATCAGACCAAGAACAAGGATTAGAGCAGACGACTAAGGAAGAGAGTCACAGGAAAACAGGATCAGAGAGGTCATGAGGAACCAACTCAGGCAGGAGATCCGAGATAATGGGGGACCATCTCAGGTAGGGCCTGTAGGCAACTTGCTCTCTGGGCAGCCACTGCAGGGTTTGCAGAAGAGGAACATGACTGTCATACATTTGAAATGATCACTCTGGCTACTGTGCTGAGAACAGATGACAGGGGAGAAGCACTGACGCAGGAGAACTCTCAGTATGGGACTATTTGTGACTGAAGTGTTAGCAAAACCCTTGTCTTTGAGCATGAGAAATTGCTCTTGAATTCAGTTCATATTCTAGCTCTGTTCCCCCGGAAACCATACAGGCAGAATGCCAGCTGTGTTACTAGGCAACATTACTTACGGTAAAAATGACCATCGGTAAATTGTTTGGGATTGAGACAAACAATAAATACCTGGTGAGTGGCTGTAATGCTGGTTGCTCTTAGTTCAGTGGCTCCTATAATTAGGCACGTACCTTGTAGGGATCCTGGAAGCTATGCTCATGAGTTGTTATATAAGATAACGTCTCTTGTGGAACATGGGGCTCCTAAGTAAAGTTAGTTACATACCATGTGAGTCTCATTACTCATACCTAAGCTTCACTTGGAAGAGAGGAGAGGCACAAAGAACAGAGCTGGCTGTTCTCTTTGTGGACTGCAACAGGGACTCCTACCAGGGACTACATGATTCTTCTCTGCTGGGAAGCTGTGCTTCCTGTCCCATATCCTCTTAAGCAAACCTGAAGTCCAATGTGGCCTATGGCAACCCATACATCTGTCTAGCTGAACCCTAAGAAAATGCCACTACTCTGTTGTGATAACCCAGGCAAGAAATGGCAGTGACTTGGACCAGGATGGCAGTGGTGTCAATAGGAACAAGTAGTAAGACTGCAAATACAATCTCAAGGGGGAGTTTACAGGATCGACTAATGAATAGGACGCAGGCTGTGCATATTCTATGTGCATACAATAAAGTTATGGATAAGGGCAACATTTTTTGGCCTGAGCAACTGGAAAGATAAGAGTGAAAAACTGGGGGAGAGAACTGGAAATCAGGAGTTCAATTTTTGACAAGTTAATTTTGAGTTGGGGTCATTCATCATCAGGCTTTCTTCTCAATGACTCAAAATGGCCACATGTATCATGAGCTCACGTGACCACATCCAAAAGAAGGGGTGTGCCTTCATAAACCGAAGGAAACCAGACTCCCGAAGGACTTCTTTTATTTGTCACCATGCTTGAACCAATCACTGGCAAGGAGAATGATACTAACAATATTGACTGAGCAACATTTACCAACTGCCTCCTTTGGGTTGGGGAGGAATCCATGAAGCCTGTGAATAACAAATACCTGAACAAAACTGATCTTAAGAAAGAGAACAACTAGTAAGTGCAGTGTTTGTCAAAGGTATTGTCAAGGGCTTTAAATGGACCATCCACACTGATGTTAACATCATTCAGAATAAAAGATCAGAAATTAAATATAGGTATAAAATGAATGAATAGAAGAAATGACCTATTCTCAGTTTCATGAAAAAGACATCTAGACAAATTCTGTGAAATTTCGTAACCAAAAAAAATTATTCTAAATGATTTGAGGAAAAAAACAAAAATAAGAATTTGACCTAAAATCAAATTCTCAGTTGTAGAAGACAGAGCAATGTCTTGAAAACTCCCAGAAGTAAGTAATTTTGACCTAGACTTTTACACCCAAAAGATCAGGCAAGTAAGAATGCAGAATAAAGACATTTTCAGACATGTAAGAACATTACTTGAGGGTGTTCTTCAGCAAACAAGAATGAAAACCAATAAAGTGGATGTGAGAACACAAGAAACAGTGGAAATGATCCAAGAGTGAAATGAAAAAGAAATCCCAGAATGGCAGCTATGCAGCAGGACTAGACAATAATTCATCCTATTAAAACAGAAAATTAGTGAGCTCCATGAAAGGAAGAAATGGATGGATTCTGCTCAAAAGACAGAATAACTAAAAAGCTGGCTTAATGATAGAAATGCATGTGTTTTTTTTCTCAACAGAAAAAAAAAAAAAAGATATGCAACCAAAAATTCCAACAGAATGCTGTCTATCTACAGCTTTTCCTCCCTTGCTCCTTGCTAAAGGAAACTAACTTTTTTTCTTTTTTCTTCCTTAAGGTATCAGGTGAGAAACAGAGAATTAGAGAAGGCAGGCAGTCCCTCCCCCAGATCTGTGGGATAAATCTCTACAGGTCTCAACTAGCCCTGGAAATCACATTCTCCTTTGTCAGCAATTGGGTTGAGCAACTGAGGTGAAAGAGCAACTCGGTTTAAGGCAATGAGACTTACAGGAAAGTCATCTGGGGAGCTTCCTTCAAGGAAAGCTTGAAAGACTTTCCTCCAAGGTAAAAAGAGATCTGATGGGTAGGAGGGAAGATTTTGCCATAAAAAGCACTATTGGGCAACTGCTAAATTTGAACATGTTCCGTATATTAGATAATAGTACTGGTTTGCAGTAGATATGGAAATCTTCCACTCACATCCACAACTCACTACCGGGCGTAGGGAGTGTGGTTAAGCTGTAGGCTTCATCAGTTTGCTTCAGCCTTCAAGAGAGGGTCTCACTATTCTCTAGAGGGCTCCCAACCTATAAGTGAGAAAGGCAAGTCCAAGTATACCTGTACCAGTTTAAGTACAAGCCAAGCACCTTCTGCCTGGCATAAAACTCTCCTGATGGACAGTCTTAACTCCAGATCAGCTTCTTGTACTGGCAGTCAGCGTGTCATCACAACCTGACAGCTCCACCTGCCCAATCCTGCTTCCTTCTACTTTGGTACAATCCCAATTCTGGCTCAGCATCTGCTTCCCAGAGATCTCAACCTCTGACAACTACATTTCCTTAATCACGGTTGCATGATCACACCTTTTCTTATGTGATATGTGATGAAGTATTTAAGAGTAAAGAATCACAACCTCTGCAACTTTCTCTCAAAAGATTCACCAAAATAGATGGATCTAGATATATAGAGACAAAGATAAAGTGGGGAAAAAGCAAGTATAGCAAAATGTTTATAACTGATAGACCTAGGTGAAAGACAATTCGTATTACTATTTTCATAATTTGATGTTCCAAAATTTTCAAAAATATATTTTAAAGGGGAGAAGATTCAAAAGAAGCACCCATCCTATATTCCCTTCCTCCTGGGCTTTTTAATAAGTGAAAAAAAAAGAGGCCTGGGAGCTACAACAGCCACTGGGAATAAGAGAAAGGTCAGAACCATCAGATATGTCACCTGTGGGTAGATATTCTGTAAAACGCTGCCAAAAATAACCAAGATGACACACCAGGAAAAATAAAAAAGCTATTTAAGGAAGTAATGGTTCAAGTGTGAAAACATACACATATGACATGATTTTGAACAACTGATAAGTTACAGGAGATTACTGATAGATTCCATTTGTCTTTTTTTTTACTAGGAATATCATCTTTCTATTGGCATGGGATTATGATACACATGTAGAGAAAGAAACGTAACCATAAACTCACTATTCCATTCTGCAATTAATATTTGCATAATGATTAAAAGATATATCACCAACATAAACACAAAGGACCAAAGATTTAATTATGGTTACGGAACGGAATGTAAAATGTTTACAACCTTTCAGGATAAAAGACAGAGCTGAAGGAAGTTGGGAGATGGAATGGGAAAGGGCAAAAGGAAAAGTGGTGGAAACATAGGATTTCAATTTTGATTCCCATTCCCTTAAGACTAGAAACTGCTAAACATATTCCACTTGACTCATTTTTTAAAGTTTTTAAGTGAGATAATTCACATACTATAAAATTCATTAATTTATTCATCATTTTTCATTAGGACATTAATCTTTTTATTGTTAAGTTGTAAATGTTCTTTATATATCCTAGATACAAATATTTTCTCCCATTTTGTGGGTTGTCTTTTCATTTTCTTGATGGTATCCTTTGAGCCATAGATGTTTTTAATTTTGATGAAGTGAAATTTCCCTTTTGTTGCTTGCGGTTGTGTCATATCTAAGAAGGCTTTGCCTAACCCAAGGTCACTAAGATTTATCCCTATTTTATTCTAAGAGTGTTTTAAGTTTAGCTGTTACATTTAGATTTATGATCCATTTTTAGTTAATTTCTGTCTATAGTGTGAGGAAGGGATTCAAATCCATTTTGCATGGGTATCTCCAATGCCTCAATACAGCTGAATAAGCTCTTCTTTTCCTATTGTATTGTCTTGGATCATAAGGCTTATTTTTGGACTCTCAATACTATCCATATGTACTGACACTTTTTAAAATTAAGCTAAAATCCACAAAAAAAAATAAATAAATAAAATAAAATCCACATAATATAAAATTAACCATTTTAAGGGACTTCCCTGGTGCCTCAGACGGTAAAGAATCTGCCTGCAATACTGGAGACATGGGTTCGATCCCTGGGTTGGGAAGATCCCCTGGAGAATTCCCCAGTGTTTTAGTGGTAATAGCTCTGGGTTGTCACGATAGAGAACGAGGTTTGATCCCTGCGTGGGGAATTAATGACCAAGAAAGAAAAAAGGAAGTCAGAGTATTGATTATTGGGTTTCCTTTGTGGCTCATACAGTAAAGAATCTGCCTGCAATGCAGGAAACCTGGGTTCAATCCCTGAGTTCGGAAGATCCCCTGGAGAAGGAAGTGGCAACCCACTCCGTTATTCCTTCCTGGGAATTCCCATGGACAGAGGAATCTGGCCAGCTCAGTCTATGGGGTCGCAAAGAATCAGACACAACTGAGCAACTAACACTTTAAAGTGTACAAGTCAATGGCATTTACTATATTCACAGTGTTTTTCAATCAACACCTCCTCTTATCTAGTTCCAAAACATTTTCCAAGCAGTCATTCCCCATTCCCCACGCCCCTGGCAACCACTATGTCTAAGGATTTACCTTTCCCAGATATTTCATATTAACTGACTTATACAATGTCATCATCTGTGTCCAGCTTCATTCTCCAATCATGTTTGAGTTCCTGCACTTTGAAACATTTATCAGTACTTCATTTTTATGGCTGAATAATATTCCAACATATGTATATGCCACATTTTGGTTATCAATTCATCAGTTGATTTAGGTTGTTTCTACCTTTTAGATAAACTGCTTTGTAAGTACTGCTGTAAACATTCATGTCATCAATTCTTTTGGATATATACACAAAAATGGAACATCTGGGTCATATCACAATTTTTGGTTTAACTGTTTGAAGTCAAACTGTTTTCCACTATCCTAAACTCATACCAACAATGTGTAAGTGTCTCAATTTCTTCATGTCCTCATCAAAACTTGTTATTTTCTATTTTCTGAGTTATTTTCAAATGTCACATCCAGAACTTAACACAATACTCCAGGTATAGTCTCAACAGTACAGAATAAAGTAAGACTAACACCTTTCCTCTTTTGAACCACCTCCCCCAGTAGTCCAGATGATGCTCCTATGAAGTCGCTCTTATAGTCACATTACATTTTATATCCGTACTGAGTTTATTACAGTAAAATACCTAAGTTGTTTGTACTCAGCCACATCTCCCTCACCCCTATAATTATGCAGCTATTTTCTGAACTCATATACAGGATTTCACATCAACACCCATTAAGCTTTCTTCTTAATTTTGACCTAATATTTTCCCAAAAGTTCACCCTAAAAAGTTCATTTCATCCAAAAATTTGATAAACATGGTATAAACATTTTCATTCACATCATTACAAAAATATGGACAGTGACTTTCAGCATGTCAACTAGAAATTTTTCTCCAGCTGTCATCAATTCATTGTTAATTTTTAGAGCTGCTACTTAACCAATCACACTTCCACCTAATTGTAAGGCCATTCAGCTCACAGCCTGTCAACAGAGAGACATAAAATGCTTTGGCTAAAATCCAGTTATAGTAGATTCAGTCTCTTGACCCACAGTCTAATAAGCCTATCTAGAAAGTAAGATTAGTCTAATGTAACTGTCTTTAGTGAGCCCATGTAACACCATCCTTCAAAAATGTAATCATGATCAGTGCTTTTAGTACTTATAACACAATGAACTCAGATGAGATCATACTAGGTTTCCAATCATATTTTGAAATTTAAAAAATAAAATACAATGGAAAAGCAGTATGTATCACTTAAGGCAGTATGGATCACTCGAAACAACACAGGGAATAAAAATGTTTCGTGTCATACTCCACATCATCAAGACAAATATGCTGTCAATTTACTGTACTTTATAAGTTTTTAAAATTCTACAAGAGTTTCTTCTCAACCATAAAAAGTTCAATAGGAAAAAAAATATTTCTCCCATGAGTTCACAAAATTAATAAAATAATTAAACAGGTCAATTTTATAAGTGTAGTGTTTCTAATAACAGATTATCTTATTGAAACCAATTTCCCCAGGTCCTTTAAGAGCATACTCCTAGCTCGAAAATCTCTTTTACAAAGCCTTCCGAGATTATTCCGGTCTAAAATAGCTGCTACTTTGCCGTTTCATGATACCCACTATTCCCACCACTTACTTTGTCACTCAGTCATCTGATGCTTGGTAGTTATTGCTGTTAACAGTTTGATAATTATTATCTACAATAGGGTTCTGCAGCATTCTTTTCTAACTTCATAACAACCAACATAAAAAAGGTAATCACTCCGATTCTTTTATTAATTTATATCACATATATTATAAACCTATAAAGAATTAAAATTATTGGATAAACCTGAAGACATCTTAGGATCCTCTGGTTCTTCCCCTTCTGAAAGGGGCAAACGAGGTACAGAGAAAGAGATGTTGAGGTAGACAAGGATAAAATTCAGCAGGTTGTGTTTACTTAACTTCTAAAACGTATCAGGTAAGCACTGTGTCAGTTTCCTATTGTTGCAGTCACAAATTACCAAAAATTTAGTGGTAACAAATACATGTCTTACAGTTTCAGAAGTCAGAAGTCCAAAACAGGTCTCACGGGGCTAAAATCAAAGTGTCAACAGAGCTGTGTTCCTGTCCAGAAGCTCTAAGCAAAGTCCACTTTCTTGCCTTTCCTGGTTTATGGAAGCTGCCCAGTTCCCTTGGCTCACAGCCCTCTTCTGTCTCCAAAGCCAACAATGCCTGGGTTTCTTCCTTCTCATGATGCCATCTCTCTGGTTCTGACTCCACTGACTCCTGCTTCTTTTAAAGTCCTGTGATTACATTAGGTCCACCTGTTTCTAAAACCCTCACAACTCCATTTATGCATGTCGGAGATGGATATAAAAGGAAATGTACAAAAAGTAAGGCTTTTCTTGACCCCTACATCAACCAGATAGCATCACTGACTCAATGGATATGAATGTGAGCAAACTCTGGGAGACACAGGAGGACAGAAGAGCCTGGCCCATGGGGTTGCAAAGAGTGGGACACGACTGAGCGACTGAACAACAACACATCAACTAAAATTACAAAATTATCTCTCCATTCCTTACTCTATACTAGAGATCTCTGTGCATGATTTTGTTTAAAAAGAGGGTTTTTAAACCTCTACAAACCATGCTACATTTCATTTAGGTTTCCGCATATGAGAACAGGTCATAAGAAACAAGGCTAAAACTATGTAAAAGGTGACACACTGGATGTGAAAATCGAACAAGTTATGTGTCACTGAATCATCTCGTACCTATTTTAAATGGATTACAGAGTTTAAGGTCATAGATTCTTTCCCAATTAGTACAATTTTAGGCTCTAGGGTTGAACATGTAAATTATTTTTATGACTATTTCAACCATTCAGATAAATTCCCCCAAAGGGTAATATATTGAACTACATATTATCAACAGTTTAATATGTCTTGACACATATAACACATTATTTTTCAGGAAACCATCAGCCATATGGGAACATATCCTGTTTAAAAAAAAAAAAAAAGGTTACTGGGGTGATATAACTGACTTCCAGGTATCCCTGTTCATCTAATAATAAACTCTTAAGGATGCTCCTCGGGCCTTCCCTGAACACCTGGGTAAAAATAGTTTTCTTTTCATGTACTGAAAAAAGGCTACAGATACATGATGGGGATTAGGGAAGCGATATGTGATTGACAGCAGAAAACTTGGTGTTAAATGACTGGCAAATATCTTGATTGAACTTATACCTCTAGAGCAGCCGTTTTTAATCTCTCCTGGGTCATGTCCTCTGTTTTGAGAATCTGAAGAACCTACGGATTTCTCACTAGAAAAATGCACATAAGCACATATTCAAAACTTTTCATATAACTTACTTTATTGCATTTTAAACTTACTGACATTATAGACCATATAAAATCAGTCTTTGGAAAGAGATCTGAAGGTCTCAATTTTTGGTTTTATGCCAAAATTTGTTACACCCAGAAATAAAATTCAAAGTATGTAGTAAAACAAACCAAACTTCATAATTATTTCAACAAACAGATACCAAAATAGTGATGGCTGCTGGAGGTACTGCCTCTCACACCAAAGCACAGTTCTAGGAGAAAACGCACCTCTTTTGCAGAATTTTCCAGGGAAAGCTGGGTGTAAGAGAGAAAGTTTAGGTCCTGACAGTAAAGAGAATACTGACTGAATTTAATGAATGTTTCCCAAAACAGTAACACTTTATACTTGTACATATTTATAAATAAGGGAAGGCAGAAGGCGTGGTTTCAAAACTTGAGAAATAAGATTAATGTAAATATTTGGGGGAAAAAAAAAAATCACACCAGACCTACTATTTTCCTGCTACTCAGTCATCCAAAATGTATTAAGTTCAAAGTGGAGTAAATACAACCCTCAGAGAGATTCTCAAGCCAATTAGATAAAAAGAAAATACTAGAAGATATAATGAGCCACCTTCCCAGATGGCTCAGTGAGTAAAGAATCCGCCTGCAGTGCAGGAGATACAGGTTCAACTCCTGGGTCAGGGAGATCCCCTGGAGAAGGGCATGGCAACCCACTCCAATATTCTTTCCTGGAGAATCCCATGGACAGAGGAGCCTGGCAGGCTACGGTCCATGGGGTCACAAAGAGTCACACAATTATGAAGTGATTTAGCATGCATGCAGAAGACACATTACATGTGTGATCTTAAATTTGAAATTTAATAATATTCAGTGTGTGAGATGGACAACAGTACCCTCTCCTGGTCCTGCGTCACGCTGCTTAGGGCCTTTACTATGCTGGATATGACAGATCTGCCTCACTCGACCTCCCACCTGCCTATGGGCAAGTAGAAAGGGAGTTTCTTAGTTGTTTGGGAGGCAAGCACAGTTGTAGAAATACGAGATTGCTTCACAGCATCATTCCAGCATCCCCCAGCTTCTTGGGTAATGAGAAGCAGGACAGCAGGAGCACCACCAGCAGAGGTATTGGGTCTGACCTCCTAACCCTGGGTTGCAGCTCGGGGTCTGTCCGGCAGTTTCCAGAGTGTCCGGAGGCAAATATTAATACAGCTGTGGAAGAGGTGGCTCCAGGTATGGATTCCAGCACAGCTCCTGGCATGGTCTCTGAGCCGCCCTGGTGAGTTACCTCTGGACTGATCCCCTAAAACCTGCTGTTAGGTACTTTAACAATTCTGCAAGCACCTAATACATTGTATGAAATCTCTTCAGCTTAAAATATCCAGAAAGGCTTCTGTTTGTGACGTTGAGACACACATTTGTTGTTCAGTTGCTCAGTCATGTCTGACTCTTTGTAACCCCACGGACTGCAGCACGCCAGGCTTCCCTGTCCTTCACCATCTCCAAGATGGTGACTCAAATTCATGTCCATCAAGTCAGTAATACCATACAACCATCTCGTCTTCTGTCGTCCCCTTCTCCTCCGGCCTTCTATCTTTCCCAGCATCAGGGTCTTTTCCATTAAGTCAGTTCTTCGCATCAGGTGGTCAAAGTATTGGAGCTTCAGCTTCAGCATCAGTCCTTCCAATGAATATTCAGGGTTGATTTCTTTTAGGTTTGACTGGTTTGATCTCCTTGCAGTCCAAGGGACTCTCAAGAGTCTTCTCCAACACCACAGTTGGAAAGCATCACTTCTTCAGTGCTCAGCCTTCTTCATGGTCCAACTCTCACATCCATATATGACAAATGGTAAAACCACAGCTTTGACTATATGGACCTTTGTCAGCAAAGTAACGTCTCTGCTTTTTAATATGCTGTCTAGATTTATCATAGCTTTTCTTCCAAGGAGTAAGCATCTTTTAATTTCATGGCTGCAGTCACCATCCGCAGTGATTTTGGAACCCAAGAAAATAGTCTGTCACTGTTTCCGTTGTTTCCCCATCTATTTGCCATGAAGTGATGGGACCAGATGCCACGATCTTCATTTTTTGAATGCTGAGTTTTAAGTCAGCTTTTTCACTCTCCTCTTTCACCTTCATCAAGAGGCTCTTTAGTTCTTCTTCACTTTCTGCCATAAGGGTGGTGTCAGCTGTATATCTGAGGTTATTAATATTTCTCCCAGCAATCTTGATTCCAGCTTGTGCTTCATCCAGCCCGGCATTTCACATGATGTACTCTGCATATAAGTTAAATAAGCAGGGTGACAATTACAGCCTTGGAGTACTCCTCTCCCAATTTGGAACCAGTTCATCATCCCATGTCCAGTTCTAACTGTTGCTTCTTGACCTGCATACAGGTTTCTCAGGACACTGGTAAGGTGGCCTGGTATTCCCATCTCTTTAAGAATTTCCCACAGTTTGC
Organism: Bos mutus; assembly: GCF_027580195.1. NCBI lineage: Eukaryota > Metazoa > Chordata > Mammalia > Artiodactyla > Bovidae > Bos > Bos mutus. Next base: position 67,402,207 of record NC_091622.1, read on the forward strand.
TGTGATCGACACAGTCAAAGGCTTTAGCACAGTTAATGAAGCAGAAGTAGATGTTCTTCTAGAATCCCTGCAGTAGACAGACATCCCCTGGGGAGAGGCGGCAGTTTCACACCCTGGAGAGGTTGTCTGGGATGGCCTCACCTGTTTACTTTCATCAGATCACAGTGAGCTGCAGAGTGCATGGGCCCAAGCAAGAATACCTGCAGATGTCAGTAGAATTATGCTATCATTCACAGATGAACTTTTAAATTTTTTGTAAAGAAAGGCAGATTAAACACAGTATTAATATAGCAAAATACAAATAAGCAATAAGAAAATAGGAGCGCTGACAACTGTCTGTTACCAATATCAGTACTTTATTAAAAAAAAACAAAAAACTATAAGGTAAAAAATGTGATTATCTTGTAAAATGTAGACTATAAAACTTTTAGAAGAAAACACAGGGGGAAAAAGTCTTTGAGACTTAGGACTAAGTGAAGAGTTCACATACAACACCAAAAGTACAATCATAGAAGAGAAAACAATGATTAAATGCACTACATGAAAATTTAAAACTTTCTTGCCTCTTCAAAAAAAAATCCTTGTTAAGAGGATGATGAGACAATCTGTGGATGGGAAGAAAATCTGTGCCAATCACATATCTAGCAAAAGACTTACATCTCGAATATATAAAGAACTCTCAAAACTCAACAGTGAAAAACAAACCACCTAATTTGCTCATTCGGGAAACAATTTACCCACGAGGGAAAGGCAAACCAAAACTGCAAGGAGGTATCACTACACAACTATTAGAATGAGCAAACATTTAAAAACAGTGAAAATAACCAAATTCTGGCAAACATATAGAGAGACTGGATCTTTTGTACACTATTGGGAGTATACAGCCACTCTGGAAAACAGTCTGGCTCTTTCTTGTAAAAATAAATACACACTTACAATGCAACCAAGCAATTATACTCTTGGGCACGTACACCAGAGAAATGAAAACAGGTTCACACAGAAAACCTGTACACAAATGTGCACGGTAGCTCTATTCGTCACAGCCAGAAGCTAGGAGTAACTCATGCTCTTCAACAGGTGAAGAGTTAAACTGTGTAACTGTGACGCACCCACACACTGACCCCGCTCAGTACTAAAAAGAAATGAAATACTGATACACAGGACAGCTTGGATGGTTCTCTAGGGCACTGGGCTGGGTGAAAAGAAAGTTCATCTCAAAAAGTTACATATAGTACAATTCCATTTTAACACTCTCAAAATGACACAATTACAGAGATGGAGAACAAATTACCCGCTGCCAATAAATAGGGATGCAGAGGGTTGGGAAAGAGGAGACCTTGAGCTACATGATGGAGTTTCTGGGCAGTGATGGAACACTACTGTACCTTGATTGAGGTGGTGGAGAAATCTAGACATGAAATGTTATCAAAGTGCACAGAACTATACACACATACTCATGAGTGAGCGCACTGAAAATCATGAAAACTGAATGCGACTACTTAACAGTATTGTACTACTGTCAGTTTCCTGGTTTAATGTTGTTATAAATATGTTGTGTTATATAAGATATTACAACCGAGGGACACTGAATGAAGGTTACACAGGAGTCCTTGTATTATTTTTGCAACTTGATGTGAATTTATAATTACTTCCAAATAAATTTTTTTAAGTGATGACATTCAAGCATCCTTATTTTGAAAATTACTAATATTTTAGGTAGAATCAAAAATATGGAAATAATATATTTTAAATTGCTCTAAAATTTTTTCATTTTTATCTCACTGTTTTTGGTAAAGTCTTACTATGTACATAATATTACAGTATATAGTTTACAACAGACATACACATACTGGGAATGCAGACAGAAATTTTTACACTGCTGGAGTAACACATAAAAGTTTCACAGACTACTGTTACAGCAGTTATAATAATCTAAGACTGTCTATTACATTTTTTTTACTTGGGCAAGCATATGTTAGAACACGAAAAACATGGGTTTGAGAATCAAAAAGAACTCAATTTGTAACCATATAAACAAGTCACAATCTCATCCTCATTTGTGAAATATAGACGTTGTATTAGATCATTCCCAAGGACAGTCCAGCTCTAAAAACACTATGACTCCATGAGTTCTACAACAGGAAAAAGTGAAACAACCATAAAGAAATGTATGACTAAAACTCTAACCAGCAGTTCTTGAAACTATTACTATGGATTCAGTATCGCCAGGAATATTAAATAAAGACATAGTCTAAGTCATCATTGACACAAACACAGAAAAGTGCATCTACAAAGATAATTTTAGCTCAAAGAAAACAGATTACCAAAAAATCCTGTTGAAATATAGATAGATAACAGGTACATGTGACTATTTTACATGCAATCTCACAGTTCTTTAAAGCCTCTAATTCCTGCCCATGGAATTATATAAGGTTCTGAATTGCAGCAAATAATACATCAATGCATACAGGTGTCCTGATGCACAAGTTTGCAGGTTGGTGTCTCACAAGATGGAGAAGGCAATGGCACCCCACTCCAGTACTTTTGCCTAGACAATCCCATGGACGGAGGAGCCTGGTAGGCCGCAGTCCATGGGGTCGCTAGAGTCGGACACAACTGAGCGACTTCACTTTACTTTTCACTTTCATGCATCGGAGAAGGAAATGGCAACCCACTCCAGTGTTCTAGCCTGGAGAATCCCAGAGATGGGGAAGCCTGGTGGGCTGCCGTCTATGGGGTCGCACAGAGTCAGACACGACTGAAGCCACTTAGCAGCAGCAGCAGCAGCAGTCTCACAAGACGTAGACTATCAAGACATCCAGAAGAGAATTACTTTCCATTCACTTAATTATTCTCCGTCTACTTGAATTAGACTTAATAAGATGGAATTTTAAGACATTCATTATTCATGGGAAGTTAAACATCTACAAGGTGATTATACCACCCTGTTACACCACCTTCTGCTATGCAGAAATACCACCTGCCTGAAACAGAGGCCAAAACCCAGGAAAGAAGCCAACAGTCTTCTAAGCAGTAAAAACACAACAAGGTCCTACCACTAAAGCTCCACGCACAGGACGTTCTTTGGTTTCTCACCCAGAACCTTCTATCATTTTTATCCACCATTCAACAAGTAGCTATGGGTTCTATTTTCCTATTGCATGGAAAATACCAAATTTGAGTTAACTACTGCAGGTGGGTATAATGAGAGCAAACAAAAAGATACAGTTAACAGTAAAATAATAAGCAAATCTACCCCTCAAACCAGACATGATTTAGGAAGGAATGGCTCCACCAACGAACAAAATATGGTGGTCTGTATATTGCTGACTGAGGAGATTAATGACTGGAGATTCTACAAATACATCATTAAGAGTTCAATGACACCCAAGACACATGAATGGAACCACCAAAGTAGTATCTTTTTTTTAAGCAGTATTATAGACAGTATTATCCATCTTAACTTTTTCTAATGGAGAAGAAAATTGAAAATCACATTTAAAGTATCTTTCCAGCTTCTTTAGTACTGAACTAAATTACATCACATCTAATGTTACCATGAAATAGAGACATACGGAAACAACAAGGACAAAACACAACAAGGAATCCTGAGAAGTTGAAACATTATGTTGAAATTCATGCAGGCAACAAGGCATACCTGCGAATGTTTCAGGACCTAAAAAACAAAGCTGCACTGCAGTAAATGAACATACTAGTATCCTGTCTTCCATTGCCAGATGTTCTTTAAAAGAAAAACCACCACCACCACTTCAACCTCTCCGAAGTATGGTTGTTCTAAAATACAATGTATCTCACAACTGCTGTCACCCAACAGCAAGATTTACTTGGTAAAAACTTTATGTTGACATTTCCTAGAAAGATGGAAACCTACCAGGCTTACGTTTGATCAAATATAGTCATTCAAAATACTCTTAAAAAAAAATGACCAGACGTCTGTAAAAGTACAATCAAAGGAGAATGACAGAAAATTTTCAAAAATAAATTACATCCTTTTACTTTAAAAGATAGTACATACAAAGTACTTATCACATTACTTATTAAGTATTCAATAAATGTGGCTACTATTATTATTAACAAGCTGGAAAATAAGGACTGGGAGCCGATGAAAACATCTGTGATTATAGTGATCAGGCAACCAATAAACACTTACTAAGTGCCTACATGGAGAAGGCAATGGCACCCCACTCCAGTACTCTTGCCTGGAAACTCCTATAGACAGAGGAGCCTGGTAGGGTGCAGTCCATGGGGTTGTGAAGAGTCAGACATGACTGAGCAACTTTATGTTCAATTTTCACTTTCATGCATTGGAGAAGGAAATGGCAACCCACTCCAGTGTTCTTGCCTGGAGAATCCCAGGGACGGGGGAACCTGGTGGGCTGCCGTCCATGGGGTTGCACAGAGTCGGACACAACTGAAGCGACTTAGCAGCAGCAGCAGCAGCAAGTGCCTACAAGGTCTCTAGCAGGGCAATACAAGTTCATCACAAGCAACTTACACAGCAAGTTTATTTATCTCTGATCAAATAAATGACAAGTTGCATAATACCTTCTAAGCCAGTAAGGTAAACATCATACTACATTCTACAATGACTAGAACTTAACCAAGTACTTTCAGCTTCTTTCAAAGCACTGTCCTTCATTTAAGTCCAGTATGCAGAACTCAAGACATAAATTATTCACTTGTAGAGAGTCACCAAATGATTAAATGAATATTTTTAAAAAGCGTCACCAAAATGAGTGGGGTTTTTTTTCCCATTTCCAAAAAATGAATCTTGTGATTTTTATAGGGGGAGACAAAATGCTCTCCAGGTTTAGGTAGAATAAGGATTTAGATAAATTTCCTCTTAAGGAAAATCTTTCTAAACTTGGAGCATCATGAGAGCACCCTCTCTACTCCTAGGATTTATGAACAGTACAGGGACAGATTTATATAAGAACACACACTAATTAAAACGTTATCTTTCATTTATATTAAATATCAGAACAGCCAACGTACAGAGATGGAATGGAGATTAGCCGTTGTTGGCTAGGGCTGAGGAGGAGAACGCAATGGCACTCCACTCCAGTACTCTTGCCTGGGAAATCCCATGGACAGAGGAGCCTGGTAGGCTACAGTCCATGGGGTCACAAAGAGTCGGACATGACTGAGCGACTTCACTTTCACTTTTCACTTTCATGCATTGGAGAAGGAAATGGCAACCCACTCCAGTGTTCTTGCCTGGAGAATCCCAGGGACGGGGGAGCCCTGTGGGCTGCCGCCCATGGGGTTGCACAGAGTCGGATACAACTGAAGTGACAGCAGCAGCAGCAGGGCTCAGGAAGGAGGTCAGGAAGGTGATGGCGTGATGAAAGAGTTCTAAAACTGGTTGTGATAGAAGTGCATAACTCCAGAACACACTAAATACCACTAACTTGTACAATCTAAATAGGTGAATTGTACAGTATGTAAATTATATCTCAAGCTGTTATTTTAAATTTTTAACTCTTTTCAAAACTCAACAAATCACACTTGCCGCATTGCAAAGTCCATGGGATGTATCCTCCATCTACCTCTCTCTTACCTAGCTGACTCCAATTAATGACGGTCCCACAAGGGCCACTTTCTTAACCAATTCTTTCTCCACAAATACAAAGATCAAGCAATAGAACAGGTTTATGAGGGAAGGAGCCAGTCCATTTTGTAAAAGAAAGAAATACTTCACACTGTATTTTAATACAAGCGATTTTTCAAAACAATTATTTTCATGCCATACAAAAAAAAATACTGATAAAGATATCTATTTATTGTAGCATTATGAGTTTTAACTAAGATCATCACATCTGGTCCCATCACCTCATGGCAAATAGATGGGAAAACAGTGGAAACAGTGTCCGACTTTATTTTGGGGGCTCCAAAATCACTGCAGATGGTGACTGCAGCCATGAAATTAAAAGATGCTTACTCCTTGGAAGGAAAGTTATGACCAACCTAGACAGCATATTAAAAAGCAGAGACATTATTTTGCCAACAGAAGTCCATCTAGTCAAAGCTATGGTTTTTCCAGTGGTCATGTATGGATGTGAGACTTGGACTATAAAGAAAACTGAGCACCAAAGAATTGATGCTTTTGAATTGCGGTTCTGGAAAAGACTCTTGAGAGTCCCTTGGACTGCAAGGAGATCCAACCAGTCCATCCTAAAGGAAATCAGTCCTGAATATTCATTGGAAGGACCGATGCTGAAGCTCAAACTCCAATGCTTTGGCCATCTGATGCAAAGAACTGACATTTGAAAAGATCCTGATGCTGGGAAAGATTGAGAGCAGGAGGAGAAGGGGATGAGACGATAAGATGTCTGGATGGCATAACCGACTCAATGGACCTGAGTTAGAGTAAATTCCGGGAGCTGGCGATGGACAGGGAGGCCTGGCATGCTACAGTCAGTCCATGGGGTGGCAAAGAGTTGGACACGACTGAGTGACTGAACTGAACTGACTGATGAGTTTTAAAGAATGTGTTACTACTCTATCAGTAAACTAGGAATCACCTACTAGGATAGAGATGTAGTATCATTTTGGGGTCTATGAAATATATGATCCCTGGAGGGTATAAGGAAAGATACATCAACATTTGCATAATTTCACAAATATTCTGCCTCATGGCAATAACTAATACAATATTGTAAAGTTTAAAAATAAAATTAAAAATAAATAAATACACCAAAAAAAAAAATTCTAGAACTCATATATTTACTTTAACAGGCTCCATGGATCCCAACCCACCTCCTACGGAATACCAGGTCTGTCTGCTAGGATACTTTTAAAGAAACTATACAAAATAATAAACAAGGGTGAATCACACACCTAAGAGTGCACTTTGTGCACGCTATTTTTCATCCACATGTACCACTCTGTCTATTTAAGGATCCTACTCAGAGGAACTCGTGGTGAAGACAAATTTCATCATCCTATCCTCAGTGCCTACGTGGTGCACAAATTAGGTGCAGTTCTCAATAAAAACTTGCTGAATAAAAAGAGATTTCTTGCCTGATTAGCCCTACTGGCTGCTTGCAGCTGGGCTTTCTATTTAGGAACTTTTGGAAAACCTTTTTCCTTTCTGGGCTGGCTTAAAGAAGCACCCAGAGAGCAACGGAATCTTACCACCTTCTTCATCAGCCTAAGATGTAGCTTCCTTTTTACAATGAGCAACATTAAGGGTAGAGTAAGACCTTTGCATGTGAACTGATCAGGAACAAATATCTTCCGGCAGTCCTCCTGGGGCTATTACGAGATGTGCCAGTTGGCAGCCTCAGAGCAATTTTTAAGGCTCTCTAGAGATGAGAAGAATCAAGAAATGAGAAGAGATTAGGCTTACGGTATGTACTCCAAAAACATTTAGGGTAAAGACACTTAAAATGTTCAGGGAGACAGATTTTAACCATTTTTGAAATGATTGTGATTCTTATAGTCTATAATCATAGACTTTGTTTTGAACACAAAAATACTGGTGAAAGCCTTGTTTCTTAAGAACAGGTAAAAATAAACATAACTATCGAGCCTGAAGAAATTAATAATAATCATTTCATTATATAAAATAAAAATAAATAAGTGTATAAAATTGATTACCCTTCTCCATTCCAGTAAATGTAACTAATTAAAATTTTCAAGTAAGACAGCTTAAGGCATTCCTATCTGAAAGTAATAAAAAAAAGAAAGGAAAAAAACTGGAATTAAAAGTCAAACCATGATCAGTAGCTATAATGTGATGAAGGCAATTTTATGGGGGATATTTAGTTTCTAAATTACACATTTTTTTCATAACAATATTTTACAATGAACATGTGAAACTGGTGATAAGGAAAAAACTGGTTTTTCCTTTAAACACACATATACACTTTCCCCAAATAAAACAATATGAACTTTTTTTTTATGGTTTTACAGAAGCTTTTGGGCTAATAAAAACTGCTCAAGCACTTTAGAAAATAGTAAAAGGGGCTTATTTAACTTATATGCAGAGTATATCATGAGAAACGCTGGGCTGGAGGAAGCACAAGCTGGAATAAAGACTGCCGGGAGAAATATCAATAACCTCAGATATGCAGATGACACCACCCTTATGGCAGAAAGTGAAGAGGAACTAAAGAGCCTCTTGATGAAAGTGAAAGAGGAGAGTGAAAAAGTTGGCTTAAAGCTCAACATTCAGAAAACGAAGATCATGGTATCTGTTCCCATCACTTCATGGGAAATAGATGGGGAAACAGTGGAAACAGTGTCAGACTATTTTTCTGAGCTCCAAAATCACTGCAGATGGTGACTGCAGCCATGAAATTAAAAGACGCTTACTCCATGGAAGGAAAGTTATGACCAACCTGCTGCTGCTAAGTCACGTCAGTCATGTCCAACTCTGTGTGACCCCATAGACGGTACCCAACAGGCCCCTCTGTCCCTGGGATTCTCCAGGCAAGAATACTAGAGTGGGTTGCCATTTCCTTCTCCAATGCATGAAAGTGAAGTCGCTCAGTCATGTCCAACTCTTAGTGACCCCAAGGACTGCAGCCTACCATGCTCCTCCATCCATGAGATTCTCCAGGCAAGAGTACTGGAGTGGGTTGCCATTGCCTTCTCCGATGACCAACCTAGACAACATATTAAAAAGCAGAAACATTACTTTGCCAACAGAGGTCCGTCTGGTCAAGGCTATGGTTTTTCCTGTGGTCATGTATGGCTGTGAGAGTTGGACTGTGAAGAAAGCTGAGCACCGAAGAATTGATGCTTTTGAACTGTGGTGTTGGAGAAGACTCTTGAGAATCCCTTGGACTGCAAGGAGATCCAACCAGTCCATTCTAAAGGAGATCAGTCCTGGGTGTTCATTGGTAGGACTGATGCTAAAGCTGAAACTCCAGTACTTTGGCCACCTCATGCGAAGTGTTGACTCATTGGAAGAGACCCTGAGGCTGGGAGGGATTGGGGGCAGGAGGAGAAGGGGATGGCAGAGGATGAGATGGCTGGATGGCATCACCGATTCAATGGACATGAGTTTGAGTAAACTCCGGGAGTTGGTGATGGACAGGGAGGCCTGGCGTGCTGCGATTCATGGGGGTCACAAAGAATCAGACATGACTGAGCGACTGAACTGAACTGAAAAGGGGCTAGGATGAGAGTGGAGAGGGCAAGTTCCAACTTTTGTTAATGCTTTTTAACCAAAGTTCAAAATCTAACGAAGAAATATACATATAAGTCAAAGCATGGCCTGAGCTGAAAAGGACTTTACAGAATCAAGAGAAAAGAGCCATCACTTGGGATTAGAACAGGAGAGCTTGCAGATAAGGTAACATGAGCTGGGTTAGAGGGATGATCCCACTGATGAGGTAACAGTAACTGAAATTCAGAGTACATGCTCTGCCCCACAACCAATATTTTACATACGGAAAATAGTTCAAGTAGTGAACATACACCCCAAACTTACTTTATTTTTTATTTTTAAAAAATGTAAGATTTGCTACATAAAACAATGAAAACTTTCCCACATCACCTAAGTTTCTAACAATTCCACTATTCCTTTACCATTTTGGCATGAACCCTGTGTCACTGTTACTATGCACCTGTTACTGCAATGAGATACACATTATCTTTTTCCTACGGATGATAATTTTGCATCTTCCCCATTAATCTCCGTAACTTTCAGAGTAATGACTGTCATCCATTTCTACTTTACGTTTCCACAATACTCCTCAAATAAATGGGTACTCAACAGATGTTGACAGATTAAACCTTGTTCTAGTAATTGGGACGACAAACAATCACCATCATGAAAGATGTCTGTGGATCAAACACTATTAACAATTAAGTCACATTTTTGTACACAGAACAAAAAGCAACTAGATTAATATACCTTCCCCTAGACACTAAACCAACTGCTGGTGTTTGGTGTAACTTGTTCAGAAAGGTGTTTTTAAAAATAAATAAGCCTCTCAAGCAGCCTTTACAGAACATTATCTTTTTCTCTCACAAAGTCCTAAGTCAACAAATCCATTTACTGGGCACTAGAAATGAATTAGGTGACAGAGTGTATCTGCACAGAAATAGAGGACAGTCCTAGTTCCCAGGGATCTCAAGGGACACTTCACAATTCAAGAAATGCCTTGGCAATGTGTATAGTTAAGACAATGTGTTTAAAACAATGTGAAAAGCACACAGGAAAAATATGTTCTCCAGGAAACACAGCCTAGATATTTCAAAGATAATTCTGAGTGTTTTCTTTATATGTCATCTTTTAAAAGTTCCGGAATTCTCTCCTTTATTGTTTAAATAAGCTGGTAAGTGAACAAAAACAGAATTTTGGAAACTTGCTTTAATCTTCTACTTTCTATTATGAGATGGAAAGGAAGATTATGCTAGCCAGCTTGCCTGACATACTTATCAAAGGAAAGAAGAAAGGGGACCATTATGTGTACAATGCCAGATACCATCAAGATTATTAGGAAAGATCACGTGTTTGTATGTCTACACTTGCAAAATTCTATAGGAAGAGTAAAGCATCTCTCAAACATTATTCTCTGAAATTGACTTTTAGTTTCCCAGGTATAGTTTCTCTGTTGTTATTGCTGAGCCTGTGAATTTATGTTATAATGCTTCACATCACTCAAAGTTACTAAACAGTTAATGAATACTTCGGAAAGTTGTTATATTGCTTAAACACACACACACACACACCAACCACTGGGCCAGAAGTTCCAATAAATTCACTTTTCTAAAAAAGTAGTTTTACAAAATAACAGAATGGAAGAAATGGAGAAGGCAATGGCACCCCACTCCAGTACTCTTGCCTGGAAAATCCCATGGACAGAGGAGCATGGTAGGCTGCAGTCCATGGGGTCGCTTAGAGTCGGACATGACTGAGCGACTTCCCTTTCACTTTTCACTTTCTTGCATTGGAGAAGGAAATGGCAACCCACTCCAGTGTTCTTGCCTGGAGAATCCCAGGGATGGGGGAGCCTGGTAGGCTGCCGTCTATGGGGTCGCACAAAGTCGGACATGACTGAAGCGATTTAGCAGCAGCAGCAGCCAAAAACAGACTACATAATAACACACCCACCGCAACTTTGTTTATAGGCTTGTAACTTGCACATGCAAGTACTCTACAAAGTATTGCACAAGAAGAAACTGTCAAAAATGAATGCTCATGAAAATATTCCTTTTCTAAATAAGGTTTCTAACAAGGATGTAGTGTTTCTAAATGTAACTTCTTTAGCATGTTTTGACAGGTATGTGTATTAGTCGCTCAGTCGTGTCCGATTCTTGGCGACCCCATGGACTGGAGCCCGTCAGGCTCCTCTATCTGTGGAATTCTCCAGGCAAGAATACTGGAGTGGGTTGCCAGTCCCTTCTCCAGGGATTGACAGGTATAGAATAGCACTAATGCTTAAGATGGAGGGGGAAAAATTTCTTGTTTATCAATAGTACAAGCTGCTGTTACTAACTATAATGTCTATGGGTTCGGTAGCAGAAACTAACTTTACGGAAGGTATCCGCTGGACAGAATAGTTAAACTAACTTTATTTCTATCGAAATTCTATTTTTTCCGCCTAATCCTATAGACCCTAGCAATCTGAAGTTTTTTGTTTTGCAACGTTTCTTTTTCCTTCCAAAAGAATCTCCGCCAGTCAGTCGAGGTAACACTTTCCACAGTTCAAAGGTGAAGGCAAATTCTCACTACAAAGAGCTCTTGCTCCTCATCAGCACCCCTCTTTTTTTTTTTTTTTTCAAATTATCTTGACCTAAAAGGGAACGACAGAGGATGAGACGGCTGGATGGCATCACCGACTCGATGGACGTGAGTTTGAGTGAACTCCGGGAGTTGGTGATGGACAGGGAGGCCTGGCGTGCTGCAGTTCATGGGGTCGCAAAGAGTCGGACACGACTGAGCGACTGAACTGAACTGAAGAGAGGTTAATGCTCCCTTACAGTGCAAATCCACAAAAGAAACGATTTTAGATGCCAGGAATGAAACCAGGATGGGAGGAAAAGTCCGACAGCGATCAAGAACCATTTCGTCCTAGAAGTGAGCCTTTCCAAAACGCAGGAAACGATGTTTTGCCCAAAGAACCTGCCGCCCGGAAGCCATAACTTCCATCAATAGGCAAAGAAAAGTTACAAAGAAGAGCTCAGCACCCAGGCAGCCTGCGCGGGTGCGGAGACGGGAGAGCTGCAAAGACGCTCCCTGGCCCCGACGGGCGGCGGCTGCGGGATCGGTGGGGGTAGACTCCGGCTCAGGCAGGCACGGAGTCTAGGGGTGCGCCGCCGGCCCGGAGCAGCGCGGGCACGGTGCCCGCATCCGCACCCCTCCCCACGACCGCGAGCAGTGGGCGGAGAGACCAGAGCAGAGGAAAAGCAGGACAATGCTGGGCCCGGCTGGCGACTCTGCACTCTCCGTGGTCCCCAGCGCCCCTTCTCGCCCGGGGTCGCCCAGCTGCCGCGCTGTTTGCTTCCCAGCCCTGCCTTCAGGGCCAGGGAGGCAGAGCGGTGGCCGCCGACCTCCCTCCGCCGCGCCGCCTTCCTCCCCGCGGGGCGGCTCCCGCGAGTCCGCGAGGACGCGGCGCGCGCGAGCAGAATTGGGCGCGCGAGGGGAAGGGGACGCGCAAGGAAGCAGCGCGCGCACCGGGAGCCGGGCGCGCGGGGGAGCCAAGCGCTCGGCGCTCCCCGAGGACCAGCTGCCGCTCCGGCGAGTTTTCGGTTGAGACGGGGACTGCGGTGCGGCTTAGTGTCCGTTACGGGTCTTGGCCCGGGCGGCGCAGATTGCCAGCCATCCTGGCCCGCCTCCCCTCTCGGCCCCCATCAGAAAGCGGGCGAGGGCCGGCGATCTCGTCTCCCGCCGGGGCTGCGGCCGCCAACCGGCGGGCATCCCGGCGCCCGCCTCTGGAGCTGGAAGAGAAAGTGAAATGAAGCGCCTTTCCCCAGGCAACACCTACCCGTCCCCAGTCCAAGTGCAGCTGCCTCGCTCCTCAGGCGCCGCCGGTCCCCGCCCTCGGGCCCCAGACTTCGTTCTCTTGACAATGGCGCGTCCCCTTTAAGGAATAATCCGATCGGAACCGATCTGTGGTTAAACCTCCCTCCGACTCCAGATTTTAACCGGATTTCTCTCTCTCTCTCTCCCCAAGAGCCCGACGGGCGCCCGGCGGTGCTGCGAGCTCTTCCCACCTCTTCCCCGCCCCGCCTACCCCCTGGTCTTCCTGATTGGCGAGAAACACTACAACAGGAACAGCAGTTCTCACACGCCACTGGCCAGTGCAGCCGCCGCTCAGAGTTACCCCCGCCTTCACCCCGCCCCTTTTCCTGGGTTGGTCCTACCTCTAATCATTCTCTGTCTTCTACTCCGTCGTTGCTTTGGAGAACTGGCAGTCAAGGCTTACCCTCCCGCCTCCGGAAAGCGAACTTTATTTTTATTGGTAAAAAGACATCTTCCTGTGCACCTGATTGGACAAGGAAGGAGTTAGTCTGCACGCCCCTTACCCATTATTGCTCTCTCTACACGGGTTTGAGAAACACGACCGCAAAGTCCTCCTCCCCACTTTGCCTAGTTCGAAGCGCCTTTCCCTTTAAATGTTGGTAGGGGTCGTAGACAAACTCATAGTCTGTGTTGGAGAAAGACGGAAAGGGAGAGGAGAAAATTTCAAAATCTCCTGATGACTTTGGAGCTGGGATCCAGCGGAATCTCATCCTTCGGTCTACTGAATGGAGTGGTTAGAATGAGCAAGAATACCTGCAATTCTAGTACTCACTCTTGAGATGTAATCAACAAGTTTTCACTCACTGTCCACTCTACTCCTACTGTCGATCCCACTGGCATTTTGCTACCCCAAAGAGCTTTAATAAAGATATCTGCAAACCTAGGGGTGCCCTTGTTTGTTCCACAATCGTTCGTTTAAATCGCTTCTATTTAAAGCTCCGTTTAATTCATATCCTCTGTTGTTATCTTGGGTTTGTCATGAGATCTAAGTTACTCTTCTGAAAAGATTGAATAGATGCCCACCCAGCGTGCCATCCTCCAAAGTTGAAGAAGTCCTTACCTCTTGCTAGAACTGCGTAAGGGAGCCTGGGTTGAGCCCAATTGGGCACCAGAAGGTTATTCCTTGAGAGAATTGGGGGAGTCTGGCACCGGAAGCTTAACCCTGCAGCAAAACCTCACGCATGGAAAAAGGAGGAATTCTTCGGCAGCCTGGTAAGGTCTGTGTTAGGAGCTCCCCAGTTTCCCATGGGAACTGTAAGAACCGGAAGGATTGTACCTACTAAGATTCGGTACTCAAGTGCTTTGGTACCTATCTATGAATGTTAGGGAGAAATAGTTAAATGTCTGCCTCCCTTTGCCAATGAACTTAGAGAGACTTTGGACCTCAGGATGTTTAGTATATTTGCAGTGAGAGCCCAGCGGAAACAAGCGGTGCCAAGAAAGTGGCAGCGCTTGGCAGTACCCCAGAAGGGATTTAGGACCAGAAAGAGGGAGATAAACAGTGGCAGCCCACTCCAGTGTTCTTGCCTGGAGAATCCCAGGGACGGGGGAGCCTGGTGGGCTGCCGTCTATGGGGTCGCACAGAGTCGGACACGACTGAAGTGACTTAGCATAGCATAGTAGATAGGAATTTTCGGAGAGTTCAGGGGGAAAATCTCCTGGAAATACCCTAAATATGGAAGAGTGAGAAAAGGGAAAGGTTGTAGGTGGTTTAGGTGTTTCTATTAGGGGCAAGAGACAAGGAAATAACCTGGATTATATTTATATGGCCTTCACAGGTTTTTTTTTTTTTTTAATCAAGATCCAGGTTAAGTTTTCAAGTTCTTTGTAAATCTCTTGCTTCATGAGGCCAAGAGTATTTTGTTACACTAGCACATTGGGCTCATAACTCCAGAAAGCAGTCTACAGTAACCTCTGGATTCTTTTCCTTACACCTAACCAACCATGATCATCACCTAACAAATGTAATTTATATTGTTTTCTCTCTATTTCACACTTGCCCACAATAGGTTTATTTATTACTTTTTTAGCCTATACACCCAGACTCCTGGTAATAATACTGCTATTGGTATTTTACACTGAGGAAGAATTTAGAAAATCTACAAACCTGCATATGCAGGTCATTCTTAAGAATGTTCTGTGTTATTGAACACAGCTCCAATTCTAACCCCAGAGAAACTGATAATTTGCCCTTTTATCTTCAGAAGGACTTTATATTTCCCACATTTGTTTCCCATCTCTAAGCCAGATACCCATTCTTCAAAAAGAAATATTCCAGACTTCCCTGGTGGTCCAATGGTTAAGATTCCACCTGTCAATGCAGGGGACACAGATTCTGTTTTTGGTCTGGGGAAATTCCACCGCCGAGGAGCAACAAAGTCCTTCTGCCACAACTATTGAGCCCACAATGCTGCAGCTACTAAGCCTGCACACCTAGAGCCCATGCTCGGCAACAAAAGAAGTCATTGCAATGAGAAGCCCTGCACCACAATGGCAGGTAGCCCCCTACTTGCAGCAACTAGAGAAAGCCCCTGTACAGCAACGAAGACCCAGCACAGCCATAAAAAATATTCCCCCAATTTATGCCAGTATGACCAAAGCTTTTCAACATCCTTGTATATAGATCTTTGTTAAAAACTTTTAAAGGGATCCCCTGGTGACTCAGTCAGTAAAGAGACTTCCCGCATTGTGGGAGACCCGGGTTCAGTCCCTGGGCCGGGAAGATCCCGAAGGAAATGGCAACCCATTCCAGTATTCTTGCCTGGAGAATTCCATGGACAAAAGAGCCTGGTGGGCTACAGTCCATGGGGTGACAAAGAGTCAGACATGGTGAAATTTCGGAAAGGTGAAATTCCACACATTACGATCTCTTATTCTCTTTTGTTTGTATATAAAGGTAAGCCAGTAATTTAGTTTTCCTCAGAAAAATTATGTTACCATGTATATGGCAAATTCTTTTCAGTTCACCATACATTCATATAGGAATTACTATGCACTGAGTAAACAACAGGGGGAATTAATGAATGTATCTCCATTCTCCAGAGAGTATAATGAATTTCCAAATTCTATCTGTAAGTGGCACAATTTTATCTCTCACCCAGCATGTAGGTGGATACCATCTATTAATCAGTGATTTTCCATAGTAAAATTAAGAAAAAACCCAGTCACTAAAAGCTATCTATCAAAATCTCTTTCCCCAGTCCTTTATTAGTATTAACAAGAATAAGATACATTAAAACAAAATCTGTTCATAGTAATTTGTTTTATAAAGAAACTTCAAAAAATATTTCCTGGATCTCTATAGAGGAGGAAGTCCTATGCATTCTATACTTCAATGTCTTCTTTTATAAAATGAGAACTAATATTCATTTAGAAGATCACTGAAAGATCTTCAGTTATCAGTAAAAGATTCAATTATGTTCAGTATGGTACTGAGGCAGGAAAAAAAAATGATACTAATATATTTTCTAAAAGACTTCCAGTACTCCCCTACTTAAAACTCTTTAAAGATTCCCCAAGCACATATTGAATAAAGTCAAAGCATCTCAACAAAACATACAAGTCTCTTATACCTCTCAGGTTTCTTCTCTGGCTACTCCTTCATTTGACACTTGAAATGGCTGCTCTTTAGATATCAATGATCATGATTTTTCAAGCCTCCGTGCTTTGTGGCATGAGGTTTCCTTTGTGTGGCATAGACCTCCCTTCCATGCTTACCTGACAGACTCTTCCATCTGTCCATCAAAACCTAAAAGAAGCTTTACCTGTTTTGTGACGCCTTCTCTGATTGTACCCACTCCCTGATTTAATTATTCTTATATATATAT
The DNA here is from genome assembly GCF_027580195.1 of Bos mutus. Classification (NCBI taxonomy): domain Eukaryota; kingdom Metazoa; phylum Chordata; class Mammalia; order Artiodactyla; family Bovidae; genus Bos; species Bos mutus. The sequence goes on from NC_091622.1 coordinate 67,419,037, forward strand.
ATATATATATATAATTTTGATTATAGGTATCACACTAAAGGAGCTTCCCTAGTAGCTCAGCTGGTAAAGAATCCACCTGCAATGCAGAAGACCCCAGTTCAATTCCTGAGTCAGGAAGATCCCCTGGAGAAGGAATAGGCTACCCACTCCAGTATTCTTGCCTGGAGAGTTCCAAGGACAGAGGAGCCTGGTGGGTTACAGTCGATGGGGTCACAAAGAGTCAAAGGCAGCTGAGTGACTAAGCACAGCACAGCACATCACACTAAAGACAGAATTAAAAATGTTTCTATTTCTACCTCTTGCACTAATCTGGTTTGTTTCCAACAGCAAAGGCCATACATACACATCTTTGCATCAGCATCATTTAGAATGATGCCTGACATAACTGAAGGCTTTTAATAAATGCATGTCAAATTGAATGAACAAGGCTGAGACTAAAAGGTTAACCTACAATGTGAAAATCTAATTAACCAGAACACTATTTTAGGTGTATTTTAATTATTTAATATTTTATTGTAAATCTATCTTATCATAATTTATTTTTGCGCTTAGTCTAGATCACTGGTTCCTAAACTTTTTTATTTTATGACCAATAAAATTTACAAGGAATTTTTGAGAACTGATAAAGGTTTAACAACTTTTTTATTTCATAAAGTAGTGGTATAAAAATACATATAAATAAATCATCTTTCTATTCTCCCCATTATTTCATAAAATAAGAATATCTTTAAAACCTAAATTGGGAAGTTTATTTCATAAAACAGGAAAATCTGAAAACCAAAAATTGGTTGGAGTGAGTTATAACTTCAGAATCAAAGTTCTTTGAATAAATTTGATAGTATAAAGAATTTGTACAAACTTCCAACTGAGTCTAGAAAACTCATTGCATTTCACAGTACTTGATCCAATGCTCCTTTTCATCCATTTTAAAAGATGGCTTAGAAATTAAAATATTCCTAAGATTTTCTTTTCCCTCCATAACATTTATGGGGAAGAGGAAAAACTATTTGACTTTTTGTTAATTTTCACTCTACCCATGAACAAATATTAGAGCATCATAACTAATAGACTTGCTAGCTTCCTGTCAGAATTTTTGTACAGAAACTCTTATTGTTTATGGGAGGCCCTGGCAAAATGCTTCCTGAATTCTTTTTTGCATCTATCAGATCTTACAGAGTTTCCCTCCTTTCTTTTGGAAACTGACCACTCTTTGAAAACCATTGTTTAGAATGCTGCCCCTTTTTGTCAAAGTGTCAAACAATAAACATTCAAGTGCTCTTTTATAAAAAATTTTGCCCATATAATACATACATTTTCTGAGTTTCAAAAAATGTAGGTTAAGTGTCCAATAACCATCAATGAATATCATAGTATCTATCCTGTATCACAGTTATTGTAATGATGCTATAAGCCATATTAAAGCACATGGAGAAACGTTTGTGTTAGAGTAAGTCAAATATATCTATTTAAATATATTTATTTATTTTATATAAAAGTGCTCTTTAAAATTGTGCAACCCAGTTGGATATAAATTATTTATGGTAGGATAGCTCATAATGGCTAAGCATCTTGTAGAAGAAATCTGATGCCATGGTAAAGGTCTGGAAATAACACCTTCTAAACTGAGTCAAATAGTTGATTTCTTGTTTCATGGAATATGTGATTAATGTATCACCTATCACCTTCCATTAATAAAACATTATATTCATTTTGCATTCAAATTCTATACCTATTTTAGATCACTTAGGAGCTTTATAATTGAGATATTTTATCAGTAACATCTTAATTTTTTCCAAAATATTTTACTGCTGGTATGTTAGTATTTTACCATTTTTCTTTCCCTTTATCACTACAAGGGGACTTCCATTCTAAACAGATTCCTTGTGTAAAAATGTGAATTTAAAGAAGAGATAAATTAAGGAATACTGACTTTATAAATCTGAGAAGGCAATGGCACCCCACTCCAGTACTCTTGCCTGGAAAATCCCATGGATGGAGGAGCTGGGAAGGCTGGAGTCCATGGGGTAGCTGAGGGTCAGACACGACTGAGCGACTTCACTTTCACTTTTCACTTTCATGCATTGGAGAAGGAAATGGCAACCCACTCCAGTGTTCTTGCCTGGAGAATCCCAGGGACGGGGGAGCCTGGTGGGCTGCGGTCTACGGGGTCACACAGTCGGACACGACTGAAGCGACTTAGCAGCAGCAGCAGCAGACTTTATAAGTGAATTACTCAGAGAATTTTTAGAATATTATTCAAATGAGATCTATTTTTACTCAGAAACAACTTCTCAGAAGTAAAATGCATAATATAAAAAAGATGCCAAGGGAATTCCCTGGATGTTCAGTGGTTAGGACTCCGCACTTTCACTACCAAGATCCATGTTCAGTCTCTAGTAGGAGAACTAAGGTCCCATAAGCCATGCAATGCAGACCAAAAAAAAAAAGAGGCACCTATATTCTGTACAATCCTTTTTATGTACTCAATCACTAAAAATATCTTTAAATTCAGTAGCCAAGAGCATAAACAGTGGTTACTTTTCAGATTAGATTTTTATATTAAATTATGTAAAGGAATGAACAGTTCACCTCTCCCTGTTGGGATGGTCATCCAGTACTATGGTGAAATCACTTTGCAACTATCTTAAAACCTCATAGATTCTAACATGTATTTTAAAAGTGTTGCCCTGGTAAGTATGAATTTGTAACTGGAAGGGAATATAGTTACTTTATGAGAAAACAGAAATCCATTCCCGGTTTATGAGTTGCAGGAAAATTGATGGGAAATGTAGGCACTTTTAATTCATTGCTACCACCTATCAACTTATTTTCTCATTTGGGAAAGGAATTAATAAATTATCTAGAAAATTGGGAAATTGTTTGTGGGTTGGAGGGAAACAGTTATGCCATCATACCACTGGCAAAGGCGTTTACCATATGACTGACTGCCTTGGGGGTTCTGTCTGTTGACAGAAAAGCAGAAAAACAAAGGACAAAGGAAAGTCTCTTTAAATAATCCTTCCCACTAAGCAAAATAAATAGATCACTTGTTTCAGCAACAGAAGCAAACTGTTAACAATTGAGAAAAGCCACCTGCAGGTGCTTATGAACACAAACTGCCCCAGAGCCCAGAATTACTATTGTTTAAAAGGGTTAGCAAACTTTTTCTGTAAAGGGCCAGACAGTAAATATTTTTGGCTTTGCAGCCTATATGGGGTCTGTCACAACTACTCAACTCTTCCTGTAGCACAAAAGTGGCCACAGAGAATACATAAATGAATATGCAGAGCTATGTTTCAATAAAACTTTATGTATGGACACTGAAATGGAATTTCATTTAATTTTCATGTATCAAGGTGTATCATTCTTATTTTGTCCCAATCATTTAAAAATATAAAAACCATTCTTGGCTTGCAAGCCATGCAAAAAGAGGTATTGGGCCAGATCTGTCTATGGGCAGTGGTACTGATCTCTTGTTTAACATAACCCTAATTCATTTAAAAACATTTTGAGGGGGGTTGAGTACCTAGTATGTGGATTTCCCAAGTGGCTCAGTGGTTAACAGTCTGCCGGCCAAATGAGTTTACTGGGTGACTCAGGTTCAATCCTGGGGTCGGGAAGATGCCGGGGACAAGGGAATGGCAACCCACTCCAGTATTCTTGCCTGGGAAATCCGATGGACAGAGGAACCTGGCAGGTTACAGTCCATGGGGTCGCAAAGAGTTGGACAAGACTTAGCGACGAAACAGCAGCAGCAGCAGCAGCAACAACCCAGTATATGTTCGGTATTATGCTAGGCCTGGGGACTATAACAGCTAACAAGATAGGCGCAATCCCTGTCCTCATGGGGCTTATGATAAAATAACCGCACAAAGATATAGTTAGAAACTGTAATTAGTGGTTATGAAAGAAAAGTACAGGGTGCTCTAAACTGTGACTTGTAATCTAGACTAGGAGGTCAGAGAAGACTTCACTTTTGACAAGGACTGGAAAATTAGTATGAACTGACATAGTGAAGTGCAGGAGGGTGGGAGACGGGGGAGAAGGAAAATATTTCAGGCAGAAGGCACAGCATATAGGGAACCTTAATGGCACTAAAAAATCTGTCTGCCTGGAAAATACAAAATGAAAGGAAATTAAGTTGGAGAAATAGAAGTTAAACAATGAGTTAATAAGTATTTAAATTTGAGAAATAGGTAAAGGAAAAGCATTCAGGGCCTAGTAAGTCTTTCTTCACCCTAATGGTAGAAAGTGAAGAGCAACTAAAGAGCCTCTTGATGAAAGTGAAAGAGGAGAGTGAAAAAGTTGGCTTAAAGCTCAGCATTCAGAAAACTAAGATCATGGCATCGGGTCCCATCTCTTCATGGGAAATAGATGGGGAAACAGTGGAAACAGTGTCAGACTTTATTTTTTTGGGCTCCAAAATCACTGCGGATGGTGATTGCAGCCATGAAATTAAAAGACGCTTACTCCTTGGAAGAAAAGTTATGACCAACTGAGACAGCATATTCAAAAGCAGAGACGTTACTTTGCCAACAAAGGTCCGTCTAGTCAAGGCTATGGTTTTTCCAGTGGTCATGTATGGATGTGAAAGTTGGACTGTGAAGAAAGCTGAGCACCGAAGAATTGATGCTTTTGAACTGTGGTGTTGGAAAAGACTTTTGAGAGTCCCTCGGACTGCAAGGAGATCCAACCAGTCCATTCTAAAGGAGATCTGCCAGGGGTGTTCTTTGGAAGGAATGATGGTAAAGCTGAAACTCCAGTACTTTGGCCACCTCATGCGAAGAGTTGACTCATTGGAAAAGACTCTGATGCTGGGAGGGATTGAGGGCAGGAGGAGAAGGGGACAACAGAGAATGAGATGGCTGGATGGCATCACTGACTCAATGGATGTGAGTCTGAGTGAACTCCGGGAGTTGGTGATGGACAGGGAGGCCTGGCGTGCTGCGATTCATGGGGTGGCAAAGAGTCGGACACGAATGAGCGACTGAACTGAACTGAACTGAAGTCTTTCTTCAAAGTCCTAGAAAACCTTCAAAGCTTTAAGTCAAAGCCATAACATGGTCAGATTTTCATTTTTCAAAGATCACTCATTACAGTGTGGACAAAATTAATGAGGGAAAACCATAATGACTGCAATACTCAGAGGTTTCTAGACCCTAGACTCCATGCCCTAGAATCAGACATAAGTATTTTACCTAGTAAAGTAGTAATAGCCAGTATGTTCTTAATATTTTACATGTACATAGGTCCCCTATATCCAAACCTTCAAGTTGCAAACTTTCAAAGATGCGAACATGTGTTTACATGTCCAATCATATAAGCTGGTTCATCTTTCTGGCATACATTGTCACACGTGAGCATCCTCTACCAGTGGTGGTGCTTTTGTGTACTTTACAGTGCTGTAAAGAATACAGTACTACAGTATCTTTATTTCAAGCTAAATCTGTAAGAGGACGACTTCATTGAATTCCTTACTGTGGAACACAAGGAGCTTATTAATGAAGATATGTTGAAATTGGAGACCCAGAGAAAGGATGAAGAGAGACAAGAGGAAGAAGTAACTGAAGAACAGAAGAGATTCATGATGTGGAAAATGGCAAGGGGAACTTCTTTATCTGAGGACCCTAACGTGGAACGGTACACCAAGGTTGCAGGAGCTGTTCAGGATGAAGTCCAATGCTACCATGTCATCTATGATGAGAAAAAAAGAGCTACTACCCAGACATCACTCGATCATCTTCATAAAATTGTAGATAGAATTGAATCCAGCAAGTAACCAGAGCCTGAGCCATCAGTGTCGTGCGTGAGTGAAATTGCAGCTTGCTCACTGTCTCCTATTGCTGACAATCCTTCAGCTCTACCATCGCCCACTTCTCTCCCTCCTCCAGTCAGTAACTCTTCCTGCCTGTTCACTCAATGCCAGCCCCTGTGTGTCAGCTGTTGTACTGTACTACTGTACTTTTCAAGATACTGTACTATAAGATTTTAAATGTTCCTTTATTTTTTGCGCTTGTGTTTTATGTATTATTTGTGTGAAAAGTATTATAAACCTAAAAAGAAAAAAGATCTTTACGACCCAGATAATCACGATGGTGTGATCACTCACCTAGAGCCAGACATCCTGGAATGTGAAGTCAAGTGGGCCTTAGGAAGCATCACTATGAACAAAGCTAGTGGAGGTGATGGAATTCCAGTTGAGCTATTTCAAATCCTAAAAGATGATGCTGTGAAAGTGCTGCACTCCATATGCCAGCAAATTTGGAAAACTCAGCAGTGGCCACAGGACTGGAAAAGGTCAGTTTTCATTCCAATCCCAAAGAAAGGCAATGTCAAAGAATACTCAAACTACTGCACAATTGCACTCATCTCACACGCTAGCAAAGTAATGCTTAAAATTCTCCAAGCCAGGCTTCAGCAATACGTGAACCGTGAACTTCCAGATGTTCAAACTGGTTTTAGAAAAGGCAGAGGAACCAGAGATCAAATTGCCAACATCTGCTGGATCATCAAAAAAGCAAGAGAGTTCCAGAAAAACATCTATTTCTGCTTTATTGACTATGCTAAAGCCTTTGACTGTGTGGATCACAATAAACTGTGGAAAATTCAGAAAGAGATGGGAATACCAGACAACCTGACCTGCCTCTTGAGAAACCTGCATGCAGGTCAGGAAGCAACAGTTAGAACTGGACATGGAACAACAGACTGGTTCCAAATAGGAAAAGGAGTATGTCAAGGCAGTATATTGTCATCCTGCTTATTTAACTTATATGAAGAATACATCATGAGAAATGCTGGGCTGGATGAAGCACAAGCTGGAATCAAGATCGCTGGGAAAAATGTCAATAACCTCAGATATGCAGATGATACCACCCTTATGGCAGAAAGTGAAGAGGAACTAAAGAGTCTCTTGATGAAAGTGAAAGTGGAGAGTGAAAAAGTTGGCTTAAAGCTCAACATTCAGAACACTAAGATCATGGCATCCGGTCCCAACACTTCATGACAAATAGATTGGGAAACAGTGGAAACAGTAGCTGACTTTATTTTGGGGGGCTCTAAAATCACTGCAGATGGTGACTGCAGCCATGAAATTAAAAGACGCTTACTCCTTGGAAGAAAAGTTATGACCAACCTAGACAGCATATTAAAAAGCAGAGACATTACTTTGACAACAAAGGTCCACTTAGTCAAGGCTATGGTTTTTCCAGTAGTCACGTATGGATGTGAAAGTTGGACTCTAAAGAAAGCTGAGCACCGAAGAATTGATGCTTTTGAACTGTGGTGTTGGAGAATACTCTTGAGAGCCCCTTGGACTACAAGGAGATCCAACCAGTCCATCCTAAAGGAGATCAGTCCTGGGTGTTCATTCGAAGGACTGATGTTGAAGCTGAAACTCCAATACTTTGGCCACCTGATGCGAAGAGCTGATTAATTTGAAAAAAACCTGATGTTGGGAAAGATTGAAGGCAGGAGGAGAAGGGGACAACAGAGGATGAGACAGTTAGATGGCATCATTGACTCAATGGACATGAGTTTGAGTAAACTCCAGGAGTTAGTAATGGACAGGAAGGCCTGGCATGCTGCAGTCCATGGGGTCACAAAGAGTTGGACACGACTGAGCGACTGAACTGAACAGTACAGTACTGTATAGCCAGTTGTGCTAGTTGGGTACCAAGGCTAACCTCGCTGGACTTATACAAACAAATAGGAATTACAATGGCACTCTTGGAACAGAACTTGTTCATTTGTAAGAGACTTACTGTATTAACAAAATTGAATTTCATAACTAATCCATAAGAAGGCATTATTATCATCCCTTTATGGAGGAGGAGACTTAACTATGTGCTACCTATCAATTTCTTCCCTTGGTGCAGCCCCAGCTAAGTTTAGAGAATCATGGGAAAGAATTGTAGGAGAAAGGTAAGAGTGAGGAGGAGAGAGAAGCAGAAAGAAATGAAGAAATGTGTTCCCTGGGATAGCCTTGGGTCAGACCCTAGTCTCTTCCCCAAGAGTTTGTACTATTTACTGGGAATGAGCCCCAAATTCAGCGAGGTGACTGTCTTGGGCTTCTATGGAAACCCTGAAGAGAGTACTCATTTGTACAGAAATATACCCAATATCTCACCAACTTGATGGACATGAGTTGAGCAAGCTTCAGGAGTTGGTGATGGACAGGGAAGCCTGGTGTGCTGCAGTCCATGAGGTCACAAAAAGTCGGATACGACTGAACGACTGAACTGAACTGATACCCAATGCAATGTTTGGTACGTAGTTACATCAAAAAAATCCTCTTTGTTTATCTAAAATTCAAATATAACTAGGCATACTGTATTTTATCTCCCAAACCTATATTAAGGAAACAAATACATTCCCTCCCATAAAACCAAGATATCAGCTAGAGAAACCTAGCTCCTTAAGATTTAAAAAATCAGCCTGCACACCTTTTACTCAAGCAGAAACCTTTTCAAGGACTTTGGGAATTACCAAGGCAGAGATATGGGATGGAGGACCATATTATTACCCTTGCCTCCAGGCTCATTCTTTCATTTGTAAGATTCACTTTTGAGCTCTTTCACTATCAAGAAGACCAACAAAGTTGGAAACATTGTTAGAGTGGTAGATATCACAGGAGAGCTGGGAGTTACAGGAAGCAGTCCCATCAAGCACAGCCTTGCAAACAGTTCAAAGCAGAATTTTCTTATACTCATTTGTTGAGAGTCCTTTCGGCCAACTACCACCAGTGGTTTTTCATGGTCGTCCGCCAGGATCCCTGGGTCATGCTCACTCTCTTAACATGTTTTTTTTTCCCTCCTCTGTCTTCTCAACAGTCTTTTAGGAGCCAAGAATTTCTTTCCTCCTATTGAGCAAATTCCCAAACGAAGCAGTTTTGACTCCTCTCTAAAGCTTTGTCACCAGCAGATGACCAAGACTTCAGGATCTCAATCACTTATTGAGGCATTCCTCCAAAACAAAGACAGTTTGACATTCTCCCTAAGAAGAATTCTGATGCCAGCATTCAAGACAATAATCACTTTTTCTTAAGTTGTTTCAATATCGTTTTTTGCCAGCATTCAGGATAAAGAGGGATACCTCTGTTGGTTGCATCCAGTTTGGCCCACTTTTACCAGTTACATCATCATTTTCTTGAGGAAGTTCAACTGCTTTTCATCCCTGTGACTTCATACATCAAAAATTCAGGAAAGGGGCTTCCCTGGTCCAGTGGTTAAGATTCAGCCTCGCAATGCAGGAGACACTGGTTCGATCCCTGGTCCAGGAAGATCCCTCATGATGCGGGGCAAGTAAGCCCATGCACCACAACTGCTGAGCCACACACGCTCTAGACCCCGTGCTCTGCAATAAGAGGAGCCACTATGATGAGAAGGCACCATAATGAGAAGCCTGCAACTAGAGAGTCGACCCCACTCACTGCAGCTAGAGGAAGACTGTGCACAGCAATGAAGACCCAGCGCAGCCAAAAATAAATATACAAATAATTAAATAAATTACTAAAAAAAAGTTCAGGAGAAACTCAGTGGGCAGCATCTTGGATTCTATTATAGATTCCAGAAAACCCCTTTTTTTTTCCTCCCTCTGTTCTGCCTTTAAATCTGATTCAAAATGAAAACTGATTACTTTTTCCAAGGTAAATAGAGAAGGTTTGATAAACATGCCACAATTTTCTATAGCTGGAAGCCTCATCTGATTAAAAAAAAAGCTAAGGTAAGCTCTCAGGACAGAGTGAGAAGAATAGAGGAGACAGAAAGATATGAAAAAAGTGGGTTCTGTAGAACCATAGCCTTTGGCTCAGGCCCTATTCCATTATCTTTTTCAAGGTTTATCTTCTAAATTTGGCTTTACTTGCCTATTTTCCAGGTGGTTCCGAGATACTGCAAAAACCACTTTAGATATACACATAACAGTAATCTTACTACCCAAGTGAGATAATAATGAAAAAACACAATGGTTTATAAGTACATATTCCTATGAGGTCATCTATAGCAAAGTGAAATAGGGAATTGGGTCAATCAAATTGATACATTTAAAAACAGCTTTGCCACAATTATCTTGATATTTTGTCATCTACTGGTTAGTGTCTTTTTTTTGTTTGCTTGATGTATCCAAATAAAAGCATTAATGTTTTACTACTGTTTTGAAAGTGTAAATTCAGCCTGAATGCTAGAGTATTAATAACTGAAATAGAATATATTAATTATTAATTAAGTAGAAGACAAATAGATTAGTAATATAGTAGCCACACTGATAATATGATAACAGAGAAATAGAGGCTCAGATTCAAGCAGCAAAACAATGTGATGGATTTTTCATTTTTTCAGGATGTTTACCACACCAGAAAATATTTATTTTCTACATATAATAAAAGTGCCAATATAAGTAAATATTCTTACAAACCAACTGAAAAAAATAAAATCTTATTTCAATAAATTACTCATTTAACACAGAAAGAAAAAAATCCGTAGTAACCAAACAATATTCTAAATTGTCCTGCAAAGAAACATCTTACCTTTAAGAAATTATGATGTTTCCCTCAATCAATGAAGCAATGTAAATCTTACCTGTGTGGGTTTTTACCCTTCAAGAAAATTCTCAACTTTCCATGTGCCAGTACTATAGCAGGTCACATTTTCCATAAGACAAGCTTTACAAACCATATGTAGATATCTGATGGCTGTGGATAATCTCCTAACAAAATTTACTATTTTGGATCTGTTTATAGAAGTCCTGTTATGTGAACATTTTTAGTCTGTACGATGTCAGCCTGGTAATTTTCATGCAAGTAAGGAAACAGTTTGTTCTGGCCTCCAAAATGGTACCAACATAAAAAGTGTCCTTCACGTTGGAGAACTTGTGACTGAAGAACCTTCAGCAAAAGCAGTAAAAAATGGTGACTATAACAAGTTTGAAGTGGCAGTGCTAATGGGAGAGAGCTCTTCCTCACCAGCATAATGGAGTCAGCAGTGATTGTCAAGTGATGGCGAGAGAAAAAGCACCTGACCTTCAAGTTCATTCCTTTCCTGACATGGAGATTCTGTCAGCCTCAGAGAATCCAGATTATTGTTTTTAATAGCAATCTCATTATAGACCCCATCCTATTTTTCTAGCACCATCTTCCACTTTGCTCTAATGTTTGGATCAAATTGGTCTATACGCTATTCCCCAGATTCCTTCATTACCCTTGCCTACATCACAGAGAAAGGTCTCAGAAGAGCAGGGTCCAAGAAGGTAAACAAAGAAATCAAGAGATTTAATATTTAATCATGAAGGCATTGGGGCTTCCCTGGTAGCTCAGAAGGTAAAGAATCCATCTGCAATGCAGAAGACTGGGGTTCGATCCCTGGGTAAGGAGGATCCCCAGGAGAAGAAAGTGGCACCCCACTCTAGTATTCTTGCCTGGAAAATCCCATGGACAGAGGAAGCTGGCAGGCTACAGTCCATAGGATCACAAGAGTCAGACATGACTGAGCGACTAAACCACCATGAAGGAATTGAGAGCAGCCAAGCTAGAGAAGCCTGGCTGTAGCCCCAGTCAATGCCCCTAAGAAACCTACAGTTGAATCTGAAGAGGGTGAAAATGAGACAGACAATAGAATGGTCAAGTCCTCTCAGGCTATTCAATACCCGTGAGCAGACAAGTCAAGTGGGCCACAGACTACTGTCAGTATTTGGAGACTGCATTGAGATGTCCTTAAGGAATTTGGAAATGAGAGGACTCTAAAAGTCATTCTGGAGTTCACTGGAAAACCAACACATAATAAATCAGAGAGGAGAAATCCAAAGTCACCATGAAGAGAATGGCTCCCACCAGACTTGTCTGAAGAAGATAAAATATGCCATCACATCTAAAAAGACAAGAGTCCATCAGAATGGGGATGGTTATCCACGAAGGCAGACGAATAGAAGAGTCACAGAAAACTGAGAGCAGGCTTCATCCAAGCCCCTATAGAGGAAGGACACAAGAACTGACTCATTGGAAAAGATCCTGATGCTGGGAAAGATTGAAGGCAGGAGGAGAATGGGACAACATAGGATGAGATGGTATCACCGACTCTATGGACATGAGTTTAAGCAAACTCCAGGAGTTGGTGATGGACAGGGAGGCCTGGCATGCTGCAGTCCGTGGGGTCACAAAGAGGGGGACACGACTGAGCGACTGAACTGAACTGAACTGAACCATGATTGAACAAGCTGATCTGTCAATCCTAGTGGTAGGAACACTATTATCACAGGTGTTCTACATGTCTTAACTTACTGACATCTTACAAATACCATGTAGTGCTGTAATGGTCAAGGTTCTTTTGTTGCAAATGGCAGAAACAACCCTAATTAGCTTAAGCAAGAAGAGGAACTTTATGAGAGAACACAGGGATGTCTCCAGAAAAGGTAAAGCCACTGAGCCTCTGAAGGACTTGGAAGAGGGAGCTGGCAGGCACTGCCCCAGGTGCTCTCTCTGGGGCCTATGGCCTCTGGTTTCTTCTTTTCTTAGCAAAGTCTGCTTCATTCCCTTCTGCCTTTCTCTGCAGGCCAGCCTCAACTAGCTCTGGCAGCACACGGATAGGCAGCCCCTGACCCCAAGGTCACATTATTTCATTCGAGAAAATAGAGCAAGGACTTCCCTGGTGATCCAGTGGCTAAGACTGCACTCCCAGTGCAGGGGGCCAGGTTCAATCCCTGGTCAGAGAACAGGATCCCACGAGCTGCAACTAAAGATCCAGCATGCTGCAGTGAAGTTCCTGCATGTCCCAACTAAGACTCAGTGCAGCCAAATTTAAAAAAAAGAGAGCAGACTGGATACAATCTCTGGGTCTAAATTGCAAGTTTCTGAGAGAAAGAATCTGATCAGCCACACCTCAATAAAGAGTCCTCTCATTCATTTCCCTCTGCACAGTGGTACAAGATCATACCATAAAACATGGATATGAGAGGCCCATATATATGAAGGGATGGAGGGAGGGAAGATGGCTATTCTTAGAGGAAGTCAACCAGTGTGAAAACATCCCGAAATACATCTTCTGCAGGTAGGAACCATTATTATTTCCATCTTACATATGAAGAAACGAAGGTGTTCACAGCTTTAGTAACTTGCCCAAGGTCACAGAGCTAGTCAATGGTAGACCCAGGATCTGAAGTCAAGTCTGAGTCTTAATCACTATGCTGTAATGTGTCCTCAATCCCTGTTCACCAAGTAACCTTCTTATTTGATACAGCTTCTTATGAGGTTCTACCTGCAGACATGTATGATCACACAGACTTCATATATTCTAATTCTTATGATGATTATGGTTCACATTATAAACTAATAAATTGACATTCATTTTTGTTGTTCAGTCACTAAGTTGTGTCCAACTCTTTGCAACCCCATGGACTACAGCATGCCAGGACAGCATTCCCTGTCCTTCACTCTCTCCCAGAGTTTGCTCAAATTCAGGTCCAGACTTTCTGGTTCTTACGTCATTATTTTGAGTTTAGGTAATGTTAGGTCAGTCCTAAGAAATGAATGGATTCTTTGTATGTTGACAATATTGGTTTTTAGAGCCTGTGAGACTAAGGCTGAGCCCTCAACTATGATGGCTGTCATGGTTGTAAATCCCACTATTCAGGTAATTCATGTTCCTAGGAAAATTCTTATTGTTGTTGTTGCTTAGTCACTCAGTTGTGTCTGACTCTTTGCCACTCCGTGGACTATAGCCCGCCAGGCTCTAATTGGAGGATAATTGCTTTACAGCAATTGTGTTGGTTGGTTTCTACCATACAACAACATGAATCAGTCATAACTATGTAACTATAAAGAAAGTAAAAAAGTGAAGTCGCCCAGTCGTGTCCAACTCTTTGCGACCCCACGGACCATAGCCTACCAGGCTCCTTCGTCCATGGGATTTTCCAGGCAAGAGTACTGGAGTGGGTTTCCATATATAACTATATATATATATATATATATATATATCCCTTCCTTGAGCCTCCCTCCCACACCACCCCATGCCATCCCTCTGGGTTGTCACAGAGTTCCAGGCTGGGCTCCCTGTGTTATAAAGCAGCTTCCCAATAGTTATTTATTTTACACATGGTAGTTTATATATTGGAGAAGGAAATGGCAATCCACTCCAGTGTTCTTGCCTGGGAAATCCCATGCACAGAGGACCCTGGAGGGCTGCAGTCCATGGGGTTGCAAAGAGTCAGACCTGCCTTAGCAACTGAGCACTGTGTATATACGTCAATGCTACGTTCTCAATTCATTTCACCCTCTCCCTCCCCTGCTGTGTCCACAGTCTGTTCTCTATGTGTGCATCTCCATTGCTGCCCTGCAGATAGGTTTATTGGTACCCTTTTTCTAGATTCCATACGTATGTATTACAGGCTTCCTTGGTGGATCAGCAGTAAAGAATTCACCTGCGAAACAGGAGATGCAGGTTTGATCCCAGGGTTGGGAAGATCCTCTGGAGAAGGAAATGGCAACCCACTCCAGCATGCTTGCCTGGGAAATCCCACGGACAGAGGAACCTGGAAGGCTACGGTCCACAGGGTTGCAAAGAGTCAGACACGACTGAGCTACTACACCACCACTGTGTGTTATTATACGATCGGAGCAGGAAACAACTTCAATATTCTTGCCTAGAAAATCCCACGGATAGCAGACCCTGGCAGACTATAGTCCATAGGGTCGCAAAGAGTTGGACATGACTGAGCAACTAAGCACACATACAATATACAATAATCGTTTTTCTCTTCCTGACCTACTTCACTCTGTAACAGGCTCTAGGTTCATCCACATCGCTACAACTGACTGAAATGCATTCTTTTTATGGTTGAGTAATATTCCATTGTGTATATGTACCACATCTTCTTATCCATTCATCTGTCAATGGACATCTAGGTTGTTTCCAGGTCCTAGCTATTGTAAATAGTGCTGCAGTGAACACTGGGGTGTGGGTTTATGTGTGTGTGTATACGCTCAGTCACTCAGTCATGTCTGACCCTGTGTCACCCCATGGACTGTTTATTCCTAGTTTTTTAAGGAATCTCCATAGCGGCTGTATCAATTTACATTCCCACCAATAGAGCAGGATGGTTCCCTTTTCTCCACATCCTCTCCAGCATTTACTGTTAATAAAATTCTTAAGGGACCACTGCTGGCCTTTCTGTCATGACAACCCTTTTCTAACCACATTGAAACATTTTGAATTCTACAAAGATCAGGTCTTTTCCCCTAGTAGGCCCTAACAACAATAAAATGCTTGGTTCCTGTTTGCAAACTGAGTAATTTCTATTTTCCATTCATCCATGCATTCTATAATTATTATTAATGCCAGTTATATGCCAAGCAATATGCTAGTGAAGAACATAAGCACTGACTTTGCCATTAAGTTGCTTGGGGTACAGACTAGCTTAGTATTTGAGAAAAGTAAAACAGATTTTCAAAGGAGAATAAGAATGAAGGAAAAAGAGAAGAAAGCAGAAAAGAGATGTGTGGGCCTTTTCCCACAGCAGAGATAAAGAAAGAGAAAGAAGGAAAGAAGAATCCTGAGTTGATTCAAATATAACCCAAAGACAGATTTCTTGAGTGCTTATTATGATAATAATCATGAAAGTAATGTCTTCCATCTCACATCCCAGTGGAAAACAGAAGTACATTGTGATATAAATAACCCAAATCAAGCAGTCTTGGCTAAAGAGCAACTAGCATCTGCAATTGCCAAAGTACTGAATGATTATAAGCTTTCTGACACGCCTGTGGGGTTCACTACTCATCAACAATCAATCCACAAATATATACAAGATGCAATTTGATTCAACTGATAGATCCATCTGAATTCCAACATGTTTAATTAACCAGAACTCTGTTAAGTTGTTGTCTATCCTAAAAGCAAGATTCTCTATAGCTGTATTTTCCCCCATGATAGAAACAAGTTCAGCACATTCAAAGAAGAGGAGGGAGTCCAACTTGCTAAATCAGAATGAAGGAAAGAGAGGTCGGCCAGGTCATGAGGGCCTTGTAAACATGGGTAAAGACTGGGTTTGTATTCCAAATGCAATGGGAAACCACTGTAGGGCTTTACTCTGATGAATGACAAGATTGGATTTACCAATTAAAGAAGGTACTTCTGGATTACATATAAAGTATGTGTTTTGTGAGGACAAGAATTGAACCAGAGAGACTTGTTAGAGGAATATTGCAAAAGACTGGAGGAGAGATTTTGAATTGATACTTTTGAACTGTGGTGTTTGGAGAAGACTCTTCAGAACCCCTTGGACTGCAAGAGATCAAACCAGTCAATCCTAAAGGAAATCAGTCCTGAATATTCATTGGAAAGACTGATGCTAAAGCTGAAGCTCCAAAACTTTGGCCACCTGATGCAAAGAACTGACCCATTGGAACAGACCCTGATGCTGGGAAAGATGCCTCCTGAAGGCAGGAGGAGAAGGGGACAAGAGAGGATGAGAAGGTTGGATGGCATCACCGACTCGATGGACATGAGTTTGAGAAGCTCTGGGAGTTGGTGATGGACAGGGAGGCCTGGCTTACTGGCTCAGTCCATGGGGTCACAAAGAGTTGGGCACGACTAAGCAACTAAACTGAACTAAGATTTTGAAAGGAGAATAAGAATGAAGGGAAAAGAGAAGAATGCAGAAAAGAGATGTGTGGGCCCACAGGGGAGATGAAGAAAGAGGAAGAAGAAGAGTCTTGTTAGCCTGGACTTGAGTGGTAACAATGAAGGTGGTAAAATTTCACTGAATATATTATGATATAGATAGAGCTGACAGTACTTGCTGATGGATTAAATATGAGGGAATTTAGAAAGGAGTCTAGAATGACTGTCAGATCAGTGGTGCCAAATACTCATTCAGAAGGGGAACACAGGGCAAAGGAGCAGTTTTGGGAAAGGAAGTTAGGAGTTGAAGTTGGAGTTATCAAGTAGTCATCCAAGTCATGCAAAGGGAGTTATCAAGCAGGAGTTGGGCTCTGAGTCTGGAGGTCATGGAAAGAGATAAATTGGAAGGCTTCAGTATATAGATGGTATGTAAGGCCGTGGGAAATGAGCATAAATAAGCATAAGTAAACAAAGGCAAACAACTCAGCCCTGATGTGCTCCAATATTTAATAGTCTTGCAAATAGGAGTCAATGAAGCAGGAGAAGCAGGAGGGAGATGGGATCTGGAAGCCAAGTGAAGAAATGTTTAAGTGGGGAATGATCCCCAGTTTAAATGCTAGTAAGAGGCCAAGCAGGTTAGAACTGAGATGTGAGTTCTGGATTTGGCAAGACAGTGGTGGTTATTTGATCATGACAAGTGTAAATTCTGGAAATAGAGTTGAGTTGAAACTATGAGGTGACAAAATGGAGACATTAATAATAGGCTTTTTGTAACAGACTATTGCAGTAAAGGGCCTTCCCAGTGGTGCCAGTGGTAAAGAAGCTCCCTGCTAATCCAGGAGACATAGAGACACAGGTTTGATCTCTGGGTCGGGAAGATCCCCTGGAGAAGGGAATGGCAACCCATTCCAGTATTCTTGCCTGGAAAATTCCATGGACAAGAGGAGTCTGGCGGGTTACAGTCCATAGGATTGCAAAGAGTCAGACAAGACTGAAGGAACTTAGCACACATGCACGTGTTATAGTAAAAACGAGTAGGAAAGGGTGATATTAGTTTAGAAGAACAAGGACACTAGGGAGAATTTATATCCTGCTTGTATATTAAGAGTAGAAGGAAAAATTGTGGATGCAAGAAAGGGAAGAAATGCTGGATTGAAATTGTTGATGGGTCAAAAGCACAGGATGAGGTGTATACATGGAAATGTTGACTTCAGATGGGAGCACTGATTGTTATTCAGGATAACAGAAGGGAAGGTGAAATATTTAGGTACAGATGCTGGCAGGCTGATAGATGTAGTGAAGAAAAAAATGAGATGGTTTTCTTCCAATTTCTTCTATTTTCTCAGTCAAATCAGAAGAGTGGTCATTACTTAAGACTGAGAAATGAACTGGGGGGATGTTTAAGGTTTGAAGGTAGAGGGAAAGCTGTGAAATACTTACCTAGGAGAGGTGAATTGACCAGGAAAATGTAGCAAGACTATTGAACAGAGTAAGGCTGACTTGAAATTTATGGTTAAAATTTTTCTTGATGTAAGAGCAGTCAACATGGTTGTATACTCTTCTCAAGCCATGTTCAATGGCTCATTGATGATGTGAAGTAGATAAAGAATTCTGTTTAATATGGGGTTGGGTTTTTCTAGTGAGTAAGATGGAAAATGAGAAGGGTGTGGTAGTTGTGGTATATGCAATGGAGTGATTGGTTCCAGTAAGCCACAAAAACAGAAAGGACAGCAACACAGGAGAAAAAATAGCCAGTGAAGAAGTGGTAGGCTACTAGCTGGCTGCTCCAAAAAGGTTGATTGGGTATGGTAGTGATGGTAGAGATAGAAAGTTGAGAGATGATTGATCAGAAGAGTAAACAGAATACTGGAAATCAAGATTTCTAGAGGCGATATAGTAATATGGTAGGAAGTTCTTCAAGACATATGACCATGATAGCATTTTGCTGAAATGCAGTGGAGGAACATAATATTGGAAGTGAGAAGACTGAGGAACTCAGAGGCTAGGGTGTTTACATGAATAATTTTTATAAACGCTGACATCACCCGACACAAGATTATAGAGTAGTGCTGGGGCGGAAGACAGTAAAACCAGAATCTAAAATCTTCCCTGAAAAAGGAAAAGTTAGCAAGAGGATGGGAGACAATTCAATAAAGAGAGATGGTGGTCTGAGAGCATGTACTTCAAAGAAGTACAAAGCTGAGTTTGTTGTTGTCATTGTTGCTTAGGGAGGAAAAACAATAAAGATACCTAAAAGTAGCATCGAGAATCAAGGGCATCACCTTGGGGTCCTCTTCAACTGGGGTGTAGGAGGAAACACAACTACCACTTGAGACAACTGAGCAAATATGTCTTGAAAGCCAAACTTCAGTTAAGGAAAGAGGTACTATAAGTTCCAAGACACACAGTGGAAGGGTATGGCTAACTAGGGAAGAGTGAGCGACTGATGCAGATCAGTGGATGTACTAAACTCTGTGAATGATAATGAATGACCCAGGAGCTTACACTTCTGTTTGTGTGGCTGAAATATAGCCGGCATTTGACATAATGAGATTAATTCTGATGGTCACTTAAGAGAAGGTACCATCTTCACTGTAACCTGTGCTTTGGGCCTGATTTCTTGGCACTCCGTAGGAAAGAGAATGGTGGTATCATGATCTTCGTGAAGTGGCAGCCTTGCAAGATGTGTGGCCTTGCTTTCAATCCTGCTGAACGTAGTGTGACAGGGAGAGAACTGATTTTACCAAGGTCAAATGAATGCTCATGGTCTTGCTTGAATCCTCTGAGCCTTTCAAAAGATGTATTCCATTAAGCCGCCAGGAACACATTCCCTTAGAAAATTCCTGCTTTCAGTGTCCAAAGGCATATGCTTTGACTCCCAGGCACATTAATCAATGGCGTAATTAGTTCTACAATAGCCTGCTTATCCTACAAATCCTCCAGTACTGAGATGAAAAAGTATCCAGACTGAAGTGACTTAGCATAGCATAGCATAGCATAGGAACGGCATTGGCCTTTCCCAAATTATACCAGTGAAAATTGATGTGAAGATGGAATGACTGTCCCAAAAGATTTAAATCAAGTCATGAAGGAAAAAAGAGGCTCATAACTGATGTTTATGAAACTCCTTAAATTTCATGATAAAAAATCAGCATACATGAAAATAATAACTGTTTAAATTATATTCTTTTCAACAGTAGTGATCTTACTTCCCAGCATACTTCAAACACATATTAACAGTCACCTTTTGTCTGGATATAGTTTAAAACTACAAAAAGCTTAGTGCTACATAAATTAGAAACACTTTAAAAAAAAGACAGAGGAAATCTACAGGTGTTTATTCAGCAATGAACTATTATGGATGAATGGTAAGAAGACTTGAGTTCAAAGAACTGAAACACATCTCAACAAGCTAAAAGCTATTAAAAGAGCCTGACTAATAACCTTTCACCCCTACCCAACACCTCTTAACATAAATTCATGACATAGAATGATGTTTGAAACAATGGGTGTTTTGTTTTAAAATTTCAAGTCCAAGGTGTTACTGCTTACTACTGGAGTCTGGAATGCCCAGATGGTTGGGCTTGACAACTGATTCAACATGTCTAAATCTTGTTGGGACACAACAAAAGGTGCAGATGGTCAGAGCAGACAGTCACATTTAAAATACACTGTTGTTATAATGATTTAGAATAGGTCTTCATGAAAGCTACATTTAAAAGTATAGTGGGGAGTCAGATGAAAAACAAGATTTGATTGAAAGGACTTGAACTAGAAAGGTTCCATAAAAGTTTAAAACAGGTAACTCTTGCATGTGAGCTAAGCATTTCCCTTTTTACAACTTCACCTATGCGATCACTCCCCTTGAAAAAAGCTTCTTCTCCAGAATTTTTTTCTTCCTCAAGTCCTTTCCCAAAGCTGCTGCCAAAATCAACTTCCTCTGTTGCCATTATGACAATGTCACTCCCATCCTAAAACTCCCTTTAATGGCCTTTGCTGGTCTCCCTGTGAGTGGCAGGCTTTTGGCCCTGCCCTGATGACAAACACACTATTTCTGCCCAGATTTATTTAAGGCTCCTACCTATTTTTACAAACCCACATGTCATTTTCCTCTCCACATAGGTTGATTATCATTCAGTTTCTGAACTTAATGTGCATTAGTATTTAGATTGTAAACATTTTACTCAGTTTTGCTCAGTAAGAGCTCCTCATTTTACCTCAATCTTCCCATTCACTCCACCCCAACAATACATACACACTGCAAATCTCTAGAGCTATTTGCCTTATTCAAATTTCTCCTGAAATTTGATCATTTTTTTGTAAAAACTACACAAGCAATCAGCCACACTGAAAATTTTGGTCCGATGTAAATCAAACAACACCAAAAGCAAAGTACTCTTAAAAGATGAAAATCATGTGGAATTTCCCCAAGAGGCAAAAAGACTTTTCAGAATGAGTCACGGGAAAAATTATCTAATATTTTTATCACGGGCAACTTCTAGGAAAATGTTCTCCAGATTCTGAAATAGCACCAAGGCTAAGTACTTTTTATTCCTTCATCCTTTTCTTTTTTTAAAAACCTAAAAGACCTGAATACAAGTCTCAACTTGGTTATCTGCAACTTTTGTTATTTTTGTCATTTAATCTCTTCAAGCTTCAGCCTCTTGTTTGTAAAGGGGAAATAGCCATATCTATGTGAGCTTTTCCGAGGATTCAGTAGCATTTGTAAAAATGCTTTGTGAAGTAAAAAGTGCTACACAAATACAAGGTATTATTATTACTTCCTTCAAATGTTCCTTTTTGATAGAACTTTCCCAGGATTTCCCCTTTCCCATGCATTTTTAATCTGGAGACAAACCTGGTAGTGTAATCATAAACTTACCTTCTAAATGGGAAACTGTGTTAAATCTTTCAGATATATTGAATATTGTTGTCAAAAATATCTTCTATAATTATTGGATTTTACAGGAAATCAGAGATACTGATGTCATTTTTTATGATTATAATTTTTTAAATACAGAAAACATATAAAAGAAAATGAAATTTATCAGTAACCTCACGACCCAACAACACAACTATTAAAAATTGTGGGGTCTCTTTCTTATCTTTTCGTAATGCATATGTATAACCTTATGGAGTGTTTGTACATACCTATGCTATGCTAAGTCACTTCAGTCGTGTCTGACTCTTCTGCGACACCATGGACTGTAGCCCGGCCAGGCTCCTCTGTCAACAGGATTTCTCAGGCAAGAATACTGGAGTGGGTTGCCATTTCCTTCTCCAGGGGATCTTCCCCACCCAGGGATTGAATCCACAGCTTTTACATCTCCTGCATTGGCAGATGGATTCTTTACTACTACGGCCATCTGGGAAGCCCCTTTGTACATGCAAGAGGCTTTATATGAATTATCTAATTTATTATTCACAACCACCTTGTGAGGCAGATACTATGAGCCTCTGCTACCTTTCACAGAGGAAGAATCAGTTCAGAGAGATTAACTTGCTGAAAGTTACATACAGGGGGCTGCCTAAGGATGCTGAAGTCCCTACCACGGAGCACCCCATTATTTCATGTACAACACTGCAATCCTACTGTGCCTGCCACTCTCCTCACTTGTGAAACAGTGGCCATTTTACTATGTCATTATATATTAATTAGAAGCATGGTTTTTAATCATCTTTGTAGTTTGGATGAGTCATGATTCATTTAATTAGCCCCCTATTGTGGGATACTTAAATTTATTTCCGATTTTTCACTAAACATTCTTTTGTTTAATAATATTCAAATATATGCTCAATATCTAAAACTTTTTTAAAAATCTATTTATTTATTTGTGGGTTTTCTGTGCTGCATGGGCTTTTCTCTGGTTGCTGTGAGTGGGGGCTACTCTTTGTTGCAGTGCTCGGGCTTCTCATTGCGGTGGCTTCTCTTACTATGGAGCCCAGGCTCTGGGGCACACGGGCTTCAGTAGCTGGGCTCCAGAGCACAGACCAAGTAGTTGTGGTGCACGGCTTAGTTATTCCGTTGGTATGTGGGATCTTCCCAGATCAGGGATCGAACCTGTGTCTCCTGTATTAGCAGGTGGATTCTTTACCACCGAGCCACCAGGGAAGCTCTAAAACTTTTTTAAAATAAGGAAATATATCATAAAGAAAGTAAAAATCTTCTGTACACCCTTCTCCAAAAAGAAATTCTACCCTTACCTCTTTCTCTCTCTCTCTTTTTTTTTTTTTTGAGTTCATCACTTCTAACAGTTTTGTATATATTTTTGCAGGACTGTTTTTCCTACTTTAATTTCATTTAATTTTTCTGACCAAAAAAAGAAATAAAATCATTCTATATATGATTTGCACTTTGCTTTTTTTGCTGTGCAAAATTTCATGGAAATCTTTCCATGTCAGTTCATGTGTTTATCAGGACTCTTTCTATGGCAAGAATTACACACCAATTCAAACCAAACTAGATTAAAAGGGATTGCTTTTTTGCATACATAATTGGGAAGTCCAGAGGTAGATTTGTATCTCATGTGCAGCTGGGTCCAAGTCCTTTAGAGACAGCATCAAGAAACCCTCTTTCTCTCCCACTCCGGTCTCTGCCTTCCACTGCAATGGCTTCCTTCCCAGGCAGATACCAGTAGCTTATCAAGGCCCATGAAAGGAGTGTGTGTCTTAGGATGGACAGTCATCACTGCAGCTTGTGTCCTGGGTTCACAGCTAGCATTGAGAAGCAGAATCAACCTCAGCCTCACACACTAACTGAAAAAGGGTAACACTTGGTTTCACAAAGGAAAATCAGGGCACTGCTACCAAAAGAAGGAAGGAAGGAGGCTGGGCACATACAGCAATAAATACTTGCTAGTGGCTTCCCATGGAGAAGGAAATGGCACCCCACTCCCATGGACGGAGGAGCCTGGTAGACAGTCCATGGGGTCGCAGAGAGTCGGACACGACTGAGCGACTTCACTTCACTCACTTCATCCTCCAGTACTCTTGCCTGGAGAATCCCACGGACGGAGGAGCCTGGTAGACAGTCCGTGGGGTCGCAGAGAGTCAGACACGACTGAGTGGCTTCACTTCAGTGGCTTCCCAGGTGGTGCTTGTAACAAAGAACCTGCCTGCCAGTGCAGGAGATGCAAGAGACGTGGGTTCGATCCCTGGGTAGGGAAGATCCCCTGGAGAAGGAAATGGCTACCCACTCCAGTATTCTTGCCTGGAGAATTATGTGGACAGAGAAGCCTGGTTGGCTACAGCCCATGGGGTTGCAAAGAGTTAGACACAGCTGAGTGACCAAGAACACACACACACACGGTATGTATAGATTTGTCTTACGATGGATGATAGCTTATTTTTTAACTTGGTGTTTGGACCACAATTTGTTCCATAACTAATCTACTGATGAGCAGTTCAGCTATTCTTACCAAATAGTCTAAATGGATATATTTTGTACTTACATTGTCTGATTTAAGTTTTAAGTATCTTTAGCACTCAACTGATTTCATATTTGTTACATAATACATCACAGCCTTCTTATTAATTTTGCAATATTTCACATGGAAATGAACACACCCCATGTTATGGACTGATTTGTGTACTTGTGTACCCTCCAAAATACGTGGTGGAAGCC
Source organism: Bos mutus (assembly GCF_027580195.1). NCBI lineage: Eukaryota > Metazoa > Chordata > Mammalia > Artiodactyla > Bovidae > Bos > Bos mutus. The sequence continues at coordinate 67,443,265 of NC_091622.1, forward strand.
CTGACCCCCCTCAGAATGTGACCTGATTTGGACATAGGGTCTTTACAGAGATAATCAGGCTTCCCTGGTGGCTCAGACAGTAAAGAATCTGCCTGCAATGTGGGAGACGTGGGTTCGATCCCTGGGCCAGGAAGATACCCTGGAGAAGGAAACAGCTACCCACTCTAGCATTCTTGCCTGGAGAATATCATGGACAGAGGAGCCTGGAGGATGACATTCCATGGGCTTGCAAAGAGTTGGACCTGACTGAGAGACTAACACACACTGAGGCAATCAAGTTAACATGAGCCTAACCCAGCAGGACTGGTGTCCTTACAGAAATGAGAAATTTGGGCACAGAGACAGACACACAGAGGGAGAGACCATGTGGACACCCAGGGGGAGGAGAGCCAAGAGACTGGAGTGACACGTGCACAAGCCAAGGAACGCCAAGGATTGCCAGCAGCACCAGAAGGTTCAAGAGGCAAGCGAGAATTCTCCTCTAGAGCCATCAGAGAAAGCATGCAGTGCGCTGACACCGATTTCAGACTTCTCAACTCTGCAACTGGGAAACAGTAAATTTCTGATTTTAAACCACCTGATTCTTGGTTCTTTGATATGCTCTCCTTCAGAAACTAAGATATGGTACTTACCTTCCCTGGAGGACTCTAAAGTGTCAGTTCAGTTCAGTCGCTCAGTCATGTCCAACTCTTTGCAACCCCATGAATTGCAGCACGCCAGGCCTCCCTGTCCATCACCAACTCCTGGAGTCTACCCAAACCCATGTCCATCGAGTCGGTGATGCCATCCAGCCATCTCATCCTCTGTAGTCCCCTTCTCCTCCTGCCCCCAAAGTGTCAGTAAAATGCAATAAAAACAACAATGAAATCATTATTTCGTGCCTAAAAGATAGTAAAAATTAGAAGGCTGGGCAATGCCAAGGTTGGTTGGGATGTCGGGATGTGTATATAGGAAGTCTCTTGCACTGCTAGGGGAAGCACAGTGGGGGATCTATTCTGGAGAGTAAGCTAACAGTGCTTAGCCCAATAAAGAATATGCCTGGCCATTCTCCTCCTAGGTACTTAGCTTCTAAAGAATTCTCATAAAGGTCCATGAAGGTACGTGTTTAAGGAGGTTTGTGTATTATGACTTGTGGTGGTCACAAGTTTGAAGCAGACTGAGTGGCCATAGCTGGGTAGTAGGTACAAAGGGAAAATGTGGTAAATACACACCAAGGACTACTTACTATGCAGTCATTAGAAATAACAGGCTACCAGCCATAATGGGAACGCATCTGAGTCAGTTCTGATGAGGTGGATGAACCTAGAACCTATTATACAGAGTGAAGTCAGAAAGAGAAAGAAAAATATCGTATTCTAACACATACATACGGAATCTAGAAGAATGGTACTGAAGAACTTATTTACAGGGCAGCACTGGAGAAACAGACATAGAGAACAGACTTATGGACATGGGGAGAGGGGAGGAGAGGGTGAGATGTATGGAAAGAGTAACATGGAAACTTACATTACCATATTAAAATAGATAGCCAATGGGAATTTGCTGTATGGCTCAGGAAACTCAAACAGGGCTCTGTATCACAAAGAGGGGTGGGATGGGGAGGGAGATAGGAGGGAGGTTCAAAAGGGAGGGGATATATGTATACCTATGGCTGATTTATGTTTCAGTTTGACAGAAAACAACAAAATTCTTTAAAGCAATTATCCTTCAATAAAAAAATAAATTAAAAAAAGAAGAAATAACAGGTTACATATATGCAATCCCTAGCGGCATGGATGAATTTTAGAAACATAGTCCTCCATATGAAAATAACAATAAAACAAATTATGTAAATGTGAAATACAAACTCATATGTGCATCCAGGGTTGAGACACCACTGCTTGAATACACCAAAGCAGAAAACCAGGAAACAGTACTGTATCAGAAGCCAAAAGAAAGATAACTTCAGGTAGAGAATGATTTACAACACCAAATGCTGCAGAGATTTTAAGATGTGAAAGGAATCCAAATAATTTAGCAACTAGAAGGCCATTATTGACCCTTGGGGAAGAGCTTTAGAGGAGAATTGGGGGTAAAAGACAGTAGTAGCTTGAGGAATGAAATGCAAGCAAGATGCTGGAGATGTGGAAGGTAGACAGCTTTTTCCAGGAAAACACATAATCATCCACTTGAAAGACAACTCTGACATCAAGCTATAATTTTACATGATAGGGACTGTGGTGGATTTAAAACATGTCCATACTCCATGCTTCCACTGCAGGCAACATGGGTTCAACCCCTGGCTGGGGAACTAAGATTCTACAAGCCATGTGGTTCAACCAAAAAATAAAATAATGCACTGATATGTCCTTAAAGCCTTTGATGTACTGTGCTTAGCCACTCAGTTGTGTGCAACTCTTTGCAACCCCATGGACTGTAGCCCACCAGGCTCCTCTGTCCATGAGGATTCTCCAGGTAAGAATACTGGAGTAGGTTGCCATGCCCTCCTCCAGGGGATCTTCCCAACCCAGGGACTGAACCCAAGTCTCCCGCATTGCAGATGGATTCTTTACCATCTGAGTCACCAAGGAAGCCCAAGAATACTGGAGTGGGTAGCCTATCCCTTCTTCAGGGGATCTTCCCAACCCAGGAATTGAACTGGGGTCTTCTGCATTGCAGGTGGATTCTTAATCGGCTGAGCTATCAGGAAAGCCCAAAGCTTTCGATACTTCTCCCTTAAAAAGCTAGAGTTCAATTTCCCCTTCTCTTGGGTATAGGCTAGACTTAGTGCTTTACTGGACTTACTTGCTTCTAACAACTCATACAGAGGAAGTAGTGGTGATGGCTTCAGATACTAGGTCATAAAAGGCATTGCCGCTTCCTCCTCTTTCTTAGATAATCGCTCTGCAGAAATAGCTGCCTGGTCACGAGGACACTCAAGCAGCACTACGAAGAAAAACTGAGGCCCTTGCCAGTAACCAGGAGAGTAAGCTGCCTTGGAAATGTTGAATTCCAGCCGCAGGCAAAGCCTTCAGATGACTGTAACCCCAGACTACACCTTGACCAAAGCCTTCTGAAAGACCCTGAGCCAGAACCACACAGCAAACCCACCCCCCAAACTCCTGAACCACAAAAATTGTGAGACAATAGATGTCTATTGTTTTAAGCTGCTAAACTTAAGAATAATTTGTTACATAACAATGGATAGCTAATACATACACTATACAGATGGGTGGACAATTTGAATTTTTGTATGGTTAATACGGGTTTCCCAGGTGGCTCTAGTGGTAAAGAACCCGTGTGCCAATGCAGGTGATGTAAGAGATGTGGGTTTGATCCTTGGGTCGGGAAGATTGTCTGGAGAAGGAAATGGCTACCCACTCCAGTATCCTTGCCTGAAAAATCCCATGGACAGAGGAACCTGGAGGGCTATAGTCCATGGGATCACAGAGTTGGACACAACTGAAGCGACTTAACACACACATATGGCTAATACTCTGACTTACTTCAGATAGATCTGGAAAAAGACACGTCACATAAGATTTATAAGAACTTTCAAGTTTGTTTATATCCATGTATGTTAAGTTTGCAGTTATTTAGAAGAAATTCCATCATTTAAATTTTAGTGGTGAGCAGTTTAATTTTTTTATTACATGGGTATGTGGATTTCTACATTTTATGCTGGTTTTATAAATTAATGATATCTAGAAAAGATGATGTCCCTGTTTTTTAAAACTAGAACCATGTGCATTTTATTCATTCACAGTTTCATGTCTGGCTTTAGCATTTGTCAGTTAAACTTGGCAAAACATTTGGGAAAAAGTAATCAATTTTTATTGCTTTCATTACAACATTTTCTTTATCAGCTTTGGGAATGGATTTTATACTTTGTTGGCTTTCAACCTTTCCCTAAATTGCCTTTATAATTTTCTTTATCTTCACCCAGAAAGACTCTTTAGATTTAGAGTATGTTTTAAAAAATCATTTCAAGTTGTGGCTATTTTTAAAATTAGACCACAGATACTCAGGATTAGATTGATTTGACTGATCTCACTTTTTTGTAGATGGCCCAGTATCATCACTCCCTCCACCTCACCCCACCCAAACCCCATTCTTAAAATTAATTTCAGTCACTTTTAATGCTCCACCCCCCAGTGTCTTTCATATCCAGATCCCGCACCCGAAAATTCCACTTGAATTAGTTTGGGGCAGGACCTGGACTCATTCCTTTTACAAATCTGATTCAGTTCAGTTCAGTTAAGTCACTCAGTCGTGTCCGACTCTTTGCGATCCCGTGAATCGCAGCACGCCAGGCTTCCCTGTCCATCACCAACTCCCGGAGTTCATCCAGACTCATGTCCATCGAGTCAGTGATGCCATCCAGCCATCTCATCCTCTGTCATCCCCTTCTCCTCCTGCCCCCAATCCCTCCCAGCATCAGAGTCTTTTCCAATGAGTCAACTCTTCGCATGAGGTGGCCAAAGTACTGGAGGTTCAGCTTTAGCATCATTCCTTCCAAAGAAATCCCAGGGCTGTTCTCCTTCAGAATGGACTGGTTGGATCTCCTTGCAGTCCAAGGGACTCTCAAGAGTCTTCTCCAACACCACAGTTCAAAAGCATCAATTCTTCAGCCCTCAGCCTTCTTCATAGTCCAACTCTCATATCCATACATGACCACAGGAAAAACCATAGCCTTGACTGCTGCTGCTGCTAAGTCGCTTCAGTCGTATCCGACTCTGTGCGACCCCATAGACGGCAGCCCGCCAGGCTCCACCATCCCTGGGATTTTCCAGGCAAGAACACTGGAGTGGGTTGCCATTTCCTTCTCCAATGCAGGAAAGTGAAAAGTAAAAGTGAAAGTGAAGTCGTGTCCAACTCTAGCGACCCCATGGACTGCAGCCTACCAGGCTCCTCCATGGGATTTTCCAGGCAAAAGTACTGGAGTAGGGTGCCACTGCCTTCTCCGATAGCCTTGACTAGACGGACATTTGTTGGCAAAGTAATGTCTCTGTTTTTGAATATGCTATCTACGTTGGTCATAACTTTCCTTCCAAGGAGTAAGCGTCTTTTCATTTCATGCCTGCAGTCACCATCTGCAGTGATTTTGGAGCCCAGAAAAATAAAGTCTGTCACTGTTTCCCCATCTATTTCCCATGAAGTGATGGGACCGAATGCCATGATCTTCGTTTTCCGAATGTTGAGCTTTAAGCCAATTTTTTCACTCTCCACTTTCACTTTCATCAAGAAGCTCTTGAGTTCCTCTTCACTTTCTGCCATAAGGGTGGTGTTATCTGCATATCTGAGGTTATTGATATTTCTCCCGGCAATCTTGATTTCACCTTGTGTTTCTTCCAGCCCAGCGTTTCTCATGATGTACTCTGCGTATAAGTTAAATAAACAGGGTGACAATATATAGCCTTGACGTACTCCTTTTCCTATTTGGAACCAGTCTGTTGTTCCATGTCCAGTTCTAACTGTTGCTTCCTGACCTGCATACAGATTTCTCAAGAGGCAGGTCAGGTGGTCTGGTATTCCCATCTCTTTCAGAATTTTCCACAGTTTATTGTGATCCACACAGTCAAAGGCTTTGGCATAGTCAATAAAGCAGAAATAGATGTTTTTCTGGAAGACAAATCTGATTAGATGATTCTAATTGGTAACCAACTTGAGAACCAGTGTGGTAGACCCTTGCTATTCAAAGATGATCTTAAGATTAGCAGAACTGGCTTCACCTGAGAGTGGTTTGTTGCACAAACAGAATTTCAGTTTCCATCTCAGACTCACTCATTCAAGCAGAATCTGCTTTTTAATAAGTCTCCAGGTCATTCATAAGGCCTTTAAAATTAAGAGCACTGGCTAGATTCAAATCCTCCCTCTACGACTTACCAGCTATGTGACATTGAATAACTTAACTTCTCCGTGCCTCAAATCCCTCATTTATGAAGCAAGAATAATAATAGTACCTATGACCTATAGGGTTGATTTGAGAATTTCACACGATATTGCACTAAAATATTTAGAATGGTGCCTGCCTTATAGTAGTGAGGGCACAAAAAATGTTAGGTATTATTTATAGCAGTTACCTCTTCTTGCTTCTTCTTTAAAGTAATACTTCTTGGACTCTTGCTGCTGCTGCGGCTGCTAAGTTGCCTCAGTCGTGTCCGACTCTATGCAATCCCACAGACAGCAGCCCACCAGGCTCCCCCGTCCCTGGGATTCTCCAGGCAAGACCACTGGAGTGGGTTGCCATTTCCTTCTCCAGTGCATGAAAGTGAAAAGTGAAAGTGAAAGTGAATTTGCTCAGTCATGTCTGACTCCTAGCGGCCCCATGGACTGCAGCCCACCAGGCTCCTCCATCCATGGGATTTTCCAGGCCAGAGTACTGGAGTGGGTTGCCATTGCCTTCTCCATCTTGGAGTCTTAACCATCATTTAAACCACTGGCTCCAGGTTGTTTCTTTGGAAGCTACAGGCTAACCAGAGCAGAATCAACTCAGTGCTTTCAAAAATCTAGAAATCCCTCAGTCTCATCTCTGAAGATTCTGATTCAGTCAGTTTGCGGACTGAAAACAAATTCCAGAGAATCTGTGTTTTTAAATCCTCCCAGGGTGATCTGGGTGATCTGATGCTCAAAGTCCTTAGACTGGGAATCAGTGCTTGGCATGCTGGTATTGCCCAGCATTCACCCTACCCTTTCACTACTGTAACATCAGCTTCACTGATGGCCTGACAACTCTAGCTTAGGCCTTTTCCTTAGCTCCAGATCGACATACCTAACTGATCATGACAGCCCTCCACCTAGGTATCCTGTAGACACTGTAAAATCCTCACATTCAGAATTCATCCCAACAATCAAAATGCCCCCTTCCAACAGAAAGTCCTTTGACACATGAGGCCCCTGACTCTCTGTCAGCCAGTGGTTCCAGCACCCAACACTGTGCCCAAAGCCAGGAACCTGGGAGTCACTCTTGTCCTCTTTCTCTTTAATTGTCCTACTCAATAACAATGTCCTTTTGATTATACATCTTCATTATTCCTGAAATCTGTTCTCCTGTCTTTGTTAGCACTTCAACCATGTAAGTTCAGGCTTTCATCTTTTCTTTTTTGGAATAAAATAGTCTTAATTGACGTAACTGTTCTTCTTGTCTTTTTTATTTTTTTTATGTGGACCATTTTTAAAGTCTTTATTGACTATGTTACAATATTGCTTCTGTTTTATGTTTTGGTTTTTTCACCTTGAGGCATGTGGGATCTTAACTCCCCTACCCAGAAGCTGCACCCCCTGCAAAGGAAGGCAAAATCTAAACCCCTGGACCACCAGGTAAGTCCCCTCCTTGCCTTTAATTTAATCTGTTAACTACACAGCTGATAGTGATTTTTCTGAAATTCAAATCTGATCCTCTGTTCATTCCCTTGTTTCAAATCCGTCTATGCCTTCCCTATTGCCTTTAGGATAAAATGGAAAGTCCTTTCTATGACATATGAGGCTCCTCATGGTACGGTCTCTATTACTCTGATCACTTTCTCTCTACTACTTCTTCTCTGCTATGACTAATATGATTATTTTGGAGATGTTCAAAGCAATCCACTCTCTCACCTGTAGGTGCATATGCTGTACTCTCCTCCTTGAGCACCCTTTCTTTGGTTCTTCCTTTAGCTAACTCATTTGTCTCTCAAAGTTACCTCTTGCAAAAACCTTGTTCCCTATGATGCTATAGGATCCCCTTAGTTACAATAGTAATTGCATTATGAACTGTATGTATAAGTAGTTAAGCATATGGATTCCAGAGTCAGAGTGTATAGATCTGAGTCCTGGTATCACTGGTTACAGCTCTATGACACTAACCTACTTAATCTCTGTGCTTTGGTCACCTTGTTTGTAAAAGTATTACTTTAATAATTCATCTCTTATTTTGTCTTGAGAAGTAAATGATATGACACATAAAATTCTTAAAACACTGCCTGAAACAAAGTAAGTGCTTAGCAGCTATCAGTTATTATTATTATCTCTATTGATGAACTTAGCTTTTTAACAGCAGAGGCTGTGTTTATGTTTGATTTTGTTTATGTCTTGTTTTGTTTTTTTAACCTCTGTGCTCTTTATCTGGTCCCTCCCATATCATATATACTCGTTAATGACTATACATCTTTATTCATTCTGTCTTTTAACAACTATTAGTTGAGCACTTATGTCAGGCACTATTCTAAGCACAAGGGATACATCAGTGAAAGAATTAAAATTCTGCCTACATAGTACTTACCTGGAGACAGAAAGGCATAAGTAAAACATGTCAGGTGGCAGTAGACAGGGAGTCAGAGAGGGAATGGGAAATGCTAGTGACAGACAAGTGTTGCTGATGGGAGAGAAGGAAGAGAAGCATTCCAATTTTTAAATAGGATGATCAAGAAAGGTTCATTGAGAAGATGCAGGCTCAGCAAAGATCTTAAGTAGATGAGAGGTTGATATCCTAGGGCACTCAGATATCCCACTCAGAGGAGGAAACAATTACATAGTCCCCAAGATGAGTATCTGCTTTGCATATTTGAGAAAATGCAAGAGCAGTGTTACTGTAGTGTAGTTAGAAGGGGAAGGGCAGCAGAATATGAGGTCAGGAGGAGTTCTCTGATGGCCTAGTGGCTACGATTCTAGGCTTTTACTGCCAAATTCAAGCTGTATTTGGGGAATTGAGATCCTGTAAGCCACATGGTATGTCCCCCCCTAAAAAAAAAAAAAAAAAACAAAAACACACACACACAAGTCAGAAGGGAGGCAAGAAAGATTGCAGGGTCTTATTAGCCATCATAAGGACTTTGTCATTTACTGGAGAACATTGGGAAGCCATTGGAGGGTTCTGAGAAGAGGAGTGAGTATCTGACTTGGATTTTAACAAGATCAGTGTGGCTGCTATGTTAAGAGTAAACTGAGGGAGAAGGAAATGGCAACCCACTCCAGTACTCTTGCCTGGAAAATTACATGGACTGAGGAGCCTGGTAGGCTACAGTCCAGTCCATGGGGTCACAAAGACTCACACACGACTGAGCAACTTCACTTTCACTTTTGATAACCTGAGTATATCCATACATGAAAAATTATTCAGCTAGGAGAAAAATGGAGTAGAGCTGTATCGATCTGGAAGGATATGACTCTATACACACATACATGTATCAGTCATATGGAAGAAATAAAGCAAATTTCAGAATAAAAAAAAAAGAGTAAACTGAGGCAAGGCAGAGAGAGCAGTTAGGGGACTTGAGCAATAATTAGGCAAGGGATGATGACATGGACCAGGGTAGTTGTAGTGGGTCTAGTGAAAAGGAATGAGATTATGGTGATATGACTGGAAGAGAGAGCCAAAAGGATTTACCATGTGAGTGTATGTAGGGTGTGAGACAAAAAAGCAGTCAAGGACAGGAATGCCTCCAATGATGTTAGCCCACTTAGAAAGAGGAATTGTCTCCAAGTGAAATGGGGAAGATTGAAAATAAGAGGTTAATTTTTTTCTGTTCTGGAGTTGGAGATCAGAAATTTGGTTTGGGATGTGCAAAGTTTGTGACACCTATTAAGTATAAAGGGAGACAGATAGATGAGTCTGGAGTTCCAGAAGAAGGGTCTGTACTGGAAAACTAAATTTGGGAGTTATCAGGGCACAAATGTTATTTAAACCTGAAAATTGTATGAGATTAACAAGAAAGTAACCACAGAGATGTCCAAACTCTGAATCCAAGGGCACTCCAAAATTTAGAAGACGGAGATGAGGAGGAATCAGCAAAAAACACTGGCCAGTAAGATTTTAAGAAGAATGGAAAAGTGGGAAATTTTAGAATCAAGTGAAGAAAATGTTTAAATAAGGAATGATCAGTTGTGTCAAATACTTTTCCTGGAATAGGTCAAGTAATACAAGAATTGAGAATTGAAAAATCAGCAACGTGGAGGTCATGGGGACTTTTTACAAGGGCATTTGTAAGTGGAAGAGTGAGGGAAAGAACATGCTTGAAGTATGTCCAAGAGAAACTGGGAGGAGTTGGATTTAGGAAGTACAGAAATTCTTTCAAGTTTTTCCATAAAAGAGCAAATAAATAGGATGTGGGCTCAAGGGAAGTTTGGGGGGGGCAGTTATTGTTGCTAAAGGTGTGAGAATTATAGCTTGTTTATAAGCTGGTGGGAATATTCCAACAGTAAAGGGAAGTCAATGATGTGGGAGAGAGTGAGAAGAACTGCTGCAAGGATGACCTGGAGTAGATTAGAGAGAATGAGATCCACCTGACAAGTGTAGGGTGGGTCTTGGACAGGAGTACAGGAAAAAGACACACAGTAACAGGAGGAAAGACAGACTATGTGGGCACAGATGCAGGTAGGCTGGCAGATGTGATAAAAGCCTGAGATTTCTCACTGCATCTCTTAAAGGTCCTTTAAGGAAATATCAGAACACATACTCTGTTACATATATAAATGACTTTTCATTTAACTATTTTAAAAAGAGCCTAGTACGCATGATACTGTTGATAGAAATATAGAGGGACACAGAATCTTTTCTAGCAAGAATCAGTACTGTGGGTGAAATAGGTAAACAAACAATGTGGTGCTGAAAGTATTATCAAAAAGGCATTTGAAAATACTACAGGAGCTAAGACTGAGAAAAGCATTGAACAAAATTTTCAGAATATATAAGTATGCAGCCAGGACTAATTTCCTAAGGCTTAATATTCTGGGTCAGTAAACTTGCAAAATTCTGTGTTTTAACATTATAAGAATGTGAAAGTTCTCATTTCCTGCATAGATAGAAAAGTAAATACTTGTATTTGCTTTTTGGCCAATTTGAGGTTGATACAGTGAAACTCGTCTGACACTGTTAATACTTTACACTTCTAGACCTCAAACTTCCTTCCATATCAGAAACTCCTTGGCTCTTGAATCAAAGTTTTAAAAATATTTTTTCATGCAATAATTTTTCTTAAAAGAATTCATGAATAATTATTTAAATATTTACAGTTGGCCTGAATCTTAAACATTTTGTGGGAGTTAATTATAAATAAATATAATATACATATATATATTTCAACTTTAAAAGAAGTTTAAGGCCCACTCTCTTAGGAGTTACTATGATAAAATGAATTATTCCCTTTGTGGTTCTAATCTTATAAGAAAATAACTTCAAAGCTGAAATTTCTGAGTGGAACCCAGATTCAAAACTTCAAAATCAGCTACATGCAGCTGCACTCTGGCTCCCCTAATCCATCTAACAGCTTTTAGTGGGTTCTATAAGTGACATTAGAAAAGGCACAGCAGATGTGCAAGATGGCTTCTGAAATCTAAAGTAGGACAGATGGTTCTCTGGTTGATTGACAGCATGAGGAGCTCTACGCAAGGGTCACTTCCTGTGAAGGTTTGCCCCTCCCAACCCCCACTCCTGCTTCTGCCTGCAAATGGAAGGGTCATACAAGAAACAAAAGCAGAGATGGCTATTCAGAGTGTCTTTGTTTAAAAACATTCATTGTAGTGAAAAGATTTTCTATAAAAGAAAAAACCACCCAGATATGGAAAAAATTCTCCTTTTTTTAACCTTTGACAAAGAATTGACTCTCTGCATAGTTACAACAAAGTACATTCATGTTTGAACACAATACTCAGGAGACTGGAGGTAGAGATGAAAGAACAAAGAACTAACAACTGGAATTTATAAGCATTGGTTAGTACTACTGTTTAGTACTACCAAACAGCATTGGTTAGTACTAGACTATTTCACCATTGGAAGTCCCATATTGCCCTTAAAAATAAACTTCTTATTTTAAATTTTAACTATTTATGATTGGTAACCAGGAATTAATAGTCTAGGCTACATCACCTGTATGCTTATCCCTCTCTCTCTTTTTTTTTTTTCAAATTCCTTTCTAGTACTTCAAATCTTTAAGAGAAGTAAAAACAAACTCATATTCATTGCATGTAAACTAAATGCTGGGCCCTGTACCAGGTGCTTTCTTATAATTTAATATGATTTGGGATCTCAGCAATATTAACTGACTCTTTCTTCTTAGGTTCACATTAATACAGAAACTTGGGCCCCTGGTTTTATTGATATTCTTCTTCGTCTCTTCTGCTGTTAGAGGGAAGTGTAGTGTTAGTGGCTCAGTTGTATCGGACTCTTTGCAACCCCACGGATTGCAGCCTGCTAGGTTCCTCTGTCCATGAAATTCTCCAGGCAAGAATACTGGAGTGGGTTGCCGTTCCCTTCACCAGGGGATCTTCCAGACCCAGGGATTGAACCTGGGTCTTCCACACTGCAGGCAGATTATTTACCATCAGGGAAGCCCCGGGTGTCAGAGGGAAACCAAACACAAAATACACCCAGGAGAATATGTCCACGCCTAAGTTCAGATCTGTGCTATGATTCCAAGATTTCTGCCTTCCACCCAGCTCTTGAAGACATTTATACAGTGGCAGATGCAAGGTCTCTCCATAGAAGAGACTCAGGAACAGTGATGTGTTTGTAAGGAAGTGCTGGGGATAAATTGTCTTGAAACTTCCTTTGTCTAAAATTATGCTTATTTAGAGCAAGCTGCCAAAGTACCAGTAAATTCACATCCTGCTAGGAATCCTGCATTTTGGAGGGTCTTCAAAAACTGCTGCACATTGATAAAAGTCTGAAGACTATAGTGGATCCTGTCCATCTAGTCAAGGCTATGGTTTTTCCTGTGGTCATGTATGGCTGTGAGAGTTGGACTGTGAAGAAGGCAGAGCACTGAAGAATTGATGCTTTTGAACTGTGATGTTGGAGAAGACTCTTGAGAGTATCTTGGACTGCAAGGAGATCCAACCAGTCCATTCTGAAGGAGATCAGCCCTGGGATTTCTTTGGAAGGAATGATGCTGAAGCTGAACCTCCAGTACTTTGGCCACCTCATGCAAAGAGTTGACTCATTGGAAAAGACTCTGAAGCTGGGAGGGATTGGGGGCAGGAGGAGAAGGGGATGACAGAGGATGAGATGGCTGGATGGCATCACTGACTCGATGGATGTGAGTCTAGTGAACTCCGGGAGTTTGTGATGGACAGGGAGGCCTGGCGTGCTGCAATTCATGGGGTCGCAAAGAGTCGGACACGACTGAGCAACTGAACTGAACTCAACTGAACTGATACACAGATACATTTAGATTTTACTCCTGAGGCTCATGAAGTAAACTGGGTCCTGACCATATGGACAGCAACCTCCCAGCTACCTCTTTCCATTCTCAAACAATTCTAGAAGCAACGAATAGCCAACTAAGTGATACAGAAGAATGAATAAGTGATCTGAAAGATAGAATAATGGAACTCACTCAGAACAGCATACAGAAAGACAAATGAAAGAAAAAAAAAAAGCAAGCAATGTATGAGATCTATTGGATAATATAGGTGCTCAATACTGCTATTAGAGAAACGCAAATCAAAACCACAGTTAAGGTATCATCTCATACGAGTCAGGATGGTCATCATCAAAAAACCTACAAATAACAAATGCTGAAGAGGGTGTAGAAAAAATAAAACCCCTCCTACACTACTGGTCAGTGCATTGGTCAGTCAGCAAAAACAAGACTGGGAGCTGACTGTGGCTCAGATCATGAACTCCTTATTGCCAAATTCAGACTTAAATTGAAGAAAGTAGGGAAAACCACTAGACCATTCAGGTATGACCTAAATCAAATCCCTAATGATTATACAGTGGAAGTGAGAAATAGATTTAAGGGACTAGATCTGATAGAGTGCCTGATGAACTATGGACAGAGGTTCGTGACATCGTACAGGAGACAGGAATCAAGACCATCCCAAGAAAAAGAAATGCAAAAAAGCAAAATGGCTGTCTGAGCTTACAAATAGCTGTGAGAAGAAGAGAAGCCAAAGGCAAAGGAGAAAAGGAAAGATATACTCATTTGAATGCAGAGTTCCAAACAATAGCAAGGAGAGACAAGAAAGCCTTCTTCAGTGATCAGTGCAAAGAAATAGAGGAAAACAATAGAATGGGAAAGACTAGAGATCTCCTCAAGAAATTAGAGATACCAAGGGAACATTTCATGCAAAGATGGGCTCAATAAAGGACAGAAATGGTATGGACCTAACAGAAGCAGAAGATATTAAGAAGAGGTGGGAAGAATACTCAGAAGAACTGTACAAAAAAAGATCTTCATGACTCAGATAATCATGATGGTGTGATCACTCACCTAGAGCCAGACATCCTGGAATGTGAAGTCAAGTGGACCTTAGGAAGCATCACTATGAACAAAGCTAGTGGAGGTGATGGAATTCCAGTTGAGCTATTTCAAATCCTGAAAGATGATGCTGTGAAAGTGCTGCACTCAATATGGCAGCAAATTTGGAAAACTCAGCAGTGGCCACAGCACTGGAAAAGGTCAGTTTTCATTCCAATCCCTAAGAAAGGCAATGCCAAAGAATGATCAAACTACCGCACAATTGCACTCATCTCACACGCTAGCAAAGTAATGTTCAAAATTCTCCAAACCAGGCTTCAGCAGTATGTGAACCATGAACTTCCAGATGTTCAAGCTGGTTTTAGAAAAGGCAGAGGTACCAGAGATCAAATTGCCAACATCCGCTGGATCATCAAAAAAGCAAGAGAGTTCCAGAAAAACATCTATTTCTGCTTTATTGACTATGCCAAAGCCTTTGACTGTGTGGATCACAATAAACTGTGGAAAATTCAGAAAGAGATGGGAATACCAGACCACCTGCCCTGCTTCTTGAGAAACCTATATGCAGGTCAGAAAGCAACAGTTAGAACTGGACATGGAACAACAGACTGGTTCCAAATAGGAAAAGGAGGATGTCAAGGCTGTATATTGTCACCCTGCTTATTTAACTTATATGCAGAGTACATCATGAGAAACGCTGGGCTGGATGAAGCACAAGCTGGAATCAAGAGTGCCAGGAGAAATATTAATAACCTCAGATATGCAGATGACACCACCCATATGGCAGAAAGTGAAGAAGAACTAAAGAGCCTCTTGATGAAAGTGAAAGAGGAGAGTAAAAAAGTTGGCTTAAAGCTCAACATTCAGAAAACTAAGATCATGGCATCTGGTCCCATCGCTTCATGGCAAATAGATGGAGATACAGTGGAAACAGTGCCAGACTTTATTTTTTGGGGCTCCAAAATCACTGCAGATGGTGACTGCAGCCATGAAATTAAAAGACGCTTACCCCTTGGAAGGAAAGTTATGACCAAGCTAGATAGCATATTCAAAAGCAGAGACATTACTTTGCCAACAAAGGTCCGTCTAGTCAAGGCTATGGTTTTTCCAGTAGTCACATATGGATGTGAGAGTTGGACTGTGAAGAAAGCTGAGCACTGAAGAATTGATGCTTTTGAACTGTGGTGTTGGAGAAGACTCTTGAGAGTCCCTTGGACTGCAAGGAGAGCCAACCAGTCCATCCTAAAGGAGATCAGTCCTGGGTGTTCATTGGAAGGACTGATGTTGAGGCTGAAACTGCAATACTTTGGCCACCTGATGCGCAGAGCTGACTTATTGGAAAAGACCCTGATGCTGGTAAAGATTGAGGGCAGGAGGAGAAGGGGACAACAGAGGATGAGATGGTTGGATGGTGTCACCAACTCAATGGACAGGAGTCTGAGTAAACTCTGGCAGTTGGTGATGGACAGGGAGGCCTGGAATGCTGCAGTCCATGGGGTTGCAAAGAGTCAGACATGACTGAGTGACTGAACTGAACACTGTTAGTGGGAACTGAATTTGGTGTAGCCTCCATAAAAAAACAGTATGAAGATTCATTTAAAAATTAAAAATAGAGCTACCATATGATCCAGCAATCCCACTTTTGGGTAAACATGCAGAAAAGACAAAAACTCTAATTCAAAAATATTTATACACTCTAATGTTCATAGCAGCACTAATTATAATAACCAAAACATGGAAACAATCCAAGTACCCACCAACAAACAATTGACTTAAGTTTACGTGGCATACATATACAATGGAATATTAACCAGTTGTAAAAAAGAATGAAAATGTTGCCATTTGCTGCAGAATGGATGGACCTAGAGAATATCATATTCACTGAAGTAAGTCAGAGAAAAACTGACTGAAACCAAATATTATATGGTATCACTTCCATGTGAATCTAAAAAATATTACAAATAAGTCTATATACAGAACAAAAACAATCTCACAGATATAGAAAACTAGCTTATGGTTACCTAAGGGGAATGGAAGTACAAAGGATAAATTTAGAGTATGAGATTAGCATACAAAACTACTATACATAAAATAGGTAACAAGAATTTTCTGTACAGTACAGAGAACTATATTCAATATCTTGTAACAACCTATTGTGGATTAAAAAATGTTGCCTGACATATCAAGAATGCTGTGGCCATCAAGCCACCAGCTATTACCACAGCCCATAGCTGTAAGCTGAGGGAACTGAAGATGGAGACAAAAGGGGTGCTGGATGCCAAGCCCTCAGCCACTGCAGCCATCCCCAGTGGTGTACAATGAGGGGACTCAGGATGAGAAAGAACCGGACACTAGCTCTAGGTAGCTAAGGTTCATGTTAAAGAAATGATCTCAATGACTCTTGCATCTTTCCATACATAGAAAAATACTAAAATCATTAACTTGAGATGTCTGGTATTCTTTAACCAAAAGTAATCTTTTGATGTTCCGACTACCTGGTTTTTGTTGCAAAGCTCCCATATTGTATATCCTGGCTCCTCCCTGAACTTTTTGGAGCAGTCCCTCAGAGCTGTCTGAGACGCTATCTCCTGGGCTTGATGTCCTCAGCAGGTCCACCTACTAAAATATAAGTCTCAACTTTTATGGTGTACATTTTTTTTTCAGTTGATACTATATGGAAAATAATCTGAAAAAAATCATATATATAATTAATTAGTTACTCTGCTGTACACTGAAACTGGCATAGTATTGTAAATCAACTATGTTTCAATAATTTTAAAAAAGAGAGAGAGACAAGTAAAAAGGTGGATCAACTTTCAGTAAGCCTTTGGCGCCAACCCAATCTATGTTTAAATTCTTTCATTGTTGCATTACCAATGGACTCATTAACGTCTAAATTCCAGAAGAGAAAATGCCAATTTACCTTGAATGTTTAGAATCTTATTTTTTCCCACAGAAGGAGTACCATACCGTTTCTTCAATAGAAATCCAAGTTTTCAGTTAACTTGATTGCTGAGAAATATGTGAGCAACAGAAAATACACTCATCAATGTCTATCATGTGCCAAGTGTTAGGCCTGGCTCAGTAATATAAAGAATATGGTAAAATTATGTTCTGTACTCTTACAACTTATTCAGAAAGCAAAGAGCAGATTACCTTTTAGTGTTAAGCTCACTCAGTGTGTCTTCTAATTTTCCTATTTTTGTTTCTTCTTTTATAAAAATCTACTCAAATTCAGTTAAGAAACACTTATTGATTTCACACTATGTGCTAATCATTTTTGATGCCAGATAGGCTCCTACTGTTATGGATCTTTCATTTTAGTGAGGTGCTGGAGAGAGGGGGTGGCGGGGGGGAGAGAACAGACAAATAATTGTTTAGGTCATGATGAATGGCATGAAAATATTAAATGGAGTAATATGGAGAGTGACTGGGGAGCTATTTTAATTGTGTGATCAGGGAAGGTTTCTTTGATATGATGACATCAGGTGCAACCACAAACGAGAAGTCATGTGATCTGGAGGAACAATGTTATTGAAAAAGTAACAGTGGTTGTAGAGGGAATGATGATTGCAAAGGCCCCAAACCCAGAACCAGACTACCATGTTCTAGGAGCAAAATGAATATTAATTATTAATATTGATGACCTTAAGGATATATTTAGGAGTATTATGATTTATAAGCCAAGTTGTCAGTCTGAGAGAAGCTCTGCAATAGAGACAGAAATGAGCAAAAAGATCACAACAGTGGCAGAACAACATTATAGTGACAGAATTTTGCACAAAGATAGGAAGGAGTTATTAATCCTCAGGGTGTATTTCAGGGAAGTCTTTGCAAAGGAGGTAATGTAAAAGCAGGATTTTGAACTATCAATAGTGTTGACAAGGCAGGAAGGATGACTATGTCAGGGGCAAAGCATACAGGGAACTGTGAGTGCAAAGGAGTTTCCTACAGTGAACACGAAAATAGAAAAAAGTGAGGCTCAAGAGGGCAGAGGCCAAGCCATGAAAGGGCTGGATATTCTGTGCATGATAGGAAATATGAAAGGCTCTAAGGAATGAACCACAGGATTGAATTTTAGAGGATCACCACAGACTGTCTCCCACATATGTCTGTGGGAGAAGAAAATGAAGGCAGTGAAAAAAAGACGGAATGAGGATAGCCACAGTTGGCCTCAGTAAGAAATAAAAGTGATCTGAGAGGTTTTTAGGAGTTAAACAAAAGAGGGCTTGACTGTTCACTGCTTCAGTCGCTCAGTCATGTTCAACTCTTTGCGACCTCATGAATCGCACGCAGCATGCCAGGCCTCCTTGTCCATCACCAACTCCCAGAGTTCACTCAAACTCATGTCCATCGAGTCGGTGATGCCATCCAGCCATCTCATCCTCTGTCGTCCCCTTCTCCTCCTGCCCCTAATCCCTCCCAGCATCAGTCTTTTCCAATGAGTCAACTCTTCACATGAGGTGGCCAAAGTATTGGAGTTTCAGATTTAGTATCAGTCCTTCCAATGAACACCCAGGACTGATCTCCTTCAGAATGGACTGGCTGGATCTCCTTGCAGTCCAAGGGACTCTCAAGAGTCTTCCCCAACACTACAGTTCAAAAGCATCAATTCCTTGGCGCTCAGCTATCTTCACAGTCCAACTCTCACATCCATACATGACCACTGGAAAAACCATAGCCTTGACTAGACTGACCTTTGTTGGTAAAGTAATGTCTCTGCTTTTGAATATGCTATCTAGTTTGGTCATAACTTTCCTTCCAAGGAGTAAGCGTCTTTTAATTTCATGGCTGCAGTCACCATCTGCAGTGATTTTTGAGCCCAAAAAGATAAAGTCTGACACTGTTTCCACTGTTTCCCCATCTATTTCCCATGAAGTGATGGGACCAGATGCCATGATCTTCGTTTTCTGAATGTTGAGCTTTAAGCCAACTTTTTCACTCTCCTCTTTCACTTTCATCAAGAGGCTTTTTAATTCCTCTTCATTTTCTGCCATAAGGGTGGGGTCATCTGCATATCTGAGGTTATTGATATTTCTCCTGGCAATCTTGATTCCAGCTTGTGCATCATCCAGCCCAGCATTTCTCATGATGTACTCTGCATATAAGTTAAATAAGCAGGGTGACAATATACAGCCTTGACATCCTCCTTTTCCTATTTGGAACCAGTCTGTTGTTCCATGTCCAGTTCTGTTGCTTCCTCACCTAATCACCGATAACTTTCAGTAGCTGGCTCTCTACAAATATTTGTATAGTGAAGAAATGAATGGTGGTTGAGAAGTCATGAGCCCCGCCCTCAAACTTCCATTACTAGAGAACTTGGACGGCTTATGCCTCGTTTAAGTGTGTCGTTTTAAACCCAACAACCCTATGAGGTAGGTCGTATTTCCATTTTTCAGTAGAGAAAAACCTGAGGTTCAGAGAGACCTGGAAGGTACCTTGCCTGAGGTTTCTAGAACTAGTCAGAAGGCTCAAAATTACCAAGTGCACATGTTTAATAATTATTTGCTACTACTAAGCCTAGAGGCCCAAAGGAAGAAGTGCACTATGTAAAGCCTAAAAGCAGAGAAAGCTAAATAGCCAACTCTAAACAGAGGATAAAAAGGGCTTCCAGAACGTTCCTGGTGGCCAGTCACTGGAGGATTACAGAGGTGCGTCACATTAGCCTAAACCTTTGCCTCCTCCCGCGCGCTGCAGGGAGGAGGTGGGCGGGGCTCCGGTCCGCAGTGGTGGAACGCGCAGCCGCAGTGCAGCCCGTGAGCGCCGCGGCCGGCGGTGGAGGGGAACGCCGCAGGAACAAGCCAAGGAGGACAACGCAGACAGACGCAGGAGTTCGCGTCCGTTCTGAGGCTGCTCGCTTTCAGACTCCGCAGGGAGGACTTGACGTCATTTCCTTCCGTAGGTCACCACTGCTTCCGGGTCGCGGTCATTTTGAGTCTGTATCTGGGTGACTTCTTGGCGGTCGTGTCGTTGACCGCTCCCCACCCCCAACCCCGCTGCAGTCCCGCGCGCCTCCCACCTTCCCCTCCCCCCTCCACCACACTTGACTCCCCTCCGGGCCTTCTGTCCCTGGTCGACCGGGCTCGCCGCGCCACCGCCCGCCGCCGTCGTCGGGAGGTGGGTGAAATGACGCAGAAAGCCCCGTTCCGCCCCCCCACCTACCCACTCACCATCTCTGTGCGGCCGGCTGCTCCCCTGCGCCTGCCGCCATTTTTCCCGCCTGCGAGGGTGGGCCGATCGCTCTTTGGGCCTCGGGCTCCTGGGTGCCGGTGACCAGGGCTGGTGAGGGAGCGTGTCTGGGGGTGTGCATGGGAGAAATTGGTGGTGACGGATGTGTGTAGGTGTTGGAGGTGGGAGACGCAGTGCGTGGGGGATGGGGTGCAGGAATCGACGGTGGTTGTTTTATTCTTTGGGAGCAAGAGATTAAAATGGTTTTGTCAAGCCTGACAGTCTCTTTCTAGGTAGGATGCGGTTGTGAGAAGAGGATTTCAGTTTTTTCTTTTACGGTTGTTCGATGATATACGTAGTTTATTAAGGAACCTCTATCCATCCATGCATTGATTTATTTATTCTTTTTCTCTAGTCAAGAGGTTGGCATGAATTAATAGAAGGCCCTCAGTGACAACTTACTGAATAAGTGAATTATGGAAGGGTCCCAATTTCTATCCTCATCGCGTGTGAAATTTCCCGTTTTCATTTAAATTGTCTTTAAGATGAGAATAAAGACGATATGTGAACATTGTGCAAAATACGTAGCTGTCTAAATCTGTTGATCTCGTAAATCCGGAGACATAGGTTAAAAATAATAATAAAGTGTACGTTCTTGAAATGCTATGCATTTTGTGTATCTCGTTTATTTTTCTAGGTCTCCATTTTAGGGTGGGAGAAAAGAGGATACAATCGAATGTTCTGTTAGCTTCGCACCACAGGGAGAACAAAATGACGTCCTTGTTATTTCAGTTTTTTTTTTTTTTTTGGAAGTACTGCTTTGTAGAAGAGATTGTATGTTTCTTGGTGATTATTTCATTTTTTAAAAATGTAAGCCCAGAAATGACTTGGAATTTCCTTCTCTATTTTGGTGAATTATCTTAATCGTTGGGCATATGTTTCAGAGAGGATCTTAACACAGTATAATGTGAAATAAAGCAGCCTCAGAAGGAAAAATAAGTCTTTTTAAAAAACCGATAACCTTTTGTATCTTGATATAACCAGCTGATAAATAATTGCAAAGCATCTATTCTTCTTCAATTACAGGACCTAGTGAATCGTTCTAAAATAGGTAATAGGTTTGTGACTTTTTTAGGCAACTTTTCAAGTACTCTAGATGTAGTTGTGTTCTGTAAATATTTGTTGACTGGTTGCAATGTAGACTAGTAATTTTACTACGTTATATCTTGATTTATTTTGGCCAGTTGCAGTCATTTCTAATGCTTTTCATGAATGTTTTTGATGCAGGAAAGATGAATGGGAGGGCTGATTTTCGAGAGCCAAATGCAGAAGTTCCAAGACCAATTCCCCGTAACTATCAGTTAAATTATTTGTAATTAAAAGCATTTTTTATGTAGAGAAATTTTCTTTGTCTTGAATAACGTAGCCACTGGGCTGGCTTCATGGCTGTGTGACCTTTGTGGTTGCACATGGACCCATTAATGGTCTACTCTTGGCACCCTTAAATGCTTAGTAATTTGAACAAAGGGTCCCAAATTTTAATTTTGCGCTAGACCCAGCCCATTTTGTAGCCAATCTTGACTACATAACTGGTAGAATATTGGCACTAATTTTATATTTGAAGTCAAAGTTCGTTAAAAGTTTACAATCCACTTATTCCATTACTTTATTTTTTAAAAAATTATGTTTTGTTAATGTTTAGACTAAGGCAATTTTTCAGACTTAGTTTTTCTTCATGGATGTTTTAACATTTTACTAATTTTCCTTGGTAAAAAGACATAGGGGCTGATTACATTCCAACGGAGGAAGAAAGAAGAGTCTTTGCAGAGTGCAATGATGAAAGCTTCTGGTTCAGATGTAAGTTAAATTTTCTAATCAACAAAATTTGATCTTTAATATCTGAAATTATGATGATTTCACATAGAAAGAATGGGCAGCTTTTTGACTTTGGTATGGTTATTGCTAAAAGAGGTTGGTTAAAGAAATAAAAGTTGTATACATTCTATTAAGCATTTAAAATTGAATTATAGTTGATGTATGATGTTAGTTTCAAGTGTACTCCATAGTCATTTGGCCTTTGCATATATCATGAAATGATCAGAATTGTATGCATTTTAAAGTAATAATTTTTTTCAAGATTGTAAAGTATTTTTGTTGACAATAGTTATAGCATTTACTGAGTGTACATGGGTTATATAAAAATGACCTAATAAGGTTAATAACTATTACCCTCACTTTACAGATGAAGAAATTGAGGTTTAGAGCTGTTAAAGATACTATCTGTTGTTCTGCAGCTGGTAAGCGGTGGTGTCTGGACTTGAAGCCATGTCTCTGAAAATAGTTCATGATTCTACCCCTTAAACTTTTAACCGCTATAGGATAAAAATTGGTTAGTTTCTGTTTTATTGATGTGAAGTATAATTACACTACAGCTCTTAATTTCTGACTAGAGGTCTTATACATGAAGATTTTATTTTTTAAGTACAGAGAATGGTGAAAGCAACACAGAACATAATTTTCCTTTCAATAGAACCACGTCGTTTCTTCAAGAGGTCACTGCAGTCCTTTCAGATGAGGTAATTCTAGCAAAAAAAAAAAAAAAAAACAAGGTGGGATTTTGAAAAAGGAGGGGGTGACAAGTAATTAAAAAGGATGTACATTTTCATCAGTCAGCCTAGTATTTGTGCATATAGTATGTAAGGTACTGTGCTTGGAATATGTTTTATGAGACAGTCTTTGTCTTGAAGTAGTTTTATGATGTACCTGAGACAAAACTAACTCATGAGACACCTTGAGAAAGGTTAAGTGCATAACAGCAATAGGATTAAAAAGATAAATTAGTTGGAATTTATTTAGCTATAAAAGGCTTTATTAAATGAGACTTAACAACCAATAGAAGTTCAGGTAAATGAAGAATGGTGGGGGAGCATTTAAATGAACAAAGGCAGGTTCTCTAATCACTTAATCTCTACTGGAGCCTTGAGTCTGAAGGGATTGGAGCAGAGGTCTTTTGTTGGGGGTGGAAAATAAATATAATACCAAGAAGTTAAAGGTTTGATTTATTACCTATTATATGTTCTTGGGGGCTTCCCAGGAGGTGCTAGTGATAAAGAACCTGCCTGCCAATGCAGGAAACATAAGAGATGCAGGTTCAATATCTGGGAAGATCCCCTGGAGGAGGACATGGAGACCCCACTCCAGTATTCTTGCCTGCAGAATCCCATGGACAGAGGAGCCTGGCGGGCTACAGTCCATAGGATTGCAAAGAGTCAGACATGATTGAAGCAACTTAGCACATGTCTGTGAGTTCTTGGGCCAAGGGGATGATACGTTATTTTCTTTAAAGGAACATTAGTTAGCAGTGTGCAGAATGGGTTAGAAGGATAAGAAGGTGTACAATTGGTTACATCTGCACAAACATACAGGTAATGTAACAATCTACATGCTAGGGTTAGTTTAATGTGTATTATATGTTACAGCAGTTCTCAATCTCTGCAATTGAGATAGTGTATGAATTCATATTTGTTTCATGCATCTTTTATAGGTTTTGTGAATGATGTTTCATGCATCTGAATTGGTTTTCGAATAAAACAGTATATGATTTATGTAAGAGAGAGCATAGACTCTGAGACCTGACTGTCTGGATTCAAGTTACAGCTCCAACGTATATTAGCTGTGAGATGTTGGAGAAGTTCCTGATCTCTATATGCCTCAGTTTCCTTCTCTTAAGTGGGGATAATAATAACCTATCTCATGGGATTGTTAAGGAGATTAATTCAGTTTAACTTATTTGTGTTAAGCTGTTTTATTGAATGGCTGTCAGTGCTGTTGTGATAAATGAAAAGTTTCAATTGAAAATGATTATGAGTTTAGAGAAGTATTTTGCTAGTGTAAGAAAAGAGTTAAAGGAATTTTAGGGGTTCTTGTGTTGAATATGATTGAGATCATGGTCATAATATAAAATAGCATTTGGTCAGCAGTTTTACTGATTTGCCTAAAGAAACATTTGGTAGACTCTGGAGTGGGAGTCAAGTAGTGCAATGGGAAAAGACCACTGACCTGGGAGTTAGAAGACTTGAATTTTGATCTAAATTCTACCACAAACCATCTGGGTTGCTTTGAGCAAATGACTTCTTTACTCTGACTAGAATGAAGACTGAATAATCTATGAAGTCTCTTAATTTTCCATTCTCATTTTCTGTAACAATGCATGAGTTGGGAAGAGACCTTAGTTCTACTCGGTTACCCTTTATTGTATGGAAAGAAGTTAGGAGATTTATGGAAAGATACAGTGGTGAATGGCAGAACTAGTACTAGAATCTCATTAACCAGACTGTTGCTCTTTACATTATGCCATCTTGGCCTAAGAAGAAAGCAAAATGGGGAAATTGTCCTTTGCAGAGATGGCCAACTAACTCATTGCCTTTTATCCTTAATGATTCTTCAGTGCTTCAAGTTGCAATTCTTGAACCAAGCTGAAGGAGAAAAGTGATTGCAAATTGTACTGATGCTGTAATTTTAAAGGAGTATCCTTTGAAAAACCTTAAATAATATATGAAGGCATTCTAACCAACCAATGTTAGATCATTTTTCCAGCAGAGGTAAAATCCATTAGTAAGTAATAGAGCAAGGATTTAAGCCTTAGAGTTTCTGCAGATTGTGTCTGATGGCAAAGCTAATGCCCTGTTCCAGCATTATGGGTTTTAATCATGAATATTTTAATAATTCAAATGCTTAATGGCTTTGGTTCTTAAGTTGCCCATATATATTCTAGACCATAGTTGAACAGGCTGTAAGCCAAGGGCCAAATCTGTTTTTGTATGGCTGTGAGCTAAGGGTGACTTTCACATTTTTGAATAGTTGAAAAAAGCAAAAGAATTTTTCATTACACATGAAATTTACCTGGAATTCCTATTTTTGCATTCATGAAGTTTTATTAGGACATGGTGTGTTCATTTATTTATATATTATCTCAGTGCTTTTGCTTTAAAATTCATAGTTGGGGCAAAGACTGTGTGGTGGACAATACCTCAAGTATTTACCACGTGACTCTTTACAGACCATTACCCAGCCCCTAGTCAGGAACTTCAGTCTCCAGTGCGGCAGCCATGTGTAGCTATTTCAATGTAAAATAGTTTACAGCAGAAGGGATACAAAGGAAAATCAGCAAAGGTAAAGGAGTGGGTGAAATTCAGAGACAAAGCTTCTAAGAGTCCTCTCCAAGTAGTCACACACTGAATGTACTAAATTTCTGCAGTTGCATGTTGTAGTAACACATCAGAGACTTAGCACCCACAGTTTTTATTAGGATCTGGTCACATAGGCTCCTTCAGCCTAGCAGGTAACAAAAATTCCAGACTCCCCGAAGGAAAGGAGGTGTTTGATATGAACAATATTTGTGCAAGTAGTTTGGGCATAATGAGCCACTTATCATCCAGGTAAAGTTTTATATCGGTTTACCTGTCAACCTCCTAGATATAAGGGAAGGACCAATCTTGAAAGCAGGCCTTTGTAAGGAAAGCAGTCTCCGGGCTGCCGTGTTAAATCTTTCCTGCACACTGCCAACTGGAGAAGAGATATAGACTTAACATCTAAATTCTTTTGGGCAGTTTGGGTATAGAAGACTGGCTTCATAAATTATGAGCCTCTGAGATTATGAGAGTTTTGGATTTTTCACTCGGGATTAATATGCATATGTACGTCAGTCATATTTTCATTTAGTTTTATAGAATTCCCTGGTTTAAGAGAAAGCATTGGTGTTTAAAATATATGCTTTCTAATTGTACCAATCACCATATGATTTTGGGCAAATAATGTGTCTTGTGTATTGGTTCACTCTGTAATACAGAACTTAAAAACTTGATATCTGGTATCAGAATTCATTGGAATCTGGAATCTGCCATTGACGTGGCTGTATGATCTTGAACAAATTACTTAATGTCTCTAAGCTTCAGTTTCCTTATCTTTAAAAGGGTAATAGTAATATCTAGCTTATAAAGATGTGGTAAAAATTAAATGAGATAATGTGCTGAAAGCACTTAACATGGTACATAGAATTTTGCAGTTTGTAATATATGTCTTGCCTACCTCATCAGTAATTTTTTCCCCCGTTCAACTTCAGAGGTAACTTTTGATCACTATTACTGTGTTGTTTTAGTTGATGATATCAGTGAATGGCTTTTTTAGAGCCTAAATCTGGGTGGTTCTGAAATTATGTTGTTTAATAATCTGTTGTATTTTCTTAAATTTAAAATGCTTTTTATGTTTCCCTGAGTATATATAGCACAGCTTTTAAAAGTGGAGAAATCTCTCTTGAAGATCTTAATTGCAATGTACTTCTAGCTGGTTTTACTGATATACATCTATTTATCCTAATGAACTCAGACAAAATCCTTTCCTTTTATTGATGTTGACAAATTCTTTTTCCCCCTATAGCTGTACCTTTGGCTGCAACAAGTATGTTGATTACTCAAGGATTGATTAGTAAAGGTAAATATTTTAAACTTTGAATTTGTTTAGCACATTGGGTATCATGTTTTTATGTTTTGTTTTTCTCATCTTTAGATAAGGGACATATGGTAATGTATCATATTAAAAATTATCATTAAAATTTTCTACATCAGAAGAGATCTATCTCCATGAATCCAGATTCAAATGTCAAATTTGAGAATTTGATGTCATCCTGCACTGTAGTGTATTAACACTCTAAGAACAAGAAAGTAATTAAAAGCCAGTGGTGGTTTATAGGAAGGTAGAGAAATAAACCTGGCTTAGGTAGACCATCCACATAACTCATCACCTAGTAGCTTGTTAGAAATGCATATTCATGGGCCCCATCCCAGGCCTGCTGAATCAAGAGTCTGAGTTAAGGCTCCAGCTGAATCTTATGTATTGGTTAAAAGACTGAATTCTCTACCTAGCTTCCTAAACCAGCTTTGTCTTATAATGAGGGAGTGGAGGTTCTTCGTTGTCCAAATTCTGTTGGTTTAAATGGTGAAGTTGGCAATCTCTTAATAACCAGAGCAAAAAGAAAATACATAGATATTCTGTTCAGTTCAGTTCAGTCGCTCAGTCGTGTCTGACTCTTTGCAACTCCATGAATCGCAGCACGCCAGGCCTCCCTGTCCATCACCAACTCCCGGAGTTCACTCAAACTCATGTCCATCGAGTCAGTGATGCCATCCAGCCATCTCATCCTCTGTCGTCCCCTTCTCCTACCCCCAGTCCACCCCAGCATCAGGGTCTTTTCCAGTGAGTCAACTCTTCGCATGAGGTGGCCAAAGTATTGGCGTTTCAGCTTCAGCATTTAGCAAAATAAATGAAAAATTTGAATTATGTAGTAAAATATGCTACTTGGAAAGAATAGTTGCGTTTAGGTTAGGTATTAAATATATCAGTCTCTACATATTTAAATTTAGTTGTGTAAACAGTAGAAATATTCATTACATTTATTTTGTGATCTGTCGTCTTGGAATTAGAAGCTATTCCAGAAAATGATAGTCAACAAGCTCCTTCTAAAATGTTACTATGATAGGAACATATGGCTTTTTCATATTAGCAGTATGAAATACTTAGTAGTATTGATATAACTAGTTGAGAAAAGTAGTTTTGGGAAATGGGAGGAGTTTTTGAGGTAAAATTTTGTTTTTATTTCAAGAATTTCCAAAGAACCTCACTAGACAGGAATTTTTAAAAAGCAAATGAATCAAGATGCATATAATCTTACTTGTCTTTCAGAGTTGTTTTATAGACTAGGGTTGTTTCTATAATGTGAAACAGACATTTTAGTCTCATTAATTTTAAGGAAAAACTGAGCAATGGAGAAATTATAGTGTCTATTATTATACTACCCATTTTATTTATGTGAGTTCTGTCAGTCATTTAATGATTAGAGCTAGACATGGGGTGGGGTGGATTACAGAAAAGAAAAATTAATAACAGCTGGTGGTTCATGTAAGGGAAACAAAGTGAATACAAAGTCGTGAATACAACTTTGTGAATACAACGTTGAAACAAATAGAGACTATAATTAAATATTAAATAAGCTTCTAAGTTTTGTGGTAGAGACTCGAAGAGCTATAGGTTTTCAAAGAAGAAAGATCTTTGTAGGGCTACTGTAATGAAGGTTTTGAAGATGGGTAGGATTTAGATTAAAGGAGATGTAAGAGTATCTTAGGAAGGAGGGACCTGGTTATCAGAATGATAACTATGACAGTTGGGGGGACAGTCAGGGGACTGACAAGGCTAGAGTGACAAAATCGTGCAGGGAAGAATGAAAATGTATAGCTAAGGTAGAACCAAGAGAAATGGTAATTTGAAAAGATTATAAGAAAGCAAACTTTGGGAACTTTGGGGCTTACGTAGAGTAGGAGACTTTGGACAGCTTGAAGGTAAGACACAAGTGGTAAAGTTTGGGAGGATCAGATTGCACCTACTCACTTAGACCTTATGTTTTCAACAATAAAGTGACACCATTGCTAGGTTTTTGCCTGTTTGGGAATGCCTTGTAGCTACTCATACATACAACCAAACCACATAGAGAAATTCCCTTTTTGTAGTTGAACACACATCTTCATAGGGTGGTTCTTATATAATTACCACTGAAAACCTTAGGACCTAGTACTGAAATGACAGATTATTTTTGCAGCCAAAATCATCTTGGACTTCTGGTTACCGTTTGGTGATTATTTGACTTGAAATTAATGGTGATTTATGCCTCTGATTTTGTTTGCAGAAGTCATACCATGAGCAACAACCATCCTCAACATCTTTCTCTATACAACATCTTTCTCTATAGTTTTTCATAGTGACTGGGCTTGGAGCTTTTTGGTGGGATTTAGTAATCTACTTTTTAAAAAGGATGAATTGCTGAAAATGACTTACCTAATTTGTAGAATAACATTTTCTATTGAGCGTGTCACGTCACCTTTATACCTTTGTCAGTGTTTTGCTGTTGGGATTTTGATACTTTGAGTAAAAAATACAGAAAAGAATATTGAGTGATATGTCATCCATATAATTACCTCCCAGAATTGAGGGCTTTTATTATTGTTGAAATTGTATTGGGGTCTTGTTTTTGGAGGATGAGGTATTCTAATGAAAAAGTCAATGTCAAAAAAAAATATTGAGAGAGACTTTAGAAAAGGAATTTGAATCCAGCAAAGCATTTTGCATTTAATCAAAATGCCTAACATTTTGTGTATGATTTTATCCACATGTATGATTTTTAATCCAGTTTGTCATAGTCTGCATAGTCTTAGCTGCTCCTGCTCTAGTCATTCTTTTAAATCAAAATATTTAAATATACTCAGATCATTTCTAACTTCAGAACATAAAAAAGAAAAAATCTTCTTTATCCTTTTACAGCTGTTCCTAGTTGTCTTGAATTTGAAGCCAGACTTCATGAATGAGCACTTCACTTTTTCTTTTGACCTATTGCAGTATATGTCATAGATTATACATACAATCTGATACGTACTAAAACGTACCAGTGCAACCTTTTTGTAGCTTGAATTTGATAGACAGGTTTTCTTCATGACCATTACATAACTTTAATCAGTCCTTAAAATGTTCTCTTCTCTTGGCTTCAATTATAACACATTCTTCTGGTTTTTCTCCTGTTGCAGGCAACTTCTCTATTTCTTCATGTTTTTTGAATGTCTGATATGCACTATATGTTCTGGGTATGTAGCATTGAAGACAAAAACCCACAGCCTCTTAATGCTTACATTCTTAGTGTGGGTTTTTTCCTTCATTGTGTTCTTAAGAGTTTTACTTTGCCTTTGAATTTTTAGTTCATGTACTATCCAGCAATGATGGGAAGTTTAGTGGCCATTTATTGCTCTAAATCCTCATAATTATCTCGAGCCTAGGTAATCGGCTCCAAAACCACGTTCTGCACATCTCCACATGAATGGCCCTTCTACAGGCTCCTCAAATTGAACTCAAGTTCAGTCCCAAACTGAATTCACTTCTCCATAAATTAATTCCTCCATTCCCTCCGAGTCTGAATGGCATCCCTCTCTAGCCAGGATACAGACATTTTTCACTTCTATTCCTTACCTGCTTTGTCCAACAAATGTCCATTCTGTAGTCTAGCTCTTAAGTATTTCTGTAAGCTGTCTACTTTCATCTGCACTCCCATTGTAATTCATGTACCATTTGTTGGTAAGAATATTGCATTAGTCTCAGTAATTGTATTTGTCTCCATTCTTGCTACTTCCCGTTAAAATATGGACTTTTTTTGGCAGTTGACGGGGCATAGTGCATGCAGTAGACACTAAAATACAAGAATAATTCATTTTATTGTGCTTTACAGATACTTTTGTTTTTTTACAAATTGAAAATTTGTGACAAGCTGCATAGAGCAAGTCTTATCAATATCACTTTTCTGAAAGTAGCTGTTCACTTCTGTGTCTCTGTGTCATATTTTGGTAATTCTTCCAGTAATTTAAACTTTTTCATTATCATGTGATCATTGTCATGGCGATCTGTAATCATTGTCCTTTGATGTTGCTGTTACAAAGATTATAGCTTGCTGAAGGCTCAGATGGTTAGCATTTTTAAGCACAAAGTATTTTTTTTTTATTAAGGTATGTACATTGATTTTTAGACATAATACTATTGCACATTTAATAGACTACAATACAGTGTAAACATGAATTTTAATATGCAGTGAGAAACCAGTAAATTTGTATGATTTGCTTTATTACAGTGGTCTGGAACTGAGCCTGCAGTTGTCTCCAATCTGTGTCCGTATTTGAGTGGATGAATAGCAACCATTACACTATATTCTGTTTGTCTTCATTTGCTCTGTACTAAAGCTCTGTGAGGTTAAAGAGAGTGTCTCTTTACTGTTATATTCCTATTTCCTAGAATGTAGTGCCTGTATATTATAAGTGGTCTATAGGTATTTGCTGACAGAATAAAGAAACAATGTTTTGGGTAAATGTAGATATTGATATAGTCCTCCCTTTTCTCATCATCTCAGTTCATTTTGTATAAAATTAAATGGCAAAATTACATATACATGATACAATCTTTTATGTACCTTCTTTCAACGTTGTGAGATTCATCCAATAGTATGCCCAAACTGGCTTGTACCAGCTCCAGAGGGCTAATTGTTACAAATTTTAGAAACTTGGCAAACCAGTTTTTAAAGCATTGGTAGCTTGAAATTGGTCATAGTGCAAGTATTTACACCACAGAAATCAACTAACATTACAAATCAGAGCCTTTTATTTGGGGAGCTTGTTTACCAGCATGTCACTAGATTCATTCACATTGTTGCATGTAGTTGTAAGTTATATACACTCATTGCATATAGTTTTTGCTATGTGAATATATCATAGCAGTGTGCCCATCCTTTTGTACACTGATGATTGTGTAGTTTCCAGTTTTGACATTACAAATGGTTCTGCCATGAACTCCATGTCTCTTTGTAGACGTTTTGCTTGGTCATAGATTATGTCCAGGTACAATTTTAGTAGATACTTTCTAAACTTTCCAAACTGTTCAGACCAATTTATACTCCTACTACCAGTTCATTGATTTCTGTTTGTGTCATTATCACCAACACATGCTACTTTTGTGTCTTTTGAATTTTAGCCGTTGTTAGTGAACACTATAGTGATTGCATTGTAGTTTTAATTTGCATCTCCCTCATGGTTAATGGGAGAAGGCAGTGGCACCCCACTCAGTACTCTTGCCTGGAAAATCCCATGGACGGAGGAGCCTGGTGGGCTGCAGTCCAGGGGGTTGCGAAGAGTCAGACACGACTGAGCAACTTCACTTTCACTTTTCACTTTCATGCATTGGAGAAGGAAATGGCAACCCACTCCACTGTTTTTGCCTGGAGAATCCCAGGAACGGGAGAGCCTGGTGGGCTGCCGTCTCTGGGGTCGCACAGAGTTGGACACGACTGAAGCGACCATTAGCAGCAGCAGCATGGTTAATGAAGTTGATCTCGTGTGTATTTATCAGATCTCTTATAAGAAGGGCTTTGTGTAGTCTCTTTAGGATATTTATCTGGTATAAGGACATGAAGAATCTCTTGTGCTTTTTCTGTAAACTTTAGTGTATGTATTTATTTTGTCACACTTCTGAGTTCACTGACCAGGGTTTGAACTCAGGCCCTTGCCAGTGAAAGCCCAAAGCCTTAACCACTGGGATGCTAGGGAATTCCCTGTTTTGTCTTTCATACTTTTATTTTCAGGTCATCTCGAATTACTTTTGAACATTAGATGAGGTAGGATCAAGGTACATGTTTCCCCCGTACAGATTCGTGGTTGGCCCAGGACTATATTTTGAAAGCTAGTCTTTGTTCACTGCAATGCAGTGTTGTTGCCTCTGTTACAAATCAAGTGACTGTATGTGTGGGTCTGTTTCTGGATTTTTCTGAATTTGATCAATTTATGTGTTTTTGTACTTATAACACATTATCTTAATTAGTATAGCTTTATCATAGATACTGATATCTGGTGATAGCTGGTTCTCCATTGTGGTATTCTTCAATATTGCCTTGGTTTTTCTTGACCCTTTGTGTTCCCACATGAATATTAGAATAAGCTTTTTAGTTTGGGGAAAAAACTTTATTTGCTTTTAATTGGGATTGCGTTGAATTTATAGATGTTATGAAGATTACCATCTTTATTTAATCTTTGAATTCACGAACGTGGTGTGTTTCTCCATTTACTTAGCTTTCATTTCCCTCAGTGAATTTTTTAGTTTTCAGAATCTTTCTAATTTTTTATTAGATTTGTGTTTGGGTCTTTGATGGGTTTTGGTGCTGTATAGTATCCTTTTTAAATTGTTGGTTCTCTTGTTTGTTCCTGATTCATAGAGATGTGTATTTTTTGTGTGTGTGTATTTTTGTATATTGACCTTGTATCAAGTGGTCTTGCTGAATTCATCCATTCTAATAGATTAGAATCTTTTGATTTCTTCATATTTCTCTTGATGTTGAATTCCCTTTTGAATAGCTTCAGGCTGCTTTGGTATTCTAGAAAGAGCTAATGCCGCCAGGTAATATATAAAGGTAGTCTGTACTAATTTTTCCTTATGTCTTTGTGAGTTGCTCAAAGCCACTAAGAAATAGATATATCTTGCTTTATACTGCACTGCTAAACTTACAGCTATTTTTGTCTCACATTATAAAAGACGAGCAGAAGTATGTGACTAGCAGAATTATTTTCTTTGTATTTTTGACCATGATTTCTGTACCATTCTTGTACTCTTAGCATAAACTTCTTTCCTTGCAATAAAAAATAAAAAACATCTTAATTATGTAAATGTAACAGTGTTGCTCAGAAATATTTACTGTTTTATCTTTAGGAATCCTTTCAAGTCATCCCAAATATGGTTCCATTCCTAAACTTATATGTAAGTATGAACAATACTAATTCTCTTAGTTTTTTGCCTAAGTAAAATAAAAAGCTTTTACAAATGATCTATCTTACTAATAACAGTTATTTGGTTATTTGTTTTGATAAATCATTGTGTTTAAGTTTTAAATGAACTACTTGGGCATTTTATTGTTAGCATTAAAAACCATGAGTTAGTTGAAAGAGGCATTTTTCCCTGTTTTTATAATGTCTAAAACCATTAGTTTTAAATTATTTTGTAAAAAGGTAATATTTGAAAATAAGTTATCTTGGTCTATGAGGAAAGAAAGTTCAGCTATTCTGGTTAATCAAAGAATATTTAAAATTAAGTGTAATTTTTTTAAAAACTGTAATTTGCAATTAGTAAATAAACATAACAGCATTTATAAGTGTAGTTTCTTTACATTTTATGATATGGGTAATAAAAAAATAGTAAATTGCCCTAAAAGAGAGTGTCTGAAGCTTTTTATGAATCTTTCCAGGGTATTCTGTCTTCTGTATTGGAAAGATAGAACAGTAGCCATGCTTAGGTAGCACTTCATAATTTATCATTTTAAGGGATTTGTTTCACATAATTTTTAACTTACTTGATTTTGTGAAAGTGAATTATATCCACTGAATCTTTCTGTGAACTCTGAATGCAACTCAATGTTGTACTTTTACCAGTATTTCAGGAAATCTGTTTTTCCACACTAGAGATATATTTAGAACTACATTTTTTTGAAGTGTTCTTTTAGAAAAGATTTTTGTCTAAAGAGGCACATTGAATTACACTTTTTGTTTATTTTTACAAATAAGTTGCTTGCATCATGGGATACTTTGCTGGAAAGCTTTCTTATGTGAAAACTTGCCAGGAGAAGTTCAAGAATCTTGAGAATTCCCCTCTGGGAGAAGCTTTACGATCAGGACAGGCACGACGATCTTCACCAACTGGGTAGGCCGTTCAGATCTTTATAAAGGCTTTCATTTTAGCTAAAAAAAACCCCTGTAACTAGATACTGATGTAGTTGAGTGCATGAAACATTGCCTTACTGAAGGACCATTGGAAACTTTCCATTTTGCGGCAAGCTAAAGCTAATTTTATTTTTAAAAGTAAAACAAGACTTGTTTAGTTTAAAATAAAGAGTTGCATCCTATTGGGAGTTCATGTCCGAGAATGAGAGATTTTAATTTGGCAAACTCGTTTGGTTACTATACTCTTATTTTTTTTAATTGCCAAATATTATCAGTCTCATCTCTTGACAGATTTCAACTTTTTAATTCTTCTGTTGTTTAAAACTGTATAAGTATAGATAAGTGAATCTGTCTTGAGAGGTAGATAAATAATAAGGTAATTAAGTAGATTTGGTAGATAAATTGTCCTGTCACAAATGGCAAGCAACAGAAACCCCATTAGAACTACTCTTATTTGTATTTGCTTCAGCAAAATGGTGTTGATACGGACTACTCCCTGTGGAAGTAACTTCCCAGTTAATGTGAGAAATGGACATATTTTCTGATCTGAGGTACTTTTTCTTTCCAAGAACTTCAAACACATTAAAAGGATCTCTGAAGCCTAATAATAGAAAATTGGGTATATATTTTCTCTTCTCTATGTTAAGAGTGACAATTTTTTAGTTATATAAGTGGATCAGAACATGTTTTTGTGGCAGAAACAGACTTTATTTTAGTGTTTTAAATAACTATACTAACATTATATGATTCCTTTAGAAAATGACTTAAGTTTTTGTATCTTAACACACTTCTTTAAATAAGGCATAGACAGTAACCCTGTTTATACAATATGATTTTATCTTATAGGCACTATTCTCAGAGGTCAAAATATGACTCAAATGTGAGTGGTCATTCATCTTTTGGAACATCCCCAGCAGCAGACAACTTAGAAAAAGAGATGCTTCCTCATTATGAGCCAATTCCATTTAGTGCTTCTTTGAATGAATCTACTCCAACTGGTATTACTGATCATATTGCCCAAGGTAGAAACTTCTCTTGAAATGAATTTCAGCTTTTATGGTCCAACGTATGTATAAACTTTATTTGATGACCTTTTTTGCTGGATATCACCTCTGTATTCCACCATCAGCCTAAACTCAGCATGTTTGTTTGCTCATCTGTTCATTTGAATTCATTCTTCATTCATTCAACACTTTTTGAGGTCCAGTAGGTATCAGGTACTCTACTAGATATGGAAGTAAAGATGAATAAGAGTTGGCTGTTTGCCCTGAAAAACTCTCTCAGTCTGCTGGAAGATATAGAAAAATAAGAATAAATTATTAATATGCTCCATTAATTGAAAATGCTAACCATGTTTAGTGAAATAGCAAAGACGAAATGATAAATGGTCCTTGGAAGAGTCTTTAAAAGATTTCATTTATTACTGTGGTCTTAAAGGCTCTCTTAGCATCTTGGTAATGTGAGAAAAATTACCTGCTTTACAGAACTGTTGTCAAGTGAGAAAATCCATGTGAAAGTGCTTTGTGAAGTTTGTGTGACTGTTAGCTTTGAAGATCACGTGATGTGAGTGAAACAACATCAACTTTGAATTAAGGCCTGCATATGAATCATGATTGACATTTGCTAGCTATGTGTCTTTAGACAAGTAATTTGTGGTGCCTTCAGTCCCTTGATCTCTTGAATTGAGATGATAATACCTCTCTTAAAGAACTTTGGGAATGAAATGAACTAATGAGAGGTAATGCCTGAAAAGTATTAATAATAGACTGTCAGCAAATGTTAGCTAGCTTGCTTCCTTGCTTTCTTCAGTGTAATTTGCCATGAAAGATGAATTGGAAACAAAGTATAAGTTTGTAATTCCTTACCTAAAATCCAAAACATTTTTAAAAGAACAGATTTTTAAATAGAAATTAGTGATAAAATTCTGACCTGAACTCAAACCGATTTCAGCTGGATAGAACTATATTGATAATCTTTATCTTAATATTTTTTCTAGATTTTGTTTTAGGAATGTTGTGTTTGCTTATTCATCACTACTTCAATGGACATTAAGTAATGAGGGATATATATGGTAATGTTTTTTCTAAAATCTAAAACTGATTTTTGAAGCATTTCTGACTCCCAAGGGTTTGGAGAAGGGATTATGGACCTCATGAGTATTTGAAAACACATGCTTTGAAATAAATACAATAAGCCAGTACCTGTGGGGAGCAAACAAGGTTAAAGGGACATTCGGGCCTTCATTTCTTTTCAGACAGAACAGATTTTATTCTCTATGTATGAATATGTTAAAAGGACGGAAGGTATAGAGTGGAAAGAGAGGTGTTGATTATAGATCAAGTAAGGTTCCAGATGGTGCAGAAAAGGTTCTAGGTTGGTCAGGATATAAAATAGCCATTTGCTGTATGTGGCTGTTAATTCATTAAAATTAAGACAAATTGAACATTCAGTTCCTCAGTTGCTTTGGTAGCATTTCAGTTGCTCAGTAGCCATATGTACTACTGGCTACTGTGTTGGACTGTGTAGAGAACATTCACATCAATATAGAAAATTGTATTGGACAGCACTGTCTCAGAGCAAGAGTCAGTGGTGGGGGTGGGGGGTGAATAACTGAAGAGATTCTTAAGTCTTATTTTTGACTGCACTGTACAACATGTGTACAACACGTGCTGTACTGAATCATCAGGAAAGTTCAAAAGTCTTTTAATTCTCACCTTTTTCCCCCTTAGTGGCTGGACACAAGACACCTGATTAGTGAGAAAGGAAAAGAGGTCAGCAGCCTAGGAGAGAACGGTTAAAGTCATTATTTTCTCTCCAAAGTCAGCTGTCTCACAGTGTCTCGCATTTCCCCAGTCTGCCAAATGCAGATCTATTGTACGTCTGTTCTAGCCGTGCACCAGGTCTTCCCTTGCTGTGTCTTGCGTCTTTCCTTGCATTTGCGTTAGAAAATTTCGTTCCATGTTACATAACTTCTTTGCCGGTAAAAACAGACAAAACGCCCTTTGGTATCTGCCCACAGACTACAGCAAGGACCAAACTTTCATGTATTTTAAGTCCTCCACTGTAGCCATCCACCCATCCTGCTGTGCTGTCTTACCCCCTGCCCCCAAGTCACGATCGCCGCTTTAGTTCCCTGTGTGAGCCCACAGTGGCCTCTGCTTTCCTGCGGTCCTCCCTTACCAGAACATCCTCCCCTTTTGTTTAAGTCCTGTTTGTCCTCAACTTTCTCTTACCAGGAATTGAAAGTTATTAATCTCTCAGAGTAGAAAGCATTCTTTCATAGTTGTCATGAGACTTACTGTAGTTTATTACAGTTAGATTTAAATCAGTGCTTTTTTACATTTTCCTGTTCCTTCCAGCTCTTAACTGTAAGTCTTGCTCCCTACACAATGCAAGATATTTTCATTTGGCTTTTACAAGTGAAAAAAATTGTCCGTAATTTTCTGTCTGATTCATGTTTTCATTATTCGTTGCAAAATTTCAGAACAATGAAGTGTTTTTCTTTTTGATACGAAAATGTATTAGACCTGGAAGGAATTTTAGTGAAGATCATCTAGTTCAAACTTCCATATTTCACAGTTGAGAAAACCAAGATTCGAAGAAGCTTAGTGATTTGCCCAAGGATGTTCATTGAATGTTGTCAGAGTGGGAATGAGAATCTAGGGCTCCTAACTACTCATCTAGTATAAGCTGTCTCCTTTAGAATTTTAAAAATATCATTTATGCTGAAAGGAAATGAATTCAATAACTTATTACTAATGAAATGCAAGGTGGTTTTAAATGCAGTATACAGTTTTAATATTTTTCTTTAAGCAAGAAAAATTTGGTTTTTATCCATGGTATATAATATTAGAACTAATTAGAAATTTAAATCCTCTGCTTTGTATCAGTGCAAGTATACTTCATGGTAAAAGATTGTAGTTGAATATATTCAATGAATAGTTATGTTGCTTTGAAAAATGTGAGTATTCGCTGGGACCTTACTATTGACTTTCAAAATAGTACCATTTATAAAAACTGTTTTAAAACAATTATTTTAATTCATATGGTTATATTATTAAAATGATATACCTGATTTCTATGTCTCATTAAAAACCTCTGAAAAATACTATTTTGGGAGTGGTTTGTTAGATTTTGTAAGTTAAATAGTTCACTGAGTGTTATGTTAGCATTAATTAATTTTTAAAAAATGTTATCTGGCTTTGCTTGCTAACTATATATTTTATAAACTATATTCAATATTTAGTCCTGTCACCTAACCATTTCCTTATTTTTATATCAGTATTTGACTCTGATAAAATGTTTTCATACTTTGACTTTCTTTGGGGGAGAGAGAATAAATGCTGGTTCCCCAGGTAAAAGTTGCTACTTTTTTCTGCCTC
This sequence comes from Bos mutus, assembly GCF_027580195.1. Lineage (NCBI taxonomy): Eukaryota > Metazoa > Chordata > Mammalia > Artiodactyla > Bovidae > Bos > Bos mutus. Next base: position 67,482,307 of record NC_091622.1, read on the forward strand.
AGTATTGCATCCATTCGACCTGAATCAAAATGATGCTTCCTGTGGTTAAAGACTATGTTTTATACCTTTCAATAGCTATTTTCAAGTATTATTGAAATACAAGAAAACATAAATGTTTTCTTAATTGCTGGAGTTGTTTGTATATATATAGGCTGCAACATTTAACTATGGAACTATTACTAAATCTACACCATGTCTAGTTTTGTTCAATTGTCGCTAGTAGAATATATTTCTCTTTAATTATATAAACTGTATGAATAACCTCCCAGTTTAGAGCAACACTAGCATTTTAATGAGTGAATTTTGCTGGTATATATTATATCCATTCTTCTTCTGGCCATGGGTAGTTTAAAAATATATTTTTTTAACTTTAGAAATAAAAGCTTGAAAGTGTAAGAGGAAGTAGATTTTGGTTTTATAGTTACCTTGGGGAAAATACAGAACCTTTGGAATACTGGTAATAATCTGATCCTTCACTTTAATTTTTTGGTAGGTAAGAAGCATTTGTAAACTTTAGTTGCTTTGGATTTATTAAAATCCTTTTATCACCATTTATTAACTGTTTGTTGTTTTAGGACCTGATCCCAACACTGAAGAAAGTCCTAAAAGAAAAAATATTACATATGAGGAATTAAGGAATAAGAACAGAGAGTCATATGAAGTTACTTTAACACATAAGACTGACCCCTCAGTCAGGCCTATGCAGGAAAGAATGCCAAAAAAAGAAGGTATGATAGTCTAGTCTGAATCACTTTACTCTTTAGGATTGGAAACTGCAGCACTAGTTTCATTATACTAACGTGTGATTTAATGCCTCAAGCAATTAACCAAAATAACATTTTTTAAGATGGTAACTATTAATAGTTATCAGTTCTTCCTTTTTCACAATGTTCCAAAAGCCAGTTTATGTTAGAAAATAATGAAGTCCAAATAAGTATAGCTTACAACAGTAAGACTAAATTTTTAATGTAGAAATTATACAAACATTTGATTGTATGAGAAGCCACCTTGGGAATTGATAACATTTTTTTAAATGATGTATCTATTGCATAAAACCAGATTGGATTGATAGTGCCCCTTTTGGCAGAATCACAGAATCCTGATTGAGTAATAAAATGATGGTCTTGTATGTCTATGAAATTGAGAGTTACATGCTTACAAACTAGCTTTTAGGGCATTTCCAAATAGGGAGTTTGACTTTTAACAGAACTTTGTGCATAGTTGCTCAGTTGTGTCCGACTCTTTGCGACCCCATGTACTGTAGCCCACCAGGCTCCCAGGAAGAATACTGGTGTGGGTTGCTATTTCCTCCTCCAGTGGATCTTCCTGACCCGGGGACTGAACCCATATCTCTTACGTTAACAGGTGAATTCTTAACCACTGAGCTGCCAGCGAAGCCCCTTAACAGTACTTCACTCTGTAATTATTATATACAGATTTTTAATATTATGATTTAAGACTTTTTGGAGCAGCTGTGCATAACTGAGAGTAAATTTTCTGACACCAAAGATTTGTCAGTAACGAGGGCATTTTGAATAGGGCTTTGTAGCTGTTTCAGTATAAAATTTTGTAATATCTTTCTTGAGGAATTATAGAGGATGTATCATTGTTTCAAGGTTTTCTATTTACTACTTTAAAAATTGAAGGAACAAAAAGGTCCTTTGTACCTTCTTGAGAGTACGCCACAGAGAATGCAAAAATACATAAAAAATCCTTAGTATTTTTTATTATGATCATTCCTTTAGAGCTAGTTTTATTTCTAATCCATAGTAATTGTTTCATTTAATTCTATTTTATAACAGTGATCCACCTCTGTCATATTATTGATGTTGTTTACAGCTTTAAAATAGATTTATAATCAGCGATACTTGTTAATGTTTGTCGTAAAACATAAGCCTTATGTATTTAGTAGTTATTGCTCTGTAATATGTGAAGATTCACTGGTACTCTGATCTTCTAATTAATTTGAGAGTTTAGACTGTAAGCTCCATGAGGGCAGGCGGTAGTATTCTTCTCATTTTTGTAATCTGCTCTACTGTGTGCCTGCATAGCGTAGTGCCATCGTTTGATACGTCAGGAATGTTGTGTTTTGGTTGGGCCTTCTAGTAAGATAACACAGTAGATGAGTGGTATTTGCTGGATTTGGACATCGGTGCTTTTGGCTGTGAACAGTTTTGAAGTTGTGTTTCGTGATACAGTGATGTGAACTTTTTCTTTGTAAAAAGAAAGCTTTTTTTGTGCTTTATATAATTTAAAGAAAAAAGTTATGAAACAGTTTGTGATTTCTGTTCTAGAACCTAGATAGAAATTTAACAGTACAAAGGTCATAAAGTGTCATTTAAAAATTCTCAGCTTTTGTTTATGTGGATTATTTCGTTGTTACTTTAGCTAGTTAGAAATTATGGCAGAAATTTTAAACATCTAAGCATATTTTCAGATAGCTGTCAGCAGTGATGTCCCCACACATCATGTAGCTCCGTGAAGACTGCCTTCTACACATAAGGGGAGAAGAGCAAGGGGGAAAAGCAGAACAATGTCTTAGTATAATAATGAAATAATTTTGACTTTATAAAGACTTCACTGAAAAACTTGGGGAAGGGAATCCCCTTATACTTTGATAATTGCTTCTTTACATTGTTACGAATACTTGGGTCTTGTGAAGTTATAATTCACAGATGATGGCTGTGTAGAAGAGAGGCTAAAAAGTAAGAGTAGAGAAGATAGAAGAACATGTTTCAAAATATAACTTCACATAAAATACAAAAATATTGGAAAGCATTTCCTCCTTGTACTAGTATTAATCTCCTGAGAGAGATTACATTAATCAAGTCTGAGGTTTCTGTGAAAAACGACATTCAAATGTTCAGTATTGTTTTATTTTGCATTTACTGGTAACTGTTGTACATCGTGTAATGTATACCATGCTTGCTTTCGATGGTAAAGCTGTAAAGGTACCCAGGCTTTGGACCTAAATAGACCTGTGTTCACGTTTCAGTGCTACCTATTTTTTTAGGCTTGTACCTTGGGCAAGTTACTAATCTGTTTTCCTTAGAATGGGGATTATATTTACTTTATCAGGTTGTTTTAGACATCAAATACACATGTAAAGATCTTGATGCCATATTTATGTCCAACCTCCAGTTCACAAAAGTCTAACCAGCCCCTTTTTATAATTATAATTTGACTCTTACGTACATTTATTCAAATGAGAAACATAATTTAAGTCATAATAATAGCAAACATAAAACAGTTCCTTTCACTTATTACTATTTGGAATCATCAATTATTTGTGCTTTTTTCCTAGTCAAGGTAAACAAATATGGAGATACTTGGGATGAGTGAAAAATTGCATCATTGGACCTACTGAAGGAGTTTCAGTATCCAGCTTCATCTAGGTGGTCATGAACATCTGCATGCTTTGAGCTCAGCAGCAGTCTTCATAAACACATTTAAAACTAGAACCTGGGTTTTTGTGGTTTGACTTATTGAAATGATGTTTTAAAAACTCAAGACTTTAACATTAATATTGTGTGAATGTAGTCATTTGGGGAACTCTTTGAATGATGTTATTATATCATGATTATACAGAGTTTATGAAATTGTTTTAAGTTACAGGCCAAGGATACTCTGTTCTAAAACTTTCAAGAGAATGTAATGCTCTACAATCACTGCATCTGGAAATAAATGATACCTGCATGTTGAATTGGGGTGGGGGGAGCAAGCATAATTTTTAAGTGTTAAACTTTACATCAAAATTATTAAAACGCCTTTCTCCAGTGTTTGCTGTATTCTCTTAGTGTTTATGGTAAATAAAATATAAAGGAACATGTATCTTCATTGATTTTATGGTCTTATTGTTTCTAGTCTGCCTGTGTGCTAAATTGCTTCAATCGTTTCCAACTCTGCAATCCTATGGACTGTAGCCTGCCAGGCTCCTGTCCATGGGATTCTCCAGGCAAGAATACTGGAGTGGGTTGCCCTCTTCTTAAGTACAATCATAAGAAAGAGTTTTGTAGGGATAGGAAATAAAGTCATCTATCTGAATATTTAATTATACAAAGAATGTGACTCAAATAAAGCAACATACAGTGAGTAGCCCAATGCCCTGAAAAAAGCGGTGTTTGAAAAATTTGCGAATTCCAGGGGAATAAAAATTTGGTATACTGTATTTTCTTCATTATTGACCTAATATTTGTTTCTGGTTCAGGTGAATGGAAAGTGAAATTGTGGTCTCATCTAAATTATACTTAATTGTATTACATTTCCACCAGAAACAGTATTTCAGTTAGTTCTGCTCCAAATCATCCCCAAACTTTGTGGCCTAAAACAGCAACAATTCATTGTCTCAGTTTTTCTGTGTCAGAATTTAAGGAAGGATCAGCTGAGTAATGGGCTCTGGGTCTCTGAGGTTTGCAGTCAGGTACTGGATGGAATGGAAACAGCAGGCAGCTGGGCTGGGGCCTGGCCAGGCTTCTCTTAGCTTCAGGACCTTGCTGTGTCTCTCTGCATAGAGTGTGGGCTCCCCACTGCATGTTGTGCTCAAGGCCATTAGGCTGTTGACTTGATCATTAGTGCTCTAGTGTGACTGCAGCAAGCGTTTCAGAAACGCCTTTTTTTCTGACCTTGCCTCAGAAGTCCCGAAGCATTTTTTGTAAACCTGCCTCAAGGCAGGAGCATAAACTCCACACCCAGTCAACGTTTTTTAAAAAAAGAAACATGGGATGGAAGATGCTGAGCTTTCTTCAGCCCCCATTTGACCACAATAATTCACACCATTCTCACACACGAAATAAACTCATACTTTTTCCGGAAGTCCACTGTGACAGCTCAGGGTCTAGGAGCTCATCGTCTAATCAGGTCCAGGTGTGGATGAGGTAAAGGTCCCTGAGTATCATTCCTCTCAGTCTGAATACCTATGAACTTAGAAGTAATCTTCCCTGTTTGTCCCAAATTCTTGCTGCTTTAGACTTCCCTTTTTAAAGGGTGAATGAGAATGAGAGGCATACAGCAGTCACTTATCTTTGGCACTTAAACCCAGCCAAGTCTTGTGTTGCTTTGACTAGGATTTAGGCATAACCCTTGGGGCTCTTGGTCCTGCTCTCTGAGTCATCCTTTCCCACAAAGGTAGCACATGATTGCCATTGAATAGTGCTCTCGAGCTGCCTCTTTCCCTTAGGAATTAGGGATTCCAAGGTCTATATTCCTATCCAAGCTGATAAAATTTTTTAAACCCGTGGAGCTCTTAGGTCCACTCGATTACACAAATGCCCCTGTAAGTCTATTAAAACAGTCTCTTCTACGTTGGCCTCCCTATGAGGCTGATGAACGACCTCCCTAAAATTCTTGGAAGCCTTGGGCAGGGTCTTCAAAGTTATACCTTTAAGACTTGTAGAAGGCCATTTGTGTCTGAAACGTTCTGAGGCACTGTCATCTTTCTCAGATCTGAAAGGAAGTCTTGGTGCCCTTCTTTGAATTTGACCTTTGCCTGGAAGCTATTTCTGTATATGAGAACACTTTCCTGGCTTAAAAGACTCTTCTGAGCTTTTATGTTTTCTCCAAATCACATTTGTTCCTTATGTAAGGTTTCTCCTCTCATTTTACTTACAAAGCTAGAAAAATCCAGGTGACATTCTCAGCACTGACCTGAAATCACTAGATCAAGTTTATTAGGTACGTATTTTTTTATTTTCCATTTTACCACAGGTAGCAGTTTTGCTAAACTCTGCTACACAATCTTCCCCTGTGGCTCAGCTGGTAAAGAATCCGCCTGCAATGCAGGAGACCTGGGTTCGATCTCTGGGTTGGGAAGATCCCCTGGAGAAGGGAAAGGCTACCCACTCCAGTATTCTGGCCTAGAGAATTCCATGGACTGTATATATAGTCCATGGGGTCACAAAGAGTCAGACACGACCGGGTGACTTTTCACTACACAGTTAGGGTCTCTTCCAGCTTCAATAACATTTTCCCTTATTCCCTATAATTCCTCCTTTTCACCCTCATCCAAGCCCTTTAGGTTTTTATGAAAACCTCCTCAAGGTCTTGCAGTATCCATCTGCCATGTGTTTCCCAAACTAGTGCCACATGTTTAGGTTTTTATGGCAGCTCCTTATGTCCAGCTACCCAGTTTCTGTATTAAGAGTTTGATAAGTAAAATTGTTCTGAATGATAGAGATTTATTATAGGAATTAGATCTTAGAAAATTGTGAAACTGATAAATCAGTCTATTGTGTCTGCAACTAGTATTAGGCATGTTCTTACGGACACAATAGAGACCTAAGTAGAAACAGGTCACTCTAGGCCTAAATTTGGAACTGTCATACCTTCATTTCTGCCTCATATTTTTCCTAAAGCAAGTCATATGGACAAGTCCAAGGTCAAGACATAGGTAAGTGCATCCCACTAACAATGGGAGAGAAATACAAAATTATATGACAAGAAGCTTGCATGTAAAGAGAGAGAAGGAATTGGCTTACTCAAGGGTCTTCCCTTGTACTTCCAATGCAGGGGACCCAGGTTCAATCCCTGGTCAGGGAACCAGATCTCATGCTGCAACTAAGAGTTTGCTTGCCTCAACTAAAAGATCCTGTGTGCCACAAGTAAGACCCAGCGTACCCAAATAAATGAGTCGTTAAAAACATTGAGCCAGTAATACAATCACAAGGGGAGCAGAAGTGACCAGTTCTGCCGCTGGCATTCTAAAGGCATTTAGCTTGTATCTATCTCACGCAGACATTGCATCACATTGTATTACAGCTATGTATTTAAATATCTTACCTCCTGCACTAATCTCTTTGAAAGCAGGGATTATTTTATATATGTATGTATCCCTATGTCTTCAAACACATTGCCTTGCATATTGAAAGTCCTGAAAAATATTTGTGGAGTTAATGGATGAAGCCATTTCTGGGCTTCCAAATCATAAGCTCTGGTTTTCAAAACGTTGTTAGGAAGCTTCCTCCCCCCCCCGCCCCCGACCCCGCCCTGCCCCCCTACTTTTTGGCCGTGTTGTGTGAGACATAGAATCTTAGCTCCCCAACCAGGGATCGAACCTGTGCCCCCCGCAGTGGAAACATGACATCTTAACCCCTGGACCACCAGGGAAGCCCCAGGGAGCTTCCTTTTTGATATTTTCTTTCCTCACCATCATTAATTTCAACCTCCCAGGTTCCTTCTCTTGCCACTTCCCCATTTCCATCCGTATTCTTTCCCCAGCCACTTCTAGAGATGAGAGAATCTAATCAAGTATTTTATAAATTCTTCAAGATGGTCCTTTAGTCAAAGATTTTTTAGACAACATGAATATTATACATTAATAAAGCAAAGGGTCAAACTGGTTTTCAGTACAGGTGACGCAAAACTTTAATCAGAAATTTTGGACTGAAAAGGACAGATAGTTGAGTCTGAAAATAGTTCCATGAAATTGAAAAGAGGTAAGTGTATAACGAGTTATACTGAAGTTCAGAATGACCAGCTGCGTAAGCATAAAGTAGGCAGATGAGACTTGAAGGCAGATCATGGGGAAAAGCCTAGCGTGGGCCAAAGACATGACACAATCACACAGGTTTGGACTACAGCAGTAGTTGTTAACCTCATAGCTAACATCCATTTGTTACCGAATTAGGTCATAAGGATCCCGCTTGGGCTCTAGCCCAGCAGAGGCCCCTGCCTCAGTAAGGAAGGTTCTTTTTCCATTGGGGTTCATGCAGTCAAAAATGAGTTCAAAGCTGAAATTGAAGCCTTTTGCAATGGCCAGAGAATGGAGATATGGGAACTTAGTTCATAAATCAACTTAACGTAGGGGATGACTGAGGCAAGATTTTAGGGAAAGTTTAATGAGGGGGAGGCATATGCATTGCTTTTCTGAAAAGAGGGAGGGTTCTTCCTGGTGCCACCTCCTTTTTCCCCTGTGTAGTCCTCTGGCATCTGGGTCAGAAGCAGGTCGAACCACCATGATGCAGACAGGCGGTGATCTTAGCCTGATTGGTTGGTGGTGAGGTAATCGGGAGTTGACATCATCAACCTGGTTCCAACGGTTTGAGGTCTGTGTGGTTTGTGGGCAGCATACAGTTAACTTCTCCCACCTGCTAGGAGTTTTAGTATCTTTGAAACATCCCAAAGGACATGACTCAGAGTATTAGCTACACACGTTGAGGAGGAACTAAAAGTCCTTGACTTTAATGGTGCAACTATTATTGCATGTGTGTGGAAGTGAAGAACATGCTAGTGTATAATACGCCACTGGTCCAGCTTCACACAACCACACGTTTTGGTCCCAGACTTTGAAGCCTCTGGGTTAATCACTAAAATCTCTACAACGCTATAAATGTCTATGAAATCAGATTTTATAGTTCAGATTTGGGTGTAGAGTTTCAAAGTGAAAATGTTTTCTGTTGATTAGCGAATTCCATTGTTGAATAGTAAGAAAAGTACCTACATGACATTTTCATTACTTAGTCATTCAAGATAAGTATCATTACTATCACAATGTTAACAGAAACTAGGAGAATCATTCTGACAGCACAGGAAGAGAAAATCTTTGCTTAAATGAGAATTTAGAAAATACATTAGCATTGTATACAGTATATCATTATATATAGTTATAGATAGATAACAATATATATTGAAAATTCTGGAAATTATGATCTACTTTGGTAAATGAATCAGACATAAGAGGATTTTGCTACTATTTTTTAAATTGTGAGATGTTTATTTCATGTAGAATATAGTTAAACTCCAGCAATAACTTTTGAACTTCAGGATCACACCGAAGCAAAATTTAGAAACAAATGGTCACCCTAGCTAATACTGGGTGGAACGTTTAAGCAATGTCTCAGAATTTAAAATATCTTTTATAGAGTCCTTTCTAGTCATCCATACATATGTTACCTAAGACAGAAACACACTTCTGGCATCACTGGAGTGTCAGTTCAGTTCATCACTCAGTCGTGTCTGACTCTTTGCAAACCCATGGACTATAGCATGCCCGGCTTCCCTGTCCATCACCAACCCCCCTGGAGCTTGCTCAAACTCATGTCCATCAAGTCGGTGATGCCATCCAATAATCTCATCCTCTGTCATCCCCTTCTCCTCCTGCCCTCAATCTTTGCCAGCATTAGGGCCTTTTCCAGTGAGTCAGTTCTTCCTATCAGGTGACCAGAGTACTGGAGTTTCAGCTTCAGTATCAGTCCTTCTAATGTATATTCAGAAAGTGTCACATGGGAGTAAAATAAATCACTTCAATGCTGTTTTCTGATTGGATGAGGATCATCCTTATTCTCATTACTGCCCTTCTCCACTATTAATGGGCTTCCCACATGGTGCTAGTGGTAAAGAGTCTGCTTGCCAATGCAGGATACATAAGACGTATGGGTTTGATCTCTGGGTTGGGAAGATCCTCTGGAGGAGATAATGGCAACACACTCCAGTATTCTTGCCTGGGAAATCCCATGGACAGAGGAGCCTGGCAAACTACAGACATGCGGTTGCAAAGAGTCAGACACAACTGAAGCAACCTAGCATGTACGCATGCCACAGTTAAGAACATTTTACCATGTTATCTAAAAATACACATGCAGGACAACACTTGTTGATTTCACATATCGTTTGTCTCTTCTTATAGGTACATCCACGAATAAAGTATCTCAGTCAGTTTGGTCACTCAGTCATATCTGACTCTTCGTGATCCCATGGACTGCAGCATGCTAGGCTTCCTTGTCCATCGCCAACTCCTGGAGTTTACTCAAACCCATGTCCATTGAGTCGGTGATGCCATCCAACCATCTCATCCTCTGTTGTCCCCTTCTCCTCCTGCCTTCAATCTTTCCCAGCTTCAGGGTCTTTTAAAATGAGTCAGTTTTTAGCATCAGGTGGCCAAAGTATTGGAGTTTCAGCTTCAGCATCAGGCCTTCCAATGAATATTCAGGACTGATTTCCTTTAGGATGGACTGGTTGGATCTCCTTGCAGTCCAAGGGACTCTCAAGAGTCTTCTCCAACACCACAGTTCAAAAGCATCAGTTCTTCAGCGCTCAGTTTTCTTTATAGTCCAACTCTCTCATCCAAACATGACTACTGGGAAAACCATAGCTTTGACTTGAAGGACCTTTGTTGGCAAAGTAATGTCTCTGCTTTTGAATATGCTGTCTAGGTTGGTCATAGCTTTCCTTCCAAGGAGCAAGCGTCTTTTAATTTCATGGCTGCAGTCACCATCTGCAGTGATTTTGGAGCCCCCAAAAATAAAGTCTGGCACTGTTTCCACTGTTTCCCCATCTATTTACCATGAAGTGATGGGAGCAGATGCTATGATCTTAGTTTTCTGAATGTTGAGTTTTAAGCCAACTTTTCAGTCTCCTCTTTCACTTTCATCAAGAGGCTTTTTAGTTCCTCTTCGCTTTCTGCCATAAGGGTGGTGTCATCTGCATATCTGAGGTTATTGATATTTCTCCCAGCAATCTTGATTCCAGCTTGTGCTTCATCCAGCCCAGCATTTCTCATGATGTCCTCTGTATATAAGTTAAATAAGCAGGGTGACAATATACAGCCTTGATGTACTCCTTTCCCGATTTAGAACCAGTCTGTTGTTCCATGTCCAGTTCTAATTGTTGCTTCCTGACCTGCATACAGATTTCTCAGGAGGCAGGTCAGGTGGTCTGGTATTCCCATCTCTTTAAAGATTTTCCATGGTTTATTGTGATCCATACAGTCAAAAGCTTTGGCGTAGCCAATAAAGCAGCTCTCTTGCTTTTTCAGTGATCCAGTGGATGTTGGCAATTTGATCTCTGGTTCCTCTGCCTTTTCTACAACCAGCTTGAACACCTGGAAGTTCATGGTTCACGTATTGTTGAAGCCTGGCTTGGAGAATTATGAGCATTACTTTACTAGCATGTGAGATGAGTGCAATTGTGTGGAAGTTTGAGCATTCTTTGGCATTGCCTTTCTTTGGGATTGGAATGAAAACTGACCTTTTCCAGTCCTGTGGCCACTGCTGAGTTTTCCAAATTTGCTGGCATATGGAGTGCAGCACTTTCACAGCATCATCTTTTAGGATTTGAAATAGCTCAACTAGAATTCCATCACCTCCATTAGCTTTGTTCATAGTGATGCTTCCTAAGGCCCACTTGACTTTGCATTCCAGGATGTCTGGCTCTAGGTGAGTGATCACACCATTGTGATTATCTGGGTGGTCAAGATCTTTTTTATACAGTTCTTTTGAGTATTCTTGCCACTTCTTAATATCTTCTGCTTCTGTTAGGTCTCTACCATTTCTGTCCTTTATTGTGCCTATCTTTGCATGAAATGTTCCCTTGGTATCTCTACTTTTCTCTAGTCTTTCCCATTTTATTGTTTTCCTATATTTCTTTGCAGTATCTAAACATTACATTTTAAATTCCAAAAACCAAATGTGAAAACTTTCCATTTTCTTCACTCTTGAACATCAGTCCAGTAAGGAATAAGGAAAGTTTTGCCAAGGAAGCTGGTTAGATATCCAATGTTTACCATGTAGTCTCTTCAGTTCTTTCCTTTATGCAAATTTATGTACAATTTTATCTTGTTCTTTGCCAAGGTTTTTGTTGTAAATCATGAAAATACTGCTTCAAAAACTTATGATCACTTTGTTGGTGAGTGTTGATAACTGCTAAATGCTAACAGACAAATGCTGCTCCTTTAAATCTTTCCTGCAAAAACAGAGCCACCCTCAGACACCTGTTTCCTAATAAACACAACAGATAATGCAGCAAAATATTCAAGAATTATTGGCTGATCTTCGAGGTTTTTTCCCTGATTGATTTTCTTTTGCACTAAAATCACTGTGATAAACTGTTTCAATAAGAAACTTATCCACTTAGGAAAATCAGAGAGCCCAAACCATAAACCCAATTGGAGTCAGAAGGACTATGAAGTTGTCAGCAATAAGCATAATGTTCCCTTTCAGCAATAATAGATTCATCCTTCCCCACTGCCCCAAGATGGGTTTTCACATTGACTTGCTGTGCTTAACAATGTGAAAATACTCTGATCCCTGGGAATTCATTTTCTGGAACACAGGAAATAAATGTGCCCAATTCTGAGTTTCTGCCAATAGCTGAGATAACACAGAGTCATCAATTGCTAGTTGTCAGAACCAGGAGTCAAACTGCACCCAAGAACCCAGGATATTGGCTCTGCATCCTGATTTACACAAACAGAATTTTATTGACAGGAAGAAAACCCAGGATATGTAATATAAAAGTGTGTGAGTATTAGTTGCTCCGTTGTGTCTGACTCTTCGCAACCCCATGGACTATAGCCCAACAGTCTCCTCTGCCCATGGGATTCTCCAGGCAAGAAAACTGGAGTGGGTTGTTATCTCCTTCTACAGGGGATCTTCTCTACCCCAGTGTCAAACCGGAGTCTCCTGCATTGCAGGCAGATTCTTTACCATATGAGCCATAAGAGAAGCCCACAATATAAAAAGAGACATGGTCAAAATTACTCCATTTCATACACTTACTATCCATGTAAAAATAAAAACTTCTAAATATTTTTGATGTAGAAAATAAAATATATATCAAGCATTAATTTTTTTCTCTTTGAATTTTTTTATTTTTAAGCATTAACTTTCAATGAGGTTTTCCTTTTTACCTCCATGATACAGTTTTCAAGATGAATTAAGTAAAATGTAAAGTGAACATACACACACCTTCATTAAATGAATGGTGACACACATATACAGCATTTTCCTGAGAAAGTACAAAGATGCAGAAATGTTCACGTAGGGCTCAGACAACCTAACAAAGACAAAGGGTCCCCAGTGGAAGAGTCTGTCTTCATGCAAAAAAAAACCTGGCATGAGAATAGGAATGCAACTCTTGGGGTTGGATTGGCTCCCTCTGAGCTCCCTTAAAACCCTGAAGTTTATCAGTCTCTGAATTAATTCTTCCAGTGATTCTTCCCAGAAATATGCAAACTGCTCCGGAGGGACATTTGGAGAAGTTTTGTTTATTCTTTTAAGCCACGAGCAGCATATAAAAGAGCCCCAGTTCTCGAGAACTGACCATGAGCTAAGCAAGTAACCTAAAACAACCAGCTTTTCCAAAACTTCACCATACCGGGCAGACACGAAATCGCTAAGGTCACTAAAAGGACAGCTGATTTGTATTGCGATGCTCTCAAATGAAATACTTTCCATTAAGTTAGAAAAGCTTGGCTCCTACATTTTAGAAACCACTTCCCATAGACACAGTCTTCCTTGTAGTTCTGTATTTCTACCTCCATACACATTGGTTTTCTTTGGGCATGATTTCCCAAGTTTCTCAGCGTTCATTCCTGTTCTCTATCAGAGATCTTAAAACCCTGAACAAAAGCAAGAGTGAAATGGGGGTGAATGGGGGTGAATCAGAGAAGACTTCAAACTCTTTCATTTAGCTGTAAGGAGGTAAGAGTGCAATGCAATGCTATTTGGTGTATGAATGCTCCCAACATGTTCTTAAACAGCAGAAAACATGGAATGCTCAATCCAATTGAGAATTAACAGGAAAGCATTTCAATAGAGCAAGAGAATCACAATGTTGCTGTTCCACAATATGCAAGTTATTTTAAAGTACACTTGACATTTTAAAGGTACACAAATTCAGATGCTCTTTGAGGCTTCGGTGCCCACACACAGAGTTTAGGAAGCTGAAGGCTGTGAACTTCTCTCCTGACTTAATCCATGCTTTGTTTTGCATTCCTCACAGGTAAGCAGGCAGTGCCTAAAACAGAAGCAAAAATGTTGTTTTGTACTTTGACACTGGAAGCTCTCGTCTGAACACAATATTATTCAGGGATTAAAAAAAATTTAATTGATATATAGCTAATTGACAATGTTGTGTTAGTTTCTAGTGTACGCAAAGTGACTCAGTTCTCCATATACATGTTTGTGCTTAGTTGCTCAGTCGTGTCCGACTCTTTGCAACCCCATCAACTGTAGCCCACCAGGCTCCTCTGTCCCTGGGATTCTCCAGGCAAGAATACTGCAGTGGGTTGCCATTGCCTACTCTAATACATATGTTTATATACATATTATTTTCTATTATGGCTTATTACAGGATATTGAATATAGTTCCCTGGGTTATACAGTAAGACCTTGTTGTTTATCTATTTTATATATAGTAATTGTGCATCTGTTAATCCCAATCTCCCAATTTATTCTTACCCCCTTTCCCCTTTGGTAACCATAAGTTTATTTTCTATGTTTTTGAGTCTATTTCTGTTTTGTAAATAAATTCATTTGCATCGTATTTTAGATTATTTAGAAGTATTTTCTAAGCTAAAGTTTTCAAGCTTTTGTTTTCTCAGGAATAATTGGAGTTGTTTCTCGGTTTTAGACTCCTGGAATTTCATCCACTAGAAGGCCAACAATGATCTTCCTGTCCAATGTTGTTGTCAGCATGCTGTGCTGCCTTTCAAACAAGTATGGGGTGTTTAGAGTAAGGTGTCCCCAACAGCAGTCCTATAGTACCATGATAGAAATAGTTATTATTCACTGAGCACTCACTGAGTGTCATAAGCAATCATTCCTATTCCTTATAACATCCCATAAAAAAATTCTGGTGGCCATTTTATACAGATGAGAAAACTGAAGATTTGAGAATTTAAGAAACATGTCCAAGGTCACACAAGTTAGTAAGTAAACAGAACTGCTTTTGAACCCAGTGACTCTAACAGCAGAGGTAATGTGGCTAACTCCAGAGGCCTACTGCTTGTATCCCCTCATGAGCATCACAACTTATATTAATAGTAAAGGCTCTGAGAAGTCTTGCAATTGAGAATCCTGGTTAAACTTGTATAATCTTGTGACGGTAGAAGCTGTGTTGACTGATTAAGGCATTCATTAGACATTTGTACTGGAGAAGGCAATGGCACCCCACTCCAGTACTCTTGCCTGGAAAATCCCATGGATGGAGGAGCCTGGTAGGCTACACTCCATGGGGTGGCTAAGAGTCGGACACGACTGAGCGACTTCACTTTCACTTTTCCCTTTCATGCATTGGAGAAGGAAATGGCAACCCACTCCAGTGTTCTTGCCTGGAGAATCCCAGGGAGGGGGGAGCCTGGTGGGCTGCCATCTATGGGGTCACACAGAGTCGGACATGACTGAAGCAACTTAGCAGCAGCAGCAGCAGCAGTAGACACTTGTACAATGCCTTGAAGGTAGTAGGTACTTACTAAATGTTTGATGAGCAAACAAAATAGGTAACTCAGTTAAATCATAATTATTAATGAATAGCAACAACTCAAACTTTGAATTTTTTTCAACATATCAATGTTAGAACTATTTTAATATTACAAATGGTTGAATGACCTTTCATTTACTTTTTAATAGTTACCTTTATTATAATCCCTTAACCAAACAGAGTACAAACCTGTTATGCCCTGGACCGAAACCAGCTCCACGCAGCTGGCCTTCAAAGGAATGGAATTTACTTTGGCACACTCCTATATATGATGCTTTTCCAAGGCCAAATCCTAAGATACCAGCAACTGTAAAAGCAGGTTAGGAAAGATAAACAATTTAAATATTTGGAACCTCCTGCATTGTCTGCTAGAACTTTCTTTATTAACAGCAATAATTCTTATATCAAAAGTACCTTACTAAATCAATGAACAAAAACTCTGGGAATGAAGCTCTCTATTAAAGAGCAGGATTGGGAACTAGAGACTTTTTGATCTCCTCAGTTTTGAACTGGAGATAGAAGGGCCAGGTTATAGCAAGCCAAGGTGATGCTCTGACATGGGCAGCCAGAGGGTGGCCCAACTGGCAGACAAGTCTGTGAGGTCACCCAGGAAGGGAGAGGTGGGACTTGGGTTGTGGCTCTGGGTAGCCTCCAAATCACTAGGTAGGAGACCCCTTAATTCTCTGTATGGATGGAGTATGGGGAGCCACATTATCTTGCAGGCAGGGGAGGGAGGTCACGAGGCAGGACCATGGAAAACATTTCTAACCTGCTATTCCTGCCGGGAATGAGGTTTTGGATGGTACACCAGAATGTATCTTCTGTGGACATAAAAGGTCTCTGTATAATCAGTGCAAGAAGGTGAAAGCCTAAGTTTATGGTAAATGTATATTAGAAAATGGGCTTCCCTGGTGGTTCAGTGGTAAAGAATCTGCCTGCTGGTGTAGGAGACTCAGGTTCAATCCCTGAGTTATGAAGAGCCCCTGGAGGAGAAAATGGCAACCCACTCCAGTATTCTTGCCTGGAGAATCCCATGGACAGAGGAGCCTGGAGGGCTATAGTCCATGGGGTGGCAAAAAAGTCGGACATGACTTAGCAACTAAACAACAACGTTATCAGAAAGCCCTGATTTTAAAAAACTCTTCATTTATCATGTCCATTATAGAAAATATTTGGAAAAGATTGGCCAAAATAAAAAATTAAAATCCCTTGTGGAGCTGTTGTTCAGAGGCTCTGCTGGCAATGTCCTTTTGTGTCTCCGGCCAGGCCCTCCTAGGCCACGCTTCAGAGAGGACTAAGGTGAAGTCCCTACTGCTCAGCTTTCTGTCAGAAAGTGTGGAATGAACTAAAAAACTGCAATGTGGCAAAAAATGGACACTAGTGTTCAGAGAGATTGACCTGGACATTCCTATCTCCAGTTACTATAAACATAACCTTTTTATAAAAATGAATCTTTGTTTTTTAACTTCTATGACTTACGTGCAACTTTAGGCAATGAACCAAATCTCGGATTCGCTGCTAAATAACCTAGGAAGTAATGTATAAAGACATTATTATTTCATTTTATAACATTTAAATTCAAAAAGGATAAAGAAGTCTTAATTTCATCTTCAAATTTAATTTCCCTTTGCCATGTAACCTAACACAGTCACTCATTCCAAGGAAGAGGACATCTATGGGAAAGAAGTATGGGGACATAGACTAGAAACAGTCTAAAGCCTGCATAAATAAATCCTTCACCAAAACAGAAATGCCAAGTATTGTACCAAAACCTGCCAGGAGGACCACAGAAAACTGGATTTTCTTAAGTTAAAACATTTACTAAATATCAACTCTTACTTACCATGATGGACCAGTCCTTGGGTGACAAGCATGCTTACAAGAGAAAAAGGCAGAGCTGTAAAACAAAAAAGCCCTTAAGTATTGTTATTTTGAAATTTGGCACCTTCCCTAGAGGTCAGGGAGAATTACTCTGTTTTTTTCTTCTTACTTTGGCAGTGAGATCTTAGTCATTTGTTATTTTACTTATTTGACAAATATTAAGCACCACATGGAGAATTTTCTTGGGGTCTGCCCCAGGCGCTCAACCTAATGCACAGCATTAACATAACAAAATCTAGACTCCCTGCAATTCCATCTCCAACACCCACCATGCATCATCTCTCTCATCACTACATACAACACAGGCACATTCATGTGTGTGTGCACTGAGCTGGGGAATTTGGGAGTTGCCGTGAGCCGTATATTTAGAAAATTTCAATCCTGCAGAAAAGTTTTTTTAAAAAAAGGACAATAAACTGCACCTCCTGTTTAGGATAGTGCCCTGCTTTTGTCTAATGCCATTTTGTTGCACGATTTGGATATATTTATTTTCTGAAAATTACTATATTCGCAGTAAACATGGGCAATGTTTAGAGATGATTTTTAAAAACAGACACGTTGGTCTGGCAAAAGCAGTTTCTAGTCAAAATGTGTCAAATGACTTCTTCCCAAAGCAGTGAGAAGTGATTATATATACTATTTGATTTGGCTTAGCTGCTAGCTCTTCCTAGTAACCAAGACAAATCAAATAGCAACCAGCTTTTCCACTCAGATCTATCTACCTGATGGTAGGCAAATGAGTCATACTGTAATTTTAAACTACTAGGGGCTTACTTCAATTACTTACTCATGGGTTATCAGAAAACAATTTCTAGCAGCATAATCAATAATCAGTAATGCATAGCAAATATCAACTTCTAAACAGTGTTATTTCCAAAACAACTGATACTGAATTTGAATAATTTAAGAAATCAAAATGAGTATTTCAAAGTAAAATTAGCTCTATGCCAGCAATATTGGGACTATATCTACAGGCTCTGGTATGACATTTTCAAATGAAAAGTCATGAATTTTTAAAATTAGATGGGACTTTAATGCACTGCCTGAATTCACACCCTTGTCTTATATAAAGCAGGCCCAGAAAGAGAAAGAGACTTGACAGAAAAAGTTATTTCAAGACACTGTAAGGGAAGTATTAACAGAATGCTCCCACTCTTCATTCATTCCACAAATATTTAACTGGTTCACGTATTTTTATATGTGAAGCACCATGCTTGGCTCTAGGAGGGCGCAATGAACCTGAACTTGATGAAGGTTAGAGTCCAGTGGAATTGTGGAAGGTCTACTCTTTCAAGAAATTCTAAGTTAACATTCCTGGTTCACTTTCTCGGTCACATGAAGGAAAGTGTTAGGGGTGAATCACTTTCTGCTAAGGAAGGTAAACAGCTCCTACATCAGATACTGTCCCTGCCCTTAAAAAAGTCTCAATATGGATTTAAATTCCAAACAGCCTCAGATACCAACGTTCTTCCCGGAATTATGCAAAGTTCCTGCTAAAAAAAAAAAAATCATTACCATAATTCTAATATGATATTAGGCAGTTTATATTAGGCAGCAAATACAGTGTTAACGACAATTAAGAGGGGTGCGATTACCTCTCTTCCAGAAACTTTCTTCTTGACATTCCCGGATAATCTTTGAAATCTCTGATCTGTGGATGTGCAGTTTTGATTTTGGACAAAACAACAGACTCTGCAAGGGAAGTTACATGATGAGTTGACTGAAATCATCAGAAAAGCATCTGTTTTATTTTCCCCCCGAGGAGGGCAAGGAGGTCTCTTCCCTCTGGTCTCACAGCGTGTATGCCTTGGATCCTGGCTGCCAGCACTGAGCAATAGCCGGTTTCAGCCAGTGCTTTGCAGATGCAAGCACTGGGTGAACTTGAGCAAGAAAAGAATTTTTTTGAGAAGCAAACAGTGATTCATGGTTTAGCGAGCATGAAGCAGATATCTGGTCAGAATGCATTACTGCTGAGGCCACATTTTCTTTTTTAAATATTTATTTAACTAGGCGGCACCAGTTCTTAGTTGTGGCATGCGGGCTCTAGTTCCCTGACCAGGGACTGAACCCTGGCCCCCTGCATTGGAAGCTCAGAGTCTTAGCCACTGGACCACCAGGGAAGTCCCCACATTTTCTTCTTCTATCTTTCTCCTCTGCACGCTTCCCCTGCAATGCTACTCACTCCTTGGGCTGTAATCTTTTGTTGTTCAGTGACTCATTAAATTTTTATTATGGTAAAATACCCGTAATAGTTACCATTTGAACCATTTTACTTAAAAATTTTTTTCATACTCTGGTATACTTTATTTAAAAAAAATTTCTATATTAAAGTATAGTTGGTTTACAAAAATGTGTTTAACCATCGTATACAATAAAAAGCAGACAACAAATGGCATTAAGTATATCTATAATATTGTGCAGCCATATCTATCTAGTTCCAGAACTTTTTCATCACCCTCAAAGGAAATTCCATACCCATTGAAGAGTCTCTCCTCATTCCCTAATCACCTAGCAACCATTAATCTGCCTTTTGGATCTGCCTATTCTGGATATTTTGTACAAACAATATCATACTGCATGTGACCTTGTGTGGTTAGCTTCTTTTCCTTTGTGTAATGTGTCAAAGGTTCATGCATGATGTAACATGTATTTCATTTCTTTTTATGGCTCAGTAATGTTCCAGTGTATGCACATAACACATTCTGTTTATCCATTCATCCATTGATGGATATCTGGACTGTTTCCACTGTCGGACTATTGTGAATAATGCTGCTGTGAACATTCCTGTACAAGTTTTAGTTTTCCGCTCTGCTGGGCCATGTTGTAACTCTGTGTTTAACTTATTGGGGAACTGCCAAACTGTTTTCCACAGGAGCTGCACCATTTTACAATCCCAGCAACAATGTATGAGGTTTTCAATTTTTCTATATCCTTGTCAACACTTGTTATTTTCTGTTTTCTTTCTTTTCTGTTAGTTGCACTGTGCAATTTATGGGATCTTAGTTCCCTTACCAGGGGGTGAACCCCAGTATTTATTTTTTAAAATTAGCACATTAAATGCTTTTAATATAAACTATTTAATTTGTTTAAACTAAAAAAACTAAATTGTTTATGTTTTTGATTATGGTCATGCTAGTGGTTGTGAAATGGTGGTTGTGATTTGCATTTTCCATTAAGTATCTTTTCATCTGAATTTTGGCCATGTGTATATCTTCTTTGGAGAAATACCTAATCAAGCCCTTTGCTCATTTTTTCAAATTAGGTTGTCTTTCTGTTGTTGAGTTATAAGAGCTCTTTATATATTATGGATACTAAACCCTTATCAGACATATAATTCATAAATAATTTTTCCCATTCTGTGGGTGATTCATTTGTTTTTTAGAAACAAACTTTATTGAAATTTTTCCTTAAATCACACTTATATTTCCTTGTTTGTGAATTACTTATGTAGGTCCTTTTCCTTTTATCTCTTGGAATTTTAGTGATTTTCTTGTTGAGGTGAAGTCTATGGCTTTTGAAGTTCACCCTGTTGATTTTGCAAATGTTCTTTTTGGACTTTCTGTAGTAGATGTCAGTGTGAACGGTGATCACCATTTCTCGAACACTTGCCCCTGGGCCAGGCACTGTGCCAAGCACTTTACGTGCATGATGGTGAGGTACAAGGACCCTGTGGTGCCAGTGCCTTCAGAGCTCTACCTACCACCCAAGCAGGCAAGTCCTCTCTTCTTCCTCTACAGCTCCCCCAGTGCAGCACGCGGAAGCAGTGGTCAGGGTGAGCCACAGCAACCAGAGAAGGACCTGCTCTTATGCTCCACTTATGTTAGCTCAGCAAACACTCCTCCTTCCCCCAGTGTAAATATTTCTTCTTGGTTCTGCCTGTGGCAGAAATAAGCATCTCTCTCCTTCCCCTCCCCTAAACACACACATGCAGGGTCAGGGAACCCGACTATCACAGCTGCTGTGAGTCCTGCAGTCAAGAATGAAGTACCAGCAGAGAGTGTCCTCAGGGAGCTCTGGTGAGCCTTTTCTGTAGAGCCATAAATGTTTTATGGCTCTCCATTTCACAGAGGCAACTTGGGTGTCTAAATTCTTTTCCTTGTGACATGATATCATTTGTCTATTTGCCTCTCCTAAGCTTTGCTCTGAAATATAATCTCCATAACCCATTTTTAGCTTGAAAAGTTGACCTCAGAGAACATGAGCTCTATTTACCTATCACAATACCTTCTCTTTTCTTCATTCATGTGTCCCCAAGACACACAATCTTCATTCTCAACAAGCTGAAAAACTGTGCCCCAGTTAACACTTGGGTTCTCAATCTGATGACTAATTTAGTAGTTCAGGGCTCTGCCATCTTGAACAGTATCTACAGTCAGCAGCATATCCTTAGCATGATTAGCCTTGGTAACAGAAATGTAAAAAGCATGCATCATGTAGCATTCTGTTAGATTCAATAAAGAGTTTTGCTCTGCTAAAGGAAACCTCTTCAGTCACTGACAACCTACAGAAGAGTTAGTTAAGTTGAATTCTAAACAGGGAAGAGTAAAGAAAAGATTTTGTAAATAAAAGTCTCCTTTTCAAGACAGCCAGAAACATACTTTCCTTCTCCGTTCTATTTTCCTTGAGCCTATCCTACAAAGTGCCAGGCAGAGGAAAGTAAGACAATTGATCAAGGATGAGGTTTAAGGGGAAGTCCTGTATGATATTCCTCTTTAGATGGCAGACTTCAAATTATAAATACATACCTGCTTGCTTGGTGGTGGCAAATGGGGACCTTTTTCTTGGTTTTCATGTGTGGATACTGAAGCCATGATGACCTTGTCTTCGCTTCTCTTCTAGTTGAGTGGACTCAGCTTCCTTGTTGACCCACTATCTAAGGAAAGTGTAAGAGTCACTGTGCAGTGATAGAACATTTATGTCAACCATAAAACACCCTTAGGATCAACACCCCTATTTGGAAAACTTACTTTCATTTTGTCATTAATCTTAACTTCCAACCACCTGCAAACTCACTTTCTAATGCTCCTTCCCCAGCAACACACACACACATACTAACAGACTGATGGTGACAGATCAGAGGTGGAGTGGAGTGAGATGTCAAAGAAGGCAGAGTGAAATGTTTTACAACCTACAGTGTCAGTCACGACCGTGTCTGACTCTTTATGACCCCATGGACTGTGTAGCCTACCAGGCTCCCTCTGTCCATGGAATTCTCTAAGCAAGAATACTGGAGTGGGTAGCCATTCCCTTCTTTAGAGGATCTTCCCAACCCAGGGATCCAACCCGGGTCTCCCATGTTGCAGGCAGATTACTTAGCCCTTAAGACTTAAAAACTACCTTGAAAAATTTCAATTCATTACCATGTCATTAACTTACACAAATATTTACTGAGTGTCTATTATGTGCCAGACCAAAGGCTACAAAAGACGACGACATCAATACTAAAGTAACTCACAGTCTACAGGGAAGACAGGCAGTTATACAACATGTAGAAGTCTTCCCTAGAGGTAGGCACAGGGTGCTGAGGAAGGAGAGGAAAAAAGGCATGTTCTCTCTGGTTAGATCTGAAGACACCAAAGACTAAGACTCTTGAGCTTTCAAGACGGCCTGTGGAGAGTGGATGGACTCCAGGGGCAGGGAGACCAGATTGGAAAGTGCTATCATAATCTAGGGAATGAAGTCAAGAGGCCTGAACCAAGACCCTTGTGGGAAGGCTAGAGATGATAATTTTGCATCTGGAAATGTTGGATTTGGGTGCCTGTGGGGGCATACATTGGAATTAACCATTGGGGATTAGAATATTTGAGGATTTGGGTCTAGAGTTACAGATTAAGAGTAGGCTGGAAAGATCAGTTTGGAAGTTGCCATCTAGGAAATGATAGGTAAAGTAGGAAACAGGAATAAAATTGTGTAAGAAGAGTACTGGAGAATGTGAACATCGAGGCCAAGGGAATACCAACAGGAGGAGGAACAACAGGCCAAGGAGAGGACTGAGAAAGAAGAGCTGATACAAAGTGGAAAGGGTGTCTGAGGAAGAAATAAATCATCAGTGTCATGTGGCTCAGAACAACCGGCATAGTCCAGGTGGACCATGAACCCTACCCAACCTCCTGCCCAGTCAATGGGCCACTGTCCTCTGCAGGTCCAGACTCCATGACAACCACTGACTTTCATGCAAAATGAACATATTTTCATACACAATTCAGTTTCCTACTAAGCTGCCAGGAATATCAGCCAAGGGAATCCACACTTGACCAAGTTTCACTTTCGGTGCTTGATGTTATTATAGCGGGAGTATGATGCCCTAGGGTGGAAAGTCTTGGAATCAGGAAGACCTGAGTTCAGATCCTGACTACTTGGTAGCCTGGCTTTGGGGTAAGTAACTTGAAGTGTCTGTGCCACAACTTCTCAACTGCCAAGTGCGGGTAATGGACCTTAAGGGGCTAGTACAAGGATGAAGGGTGAGGTCCACAAGTCGGCAGCTCCACAACCAGCACACAGTGAGTGTGTGAGCAGTAAGGGGCAGCTGTCAGAACCCTGAGCACCCTATTTCTTGAGGACTTCCAGGAAGTCTTTGCTGACATAAGGCCAAATTAGATTATCTTTGCCTAGTTAGGCCATTGCCTCAAATCCGGAAGCAAAAACACTACAACTGGGCTTTGGTGGTGAAGCCCCTTCACACCCATCTAGCCTTCAGTCCACATCTAAGCTGGGCTTCTCAGGGTGTTGCCTAAAGGTGCAGCCCCCACCCTATGCCCAGATCTGGTTTGGGGTCCCTCTGCTTCTTTAGTTGTTGGGGGTGGGGTGGCAGAAGTCCTGACGGGTGGGCAGTGGGAGGGAGGCGATCGGCAGGATAGGGGGGTGGGGGCGTGCGATCGGACACAGCTAGGGAGGGTCCCTGCACTTTCTGGTAGGGGAGCAGGGACTGGGAGTGGGGTTGGGGGTGGAGCTGGATCAGCTTGCAGGAAATTGCTGCCATCGGGGTCTCATCCGGAGCCGGGCCAGTAAGGGGCGATTCTAGGCTAAGTACCACCGTCCTGAGGACCCCAGAAGTCATGTAGTCAAAGAAGGCCACCCCCTGTCGCTATCGCACCTGCTGTTACCTGCCCCCACCCCTCAAGTGGGCACACCCGCGGGGCTGAGGATCTCCTCGCAGGCCGCGTCTCCCTCGCGCGCCCAGCCAAGCTCGCCACCCTGTGCGGCCGTGGCTGCACCTCGGATGCTCCGGCTTCCCGGGTGCCCGCGCCCGCCCCTGGCGACCCCCGGGAGCCGTTATCGTGGTCCCCTTACCGCGCTCGCTTCCAGGACCTCGCCTGTGCTCTGGAGCTTCCCTCCGCCTCTTTCTTCCTCTCGCTCCGCCCCCGTGGCGCCCCGCCCCTCGCTTCCTCGCGTGAGTCATTCAACAAGTGCACCCCATCCCCCGCCTCGCAGTCCCTTTCTCTCTTGGTGGCCTCACCCACACACAACTGCCCCGGCTGAAACCCGGCTCCTGTTGGAACCTCCGACTCCACCCCCAAGGCTTGTCCAGACACCCGGTAGATTCTACTGAATACTTCCTCGATTGCCTTACAAATTACTTCTTTCCTCCCAACGAAAAGAGCGACAACCATTTATTGAACACCCTCCTTGGACGAGACGGCTACTTCCACTTATCTGCAGGCTTGTTTTGGCTTGTCTTTTTTTGCAGTGTAATTGGCATAGCATTATATTAATTTTAGGAGCTCAACATAATGATTCAATATTTGTATACGTTGCAAAATGATTACTCAGTAAATCTAGTTAACATCCCTCACTATTTGTAGTTACCAAAAAAAATTACCCCACCCCTCCCCTTGGATGAAGATTTTTAAAATCTCCTTTTAGCAACTTTCAAACATGCAATATATATATATATATATATATATATATATATATATAGTATTATTAACTATAGTTGCCATGCTGTGTGTTACATTCCCATGACTTATTTTATAACTGGAATTTTCCACCTTTGATGCCCTTCACTCATTTTGCTGATCCCTATGCAATCTTTTCTACAACTCTCTACAAAGAATACTGTTATCTGCATTTTATGGACCAGGCAACTGAGTTGTGCCAGGCCACACTGGTTGTTCAGTCTCAGTGGTATCTGACTCTTTGCCACCCATGCACTGCAGCACACCAGGCGTCCCTGTCCTTCACCATCTCCCAGAGCTTGCTCAAACTCATGTCCACTGAGTCAGTGATGCCATCCAACCATCTTATCCTCTGTCGTCCCCTTCTCCTCTTGCCTTCAATCTTTCCCAGCATCAGCGTCTTTTCTCCAGTGAATTGGCTCTTTGTATCAGGTGGCCAAAGTATTGGAGCTTCAGCTTCAGTATCAGGCTTTCCAATGAATATTCAGAATTGACTTCTTTAAAGATTGACTGGTTTGATCTCCTGGCAGTCCAAGGGACTCTCAAGAGTCTTCTCCAACACCACAGTTTAAAACATCAATTCTTTGGCACTGAGCTTTCTTTATGGTCCAACTCTCACA
Source organism: Bos mutus (assembly GCF_027580195.1). Lineage (NCBI taxonomy): Eukaryota > Metazoa > Chordata > Mammalia > Artiodactyla > Bovidae > Bos > Bos mutus. The sequence goes on from NC_091622.1 coordinate 67,507,895, forward strand.
TCCATACATGACTACTGGAAAAACCATAGCTTTGACCATACGAACCTTTGTCGGCAAAGTATTTAAGTAAAAAAATAAAAGATACGTCTTTACTACCTGTGTCACTCTCCCCAACCTCAGCTGCGATTCCTCCCTGGAACATGCCACTGGGACTCAGGGAATGTCTTGAGTTGGAAGAGAGGCTGTGGGATATGTGGAAGGCCCTTATCATTTCACATCTTTCCTGACTGTCCTAATTAGTCTCTACACCTCTGGCCTCTTGCGAGCCCCTCTGGCATCCACTGGGCCTTCCTTCTGTTCCTCGTGTTCACCCAGTTCTTCCCACCTGAGTGAGGCCTGGTATGGAGCCTGGACTCCTCTCCCCATCAGGCATGTGCTGGTTTTTTCCTGCTCATTCTTCTCTGACTCTTACTCATGGGGACCTGCCTTGACCCCATGCAGCCTAAAGTGGGTCTGCCTTTTCCTTGTTCATAGCACTTATCATGCGTTATCATGAACACTCTTGTTAGTGTGCTTACTCCTTTAAAATTTGTTTCCCCTTCTTCAGTGTCCTCTTCCTGAGATAAGGAACAAGATGGTATTATTTTGCCCACCATTGTATACTTAGCATCTCATATTTGGAAGGGCCCAGTGAAGAGCTGCTGAATGAATGAATGAATGAACCAATGAGTCTGAGCCCAAAGGCTGGATGTCAGGATACTGTTTGGGAGAATCTGTGTTCCCCCCAGTACACCCCCAGACCACTGTTCCTCCATGTGATTCACTGCTTTCTTTTCACTCCCACTTCCCCCCTCTAAATAAAAAGGAGACACAATTCTGTTGCTAATTTTGCTCTGTGTTACCGGAAGTCAGAAATAACTTTATTTCGTGGTCTAAAAGGAAGAGCTTTCTAATCGGTTTTGTGATAAAATTGAATAGCCCTACGTTACGAAGTTTATCTTCCAACAAATATGCTACAGGCATTTGACCTTTTAACATCTTGCTACAATAGAGTCTATGTCCCTACCCTCACTTCTACTTTCCACCAGAATGTTCTACTTAATTGTCTGAAATAATTAGAAGTTATCCATCAGATAGTAAAGAATTCACGTGCAATGTGGGAGACCTGGGTTTGATCTCTGGGTTGGAAAGATCCCATGGAGGAGGGCATGGCAACCCACTCCAGAATTCTTGCCTGGAGAATCCCCATGGACAGAGCAGCCGGGCAGGCTGCAGTCCATGGGGTCACAAAGAGTCGGGCACGACTGAGAGATTAAGCGCAGCACCCGTATGCCATGGGCATGTGTTATATAAATTCATTACTTGGTACTGATTGGACAAATGTGGGGTGCCCCTGTATTCTTCTAGGTACTTTCAGAGATAAAAGAGAAAAGACATGGGTCCCTTCCACAAAGGATAGATCACTTCCCAAAGAATTAGGATAAAATACAACATCCATAGCCCTAGAAGTGGACAACACTGAACAGAGCCTTTCTTTACTAAAATTTTATTTTTTAAAAAAATTTATTGTAATATAGCTGATTTGCAGTGTGTTAGTTTCAGGGTTTTTTTGTTTTTGTTTTTAAATTCTATTGATATATAGTTGATTTACAATGTTGTGAACAGAGCCTTTCTTAGGTCATGCCTCAGTAGCTGCCGGAGCCTCAGGATCATGATGGCAAAGTTGATTATCGCTGGCTAATGCTATGGAAACTGTGGCTGATTTAGAAAGTGCAAAAACATTCATAGCAGGCTGCAGCTTGAGCAATTTCCATAGCTCTGTGCTGTCCCCAGGAAAGATCCCAGTTCATTAGCAGGGCCCGACAGGATTCAGCCCCTGCCCGTCTTTCCAACACAGCGATCTTAGGCCCTTCAGGGGTCCTACAGAGAGGCTGAGGTTCTCTCTTCTCATGTTTCATGCTTTTGCATATGCTGGGGCTTCAGCTTCTGCATTCTCCACCCCTCCCTCACCCATTTTTTAAAAAAATTGAAGTATAGCTGATGTGCAGTATTATATGTTACAGGTGTACAAAATAGTGAGTCAGAATTTTTAAAGGTTGTACTCCACTTATGGTTATTACAAAATATTGGCTCTACTCCCTGTGTTGTACAACGTATCCTTGTAGCTTATTTTATGCATAATAGTTTGTACCTCTTAATTCCATCTCCCCTTCTCTCTCCCCACTGGTTAACCACTATTTTGTTCTCTATAACTGAATCTGTTTCTTTTTTGTTATATTCACTAGTTTGTTGTATTTTTTTAGATTCACAAATAAATGATATCATACAGTATTTGTCTTTCTGTGTCTGACTTATTTCACTTAGCATGATGTTCCCAAAGTCTACACATGTTGCAAATGTTGTTTTTTTAATGGCCTAGTAGTATTCCATTGTACATATACCACATCTTCTTTATCCATTCATATTGATGAATGCTTAAGTTGCTTTCATGTCTTGGCAATTATAAATAATGCTGCTATGAACATAGGGTATACGTATCTTTTGTAATTAGTGTTTTTTGGGTTTTTTGGGATATATACCCAGGAGTGGAATTGCTGGGTCATATGCTAGTTGTATTTTTTGTTTTTTGAGAAAACTCCATACTGTTTTTCACAGTGGCTGCACCAATTTACATTCCCATTAACTGTGTATGAGGGCTCCCTTTTCTCTACATCCTTGCCAACATTCATTATTTGTGTTCTTTCTTATGATAGCCATTCTGACAGGTGTGAGGTGATACCTCATTGTGATTTTTAACTTGAATTTCTTTGACAATGTAGAGCACCTTTTCAAGTGCCTGTTGTCCATCTTCATGCCCTCTTTGGAAAAATCTCTATTTGGGTCTTCTGCCCATTTTTTACTCAGCTTGTTTGCTTGTTAGATGTTGAGTTATGTGAGCTGTTTATATATTTTGCATATTAAACCTTATCAGCAAATATTTTCTCTCATTCAGCAGGTTATCTTTTAGTTTTGCTGATTGTCTCACTCATTCTTAAAGACTATGCCTAGGGATCACTTCTTGACAGCTTGGCCAGACTCAAGCTTGCTTTCCCAGCTCCTGGGTTCCCATTGCGCTTTGCAGTGGATACCTATTGTGTATATGTGTGTGCATATATACGTGTTTGTTATGCACGTATGTGTATACAAGTTTAACAGTTATAACTAACATGTATTAAACACGATGTGCCACGTGTTCTTCTGGTCTCTTTTCACCTTTTAACCATCTGCACAGCAGTCACCTGACAGAGATGCTAATAACTTAGCCAGGAAGTGACAGGACCAGCATTTGAACCCAGGACTGAGAGCTGTACATTTCAGAACTGTCTCTCAGCTGTCATCACATTATGTTACAACCACTGATGTCGTTCATGGTCACTCCTCTTGACTGTGAGCTCCTTGAGGGCAGGGACTGATCTTGCTCAGTAAATGGAACACAGTATGAACTCAAGAATGAGTAAGTGAGTTTAATGAGGCATGGAATTAAAAAAATGAATAATATCTGGTCCTTTATTTCAAGAGACTCACAGTCTCTTTTTCTCCTTTTTTCTTCCCCAAATGGTTGCAGGGCCTTTTAAAAAATCTGAGAAATTGGTATTATTATTCCAGCTTTACATGTAAGAAAAATGAGGCCAAGAGAAGTTCAGTAACACAGCCAAGGTCATAGCTGGGAACAGGCACAGCCAAGATTCAAACCTTAGTGGCTTGGCTCCAGACTCATGCTCTGAACCTCTAGAATAAATATGTCTCCACTAGCCTCAGTGGGCAGAAAAGACACAAAAATGGATGCAAAACTAGAGACAGGTATGGAAACTTAGGCAGCAAGGTAGGGAGAAGGAGCAGCCTGCCATGAGACTGACTGAAGAGCAGGCCCTAGTTGGGAGGGCAGGGTAGGGGATGCATAGAAAACAAAATCCTGGTGGGAGTCTCTATAAGTGCCTTAGGGAGGCACTCACAACCACCTCTGGGCTCACTCACAACCACCTCTTCCCTGCTGGTTAAAAGGGACTCTGACTGGGATCTGGTGGGGAAGTTTCCTTGTGTGTGTGTGTGTGTGGCGGGAGGGGGGCGGCGGGGGGGATGGTGGGATGGGCATCTTGAATGACCTTGGAGTGGCCAGAGCAACCCTCACCTTCCGGCCTTCCTTTTTCTTGTGCCAGCTCCCCACTTGCCAGCTGCCTACTTCTGTGAATCACAAGATCTCGTTGAGTCACTCATTCCCTCTCTGAGGAATAAATAATGTCAAGTCTCACAAAAGCTGAGCAGTTGGCAGAAAGCATCATGCGAAGATGGAGCACGGGTTCTCTTCTCCTTTGTGAACCCGCATGGCTGTCAGGATAGGCGTGTTGCCAGGCTCTCAGCATGAGCTTTTGGGCCATCAACCCAGAGCCCTGCTGTTTTAGTTTTGTTTAGACTTGATGCTCAGGCTGCCAGACTCAGCAAGAAGCAAAGTCAGACCCAAGGATCATAATTTTGGCCCAAATGGGGAAAATCTGAAATATGAAGATGAGTGTACATCAATTTGGTCGTGTCTCCAGTCTTCCTGAGACAGGCCTATCCTTTATTTTGCTCATGAATGCCCATGATTGACACCCTGAAAGTTAATTTAGTACTTTAATATTCCAGAGCTGCTTCCCACAGCCTACAATGTGCAGAGCCCTTTAAATGCAAAATCCAGAATGCTCCTGCTGTAGCAGAGAGAATATGCAGTCAGGCAGAGGACAATCATATCTTGTGGCAGATATTTTGACCTCTCTCTAAGAGGGCGCTGTCATCTTTGTGTCTTGGTGTCTGATCTGAGCCTCTCTCTAGAAGGGCCCCCCAGTGTGGCTGGAGTAGGGGTAGCAGTGTTTTGTGTGTGTGTGTGTGTTAGTCACTCAGTCATGTCTGATGCTTTGTGACTCCATGGACAATAGCCCACCAGGCTCCTCTGTCCACAGAGTTCTCCAGGCAAGAATACTGGAGTGGGTTGCCATTCCCTTCTCCAGGGGATCTTCCCAACCCAGAGATCAAACCCAGGTCTCCTACATTGCAGGTAGATTCAGAAAAGCAATTTGATTTTATAGTGAAAAATACAACAGGGTATAAACACAAGAATGGATTTTGCTCCTTGCAGGGCATAATTCTACTTCAGAAGAGAGGCTAATTAATCAAAATCTAATTGATAGAAGTTTGGGTAAAGCTGACGTGTTTTGAAAAACTAGACTTTCTTTTTTAGAGCAGTTTTAGATTCACAGCAAAATGAAGAGGAAGGTACAAAGATCTCCCCTCACCTCCACTCCTTTACATCTTTCCCCTTATCAACCTGCCCCAAAAGAATGGTGTGTTGGTTGTAACGGGTGAACCTGTGTTGACACATTATCACCCAGAGTTCAGAGCCTATGAATTTAGTACTTGGACTCGAGCTAGATTGCCTGGATTCAGTTATAGCCCCACTGTATGCCTATAGTTATATTAATATAAATAATGGCTTGGCATGGTATCTGACACATAGGTAGAGCAAGCAGTTTGTGTTCATGCCCATCTCCTTCAGAAAAACCCTCCCTAGCCTCTTGTGCAGCAATCCTTCCTGTGTGCTATTCTTGAATGACCTCTTTATTTGCCTCGAAGATGTGAGATCCCTGGAGGCAGGGACTGTCTTTCTCACCTTCATGTCTGTGGCAGTAAAACCACCTTAAGATATTAATTTTGTTCCATACTCGTTCAGCAGCTTGAGCAAATAGTGGGACCTCCCCATAGCAAGAAAATCCTCAAGGCTGGCCTTAACTCTGTGGCCAAAATTTTGGCTCCCTGTCCGCCAATGCCAAAGAGAAATACGGAGACAGAGTTTAGAGGAAATGGAAAAGAGGAGCTTTATTATTTTTGCCAGGCAAAAGAGAAACACAGCAGGCTAGTGTCTCAGGAACTGTGTCCCCCTTTCTTGAGAATAGGGAGAGGTTTAATATCCTCTTGAAGGTTTTGCTTTTTTTTTTTTCTCTTGCAGAGTTTCAAAATGGCCACAGCTGGCATCAGGCAACTCAGTAACTGGGTCTTGTGTTCTGAAGTTATCCGCCTGTGACCTTCTTTTTTGAGATGGAGAATGCTACAAGAGTGTAGGGGGAAAAGAAAGCCAGGTGCTGGGTATAGTTTATGGGTCAGAGAGTAATTTGCTTTGTGAAGGACAAGTCCAGCTACAAGTGTTTGTTAGTAGTAACAGCTAAAGAATAACCAAGATTGTTTAATTCTTGTGGGCCAAACTTGAGGCCTGTTTGACTGGTATGTGCCAAAGGTTGTTCACTCATTTTCTGTTGTTGCTGTGACAACTCCAGGTTTGTTGATGTCTTTTGCATCAGAAGTAAAAAGGGAGAGTTCATTTAAAAAAGCATGAAGCAGGCATCTAGAACATCATTCCTTTGTAAAATTTCGTTGTAGGAAAAAAGAGCCCTAGCTGAGAGAGGAAGAAGCGGACTGATCCTAGAGGGAAGATTTTGAGTTTCTAGAGGGACTGGAGAGGAAACAGAAATGTGTGGAACCTGGAGGAGTGGAGGCCAACACTTCTCTCCCTCTTTCTAGATCTGGTCTGTGAAAGGACCTCATGGCAAAAGAGCTCCAGTGTGCCCCGAGGAGGGAGGTTCATTGAACATTCAGCTTCATAAGTTGTGGTGCTGGGTTGGGGCCACAGATTTCAAGGGATTGTGTGGATTTTGACATTGACCATCTCCACGACACCATAGGGGATCAGAGGACAGTCTAAAATGCTCTGGGCTGTGCCAGAGTCCCAGAGCCCTCCTCTTGACCCTAGGAGAAGGTACCTCCCCTCTCTGCCCCCATCAAATTCACAAGTTTGAATTTCCTGAGTGGCAGGGTGCACCTAACAATTGTAATTTTATCTAGAGACATAAGAACGTGGCCCTTTCTGAACCGTGGTGAAATGAGCTAAAATTCACACATGCAGTGTGTGCATGATCCTTGCCAAAGCAGACCTGAGTGTGTTTGGTAAGTGGATGATACAGGAAGCATCTTGAAATGGATCCAGTCTATTTGAATGATACTATAGAAAGGGTAGTTTTTGTTTACCAGCTTTGAATAAAGATTTTCCAGGGCAATTTCCTGAGCTTTTAAAGCACATTCAAATAAGTTGTCTTTGAAGAAAGATTCAAAAGACTTTCGTGGCTGCAAGTAAGCAACAAGTTGAGTTTATAACTCTCAGTCTTATATTTGTTGGTTGCCCAGGCAGCTAAGCCTGGCTGCTTAACACTTGGACCCTGAAAAGATTGGAGTCTCCAGTCAGAACTTGTATCACAAAGCCCCACCTAATATGGTAAAGCTTGTTAATAGGCAAAACACCCAACTGCTACTTGGTATACTGCCCTTCATTTCACAAAGCTGCCTTGTACCTACATTTCCTGGTCTTTGTTCAGAATGAAAGTTGTTTAGGCTGTTCTATTCTCAGTTACTGGCAGTCATTCACTCAAGAATTACTCAAACGAATTAAATCTAAAGATAATAAAAATATATATATATATTCCTTTAGTGTCTGCTCATTCCCCTCTTCAGCTTCAGTCTTCAGAAACTTCTTTCTAGGTTGCTTTAATAACCTGCAGACTTGATTTATTTTCTTGCCCTTCTAAGTATCAGAAAAGCATTTACAAGAAAGAAAATAAATGGAAAAGCAAGAACAGGCTAAACAGTATGACAAAGAATTCAGGCAAATCTTGAAAGGTGAGATATTCCAGTGGACAACTGCTTTGGACTCTTAGCAAGTCAGCACCATAGAAACCAAGGATGTTATGGAGGGAGAGAAATTTTGACCCAACCACAAGTGCAGCCTATGGTCCTAGATTACATTCTAGTTTGAACTGTTTTGAACATCTATTGGGAGAATAATTGTGAAAATTGGAATAAGACTTGGGTCATAAATGATATTAAAGCTCATTAAGTTTTAATATTAGGATTAATATTGTGGCTTGTTGGGAGTAAAAAGAATTCATTTTGGTTACATAGGATGTCCTTATATTTGTGAGCTGCATACTGAAGTATTTAGGGGTGAAATGCCATGATGTACAGCATAAAAAAATATGAATATAAAATAATAAAATCTGGAAGAACTGAGTTATATCTCACGTTAGATCTTCCTTATTACATGATCCAGTTAACTTGAAAGTCTGCTTCACTGTACATGAGTATAGATATGGTACACGAATACCTAGGTAGGGAAAGTACATGGAATCTGGGGTATGTTTTGCATTTAGTAAGTGTGTGAATTTGGATGTTTCTCTCTGTGCCTGCTTCCCAGCTGTAATATAGGTGTAGTATTAGTGAATCTATTACAGAAGGTAATTATGAGATTAAATGAGTTAGTATATATAAGCTCATTAAAACAGTTCTTGGCACAAAGTAAACTGCTACGTAAGTGTTAGCTCTTATTTTTATTATTGTTTTTGTTATTAAGGAGTATGATTCTAGAAGATCTTTGATAGAAAAAGTATCAACACATACTTTTGTGTTGGCAAAAACTGATATAATCAGCACAGCTTCTTGAAATTTTTGATATGTTTTTAGTAGCTGTGGGAGGCCTATATTCCTAGGGACCCATCTCTGAGTTCTTCCTTACAGTATATTGAGAAATGTCCCAACCATTGTTTTAGGGATTGGTGAACAGTGGTGAGACCTAACAACATTTTTTTTTTCTCATTGGTTATAATAAGGCTTTGGGGTTAGTGTCCTATTAAAAAATCCAAAGTTTTAAGTGTAATTAAATAATAGATAAGCAAAGATACTACTAGAAGTAGAATCTTCTGACAGGAATACTTCTTTATTAGAGATGCTAGAATTCGAATTCATCTTTTCTTTAAAAAAAATTAGTGAAAATAATATGTGATGACTATCTTTATGTGTCAATTTGACTACCCGCAGATGCCCATACTAAAAGTGGACTTCTCTGATGGTCCAGTGGTTACGAATCTGTCTGCCAGTGCAGGGGACCCTGGTTCAATTCCTCATCTGGGAATATTCCATATGCCATGAGGCAACTCAGCTCGCGTGCCACAACTACCGAGCCCACACGCTAGAGCCCGTGTTCTGCAACCAGAGAAAGCCCTGAGCAGCGACGAAGACCCAGAGCAGCCAAAAATAAACAAATAAAAATGAAAAAAATAATTCTGATTGTATCAATTATCTGATCCAGGATGTTTGTGGATAAGATTAGCCTTTGAGTCGGTAGACTCAGTAAATTGTCCTCCACAATGAGGGTGGGCATCATCCAATCTGTTGAGGGCCTGAACAGAACAAAAAGGTGGAGAAAGGTCTAACTTGCTCTGTTTTTCGCTGCCTCACTGATAGAGCTGGGACTCCTCATCTCATTCTCTTTGAACCTTGGATTGAAATTTACACCATCAGCCCCTCTGATTCTCAAGCTCTTGACCCAGCTTTCCTGTGTCTCCAGCTTGCAGATGTAGACCATGGGTCTTCTCAGCCTCCATAATTACATAGGCCAATTCCTCATAACCTCTGTCCCTTTCTCCTAACCAGTAGGAGATATATTTGTTTGTTGTTTAGTCACTAAGTCGTATCTGACTCTTTGCGACCCCATGGATTGTAGCCCTCCAGGCTCCTCTATCCATGGGATTACCCAGGCAAGAATACTGGAGTGGATTGCAATTTCCTCCTCTAGGGGATCTTCTCAACCCAGGGACTGAACCCATGTTTCCTGCATTGGGAGGCAGATTCTTTACCACTGAGCCAACAAGGAAGCCAGGAGATATATATCTATACATATCTGTATCTAACACACAGTATAAAATACCTTTATAAATACATCCCTTCAAGCAAATCTGACACATGATGATTTAGGACTACAGTTGGTCTCTGTCATTAACAGAATAGAAAGACAATAAATATGATTTTGTAACTATATTTTCAGATTTTCAGTTTAGATAAATGCTGTCCCTCAATTAATACTCCAAATGGCTTTAGTTTTCAGTGTTTTATGTCAATTTTGGCTTTTTGGGGTCGCAAAGAGTAGGACATGACTGAGCGACTAATCTGATCTGATCTGATCTGAAACTCAGCAGTGGCCACAGGACTGGAAAAGGTCAGTTTTCATTCTGATCCCAAAAAAAGGCAATGCCAAAGAATGCTCAAACTACCACACAATTGCACTCATCTCACACGTGAGTAAAGTAATGCTCAAAATTCTCCAAGTCAGGCTTCAACAATACGTGAACTGTGAACTTCCTGATGTTCAAGCTGGTTTTAGAAAAGGCAGAGGAACCAGAGATCAAATTGCCAACATCCGCTGGATCATGGAAAAAGCAAGAGAGTTCCAGAAAAACATCTATTTCTGCTTTATTGACTATGCCAAAGCCTTTGTGTGGATCACATAAACTGTGGAAAATTTTGAAAGAGATGGGAATACCAGACCACCTGATCTGCCTCTTGAGAAATCTGTATGCAGGTCAGGAAGCAACAGTTAGAACTGGACATGGAACAACAGACTGGTTCCAAAAAGGAGTACATCAAGGCTGTATATTGTCACCCTGCTTATTTAACTTATATGCAGAGTACATCATGAGAAACGCTGGACTGGAAGAAGCACAGGCTGGAATCAAGATTTTCGGGAGAAATATCAATAACCTCAAATAATGCAGATGACACCACCCTTATGGCAGAAAGTGAAGAGGGACTAAAACGCCTCTTGATGAAAGTGAAAGAGGAGAGTGAAAAAGTTGGCTTAAAGCTCAACATTCAGAAAATGAAGATCATGGCATCTGGTCCCATCACTTCATGGGAAATAGATGGGGAAATAGTGGAAACAGTGCCAGACTTTATTTTTTTGGGCTCCAAAAGCACTACAGATGGTGACTGCAGCCATGAAATTAAAAGACGCTTACTGCTTGGAAGGAAAATTATGACCAACCTAGATAGCATATTCAAAAGCAGAGACATCACTTTGCCAACAAAAGTCCATCTAGTCAAGGCTGTGGTTTTTCCAGTGGTCATGTATGGATGTGAGAGTTGGACTGTGAAGAAGGCTGAGCGCCAAAGAATTGATGCTTTTGAACTGTGTGGTATTAGAGAAGACTCTTGAGAGTCCCTTGGACTGCAAGGAGATCCAACCAGTCCATTCTGAAGGAGATCAGCACTGGGATTTCTTTGGAGGGAATGATGCTAAAGCTGAAACTCCAGTACTTTGGCCACCTCATGCAAAGAGTTTACTCATTGGAAAAGACTCTGATGCTGGTAGGGATTGGGGGCAGGAGGAGAAGGGGACGACAGAGGATGAGATGGCTAGATGGCATTACTGACTCGATGGACGTGAGTCTCAATGAAGTCCGGGGGTTGGTGATGGATAGGGAGGCCTGGCGTGCTGCCATTCATGGGGTCACAAAGAATTGGACACTACTGAGCGACTGAACTGAACTGAATAACTTTTTATTATCTTTCTTCTAATATAAACAGAGCCTTTGAACTTTAGGCACTGTGAGGACTTTGCAAGGTGTTCCAACAGCACATTTATCTTAGGTTTCAGAGTAAGCTGATAGTTCAAGATTAAATGGATGTGTATCAGAGAAAGTCCTAAAGGGCTAGGTTAAAGTTTACAATTATGAGAAATTATGAAAATTATTTATTTGATAAGGTCTGCATTATCAAACTTTCAGCCTCAGAAATGAGAACATTGTTATGATGTTACTATATCATAATTTCATAAAAGCAAAACTTTATTTGAAATATACACATGAATAATTTAACATCTCCTGACACTGAATGACAAATACCTTGCTAACATACTTCACATGAGATGTCTCATAACTTACCACAACACTCAAGGATCTTTCATGCCTGTTTCCCTTGAGATAACTGATATGCTGACAGGTTAAAAACTGGATTGAAATTTAGAATCAATGATTTATTCTTCATCCAACCAATATTTATTGAGTGCTTACTAGGTGTCAAGCCCAGTTCTAGGTTCTGGAGATACACAGGTGAATAAAACATCAAAATTCCTGCTTTGAGAATTGGGAACACAGTTCTCTGGAGTCTAGCAGTTAGAATTGAAAATTACTTCTTAAATGGTTAGGTGGCATTCTAGCCTGACTTTTTATAAGTTTAACTCTACAAGATGGCTTCTTTTTCCTGATGGAGAAAGGTCCCCAAACACATCCTAAGTCTACAAAGGGTGAAAATCTGGACTAAAGCTAGACTCCTCGAGAAAAACAAATAAACAAAAACCAAAAATAAAAAACACTCTTTGACATAGCTGCTGCTGCTGCTGCTGCTGCTGCTGCTAAGTCGCTTCAGTCGTGTCCAACTCTGTGTGACCCCATGGGCTACAGCCTACCAGGCTTCTCCGTCCATGGGGTTCTCCAGGCAAGAACACTGGAGTGGGTTGCCATTTCCTTCTCCATTGACATAGCTGCTTCCTTAAAAAACAAAAAACCAACACACTCACACACACACACACACACGTTTCTCTGTATCTTTTCAAATCATCACCCATTTTAGACAAACTTTCTGAACAAAAGGCAATACCCTATACAATTCAGGATTGCCTAGCCAGTGGACTATTTTTCTCTGTTATAGATACCTGGTTGCAATAATTTTTATGTAGTACAAAAAAAAAAAAAAAAAGGAAACCTCAGTGTATTTCCGTAATACAGTGACCTGAATTTGCTGGGAGAGACTGTAGCTCATCAGGTAAGGTTTTTACTCCCTTAGCAACCAAATTGCCCTCATGCTGCAAACTATAACAACCTTTGCAGTCGCCTGACCTACTTAGAGAACCCAAAGTGCACACCAAAGCATCTGCATTTCCGAACACCATGGCCCATATGTACCTCTAACCTATAATTTATGGTTCAAGGTTGCTGTTTGTTATGTTACATGGGCAAAGAGTCTCAATAAGACATTTTAAAACAGTGACATTTCCCTATAGACAGCTTCTGCACCTATCTAAACTTTATATAATTTAAAATAGAGCACAAGCTTTTCATATTGAAAAGTACTGGGATAAGCAAATAATGGGATGCCTTCAGCAGTAATCATGAGCATATAAAAATTTTAAATCATCATCCTTATACTATATAGTTATAATGATGAGCACATTTTTTACTTCTATTTTCAAATATGATGATTTATGATCTTTATATCTGAGAACCACTTTACAGCCTTAATACATACATATTATATTAAAGGAAGTGAAAGAATCTTGAAATAAGATTTTCCTCTCCTCCAGGTTTCTGAAGATAGCTCTCTTTTCTTTTACCATTTTTTGAGAAAAAGCTCATATGATTCATAGTAATGTCGGATTTTTTAATAACAATGCCCAGGAGGTTTGAGCTGTGTATGAAAATTTAAAACAGACGACCTTAGGATACTGGAGTTTATATTCATATTAAACACCTACCTAGTTCTTCTGAATTTAATGAAAGTAAAAAGCAAAATCTTCCTGAACAGAGAGTCTCAGGTAAGCACAGCGCCATTCACAGGAATAGATGGGAAATTTCAGTGCAAGGTATCACATCATGAAAGGGACAGTGAGGGGATGAGGCCATCATTTTACATCATTTAGGGTAAATGATTGCTGTCTTAACCTTGAACACCTCATCTTACTGCCATCTCATAATCTTGACTGTGAAATTGAACTATATATTATGTTTTTGTTTCTTATTATTGGGGAGGAGGTTCTCTTTCCTCTCCTTGGCACTAGGGACAATTTGATGATAAGTCATTGGATAAAGGCTTTGGACTAAGAAAGAGAACAGAGAGTCCCACTCTGGCTCTAGGGGACCTGCATACATTTTTGTTATAGGACAAAACATCCCACCTTCTGGGCCTCAGCTTCATTAGCTGTAAAAAGGACAGTACTGGACCAGATGATCTCTGAAGTTTCACTTTTGGCTGCAAAATTCTATGGTTTAATCTAGTTTCAGCTTTGGAAACTAAGAAGCAAAATGTTAACTGTAAGAGGCTAATGGTTACATACTCTGTTTCACCAAATTCATAAAGCAAAAACGTAATCCAAATTCCTGCAAGAGTCGTCCAATTGCCCACGGGTGGTACTGTGGCAAGGTCGATATCATTCCTCACTCAATGTTTCCTTTTATTGAAGGGAAATCCATCAGGAGGCACTCCTGGCATCTCTCTGCACTATCCTCGCTCTGCTCTTGGGGAGGTACAGCGGTTTGTCTAACAGGTGAATTTAGAAGGAGAATGAGGACCAACCTAGATAGCATATTCAAAAGCAGAGACATTACTTTACCAACAAAGGTCCGTCTAGTCAAGGCTATGGTTTTTCCAGTGGTCATGTATGGATGTGAGAGTTGGACTGTGAAGAAAGCTGAGCAGTGAAGAATTGATGCTTTTGAACTGTGGTGTTGGAGAAGACTCTTGAGAGTTCCTTGGACTGCAAGGAGATCCAACCAGTCCATTCTGAAGGAGATCAGCCCTGGGATTTCTTTGGAGGGAATGATGCTAAAGCTGAAACTCCAGTACTTTGGCCACCTCATGCAAAGAGTTGACTCATTGGAAAAGACTCTGATGCTGGGAGGGATTGGGGGCAGGAGGAGAAGGGGATGACAGAGGATGAGATGGCTGGATGGCATCACTGACTCAATGAATGTGAGTCTGGGTGAACTCCAGGAGTTGGTGATGGACAGGGAGGCCTGGTGTGCTGCGATTCATGGGGTGGCAAAAAGTCAGACACAACTGAGCGACTGAACTGGACTGAACTGCAGACAGAGTTGCTAGCCATTCCCTTGGACTCCTCTTGGGAGCTGGTGTCCCTGTGGAGAATGTGTGTCCTGCTCTGTTCTTTCATGCTATCAGTTTCGAGGACCAAGACCCTGCCTTGGGGGTTCTGTAGTCACTATGGGTAAGTTTGTCTAGTTCAGGGGTCTAGCATTATGAAAACATTTGGCTTTAGGTCAAAGCCACATTCTGCAGTATCAGCGTTCATAGTAGCAAGCCTGATATTTTTATTTCTTTGTGTCTTATTATTGAACTATATTTCTAAAATAGTTCAGAACTTGGATGAGTCAGACAGGACTGAGCAACTGACACTTTCACTTTAAGTCCCAATGAGAGTACTAGATGGTCCTAACAGATGACTTTGGCCATGAACTTTCTACTTAGACTCATGCAGGTCTTCTCCCAGCCTTGATGTCTCTGTTAAGGTCTTAATGACATGATTGCAAATTCTGGCATTCAAGATGCCAGAGATCATTATTTTAGCCAACAATTACACAGCTACATGGCACTCACAGTTCTCAAATGGAAGCCAAATACTTAAACAATCACCACATAACTTAAATATATTGCATTCAATTTATTACAGAGCTGAATCGAGATGGGAAAGAAGAAGCATTTATTGCATGATATGGATGTTGGCTGAAATTTGAATAATCAATCTACCCTTATTGCAATTTGTTTCCCCCTTGAATCCAGAAAGAAGGGCTTAAAGTCACAGAAACTATGCAGTTTAATAAATACTTGAGGGCCTAGTATGATGTCTGGACTTCTTTAGGTGCTAAGGGATACAGCAGTGGACTGAATACACACAAATGTGTATCCTCAAGGAGCTTGTATTTTAGTAGAGGAGACACACAATAACCAAAGTAAACAAGTAAATAAAGGAAATAATTAAATAATGTAAATAAATGGAATACAGTGGCACAGTGTCTAGGGTCAAACAACCCGGGGTCAGAACTCCATCACTTTCGAGCCATATGACCTTCACCTCCATGTGCCTCAGTTTCCTCATCTGTAAAATGGCTTTAATAAAACTTTGGAAAGTTTATCATGAACCAATGCCCAAGAACTGCAAGTGGGCCATGTGACTGAAGAGCAAAGTGCAGTAGAGAGGGGTGATGCATTGGGACTCCAAGTGTAATTCACCCAGTTGTGTCTGACTCTGTGACCCCATGGACTGTACAGTCCATGGAATTCTCCAGGCCAGAATACTGGAGTGGGTAACTGTTCCCTTCTCCAGGGGATCTTCCCAATCCAGGGATCGAACCCAGGTCTCCCACATGGCAGGTGGATTCTTTGCCAGCTGAGCCACCAGGGAAGCCCTTCGGGTTCCTTCAAAGAAGAGCCTAAAATGGAAATTTAGGTTCAGTTCAGTTCAGTTGCTCAGTCGTGTCCGACTCTTTGTGACCCCATGAATTGCAGCACACCAGGCCTCCCTGTCCATCACCAACTCCCAGAGTCCACTCAAACTCACATCCATCGAGTTGGTAATGCCATCCAGCCATCTCATTCTCTGTCGTCCCCTTCTCCTCCTGCCCCCAATCCCTCCCAGCATCAGAGTCTTTTCCAATGAGTCAACTCTTTGCATGAGGTGGCCAAAGTACTGGAGTTTCAGCTTTAGCATCAGTCCTTCCAAAGAACACCCAGGACTGATCTCCTTTAGAATAGACTGGTTGGATCTCCTTGGTACCTATGATTTATTAAGGCTGTGCTCTCAGGAAAAAGGTAGAGAGAAAAGCAGAAGAGAGCAGATGAAGGAGCTAAGCAAGGACGAGGCCTCAGCTGGTGTGGACTGGCCCTTGGGGAGCTCTGGAGCATGATTGCAGTACAGAGTGATCCCCCTTGAGACCAGCGGGCTGGCCTTTTATACCCTCAAATCAGTGAGTCATTGGCAGTGGGCCACCAGGAGAGTTTCTCAGTCCCTTTGTGCTGCTATTACAAAAACCACAGACTGTGTAGCTTATAAACAACAGAAATTTATTTGTCATAGTGTGGAGGCTGGAAGTCTGAGATCAAAATACCAGCATGATGGGGTGAGGGCTCGCCTCTGGGTTGCAGACTTTTCCTTGTATTGTCACTGGTAGAAGGGGCTAGGGAGCTCTGCAGGGTTTTCTTTTATAAGGGCCCTTATCCCATTCATGTGGGCTCCACTTTGATAAACTCATCAACTCTCCAAGGACCCACCATTGTATTGCAGGTTAAGACCTCAACATAGGAAGTTTAGGGGAACACAAACACACAGACCATAGCCGTCAGCTAAAGTCAAGGTGTCAGCAGAGCTGCATGCCTTTCTGGAGGCTCCAGGAAAAGGCTGAAAAGAAGAGCTGCAGGGGGCACCTTGCTGCCTCACCCCCACGTCCTCAGTGATCCAGGTCTGCTCCAAATCAGAGTATCCCCCACATAAAGCAGCAGCCTTGCAGGGAGATAGCCCCGCATCCTCAGAGGCAGCACCAGGCAGCCCATGAGAGAAATGTGATCTTTAAGAGGCAGAAATGAAGCAGCAGCCATTTGAAGGTTGGTGGAGGGAGTTAGGGGCAGTTGCCAAGGTGCTGGTGAGTTTTAGTCCAGCTCTTCTTCCCAAATGCTGGCCCTATTGACCAGCAGTTACCCCAGACCCATCAGGAAATGTTTTGCTGTGAGCTCATTGTGGTGGAAGCCAAAAGAGCCAACAGAGGCCTCCTTCCTGACACCTCTCCATTAGCCTTCTCCACCATTGATTTCACCTAGCATCAAACTTGTCTACCTGCACCAGGTACTTTTCTCTTGTACTTCTGGACCTCTTCTTCCTCAACTTCCCCCAGATTTGTGCAACATCTAATTCCATAATAAGCAATCTCTCCCATAATACTCATAGTGGTATTGCTTCTCTGACTGGACTTTACTATTGTAGGAGGGAAAGATAATTAACTTTTTCTTATCACATTTCTAGGGGCATTTTATCATTTTATCACAACTTTATGGCTGTCTGTCCTTGAATATAATGAATATATATCAGTATAATCAATGAGACATTGAATATAATGTCTTTGAATGTCTGATATGGGAGGCACAGAAGAACTCTTTTCAGGAGAACCTTAATCTGTATAGAGATCTTTGTCAGTGAGACAAACAGAAATTGGGGGCCAGAGAGACAGCAGAAAGATAAATTCTTCACTCTCATATCTTGCAGAGAACTGAAAATTTCCCATCTCCAGAGCTGTTATCTCCCAGTTTCTTCTCCTTGTACTTGGCTTGAGTCTTTCTATCTCATCACACAGTATGATGCTGAAGAGAGGCCAGCAGGACTTAATTCAGTCACGAAATTGCTAAATTTACTCATTCATAATCTCCTAGTGTAATGAGAAATGTGTTGGCCTAAGGCTCAGAGGATCTGGTTTCTAGTCCTAGTTGCCAAGAACCCTCTAACTGGGGATTGGGGGAAGTCATCCAGACCCTATGGGGTTTGGTGTTTTTGTAAGATGTTTTATAATAGACAAGTTAATTGAATGGATTATGGATCTTCTGCTACATACCTAAATTCATTGCTCTTGTAAAAGTCTTTTTAGAAACTTGCCTTTTAGCTTTTTACATTAGAGTTCTACCAAGTCCAGTGCATGCCTCTCAGAAGTGATGTAATAATAACTACACGGATTGCCACAGCACCCTCACTGATCCCAAGGTCGGACGGTGCTGTGTCACGGTGGGATCACACACAGGGAGCCATCCTGAGGAAAGAGTGGGCTTTCCAGAACTCAGAGGGATTGACGGAGCTTTCCTCACTCTTTTATTTGCTTTTGGCACAGTATGACATATTTGTGTATGCCCAGATGCATGATCACTACTGTTTTTAGATAATATTTACCTGTTCTAATGACATTAACTCTCATAAAATAGACACATGACTTTAAAAGATTTCCTGCAAAGAAACCATGAAGTATAAACAAGAACATGAGTGCAAGCAAATAAACAACATAAATGGCAAAGTGGGCACTTTTACTCTTAGAACAAAACCCTTGCTATTCACATAAAAAGGTAAAAATAATGAGGATCAAATCAAATCTGATGTGGATGAACCTGGAGTCTGTCATACAGAGTGAAACTAGTCAGGAAGAGAAAAAATATCAAGTATTAATGCATATACAAGGATTCTAGAGACATGGTACTGATGATTTACAGGGCAGAATAGAGACACAGTTGTAGAGAACAGACTTCGGACACAGCGGAGAAAGGAGAGTGTAGGATGAATTGGGAGAGTAGGATTGACTCATATACACTACCTTGTGTGAAATAGATAGCTAGTAGGAACCTGCTGTATAGCCCAGAGAGCTCAGCCTTGTGCTCTGTGATAACCCAGAGGGGTGGGATGGGGGAGGTGGTGGGAAGCAGGCTATATATACATGGACATATAGCTGATTCATGATATTGTACAGCAGAAACTAATGCAACATTGTAAAGCAACTATATTCCAATTAAAAAATAAAATAGTAAAAATTGAAAAAAAATCAGATCTGAAAAAAACTCTGACAAAAACATTAAAAATTATCAAGAAGCTGCTTTACAATTTGACTTTACAATCTATTGATTTATATTTACTATAATTAATGAGGAACTTCTGCTGCTACTGCTAAATCACTTCAGTCGTGTCCGACTCTGTGTGACCCCATAGAGAGCAGCCCACTAGGCTCTGCTGCCCATAGGATTCTTCAGGAAAGAACACTGGAGTGGGTTGCCATTTCCTTCTCCAATGCATGAAAGTGAAAAGTGAAAGTGAAGTCACTCAGTCGTGCCCGAATCTTAACGACCCTATGGACTGCAGCCTACCAGGCTCCCCGGTCCATGGGATTTTCCAGGCAAGAGTACTGGAGTGGGGTGCCATTGCCTTCTCCGAATGAGGAACTTCTACTTAAGGGCATATTGTGTCTTGAAATATTAACTAATGTAGTATAATGCCATGTGATTATCAAGGCATTTAAAAATAGTATTTATTTTATCTTGATATCATCTTTTCATTTTCTTTTTTGCAGCACTTGTTATAATGCTTGTAATAGCTGGGTAGGTATACATACATATTGGAAGCATGTACGAAAACATATTACTGATTAGAGAGACATGACCCAAAAGCTGCAGATGACTGATTTGGGCTGAAACTGACATGCCCATCTGTCTATCTGACTTACTACGAAGAGGTGTGTGTGTGTGTGACAGGCAGCCAGGATTCTGCACTTCAAGATGGCAAGACACTTGCCACTCTACTTTTTATGACTTATGACATAGAAGAACTAAGGTAGGGATCATACTTTAGAAATTCACATAAATGTTTTCATTTCAATTGTCGGGACCCTACTCCCCACCTCAAACTTCTAGGAAAAACAGGACTATGTTTAGTAATCTTTCAATGAGCTGTTTATTTTCTCTTTTACTTTCATCTGGTTCAGCATCTAAGTAAATCAACATTGTTGCCCTGTTAGTTTTGGGAAACAAAGGGAATCTGAACATTTTTCTGATTCAGCAAAGAATTTTGTTAGGGAGTTGAATGTGTATAATATACATTTTTAGGTCTACTTTACAGAACTAAAGTTACTTTTGTTCAAGAACAAAAACAAATGATACAGTATTTTAAAGTATACTTTCTGCAGAAAATATAATATTTAATACTTTAAGTTATTTTTAACAACTGACAAAGGATTGATCTCCAAAACATGCAAGCAGCTTATGCAGCTCAATACCAGAAAAACAAACAACCCAATCATAAAGCAGGCAGATCTAAATAGACATTTTTCCAAAGAAGGCATACAGATGGCTAATAAACACATGAAAAGATGCTCAACATTTCTTATTATTAAAGTAATGCAAACCAAAACTACAATGAGGTGGCTCAGTGGTAAAGAATCCATCTACCAATGCAGGAGACACAGGTTTGATTCCTGATCCAGAAAAGACCCCACGTGCTGCAGAGAAGCTAACCCATGTGCCACAACCACTGAGCCTGTGCCCTAGAATCTGTGCTCCACAATAAAAGAAGCCACAGCAGTGGGAAGCCCTCACACTGCAGCTAGAGAGTAGTCCCTGCTCGCTACAACTGGAGAAAAACCCAAAGCAGCATTGAAGACCTAGCACAACCAAAAAAAAAAAAACTAGTATGATGAGGTATTACCCCACACTGGTCAGAATAACCGTCATCAAAAATTCTATAAACAATAAATCTTAAAGAGGGTGTGGAGAAAAGGGAATCCTTTGCCCTGTTGGTGGGAATATAAATTGACGCAGCTGCTGTGAAGAACAGTATGGAGGTTCCTTAAAAAACTAGGAATAAAACTATCCTATGCAATGGCAACCCACCCCAGTACTCTTGCCTGGAAAATCCCATGGACGGAGAGGCCTGGTGGGCTGCAGTCCATGGGGTTGCTAGGAGTCAGACAAGACTGAGTGACATCACTTTCACTTTTCACTTTCATGCATTGGAGAAGGAAATGGCAACCCACTCCAGTGTTCTTGCCTGGAGAATCCCAGGGACGGGGGAGCCTGGTGGGTGGCCGTCTATGGGGTCACACAGAGTCGGACACTACTGAAGCAACTTAGCAGCAGCAGCAGCATGACCCAGCAATCCCTGTACTGAGCATATACCCTGAGGAAACCATAATTGAAAAAATCACATGTACCCCAATGTTCATTGCAGCACTGTTTACAACAGCTAGGACATGGAAGCAACCTAGATGTCCACTGACAGATGAATGGATAAAGAAGTTGTGGTACATATATATAATGGAATACTACTCACTCATAAAAAGGAATGCATTTGAGGAATGCATTCAGTTCTAACGACGTGGGTGAGCATACAGCCTATTATACAGAGAGAAGTAAGTTGGAAAGAGAAAAACAAATATTGCATATTAACTCATATACATGGAATCTAGAAGGATGCTACTGGTGAGCCTATTTGCAGGTCATCAATGGAGATGCAGAGAACAGATTTGTGTACACAGTTGGGGAAGGAAAGGGTGGGACGAATTGGGAGTAGTATTGAAACATATACTTTATCGTATGTAAAATAGATAGCCAGTGGGAATTTGCTGTAAGACACAGGGAGCTCAAAACCGGTGCTCTGTGACAACCTAGAGGGGTAGGATGATGTGGGAGGTGATTCTTTGGCTGCTTCATGTTGATGTATGGCAGAATTCAAGATGAAAGAAGTAAAAGTTAGTCACTCAGTCATGTCTGACTCTTTTCGACCCCATGGTCACATGAGCCCCCCTGCCAGGCTCCTCTGTTCATGGGATTCTCCAGGCAAGAATACTGGAGTGGGTTGCCATTTCCTTCTCCAGGGTAATCTTCCTCACCCAGGAAATGAACCTGGGTCTTCTGCATTGGAGACAGATTCTTTACCATCTGAGCTATCAGGAAGCCCCCAAAACCATGTAAAGCAATTACCCTCCAATTAAAAATAAAATAAAAAACTCTAAGTTATTTTTCAAAATATAGCCTGAGACAGAAAAGATACAGGGTATAAATGTGGACTTAATTGTGCATCAGTAACAGCCCCCTAAATCTTAGTGACTCAATGCCATGAAAGTTTTGTTTTCACTCATATTACATGTCTAATGCAGTTTGGTAGGTGGGGCTCTGCTCACTGGAACCTCTCAGGAACTGTAGTAGACAGAATAAGGGCTCCTAAGGAGATCCAACCAGTCTATTCTAAAGGAGATCAGCCCTGGGATTTCTTTGGAGGGAATGATGCTGAAGCTGAAACTCCAGTACTTTGGCCACCTCATGCGGAGAGTTGACTCATTGGAAAAGACTCTGATGCTGGGAGGGATTGGGGGCAGGAGGAGAAGTGGATGACAGAGGATGAGATGGCTGGATGGCATCACTGACTCGATGGACATGAGTTTGGGTGAACTTCGGGAGTTGGTGATGGACAGGGAGGCCTGGCGTGCTGCAATTCATGGGGTCGCAAAGAGTCGGACACGACTGAGCGACTGAACTGAACTGAACTGAACTGAAAGATGTCAATGTCCTAAAACCTAGAGTCTATGAATATATACCTTACATAGCAAAAGGTGCTTTGCTGATGTGTTTAAGGTAAGGAATTGAGATGGGAAGATGTTCTTGGATTATGATTATTATTAAAATTGTCCTTTTAAGAGGGAGGAGAGCAGGTCAAAGGCAGTAGTAGTGGGAGATGTGACCGTGGAAGGAGGAGGTTGGAGTGATGTGAGGGAGGGTCACAAGCAGAGTGCAGGCAGCCTCCAGACACTTTAAAAAAAAAAGCAAGGAAATGGATTCTCCCCTGAAGCCTCTAGAAGGAATGAGCTCTGAGGAACCCAGTGAAATTGATTTTGGACTCTGAACTCCAAAATTATAAGACAATAAGTTTGTATTGTTTTAAGACACTTAATTTGTGATAATTTGTTATAGAAGCAAGAAGAATGAATACAGGGACCTATGTTCAATTCTGACTAATACGTTTATGGTCCCTAAGGCAGAAAATGGAAAAGCTGTGAATGATGTGCCTGTTCCTAAAGCTTCAACCAGAAGCAGCACACACTGCTTCTACTTTTATTTCACTGGATAGTACAAGTCATATAGTCACACTTGCTGTCAAAGGAGGTGGGGCAAACAATGCCACCATTTGCCTGCAAGTGGGAGCCACTGGGTTTGTGAACAGCTCTGCTGCTGCTGCTAAGTCGCTTCAGTCATGTCTGACTCTGTGCGACCCCATAGACAGCAGCTCACCAGGCTCCTGAATCCCTGAGATTCTCCAAGCAAGAACACTGGAGTGGGTTGCCATTTCCTTCTCCAGTGCATGAAAGTGAAAAGTGAAAGTGAATTTGCTCAGTCATGTCTGACTCCTAGTGGCCCCATGGACTGCAGCCCACCAGGCTCCCCCATCCCTGGGATTCTCCAGGCAAGAACACTGGAGTGGATTGCCATTTCCTTCTCCAATGCATGAAAGTGAAAAGTGAAAGTGAAGTCGTTCAGTTGTCGACTCTTAGTGACCCCATGGACTGCAGCCTACCAGGCTCCTCCACCCATGGGATTTTCCAGGCAAGAGTACTGGAGTGGGGTGCTATTGCCTTCTCAATGTGAACAGCTCTAGGGATTGACAAACAGGAAGAGCAGAACTAAAGAGAATAGGTCTCAGAAAAGTGAAAATACGACTTATCCCAGAAAACTGATGCACACAATCAGGAAT
The DNA here is from genome assembly GCF_027580195.1 of Bos mutus. Taxonomy (NCBI): domain Eukaryota; kingdom Metazoa; phylum Chordata; class Mammalia; order Artiodactyla; family Bovidae; genus Bos; species Bos mutus. The sequence continues at coordinate 67,531,770 of NC_091622.1, forward strand.
TTTTCAAAATTTCTCACTGGCGAGTGATAGTAGGGCTTCCCTGGTGGCTCAGTTGGTAAAGAAACCACCTGCAATGCAGGAGACCCCAGTTCTATCCCTGGGTTGGGAAGATTCCCTGGAGAAGGGATAGGTTATCCACTCCAGTATTCTGGCCTGGAGAATTCCATGGACTGTATAGTCCATGGGGTCACAAAGAGTCAGACACGACTGAGTGACTTTCGCTTTTTGTTCTGGTGAGTGAGGCAGTGGCTACAAATAATTCATCCAGAATCCCAGCAATGGGCAGATTCGACTTCTCCTGGATTCCATGTAGCTAGAAGAGATGGCCCTGCCTTGACGAGAGGAGACGGGACCCTGAGTGAGCATCAGTATCCGTAGACTCAAACTGCCTTAGACCAGCTGGAGATTCCAGGTCCCTTGGTAGCTGGTTTTCAACCGGGTTTAGCCAGTGGAAAACACTGGTAGGGAATTGGCTGGTGGGAGGAGCCAGGGTGTTTTTCCCTCTGCCTTTCACCTTGAGTGGATGCAGGGGCTGTATCTCTTCTTGTCTACTGCTTCTGCTGGTTCAGCTTGTTTTCAAGTTCCAGCTTCTGCCAAATGACTCCAAGTCATGAATTCTGGTAGCTACCTCCTCCTTTTGTCCCTCCAGCCTGGGGATGGGAATAAACATACATTTCCTGATCTGTGAGTTTCATCATAGTTTCCTGACTGGTTTCTTGAAGCCTCTTACATCATCTGTGTAACCAGTTCCCTACCATAAAATTCCACTTTATTTCTGGTTTCCTGGTTGGACTCTGATTGAAACACTGAGTAACCCAGAATCTGACAACCTCTCCACTCAGGCAACTCTGGTTAAGGGAAGGTCCTTGTGGTCCTGAGCAGTAGGTAAGGAAGAACTAGTGAAAATGACACAAGTCCACAGGATTCAAGGCAGAGTGGTAGAGATATAAGGTTGCCAGGTAAAATACAGGTATGTCTTATGCATATGTCTTAGGCTGTATAATTCTTTGTGGTCAGGACTGTATTGTGCATTGTAGGATATATGGCAATATTTGGGACATATTTATACTGAAAGATTATTCATTGTTTATCTGAAATTCGGATTCATCTAGGTGTCTTATATTTCTATTTGCTCAATTCAGCAATCTTAATAGAGAATGAGCTCACATGGAGAGCTGGCTTCAATGCTGGGTTGTGCAGAAACAAATGTGAGGGCAGGCAGGATCAGCTTTGGAAAAAAATTGGGCATGGGAGTCAGGCCTTAATTGAAGTCTTTGTTATAGGCAACACTTACTATGACTGAGGCAGTGATGAAATATGGATAGTCCAATCAGAGGACCCAGGAGAGTGAAAGCTCAGGAAGATGCCAGTGCATGTGTGTGTGGGCATGTGTGTAAATGAATTACAGAAACTTGCCTGAAATAATGGCTTCAATTCAGCGGTTGCTAATCAAATGTCTCAATTAGTTGGGAGTCTAAAGATATATAGATGATAAGCTTGCTTGTGGTTTTTGAGGACAATGATGGAAGAGAATAGAATCTTTTCAAAAATAATTTAACTTATTTATTTCTGACTGTGCTGAGTCTTCGTTGCTGCATGGGCTTTTCTCTAGTTGTAGTGAGCAGGGGCTACTCTTCAGCTGTGGTGCACAGACTTCCCATCGTGGTGGCTTCACTTACAGAGCATGGGCTCCAGGACGTGCAGCCTTCAGGGGTTGCGGCACATAGGCTCAGTAGCTGTGGCTCCCAGGCTCTGGAGTACAGGCTCAGTAGTTGTGGCACACAGGCTTAGTTACTCTGCAGCCTGTGGGGTCTTCCTGGATCAGGGATCAAACCTGAGTCTCCTGCTTTGGCAGGTGGATTCTTTACCACTGACCCACCAGGGAAGCCCCCATAGTATCTTGCAAAGACCAAATGGCCAAAGCTGGTGAGCTGTCTAAGCCAGCGGTTCTCAACTGGAAGCAATTTTGTCCTTTTTTGTCCCCCAGGAATGCTTGGCAATGCCTGAACAGTTTTGATTGCCACAAATGGAGGTAGGTGCTGCTAACACCTAGTTGGGTGGAGGCCAGCTAACCGCCCTGTGGTGCATAGGACAGCTCTTAAACTCCCAAACAGTTCCCAACAGCCCACCTAAGAATCATCCAATCCAAAAAAGTCAATAGAGCCGCTGTGGAGAAACCTGGTGTAAATACGTATGGAAAGTCAGTAGTCAGCACACATTCCGTATAGAAAAGCGTATACAAAATGTGCTGTGCCAAGAGTGAAGCCAGATGATAATGCTGAAATGCCATGAGGACAGATTCCAAACTGAAATAGAAGCAGCTGGCACCACATAGACCCCTCATTTGTCATCCCATAGCTGGGATTTAGCCACCTCTGCAAAGAGACAATAAATCATCAGTGTGGGTGGTATGTCAGTATCCCTAAATGTTTTAGCCAGAATACAGGGCCATTATTTCTTCAGGGTGATTCATTTCTGTATGATACAGGAGATGGATATATAAGCGTGACAATGTGTTCAAGTATATGGAGTTCAAGGGAAGATGTTGCGATCTAAGGGGGACAAGGAGACATAGCTGACATTTCGCAGGGAGGTTTTCTACCCAGGGTCCTGGTAGCCTAAATGTCACATCCTCCCAACTTAAAACTTTTCTTTCCTACCTTGTTATTTCCCTGGAAGTGGTCAAGAATCTGCCTGCCACTACAGGAGATGTAAGTTCGATCCCCAGGTTGGGAAGTTCCCCTGGAGAAGGAAATGGCAACCCACTCCAGTATTCCTGCCTGGGAAATCTCATGGACAGAGACCTGGCAGGCTAAATCCATGGGGTGGCAAAGATTCAGATATGACTTAGCAACTAAATTACAATGTTCCTGATATCTATATGTTAGACTCAGAAAAGGTCTCTGATTGGCCCTACTAGGGTCACTGCCCACTCCTGGATCACTCATTGTGTCCAGGTTGGCCAAGTCTGTGTCATGGGTTCACCCCTGTCCTCAGGAGTGAGGTTGCACTTCCAAGGAGTAGAGGTGTTTGGCCCAGGGTAGCGTCTCCAAGGTAACCTGCACAGCCAGGGATGAAAACCCACACGAGTCAGCTCCTTCCAGCAGTCAGGGACCAGCTGGTACAGTCACAAAGGGTCAGGACTAGAGGAAGCATAGTCATGTGATCCAGGAACCTGACCCTTAATTTCCTTCTCCACTAACAAACATGGGTCTGTCTATAAGGGTCAGACTCTGTTTTCACTCTGAGGTTTCAAAATATTTATAAATTTTCTTCTCTGGTGGTTGAACTACCAATGAGCTCTCCATGTCTTACCAAATGCTTACACGTAGGACTGTCTGTCGGAACACCATCCCAAGTTACTAAGAATAAAGAAAATGGAGCTTTTCTAGAGCAGTGCTGTTTGAGTAAAAATTTTGGGAAAAGCACTTTGAGAACAGACTGTATTTCTAAAGCTTTCTCAGTAATGATTATTTCTCCTAGCATGAGCAAGAACAGAGATTTGTACGTCAGAATAAAAAGATTATGTGTCCCAGCAACCTGAAATTTTAAACGTTTTATGAGTCTTCCTCTGCAGCTGGCACATGAAAGAGGAAAAACACACACGTCATTAAAAAGAGAGTTTATATGTAACGTGTGAGGTAGAAGAGCTTCCTCTTGCAGCTGAGTAAATTTTTGGAGTGTTGACTGGTTTACGTGAAATGAAATGTACAATTAAATTATAGCTTGACAAGTTTATTTCTCCAAGGAGGATCTTGACTTTCAGGCTTTTGTTTTTTCACTGTTTTAACTTCCTAATCAGGTTGACATACTATAGGTGTGTAATTATGTCAAATATATGAAATTTATTTCTCCTTTTATCATTCTCCTTCAAAAGCAGAAAGCAAATATACAAAGAAATGCATACAACGAGCTTAATTAACTGGGAAAGAGTCAAGAGGGCATATTAACTTATAGGAATTATCTGCTGCTGCTGCTGCTGCTAAGTCACTTCAGTCGTGTCTGACTCTGTGCGACCCCAGAGACGGCAGCCCACCAGGCTCCCCCGTCCCCGGGATTCTCCAGGTAAGAACAGGAAATATCTAGAACTCTTCATTGCGTTACTTGCAACTGGGATTGATTTCTCCTCCTAAGGACACATTCCCCTTTTTCCTTCTGAGCCAAAGACTTAACATGATTGAATGAGATGACATATGTTCAGTATTGGCATAGAGCAAGTTTTCAATAAATGTGGCTTCTCTTGTCAGCTCCTTCCAATAACTAATCATCAAGCCTGATGATTTAGCAGAACAAGTAGTTCTCAAATTTCACAGTATATTGGGATCATCCCAGAAACTCATGAAATATTCCACCCCCTGGTACCCACTTTGGAATCACAGGATCTGAATTTCCAACCCCATATCTAACAAGCTCTGATGGACACCAAGTACCATAAACTTTAAGTTGGAGTCTACAACAACTTCTGGGTTTGTTTCTTTGGCTCTCAAGAATTGAATGAATTTTGTATTCATTTTAAACAGAAATTTGGAGCTAGAAAGGAACTTAGTATTTTTTCCATCTCCTTCTATTACAGTTGGAACTGAATCCCAGAGACACTAAATGATTTGCCCCGTAGGGACACCCAGTCAATTGCTAGGCATGGTGTGTTTGTCCCTGGGCCCCACCCCACACCAGGGCTGACTTAGAGCATTAAGTCCTCTTTGGCTTCATGTGGTGGAGACACTGACTTTGGGATCAGATTTACCTACTTCTGCTGCTAATACATAGACAGCTCCATCCTGAATGCATCATACAGATCCTGTGCTTTGTACTTTGTACAAAAATAGCTTCCCAATTCTAATGGCTGGCTATTTCTCACTTTTATTACCTGATATAATTACCTCTTGCCCAGTCTTCTGCGTGGTGATGTGATTCATGACTGTTATTAGCAGCAGGCCTGAATGCACTTTGAAAGGAACATTATGACCAAATATCATCAATCAAATACCATATAATCCTATTTGATTATTTTAGTGTCTCAGGAGAGTGAGAGATTTAGAGATAAATTTGGAAAGGATTGTTGCTTTTTTATAGCTTCAAGTCAAGTTGGCTTTGGAGAGTATAACATTGTCCTATGTTTCAAATTTAAGGGCAGAATTTTTAAGTGCCCACCCACCTATTTTAGAATTGCATGATATGACATTGAGTGAAAGATCATCATATGTGATTTATGGTGATGTTTTTCAAGTTCTAGTCCTAAAATTGAGTGAATAACTCAAGATTAGGTATATTTAGTATCTCTCTCAGTTATCTGAATTGATCTGTCCTAACTGTAACTCAAGGGCTTCCCTGGTAGCTCAGACAGTAAAGAAGCCACCTGCAATGCGGGAGACCCAGGTTTGATCCCTGGATTGGGAAGATCCCTGGAGAAGGGAATGGCAACCCACTCCAGTATTCTTGCCTGGAGAATCCCATGGACAGAGGAGCCTGGTGGGCTACAGTCCATGAGGTTGCAATGAGTCAGATATGACTGAAATGACTTAACATGTATGTACCTGTAACTCAAATTATTATGACTAGAAATTAGTCCTTCTCAGGCTGTGCCTTAGTGATTTCTGAACCATTCCTAAGATGTTCTTCATGTTTTCCCATTTGTTCTTCTAGCTGTGGCCTTGTCTGTGGCTGACTCCCGTGGGATTCTTCCCCGTTGGCCAAGGCGTCTTCCACTGCTAATTGATTCTATTTCCACCACTGTGCATGGGTGAAGGGGAACTGCCTACACTTCTGTCTCTTCATTCCCTATACCTCCGTTTTATGGATAGTTTCCTGAAGATTTGATACTAATGAAAGGGAGTAACAGGGACTTCCCCTATGGTCCAATGGCTAAGACTCCATGCTCCCAATGCAGGGGGCCCAGGTTTGATCTTGGTTGGGGAACTAGATCCCAAAGGCCTCAACTGAGAGTCTGTATGTCACAACTAAGACATACAGCCAAATAGATAAATTTTAAAAATAATTATTAAAAAAAGAGGACTTCCCTGATGGTCCAGTGGTTGAGAATCCACCTGCCAATGCAGGGTACATGGATTAAATCCCTGGTCAGGGAAGATTCCACGTGCTGCAGGGCGACTAAGCCCAGTGCACCGCAACTAGTGAAGCCCACACTGCAGAGCTCGTGCCACCGCAGTGAAGAGAAGCCCAAGCACTGCAGCTAGAGTGTCTCCCACTTGCTGCAACTAGAGAAAGCCCTCATGCAGAAATAAAGACCTAGGACAGCCAAAAATAAGTGAATAAATTAAAAAAGGTGGGGGGGTACAATACCTGCAGAGAAAAGCCAGATCAGCACTCCAGTTCTCTAAAAAGACTAAACCCCTACTAAGCCCAGACCTTGTTTTACCAGGCTGTGACAGCTCAGTTCCTGTTGGAAAGCTCTAAATGTTTCAGGGTTTGTGTCATTTGTCCCCCATGCCTAGAAAGAAAAATGAAAGAGGTCCTGGGAGTCTGAATGACTGTGATTTGTAGTATGGTAGGCCAGCTTTGACATGGCGCACTAGGGTCATCCTTCTTAGAAGAGCCATCAGGCCAGGACTGCCCTTGGTATTTGAGGGCCCCGGGGCAAACACAAGCCTGCATACCCATATGTCCAAATCTTCTGAAGTCCTTGTGCCCAACATGACCACAGCACTCCCCAAGGACTGTCCTTACAACCTGGAAGCTGAAGGAGCCACACCCTCCCCCTGCCAACCAGCAGCAGCCCAGCTCTGACCAGGAGGCCAGCACAGATGGGCCAGGGCAGTTTGGGGTCTGGGGTCGGACTCCTGTGAGTGAACCCACCTGCCTGACCCGGGGTCAGGGACTGACCTGGGTCCAGCTGCTGAGGGAGTTCTCAGTTCTCAGTGGCTCTACCAACAAAGCAGAAGGATTCTATTGTGGAATTGCTTTGGAAAATTCTACAGACCAACTGCGCTGCCCACCCCCTTGGAGACTCACACTTTACATTATAGTATATAGCAAAGGTTTGGAACAATCATGTGAGAAGAAAATCTGCTTAATTTCATTTAACCCAATGATTCCCAAATGGAGCACTTTTGGGGGACCCTTAAGCCTTATTTGTATCCCAGAGTTCTCCAGCACATCTGGGGCTGCTATTTTGGGAAGGATTTTTGGACCTCAGAAGCAGAGGACCAAGTGAATCTCGCTTCTCAGTCTGAAGCCCAGGATTGCTCCTGGGTCATGACAGATCCTGCTCTTGTTCACGCCTTCATTTATCCAGAGCTCATTATTGTCAGTAAGCATGGTGCTTTAGGGCTCACAATACTTTTAGGGGTCCATGAAAATGTTTTAATTTATTTTAAATCAGATATAAAAATGTGCTTTCAGGTCAAAGACGATGTTTCCGTAAGTAATATTAGCACATCCACCTTTATTCCAACAGTTGTAAAATATGATTTTTTAATATATTTTAGATGATAAAATGATTCAGGAATGCAAAAGGGCTAAGGGCCTCCAGAAATCAGAATGTAGCCACACATTTCTGCCTTCTCTTTGTCTTATATCCCAATCCTAGTGTCCCCAACAAGCAATGCTTTTAATGTGCATATTTCTGTCTATGTGAATGTTTTTGAAAACATGTATTGTTGCTTTGTGGAATGTAGTTTTCATTTACATGATATTGTATTGTTCTGTGTCCTGCAGTTTTCACTGAGCACCATGTTTTTATGATCAACCCACGCTGCTCTAAGGATGTCCAAGTCTATATCATTGCTTCTGCCTGCTGTGTAATACTCTGTAGTACATCTGCATGTCTCACCAGTTCACTCTCCCAGTGAGGCAGGCCCAGGACTCCAACTCCATCTCCGTACTCCACCATGTCCATGCACATTCCCCTCATGGTCCTGGGTGGGAATGTCCCCAGTATGCTGAGCAGTTACCTTTGGAGTCAGAGGGCAGAAACATACTTAATTTGGCAAAGTTATACCAAAAGGCTTTCAGGAAGAAATGTTTTTCCTTTTTTGTGAGCTGGTTATGACAAGGTTTATTATCCATTGTGTTAGCTTCATGAAATAAATTGAGTAGTTTTTTTCTTATTTTCTGGAGCAATTGCATTGGAATTCGTTTGTTGGCAGTGTTAAAACAGGGGCAGTATGACTGCTTGATGTTAAAGCACACTTATAAAGTCAATTGTCTGAAAATGTTTTCAATTTCTTACTTGGCTATGGGTTCTAATAATTTTAAGGGCTCTCAGTCTGATGTTGACACCTAGGCAGGATAACTAGATCCATGTGACACCATGATGGGTTTTTCTGTTATTGATGACTTTGTAACTTGGTGTAACACCTGATTTGTGCACAGTGGGTTTTCAGTAATGCTATTGATGGGTTTTCAGTCCTTTACTTCCCACTGCCAACCAGGATTTCATTCTCTGTATGTCAAATAAGTCTGCCCTGATCAAGGAATTGGTATTTTTTTTTTCATGATCTCAAAGTTTTACATTGACAGTGATGTCATGTAGCTTTTGGTGTAAGGTTTTCCCTCTTGAGGAAAAAGCCAAGGCTGGCAGTTGATAACTTATAAATCATATGAATCATTCTGATTACCCAGTGAATATTTTTTTCCTTAATAGTAGACATTCCAAAATTGCACTTGTAGCACAAAACAGTCCTATCCTGAATCCTCAGAAACAACTGGCTTGGTGAGTGTATTCTCCACTTTCTCTCTAATTACTGCCACTCAAGATTAGTATGTTTTAAAAAAGGAAGCTACCAGTAAAAATGATTTGAGTGTATTTCATTTCTCTAGTTCACTTAGCAAGTTACATTATACAGATATCTTCCATTTTAAATAAACCCACTACTCTTCTGACATTAAAATTTATAGAATTATACCAAAAGAGGCTCATGTGTTTCCTAAAGAGCTTTCTCTTGGATCTATCAAGAAATGACCCCTCCCCCACTCACTTAGGAAATACACCACTAATTTTGTCAGTCATTGAGAGAATAAGATTTACTCTTCTGATATTAATATAACTTATTTTGCTGGAATACAACTATTATATAAAAGAAAAGATATTACAATTGGATTCTAGGATCCAAAGTGAATCAGGGGCCAAATTTTCTTCCTTTTCTCTGACATTTTCCAAAAGTAACCTAAAATCTCATAGGCTTAAAAATTTTTTTCCAGAAGAAAAATCCCTGTATGAAAGCAACAGTGTAGACTTCATATCATTAATCCTGGAAAGAAAAGCACAAAGTCCATTTTCTAATCTTAATTTATTGTACTTGAGTATCTTTGCTGACTTCTGGAATCAGTGGGAGTTTGGTGGTTTAGTCCATTAATTGATTTTACAAGCATTTACTTTATGTCAAGTATATAGTGGTGAACCCTGGTGGTTCAGATGGTTAAAAATCTGCCTGCAATGCAGGATACGTGAGTTTGATCGCTGGGTCAGGAAGATCCTCTAGAGAAAAAAATGGCTACCCACTCTAGTATTCTTGTCCGGAGAATCCCATGGACAGAGGAACCTGGCGGGCTATGGTCCGTAGGGTCGCAAAGAGTCAGACACGAATGAAGTGACTTCACATGGATACATGTAGCAGTCAACAGTTACAACCACAAAGAACAGGCCCTGCCTTCCTCAAACTTACATTCTAAAGGAAGAAATAGAGAGCAAAGTAACAGAGATGGCTGTAATTCTCTGGGGTTGCTGTGTAGAGTGGAATGTGTTAGAGGAGCGTGGGGGCGAGGCATGGCAGTGACCGCAGTGGTGGCTTGGTTGACAGCAGTAGCAGTGGAGATGGAAACAAAAGGACAGATTGGGGATAAGATCTGAAATAGAGCTACAGATCTCCAGCATACTGTATGGAAGGCGACCTTGGTCTGACTTCCTGGAAGCAGACCGAGATGGAGATTTGGGAGCAGGAGTACCTTGAGGAGTGTTCTCAGAATGCCTGTGATGGAGTGAGGGAAGCAGGAGGGACCAGTCAGAGAAGCTGAACTGTGCCTACAACAGAGACCACCTCAGTGGATCTCAGAGGGAGGGCTGAAGCTGGGCTGGCCCTTCTGATGCGTCCCAAATTGAAGTGAGGATGGGGTGGGTATTGTTCTTCTCAAGGACCAGTCGTTGGAAATGGACTGCTCAAGAAGAGTGCACCTAGGCCAGGCAGCCCACTTCTGAACCTCCTGGAGAGGGACTCGGCTGGGAGTTGTCAGGAACCAGCTCTCAGCAGTCAGGCACCTAGGTCCCAACTGGGGAATCTGGTGGCGCATCACACCATCCACTAGAGAATATGTGGCTCTGGCTCCGTAAGACGTAGGTAAGATGCTGTGTTCTAACTCAGGCTGATGATGAAATGCTAATATCTAATTTTTGAATTCTCAAATTCAAGTGAGTATCAGAATCATCTGAGAAGTACTGATTTCTGGACCCAATCCCCCCAATCAGAGGTTTGTGGTGTGACCAGAGATTCTTCAGTTTTAATGAGTATTTTAAGTTATTCTGATGTAAGAGTTCACTCTTAACACTGTGGGGAAAAGATATCTTGCATTAGGAACAATTCTAAGAAGCTGCCAAGATATCCTGTCCCTGGTGTAAACACCCTGCATAATTTCAGGATTGTGAATTGGTGCATTTTGCTCTTATGATTGGACTTCCCATATCCCTGGGAGGAGGGCATGGCAACCCACTCCAGTATTCTTGCCTGGAGAATCCCATGGACAGAGGAGCTGACAGGTTACAGTCCATGGGGTCACAAAGAGTTGGACACAATTGAAGCCACTTAGCACACACACCCTCTTGTGATTAGACTGTATCATGTGGCACAGTGTATCTTAAGGGAGGGAGATTATCCAGGTGAGCCTGACCTAATTACTTGAACTTTTTGAAATCAGGGAGTCTAGCCACATCACGTGAGACATTTCACCTACAGAACAGTGAGATAATTAAGGGGAGATAACTAAGGGGTATTGTTTTATGGCACTGAATTTGTGGTATTTGTTATGCAGTAGCAGAAAATGAATTCACAAACAATTGTATTAGGCGTATCCTGGAGACATTACAGAGAAGAAATAGACTTGATCTGCTAGTAGTCAGTCTAAGAGAGAAAGGGAATGGCAAGACACGGAATGCCCCCTTAGATTCTTCCTAGTTAAATGGAAATGGTATGCCCACCCTGCCTTCCTCAGGGGATTGCTTGGGGAGGGGGAGTCCAAATCAAGTGTAAACATAACAGAGAAGAACTGAACCATAATTACAATATGAGCTCTCGGGCTTTTATAAGATTCTTTATAGGGATTCTTCCTAATCAAATATACAGATTTTTGAATGAAAATGTTCTTGTGTACCCTAAAGACATATAGAAGGTACTTCCTCTGACTTTTAAACAAACGATAGAGTGCCAAGCTACCTGCTGGCTTGTCTGCCAAGTGCCAACGGATGGTGGAACCCAGGTGAGCAGAGATTTGGGGTGCACTCCTCTTCCTCGCACATTGCAGGGCTGGGTCAAGACTGTTCATGGGGGGACAGGGGTGGGCAACTGAGAGTGGCATTAATCAGGATATAGCCAGGAAAACAGAAGCCACGTTGGCTATTATAACAGAGGGAGTATAATATATAGAATAGGTATTGGAGGCCTGATGGGGCAAAAGGGAAGATAATAACTACAGGAAGTACTGACCACCACTTGGAACTGTGGGAAGGAAAGGAAGAAGTTAGGATTAGCAAAACCTAGAAATTTAGAGGAGAAGCCTCTTGGAGTGGCAGGCAGATCTCTGAGAAAGAAGCCTAGAGGGTGCTGGCACCTCTGAAAGGGTAAAGTGAGACTGGTTCTGGGAATGTTGAAAAAGCTGGAGTCTGGGACAGCTACTGCTGCTGGGGCAAATGCCCGCTGCTGGGCTCACAGTCTCTCTAGGCCCCTCTGTGGACAGAACCCAGTAGGGGAGCAAGCAGGCAAAAGGAAAAGCTTGTGTGAAGAGTCCAGCCACAGCATCACAAAGCAGGTTATGAAACGGTGGGTATGGAACTGAGAAACAATACCTTAATCACCAGCACAGGTGGTTTCCAATGGGGCCAGGGAAGTCTGATCTCATTTGAAGGACTCAAGACAGTGATTGTGGATGGGAGTGGTGGGAGAGAGCTGGCTTGTTATCAACTTCTCCTTTGCCCTAATAAAAGATCTCAAATGCATGATGCCTGAAAGGAACAGCTTTCTCACAATAGAAACCCTGGGATGGAGAGAGGGATGAGATGGGTGGGACAGCAGGCTAGAGAGTACCTGTCAGGGATGTTCGTATGAATGATATTCTCCATGAGAGCTGGACCGGTGGAGAGGATCTCCTGATCCTCCAACAGGGTACTTGATCCCTGGAAGTGTCAAGAAGTGTATGGAACTGTTGGGTGAGCATGGTGCATCTTCTTGGAATGTTAAATCTTCTGGAAGGTTTTCAGGGAAAATATTTTTGCATTAAAAAGTGTACTGTGGAATTGCAACCATAAGTGGGACCCAGCTGCTCACTGCTCAAAAGCCAATAAAGAGGCAAAATTAGTGGAAAGGAAAGTTTGCTTTATTTTGGATGTGGCAATGAGGTGAGGGCAGACATCTGTCCAAAAGCTGCCTCCCCTCACCCTGACAATCAAGGGACAATAACTTTTATAGGTTGAAGGAGGGGGCTGCATGCAGAAACAGCACAGTCAGCTCTGATAGTTCGCTTGAAATTGATCATCAATGGTCTGACCAGTGTCATCTTGATTGTTTTAAGTACAATTAGTCTTTAGTTCCAAAGTTGGTTTGTTCCCATTTCCTTGAGGCTGATTCTTGGAACCATGGCATCTTATGTTAAGGCTACAGTCCAGTCACCATGTGGTTAGCTTCTTCCACCTGGTGGGGCTGTCAGTATCTGTAAGACAGCTCACAGGATATGGCTCAAAATATTACCTATAGCCCTTGAGAAGGAGCTAAAGGCCCTTAATTATGCTTAATAACTGATCTATTATTATTTAAGGGCTTTCCTGGTGGCTCAGTTGTAAAGAATCCGCCTGCAATATAGAAGACCTGGGTTTGATCCCTGGGTCAGGAAGATCCCCTGGAGAAGGAAATGGCAACCCACTCCAGTATTCTTGCCTGGAGAATCCCATGGACAGAAGACCCAGTGGGCTACAACCCATAGGGTGGCAAAGAGTCAGATACGACTAAGCACGACGATACAGATATATCATTATTTAGTCTTGTTAGACTGTTTTCCTTTGTTTTTGCATTTTCTTGCTTCTCTGATTAAGCTTATTCTTTGGCTAAAGTTTTTCCACAGACAAAAGGCAGGTGGAGGACATGGGGTCAAGGACCATAGATAGGATCCTGCTGTGTTTCAGAATGGTGCAAATTTTACTTTTGGCACTAATATATAAGATGTCAAAGCAAATATATGTTTGCAGTAGACAAGATCAACTGCCACCTATCCTTCCAGAGTCCTTGAAAAAGTTTGGAAAACACTCCAAGTCTTTACAATTTGTCACTTGAGTTTTTAAAGCTCAAGGAAGGATTCTTTTTTTTTTTGTCTAGAAAAGACTTCTTTTCTATTTGAAATTGCAAATGTTTAAATTATAAAAATTAAAACAGTTTTCTTAAGCCTTAATGTTAAATTTAGAAATCTTGTTAGACTTTTTATAAACCTAATAAAATAAGAACAGTCATCTTTAATTGTTGTCAGGTTAAGGGTAGATTAACTCAGTTTCAACAGATTAAATCTGCCACATATTGGTCACAGTTATAAACTTTATTAAATTCCCTTAAATATTTTAAATTGCATTTGTACATTTAATATATTTAATTTTCTTAAGTGCCTCAAATGCCCAACAAGACAAATTTATGACCTTAACAAGCAAAACCTTTCTAAGTAGTTAGATAACTCATAAATTAGATTTATAAATAGAGTTACCTTTTTGTTCTCTTAAACATTTCAGTACTGGTTAAATATTTCTTCAAGTTAAAAATAGAAGTAAAAAACCAATTACACCTTTCAAACTGAGGTCACAGGCTAAACCACCAGATTTTCTACTCTGGCATGTTCTCTAACCCTTTAAATAAACTTGGTGATTGCAAAACTGATTCCAAAAGTGAACATAAAGGTATTAGTTGTATGGGTTCGATTTGCTTCTTCATCTCTATTCAATTCTTATTTTTTTCCAGGGCTAAAAATGTATTTTCCCAACTACAAGAAAACAACTGAACCACCTTAGGTGGGTCCATGTGACAAGATTAACCATTCCTGATTAAGTCATGGTTGGGATTTTGATCAGGGTACAGACCTGTGGGCTTCATGCCTCACAAATGATCATGTTGGATCATTTTTGAAGATGGAGGCTTGAAGGCCCCTTTTCTGGCTATTTCTATTATATGTACATTCCTTTTTAAAAATGAGATATGATTTACACGTAATATTGTATAAGTTAATGGTATACCAAGTGTTGGTTCCATACATTTATACGTTGCTGTGTGATTACCACTGGTAGCATTGGCTAACATCTCTGTCACGACACAGAGTAACTGTTAGGGGAATCACACTGATTGAAACCTCCCACCCTGGCCAGGCACCATAGTAACGGTTCACATGAGTTGTTTTATGACAGGAGATCCTGATTAGGAATACGGAACTAATAAGCCACCACCAACGGGAAGAGTTTGGGAAAGGTCGAAAGGAGACACCGCATGTCCGTCCACTTCCCAGAATCCCTTTCGCTAGCATCCATCTTGGCTGAGCGATGCGTGTGCCACCAGGAAAGACTCTGAATTCGAATGATTGGCCAAAGACCACCCGGAAACTAATCCCATCACCATAAAACCCGAGACTGCGAGCCATGCGGCAGAGCAGTTCTCCTGTGTTCCCTTACCCTACTGCTCTCCACCCGGGTGCCCTTTCCCAATAAAATCTCTTGCTTTGTCAGCACATGTGTCTCCTCAGACAATTCATTTCTGAGTGTTAGACAAGAGCCCAGTTTCCAGTCCTGGAAGGGGTCCGCCTTCCTGCAACACAACCATTTCTTTCTTGTGGTGGAAACAGTTAAGGTATATATTCTTTCATTTTCTCCTCCAGCCTGATATATTAGTGCTTGTCTTGTCTGAGTCTGTTCACCACGTAAAGACATTTTCATTGCTTATCTTCTGATTCTCCCAGCAGAGCATTATTCTGCTGCAAGATGGCAGGTGCGGGTCCATGAGGGAGAAGACCTTCCATCTCTCCCTCTGGATACAACCGCAAGCGCAAAAAATAAACAGTTACTCAATGATAATGAACAAATGCATGTATAGGAGGAGACAGGAGAAGGAGGAGTCAGCCTCCCTCTCCCACTCCCACTTTCTTTTCTGTTGTTGCCACTGAAGGGACATAAAAGGTGTGCTAACCAGGCAGGGGGCAATTAGGAACTCGGGGTATGGCTTCAAACAGGTTTGGACTTGAATCTTGCCTCCACAATTGAAGAAAAGCACAGCTATTGAAAGGTTCCCTGACTTCTCTGATCCTATTTTCTCAACTTTGAAGTCCCTAACTTATGGATGATTGTTAATAATCGTTTGAAATTGTGTACATAAAACAGACAGCATTGTGCCTGGAATATGGCTCACTATAATCGCCAATTTATTGATTTGTTTTTATTGTCCATCTCTGTCTTGCTCAGTGTTCTGTCTCTCTCAGGTGCCTAGCACAGGGCCTGGCACCAGGACTTGCTGGATGGATGACTTCCTATCCATGACAATATTTGGACCACTTGTCCTCAGCTGCTAGAACTCTGAGCATTGGACACCACCGGTACCTGAGTGACATGCTTGGGTCATGCATGGCGCATTGGTGTTATAGGAATGCTATGGCGATTGTTTTGTGTAATGTGTGTTTATGCTGTTGCCTCTCAGGGTAAAGCCATAGTTCTCTGTATACAGAGTTAGGTCAGACCTGAAGGATGAGAAAAAGTCATTGTGTCATCAGTTAGATAAGAGCCTCTATTACAGAACTGAGTGTGAGAAGTGTAGGTGGGTAAGAGAATGAGACTCTTTCTCTTGGACTTGACAGCAGAGATGTCAAGATGACTGGGGAGAGATTGTGAGAAGAAGGTCTTTACATGACACCCTTCACAGATAGTCACTTTCTGAGTCTCAACCTTATTTTATTCTAATTGCTTTCCAAGATAGCTACACTCTGCCTCCCAAAGGCTGGGATCTCTCCTTCTTTTGGTTCTTAGCCTGTCACCAGGGATTCTTAATATCCTCACTGTTGACACTTGGGCCTGGATAATTCTTTGCTGCAGTGGCTGTCCCGAGCACTGTAGGATGACTAGCAGCATTGTACTGTAGGTACAGTAGCTGGGAGCTCTTTGTGACAATAACAAATGTTTGCAGACATTGCTGAATGTCTCCTAGGGAAGCTCGTTTGCAAACCACTGAACTGGCCTCTCTCTTATGCTTTTGTATTTACTTCCCTTGTGTGCCCTTTGGCATCCTGTGAAGTCTTCCTGAACATTCCATCCTAACTGTGCCTAGGAGAAAGAAACATTTGGGGGTATGAATAAACCAGGTCCTTGAAGGAGGAGCGAGCCGATCTCAACAGCTACTGGGGTTGATGGTGGCAGTAGGAATCGAAGCCGAAGAATCCTAGGGGGACTGGAAACACAGCTGTTCCCACCTGGAGCCTCTTTTCAAAGTGTTTGAGACCCTAAAAGGGATGGTGGATTTGCTTAAGTTGTTTTTCCCATGAGTTTTTGGATTTTTTTCCACTCTGAGACAGGTGCACATTTAAGAAGTTCTGAATTCATGTCATACCCCTTATGGAAGCCTAATTAGAGCCGGTTTTATAGTTTTGACTGGGAATGGTAAAATTTTAACATGGCTGAAAGCCCAAGAAATAAATTTGCAAAGCACTTTATGGCCTTTCCTGCTATATCAGAAATTCAGAGAGAATGACAGCGATGTTTCCTGGTGGCCAAGCATCTGGAAGTGTTTTCCCTTTGTTTTCATGGGCACCATGGTTGACTCACAAGGGACTCTCCCTCTTGGCATCTTTCACATGGAGTGCTAGTTGCAACTTTTTGGCACAGGTAAGATTGGTGGATCCTTTAATTCTCCACACTTTCTTTTCCTTGTCTTGAGACATTCTATCCAGGATCCACAGTGCTCTCCAGTGGAACAATACATCAGGGTGGCCTGCCAAGCAGGTGCAAAGTTTTGGAAGACATTGCAATAAAGGTATCTCTGGATAAATGGGCAAGTCAATAAACGTATGCCCTAGGGCCAATTTGCATTTATTATTATTTTAATTATTTATTTAAAGTTTATTTTTGGCTGCACTGGGTCTTCATTGCTGTACCCGGGCTCTCCTTTGTTGTGAGTGGGGGCTACTCTTCATTGTGGTGCCTGGACTTTTCATTGCAGTGGCTTCTCTTGTTGCAGAGCGTGGGCTCTAGAGCGCGAGGGCTTCAGAAAATGCATCGCATGGGCTCAGTAGCTGTGGCTCACAGGCTGTAGAAAGCAAGCTCTGTAGTTGTGGTTCAGGGGATTAATTGGCCCCGCCACCCCCCTACCCTCCACCCTGGCATGTGGAATCTTCCTGGAGCAGGGATCAAACCTGTGTCCCCTGCATTGGCAGGCCGATTCTTAACCACTGGACCACCAGGGAAGTCCCAATTTGCATTTTTTAAACAGTCTGCGTATTGAGTTCAAGAGATGTTATTAAATGATGCAAGAGATTGGGCTGGATGTCAGACTAGACATGGGATAGAGTGGGGCAAGTTGGTCAGGTAAGATTGTTTTTGGAAACACCTTCACGTTGTAAGGGAGTGAAACCAGGCATGAATAGAATGATGATACACTTTAATTCCTTGTAGAGGTCAGAGGCTATGGGAGGGAAGAGCAGGGAGAGGCTCTTTCTGGTCCAGAAGAAGGAAGGATGGCCTCATGGAGGAGAAAGCACTTGAGCTCTGTGGGATTTTGACAGATGGTGGTAGCTGGCTGTGGAAGGGCCCTGAGCTGTGAGGAATGGAATAGTATGAGCAAAGGAATGGACATGGGAAGGAGTAAGACATGTTCTGGGGCTCAGATGTGGTTAGAGTTTAAAATATGTTAAAGGCAGTAGAGAAAGATCAAGCTGGAAACACACATGTTGGGTGTTCAATAAATAAATACCCATTAAATGAATAAATTAGTGGTAGATTGTTATCATATGACATAGGCTTTAAAGAGCAAATTAAAGAATCTGGGTTTTCTGCTCTAAGCAATATGGGGCAGTGGGCATTAAAATGTTTTGATCAGAAAAGTAACAGCAGGTTTTCATTTTAGGAAGATTAAATTAGCAAAAGAAGGTAGCATGGATTGCAGCTGAAAATCCAAATATGCTACATGTACCACTGGCGGTACACAGGATGATTCTAGGTGGGAGATGCAGGACTGCCACTCAGGTAGTAAGAACCAACAGAGCATTACTGCTCATTCATTGCCCCTCTGCTATTCTGGATGGTTAAATGTTTCGCATATAACCCCTGGGTACATGGGTACATTTTAAAGTGTTAATGGTTATATTCAACTATGAATTTCAAAATTGCAGTATGATACAAAATTTTAAAATACATTTATTTAGGAAGAAAAAGTAGGTTAATTTAAAGAGAAAATTAAATAATAGGTGGATAAGCAAGTCCTGAAGATGGCATGTGAATGACTGAAGTTTGGGAAACACTGGACCAGAGGCATGAGGGATTAAAGGCAGAGGACTGGTCAAGAGCCATTGGACTGACTATCTGTGCAGTCAGCTAGATCATGATCAGTAAAGCAGAGACATTACTTTGCCAACAGAGGTCCGTCTAGTCAAGGCTATGGTTTTTCCTGTGGTCATGTATGGATGTGAGAGTTGGACTGTAAAGAAGGCTGAGTGCCGAAGAATTGATGCTTTTGAACAGTAGTGTTGGAGAAGACTCTTGAGAGTCCCTTGGACTGCAAGGAGATCCAACCAGTCCATTCTAAAGGAGATCAGCCCTGGGATTTCTTTGGAGGGAATGATGCTAAAGCTGAAACTCCAGTACTTTGGCCACCTCATGTGAAGAGTTGACTCATTGGAAAAGACTCTGATGCTGGGAGGGATTGGGGGCAGGAGGAGAAGGGGACGACAGAGGATGAGATGGCTGGATGGCATCACTGACTCGATGGACGTGAGTCTGAGTGAACTCCGGGAGTTGGTGATGGACAGGGAGGCCTGGCGTGCTGTGATTCATGGGGTGGCAAAGAGTCGGACTCGACAGAACAACTGAGCTGAACTGAATTGAACTGATAACAAGTGGCTAGTACTGAGCCCACCCATCATTTACAGGTTTAGCTTTTTACCTTTTTACTTAACTTCACTATGTATGAAAAGTTCCAGTCCAGTTAAAGGGATTTTCCATAAAGTATATCCAAAAGTGTGCTAAGCCTATAATTCTACTTCCGTAAATATTTTGAACATTTCCTTCTAATCTTTTCTCTGCTTATCCATGCTTATATTTAATGAAGTTGGGATCATACTTTGTATACAGTTTGTATCTTCTTTGTCCATCTATGGTAGTTTCATGAATGTTTTCCCATATTCCTCTAGATTCCCTCAAAAATATTTTTTCCATTTGGAGGGATGTACCATGATTTAATCACCTTTAATGTTTGACTTTTAGATTGTATTCAGTTGTTTGGACAGATAACAAAGCTTTGGAAATAACCTTTTTATGGCCATCACCAAAAAGTTTACAAATAATAAATACTGGAGAGGATGTGGAGAAAAGGGAGCCCTCCTACACTATTGGTGGGAATGTAAATAGGTACAGCCACTATCGAGAACACTATGGAAGTTTAAAAAAAAACTGAAAATAGAAATTCCCTGATGTTCATTGTTAGGATACTGGCTTTTCACTGCCTAGGGTGCAAGTTCAATCTCTGGTTGGGGAAATAAGATCCCACAAGCTGTGAGACATGGCCAAAAAAATTCCCTGAAAATAGAGTTAGCATATGATCAAGCAATCCCACTCCTAGGAACATATCTAGAATAGACAAAAATTTGAATTTGGAAAGATACATGCACCCTAATGTTCATGGCGGCAATATTTATGATAGCCAAGACATGGAAGCGATCTAAATGTCCATGGACAGATGAATGTATATATAAAGATGTATATATATTTCATTTATACAATGGAATTTTACTCAGCTATAAAAAGAAATGAAATCTTGTCATTTGCAGCAACATGAATGGACCTAGAGATTATCATACTAAGTGTAGTAAGTCAGATAAAGAAAGACAAATATTATATGATATCACCTATATGTGGAATCTTAATAAATGATACATATGAACTTATTTATATAACAGACAGATATAGAAAAGAAACTTATGGCTACCGAAAGAGAAGGGGGGAGGGATAAATAGAGAGTATGGGGTTAATAGGTGCACATTACTGTATATAAAATAGATAAACAACAAGGACCCACTGTACCGCACAAGGACCTATATTCATCATCTTGTAATAATCTATAATGGAAAAGAATCCAAAAAAGAATATAGGTGTATACATATACATGCATAACCAAGTCATTCTCTGTACACCTTAAACTAATACAATATTTAAAATCAACTATATTTCAATGAAAAAAGAAAGAGTCTCTCCTTCTTAAAATGTACAATTATAGTTTTTTTAGTATGTTCACAAACTAGTCCAACCATTAACATTCATTCTACAACATTTACATCATCCCAGAAAGAAACCCCATAACCCATTTGCAGTCACTTCTATTTCCTCCTCCCCTAGCAATCACAAATCTATTTTCTGTCTCTACAGATTTACCTGTTCTGGACACTTCGTATAAATAGAATCACATATACGTGGCCTTTTGAGACCAGCTCCTTTCACTTACTATAATGTTTTCAAAGTTTGCCCACACTTAGCATATATTAAGAAAGCACTAAAAGTCCACTGTATATAAAATATCCACTGTATACATACTTTATTTAGTATATAAAAATTCACTGTATATAAAATATACAGTCTATTGTTTACAGGTGGAAATCAATAGAATGGGAAAGACTAGAGATCTCATCAAGAAAATTGGAGATACCAAGGGAACATTTCATGCAAAGATGGGCCCAATAAAGGACAGAAATCATATGGACCTAACAGAAGCAGAAGACATTAAGAAGAGGTGGCAAGAATACACAGAAGAACTATACAAAAAAGATCTTCATGATCCAGAAAACCATGTGGTGTAATCACTCACCTAGAGCCAGACATCCTGGAATGTGAAGTCAAGTGGGTCTCAGGAAGCATCACAATGAACAAAGCTAGTAGAGGTGATGGAATTCCAAATTCCAAATCCTAAAAGATGATGCTGTTAAAGTGCTGCACTTAATATGCCAGAAAATTTGGAAAACTCAGCAGTGGCCACAGGACTGGAAAAGGTCAGCTTTCATTCCAATCCCAAAGAAAGGCAATGCCAAAAACTGTTCAAAGTACTGTGCAATTGCACTCATCTCACACACTAGCAAAGCAAAGCTCAAAATTCTCCAAGCCAGACTTCAACAGTATGTGAACCATGAACTTCCAGATGTTCAAGTAGAATTTAGAAAAAGCAGAGGAACCAGAGATCAAATTGCCAACATCCACTGGATCATTGAAAAAGCAAGAGTTCCAAAAAAACATCTACTTCTGCTTTTTTGACTATGCCAAAGCCTTTGACTGTGGATCATAAGAAACTGGAAAATTCTTCAAGAGATCGGAATACCAGACTACCTGACCTGCGTCCTGAGAAATCTGTATGTAGGTCAAGAAGCAACAGTTAGAACTGGACATGGAACAACAGACTGGTTCCAAATCGGGAAAGGAGTACACCAAGGCTGTATATTGTCACCCTGCTTATTTAACTTATATGCAGAGTACATCTCGCGAAATGCCGGGCTGGATGAATCACAGACTAGAATCAAGATTGCTGGGAGAAACAGCAATAATCTCAGATATGCAGATGACACCTTTATGGCAGAAAGCAAAGAACTAAAGAGCCTCTTGATGAAAGTGAAAGAGAATGAAAAAGTTGTCTTAACTCAATGTTCGGAAAACTAAGATCATGGCATCCAGTCCCATCACTTCATGGCAAATAGATGGGGAAACAATGGAAACAGTGAGAGACTTTATTTTTGGTGGGCTCCAAAATTACTGCAAATGGTGACTGCAGCCATGAAAATAAAAGATACTTGCTCCTTGGAAGAAAAGGTATGACCAACCTAGACAGCATATTAAAAAGCAGAGACGCTACTTTGCCAACAAAGGTCCATCTAGTGAAAACTATGGTTTTTCCAGTACTCATGTATGGATGTGAGAGTTGGACTATAAACAAAGCTGAGCGCTGAAGAATTGATGCTTCTGAACTGTGGTTTTGGAGAAGGCTCTTGAGAGTTCCTTGGACTGCAAGGAGATCCAACTAATCAATCCTAAAGGAAATCAGTCCTGAATATTTATTGGAAGGACTGATGCTGAAGCTGAAACTCCAATACTTTGGCCAACTGATGCAAAGAACTGACTCATTTGAAAAGACCCTGATGCTGGGAAAGATTGAATGCAAGAGGAGAAGGGGCCATCAGAGGATGAGATGGTTGGATGACATCACCGACTCAATGGACATGAATTTGAGCAAGCTCTGGGAGTTTGTGATGGACAGGGAGGCCTGGCGTGCTAGTCCATGGGGTTGCAGAGTCAGACTTGCCTGAGTGACTGAACTGAACTGAAAAATTCCACTTATCTTCCTTATTTAAAACAAAACAAAACTTCTTGCTAGCTTCTGACAGGAAGGTGTCTCTTCTCCTCTCCTTTTCTTTCTGTACGCCTCTCTCTCATTCATATTCTCTCTCTCTCTCCCTCTTTCCTCCTTTTCATGGAAAATAACTGCCTGCTCTGGCTTTTCCTGATGTTAGCACATCTTAGCTGTGACATCCTTCACCTCTTTTCCATTTTTTGCTCCAGTCACCATTTCTCCCATTATTCAAAAATAAGAAGGGACAATCTCTTTTTTTTTTTAGCCACAGCTTTCTCATTTGTATCTGCTGACTGATCATAAGGAAACTTACCTTATTCTGGGAATGAGAGGGGAGGGCTTCCTTTCTGGACAATGTTGTATAAGAGCAGGCAAGCACTTTTTTTACAGAATTCTCTTAAACAACCTAGAAATATGCATTGTCTCAGTGCATGGCACCATAGGGGATCCTCTGTGGGATATGAAGATGGGAGGACCAAAGACCCACTTTAGGTAGTTTGTATTCTAAGAAAGGATCTGAAACATTCTTGATAATACTGCCTGATAATCACGAAATTATAATTATAATTATAATCATGAAATTATACTCCTTCAAGGGCTAGAATCATGTTCTGTTAACCTTCTCCAAAACTGCAATGCTTGGCACAAAGCAGGCCTTATTTTTGTTAGGATGTTTTAAAAGAGATATGCATAAGGTGCTGAGAAAGGTCAGGTGAGGTAGGGGTTAATTCTGGCTGGAGAAACCTAAGAAGGCTTCATGGAGAAAATGGTTTCTGTGGTGAGCAGTGAAGGAGGAATGGATTTAGGCCTGGAGCATCAGAAAGAAACTTCTAGGAAAACAGGAAATGTATAGAGATGAAGCTGTGTGAAGTGTGGAAAGGGAGCGTGAGTCAAGTTAATGAGTTAACTTTGAAACAGACAAAAACGAAGTTGAGAATTTCACATCAGATGCCCCAAACTTCCAAGTAAGGAAAGAAGTAAGAGCGTCTTCAAAACAGGAAAGGAATGGGAGTGGAATTTGGATCCAAAGGAGTGTGAAAAAGTTTGGCTGTAGGATGTGGGCTGGAAACTCAACTAGACACAAGATTTGAGACCTTGAGGTGTTTGTGGTCATACATATGGAGATATCGACAAATACTGAATCATCTAGGTTATAATTCAACCAATATCTTAAATATATTGGTACACATTTTACTTTTTAATAAGTCACGTTCTATTAAAATTAAAATATAGCATACATTCCTTTTCTTACCAACTAGCAACAGATGTTATTAAACACTGTTTTAGACTCTGGGGACATAGCAGTGAACAAGATAGACAAGATTTCTGCCTTTTTGGACATTTCCATTCTAGTGGGGAGTGGGGAGACAGAGAAGAACAAAACAAGTAACGGAAAGGTGTATAATAATAGCAGAGACCAAGCATAGCTAAACATTATTATTTCAAAACTTTATTCAAAATAATACATAAACATTAACAAAGACTGTTTTCTAACTAACTAATCACCATTTGCTAATATAAATATTGGAAAATCCAAACATAGTTTATTTACGCATGTTTTCTCAAACACTGTGTGTGCCAAATTCACAGGGTTTTATTGTACCAAAGTGAAAAAGTTATTCAGCACAATATGCAAGACAATTTGAAAATGTCTGGGAAATTTCGACACAGAGTATATCTGTAGTTAATTTCTAGAAAACTGTGCTAGGAGTCATAATGTCTTGGTGACAATAGATAACACTGTGTAATTTTTTCCTTGTGAATGTATTTATGTACATCAATTCAGTTCAGTCCCTCAGTCATGTCCGACTCTTTGCGACCCCATGAATCGCAGCACGCCAGGCCTCCCTGTCTATCACCAACTCCCGGAGTTCACCCAGACTCACGTCCATGCAAAAATACATAAGACCCCAATCCTACTTTCAGAGAGCTCCCAGCCTAGAGGAGGAAAGAATCCATTAGAAAGCTAACAAAATACACAGTAAAAAACTGGTCCAAATCCCCTGTGAGGTGTGCTACGCCTTGCCTTGAACCTTCATTAATGTCACAGAACCTGACCTTGCAGGATTCAGGATGGGGATGCAAGAAGTCTGCATAGTAGAAAGAACTGCATTAACAAAGATGAGGCAGAAGCAGGTGTAGAGAAAAGAAACGTATTTATTGAGTTCTAAACTCAACCTTATGTACATAGTAGGTCCTTTGTAAATGTTCAGTGAATAAGTATTCTTGTTGAAAAAGGATCATTAGAGCCATTTTGAAGACAAAGAAACTGAGGCTCAGAGAGATTAAATCATAGTTCTAAAGTCACTTAGCTAAATGTGGGGAAGTTAGATATTGACCCCCAGGCAGTCTGCCTAGCAAGATTCTCTTCTTTGCCCTGTCCAGATGGGTGGCTCAAGTCTAGGGTGTGCAGTGAGGGGGCAGAGTGGGCATTGTAACCAGAGGGGAACTTAGACACACAGATTGGGCCTGGGCTGCAGCTGTCCCTAAATGACGTTCTAGATAACACACGCTGTTCTTGGAGAAAAGCTACCGAAGATCTTAAAGTGGAAGAGTAATATCATCAGTCTTTATTTTAGAAACAAGGTCAGTCAGTCGGTCAGTCATGTCCAACTCTTTGAGACCCCATGAACCACAGCATGCCAGGCCTCCCTGTCCATCACCAACTCCCGGAGTTTACTCAAATGCATGTCCATTGAGTCGGTGATGTCATCCAACCATTTCATCCTCTGTTGGCCCCTTTTCCTCCCACCTTCAACCTTTCCCAGCATCAGGGTCTTTTCCAATCAGTCAGTTCTTTGCATCAGTTGGCCAAAGTATTGGAGTTTCAGCTTCAGCATCAGTCTTTCCAATGAATGTTCAGGACTGATTTCCTTTAGGATGGACTGGTTGGATCTCCTTGCTATAAGTGGGATAGGGTGGAAGTTAGAGGGTGGGGATGGGAGCAATGGCTATGAAAGTAGACTAATAGATAAGTTAAGAAATGGTATTGTACAGAGCTGATGAAGAGGAATAGATTTGAGACTGAGCAGGGGCTGTGGAAATGGAGACCCAGGGGGAAAGAGGCCTGGAAACACGTCTGAGGGAGCGTAACCACCACTCACAGGCCAGATGGACTAGAGGGGCAGAAAGGGATGCAAGATGGAGCTGGGATGTCTAGCTTTAGTAAAGGGTGATGCTATGAGCTGAAACAGAGACAATAAGAAAAGAAATGCAGTTGGTCGGCAGAAGATAATATTTTAGACATTTCTGGCTAGAGTCACACAAAAAGAAATGTATAATGGACAGCAGGGAATACAAGATGAGCACAAAGGAGAGTGGCTGGAACAAGAACATGTTGGAAGTCATCAGTCTCCAAGAGACAGTTAGGACCAGAAGGATGGGAGGGCCAGGGAGAGGTTTAGAAGGAGAAGAGAGGGGAGGAGCAGGGCACAGGAGGGGAGGTCACAAAGGAAGGGCAGAGAGGCAACAGGAGACCCAGAGGGAGAAGGCTGTGGAGGCCACGGAAGAGTCTAGGAGAGCTGGAGTTGGCTGACTGAAGGTTCCCAGAAGAATGGATAGGGCGGAAGCCAGGGGAGGAGTGAAGAGTGAGTGAATGAATAGGGAGAATCAGTAAGGTGGATTCTTTCAGAGTTTCCCAGCAATGAGAGGAGAAACCGGGTAACTTGAAGGGAGTACTGAGGAGAGAGAAACCTTAGCGTGCTCCTGGGGGAAGTTTGTGAGCTGCCAGCTGCCTTGGTCGGCCACCAGAGGAGGAAAGTGGGTGAAGCAGAGTTCTTTCTCATCTACTCTTGTGCAAAGCAGCTTTCTTAACAGGGAGGGGGAGAATCTGACTTAGTAGCAGCATCGTCTCTACCACTGTTAAAAGACCAGAGTATTGCAACATTGCTCTTCTCACGGTACAGTCTACTGATTGCTTTATAATCATGTTCTCTTTTGGAGGGGTAAAGATAGAACTGGACTTGTAGCAAAAGGTTGTAGGAGGTGGCCAAGTGCTCTGATTCTTGAGCCAGGTTGCCTAGACTCAAAGCCCAGCTCTGTCACTTGCTATGTGAACTTATCAATTATTTAACTTCTCAGAGGCCCAGTTTCCTGTTGTGAGCATTACCCAAGACAATACGAAGAACTTAGAACAATGTCTGGCACACAACCAGCCTCATGGAGATACTGGCTATTATCCTTAATGGTTATGCCAAAGATCTGGGGCATCGGTGCTGGAAATGACCCAGGGGTTTAACTGACCCTGACTTTTCCACCTGCCACTGGCGCATATTACTGCTAGGATTGCTTTAGCTATTCTTTACCAACATGAAATTCTTTTAATTTTGCATGAAACATCCTGCAAATTAATATTTGCTTTTTAAGATTACAAGAAGCTGTTCTTAAAATGAAAAATAAAGCCTTCTCCTGCAAGGTAATAAGGAAGAGGACACTATTTAGGAAAAACTGATTTTGGTGTCGTAAAACTCTGAAGTACAGAGCTCATAACAGTATAACTGAATAAATAATTATAATACTAGAGAGGAGGGGGTCTACATGCTATTGAATATCTAACTCTTATTTTAACTGATTAAGGAAGCTATATTTATGCTTCATACACTTCTTAAAACATTCTTCCTCTAAAATATTTCAAAGCACCAAAGTAAAACATCTGGCACCAGGCAGTATGCAAAACAATCTTTTGCTGTTTTTCATGGCAGTGTGAGCTCTTACTTGGAATTGCTCTACCTCACTGCCCCCTGCTGGTCGAGACTCAGTACAAACCAAAGCCCTGTGACCACTCCAGTCGACTTCAGATTGTGTGCTCCCCACAGGCTGCAAAAAGATAGCCCAATTGATTCCTATTAAGAAAATAAATTGCTGGAAAAAAAAAGAAAATAAATTGCTGGGACTTGCCTGGTGGTCCAGTGGTTAGGATTTTGCCTTCCAATGCAGGGGGTGAGAGTACAATCCCTGGTCAAGGAGCTAGGATCCCACGTGCCTGCTGGCCAGAAAACCAAAAAACATAAAACAGAGGCAACCTTGTAATACATTCAATAAAGACTTTAAAATAGTCCACATCAAAAAATCTTTAAAAAAATAAATAAAAAAGGAAAATAGATTGCCATTTTAACTTACATCCTGGTCAGGTATTGGTTTTGTGGAACTTGTAGTTTATTCTATTCGGGGGACCCTCTAAAAGATTAAAGAATACAAAGTCACAAATACAATGTCAAAGGTGGAAGAAAATATCTACTTTAAAATAAAAGAAATGACAACACATTACAGATGTCAAAATGCTGACAGCTGCCACAGGCGTTGCACAATCCAGAAAACAAAATATTCTGTATTAACTAGCTGTCTTACACACCCCCCAAACTCTCTTTTACCTTACATTAAAAAATTCTTTGCCTCTTTTTTTTAAAAAAGGTTTTGCAATTTTTTTTGTGGTGGGAATAGAAAGACAATTCAAATTTTCCTCAATCATGGTTCATCTTTTTTTTTTTTAAACTGTTGATGGTTGAGAAGAATTTCCCTCAACTTCACAATCCATTTGCAATGTTCTGTGTATTTCAGGTTGATGGTCAAATTTGGTGGTCAGTTTCTTAATCATAGAAAATCATTTCTATGATTCATGCATGCAGTTTCAGGACATTTTCTAGTTTTCTACTACAATATGTAATCTTGAATACTACTTGAAATAGGTAGCACTTATTAACCAGTTTATCTCTATGTCCCCCTTGCAGTGGATACAATTTCTGTTTTTTAGATGGCAGCATTTCATGTTAAATTAGCAAGATAACTAAATACTTTTCTAATTAAGTGTATTTTCACTTCTCTTCCTTAATGGAATCATCAAACAATCCAAAAACTGATTACTTCTGTTTGACATTTGTCTCTTCTTTTTTAAAAATTATCTTTATTTATTTATTTGGCTGTACTGGGTTTAAGTTGCAGCATGTGGGATCTAGTTCCCTGACCAGGGATCGAAGCTGGGCCCCCTGCATTGGGAGTGCAGACTCCCAGCCACTGAACCACCAAGGAGGTCCCTGTCTCTTCTTCTTGATGAATTACTGCTTTTGGTATGATCTGGAGTTTTTTGGTCACAATTTGTTTCTCAATATCAGGCTAATTTCTCCTGATTTCATTCTTCATAGTAACCACTTTTCTTTCATATTCCACTAAATTTACTACCTGAATTTTCTTTCAAAATGGTAACTCTGTGAGGTGGGTGTGTTAACTTTTTGTGTTAATCATTTCACAATATATATATATATCATGTTTTGCACCTTAAATTTTGCACACAACTTTGTACATACTTTACACAACTTTGTAAAGTATGTCTCAACAATGTTGGAAAAAAAATTTTTTCAGTTCTTTAATAAAATAAGTAAAATGTCTATTGCTTCTCACTTGTTTTTACTGAAAACTTCCAAAACAACATTCAAAATTGCTCAATTTCTCCTCAGCAGGACCCAAAACTGCCTGCCGCCACTCTAATGCCTGCGATGTGAGGCAAATGTGACAGACAGGACGCTGAAGTGGAAAGGGACAGCTAGTTGGCTGAACCAACTGTGTTTAAAATAGCTTACTTTTGAAAATTTTGTGTAAATGGATGACCACGTGAGCACAGAGCTGGAGCACGTCACAGGGTCATTAACTCCATGGGGAAACTTCCACGTGTCTCTGTGATCCCTCCTGTTTCCAGGCAATGCCAGGGTTTGCGGACAACTCTGTATGGCTTATTGATCCCATTCTGCTGTGCCTGTCCTTGCAGAAAACTGTTTTAATTTAAATCAGGTGGATGAAAAGTGAAAGTCGCAGTCGTGTCTGACTCCTTGCGATCCCGTGGACTGTAGCCTGCCAGGCTCCTCTGTCCATAGGGATTCTCCAGACAAGAATACTGGAGCGGGTGGTTGTTCCCTTCTCCAGGGGATCTTCCCAACCCAGGGGTCAAACCCAGGTCTTCTGCATTGCAGGCCGATTTTTACCATCTAAGCCACCATGGAAGGCCGTGGATGGAAAGTCAGTCTAAAAGAGAGTAAATTCAGAATTAAGAAATATTTTTTAATGTACCTTTAAAAAAATAGGCAGATCTACAATTATATTTGATGATTTCACTCAGTAATTGATAGAGCAAGCAGTCAGTAAGGATATAGTAAACTTGAACATTTTGAATAAGCTTGTCCTGATATTTGTAGAATATTGCATACTTGAAAATGTATATTTTAAGGTATGAGATAGAAATCAAGAGACTGGTTTAGTTTGTCCCTTCAATAACTTGACGTTGGAGTATGTCACTTATTTGTAGAATAAGAGAATCTAAGAAACTTAGATTGTTTCTAAGATCCCTTTTAATTCTAAAATTCCATAAACTTGATGTACATATTAGACACTAGGATGATTGCATGAAGAAAGAAAATCAGACCATTTTTACTATTAAAATTTTGGGGAGGCATATGAAAATGTATTACTATCATGCTCACCATCAACTATTGTTTTTAGCTTTTCCTTCTAGTCTTTGTATAAGGCCAAAGAGAGAAACTGGCCACTTTGACAACCTGAAACTGGACTCCAGGAATGTCACCAACAGTATGACCTTTGCAACCAAATCCAGCAACCAGAACTTCATCATTTTCCTCAATAAAATTCAAACAGCCGTCATTGGTACAAAGGTTGTGATTTTTTTTTTTTTTTGCCATTTCTGATTACTGAACCCTGACACACTTCCTAATGGCAGAATCTGGCTCTTTGGCTTCAACTTCTACTTTTTCAAGCACGATTTCCTTGGCATGAGAAGCACCTCCAAAAGGATTGGCTGTCAGAGTTATGCACAAATGGGCTTCCTTGTACTGTTTACTGGGGCTTCCCAGGAGGTGCTGGTGGTAAAGAACTCTCCTATCAATGCAGGAGCAATGCAGGGTTGGATTCTTGAGTGGGGAAAATTCCCTGGAGGAAGGCATGGCAACCCACCCCAGTATTCTTGCCTGGAGAATCCCATGGGCGAGCCTGGCAGGCTACAATTTATAGGGTCACAAAGAGTTGGACATGACGGAAGCAACTTAGCATGCACGTCTTGTTTATCAAGTCATTTCCAGTCTTGTCGGTGGCTACTGAGCTTCCTGGCAATATGAACACCAGGATATTTGCCCGTCATCCACAGGCTTGAGCAAGAGGGAGAAGAAGCACAGGAAGGAGCCACAAGCCACTGCAAGCCCAGACCTTTAAAAAAAAAATAAAAGAACTTGCACACTTGCAATAATTAGTTGTAAATAGTGTGACTATTTCTTGTGTGTTATTAGGCTTGAAAATTCTGTTTTTCATAAATGGACTAAATGTTTGCTCTCACTATATTATTATATTGCAAATATTATATCATACATAGTATTAATTGACTTAGAACTCACATTTTTCTATTGTAGTATACAATTTACTTAGCCCAGTTCTATGGTGATTACCACTGATTTAATATTGTCAGATTAATTTTGTATGTATATATTCTTAGGCAGAGCATCACTGGGTCGTTAGACTTCCTTTTTATTGTTGAAAATGTACACCTTCTAGGAAGGAAGGATATTTTAGGAAGGTGGATACTAAATGAAGGAATACTTTAAGGAAAAAGTATTGTTTTTAAAATAATTTAAATAGAAAATAAAAGCTTGTTGCTATAATCTGCTTTGTATTCTCAACTTCTGGTTTTTGTTTTTTTTGTTTTTTTTGAAACATTGATAGTATATTTATCTGGGCAGCCAGTTTGCAAGACTTCAGATTTCTAAAAACAAGTATTGAGGCCCAAAATGTTGGGATTCCAACTCATTCTTTCTCAGAAGGCTCTGGGGTCCTTATGCAAATTCCTTCCATTCTTCTCCAGCAACCAGCTTTGCATAATAGAGACCTTCCAGGAACAGTGCCAGGATTACTTCTGATACACCCTCTGCCCTCCTCTTAATGCCTCCTGGACAATGCATCTATCTCATAAGTATTAGTTTGATACAGAAGTAATTGCAGTTTCAGACTGTGAATTTTAAATCATTATGACTAGGCTCAAACACATCTTTATTAATTAAAATAGGAACCATTATAATCAACACATTTTTGCCAATGAGAAGTGTTTGTTTATTCCTGGAAATGTTTCAGGATTCGACGGACACTTGGAAAGCATTCTGCCTCCTGTGGTTATGGAAGGGTTTTCCTTGCAAGTGTTGTGGAGATGCTTGAAGAAGTGGTAGTCAGTTGGCGAGAAGTCAGGTGAATATGGCGGGTGAGGCAAACCTTCATAGCCTAATCCGTTCAAATTTTGACGCATTGGTTGTATGATGTGTGGTTGGGTATTGCCGTGGAGATGAATTGGCCCCTTCTGTTGACCAATGCTGGCTATAGGTGGTGCAGTTTTTGGGGCATCGATTTGCTGAGCATACTTCTCAGATGTAATGGATTTGCCAGGATTCAGAAAACTGTAGTAGATCAGACCACAGCAGACCACCAAACAGTGACCCTGACCTTTTTTTGGTGCAAGTTTGGCTTTGGGAAGTGCTCTGGAGCTTCTTCTTGGTTCAACAGCTGAGCTGGTCATCACTGGTTGTATAAAATGCACTTTTCATCACACATCACAATTCGATCGAAAATGATTCATTATTTTTGCCTCGAATAAGAAGATGGCACTTCAAAATGATGATTTTTTTGGTTTGTGGTCAGCTCATGAGGCACCCACTTACTGAGCTTTTTCACCTTTCCAATTTGCTTCAAATGCTGAATGACTGGAGAAGGGTTGACGTTGAG
The DNA here is from genome assembly GCF_027580195.1 of Bos mutus. Lineage (NCBI taxonomy): Eukaryota > Metazoa > Chordata > Mammalia > Artiodactyla > Bovidae > Bos > Bos mutus. Next base: position 67,564,292 of record NC_091622.1, read on the forward strand.
GGTTTTTTTTTTTTTTTTTTTTGGCAACTTCTTGTGTAGTTGTAAGATGGTCAGCTTTGATGATGGCGGCTCTCAATTGGTCTTTGTTAACTTCCAATGGATGGCCACTACTCTCCTCATCTTCAAGTCTCTCGTCTTCTTGACAAAACTTCTTGAACCACTGCTGCAATGTACCTTTGTTAGCAGCTCCTGGGCCAAATGCATTGTTGATGTTGCAAGTTCTCTCCACTTCCTTACAACCCATTTTGAACTCGAATTAAAAAAAAACACTCAAGTTTGCTTTTTGTCTAACGTCGTGTCTATAGTCTAAAATAAATATAAAATAAACCACAAGTAATGTCAGTAGCAAAAAACACAAAGTGAGAAATATGCATTAAAATTATGTATAATACAATCCATTTATTTAGAATATATTTCAATATCAAATGCCAAAGTTCAACAATATAAAACCACGATTACTTGTGCACCAACCTAATAAAAGGGGCTGATCAACTGCTTCTTTTCAGGACAAAAAGGTGCACTTGCAGCTTTTATCACTGGACAGGGGATCTGTTGAAATAACTGAGCACTTTTGCTCAACAGACCTCTTGTTTCAGTTTGGCCTTAGCAAGGTCCCCATCAGATAGAAGGAGAAGGCAATGGCACCCTACTCCAGTACTCTTGCCTGGAAAATCCCATGGACAGAGGAGCCTGGTAGGCTGCAGTCCATGGGGTCGCAAAGAGTCGGACACAACTGAGCGACTTCACTTTCACTTTCACTTTCATGCATTGGAGAAGGAAATGGCAACCCACTCCAGTGTTCTTGCCTGGAGAATCCCAGGGACAGGGGAGCCTGGTGGGCTGCCGTCTGTGGGGTTGCACAGAGTCGGACACGACTGAAGTGACTTAGCAGCAGCAGCATCATATAGAAAACCTCCAGTGCACACATGGTTAGTGATGCCATATGTCTTGGCCTCTAGGGACACGTTTTAGAATAACACATCTATCCTCTTTTGCCACCTTGCTCCAATCTGCTGCCATAAGATGCTGGTCTTTTGGGAAGGAATTGCTGGTATACAACCCTCGCACCGTCCTCCTCCTTTTCTTTATGGGGTGGCTGCAGAAAGTATCTGTCCTATTCTGCAATTAACTACCCAGTAAAAGCTCTGCCCAGTGGGGTGAGGCCTGTGGTTTTCTAGGCCTGCCTGTGGCTGACTCCCTCAAATCTTACACAGGGGACTAATCAAGAGGAAACGAATCAGTTCCTTCCCAGGACGATCTAGTAACTATGAAGATGTACACATTAGAAACTTTCGGGTCAACCCACACCCCAAACTGGGTGATCCCAACCCTTTCCCACTTAATCTACCAGCATAGGTTATTCTACCTCTGGATGAATCATCTCATAGGACTACTCCTGGCTTAACTGCATACAGTGGTGTGGGTGGTGTTGCAAAAGGTTTTTTTTAATGCCTGTTAGAATGGGAGAGGACAGGGAGGTGAGGGAAGAGGAAGAGGAGCCAAACTGGAAACGTTGCAAGCTGACTCTGGAGCTGAACTCGTTTTCACTCACCAGGGTGCTGTGGAATGTATCATCACACCTGCCTCATCCTGTTTGTGTAAAGTCAGAAAGCTTCACTTGAGCACGTCCTAAGTGGGAGGTACATTTCACATTCTTTGTCCTTGGCTTCTGGAGAAGGCAATGACACCCCACTCCAGTACTCTTGCCTGGAAAATCCCATGGGTGGAGGAGCCTGGTAGGCTGCAGTCCATGGGGTCGCTAGGAGTCGGACACGACTAAGCGACTTCACTTTAACTTTTCACTTTTCACTTTCATGCATTGGAGAAGGAAATGGCAACCCTCTCCAGTGTTCTTGCCTGGAGAATCCCAGGGACGGGGGAGCCTGGTGGGCTGCCGTCTCTGGGGTCACACAGAGTCGGACACGACTGAAGCGACTTAGCAGCAGCAGCAGTCCTTGGCTTCAGGGTCCCTTCATTAGACCATGCTGTCATATTTGGTGAAACTTCTAAGTTCACCTGAACCTACAACACAGCTTCATTTTTCCTGACTTTGTCTCTTTTCTAGACGTCATCCCATTTACCTGGATGGCCTTCCCCCAGTTCCTGCCCTTTGTAATCTTCTCCATCCTCCGAAACCCACTTGCCTTGATCATCTTAGCTTTTGCTCTGTGTAAAAAAGACCTATCCTTTACTGTTTCTGAATCGTTTGCTTAGTGAGTCACCAGCAGAATTTAATTTTTTTCTCCAGGTTTCTGTAGTGGGGACCATGAACTGGCTTCTCATAGTTCTGTCATCAGAGAAGGCAATGGCACCCCACTCCAGTACTCTTGCCTGGAAAATCCCATGGACGGAGGAGCCTGGTAGGCTGCAGTCCATGGGGTCGAGAAGAGTCGGACACAACTGAATGACTTCACTTTCACTTTTCACTTTCATGCATTGGAGAAGGAAATGGCAACCCGCTCCAGTGCTCTTGCCTGGAGAATCCCAGGGACGGTGGAGCCTGAGGGGCTGCCGTCTATGGGGTCGCATAGAGTCAGACACGACTGAAGTGACTTAGCAGCAGCAGCAGCAGCAGTTCTGTCATGGCAGGAGTCTAATGTGTAGTGACCTCACAGATACAGAAGCAATCTCTCATACTTCTCAAAAGAGACACACCTCTAGATATCTACTTGATTCATTTGTTCATGTATCTTGTTTCAGTTTAGATTATATACTTTTGGAAGGGTATATATTTTGTATCTTCTAAGATACTGTTGCAGTGAAAAGAAAAAAAGAGGACTGAGTTTTTCTCTTTCCCTATCCTGAGAACGAAAGATAAAGAGAAGATAAAGAGAACAGTGAACAGGTCTGAACATTCCTAGTTTTTTTTTTTACTTTAACTGCTCTTAACTCTGCATGTCTGTAGCTAGGTTTGCTTTTCTGCCTCCTAACTCTACAGGTGCTACAACTGACAATTTTTCCTTTGACTCTATTTTAAATACATCCTCTATCTTGTATTTACCTTTGCAATACCCTCCCTTGTAGCTACATATCAGAAAAAAAGGCCAAAGAGCCACCACCAAACTGCCAGACTCAATTACCGGGTTACTGACTCCAGTTTATGACTGTCTTTGAAACAGTGCAAGAGGAAGAAATTAAGATCCTATCACCTTGTTCCTCATCACTGACTCCTGATTGTGAGCCCTTGGCTTATATAAGCCCCTAGAATCTTCATGAAGCAGGGAGCACACAGTTCTTGACCTATCAGCCTTGTGTTCTCCTCTCTGCTGGCTGAGATTTAAAGCCTTCTTTCTATTTTCTCCAAACTCTGTTTTCGTATTTTTTTGATTTAGCTTCGGTGGGCAGAGAAGGCCAAGAGTTTGGCCAGCAACAATACTTATTTAACAACTGATGTTCAATTAATGGCAGAAGAGAAGGAACTAATTCCTCCTGGATCCTGTAAGACATAAAGAAGTCCACCATGAGCCCGCAAAGCTTTATCCTAAAACTTTGTATGCATTTTACAGCACTGTCTGTAGCTTACCCCTATTTGTTTTAACATGAAAATGTTATGAGTTAGTTACACTAGGTAACCTTATGGGCTTCCCAGGTGGTGTTAGTGGTAAAGAACTCACTTTAGAGACTTGGGTTCGATCCCCAGCTTGGGAAGATCCACTGCAGCAGGAAACAGCAAACCACTCCAGTATTGGCTGTAGAATCCCATGGACAGAGGAGCCTGGTGGGCTACAGTCCATGGGGTCGCAAAGAGTCAGACACAACTGATGAGACTTAGGACTCATGGAGGTAAACTTAATGCCTTGAAAAGATGTGTAATATTAAATTTCTAAGTCTTTATATCCTCTGATGGGCTTCCCAGATGTCTCAGTGGCAAAGAATCTGCTTGTCAATGCAGGAGACACAGGAGACTCGGGTTTGATTCCTGGGTCAGGAAGATCCCCTGGAGAAGCGAATGGCAACCCACTCCAGAGTTCTTGACTGGAAAATTCCATGGACAGAGGAGCCTGGTGGGCTACAGTCCATGAGGTTGCAAAGAATCAGACATGACTGAGTGACTGAGCACTGGGCACATATCCTCTGATAAACTGCTGCTCACCCTTGTTGTATATCCCAGTTAAGAAAGCATGGCAGGATGGAGACATACACCATGTTCATGGATCAGAAGAATCAATATAGTGAAAATGAGTATACTACCCAAAGCAATCTATAGACTCAATGCAATCCCTATCAAGCTACCAACGGTAATTTTCAGAGAACTAGAACAAATAATTTCACAATTTGTATGGAAATACAAAAAACCTCGAATAGCCAAAGCAATCTTGAGAAAGAAAAATGGGACTGGAGGAATCAACCTGCCTGAATTCAGGCTATACCACAAAGATACAGTCATCAAGACAGTATGGTACTGGCACAAAGACAGAAACATAGATCAATGAAACAAAATAGAAAGCCCAGAGATAAATCCACGCACCTATGGACACCTTATCTTTGACAAAGCAGGCAAGAATATACAATGGGGAGGAGACAATCTCTTTAACAAGTGATGCTGGGAAAACTGGTCAACCACTTGTAAAACAATGAAACTAGAACACTTTCTAACACCACACACAAAAATAAACTCAAAATGGATCAAAGATCTAAATGTAAGACCAGAAACTATAAAACTTCTAGAGGAAACATAAGCAAAACACTCTCTGACGTAAACCATAGCAGGATCGTCTATGACCCAGCTCCCAGAGTAATGGAAATAAAAGCAAAAATAAACAATGAGACCTAATTAAACTTAAAACCTTTTGTGGAATGAAGAAAACTATAAGCAAGGTGAAAAGGCAGCCTTCAGAATGGGAGAAAATAATAGCAAATGAAGCAAGTGACAAAGAATTAATCTCAAAAATATACAAGCAACTCCTGCAGCTCAATTCCAGAAAAATATACAACCCAATAAAAAAATGGGCCAAAGAACTAAACAGACTTTCTCCAAAAAATACATTTAGATGGCTAACAAACATATTAAAAGATGCTCAACATCACTCATTATCAGAAAAATGCAAATCAAAACCACAATGAGGTACTATCTCACTCTGGTCAGAATGGCTGCTGTCAAAAAGTCTACAAACAATAAATGCTGGAGAGGGTGGGGAGAAAAAGGAACCCTCTTACACTGTTGGTGGGAATGCAAACTAGTACAGCCACTGTGGAGAATAGTGTGGAGATTCCTTAAAAACCTGGAAATAGAACTGCCTTATGACCCAGCAATCCCACTGCTGGGCATACACACTGAGGAACCCAGAAGGGAAAGAGACACGTGTACCCCAATGTTCATTGCAACACTGTTTATAATAGCCAGGACATGGAAGCAACCTGGATGCCCATCAGCAGACGAATGGATAAGAAAGCTGTGGTACATATACACAATGGAGTATTACTCAGCCATTAAAAAGAACACATTTGAATCAGTTCTAATGAGATGGATGAAACTGGAGCCTATTATACAGAGTGAAGTAAGTCAGAAAGAAAAACACCAATACAGTATACTAACCCATATATATGGAATTTAGAAAGATGGTAATGATGACCCTATATGAGAGACAGCAAAAGAGACACAGATGTAAAGAACAGACTTTTGGACTCCGTGGGAGAAGGCAAGGGTGGGATGATTTGAGAGAATAGCACTGAAACATGTATTTTATCATATGTGAAATAGATCACCAGTCCAGGTTCGATGCATGAGATAGGGTGCTCAGGGCTGGTGCACTGGGATGACCCTGAGGGATGGTATGGGGAGGGAGGTGGGAGGGGGATTCAGGATGGGGAACACATGTTCACCCATGGCTGATTCATGTGAATGTATCACAAAAACCACCACAATATTGTAAAGTAATTAGCCTCCAATTAAAATAAAATAATAAAATGAGAAATCACAATGCACAGAACTAAAAAAAAAAAAAAGGCATGACAGGGAGTTCCCCAATGGTCCAGTGGTTGACTCTGTTATGCCAATGCAGGGGGCATGGGTTTGGCTCCCTGGTCAGGGAACTAAGATGCCATGTGCCCCACAGAGTGGCAAAAAAAAAAAAAACGCTACACACACACAATGTAGACTAGCACAATAAAAGAGAAACATTAAAATATACATAATTAAAAAAAGAAAAAACATGGGGAATAAAAGTTAAATGTTTATGGGATGAATAAAATGGAAAATTTGATATTAAAATCCATTTAGGCAACTTCTTGCAGAAGTTTATATATTGGCAAATATAAACAGTCTTCCAAGGGAGTGAACTCACCAACAAGAGTCTGGTCTGTATTTCTTTCAAGTCTGGCCAGCTAGTGCACAGATGTGATCACTTCTTACTATAGCTTAATTTTACAGGTGGGAAAGTGGAGGCTTAGGCAGGCAAATGGGCTTCCTAGGTGGCTCAGTGGCAAAGAATTCACCTGCCAATGCAGGAGACACTATTTCCATCCCTGGGTAGGGAACAGCCCCTGGAGGAGGAAATGGCAATCCACTCCATTAATCTTGCCTGGGAAATTCCATGGACAGAGAAGCCTGGTGGGCTACAGTCTATGGAGTCTCAAAGAGTCAGATTCAAGGGAGCATGCATGCACTAGGCAGGTTAACAAGCCCCACAGTAGCTGTAGCTGTGAGTAAACAGACCATACTACCAGGGCCCCCAGGCCCCCAGGAGACTCAGGCCTCTGGGCCAACTCCCTCCTGTAGGACTCCAGCGCCAATTCAGGACTTCACATATACTTTTCATGCTGGGTTGAAATTATTGGAGCACTTCAGACTCCACCCCTGGGTCAAGAGCTCCTCCTTGCTGGGACTATGTCTTGTTCACCTCTCTCTGTGCACTCAGCCTGCCACACAGAGGGTTCCCAGGAAGTGTGAAAATGAATAGGTGAAAATGTATAAATCTAAGAAACTGATGAATGAGTCTCAATTTTACAAGCCTATCTTTAAAAAAAAATTTTTTTTTACTAATAGTTGCTTTACAAATGTGTTACTTTCTACTGTATAGCAAAGTGAATAACTTATACATACACAGATAACCCTTCCTTTTTGGATTTCCTTCCCATTTAGGTCACCACAGAGCACTGAGTAGAATTCCCTGTGCTATACAGTAGGTTCTCATTACTTATCTATTTTATAGTAGTGTATATACATCAATTCCAATCTCCCAATTCATCCCACCTTCCCCTTTCCACTTTAGTATCCATAAGTTTGTTCTCTACATCCGTGTCTGTATTTCTGCTTTGGAAATAAGTTCATCTGTAGCATTTTTCTAGATTCCACATATTAGCGATATTATACGATATTTATTTTTCTCTAACTTCATTCTGTATGACAGTCTCTAGGTCTATCAACGTCTCTGCAAACGTCCAGGCCTGTCTTCTATAAGCCCTTTGTGTTTAACTTGTGCCAAGATTATAAGTCTAAATGAAAAAGAATTCAATGCTTATATGAGAATGTGAACTCAGTGTTTCTCAAGATTTTTCTTACTGTTTTCACTGTATTGAAAATGTTCACTCAAGTGGATCTTCTTTACTTTGGATTGATTCCCTTTCACCTCTTTGGGAACCCCCTGTGGCCCAGGACACAGTGATTGTTTCTGTCTCAGAACAGGCTCTTCCTATTCCGCTACTGCAGGAACACAACTTGCCTGTCTTCTGTGGTGGTAGTTTAGTCACTAAGCTGTGTTCTACTCCTGCAACCCCATGGACTGTAGCCCACCAGACTCCTCTGTCCACGGGATTCTCCAGGCAAGAATATTGTAGTGGGTTGTCATTTCCTTCTCCAGGGAATCTTCCCAACCCAGAAATGGAACCTGGGTCTCTTGCACTGCCGGTGGATTCTCTACCGACAGCTACCAGAGAAGCCCTATGACATACAGCATCTTGGTCACCATTCTCACAGGACCCCAAGTTAAATCACCTTCAGGTAGATACAAGGAGAATCCCTTCTTAACTATGTTATAGGTACAGATGGTAATTCTACAACTTAAGATAGTTTTTAAAAGCAGCTTTATTGAGATATAATTCACATGCTATGAAATTCACCTATTTACACCATTCAATGGCTTTTGGTATGTTCAGAGTTGTGTAACCATCACCACCCTCCATTTTGGAACATTTCCGTCACCACATAAAGAACTTCTACTCTTTGGCCATCACTCTCTAGCCTCTCCCAGGGCTGGGGGTAAGGAACTAGTCATGTGTACGATGAGACAGCTCTGTGGCAATACAAGCATCTATTTTGCTTGAATATGAATCAGTCAAGATCATTGTTCTCAAGTGACAGAAATATGAATCAAACTAGCTTGGGCAAAAGGGAGTATTTATTTTTTTAATTAAAAATTTACATTGGATTATAGTTGATTTACAATATTGTGTTAGTTTCAAGTGTACAGAAAAGCGATTTAGTCATACATATTTTTGACTTAAATGTAGAAAACTTACTTCACAAATCAATAATTTTTGAAGTTTGACTTAGTTGTCTTCAATTATGAGAGTTGTGAGTTTGGGGCAAAATGAGGGCTGCAGCCCAGGCGATGGCACCTCAGATAGCTCTGAGAGACTGCTTCAAAGAGGTGAGGGGAAAAGGTCAATATATATGATTTTTGGTGAAGGAGGAATACATGCAGTCAAGCACATATATTTCCTTAAGGTTTCTACTAGTCTTGTGAAGTTCTGCTGGTCACAAGGAGTAGTCATCACCATGAAGGATTTTAGGGCTTTTCTAGATATGAGAAGATACAAGAACTGAGCTCATATAATCAGCTCCTGAAAAGATCTTAAGTATCTGAAGACCTGTCCTGCCAGTTTTTCCCTGAGCACAGAGTATCTCACTTCTGCTCTCCACCCTGAATTCCTTTCAGTGGGTATTGAAGGTCAGCAGCTTCAGCAGCACATGGCTTAATCCTTGTTGAGGTAGATATGTAGATGGCAAGTGCCAATTTATAATTTGCAATATACATATATCTATTCTATTTCAGATTCTTTTCCCATATAGGTTATCATAGAGTACTGAGGAGTGTTTCCTGTGCTATACAGTAGGTCCCTGCTGATCATCTGTTTTATATATAGCGGTGTGTATATGTTAATCTCAGTCTTTAAGGGAGCATTTATTGACCAGTAGGATCCATGAAGTTTGAAGCAAACCATGGGAAGGGCACACAGGCAGCTGGGTCTTAGAAAGCAAAGAGGGGTTTGAATACTCTTCTTTCTCCTTTGCCCTTCTTTTCATCTTTTTTCTCAGTGAAACCATTTTCCTCCACATGGCAGGAAAGAGGAGCATCTCTGTTTCCTCACATCACATGCTCTCTACCACCAAGAAACTTAGAAATAACCTGGAAGCCTAAAGCCAACAACATAGACAAATTCCCCTGGAAGACAACCAGGTCAAACTTCAAATATTATTGATTTGTGAGGTGAGTTTTCTTCTGGGGGTAGAATGACAATTCATCTATATGACAGAAAATGTGGTTGATGACAGCTGACATCTGGTTATAAATTAAAGATAGAAAGTGATACAAATTAAGAAGCATATTTACTTCATACCATGTGCTTAAAATCCAATAATAGTCACGATGCAGATATAGAGGTACCACGAAAATCTGTAGTAGATACCATGAAAATAAGCATAAAATAAGGATAGAATGTTAACACAATCACATGACAAAGTCCTCGTCAATGGGATGTAAGTGGAAGCAGTGTGTGCAACTTTTAGGAAGTGTCCTTCAAGGGTGACCTTTTTCCTTCCCCTTTCTTACTCTTTTTTTTTTTTAAATTTATTTTGTAATTAAAGGAAAATTGCTTTGCAGTGTTGTGTTGGTTTCTGTCATACAACAATGTGAATCAACCATAATAAGACGTATATTCCCTCCCTCCCCTCACCCTCTTTCTCCTTTCTTATTCTTGGTGGTTTGAATGAGGATGCAAAGCCTGGCACTGAAGGAGTTATCTTGAATGGTGAAGTGGAATCTGTCTGTAGAGGGTATTGAGCAACAAGATTGAAATGGCCTGGGTTCCCGAAGACTGTGGGGCCATCATAACAGCCTAGGACTACTTTATTAAAAATGTATTGTTATTTATTTATGGCTGTGCGGAGTCTTCGTTGCTGCGAAGGTTTTTCTCTAGTTCTGGGAAGCTTGAGCTACGATCTAGCTGTGTTGCGTGAACTTCGCATCATGGCGGCTTCTCTTGTGGAGTGCAGGCTCTATGGCTCATGGGCCCAGGAGTTGTGATTCCCGGGTTCTGGAGCACAGGATCAATAGTTGTGTCAGTTGGGCTTAGCTGCTGTGCAGCATGTGGGATCTTCCTGGCCCAGGGATCAAACCCATGTCTCCTGCACTGGCAGGCAGATTCTTTACCACTGAGCCACCAGGGAAACCCAGCCCAGGGTTACACATGCCAACATTATTAACAGAAAGACATAACCTGAATCTGGTTCAAGCCACTGTTATTTTAGAATTTCTGTCATACGTGACCAAAGCTTGGGATAAAAGATTGAAAAAAAAAAGGTTCCTATTCTAATAATTTCTCGATCTCAATGGATTGTACTGACAAGGTAGACAATGACATTTGCAGGTAAATCCTCAAAAAAGGAAAAAATAACCAACTTTCTGGTGGCTCAGCGATAAAGAATCTGCCTGCCATGCAAGAGACCCCAGTTCATTCCTCAGTTGGGAAGATCCCCTGGAGGAGGAAATGGCAACCCACTCCAGTATTCTTGCCTGGAAAATCCTATGGACAGAGGAGCCTGGTGGGCTATAGTTCATGGGGTTGCAGAGAGTCAGACATGATTTAGAGATTAAACAACAACAGCAATGTACTCTTTTTTAGGAAATCACGGGAGTAAACCAGTTAAGAGGAAGACATGGTCCTGGCAATGGAGAATCCAACACAGGAGACAGGTCAAAGTATTTCTCAAGAGGGACTGGAGGGAAGCTCCAGGACAACAGGCGTGCAGCCAGCCTGGGAAGCAGCCTGTTCAGATTAGAGCACAAGCAGATTCTTCCCAGTTATAGATTCTTTTCTATGATGGGTTATTACAAAATGTTGAATATAGTTCCATGTGCCATACAGATGGACCTTGTTGTTTATTCTGTGTGTAATAGTTTATATCTGCTAATCCCAAACTCCCGATCCATCCCTTCCCTCTTCCCCTCCCTGCTTGGCAACACAAGTCTGTTCTTTATGTCTGTGAGTCTGTTTGTTTCATAGATAGGTTCATTTGTGTTGTATTTTATAAGTAATATCATATATATTTGTCTTTATCTATCTGATTTATTTCACTTATATTCCAAGTCCATCCATGTTTCTGCAGGTGGCATTATTTCTTTTGTTCTTATGGCTGAGTAGTATTCCATTGTATATATCAATACTTACCGCATTTTCTTTATCCATTCATCTGTCAGTGGACATTTAGGTTGCTTCATGTCTTGGCTATTGTAACTGGTGCTGCTCTGCACATTGGGGTGCATGTAACTTTTCAAATTACAGTTTTCTCAAGATGTATGCCAGGAGTGGCATTGGCAGGATCATACCATAACTCTATTTTCAGTTTTTTAAGCAACTTCCATACTGTTCTCACAGAGGCTGCACCAATTTACATTCCCACCAATAGTCTAGGAAGGTTCCCTTTCCCCTCACCCTCTCCAGCCTCTATTATTGTAGACTTCTCGATGATGACCATTTTGACTGGTGTGAGGTCCCCTCCTAACGGTTGTATTATGCTCCTCACTTTGCCAGTTCAAAAGAACGTGGTATTTAACCTGTAAGCTGAGTTTAAAATCTGAAAAAGGACTCTGGGAGTTGAGCAGATAGGCTCCTTGCCTGTACTGACCCCCCTAGGTGGTGTTTACTAAACAAATGTTCAATCAAGGCAGTATAACAATTTCTAGAGGAGAAATTATTTTGAGCACAACATTCATATTTTGTAACTTGAATATTCCTCTTTCTCTCTTTCCTGTGCCCAGAGGGGCATAGGATTGAAGGAGGAAACAGACAGAGCTGGACTCCATCTTAGGCCAGGCTGTGAACATTAGGCTACACGCGTGGTCACCCTCCCAATGGACTCTGAACTTTGTGCCTTGTGTCTATAGAAATGGCATACCAATGGAAAACCAGACCCCAGATTAAGGAGCCTCAGGACTTGTACTTGGACTCTCCATTGCCTAAAAGAATATGCTAATTATCTCTGTAACAGAACAAAGTGGTAAATTCCATTATGTTTATCGGGATATGACCACAGGCCTATTGATAAATATCCACTGCTTATCTAGTCTTGTGACACATGAATCATGGGTTAACTTTGATCGTATCTCTCTTTTACCTTGTCCAGACTAGTTTCAAGAAATTTGGGGAGGTGGGTTTGAGCAAGTACACTTAGGGTATATAAGGTTTTCACAAAAACTGGTCGGGGTCCTTGGCTAAGAGGAGACTCTGCCTTGGGCCCTCCAGTGTAATAAACTGTGCGTTGTCCTTCTGAGTGAGTTTGTTTCCCAGGACGCATGGCTACAACATTTGGTGCATTGGCCAGGAAGCCAAGGCTTCCCCAAAGATGGTTGCAGAATTCTTAAACCCTTGTAGGGGAGTCCAGGTGAGCTGTTGTTTGGTGCCCCTGACTGGATCTTCCCATTCAAAGACAAAGATGGGCTGTGATGCTGGGGCTCAGAGATATCAGGTCCCTGAGAGCCCATGGTAACCTTAAAAGTGGGGGACCAAAACATTGACTTCATGGTGGATACAGGAGCAGAACTGTGGGTGGTAACAAAACCTGTGGCACCACTGTCCAAAGAGACTACCGCTGTAACTGGGGTATCGGGAGAAGACATGACTAAATCATTTTGCCAGCCCAGAAAATGTCAGATGGGGGAGGGCACCAAGTGATTCATGAATTCCTCTACATTCCTGAGTGCCCAGTACCCCTGTTGGGTAGAGACTTGCTCTCCAAACTAGGAGCACAAGTGACTTTCTCCCCTGAGGAGAGGCCCACCTTCCGGATGGACACTATGACTTATTTGTTCTCTCTCTCAATACCACCCCAAGATGAGTGGAGGTTGCATGAGCCTCTGAAGGAAGAACCAGGTGGGCTAGAAGAGCATGAGAGAGAGCTAACTCAATTATTCCCTGAGATCTGGGCGGAAGACAACCCTCCTCCCTCCAGGCTGGCTAAACATCAAGCCCCAGTGATAATAGAACTCAAACCAGGCACCATCCCGGTTTGATAGTGCCAGTACCCACTACCGATAGAGGCCTGGGCCAGCATACTGCCCCGTATCAATAGATTGAAACAAGCGGGCATTCTAGTAGAGTGCCAGTTATCTTGGAATACACTGATCCTGCCAGTCAAAAAGGAAGGAGGACAGGACTATAGGCCTGTACAGGATCTCAGGCTAGTCAACCAGGCTACTGTGACTTTACACCCCACTGTTCCAAACCCCTATACCTTACTTAGCCTCCTCCCGCCAAGGACTAAAGTTTATACTTGCCTAGATCTCAAGGATGCCGCCTTCTGCATACACCTCGCCCCAGCGTCACAGCCCATCTTTGCCTTTGAATGGAAGATCCAGTCAGGGGCACCAAACGACAGCTCATCTGGATTCCCCTACAAGGGTTTAAGAACTCCCCAGCCACCTTTGGGGAAGCCTTGACTTCTAACCTGGATTCATTCCATCCGAAAGAGTATGAATGATGGCTCCTACAATATGTGGATGACCTGCTGCTGGCTGCCGAAACCAAGGAAAAATGTTGGGAAGGGACAAAAGCACTGCTCCAGCTGTTGATGGAAGCAGGTTACCGGGTGTCGTAGAAGAAGGCACAGATCTGCAAGGAGGAGTTAAAGTTGCAGGTATTGCTCCTTGGATCTATCATACAAGGATGAAGACAGCATACCACGCAGACCCAGAAAACGCCGAGTGGACTGCTCAGAGGGACCCCGCTGACCCTCAAGAGACCATCCTTAAGAAGAAGGAAAAGAAGATCCTGGACGAGCCCCTTGAGGATGAAGCCACATAATTAACTCCTGCTGCTTGGTCTCATCAACGTGCACATTCCTACACGGACTTCACAATATCTCCAACTGTTGGGTATGTGGGGCTATGCCTCTGTCTGTGATGGATGGACTTCCCTGATGGCTGTCACTGCTCCGCCAAGGAGATTTTAAACCACTCTGCTCTTTTCTGGGACGTAATCATAATCTCTCCCTGCTCTCTGGGTGTAAGCCAGACCTACAGTCAATAGACTTGGGTCATAGGGTTACCTTTGATATAAATGCCAGCGTAACAAAAGCCTAATCTACAACAAGCCCTGGTAAATCTACCTTTTTTACATGCTAGGTGGACAAGATCTGTGTTTCAATGGTATGAGTATATTGCTTCCTTATTTGTACCCTCTATAGGGACAACAGATATTATGATTAAAGTAGAGGCCTTGACTAATTTCACAAAACAGGCCCTCCTAGATAGACCAAAAGCCATCCAAGCCTTAAATGAAGAGCAAATCCAATTGAGAAAAGTGGTAATTCAAAATAGAATGGCTTTGGACATACTCATAGCTGCTCAAGGAGGGACCTGTGCTTTAATTAAGGTTGAATGTTGTGTATGCATTCCTGACTTATCTGGCAATGTATCAACTGCTGTAGATGACATGAAAAGCTAGGTAAAAGAAATGTCAAATGAAAACATTCCTTTCTGGACTTAGGTCCTATCTTGGGTAAAGGGCGATTGGTGGAAAACTATATTTACCATTGTTATAATTGCCTTGATAATTCTGCTTTGTGGACCCTGAATTTTACAATGTATTATGAACTTTGTAACCCAAAGGTTGTTGTCATTCTCCCAAATTGGCGGTCGGAGAGCCAGGGTGCAATATATCCCTATGAGTGATACTCGTAATATGAGTTAAGAGCATCAAGAGAGGGGAATGAAGGAGGAAACAGACAGAGCTGGACTCCATCGTAGTCCAGGCTGTGAACATTAGGCTGCATGCATGGTCACCCTCCCAATGGACTCTGAACTTTGTGCCCGGTGTCTATAGAAATGGCATACCAATGGAAAACCAGACCCCAGATAAAAGAGCCTCAGGACTTGTACTTGGACTCTCTATTGCCTAAAAGAATATGCTAATTATCTCTGTAACAGAACAAAGTGGTAAATTCCATTATGTTTATCGGGATATGACCACAGGCCTATTGATAAATATCCACTGCTTATCTAGTCTTGTGACACATGAATCATGGGTTAACTTTGATCATATCTCTCTTTTACCTTGTCCAGACTAGTTTCAAGGAATTTGGGGAGGTGGGTTTGAGCAAGTACACTTAGGGTATATAAGGTTTTCACAAAAAGTGGTCAGGGTCCTTGGCTAAGAGGAGACTCTGCCTTGGGCCCGCCGGTGTAATAAACTGCTCTGCAATATCTGCATTGTCCTCCTGAGTGAGTTTGTTTCCCGGAAAGCGTGGCTACAACAGGATGACTGCTGAAAGGTATTCCCTTTATAATTTTTTTAAATTTATTTTAATTGGAGGCTAATTCCTTTACAATATTGTGGTGGTTTTTGCCATACATTCACATGAATCAGCCATGGGTGAACATGTGTTCCCCATCCTGAACCCCCCTCCCACATCCCTCCCATCCCATCCCTCAGGGTCATCCCAGTGCACCAGCCCTGAGCACCCTGTCTCATGCATCGAACCTGGACTGGCAATCTATTTCACATATGATAATATACATGTTTCAGTGCTATTCTCTTAAATCATCCCACCCTCGCCTTCTCCCACAGAGTCCAAAAGTCTGTTCTTTACATCTGTAAGGTATTCCCTTTAATTTGTATACCCCTTAGCCTCTGGAGAAAGCACTGGATGGGATGTCTTGGTCAGGGCAGTGCTGGTTCAGTAATGAATAAGCCCCAACACAACTGTGGGTCAGTCACACAGAGCAGCCTGAGACCCTTGTCCCAGTCAAAGGGCTGGCCTTCCTCTTTGCAATAATTCAATGATGTAGGCTCCCTTCTTGTGGTGGCTCAGACCTTTCCCTCAGACCTCCTTATCACAAGCAGAAAGGGAGAGACAGGAGAAATAACACTTTCTAACCTCCTTGTCTGGCAGTGACACATATCACGTGGTCACCTTCTACTGGTGACAACTAGTCACTCAAGATTTCATGAAGATGGCAGGGGAGCTGAGAAACATAGCCCCTGGCTGGCAGCTCCTTTCCAGTAGCAGCTCTACTGTGTGACAGGCAGGACCAGCAGGGATGTTTGGTAGATAGTTAACCTTCTCTGCCATAGGGAGCTTCCATTCAAGAAAAGACAGGAGAAAGGCAGGCAAAGGGTACTCCTCCATTTCCTCATAGAAAGTCTAAAGTCTCATCAGCTCAGTTCAGTTGAGTCACTCAGTCATGTCCGACTCTTTGCGACCCCATGAATCGCAGCACGCCAGGCCTCCCTGCCCATCACCAACTCCCGGAGTTCACTCAGACTCACGTCCATAATCGCAAGCAAAACCCAGTGCCTTGAGACTTGGCTAAAACAGCTGAAACCCACCACCTTCTTAGAGAAGGTCATTACTTTTCACATTTATCAAAGACAAGGAACCTCTCTCTCTTTTGGTATCTATTTTTTCTAATTTTATTTTTTTAATTGAAGTATAGTTGATTTATAAAGTTGCGCAAGTTTCAGATACACACACACACACACACACACACATATATATGTATATATACAGCATAGTGATTCAGTGATATATATGCATATATCCTGGTGGTTCAGCTGATAAAGAATCCTCCTGCCATGCAGGGGACTCCGGTTCTATCCCTGAGTTGGGAAGATACCCTGGAAAAGGGATAGGCTATCCATTCCAGTATTCTTGGGCTTCCTGGTAGCTCAGACAGTAAAGAATCTGCCTGCAATGAGGGAGACCTGCGTTAGATCCCTGGGTTGGGAAGATCCCCTGGATAAGGGACCAGCTACCCACTCCAGTATTCTTGCCTAGAGAATTCCATGGACAGAGAAGCCTGGCAGTCTACAGTTCATGCAGTTGCAAAGAGTTGGACATGACTGGCAACTTTTCGTTTTCACCTATGTATGTATCAATATATATATATTCTTTGTCAGATTCTTTTCCCTTATAGGTTATTCTAAAACACTGAGTATCCAACAAGGACCTATATGGTAGGTCTATTTTATATCTATTTTATATATAGTAGTATGTGTGTGTTAATCCCAACCTCCTAATAACCTCTCTCTCTTTTGAATAGACTGTATGAAAAAAAAAAGTTGTTCATGATTTCTAGGTGTTGAGTCTGTCCATCTGAATGTTACCCTAAACAAAGCCACTTAAATATCAAAAGAGGAACGTTAAGTGAATGAGATATAACCATGCTGTGGAGTATTAACCAGCTGTTAATAGTTACTGTGCACAAGACACTTTATCGACAAGAGAAAATATTCATAACATATTAGGTTTAAAAAAAGCAGGGAAACAAAGATAACTAAATAACTCCTAATCAAAGACTAACTAAAATCAAACAACTAACTGAACTATATGTATCTTTTTTTTTAAAGAGAATTGTAATAGACTGCATTATTATCCAAAAACACTTTCCACCTCCTCGAGCAGACTCTGCCCCATTGAGACTGGCTTGGCCAGTGTAGGTGGAAGCGATGTGGTCCTTCCAGGAGACCTGAAAGTAGGCGCTGCTCCTAAGCTTGAGTCCCAGATGCACGATGATGGAGCATAGGTGCAGTCAACCCACTGTGGACACATGATCCGAGTGAGAAATAAACACTTGTCAATGTAAAACAGGAACTGAGCTTATCCTAAAGTCAGAGAATAATCTCTTTTTGAAAAAATTAATGAGCATAATTAAGAGCCTGAAGTAACATGGATGGTTTCTCTTTATTTCACCTCTTCAAAGAAAAACACTTCTGTTTTTTGCTAGATCAGAACATCTTTATTATACCATAAAAGTACTATCTCTTAGTAGAAATTCTTGTCTTCTGATAAAAAGAAAAATAGTCTCAACATGTTCTGACTGAACTTGATGTGCTCATGCTGCAAGAAATAGGGGAGGCAGAAGGAAGCAGTGGGCAGTGCCATAATGGGCTTCATTCATTTCCATTCACAGTAAGAATGCAAATGGCCATTTGAGGTCCTAGAACAGACTCCGACAAAAATGAAAAGGCCATGGCCTTTGAAATGAAATTTAAACCAAGCAGATTGTAAACACAAAAACTGAAGTAGCAGCAATCAATTTACATATAATGGATGCATTCACAGAACAGGGCAAACTGGATGATGCTGTTATCAGTTATATAAGTAACTCATATCCTATATGTGATGAGTAAAAAAATATGCAGTAACTATTTAAATAGCAATGACATTCAATGAAGAACAAGGTAATTAAAAATTCATATGAACATTCTATTTGACTTATGATATTTGGGAAATAAATTAAAAGCAACTTCATAGTTAACTGACTGTAGGGACAATATACTTCAAACTTACAAGATACAAAGGAAAGGATCTGGAATCATAAAATTTCTTGCCATGTGCCACCAAGGGACAAAATAATAAATCATAATAATTATTATAAACTAAAACATTACCCCTTTGTAAAAAGGGAGGGGAAAAAAAAAAACCTCTGATGACATTGCCCTTTGCATCCTGAGTACGTTTCTTATTTCTGCGGTTGGAAAAAGAGTCAGAATGAGAGAAAATCTGAATAAGTGAAGTGAAAGTTACTCAGTCGTGTCTGACTCTTTGCGACCCCATGGACTATACAGTACATGGAATTCTCCAGGCCAGAATACTGGAGTGGACAGCCTTTCCCTTCTCCAGAGGATCTTCCTGACTTAGGGATTGAACTGGGATCTACTGCATTGCAGGCAGATTCTTTACCAACTGAGATATGAGGGAACCCCCAGAGAAAACCTAGCAAAGGCAATGATCTCAGGATGGAGAGGTAATTGATATAATTGCCAAACAAGCTTAGCACAAGGCCCACAGGATGTATAAGGTAGGTTTTTACAGCAGAAATGGATGGCTGCTCACCAAAACTTGGTTTCTTTCCTTTCTGGGCTCATAGCTAGACAGCATTTTCCAGACTCCTTTATAGTTAGCAGTGATCAACCCCACCCCCACCCCACCATGGTGGGGAGCAGATTAAATCTGTTGGAAATTCACCCAAAACTCCAAGACAAGAATCAGTTCAGTTCAGTTCAGTCGCTCAGTCGTGTCCGACTCTTTGCCACCCCATGAATCACAGCACGCCAGGCCTCCCTGTCTATCACCAATTCCCAGAGTTTACCCAAACTCATGTCCATCAAGTCGGTGATGCCATCCAGCCATCTCATCCTCTGTCGTCCCTTTCTCCTCCTGCCCCTAATCCCTAACAGCATGAGGGTCTTTTCCAATGAGTCAACTCTTCACATGAGGTGGCCAAAGTATTGGAGTTTCAGCTTCAGCATCAGTCCTTCCAATGAACACCCAGGACTGATCTTTAGGATGGACTGGTTGGATCTCCTTGCAGTCCAAGGGACTCTCAAGAGTCTTCTCCAACACCACAGTTCAAAAGCATCAATTCTTCGGCGCTCAGCCTTCTTCACAGTCCAACTCTCACATCCATACATGACCACTGGAAAAACCATAACCTTGACTAGATGGACCTTTGTTGGCAAAGTAATGTCTCTGCTTTTGAATATGCTATCTAGGTTGGTCATAACTTTCCTTCCAAGGAGTAAGCGTCTTTTAATTTCATGGCTGCAGTCACCATCTGCAGTGATTTTGGAGCCCCCCCAAAATAAAGTCTGACACTGTTTCCACTGTTTCCCCATCTATTTCCCATGAAGTGATGGGACCAGATGCCATGATCTTCGTTTTCTGAATGTTGAGCTTTAAGCCAACTTTTTCACTCTTATCTTTCACTTTCATCAAGAGGCTTTTTAGTTCCTCTTCACTTTCTGTCCTAAGGATAACAAGGCAGTTAAAGGAGGAGGCTGGGCCCTGCCCAGACACCATATTTCTCATTCTTGAAGTCAGGAGACCTCCCTGACCGCACGTGTGTAGAAGGCTCCTTAGCGGTCAAAGGGGAATGATGCTAATACAAGGCTACCCATAGGCCTTTGAGGTAGAATCCATCTTGGCTAAGAGATGTGTGCATACACATGGGAGGATCCTGAGATATGCCAGTTATGGACTGTGAATTGGGCAAATTAAAAGGATTGGCCTTGGGCTTCCCTGGTGATCCAGTGGTTAAGAATCCACCTTACTATGTAGGGGGCATTTTGGGTTCTTATGCTTTCTAGTCTCTCACCTCACTCTATGCCCAGAAATCTACTATGAGAATTTCTCTGCCTCCTGACCTGGGCCTCAAGCCTTGAATCCCATGCCATCTTCCCTAGTGCCCGTAAGAAACATTCATGTTTAATGGTCCATTTTCAAGAATAAATGCTAACCTAAGAATGAGGAACTATTAATAACTAGCTTGAATAATGACATTGCTGTTGTAGCAACCAAAGGAGTTACAAAACTGGAAAGTCTGGGCAAACAAAGGGAAGGTGAGATAACTAGGGTTTTGGGCAGGCTCATTCTATCGGTGAATTCAAAACATAAGAACAGGAATAACTGCGTGGGAAAGAGGAAGACAAGATGTCAGTGAGGGGCCAGCCCATAAGGAGGAAGGGAATAAGCTTAGGCAACCTCTGGGAAGACTGTTCACCCCCTAGTACTCAGCCAATGAGGAACTGGGTAGGGGGGACGTGCATGCTACAGAATAAATTGCTTCCTGTTACTGTCCTGGGTGTGCCTGCTCACCAGACACCCGATCTTACAAGACAGTCATTAAAAGTCTTGCTTTCGCTATGTTTTGTGTGTCCAAGTCCATCCTTTGGTTTTGGGCTAGCAAGCATGTTTCTCATATGCCTAGCTCCAAGTTTTCCAAGGGTTCCTCTTTGCATCTATCAGATCCCCTTCACTCCTAGCCTTGGCAGCCTCCACATTGTTATAGATGGCCTTCTGGGCTGGCAGCTAACCAGAAGCCCAAATTATAAACTTTGTGGATGCTGTCTCAAGAAATACACTCCAGCATAAACTGGAGGGCATAAGCTCTACAGGCAAGGGATTCCTCTTCAGGAAAGTCCTGGAAACAGATCTGGACTAGTTCAAAAACACTTCTCTGGCTGTGCTGGGGCAGGCACCTAGCACGGTGCAAGGTCACAGGAGGGTGTAAGACGTCTGATCAGAAATCAGCTGGCACATAGAGGATGCTTGCTTGCAACCCAATCGGGTTTGAAGGGAATTTGGGGGACACCCTAAACTCTTCAGGTTTCCTGGTCAATGTTCCTAGGATTCCATTTTAGGAGTGCTCTCTTGTTATTGGTTGCAGAATACTACATGGGAGAATCCCCTTCTAAGCCAGAAGAAACACCTCTGGAGTGTATCCTTAAGAACTGGAAATTTTTTGAAATCAAAGGATTAAGAAGGGAGAAACTTCAGTTCTACTACAGCAGTGCCTAGCCTTTGTATAATTTGGGGAACAAAGAAAAATGATCTGAATATGAGTTTCTAAAGTATAATGCCATTCTGCAACTGGATCTTTAATGCTGCAGGATGGGAAAGTGGAGTGAGATTCCCTATGTTCAGGCCTTCGTGCTCCTTTACCAAAATCCCACCCTATACGGCTCTTGCCATTTAAAACCTGGACAAACAGAAGACTCTCCCGACATTTTGGATGATCCCTTTCTAAGCTCTCCTGTCTCTCAGCAGGGCAACCGAGCTCTCCCTGCCCCTGACAGTATTCCTACCTCTCCATAGCCACCTACTTCTCCAGAGCCACCTACTTCTCCTGGCCCCTCTGACCAATTCCAAACTCCACCTTCCCATGTCCCTCAAACTCCATCTCCCCATGTTTTTCCTTACCCTCTGTTACCTCAAGAAACAAAGACTAGTCCTTCTGGGGTAACATGCAGTGGAGCTTCCTATCACCCAGGACCAGAGAAATTGTACTATCTTAGGGAAGTGGCAAATGGTGAAGGGACAGTCAGAATACTTGTGCCCTTCTCTTTAACCGAGTTAGCCCAATGCAAACAGGAACTGGGTAGATTTTCTGAAGACCCTAGTAAATTTGTTGAAGGGTTTCATGCCCTCATTCTGGTCTATGATTAACTTGGAAGGATGTGCAAAGAGTTCTATCTACCTGCTACACTCCTGAGGAAAACAGAAAGTCTGGATAGTAGCTCAGGGGCGTGCTGACCAGCTTGCTGGAAATCAACCTGAACACAATTCTATGAGTGGAGATGCAGTCTCAAATCAGGAACCCTCTTGGAATTATAATTCCCAGAAGCACATGATCCAATTAGAAGGGATGAGAAAGTATATCAAAAAGTCAGTTAACTAGGAAAAAGGTTAAGGAGTAACCCAGGAAGAAAAGGGAAATCCAGTCCTTCTTCACGGGCAGCTTATGGAGACATTTAGGAAACATACCAGTAAAGATCCCTTCAACTCTGAAGGTCAGTACCCGCTGGGACAGCAATGCCAGTCTGCTCCTGATATTAGACGCAAACTCCTGAAGTTGCAATTTGGCTCACAAATGCCCATGCCCCACTCCTAGATGTGGCCTTTGGGTATTTAATAATAAAGACCAAGCTCAGGAGAAGAGAGGACCCAGTGTGGGAAAAGACAGGCCAGGGTTCATGTATAACTGACAGCTGTTGCTATCAGTCATGCCTGTGACCTCAGGCCAACCCAAGGGGTCCGAGAAAGTCCAACTATCCATCTGGAGGTAAGACCAACAAGGAGCAACATTACAAATGCAAGTCAACTGGCCACTGGGCCTGGATTGCCAGAAAGAGCCCCCCAGACCATGCCCAACTTGCAAACAAAGAGTTCATTGGAAGAGGGACTGCCCTCAGTCCTGTAGGAGAAGGGGCTCCTGCTCCTGAGACGGCCATGCTGGATGACTGAGGTGGCCTGGGGATTCTGGTGGGTACTACCCATCCGCCAGTGAGAAGTTGATCTCCATCAAGGAGCCTTGGGTAGTCCTTGACGTGACAGAAAATCGATTTCTTAATTGACGTGGGAACCACTGACTCTGTCTTAATTTCTCATGTTGGACCTCTCTCCTCCAAAAGCTGCACTGTGACTGTTGTCAGTGGAAAGCTTTGCACCCATTATTTCCCTGGGCCTCTCATTGGCCAATTGGAGCAATGGTTGATTTCACACGCCTTTCTAGCTATGCCTCAGTGTCCTACCCCTATCCTTGGGAGGGACCTTCTGAGCTCCCTTGGGGTCCGTTAGGAGGCCATTGAGAAGCCCCTTATTTTGACTCTAAGACAGACCAGCCATAAGGGCAATTCTATTCCCAGCTATATCCTACAGGCAGTAGACTTTTCAGTATGGGACAAAGAACTCCCTGGAAGGGCCATAAATGCCCAACCTCTAAGGATTGACCTTTAGGCCAGAAACTGCCTATACTAACAAGGGACAATATCCTATAAAGTTGGAAGTGAAGAAGGGTTTACAACCTCTCGTGGATAAAATTCTAAAGCATGGCCTCTTGGTGCCCTGCCAGTCTCTGTGCAACACTCTTATTCTTCCAATTGTTAAGCCAAAGGGGGAATGTAGGGTGGCCCAAGACCTGACAGCAGTGGTCCCTATACATCTCCTCCTGGCCAATCATAACGTACTAACCCAAATCCCTGAGGACACTACTAGAGTAAGGTTAAGGAGTCTAGTAGTGTCCTCAGGAATTTGGGTTAGTACGTTATGATTGGCCAAGAGGGGACGTAAAGGGACCACTTCATTTTCTTGGGCTCCAGAATCACTGCAGATGCTGGCTGCAGCCCTGAAATTAAAAGACGCTTGCTGCTTGGAAGGAAAGCTATGACCAACCTAGGCAGCATATTAAAAAGTAGAGACATTACTTTGCCAGCAAAGGTCCGTCTAGTCAAAGCTACGGTTTTTCCACTAGTCATGTATGGATGTGAGAGTGGGACCATAAAGAAAGCTGAGCACTGAAGAATTGATGCTTTTGAATTGTGGTGTTGGAGTAGACTCATGAGAGTCCCTTGGACTGCAAGGAGATCCAACCAGTCAATCCTAAAGGAAATCAGTCCTGAATATTCACTGGAAGGACTGATGCTGAAGCTCCAGTAACTTTGGCTGCCTGATGTGAAGAACGGAACTCATTGGAAAAGACCCTGATGCTGGGAAAGATTGAAGGCAGGAGGAGAAGGGGATGACAGAAGATAAGATGTTTGGATGGCATCACTGACTTGATGGACATGAATTTGAGCAGGCTCTGGGAGTTGGTGATGGACAGGGAAGCCTGGCTTGCAGCAGTCCATGGGACTGCAGAGTCAGACAGGACTGAGTGACTGAACTGAACTGAGGACACTAAATGGGTTATTGTACTAAATCTCTTTTGCCTTCTTTTGCATCTGAGTTCATTCCTCATCACACTATATGCTTGCCTTCGAGAAGACTAGGTCTGACTCAGTCTGGAGTTCCTCGGCCTATAGGATACTTTTCCAAGCAAACTTCCAAGCAACTAGACTCCACGGCCTGAGGTTGGCCTGGCTGCCTCCAGGCAGTAGCTACTACTGCTTTATTGGTAGAAGAAGCTAATAAGCTTACCTTTGGACAGCTGCTGGAAGTCCAGACCCCTCATTGAGTACAAGAAATTCCAAGATAAAAGGCCACCGCTGGTCACTGGAGGCCACTCTATCAAGTACCAGGCTTTGCTCCCTGACTCCCCAGAGTTAATCCTCAAAACTTGCCACACTTTTAACTCTGCTACCTTAATGCCTGACGAAAGCCCAGAGTTAACACATTCTTGCCTTGAAACCCTTGGCCAGATCTATGCCTGTAGTTCTGACTTCACAGACCAGGCCATAGAAAACCCTGAGGAAAAATGACTTACGGATGGCAGTAGTTTTGTTAGAGATAGAGTCAAGAGGGCAGAGTATTGCTATTGTGAGTGCTCATAGCGTCATAGCAGCAAAACCTGTGCTACCTAACACCTCGGCCCAAAAGGCTGAACTAATAGCTCTAGCTTGAGCCTGAATCTTAGGGGAAGGAAAGGCTGTAAATACACACACAGACACAGAATATGCCTTCCTTGTTTTACATGCCCTCGCAGCTATCTGGGAAGAGAGAGGGCTTCTAAATGCAGGAAACTCCTCTACAAAATATGGGCTGAGATTTTACATCTCATCAGATTAGATCAGATCAGATCAGATCAGTCGCTCAGTCGTGTTCGACTCTTTGTGACCCCATGAATTGCAGCACGCCAGGCCTCCCTGTCCATCACCAACTCCCAGAGTTCACTGAGACTCATGTCCATCGAGTCAGTGATGCCATCCAGCCATTTCATCCTCTGTCGTCCCCTTCTCCTCCTGCCTCCAATCCCTCCCAGCATCAGAGTCTTTTCCAATGAGTCAACTCTTTGCATGAGGTGGCCAAAGTACTGGAGTTTCAGCTTTAGCATCATTCCTTCCAAAGAAATCCCAGGGCTGATCTCCTTCAGAATGGACTGGTTGGATCTCCTTGCAGTCCAAGGGACTCTCAAGAGTCTTCTCCAACACCACAGTTCAAAAGCATCAATTCTTCGGTGCTCAGCTTTCTTCACAGTCCAACTCTCACATCCATATATGACCACTGGAAAAACCATAGCCTGGACTAGACGAACCTTTGTTGGCAAAGTAATGTCTCTGCTTTTGAATATGCTATCTAGGTTGGTCATAACTTTCCTTCCAAGGAGCAAGCGTCTTTTAATTTCATGGCTGCAGTCACCATCTGCGGTGATTTTGGAGCCCAGAAAAATAAAGTCTGACACTCTTTCCACTGTTTCCCTATCTATTTCCCACGAAGTGGTGGGACCGGATGCCATGATCTTCGTTTTCTGAATGTTGAGCTTTAAGCCAACTTTTTCACTCTTATCTTTCACTTTCATCAAGAGGCTTTTTAGTTCCTCTTCACTTTCTGCCATAAGGGTGGTGTCATCTGCATATCTGAGGTTATTGATATTTCTCCGGGCAATCTTGATTCCAGTGTGTGTTTCTTCCAGTCCAGCATTTCTCATGATGTGCTCTGCATATAAGTTAAATAAACAGGGTGACAATACACAGCCTTGACGAACTCCTTTTCCTATTTGGAACCAGTCTGTTGTTCCATGTCCAGTTCTAACTGTTGCTTCCTGACCTGCATACAAATTTCTCAAGAGGCAGATCAGGTGGTCTGGTATTCCCATCTCTTTCAGAATTTTCCACAGTTTATTGTGATCCACACAGTCAAAGGCTTTGGCATAGTCAATAAAGCAGAAATAGATGTTTTCTGGAACTCTCTTGCTTTTTCCATGATCCAGCGGATGTTGGCAGTTTGATCTCTGGTTCCTCTGCCTTTTCTAAAACCAGCTTGAACATCAGGAAGTTCACGGTTCACATAGTGCTGAAGCCTGGCTTGGAGAATTTTGAGCATTACTTTACTAGCATGTGAGATGGGTGCAATTGTGCGGTAGTTTGAGCATTCTTTGGCATTGCCTTTCTTTTGGACTGGAATAAAAACTGACCTTTTCCAGTGCTGTGGCCACTGCTGAGTTTTCCAAATTTGCTGGCATATTGAGTGCAGCACTTTCACAGCATCATCGTTCAGGATTTGGAATAGCTCAACTGGAATTCCATCACCTCCACTAGCTTTGTTCGTAGTGATGCTTTCTAAGGCCCACTTGACTTCACATTCCAGGATGTCTGGCTCTAGGTGAGTGATCACACCATCGTGATTATCTGGGTCGTGAAGATCTTTTTTGTACAGTTCTTCTGTGTATTCTTGCCATCTCTTCTTAATATCTTCTGCTTCTGTTAGGTCCATACCATTTCTGTCCTTTATTGAGCTCATCTTTGCATGAAATGTTCCTTTGGTATCTCTGATTTTCTTGAAGAGATCCCTAGTTTTTCCCATTCTGTTGTTTTCCTCTATTTCTTTGCATTGATCGCTGAAGAAGGCTTTCTTATCTCTTCTTGCTATTCTTTGGAACTCTGCATTCAGATGTTTATATCTTTCCTTTTCTCTTTTGCTTTTCACTTCTCTTCTTTTCACAGCTATTTGTAAGGCCTCCCCAGACAGCCATTTTGCTTTTTTACATTTCTTTTCCATGGGGATGGTCTTGATCCCTGTCTCCTGTACAATGTCACGAATCTCATTCCATAGTTCATCAGGCACTCTATCTATCAGATCTAGGCCCATAAATCTATTTCTCACTTCCACTGTATAATCATAAGGGATTTGATTTAGGTCATACCTGAATGGTCTAGTGGTTTTCCCTACTTTCTTCAATTTAAGTCTGAATTTGGCAATAAGGAGTTCATGGTCTGAGCCACAGTCAGCTCCTGGTCTTGTTTTTGCTGACTGTATAGAGCTTCTCCATCTTTGGCTGCAAAGAATATAATCAATCTGATTTCGGTGTTGACCATCTGGTGATGTCCATGTATAGAGTCTTCTCTTGTGTTGTTGGAAGAGGGTGTTTGCTATGACCAGTGCATTTTCTTGGCAAAACTCTATTAGTCTTTGCCCTGCTTCATTCCGTATTCCAAGGCCAAATTTGCCTGTTACTCCAGGTGTTTCTTGACTTCCTACTTTTGCATTCCAGTCCCCTATAATGAAAAGGACATCTTAAGTGTTCAAAAACCAAAATAGGTGGCAGTCACTCACTTCCACAGGCACCAAAAGAAATTCTCAAATTTCCTAAGGAAACAGCAGGGCAGATTTGGAAGCAAAGAGAATAACCCTGATGCCCATCAGCAAAACGGCTCTAATTCCATCCCTTACACCTTCTAACTTAGTTATAACCAGGTACTGGGATTCCAAATAGGAAAAGGAGTACGTCAAGGCTGTATATTGTCACCTTGCTTATTTAACTTATATGCAGAGTACATCATGAGAAACGCTAGGCTGGAAGAAGCACAAGCTGGAATCAAGATTGCCAAGAGAAATATCAATAACCTCAGATATGCAGATGACACCACCCTTATAGCAGAAAGTGAAGAGGAACTAAAAAGCCTCTTGATGAAAGTGAAAGTGGAGAGTGAAAAAGTTGGCTTAACGCTCAGCTTTCAGAAAACGAAGATCATGGCATCCAGTCCCATCACTTCATGGGAAATAGATGGGGAAACAGTGTCAGACTTTATTTTTCTGGGCTCCAAAATCACTGCAGATGGTGAATGCAGCCATGAAATTAAAAGACACTTACTCCTTGGAAGGAAAGTTATGACCAACCTAGATAGCATATTCAAAAGCAGAGACATTACTTTGCCAACAAAGTCCATCTAGTCAAGGTTATGGTTTTTCCAGTGGTCATGTATGGATGTGAGAGTTGGACTGTGAAGAAAGCTGAGCACCGAAGAATTGATGGCTTTTGAACTATGGTGTTGGAGAAGACTCTTGAGAGTCCCTTGGACTGCAAGGAGATCCAACCAGTCCATTCTAAAGGAGATCAGTCCTGGGTGTTCTTTGGAAGGACTGATGCTAAAGCTGAAACTCCAGTACTTTGGCCACCTCATGCAAAGAGTTGACTCATTGGAAAAGACTGATGCTGGGAGGGATTGGAGGCAGGAGGAGAAGGGGATGACAGAGGATGAAATGGCTGGATGGCATCACTGACTTGATGGACATGAGTTTGGGTAAACTCTGGGAGTTGGTGATGGACAGGGAGGCCTGGCGTGCTGCAATTCATGGGGTGGCAAAGAGTCGGACATGACTGAGCGACTGAACTGAACTGAACTGACTCGGATTCTAAAGAGAACTGGGCACGAGACAGAGGGAAAACTATGGAAAGAGATGGGTGGCACACAGATCAGAAATTGCTCATCTCTCTTTGACAAGTAGAAAATTATAAAAGGGCCACATGACTCTATCTGGGGAGAGATACAATGTCTATGATTATTTTCCAACTTTTTACAGGGAGAGGGCTCCTGGAGACAAAAGAGTTACTCAAGCATGTGCTCTTTGAGCCACCCATAATCCAGGAGGCAATCAGCTTCTTCCTCTTGCTAGTCTTGTCTCGTGATATGGGACGTACCCAGGAGAAGACTGGCAAATAGATTTCACTCAGATGCTCTCTTTCCAGGGCTTCAGCTACTTATTAGTCTTTATAGATACATTGCGGGGCTTCCTCGTAGCTCAGTCTGTAAAAAGTCTGCCTGCAATGCAGAAGACCTGGGTTCAATTCCTGGGTTGGGAAGATCCCCTGGAGAAGGAAGTGGCAACCCACTCCAGTATTCTTGCCTGGAGAATCCCATGGACAGAAGAGCCTTGCAGGCTATGGGGTTGCAAGAGTCGGACACGACTGAGTGACTAAGCACAACATAGATACCTTTACTAGATAGATAGAGGCCGTATCCAGTAGAACAGAGAAGGCAGCTGAAGTGACTAATTCACCGTTAAAGGAAATTATTCCTAGATTCAGATTGCCCCGTCACCTGCCCTGTCACCTTCAGAGTGACCAATGGACCTTCGTTGGTAGCAAAGGTCATGCAACAGCTTTTGCAGGTTTTAGGAATTAAATACCACCTCCATTCATTCTGGAGACCTCAGTCCTCAGGAAAAGTGGAACAGGATAATCATACTGTAAAGAAAATTTGGGTAAAAACTCTGTCAGGAAATGTCAGAGTCAGGGTATCGCCTGCTGCCAATAGTCATCTTAAGGGTCAGGGCAGCTCCTAAAACAACTACTAAGCTAAGCCCTTTTGAAATGACATACGGAAGGCCATTCCTTACTCCGGACATGCTAACTGACCCAGAAACCCAGGCTCATCTTGAGTACATTATGAATCTGGGCCAGGTCCAGAAGACTATACAAGAATATGGCAACAGAGTGCAGCCTGCTCCAGATGACAGTCCCAGCTACCCTGTTGTAAAATGTGGAGACTGGGTAGCTTCAGAGACTTGGAAGTATGAGTACCCTGGCAACCAGCTACTCCCCAAATGGAAGGGTCCTTACCAAGTCTTGCTGAGCACTCTTACAGCAGTCAAACTCCAGAGGGTCATCAACTGGGTTCATCTGTCCAGGATTGAACCTGTCCTTAGTGATAGGTTACAGGAATCTGAAGAACCACATTCCAGCCACCCCTGTGAATCCACCTCTTCCTCTAAGTCTCCCCAGGATCCAGAAGACCAGAACAGCCTGAAAATTCTAGGTGGATGGTTGAGCCACTAGAAGACCTGAGGCTACTACTCAAAAAGAAAATAAACACTTCTTAAACTCTAGGCTTCTCTTGTGGCTCAGCTGGTAAAGAATCTGCCTGCAATGCAGGATACCTGAGTTTGATTCTTGAGTTGGGAAGATCCCCTGGAGAAGGAAAAGGCTACCCACTCCAGTATTCTGGCCTGGAGAATTCCATAGACTGTATAGTCCATGAGGTCACACGACTGAGTGACTTTCACTTTGTACTAAAAAAACTAAAACAGACTCTAGGCTAAGTACAGGCTAAGTACCCATAGTTACTATCTTCATTTTGCCTCCTGGTACTCCAATCCACCTTCCACTTCCTCTCCAATCCACATACAGAGTAACTGATATGCTCTGGTAAATTCAGATAAGTATTGTTTTCTCTGCTCTCACTCTTGCTCTCGGAATTCACTGAACTTTTCTGCCCATGCTGGGTGATTTAAATATGACCCTGACTGGTGCTACTAGGAAGCTACTAATTGCCTTAGCTTTTCTATGTGTATCTCCCTTATCTATAGGCTGGACAGAAAACTCTCTGGTTCACATTGCACAAACTCTTGCTTCCTCTACTGGGTTGACAGAATGCGGGATTTGTTTACCCAGAGCAAAGTTCATCATGGGCCGTGGTGATCCCTTTATCCATCTCATAAAGAATTTTAGCCAAATTCCTGATGAAATGGTCTTCTACTAGAGACCCAAGTCTCAAAACAGTAATGTACAGGGTCAGCATTGTTCATTTTCCTACTGAAGAAAATCCTAATGTCTCTTGCCTAACCCAACCCTCCCAGAAGGAGACTTGGGACCAACAGGTTCAGAGCTTCCATTTTGGAAATAGAGAAAGATATGCTGACTTTGTACAACCAGATTCCTACCCTTGCTTGAGCCTCTGATTATAATAGTCTTACTGATCTTTGGCCCTTGCTTCTCTAATCTAATTATTTAGTTTGTTTTCTCTAGAGCATCACTGGAAAATGGTGCTATGCAGGGACTCCCCACAGCAGATCCTGCTGAAACCATAACAGAAGTCACACTGGGGCCCATTTAATGACAGAGTGGGAGCTCCATGACCCCAACCAGGTGAGGTCTACAAGCCTCTATCTAGCCTGAAGAAGTTACAGAAGACAGACCTTCACTCTTCATTTTCCCAATAAAGTTTTTTTTTTTTTGGTTTACATCTCTCAGGGGGGATTTGAGACAGGAGGTAGATGGGTACCCTCAGGGTAAAGTGATTGGAGATTCATTCCCTAAGGACCAAAACTCCAAAATAAGAACAGCAGGACGAATAAGAGAGGAGACTGGGCCCTGCCCAGACCATATATTTCTCATTCTTGAAGTGAGGAAACCTCCCCAACCATACATGTGCAGAAAGGCTGCTTGGAGGTCAAATGGGTGTGATGCTAAGGCCAGGCCACCCATAGGCCTTTGAGATAGAATCCATCTTGGCTAAGAGATGCATGTACACATGGGAGGATCCTGAAATATACTGAATATGGACCGTGAACCAGATAAATAATAATTGGCTCAAGGGAACCTGGAAGAAACGCCCCATATAAGTGATTTAAACTGCCATGTGGGTACAGCTCACAGACTCTTCCTCTGAGTCTGCCTGTGTGTCTATCCATATATACTGTACTCTTTTTCCTCCTAATAAACAAAACTTGTTTCACTACTTTCCGTCTTTAGGGAAATCATTTCTGCAAAGCTGAAGGGCCAGGCCCTTGTCACTGACCACTGGTTTAGTGGCTAAAATTTGGTCCTCTTTCCACCATGACCCAGCCTCAATCCCTGACTGGGAACCCAAGTCTTGCTTCAGGGCATTTCTGGCTGAGGTCACCTGAGATCAAAATTATTAAAGAAAAAAAAAAAAAAAAAAAACCCCAAAAAAACACTAAGACAAAAATTGAGCTTTGAGTGGAAGAGAAAACACTTTGCATCCTTAGTAGAAGCAAAGTTTTTCCTAGCACTTAGCTTTGAAAAGGGACAAATTTTGAAGAGCACCCACTAAGTATACACAGCACAGAATTAAATGCTTGTCATTATAGGTGCCTGGAAAAGAAACATATTTAGGCAAAGAGAAAGGAAAATGCAATGTCTGATGTTTTCAGTCACTGACGTCTATCACATGTTAAAGAATGGCTGATACTAATTGGAATTCAGTCAAAATATTTTTACGTGATGTAACTAGAATGAATTACATGTTAAAAGCCGTCTTTTTGAGATATAACTCACACTCCACATAATTCACCCACTCATTCAACATGTGCAGTGCCATGTTTTTAGCATATTCACAAAGTTGTACAACCATCGCCCATCTAATTTTAGAAGATTTTCATCCACCTTGAAAGAAACTATATACTAATTAATTCCTTTTCCTTCACTATCCATTCCCACAACCGTAAAAAAATCACTCCTCTACTCTGCTGCTGGAGGTTGGCCTGGCTGCCTCCAGGCAGTAGCTGCTGCTTCTGCTGCTGCTAAGTCACTTCAGTCGTGTCCGACTCTGTGCGACCCCATAGACGGCAGCCCACCAGGCTCCCCCGTCCCTGGGATTCTCCAGGCAAGAACACTGGAGTGGGTTGCCATTTCCTTCTCCAATGCATGAAAGTGAAAGTGAAGTCACTCAGTCGTGTCTGACTCTTAGCGACCCCATGGACTGCAGCCCACCAGGCTCCTCCGTCCATGGGATTTTCCAGGCAAGAGTGCTGGAGTGGGTCTCCAGTGCCTTCTCCGCTCCTCTACTCTAGACCACTACAAATTTGCCTATTCATAACATACAAATGGAATCATATAGTATGTGCTTTATTTATTGGCTGGCTCCTTTCACCTTGTTGTTGTTTAGTCGCTTACCACTGTTTTTGAGCTTCATCTATGTCATAGAATGTGTCGGTACTCCATTCTTTTTTATTGCTGAATGACATTCTATTGTGTGCTTATACCACATTTTATTTATCCATTTATCGGTTGCTGAATATTTGGATTGTTTCCATTTTTGGCTATTATGAGTAATACTACTATTTGTCCACAAATTATGTATGTTTCATTTCTCTTGGGTATAAACACCTAGGGGGCTTCCCTGGTGGCTCAGTGGTAAAAGAATCTGCCTGCAATGCAGGAGACCTGGGTTCAATCCCTGGGTCAGGACAATCCCCTGGAGAAGGGCATGGCAACCCACTCTAGTATTCTTGCTTGGAGAATCCCATGGACAGAGGAGCCTGGCAGGCTGCAGTCCATGGGGTTGCAAAGAGTCGGACAAGACTGAAGCGACTTAGGACCAGCATTCTTGCCTGGAGAATTCCATGGACAGAGTAACCTGGTGGTCTACAGTTCATGAGGTCGAAAAGAGTCAGACACAACTGAGTGGCTAACACATACATAAACACCTAGAGGTAGAATTGACATGTCATTAGGTAATTCTATGTTTAATCATTTGAAGAGTTATCAGATTGTTTTCCAAAGTGACTGCACCATTTTACATTCCTCTAAGCAATGTAGGAGTTTTCACTTTTTACACAACCTTATCAACACTTGATAATTTTTTTAAATTGTATTTTAATTGGAGGATAATTAAAATATCATGATGGTTTCTGCCATATGCCAACATGAATCAGCCATAGGTTCTCAATACTTGTTCTCAATACTTGTTATTATCTGTTATTATTATTATCTGACTTTTTGGATTATTGTAATTTTAGGGAGTGTGAAGTGCTATCTCATTGTGGCTTTGATTGGTATTTCCCTAATGAAATAATGTTGAATATACTTTCCTGAATATATTTTGATTATTGGCCACTTGTAGATGTTCTTTGCAAAAAAGCCTATCCAGTCCTTTGTTCATTTTTAAAGTGGCTATTACTGAGTTTTAATTTTTTAAAATATATATTCCAGATACCAGTTCCTTATCAGATGCACAAGGGCTTCCCAGGTGGTGCTAGCGGTAAAGAACCCACCTGCCAATGCAGGAGATCTAAGAAACTCGGGTTCAATCCCTGAGTCAGAATATCCCCTGGAGGAGGGCACAGCAACCCACTACAGTATTCTTGCCTGAAAAATCCCATGGATAGAGTAATCTGGTGGGCTGCAGTCCATAGGGTCCCACAGGGTAGGAGACGACTTAAGCAACTTCAATTCAGTTCAGTTCAGTCACTCAGTCGTGTCCAACTCTGTGACCCCATGGTCTGCAGCATGCCAGGATTCCCTGTCCATCACCAACTCCCAGAGCTTACTCAAACTCATGTCCATCGAACTCTCAGAGCTTACTCAAACTCATGTCCATCGAGTTGGTGATGCCATCCAACCATCTCATCTTCTGTAGTCCCCTTCTTCTCCCGCCTCCACTTTTTCCCAGCGTCAGGGTCTTTTCCATTGAGTTAGTTTATATCAGGTAGCCAAAGTATTGGAATTTCAGCCTCAGCATCAGTCCTTCCAATGAATATTCAGGACTGATTGAGTGACAGATAAGATCTCCTTGCAGTCCAAGGGACTCTTAGCATGGGCCAAATGTATGATTTTAGAATATTTTCTCCCATTCTGCACATTGTCTTTTCACTTTTTTCAACTGTCTTTTGAAGCACAAAAGCTTTTAATTTCCATGAAGTCCAGTTTAACTATTATTTCTATTTTCCTTTGTGCTTTGCTGTTGTATCTAAGAATTCATTGTCTAACTAAAGATAATGAAAATTTACTCCTTTGTCTTGTGACTTTTACAGTTTCATCTCTTACATTTAAGTTATTATCCATTTTGAATTAATTTTTATCTATTGTGTGAAAATGGGGGGACGTCCTATTTGTTCTTTTTTTTTTTAATTTAATTTTATTTTTAAACTTTACATAATTGTATTAGTTTTGCCAAATATCAAAATGAATCCGCCACAGGTATTCATGTGTTCCCCATCCCGAACCCTCCTCCCTCCTCCCTCCCCTACCATCCCTCTGGGCCGTCCCAGTGCACCAGCCCCAAGCATCCAGCATCGTGCATCGAACCTGGACTGGCAACTCGTTTCCTACATGATATTTTACATGTTTCATTGCCATTCTCCTAAATCTTCCCACCCTCTCCCTCTCCCACAGAGTCCATAAGACTGTTCTATACATCAGTGTCTCTTTTGCTGTTCATGTGGATATTCAATTATCCTAGACTGCTTTGTTGAAAAGACCAATCTTTCCCTTATGTAATTGTTTTGGCAAGTTTGTTGAAAATCATTTGACCTTAAACAAGCAGGTTTATTTCCAGAACTCTCAATTCTATTCAGTTGATCTTTATCTAATTACAATGAGAACTCTTTGCTTAAAACTGCTATGGACTTACAGCAATAACTTCTCTTCACTGATTCTTATGCTTTTAGACAATCCATCATTGCTTAATTCCATGGCAAAACCTTCCAGAAGTGCTAGATGACAAACTGTCCCCCCCCCCCGCCAAATTAAAACGAATTAAAATACATTGCTTTGAGAAGGTTCTAAAAAAAATCCAAAACATTCTGGGGTGTGGTAGTATTTGAGCAAGAAATAACTGGCCTGGTTCACTGGCTCCATTGTTGGTTAGAATGTCTCTCCCTGTCTCCTCAGGGATGGGCACTCTCAAAGATCATTATCCATAGAGAGGAGGACGGCAGAGTTTCCACTGCCATCAGTTGCTTTCTTTCTCATGAATGAGCAAGCGTTGAGACGTCTTTGAAAGCCAAAGAAAATTCTGTAATCTGTAGAATTTTTCAACCACCTTTCCAGAATGTGATTTCTTTACTACCAAAGCTAAGAAGGAGAAGCGCACACAGGTGGCCGTCGGAGGTGCCCCCTCGCCCGAGAGCGTCGCTGGGCCTTAGGAACGCCAAGGTCCTGTTGGCACCTGCTCGCCGAAGGCGCCAGAGCCCCTGGCTGCTCAGTTCCCCTTCTCGGTCTAAGCTTTCCTCCCTCGCCACGCGCCCTCGGGTCTCCTTTAAAGAGCACCGCGGGTCCAGAGCTGCCACGATGCCGCCCTCCTGCGCGCTCGCAGCGCGCCACCCCCGGGGCTGTTTCGCTGGCTGGCCGAGAGACCTGGTTTTTGCCCCGGTGGCAGGTCGGAGGCCCTCGGCTCCTTTGCTTTGGCGTCGGCGGTGGCGCTGGGCACCTGGCGCTCAAAGAAGCCCCGGGGCCGGGCGAGCGGCGCCGGGTGTGGCTGGGCGGAGGGGGCGGGCCCCACCCTCGCCAGGGCCGGGCGTGCGGGCTGGCTGGTGCCAGGGCGTGGGCGCAGGCTCGGGAGGACGCGGCAGCTGGCCCGGGACGTAGGGGCTGCGGCCATGACCTCGCCATGGAGAGAGGTGCTCCTGGAGACCCTCCTGGGTAAGCCAAGGCCGCCCGCCGCGCATTCGCCGGTCGGTCCCCCTTGCCCTACCGGGAACCACGATGCTCGGCGGGCTTGGCTGAGCCCCGGGAGGAAGGAAAGCAAGCTCGGTGCCCAGAATAGAGATGCTTATCGTCCCCTGTCACTTTCTGCTGCTGAAGGAATTTTAAAAAGGAGAGAAAAGCCCTAGATTGAGGTTCCGAGGATCCGGCGCTCCCCCGAGTCTTCCCGAGCTCCTACGCCATCCTGGTGTTGCGCCCAACGGGCACGACTTCTTCACCTGTCGGCCTCGAACCGCGAGGCTGGTACCAACCCCGAGTCCCCTCACCCATGACCTTTAACTGAATAAATTTCAGTACCGAGCTTTGCCTTCCCAAGCGGCTCAATGATAAAGAATCTGCCTGCCAATGCAGGGGATTCCATTCCTGGGTCAGGAAGATCCCTTGGAGGAGGAAATGGCACCTTTCAGAAAGGGGCGCCGTTCCCCCTCCCTCGACGCCCTGGCTGTAACACTCAGGGCCGTGTCTGCTGCTTGGGTTGGCCCGGCACGAGTGGGCTTGGGTGGTGGTCGCACATTGTGAACATTTGGCCACAAACATCCGACATGGGACACGAGTCCCGTCGTGTGCTCCTTAGCAGCTTTGTAAAAAGTACCAGGAGCAATTATTGTTGTTAATATTGTCTGAGTTTTGTGGTTGAAATCAGAACTCCCAGACAAACGTTTGGGAGATTGGTAGTTCACAATGAAAGGAAGGGGTGCCTTCCTAAGAACTGGGTTTTCTGGGAGCTGGTAATGCTGGGGGGTGGGGGGTGGCGGGGAGGCTCATTATTTGGCCCAGTCTGTATCTCACAAGTACAAGATGTAAAAAGAATTATGCACTCAGTAGGTACCTAGGGTGCTAGGTACTCTGTGTACTCGATCTTTTTTAATCCTCATAACTCTGTGAGGTGGTTAAAAGTACTGTTTTCAGTGATTAAGAATAGTTTGGAACTGGATTCCTTGGTTTTCAGTTCACTGCTATTTGCTACTTTTGTGACCTTAGGCAGTTACTTAACTTTCAGGATCTCTGGAGTTTTTGTTGTTTGATTTTGCATTTGTAAAGGAGGAGTAGAAATAGTGTTAGTTTCATAGGACACAGATTGTCTGAGGAATCAGAAAAAAGATCCCTGTGAATACTTAGAGCCTCACATGTGTTAAATGTCCATTGGTTAATTATCATCACTGTAGAAGATTACAAGGTCGGCAGATGTGAAAGTAACTTCAAATCTGGATTTTCCACTACCCCACACTGCCTCCTAAGGCTTAGGTTTAAAATATTTCCTAACTAACCTGCCTTTGGCTGTAGTCTGCAGTGGGAGGAAGGAGTTCTATTGTTTTTTGCTGTTTTTGATTTTCACCATATTGCTCATTAAAGAAAGGTCAACTTAGTTGAGGAAATTTTTTCAGGGTCCTGACAGGAAACCAGATTGAACCTAGATGGCTGAGATGAAGAGCCTTTAATAAAGGGACTGCCACATTACAGGGCTTCCCTGTTGGCTCAGATGGTTAAGAATCTGCCTACAATGAAGGAGACCTGGGTTTGATCCCTGATTTGGGAAGATCCCCTGGAGAAGGGAATGGCGACCCACTGCAGTATTCTTGCCTGGAGAATTCCACAGACAGAGGAACCTGGTGGACTACAGCCCACTGAGTTGCAAAGAGTCAGACACCACTGAGCTACTTTCACTTTACCTACCTGTATGAACCTAGACAGCATATTAAAAAGCAGAGACATTACTTTGTCAACAAAGGTCCATCTAGTCAAGGCTATGGTTTTTCCAGTAGTTATGTATGGATGTGAGAGTTGGACTATAAGGAAAGCTGAGTGTTGAAGGACTGATGCTTTTGAATTGTGCTGTTAGAGAAGACTCTTGAGAGTCTCTTGGACTGCAAGGAGATCCAACCAGTCCATCCTAGAGGAGATCCGTCCTGGGTGTTCATTGCAAGGACTGATGTTGAAGCTGAAACTCCAATCCTTTGGCCACATAATGCAAAGAGTTGACTCAGTGGAAAAGACCCTGATGCTGGGAAAGATTGAGGGCAGGAGGAGAAAGGGACAACAGAGGACGAGATGGTTGGATGGAATCACAAACTCAATGGACATGGGTTTGGGTGAACTCTGGGAGCTGGTGATGGACAGGAAGGCCTGGTGTGCTGTGGTTCTTGGGGTCTCAAAGAGTTGGACACGACTGAATGACTGAACTGAACTAAACTGATGAATGAGGTTAAAGGGACAAACAGGGGATATTGAGGGACTAAAAACAGCTGGAAGCCATTCTCATCCTTGACCTGAGAAGGGGATGGAATTCTCTTATTGGAACCCAGTTAAGGCCAGAGTCATGAAGGAGGGCAGCCAGCCAGAGCAGTTGTGGTAGTAGTTGTTGTTGTTGTTTAGCTGTTAAGTTGTGTTTGGCTCTTTGCAACCCCATGGACTGTAACCTGCCAGGCTCCTCTCTCCATGGGATTCTCCAGGTAAGAATACTGGAGTGGGTAGCCATTCTGTTCTGCAGGTGATCTTCCCAACCCAGGGACTGAACCCTGCATGTGTTCCCTGCATTGGCAGGTTGAGTCACCAGGAAAGTAGTCCAGTTGTAGCGGAGGAAAGGGCTGTCCTCTGAAACAGTGACAAAGTTACACTTTCTCTCTCTCTTAAAAACTGTTTGTTTTTTTTTCCCTTTTTCCCTCCTAGGATATGTTTCTTGGTCTCTCTGCCATGACCTGAGCCCAATGATCTATTACTTTCCCCTGCAAACACTGGGACTCACTGGGTTGGAAGGTTTTGCCATAGCATTTCTTTCTCCATTATTCCTCACAATTACTCCTGTCTGGAATCTGGTTAATAAGAAATGGATGCTAGCCTTGCTGCGGATAATTACTGTTGGTAAGATATAAAAGTGATTCCTTAAGTTTCTTTTTTTTTAGTTAAAAATCCAGGGAAAATATATAGACTGTTCTTTGAATGCTAAATGATTAAGTAAAAAATAAAAGATGTCTCTTTGTCTTACTACTGCCTTGAAGAGTTTTAGTAGAATTGTAAGTCTAGACCAAGAGTCAGCATATTTACATTTTTAACTTTTCTGTCAGATTGGAAAATTTTAAGGACCCCTGAACTGAAGAGGGGAAAGATAACTTGAAGATGTGAAATTATTAAATATGTTTTCGTTCTTTTTTCCAACTGTGATACAAAACTCAGAAGTCATTAAAAAGTTTTTAAATGATAATGCATAAAAATATGGAAATTATGCATGATGAACATTGTAGTAAGCAAAAGTAATCAATAAAATAAAAAATATTGCAACTCTTCTAGTCAAAGGGCTAATTTCACTAATATATGGAGTTTTTACAGATCAGTAATAAAAGGACCAATAACTCAATAGAAGAGAAGGCAAAGGATATGATCTCGGGAAGATCCACTGGAGAAGGGATAGGCTACCCACTCCAGTATTCGTGGGCTTCCCTTGTGGCTCAGCTGGTAAAGAATCCACCTGGAATGGGGGAGCTCTGGGTTTGATCCCTGGGTTGGGAAGATTCCCCTGGGGAAGGGAAAGGCTACCCACTCCAGTATTCTGGCCTGGAGAATTCCATGGACTGTATAATCTATGGGGTTGCAAAGAGTTGGACACGACTGAGCAACTTTCACTTTCAATAAAAGGACCAATAACTCAATAGAAGAGAAAGCAAAGGATATGATCAGTTTACTGGAAAGGAAATATAATTCATTCTTTAAAAGATACTAAAAGGTGTAGAATACAAATCATATATATATATTTATAGATAGTTTCTCATATCAGATTGATAAAGAACAAACTTAGATAACACTATTGTAAGCATGAGAAAACAGGCACTCATGCATTGCTGGTGGGAATGTAAATTTGAACAGCTTCTGCAAAGGATAATTTAACAGTGTTTATCAAAATTACAACTCTGTATTTTTCACTCAGCAATTCCACTTCTGGGTATATATCCTATAGATAAGCTTACGTATGTGTCAAATGATAAAAATAAAAGGTTATTTAATCACTGTAGCAATATTTATAATAACAGTGTCAGAAATAATCTAAATATCATCCATATGGGATAGGTTAGGTTAAATAAATTTTGGTTATGAAACTGGGAGTACTATAGAATACTATGCAGCTATACTAAAGAATGAGAACATTTATGTAAGGAAATGGAATGTTCTTCAGTAGTAAGTGAGAAAAAAAGAAGCAGTAAACAGTATGTTCAGAATGCTAACATTTGTGTAAAATAGGCTAGATGAAATATATATAGTAATTAATTGAACACGCATTAAATAGGTCCAAAAGTATTTTAAAACACACTGATATTTTTGTTGCTTCTAAGGTGAAAAATTTGATATTGAGACAGACATGAAAATGAAACTTTGCACTGTATACCTTTCATAGTGTTTGAATTCTGGATTTCAATATGTTACATTGGCAAAACCCAGTAATTAAAAAATATACACTTACTATCACAAAGACTTGAGGTTATTATATTAATAAATATTGAGAGACCTTGGAAAAGTACTAGTGGTAAAAAAAAGTAAGAATGTGAGGTCATGGAGAAAAAGTTTAAAAAACAAAAATACCAGACTCCAGTCTGGTTGAATCTGTAGCTGAGAAGTACTGCCTGTCTTGCCCTTTTGCTGTAACACAATTGGTTTCTCTGAGTTTGCATTTGTTCATGAACCAACCATGCTGTGTGTATTTCTTCTGGTCTAGGAACAGTGACTGAAATCACTAGGAAATTCACCTTCCGTTTTTCTGTGCATCAGTCCCTGAAGAAGGCAGAACATGGTTATTGAGTGTAGCCAGCTCTGTGGTTACCCACAAAGATCTGAAGCCCTAAACAGCAGTGGGAAAGACCACTGGAAAATGCATCCTTTTAAAAGATGATGTCCGTAGGAATGAAAAGAAATATCAAATGATCATGAAATTTTCAGCTCCAGAAATAATAAAGATGAAACTTCCTACTTCCAGAGTATATATAGTAACTGAGTTCAACTATCCTTGGCTTACAGAATTCTTTATAACTATGGCCTCATTACACTCCTTGGTTGGCTTTATGGGGCGGATCTCGTCAGTGCACTCTTTTGTTGCCTTTGCTCAGTGCTGCCTGTGGCAGCTTTACCTACAGAGCCACTCACCATACAGTTTCTGGGACAGTTTTTTGTTTTTAGTCTAGTTCTGGCCCAGCAACTTCTGGAGGCTGTAATGTAATAGGAAATAACTGGAGAGTATGGTGTTTGAGATACTTCTTGTTGTTCCCTTTTCATCTCCTTTCTCCCTGAAAACCCATTACTTGAGTAAAGGGTAGAATTGTATTTGAGGAAGCGGAGTGGGTAGGAAAGTGACTCCGATGTGGGTTAGGAAAGTGACTTCAGGATGAAGAAACCAGTTTGTCAGATGCTCTTCCGCGTGTCCATTGAGTTTGATGATGCTAAAGAGAGGCTGAAGTAAGTCATGCTTTGCCTTAAAACTCCCTTTTCAGGTACTTTTTTTTTCGGACTTCAGATACTTCTTAAGATGAAACAACGTTGTTTTTCACAGAGGTCCGAAGGGATTCTTACACAACTACAAAGCTGATCTGAGTGTTACATGCTGTCTCACTGCTGTTCCTTCAGATATTTTAGGTTAATCAGTACATAATTAACTATTAAACCGTTAAACTAGTTCATACTGTTGCATTGGTCAAAAAGTTAATTTGGGTTTTCTTTAATGAAAAATCCAAATGAACTTTTTGACCAGCCCAATACAATTAATTTAGATTAGTTTTGATCTTAATTATTTCGACTCACTAAAATAGCCCTGATTAAAAAGATAGACAGTATTAAGTGTTGACAAGAATATGAAGAAACTGAAATCCTTACACATTACTGATGGGAATGTAAAATGGTGCAGTTGGTTTGAAAAACAGTTTGGCAGTTCCTCAGAATGTTAAACATAGTTGTCATATGATCCAACAACTCCACCCCTTGGAGTTAGACCCAAGAAAAATGGAAACATTCACATAAGACCTGGTACATAAATGTTCATAGCAATATTATTCATAATACCCCAAAAGTGGAAACAATCCAAATGCCCATCAATGGGATGAATGAATAAACAAAAAGCAGTATATCCATGCAATAGAATATTATTTAGCCATAAAAAGGATTGAAGCACTGACATGTGCTACAACATAGATGAACTTTTTTTAAAAAAGTTTTTTATTTAAGTTTAGTTGGTTTACAATACAGTGTTCATTTCAGGTATAGTTGTGCAACTTTGTAAACATATTAAGAACCACTGAGTCATACGTCTTAACACAGTGAATTTTATGGTATGAATAATACTGCAATAAAAATGTTCAAAAAGATTTATACATACACGTAATTATACATTAACTCTGTCTTCCTGAGGGTAAACATGGTATTAGACACAACAGTTATCAAAGGCAGATCATTAACTAGTAGGGCATGCTTGCCAGAAATGTTTAGCTCTCCTTAAAATTTGTTTGTAGGTAGCATCGCCTCCTTCCAGGCTCCAAATGCCAAACTTCGGCTCACGGTCCTTGCACTTGGTCTGTCTTCCTCACTGGTGGTGCATGCTGTGACGTGGTGGACAGGAAATGGCTTGCAAAGGTATAGTTTGCATCTTGTGCCTATAGGCAAACAAGTGTGGTCAGTTACCAAAGGGAAGTTGGGACCGGGCATTCCAAGATACAGTATTTAGCTTTCAGGAAGGCCTTGTCGAAGTCTCATTTTTTTTCCTTTTCACAAAACCAGGATGTGAGTATTTGCCATTACTCTCAATAATGTTGTGAGAATGGAGAAATTATAATGAGTTGCCTAGGTAACGGGCTATATAAAGGCTAAGTTGTGTAGATTACCAACAAGACCACCTCATATACTCCTCTGTGACACTGTGAAATTCACAATGGAAGGAGTACATTGAAACCACTCACAAAAAAGTTGTTAAAAATATTTCTGTGCTTACAGGTACTTCAGAATCTGGGGGTTCATTTTAGGACAGATCCTTCTTCTTGTTCTTCGCATTTGGTACACGTCACTAAACCCAGTCTGGACTTATCAGATGTCCAACAGAGTGATACTGACATTAAGTACTATTGCCACACTTGATCGCATTTACACAGGTAAGCATAGGCCCAGTTTATTTAGGGATTTTTCTCTCTTGCACAGTTTATTTACCTTTCTTATCTGAATGTCACACATCTTGGAAAGATAAAACGAGTCTTTCCGCACTCTGTCTCCATGTCTGCTTTTTCTCCCTCTGCAAGAGTAGCTGGCCTCAGAAGTGAACTATTATCTGAGCAGAAGGCACCTTTTCCTTGGCAGCACAGAAGGTGACAGTAACCGTTCGTCTCTGGCTTGTCTCATTGTGGAGTGGGAAAGTAGACCCAGGCCTCATGTTCCCTGCTGGCTTTCAGCTCTGTCTTCTCCTCTTTCCCTCTGAACAGGGCTTTCCAGGACGAGATCCGTCAGCCCTCTGCCCCCACACTGACCCCAGCCCATCTGTAACACTCTGAAAAGTTATTTGTTAGCAAGGGCTTTGAGAACTGCATCAGTTCAGTTCAGTCACTCAGTTGTGTCCAACTCTTTGCAACCCCATGGACTGCAGCACTCCAGGCTTCCCTGTCCATCACCACCTCCCGGAGCTTGCTCAAGCTCATGTCTAACGAATCAGTGATGCCATCCAACCATCTCATCCTCTGTTGTCCCCTTCTCCTCTTGCCTTTAATCTTTCCCAGTATCAGGGTCTTTTCCAATGAGTTTTCGCATCAGGTGGCGAAGTATTGGAGCTTCAGCATCAGCCCTTCCTGTGAATTCTCAGGACTGATTTCCTTTAGGATCGACTGGTTTGATCTCCTTGCAGTCCAAGAGGTTTGGACTCCTCCAACACTGTGAGAACTGCATGAATTTGTTCTTTTTTTTCTCTTGGTTTGTGTTTTG
This sequence comes from Bos mutus, assembly GCF_027580195.1. Lineage (NCBI taxonomy): Eukaryota > Metazoa > Chordata > Mammalia > Artiodactyla > Bovidae > Bos > Bos mutus. The sequence goes on from NC_091622.1 coordinate 67,608,823, forward strand.
CTTTTGCTCCCCTCCCCCCACCCACCCCACCCTACCCTTAAGTCTGAAGGTATTTAAACTCCAAATCTGAAATGTAAAAAGAAAGGAAATCCTAAACTTTCACGTGCTTGTGGGCTAAGTCGCTTCAATCAAGTCTGACTCTGTGCAACCTTATCGACTGTAGCCCACCAGGCTCCTCTGTCTGTGGGATTCTCCAGAATACTAGAATGGGTTGCTGTGCTGTCCTCCAGGGGATCTAACTGACCCAGGGATCGAACCCCTGTCTCTTCTATTTCCTGCATTCGCAGGCAGGTTCTTTACCACTAGCTCCATGGATATTCATACCACCTTTTGAATCACCTGTCCGGAGCTTACAAGCGAATTTGGATGTTTGCATTACTGGCGAACTCCAGACTTCTGAAGAAAAGGAAGAAATGTTGCTAGATTCTACTTAACTTGCTCTTGGCTTTGTGTGTAACTCTCAATGAGTCACTATACTTCTGTAAATACAAGGAGAAATCTCACAGAAAGTTTAGAGAGTTTGGCTCACCATGAACAAAGAGTTTGTTTAACTCCTCGAATTTTGGTATGAAATGGCTGTGGTGAGAACAGGGGAACATCATACATGTAAACTGATCAAGAGACATTGATATTGATTAGAACATTTAGAACTCGGTTCTAGCGCCCTAATATATGTTTTGTATTTTATAAAATGCTCACATGTGAGGTAGAAACTCAGGCAGCAAACTTCACAGGGACAGCCTGATAAGGATCTGGATTCAGGGTATCCCTTACATTTCTGGACTTTACGTTTCTGTAACTCCAGAAATATAAGTAATTTCTGGACTTACATTTCTGGAGTTTGCTTCTTTCTCGCTTCTGTTTTAAATTTTTGTGACCCAGTTGTTAGTCCCTTCCTGTTTTTGCCCTGTGCCCCATTTACAAAGTTCAACTCCTTTCCAGCTTTCCCAGGATATCTCATCATCCCTAGCAGCGTTTTTTGGGGTAGTTTTATTGAAGATTTGCTGTGCCTTGGGGTGAGAGTCACACACCATAGTATGTAGCAGTGTTGTTACTCGGGAAATTCAGCTTAAGCTGCTCTCTTTTCCAAAGACTGTCTCCTTGGCCTTCAGGCCCTTGGTCACCATCTGTCTTCACCACCTTCTCCCTCACCCCCATAGCTTTCAGCTCTGCTTGTCCTCCCCCTCACTCCTTTCTGGGCAGAATGGCTTTCTTCCTGCCTATGAAATCATGCTTTCATTCCCACAGGCAGACTCTCAGGTTTCTTTTTGTCCCGAAGCAGGCTTCCCAGTGTTGCGAAGCATCTGCCCAGCAGGCTCTCTGTTCCTATAAAGGCTTTCTCTTGCCAGCATTTTCTGCAGTTGGTACATTTCTGTATGTGAAGTCACTAATGCAACAAACTGAGACCTCACTGTTAAAACAGTCCTAGGAAGTATAGTAGGGTAAAGCACACAGGTACTGGCTAGGCTCTCTCTACCAGCCGTGTGATCTTGGATCTGTTTTCTCTGGGCCTTTCAGTTTTTCAACCTGTGAAATGGGGTTAGTAATAGAGTTAGTAACCTCATAAAGTTGCCGTGAAGATTGAACGAGTTCATGTGAGGGGCTGGCCACAGTAACTGCTCAGTCGACGCGCTGTTAACACTCTGGGGGCTCAGAGGGTTAGATGAGGACCTTGTTCTTTTTTGGGAGAAGCAGCCTGGTATACTGGGAATGTTCCATTCCAGGGGGACTGCATTTGTTCCCTGAATTCACCTTTCACTTTTCATACATATAGTTTAGCTCATAACTGTCTGTTTCACATGAAGTACATACCTTTCTGCATTTTCAGTTGTCAGATTTCAAAATGATTTATTCTCCTGAAATCCTGATCTAGCCTCCCACTGCCTGCCTCCCAGCATGTTCTACTTGTTATGGGGTCTTACCTTCCCCTCTAAAGTAAGCTCCCTGAAGCCAGGTCCCATTTCCTACTTGTTTAAAGTAGGCTAATGTAGAGGGTAAATTTCTGTGTAACTGACCCTTTTCTGTTTTTTATTCTAGATGGTGCCTGCTATAAACCTCAATGGAAGAAGAATGGTGAGGCAGCCAAGGCAGTGGCTTCTGGTCTGAACTGGTTGTTGGCAGGCGCTGCCTTTGGCAGCCTCATGTTCCTCACCCACTGGATTTTTGGAGAGGTGTCTCTTGTCTCCAGATGGGCAGTGAGTGGACACCCCCATCCAGGGCCAGATCCGAACCCATTTGGGTGAGTTTGGGTTTGGAAGCAATCCAGACATTGACTGGTATGGTTGAAAACCTTGCTCTTCTGTGTGAGCAGCTAGACAAGCATGACTTTACTGTGTACTCTGGAGATGAAAGCGCTTGAGGGCTGTTTGCCCCCGTACTGAGGAATGCTGGGAGGTGACAGGGACGATTGAGGACTGTGTGTGGCCAGGTGAGTGGCCCCTCTGGACTGTGAGCACGGGAAGGGAAGGGCTTTTTGTTTGCAGACGCATTCCAAGCCCCTGGGACAGAGCCTGGCACACAGTAGGTCCTCATCAATGTTTGTCATTGACTTGGAGATAGACAGTGATCAACCGGGTCCTCTCAGGCCTTTGCTGTCTTCTGAACACCCAGGACCATCCTTCACCTTAGGGGGTGGGAGCAGGCAGGAGAGCGGCCGAGAGCCTCACTCCAGAGCCGGAGGGCCTGTTTCAGATTCTTTGTCCTACGTGGGCGGCTGTTTCTAATATCCAGCAGGTTACTCAAGTGCTCTTTTCCCCAGTGTCCTCCTCTGTGAAATGGGGATAATTATAGCATTTACTTTGGGCTTCCCTGGTGGCTCAGACAGTAAAGAATCTACCTGCAATGAAGCAAGACCTGGTTTCGATCCCTCGGTTAGGATGATCCCCTGGAGAAGGGAATGGCAACCCACTCCAGTGTTCTTGCCTGGAGAATTCCGTGGGTAGAAGAGCCTGGTGTTCTAGAGTCCATGGGGTTGCAAGAATCGGACACAACTGAGCAACTAACACCTTCACTTTTTCATTTACTTTACAGACCTGTGAAAATTAGCTGAGCTAGTATATGTAAAAATCTTCAAACAGTTCCTGCTATCTAGTAAGCACTCTGTGTTTTTTAGTTCATTTATATTATAGCTACTTCATTGAGTGCCATGTTGTAATTTCCCACTAAAGTCTAAATTCTTTTTTTAAAATATTATTTTTATTTATTTATTATTAAAATGTATTTGGTTGCACTGGGTCTTTGTTGCAGCATCCAGCATCTTTAGTTGCAGCATGCAGACTCTTAGTTGTGACATGCAAACTCTTAGTTCCAGCATGTGAAATCTAGTTCCCTGACCAAGGATTGACACTGGGCTCCCTGCATTGGGAATGTGGAGTCTTAGCCACTGGATCACCAGGGAAGTCCTGTTTAGTTCTTTTTTTCCTCCCCATCTCCTACAAGTTTTTGCCAAAGTAGTTAAAGAATGAAATAGTTGGTGGTTATTTTCAAAGACACACAATTTATAATTATTTACCAAACTCACCTCAATCCTAGGAAGGCAGAGACTATTGATAAAAGCAGGACTGAGGTTGAGAAAAAAATGAAAAGAGGTACACTAAATAGCAATTCCCAGTGACTTTTTCTTTTTGACTCTGGCAGAGTCATTTAAAATGTCCCATAGCCAATATGAACTATAATAGTCTGAGAAAGCTCAGTTACTTTGTTTACATTGACCATGAAAGACTGCAGATGTCATTTATGACAAGTTAGAGGTGCTCTTATGTCAGTGTTCTGAACGTATATGAAATTGTTTCCCAGTGGACTTTCGTGGTCTCATTGGTTGTTTCACACTCACATTGTCTCTTGGATGTGCCTAGAGGTAGAAGATACATTTCCATTTTATATCTGGGGCAATGGAATAGTAACAGCGTCAGATATCCTATAACATGTCTTTTTTTTTTTTTTTAACAGAGGTGTAGTTCTGCTGGGCTTGGCGAGTGGATTGATGCTCTCATCTTGTTCATGGTTTCCGGGTTCCAGTTTAATCTGGTGGATTACAGGTGTGTAGTTTCTCTGTAGAAATGCTTGGTTATCCAATTTACTCACAAGTATGCAATGGCACTCCACTCTAGTACTCTTGCCTGGAAAATCCCATGGACAGAGGAGCCTGGTGGGCTGCAGTCCATGGGGTCACTAAGAGTCGGGCACGACTGAGCGACTTCACTTTGACTTTTCACTTTCATGCATTGGAGGAGGAAATGGCAACCCACTCCAGTGTTCTTGCCTGGAGAATCCCATGGACAGAGGAGCCTGGTGGACTGCCGTCTATGTGGTCGCACAGAGTCAGACATGACTGAAGCGACTTAGCAGCAGCAGCAGCATGTGCCCCTGGGGTGGAAGGAGATGACCATACAAGCCTGTGCCATTGAGGGTGGGACAGTCTCACCAGCTGCAGCCCCTAGAACTCAGATGTCACCACGGTTACTGGGAGTTACTGGCTCCAGGTTCTTGCTTCCTTCTCCTCGTTTCCCCTCTCCTCCTTAGCTGTCTTATCCGCCTGATGATGCTGACATCCTCTCCCCGGTCTCCTAGATAACTTATCTGGGTACAGATGTCTGTAGCAGTTTTATTGATGGTCTGAGGAGATGGAGGGTTGGACATGCCATGTGGCCGAACCACTTCCCCTGTCTTGCTTCTCTGGTTTTCAGGAATGCCCCCCTTTGGGACTTCACACGGAAGTTCAATTTCCCTTTCTCTTGTGTGGGTAACCAGTTTCACCCCTCACTCCTCTATTCAGTCTTGGGAGGGTCCACGTTTGTTTATTCAAAAGCCTGTACCCTTTCTGCCCAGTCACATCCTTTAGGGTTATAGACTGTTGGTGAAGACTATCATATTTCCAGAATGATCTACATATTTTTTTTTAAAGGTTTTTTGGTGTGGACCATTTAAAAAATCTTTATTGAATTTGTTACAATGTTGCTTCTGTTTTATGTTTTGCTTTTTTGGCCCCAAGGCACGTGGGATCTTAGCTCCCCACCCAGGGATTGAACCCTCACCCTGTGCAGGGGAAGGTGAAGTCTTAACCACTGGATGGCCAGGGAAGTCCCCGATCTACTTATTTTAATGACTGTGACTGTTTTGTTACTGCGACTGAATTATGTCACTCTTTTCCCTTCCCCTTAAAAGGTGGGAATGGTTAGAGTCAATTTTAGTGTTAAGTTAAAAAAAAAAAATACCCACTCTGTGACAGTGCAGATGCTGTTTGGTTTATGTGAACAGAGAGGTCCTTATACGTTTTAATTAAGCAGGTGATTCAGAGTTTTGTACTAGATGCTGGGTATGGGTTTGTGAGATAACATGTAATGATAATGGAAGATAAGGTTTAATAACCTCATAAGTGGTGGTGCTGGTGGTGGTTCAGCTGTTAAGTCACGTCCAGCTCTTTGCGACCCCATGGACTGCAGCAGTCCAGGCTTCCTGTCCTTCACCATCTCCTGATACGATTCTGTACACCCTCAGTGCCATCACCCTTGTGTGGAGGTGTGTGTCAGCCAGTAGGCTGCTCAATTCCTGAGGTTAACCAGGCCCTCATCCTCCTGAAGCTGTGTGAATACACAGTTGCAGTCATGTTGAGCTGTTTTTACTTGTTTGTGTATTTTCAGGTAGACATTCCTTAAGTGAACGCTTGGTATGAATATAATGTTAGCCTCCTGTGATTGTGCACAAAAATGGCCAGAGAACCTTGTCAGTGCTGAGTGTGCAGTGAGCATATATAGCTTCTTAATCTGTATGCAATTAGGAAAAAGAACATGAAATGCACTGAAAGTTGTTCAGCATTTATATCATGCCTTTTCTCATGGCATAGGAGCAAAATGTTAATTGGGCATGTAAGTAGCAGCTTCATTTTAAACCTAGGAAAGCTGAGGTCCACAGAAACATAAAGAACAGAAAGCCTTGAACTTATAGTTTTATGCTTATATTTATTTCCCCAGATAAGTAAGCATAGCCTGGAGCATTAAACCTAATCTTGTCTATCTCTCTGAAGTATTAAATAAAAGTCCCTAGGGGCAAGACGATTTAAGGCTTCTAATGGCTATTTGCAGTAGAGAGGAAAGCAGGGCTGTAATTTGTGAACTCTATCGCCCTCTGCCTGCTCACCTGAATTAAGTTGGAGCTCACACTTAATTATCTGGAGATAATGCCCACTTTTCACCATGATTCATCTCTGGAAAACATCTCAAAGTAGAGTGAAGAAAAAGAAACCATATATTTTCATTGTACAGTTTAAGTTCCAACTGGATCCGAGTATGAATTTCATTATGACAGTGACCAATAGAATTTCCCAAATGTGAAGAGACAGGAACTTTAGATCTTGATGCCAATTAAATTAGTAAAGTCAAAGTTCTATTTAAAAAGACATCAATGTCCTAAATGCATTGATAGGATCCCAGGGTACTATACAGAATGCTTATAATTTTATTGTATGAGGAACTTGGTCAATTGAAAATGAACATGTTGGTTATTATAAATATCATTGAAATATTCAATTACTATGAATTCTGCTTGTTGTCTTCAGTTCAGTCACTCAGTCGTGTCTGACTGTTTGCGATGCCATGAACCGCAGAAAGCCAGGCCTCCATGTCCATCACCAACTCCCGGAGTCCACCCAAACCCATGTCCATCGAGTTGATGATGCCATCCAGCCATCTCATCCTCTGTCGTCCCCTTCTCCTCCTGCCCTCAATCTTTCCCAGCATCAGGGTCTTTTCCAGTGAGTCAGCTCTTTGCATGAGGTGGCCAAAGTATTGGAGTTTCAGCTTCAACATCAGTCCTTCCAATGAACACCCAGAACTGATCTCCTTTAGGATGGACTGATTGGATCTCCTTGCAGTCCAAGGAACTCTCAAGAGTCTTCTCTAATACCACACAGTTCAAAAGCATCAATTCTTCGGCGCACAGCTTTCTTTATAGTCCAACTCTCACATCCATACATGACCACTGGAAAAACCATAGTCTTGACTAGACGGACCTCTGTTGGCAAAGTAATGTCTCTGCTTTTTAATATGCTATCTAGGTTGGTCATAACTTTCCTTCCAAGGAGTAAGCGTCTTTTAATTTCATGGCTGCAGTCACCATCTGCAGTGATTTTTGAGCCCAGAAAAATAAAGTCTGACACTCTTTCCACTGTTTCCCCATCTATCTGCCATGAAGTGATGGGACCAGATGCCATGATCTTCGTTTTCTGAATGTTGAGCTTTAAGCCAACTTTTTCACTCTTATCTTTCACTTTCATCAAGAAGCTGTTTAGTTCTTCTTCACTTTCTGCCATAAGGGTGGTGTCATCTGCATATCTGAAGTTATTGATATTTCTCCCGGCAATCTTGATTCCAGCTTGTGCTTCCTCCAGCCCAGCGTTTCTCATGATGTACTCTGCATAGAAGTTAAATAATCAGGGTTACAATATACAGCCTTGACGTACTTCTTTTCCTATTTGGAACCGGTCTGTTGTTCCATGTCCAGTTCTAACTGTTGCTTCCTGACCTGCATGTAGGTTTCTCAAGAGGCAGGTCAGATGGTCTGGTATTCCCATCTCTTTCAGAATTTTCCACAGTTTATTGTGATCCACACAGTCAAAGGCTTTGGCATAGTCAATAAAGCAGAAATAGATGTTTTTCTGGAACTCTCTTGCTTTTTCCATGATCCAGCAGATGTTGGCAATTTGATCTTTGGTTCCTCTGCCTTTTCTAAAGCCAGCTTGAACATCTGGAAGTTCATGGTTCACGTATTGCTGAAGCCTGGCTTGGAGAATTTTGAACATTACTTTACTAGCATGTGAGATGAGTGCAGTTGTGCGGTAGTTTGAGCATTCTTTGGCATTGCCTTTCTTTTGGATTGGAATGAAAACTGACCTTTTCCAGTCCTGTCACCACTGCTGAGTTTTCCAAATTTGCTGGCATATTGAGTGCAGCACTTTCACAGCGTCATCTTTCAGGATTTGAAATAGCTCAACTGGAATTCCATCACCTCCACTAGCTTTGTTCGTAGTGATGCTTCCTAAGGCTCACTTGACTTCACACTTCAGGATCTGGCTCTAGGTGAGTGATCACACCATCGTGATTATCTGGGTTGTGAAGATCTTTTTTGTACAGTTCTTCTGTGTATTCTTGCCACCTCTTCTTAATATCTTCTGCTTCTGTTAGGTCCATACCATTTCTGTCCTTCATTGAGCCCATCTTCGCATGAAATGTTCCCTGATATCTCTAATTTTCTTGCAGAGATCTCTAGTCTTTCCCATTCTATTGTTTTCCTCTATTTCTTTGCATTGATTCTGAGGAAGGCTTCCTTATCTCTCCTTGCTATTCTTCGGAACTCTGCATTCAAATGGGTATATCTTTCCTTTTCTCTTTTGCTTTTCACTTCCTGTCTTTTCACAGCTATTTGTAAGGCCTCCTCAGACAGCCATTTTGCTTTTTTGCATTTCTTTTTCTTGGGGATGGTCTTGATTTCGGTCTCCTGTACAATGTCACGAATCTCTATCCATAGTTCATCAGGCACTCTGTCTATCAGATCTATTCCCTTAAATCTATTTCTCACTTCCACTGTATAGTCATAAGGGATTTGATTCAGGTCATACCTGAATGGTCTAGTGGTTTTCTCCACTTCTTATTTGGGAGGCCTCAGCCTCAAACAAAACACAGTTAAGCTACATGGTTAAGAGAAACAGGCAAAGTGACAGTGTATCATATGCTCCCAGTGGTGTACAAAAAGGGAGGAAAATGCAAACATATGCCTTTTTCTTCCTGTGCACAGACTGTCTCCAGGAGGATGGCAAAGAAAATGCTAACATTGGTCGCCTTCACTAAGGGGAACTCATAGGGGACAAGAGGGACTCTTTTTCACCTTTCAGATTTTTGGGTTTTGAATTTATAACCTTAAAAATACAATTTTAGTGGATTGAAAAATATGTAGCCTGTTTAAAAATAGAAATGAAATTTAAAATGAAAGTGATCACTGTCAAGGGTAATTTGAAGAAAGGTTTTCTTTCCCTTCTTTGTAGTAAGACAGATGCAACAATGTCATAGATTAAAATATCTAATTAGGACCCATTTTTTTGAGAAACAGTCATTGTAAGCTGGTAAACTTGGAGCTTCCCTGGTCGCTCAGCTGGTAAAGAATCTGCCTGCAATGTGGGAGATCTGGGTTCGATCCCTGGGTTGGGAAGATCCCCTGGAGAAGCGAAAGGCTACCCATTCCAGTATTCTGGCCTGGAGAATTCCATGGACTAAATGGTCCATGGAGTTGCAAAGAGTTGGACACTACTGAGTGACTTTCACTTTCACTTAAATTGTTAAACAGAAAAATTCCCCCTCCCTAATAATCAAATAGGGCTTCCCTGGTGGCTCAGAGGTTAAAACCATCTGCCTGCAATGCGGGAGACCTGGGTTCGATCCCTGGGTCTGGAAGACCCCTGGAGAAGGAAATGGCAACCCACTCCAGTATTCTTGCCTGGAGAATCCCATGGATGGAGGAGCCTGGTGGGCTACAGTCCACGGGGTCGCAAAGAGTCAGACGCGACTGAGCGACTTCACTTCACTAATAATCAAATAAATGAAAATCAAAATATGCTATAAATTTCATCATTAATTTGGTAAAACTTTTTAGAAAGAAATGCTTTTGGCAGCATTTCTGGAGGAAGTGGGAACTGCTATAACCTCTCAGGAAAGCACGACAAGTACTGACGCTTTAAAATCCTTTTGCCTGCTGATGCTGTAGTTGTACTTCTAAGAATCTTTTTAAGAATTATTTTAAGGAAATAATCAGAGATGTAGTGAGAGATTAATTGACAAAGAAAGATGTTCCTCACAGTGTTGAAAGCTTTCTAAATGGCCATCAGTAGGAAAATGATTGTTTATTTTTTGTTGTATATTTATCCAGTGGAAGAGTATATATATATATATAAACATGTTTTAGAAGAAAAATATTGATATGAAAAAAAGTTCCTGATATAATGTCCCACAAAAAGCAGATTATAATCCTTAATATGTGGCTTGATTTCATTTTTTTATGTAAAAATACTTCTGTATATATGCAGAAAATGACATAGGGGAAATATATAGGCGTATTAGCTGGGATCGTCTTATCTCAGTCCTAGGTGATCCTTAATTGCTTCTTTACAGTTCTGCATTCTTAAATTTCTGCAGTGAATAGGCTTTATATTTGTTTATTTCAAATTAAAAAAGTTGTTATTAAGATAATCATGTTAAAAAATTTAAGGCCTAACTATGGAATTAAAATCTGTGGGTTGTGGCGGGCCCTGCAGCCTGGTTCTCACATTCATCTGAGTGTTCTTTTTGAAGTGGGGAAGGACAGTCACATGGCAACCGTCCTGTGATGGTGTGGGTGGGGCTTACTGCTGGACGAGAGCCGTGGGGTGCTAAGAAGCGGGCTGGATCCTCTTCCTGGAATTCTTGCCCCAAGCAGTCAGAGGCTGCTGTATACGTTCTTAAAGGGTGGGTCTCTATTATATGTAATGTTGACGGAAATGTCCTGTGTCTAGAAAATGTCATATTCTGTGCAAAGGCGTTATATTGATGGCTCCAAAATGGAGTGCTGTGCTGCCATCTCAAAGCCGATTTCATAGGAATATGGAGAAAGGTCATATTCCTTCAGATCTGGCTCAATGAATTAGCAAACATTTACTAAGTGCCTCCAACGGACCAGGCAGATCCACAGCCCCCCAGCACCTCAGAGGCTGATGTGTGCATGAATGAACTGCCTGCAGAACTATAAAGCAGTGAGTCCAGGAATGCAATCTCAGTCACAGCTTCTTTTAGGACTGTGAGATTGAGAAAGTCAGTTTATGTATTGTGGGTTGACAGGCAGCATTTAAATGGATGGAACCTGCTTTAGAAAATTTCTTAACAAAAATGTTTCAGAAACTACCCTGACTTTAACTGTTTTCTAATGTCCTAGATCTGGCTGGTTAAATTAAATTAACATATTCTTGGTATTTCAGATGATTTCATGTTTTTTTCAGTTTTTGCTATACGAACCTTAACACAACCTAAAAATGCCTTCTTCTCTTCTACTGCTCTTCTCAAAGACCTAGCACTGGACTGAGATTTTCTGGACCTACATTCCACCTCCAGCTGTGCAAGTAACTAGCTGCGTGACCTTAAGCAAAGCATATTAACCTTGCCAAGACCTTAGTTTCTCATCAGTCTAGAAATTGAACCAGCATGCCCTCTGAGGTCCCTTCTGGCTCTAAATAACTATAAAGTGGTCATCCTATAAGCTTATTATTCTTTTCTTTTTTTTTTTTTTTAAGAAAATGGAAGAGGCTATTACTGCTTTCCTGTCTGATTGGGTTTCTTTCTCTGTCTCACAAACAGGAGCGACCTCGGCAGCAGGACTCCTTTACCTGCCCACGTGGGCAGCCGCTGTGTCTGGCTGTGTGCTTGCCCTCTTCACAGCATCCGTGTGGCCTCAAGTGCTTGGACACCTTATTAGCTCAGGCTCAAGCCCTGGAAAAGCCATGACCACTGCCATGATATTTTATATTCTAGAAGTATTTTTCTGTGCCTGGTGCACGGCTTTTAAATTTGTCCCAGGAGGTGTGTATGCTCGAGAAAGATCTGATGTGCTTTTGGGTGAGTACATTTGAAAGGTCTGGATTCAAGTCACTACTCAAACATTCCTTTCAGGACTGACTGGGATATGCACTTTACACGACTGATTAGAATAAATAGGATGATTTTGCCTTTCTTATTGAAACAGACTCTTTTGGTTAAAAAAAAAAAAACTAGAGGAATATCTAAATTACTATTTAAAAAGAAATTTCTTGGGACCATCCAAGCAGTCCAGTGGTTAAGACTCCCTACTTCCACTTCAGGGGGTGCAGATTCAATCCCTGGTTGGGACTTTTAAAAAATGAAAGTTAAAAAAAGAAAAAATTTCTTAGTTCATCGATGACATTCAGTAATATTTATTACTGCAAAGGCCCTGGAAGTAAATTTGTTGTTGTGTAGTTGCTGAGTCATGTCTCACTCCTTTGCAACCCCATGGACTGTACTCCTCCGCCCATGGGATTCTCTAGGCAAGAGTACTGACGTGAATTGCCATTTCCTTCTCCAGGGGATCGTCCGGGCCCAGCAATTGAGCCCAAGTCTCTTGCTTGGCAGATGACTTCTTTACCACTGAGCCACTTGGGAAGCCATTGGAAATAAATAGCTGTGAAAAAACCAAGTTTAAACCATAATAAGGTGTAAAAGAGGTCCATGAAACACTGTATTATATGATATGTAAGGAAAACAATATGCACATGGTGCTCACATGCTATTTTGATGGTAGGCTTGTAAATATGTATATAGGAAGTATGTTTTTTTGGTTCTCCTGAATTTTATATGGTTTTTATTTACCCTCTTTTTACCAGTAAAATAGATTTTGCATATGTGAATCTTAGTGTAAATGATAAATGATAAGTAAAATGTAAATGATAAAATCATAGAGTATATATCTTCCATTTCAATTATTATGACCTTACATACCAAAATTAAAATTTCATAGGCTTAGCTCAGTTTAACATTTCAGAAACTGTCTTCTGGCTGTAATGAAATTACTGATATGTACCAAGCAGACACAGATCAAATGTTGCCTGTCATTTTAGTTTTAAGTAAAACATGTCCAATGCCTCCAAGATAAAATCTTTGAAAAATTGAGGAGATAAAACATATTTTAATAAGGGATTCACTGGTGGCTTAGATGGTAAAGAATCTTCCCTCAATGCCAGAGACCTGGGTTCGATCCCTGGGTCAGGAAGATAAACCCTGGAAAAGGAAATGGCAACCAACTCTAGTATTCTTGCCTGGAGAATTCCATGGACAGAGGAGCCTGGTGGGCTACAGTCCATGGGCTGTTCAACAAAGAGTTGGACATGACTGAGCAACTAACACTCAGTTCTTTGTTCACACATTTTTCTACTTGTTCATTTATTCATTAAAAAATTATCACGCACCTACTGTGGTCCAGGCCTAGTGCTAGGTACCGGAGACTTAAGAGACAGAATCCTGCCCACCTGGAGCTTCTGTGTTGTGGGGGAAACACCACACCTCACATTAGACAAATACTTAGGGAGTTATGGCGGGGCGGATGCTACACAGGAGTCTGGGCTTCTACTTGTGCTCATCTGTCAGTCCTCCTTGTGCCCGTGGAATATATCCAACCACTCTGTGCATTTGCACATAAACTTTCTTCTCTGTGAGCTAGACATCTGCCAGGACAGGCCGGTTTGGATGAGGTATATTTTAAAGCAACTTTTGAGGATTTGCTATTTCTGGTAGATATCAAAGCTGCAACCCAGGCAGAGACATACACTGCTGCATTTCCTCTGCGATAGTCTTGGCTTTGCGAACTTGTGTTTCTTCTGATTTCTTTCAGGTGTGTGTACTCTGTCCTGCTCTATCTTCCTGTCCAATGCCCTGCTTTTTTTCTTACTCCAGCTTGCTTGGGGGTCTGCCATGTGGAGCAATGGAACAAAAGTAAGAGCCGTTCTAAACATACGTTTGTTTCTTAGAATGTTATGAGCGACAGGCGTTTTGAGTTCCTTCTCACTACTTATGGAATTGCAGAAATCGTGCTTTATTACAGCTTCAAATAACTAAGAATTCTTTTTAGTAATAGTGACATTATGTTGATAAGGCCGCAGAAACTGAGGAACATCGGTAAAGTTCAGAGTAGCTTTGAATAACCATTGTAAAGAATCTATTAGATCAGAAATTAGTTATAAATGTATTGTCTAGGTTTCTCCTGCTGTTTCCTACTAATTGCACGTGACTTTTTTTTAGCCTTCCACCTAAGCATCTTTTACCAGACATTCCCCAATTTATATATTGTTCACTTACACCTCTGTTTCTAATTCTCATTATATACAATGTTACAAGTATGCAGACTTCATGTGTAAGCTACATAGAAATGCATCCCCGTTGAGCTCGTCTTTCTTGGCCCAGTGTGAGCTCCAGCGCGCATCCTCTGCTTGGACACACAATCCAGGCCATGAATGCTGCCATATTAAGAACCTCTTATTCTTAATACTCTTCATATTAAGTATCCTCTTCTTGTGCTCCTCAACTCGGTGCATATGGTCCCTTTGGTGGAGAAGACCAAGTCCCTGAGGCAGTCCAGAAGATGACTTTCTTTTTGTCCCACCCTTCCCTGGACAATCAATAGTCAGTGACCAACACTACGACCAACCTAATATTGGTATTTCCTAGGAAATACTCAGGAAATTGTAAGAAGCCCCTTACCAAGAAAGATTGGGGTCTTTTAATGTACAGCTTAATTTCTAGAACCCTTCCTGATTTCTTTTGATTATCCTAATAATTAAAAGTAATATTGGAGTAATTGCTTAGGTACTGAGATAACTCAGTAACTGAATTTTCAGGATATATCCATTTAAATGGAATTTAGGCTTCTGGAATTTGCTACTGGAAATAGTTTTAGATCAAAATGTAATATATTCATCTTTCTTTTTTGACAGGGACTGTGATGGTAATTATTGGGCTGAATATGTTATTGGGTCAGAAGAAAAGAGTTGATTTTCATTTTCAAACAAAAAACAGTCCTAAAGTCCTTTTCAGAGAGAGTGAAAAATACGTGAAACTTTGTGAGTATAGTTTTGTTTTATTTTTAAAAGCATTTTATTATAAATATAAATTTTCAAACATGTGAGCTTAAAAAATATAATGAACCCGCAGGTACCCTTTAACCCAGTTCCAACAATTATTAACATTTTGCCCATGTTGTTCATACCTTTTTTTTTAATGAAATACTTTAAAAGAGATCTCTGATTATTGAATCATTTCAACCATAAATACTCTGTGTTAGTTTTGTTTCACTTCTAACGTAGATTTAACTAGGATTTCCAGAATATTTGTTGAAATAGAGACTATTTATTTTGTTTCTTGTTCTCCTTTTTTTGGAAATTAAATATGTTAGTATTTGGAATACTGATGAGAAGAAACAAATATCAAATTAGTTTACTATTCAGTCTGACTCATCTCAGAATATACTAGATTAAATAAAAATGTTTATGGAATGTATAACATTTGCAGATACTGTCTTAGCACACACCCATCCATACTCAGTCATGTCTCTTTGAGACCCCATGGACTGTAACCTGCTAGGTTCCTCTGTCCACAGGATTTCCCAGGCAAGAATACTGGAATGGGTGGCCATACCCTCCTTCAGGTATCTTCCCGGCCCAGGGATTGAACTGGAGTCCCCTGCGTTTCTTGTGTCTTCTGCGTTGCAGGTGGATTCTTTATTGCCACCAGAGAAGCCCCAATATACTGCATTATTGTTGCCGTTTAGTCGCTAAGTCATGTTTGACTTTGTGATCCCATGGACTGCAGTGCTCCAGGCTTCCCTGTCCTTCACTGTCTCCCAGAGTTGGCTCAAACTCGTGTCCATTGAGTCGGTGATACTATCCAACCATCTTATCTGTGTCACCCCCTTCTCCTCCTGCTCTCAACTTTTCCCAGCATCAGGGTTTTTTTTTTCCCAATGAATCAGTTTTTCGTATCAGCTTCATTGGAGCTTCAGTTTCAGCATCTGTCCTTCCAGTGAATATTCAGGGTTGATTTCTTTTAGAATTGACTGGTTTGATCTCCTTGCACTCCAAGGGACTTTTAAAAGTCTTCTCTAGCACCATTAGTTTGAAAGCATCAATTCTTTGGCATTCAGTCTTGGATTCTAAAAATTTTAATATAAGAAATATCTTGGGCTTGATTCTGCAGGGTGTTTTTGCAATGGTTCCTGCTCATGGAGAATTGTTTTCTTGTATATATTTATGATTTTATTTTATTTATTTATTTTATTTTCATGGTTCTTGGAATGTTTTTAGCAAAGCTTCTTTGATGTCTGAGGTTAAAGTATGGGTTATATATGCATGTCAAACATGAAAATTAACCCACGAAATAGACATTTCCCCTTTACATAAAATCCATGGCTAATAAATTCAATAATTTCATTAAAACTATTAAAAATACGCTTCAGTTCAGTTCAGTTAGTCACTTAGTCATGTCCGACTCTTTGTGACCCCATGAATCGCAGCACGCCAGGCCTCCCTGTCCATCACCAACTCCCGGAGTTCACTCAAACTCACATCCATCGAGTCGGTGATGCCATCCAGCCATCTCATCCTCATCCCCTTCTCCTCCTGCCCCTAATCCCTCCCAGCATCAGAGTCTTTTCCAACGAGTCAACTCTTCTCATGAGGTGGCCAAAGTACTGGACTTTCAGCTTCAGCATCATTCCGTCCAAAGAACACCCAGGACTGATCTCCTTCAGAATGGACTGGTTGGATTTTCTTGCAGTCCAAGGGACTCTCAAGAGTCTTCTTCAACACCACAGTTCAAAAGCATCAATTCTTCAGTGCTCAGCTTTCTTCACAGTCCAACTCTCACATCCATACGTGACCACTGGAAAAACCATAGCCTTGACTAGACGGACCTTTGTTGGCAAAGTAATGTCTCAATTTCTTCAAAACAATTATTTTCTGTTTTTTGTTCAGTTTTGTGGCTGCTTGTTGGTGTGGGATTGTTGGGATTAGGACTACGGCATAAAACCTATGAGAAGAAATTGGGCAAAGGGGTAAGTAATTAAAAATTTTGATATAGAATTTTAAATGATGCCTATGTATATGCATGCATTTGTACACTTCACTATTATGATTGAACCCTAGGCCTGGGTCTGAGGACGTCAGGACTCTGGATTCCACATTCTTAACCTTTAGGTTGGGCTTCCCCATTGGCTGAGTGGTAAAGAATCCTCCTGCAATGCAGGAGACAAGTATTCGATTCCTGGGTTGGGAAGATCCTCTGGAGAAGGAAATGACAATGCACTCCAGTATTCTTGCCTGGATAATCCCATGGACAGAGGAGCCTGGTGGTTATAATCCATGGAGTCACAAAGAGTTGGACACAACTGAGCAGACTAATCAACAACAAAAACAGCAACAGCAAACCGTTAGATCACAGGCTGATAACATAGTGGAACTAATTTATGAAGTTAGGTTCCTGGGACAGGATAGACCCATATATTAGACTTAAACTCATCATGATTTGTTATATAAAGTTATTGTTGTCATTCAATGACTTAACATATCCAAACTATGAATAAAAAACTATTTTATAGTGGGCTTCTTTGTAGTGTTTGGTACATATTTCTGAAGGCAACATATATGATTCTTTGAGAAAAATCTTAAAGCTAATTCTAGATTTTGTGGATTATGCTCGGTATTGATGGGTCATGGAAGTTTTCTGTCTCTTCCTTTCCTCTCTTGTCTATAGTTTGATGTTTTATTGTCCTTTACTCTTATAGGCAGATGGGCAGAAGCAAGAGTAAGTCATTGCAATGTGATGCTTTCCATCTGCTCTGATTAAAAGTTTGATATGTTTCATAATGCAGTTAGAATTATAGTTTGGCAGAAACAGCATTTGAGGGTTAACTTTGAATTTTAGCAATCTGAGTTATCAGGCAAATTTTCCCATTAATTAAAAAGCTATAGTGTGGATGAAGCACATGCTCTTTTATTTAGCTTTGTAAGTCCAGCATCTCACAGAGTACTTGGTACATACTCAGAACTCAGTAACTATTCCTTAAAAAGTAAATAGTTCATTACATGGTCTCTTTCTTTTGCCCTTCAATTGTTAATTTTATTATTGTAACAAGATGTCAATTAGAAGAAGATCCCCCATGTCAGCAAAGGGTTCTTTTAAAAAGGAATCATTTCATTTAGATTTAATACCTTTTTTTTTATTAGTTCATTCATTGATTAATTCATGATTAATTCATATCAAATAACATGAAGTTATTTGATAAATGCTTATTGAATGTCTCTTGTGTGCCTGCTATCGGGGATATGAGGTAAACTAGTTGGACAAGATTCCTGCCGTCATGGTAATGTAAACTCATGGAGTTTACATTCTAATTAGGGAGAGAGACGGTCTTCAGAGGAAGGAGTAAATAAAGACTATCACTTTAGATCAGGTGGCTCTGAAGCATGTAAGATGATGGAGTAGAGAGTAACTGGTCTGGGTGGTTAGAGAAGGCTGCTCTGAGGACGTGACGTTTGAGTTGAGATAAGAGAGCTAGGAGTAATGGATTCAGGTAGAAGGAACACAAGTAAAGAATGGAAAGGAAACAGACTTGAAGTGTTTGAAGGGCATCAGAGTGGGCAGTGTGGCTGAATCTTGGCGAGCAAAGGGAAGCATGGCAGGAGATGAGGATGGGGACACAAGTGAGATCACATCATAGGGCCTATGGAGCACAGGAAGGAATTCTGATGTTAGTTTTTTTTGCAGTGGAAGCCACCTGAATATTTCAAGCATTCGCACAAAGAGATATGATATGATATGATATATATGTATATGTGTTGTGTGTGTGTATGTGTGCTAAGTCAATTCAGTTGCGTCAGACTCTTTGTGACCCTATAGACTATAGTCCACCAGGCTCCCATGTCCATGGGATTCTCCTGGCAAGAATGCTGGAGTATTGCCGTGCCCACCTCCAGGGAATCTTCCTGACCCAGCATCTCTTACATCTCCTGCATTGGTAGGCAGGTTTCTTTACCACTGGCACCACCTTGGAAGCCTATATTTATCAATTTGGCTGCTTTGTAAAGAATGGATTGACGGATTGTAGAGTGGAAGCAGGGAGATAGGTTATGAGGCTTTTTCTGGTGTCCAGGAGAAAGGCCCTGGAATTTTGGATGGGTGCCATGGTACTGGAATTGGAGAGGAGTGGATAGACTTAGAATATATTTTGAAAGTAGAGCTGATAGGATTTGCTGATGGATTAGATGTAGATGGATAAAGGGAAGGGAAGAATAGAGGATGACTTCTATGCTTTTGGCTTGAGCAACTGGATGGAGTGTGGCAACATTTACTGGCATGGGAATAATGAAGGAATAACAGGTTTTGGAGTGATGAAAGCCAGAGTGAATCATAGGTATGTAGTGATGTGAAAAAGTATAACTTTTTATGAATGTAATCATGCCTCTGGAAGTCTCTGCTGATGGTTCCATTCTCTTTATAGGACATTGCTAAATGGAGTCCTCTTTCCTGTATAGACATGAGAGGCCTGCTGTGGCACACCGAGCTGCCTAGATGTGGTAGCTCTCCTCTGCCAAGAGGTGGCATTCACTCTTCTCTCAACCTGAATTTTTATGTTCCACTTTGTTTCTCTCAGCTGTGGCGGTATAGTTGGTCTAATCTGGCCATACTCTTTCATGGGATCCATGCTGTTGGTCAGCTGGAGTTAGTTTGAAATAGTTGGGGTTGGGTACCACATTCTTTGACTGGGCCCATGGACTCAAAAGAGGAATTTTCAGAGGGTGCTGTGCTCTTGAACCTCAGCCTTGCCAGTGTGGAATTGGCAGGCAACTCTGCAAAAATGGTAAAGGACTCTGTGTATCCTTCTGTGACCCCTTTCTTCTCTAATACAAGGGTAACCCCAACCCTAAATCATTCATTAGGGCTGAGTAGTACTACAGCATATGTATGATCTTTTTTTTTTTCATTCATTTTCTTATTTTTCCTACTGAAACAACAGCCAGGTTGTTTCTAATTTTTTTCTGCTATAAATATCTCTTTCCCAACATTCCTCCTAACTTCCAAGCCTAACCTAGAAACTCACAAATTTATTATGATAATCAGTTCAGTTCAGTTCAGTCACTCAGTTGTGTCCAGTTCTTTGTGACCCCATGAATCGCAGCATGCCATGCCTCCCTGCCCATCACCAACTCCCAGAGTCAATCCAAACTCATGTCCATTGAGTCGGTGATGCCATCCAGCCATCTCATCCTCAGTCGTCCCCTTCTCCTCCTGCCCCCAATCCCTCCCAGCATCAGAGTCTTTTCCAATGAGTCAACTCTTTGCATTAGGTAGCCAAAGTACTGGAGTTTCAGCTTCAACATCCGTCCTTCCAATGAACACCCGAGACTGATCTCCTTTAGGATGGACTGGTTGGATCTCCTTGCAGTCCAAGGGACTCTCAAGAGTCTTCTCCAACACCACAGTTCAAAAGCATCAATTCTTTGGTGCTCAGCTTTCTTCACAGTCCAACTCTCACATCCATACATGACCACTGGAAAAACTATAGCCTTGATTAGACAGACCTTTGTTGGCAAAGGAATGTCTCTGCTTTTGAATATGCTATCTAGGTTGGTCATAACTTTCCTTCCAAGGAGTAAGCGTCTTTTAATTTCATGGCTGCAGTCACCATCTGCAGTGATTTTGGAGCCCCAAAAAATAAAGTCTGACACTGTTTCCACTGTTTCCCCATCTACTTCCCATGAAGTGATGGGACCAGATGCCATCTTAATTTTCTGAATGTTGAGCTTTAAGCCAACTTTTTCACTCTTATTTTTCACTTTCATCAAGAAGCTGTTTAGTTCTTCTTCACTTTCTGCCATAAGGGTGGTGTCATCTGCATATCTGAAGTTATTGATATTTCTCCCGGCAATCTTGATTCCAGCTTGTGCTTCCTCCAGCCCAGCGTTTCTCATGATGTACTCTGCATAGAAGTTAAATAATCAGGGTTACAATATATAGCCTTGACGTACTTCTTTTCCTATTTGGAACCGGTCTGTTGTTCCATGTCCAGTTCTAACTGTTGCTTCCTGACCTGCATATAAGTTTCTCAAGAGGCAGGTCAGGTGGTCTGATATTCCCATCTCTTTCAGAATTTTCCACAGTTTATTGTGATCCACACAGTCAAAGGCTTTGGCATAGTCAATAAAGCAGAAATAGATGTTTTTCTGGAACTCTCTTGCTTTTTCCATGATCCAGCGGATGCTGGCAATTTGATCTCTGGTTCCTCTGCCTTTCCTAAAACCAGCTTGAATACCTGCAAGTTCATGGTTCACATATTGCTGAAGCCTGGTTTGGAGAATTTTGAGCATTACTTTACTATCGTGTGAGATGAGTACAATTGTGCAGTAGTTTGAGCATTCTTTGGCATTGCCTTTCTTTGGGATTGGAATGAAAACTGACCTTTTCCAGTCCTGTGGCCACTGTTGAGTTTTCCAAATTTGCTGGCATATTGAGTGCAGCACTTTCGCAGCATCATCTTTCGGGATTTGAAATACCAACTAGCAAATATCTCCTTATGATTATGCATTGCGTGTTAGTCGCTCAGTCATGTCCGACTCATTGCAACCTCACAGACTATAGCCCTCCAGCTCCTCTGTTCATGGAATTCTCCTGGCAAGAATACTGGAGTGGGTAGCCATTCCCTTCTCCAGAGTATCTTCCCAACTTAGGGATCGAACACAGATCTCCTACATTGCAGGTGGATTCTTTACCATCTGAGCCACCAGGGAAGCCCTGATTATGCATTAGCTGTGGGAAAATGCTGGAAAATTCCTTTGCTGAAAAATGAATTTTGGTAGAGAGAGGTGGAAAAGTGGTTCACTGAAACTGCCATTGTTCAGTCTTCCTAAATTATCATTAAAACAATTCCTCAGGCACCAGCCACAGAGGTCTCTGCTGCCATCTGGCCTTTCAGGTTTGGCTTTGACAATGATGGATGGTCTAGTCTAGAAAGATCAGCTCAACTACTCAATCAAACGGGTAAGTTGTACTGAAATTAATTTCAGGCTTTGAGAAACTATTATTGTTACTTTCATTTTGTGCAAGATCATAAGTAATCGGAGGAGGATTTGCTGGGTCTTAGACTAATCTCTTAAAAAGGCTTTACTTTGATGGGTGGCTACCACCAGGTAGGATGGGAGGATGAAGCTTCTGTAACCACATCTGTGTTTGCTTGAAAGCAATTAAATAGTGATTCTGGGACAAGGTCTCATTCCGGGTGTCTGCAGGAGAGTCTTGTCATGCCTTTGCTCTTGGAAATGCCCCTGCTGGGGGCTCCTGTCCCTTGGTAACCTGCTGCTGAGGACCAGAAAACCGTCAGATTAAAAGGCAGAATGGGGTGCAGTGATGCTTATTTGCAAAGCAAATTGCTGTCAAGAGACTGAGGGCCAGTTTTACTTGTTTTCATTCCCTGAGGCACTCATCTTTGGATGCTGCTGCTAAGTCGCTTTAGTCCTGTCTTTAGTCGCTTTAGACTCTGTGCGACCCCATAGACGGCAGCCCACCAGGCTCCCCCGTCCCTGGGATTCTCCAGGCAAGAACACTGGAGTGGGTTGCCATTTCCTTCTCCAATGCATGAAAGTGAAAAGTGAAAGTGAAGTCGCTCAGTCATGTCCGACTCTTGGCGACCCCATAGGCTGCAGCCTACCAGGCTTCTCCACCCATGGAATTTTCCAGGCAAGCATACTAGAGTGGGTTGCCATTGCCTTCTCCGATCTTTGGATGAAGCCTCCTTTAAAATATATGGGTGTTTGGCTCTTAGATCAACTAGAGGTCTCTTGCGTGGAGTTATTCCTAAAGATAAGCTTGTCTTCTGAGAAATAGCTGAGGGTTTGTATGATTCTAATGCCGTTAAGAAATTTATTGGGCCCTTAATCATTTAGTACTGATTACAGGCTTCTGCAGCACATCCAACCAGGCTATCTGAATCAATTCACCTCTGTGTCAGTACCATGGAAGTGTTTGCCCAGAATAAAACACTATTGTATACTATATTGTTTCCGAACATAAATTAGATATTTGAGAAAGGCATTAAGCATATTTGAAATTTTGGAAAAGATGTGAATATTTGAAAATTTAGCAAAGTTATGTTTTGATCTTTCCCCCCATTTCCACAAGGTGTCCCATGCATTCTAAATATGGTAAGTATGTTTTTAGCTCAGATTTGAGCCAGTTCACCTTAGTAACTCATTAGGAATTACTTGGTTTTTTGATCTATGACTAAAGGTTTGGGACTACAAGAATCAAGTTTTGATAACTGTTTTTACATTGCTGTGGTTAATCACCACGTCCATTTTTTCCCTGCTGAACAGGGGCAGATTTCATAACAATTTTGGAGAGTGATGCTTCTAAGCCCTATATTGGAAACAATGATTTGACCATGTGGTTAGGGGAGAAGTTGGGTTTCTACACCGACTTTGGTCCGAGTGCACGGGATCACACTTGGGGGTGAGTGTACCTTGAGAATGAATCCTGCACGTATAAAAGACTAGTCAGCATAAGCTTGGAGTGGACAGTTGATATTGTTATGCCTTATCCCTAGGAGTATGTCCCAGTGATTCTTCTTGGGGGATGAGGAGGTGCTGAAGATAGGCATATTCCATCATTGTTTCAGTAGCCTCTCTGTTGCTGGATATTTTCAGTTCTTCACTATTATAAACCATTCCATGTAGGAGCTGAGGTTACAGCACTAAACGTGTCTGCCCCACATGCTGTCCTCATGGAGCTTACATTCCCATGTGATGAGACAGAAAATAATCATGTACACACAGAAATATATAAGATAATTTGAGATAGTGGTGAGTGCTGTGTAGAAAAGGAGAGTGGCAGGGTAGGCAGGGCAGTGGGCGATGCTGCTGAAGGCAGCGTGGTCAGGAGGGGTCTCTCTGCCCACCCCATGATGGGGAGGACTAGCACCAGCTGTGGGAGGAGCCAGTGTGGACTCGAGGCAGATCACGTGTGGTGTGCCTGAGCACGGGGGTTAGGGGGAACTAGTTAAAAAGGAGGTCAGGAGTAGGCCCTTGGTCTTATAGGGTCCATAAGCCATGCTTAGCACTGACTTAACTCAGTTTTGATGGAAAACCACTGGAGGATTTTAAACATGGAAGCGGTCTGATCTGGTATACGTGTGTGGAAGATCATTCCAGCTGTTCCTAGACGAACAGATTTTTGGGGGCAAGAGTGGGAGCAGGGAGACAGGTGATGAAGTAGAGGTGCTAACACAGGTGAGAAATGACGATGGGACCTGTGGAGATGGAGAAGAGGGCACACTCAGGAGCTCTTTCGGAGCAGAGCTGACAGGAATTCCTGATTTGGGGGGTTTGGGGGGGTTTGTGTTTGATTTTTTTTTTTTTTTGGTCAAGCTTGTGAGATCTTAGTTCCCTGACTAGAGATCAAACCCAGACCTATAGCAGTGAGAGAACCATGTCCTAACGCTGGACCATCAGGGAATTCCCAGGGCTTCCTGGTGGTTTAGATGTCAGGAAGTGACAAGGACAGCACCTGGGTTTTTTTACCTGAGTCCCTGATACGAGATGATGCCATTTAATGGGACAGGAATGACCAGGTGAACAGCAGGATTGTGCTAAGTTCGAGATGCCCTGGGACAGTCAAGTGATGTCCAGTAGGCAGTTGTGGGCAGCTTGGAGGGCCGAGTTGGACAGCAGAAGCTGGGCAGGTGCATTCAGGATCATCACTGTAGAGATGGTTCTGTGAGAGAAACTTCACGAGGGGCCACACAGACTGTGTGTGAAGCTGGGGAAGAGAAGCCGGCTGAGGTCTGAGCTCTGGTTGCCCTTTCCATGTGTATTTCTCTGACTTAGAGTGAGGTGGGACATGTTTTCCTATCTTTATCGGACCATTTGTAATTTCTAATTTTGTGAATTGTTGCTCTGAGTCCTGGCTGGCAGGATTGTGCATTCCTATACGTGTTGATTAACATTAGAATTGTTTATGCGGATCAGTTGCCAGAGGAATAATGCAAGTAAGATGGAGTGTGTCCATTTGTGTGGCCCTAATCCCGCCCTTTTCGTGTCTCCAGGGCACTTATGAGACAGAGTTGACAGTGTTGTGCCTGGTGGCACAGTGAGACATGCTGAATGGTCCTCTTGCAGTGACTCGTTCTACAGAAGGTCCCATCCATCTTCACCATACTGTTGTTCTCAATGCCCCTCGTGAAATGCTTGAAGTGTGAGCATCCCTAAGAACACATATTCTTAGTTCTGTTGGCATGAGGTGGTGGGACCAATAGTGATGCACACGTTTCTTTCCATTCAAATGCAGGATTATGGTTTTGTCAAGATACCCAATTGTGAAATCGGAGCATCACCTTCTTCCGTCGCCAGAGGGCGAGATTGCACCAGCCATCACGCTGACTGTCAACGTTTCCAACAAACCGGTGGATTTTGTTGTGACCCACTTTGGCAATCACGAGTGGGTTTCTTTGGTTTTTCTCGTAGTGCACAAATGCCAAAAAATATTATTAACACATTACATTGATTTCCATGCATTGACCATTCTTATTATTATTTTTTTAATTATTAGTCTCAGAGTGGTTTTCTGGGTTTGTTTTTGGTTTTTTTTTTTTTTTTTTTTTGGTTTTAAAAATCAGGCAGACAAGAAGTTCCCTAATGGCCTAATGGTTAGGATTCCGGACTTTCACCTCTGGGGCCTGAGTTCAGTCCCTGGTCTGGGAACTGAGATCTCACAAGTTTGCACGGTGTGGCCAAAAAAAAAAAAAAAAAAAAAATCAGGCACAGAAACGTTTGAGATGCCTGCAGTCCTTAACGGTGTACAAGACAGCGGTGATGGCCATGTTAGCCAGCAGTGACTGAGCAGGCACTGTGCTAAGCGCACTGTTGTATTTAATCTACATATTGTATAACAGTACATAGTCCCGTTTAACAGAGAAACTAAACTGAGAGGTTAGATGACTTATCCAACCAGGGTCACACACGCAGGAATCAGGTAGACCTAACTCAGAGCCTGCAAGTGCTTGAAACCCATGGTAAACCAGACTACAGAAAAATGGAATTCCATTTTTCTAAGGATTACTCCAGTTGGAAGTACCAGAGGGATTTGAGGTACTAAAGGACATTCCTTTACCTGTCATGTCTCCAGTCAGATGAGAGGTAGGCAGAGGAATCTGGCAGGGAGATCAACGTCTCTTTTGATTCTGATAAACCTATTTGGACAACACGGCTTAAGTGTGCCCACATGGACCTGCTAATACATCCATCCCTCCAGTAATACATGATGCCAGCTCCCCCAAAGCAGCAGAACCGTGAGGCAAGGACAGAGTCCGCCCTGTCACACTCTCCCTTAGTGAAGAGAATAACACAAGAAAACTCCCTGTTGGCAAACTGGCAGGTTCCAAGAAGAGATAGGAAGGGTTTGAGACAAGCGTTCTTAGTTCATTCTTCCAAACTTGATTTATTAGAAAAATCCTCCCAAGAAGTAAAGGATGAGAGAGAGAGAGAGAGGCCAAGATGGTTTTCTAAGTTGGTTCCCCTCCAAGGAGACATGAGGAATGGGGAATGAGTTTTATCTACAAAGAATAACATTCACAACCAGTGGCTTAGCACTGAATAAATCACAAATAATGCCAACATTGTTATTAAAGCCAAGATAAAAGTATATAATTTATATTCTACCATACTGAACATCTGGAGAAGGAAATGGCAACTCCAGTATTATCGCCTGGAGAATCCCATGGACAGAGGAGCCTGGCAGGCTACAGTCCATGGGGTTGCAAACAGGCAGACACGACAGAGTGACTAACAACAATACTGAACATTCTTTAATAGTCACTGAAAACATACATGCGAAGTGCTTAGTGCTATAAAATATGGCAAATGGGCGTTGTCTATCTGCATGACACAAAAGGCCACAGAGCTTTACAGTGACACAGAGAACATTGGAAAACAACAAACAAAGGTAGCAGCCAGATTTGTTTTGTTTGGATGAAACTCACAGTACAGCAGAGGGCTACCCTGGTGGCTCAGTGCCAATGTAGGCGATGTGGGTTTGGTCCCTGGGTCAGGAATATCTCCTGGAGAAGGAAATGGCAAACCGTTCCAGTGTTCTTGCCTGGGAAATTGCATGAACAAAGGAGCCTGGCAGGCTACAGTCCATGGGTCCCAAAAGAATCAGACACGACTTAGAGACTAAAACAACAATAGTACAAAAAACCCGAATATTGTTGTATTGTAAGTTTCACCTAAACAAGATGAGCATGTCTGCTATCCTCACTTCCTATCACCTTTCATTTTCTCAAAGTGTTATGCGTATCTGTGAAAGTGCACTTGACTATTTTCTGAAATAAAGTCAGAGCATAAATAATATAAGCCAGCCATTCAAATGTGATTAATGGGGACTGTTTGCTAAGTGGACTCTTGCTGGTCTTCTTAGAAATGAGAAGGTGTTTGGAGCACGGATGGTATAGTATAGACAGTCCATATCTCTGTAAAAAACTGTTTAAAGAAATGCCTTCTGTTTCTCTTAGCAATTTTCATGTCACAAGTATAAGCATTCAGCAATCACTCCACTGAGCTTAAATTGCAGTTGAATTGGGTTTATCTTTTGAAAAATAGGCATTTTTGTGTTTAAAGCTGGCAAGGTCTCAACCTAAGAAATAGTTGAACACACTCCTTCCCCTTTTCCCTTTGCTTTCCCCCCCGCTGTCTCCTTTAATCCTTCTAACCTCCTCTGAAATGTGAAGAATAGACTTGAGACGGAAGAGAAAACGAAAAGACAGCCCTCAAATTGTTTGGAAAAGAGCACGGAAGAACTACCTTTTCTAACTCTATTAACCATCTATTTAAATCTCTGTAACTAACAATATACCTCTGCTTGCTAGCTTACTCTCGTGATTTAATAATGATGACAACAACAGAGGTAATGATAAGAACAAACATCTATTGCGGAGCTGTCACTTCAGGGAGGGAAGTGGTCTGGTTAAATGGCAAAGAACAGGAAACTCCAGAACCTGAAATCAGACAATCTGGTCTGAATCCTAATTCAAGGTGTATCCGTCACCAAATTTATTAACTACCGTAAGTCTCAGTTTTCTTTCTAAATTAGGAGCAATAATCCTACCTATTTCAGAGGATTCTTGTGGGAATTAAATAGGATATATTTATGAATAGTTTTATCATGAAAAGTATATGACTAGAGTCACTGCTCAGTTAATACTGGTCATTCTTATGAAACTAAGTTGGACACCTCTAAATGTGTGGTACCTTGGGCAGCTTAAAAGATTATTTATCAAACACAAATCAAGCATCTGTCATGTCCCAAGCACAGTGCTCGGTGCAGTCTTTTCCCTTAGAGCCTTGGCTCTTGTCCATGCCCAAGTGACACGAGAAAGTTCACACTTCAAATAGTTTGTAAAGTCATCATTACATATTTCTGTTTGCCACTGTTTTCTATAACACTACATAAAATTTTTTATTCTGAATAAATATTTAAGGATTTCACTTTCTAGTGATTATGGCTTATAAACATGAAATCAGATTAATATTAAGAATGAACTACAAAATGCTTATGCATGTTATCAGCTGATTCAGTGGGATTTCTAAAATTACCGACTATACAAATGTCTTTACAACCAATTAACAGAAAACAGTGGCATTCCTTAATTATTTAGGTATACACCATAACTAAAATTGGTATTATTTTAGGTAATTAATTGAGTCACCACTTAATTATTGTGTGTTTTTCCTCCCCTATAACAGGCAGAAATGTACAAGGAAGAACAAATGTACAAACCCATACAGAACCTGTAGTCTGTAGTTATAGTTTTTGTTCTGTTGTAAGGTAAACTCAGTGAGTTATATTTCCCTTGTCTCTGAAAATCAGATAAAATCAGTTTTTTTCAGCCCACATTATAGGGCTATTGGGCTGATTATACATCAACAGATAAGGAAACATAAAACATGCATTCAGTCGCCCTCTGTTTCTCCCTCTCTCCTAGTCCCTCCTCCTTCTTCCTTTATACCTATATATACATACACATTTTAATTATTATCAGTGGATGAAATTTATCTCCTGAGAAAATGTAAAACCAAATTCATAGATTATTTTCTAGTGATATATTGCTAAAACATATTTGAATGAAAACTCTATCTGTGGAGCAGTAACTTTGGTAGGCTCTAGACTTGATTTGAATCCCGGCTGCGGGTGTGAAAGGAACAGAATTCATTGCAGACCTAATGAAGGGACTACTTACAAAGATGTTGGAAGGGTCAGGGGAACAGGTAAGAGACGCTAAGGTACTCAAACACTAGTTAACAGTGGAGAATCATTACGATACTTAGGGCTGAAGGGACAGAGAGATACTGTGTTCCCAGAGCCCTCTTTGATCTTGAATCAGAAAAGGGCCACCAGGCATGAAGAATGCAGCTCCTGGAGAAGAAATATCCCAACTTCTCTCTCTTCCTTACCTGTTCATCTCCTGCTGGTGCCTTCACTTGACCAGACCTCACTGGTAATTAGCAGACAAGGGAGCCCATGAGATGAAATCTGCTGGGATCAGCCTCCAGGGCATAGAGAAGAGTTGGCAATGGATCTGGGCAAAGATGTTCAACAAATGGTCATTCTTTTCACTCTTCTACTTCTTGAGACATCTTTTGATAGTGCTCAGCTGTCTGTGCATAAGAATGGATAAGTTTAGACCTGTCTTCTACTTCAGTGAGTTTTCTCCAATCTTCTCAGTCCTTGGTGATCTCTATCTTCCTTTCCCACTGCTGTTTCTTAACAGTGATGTATTAGCTGTCTCCTGCTTTCCAGGTGGCTCAGTGGTAAAGAATCTTCCTGCCAATGTAGGAGCCACAGGAGACATGGGGTCAATCCCTGGGTTGGGAAGATCCCCTGGATTCTTGCTGGGCTAATCCCATGGACAGAGCAGCCTGGCAGGCTATACAGTCCATGGAGTCGCAAAGAGTCGGACATGACTGAGCAACTGAGTGTGCACATTAGCTGTCTTACTCTCTAAATGCCTGTGTTGGTCTGCTGCCTGTTTGCGCTTGGATCCATTCCTGCTTCATCTCCCTTCCAGCTACAGATTGCTGGAAACCACATTTCCCATAGTCTGTTGCCTTCTGGCTTCTGAATAGGTTGAGCCAATGTAATGCACTAATGCAAGGCTGGAGGGTTGGAGGAGGGGAGGAGATAGAGTATTTCTCATTCCCTCTCTCTGCTTTCTTTGTTGTCTCTGGCAGCAGCTGAGTCTCCACTGTGGCTCCAACTCCTCCTTCAATGGTAGCAGATTCTTCTAAGTAGCCTTCTCCATAGTACCATTTCGCATCAGCTAGTACCAGCTTGTGGATTCTGGGAATATCATCTCTTCCTGTTGTCCCTCTGGCCCTCGAGGTGGTAGTCGTTTCTCACTCAACTCCAGTTGCCTCACTGAGTCCTATTTGGCTTCCTGTCACCTAGTAGCCAATCCCCTATATTAAATTCACTTTGTTTGAAATGCCTAGAGTGGTTTCACTTTTCCTCTCTGGATCATACCAACTGTGATGTCCCTATTTTTCCCCAGACTGATGATAACCCCCCAAAAGCTTGAGGTACTTGCCTGATTGTCAGTTACACGCTTAGAGTGCTCAACATAATAAAAGCCGCTGCTTAGCTAGTGTTTGACCAGGAGAGCTGTGGAGGCTTTTAGAAAGTGTTCAGTTGAAAGAGTTGAGTAGGTTAACAAACCTGATGTGTTCTGTGAATATTAGGATTCTCCCTCTTACTCCTGATTTTTTTAAACTACTAATCTTTAGCTCTAATACCAATGACCAGGTTTTAAGATTATTAATATAATTTCCTCTGATGAAAAGTTGAACAAATGCTGCTTTTAGTTATTTAGATCTACTCGATTCCAAATGATCTGTGGGGAAAGGTTATATCATTCTTAGTCAAAATTTTACCAGCTGCTCAGTTGAAGCACAATAGCTGTCTTGCTCATTTGCATAACAGTCAAAGCTGTGGTTTTTCCAGTAGTCATGTATGGATGTGAGAGTTGGACCATAAAGAAAGCTGAGCACCAAAGAATTGATGCTTTTGAACTGTGGTGTTGGAGAAGACTCTTAAGAGTCCCTTGGACTGCAAGGAATCCAACCAGTCCATTCTAAAGGAACTCAGTCCTGGGTGTTCATTGGAAGGACTGATGCTGAAGCTGAAACTCCAGTACTTTGGCCACCTGATGCATAGAACTGACTACTTGGAAAAGACCCTGATGCTGGGAAAGATTGAAGGCAAAAGGATAATGGGATGACAGAGGATGACATGGTTGGATAGCATCACCAACTCGATGAACATGAGTTTGAGCAAGCTCCAGGAGTTGGTGATGGACAGGGAAGCCTGGTGTGCTACAGTCCATGAGGTTGCAAAGAGTCAGACATGACTGGGCGACAACTGAACTGAAGTTAATGTGTCCTAATATGAATTATTCTGGGTTTGCACACTGTTTGAAGATATTATTTGGGAACTTAGGTACCTAGTATTTTTTTAAATTGTTTTTCACATGCAATAAAGAGGTATATTTTGGCATTTTTTCAGAGATGACCTCGACAGGAAACTTCAAGCTATTGCTGTTTCAAAACTACTGAAAAATAGCTCTGAGCAAGTGATATTTCTGGGATATATCACATCAGCACCTGGTTCCAGAGATTATCTACAGCTCATTAAACACGGCAATGTGAAGGTAACACAACCTTATTAGGTGTTCTGGTTTCTTAAATAAAGTGATGTTTCTTCAGGTTGCAAAAAACCCAACCCAACATTTTAATATGTATCTTGATTATATAACTGCTGCATGGAAAACTACCAAAACATACTGGCTTTAAAAAGCATTCATCTCTCTGCTCATGAATCTGCAAATTGGACAAGACCCAGTGGGGATAGCTCATGTCTGTGGCACACAGAGAGATGGCTCAACTGAGGACTGGAGGAGCCCTTTTGCAGATGACTCATAAGGGGCAAGTTGGTGGGGCTTTTGACGAGGAGCTCAGCTCTGGCTTTGGACTCAGAGTCCTGGTTCTTTTCTATAGCCTTCTTGGGCTTCTTTCTTGCATGATGGCTGAGTGCTAAAAGTGAGTCCCAAGAGACCCAGGAAGAAGCTGTAGTGTCTTGTATGACCTTGTAAGTCATATAGGATCATGTCTCTCATCATCACAAGCTTGCTCACATTCAAGTGAACAAAACATAAACCCCATCTCTTGGTGAGGTGAGTGTCAAATTCACATAAGAATATTACATGGAAGGTGGATTACTGTAGCCATGTTTAGAAAATACAATCTGCCACATTGTGCAAGTTAATCATGATGAGGGTAGAAGATAATATGTCATATAGAGAGGCTGGCTGATCAGTGTCACTAAATGACACTGAGTTTGTCCTTTTCTGTTCAGGTCCCAAATGGTTGAATTTGTTGGTGTATCCAGATATAATCATGCTCTGGGAAACTGACAGTTAAATCCTTGAGATATATATACACTAGAATGTTAAATGCAGCATTTTATTTTTATTTATTTTTTTAAAAATAGCAATGGGTCTTTTTTAAAAAAATTATTTTTGTGGCTGCACTGGGTCTTAGTTGTAGCACTTGGGGTCTTTGATCTTTGCTGTGACGTGTGGAATCTAGTTCTCTAACCAGGAATCGAACTGGGACCTCCTGCATTGGGAGCGAGGCGTCTTAGCCACTGGATCACCAGGAAAGTCCCAAGTGCATTAATTTATAATGAGAAATGTAATTGTTATATTTAGTTAAGCCCTATGTACATTTCTTGGTCCTTTACATGTCTCTTTTTAGTTCATTGTCTTGAGAGAATATCTGCAAACAAAAAGGCTTATCCATCTTATCAAGTGCGTAGAGAGACAGGTGAGAGAGTATGGCATGATGAGAGTTTTCTGTATGTGAGAAAACAGAATGACAGTGGCTTAAATAAGAGGTATGTTTCTCTATGTGAATGTCTGGGCAGGTGATTTACTGCAAGTATGGTACTAGGGGGTATTGAGAACGTGCTCCTTCTATTTTGTGGCTCCACATTACAAGGGCTCCACTCCCAAGTTTGCTTCATGTTCCAAGATGGCCATATCCTTGTTCTAGTTAGCAAGATAGAGGAAGGGATAAGGGGCCAGGAGCATATACAAGTTATCTCTAAGACAAACTCCAACACTCATACTTACATTTTGTTGATTAGAATTTAGTCATTGGCCATATCTCACTGTTCAGGAAATTGAGAGATGCAGTGTGCGTGCGTGTGTGCTAAGTCGCTTCAGTGGTGTCCGAGTCTGTGTGACCCTGTGGACTGTAGTCCCCTAGGCTCCTCTGTCCATGGGGATTCTCCAGGCAAGAATATTGCAGTGGGTTTCCGTGTCCTCCTCCAGGGGATCTTTCTGACTCAGATCAAACCCTCATCTCTTACGTCTCCTGCATTGGCAGGTGGGTTCTTCACCACTGGTGCCGCCTGGGAAGCCTGAGAGATGCAATATTTAATTTTTTTTCTTTTTTTGTAATTGAAATATAGTTTATTTACAATGTTGTGTGAGATTGCTTCTCTTGTTTAAATTTTCTTCGTTGGAATATACTTGCTTTACAATGTTGTGTTGGTTTCTGCTGTACAGTGAAGTGAATCAGTCATATGCATACATATATCCCCTCTCTCTTGGACCTCCCTCCTAATCTACCCCCATCCCACCCATCTAGGTCATCATAGAGCACCGAGATGTGCTGCAATATTGAATCTTGATACTCTTAAACCTAGCTAAAAACCATACAACTTTGGAACGGGGCAAGGCAGATATTAGGGAGATGAGTTAATCTCTGTCCTAGTGGATAAGGCAGAAGTGGAGTCAAGGTGGACTCCTAATTTTGGCTTTGGTCAGAGGGAGGGTTTATGATGGTGACACATTATTATAGAGAACCCGTAAGGAAGGAGAGGTTTGCAAAGAAGATGGGTTCAGGTATGGCCTGAGTTGAACAATCTGTGGGATATTAGGGGAGATGTCTACTAGGCAGCTGAATATATGGATCTGGAACTAAGAAGGAAAGTCAGGATCAGAAATATAGATTAAGGAGTTGTCATTGTCTAGTTGATTATTCCAATTGTGGGAGGGGACATTGTTGCTTACAGAGTTAAGAGACTTGCCAAAGGAAGACCAAAGAAAATCCCTGATAGAATCACCTTTAGTGTGGCTCTCATGAGGGTAATGGGTGAAGGACGAGAAGGGAGAGATTATCTCAGAAAAGAGATTAAGTAGAGATCAGAAGAGTAAGAGGAAAATCTGAAGAGTGTGGAGTCACAGGGGCTGCATTAGCTATTTATCACTGTGTATCACTGTGAAAGCTACAAGCCTTAGTGGCTTAAAAAGAACAGTTGATCTAATAACCTTGTGACTCTGTGGGTCTGCAGAATGGTGTTCTGTTCTTGCCTGGGTTCACTTGTTAGCTGGTGTCCGTGACTGGGGGTTCTGACATGTCCCCCACTCACATATCTGGGCCTTGGTTCCGGGTGCTGGCTGCTGGCTGGGCCTCTCTCTCCATGTAATCTCTTCATACACTAGCCTACCTGGTGTCACATTTACCAGCTTTGTGACCTTGGGGCAAGTTACTTAACCTTTCTGGTTAACCATCTATAAAGTAGGGATAATAATACCTATCATGGGGTTGTCATGAGGATGTAAGATAAGATAATGTCTAAAAAGCCCTCAGCTTTGTATATAGGATGCACTCAGTAAGGGGTAGCTATATATTTGTATTATGTACGTCTGGCTGTATGTATAAAATCATATTAGATAAACATGTAAGTATATGGTCTATAAAGTACAAAACATTAGACAAGATGATATTTGGCAAGTTTAAGAAAAAATTGATTGTATCCTAGTAAGAGAGGGAATGTGTGTGTGTGTGTGTGTGCAGGGAAGAGGAATTTTATTTTATTTTAATTTAATACTCTATTGGGTTCCACTGTCATGGTCAGAAGCTGTGTCAAGATTGGCAGCAGATTCTTATATAACTTTTTCTATTAGGAACTTTATTAATGCAGAGGGGAATTTTAATCATAAATGCTTGAGTGAATAGATATTCCTCTTTAAGAAATGAGTATTTAAATTCTGCAGTCTTAAAATTTGAGAGCATCTTTTAAAAAAAACTAGTAAAATAAAAGATTGGAAAACATTCTTAATTGATTATTCCCATGACATACAGGTAAATAGCTAAATTTTTATCTCTTCCCAAGGCAAGCCAGAGCAATACTTTTAAAATATATTTGCTTTTTTCATCATTAAAATATTAAAAGAAAAAATTTTTTTTGCCCTGCTGTATGCCATGTGGAACTTCCCCAACCAGAGATTGAACCTGTGCCCCCTGCAGTGGAAGTGCAGAGTCTTAACCATTGGACCACCAGGGAAATCCAATTTAAATTTGATTTTTAAAATATATTACAAATTTTCTGTGTATACAAAAGTCATATTGTATGTGTGTGATATGTGAATAATAGTAAAGATTAATTAACAAGAATCCACAGTTCCCTGGTGGTCTAGTGGTTAGGATTCCAGGCTTTCACTGTTATGGCCCAGGGATTCAACCCCTGGTCAGGAACTGAGATCTCACAAGCCACACAGAGGGGCCAAAGAAGAAAAAACTAGCATTTATGTGTCCACTACCAAGCTGAAGAAAAAAATTTAGAAATACAAAATAAATTATGTGTATTCTTTTAGTCATTTAAAAATATTTTTTAATTATATTTTAATAGTAAAATTTAGTCAAAATAGTAAAAAGTCAGGTATATTTTTTAAAAGATGAAAATGAAGGTTTCTTTAGTATAAAAACTCCATGTTTAGAATTTTCCTAACATATAATAGCAACAAATGCTTATGTTCTGACTTTCTATTGAAAAATAATGCTGGTCTCAAGCTTTCTACATCAAAGAGACTCATGATTACTCCCAAAATGTGTGTTTTTCCAATGAGTCCATTTAACGAATACAGACTGAACTCTTGCCAGACGCCAGGCTTCATGCTAAGCACCAGGGAGCCAAGGTGATTAAGAGGCTCTCTGCTCAGGCAGGGGAGAGTAGAGACTATAAACAGTTGAGCAGAATGGTGTAGCTGGTGGACCTACAGGACTACACAGGATGACCGAGGAGCCATGTGATCAGTTCTGCTCGGGATGCGAGACTCAGGAAGCTGTGGGAAGCCAGGTGCTGTGTAGTAATTCCCCATTTACTTGCTTACCTCCCTCTCTAGACCACCTTCCTGTTTTACTAGGGGCTAGAAGGGGAAAAGGTAGGTGTTTTGGAAGTATCTGTAGAATGAATAAACAATTTGGACCTTAAAACATCAGTAGGAGTCAGGTGGAGTAAATAGCATGTACAAAGAAAGGCATGTTTATTACTGCATCTCACACATTTCCCTGGCAATTCAAAATAGAGCACTGTTTTTAATGCTTTAAACATTCTCTTCTCTCTCCATCATTAGGATATTGACAGCACAGATCAAGACAGATGGTGTGAATACATTATGTATCGAGGGCTGATCAGGTAAGCATAGGTGTTTGAGAGTTGTTTTTCTGAATCTGTTATTACTGTGATCTTTTGGGTCTATCCTGGAAAGAAAAACTTTAGGGAAGCAATTAATTAATTTTGTTACTTTTCATAAACATTGATTTGGTTAGTTACCCAATTTAACATTTTTTTTCAGGGCATGGCCTAATGATTTAAGAAAGAGTAAATGGCTAAGCAAATCAACTTCAATTATACAAAAAGGATACTGTGTAAGCTGTTAAGCATGATAATTGTTAACTGTCAGAACATGTTAGGAATGGCACCAGTTTTAACTGTATGACATGGTAGAGACAGCATGAAGCCTGGGCTTGAATTCCAGCTTTGTGGACTTCTGATCATTAATCTTGGGTAAGGTGGGGTCACTGCCATGTTGTGGTGAGCTCTCTAGGTAGATTATATTTTTTAAAAAAGATTACCCCATATAAAAAAGTGAGCATTATCCATATATGTAAAATTCCAAAATAGTACAGCTGAAAAATCTCAGAATTCAAGCATGTAACTGTAAATCTGTTTTGAAGGCAGTGTTTCTTTAAACAAAGCAAAGGGCAGTTTAATACCAAAAGAAAAAGACTGATATCTCAGATTGAAAATACTACTTCTGTTTAAATTCATATTAAAGTGGTTGCTTTAATGAGGGTATTAGAGTCTCTAGAAAGCAGTTTATGATTTAGATTGAAATAGGTATAAGTTCAAAATGTAAAAATTGTTCGTTGCCAAGTAACAGGGGTATTTGTAGTACCAGTGCCCATTATAAGTAATGACTGGGCTCTGTTTGTACGTTTGTGGCCCAAAACCTTCTTTTTTTCCTCCTTGGGAGAGTGGGATGGCAATATTTTTGGACATATATATACATACATATGGCTTCCCAGGTGGCACAGTGGTAAACAATCTGCCTGCCAATGCAGGAGACTCTAGAGACATGGGTTCAATCCCTGGTTCAGGAAGATCCCCTGGAGTAGGACATGGCAACCCACTCGAGTATTCTTGCCTGGAAAATTCCATGGACAGAGGAGCCTAGCGAACTACAGTCCATGGGGTGGCAAAGAGTCGGACATGACTGAGCGACTGAGTGCAATGCGCATGCACACACACACACATGCTTATAGTGACTATGACTGCGAGAGACGGTATCTTGATCTGCTCAGGTTGCCATAACAGAAATACAATGGACTGGGTGTCTTTAGCAACAGAAATCAGTTTTCGTATGGTTTTGGGGACAGAGGGAAAGAGCATGCATGTTCTGTGATATCTCTTCCTTTTGCTGTTGTTTCGTCACCAAGTTGTGTCCAGCTCTTTGGGACCCCATAGACTGTAGCCCGCCGGGCTCCTCTGTCCATGAGATTTCCCAGGCAGGAATACTGGAGTGGGTTGCCATTTTCTTCTCCAGGGGAGCTTCCTGACCCAGGGATTGAACCCACATCTCTTGCATTGGCAGGTGCATTCTTTACCACCAAGCTACCAGGGAAGCCGATACTCTTCCTATAAGGACACTAATCCTACTGGATCAGGGACCTACACCACCTAATTTAACTTAATTACTTCCTTAGAGGTCCAAATGTGGCTGCACAGGGGAGAGGGTGGGTTTAGGGCTTCAACACATGAATTTGGGGGGAGGAGACACAAACATTTAGTCTGTAACAGATGGGAAGGTAATTTTGAAAATGTCAAAATTAATGCAGTTAGGGACTACTGTTATTCAGTTTCTGTCCAGGAAACCAATTCTATAAACTTTACCTGGATCATCTAATTCAATGCCCTGCTCTCAGTAGGCACTTAATAAATACTTACTGGACAACAATGAAAGACTCTGTGCTTTGGTAGAAGATTTAGATTGTCAGGTTCCTTATCTTCAATGGCTTTTTGAAGGCAGAATCTATGAAATGGGTTAAACTTTGATCTTAGAGATTTGGGAAATAAATGACCTAGATTTACTAGAGAGAGTGACGTTGAATTACAGGGAACTACACAGAATTGGGACCTGAGCTTTTAGACAAATGCATTAACCTGTCAGACAGCTCAGAGCCACATCTGATGCTGAGGCTGTGCTTCTCTCATCTGCTGTGGTGGGCAGGCTTGCTTCTCCACTTGTTCCAGCTCTGGGTTTCTGTCTCTATTCTGGATGGAGCTACAGGTTTTAAGTTTTCCTCCCTCTGCCACTGTGGCCCAAGCCCCTGCTGGTCTTTCATCTAAATTACCTCTGTGCCCTTCTAACTGGTCTCTCTTCTTTGACTGTTACCCTGATGTCTGCTCTCTACACCATAGCCACTGCATCTCTGCACAATGCCCCATCTCCCTCTCAGAGAAACTCTGAAGTCTGTTAGGAAGGCTTTGCATCATCTGCTACCCCATGCAAACTCAGGTTCCCCTTACGTACTCCATTCCAGTCACTGTGGAGCTGGTTCTCAGAAAAGCCAAGTACATTTGACCTCAGCACCTTTGCATTTGCTGTTCCCGTTCCCAAGAACACCCTTCCTCCAATACCTGTGCGGCTTGCTCCCTCACTTCATTCAGCTTTTTGCTCAAATGTCACTTTGTCAGAGAGGTATGCTCTGACCATTCATTATAGAATAACAGCATTTGCCACCTAGCGTTTTCTGTACTCTGTCCTCTGCTTGTTATCCCACAGTATTTGGGTACTTATCACCATACATATATACATATATTTGTCCTCCTCAATTAGAATGGAAACTCTATGAGGGCAAGAAATTTGTTTTAGTCACTGGTTGTTTCCAATACCTAGAACAATGCCTCCATGTAGTAGGGGCTTGAAATACATTTGTTCTTTGAATAATGAACAAATGAATGTATTTGTTCTTTGAATAAAAGTCAGACTGAAGCTGACTTTTAAAGAGGCAAACTATAAATAAAATTAATTCTTGGCTGTTCATGGTTCCCCCATTTTTCCATCTGAGCTTCTGATAACTCTTTGGATAACATCTACAAAGTGCTTTGAAATTCCTGGAGAACTGAAAGCTTGAAGCAAAAGCAGGATGTACATTTTTTTCCCAGACATTAAAAATGTGCAGTTTTTCAGACGTTGTTGTTCAATTGCTAAGTCATGTCTGACTGTTTGTGACCCCAAGGCCTGCAAGCACTCCAGGCTTCCCTGTCCTTCACCATCTCCCAGAGCTTGCTCACACTCATATGCACTAAGTCAGTGATGCCATCCAACCATCTCATCTTCTGTAGCCCCTTCTACTCATACCCTCAAATTTTCCCAGCATTGGGGTCTTTTCCAATAAGTTGGCTCTTTGCATCAGGTGGCCCAAGTATTGTAGCTTCAGCTTTAGCATCAGTCCTTCCAATGAATATTCAGAGTTGATTTCCTTTAGGATTGACTGGTTTGATCTCCTTACTGTTTAAGAGACTCTCAAAGAGTCTTCTCCAGCACCACAGTTCGAAAGCATCAATTCTTTGGCAGTCCAGTTCTTTGGACCACCATAAGGAAGGCTGAGCGCCGAAGAATTGATGCTTTCAGCCATTAAAAGTCTTTTCTTTAGGTGTTTAATTGTGAATGAAAATGTGCATGTGATCTTTATAGTTTTTTTTTAAGGTAAAAAAGAATTTAGGACTATGCTTCTAAATTCTGGAGGATTTTGCTCCTAAATTCTCCAGGAATTCTGGAGAATTCCTGCTACTGACACAAAACAATTATGTGAGAGGCAATTTGTATATATAGAATATTCGTTAGTTACTATAAAAAAGTAGAGTAAGGTTGCCAATTATGTTAATTAAATCTATGAGCATGCTCTTTATTCATTTACATCATAAAAGAAATATTTTGGTAAACATTTAGAGTAGTAAATCCAGTTCATTCTAGTGATATACAGAGTTAGAAATGGGAAACTGACTTATTAGTGAAGGTATTATCTGCCAGATCTCATCAGATTTCAGTATGATGATAAAATCTTTACAAACCATTTCTGTTTCTGCCACAGATTGGGTTACGCAAGAATCTCCCACGCTGAACTGAGTGACTCTGAAATTCAGGTAGCTAAATTTAGGATTCCTGATGACCCAATTAATTATAGAGACAACCAGAAAGTGGTCACAGACCATAGGGAAGTTCCAGAGAAAATTCACTTCAATCCCAGGTGAGTGAGTTCCTTTATGTGAACTAGAGCTATGAGCTCATGCATCCCCTCTAGGGACCTAAATAGTACCTCACAGTGAGCTACCGATTAGATTCTAGAGGTTTATTCACATAAGGAGCTCCTGGTAAACTTTATAACATCTCACTTGGGCTGAAGTTATGGTCCCTGCTCTCTGAGACAGAGAAGCGTGCTGAAGTCCCAGCCTCAGGCACAAACGACCACATGGTACCATACTATCACCACTGTAACAGCTAATGTGAAAGTGTTGCTGCGTCCCAGACCCTCTTCTAGGTGTGTCGTGTGTTATCTCCATAATCCTCATTGGACCGGTACTCTTGTTATGCCCGTTTTGGAGGTAAGGAAGCTCAGGCTGAGGAACGTAATAGAACTGCACCAGGGTTACGTGGCTAGTCAGTGACAGAGCCAACAGACGGGAAGGAGGCCTGTGGGCATCACTGGGTGCTGTGATTCTCAGTGGTGGCTGCACTGACACTCACCTGGAGAGCTTTTAATAACTCCCTCTGCCTGGTCCCACCCCAGACCAATTCATTAGAACTTCTTGATAATACCTGGGCTTTGGGTTTAAAAAAAACACCTTTGCAGGTTATTCTAATGTGCAATTAAGATTGCGACTATGGAGAATGGATCATTCATTTCCATTACAGATATTCCACCCTGTGAAACATATTGGGTGCCGTTTAGTTTTAAATAGAGGTTATCTGAGAAACTTGTTTGCAGAAAAACATGTAGTTTGGAGTAAGTACTTTGTGCTTCTCCCATGACTGGGTAATGAGAGGCAATATCTGTCTTAAAGCAGGCTCAGAATGAATCATATATTCAATACATTGTTAGTATTATTTGACATTTCTACTACTTTTACCAGTTAATAGCTATAGAAACATCTCAGACCTCATTTTGTATGGGGAAAAATGACATTTAGGTATTCTCTTTTTTTCCCTGGTCTCTCCTTACAACAAGACACAACTGTACGATAGTGTAGGCAGGGAATTTAAGGAGAGCTCTAGCCCAGTCTGGATTTGCTTCTGTCGCTGTATTTGACCTTGCCCTTTGTAACTGCAACGTGCTTGTGAAGAGCATGGGCCCGGAGTGAAGCTGCCCAGTTGCGAGCCTCAGTCATTTCAGTAAACAGCTGGGCAACTGTGGACAAGTTGCTTAACCTCTCAGAACTTCAAATCTCATTTGCAAAATGGGAAAAACAGTAGTGCCTGACTCTTGAGGTTTTTTGAGCTTTGAATGACACACAAAGTTCCTAAAATACTGCCTGGTAAATGCTTCAGAGCTAGTAGCTGCAATGGCGGCAACAATAGTTGTAGCAGTAACAGTAGGAGTGAAATAGAAATCTTCCCTCCTTTTGTTGACTGGGTGAAAGCTGCTCAGTCCTGTCCGTATCTTTGTGACCCCATGGACTATACAGTCCATGGAATTCTCCAGGCCAGAATAGTGAAGTGGGTAGCCTTTCTCTTCTCCAGGGGATCTTCCCAACCCAGGGATTGAACCCAGGTTTCCTGCATCGCAGGTGGATTCTTTACCAGCTGAGCCACCAGGGAAGCCCAAGAATACTGGAGTGGGTAGCCTATCCCTTCTCCAGCAGATCTTCCTGATCCAGGAATCAAACCTGGGTCTACTGCATTGCAGATGGATTCTTTACCAACTGAGCTATCAGGGAAGCCCTTTGTTGACTGAGATGACTTCTTAAATGGAAGCTCAAAGATCTGGGAAGAAAACAAAATTTTCCTGTTTCCTTATTCTCATATTAGGAGTGCTGAGAAGTCCAAATAAAGTGTTTTTGGCTAATCACAACTGCAGATTGGTCCAAGCCGACTGTGAAAGGGTTTGATCTGCTTTCTCACTCAGTTTAATTATGAAAATAACAGAAGCATAAGTAGAAGGCCTGCTTTAAGATTTCTTGTTATAAAAATGTGTACATATGAAAATTTATAAAATAGAAATAGCCAAAGAATACCAAGTTTAAAAAAATCCCATTCCTTAATTCAGCAAATAGCCATTGAGCATCATGATGCCAGTACCATGTTAGCATCAAGATGTGCTGGAAACTGGGGACAGAGTGGTGAATAAGACCACATATTTGTCCTGTGGAGCTTATGTTCTAGGGGGAAATCAGCAATTCAAAGATTATCACTGGTAATATTTTTGGATACATCTTTGCTTTTTTATATGCATATGTATCTATAGATATCACACAAATATATATGTATATGTATCTATATTGGCTTCCTGGTGGCTCAGACTGTGAAGAATCTGCCTGCAATGAAGGAGAAGTGGGTTTGATCTCCGGAATAAGGAAGATCCCCTGGAGAAGGGAATGGCTACCCAGTCTAGTATTCTTGCTTGGAGAGTTCCATGGGCAGAGAAGCCTGGAAGGCTATAGTCCATGGGGTCACAGAGTTGGAAATGACTAACGTTTTGACTTTTTATGTATCTATATATCACCCAACTTTGTAAATTTATGAAACATACATGTGTGTATGTGTTCATTCTATTTGTTAATCTAATTTTTTTCATCCAAATAGTATATGAACTTCCTTCTATAAAAAAGTACTCTTCTGAAGATATTTTTAATGATTGCGTAATATTCCACTATATGGCTATACCAAACTTAGTTAACCAATTGGGTTTTTGTACCTCTAGTCTTTCATTATTATAGAAAGTCTTCAAGGGACTCTCTACATCTTTGGGTATATCCTTGATTACTTCCTTTCTACTTGGTCTAGTTGTGGAATAGCAAAAAGGTTATGCAAAATTTTAATATCTCTTATTTTTGTTTTGTAATGTCAAAGTATACAGATCTCCTGTCTCCTACATTATTGAGGTTATTTGGATATTGCAATCACTGATGAAGAAAAGGGAGTCATGGCTTCCTTTCCAGTGCCTTTTGTATTTCATCATACCAACCAGAGCTATATAATTACCTAAATATTCATTGGTAAAGTAAATCATTAATTTGTAGAACCTGAGCACTGTAGACTTCAAAGTTGCAAATGTATCAAAATAGATTTTATAGATCCATACATGTAACATGAATAACTTCCTTTCAACTGTAAAATGGATATTATTCCAACTGAGCATTGGGAGAAAATCCAGACTTATTTTTCATAAATATTATCAGCCAATAATTCTTAAACAGTTGTGTTTGTGGACTGATACGTAATCATGGAATGAGGACTTTGAAGGTTAAACTTAATATGCCTTTTCCAGAGGCATGAATCCTTTTTTCCCCCTATTCATTTGCTGTTTTATAAATTAATCACATCTCTGCAGGTTTTATGATAGATAAGTAAGCCACAATAGATTATGGTTGAAATTTTACATAAGAACCTAACTTTTGGATAGTGTTTACTTATGGATTACTTTTTTTTTTAGATTTGGATCCTACAAAGAGGGGCACAACTTTGAGAACAATCATCATTTCCATATGAGCACTCCCAAATACTTTCTATAAACCATTTAAAACAAGAATTCACTGACTGAATAGGCCCAAGGAAAAGAAAACTATTATAAGAAGAAGAGATGAACTTAAGTGGGAAGATACACACAAAAAACCCCCTCAATTTTGGAAAAATACAGTATCTACCCAGTGGGAAATTCTATCAGTATAATGTATGTGCTAAGTCGCTTCAGTTGTGACCAGCTCTTTGCAACCCCATGGACCGTAGCCTGCCAGGCTCCTCTGGCCAGGCAAGAATACTGGAGTGGGTTGCCATGCCCTCCTCCGGGGGATCTTCCCAATCCAGGGACTGAACCTGAATATCTTATGTGTCCTGCAATGGCAGGCGGGTTCTTTACCACTAGCACCGCCTGGAAGCCTATCGATATAATATATGTTGCTAAATACGAGCATTTTTCCAAATTGTTTTTCTTAATTTTTTAAATAAAAAAATAGAATGTGGAGTAATCTAAGAAAGTTTTACTGTGAGAGAGAGAATAACAAAAATGTCTTAAGTTTTTAATCCTTAAAAATAGGAAATGGATTTTTTTTTTTTTTAATGAGCTGGAAGTATTACTTACAAAAATCAAGTAGCCTTAAATCCCTCTTGGGACAAAGCAGGGGGAAAATCTTTAAAGATTAAGTCTAATTGTTAGAAGAATACTGTGTACATACAGCTGCTGAGTCAGCAGCTGCAGCATGCCTATCTCCATTCTGCCCTGAGCTGTGATAGAATCGTGTCTCTACTCTGTATT
Organism: Bos mutus; assembly: GCF_027580195.1. Lineage (NCBI taxonomy): Eukaryota > Metazoa > Chordata > Mammalia > Artiodactyla > Bovidae > Bos > Bos mutus. The sequence goes on from NC_091622.1 coordinate 67,653,317, forward strand.
TACATCCCTTCTTGGCTGTACAGGACACACTCCCTTGATGTCTCTAGTCAGGGCACACTCCATTAATGTCTCCAGTCAGGCCACCAGCTGTCAGGGAACATATCTTTGCACACAGAGGGGTCCCACAGAGAATTTTCTTTCCACCGCCAAGCAGGTGGGTGATGGGGAGAATTCAGCCCAACAGCATCATCTCCCCAGGGTACAGTGATCTGAGTGTTGCCTAGGAAGGCACACATACATCTTAGAACTGGAGAGGGCCCTGCGTGTTTGATATTTGGGAGCAGAGATAAAGATTATAAGAGAATTTCCAAAAGTTCGATGTCACAACCTAAGGAGGTTCCTTGGATCTATTTAATTGAACAGTGTTGAGCACATGGCCATATGTGAAACATGATGTCGCTATGATGGTTTTAAAAATATGTCCACAAGTGATTTGGTACTTTCTTCAAAAGGTAGGACCTAATTGGCCTCTTTTTGAGGGTGGGGTAAACTTAGTGACTCACTTCTTTTCTTTAAAAAATTTTTTTTAAATTGGAGGATAACTACTTTACAATGTTGTATTGGTTTCTGCCATACATCAGCAGAATCAGCCATAGGTATAGACATGTCCACTCCCTCTTTAACCTGCCTCCCATCCACCCACTCCCACCCCTCTAGGTTGTCACAGAGCACCAGGCTGAGCTCCCCGCACTATACAGCAACTTTCCATTAGCTATCTTTTTTATGCATGGTAATGTATTTCACTGCTGCTTTCTCAGTTCATCCCACCCTCTCCTACCACTGCTATGTCCATAAGTCTATTCTCTATGTCTAAGACTCTATTCCTGCCCTGCAAATAGGTTTATCAGTACCATTTTTCTAGATTACATACATATGTGTTAATATATGATACTTATTTTATCTCTGACTTACTTCACTCTGTATAACAGGCTGTGACTCACTTCTGATGAAGCCAGGTGCCACGTTATGAGCAGCCCTGTAGAAAGGTGGGGAGGGATCAAGGTTTCTTGCCAACAGCCATGGGAATGAGTCACCTTCCACCTCCAGCCCCAGCTAAACCTTCAAATTGTATTTCAACCCCTGTTCACATCTTGACTGTAACTCACGAGAAACCCAAGTCTAACCACCTGGCTTAGCTGCTCCTAAATCTCTGACAGATAATAACTGTTGTTTTAAAGCCATCTGTGCTTAGGTCTTCTTCAACTTATGATAGGGTTATGTCCCCAAAAAACCCATGTAAATCAAAACTGCATTTAATAATCTAACCTACCAAACATCATAGCTCAGTCTATCTTAAAGGTACTCAGAGTTTTAGCCTACAGTTAGCCTAGAGTTGTGCAAAATCACCTAACAATGGTTAGATTCCAGACTGAGTCTGAATGCCTGAAAACCAGGAGTGCTGAGGGCTTGAAAAGGTCAGTGTTCCAGCTCAAGTAATCAGGAAGGAAGAAAAAAGGGTGAATTCCTCCTGCCTCCACCTTTTGTTCTATTTTAGGCCCTCAGTTGATAGGATGATGCTCACCTACACTGGAGAGGGCAATTTAGTGTGTCCATGGATTCAAATACTAATCTAATTCAGAAAATGCTCAAAGACATACCCAGAAATTATATTTACTTTGGGTACCCTGTGGCCAGTTGACATGAAAAATTAACTATCCCACTGACATGACTTGGGTTGTTTTTTTTTCTATTGTGGCTTCCTGAGGCTTGTCCCAATTCTACTAAGTAAGACTTTTTACTTTAACAAGATCCATAGGTGATATGTGTTCACATTAAAGATCCAAAGTCCCTGATTTTGGTGGCCCCGCAAAATCTCAAACTCTGAACTGAGATGAAGGTGATTCTTGATGGCTCATGCCCCTTGACACCTGGCAAAACAAGGAAATAAAGTAAAATATGATGAATAATCCTCTTAGGAGGAAGATAACAGATCTCAAAAGATTTCTATAAATAATTTTTTCATATACAATGTCTAGTACACAGTCAAAGATGACAGAGCACGTAGAAGATAAGACACCATAATCCATGATCGGCAGAAATAACAGACGAAAGGAAACAGACTTACTGATGTGGATTCCAGCTTGTGGATGAAGCACAAGCTGCAATCAAGATTGCCAGGAGAAATATCAATAACCTCAGATATGCACATGACACCCTTATGGTGGGAAGCGAAGAGGAACTAAAGAGCCTCTTGATGAAAGTGAAAGAGAAGAGTGAAAAAGCTGGCTTAAAGCTCAACATTCAAAAAACTAAGATCATGGCATCTGGTCCCTCATAGCAAGTAGATGGGGAAACAGTGGAAACAGTAAGAAACTTTATTTTCTTGGGCTCCAAAATCACTGCAGATGGTGACTGCAGCCATGAAATTAAAAGACGCTTGCTCCTTGGAAGAAAAACTATGACCAACCTAGACAGCATATTAAAAAGCAGAGATATTACTTTGCCGACAAAGGCTCATATAGTCAAAGCTATGGTTTTTCCAATAGTCATGTATGGATGTGAGAGTTGTACCATAAAGAAAGCTGAGCATCGAAGAACTGATGCTTTTGAACTGCGATGTTGGAGAAGACTCTTGAGAGTCCCTTGGACTGCAAGGAGATCAAACAGTCAATCCTAAAGGAAATCAGTCCCGAATATTCACTGGAAGGACTGATGCTGAAGCTGAAGCTTGAATACTTTGGCCACCTGATGTGAAGAGCTGACACATTGGAAAAGACCCTGATGCTGGGAAAGATTGAAGGCAGGAGGAGAAGAGGACAACAGAGGATGAGAAGGTTAGATGGCATCTCTGACTCAATGGACATGAGCTTGTGCAAACTCCAGGAGTTGGTAATGGACAGGAAAGCCTGGCATGCTGCAGTCCTTGGGGTTGCAAAGAGTCAGACATGACTGAGTGACTGAACTGAACTGAGGTATGGGATTTATCAGATATAGACCATAAAGCAACGATGCTTCCTGTGTTCAAGGTCTTAAAAGCTAAGCTTGAACATTCCAGCAGGAAAATTATACTTTTGTAAAACTATACGGAGTGACACAGCCCATTTGAAAAAGAAAAGTTCTAGGACTCAAAAATACTATAAAACCACTCTACAAAAATACACTGAAATGAAGAATTCAGTGAACTGCTTTAACATCAGAACAGACAAATATCTGAAGAGCTGGGAGATAGGTCTGAAGGCATTCAGGTTCACCAGCGGAAGGCTCCCAGGGAATAAGGATAAGGGGAAAATTCCAGCGCAACTGCTTAATATTTGCAAAGACACTATCTTTGTTCTCCATTTAAATAGACACATATTTAATAATCTCTTTATACCTTCACACCATAGTGTGCTTTGTGCAAGTATACATCTTTAACTAGTTGTAACAAAAAGTTCATGGAACCCTGATAGTATGTAATCCCCCTTAACCTGATAATGATCATTCCAATGCAAGTCCAGGAATTCAGAGCACCTCTAACTAGCTCAGCCTTACAGATGCTTGCTGTTGCTGAATCCTGGGGTACAGTAAAGGCCCTAATGTTTTGAGTGGGGTGAGGATGTGGCTAACCACAGTTTCTCTGATGACTGAGCCCTTCTGAGAAGACTCATCTTGGAATAGGAGGCTGATGCTGGTTGTAAACTGGGGTAGGGACAGAGGGGGAAGGTTGCTATCCTGAGACTCAGGAGACTGCTTTGGCGACTTTGATAATGTAAATGCACTTGGAATGATTGGTAAATGGGTATAATATGTCAATCCAGCAAAATACAATATGTTTTTAGTTCTCCTTACTTTAAGGGTTTCTGGGGAAATCTATAGACCTGGCTCCTCTTCACATCCAGCTTACTGGGTAGAGAAGGTATACAGATTCTTTATGTTTGCACTGTTTCCTAGCAGAGTAAAACACAATATAAAGTTTTCTGGGTTTTTTTTCCTAATTTGTTTTTTTGCAATAACAGAAAATCTCTAAGGGTAACTCTGTAAACATTTTCTAACATTTCTGGCAATTTTCCACCTACATTTTTTTTTTTTTCTTTTAAAGACTGAGCTTGCAAGCAAGACAACAAATTCCCCCAGATTCCTTTTAAATTTAAGATGAGAATATATTTGTTTCTTGAATAAGCCCTTAAGGGAACAGGTACAATGGATTGAGTGTTTTTGTCTTCCCCAAATTCATATGTTGAAATCATAACCTCCAATGTCATGGTATTAGAAGGTGAAGTCTTAAGAGGTCATAAGGTCATGAAGGTGGAGCCTGCATGAAAGGAATTAGTGCCCTCCTAAGAGACAAAGGAGTATTCTCTCTCTCTTGCCTCCACCATGTGAGGATACAAGGAGAAGAAAGCCACCTGCAAAACCAGAAAGAGGCTGTCACCATACACTGGATCTGCTGGCACCTTAGTTTGGTACTTCCCACTATGTGAGAAACATTTGTTTTTTAAGTCACTCAGTCCATTGTACTTTGTTATAGCATCATTAACTGACCAAGGGAACAGGTCTGATAATACAGTGACTGTACAGTCTATAGATTGAAGAGGATAGAGTCCCATGCGGGGAACGGAAACACCCAAATCTCTCCCCCTACTTTACAGTGGACATATACTCTTAATAGCCAATGTCTCCTCCACTCTGGAGACCAGGCTCTCCCTTTTTTCCCTGCTTTCTCTCCAACCAATTTTCTCATTTCTCATTTTGTTTTTGAATTCTACTACACTTTTTAAATGATCAAATGGATTATGAGGATAATGGAAGAGAATAGAAATGAGAAAAATGCTGACCTGCTGTATTGTAGAGTGGTAAAGATTAAAGATAAAATGAGATAAAATTTCTTATTTTATACAGCTGGGTCAGTAGTTATTTCAATCTCAGTGTATTTGGGAAGCATCCGATTATTTTAGCCATAGCTTCTTATGAGCTAATAATGTAGTCTCTCTCTCCCTTTCTCGCTCTCTTAGTTAGAACACTTTAGTCAGTACCAAGGAACTCTGAGTTAATGCCTTGAGCTACCTCATTATGTGAGTAGCTAATAGGAGCAGTAACACAGTCAAGTTATTTCAGAGTAAAGACATTAAAGAAGACTCTAGAAGGGGAACCACCTAGTCAAACATTGATTGATAACACAAATAATCAGACAACCTTAATAGACTATAACTTTTCTCTGCACTCAATGCATAGGCATAAGAGGCAATTCCTAAGAACATATGCCCCTTTCAGAATCCTGAAATTGATAATCACAGGGCTGGAAGGGAACCTAGAGATCATGTAAATTAGTTCTCTTTTCAGATGACAAAATGAATTCAGAAGCTAGGTGCCTACACAAGGACATAGCTAAGTAACAGAAAAGCTGAAACAAGAACACAGTTTTCTTGACTCCCTGGTTCAGCACTGTGTGTTCCATACAATATCACCTCCCATAAAATTTGGGATTGAGAGGGGAAATATTTCCAGGGTATATCATGAGTATCTGATGGACAGTCCATGCTTCTACACCATAAAAACTGATGCACCAAATTGAGTTATGTCTGTCTGTCTGCCACACATCTCTAATCACAGATGGTGACCCAATCCTGGACTCACCACCCTACAGGGACATTCCTGACCTTCCACCTGCATCTCTGTTTCTCCTTCCTTTCCCCCTCCCCCCAGGCACCAGAACAGGGCCTGTATCACTGGTGGAGGAGATTCCTTTCCCAACCATTTTTTGGACCTCATTTCTTCCTTTCACTCTATTCATCCTGCTCTCAGCAACACCATGGAAACTCTGCTTGACACACCGCCCCCCACACACCCTACCCCACCATCTTGTTGAGACACTCTGAGCAAAGGTAGTCCAAACCCATTTGCTGGCTAACTTCATCACCAGCTTTGCCTGGCTGGCTGGTTGTCTGTTAGAATTCTTCCTTTCCTCTCTTACTATCCTTTACTAATCTACTCCTCCAAGGTCATTCCCTTAAGAAGGCAGGACCTTGTCTTTGTTGGAGGCTGGAGGATAGAGACTCAAGATCTCTCCTGTGGCCAAGAACATTTAGCTCCCTCTGCTCACAGCTGGGCTCCTTCTTTGAGGCAAGTGTCCACCTCTGCCCAGCTTCAGATACAGTGACTTTTTTGAAGAATTAGGCCAACACTTTACAAATATTTTGATGTATGCAGCCCTATAAGTAAAAAAAAAATGAGCATACACTCTCAATATATTTACTTATAACTTCCATACATGTTACTACTATTAACCCATATGTTAAATATAAATAAAACTTAATTGATCTCCAATATTTGGGGGAAAAAGAAATATAAATTGTCACAAATACTCTTTGCAGATCCTCCTTCCTCCCACCACTCCCCAGAACTGCTGAAATGGACAGTGGATACTCTGGGAGCCACACCTGGGATGAGTCTGTGTTCAGTAATAGTAATAATGATCACTGCCACATTTTGAGCCCTGACTATGTACCAGACATGACAAGTCTTTACATAAAATGTCCCATTGAATTTTTTTTTTTTCCACACCATTCAGCATGTGGGATCTTTAGTTCCCTGACTAGGGATCAAACCCAAACCCCCTGCAGTGGAAGGGCAGAGTCTAAGCCACTGGACTGCCATGGAAGTCCCCCACTTAAATTTTGCAGGAGCTCCATGTGGTAGGCACACTCAATTCTCAGGTTAATGTTGAAGAACTGAGGCTTAGAGGTGCTGAGCTCTGCCCAGCATTGACACTAGCAAGAAGCAGGGCAGAATCAAAGCCAGGTCTCCCTGACTTGAGGCACACCTTAGGCACTGTGCTGTGCTGCTTCAGGGATGACAGCAAGCTTTTGAGGTCTCTGCTCTGTGCTGAGCACAGGGAGCCAGGACACAGCCTCTGCCCTCGTGAAACTGCCATCCTACTTGGGGTCTGACATCCTGGGGGCTCCCTAGATCTTACTGAAAAGGGTTTGATCAGGCTGAGTGTATGTTATGAGGCTTAAAAAAAGTTCACAGCATAGAATTGGTTGTAGAAATTTTAAAAAACTTTAAGATGTACAATTATGCAGTATTATAGCACATTTGGAACTCTGTTGCCTCTAAGTCTTGGAATCTTATCATTTATAGCTTTATTTCAATGGGAAAATGTACTCTATTGAAACACTCAACTTATAAGCTTTTTAATAAATTAACTTTTCATGATTTTTTTAAAGAGTTTAGACTTTCCAAACAACATACTAAGACAAAGTTATTATAGCATTTAAGAAAGATCAATGAGAAGCATTGATGAAAATTTCAGATAATTAGAATACCATCTTTGAATACTCTGGTTAATTGAGATCATTGCTTCAAAATACTCTAAGGTGAATATAGTCATAGGAAAAGAAATCACTCCCCCAAATTCCTTAATGAAATAAATAAAAGCCTGATGACATATTCTTTTCCCAGCTGGAACTAACATTAATATCCCTTACTCACAAAGCCCTGCTTCTGATTCTAAGTTGCTTCAGTCGTGTCCGACTCTGTGCAACCCCATAGATGGCAGCCCACCAAGCTCCCTCGTCCCTGGGATTCTCCAGACAAGAACAATGGAGTGGGTTGCCATTTCCTTCTCCAATGCATGAAAGTGAAAAGTGAAAAATGAAAGTGAAGTCGCTCAGTGTGTCCGACTCTTAGCGACCCCATGGACTGCAGCCCAACAGGCTCCTCCATCCATAGGATTTTCCATGCAAGAGTACTGGAATGGGGTGCCATTGCCTTCTCTGCACAAAGCCCTGGCTCCCATCGAAATAAAGAACTAGAAGCTGAATGTGTTTCTCTTCATTTCTACCACAGATGCCTGACGGCAGTTGACTTTGCATCCCTCAACAGGAATGGCAAATGTCACAAAATTAATCATTGTAAACACCTGTGTTCAGAGACTGTGTTCTTTTATCTAATATTGACAAAACATGTTGCTTTGTAGTCTGCAAATCCTTTTGCACCTGCAATTTCTTTTTGATTATAGCAGTCACCTTTTTTAGCTGATGTCCTAATAATATATTATTGTATAATAAACTATGTCTCATGATTTTGTGGTATTGACCTAAGACAAATAGACTGCCAGATATTTCTCTGGCAAAGGTTTATTTATCCAGGTTTATTCTGGATCAGCAGACAATTGCAATTTGGGGTCTGTGACCACGACAAGCCACATGGAAGTCCCCACATGGCAAGGGAAGGAGACCACTTGTATAGAGGGAAAAGGGAGTTGGGAGTGCTATAGTAAACATTCCAAGGCTGAGCCTTGCCAGGAAAGAAGAGGAGTCTTTCTTCTTCCTGTGGGTCTCTGCTATTATCACAGGGCATGAAAGCATCCCCTTCTGGTCTCCTCACTTTAATTGTATGAGTGCCTTAGTTGCTCAGTTCTGTCTGACTCTTTGCCACCCATGGACTCATGGACTGTAGCCTGCAAAGCTTCTCTGTCCATGGGATCTCCCAGGCAAGAATACTGGAGTGGCTTGCCATTCCCTTGTCTAGGGGATCTTCCCATTCCAGGGATCGAACTCATGTCTCCTGCATTGCAGGCAGATTCTTTATGATCTGAGCCAGCAGGGCAGCCCCACTTTAATTGAGGTTTATTACATTTTTATGGTGGGTTAGAAACTTAGCCAGAACTTAGCTGGACAATCCTTTTGTCCCCTGTGGCACTGTCTGAGTCACTTGCTGGCATATGGATGGTGGCTGGGCTGGACCAGAGGTTCCTGGCTGGCTTTACCCATGTGACTGTATCTTGATGAGGAAGGCTGGAGAGGAGGACTCATCTGAGTCTCTTAGCTGTCCTCTCTATGTTGAGTAGGTGGACTTTATATATGGTGGCTCAGAGCTCCTAAGCGAATATTCCAGGGGATAGAAAATGGAAGCTTCCAGAAGACTAAGATGCAGGCTTGGATAGAACAGTCACTTCTGCCATATCCTATTCACCAAAGTAGTTGCTAAATTCAAGGATAGGGGACCAGGACCCCATTTTCAATAGGAAAGATATGGAAAAGTTATGTGAGCATCTTTAATCTGCCACAGCTAGATTTCAGGAGTTTTCTTTGCATTTTCTAGATGAGGAAACTAATCCTCAAGCTAACTGAGTTGATTTGACCAGAAGGGCATGTCTAGGAGATGGGGAAGGTGCAACACTGCTCACAACTGCTGATTCCAAGGCCAGTATACCTGTACTGCTGGAGACCTTGCTGGGCTCAAATACATATTTTCTGATGAACATAATATGCAACCCTTCTTCTTCCTCTTTTTGGCTTCTGAGCCTTTCAAGTATATTGGGGGAATTCAGGACTTTTGAGGACCCAGGCGTGTTACCTTAAGTGCCTGCATTTCTGATGGTACATGCGCTCTCTTTTCCCATGGGACCTATTTTCTTCCTACAGCAGGAATGAGATGAAGGCTGAGGGAAAAGGGGGAGTACTTTCTGTAAGAACTGCGGGTCAGGATAATTGTTGTGGTGTCAGATGCTGCTATGAGCCTAGGCTGCCAGTACCATTATGTTGAGTTCTGAGCAAGCAAGGGGCTCCACCCATGAAAGAAGTGCCATTTAGTTGAGATGAATGGGGGTGAGAAACAGAAACTAGTCAGGAAATAAACAGTTGTTGGGTGAGGGAATAAGGAGGAGTCATTTCACTGACCAATAAAAATCAGTCCTTGGGAACCTGGCTTTAAATTGAGACACTAGTTAACAAAAGTCCGAGCACACTTCAGGGTACTTCTCCTGTACAGTACAAATGATGTTTTTGAAAAGCACCGCCCAGTACATGACATTGGCTCTATTGCTCAGATTTGGTCATGGGAAATTCTGGGGTTTTCTCTGGTCGAAGGCACTTTGTCTTCACTAATAAGCTGTGCTTTCACTTTTCTTTATTTCAAAATGTCAAAAGATGTTTCTTTGCCTTTTCCAGTGAAGCAATGGCTATACCAACCCTCTTTTTTCTTACTGCAGCAGAGCCTATTGCTATATTATCCAGTATTACTTTATATTATTAATTATGTAACATATTATCTAATTTATAGTATAGTTATATTGCTATAATAGACTATTGCTATGGCTTCTATGACGCCTATAGCTTATTGCTGTAGTCGCCTTTAGATTTAAATTTATGCACCAAGTCTTTGCAAATACCTCATCACTCCTCTTCCAAAGTACTGAAAATTGTTTTCTTTACTGAATACAAACCTGTCCTATTTTTTACAAAGCAGCAAAATCACTCATGAAATCTACAAAAGCACTTTGGAAATGTACATCAGATGTAAGCAGGGGAAAATTCCCTTCTAAGTGCTTCTGAATGTAACCATGCTGAACAGCATATTGCATACCAGTAGCTCAGGACTTCAAAGTAACAGCAAAATTAAAGTTCAATCAAAGCATCCTTCACTTGGAACATTTTTGCTTTGTGGATATCAAGTACCACATGTACTTGCAGTGGCTAGAATTTCCATAAAAGGAACAAGAGGAGTGCTAGATTGCATCACCTAAAAGCAATGGTGGCTGTTATCACAAAGGGAAACAAATTAAAGCAGAGGAAAGATGATAGGAGTAGTTAGCTGCAAATGAAAGGCAGAGCGCTTGAGTGCTACCCGGGAGTATTAGTGAGACCCTGAGCTGTGCCCATCTGATGCGTCCCTTTATCATCTCCTTTACCCACAGTGTCTCAGGCGTGGGAAATTTCTGTGATTTATGAAAGTGCCACCAAGCTTCCTTCTCTGCCAGGGAAAGCTACTGTGGCTCAGTTTAGTGTAGTGGTTTCCAAAATGAGTTCTTTCACTCCTGGAGTGCAGGGAAAATATTAAAATTACTATTAAAAAAAATATTTATGTGTTTGAGTGTGTGGGGTCTTAGCTGAAGCATGCAGGATCTTATTTGCCTCATGCAGAATCTCTCGCTGAGGTGCATGGACTCCAGTTGTGGTATGCGGGCTGTCCTTGTGGTGCTCAGCCTTAGTTGCTCTTAGTTGCATGTGGGATCTTAGTTCTCTGACCAGGGATCAAAACCGAGTCCCTTGCATTTCAACGGATTCTAAATCATTGGACCACCAGGGAAGTCCCTAGAATTTCTATTTTATTCCACTGTATTTTAGTGTTTTAGAATCTCGATTTGGGGGTTATGTTTATAGCAATGCTATTGAAAACGAGGTTCATCACAAGCAGCATTGCTGTCCCCTGGGTTGTTGCTGTTCGGCTGCTCAGTTATGTCTGACTCTTTGCAACCCCATGGACACCATGGCTTCCCTATCCTTTACTATCTTCCGGAGTTTGCTCAAACTCATGTCCATTGAGTCAGTGATGCCATCCAACCATCTCACCCTCTGTTGCACCCTTCTCCTCCTGCCCTCAATCTTTCCCAGCATCAGGGTCTTTTCCAGGCCCCTGAGAACTTGCTAGAAATTCAGATCCTTGGGTCTCATCTCAAACCTACTGAATCTCTGCCCCTCTGGAGATGGGATCCCATGGGCTGTGATTGAACAAGTTCTCTAGGTGATTCTGATACCCATGAGAGTTCGAAAAGCAAACTGGTTTCTAATGTGTATATTTATTTAAAAAATACACAGAGATGGGAGAGGCACTCAGACATATTTACTGATGGGATGCTCAAACAAAAATGTTGGAAGGCGACGCTGTGATGGAAACCTGCTGACTCAAGAGCCATATATCCTCTTCCCCACCCTTTTTTCTCCCTATATTGCTAATTAAACGTGGGTTGGGAAAGGTAGTAAAAATTTAGCCTCTTTCACTTTCTGGATGAACTTAAACAAGTTACTTAGTCACTCTGGAAAATGAAAATAAAGTGAGATGCTTTATCTCACAGGACTGTTAAGGAGAGTTAAATAAGCTTGTGTGTATCAGAAGCATGTAACGAACCTTGAGCTCAAAACAGACCCTCGGTTCCTCTTTTCCTATATAGCTGCAGATGCCACAGCATCAGTAGTGTAAGTTCTTCTGTTTGCTAAGATAGATCTATTAGCCCCCAAATACATCAGTATATGTACAAAAGCTAAAAAAAGAAAAAATCTACAGTCTACAGACTATAACCTTGTATATTACATTTTGTGATCCCATGCCAATACAGACAGGTGGGGATGGTAGCAAGTGAGTGTACTGAACATGTTTACCCTTTTCAAGTTCAGTTCAGTTCAGTTCAATCACTCAGTCATGTCTGACTCTTTGTGACCCTGTGAATTGCAGCATGCCAGGCCTCCTTGTCCATCACCAACTCCCAGAGTTCACTCAAACTCATGTCCATCGAGTCAGTGATACCATCCAGCCATCTCATCCTCTGTTGTCCCCTCTCCTCCTGCCCCCAATCCCTCCCAGCATCACGGTCTTTTCCAATGAGTCAACTCTTCACATGAGGTGGCCAAAGTACTGGAGTTTCAGCTTTAGCATCAGTCCTTCCAATGAACACCCAGGACTGATCTCCTTTAGGATGGACTGGTTGGATCTCCTTGCAGTCCAAGGGACTCTCAAGAGTCTTCTCCAACACCACAGTTCAAAAGCATCAATTCTTCAGCGCTCAGCTTTCTTCACAGTCCAACTCTCACATCCATACATGACTACTGGAAAAACCATAGCCTTGACTAAACGGACCTTTGTTGGCAAAGTAATGTCTCTGCTTTTGAATATGCTATCTAGGTTGGTCATAACTTCCCTTCCAAGGAGTAAGCATCTTTTAATTTCATGCTGCAGTCGCCATCTGCAGATTTCAAGAGGTGAATGTAATTTTCCCCTGAAACTCCAAGCTGCAAAGAACAGCAGTGTCAGTGATGCTGTAGACCGTAGCAGTTCAACATCATGCTGTTGTGAGGAACAGCTAGTAAAATCCATTACTGATCATCCTCTGGAGCAGATATCCCCAACCATTTTGGCACTAGGGACCAGTTTTGTGGAAGACAAGTTTTTCCACAGACCATGCTGGAGATGGTTTTGGAATGATTTAAGTGCATTTCATTTATTGTGCCCTTTATTATTGTCACATCAGCTCTACCTCAGATCATCAAGCATTAGATCCTGGAGGTTAGGGACTCCAGCTCTAGAAGCAAGTAGCCTGTGACTCAAGTTGTGTGTGTTTCAGCCTGGCAGCTAGATGCAGCCAAGTTAATTCATGAGAGATGATAAAAAGTATTAGCCAAAGTTTTTCTCAGAGAGACCCAGGAAATGCACTGAAACTTTTGTGCTCTTATGAATCACCTGGAGAACTCGTGCAGTTGGCACATTTCTGGGCCTCACGCCCCTTGACTTTTATTCTATCAGTATGTGGTGAGCCTAAGAATGTGTATTGTTAACAAGCTTCCTACGTGATTCTATTTCAAGTGGTCCATGCATAAGAGAATTTATATGCCCTGAATTGCAGATGTTTTAGAACTGATTAGCACTTCAGAGCTCATTTGGTGTAAGATTTCTTAACCTTTTCCCCTTCATGAGAGCCAAGACGATTGTCATTAAGATAAATGCATGACACTTTCTCATTAATATATTCACATCTGACAAAACCACAAAGGTTTGGAACAACTAAAACATGCCATAACTATTAGCAGCAGTGATTCACAGCAGACCGAGGCATCGATAAGATTGTGTCTTACTCAATTCCCTACTGAGGAACTTAACACTACCTCTCAAGAAAACTTATCAAAATATGAGGGAGAGAGTAAGTGTTAACAAAGAAGTGACCCTGCATCTACTCCTGTTTTAGAAATACTAATAATTCATTCGTAATCTTGAGTACTTCATTAGAAACAGATTTCCTGGTGATATAAATCACAATTGAGACACACTGCCGTGGCAGAGCCTGCTAGTTGTCTTCTGATATTTCTTCTCCATCCTCTGTAAGAACCTCCAAATTTTAGCTAGACACATGGACAGTGAGGAAAGAATGGCTGTATCTCCCAACTTCTCTTGCAGTGAGGACCGACCATGAGTCTGAGTTCTTGACAACAGGATCTAAGAGGAGAGAGTGTGTGAGACTTCCAGGCAGTGTCCTTAAAGGGAAGGCCTCTTCTCCTTTCTGCGGCCAGGAATGGGAGGTGAGAGCTAAAGAGCCACTTTGGACTATGATGGGGAAAGTATGTGTGGAGGGTGGCAGAGGAAAAAAGTGAGGAGAAGGAGCTGGCGATCTGCAGTGCTAAGAAATCCAGGCACTAGCCTTGAGAGTGACCTTAGAGCATGATGTTGAGGGAGAGTCCAGGTGTAGGTGAAAATGACTGTCGTTGCAGTGAGGTGTTGAGGTGGATTCAGGAAGGAATGCAGTGAGGTCTCCACTTCCTGTCTTTAGTCTGCTCAGGCTGCCATAGCAAAATGTCTGGCTTAAGCAGCAGACACTTATTTCTCACCCTTCTGGAGGCTGGGATATCCAAGATCAGGATGCTAGTAGATTTGGTTCTTGGTGAGGGCCCTCTGCTGGGCTTGCAGACGGCTGACTTCTCACTGTATCCTCATATGGCTATAAGGACACTAATCCCATCATAGGTCAATCTTGGGATACACAGTTCTGAATGAGCAGGTGTTAAAATAATTTGAGTTTAGATACTTTATGTTGCACATTACAGTCTGGCGGTTAATCTATTCTGTGAATCACAATACAGGGTTTTTGTTTGTTTGTGGGGTTTTGTTTTGGTTTTTTGCAGATTATGGTTTCCATTTCTCATTACAGTATCTCACATAGTGCCCTGCTACTACTAAGTCACTTCAGTCGTGTCTGACTCTGTGTGACCCCATAGACGGCAGCCCACCAGGCTCCCCCGTCCCTGGGATTCTCCAGGCAAGAACACTGGAGTGGGTTGCCATTTCCTTTTCCAATGCATGAAAGTGAAAAGTGAAAGTGAAGTCGCTCAGTCGTGTCAGACTCTTAGCAACCCCATGGACTGCAGCCCACCAGGCTCCTCCATCCATGGGATTTTCCAGGCAAGAGTACTGGAGTGGGGTGCCATCGCCTTCTCCGCACATAGTGCCCTAATGGGCACTCAATATGTTCGGTTGAATGAATTAGTAAATTAATTATTAAAAGTAAATCAAGACTAAACTAATAGTCCAAGTACACGCATCCTTAGTCACTCAGTTGTGTCCAGCTCTTTTTGACTCTGTGGACTGTAGCCCCCTCCCCGGCCAGGTCCCTCTGTCCATGGGGATTATCCCAGCAAGAATACTGGAGTAGGCTGCCATTTCCTCCTCTAGGGGATATTTGCAATCCAGGGATCAAACCCTCATCTCCTGTGGTTCCTGTATTGGCAGCCGACTTCTTTACCCACTGAGCCACCTGAGAAGCTCAATGGCCCCCGTATCTACACACAAAAGCATATGGCAGTGGTACTTAAAATAAAATGCACATTCCTGAGGTCACCCCCTAGATATTGTGATTAAGTAGGTCTGGATTTGGGGCCAGGTGATTCTGATGCTAGTGGTCCACAATTTTCACTGGTGGGCTGGTGATAAAGTGGGCTTAGGATGTTAACAAGGGGAAGAAAACACAACCTTACAGGTATCTTTAAGACTTGGTTAAACAGGACTGATAATTAAACTAAGGGCTTCCCAGATGGCTCAGTGGTAAAAAAATCTGCCTGCCAAGCAGGAGACCTGGGTTCGATCCCTGGGTCATATTCAGTATGATTGAGCATGCACATATACACACACAATTGAACTAAAGAAATCAAGAGTTAAGTTCCCTTCAAAATAAGCTGGCTGATAGAAAAGGAAGCACAATGATACACAAAATACAACACACCTACTAAAAAATCCATGCATCTTTATGTACACAGTGATGAGCACTCAGCTGAGAATTAAAGGAAAGAGAAATAGAAGTGATATTGTCATGGTAGAGCACTTCAGATTACAGCGTCTTCTAGGTTCTTATTAGTAATAATAAAATGCCTAAATTTGAATGCTTCATTATGTTTTCTATTGAGGTGAAATTATCATAAGATCAAATTAAACATTTTAGAGTGAACAATTCAGTGGCATTTAGTTCATTCACAATGTTGTACAACTATCACCTCTATCTAGTTCTAAAACAGTTTTATCACTCAACAGTAAAGTCCTGTATCCATTAAGCAGTTACTCCCCAACCCTTGTTTGTTTTAGGTATATATCTAGGAGTAGAATTGCTGGGTCATATGACAATTCTTGGGGCTTCCCTGGTAAAGTATCTGCCTGCAATGCAGGAGACCTGGGTTTGATCACTGGGTTGGGAAGATCCCCTGGAGAAGGGAATGCCTACCTACTCCAGTGTTCTTGCCTGGAGAATCCCCATGGACAGAAGAGCCTGGCGGGCTATAGTCCATGGAGTCACAAGGAATCGGACACAACTGAACAACTAACTTTATTATTTTTTTATGATAATTCTGTGTTTAGATTTTTGAGGAACTTCCAGACTATTTCCTGCAATGGCTGAACCATTTTATATCCCCACCAGAAAAAGATGAGAGCTTCAGTTTCTCCACATCCTCTTCCACACTTTTTACTTTTTTTTAATTGTAGCTATTCTAGTGGATACAAGGTGGTATCTCATTGTGGCTTTGATTTGCATTTCCCTAATTTCTAAAGGAGATCAGTCCTGGGTGTTCCTTGGAAGGACTGATGCTGAAGCTGAAACTCCAATACTTTGGCCACCTCATGTGAAGAGTTGACTCATTGGAAAAGACTCTGATGCTGGGAGGGATTAGGGGCAGAAGGAGAAAGGGATGACAGAGGATGAGATGGCTGGATGGCATCACCGACTCGATGGACATGAGTTTGAGTGAAGTCCGGGAGTTGGTGATGGACAGGGAGGCCTGGCGTGCTTCGATTCATGGGGTCGCAAAGAGTCAGACACAACTGAGCGATTGAACTGAACTGAATGACTAATGGTGTGGAGCATCTTTTCATTTGCTTGTTGGTCATTTGTGTATCTTATTTGGAAAAATGTCTATTTAAATTCTTTGCCCATTTTAATATTTGGGTGACTGTGTTTTTGGATTTTAAGCATTAAAAAAAATATATTCTGTATACCAATTCTTGTTAGATATGTGAATCAAAAATATCTCCCCAATCTGTAGGCCGTATATTTTTTTAATTAATTAATTAAAAGTTTATACTAACATAAATTTCACTCCCTTGTGTTCTGATGTGCTTTCATGAGTGGAAAACAGGGTCACCTGCATATATACAAATCTATGGTATAATATTGCCTTACTCCTGATGTTAATAAGTTTGTGGGAACAAATTGCTGGTGGGAACATATTTTTCAGGTGTATCATGGCAAAAAAAAAAAAAGACTGAAAATTGCTTTTCTAGACCAAAGGTCCAGATTCAAGAATAGGATGATGTATCCTGATTCCTGTGTACCAAACACTGGTTCTGAGGTATGAAACAACAGCGGAACGGAGACCAACTAACATGACATGTAGGAAGTCTCTTCAGCCATGCTAAGCTCGCTGTTCCTCAACCCTTGAGTCTTGAGACAGTGAAGAAAAGCAATCTAATTCTCTGATTCCTATTCCCCATGTTGGCTCATTCAGCAGTCTCCGTAGAACAGAGTGCATTCAAGCATTAGAGTTTGGCTTATTAAAAGCAGACATGAATCTCAAAAAGCCTCAAATACCAGATTAAAAAAAAAAAAAACCAAAACAACAAAACTGATAGCAGCAGTGGTGGGATGAGCTATACCATGAAGCTGAGATGGTTCAGGCCCTGGAGCTGGAAGGGAAGGAAGAATGACTGCCCTTCATTTGAGAATAAAACGAAGACCAACGGGAAAGCAGACTGTTCCTGGCTCATAAAACCACAGAGGAACTCAAGTTTCCTGACACTTCTAGACAGGGCTCTAGCAGATATTAAGGAAAGTGAAAGGAAAGTGAAGTCGCTCAGTCATGTCCAACTCTTTGCGACCCCATGGACTGCAGCCTCCCAGGCTCCTCCGTCCATGGGATTTTCCAGGCAAGAGTACTGAAGTGGGTTGCCATTTTCTTCTCCAGGGCTAGCAGATATTAAGCACAGAGTAAAAACTATCTTTAACATTCAACTATAGACTTTCAGGGGCCTCCCTGGTGACTCAGTGGTAAAGAATCCACCTGCCAATGCAGGAGATGTAAGACATGTGGGTTTGATCCCTGGGCTGGGAAGATCCTCTGGAGGAGGGCATGGTGACCCACTCCAGTATTTTTGTCTGGGAAATCCCACGGACAGAGGAGCCTGGTGGGCTTCAGTCCACAGGGCTGCAAAGATTTGGACATGACTGAAGCAACTTAGCATGCACACATGTATAGACTCTCATATCTGGAATGTATTTCATCTTAAAGGTGGCCCACTGACATGAAGGATGCAGAGACAGAGTAAAAATCACTGATTCTTCCTTATGAAATGAATCCCACTGGCTCCCCACAGCCAAACTCTAATAGACAAATCAGAGCTCTCTATCAATATAAGTATAAACTGGAGGCTCTATGCTCAGAGGCAGTAGAAACCATGGATGAACTTGGTGGGTGATGACAAAGGTACAGAAAAGCCACTGTGTCCTCTAATTCTTCACCACATCTTCCAGTCCTAGTGGAAACAAAGATCACCAGCAGATTAAACAACCATTGATGGATGAAATATTTATTGCGTTTCTAAATAACGGGCTGGAGACAGTGCTAGAACATCAAAGACAGAGCTCCTATTCTGAAGGTGAGGCGGCCACACAGAGTAGAGGTTTCCCAGATGGGAGGATGGGGCATGGCAGAGTGAGGAGGCCTGCTGGACTTGGGAGGAAGGAGAGATGGTCCAGCTTGGCTCTGAGTCAGAACTCTCCTGATTGCAAGTGACAGAAACCTAACTTGAATTGCAAAGAGGGAATGTATGGTCAGGACAGCAATCCCTTGGAAGGGTAGGGGATCTCTCAGGCTTCAGAAGCAACTGGAGTCAGGGACTAGATAGTCGTCAAGACAAGGTCAGTGCACAGGCTTGTGTCTGAAAAAATTCTTCCCCCCAACTTAGTTTATCTACTGCTCACTGGAAACCCAGGTTCAATCCCTGGGTCAGGAAGATCCACTAGAGAAGCGAATGGCAACCCACTCTAGTATTCTTGCCTGGAGAATTCCACGGACGTGGCTGGCAGGCTACAGCCCATGGGGTTCCGAAAAGTTGACATGACTGAATGACTTTTCATTTTCACCTTCGCCTTCATTATTCATGTGTCCAGTCACTTCCTCAGGAAAGCCTCCACTCCCCCTGCTCAGCAGCCTGACTGAATCACACCCAGAAAGCTGGCTGGATTTATTCAAGTCTTTGGGGGTCAATTAGAAAAAGGTGACCCTTTTGAGGGGACAATGCCAGTGTGTGAAGAATAGGATCTCCTGCCTCTTGGCACATACAGCTTCACACTAGGCCCCATGGCTTGGTTAGGAGACTCCAGGTGGGGTTTCAGTCCCCTTTCTTCCTTGGCAGTGCAACTTCATGCCATGTACAAGCTAGCCCATCTGCTGTGGACCCCGCAGTCCTCATCTAGTTTGGCTGGCACCTGGAGACCCCAGTCTTTCTGTTGAGCCTCTCCTCAGAGACCGCGGCCATCCTCAGTGAGGGACGATGCCATTGGCCAGTCAAGGGAGAGACTGAATTGGCACTGTCTGAGAGGGAGTTGGAAAACCAAAGAAGTAAAGTGATGTGGTGCTCACATACACAAAATACAAAACCCAAACCAAAACCCTGTATTCTACTGTGTGTTCTCAGAAGACTGTTCCTTTTCTCCTTACCTACTTGTCAAAATAGCAGTTTTACTTTGCTTGCATGATTATTTAAGGAATGTCTCCCTTGCAAACTTGTAAGCTCCACAAGGACAGCAGTTGGGTCTGCTTTTGCCCAACATGTGATTCCAAGGGCCCAGCAGTGTCTGGCACATGGAAAGTCCTTAATAAATAATGTTTGTTTCATGAATAAATAGATGAGCAAACAAATGAGTGTGTGTTTCTTTATTTCTCTGGGACTGGCTTTTTTTTAATGAGCAGGGGGCTATGCTTGCTGGCAGCTTATAAGTCCACAGACAAAGAAGGCTGCTGCTTCTTCTGATTTTTAGAATTCCAGGGAAGGATGCTAGCTGGCCCAATTGAGATCACATGTCCACTGTGACATGTGATGGGAGCTCCCTGACAGGCAATTCCTCTCCAAGCTGTTTGGTGAATGGTGGAGTGAGCAGTTCCCCAAAAGAAGAGGAGGCCCTTGCTAGCGAAAGAGGGGAAGGCTGGACAGAAATAACTCTGATGGCCCCCACACCGCTGTTGACTTGCCCTGGGCCGGTCACTTGTGTCTTTGTTTCCTCACCTGTGAAATGAGGGAATGAGCTGAGCTCATCTCTGAGATCATCCAGCCCAATGTTCTATTCCCTTTTGTTCTGGTTCTGTTTCCTTATGCCAAATTCTGTCCCAGTGCTACAGGTGTTAAGTGGAAAAAGACATGACTGTGGGCAGCCTCAGTCAAGCAAGGCTTAATGGAGGTGAGCTTTACACTTAGGGGGACAGGCAGGGGAAGCCGGGATGGCATCTCAGGGCAAGGGGCTGGCTGGGGCAGTATGTTAGGGATTGGTGTTGAGCCATTTGTTTGCCAGAAGTGTTTCTTTTTTTTTTTTTTGAGAGTAAACATCTTTGTAAGGGATACCATGTTAACTCACCTGTATTTTCTCCTGAATTAGTTTATCCAAGAACAGCAAGCCACTCATCCACAAGGATCTGAGGGAATGAGACACTGGACAGGTAAGTTTTGATAATCAAAATAGATCCTGAGTACAAGCATCTCTTGCATGTATGAATTAGGCTGATCATCGTGGGGTCGATGTATACAGCTGACCCTCGAAGAGCATGGTTTGAACTACACGGGTCCATTTTTATGTGGTTTTCAATAAATATACAAAAATATGCTTGTAGAACACCGTGTACAAGACTTGTATTAAAGTGGACAGCCTTTCTTTATGTAGCTAGGCATAAGGTGAGTGATAGTTAATATAAAATTAATAAAGTTAGTTGTCTTACGGTTTTATAACTTTGCTTTCAAAGAATTACATTACTGTAAAGTATGCTTCTCTCTCTCATAATTGGAGACACTGCATATCATCCTATCATCACAGGTAAGTGGTTTTGAAAAAATACGTTGCAATGTTTCTGACACTGTATTATGAATATGATACTATATGCCATCAAAATTTTATAATGATTCATTCACAGTGTATATGTTAGGCTACTGGGAAGCAATCACATGGATTACAAAAGCTACATGGACATGGACTTGGGCAAACTCCGGTAGGCAGTGAGGGACATGGATGCCTGGCGTGTTGCAGTCCATGGGGTCGCAAAGTCAGACACGACTTAGCGACTGAACAACAACAGCAACAAGCTACATTAAAGCAATCATACTGTTGCTTCTTCATTACCAATAATATGAACTTATTTTTCACATTATCTCTTCCTTTTCTGATGTCTAGTGTTAGTAATACATAACATTTATAGTGCTTTGTATCATATTAGACAATATTGATGTCAATACTAACAGATGACTCATAAAGCATAAGGTTACAGTACTGATACAGTATTGTAAATATATTTTCTCATCCTTATGATTTCCTTAATAACATTTCTTTTCTCAAGTTTACTTTATTGTAAGAATACAGTATATATTACATATAATGTACAGATATGTTAGTCAACGGTTTATCAGTAAGGCTTTTGGTCAACAGTAGGCTATTAGTAATTAAGTTTTGGGGGAGTCAAAAGTTGTATGCAAACTTTTGGTGCTCCCAATCCACCTCCCCCCCCACCCCCCGCAATAGTTCAAGGGACAACTGTACTTTGTATGTGTGCTGGTTGGGGGTCGGGATAGCTTTGCTCCAGGGATGAGAGAGTGGCTCAGGGAGGCAGGGAGCAAAGAAATGTCTCCCTTTCACGATGCTAAAATGCTTGAGGCTCTTATATACACAATTGGCCCTAAACCCTTCCCAGGTCCATTAAGTACAATAACCTGTTGGTGTCTGTTTGTTCCCCTTCCGATTTTTCAAGCAGCTCCTTAAGGATGTTGTTTAAGCTAAGCTCAGTCTTTGTCAATCTTGTTCCTGTTGGGGAAGAGTGAGGTATGCCTTCACTCCCTAAGGATGGGTCTTGTTCTGAAAGTGGATTTAGTCTGTCCAGGGGGGCCATCTACCAGTCACCACGATACAAGCTCCTGGCACCTGGGAGGGAGGCTGGAAGAGGGAGAGAAGGCTTCCAAGGGGATGTGGCAAGAGGGGAATGAGTGGCACAGTCTGGAGCTGGGTTTGGTGGCAATCCTATAACAGCACTGCTACTCTGGGCCCTCTCACACAGCCCAACACACAGTCCTATTGCTGAACTCAGGGCTCTGTTTAACAAGAGGAAAAAATTCCATACCCTAGAACTGGGGAAACAGTGTCCCATGTTACCACTAATGATGAACAGGGAGAACACAGGACACTGCCTGGACCCCTAGAACTATACAAAGTGTTACTGCTTACAGCTTCCACATTAGAGGTCCTGAAGTGTGTGTTGGCGGAGGGGGAATTGGGTGGGTAACCGACCCCCTGTAAAATGCTTTACAAAGATGCAGTATAGAGTAGTGACTAAAAGTATAGATCTGAAGCCAGTCTGTCAGTGCAATTCTTTTGGTTCTGTCACTCACTAACTGTATGACTCTGGGCAAGTTACTTTACCTACTTATGCCTCAGTCTCCTCACCTGTAAAATGAGTTGAACAGAAGTTTCTGCCTAGTGAGATTGTTGGGCTTTCCAGGTGGTGCTAGTGATAAAGAATCTGGCTGTCAACGTAAGAGCTGCAGGAACCATGTGTTCAATCCCTGGGTTGGGAAGATCCCCTGGAGAAGGGCATGGCAACCCACTCCAGTATTCATGCCTGGAAATTCCCATGGATAGAGGAGTCTGGTTAACTGCAGTCCATGGGGTCGCAAAGAGTCAGACATGACTGAGCAAGTGGGATTGTTGGGAAGGTTAAACGAATCCACACAAGCACTGGAATAGTACCTGGTGCCAAGTGAGTGATATTGCAAAACTTAAGTGTTTGCCAATATTTATATCCTTCAGTCTACCTCCTGAAACTTGAAATGTTTCCCAAAGTTGAAGTTATGGGATTTGAATAGAGGCTTAGAACAGGCTGAAGTTGTGGTGATAGAGCCTGGCAGCCAGAAAAAGTGATCGTGAGGATGGAAGAATGGAGAATAAAATGGAAGCGGTTATAGAGGTGCAAGGCAGGACTTGCAGGATAAACCCATTAGATTGTGGGGTTGGGGGTGGAGGAGGTGCGGGGCTGCTGGGAGGCCTAGAGCCCAGCTGGAGCTGATGAGGACCTGGGGTTGGGGATGCAGGGAAGAAACTTAAAGGACAGAGAAGGCATGAGGCAACACTGGGCAGGGTAGGGCCCACAGGCTGCATGTGGCTGACGCAGAAAGAGTAGTTTTGACTGCAACCCAGTTTGGAACTGGAGGTGAGCAAAATTTGTAGAGATGAAATTTATTTTTGGCACCTCTCCAGAGAGCCCTGCTCCTGTTACTCCGTGTTTGCTACATGCACAGCGCCCTGAAAATGCTGCCCCTCCCCGCCTGAAATTGCCTCCTCACCCTCCACTCCCCTTATCTGAATGTAGGCTCAGAAGTCAGCCTGCCTGAAGGAAAGCTAACAGAGAGGAACTCCTCTCTCAATAACTAAATTACTGCTACCCACGGACTGTCCCTAAGGTGCCTGGATTTTAAAAAGGAAAAACCTGTAAACTAAAATGAATTTCTCATCTAGGAATCCTTAATTTAGGGGGTGATGGGGTGGACGTAGGTAGGTTTCAGGCCTTTGACAGAGAGTCATCATTCTCAGGGATTCTTAAAGGGAGTCTGTGATTCCCAAAACGTTAAGGGCATTTGCTTTAACCTATTTTGGTTAAGGCAGTGGAACAAACTAAAATGGAAGCATTCAGATTAGTTGGAAGAACATAGTTTTCAATTCCGTTAGTGGTTTGTCTGTGTGTCAAAATTCTTTCCTGTTTCTTTTTTGGAACCATAGGTTTTTTTTTTTTTTTTTTTCTTAAATGCTTGGATTCATGCTTTCTTCCTACCGACATGGCTCCTGTGGTAGCTCCGACTGGGGTTCAGGTGTGACTATCAGGAGGTGTGGGGTATCTTGAGACAGGTGTTTCCAGGTTGTAGGGGCTGGAATCTGCTTAGTCATAGGTTTTTGACATCCTACATAGTCTTTTCTTTCTAAAACAGCAAGTTCATACTTCTGTAACGTGGAACCAAGGAAGTGGGTATGCCTTTTCCACAGCATCCCTCCTCCTCTTCCCTCCCCCATTTCCTACTGCTGTCTGCAGCTCCATCCACTCTCCCGGCATGCTTCACTTTGCCATAATGAGATGCTCGGCTGCTGTGCAGCCACGACGTCTCGAGATGGATGGGGCCTCCTGTACTGCCCTGAGAGGGATGTTAAAAAGACATTGTATTCATGGAAGCAGGCTAGAAAAGGCAAGGAGAAATGAAGAGCCTCATTTCAACAACACACAGCAGCCGTTGTCCAAGTAAAATGGTTTTTCCTTCTGTCTTATCCCCTGCTTACTGGAGTAACTAAAGCAATGGTATATTTCTGAAAGTCACTCTAAAGGTCATCCATTGTTTAGATTCTATTGGAAAATTATACCTTCTGAGATTGAATTTAATGCGACCTCATTAGGACTTGATTAGCTCAATGCGATTAAGGTGAAAACACCCAATTCAGAGAAGAACTTGTGGTAATGAATGAATACATTTTTATTCAAATATTCTGTTAAATCCCCAGACAGGTATGATTTCCATAAAATAAAAGGCTCTGGATAAAATAGAAAGGAGTCGTTTTAAGCATCTTACAGTTGGGCTGGAGAAAAGATTAGTTTAAAAAAAAGGCTTATTAATGCTACCCTAATTGTCACATGTCAAGAAATCTTGCAGGTTAGAAATAGTTTTTAAAAATAAATGAAATTGTCTCTACATTGAGGACAGGCAAAAAATTTAGTGCTAAATGAAACTAAAAACTGAAATACCGATGTCAAATCTCAGTGTAATTGAAAAATTCTTAGCTTTTCTGAGAGAAGCCTAAGATGGCTGCTTCATAAAGAAACCAGGCTCTTCTCGAATTCAAAAATACAGACTCATTTTTACTTGAAATAGTCCCAAGCATAACAATTATCCAACTGCATCTCATAAGACTGCATCAGGTTCATATGGAAATATGTGATCCCATCACATAATTGGTGTTCATTCATTCGTGTTTCCCTCTGACTTTTATAAAATGCTTTTATATATTAGTCCTTGCTTCTCCCTTGAAGGTATTAGTCCCATTTTTATAGTTGAAGGAACTGTTCAAGAGTTTAAGTGGTAGGTAGGGTTTAACTCTTAATTCAGGCTGGCCCAACGGCAATACTTAAAGACATTTTGCCTTTGCCTCTAGCATGCCGCTCAGTCGTGTCTGACTTTTTGCGACCCCATGGACAGTAGTTCGCCAGGCTCCTCTGCCCATGGGATTCTCCAGGCAAGAATACTGGAGTGGGTTGCCATTCCCTTCTCCAGGGGAGCTTCCTGACCTAGGGATCGAACCTGGGTCTCCTGCATTGCAAGCAGATTCTTTAGCGTCTGAGCCACCAGGGAAGCCCTGCCTTCTAGTACAGAAGATTTAAACTGTTTTATACCAGTTCCTGTGGCTCTCAGGAAAAGGTAGTAGTACATCAAAGTATGAGTAAGAGAAATTATTCATTATGGAACATAACATGTGTCTCTATTCAGGCAGAATCCCCTGTAACTGATGACGATCTGTTTACTCCTTTGGGGTATACCATCTTTCTATAGCCACAGGAATTTCCTATATTCATTTGAACTTCCAGTACCAATCAATTTTCGTTACACGAGTTTTTAAAGAATTTGACAGTGGACATTGATGTTGGGTACTCACTTTTTATCTCTACTGTATGAAGTCTCACATGTCAGTTCAAACTAAACTAATTTCACACCGGTGGCATGTCCTAGGTCCTAGTGAAGGATGTTCTTGAATACTAACTATATGTTTCGCCGTGAACTCTAGAAGGGAAGAAGGAAGCCCAGCTAATAGAAAATAGTGACTGTGGAGTTAGAGACTAGATTAGACGAAAAACAAGCTTGGGATGAAAAGCTGGACATGAAGGGGGAAATGTTTATTCTAGAATGTGTTGAGTCCTGGAGAGTGTCACACTGATCACAGCAGCTAATGTTTATTGAACATTATTCTATGCCAGGTACATTTAAGTGCTTACTTGTATTTACTCATTCATGTAATCCTTACAACATTGCTATGAGGAAGGTTTTACTATTTTCACTATTTTGCAGGTAAGCAACCAACAGAATTTTAGTCCAGGCAATCTGGCTGCAGAAAGCCTAAATTCTACTTCAGCAAAAGATGGCATAAGTGCTCTGGAGGCTAAATAATGTCCAATGTAGAGGTGGTTCCAGAAAGTTCCATCTGCTAAGCGTTTTTGTATATTGGGAGACATGATATAGCCCCAGTGGAGGCTGATGAAAAAATGGAAGGCTCTTGAATGTACACTATAAGCCCACATGACCAGAGCATATCAATTTTATGAAGTAATCTGTAGTCACTGTTGCTTGCTTGTGTTTAATATCCTCCAGTGTTCTGACCTCCAGTGTAAGAGAGGCAGGGGAAAAGGAAGCTGAAGAAGGGAAAAGTGTAGTAAAGTAAGACAGAAGGCAAATGATGCTGTATTTTTGGCTTGTCAATTACTCCCAGTTTTGAGGAGAGGCTGTCCTTTCTGGTGCCAATGAGGAAAACGTCTACTTCTATGCTTTTTCCTTTAACAACCTGATCACTGGGACCTGACTATGATGCAGGTTTGAAAAATGAAACCAACATTTTTATTATCCTAGTAGCATCTGGAAAATTGCTATTTGCAAAACTGTTCTATGTATATAAGTGAAAAGCAATGGATCTTACTCTGACATACGTAATTAAATTAAGAGCTGAAACTGGTTCCCAATAACACAGGCCTCAGTGGTTAGAAGGTTAATTCCAGTAGGCTGAAGAGGCTTTCCTCTCTTACTGATATAGCGTGAATGTGTGCTCAGTCAGAGTATTTATTACATTCAGCAGAACCTCATTAGCTACTCTGGATAAATAACCTCATTAATGACATAGCATGAAGTAGACAGATGCTTTTGAAATAAGATCAAAAGGATCAAATAGATAAGAAAGCTGTAGTAACCTGGGAATAATCTTTCTGACTAACATTTCATAATACATATCTACAAAGGCAGCTGGAGTGGCTAGATACTCTATAAAGAGGCCAGGTTTCATACACTATTTTTGAAAATCACATCATATCCATATTGTTATATTCTTGTAAATAAACCTCTCAGGTAGGAGGGCATGTACCTGCCCCCAGCACAGGAACACGACAACATAGGGAGTTTGACTTCTCAGGGGCACCATTACTTATCAGTGGCAAGTTACTATGGCTCTTATTTGTCTGAGCAGGCCCAACTGTATTTCAGTCTTGAGGACTACGCTATTTTCCATTCTGTAACCCCAACCCTAAATGCAAGAAAAGCATGCTATAGTGGAATTTGGGGAGAAGTTTTGAAATTTTATTACAGAGGATTGTTGTTCTTTCTCACTTGACTTTTCCATACTAAATTTCAACTTAGGCTTAAGGTATTAAAAAAAATGATTTAAATTAAGGAGACTTCCCTGGTGGCTCAGACAGTAAAGAAGCTGATTAAAATTAATGTTGTACAACAAATAGAAAAATTCCAATTAAATTATCATTTGAAAAAAAGTAACTTGCTTTAATATTACCTTAAAGCAGTAATTGGATGAAGCAAAATGGCAGAGACTACATTCCTAAATACCTCTACCCACCATAGTCCCAAGACTGTGGTTCTCCAAGGACATGAATATAAACGCACAGAATAACATTATTATCTCAGTAAACATCCCCACAGGAATTGAGTCATTTGGGAACGCTACCAATGAGAAAAAGTGGAAATGTATTATATATTTAAAAAATTCCTTACGGAACTTCATAAAAAAGAAGGCAATATTCTAACTCTGAAGTACAGAATTTGAAGTAGACATAACTTTCCATCTTTGGAATTTGAAGATTTGCTATTAGACAGTGTGATTTAGTAAAAGACCTGGTTTAGGAGTTGGGATACTTGAGTTTAATGCTATTAACTAGCTGAATGACTTTACGTTTAATTCTTTTGGACCTCAAGCCTCATATTCTTAAATGAGGAAGTTGGATTTGATCATCTGCAGGGTTCCTTCCACATCTAAAATTACACCTTACCATTCAATGTGCAGTTCACTCTGAGGAAGGGTTAATTAGTACCTACTCTGAATGCACTGTAGTTGGTGCTGGGGACATAAAGATTAAAAACAAGCTTTCTACCCTCAAAGGTTTATAATCTTGGGGATTGTTAAAATGACAGGGTGATATATACAGAATAGTATGCAGTCACTTGAGCTTCCCTGGTGGCTCAGATAGCAAAGAGTCGGCTTGCAACGATTGAGACCTGGGTTCGATCCCTGGGCCGGGAAGATCCCCTGGAGAAGGGAATGGCTACCTACTCCAGTATTCTTGCCTGGAGAATCCCACAGACAGAGGAGTCCAGCAGGCTACAGTCCCTGGGGTCGCAAAGATGAGGACACGACTAAGCAACTAACACTTTCACTATGCAGTCACTTCATTATATCTGTTTTATTATTCATAAGACTTGTGGGCCAGAGAGGCTTAGCAGACTGTGAGCTTGCCTCCCAATCCTCAGGCTACAGCTGACTCACTATAAACATCTGTGTAAATTACTCTCTAGATCTGTTTTTTTTCTTTAAAAATAATCATACGGACCCGACTGAAAGGCTGTATACAACAAAGGCTGTATATTCTGTACATTTTTATGTGCCAGAGGACAATGTTGGGTGTTGGGGCAAAGCAGCTGGCAGGTGCCTCATGTAGATTAATATTAATATATCAATACATTATTATATAGTTGGCTGCAAATAAATCGATATAGCAAATGACTATCTACAACAAATTAATTTTGGTCTTATTTTAATTTAGAGGTGTCAAATAACAAGTCCATTTTTGTGCAAAAAAACATGTGTCTCGGCCCTTGAAGTACCATGATAAGCAGTAAAAAGCCATACAAATATCACATATTCAAAATATTATAAACTTGGATGAACTATAAGTACTTCTTAGATGTGTAGAGTAAGTTGAAAACACAAATGGTATAAAGAATGCAGGAGCAGTTTCTCTGCTCAGGCTAAGGACAGACGTTTGTACAATTAGATCTGCCCCAAAAGGATGCCTCATTTCAGAGTCCAGAGGTAACTATCCATCTCTGCAGGGCCCAGCTGATGCTCTGTTAGGTTAAAGGTCACCAATGAAGAGATGAGATTCTTGTCTTGTCTGAATTGAACCTGAAGTGGATAAATTCAGGTTCAATTCTGAGAATCTATTATTAGATGGAGTGATTTATAAGTATTTGAATGATAGAAGCATAATAGATACAAAATGAGACATTAGGGATTAAGAAAGATGGAGTATATTACAAGGGGAGTGGTGTGGGACGGAGGAACTGGTTTCATCTTGTTCTTTCAAATAGGCTGTTTTTGGCCTTAATATTTATGCCCTGATTTGAAACATAAATTTCAGAACCCTGAAACTCAAAAGCTTTGGCTGTATAAGTCTAAAACCAAACGACTCATTGGTTACCAGCTGTTTTTAGTGTCATCCATTCTCTAAGGCGGGAGGGTGGAATGGCCTAGCTGCAGGATGGGGCAAGGCTTCTGCACACAGGGAAATGGTGTTTGTGTGCTGTGGCTGGGATAGGAGAGGCGGTCCTCCACTAATATCTCAAAATATTATTCCGCTACAATAACATGGTGAGTATGATGAGTTGGTTTGAAAGCCTTGCGAAAAACTCGTCGGAACTCTGGAAAATGGTGAGAATTCTTGACTGAGGAAACTCAAGGATCAGAAGAAGTCATCTAAACTAACTCCTTCCTCTGCCAAATAACAGCCAAACAACAGTTTTTCGGACCGCTTCTTGCCGTCATTGACTTAGGTTCGCTTAGCTGACGCTTACTGTCTTTCGAGGGCTGGTGACCTGAGCCCTGGACTTGCTCAGGTGTCAGCCTGAGCCCGAAGCTCAGAGAGTGGCCGTTGGTTTTCTGCATGTGGTCTGCGGGCACACAAATGTGTATCACCGACATGGAGCAGTCGAAGCCTTTAGAACAGCCCATTTGTGACGAAGGAGGAGGAAATGTGTTGTCGCTGGAAAAGAAGCGCATTTCGAAAATGAGGACAGAATGGATTGTTGTGACTTGTTGTGCAAGAAAGAATTTGTTCCTCACCAGAGGGTTTGCTGGAAATAAAGACGCGGCGATTCTTTACCAGTCTCTAGCTGCAGGAAACAGCCAGCAAGCGAAGTCACAGTCCAACTTCGTCGCGGACTGGGCTCCCGTAGAGAGCCGCTCGGAGGCGTGAGAGACAAGCAGGAGACTCCGACGCGTCGAGTCAGCGGAGAAGAGCTAGTTCCCCTACTCAGTGCAGCGGGAACAAGCCGCACCAACAGCTCTTCCCCTTCTCAGTTCTTTGGGAAACACTTCGCTTGCTTTGTTTCAGACGCCGACCTATCTTTCTTGGTTGGTCTACAGCTCCACCAGTCCCGCCCACCAGAGGGCGGAGCTCCAGGGTCAAGGTGGACCAATTCCCCAGCCTCGCCCCTACACGCGCTTTTGGACCCCCGGGGCTGAGTGACAGCGGCCAGGTCCAACCTGTTATTCGGGAGCATGGCCCCCGCCAGGGGCGGTACGGGGACGAGCCGCCGGGGCCAATCATATTGGACTTCAGGGGGCGGGGCCTCTTTGCCAGCTCCAGACCAGCTCTCTCCGCACTCTTTTTGTCAAATGAGAGACGCGGGTGGGCGGCCCCTCAGCCGAAGTTCAGCCAATGGAGGAGGCGAGGTGGGCGGGCCGAGAGTGCCCGGCGGCGGGTCCTCAGCTCCCAGCCGAGGTGCGGCGAGCCGGTGGGGGGACCGCGAGGCGAGCGCGGGAGCTTGGGCGGCGAGAGCGGTGTGAGCTGCCCGAAAATGCACTCGGATGCCGCCGCTGTCAGTGAGTAACAGAGAACCAGCCGGCTGGGAGCGGGTGGCTGCCAATACTCTCCGCTCATCTCCCGCAGTCCCCGCCCCGCGCCTCCTGTCCCGAAACGCGCCGGGATCCCCTGCCCGGGAGCCACCCCTTCCCCTCCCGGGGCCGGGGCGGGCGGTGACGCTGCGGGCGGCGCGGGGCGGGGGCGGGCGTGGGGGGAAGGGGCCGGCCTGCCGGGGGAGGGCGGAGGTGAGGGGGGTGGGGACTGGCTCCATTTCAGTGTTGGGGGAAGGGGGGGCGGGACGTGCGATGAAGGGCCGGGACCAGAGTGTCCCGGGTGAATGGAGGTGGAGGCGGCGGCGGGCGCTAGCGAGCAGGGTTGGGGGTTGGCACCGACGGGGGGAGGGAGAGAGGGAGCGAGCAAGCGAGCGGGGCGCAGGGGTGAGGATTTCCTAGGGGCTGAGCGGTGCGGGCGGCTCCGTGAGAAAGGCGGGTGAGTGCTAGGGGAGCGCGGGGGCGGGGACAATGGGAAGAAGGGCTGGATGGCGGGGGTGGGGGGGAACAATGGGGTGGAGGATTGGGGGCAGCGGCCGTGCGGGGCAGGAGGGCAGGCAAGGAGATGAGGGCTGATGTAATGGGAAAGCGAGATGGTGGGAGGGATTGGGGTGTGATGGGATAGTTGGGGAGTCCGGCGAGCAGGAGGGCCATAGGAAACGTGGAGGGATAGAACTGGGGGTGGTGAGAGGGGGCCGACGTTGGGGTAATAGGATGGAGCAGGTGTTGGGAACATAAGGAAATTGGGAGTGAGAGGAGAGGCAGAAGGTGGTTTGGGGTGACAGGATGGGGGCAGGGGTAGAGGAGGTGCTGTGGGGGTGAAGAGCTAGTTGTGAGGGAAGAGAGGTTGGGAGGGGCCGGGGCAGGGGGAACACTGTCTTGTCCAGATTCTGTCCGCGCGGGGCTCAGGGAGGGGGGGGAAGGTGTCGGACTATGTGTTTGGGGGAGATGTATCCTTCCTTGGATTAAGGCTGGGTCCCTTGAAGGGGAGCCTTGAGCTTCGGAGTATAAGGGGGGGCGGGGCTGGGGTGGAGGGGGCGGGGGAGGTGCCCTGAGGTTGGCGCTTGCCGCGGTTACCCCTGATCGGCGGGAAGCGAGGTCAACGCTGGCGCGGGCTATGGCTGCGGGACTGGGAGGCGGGGCAGGGAAGCAGGCTGCGGGTTTTCCGCTGTGGGTGCTGGAGGGGTCGGGCCCTGGAGTCTAGGGGCGGGGCGGCGGGGGGGGGGGTCCCTGACGGTCCGAGGATTTGGCAGTCTGTGACGCAGTTGTCTAATTTCTGATCGTCAGGTGTGGAGGCTGGTGCTTCGGGATCCGCTTCCCTGCCGGGAGGGCCGGACCACAAACCCAGCGTAGCGCCCGCGGGGCGCGACCTCTTCCAGCCTTGCGGAGAGGGCGCTTTAGGGGTTTCCTTTAGGGTCTGGCACCAGTCGCCGGGTGTGAAGGGGAAAGGCGGTCCCGCGGAATTCTGGGACTTGTAGTCCGGACCGCGGTTGGGTTGGGTGCACGTGGGTAACTGTGGAAACGAGTCCCAGAATGCAGCGCGCCCCTCGGAGCCTCCCAGCTCCGCTAACTCGTGCTTTATTCCCCGCGGACCCCAGCGCACTCCAGGGAGGCGTTCATGTTCCCTGGGACCTTCTCCCCGTGTCAGCGGGTGGGCGAGAACCAAGCCAAGCGCAGTCCTTTCACACTTGGGTTCTTTATCACCAAGTTGAATGTTTCCCACTTGCATTTGGTACCCTTACTTGTAGAATAAACGCTTCGTCTTGAACCATTTAGTACATAGGTTGTGGAAAAACATTGAAGATGCGACGCAATTTAAAGCAGCGTTTAGAATAGTGTGTATTTGTGACTTCCTGTGTGTATAAACACCAGGTTAAAAGGTTCCGTCTTAGTTAAATCTAAGAATGCGGTGGAGACACATAAAAATGTTGTGAAGATAGTATAAATTGTGTTTGCAGTTCTTGGGCCGTTTGGATTGCCAAAGAATAAGGGGACTTTTGGGGAAAAGATGGTCTTGAATTTAGTGTGTGTGCATGTACGTGTGCGTGCTTAGTCTCTTCAGTTCTGTCTGACTCATTGGTGATCCTGTAGACTATAATCCGCCAGACTCCTCTGTCCATGGGATTTCCCAGGCAAGAATACTCGAGTGGGTTGCCACTTATACGCCAAAGGATCTTCCTGACCCAGGGATCGAACTCAGGTCTCTTGTGTCTCCTGCAATGGCAGGCGTATTCTTTACCACTGTGCCACCAATTGAGAGCTGGAGGTGGCTTAATGGAATTGCGGTGAAAATGATCTCATTTATTTAAGCCAGTGTGAAAATGTCAGGATGAGCAAAGGGAATATTTGATGTCTACGGTTTTCAAAGAAGCATGGAAAGCAAATGAGACTAGAGGAAGGTAAACTCGGTGGAGAGAACCTTAGGTTTTCATGTGTTTTTCTTTAGTATTAGAAACCATCCTTTCAGCCTGTAGACTGCAGACATCACATCCTTTGCCAGTTCCCTTTACCATTTATATGCAATGACGACTGCAAAACGTGTAATGTGGAGGGCTTTCAGGTTAGCTCAGAAATGACAGAGTTTTTTAATGTGATGTATAAAGTATTATGAAACCATTGGTAGCATGGTCACTAGAAGATTATTGTGATGACCCTGATGATAAAAATTTTACCAAGAAGTCCAAAGATTTGGAAACTATCTAGTATGGTTAAAAATATATTGAACTTGAGTGCTTGACTCAATGAACTCATAAGGTTCATTTCATAATGGCTGAAAAATTGGGCAGTGTGTGATTTTATCAGGAAAAGATTTATATCTGTTTTATATTTTTCTAAGCTTATGGTGACATATCCAGGAACTCCTTTGTGATATGTAAATATTTAACCTGGTTATGTTTTCCTTTTTTTTTTTTTTAATAGTGCATGTGTCGTGAAATTTGCTCTTGTAAAGGGTGAGGTGTATGAGGTTGAAAACCAGAGCTGTAACTGTCTTTAAGGTGGTGTTTTTAAAGAAAATATTAGGCCAGTCATTTTGTTCCCTTTTCTCTTTTTTCAATTTCATCCCGAAGGGCAGGTGCCCTATAGATACACATGACGCTGTCTCTTCCCCAGCACTCAAACCCCAGGTTCCTATACGTTATTATCGTAGCACTTTCTGCTATGGTTTTTAGGTTCCTCTTTGATTTTTGGCCTTTGGGGAGGTTTTATTTTCTTTTGAGCTTAGTTATGCATTTAAACAGATGTTTCTTAAACTTTTCCCAGAACTTTTGCAACTGTTTTAAGCAGATGGTTCCAACTTAAGAATGGTTTGACTTTACAACGGTGTTCAATCAATCTGCATTTGATAAAAACTGTACCTTGAATTTTGGATTTTGATCTTTTCTGAGGTTAGTGATGCATGGTATTATATTCTCCTGACGCTTGAATGGCGACCTCGGCAACTCCCAGTCAGACACGTAATCAGGAGGGTAAACAACCAGTACAGTTACAACCGTTTTGTACCCAGACAGCAATCCTGTTTTTCACTTTCAGTACAGTTTCAGTAAATTACCTGAGGGGACTTCCCTGGCGGTCCAGCAGTTAAAACTCTGCACTCCCAATGCTGAGAGCACTGATCCTATCCCTGGTGGGGGCACTAAGATCGCGCATGCCACATAGCATGGCCAAACAAAAAAAATTACCTGAGATAGTCAATATTTTGTTATAAAATAGGCTTGAAGTGAGATAATTTTGCCCAGCTGTGTGTTAACATAAGAGTTCTGAGCATGTTTAGGATGGGCTAGGCTAAGCTGTTATCTGTAGGTTAGGTTTATTAAATGTATTTTCGACATAGGATATTCTCAGTTAGATAGTGGGTTTACTCAGGGCATAACCCCATCATAAGTAGAGAAAGATCTATAGTGGGAAAATTTTTAGGTTGTTTTACCAGTAACATTGCCAGAAAAGAAAGACCCCCTCATTTTCTCCCTTGGAAGAGAAAATGGTAACCCTCTCCAGTATTCTTGTCAGAAAAATCCCATGGACAGAGGAGCCTGGTGGGCCACAGTCCATGGGGTTGCAAAGAGTAGGACACGACTGAGCTCACATTTCCACTTCTGAGAATTTCTGTACTTTTGTTTTTTCTTCTTCTCTTCTTGCTCCCAAGAAGTACCCCTGTTAACACTTGATCACATTTTTTCAAATGTTATTTAACGTTATATCCATTTCTCTTTAACTGCTCCCAGAAGCTCTTATTTATTGCTTTTTTCCTATCATATGTGTTTGCCTTGCTCTCATCTCAATAGTAATAGTCTTGTGTAGTCAGCAGTGTAAAAAAAATCATAGTTTCAGAAACTGACCTGATAACTTTTGTTGTATGATTTAGGATGCCTCTGGCAAATAAATACTCCATCAAAAGTGGCTTAAGTAATAGAGCTTATTTTTGTTCGGTAGCAAGAAGTTTAGAGATGGATGGTTCTAGGGCTGGTACAGAGTCTCAGTATGTCTTTTAAGAATCTAGGCTCTTTGTATACTTTTTTCCTTTATTTTTAGTATTTTGGTTTATCAGGAGCTGTAGGCTCATTGCCTCATGTTCGCAATGTGGTTGCTGTAGCACCAGACATCATGCCTATGTAAGAATAGGGTGAAAGCAGCTTATTTCCTTATAGTTCCCTCCCTTGCAGAGAGGAATCTTTTCTGGAAGGTCACCTTGGAGACTTTCCCTTTAGTTTCATTGGGTAGAATTGGCGTCATGCCACTACTAGTTGTAAGGGAGGTGGAGAAGGTGAAAGTCTGGCATTTTTAGCTTCTGTTGTGGATTCCGGACTTCCCTAGGGCCGAAGAAGGGTGAGGAGAATGCTATGAGTTGGCAGCCTATAGCCTATAGTTATATCCCTGAATCAGCTACTGTGTCCAACTGTCTTTGATTTGGTCTCAATCATTTTTATCTGTTGATATATTTTCTGCCAAATTCTAAAATAATTAGAGGCAACTTTAAATAAAATTCTGTCAAGAGAAAGAAAATACAGATTTACAAGCTACACATAAATGTTTGCTGTATGTTAGAAATGGGCCATGTATTTTGGCTCTGAGCTTCCTAGTGGCCAAAATAAAGATGAAAACAAGACCAGTTCACTTTTTTCATTTGGTGAATGAAACTGCAGTTCATTTAATAACCCAGGCTGGAAGCTTAGACGTTGCTCATCCTCTCTTTTCTTGGTTGGTAGCAAGTGCAAGCTTGCATCTCTTCCTATGCCTGTACTCTCTGTTCCATACTGATTGCCATCACCCTAGGTCTGAGCCATCCTTTCTTATAATAACTAGCAAGTAATATTTTTGCCAGGCTCAGCCTCCTATTTATCCTCTTCATCATCAGTTGAATATCTTTGTCCTTATGACCCCTCTACCCCAAAACCTCAAAGCTCCCAGTTGCTTACAGATGTCTCAGAAGCTGGGGTTGAACTGGTTCTATATTTTAAGCTCGGTTTCTTTCCCCTGAACCCTTCTCCTCCCTCGGCCCTCAGTGCCGCTTCTCTTAATTGTTCCTTGTTCCCACTCTAGCAGACTCCTTCCCTGCACTGAATCTCCAAGGACTGTTGACTTTTATTCTCAGTTTTCTTATTAACAGTAGCTG
The DNA here is from genome assembly GCF_027580195.1 of Bos mutus. Classification (NCBI taxonomy): domain Eukaryota; kingdom Metazoa; phylum Chordata; class Mammalia; order Artiodactyla; family Bovidae; genus Bos; species Bos mutus. The sequence goes on from NC_091622.1 coordinate 67,690,060, forward strand.
TGTGTTTACTTACTTGTCCCTTTTCCAGTTAGACGATAACTCTCTCTTGAGATCTGGAACTCTGCCTTAGTATCCATGCTGTGGTCCAGTGCATTGCATTGCTTAGGACCTCAAATATGTAATGAACTGAACTTAGATGGTCAGCTCTTGAGCAGGTAGTGAATTATCTGAAAGATTTTAATGCTTCCTCCTGCAATTCTGCTTCTGAGATGTCTTTTGTTATCTTTAGGTTTTTCTTCCCGGAATACGAATTTTCACTTATTCATTCTCTGCCCTTTTTTTGGACAGAGTTGTCCTATGCAAACCAATTTAAATAATATGTATTTTTAAATACATGCAGATATCAATTTTGAAGAATGTCTGTGGCATGGAGAGGTTCTCCAGAAGGGAGTAGCACGCTGGTGATGTGCTAAGGGACAAGAGTGTGCATGTAACAGTACCTGTGTCCACTTCTGACCTGGTGTGTAATAGGCCTCGGTGGGGAAGGCTTGGGCAGGGCTTGGCAGGTCTGATGGTTAAGGGCCTGGAAGTGTCTGTCTCCCTTCCTATTTTGTTTTATGAACAGCGTCTGGTCCTAAGGGTTTTTTTTTTTTTTTTTAATGTTAAGAGTACATTAAGCTCACCAAAGTCTTTCTTTATTTAGAAAGTAAATTGTGTTAGTTGGAGGTGAGTTTTCTGAGGCTCTGACATTAATACTGACATCTCTGTTTAGGTGACCAGCTTAAATTACAGTTAGTAGCCTTTCATAGCACATTCTTTTTTTTTAATTCTGAGATTCCGGTTAGCAGAGGTACCTCTCGAGAATTACTCTTTTAAGCAGAACATACATTTAAAGATATTTGTGGCTGGGAATCGGAGAAGGCAATGGCACCCCGCTCCAGTACTTTTGCCTGGAAAATCCATGGACAGAGGAGCCTGGTAGGCTGCAGTCCATGGGGTCGCTAAGAGTCGGGAATGACTGAGTGACTTCACTTTCACTTTTCACTTTCGTGCATTGGAGAAGGAAATGGCAACCCACTCCAGTGTTCTTGCCTGGAGAATCCCAGGGATGGGGAAGCCTGGTGGGCTTCCGTCTATGGGGTCGCACAGAGTTGGACACGACTGAAGCAACTTAGCAGCAGCAGTGGGTGGGAATTCCCTGGTGGTTCAGCGGTTAAAACACCACACTTCTACTGCAGGAAGCACAAGTTTGATCCCTGATTTGGAAACTAAGATCCTGCATGCTGTGCAGCCACAAAAAATAAAAACAAAACAAACAAAAAAAAGTACTAAAAAAATAGTGGTGGCTATCAGTTCAGTTCAATCGCTCATTCGTGTCCAACTCTTTGCAAACCCATGGACTGCAGCACGCCAGGCTTCCCTGTCCATCACCAACTCAAACTCCTGTCCATCAAGTCGGTGATGTCATCCAAACATCTCATCCTCTGTCATCCCTGTCTCCTCCTGCCTTCAATCTTTCCCAGCATCAGGGTCTTTTCCAGTGAGTCAGTTCTTCTCATCAGGTGGGCAAAGTATTGGAGTTTCAGCTTCAGCATCAGTCTTTCCAATGAATATTCAGGACCGATTTCCTTTAGGATGGACTGGTTGGATCTCCTTGTAGTCCAAGGGACCCTCAAGAGTCTTCTGCAACACCGCAGTTCAAAAGCATCATTTCTTCAGCACTCAGCTTTCTTTACAGTCCAACTTTCACGTCCGTACATGACTACTGGGAAAACCATAGCTTTGATGAGATGGACCCTTGGTGGCTATAAGAGAGGCTATTATATTGGTGGCTATAAAAGAGGCTCCAATTTTTGGCTTATGTTTCAAATAGAAAAAAATGCTGAAGTGCATTTTAAATAGAATCATATATTTTAACAACTGTTGTATGACTGTTCAGATCTAAGGGTCTTTTCTCTATCATGTCCGGTATTCTGGTAGACAAAGTATTTGCTGTTTTAGATTTGAATTGTTTTTGTTTTAATCCGAAGATGCTGTTAATGAGTTATTTTCAATCTAGGAAGGTAGGCTTTGTAGTTTTTGAAACTATTAATTAACATACTGGTGCTGGTGGTGGTTTATCCGCTAAGTCATGTCTGACTCTTTGTGACCCCCATGGACTGTAGCCCACCAGGCTCCTCTGTCCATGGGATTTTCCAGGCACGAATACTGGTGTGAGTTGCCATTTCCTTCTCCAGGGTATCTTCCCAACCCAGGGATTGAACTTGTGTCTCCTGCATCACAGGCGAATTCTTTATCACCTGAGCCACCATTAAACGTTAAATAATGCGTTGAAAGACCCCCACCCTCCCCAAATCACAGTACCTCTGAGTATGATTCGTTTTATTTCCATCTTTGAGGATTGTTTTCCTTGTGAATATTTTTTGAAAACCTTTCATTACTTGCTGTCTATGTCAGTAGTATTTGCAAAGATGGTGTGTCATCCCTTTATATCTGTGATGGCCTTTGCCAGTCTCTGGGGCCCTGGTTCTTCCTCTGATTGGGGAATTCTAACTGTCAAAGCAGAGCTGCCCAGACACACCCACAGCAGAGTGTGATTCTGAAACTGAAGGCAGGTCCAGGTTATGTCAGTGGTGCACTCTGCCCTTAGATGTTTTGGTTGTACAGCTGGTATGATTGGGCCTCTGGTTTTCCTGGAGATTGTGGGAACTATCTAATAACCTTAGAAAAGAAAAATTGCTGTTCTGTTTAAGTTAGCTAGTTGGTTTGTGATGCTTGCAACTAAGAATTCTGACAAATTCAACATCCAGACCTATCACTGGTCGATACATGGCAGAGGCCGATGTGGAGAAGAGCAGTGATCTGCCTTTCCACCCTGCCTGGACTCTGTTCAGAGTCCAAGAGCCCTGACTTGAGGTGATCCAAAAGACTGAAGAGGGTACTGAGGCAGTGTTTGTGGTAGGAGCTGCCTTTGTCAGTGGTCATGCAGGACTCTGAGGCATTCAGTCACCCCACTGATCTCACTGTGTAGAGCTCTTTACTGCTATCTTCTCTTAATCACATCTGTGTCCTCTCCCCCACTCCCAAATTGTTGAGAGTATTAGGTATGGAAATAATACTGGTAGAATATTTATTTTGTTTAGCCAAAAATCATATCTAATATGCTTTTTAGTTGACTTTACACTAAAGACTTTACACTTTAGTTACACTGTTGAATGTAATTAATTCTATAAATTGTACTCGTTTGATAAATACGTGTGTGTGTGTAACCACCACAATAATTAAGATATAGAATGTTTTCGTTACCCCTCAAAATACCCTTGTATTCCCTTGCAGTCTGTACTTTCCACAATTTTTGGCTTTTAATATATATCAGCTTAGGCCTCCTCCATGTTATTTGATGATTTGTCATTTTGCTGTTTGTGAGGATATTACAGTGTAAAAAGATATAATAATCTCTTCTTACTGAACTATTAAATCCAAAAGAAAACTAACAGTGCTGCATAAACTATAAATCTGACAATTAATACTTTACACATAGAATTGATTTGAATTAGTTGACTTGTTCCCTTGACAGATTTTTCTGGTGGATGGCTTTTCTGTGGACCAAAGGCATATAGTTCTAGGATTAGTTCCTTGGATGAGATGATTTGTTTTCTGCATCAGGTTGGGAGGCAGGGAAGCATAGTAGTTAAGTGTGGGCCCTAGAGTCAGAATATCTGGGTTCTGTCCGTGTTAGCTGTGTGAATGTGGATAAATTACTCAGCTACTCTGTGTAAGCTTCAGGTTCCTCATGCATAAAGCCACCTACCGTGGGGTTTGGAATTGTTCAGTCAGTGGTGTTTATTGAACACCTGCTGTGTACTAGGCCCCATTCTTCATCTGGCATGAAGTTTTCATTCCAGCATGGGAAAGTGTGTTCCATGGTGAGCAGTTCATTAGAGAAGAACCAGGCAGGAAAGGGGAGCACACCCGTGCCCCATGTGTGCAGGGGAGGGGAACGAGAGCAGAGGATGTTGTAGTTTACATGGCTTGGGCAGGGAAGGCCTGAAGGAGGTGAAGGGGACATTCTAGGGAGAGGGAATGCAAATTCAGAGACTCCCAGGAGGGGAGCAGACCTGTGTTTGAGGAATGGCAAACAGGCAGTGTGCTTGGAGTGGAGCTGGGGGTTGGGCAGAGAGGAAGAGTAGGAGGCAAGATCAGGAGTGATCCTGAGAATTAAATTAGATAGAACACAAAATGTTTAGAGAAATGCTTGGCACTTTTCTGTTTTTGTTGCTAATGATTACTGTGTAATGACAGTTTTCTTATTAGGCTTTAAAAAGAGGCCCTTGAGGGACTTCCCTAGTGGTCCAGTGGCTAAGACTCTGCTCTTCCAGTGCAGGGGGCCCAGGTTCTATCCCTGGTCAGGGAACAAGAGCTGACATGCCACAATTTAAGATCCCGTGTGACTCAGCTAAGACCCAAAGCAGCCAAATAAATAAATGAAAGGAGACCGTGTTGAGGAAAAGAGGTCATAAGAAACAAAACAGGCAAATGAGGCATTGCCTCACTTGGTCACTCACCAAACCTTTGAGGTTTTTCCTGTAGCCAGGTGCTACTGCGACAAAGACAGCTGAGCCTGGCCCTTGTGTTTAAGGAGCTTCCTTCCAGTGCTTAGTGGTCGAGGCAGAGAAGTCCTGGACAGTTGAAATATGGGACAGGGAAGGTTAGATGGATGCCCAGCATGCTTGGAAACAAATAGGTAGTCATTCAAATTAGACTTCAGGGAAGTGAAGTGACGTGTTAGTCGATCAGTCGTGTCCGAATCTTTGTGACCCTGTGGACTGTGTAGCCTGCCAGGGTCCTGTGTCCATAGAGTTCTCCAGGCAAGATTATTGGAGTGGGTTGCCATTCCCTTCTCCAGGGGATCTTCCAGACCCAGGAACTGAACCCTGATCACTTGGATTGAAGGCAGATTCCTTTACCATCTGAGTCACCAGGGAAGTCCTTCAGGGAAGGGTTACCTATTATTGTGTAAGCTTAGCTTTTGAAGTTCTATTATGTGAAGGAAAAGATGGGTGTGTGCCTCCAGGGGTGAGGTGGAAGGGTGCTTTCCAAGTAGAGGGAGCAGCCTGGCAGTAGCAAAGAGTTGGGTAAGCCAGAGCTAAGGGGAATCAGGTGGAGGGGTGGGCAGGAGCCACATGGAGAGGGCTAGAAAGAGGCTCCAGGGAGTGGAAAGGAGGTGAGTGGTAAGAGAGAAATCAGAAGATGTAGGATGCAGGGAGAAAGGAGGAAGAAAGCGGGGGGGCGGTGCAGGGGAGGAGAGGGACTGACAACATGTTTATACACAGTGATTAATCATAGGCTGTTTCAGTTGCCTTGCCTGCATTCATTCATTTAATCCTCACTCCGGCCCTTGAAAGTAGGAATATGAATGTACTATTATCATCCCCATTTTACAGATGAGGAAGCTGAGGTACAGAATGTGACCTTCTGAAGGTCACACAGCTGGTAAGTGGTGAGTTGAGATGCTAACTCAGGCATTCTGACACTGGTGTTGAGGTGCCTGCGACTGCCTATGAAATAATGTGTGTGCTTAGTTGCGTCCGACTTTTTGGGACCCAATGGACTGTAGCCCGCCATGCTCCTCTGTCTATGGGATTTTCCAGGCAAGAATACTCTGAAATACTATTATTTTATTTGTGCATTTCATTTAATCCTTTGGTAACCTGGCAGGTATACTGGAATTCTGTGTTTTGTCATTGGCTTATGAATGCTGATGGCAGAGCCTGTTATGATTATCTTTGTTTTGCATTTGGTTCTTTTCCTCTTGGAATGGATCCCAACGGGGTCTGGGATGAATTCCTTCTTTCCCACTCCTCCTCTTTCATTATTGCCATTTCACAATGAAACTAGTCATTTATTTAAAAATGCATTCTAGCTGGGCAACTGATTATGGCAAAGAAGAGTATTTCCATACTTTTTCTTGTCACTAATGAAATAGTCATTTTTAGTCTTAAAGGTTTTATTTTAAACAGACATTTGTATTAAGTACCTTTTAAGCATATACTTTTTGAATATAGGAGATACCTAACATCATTGCCGAAAAGCCAGAAAACTTATAGAGCTACTAATGTTGTTTTTGTGTAACATCTTTGAACTGATTTCTTATCTTTTTCTGTAGTTGAGGAGTTTAAGTCTTTTTCCCCTTTAAGATCTCTTTCTACAGATTCCATTCCCAAAATTAGACCACAGATTATTTGTTCTTAATTAAACAGGAAGCTTGAGGAGGAGTATTGAACATTCAAGTCCAGACAGCTGGCTATTGACGTGAGAGTGTTAAAGACCTGTCCCCTTGTCATTCTTCTGCCCTGTCTTTTTGATCTTCTGGGTTCTGTCTGCCTTAATCTTTTCCATGTTGAATAATAATAATAGGGATTAAAATAATGAACCTTTGTTGGTTCACAGTATGGGCCAGTGCTGTGCTGAGTGCTTGGCACACACCCTAAGAGCCTGGTGAGGAGGGGCCTGGTGATTGATTTAGTGAGGCTGGGTAACAGGAACGTCCTTCAGCTAGGACACTGCAGAGCAGGGACTCTAACCCGGGGCTTTCCAAGGCCAGAGCTGTACTCTTTACCCCAAATCGGGCCTCTTCTAACATCAGTGAGATGAAATGGATCTGTGTTCTTCAGTGGGTAGGGTGGGGTGAAGCCAGTGAGTCTAGGGCCCTTTGTATCTTGTCAAGGTGGGAGAGCAGCCAGTCTGGCTAGCTCCTTTAAGATGGTGGCACCAGCAGGCACAGGCTGTGCGGTTGGTGACAGGTGCTGGGTGGCACGCCACCTGTCCTGGATCGGGGCTTCACCTCCCAGCCACTTTTTTTGGGTCCTGTGAGAGTTAGGAGGAAAAAGCCAGAAGCGGTGGTGTGCTTGGATGGCCTTAGCTTCGGATCTTGTGTTCAGTGAAAGGTCCGAGTCACCCACGATGACCTGGTCCCACCTCGTCAGTTTCCTCCTTTCCACGCTCACGTTCCTGACTTTGTGTCTTGTAAATAACAAGTATTTATTGATGAGGAGAGTGATGTTCATGCCTTCCTCCTCACTGCCCCTTGGTTCCTTTCAGTTTGCACCTAGATTTTTGACCTTGAACAGCTTGGATCTTGATCTTGTCTTCATGCTGCGGGGGTTGCCGTGAATGGGTTGGACTCCCCTCTGGCCTGGCTGAGATTGTGAACTGGATGTGGATTGGGGATTGAAGAGAGGGTGGGGATGTACGCTCCTCTCTGGTTGCGTGTAGAGTCGCCTGGGCTGCTTGAGAAGCTCTGACAAGTCCACTCCTATTTTTGTTTGGCCTGGATGGGGCCCCAGCAGTGGCAGTTGTTCAGACTCCCCAGGTGATTCTGATGCGCAGCCTCTGGATCAGTGTTCAGCGGCTCAGTGTGTACACGGGGTTTGGTTTGGGCTATGGCAGGGAGGGTGTCAAGGCTGCGGCCAGCCCTCCCCCATACAGGCCACCCTGCTCAGCATGCAAGTGATACTGAGTGACACAGAGCCCCATTCAGGTGGCGGCCGCTCTGTGCCGCGCACTGTGCTGGGCACACTGCAGCAGGGGCTCGTTTGATCCTCACAGTGTTCTCATGAGGCAGGTGCTGTTAGACCAAGAGATTCCTGTTTCTAACGAGTTAGACAAGTGTGTGGTATGAAGCTGACCCACAAACCTGGCTTTTGGTTTTTCCTAGTTTTGCGGTGTGGAAAACTCATTTCAGATCTGTGTGTTTTAATAATTTGGCCTCAAATGTGAAAATAGGTTTTACAGGTGAGACACGTACTTGTGCTGTCTCACATAGCTCAATGACTTATCAGTTGGTGTGCAGAAGCGTAAGTTGGTTCTAGAATACCAGTTGAAAACACTACTGTTTATAGGGTCAAAAGTAGACTTTATTTTATGGTAGACTTTGTATTTTAAGTCATTTTGAAGTAAAACTGGTTTTTAATGAATTTTTAAACTTAAAGTGCATTTTGTAATTTTTTTTAAAATCACATATGCTACGTATATTTGTGCTCATATTATAGATCCACCCTGACTTGTAATCTGACCCACTCTATGCGCTCTGGCTTCTGTGACCTTCTAGGGTATGAAGCAAGTTGAATCTCAGCATTTTAAATGTCTCCAGTCTCCTCATTGTTAAGCCCAAACTCAATACCCACTCTGTCCTTTGTGCGTTTCTCCTTTCTCTTCATGGCCCAACTTCTGCAACAAGTTGTTTATGCCTGATGATAGACTGATCCCTCACTTCTTGCTCCAACCATGCCTCATTTCATTCTTCACCACAGTTATAGAGTAACTTGCACATTGCTCAATCCAGTGGCTACTTTTTTTTTTTTTTTAAAGTTTATTTATTTATTTGGCTGCACTGGGTCTTAGTTGCAGCTTTCAGGATTTAGTTCCCTGCCCTGGGATCCAATCCAGGTCCTCTGCATTGGAAGCTCAGAGTCTTGACCACCAGGGAAGTCCCCAGTGGGTACTTTAAAAACATTTTCCCCCCTTTTATTGGTCATGTGCTGCTGCTGCTGCTAAGTCGCTTCAGTCGTGTCTGACTCTGTGCAACCCCATAGACAGCTTGTACTTTTCTAGGTATTGGGATAAAGTGGTGAACAAAGCTAAAGAAAATGCCTGTCATCATGGAGCTTGGGCTTCAGGGAGTGTGACAAAGGATAAAGATGTAAATATATATAAAATATAATGTCTGGGTCACAAAGGACCTCATATCTTATGATTCTATTGATAGAAAATGTATAAAGGCAAACTGTAGGGTTAGTGGTTGCCTGATGATGTAGCGGTGAGGGGAAAAATGAGGAGTGATTGCTGATGGGGTGATAAAAATTGTTAAATAACATTGTGATGGTTGTGCAGCTGTGTATACACTAAAAAGCATTGACTTGTGTACTTTAGATGGATCAATTGTATGGTGTATGATTTCTATTTCAATAAAGATTTTTTAAAAAGGTCAAAAAATAAAGGTTTAAACCCTAACCTGGTAGCTCAGCTGGTAACTCTGGTGGGGATGGAGGTGCTGGTTTGGATAGGGAAGTCAGGGGAGGGAGGCCTCTGGATGAGGTGACGTCTGAACAGATATTTCAGTGATGTCAATGTCAGGCCAGTGATAACAGAGGTGGGAAAGAGGAGGAGGGTATATTAAATAAAATAGACCCTGAGCTAGGAGTTCACTTGAGTAGTCAAGAAGAGTGTGGCTGGAATGGAATGAGCAGGATAATGAAATGGGATGACTTAGGTCAGATCGTGTAGGGCCTTGTTGGAGTTTTTCCTTTTGTGCGGCAGTCACAAATCCAAAATCTTGTGATTACAACCTTACATTATTACTTGTCCTTTGCAGGTTGGCAGGGGTCTCTTTTCCCCTCAGTGACATTCATATCCTCAGTGTACCCGAAACCTGTAGGAAAATGGGCTCCTGTTTCTAGAAGGAAAGAGAAAGAAAGTGAAAGTCACTCAGTCATGTCCGACACTTTGTGACCCCATGGACTGTAGCCGGCCAGGCTCCTCTGTCTGTGGAATTCTCCAGGCCAGAATACTAGAGTGGGTAGCCATTCCCTTCTCCAGGGGATCTTCCCGACTTAGGGATTGAACCCAGGTCTTCCACATTGCTGGTGGATTCTTTACCAGCTGAGCTACCAGGGAAGCTCTCTAGAAGAAAGGGCAGACCTAAACAGTGAATCTTAGTTACATACACTATTATATACTTTTTCCACATCACTGAGTAAAACTAAGGTTTCAGGAGGGTGGGCCATGTAACCAGTGGCGTGGAGCACCCCTCAGCCTTCCCTGTGGAATCACCTTTAGCTCTCTAAAGCGGTGCAGCCCAGCCCTGCACCGCTGCATCTTGCTCTTGTTCTGTTCCAGAAACATGTAGATGAATGCTGATTTTGATAACCTTTAATTTTGTTTCACTTTTTTGGCAATGACATGGTAACGACCCCATGTTCTGTTCTCCACCTCCACCTCCAAAGCCATTACTGGTTTAGTTCGTCATTTTCATTGTCCTCAGAACGCATTAACCCACTCCAGTGTTCTTGCCTGGAGAATCCCAGGGACGGTGGAGCCTGGTGGGCTGCCGTCTATGGGGTCACACAGAGTCGGACACGACTGAAGTGACTTGCAGCAGCAGCAGCAGAATGCATTTATCAGTACATATATGTGCATAGTGCTATATTAAAAACTTTGTACCTGAGAGCATTGCTTACTGATTGACCAGCTGGAGTTTAGCTAATAATAAAATACTTTTATTTTAATTCTTAGTGACAAGAAGAAAGAGGTGTATCTGAAATAGAAATAACATGGATGTTATGTCTTTTCTGCACCATCTTTTGTGGTTTTTTTTTAAGTTGGTAGATTGCTTTTGATTTCACCAGTTTTATTATCTTTTTATTTAATAATAAGGTTCTTTAACTTTGTGTGTTTACTAATTGACAACTTTGGTGGAACGTGCTGCCGCTTTTTCCTCCCTGATGCTCTCATCAGAAATGAGTTAGAACAGAAGAAGGGGCTTTGGAATGTGAATTCTCCCCAGCTTGGCCACAACTAGTTACCTGACTCTGCCTGTGCTAGTTTTCATAGCTCAAAGGACAAAAGGACGTGAGCTTCCCTCACAGCTCCTGAAAGCAGTCTTGTTGGTTTTCCTCCTAGTGTAATCACATTTTATATAGAGGTGAGTTCTAAAGTCCATATCTAAGGTGAAATCACCAGTATTAAAAATATCACTGGAGGGATTTCCCTGGTGGTCCAGCAGCTGGGACTTAACACTGCCAATACAGGAGGCCCGGGTTCAATCCCTGGTCAGGAAGCTAGATCCCGCATGCTACAACTAAGACCTTGAGCAGTCAAATAAATAAATAAAATATACTTAAAAAAAAAAAAATCGCTGGAAATACTTTCAGAAGGTGCCCCATCCTTGCAGATTGTCTCTAGCACAGCGGTTTTTTCCTCCAGCATTAGGACAGGTTACCAACTCTTCTTCAGCTGAGCACCAGTTGAAGCAGCTGGCTTATGTTTAGGGACTGTGTTTTATGAAAAATACATCTCCTAAATCCTTGGCTCATACAGTGTTGTTAGGTGCATGTGGAGACTGAGCGGACCCAGCGACTGTCAGAGTCCTGTCGCCCGTGTCCCTGTCATTAAGTAGAGGCCTCAGGGCAGTTACTAGGACGATTGACTTCTCTTCTCTCTCCCTCTTCTTTTTGCCAAGCTGTTGCCCTGAATTGGTGTGAGTTAAATGTGGATGTCCTGCGGTCCCATTGTACTCTCCACTTTTGCTGCCACAGACCACCTGAAAGCCCTAATCATTTCCCACCTTGCTCACTACCAGTAGCCTTCATGAAACACCACTCTGAATCCAGGCCACATTTGCCGTTGGGCAATCTTTCTAAAAAAGGCTGATTTAAACACTGCTGTGGCACCCAGGCTCATAGCAGTGCTTCCAGCATTCTGCTGTGCAGAATTAAGTACTCTCTGGATTCTGGTAGCGTAACTTGGCCTGGTGAAATTTCGTTCAGATCTCGTGCCATAGTCGTTTCGCCATTTTCATGTGAAACAGCTGTACATGAGTTACCTTTGAGTAGGAGTGCTGGAGAGCGCCACGTTTATCTTATATTTGCATACCCTCCAATGGCCCAGTGGAAATACTCGTCCTTAGATTAACCTCTTAAACAGGGTTCAGAGCCACACTTTTTCTGCCCTGCCCTGCCTTTGAGTCTTCTGTTACCATGCTGCTTCTCACATGTGAAGATCTAGTGATGTGAATGCCCTGAAATACCAAAGCATACTGAATTTAAGTCTTGATGCCCTTGTCCCTACATTCATTTATTCCTTGAGTATTTATTGAGCACCTGATGTGTGCCAGGTATTGCTTTTGGTACTAGGGATATAGCAGTGGACAAGAGCAGGTTCTGGCCTTCGTGAAGCTTATATTCTAATGCTAGAGGAAGATGGCACCCAAATATGACATGAAGTCTGGTGGTACTAATGCCATAAAGAGAACTAAAGCCTGGTAATGGGATAGTGAAGAACGGGTCCGGTTTGTTGGGTCTGGCAAGGTTCTGTAAGATGGTGATGTTTCAGTGGCAACCTGATAAAGTGTGAGAGCAAGCCATGTTATTATTGGAGGAAAGAGGGCTCAGTGCAGAGAGAACAGTGTGTTCAAAGGCCCTGAGTTAAGAGCTTGGTTGGAGTATTCACAGGATAGCAGGAAGCTCTCTGTGACCGAGAAGAGTGAGTGAGGGGAAGATAGGTAAGAGATGAGATTGGGTAGAAGAGGCAGAGAACGTGCGGGGCCCTGAGGCCATAACTTCTCTTTAGCCTTGAGTGCCTTTCCCTTCTATCTGTAACTTCTGAGGTTGGAATTAATTTTAATTTGTTCCACATTGTAGCTAGTTGCCTTCTGCTTGCGGAATAATGATCTCTTCCCTATTGATTTGAAATACCATTTAATCGTATTAATTCTGTGTACTTACACATACACGCAACCATACAGACGTGCGTAGACATGTTTATTAGCTCTCTTTCAATGATTTGTCTTACTGCTCATGTACCATATATTATAGCACTGTACCTCTACACCAGGCCTTGGCAAACTACAGCTCATGGTCCAAATCAGGCCCACTACCTAGTGTCTAGAAATAAAGTTTTATTGGAGCACAGCCACACTCATTTGCTTGTGTATTGTTTATGGCTGCTTTTGAGCTCCAGTGGCAAAGTAGCTGCAGCAGAGATCGGATGGTCCACAAAGCCTAAAATATTTAAGATCTGGCACTCGTGCAGAGAGTTTACCAACCTCTGCTTTATATTATGTATGGTCTGATAGGGCCTGTTCTTCATTCTTCATTTTCAACAATTTCTTGGCAAGTCAAGTGTGTTTGTTCTTTTCAGGTGAACTTTAGAATCAATCTGCTAAGCTTGCCTGACTCCCTTCCCTTTCCCTCACCTCTTTTTGGGATGGGGAGGTGGGAAGCAGGGAGAATAGGAATTTGATTGCATTTAATTTTGTAGTTCAGTACAGGGTGAAGTGATCGTCTTATGATACTGGGTCTTTCCATTCCAGGAATATATCTCTGCATCTGTAAACTTTTATTGTTTCTTCACTTGAATGTTGCACATTTAAGTTTATTCCTACGTGTACTATTGCTTTTCGTTGCTATTATAATTGAGATCACCTCCCAGGTATATTTAACAAGTGATTATTTATGGCATAAAAGAAGGGTTTGAATTTTTATGTATTTCAATTGTTTCTGACCCTTTATGGAAGTAAACTCCTATTAGGACTGTTAATTCTTGAAGTTGATTCTTTTGGTTGATGATGGTCATTGTCTGAACTTACCAGTTTTTGTTGTATTACTTATGTCTCTCTATATTGTGGGATTGTGTATACAAAGGGTAGTTTGGAGGAAGTGAATTTTGACCCTCTCAGTGGCATTCACTTTTTTCTGTTATATAGGTCACAACAAGTGATAATTATTTAAAAAACCCAAAACAAACCCCCAGAACTCCCGGAAAACTTTATGCCACATCAGGATTTGTTGATCATTTTAAAGAATACTCAGAAGATAATTTAGGCAAGCCGTTTGTCAAGCATGCTGTGTCTTTCTGTGGAGCCATTTGTCACTTTTAATACAGAATGTTAGGTTTGCACGTCACACATGAGAGTCTAACCAGTGATGGTGGAGAGCCTTTTGATCATGGACTAAAGTTGACTTAACTGAGCATTTAGCCTTTAGAATTGAAATAGGAGCCAGAGGAGATTTTATGAGTCAGTTAGTGCTTTCCCAAATGCGCTTCTGTAAAGCATGCGATCTTCACCCTTAACATCTATTCCTTAAGGATGTGAAATCTATTTTAGATTTCAAGGTCTATTACTTGCCCTGAGCAGTGAACAGATGAACCATGAATTCAATACGTGTTAACCTTTGTGGATTTATCTTTTAATGCCATTTTGGTCTTTTTTTTCCCCCCCCCGAATTTGTGTCTGCTCCTTAGCTTTTTACCTTGATGAAACTAAAGAAAAACTGTTCTGTTCATGCTGCTGGTTCCTTTTCTTTTTCCTTTTTTTTGATGAGGTGATGATGAGGTGGTTATGATAGTAGACACTGGGTATGGAAATAGAGACTTGGCTGACATATATTATGTGACTTGTGAAATGAACCTTGTTACTTTCATCATCTGTAAAGTGAAACTTCATGTATAGAACTTTAATGCTCTTGTATATTTTTTTCCACTGCTGAGATATTCTTCCACCATCATTATGAAATCAGTTGGTGGTATATGAATGTAGACATACCATCATAGGCTGTAGAGATGTATCAAGCCGTATGCCTCTGTTACAGAGGCAGCTGCAGCTTTGAGATCTTTGATGTGGGGCTTGACTTGGATCTACAGAAGTAGAAACCATTGTAGGTGGTTGGTGTGGAAAATGGTATAATCTAACAGTGATAATATCTTTTATTGGGCACTCACTATGATCCACACATTACTCTGACTCTCTGCCACATCCAGGCATTGTAGGCTCATTCACAACTGAGGACATTGAAATTTAGGTTAAATAACTGGTGGATCTGAGATTCAAGCTAATTGTTAGACTCCAGAGTCAGGTTGTAAAGCTCAGAGTGTTATTTTGGCAGAAACTGTATGTGTGTGTGTAAAGACGGATTTAGCAATTTTAATTTGTTTAGATTCTCCTGTGTGGATTTTGGCAGTTGAATCAGCAGGTCTGGAGACCTTATTGCTTTGGTGATCTTTGGCAGACTCCTGTGTATCCTCAGTGAAGACAGAATCTAGATCCTTAAGTTTTCTGGTGTTTTTTTTTTTTTTTTTTTGCGAGTCCAGAAGTTTAATTTATATATCAAGATATTACTGTAGTGTATCGTTTGTCTTCCAAATTTTAAATTGAGAGAGTACAAAAAGGGAGCTTATGGCTTGATCATAGATGCCAGGGCAGGAGGGGTGGGTAAGATTAAGTTCCCCAAAGCCTTTGTTACTGCTCCTAGCTTTAGAGCCCCCTACCTAGGTTTATGAAATAGAAGTATAAGTACATAAATACACACACACGTGTGTGTGTGTGTGTGTATATATATATATATATATATTCAAACACCCCAAATGTTTTAAAATCTTTTTCTGTGCAGTTGCACTAATTAAGATGGAAAATCAAGGTCTGCACATATTTATGTCATCATTTACCTTAAATATGGCTCAACCATTCAGATTCTAAATAATTAACACTTGTCTGTATTTGAGGTCCTTCTCTGGTTGTCCCTCAGTCAAGCACTCTGATTCTTTGGACCACTGTCAATGGCTGTGCGTGTGGTGTCAGGCCGGGGGCTGCTGTTGGTCGGGCCAGCGCGTGCACGTGTGCATGTACACTTAGAGCCCGCTGCTCCTGACAGTGGTGTGTGTATGTCAGGGACTCTGCTGCCTGCTGGCCCCTCTGCCCTCCAGGCCAGCCCAGACCTGGATTCCTGGCACGATTTAGAAAAGAAAAGTGGAGCTTTCTAAATACTGGCAGGCAGGTCAGCTTGCTTTCCAGCCCAGAGAGTCCGGCTCAGCAGAGACAATTTGTGTTGTAGTGTTGGCTCCTTGCATCTGACATGCATCCTAAATAAATATTCCAGGAAAGGGTGATTTTTTCTCTCTCTCTCTTTTTTTTATCAGAATGGCATAACTTGGAAAGTTACAGTATCTTTTCAAGGTTACTTTCAGACTAACGTTTACTAATCGTTATGATAGTAAAGAAAAGGAACTAATGTAAATCTTGATATTTTATGAAACTGCTTCTATTGATGCTTATTCAAATATGAAAATAGCCGTCGACTTTTAACTCGTATTCATATAACCTACTATGTAGGCAAGCATACTTTTTATGAAAAACATTTGAAATTGGAGATTCAAAAGCCAAACATAAAGTTTTATGTTGTGCGATATTGTGTGGTAGAGCAGCTTGACTTTGTCTTTTGTGTGTGATTTAGTGTACAGTCCTGAAGTTGTGAGAGATGGCAGGTGGAGACAGTCTTTGATTCTCTGTGAGTGCAAGTTCTGCCTCTGTGTTACTGGCTCTGTGGCACATTTTACTGTTGCAGTGCCAGGAACTATAGACCCCATCCCAGGGCCCTGGCCTCTCAGACAGGCCACTTTCAGGCTGGCCCTTTGATTTATCTGTATTTGTTAAACAGGAGGGGGAGGGGCTTAGATTCCATTTCTGCTCTATGTTGTGTAAGAGTCAACAAAATACGTATATTGTAAGAAATGTCAAGTGATTGAGATGCTTTCCTGTTTATTTTCTTACCAGGAGCTTGTATTGTGCTAGTAATTCTGGGGAGGAGAAAGAGAAAGTGAATATGGTTCATTTGAGATCTGTCGTCTATTTGTGTTACTTAATTTGCCAGCATCAGTGATATTTTTCTATTAAGCTTAAGTTCGTTGCTGATAGGATGTTTTAACTACTGAAGTATTTTTGTTTTGCCTTACAATTCACATGAAAATTTCATGAACTGTATTGTAACATTTGGTTGGGAATTTAATTTTATTGTCAGACTATTTCTAGCAGATAGGTTGGTAGTTGCATGTTGTATCTTATTTAATAAGTATCAAATATAATGGCGATAGTATTCAATTGTATCAAAACATTTATTTCCACTTTTGAGCTTTATTTTTTAATAGTCTTTTTGCAGTATGGGAAATAAATGACACTGAATTTTCCCCTTTTTCTTTTAAAGACTTTCAGCTGAACTCTCATCTCTCAACACTGGCAAATATTCATAAGATCTACCACACCCTTAATAAGCTAGTAAGTCAATTTTTTAAAGACAAAGCTACCAGCTGTTCAGTTGTTTTAAGTGTATTTGATAAGAATTTAGATTATGGATATTAAGATATCAGCTGTTTATGAAAATACTGAATTTTAAAACTTGCTGTATGGTGTGTGATTTCTTGGTAATAATGAAAATATTTCTTGCAGAATCTAACAGAAGACGTTGGCCAAGACGATCACCAAACAGGTATCTATAAATGCTATCACTACTTAATTTTCAATAAACTTCCTAATAGTTATGAAGGAGAAATACTAGCTGAGACCGCTCCATGTTATTATAATACATCCCATTAGCAAGTTGTTCCTTGGTTGAGGATCTTTCTCAGGGTGTATGGAGGCAGCCATGCCACAGCTCCTTCCCAGGAGGAAATCTGTTCTAGGGCTCCAGTTTACAACGGAGTACTTCAGTTCCTTTAACGGGGTTGGGGATTCTCCCCAGTGGTTTGAAGATAATCATTCCTTTATTAAAGTATTTTAGCTTATACTAAAAAGTAGTGCAGTTTGAAAGGTTTTCCATAAATGCTTGTTGACTTGAGATATAAAATGAGTTGATAAGGAGATAGGAGTATATCTGTGTGTTTTGTATGGGTCCTGTGGATTTATGGGCTTCCCTGGTAGCTCAGACAGTAAAGAATCTGCCTGCAGTGTGGGGGACCTGGTTTTGATCCCTGGGTTGGGAGGATCTCCTGGAGAAGGGAATGGCTACCCACTCCAGTATTCTTGCCTGAAAAATCCCATGGGTAGAGGAGCCTGGCTGGGTACAGTCCATGGGGTTGAGAAAGAGTAGGACACAGCTGAGCAACTAACACTGTCTTTCACTTTGAGGATTTATGACCGGGAAAATTGAAAGTGGCTTATTATAAACCATTCTCTAGCCCTTTGGTTCTCCAACTCTAGCTGGCATTATAATCATGGTGGAGGGAGGGGCTAGTTTCAACGGGTTGCTCGGCTCCACCTCCAGAGCTCTGGGGTAGGGCCCCATAATTTGCATTTCTGACCAGCTCCCATGTGATCCTGATGGAGCTGGTCTGGAGATCACATTTTGAGAACCACTTCTCTAAACCGTGATGATCACAAAGTTCAGAAACTTGCACTTGATATATAGTTATGATAACTTCCAATGAAAGTTATTAAAATATATTTTAAAGTTTTTGAAAGTTACCACAGTAATATATGAACACATGCTTGTTAGAGAATTGTTAGAGAATAGCACAAAAACAAATGAAGGAAAAACCCATAACCCTCCTTTAGTATGCTGTTTTAATACTTACTCTTTCGGATATTTTTGTACCTGCATATGTTTTTATGGTAGTAGAGTAGTATTTTGTTTTGTTTTGTTTTAGCATTGATGAGCTCACACTGTATATACTATATAGCATCAGTCTTTTTTTTTCATTTAATTTTTTTATTAAAAAAAATTACCTTGGAGGTTGTTGGGATTTAGGACTCCCTACCCTTCTCCTCCATATTGGTTCAGGATCAGTTGAAAATTAGGCATAATAAGATGGATATTGAACTAACAGTTGTGTTGGAAAACACAGCTTAGATGAACAGCAGAAATGCAGAAGCTTTGCAGTATTTCACCTTAATTAGACAGCCTTATACACAATCACTGCCATAGCCAGTAGAGCACCGCACACCTGGCCCACCTCTAACCTCTCATTTATGGCAGTGTGGGGTAGCAGCTTCTGCTGGCAGGCTGGGCGGAAAGGGAGTTCAGAAGGAGCCGGGCCCCTCTGCTCAGTTCCCCCCACCCCCCATTACCAATTAGATCAGACATTCCTCCTTCCAGGGAAAGGAGTGAGAGAAGGGGAGGTGTGTTTTAGAAGGTCAGGCCACAGAGGGTCCCTTCACCTGGTCTTTCTGTTTTAGTAAACATAGGTCAGGACAGTCAAAAACAGTCTCCATAATAATTTTAAAAGCAGTGTATGCACATGATTTTAAAAGAAGTGTCAAAAAGGTGTAAAAAAGCAAAGGTTGCCGTCCAGTTTTATGAGCGCCAGCTCCCATCCCCTGCTAGTACTACACCCTTGACTCTCCAGAGACAACTCTTATATTCTTGTATTTGTTTCCCAAATGATGATGATGATATATTTTCCCCCAAATACAAGTATACATTTATATATGCCTCTTGTTTTTGTCACTCAGTGTATCTTGGAGATCTTTTTATAGCACATTTATGAAGCTTTATTTTTAATGACTGCATGATTTCCTGTCTTGAGAATATATCATAATGTGTTTCTGTTGATGCACACTTAAATGTGTTTAACTTTTAGCTACTACCAATAATGCTGAATATAATTTTCAGAGCCAGTTCTAATAGTTAAGAAAAAGCACATTTCTGTTTTCTTATTCTGGAAAAATACATTGGTAGGCACTGGAGATTTTTTAAACTTGATAATTGTTTTGATTTTTTAAAACTAAATTTTTTGTTGGTAGAGTCTTTCAGCTATCTTTCCCTTGGCTATGGTAATGAAACATCTAAGTTTTGCCTCTTGTACACTGTTTAGTTACTGTTGAACTTTGGATTTAAGTGAGTATTGTTATTATAGTAATGTCACATTTAAATATTTAACCTGAATGTGGCAGTTTAATAACTGAGGGTTATAATTCAGGAATACTAAAGTGGAGAGTGTGTTTGGCTTCATACCTCCTCTTTTGCCCTTGGGGACAGTGGATGTGTCTGATGTTTGTATATGACTTGCTGGTGCAGTGCCTGGTACCTCATATGTGCCAGTCATTGTCAATTAGCATTAGTAATTTCTTAGAGTAGTCCATTTCATTAACATTTCCCCATCTGGTTTTAGCATCACTTGTGATTATCATATCTGACAGAGCATACTTGAAAAATTAAACAACATAAAATCTGTAATGTTTGGAAATCTGAGAAAGTTAATCACTGTAGTGCCTCTTTGAATCTCTTCGTTCAATGGTAGACTGAGCAATTTCTATACCAATTGTATATGGAAGAGTGAAACCAAGTGCAAGAGGCCAGGATCTTTCTCCTCTCTTTCTTTTAATAATTTTCTTTGATTCTTTCAGTCTTCCTACCACCAAAAAAAGAAAAAGGGGAGAGAGTGTGTACATTAATATTGGAGAAATAGCCCAAAATAGTGGGCATGAATTTAAAAAGCCAGAGAGGACCAATAGTAATAATAATAGTGAAGGAGGATGATAGATGTTGAAAGTCGTATTGTTTAGAGAGAAAGGAAAGGAAATTTTTTGGTCTTTAATAGTAGGATAAAAATTGCACATTTGGACGCTAATAGTTTTACTCAAGCAAGTAAGTAGTTCAATGGTGTGTTCAAGAAAATGAAATAAAATATTTTGATACTGATAAAATGTCTTAAAATACAACCTATTTATCAACTTTGGAGGAGGAAATGGCAACCCACTCCAGTATTGCCTGAAAAATTCCATGGCAGAGGAGCCTGGTGGGCTGCAGTCGATGGGATTGTAAAGAGTCGGACACGACTGAGCACACTTGCATTTATCAACTTAAATGACTATACCTGTGTGACATTGTTCTGTGAAAAAGCTATATAAAAATTATTGAAGTGGCAGAATGAACATATAAAATGTTATTGAGTCAAGGCTATATGATACAACAGACTCATAATGATAATTCGATAGTGGGATTTTTGTATTGGAACAAGCATTTATTCTAAGTTTGGAAAAGTCAGAAAAAGATCTCTAATTGTATAGAGCTCTTATTTGAGGATGAAACTGGGTGCCCAATTTAATATGTCATAGGAGAATTAATTCCTGAACAGGACCTTTTTTTAACTTGAGGCCCACGAGCAAAATGATTAAATTTGAAAAAATAGCAGAGCAGCTACTTAGATACCATTTATTAGGAATAACATACTTAGTTAAATTATTATGAAAACAGCCAGCTGCATAGGCATTAAAAGGCTTTGTGGTTTGATCCAGGTGAACTCAATTTGCTGTTCAAAATTGATTTTTCTGGGACCAACTAGTAGATATGTTTAAAATGTTGCAGTATTTCTAATTGTTTAATATAAGAAGAAGAGCTACATTCTTTGACTGATTTATTTGAAAATATGGTCAGATTTATTTGAAAATATGGTCATTTAATAAACTAATTTATTTGTTCTCCTTAAACACTGAACCAAAAAGAAATGAACCTGAACTCAATCATTATAACCTTTGGTTAAAAAATGGAAACAATTTCTGTTGTCTTCCTAAGGATCATACAAACACTTCAGCATCAAAAGTGTTTCTAATGAGGGGAAGGTTTCAGAGTCACTGTCTATCTAATGGAGAGATATTGCAAACTGAACACCAGAATGTCTATCCCTGTAATGTGAAGGAGCCTGAATCATAGTTTGGGATTACTAGTTGAGATTATGCATCCCTTCATCTTCCTACTTCTTTGCTATTGTAATAAAAATGCCTTTCCTTTTTTCATAAGTACCTGCCAAACGTTTCTAATGAGATTTAAGATGGATTCCTAAAATCTTTTTCTTTCCTCTTTTTTCTTTGTTGTTTATTCAGTTGCTCATTCGTGTCTGACTCTATTTGACTCCATGGACTGCAGCACACCAGGCTTCTCTGTCCTTCATGATCGGAAGTTTGCACAAATTCATGTCCATTAAGTCAATGATGTGTTTAAGGCAAACATTGGAAACTTGTAACTCTGATCATTTCCCCCCAAAAAGGCTATAATATGATTGGAAGAGAAACCAGAATATTAACTCTGATCATTTCAAATGAATTCGTGGGTTAGTTAGCTTTTATTTGTTAATTATTTATTGAATAGGAACTTTTAGGAGCTCAACTTACCAGCCAGTTTTCTTATATGTCGAATTGGGGTGGTAATAATACCTCTTAGATTTGTGATGATAACTTTGAAAGTGCTTTGTAGTTATTAATTGAAAACTTCAGCCTTAATATTTTGCCTCTTTACCTATAATGGCAGATTATTTGTACCTAAGTGGATACTTGTAGCAGGTTAAAATAGCTAAAGCTTCATTAAAACAGAAAAACATTCCATAAAATTCTTGTTTATATTATTTGCTTGCTAAATTTTCAGTGTAAAAATAAG
Source organism: Bos mutus (assembly GCF_027580195.1). NCBI lineage: Eukaryota > Metazoa > Chordata > Mammalia > Artiodactyla > Bovidae > Bos > Bos mutus. The sequence goes on from NC_091622.1 coordinate 67,711,917, forward strand.
TGTAATTCAGGTAGATTAAGTGATTCAAGTTCTGAGGCAGTAAAGTCTAAATTTAATGATACAGATAAACACAAATTTGTGAAACATTCATTTGGATTTAAGTGTCTTGATTATAAAAAGATATCACAGAGTTATTTTAAGAAGCAAACGTTCTCAAATATTTGTGTTAAAAAAAAATCCTACCTGCTAGGATACTTGAGTCAAGTGCTTGTCTTAACTGATAAATAGGGGGAAAAAAGTCTGAAATGGTGGTGTATTACCTATTCATAGTATTTCAAATCTATGGAAATGTACTGACTTTTTAGCAGAATTTGATTTACAGATGTTTTAGGAACACATTTATTTAACAAATATTTCTTGAGAGTCTACTATAGGATGTATATATATACACCTTATTACTGTATAATGATACTGTATTTGCTGCTGTGTCTGCACGGGTGAACCAGACAGAACCCTGCAAACCAAGGTGTACTTCTGTGCATGGACTTAAAAATCTTGAGTTGTCGCTTTTGCTTGGGTAGGATCCCTGAAGCCATAGTGGGGGTTTGGGGCTACCACACCTTGAGTTGTATGCGCTCTCTAAGTTTTTGCTGACTTGGTTCATGTCACCAAATTATTTTAGGTCACCTTGTTTTCCTCAGCATTAAACACTTGCTTTTGAGTTAGCTTGAAATTTAAGTCCTTGAGTTCCTGGATTCTGCCTATAGTGCTGTGCTGTGTCGTCCTCTGTGACTTCTCTGGGATGTGAGTTGGACACGTTCTTCCTGTGAGGTGGGGGTGAGAGGGTCGAGGAGCCAGTGGGTGCCTGAACTGTAGCAGGCGTCGGGACTGAGCAGACACTGTTTCATTGTGAAGGACGGCCCCCGATAGTCACTTACTTATGCCGATGATTAGAGCAGAGACATCTGAACAGGGGCCACGTGAATAAATAAAAGAACAAAATGCCAAATTTAAGATGCTTTGAGGCTAAAATATGAATACGTTTTATGCCAGGAAAAGTGATTTGTGAAACTTTAACAGAAAGCGTTCATTAGTAAGAAAAAAAAAGAAAGTTGAAAAAGTTAGTTAAGTTATGATGGCAGTGTTTCCACGAAGAGGCAACGATAGAGGAGCTGGTGGTGGATCAGATCTTACTGGTGAATATTGGTGGAAACATTGTTTTAAATGATGGTCATCTTCCCATGGGCTGGGGAGAGGTGTGCATTTCCTCTGTGTTCTGCAAACACTGGTGGGAGGGAGAGGTCACTGCCGGACTAGATGCTCAGAACCTGACTGTGACCAGTGCCGGGAGACAGTGTCTCTCCTTCACACGAGCACATCCAAAAGGGAGAAGCAAGCCTCAAGGTTGCTCCTTTCAGAGAAGCGTGGCAGGCTTTCCAGCAAGTTGGGTCACACTTTTTTATTCTGTGAGCCCCACCCCGAGGCATTACTGGACAAGAATAAATCTTGCCTGTTGGCGGTCTGCAAAAGCTCCAGTCTCTGCCCCTCTCAGACCTCTGCGCGTCAGTGTAAACAGGACTGGGTTTCGCAGGGAGGACGGACGGGTATGTATGGTGGCAGCACTTGCTCCGGCTCTTCTGCTTCCTATTCTTGCTGCTGTTGTGAGAGAGATGTGAGGTTGTCTGGTGTCTCTGAAGAACCTTCTACCCCCACCCTGGTTGAGCTCCGGGAAGGGTGGCCGAGGGTCATCTTTCCAGCCTGGTGGGCTCTACCTGTGCACCGAGGAGCCAGCCTGGTCCAATAGCCAGCGCTGGAACCCCGCCTCACTGGCGCCATTGTCCTGGTTTGTTTCAGGAGAGATGCTTTTGGCTGGCCTCTTCCTAAAGTACATCGCCTGGAGGTGGAAGCCTGAGTATGTCCAGGATTTAGGTTCCAGTCCTTGCCCTTGTTCTTTTCATGTTGGAATCGTTAGCTACTGACATCTCTCTCCCTGCCTTCTGAACAGCCTTCTACAAAGAGCTGTCCATGCTTTGTAGATTGCTGGGTTCCTTCTCCAACCTTAGCCGCTCCGCCTCCACCCCTAGCTGCTGCATTTTACTGCTGCCTCCACCCACTGCCTAGCGCACTCCTCCCCCTCAAGCCTCCAGGAGGACAGTGCACTCACCCAGGTTTTCTCCTCACCCAGGTCCTCATCTTCTTTTCCCAGTCCCCAGCATCCACATTCCCCCAGGCTCTAATGGCTTCTCTGATAGCTCAGCTGGTGAAGACTGCCTGCAATGCAGGTGACCACAGTTCGATTCCTGGGTTGGGAAGATCTCCTGGAGAAGGGATAGACTACCCATTCCAGTATTCCTTGGGCTTCCTTGGTGTCTCAGATGGTAAAGAATTTGCCTATAATGCAGGAGACGTGGGTTTGATCCCTGGGTTGGGAAGATCCCATGGAGAAGGGAACAGGTACCCACTCCAGTGTTCTGGCCTGGAGAATTCCATGGACAGAGGAGCCTGGTGGGCTACAGTCCACGGGGCTGCAAAGAGTCGGACGCGACTGAGCTACTTTCACTTTGCCCAGGCTCTGGCCTCAGTCCCCTGCTTCTCAGCCTCTGCTGCTGTGGCCATGTGGGAGTGACAGTGAGTGGTGGCAGGGAGCCAGGGCCTCACTCCTGGGCTGCCTGGGTTCCATCCTTGATCCCACCTGCTGCTGCTTTCCAGCCACTGCTTCATCTCTCTGCCTGAGTTTCCTTATTTATAGGAATGGGGATGCCAAGGATGCCCTCCATCATAGGGTGGTAGTAAGGATCAGGTAAACATGGAGCACTGGCCTGAGCACATACCTTTCTTGTGAAACTCAGTTCGCAACATCTGTCTACATGTGATGCTTGGCACCTGAGCCCTTGCTGAGTGGATGTTTTTCCCTCAGAAAACTCCTGAGAAAGAGTTACCTCAGAACACTGCTAAGAAGGTCTCATTTTTAGATGGTGAACCAGAGACCCAGGATAGGTCATTGGCTGCCCAAGCCAACATGACCAGGTGAGGAGCTGGAGGTCATGCCCAGAGTGCAGAGCACTCGGCCCCTAGTGCCTGCTCTCTGAGGGCCAGGCCTCTCTCCAAGGCCCTAGCGGATGAGCAGGATACCATCCAGAGCTCACCACTTAGCATTTCCAAGACCTTGGGACGTCTCTTAAATGCCTGATCCTTAGCTTTTCCCATCTGTCAGTGCGTGCCCTGTGTGTCATGCAGGGTTATTGTGGGAACCAATGACGTAATATCTCTGCTAGTACTTGGGCCAAGATAGGGTTGTAATTGTCTTTTAATTTACAGTGATTTAAAACAATCTGAAGTGAGACTGTCTGGGTTTGAATTCCAGTTTTGCCACTTACCTGACCTCTTTCTGCCTCCATTTTCTTATCTACGTAGGCATTATTACTCTGTTTTCATAAACTTGTCATGAAGTTAAGTGAGTTCACACATGTAAGTGTTAAGAGCAGGGCCTGGTGCACGGTAAGGTCTCAACAGGTGTTCTGTGATAGTGTTACATTTTTAATATCTTTTACCAAATTGAAGTTATGTCTCAGAAAACTCTGACCATAAGACCAGAATCTTCTTCAAATGGCGAAACAAGCTAAAAAGTTCTAGGGAAGTTTTGCTGAAGATCATGTCAGGCTTTTGCCCAAAATCCAAATTGTATGTGTAACATTTTCTCAAAGAGGAACTAAAAACCATAGTTTCACCTTGTAGCATTTACAGGTAACATATAAACCCTTTGTAGCATAAACCGTGGAAGCTTTTCATTCAGTGGTGGTGTTCTTCAGAAGGGTTTTGACGTGGCAGTCCTTACTTTTGTGTTCTTCACTGTGTCTTGTAGGAAGTCTGCGGTCTTGCAGTTCTTCAGACTGCTTTAGTAAAGTGATGCCGCCGAGGAAAAAGAGGAGACCTGCTTCTGGAGATGATCTATCTGCCAAGAAAAGTAGACACGATAGGTACGTTGCAGAGACGGTGGATCCACGTTGATGGCATGCATGCCAAAGGGGCACACTGGTCCATGAGCCCAATGTGGGCCTTCCAAGTACACGAGCGCCAACTGGAATGTTGTTTTGGTTCTGCCAGGCAAACTTTCCAAGTGTAATTATTCTGTGATACTTAATGTGTGGGTTCATGAAATAAAAACGAATTAGGTAATCTGGGTTCTTAGAAATTTCAAGTTTTATCTTAGTCCATTGATCACCAAAACTGGTGTAGAGTTTCTTTCTTTCCTTTTAAGGGCTTGCTGTCTGTGCCCGTTGAGGACCTCAGGATAGGTATGTATCTGTTCTTTAAGAGGGTTTCCCTACCTGCAACAGGAGCAGGATTCCCATAGCTGCTTTTGCAAGGACCTGGGCGATGTGGCTGAAGGGAGCTGCCTGTCCCCAGTGCTCTGAGCCTGCCTGGAATATTAGCTGAGCTGACGTTCCTTCTCTGAAGAGTGAGGATTTGTTAGGAACCATGAAAAATAAGACTGTTGAAACCACTTCTCTTTCAGACAAGTGACCTGCTAATTTTGGTAACTCCCAAGGTCCGTTAGGTTTGCTTATTTTAGACATTTTTACTCTTTCAGCCAGATTTTAATGGCCAGTTTTGTTCTCTCTCTCTTTTTTAAACAATGAACAAACATCATAGTTTTAATCTTTTCTGCCTTTTCCTATCTTCCTCCATCTGGCTGTGTAGGTCATTTCACTTCACTGATGTGGCCTGAATTGCCATATTGATAATCAGAGGGATCAGATGAGATCTTTCTGCTTCTTTCTTGCTGTGATGTTTCATATACTACAACTCTTAGAGGGTTAGAGAGATGGACTCTGAGAACATGAAAATCGTGTCACTGTTCCTATCTCAAATGAGTGGAAAGTATTATCTGAGAAAACTGTAGCCGTGATTTAGAAGATAATCAGTAATCAACAACACCGTTTTGACCAGTGATTCAGCTTTATGAAGCCAAGCTCCTTGACCATTTGGTGGTACAGATATGATTATCAAGGAATTGTTAAATTCTAGTTATCACATAGCATGGCTGTATGTAGCACTTACTATTTTTTCACTGTCTAAATTCTTTTAGCGTAATAAAGCCAGTTTCAAGTCTGTACAAGGCTGAATTTTCTTCACTAATTCAACCAGAACAGTATATCTCAACAGTCTGAATGTAGAAACAGATAATGAGAACTGAACAGTCTAATATAAAGCCATATTTTTAAAGCATTTGCAAAAATATAAAATAATGCCCCTCTTCTCACTTATTATTTTTAAAACTAGAATTATGTTTCCTTAAAATACAGTGTTTTAATACACACAAAAAAACTGGTAGTTGAGTTGCAGAAAGGTATGAAGTACTCTCATTGATAGCATTTCATTGGTCACCCAGGGCATGGGGAGCTAATTCTATAGCTGGATGATTTAGTTGAGTTTCATTCTTGGTCTTTTTTGGAAAAACTTTATTTACATACCACAATGTGTACAGTTTTAAGTGTACAACTTAGTAATTTTACTAATTTAAGTTAGAATTTTGCAACCATCACTAAAACCAGTTTTAGAAGATTTCTCTCACCCCAGTTAGATCCTTGATGCCCACTTACAGTCAGTCTGTCCTTATTCCCAGCCCCAGGGAACCACAAATTCACTTTCTGTGTCTTCATATTTGCCTTTTCTGAACATTTCACATAAATGAACCTTTGTGTGAAATGCCCCTTTTTTCTTTTTTTAAACTTAGCATAGTTTTTTTGAGATTCTTCCATGTAGTAACATGTATTATTTATTTTTTTCTGAGTGTTGTTCCAGTGTCCTTTTTTAGGTAGAATATTATCAAGTAATTCAGACATTACAGTCTTATATAGATCTCCAGTTAATTGACCAGTTACAGACTTTGAGCTGAGATAGAAATGTCCAAACCCAGGACTAGAGCAAATCTTTTTGAACCCCTGGCCGGTATCCACCTTTGTTTCCAGGTGGTATGGCTGCTTTTTATAGAGGAAATACAAAACTAGTGGTTTGTGGTTTCAGTATCTTAATACCCTATAACATATTTGGGGGGTTTTTTGGTATGAAAACCCAGAATCTCTAATTAGCAGTATATACAGATATCCTGGTGAAAGTCTCGATCATGAATAAATGCTCACTTCAAAAGAATTCTGTGTAATACTATATGTTATGTAAATAAAAGCTGTATTCATAAATGTTCATTATAAATAAGGGATAAAACTTATAACTTTTCTGTTGAAATCACTATTTGTAATGATACTGCTTCTTTTCCCCTCCCCAAGTAGGGAATGTCTTGTTCCTCAGCCCCATGTCATCATGAGATAAGGAATTCCTGACGAGGGTCACAGCAGTGCAGGAGGAGGCCCTGTGCTTGCTGACTCAGTTCTCCAGCTTACGCACTGGTTCCACATGGGACACACCAGGAGAAGGGCAGGAGCCAGGATTTCTCTGTATTTCTTTTTCCTGAGGTTTTTTTTCCCCTGGAGGCTTGTTCATAATTTGATGTTTCTTTTCATTTGCTTAACAAGTTCCTTGGAGGTCTCTCCTATTGCCAGGTTCTTCCTTAGACCGTGCCCTGTGCCCAGCCTGACTCAGATGACATGGGCATCAGGAGAACTTAATTCAGGAACACGATTGAATTCTAGGGTCTTCAGTTGAAGAAAACACCAGTGACATTTCTTGCTACATCTCACTATTGTTCTATAGTTGGTTCTGGCTGGAGAGGTAGAAAGGTGTATATCAGATACTTGTTCTGTTCAGTTTTTACTAGCTATTTGTTCATCAGAGAAAAACGTATATTAAGAGCTTACCATTTAATTCTATACTAGGTATGACTGTGTTTAAAACTATAAAGGTGAAGCTTCCAGATGCAAGAAGTGGAATATTCTAAATGTATGTGAAATACCTATTAACTAGGTATCTATTGGGTAAAAAAATAAAAACTGTTACTTAAAAAACTCAGTATCTTAAAATAACTTCTAAAACTCCTTTCTCAATTTCTAGCATGTATAGAAAATATGATTCAACTAGAATAAAGACTGAAGAAGAAGCCTTTTCAAGTAAGAGGTGCTTAGAATGGTTCTATGAATATGCAGGTAGGTAATCATATCACCTAAGGCTGAGCCTCATAAAAATACAGAGTACTTTAGAGGAAACTAAAGAATTGAAAAATGAGTACTTTTCGGATTTGGTGTGTGTGTGTCTGTGTGTATGTGTGTCTTCCTGTTTTCGAGAGGGAGCACAGTTGAAACAAATCACCAAAGGTTCTATTTATAGCCAGCAGCTAAGCCAAAGAATTCAGAACACTAGAAGGGAACTGAAAAGATGAAGTGTACTTGGGAGAAGTACTCTGGATTGCTAGGAAACCTGTTGAAAATGCTGGTAAGGGGTGGCTGCATGGTTCATGCATCCAAGTTAAAATAGGCTTTGTTGCTTTGAACCTTTATGCGGTGCAGTGGGATTTCTTACATCGTGTCTCTATTTTGAAAGATCATTTGGCAGACAGTGTTGGTTTTGTCATTTAAAATATCTTAAAAACAATCCCATTTTTGCAGTTTATTATAACTGGTTGAATAATATTGAAATAAAAGGTTTGTTTGTTTTTGGGCTGTGTATGGTGTAAAAAAGGGGAAAAAAAAAACTTTCAGGCAAGTTTGAACTGAAGGCTATTTTACCGTTCCTCTTCCGCATCAGATTTCTATCATAACATATCCACTTGACAGTTCAATGACCTTCAAACCGATTTACTCAATATGTCTCTACTCCCAATCAGGGTCTATGTGTTGCCTGTTGTCTATAATTTGAAGAAAAAAAAAAATGAGCAGATCACACATGTCATTCCCTAACGATCCGTTACACCCTTAACCCCACTTAAAAACCCCTACTACCTGCGGGAGAAAAGACAGCTAACTCACAGTGGTCCCTTTGCCTGGAGTGTTTTTCTCCGCTTTTCCGTTTGACAAGCAAATGGTACATCTCTTAGATTAATTAGCTTAATAACCTTCTTTGTACTCTTACAGGAAGGACATTGCTCATAACTGGTTTTGATGTCCTTTTCTTGGGTATCAGAATGAGAATTCTTCCTGAGGCCAGTGTTTTCCTCCTACCCCACGTTTTTCTGATAAAAGTCTTGCCCTCTTTGGCCACAAAGATTGTTCCTGGGGCTGGCAGGTAACCCAGATCAGGACCATCAGAGAAAATGTCCTGGGGTTTTCCGATTGAAACTGGAAGAAGAGCGTCTTTCTCTTCTTGTGGTAGACTTGAAAGGATGTGACCCTGATTTCCTGTAGTCTTTTGGATTTTTGTGAGCTACCCCAGTGTCTTTCTAGTGAATTCTCTTTCATCACTTGAACTAATTTGAGCTGGGTTTTATTTGCAGGGATGGACACATTGTGTAAACACACATGGTATTAGAATTTATCTGTTTTTCATGTTTACATCTTGAAAGCATGACTCTCTTGAAGACACTTTGTTCCTAGTCAAAGTAGTCGGCACGTTTCCAGGTGTTCAGTACTTGGGTCTGAGTGATGGAGCATTTTCTCGTGTTCCTGTCACTTTGATTACGAAAATCTCTTGCTTTCTTATATTGGTTCACATTTATTTTTATGACATGTATTATAAGAAGGAAAGTTTAAACAGAAAAAGTACACTTAATCCCACCACCATCGCACAGCCATTTTGATACTGTTATGTCCTTTATAAGCAAATATAAATTTTTCCATAGTAAAAGCCACACTTCTGTTTTCCTTTAAAAGGAAACAGTACAGTTTTTCCTTCTTGATTGCTCTTCTCTGGTTCAAAAAGGTGACATTTGGGATAAAGATTAAGCTGCATTCTTTAGGTTCCTTGAGACCCCTGCCAGGTGATTCGTTGTGGGGTTCATTACTGCAAGAAGTTTCTGTGGTATGGCTCCCTATTTTTATACCCCCCTCCCTTTTCTTTTGTATCTCATCAGGAAAAATGGCTTGAAATTGGGAATAACTAAATCTCCACCTGGTACCTGCTTTCATTTTGTAATATCCCAACCACATGAATAAAAACTGTAGATCAGTATTGTTCAGGAAAAGCACATGGTGAGGGGCCCCAGGAAGGTTGACAGGCTGTGCTCTGGGCCAGTCTGGGAACAGAGAGTGAGGTGCGGGCCCCAGTGCCTGGATGAGGGCCCTCCCCTGTGGGATGATTGTGTCCCTGGGAGATAGCCACCTGCTGTGGGTTGACCCCTACACTGAACAGAGTGGAGTGGAGGGCGGTAGGGGACCTTGGCCGTGCAGTCCCATGACACAGATGGACCTTCGTTCTTCCCAGAGCTCTCAGCTCCACCTCTTGCCCTGACCTCTGCCCTCTGCCCTCCCGTAGCCTGAGCCTAGCCCTCCTTTGCACCTCTTAGGATACAGCCTCTTGGCTTTTAAAATTCCTGTCAACTCAGTTTCTGATTCTCAGAGATTTGATAAATGAAACTCCCTCAACTGGGGCTCTTGTCCTGTTCTCTGTGGTTATAGGTTTACTCACTTTGGTGCTGTGGTACTCTAGTCCTCTGACTTTAGAAAGTGTTGCTGAGGGCAAGATTGGGGGAGTGTCTTGTTTAGACCTCTGTCTGAAGCTGGAATCTCATTTCTTTTTCATTAAAATAACCAGCTATACATAAATAATTTATCTAATAGCTTTCACCCTCTGAAATATATCTAAGAATAAGAGGTGAGAGCAGGTACCCAAGTGCCAACATTTAAGTCACACTGAAGCTCACACATGTGAGTTGTAAAAGTTCTGCAAGTCCTGATTGTAGGCTCTTCATCTCTACTTTGAATTAGGTCCTGTAGCAGAGCTGTGTTTTGGTTTAGCAGAGTGGGGCTGGGGGTCAGGAGCAGTGGGCTGTGGGTGAAGGAGACAGAGCGGCCCCTTTCGTCCCAGTGATGCAGCGTGGTGCGATTATGGAAAGGTTAAATATATTTAGGTAGGAGCCCCTACTTAAAATAGCAGTGAAAGTGGGAGGACTGCTGTTTTCTAGATTATTGTCAGTATATCTACCTTCTAAATGACCTCTAGTATCATATCACTGCGGCATTCCATAGCTTTTAAACCATCTCCCTCAAACCTACTTTTAATCTACTTTGTGTTAGCGAGTGGCCTGTTTGTTAGATTGTTGTTTATTCGCTAAGTCATGTCTGATTCTTTTGTGATCCCATGAACTATTCCCCGCCAGGCTTCTCTGTCCATGGGATTTCCCAGGCAAGAATACTGGAATGTGTTGCCATTTCCTTCTCCAGGGGATCTTCCCAACCCAGGGACTGAACCTGTGTCTCCTGCATTGCAGGAGGATTCTTTACCGCTGAGCCACCTGGGAAGCCCTTTTGTTAGATTAAGATTGCTCAATTCTACAGATAAATGATAGTGTCAGTACACCCATAAGCCCAATGAACAGTGTGATTACAAATAGATCTAAATGTGTGCATGGGAATGATAATGAGAAAAAAGGAAAAGTTATTGGAGATAACAGGATTATGGGTAGCCTTTAAGTAATGTTGACTGATAAGCTCTGTTTTAATTTTTTTAGGATAAAATATTAAAGTAATATGAGTCATGCCATTGCAAACCATGCTGTTAAAACCTTGTTTTTTATAAAATACACAGATGCATATGGCATTGCATAAAATGTGAAAAAAAAGAAAAAAGCATAGGAAACTTAATGTCACCACTGCCCAGGGTACCTCAGCAAACCTTTGAGGGCCTGCTGCATGCCAGGCTATGGAGTGCGTGTGGATGGTCGAAGTGCTGTGCTTGAGCTCATTTTGTTGTGTGGTAAACAGACAAATGGAGAAGCGCCATCACTGTGATGAGCATTGACAGGGAGGGGAGGTGGGGTTGGAGAGGGTATGAGTGGGACAGCCAGCTGGGAGACCCCCAGGCCCTGTGCCCAGGCAGGGGAAGGGCAGGTGGCTTGCCAGGCTCAGGAATAGGTAGCAGAGAAAGAGGTTTTTTTTTTAGATCACAAAGTATAGAAACCAAAGACAAAAATTTTTTAAGATTGTGAAGTGCCTTTTTTCCCCTCAGCTTTGTGTAACCACCTTCCAGTGAGTCCTGTCAGTAGATACTAAAAACTCATCTGTTCCTACAAACAGAACCTCTTAGCAGGCTAGAAATAGATGGATACTTCCATCGGATATCATTGCTCTTTAATCTCATAGCTCAAATACTTAACGGTAGTGGAATGAGGGTAGGGACTACGAAACATGGAATTCACACACACAGTGACCTACAGTGGAGTAGTGTACAGAATATCAGCTGGGTGTTTACACAGGAATATTACCAGATGGTAAAATAAAGCAGGATACGGTCTGAACCATGTGTGTAGATAAACAAGTTCAGAACCACATCTCACTATATATTTGCACATACACAAATACGTAGCAAAGTGGCCCAAGAGTATACATGCCTGCCTGGTAAGGAGAAGAGGAAGGCAAGCTTTCTCTTTACTTCACTTGGACTTCTCTGTTTGAACGTTTCACCATATGAATGTATTCATGTATCATTTGTATAATATACATGAGTGTGCACATGTAGGTATATGCACACACATGCATATATACGTGGTATAGTCACTCAGTTGTGTCTGACTCTTTGTGACCTCATGGACTGTTGCCCACCAGGCTCCTCTGTTCATGGGATTTTCCAGGCAAAGATACTGGAGTGAGTTGCCATTTCCTCCAGGGGGTCTTCCCAAGCCAGGGATTGAAGCCGGGTCTTCTGCCTTGGCAGGCAGATTCTTTACCACTGGGACACCTGGGAAGCCCATGTGCACACACAGACCCAAATGGTAAAATGCCAGCTGTACTCCCACTTGAGTCAAGACTGAGGAGAGGGTGCCCATTCTCACTCTTTCTTATTTGCCATTGTTTTGGGAGATTATTAGCTAATCTTGTTAGATAAGAGAAAGAAGGGGCATAAATACAGGGAAGGAGGAGGCAAAAAAAATCATTCATTGAAGATGAAATGATTGTTGGGCACCTGGAGGCCAAAGAGAAATGCCTGAAAAACTTATAGAAATAAATATGTATATATTTACTGTGGCTAAAATTCTATAAAATAGCTCATTTGAGGAAGGATTTTTAAAGAAATTCTTCTGGGGTGTAGGGAAAGGTTAGAAGGAAAACTTTTGCTTTTTTAGCACTTTTATTTTCAGTTTTACTTTTAATTGAAATTTCATATCATTGTATGTATTAATGTTGCCCAAAAAACTAAATTAAAAATTAAGTAAAGTCTTATTTGATTTTCCTGTAATAAGACAAAATTAAGGATACATTGAAAAACATGTAAAACAAAAGGAGAAAAAAAAAAAAAGTCCCAAAAAAGGTAACAGATTTGAATTATGTGAAACGAAATTATTTGTGATAAAATAACACATTTGTGATTAAAAGGAAAATAAAGCAGGCAGAAAAAGTATTTGCTCTGGCTAGATTATGTGGAAGAGCCTGAGTTTGGATTTTAAGAGAAGCCAAGGACTAGAAGAGAGAAAAGTGACACAGGACTGACCGATAAGCATGCAAGGTGGATTTAATTGTCACGCTTTGTTGAGACCAACCACCTTATACTTTGTGATCTAGTTATTACTTTGTATTGAAATTACTCTTGTGCTTTATTTCCAATCTTGGTGGGCAGGGACCATGTATTATTCCTCATCAGCTACTTCTACAGTGATAGCTCCAGGATGTGCCCAGTTGATAATATTTGAATAACAAAGGCATTTAGATGGATTCTGCTGATCTTGGCAGCTTGGTACATCTGAAGGCTATGGAAGATTGTAGAGTGATTTTTGTATTCTGATATCCATCCATTCATTCAATAAAATTTATGGAGCAACTACTTCATGCCAGGGTAGTAGGTTGAGATTATAAGAAGAATAAATAGCTCTTACTCTGTTGGAATTTAGAAGGGAAGGTAAATGAGCTGGGACTTGATGCAAATGTGGGTACAGCATTCCTAGCATTGCATGGGGACTGCCTGGCCTGGCCTCCATTGACGGGGGTGGGGAAGTTGGGAAGACTGCCTGTATGGTTCCCATCTTCAAGATGGAAGGAGCTCACATGAGAAGAGGGGAGAGGGAGATGGACTGAGGCCCCACGAGTAGTACCCCGTGTAGTACCATGCAGTAGTGCCACATGTCAGGGTGTGTGTGCGGAGCAAACCGTGGGTCGGTATTTCTGGATCCTAATTTTTATTCATTCAGCAATATTTATTTGATTCTTTTATTTCTGGGAAATTTGATTTGAAGGTGGAAAGTTACGAGGCTGAAGAGGAAGGGTGGCTATAGATCATAACCTTATTTGATATGCCAGAGACTTTGGCCTTCATCCATAGATAGCAGGGAGTTTAAAATCAAAGGATTTTAAGCTAGAATGGAGTTTATGTTTGAGGTGGACCCTCCAGGTGGCTGTGTGCAGGGTGAGTCAGAGCGGGGTGAGGCTCTGGAAATAGGGAGACCCCGAGGGTACTGCTGTGGTCATCTAAGTGAGAGAGTGACGTCTGCATGATAAGTCAGCAGTTAAGAAATATTTGGAAAGTAAAATTGGCAGCACACTGGATCACTGATTGACTCTTGAGAATGTAGGAGAAGGGTGCTGTGGGATGAGGCCTTCCGTTTCAGGTGGTGACCCAGGTTGAGACACTATGGAAGGATAATCCCAGCTACTCCAGGGAAGCCACATAAAACAGAGACGGACTGTGTCTATTGGATGTGGTAATTAGAGCTGATGGGTGGCCTTGGCAAGGGGAGTTTCCATGGAGGGAGAGGAACAGAAAACAGTTGCTGTGGTTGAAGAATGAGTGGGGATGCAATAGAGCTGGGATGTGTGGACATTTCTTTCAGGAAGAGAGAGAGCTAACATGGAGTGTGAAAAAAGGGCTATTGCCTTGTGTAGAACAAAAAGACTGCTTGATTTTTTTTTTTCTGTGTAAAAGAGACAATTATATTACTTCCCAGTTAATTTTATAAAGAATATTAGGTGGTTTTTTACTGTGTTTCCAAAATTTATTTTATGTGTTGAAATTATTATCAAAATAAGAATAGAGATTTATAAGCTACTTTAAAGAATAGAAATTGAATACCTATAACCTTATCTTTAGATATCAATTATATGTACATCTATTTGTAGGTTGAAGGACTTGGCCATAAATTGATGTAAATGATTGTGCAAAGCAGAATCCTTTAAAGATAGAACTTAAATTCTAGAATATTTTTCAACTTACACTTGGTAATTTCTTCCTTCAGAAAGAGTTTATGGTCTTTAGGTGTTATTTGATCTTAATAATAAGTATTTTAACAGTATAATGCTACAGTAGTAGTAATAGTATCTGTACATGGTTAGATTTACTTTATATAAATTGCATTTCATCACAGGTACTGATGATGTTGTAGGTCCTGAGGGCATGGAGAAATTCTGTGAAGACATTGGTGTCGAGCCAGAAAATGTAAGTCTAACTTACTAATTTGGGCAAATCAGTTGATCTGATTTTGTCTCTCAACAAATAATGCAACAGTGAAGAAGTAAGGATATGTTAGTTTTTATGAGGCAATCTAAGAAATAAGTACCATTCTGAATTGGTTTGTAAAGCAGAACTTTTTTTGCAGTTGATATGGTATAACTACAGTTAGTCATTTTTTTTCTCATTTAATTTCTTAATTTCACTGATCAAGTAACTGAACTAGACGTTTAAAAAGTGGAGTGCGCGTGTGGACCTCCGATGACAGATAACTGGGGACTGGTGGCACTGTGTCTGTCCTCCTCTGAGGTTGTTCCAGCCTAATGTAGAGTTTGTCCAGGACTTTGAATAATTAATTATTTATAAGAGTTTTGAATAGGTTGTAATTATCAAGGATTTTTCACAGCTTTCACTTCCAGTTGAATTTAGCTTGGACAGTGATTGATTTTTAGTGTAAAAGCCCTAAGTATTTCCCTTAAAAAATTCAATTAAAAGTTTTTTACATGCTTAATTATTTTTGCCTAATTCTTATCATCATGTTATTATTGAATATTTTTCCTATTCCCACATCTGTCTTACTGTAAAATGAAAAAGTATATAAATGCCCTGGCTCATTAGCTGTACAGTTTAATATTACAGCCCCCAGTTTAACAAATACTTCTTACATCCTCAATGAATTTATACGCTGGTAGAGCTCCCAAGGGATCATCCCTTTCATCAGAGTATTGGTGAGATAACCTGGTGCCCATGCTGATAGGTCATGCTCCTGGAGATTTCACAAAGAAATTTTATTAAACATTTTTTGTTACCATTTCTATGCCTTACATCTTCCCCGCTTCCTCCCAGTAACACTTTAAATTTTCTAAAGAGCCTTTGGACTGATTTTTGCCTTGTATTTTTAATTTGAATGTGATCTAGTTCAAGTTGTTGTTCAGTTGCTAAGTCATGTCCAGCTCTTTGCGACACCATGGACTGCAGCATGCCAGGCTTCCCTGTCCTTCACTATCGCCTGGAGTTTGCTCAGATTTGTGTCTGTCAGGTTGATGATGCTGTCTAACCATCACATCCTCTGCTGTCCTCTTCTCCTTTTGCTGTCAGTTTTTCCTAGCATCAGGGTCTTTTCCAGTGAGTGGGCTCTGCATTAGGTGGCCAAAGTTTTGGAGCTTCAGTCCTTCCAATGAATATTCAGGGTTGATTTCCTTTAGGATTGATTGGTTTGATCTTGTAGTTCAAGGGACTCTCAAGAGTCTTCTCCAGCACCACAATTCAAAGGCATCAATTCTTTGGTGCTCAGCCTTCTTTATGGTCCAACTCACATCTGTACATGACTACTGGAAAAACCATAGCTTTGTCTGTTCAGAACTTTGTTAGCAAAGTGATATCTGCTTTTTAATATGCTGTCTAGGTTCGTCATAGCTTTCCGTCCTGTGAGCAAGCGTCTTAGTTTCATGGCTGCAGTCACTGTCCACAGTGATTTTGGAGCCTAAGGAAGTAAAATCTGTCATCTTTTCCCTCATCTGTTTGTCATGGAGTGATGGGACTGGATACCATGAATGTTGAGTTTTAAGCCATCTTTCTAGTTCAGATGTCTTGATACATTATTCAGATTGGTGCAAAGGTTTGGGGACAGCTGGGTCAGTAGTGTTGTGCTTAATCTGGTCCATAGCCAGAAAAGAACGTAGACAGAAAAGAACATTTCACTGACTTCAAGAAGGAAGTTTTCTGACAGGGAATGAGCTAAGGTTGACAAGTGTTTTCTGGAGGGTAGTATAAGAGGGGCGAGAGTGAGCTGGCTCAGAGGAGTCCCAAGTTTCTACCCAGGGAACGGCAGTCAGCATGTATCTGGGGGGTGGGCAGCAGAGCCTGATGGTGGGGAAATTGGGAGGTGTCAGGCCGCAGGTGTCAGAGGGATTAAGTGGGCATCTGCTCTCAGGGGAGAAAGGCCTATTGGGTGGGAGGAGTGCTGCAGCTGTTTCTAAGCAAAAAACTAGCAAGGCCCAGCTCTTTAAAGTTCCTCACCCCCAGATACCAGTGAGTGTGTGTGTCAGTCGCTTAATCGTGTCCGACTTTTTGTGGCCCCATTGGACTGTAGCCCGCCAGGCTCCTGTGTCCATGGAATTTTCCAGACAAGAATACTGGAGTGGGTTGCCATTTCCTACTCTAGAGGATCTTCCCAACCCAGGGATCAAACCCTGATCTCCTGCGTTAGCAGGTGGATTCTTTTACCAATGGCGCCACCTGGGAAGCCCCCAAATACCAGAACTCAATAAAAAAATAGTTGCTATTATTATCTTTTTTGGTAATGATGAGTCTTTGGTTCTCCATTTCTGTAGGAATATAAATAATCTTGAAATGTTGAATCACATAGAAGACTAAAAGACCCAATTCAGACTATTATTCCAAAGTATTTATTATTGTATTTCAATTTAAGATGCCACTAATAGAAATTTTATTATTTTATTCATCACTTAAAGGGAAAAATGTTAAGTAAATCTGATAAGCCATCAGGTATGGATGCATCCCAGTTTTAGAAATTGTTTGAAAAACAAACACTGAAATAGTTTTTTTTAAAGGCTTATCTATATTGATAAGTGAGCACTTCTAAGTATTTAAAATCCTCCCCTTGCCTGATATTTATAGCTTATGAAATTTAAGCAGGCTTGTAAAATTCAGGTCAGCTTTCATTTACTAAGGTAACGATGAAGTTCTTTAGTTAGCTTCTTCTTGGCTGTCCTAGGGAGAGGTCTGTTTTGTGTAAAGAAATTCCCATTGTGACAACTGCTTTGGCTGTTTGACCTCATTACATGCATACTGTGTGTGTGTGTTCCTTTGTCATAACTGTTTTGTTTTTTTTTTTAACTTAACAAGTGTTTATGCAGAATTAATTAATTAATTAATTAATCTTTCTAATAGAAGATTGAGTATAGATACTGTTTGAGAACATATCAGGTTTGAATTAGAAAGTGTATATGTACCACGTCTTCTTTGTCCATTCCCTTGTTTGTGGACATTTAGGTTGCTTCCATGTCTTTGCTTGCCTCATTTTTTTATGTTATATCACCCTGATTTCCTCTCATTATCACCATCATCTGACCCAGTTGGGCACCGTCTGACCCAGATTGTAGTTTAATGGTGTGGGGCAGTTCTTCTGGTGTAAAGAAATGAGATTACCTGCCAAATGCCACGTTTGCTTGTCCCCAGCCAACTGTATTATAGGAACATGTATTTTCTTCCCATTGCCCTTTTTTTTTATTACAACAAATAGACATATAGCCGTTCAGGGTATGTGTGCTCTCCAGTTGAGAACTCGAGTTCCTTCTGTATGAGTGACTATCCAGAGATTGCCAGCCTTGCAGAGTGGCAGGCTGGTCCTAGGAAGGCCCCATCCTGCTTCGTCACCTCTCCAGGAATGGCATGCTTTGTTTTTAAGTTACTCCTCATCTTGCCTTGGGTCTTGAGGTAGATGAGGTGGGAGGGCTTCCTCCTCTCTCCCTAATCTAGAAGGCCTCAGCTCTGTCCTTGTGTAAGAACCCCAAAGAGCTTGCAGCTGGAGGCATCTTCAAAATGTAATTTTGTCTTTTATACCTTCAGGTATTTATTAAACTCTCCATAACTATCTTGGTGCCACCCTTTTTTCTAAAACATCTAAGTGAAAAAGTGATGAGCAGTGCCACAAACCAGTTGTCACAGTTGCTCACATCAGCAGAGTTTCAGAAGACCCACTAAAGGCAAGGATGGTGCCCACTGAGAAGTGACTGAGTGGCAATCTGTTCAGCCTGTGCTTGTTGCAGGCACAGCGCCATAGAAGTGGAATGTTGGGAAAGTGAAAGAAAGTGAAAGGGAAGTCGCTCAGTCGTGTCCGACTCTTTGTGACCCCATGGACTGTAGCCTATCAGGCTCCTCCGTCCATGGGATTTTCCAGGCAAGAGTGCTGGAGTGGATTGCCATTTCCTTCGCCAGGGGATCTTCGTGACCCAGGAGTCGAACCCAGGTCTCCCGCGTTGCAGGCAGATGCTTTACCGTCTGAGCCACCAGGGAATGTTGGGCTACATTAAAATCATCTTCCCCCCTTTAGAGTTGAATTTACAGATATGTCCACTGTCTGTCCCACCACCTACCTGTTGGGTTTTAACACTCTGTTCTGCGCGTCTCTCTTCATTTTCACTCAAGTCTTGGAAACTGTTCCATATTTGTGTTGATGGCTCCACTTCATTTGTCTCAATAGTGACATGGTTTTCCTTTGTATAGAATGTGTTTAGCAAAGGTGTATTAAGTCGTCCCTTACTAGCAGGTATTTGGTGGTTCTCAGTCTTTTACTACTACAAATGGTCCTGTAGGAAGTCTTGATGCCTGTTCAGCTTTGTGTACATGTGTAGGTGTATCTATGAGATAACTTCCATAAGTGGAACTGCTGGTTCCAGTTTTGATACTGCAGAGCCAGCCTTTGGAGAGGTTAATCCCTTTATACTTTCACCATCAGGCATCAACAGAAGTCACGTGTATCCAAACCGTTATCAGCAGACTGAATTATCAAACTTCTAGATGTTTGCCAAATTAAAACTCATTTTCAAGTTACCCTGTTCATATTTCAGTGACTAAACTACTGTGAACATTTGGTGTGATGTTAATGTATTTAATTGCTGAGATCTATTCTCCTGATTTGATTGGTCTTTCTGCTTTGTTTTGTTTTAAACAGGTAGTTATGCTTGTCCTAGCTTGGAAATTGGATGCACAAAATATGGGTTATTTTACTCTACAGGAATGGTTAAAAGGAATGACTTCTCTACAGTAAGTCCTGAGGCTGCCCTGGGATGGGGATGGGAGTGGGGGTCCTTGCTCTCCCCTGGCTGATGGCCTCCCTCTGGTACCTCATCTGGGTTGGGTGACCCCTTGGGGGTCTGGGCAGGCTTCATCTGTGGTTACAGGTATGAAGACCAAGCCCCATTTTCATATGTGGAGGAGAGGGCTATTATGGATAAATTTTAGCAATTGAAGTTTTTATATAATGTACACTGTTTATTTTAGTATTCTTCTAGAGCAGCTCAATAGAAATGGATCATCCTTTTCTCATATATGTGAGCCACATTATATAATTTAAAATTTTCTAATAGCCACATTAAAAAAAGGAAAAAGAAACAGGTAAAATTTATTTTAATGTATTTTACTTAACCCAGAATATCCAAAATACTATCATCCTAACATTAATCAATATTTTAAAAATCACTGAGCGATTTTACTTTTTTTTTCATATTGAATCTTCGAAATCTGGTGTATATTTTACATTTATGATACATCTCAGTCTTCATTAGTTGCATTTCAGGTGCCCAGTTGCTGTATATGTTTAGTGGCTACCATGTTCGACAGCATAGGTTTAAAATCATAGTGTTAGCATCTGGTTTATAGTTAGTGAGAACAGTTGAGTGAAGTGTAACTTACAAGTGAAGATATTTATCTTTTATTCAATATATTCTCACATTAGCTTTGTGAAAATTTAAAATTTCATTACTCTAGTGATTAAAAATTAATAATAATAAAGATTCTGTTTATGTTACTTGGTGCAGAGTTGAGGAAAAAATCAGTGGTTTTATGTATTCCCTTTGTGCTTACATGCATGTATGTCTGTGTGTGTGTTTATGTGTGTGTGTTTGCTAAGAGTTTCACTCAGGAAAACATAAATTGTCATTCTTTTATCCACTGAAAGATACAAATGAGGTGAATGATGAAACATTTCAAATGATATTAAAAGAGGAAGTGCTAATTCTTGGGATAGTATTGAATAACTGATCTAAAGTACTTGGAATGGCTTTTTCTTTTTACTTTAAGTAGGAATAATAGACTTGTATTAAAATTGGAATTGAGTGGCTTACTGGTTTTATTTAAATAATTTAGAAATTTGTCAACTTTTAATATCATTGTCCCTTTGTCGTTGGTAACAGTACTTTATTTTCACTGTGCTTTAGTACACTTTTATGAGGCCTTTTCACTGTTCTCTTATTTGATCCTCACACCTACCTTGACAGATCAGACGTCATCCTGTCCATTTTACAAATGAGGAGACAAAGGTTTCAAAGGGGTATGTGATTTGTGATGGGATTAGGGGTAGGAAGAAAACCTAGGACTTCTGATTCTTCGGTCACATTCTTCCTCTAACAACTATTATCTGATGACACATGCATTTTAGGTAAAAGCCAAATCACCCTTTTGCAAATACACTTTGCTCAGCATGCTCTAGAATTTTGGGGTTAAGTCTCTGGGATCTCATAGGATTGTGTTCGTCCTGTTGAGAAACATCTCCTCATGATGTTAAGCCTACTAACTCTTGCATCGTTTTCCTCGCTGCCTCTTTCTGTTGCTTTCCGGATAGAACACAGGATGGCTGCTCCTTTTTAAGTACCCTTGTAATGATGAATGCAAGGTTAAATCAAGATTTTATTCAAGGCTTTAGAGGAGGTATCATCAGCATTTTTTCAGGCACATTTTCATTTGTCTTAAGAGGGTATAATTTCCCATTTTTATGTAGTTCTAGGTTTGTTTTTACGTTTGCCTTTACAGAAGAATATTACCCAGTGCAAGGCCTTGCTCATGTTTTGAGGATCACGTTGTTTGGGAACTGAACTTTGCGGTTTCCTGAAAGAAGCCTTGCGTGTATGCTCTCGGGGTAGGGGGTGCTCCACAAGCGCTTTGTTGGGAACTCTGCTTGATGCTTTGTGTGACACAAGTGGTGCAGGTGGATTCCCAGAGAGTGCTGCCACTCAGTCCTTGAGATTTAATGTGTAGTAACAAACCTGATTCACTGCAAAAAAAAGAGGAATCTTCTTCCTTTTTGTGATGTGAAACTCTGAGAGTAAGTTTCCTCATCAGTGAGGTGAAGATGATTACTTACAATAACCTCTAAGGTTCTTTGTAGTTCAAAAATAGTGCAGTTTCAAGTTTTATGAATTTCCACCCCCCTCTCCCTCGTGCCTCCCTAAATCTATCATTTGTTCAGCAAATATTTGAGTGGCAGTGATGTGCCAAGCACGGAATTCTAGGTCCTGGGGAAACAAAAGCCAGGAACAAGACAAAGTCCATTTGAGGTAGGAGCTTGGAAGCAGTGTTCAGCCAAAACATCCAAAAGTAATAAGGTCACTTCTGTTTATGCTACTTGTATTTATAAGGTATTTGCACCCAATAAATAAGAAAACTCAGAGGCCAGTCTTTTATGTCTTCTAAAGATGGAAAATAGTCCATCTTTTGAATGATCTATTTTGTCTTCTATTTGGAATTTTTTCCTTTTTTCTCATTTTGGGTTTATTAAACCTGTCAAGTGAACTTTTTTGGACTCAAGAGGAAATTAAAGCGTAAAAGACTTTTTTTTTGAAGTTACTGTACTGTGGGTGCATGCTAGAAATAGGAAGCCCAGGGGTTTTAGAACCAGGGAGTTTTGAATCTGCCACTTCCTGGATGTCTCTGGTAGTGTCCCTAAAACCAAGAAGGTTGAAGCGATGGAATATGGGGCACCCAGAAATCAGTCTCCTGGACGCTGTCTGGAGGAGCTGCATGCTTGGCCTCTCCAGGGCTGTATTTTGTGATTCTTGGAAGAAGTGACAGCAGCTGGTAGGGAAGAGAACATTTATCTCCACGCTCCTGCGATGGTTCTTAAAGAAGGCACAGCTCTTATTTTGGCCCTGCCATGTGACTTGTGGGGTATTAGTTCCCTGACCAGGGATTGAACCCATACCCCAGGCAGTGAAAGTACAGAGTACTAACCACTGGACTGCCAGGAAATTCCCAGCTCTTGTTTTAATTGACTGTTTTATTTTTTGTCTTGTTCCAGCATGGGGGTTTAAGGTTACCTCTGATGAATTAAGCTTATAGAGTATTTAAGCTAAATAAAACAAAACCAAAAAAGTATGTTAGCCTTGTAGCTAACTGCATAGAACTGATGATGGGCTGGAAAAATACCTCTGGGCTGACTGAGTGAAGGGATGAAGGCTGTTCCTGGGTAATAGAAAGAACTACCTTTGAGTGTATAACCTTTGAAGATTATCCTCATTCTTGTTACTTCTGACTATGTTTCAGCAGCACAGTTCAAATAAGCAGTGATTCCACAAAATGTGCATATTTTCTTGTGGCATATGATGCCCCTTAGCAGCACGGCACTGTCACCCTGTGACTGCCTCATTCTTGTATGTGGTACACAGGAAAGCTGGGGGAAATGGGCTGAATGATGTGGCTGCTTTTCGAAGTCTCAGGCCAAGCCTGTTGCTTCACATCTTTGTTGGAACGGAGCTGTCTGCAGATGACCTTGTTGAGTGGCCACTAGATGGCAACGTACGGTTCAGACAGGGTGACTCAGCGAGGCCTGGATCCCTGGTGGGGGTTAGTCCACGGGCTCTATGGGACCAGGCCCCTTTTAAAGGAGATTAAACTCTTTATTTGGAGAAGGAAATGGCAACCCACTCCAGTATTCTTGCCTGGAGAATCCTATGGACAGAGGAGCCTGGTGAGCTACAGTCCGTAGGGTTGCAACGAGTTGGACAGGACTAAACGACTACTACTAACACTAAACTCGTTATTGACAGCATCATCTCTAACCTCTCTTTAATAGACACAGGAAGTAAAAGATTGCTTTGGGCATTTTACGTGTGACTCTCCAGACCGGCTCTGTGCGTCTTGCAGTGTCAGGACATCTTTCCAGTGTCGGCTGGACTGACTCCGCAGCTCGCTGTAAAACTCCACGTTCACCTTGCGGCTGCACTGTTTTCTTTCAGCTCTACAGTGGTTCCTGCTCTAGGATCTGCTGAAACAAGCAACTACTCTTCTTCCTTTCACTGGGCAGAACTAAACTAAACCAACTGGCCCAAATCTGGCCGCTTTCCTGTGGTTTTGGTCCTTAACCTTTTTTCCAAATGAAGAGGGGAATTCCAGTCTTAGGTGTTTGGGGGTTAGCTGTTTCCCTTCTCTTTACTCCTCCCCCATATTACTACTAATAAAATATTACTCATATATCTATGGTAAGAAAATCAAAACGTAGAGCAGAGAGCCCAATACACAGTAAGCTCTGCTCCTACGCCTGCCTCACAGGTTCTCACACACTGCTTTCTCCTGCATCCTTCTAGCCTCCATGAACCCTATGGGTTCTGGCACTAACTGTCTAACTAGGCTGTCACTCAGTGTCTCCCCCGCCCTGCCATTCCTAACCTTTTTCCACAGAGATCTGGAGTAGGCTTTTCAAGATGGAAGCCTGATCATGGTAACTCTCATGATAGGAGGTAGCTTCCATTGTTTCTAGGTATTCAAAAAAGAAAACACCAAACAAACAAAAAACCCCACTGTGGACCACAAAAACTTTATGGTCTGGCCCTACTTCTCTTTCAGCTTCTTTTTGGACCATATTCCCTTTTACTCTATCTAGTCACATGATTTTCTTTTAGTCTTTAGGCTTGGCATGCTGCTAGACCTTTATGCATACTATTCCTTTAATCTAGAAGGTCCTCCTCTCCAAAAACATCTAGTTTCCATTTATCTTTCAGCTCTCACCTTACAAGTCAGTCCCTTAAAGAAGCCTTTTCTGACTTCTAAAGTTAGCCTAATTTTAATCTTTTTTAGTTTTCAAAGAAATCAAGGATATTCTAAATTCTTGTAAACTCAGATGTGAAACATTTACTGTAACTTTTGACTTTTAGATATTTTATCATCTCAGTACATCATGGGAAGCTTTTTGTAGATGGCTACAAAAAAATTGCAGAAATTTCACAATTTTAGTGCTGAAAATAAATCAGTGTGTTCTATAATGAACTATATTTTGGTTTAATAAAGTATGTAAAATCATTGCATTGTTAATACTTGTAATATGTATTATCTATACTTGGTAGGAAGTAAAAGCTCTATAGGGAAACACAGAGAAACACATCCAGCATTGAAAATCTTTAATATTGCCAGTGAAAATGATGACTCTTGGTTCTCAATTTTAAAGGCTAGTATTAGGAACAGAAAGTTAGCTTGTAACAATATCCAAATAGTCTACTTAGGAAAAAGACTGTGATGCTACTTAAGAAAAAGACCCTGATGCTAGGAAAGATTGAAGGCAGGAGGAGAAAGGGATGACAGAGGCCTAGGTGGTTGGATGGCATCACCAACTCAATGGACACGAGTTTGAGCAAGCTCCGGGAGATGGTGAAGGATAGGGAAGCCTGGCGTGCTGCAGTCCATGGGGTTGCAAAGAGTTGAACACGACAGAGTGACTGAACGAGAGAAATAAACAGTGTGTCACTTACCTGTGAAAACAGGTTGTCATCACCAGGGCTTCCTGGAGAAATAACTGATTTCAAGTCTAGGTGAACTAGAATATCTTGTGTCAGAAAGCGAGGATGCGCTCAGAGACTGATGGTGGGGACGTGTCAGAACGACACTGGAGGGACGGTTGTGCACCATGAAGAATGAGGACAGTAACAGATTATAACCCTGAGTAAAAGGCAGAAGTCCTTTAGTCCGAAACCAAGAAGGGTGGTGAGAGGAGCTCTCTTTATAGAAGAGTTCCGGCCTGTAAGTGTAAAAGCATGATAGAATTAGAAAAATCACCATTTTGCATCCTCAAATGTAAAACTGATTTAGGCAGGGATCATAACAGATGCTGAACCCACCTGGTGATAGGTTGTTGAGGAACAGGATTGTCAGTCTCAAGGTACCATCCTCGAGGTTACACACCATTTAGAAGGGGCCAAGAGTACCTTTAAGTGGAGATAGGCAGGTACTACCTTCACCAAATGAATCATCTTGGTATCACCAGTAATGGAACGGACTGTCCTCATGGGAGGAGAAGCACATAGCATGGAGTGTTCTTACCATGAGTGCTTAATCTAAGTGTAATCATAGGGAAATTATCTGACAAACTGAGATTCTGCAAAACAACTAATCTGGTCCCTTCAAAAATGAGATTGTCAAGAAAGACAGAAAAAAGGCAGGATGCCTTCTAGAAACTAAGGAGATAGACACCTGAGAGCAGTGCATAAGCCTTGACTGGATCTCTGATGGAAAACAGGAGCTGGGGGAAGATTGGGACATCTGCACGTGAGTCACATGTTAACATTTCTAGGATATTAAGAGTGATGATGGCATTGAGGCATTTAGGAGTAAAGTGGCATTATGTGGGCAACTTCCTTTGAAAAGGCACAGAAAAAAGTGCTTGTATGTGAGAGCACAGATATGACAGTGTTCATGGTGGACCCAGGGAATGGGCACGGGGGTGCTTATCTACAGGACCCTCAGCTTTTCCGTACATTCGACATTTCTTGAAAAGCATAGGGAAAAAAGCTCATTGTGGACGTGTTCCAACTCCAGAGTTTTTATTGTCTTTTGGGATTGTGTTTTATATTACTGCCCCACGTCAGAAAAAACTCAGGTTATAATTTGCCTTTATTCTGTTTTTCTAGATGTGATACAACAGAAAAACTCAGAAATACTTTGGATTACTTAAGATCATTATTAAATGATTCTACAAACTTTAAACTTATTTACAGATATGCGTTTGACTTTGCACGGGTGAGTCCTCTGGATCCTATCCAAATGTTTCTCTCTCTCTCCCCCCTCCCCCCTTTCACTGCCTTTTGAGGTTTGTTTTACATGCTACAGCAAGGAAGTTGAGTAAGCTACTCCCAGGATGCTAGTTAGAATTTCTCTTCTACACATAGACTTTCCACCCGAGCTGAGTCTGGGCAAGAATGTAGTATGTCAGCACAAAGCTCTAGTGACAGGCCTTTAATAGCTCATGTGATTGGCTTAGAAGTAATTGTAAAGGGGTACATCATAGACATTGTTCTAAACAGCTCTTAGGTAAGCTTGGAAAAGCTTTTCCTTCTCACGAAACAGTAAACCTTCACCCATTGAGTTTCCTGGAATAAGGTAGTCAGGTCGAGGCCAGTTTCACTTGGGGTGCTGGATCATACCTGGAAATCATTTGAATTGCAAATGTAAGCTAATTTCAATGGGCAGGATTCAAATGTAGTTTCTAGTCATCATTTTGAAAAATGATCATCTTGTTTGTCACACAGTGAACCAGGCCAAGTTTGTGATGGTGGTTCTACCAGAGTGAAATAAAGCTGTATTTTTCAGCCTGGTCACCACAGGTAGTGAGTAAATCCTGAGGCACCACTTGGCATTGTGTTCATTCACTGTCCACGGCCGGTACATAATGATTATGCTCTATTGCAGGATGGTAGTTTTCTGTTCTGTTTGTGTGTTTGGTGGGTTCCGGCGATTAGGCTTTCTTGACTGGTAATTTTTTTTAATTTCTATTTTTTAAGCAGAGAACTCAGTAACAGTTCTTTTTTTTTTTTTTGTAAGGAAAAGATCCACCATGTGGATCTTTTCACTTTTTCTTCACTTTGGCTCTGTTAGTTTAGCCAAAAATTTATTTGCTGTTGAGATCTGGTGCACCTGCAGCACAGCAGTAAGTTCAGTGTGGTGTCCTCACGTGTGAAATTTTTGCAGCCTCAAATAAAATTAGGACATGCATGAAAATATATAGATGTTAGAAGTGATACTGTCAAACGCAGATGCAGTGTTTCACTCAATAGCATTTATATAATTGTATCTAGAAGTTGTTGGTCAGATGCTTTTAGAGTAGATGCATAGTTTCCAGGATTAAATGTTTTCCTTCTCAAGATTTTTTTCTTCCCTGAGTCAGCAGTGTCCTATCATATGGCTGAAGTTTTGTTTAGAAGCATCTTGCCTTTTCACCAGAACAACTGTATTTTCTAACTTCCTTGTTTGGGAGTGAAATTTCCCCACATATCCACTGCTTTAGAACTGGGCTCAGTTTTCCTTCAACCTGGCTGTCTGTCCCCTTCTCAGTCTGTCACACAGGCTCCTTCCGTTGCCTCTCTCTTGAGCTTCTACTACATCCTTGGGGTTGAGGCTGGGCTCATGGCCTGCACTGCTCCCATGGCCTCTTGTCCACGCCCTCTCCCTTCTCACCAGGCACTCATACCAGCAGGGCTTGGTCCGTCTTCCCGCAGCCTTGGGCCACTTGTCCACCTTCAGCCATGAGCACCATCGCCTCCATGTGAACATAGCACTTCAGTCACCGTGTGGACATCACAGTTGCTTCCCTAGCAGCTGAGTGATGCATGGGATGGTTTCGTTCTCCTTCACCAAGGAGTGGGGTGAACTCGGGCCCCCTGGTTGCTCAGCAGTAGGTCCAGGACCTACTCAGGCTACACACTCAGGCTCTGGCTCCAGGTCCCATCTCCAGGTTCTCCCAGGCCATTGCAGTCCAGTCTCATCCAGGCTTCCCCTTCCACAAGATGTCTGTGCTCTGCTGACCATGAACTAGCTGTTTGTTGAACCTGCCACCTGCCCCTGCCTTTTGTCATGCCAAGCGCTGTCTGAGCCTTGTCTGTATCCCTGCTGCTTGCTCCATCACCAGCTTCTGGACCAAGCCGCCTGGCTCCACCATCACATAGGATCATCACTTACATGGCCCTCATGTCCCCTCTAGCTTGGCCTGGGAGTTTAGGTCCAGGCCTGCATTTTTTCTGACAGTTTAAGGGACTGCGTGTTTTCTTTGTTCTATCTCTGGTAGCAGCCTGCAAAAATCTTTGCCTTTTAAGGAGAGTATCAATAAATATCAGTGAATTAAGCCCCATTATGTAAAGCCCCGTTATGTAATGCTGAATAACAGCCACATCATTACCAAATAGATTCAGTTCAGCTAAAATATGCCCTAAGATGAATTTGTTATTGAATTTGTTTTATTTAGCTGTATCCCACAAGTTTTGAGGTGTTAAATATTCATTTGCATTCAGTTCAAAATATTTTCCTGTTTCTCTTGTGATTGTTTTAGACCCATTGATTATGTAGAAGTGTGTTGTGTTATTTGCCAACTACTAGGATTTTTCCACATAATCTATCATTAATTCTGCCATGGTCAGAGAACATGCTCTGTGTAGTCTCAGTCCACTAACAGGTATGGAGGCTAGATATATGGTCTGAAATGTGACCAAATGGGTCTGCTGTGATGAATATTTTATGTGTGCCCGCAAAGAATGACTATTCTGTTGCTGTTCAGTAGAATGTTGTATAAATGTCAGTTAGGTCAAGTTGGTTGGTAGTAGTGGTCAGGTCTTCTGCATCCTAATGATTTCTGCCTACTGTTGTATTATTTGCTGAGAGACGAATATTAGACTCTCTGACTGTAATTACTTCTGTTGTTTGTGTCTTTTCTCATTTCACCGTATTTTGAGGCTTCAGACTAGATTTAGATATATGTAGTATTGTTAAGTCCTCTTGAAGAATTGACCTTTTAGCATTATGAAATGTCTCTCTTTATCTCTGATAATATTCTTTGTTCTGAAGTCTACTTTGTCTGATAGAAATATAGCCATTTCTGCTTTTAAGTAAAGTCTATGTGATATGTCTTTTTTCATCCTTTATAAACCTATTTGTGTCTTTATATTTAAAGTGGGTTTCTTTTAGATAGCATATGCATAGTTGGGGCTGCCAGTACATGTCCTGAGATGCTTAAACCATTTGCATTTAATGTGTTTATTGATATGGTTAAGTTTACATCTCCTGTATTGCTGTTCATTTCCCTTGTTGTCTCATCTATGTTTATTTCTTTTTTCCTCTTTTCATGACTTCTTTTGGATTTTTTTAGACTCCATTGTTATCATTCCATTCCACTATTGTCTTCTTATCTGTATCTCTGTTATTTTTTGTGATTAATCAGGCTTTACAGTACACATCTTTAAATTCTCAGTCTATCTTCCAATAATATTATACCACTTCGTGTATAATGTAAGAGCCTTTATAACAGTACACTTTCATCTTGCCCTTCCGTACTTTAGGCTGCTGTGTCACACATTTTACTTATACATGTGTTACACATCTCACAATATATTGTTTTAGCCTCTTTAGGCTGCTTAACAAAGTCCCAGAGACTCAGAAGCTTATAAATAACAGAAATTTATTTCTCACAGTTTAGGAGGCTGCAAAGTCCAAGCTCATCGTGCTGGCAGGGTAGATGTGTCTCCACTGTAACCTCACGTGGTGGAAGGGAGGAGGGAGCTCTCTACAGTCTTTGTTTTAGGGGAGTTCCTCCACAGGCATGAGGGCCCCACCTCTTATTACCATCACTTGGAAGTGGGGAACACAAACATTCAGTTCATAGCATATATTGATACCATTTTTGCTTTGAATAAGCAAAAATGTCTTTTTTTAAAAAAGCAACTTTAAAAAAATTATTTATTTGACTGCACTGGGTGTTAGTTGCAGCATGCAGTATCTTTAGTTGCGGCATATGGGCTTTTAACTGTAGCATATGGGATCTAGTTCCCCGACCAGGGGTTGGACCTGGGCCCTGTGTTGGGGAGCACAGAGTCTTAGCCACTGGACCACCAGGGAAGTCCCAAAAATGTCTTTTATATTTACCCAGATATATACCACTTGTCTGTGCTTCCTTCTCTTTGTGTGGATCCATATTTCTATCTGGTATCATTTATCTTCTGCCTAAAAATTTCCTTCAGCATTGCTCATAGTACAGATTTTCTGGTGATGAGTTTCTAAGCTTTTATTTTGCCTTCAATTTAGAAGGTACTTATCTAGATAAAGATGTCTAGGTTGACCGTGTTTTCTCTTAGCGCTTTCATGCTGGCTCTCATTGTCTTCTGCCTTGTGGAGTTTCTGATGATAAGTCTGATGTCATTCATAATGCCTTTGAACATAGTGTCTTGTTTTGTTCTCTCTGGTTGCTTTTATTCTCTTTTCACTGATTTTCAGCAAGTTGACTATGGTGTGCCTCAACATAATTTCCTTATGTTTACTCTGATTAGGATTTGTTGAGTTTTTAGGCCTTTGAACTTAAACAGTTTGTATTAAACTGGGAAATTTCTCAGCTGTTATTTCTTCAAGTAGTTCTCCTGTTCTCCCTCTCTCTTCCTTGTGGGGCTACAGTTATACTTGTGTTAGATGCTTGGTACTGTCACACAAGCTACTGAGGCTATGTTCAGGTTTTTCTGTTTTTGTTTTCTCTTTTTGTTTCCCTTTGGGTAATATTTATTACTGTATCTTCTAATCCTAATCTTTTCTTCTGCTCACCCCAGCTGGTATATTTTCATTTCAGATGCTGTATTTTTCATCTCTAGAAATTCTGTTTGTGACTTTTTATATCCATTTCTCTCATCTTGATAATATTTTCTTCTACCATCTTAAACTTCTCGGATGTGTTTATGACAGGTGTTTTAACAGCATTGTGCTGTGGTTCTGTCATATCTGTCATGTCTTTATTTCTTTCTCTGGTTAAAGTTTTTATCTTCGTTATGGGTCATATTTTACTGCTTCTTTGTATTCCTGATAGTTTTTTTTTTCTGTTTTTTAATTGGATGCTGAGTATTGTGTTTTAGGTTGTTGGTTGCTTGGATTTGTTGTATTCCTTTTAATGTTGGATTAAAATTTTTTTCCTGGTATGTATTTAAGTTACTTGGAATCATGTTGTTCCTTTGAAAGGACTGGTCCAGAGCAGCCTCAGTCTAGGGATGACATAACCCCACCAGGAAGATAACACCCTCCTGATGATTCCACCCAAAGCCCTGTGTATTTTGAGAATTCAGGCTGTTCCCAGCCCCGTGTGAGCTCGGGAATTTCTGCAAGTTCTTCTCCAGTGTTTTTCTCCCCCGACTCAGGCGGTTTTCTCTCACATGTGCAAAGACAAGTCCTCAGCCAGCAACTGGGGAGACAGTGTGGGTCCCCAGGTCTCTGTGCAGTTCTACCTCGCTGGTATTTTGCCCCACAAATTATATGCCTCCTTGAAATCCACAAACTGTCTTTTCCAGTTTAGTGAGTTGGGGTTCCACTGGGCTGGGGTTGGGTTCCCCCTTCTCTCGCTGTAGCCTGGAAAGCACCTCCAGACAGTTTGCTGGTGTCACTGGGGGGCTCATTTCTTTTTCTCAAAGACCCACACAGTAGCATTTTTAAAATTTTCTGAATTACCCTTTAACCCACTCCAGTATTCTTGGGGCTTCCCTGATGGCTCAGTTGATAAAGAATCTGCCTGTAATGCAGGAGACCCTGGTACAATCCTTGGGTTGGAAAGATCCCCTGGAGGGGAGGCTATGGCAACCCACTCCAGTATTCTTGCTTGGAGAATCCCCATGGACAAAGGAGCCTGGTGGGCTATAATCCATGGGGTCACAAAGAGTCAGACACAGCTGAGCAACTTACACTTTGACTTCACCCTTTAATATACCTGGAAAGAAACTATAGTAAAATACCAGGAAAAGATAAAATACCCATTTTTAACATCTCTCCACCAAAATTATAGTCCTAAGGGTATGCTTGTTTTCCCCCTCACCTTAGAACCTTGTAGCCAATTAAAAATAGCACTTGATTGTAAAGTTATATTAATTTTCTCCTAAGTTTGCTTTGGCTTGAGCTTACATATAGTCTTACAGATGTCAGAGAATTGCGACACTTAAGAGTTGAAAGAAACTGTGGAGGACGCTGGGTTCAGTCTTGTCACTGTGCAGATGATGAGACTGAGGGCCAGAGGGGAGGGGACAGCATGAGGGCCTGAGCTCTGTCCCTGAGCCACACCACCTTCCTGACTCAAACTGCCACTGTCCTGTGGGGTCCTGTTTCAGGAAAGGGAGGGGATAGAGACTTGGGCTGAAATGGCCAGTTCTTCTGCAAGTGGAATTTTGTCTTGAATGTTTTTATGCTTAGTGTTTTTTCCCCTAATATAAATTTTATAAACAAATGTTGTCTGGATTCCTTTAAGTAAAACAGTCATTTTTGGCTTGATTCCTTTAAAAGGACCTAGTGAGAATAAGATGGGACAAAGAGAATGAGATAAAAGACTAAATAGAGTGATATTTTTGGTTGCTCCGATGCTGGTTCTTACATATCAGTTAAATTTGCTTTTTCTGTATTCTCTGGGGCAAAGACAAGGTACTGTGCTGAAAGCCACAGATGGAGTTGCCTCTTGGGGTTCTGAGAAGGGTGAATGTTGGGCTGAGTGAGGCGCTGAGAACGACAGCATCTTAGCCTGGCTGAGAGTTGACACCATGAATTGATGACCCACTGTGGGAGGCCTTCCAGCAGCGCATCCCACAGCCTAGGTGCAGGGAGGCGAGAATGATGGGGAGGACTGAGGGAAGTTTCTAGGCTCAGTGGGGAGATGGGAGCTGAGTGGAGCTTTCTGAGTGACTGAGGCAGAGAGGCTTCTGGATGGGTAGAAGGGGGCTTTTGGGGGGTGAGAGAGAAGAAGGGCAGTGAGCAAGAGAAGGCTGGGAGATTTCTTTAGGGGCGAGTCCTGGCTTTTCAGCCCTTGCAGTGAAGCTTTAAGAAGTTGTCTCACAGGGTTTTGTGGAGGCAGAAGGTACTAGTGGGAATCCCGCCTTCTTGAGAGGTGATCCTGCTATGGTTAATCTGTTGTTAGAAATTAGTCCTCACAGCCTGTCCCGTGATGCACCCAACTTTTCCAACTGCCTGTGCTTTTATTTAGTTTTTGAGGTGTTTCAGGAAGGTGCTAGGAGGTCACATGTTAGAGCTAATGTCTAAGTCACTTCCATCTAGTGGAATGGTTGTGGATGTTACTCATAGGATTTGCTGAGGAAGATTTTGTTGGGTCTTGTGTTCAACACCCTGTTACCAGAGAACTCTGTCCAACTTTAACCTGAGATCTGCTGTGACCATTTGATTCATTTCTTCTTCTAACTTGAGTCAGTTCTTATTTCTTAACCAGTGTGTTTGTCTGGTTTCCCTCTCCACACAACCCACAACATACCAGACATAGACGGGCACACACTCTTCACTACTTCTTATACTTTTATTGTAAATTATGAGGAAAACAGAAGGCAGGCATGGGTGAGGACAGAAGTAGAAGAATATATGGTCATTTAATCCCAGGTTCATTCCTGTGAACATCTTGTTGGCTTTACCGTTAAGGTTACCCTTTGGTTATTGCTGAATTTGCTCAGCAGTTGTTTGTAAAGTGAATTGAACTCTGAAGAGCTGAGAAGGCGGCAGATACGATGAAATGCTCAGGTTTGGAATCAGACTCCTGGTGCAGACCCAGCTCTTATCGACAGTCATTTAACTCTTGGGCCTCAGTTTCCTTATTTATACATTGGGGATTATAATAATGCCTCACGTAATAGGCATATAATAATAGCCTCTTGCATTACTTGAGTATTGAGTATAAGGCACTTAAAACAGTTGCTGGTTCAGTTCTCAATAAAATTTAGCCATAAAATTAGAAATAGTGGTTGAATTTTTCTTCATTGACATTACTCAGGTGCTTGTAACGCCGTAGTGGCTCAGACAGTAAAGAATCTGCCTGCAAACACAGGAGACATGGGTTCAATCTTTGGGTCGGGAAGATCCCCTGGAGAAAGAAATGGCAACCCACTCCAGTATTCTTGCCTGGAGAATCCCATGGACAGAGGACCCTGGCAGACTACAGTCCATGGGATCACAAAGAGTTGGACACGACTAAGCCCACTAACACACACAAACCTCAGGTTTCAAATAATATCTTATCTTCCAAGAGTACAGTAATAGAATCTATACCAAATAAAATGACTGGGGAAAAGCTGTGCCAGTTGAAAGATCTTTTTTGTTTTTCTTTATGTTTTAAAGGAAGTATCACTAGTTGAGCTTAATTAAGTAATTGCCTTGCAAACATTATTATTTGAGAACTAGGCTGGGTAAATTCTCTAAGCATCTTGTTTTAGTTTCACTTTTCCCAGTGAGAGGGCACTCATGAGTTTTAAGACCTTTTTGCTTGTTTCTAATGTGTAATTAAAAAAAAAAAAAAGGACTCCCATTCAGAAAACTGATTTGCTGTGTTTTCAGCTTTGTAAACAACCACATTGATTCATGTTCTTTAGCACTCTGTTTTTGCCTTATGTTTGTTGAACTGTGATAAGGAAGACTGCATTGTCTCTTTATATTTTGTAATCCCCATGGTTTCAAATAAAAATTCTGTGACCTGTATTACAGGTCTTCAGTGACAGCCTTTGGATTTCACGTAAATTGTCACCAGTTTCTTGGTTGTCACCATCAACATGTTTGTGATCATGGGCACTTATATATTGTTTCTTATGTATTCTAGCCTCTCCCGAAATCTTATGGATGTCTTTTTTAATGTTAAAGATTTTTTTCTTTATAATTTTAGTAATTCAGCATTCCCCTTTTTCAAGTACTATTAAAACTTTGGGAAAATTGGAAATTGGTCATCTGACAGAGGTCTGTGACATAGCGTGTCTGAATACCTAGATGTTTGGAGAATCATTTTTGTAATATTTATATTTACATATTTACAGTTGATTAATTATTTTGTTTTAGTTTGTGTCACCTGTGCCATTTAAGAAAAAAAAAAAGCTTAACTATCACATCTTACAGGAAGACCTGTATTTGAACAGTCTTACATAAACAAAAGCACTATTTGTTTTCAAAGTTGAATGTCAAATCAGAACTTGATAAAACTTCATTATTCACTCCATTAGTGGTTAATAGTCTTTAGCTTGAGGAGTGCGTTCTCGTTCCATAAACGAAACATAGCTTTTTAGAATATTCAGAGTAGGATCCTTTGGTTTTACAGCTGCAAATAACATCTGTAACTGCTTTTAAAAATATGTGTTTAAGGAAGACCACAAAGCAGAATCTAGTTGTGTATTGTAGGGGGTTAATAGGTCTTTGGTGTGTGTGTGTGGAGCCTGCTTGGTTCCTATTAGTATTTGATGGATACAATGAAAGTTGTTTGTTTTGTTGTCTTAGAAAAATGAAAGCCGTGAAATCCATACCTGCACATTGTGGGTCGAGAGGTGGACAGGGAGAGCAGTTCTTCTGCTTTCCCCTTAGCCTTGAGGGGCCTTTGGGGGTGCTGGTTGACTCTGGACAGTCTGTCTCAAGGTACTCGCTGCTTAGATTCTGACCTTGAGATGCTGAAGTCTGCCTCTCTCACCCTGATGCTCCACGAGCAGAGTCACAGGGTCAGTGTTGACAGCGAACTATTTGAATTTCCTTCGAAGGGCTTCTAGATGTTTTTAGCTGTATTCCTTGGATTTGTTAAGGTGATTTAAAAAACAACAACAACAACACTCAGTGTTGATGGCTGCTTCATAGCATCCTGGGAGATTCAGTTCACTTAGTTGGGAACACCTTTGAGAATGCCATTAGGATCACTGTCAGAGAACCCCCGGGCGTGTCTCCATTTTGCTGTTTCGTAGATGTTTGCTCTGGGATCTCTCAGTTGTGCTGTCCCCAGGAATCCGCAGTGTTTGCAGTCATGGTCATTTGCACGTAGCCTCACATCTCCCCACAGGCAACATTGGTGATCAGCGAGATGCCACTGTTCAGATCGCGAGTGCCTCCATAATATCTCTCTCTTGTTTGCTAGGCAGAAGATGGTGTTAGTGATTGCGAGCTGCTGGCTGGCACCCTGGCAGAGCAGGAGTGAGTGAGTGCTGTTCAGCTTTCCGGCCCTGTGAGTCTGATGCCTTCCCTCCATGTTTTGGCATCGCTGCCAAACACATGCATTGAAATCCTTCATGATCACCAGTTTGTCAGATGGTTGCACTGTTTCCAAGAGTCTGTCCAGGTCCTCTGTATCTTCTTTTCTGTCACCTTAGTGTATGTCCATTGTGATGGGGACGTGGATGGTGTTGGAAGAAGGCACAGTGTGTATCAGGGCCAGACTGGCGACTTTAGGTCTAGTGAACGACTACAGGCTCCTCAGAGGGAGAGCATTTCCAGAGCGTCCATGCCCTCAGCCCAGCGCTGCCTGAGCTGTTGTTCAACTGGGGCCCGGTCCTGTGGTGCCGCGTGCGTTTTCAGCAGGTCCCTGGTTTTCTTCCATGGGACTGTGGAGGGTGCTCCATAGTGGGGTATGCTGCTGCTGCTGCACCCACGTGACAGGACAAGAGGAAGTCTTCTGTTTCCTTGCACAGTGCATTGCAGAAGCATGAGCCATGCAATGCAACACTCCACGAGGCTCGGGGGCAGAAGGGGGGCCCCCACGAGGGTGCCCTTCCCACTGTCGTCCTCTCCTCGGAGTGAGCCCTGCACCCTTGAGCAGGGTGATGTACGTGGCCAGGGGAGGGCAGGACAGGCTGTAGAGGGCAGGCCCCTGCTTGCCCTGAACTATGGAGCCCTCCTCAGACTTAAGCTGTGTGGCCAGGACAGGGCCGGGTGACTGAGAGCCATCTGACCCGGCCTGTGGTTGCATGGCCGTCATGCCGCACAACTGGGGCCGAAAGGCAGACCCGTCGCACATCTCCATTGTTGGCTATTGAGTGAGGTGCTTACGTTTGCTGTATTGTTTAGGTCCTTTACTTTAAAATCAGTGTCAGGGCCAGAAATTCTCCTTGTACTCAAGAGCACTTCACTGTTAGAAAACTTGAGGTAACAGCTTTATCAGGAGGTGTGTGTGGCTGCACATGTGGCCGGCACGGGGTCATGCATCCTCCCTTAATCTGGTGAACATTTAGATTCCACTCCACATGAAACAGCCAGGCACTTTCTCCCTTTGTAGAAAGATACTTTTGCAAAGTTTCTTTGAAACTAAGATACCATGACGAGGCTAGCTACCATTTGATGTCTAAGGTTACCACTCAAGGTCCCAGGTCCTCTGTCCTTTTACATAGAAACTGCCCACTTTTTAGTTCCCAGATGGAATCTTGTAAGAAAGATCAGTGAGAAATTAACATTCTTAATTGTAAATATAAGTAGAAGGAGCTTAATCTGCCCATAATCTGCCCAGGCTTATGTAAATGTCTTTTCTGGATTCCTCATGCAATGTCATCTTTCACCTGGCTGTTAGTTAGGGGTGTTGTGCTAGGAGATGTCGCGTGCAGCAAATCTAAGGTAAGAAGCACTGTGGCAGGTAGACAGGTGGACATACTGCTTTCCCCGAAGGTGGGGGATGGAAGGTTCTCCAGAGCCCCGATGTTCATTAGGAGCTCCACTGAACTCCATCATTTTTAGGTGCAAAAAAAGCATTTACCAGTGAAATAA
The DNA here is from genome assembly GCF_027580195.1 of Bos mutus. NCBI lineage: Eukaryota > Metazoa > Chordata > Mammalia > Artiodactyla > Bovidae > Bos > Bos mutus. The sequence continues at coordinate 67,749,330 of NC_091622.1, forward strand.
AATTGGTGGAAGAAAGATTTTTTTTCAAGAAAACCTGATTCCTAAGCATGAAATTTGAAACCTTTAAACTCTATGTAGTTAAGTTATAGGTTTTGGGGATCAGTAATTATGATGTCGGTAATAATCATAAATGTCAAACAGCTAGTGACTGAGTTATGGATTTTTATTTATCCCAAGAAATAATCACAGATAACAATCATATCCCATGAAATAATCATAGATTAGGGTGATCATTCAGTTGATATGACTCTTTCTCACAGTAAAACTCTAGAGTACAAAACTGTTTAACCCTTCCATTATGTCTGACCACCTCCCCTCCCCCTACCTTAGTCTTGACTCAGGGTTTTTATGGTGTATGATACAGGAACTGTTTACTAATTCCTCACTGAAGTGAAATAGGAATTTGGATTGTTTGGGGGCACCTGGCTCATCCTTGTTTTTGTTTGTTAAACAGGAAAAGGACCAGCGAAGCCTAGACATAAACACTGCCAAGTGCATGTTGGGACTGTTACTAGGAAAAATCTGGCCCCTTTTTCCAGTTTTTCACCAATTCTTAGAGGTACTAAATTGTTATTTTATGGAATGTATGTTTGCTTGCTTAGAACTACCAAGTAAACTTTACTCGATCCTCTTCTGTACTTTTCTGTTTGTCATACTTCTCTGCCTGTAGGAACTGTGGCGACGTACTGGCTGCCCCTGAGCACGTTCCCGAGTCCCGAGCATCCCTGTGTGTGCACATGGCCCCGGCCCCCTACAAATGCTCCAGACACCGCAGCTCTGGCCTTTCCTCTCTTGTCCCCCTTTTGTTTGTGTTTAGATTTCCTGCTTTTTATAACAAGAGTAAAACAAGATTTACCTTATTTTGTGGCTTTAGATGAAGTTCCACTTTTATGAAGTGAAGGTTGGAGAACAGCCATCCACTCTCTCACTAAATTCAGTCTGTGTAACATGTCCTTACCTACTCTTATCTCCAAGAAACTTCAGTCTCAGTGGCCAGTTCCTTCATTTGGTATCTCCTGCAGTTTAAATTTTCTTCACGTTTGTGTTTGAAATAATCCAGCACTTCCCTCCATTGTTATCATTTGTTTGCTCTAAGTATTAATGAGAGAAATTCTGAGCTGCTGGTTATTAGGAACTGGCTCTGATGCCAATGTAATACTGTTAAGACTTGGAAGAACCTGAGGTGAAAGTCTGAGTTACTTGGGTTGTCATATATAGCCTCCTTCTTGCCCTCCAGTCCCCAAACCCCTTTAAAAATTGCTTTTTCCTTGAAAGGATAAGGGTGTTGGATCTTGGAGAAATTCCTGGACTTTACACTGACTCCAGCCTCACTCTTGAAATAATCTTCCTTACAACTTGTTGGTGTAATGGTCCAGAAAAACTTCTGACAGGCTTCTTTGAGAACTGTTATTAAAATTTGCTTTTAACATTACTAACTGGGATTCCTGAAGAAAGGTATGAAAACAAGTTTTTAACATAAGAAGCACTTGTTTACATGACAGCCCGTATTTACCAGTAATCTCTTCCAGTTTCTCTGACAACCCTCAGAAATGTTAGCTTTATTTGGAAAGTGAGTAGCAATGGGCTCCTGATCTCAGGATCCTGGGAAGAATTTAAGGCTGGGTGTGAAGGTCCTTCTGTAGCTGAAAGACTACAGCAGATTTGACTTCACACAGTTCCAGGAGCACCATCAACTGTTTCAGTGACTGGGTTTTGCTTTTAGTTGCTTAGAAAGTTTATAGTCTGTGCTTTGTTCTCTCTCTCACACCAGGTTGCATTTTTCTTTTAAAAGGACCCAGTAATCCTTTCATTTGAGCTTTTCTTGTGTTTACATCCTCCAAACCATTGGCTCAACTCTCTTTGCTTTTTAGGTACTTGCTTTGTTTTCCAGTGTTCCCAATTTTAGTGGCAAAGATTTAAGAATTATCAGACTGGGTTTTATTTTTAGATTTTTATACAGGGATATTATATTTTGAAATATGCATGTGGCCTTTTTCCTGTCTGGGAGGAAGAGAAAAACTATTTCATGGCTGTTCTTAGTCCTTTTATGATCAGACTCAAGTTTTTAATTATCAGAACAGTAACTCTTCAGTGACTGGACCACCTAGTCCTGAGAGTGCTTGCAGCACTTAGCAAGGTCTCGTTGAGTAAACCCACGGCGGCATGTGCCGTTAGCTCACAGCTTGACAGGAAGCATGATGTTCATGTCAGGGCCTGTTAATGGGAGCAACTCTTTATTTAGCACTTACTGTGTGCCACACACTCAATAAAGTGCTTTTTATAAATTATAGAAATTATCTGCCTTAATCCTTACCACATCTCTGTGAAATGGATATTATCCCTCTTTTACATAAAAGGGCTTTTGCCATCTAGAAATTTCACTCCTAGGGATGTAAAGTTGTGTTTCTTCGATGCACTTGTTGTTTTATGTTGAGCCCCCATAATATTTTTGTAATGAAAATTGTCATCCACAGTTCCCCTCTCGCTATCTCTCACCCTTCTCCTAGAATGGTGCCTAACACACCTCAAATGGAAAGTGATAACCTTCATGAGCTTTTATCAAGTTGATTGTCACAGCAGTTGAAACTGTCTGATTTGTTGTGTCAGTAATTCATATTGTTTTTCCTCCACCAGCAATCAAAATATAAAGTTATTAATAAAGACCAATGGTGCAATGTGCTAGAGTTTAGCAGAACAATTAACCTTGACCTCAGCAACTACGATGAAGATGGAGCATGTAAGTACTGGGTGGGTGTCGTTTTCCCCCTGCCCCCCGCACGTTTGCTCCTCAGCCTCTGAGAAGTCTCATAGCTGTGTTGTTCCCTGCCTCTCTTCTCTCTCTCTCCAGGGCCAGTTTTGTTGGACGAGTTTGTGGAGTGGTATAAAGACAAACAGATGTCCTAGGACTTTATGCATAGCAGCGAGAGAGTCACTGTTACCACAGTTATGTCAACCATTAGCCATAAATTGCTGTTTGTACCCAGCGCATGCTGCTTTTCTCGCACGGTCTCCCTTTGGCAGGGACGCGTCGGTGTTTGCTGTTGAATGGGCCAGCTCTGCTTGCTGTGTGGCACTGTTCTCTTGGAAGGCTGCTTTGCAGTTTGTATTTACACTACAGATTGGTGAATTTGCCAGCGTCCTCACTGTGATTATGTGTATATTGCTGTTTAAATTTTGTATATGTGTATAAAAAGACAAAGCTTCACCTAGAGATTATTTCTGCAAAAATGTATTGTAAAATAATTTTTGTGGCATATTTCTAGTCCCTTTTTTCAAATGACCCAATTACACTTTTCTTTGGTCTCAAAATGTAGCATTTCAGATATAAGACAGAACAGCTGTTATCATATGCAAATGTTGCCAGAATTAACCTTATTATTTAAGAGGCCAACTTTGGAAGGAGGTGGGAGTCGTAACTTTTCAGAGGCGTTATGCCAAATCTAATTTGGTTTACTTAAATATTAGCATTTTGAAATGATGCAAGTTAGAATAATTGAACATATAGACCCTTACCATGCCACACATCATTTCCACCGTGCAGTATATAGGTTTTGATTTTCTAATGTTAAAGCTGTCATAGTTTGAATATAGGTACAGATGAACAAATTACAATTGCACCTTTTTTCCCCATTGGTTTTAAACCCTTGTACACTTTTTTAGTGCTTTTTTTTTCCTTTTGCATTCTTCTAGTCAGTGTTTGGTCTGCTGATGCTTTCTATGCCATTCTAAGTAAAATTTATTTTGCCGCCTCCATGAAAACCTAATGGTTTGCTGGCAATTTATAACTGCAGAGCACTTTTAGTTGTGGCTTGAAATTTTAGTTAAGCTTTCATGGTGTCTGATTTTCTAGTTTTGCGGGGGCGGGTGGGGGGAAGAACTATACTGTAAGTGAGAGGTGTTTTGTTTTGTTTTCCTTTTTTTGTTTCTTTCATGCTAGGCTTTTCCTGGCAGAATGTCCATTGCAGGCAGTGGACACGACACCACCAGCATTGAGCTAAAAACTCTATTACACGGTAGGACCTTTCCTGGAGGGGCCGCTCGTCATTACCTGAGTAATATGTACAGAGAGGTGATAGCCATTATTTATGTGGGTGAAGAAACAGGAGTAAATGGGATGGTATTTTTAGGTTTGTATTTTATGTTTTTTTTTTTTTTTTCTTTTCTTGTCTTAGCCCTTCTCAAGGAAATGTACAAAAAACATGCTTCTCCCTCAACTCTCTGGTGCTATTGAATGACTTAATTTAGTCCCTAAAGTTTGTGAGAACACAATAGTCTAATGACTTTCAACCAAGTGAAAGCTAGTGGTGCATTTGAGCAAGAAAATGCATAGTTGTGAGCAAAATCCATGACTGAACATGTGACAGTTGGAAGAGGTTCAGATTATTTCAAAACCTGGCCCCAAAACCTTTTGGGTCAAATGTGAACCTTTTAACGGCATTATATGAGTAAAGCACACAGACAATGCTACTGTTTGACCACGATTTCACAGTTTCTTTGCAAACAGTGTTCAGATTTTCATATTTTGTTTTTCCCTAACTGAACCACCAAAGACAGGAATTTTGTGTGTATATACAGTGTGTGTGCATATACAAAATCATGATCTGGTAGAATGAAACTCACTTCCTTTTTCTACCAAATAGAAAGGTTTGGTTTGCTGTGAAATAAACCAGAAGTTTGAAAAACTCTGTAGTGATTAAGCATACTTAATCATTCCTTGTTTAGAAGCTGTAGACTCCCCTTCTACTTTACACATTCACACCAATTTGCACAAATTCATCCCTGAAAAGAACAGAAGACGTTGACAGCAAGCACAGCTCCTGAGACCAGCGTGTTGAAAGGGCTTCCGTTCCGACGGGTGCCTGTTAACTCCATTGGTGACTGGCTATAGGCAGGTTCCAATCTGTGGAGAACTTGATTCATTTTCAAAAGGATCCCATGAAGTTAACAAATCACACTTTAAAGGCAGCAGTTCTTAAATTCGATCAACTCTAGTTTTGTTTAAAGCAAATAGAAATCATCAATGAAATTATTTTCAAAGGTACTGTAACAAACTGGAAAATTTTTTAACAGTAAGCACAGTTAATCCCAAAATAAGAGGGTGGCTACAGGGAAAATGTTACATTTTAACACACAGTGAACATTTTGATGACAGGGGTTTTGGAAAAGCCAAGCAAAAATTATTTCATGATGTGTAACATGGAAGTAAATATTCCAGAAGGGTGATCTTGCCTATTTAGAAAAGGCCAAATAATCTCTGAATTCCCTTGAAAAATAAATCTTTGTGACTGCAGCGTGCTTGCCCTTGGTTTCTGTGATTTTATGCAGTTATTTTTAAGGGGAAGAAGAGCCAGAAGTAATAAGATATTTTTTCATAAAAATCTCCCTAAGTTACATAAGTTGAGCAGTCACCAAGCACTTATTTATGGGCAAATGATAAGTAAACGAGGGTGCCTTTTTCTGGTTTTTCTTTATCACCTACATCTCCACCCTTTCTTTCTTTCCATCGTGTTTTGGCCTCCACGTTGCAATACTCTGTGATAACGGAATCCAACTTTTAGATGTTGACTGTTGCGGTAGGTTGGAAATTGCATTATTTGATTTGCCATAATCACCCTCTATAATGTTACGTGCAGCTTATTTGAAGCATGACCTCTGAACTAAGTTTTTATAAAGCTCACTAGACAGACTTCTAGGATCTGGATTAACAACAGACTTCTGTTGCCTCTCAGTCTCCATCTTAACAGTGCTTTTGAAGTTTATACAGAAAGCTTTAAAAGTTAGTTTGTGCCCTTGGTTTTTACTCTTACAACTGCTAAAATACCACTGTAAGCCTTATCTTTTATTCTTTCATATGTTGTATAATAAATGTATAGAATCCATTGACCAACTAAATTGTTGGGTGTCTGTAAATGAGACCAAAATGTGGGTTGCTTCTTTTCATGAAGTCATTTCTCTCGGGGGTTACTGTCAGTGAACTGCAGCTAACCTGTAACTGTGAATGCTTCGTGTCGTCAGTATTTGCATCACCTTCATAAACGTGTGCAAGTCCTGTGACTCCCAGCTTAACTGAAATATTGTTATGCCACCTAACTTGAGTACAGCAAACTGGTTTTAGGTTTTAATGTAATTGATGTAAAACGATACCCCATAAATAAAAAAGTTATTTGTGTTTGGTTTCAGAACTGATTTGTTTATTTTTCTCTTTTCATGGCTTTCTCTTAAAAAATCCCTTAAGGTAGTTTTAGACTTCCCTGGGTGGCTCAGACGGTAAAGAATCTGCCTGCAGTGCGGGAGACCTGGGTTCTCTACCTGGGTTGAGAAGATCCCCTGGAGGAGGGCATGGCAACCCACTTCAGTATTCTTGCCTGGAAAATCCCCATGACAGAGGAGCCTGGCGGGCTGTAGCCCATGGGGTCGCAAAGAGTCAGACATGACTGAGCAGCTAAGCACAGCACACACAGTAGTTTTAAAGTATTTCATGTATCATCGAGTCAGCCCCAAGGCTACAGAAGTGAGGTGGCAAACTGCTCCTTCTGAACTTTCTTCATTTGTTTGAACCTATAGGAAGGCAGGACCTAGTTCCCATGATGCTGTGACTTGGTTACATCATACTGAAATGACTCGTTTGAATGTTCTTCCCAAATTCTGGTGGGAAGAATAACTTTTAGGCAGAAGCTTAGAGAAAAGCTTTTGTGATTCCTTTAGAAAAGAATTGCCCTTGGAACTTTGTTATAGCTAGAAAGGAAAGAAAAAAGAAACCTATCATGTGAGCAAACAATACATCAAACTTTCTGGCCCTGTGTACCTAAGCTAAGCTTGTGGTGCAGGAGGTATTCCAAAATAAGGCATGTTCACCACTTCTGGCACATTCAACAGAAAATACTTTGGGTTCCACCCCCTCCTCGAATTGGTTCCTAACATTTATCTTCAGTTGCCTTAACAAAAAATAAAATCATCCCATGTATAGAAGTGTACTTGCTGAGAAATTATGATAAGTAGCCTGTGCTGAGAATAATAATTGGAAACTGAAAAAACAAAAATTGGCTGTAGTAATTAAATGGAAATTTTTTTTAAACATCATTTAAAATGTAAATCTCTTCTCCCAAAGAAATGTATTCAGTCCTCTGAAGGAAATTCTTTTGCAGTCCTTCCCTGGAGAGTGGATTATGAAGAACTCTGGCCTTGAGAAAGCATGCTGAAGAGGTTTGGTTTTCCCTCTGACACTTTCCAGCAGAGACATCTCAGAATTGCCTAATCTGAATATCTGAAATTCAAACTAGTGTTCTGTAGAAGTCTTAGATAAATGTATGATGATTAAAGAGAGCTGCAGCTGTACTTGTTACCAGTGAACTAACTCTCCAGAGAGTTTTGGTCTAACTTCTAATAGTATATTGAAAGCCACTGTGTTTTTTTCCTCTTGATGGCCTATTATTTATTTTGGCTTCATTACTTGTTGGCTCCTACATATCCTACCTCGAAAGTAGGATTTGGATAAGGGTTATCCTTTCACAGAGGACTTCCCTAGAGCTCAAAACGGTAGAGAATCTGCCTGCAATGCAGGAGACCCGGGTTTGATCCCTGGGTCGGGAAGATCTGCTGGAAAAGGGAATGGCAGTCCACTCCAGTATTCTTGCCTGGAGAATTCCATTGATAGAGGAGGCTGGTGGGCTACAGTTCGCGGGGTCGCAGAGAGTTGGGCATGACAGCAACTATTACTTCATCACATAAGTTCCCAGAATCACTCCATAAAATAATAGATGCCTTTGAATAACCTATTCTACATGTCTTAAAGTGCTCATAAATCCTTCCAAACCTTATACTCCCCCCATCAAGGTTGATTTTCAGATTCTCAGTTTAATCATTATCTTTATTAACTTGAATTGTATGTTGAGGCAGAATTCCTATGTGAAATTGAGAACATAAGAATCAAATTTTATAAGTGTGCAGAGAGGGGACTGGAATAAATAGAAAATCAACAGACTGAAGAATTAGGGAGGATCTCTGGATGGAAAGTTTTATGGTGATTGGGTTTAAGTGGCACCTTATCAATTATACATGGTAGGCCAGAAAGATACTGACTCAGCTGGAGATGAGTGTTCCTTTTGGAGAGTTGGGCATTATGGGGACTCATCCAAGAACTGTCCCTAAGGAGGTGCAGCACTGTACACAAAGATATCAGTGGAGGTGGCAGAATCTTTCTAGTCCATCATGCTGATTGTCATTACTTTAGCACACCATTGCTAAGTGTTTATGTGTGCATTTTTGTTTTGAGATCTGGCTGTAAGGATTCGAGGGATGCAGTCGAGAAGGCCAGTTGTTGACTTAATGACATCATGTAGCTCCTTTTGGAAGAGAAGGCGGCAAGTCAGACCATGTGCTGTATCCTGATCTCCTGGAAATACGTAGAGGAAACAAGTTCAGAGCGTTTGAGTGACTTGTCCTAAGTCACATAGCTGGAAGGGAGCCGAGGTGTAAACTCAGGTGGATGTCTCTACCCAGAATTTGCTGGGGTGCTCATACAGAGTGAGAGAGTTGGACTGCAGGAGGATGAAAGCGTGTAAGCTCTCTGTGCGCTGCTGGGTTCTCTGATGGACTTACTGGTGCCCCTCTCCTGCTAATTTTATTAAGAGTTTGGGAGAAACTGGAGTTCAGGGTTGGCCAATTTTTCAGAAGTGGGCATTTTAGGGATTTGTTGAGCATCAGTCAAGGAATTGAGGTCACTGGAGTAAGGCTATTTGTTGCTAATTAGCCAATTTCAGAAGTGTGGGGCTGGCTTCCAAAGGCATCGTCTGGTGTGTGGGTGTTTTCCAACAGTACCAAGCAATTCAGTTCTGACATGATCTACCCAGAAAGAATGTTAGATCCCACAGGTTAAGGGCTCAGTCCTGCAAGACTGCACCCCTACCCCGCTTCAGATGCCAATTCCAAGTCCAGGTTGTCACCTGTGCTTCTAACCAACTGGCTATAATTTGCTAAATCTCCCACAACTCTTCATTAGGTTCAATTAATTTGCTATAGTGATTCATAGAACTTAGAGAAATAGTCGCTTCCAATGTCGTTGTTTAGTCACTAAGTTGTGTCGGACTCTTTTGGGACCCCATGGACTGTATCTCCCCCAGGCTTCTCTGTCCACGGGTTTTCCCAGGCAAGAATACTGGAGTGGGTTGACATTTTCTTCTCTAGGGGATCTTCTGACCCAGGGATTGAACCTGCGTCTGCTGCATTGGCCGGTGGATTCTTTACCACTGCATCACCTGGGAAACCCCTTCCTTCCATTACCAGTTTATTATAAAAGAATGTAATTCAGAAACAGCCTAAGGGAAGAGACAGAGGGCAAGGTACTTGGGGCATGGAGCTCCCATGCTTCCTAAGTGCACCACTCTCCCCACATCTTCACGTGTTCATGAAAGCTATCTGAAGTCTGTCCTTTCGAGTTTTTAAAGAGGCTTCATAACAGCCCTGATTGGTTAAATCATTGGCTATTGGTAATTGAATGCAATCTCCAGCTCTTCTCTGGAGATGAGGGGTTTAGACTGGAAATTCCAACCCTCTAATCACAGGGCTGGTTCCCCTGGCAAGCAGCCCCATTAGGGGCTTTCTAAAAGGCATCTCATTGACATAACAAAAGACACCATAATTTCTATTCACTTATAGAAATCCCAAGGATTTTAGGAGCTCTGTGTCAGGAACTGGGACAAAGACCAAACATACCAAACTTTTAAGTCAAAGTACCACATGTGGGTCCCCATACAAAACTGTCATTGATCAATAGAGACGAGTTTAAAAATGAGTTCTAGCAGTTACATGTTCCTATGATCAGTGAACAATCCACTTTCCCCTCCTTTTTTGGATTTGAAATACTCTCAACATGTGAAATGGAGTATTCCCTGCCGTATCAGTAAACAAGGATGCCGCAGCCATTGGTGATTTTGGGCCTCCAGATGTGAATTTCTGAGCCCCAAGAGTGCTCAAAAAGGGAGAACAATGCTTGCAATCCAGCAATTGTTGACTGCTGATATTCTACAGTGAATGGTGAGTGAGGAACTAAGGATGTGAAAAACCAAAAGCAGGATGCTGGCCCCAGATAGCCGCGATGGATATGAAAGGAATGATTTTGGTGTACCCAGACATTTGCATCTTCCATACAAAGAAGAGTGCTGTATTCCTTAATTTGAGATACCTGGCTTTTCCATAATTCACAATAATCTTTGACATTTGTTGCACACTTCTACATAACCTGACTCCTTCCCCTACCTGCTTGAAACTTCTTTCAGGGTTACTTGAGATGCTGTCTTCCAGGCTTGAAATCCTAAAAATTGCCACCAAATAAAACATAACCCTCAATTTCTTTGCATTGATTGCCGAGGAAGGCTTTCTTATCTCTCCTTGGTATTCTTTGGAACTTTGCATTCAAATGGGTATATCTTTCCTTTTCTCCTTTGCTTTTGCTTCTTTTCACAGCTAATTGTAAGGCCTTCTCAGACAGCCTTTTTTTTTGCTTTTTTGCTCTTTTGCTTTTTCTTGGGGATGGTCTTGATTCCTGTCTCCTGTACAATGTCATGAACCTCCATCCATAGGGAGCATTTCATGCAAAGATGGGCTCAATAAAGGACAGAAATGGTATGGACCTAACAGAAGCAGAAGATATTAACAAGAGGTGGCAAGAATACACAAGAACTGTACAAAAAAGATCTTCATGACCCAGATAATCACGATGGTGTGATCACTCACACTCACCTAGAGCCAGACATCCTGGAATGTGAGGTCAAGTGGGCCTTAGGAAGCATCACTATGAACAAAGCTAATAGAGGTGATGGAATTCCAGTTGAGCTATTTCAAATCCTGAAAGATGATGCTATGAAAGTGCTGCACTCAATATGCCAGCAAATTTGGAAAACTCAGCAGTGGCCACAGGACTAGAAAATGTCAGTTTTTATTCTAATCCCAAAGAAAGGCAATGCCAAAGAAGACATACAGATGGCTAACAAACACATGAAAAGATGCTCAACATCACTCATTATCAGAGAAATGCAAATCAAAACCACTATGAGGTACCATTTCACGCCAGTCAGAATGGCTGCGATCCAAAAGTCTACAAGCAATAAATGCTGGAGAGGGTGTGGAGAAAAGGGAACCCTCTTACACTGTTGGTGGGAATGCAAACTAATACAGCCACTATGGAGAACAGTGTGGAGAGTCCTTAAAAAACTGGAAATAGAACTGCCTTATGATCCAGCAATCCCACTGCTGGGCATACACACTGAGGAAACCAGAAGGGAAAGAGACACGTGTACCCCAGTGTTCATCGCAGCACTGTTTATAATAGCCAGGACATGGAAGCAACCTAGATGTCCATCAGCAGATGAATGGATAAGAAAGCTGTGGTACATATACACAATGGAGTATTACTCAGCCATTAAAAAGAATACATTTGAATCAGTTCTAATGAGGTGGATGAAACTGGAGCCTATTATACAGAGTGAAGTAAGCCAGAAGGAAAAACACCAATACAGTATACTAACGCATATATATGGAATTTAGAAAGATGTTAACAATAACCCTGTGTACGAGACAGCAAAAGAGACACTGATGTATAGAACAGTCTTATGGACTCTGAGGGAGAGGGAGAGGGTGGGAAGATTTGGGAGAATGGCATTGAAACATGTAAAATATCATGTAGGAAACGAGTTGCCAGTCCAGGTTCGATGCACGATACTGGATGCTTGGGGCTAGTGCACTGGGACGACCCAGAGGGATGGTATGGGGAGGGAGGAGGGTTCAGGATGGGGAACACATGTATACCTGTGGCAGATTCATTTTGATATTTGGCAAAACTAATACAATTATGTAAAGTTTAAAAATAAAATTAAAAAAAAAAAAAAGAATGCTCAAACTACCTCACAACTGCATTCATCTCACACACTAGTAAAGTAATGCTCAAAATTCTCCAAGCCAGGCTTCAGCAATACGTGAACCGTGAACTTACAGATGTTCAAGCTGGTTTTAGAAAAGGCAGAGGATCATATCAGATCAGATCAGATCAGTCGCTCAGTCGTGTCCGACTCTTTGCGACCCCATGAATCACAGCACGCCAGACCTCCCTGTCCATCACCAACTCCCGGAGTTCACTGAGACTCACGTCCATCGAGTCAGTGATGCAATCCACCCATCTCATCCTCTGTCGTCCCCTTCTCCTCTTACCCCCAATCCCTCCCAGCATCAGAGTCTTTTCCAATGAGTCAACTCTTCGCATGAGGTGGCCGAAGTACTGGAGTTTCAGCTTTAGCATCATTCCTTCCTAGGAAATCCCAGGGCTGATCTCCTTCAGAATGGACTGGTTGAATCTCCTTGCAGTCCAAGGGACTCTCAAGAGTCTTCTCCAACACCACAGTTCAAAAGCATCAATTCTTCGGCACTCAGCCTTCTTCACAGTCCAACTCTCACATCCATACATGACCACAGGAAAAACCATAGCCTTGACTAGACGGACCTTTGTTGGCAAAGTAATGTCTCTGCTTTTGAACATGCTATCTAGGTTGGTCATAACTTTCCTTCCAAGGAGTAAGCGTCTTTTAATTTCATGGCTGCAGTCACCATCTGCAGTGATTTTGGAGCCCAAAAAGATAAAGTCTGACACTGTTTCCCCATCTATTTCCCATGAAGTGATGGGACCAGATGCCATGATCTTCGTTTTCTGAATGCTGAGCTTTAAGCCAACTTTTTCACTCTCCTCTTTCACTTTCATCAAGAGGCTTTTTAGTTCTTCTTCACTTTCTGCCATAAGGGTGGTGTCATCTGCATATCTGAGGTTATTGATATTTCTCCTGGCAATCTTGATTCCAGCTTGTGCTTCTTCCAGTCCAGCGTTTCTCATGATGTACTCTGCATATAAGTTAAATAAGCAGGGTGACAATATACAGCCTTGACGTACTCCTTTTCCTATCTGGAACCAGTCTGTTGTTCCATGTCCAGTTCTAACTGTTGCTTCCTGACCTGCATACAGATTTCTCAAGAGGCAGGTCCGGTGGTCTGGTATTCCCATCTCTTTCAGAATTTTCCACAGTTCATTGTGATCCACACAGTCAAAGGCTTTGGCATAGTCAATAAAGCAGAAATAGATGTTTTTCTGGAACTCTCTTGCTTTTTCCATGATCCAGCAGATGTTGGCAATTTGATCTCTGGTTCCTCTGCCTTTTCTAAAACCAGCTTGAACATCTGGAAGTTCACGGTTCACATATTGCTGAAGCCTGGCTTGGAGAATTTTGAACATTACTTTACTAGCGTGTGAGATTAATGCAATTGTGCGGTAGTTTGAGCATTCTTTGACATTGCCTTTCTTTGGGACTGGAATGAAAAATGACCTTTTCCAGTCCTGTGGCCACTGCTGAGTTTTCCAAATTTGCTGGCATATTGAGTGCAGCACTTTCACAGCATCATCTTTTACAATTTGAAATAGCTCAACTGGAATTCTATCACCTCCACTAGCTTTGTTCGTAGTGATGCTTTCTAAGGCCCACTTGACTTCACATTGCAGGATGTCTGGTTCTAGGTCAGTGATCACACCATCGTGATTATCTGGGTCGTGAAGATCTTTTTTGTACAGTTCTTCTGTGTATTCTTGCCATCTCTTCTTAATAGCTTCTGCATTTGTTAGGTCCATACCATTTCTGTCCTTTATCAAGCCCATCTTTGCATGAAATGTTCCTTTGATATCTCTGATTTTCTTGAAGAAATCTCTAGTCTTTCCCATTCTGTTGTTTTCCTCTATTTCTTTGCATTGATCACTGAAGAAGGCTTTCTTATCTCTTCTTGCTATTCTTTGGAACTCTGCATTCAGATATTTATATCTTTCCTTTTCTCCTTTGCTTTTCGCTTTTCTTCTTTTCACAGCTATTTGTAAGGCCTCCCCAGACAGCCATTTTGCTTTTTTGCATTTCTTTTCCATGGGCATGGTCTTGATCCCTGTCTCCTGTACAATGTCACGAACCTCATTCCATAGTTCATCAGGCACTCTATCTATCAGATCTAGGCCCTTAAATCTATTTCTCACTTCCACTGTTTAATCATAAGGGATTTGATTTAGGTCATATCTGAAGGGTTTAGTGGTTTTCCCTACTTTCTTCAATTTAAGTCTGAGTTTGGCAATAAGGAGTTCATGGTCTGAGCCACAGTCAGCTCCTGGTCTTGTTTTTGCTGCATCTCCATCTTTGGCTGCAAAGAATATAATCAATCTGATTTCGGTGTTGACCATCTGGTCATGTCCATGTGTAGAGTCTTCTCTTGTGTTTTTGGAAGAGGGTGTTTGTTATGACCAGTGCATTTTCTTGGCAAAACTTTATTAGTCTTTGCCCTGCTTCATTCTGTATTCCAAGGCCAAATTTGCCTGGAGAGGTGTTTCTTGACTTCCTACTTTTGCCTTCCAGTCCCTTATAAAGAAAAGGACATCTTTTTTGAGTGTTAGTTCTCAAAGGTCTTGTAGGTCTTCATAGAACTGTTCAACTTCAGCTTCTTCAGCGTTACTGGTTGGGGCATAGACTTGGATTACTGTGATATTGAATGGTTTCCCTTGGAAACGAACAGAGATCATTCTGTCGTTTTTGAGATTGCATCCAAGTACTGCATTTTGGACTCTTTTGTTGACCATGATGGCTACCCCATTTCTTCTGAGGGATTCCTGCCCACAGTAGTAGATATAATGGTCATCTGAGTTAAATTCACCCATTCCAGTCCATTTCAGTTCACTGATTCCTAGAATGTCGACATTCACTCTTGCCATCTCTTGTTTGACCACTTCCAATTTGCCTTGATTCATGGACCTGACATTCCAGGTTCCTATGCAGAGGAACCAGAGATCAAATTGCCAACATCTGCTGGATCATGGAAAAAGCAAGAGAGTTCCAGAAAAACATCTATTTCTGCTTTATTGACTATGCCAAAGCCTTTGACTGTGTGGATCACAATGAACTGTGGAAAATTCTGAAAGAGATGGGAATACCAGACCACCGGACCTGCCTCTTGAGAAATCTGTATGCAGGTCAGGAAGCAACAGTTAGAACTGGACATGGAAAACAGACTGGTTCCAGATAGGAAAAGGAGTACGTCAAGGCTGTATATTGTCACCCTGCTTATTTAACTTATATGCAGAGTACATCATGAGAAACACTGGACTGGAAGAAGCACAAGCTGGAATCAAGATTGCCAGGAGAAATATCAATAACCTCAGATATGCAGATGACACCACCCTTATGGCAGAAAGTGAAGAAGAACTAAAAAGCCTCTTGATGAAAGAGGAGAGTGAAAAAGTTGGCTTAAAGCTCAGCATTCAGAAAACGAAGATCATGGCATCTGGTCCCATCACTTCATGGGAAATAGATGGGGAAACAGTGTCAGACTTTATCTTTTTGGGCTCCAAAATCACTGCAGATGGTGACTGCAGCCATGAAATTAAAAGACGCTTACTCCTTGGAAGGAAAGTTATGACCAACCTAGACAGCATATTGAAAAGCAGAGACATTACTTTGCCAACAAAGGTCCGTCTAGTCAAGGCTATGGTTTTTCCAGTAGTTATGTATGGATGTGAGAATTGGACTATAAAGAAAGCTGAGTGCCAAAGAATTGATGCTTTTGAACTGTGGTGTTGGAGAAGACTCTTGAGAGTCCCTTGGACTGCAAGGAGATCCAACCAGTCCATCCTAAAGGAGTCCTGGGTGTTCATTGGAAGGACTGATGCTGAAGCTGAAACTCCAATACTTTGGCCACCTGTTGTGAAGAGCTGACTCATTTGAAAAGACCCTGATGCTGGGAAAGATTGAAGGCAGGAGGAGAAGGGGATGACAGAGATGAGGTGGTTGGACAGCATCACCGACTAAATGGACATGGGTTTGGGTAGGCTCTGGGAGTTAGTGATGGGCAGGGAGGCCTGGTATGCTGCAGTTCAAGTGGTCGCAAAGAGTCGGACACAACTGAGTGACTGAACTGACTGACTGACTCAATTTCTATGTTCTGACTGTTTTTTAAGACGACAAGATAAAGGAGAGACAAGAGATGATATTGGTGTGAAGGACTGAAGGAATAAGCAGAAAGGATTCCAAAGCATAGGTGGAGATTTAGTAGCAGGACAAGTTGGACCAATTTTCCCAAGACAGCAGAAAACAGAAGATTCTTGTAAATGGGTAGGAGGTCGTGAAGGTTTCTCACTTTGTGGTTTTCATTTTCTCTGGGACTGATTCAAAGTTGTTTTTTTTTTTTTACATTTCTTTCAAATTTGCTTTAAATTTTCTTTTTTTTTAAATTAATTTTATTTTATTTTTAAACTTTACAAATTGTATTAGTTTTGCCAAATATCAAAATGAATCTGCCACAGGTATACATGTGTTCCCCATCCTGAACCCTCCTCCCTCCTCCCTCCCCATACCATCCCTCTGGGTCGTCCCAGTGCACTAGCCCCAAGCATCCAGTATCGTGCATCGAACCTGGACTGGCAACTCGTTTCCTACATGATATTTTACATGTTTCAATGCCATTCTCCCAAATCTTCCCACCCTCTCCCTCTCCCTCAGAGTCCATAAGACTGTTCTATACATCAGTGTCTCTTTTGCTGTCTCGTACACAGGGTTATTGTTAACATCTTTCTAAATTCCATTATATGCGTTAGTATACTGTATTGGTGTTTTTCCTTCTGGCTTACTTCACTCTGTATAATAGGCTCCAGTTTCATCCACCTCATTAGAACTGATTCAAATGTATTCTTTTTAATGGCTGAGTAATACTCCATTGTGTATATGTACCACTGCTTTCTTATCCATTCATCTGCTGATGGACATCTAGGTTGCTTCCATGTCCTGGCTATTATAAACAGTGCTGCGATGAACATTGGGGTACACGTGTCTCTTTCCCTTCTGGTTTCCTCAGTGTGTATGCCCAGCAGTGGGATTGCTGGATCATAAGGCAGTTCTATTTCCAGTTTTTTAAGGACTCTCCACACTGTTCTCCATAGTGGCTGTATTAGTTTGCATTCCCACCAACAGTGTAAGAGGGTTCCCTTTTCTCCACACCCTCTCCAGCATTTATTGCTTGTAGACTTTTGGATCGCAGCCATTCTGACTGGCGTGAAATGGTACCTCATAGTGGTTTTGATTTGCATTTCTCTGATAATGAGTGATGTTGAGCATCTTTTCATGTGTTTGTTAGCCATCTGTATGTCTTCTTTGGAGAAATGTCTCTTTAGTTCTTTGGCCCATTTTTTGATTGGGTCATTTATTTTTCTGGAGTTGAGCTGTAGGAGTTGCTTGTATATTTTTGAGATTAGTTGTTTGTCTGGTGCTTCATTTGCTATTATTTTCTCCCATTCTGAAGGCTGCCTTTTCACCTTGCTAATAGTTTCCTTTGTTGTGCAGAAGCTTTTAAGTTTAATTAGGTCCCATTTGTTTATTTTTGCTTTTATTTCCAATATTCTGGGAGGTGGGTCATAGAGGATCCTGCTGTGATGTATGTCAGAGAGTGTCTTGCCTATGTTCTCCTCTAGGAGTTTTATAGTTTCTGGTCTTACGTTGAGATCTTTAATCCATTTTGAGTTTGTTTTTGTGTATGGTGTTAGAAAGTGTTCTAGTTTCATTCTTTTACAAGTGGTTGACCAGTTTTCCCAGCACCACTTGTTAAAGAGGTTGTCTTTAATCCATTGTATATTCTTGCCTCCTTTGTCAAAGATAAGGTGTCCATATGTGTGTGGATTTATCTCTGGGCTTTCTATTTTGTTCCATTGATCAATATTTCTGTCTTTGTGCCAGTACCATACTGTCTTGATAACTGTGGCTTTGTAGTAGAGCCTGAAGTCAGGTAGGTTGATTCCTCCAGTTCCATTCTTCTTTCTCAAGATAGCTTTGGCTATTCGAGGATTTTTGTATTTCCATACAAATTGTGGAATTATTTGTTCTAGCTCTGTGAAGAATACCGTTGGTAGCTTGATAGGGATTGCATTGAATCTATAAATTGCTTTGGGTAGTGTACTCATTTTCACTATATTGATTCTTCCAATCCATGAACATGGTATATTTCTCCATCTATTAGTGTCCTCTTGGATTTCTTTCACCAGTGTTTTATAGTTTTCTATGTATAGGTCTTTAGTTTCTCTAGGTAGATATATTCCTAAGTATTTTATTCTTTCCGTTGCAATGGTGAATGGAATTGTTTCCTTAATTTCTCTTTCTGTTTTCTCATTACTAGTGTATAGGAATGCAAGGGATTTCTGTGTGTTGATTTTATATCCTGCAACTTTACTATAATCATTGATTAGTTCTAGTAATTTTCTGGTGGAGTCTTTAGGGTTTTCTATGTAGAGGATCATGTCATCTGCAAACAGTGAGAGTTTTACTTCTTCTTTTCCAATTTGGATTCCTTTTATTTCTTTTTCTGCTCTGATTGCTGTGGCCAAAACTTCCAAAACTATGTTGAATAGTAATGGTGAAAGTGGGCACCCTTGTCTTGTTCCTGACTTTAGAGGGAATGCTTTCAATTTTTCACCATTGAGGATAATGTTTGCTGTGGGTTTGTCATATATAGCTTTTATTATGTTGAGGTATGTTCCTTCTATTCCTGCTTTCTGGAGAGTTTTTATCATAAATGGATGTTGAATTTTGTCAAAGGCTTTCTCTGCATCTATTGAGATAATCACATGGTTTTTATTTTTCAAGTTGTTAATGTGGTGTATTACATTGATTGACTTGTGGATATTGAAGAATCCTTGCATCCCTGGGATAAAACCCACTTGGTCATGGTGTATGATCTTTTTAATGTGTTGTTGGATTCTGATTGCTAGAATTTTGTTAAGGATTTTTACATCTATGTTCATCAGTGATATTGGCCTGTAGTTTTATTTTTTTGTGGGATCTTTGTCAGGTTTTGGTATTAGGGTGATGGTGGCCTCATAGAATGAGTTTGGAAGTTTACCTTCCTCTGCAATTTTCTGGAAGAGTTTGAGCAGGATAGGTGTTAGCTCTTTAAATTTTTGGTAGAATTCAGCTGTGAAGCCGTCTGGACCTGGGCTTTTGTTTGCTGGAAGATTTTTGATTACAGTTTCAATTTCCGTGCTTGTGATGGGTCTGTTAAGATATTCTATTTCTTTCTGGTCCAGTTTTGGAAAGTTGTAGTTTTCTAAGAATTTGTCCATCTCTTCCACGTTGTCCATTTTATTGGCATATAATTGTTGATAGTAGTCTCTTATGATCCTTTGTATTTCTGTGTTGTCTGTTGTGATCTCTTCATTTTCATTTCTAATTTTATTGATTTGATTTTTCTCCCTTTGTTTCTTGATGAGTCTGGCTAATGGTTTGTCAATTTTATTTATCCTTTCAAAGAACCAGCTTTTGGCTTTATTGATTTTTGCTATGGTCTCTTTTGTTTCTTTTGCATTTATTTCTGCCCTAATTTTTACGATTTCTTTCCTTCTACTAACCCTGGGGTTCTTCATTTCTTCCTTTTCTAGTTGCTTTAGGTGTAGAGTTAGGTTATTTATTTGACTTTTTTCTTGTTTCTTGAGGTGTGCCTGTATTGCTATGAACTTTCCCCTTAGGACTGCTTTTACAGTGTCCCACAGGTTTTGGGTTGTTGTGTTTTCATTTTCATTCATTTCTATGCAAATTTTGATTTCTTTTTTGATTTCTTCTGTGATTTGTTGGTTATTCAGCAGGGTGTTGTTCAGCCTCAATATGTTGGAATTTTTAATAGTTTTTCTCCTGTAATTGAGATCTAATCTTACTGCATTGTGGTCAGAAAAGATGCTTGGAATGATTTCTATTTTTTGAATTTACCAAGGCTAGCTTTTTATGGCCCAGGATGTGATCTATCCTGGAGAAGGTTCCATGTGCGCTTCAGAAAAAGGTGAAATTCATTGTTTTGGGATGAAATGTCCTATAGATATCAATTAGGTCTAACTGGTCTATTGTATCATTTAAAGTTTGTGTTTCCTTGTTAATTTTCTGTTTAGTTGATCTATCCATAGGTGTGAGTGGGGTATTAAAGTCTCCCACTATTATTGTGTTATTGTTAATTTCTCCTTTCATACTTGTTAGCATTTGTCTTACATATTGCGGTGCTCCCGTGTTGGGTGCATATATATTTATAATTGTTATATCTTCTTCTTGGATTGATCCTTTGATCATTATGTAGTGACCATCTTTGTCTCTTTTCACAGCCTTTGTTTTAAAGTCTATTTTATCTGATATGAGTATTGCTACTCCTGCTTTCTGTTGGTCCCTATTTGCATGGAAAATCTTTTTCCAGCCCTTCACTTTCAGTCTGTATGTGTCCCCTGTTTTGAGGTGGGTCTCTTGTAGACAACATATGTAGGGGTCTTGTTTTTGTATCTATTCAGCCAGTCTTTGTCTTTTGGTTGGGGCATTCAACCCAGTTATGTTTAAGGTAATTACTGATAAGTATGATCCCATTGCCATTTACTTTATTGTTTTGGGTTCGAATTTATACACCGTTTTTGTGTTTCCTGTTTAGAGAATATCCTTTAGTATTTTTTGGAGAGCTGGTTTGGTGGTGCAGAATTCTCTCAGCTTTTGCTTGTCTGAAAAGCTTTTGATTTCTCCTTCATACTTGAATGAGATCCTTGCTGCTTACAATAATCTGGGCTGTAGATTATTTTCTTTCATCATTTTAAGTATGTCTTGCCACTCCCTCCTGGCTTGAAGAGTTTCTATTGAAAGATCAGCTGTTATCCTTATGGGAATTCCCTTGTGTGTTATTTGTTGTTTTTCCCTTGCTGCTTTTAATATTTGTTCTTTGTGTTTGATCTTTGTTAATTTGATTAATATGTGTCTTGGGGTGTTTCGCCTTGGGTTTATCCTGTTTGGGACTCTCTGGGTTTCTTGGACTTGGGTGAATATTTCTTTTCCCATTTTAGGGAAGTTTTCAACTATTATCTCCTCAAGTATTTTCTCATGGTCTTTCTTTTTGTCTTCTTCTTCTGGGACTCCTATGATTCGAATGTTGTAGCATTTAATATTGTCCTGGAGGTCTCTGAGATTGTCCTCATTTCTTTTAATTCATTTTTCTTTTATCCTCTCTGATTCATTTATTTCTGCCATTCTATCTTCCAATTCACTAATCCTATCTTCTGCCTCTGTTATTCTACTATTTGTTGCCTCCAGAGTGTTTTTAATTTCATTTATTGCATTATTCATTATATATTGACTCTTTTTTATTTCTTCTAGGTCCTTGTTAAACCTTTCTTGCATCTTCTCAATCCTTGTCTCCAGGCTATTTATCTGTGATTCCATTTTGATTTCAAGATTTTGGATCAATTTCACTATCATTATTCTGAATTCTTTATCAGGTAGATTCCCTATCTCTTCCTCTTTTGTTTGGTTTGGTGGGCATTTATCCTGTTCCTTTACCTGCTGGGTATTCCTCTGTCTCTTCATCTTGTTTAAATTGCTGATTTTGGGGTGTCCTTTCTGTATTCTGGCAGTTTGTGGAGTTCTCTTTATTGTGGCGTTTCCTCTCTGTGTGTGGGTTTGTACAGGTGGCTTGTCAATGTTTCCTGGTTAGGGAAGCTTGTGTTGGTGTTCTGGTGGGTGGAGCTGTATTTCTTCTCTCTGGAGTGCAATGAAGTGTCCAGTAATGAGTTATGAGATGTCTATGGTTTGGGGGTGACTTTGGGCAGCCTGTATCTTGAAGCTCAGGGCTGTGTTCCTTTGTTGCTGGAGAATTTGCTTGGTATGTCTTGCCCTGGAACTTGTTGGCCCTTCTGTGGTGCTTGGTTTCAGTGTCGGTATGGAGGCGTTTGATGAGCTCCTGTCAATTAATGTTCCTTGGAGTCAGGAATTCCCTGGAGTCAGGGTTTGGATTTAAGCCTCCTGCTTCCAGTTATTGGTCTTATTTTTACAGTAGTTTCAAAACTTCTCCTTCTATACAGCACCATTGATAAAACATCTACGTTAAAGATGAAAAGTTTACCTACCATGAGGGTCACCCAGAGAGGTTCACAGCGTTACATGGAGAAGAGAAGAGGGAGGAGGGAGTTAGAGGTGACCCGAATGAGATGAGGTGGAATCAATAGTGGAGAGAGTGGGCTAGCCAATAATCACTTCCTTATGTGCACTCCACACCTGGACCGCTCAGAGATGTTCACGGAGTTATACAGAGAAGAGAAGACGGAGGAAGGAGACAGAGGTGGCCAGAAGGAAAAAGGGGGGGGAATGAAAAGGAGGGAGACAGATCCAGCCAGTAATCAGTTCCCTAAGTGTTCTCCACCATCTGGAACACACAGAAATTTACAGAGTTGGGTAGAGTAGAGAGGGGTTAGGGAGGAGACACAGGCGACCTGGTGGAGAAAAAGGAGAGTCCAAAGGGAGAGAGAGCAGTTAAGCCAGTAATCTCGTTCCCTAGTGAAAAATGGGTACTGAAGATTGGGTTCTTAAAGGTACAAAATTGGTAACAAATACATAAAAGCAAAAATTAAAAATCTAGAGTAGAGTTTGGAATTTTAAAAATACGATGTTAAAGAAAAGAAGAAGGAAAAGAAAGAAAAAACAAACAAACAAAAACAAGATTGCGAAAATTATGAAGAAAATATAGGTACAAAATTGATAACTAATACCAAAAAGCAAAAGTTAAAAATCTAGAGTAGAGTTTGGAATTTCAAAAGTACAATGTTAAAAAAAAAGAAGAAGAAAAAGAAAGAGAAAAGAAAAACAAAAACAAACAATGTTGCAAAAATTATAAAGAAAATACAGGTACAAAATTGATATCAAATACCAAAAAGCATAAATTAAAAATCTAGAGTAGAGTTTGGAATTTCAGATATACAGTGTTATATAAAAGAAGAATAGAAAGAAACAGAGAAAAAAAAAAGTCACAGAAATTATAAAAAACTATAGTTACAAAATTGATAACAAATACCAAAAAGCTAAACTTAAAAATCTAGAGTAGAGTTTGAAATTTCAAAAATACAATGTTAAAGAAAAGAAGAAAAAAAAAAACAAGGTCAAAAAATTATAAAAAATATATATGTGAAGTTTGCTGAAGAAAAAAAAAAAATAGGGTTTTTTTTTGCATAGTAATAGGTTATAAAAGTGAAAATTAAAGGAATAATAGAGGACTTAAAATTTTTTTAAAAAATTAAAAAAAAAAAAGAAAGAAAGAATGATTGTAAAAATAGTAAAAATATATCGAGGACTTTCTCTGGTTTTGTTGTGAGTATTGTGGGTTCAGCTCATTTTTGGCTAGTTCCTTGGTCCGACTTCTATTTCTCAAGATCTATAGGCCCCTTCCTATGTAGTCAGTAGTAACCACAGGGTTTTAATCTATTGCCTGTAGCTTCCAAGGCGGTTCCCTCTGTTATAGCTTCTTCTGTTTGCTGGACTCTTCAGTGTCTGGTTTCTGCCCTGACACAAAGGGGACGGTGGAGGACACTTTTTTTTTTTTTTTTTCTTTTAGGCTCACTTGTTCAGTCTCACTGTGGGGAGGGAGGGAGGGATGCTGCAAATAAGTAACACTGGTGTGTGCTTGCAATGCCTCAGCCACACTGGGTCTGCCCCCTCTCACGGGGCGTGTAGCCTCCCTGCCCACACTGCTCAGGCTCTAGGTTGTTCCACCGGGAACCATCCGTGGCCGGCCCTGGGCTGCCTGCACCTCCCAGGTCCAAGCCGCTCAGGTTCAGGCACTCGGGTAGTCCTCAGAGGCACAGACTCGGTTGGGCCTGCGTTTTGTGCCCTTCCCAGGTCCAAGCAGCTCAGGTGATAAGGTGTTTCGCGAGCGCGATTGCTGTGACTTATCGCCTCCCCGCCGATCGGTTATCTAGGTGTACAACCGGTGCAC
This sequence comes from Bos mutus, assembly GCF_027580195.1. Lineage (NCBI taxonomy): Eukaryota > Metazoa > Chordata > Mammalia > Artiodactyla > Bovidae > Bos > Bos mutus. The sequence continues at coordinate 67,773,153 of NC_091622.1, forward strand.
CTTCTCAGGGAGATGTTGACTATCCAGACCCCCAAGAAGTTTTAGTTAGCAAAGAAGCCTGCTTACAGTTTTATAGATAATGTCTCTCTGGGGCTGCAATTGCCCCTTTCCGGCTCTGGCTGCGTGTCACCGGAGGGGGAAGGTCTGCAGCCGGCTATCTCTGTTCAGTCCTTTGTTCCGTGCGCGGACCTGGCGGTGTCTTAGGTTAGGGCTGGCTTTTCGCGTGATAGATATCCCACAGTCTGCTTTGCTAGCCCAGATTATTTTGCTCAGATAGCGCTCGAATATTCAGGCCAGGTCCTTACTCTAAGCGATGCAGCCCGCGCCGCGCCTCCCTGCCCAGCCCCCGCTTGCTAATGGCGTGTGCAGGCGTCTGCGCTGCTTCTCCGCTGCGGGAGTTACCGTAGGGCTCGCAATCTGCGAGTTTTAATTGTTTATTTATTTTTTCTCCTTGTTATGTTGCCCTCTGTGCTTCCAAAGCTAGGCACAGATTCAGCAGTGAGAAGGTTTCCTGATGTTTGGAAACTTCTCTCTTTTTAAGACTCCCTTCCCGGGACGGAACTCTGTCCCTCCCTCTTTTGTCTCTTTTTTTGTCTTTTATATTTTGTCCTACCTCCTTTCGAAGACTTGGGTTGCTTTTCTGGGTGCCTGATGTCCTCTGCCGACATTCAGAAGTTGTTTTGTGGAATTTACTTGGCTTTTAAATGCTCTTTTGATGAATTTGTGGGGGAGAAAGTGTTCTCTCCATCCTACTCCTCCACCATCTTGGCTCCTCCCCGATTCACAGATTTCTAATGAGAGGGAGAGAAGAGGTAGAGAGATGAAAGTTTGAAAGAGCCTCTGGACAGAATGAGAACAGATGATTAAGAAATAGGTCTCATTGCCCTGAGAGAAATGAAAAGTAAAAATGAGACTAGGCTGTGTAACAAGAGAAGGCAATGGCACCCCACTCCAGTACTCTTGCCTGGAAAATCCCATGGACAGAGGAGCCTGGTAGGCTGCAGTCCATGGGGTCACTAGGAGTCAGACACAACTGAGTGATTTCACTTTCATGCATTGGAGAAGGAAATGGCAACCCACTCCGGTATTCTTGCCTGGAGAATCCCAGGGACGGGGGAGCCTGGTGGGCTGCCATCTATGGGGTCTCACAGAGTCAGACACGACTGAAGCGACTTAGCAGCAGCAACAGCAGGCTGTGTAACTGGCACAGCAAGAAGTGATGGATCTAGGACATTCAGTCTAGATGACATGGCTGGCAGGCTCCAGCCCCCGACTGGTATGAAAAGCAGTAAGATTTGGAAGTCAGCCTCCTCTGACCTAGGAAACTCCTCTCTCTTTGCAGACTGCTGAGACCACCCGTCTCTGGACATGCCTTTTGAGAAATAAGGGAGAGCCAACAAACCCAGTTCCCCTAGCTTGAACTATCGTACATCTCCAAAGGCTTGCATATACTTTGCATTGTTTTCCAGGTGAAGGGATGATAAAAAAACAAAGTGGGAAGTTTCCATAGCTGAGCTGAGTTGCCATTCCCCGTCCCTGTGTAATAGTAACTAGACTGGGGTGGAATGACCTCAAGTATAAGAAGGTTATACTTGAGGTATAAGACTGGTTCCAAATTGGAAAAGGAGTATGTCAAGGCTATATATCGTCACCCAGCTTATTTAACTTTATGTAAAGTACATCATGCAAAATGCCAGGCTGGGTGAAGCACAAGCTGCAATCAAGATTGCTGGGAGAAATATCAATAACCTCATACGCAGATGGCACCACCCTTAGGGCAAAAAGCGAAGAAGAACTAAAGAGCCTCTTGATGAAAGTGAAAGAGGAGAATGAAAAAGCTGGCTTAAAACTCAAACATTCAAAAAACTAAGATCATGGCATCCAGTCCCATCAGATCAGATCAGATCAGATCACTCAGTCATGTCCGACTCTTTGCAACCCCATGAATCGCAGCACGCCAGGCCTCCCTGTCCATCACCAACTCCCAGAGTTCACCCAGACTCATGTCCATCGAGTCAGTGATGCCATCCAGCCATCTCATCCTCTGTCATCCCCTTCTCCTCTTGCCCTCAATCCCTCCCAGCATTAGAGTCTTTTCCAATGAGTCAACTCTTCGCATGAGGTGGCCAAAGTACTGGAGTTTCTGCTTTAGCATCATTCCTTCCAAACAAATCCCAGGGCTGATTTCCTTCAGAATGGACTGGTTGGATCTCCTTGCATGGCAAATAGATGGAGAAACAATGGAAACAGTGATAGACTTCATTTTCTTGGGCTGCAAAATCACTGCAGATGGTGACTGCAGCCATGAAACTAAAAGATGCTTACTCCTTGGAAGAAAAACTATGACAAACCTAGACAGTGTATTAAAAAGCAGAGACATTACTTTGCCAACAAAGGTCTGTCTAGTCAAAGCTATGGTTTTTCCAGTAGTCACGTATGGATGTGAGAGCTGGACCATAAATAAAGCTAAACACTGAACTGATGCTTTTGAACTGTGGTGTTGGAGAAGACTCTTGAGAGTCCCTTGGACTTCAAGGAGAGCCAACCAGTCCATCCTAAAGGAAATCAGTCCTGAATATTCATTGGAAGGACTGATGCTGAAGCTGAAACTCCAATACTTTGGCCACGTGATGTGAAAAACTGACATTGGAAAAGACCCTGATTCTGGGCAAGATTGAAGGCAGGAATAGAAGGGGATTATAGAGGATGAGGTGGTTGGATGGCATCACCAATTCAATGGACATGAGTTTGAGTAAGCTCTGGGAGTTGGTGATGGACATGGAGGCCTGTTGTGCTGCAGTCCATGGGGTGGCAAAGAATCAGACATGACTGAGCGACTAAACTGACTGATAAGAAGGTGGCAGGGTAAGACTGCAGCAAGCATGAGAAACTTCATAAGTTCCTGGAGTGATGTAATCAGCCAGGGCTTTCTATGGCTTTTGAGCTGCAGGCACAGTGGAGGTTGGCATCTGTGAGATTATTTGGGGGCACTGGAGGGGATCAGCTGGTGGAATAAAAAGGAAAAGTGGGACAAGGGGGTAGGCTGTGCCTCAGAATCACAATACCAGGAATACTAGATGACTCCTTACTAGTTTGGAACAAGCATCAGAGGAGGTCAAATTTTCCAAGGCAGAGAATGAGATATACTAAGGTAGAGGACAATTAATGACCACTTAGGTAAAGAGGACTCACCCAGGGGTGCTCCACTGTCCAGCTCCCGGGCTAGATTCCTGCCTGGCATACAGGAGATGTTGAAGGATGTCCTGGAGGAAGGGCATGTAGAAGACCAAGACTCTCAGTAGGAGACGATCACTCCAGTGGGGAGAGATCTAGAAATAGAACTGATGGTCAGTGGAAGGAAATGGAAGAATGGATCTCGTGGCCTGACCCCAGGACTATGACATTGTCATAGGCACAACAACACATTTAAGAAGCAGAGAAAGAAGCATTGTCATCATTATCCCACTTGCCACATCCTAGCTGGATGAGGCTTAGATAACACTGTTCCATATTCATAGGTTGCTCACCCTGAGCTTGGGATCTCTCTTTGAGACAAGGGGCAAGAGCAGAAAATGTGCCAAATGGGCTTATATTTTCAGAAAGCTATTGAGAAAAAGCATCAGGTGAGACAATTAATATAAAAGTTAGATATAAGATCTTCCATAATATGGAGTGACCAAAGATCCCAGGAATAAGACCAATTCTTATTCTAAAATGGTAACATTCTTGGAAAGTACGTGGATGACATACAAAGTTTGGCTTTCTGCAGTGGCTAAGTTGTCTGGGACAACCTCCTGCAACCTAAGAATAACTAGACAAGTTAGGCAAAATATTAAAAATCTATTTGAAGGAATTGAAAAGCTACTAAGGAAGTGAACATTTGTTAGGCAAAGATCTAGAAGAAGAAAGAAGCCAAGAGAAATGAGCCTGGTATTCAAGGCTCATCTTTTTCCCTCCAGGCAGTTTTCAAGTATGAAAGTGAAAGCAGAGGCTGAGGGGCTCAGATCTTTTGAAGGTCTCATGGGGAGGGGGGATGACAAAATTCCCAGAGTTCAGAGTATGCCAAGGAGGATGGGTTCTGGTCACCAGATATAAGGTTAGGACCCTGAGAATCTGTGAGAGTCAAGGCTGTCTATGAATAACGATGATCTAGAAATAGACCAATACTCACAGGACTAAAACTCTGTTCCAAATCAATTCAGTCCCTCATGAAATTAAGGTAATAGCCTCTAACAGCCTGACAAAACCAGAAGTAAATTCTCTCTGGAAAAATGTGTCATCCACGAGGGATACATATATGAAGTCAAATTCTATTCACTCATGGAAAAATTCAAATTAAAAGCAGAGATGTAATTTATCTTCAGAGAAGCTAACAGATTAAATGTGTGCATGCATGCTAAGTCGCTTCAGTTGTGTCCAACTCTTTGCCACCCTGTGGACTGTAGCCCGCCAAGCTGCTTTGTCCATAGGGTTCTCCAGGCAAGAATACTGGAGTGGATTGCCATGCCCTCCTCCAGGGGACCTTCCTGACCCAGGGATTGAACCTATATCTCATTTCTCCTGCATTGGCAGGCAGATTCTTTACCACTAGAACCACCTGGGAAGCCCAAATGAAGAAAATAACGCAAAATCTAGTGATGCTGACCTTAATGTTTTCACACTAGATATGAGTATCTTTGGTTTCTACTGAGACTTCTTTTTAAATTTTATTTATTTATTTGCTGCCTGAGGTCTTGTTTGTGGCATGTGGGATCTTTTATTGTGGCGCGAGGGCACATGGGATTAGTTGCCCCATGGCATGTGGCATCTTAGTTCTCTGACTGAAGATTGAACCCACGTCCCCTGCATTGGAAGGCACATTCTTAACCACTGAACTGCCAGGCAAGTCCCTGCTGAGACTTACTTCTAAGCTTGATCTTGCTGCCTTTTTGGAACATGTGAGTTCACACCTCTCCACCTGTTCCAGCAGGTGCCAATCAGCCACAGACTTGGCTAAGTCTTCAATATCCTCTTCCTTAGAAATTTGAACTAAGATATACTGAGTCAGTCAGGAAGATATAGGTGAGTATGAGATCTATAATGTCATGAAGATTTGGGGTAGGTTGACATTTTACGTTGTTTATATTGGATGGCATCACTGACTCAATGGACATAAGTTTGAGCAGACTCCAGGAGATGGTGAAGGACAGGGAAGCCTGGCGTGCTGCAGTCCACGGGGTCACAAAGAGTCGAATACGACTGAGCGACTAAACAACAACAACAACAACAACATGCTAATAAATCAGAAATAAAAGCTGATTAGCAAAGAGCAGGAGCAAGAAGCAGATATGGGACATGCAGTTCCTTGAGAGATGGATGGGACAGCTTGGTCCCCAGTTTCAGGTCCATAACCCATTTCCCCAGGTCTTTGCTCAGCTTTTTGATGTCTATTTTTGGATATCTATAAGACTATTGGGAGAAGGCAATGGCAACCCACTCCAGTACTCTTGCCTGGAAAATCCCGTGGATGGAGGAGCCTGGTAGGCTACCGTCCATGGGGTCATGAGAGTTGGCCATGACTGAGTGACTTCACTTTCACTTTTCACTTTCATGCACTGGAGAAGGAAATGGCAACCCACTCCAGGGTTCTTGCCTGGAGAATCCCAGGAACAGGGGAGCCTGGTGGGCTGCTGTCTATGGAGTCGCACAGAGTCGGACATGACTGAAGCAACTTAGCAGCAGCAGCAGCAGCAGCAGCATAAGACTATTGAAGCCTTGACATAAGCTTTCCTTTATTAAAAACTATCATACAGAACCTCATGTGATGTCTATAATTTCTTGTTCGCAGTGTTAGCAATCATTAAAATAAAAACCAGGCCTATAAAAAGAACAAGATTTTTTGAAGGGGGAACATCAGTAGAAAAAAGACTCATAAGTGATTCAGATATTAGGATTATCTAACATGGAATTTAAATTAAATGAATATTTGTAAGGAAATTCAGCAGAGAACTGGAAACTATAAAAAAGAAACAAGATGAAAATTCTGGAACTGGAAAACCCACTTAGATGAAATTAACTCAGTGGATTGGATTTAACTGAAGATTAAACACTATGTAGACAGAATTAGTGTTGAGAAGATATGTCAGAGAAAATCCAGATGAAAGCACAGAGAAATTTTAAAATGTAGAAAATATGAAGACAAGTCAAGAGATGTATGGCACAGTGAAAAGCTGTAAAATACACATAATTTGAGTCTTGGGAAAATAGAAAGTAGAAGCAGCAGTATTTAAAGAAATGTTTTTTTTTGGTCATTAAATCATGTCCGACTCTTTCGTGACCCCCATAGACTGTAATGTTCAATAATTTCCAAAAAGTAATGAAAGAAGACAAGCCCCAATTAGAGTCCTACAAACACCCAAGCAGGATGAATATAAAGGAACAAGACTTAAGTACATACAAGTAGAACTTCTGACCAAAACAAAACAAAACAAAACAGAAAGTGTTTAAAAATGGCCAGACCTATAAGTAACAACAGTAAAATATTATCAACAAGTTAAAAACAAATATATATATATGACTGAATCATTTTGCTATATACCAGAAACTAACACACATTGTAAGTCAACTATACTGCTATTTAAAAAAAAGATAAGGAAAAGTTTGCAAAGGCAGTAAGGGTAAAAAGGAATACATTTCTTTGGCAACAAGAGCCTCAGTGGCAATAACAATGGCTACAGCCATTTCGAGAACCACCACTTCTCATCAAACATAATGAAACTGAGAAGACGGACCATACTTTCAATGTGCCAAAGTGAAAAATAAATGTGTTAACCCAGAATATTTACTCCATTGAAAATATCCTTTAAGAATAAAGGCAAAATAAAGACACCTTCAGATAACTGTAAATCAAAAGAATATGTTCCCAGCAGTTTTGCAGTACATTTAGCAGCTCATGCTAGATTGATGGACTGGATATTTTACTATTACGAAATATCCCTTCTTATCTTTAGTAATATCCGTTGCCTTGAAATCTACTTTGATATTACTGACGTAAGGAGAGATATTTCAAAACAGTAAAATCTTCAATCTATCAGTTTGTTATATCTATCTATTGATATATTCAATCTATTCAACTTGTTTTATCAATTATATATTCAATTTATTATATCAATAAAATATAACAAAAAGGGACAGAACCAAAAAGAAGATTAGACAGATCCACATAGAGATTTTATCACATCTCTCACTGATAGAATAAGCAGATAAATAGACATTAAGGATATTCAACATTTGAAGAGCAAAATGGTCAAACTTCATTGACTTACATAGCACACAGCTTTCAACAGCTTCAGAATAGGCATTTTTTCAGGTGTATGTAAAACAATACCAAAAGTAACCATGCTAAGTCACTTCAATCCTGTCTGACTCTGTGCGACCCTACTGGTTCAAAAAACAAATCTCAGATTTGCTTAACAGATTCCAATAAGGTACCAACAGCAAAACTAAATAATTGTCTCAGAAGTCAGGTTGGGGATTACTCTTGAGAAGGGAGATAATAACAGGAAGAGGAAAAGAAATAGGCATTTGGGATGCTGATTCATCTGTTTCTCAACAGAAAAACCTTCCTACAAAACAAAATGAGGCAAAACTTCAAGCCTGGAGAACCCCATCAGTGAATTCATCTCAACATTTGAGGAAGAGGTAACATTAACATTTTGAATATTGCTTTATAATGCCAGTGTAACCTAAGGACTTTACAAGAAAGAATCCTTTAGATCAGTTTCTTTTGTGTCATATGTGCAAAATCTTAAACAAAATATTAAATTGAAGTTGATAAAGATGATCAAACTGGATTTATTCCAAGAGTGAAAAGTTAAACTTTTGAAAATCAGTCAATGCAATCTACTGTATTTACAATTGTATAATCTCAATAGTTGAAAAAATATTTAACAAAAGCATCTGATATTCATGAATTAAGTGTCAGATGATCCATACACTTAGTCATCTGAGAAATATAAATTAGAACCCCTAGAGGGGCTACAATGAAAAATAAAATGTCTGACTATCCCCAGTTTAGTGAGGAGATTGAATGACTGAAACTCTTATCCATGGCTGGTGTGAGTACACTTTGCTACCCATACCATGGAAAATCATTTGTCATTTGAACATACAAACTAAATTTGAACATACATAATCCCTGTGATTCATCATTTTCCCCCTAGGTATAACTCATCAGAAATGCTCGTGTCTGTGTGCCAAATGATATTGAAATGGAAGCAAACCACCCCTACGTGCAGTGCTGTGTGATTATTACAGTTCTACTACCAAATGAAAGAAACAAGATGCAGTTCATTCTCTGTAATTCCCTTTACATAAGGTTCAAAACCAGGAAAACTAATCTGCACGGTTAGAAGCGAGGTTTCCTCTGAGGAAAAGAAGAGTCGTCATTTGGAACCAGAGTAGGTGGGGGGCGGGGATGAAGTTCTAAGTTTCTGGTAGTGACTTGTTTGTCTTAGAATGATGGTTGTACAGGTTTTTTCACTTTGGAATTGCTTCTGGAGCTCTCCAATATTTGTACCCCTTTTAGTTATATATATTCTACTTCAGTAAAAGAATTTATATTAACATGAAAGCATAGAAATTGTCCACTTTACTGAAGTTGTAAAATTTTTGCACTGCCATACAAATACTGCCCTGGTTTCTTTTTCTGAAAGGCAGCAGTAATTCATCCTATGAATGTATAAACCCCAACACAACTCAAGAATCAGGCAAGTGGGTGCAATGTATGTGGTATGTGAAGAATCCAAATAGATCCCTCGGCTGTCACAGCTGAGCTGTGGGGCTGCCAGGAATCTCAAGGATGAGAAGACAATTAAGAAAATCCTTTATGGGACAAGGGCTTTGAAGAAGCCTCAGGTTAACAAATATCCAATGGGAACTCTCCTCCTCTGCTAACAGGTAGTCATGGATCACAAGCAATCAAGGCATGTAAAATTTGCCACCAAAGTAATTGTACATGGGGCTTCCCTGGTGGTCCAGTGGTTAAGAATCCACCTTGCAATGCAAGGGACACAGGTTTGATCCCTGGTCTGGAGGATCCCACATGCCGCAGAGCAACTAAGCCAGTGCACCACAGCTAATGAGCCAGTGCTCCCGAGCCTGCGAGCTGCAACTGCTGAGCCCATGCACCGCAACTACTGAAGCCCTAGAGCCCAGGCTCTGCAACAAGAGAAGTCACCACAATGAGAAGTCTGTGAACCCCAACGAAGAGTAGCCCCTGCTTGCCATGACTAGAAAAAGCCCACGTGCAGCAACGAAGACCCAGAGCAGCCAAAAAAAATAGAATAAATAAATAAATCTTTTTTAAAAATAATTATACATAATACCTGCTGAGCTCTTTTTATGACCCGGGCCCACTTTACAAGCAATAACTTATTTTATCCTCACGATAACCTTTTTCTAATTACACAGATGAAAATATCAGAGGCACAGACTGGTGTAGCAATTTGCCACAGTGTGGGAGTAAAGAGGCAAGATGTGAACCCAGGCAGTCTGGCCACAGGGCTCAAACTCCTAACGTCTGTCCACACAGCTGTTCCAGGCTAATTAGCAATTTTACAAACTGGTCTTGCACACATCTCAGTAATGTGACGGAAGGAATACAATTTTTTTTTTTTTTAATGTTCTGGTAGAATGTTTTTCCCACCCAAAGAAAATATTTTTGTTTTCTCCATTGCTGTGGTTAGAAACTCATCTGCGTGAAAAGCCCTTCCTTTGGCAGCTTTACAATAGAAAATTCTTCCTCCTGACTAGTCGAGGGGGAGGCTTAGAATTAGGGGAGGCTGCTAGAAAGTTCTGACCTTAGGAGAGCTTGGCTGTGACAGCGAGTAACTACCTGTTTCTAGAAGCAATAGAAGCTCTCTCTTTAAGCCTGTTCTGCTCAGGACCCCATCTGTTTCCAATCCTAATTCTTCAGGAAAAGGGGAGATTAGAGACTGTGAAGAATCCACCTGCAATGAGGGAGAACTGGGTTTGATCTCTGGGTTGGGACGATTCCCCTGGAGAACAGCATGTCAACTCACTCCAGTATTCTTAACCTGGAGAATCCCCATGGACAGAGGAGCCTGGCGGGCTGTAGTCCATGGGGTCGCAATGAGTTGGTCATGACCCAACGACTAAGCACAGCACACATCATTTTGTAACATCAGACTTTCCTCTGGGACACCATTCAGTTTTTTGTTTGTTTTTTGGTCAGGGCTTCTTGGTTTTTATTTATCTCTTTATTTGAAAATACATGAAATTCTATGAATTTGGTTTTTGTCTCTCTGATGAGAAACTGTGGTGTTGGAGAAGACTCTTGAGAGTCTCTTGGACTGCAAAGAGATCCAACAAGTCCATCCTAAAGGAGATCAGTCCTGGGTGTTCATTGGAAGGACTGATGATGAAGCTGAAACTCCAATACTTTGGCCACCTGATACGAAGAACTGACTCATTTGAAAAGACCCTGATGCTGGGAAAGATTGAGGGCAGGAGGAGCAGGGGACAACGGCAGATGAGATGGTTGGATGGCATCACCAACACAATGGACATGGGTTAGGATGGACTCAGGGAGTTGGTGATGGACAGGGAGTCCTGGTGTGCTGCAGTTCGTGGGGTTGCAAAGAGTCAGACGCGACTGAACTGAACTGAACTGATGAGCAACTGGGTCAATGTGGGAACCAGAAATCCAGATTTCGACACTCTACCACCTCCTTTAAGCTGTTAAGAACATTTTGCATTTCCAAAGTGTCACATTTTGGCTTAATCTGACTTAATTTTATAGTGACTGAAAGCTAGTTCCTTCTTCAGATTAAGTTCTAAGCAACTACATGTCCAAGGAATATACTACCAGCTAAGATATTACATATATGTATTTATGACTTGTTTCATTCTGTAAATGTGTTTCTGGAAATGGTTGATTAAAGAAAGTGACTTCAGAGAAGATAAGTCAACCCTGACACGGCTCGGATTGTTTAGGGGTGCCAGGCTGTCTGGGAACTCTGATTCCAGCCCAGGTAACTGTTGGGTGTCAGCAGATGGCAAAGGGTTCGCTGGGATGAAGTCTGACTGAAGCCAGTGTGAATGGTAACCGTTGCGGTGTTTCTGCTTGTCCGGGCAGCAATCTCAATGTGTGAGACCTGCTAGCCTGTCTCATCTCATACAGCTTAATTATATGAATACTAATTTTATGGATTCCTTTAAATGCCTACTTGGTGCCACAAACAATTCAAATATTTTTAGTCATCAAATAGGTTAAGAAGAGGCATAGAAAGGCCAAGTTTACAAGGAGCCAGCCCTTCCCAGACTTCTAATTTCTGTTTCTTGGAGAAGAAATGATTCCAGTGTTCTCAATGAGACACATTTCAGTTCTATTGTTTTCATGTTGTGTCCCCAGATCTTAGCAGCAATCAACAACATGTGGCTGGGATGCTTTGCTTATTGCTCATGACTTACTAGTAAAATGTGTTCCTTCTCTAACTTTAAAATATTTTCAAATGATAAATGAGCATGGTTATAAGTTATATAATGCAGAGAGGATTCTAATGAAAACATCATCCACATCACTCACTCATTCCCAGCTCAATTCAAGCTGAACTGTGAAACTCTACAGATGCTAGAATTTCCTTAACAGCTTAATATACAAGAGTTAATATGGGTTTTAAGAAAACAAAAACAAGGGTTTTCTCTTGCTGTTTGATGGTTTGTTCTCCAATTTCTCCATTTACTACTGAGTCATGTTATTCAGTTGGCTTATCATATCTTTTTCTCTAGTGTTTTAGATCTTAATCAAATATATGATGTTCGGGCAGAAAATCTGCATATTCATTTCTCTTGAATCTGTCAGAGAGTTGAGGTTGTGTCAACCAACTAACTTGAAATCTAAGGAATTCCCTGTGGTCCAGTGATTAGGTCCACGCTTCACTGCCGTGGCCTGGGTTCAATCCTTAGTCGGGGAACTAAGATCCCACAAGCTGCTTGGCTAAAAAAAAGAGAGAGAGAGAGAGAAAATCTAAGGTAAAACAGGCATCTCCAAGAAGGAATGGGCTGTGAGCCCTTTCTTGACCAGGGCAGATGCTTTTAGATACAAGTTGGTAAGAATTCAACTACGGTTTTTAATGAATTGCTAAAGGCTAAACGTGACTAGAATAAAAATACAAAACTCCTTGGAGCTACAGAATTTGCACCAATTTGCAGGTTCTTTTGGAGAAGGAAATGTCAACCCACTCCAGTATTCTTGCTTGGAGAATCCCATGGACAGAAGAACCTGGTGGGCTGCTGTCCATGGCGTCACCCAGAGTCAGCCACGACTGAAGCGACTTAGCAGCTGCAGCACCAGCAGCAGCAGCAGGTTCTCTGGGGCTTTCCGGGTGGTGCTAGTGATAAAGAACCCACCTGACAATTCAGGAGACACGAGAGATGTGTGTTCGATTCTTGGGTTGGGAAGATCCTCTGGAGGAGGGCATGGCAACCCACTCTAGTATTTTGGCCTGGAGAATCCCAAGGACAGAAGAGCCTGGCAGGCTATGTACGGTCCATGTAGTCGCAAAGAGTCGGACATGGCTGACGCAACTTAGCATGCCCACACGTTCTTCACTGGAACTTACCAGGTGCTCATAGAAAGGCTGGGGACAGGGTGGTGACCATGACTGGGGTCATGACCAAGGAACACTGAGCTTCAGGATCACCTGCTCTTTATCTTCAGGGAGAGGCTGCCCTGTCCCTCAGGCTGTTCCTTGCACACACAGCCCTGAGACGTGGCCTGGGAAAGGGGCTGAGAGCTGGGGCTCCTGGCACTCCCAGTGGGAACGTGCCAGCACCTGCATGGTGGATCACCTCTCCCAACAAGGCCAGGAACCAGTCCTGGAGGCCCCGCCCAGAGGGTTCTTCCACGGAACCAGGCCTAGGCCACGGGCCTGCTGTTGAGCAGGAGGATGTGAAATAGTGGAACTGAAAGGTCAGAATTGCCCCTCTGGCCCTGAGGGATTGTAGGCAGTGATAAGAGAGGAAACAGGAGGGGAAGAATGAGATGAGGAAGGAGGAACTTAGGGATAAGACCAGGGAATGCTGAGGGCGTCAGTGAAGACTCTGGGAGGAGGTCCCTCAGATCCTACTGCCTCCCACACACCTGGGGCTGCCAGAGCCCAGGCACCTCAGCCATGCAGCAAGTCCAGGAGGTAGGGGCTGGAAGTTAGCTGCTGTCTGTAGGCTGTGGTGTGGCTCAGACCAGGCTGACAAGGGCCCAGAAGGGGATGCACTGGACCTAACCTACGTGCCTCTCTGGACTGCCTTGGCCACCCACCCCTGGGCCCAGTCATGGGGCTGCGGCCAGCCATGCTGGGCCTTGTCCACCCTCTGCAGCTCTTCTCTCGTGGTAGCCAGCCTGGGCCAGCAATGTGTGGCCCGAGTGAGCAACTGTCCTGGGCCTGCTATGGACCTCACCCTCTAACGGTGAAATGTGGGTCCCATGGAAGCCATTACAGCTGAAGCCAGAGCCCCACCATTTTCAAGTTCAGGCACAGCATGCTTTCACAGGGGTTTGGCTTCTCTGAGTGCTGCACAGCGGGTCTGGGGAATGCAACCCAGACGTGCAGGAAAGTTTTGATTTGTGGGGTAAAGTTGGAACAGGGAGACAGGAAATGGAAGGAGCCCACAAATGCATTCCTTGCCCTTCCTCCTCTCCCCTTCCTCCCCCATTCTTGACTATTTAATGACTCCAGGATCCAGGCAGCAATTCTAGAGACATCCACGACCCTGGGCAGTCAGCTATGTGTCCTTGAACATCATCTTGTATTTGTATTCCCTTGTCCTTGTTCGGTGACCTTTTCCTCTCACTCTGGCTTCCTAGGGATTGTTCCCCATCCGCAGAACCCCCTAGGCTTCCCAGGTGGCTAGTGGTAAAGAACCTGCCTGTCAATGCAGGAGACAAAAGATGCAGGTTTGGTCTCTGGGTTGGGAAGATCCCCTGGAGGAGGGAATGACAACCCACTCCAGTATTCATGCCTGGAGAATCCCATGGACAGAGGAGCCTCGCAGGCTATGGTCTATAGGGTCGCAAAGAGTCGGACATGACTGAAGTGACTTAGCACGCACACGCAGGTCTCCCTGCTAATAATACACTGGCTTTTAAATTTGACCACAGAATCTATTTTCTAGGGACCCCAGGATCAGGCAGCAAGTGTGGAGGGTGGTTAAGGTTTTCTTCTGGGGATCTTGCCCTAAAGCAGACTATGTGGCCAGGTGGCCCTTGATGGAGGGCTTTAGGGCTAGAAGTGCAGGCCAACCTTAGTGTTTATGAGAGCCTGGGAAGGATCTGGCAGGTGAGGAGCAGCAAGAAAATGACAATAAGAGGTGCAGCCACTGGGCTGTCCGGTGACACCTTCCGCAAAGCCTAGTCTTTATTTATTTATTTATTTAGCATTTAATTATTTGACTGCACCAAGTCTTAGTTGCTGCATGTGGGATCTGTTTCCCTGACCAGGAATCGAATCTGGGTCCCCACCATTGGGAGCGCAGAGTCTCAGCCACTGGACCACCAGGGAAGTCCCCTTGCAAAGCCTAATTTGAGAATACTTTCTCCCCAAAGCCCCCAAAACAGAGTGTGTTCCTCACGTACCCAGACACTGACCAGAGAGGGAAAGAAAGGAGATAAAAATCAGAGATGAATTCGTCCTGGTGAGGCTGCTCAAACCAGTCCAGACAGTTCCATTACTTTTCAACAGATTAAAACTTTATTCAGAAAGGAGACAATTTAGATTTGGGAAAGATATAAATATTTTTTATTGGCAAGTCTAAGTTGTTTCTCCTAACCTAGGAAGAATATCAGTTAACAAGTGAAAGAAAAAATCCAATTTACTCTGCAAGCCTACATGGCCTTTGAGCAGTTTTGTGGGCTACCTGTAACTCACTGGAGGACTCGGTGAGAACCAGGATTACAGGACTGAGGAGCATCAGAAGTGGCCATGGACTGGCAGATGGCTGGCCAGTACAGCCATTAGCTGACTTTGTGATTGGGAGGTAGTTCTTTCTTTATCTTGAAACGTGGCTGCTTGGCCAGATCCATGTTTCTAAGGCAGAGGTTGCAAACTGCAGGTGGCCACAAGGGCCAGGGAGTTACTGGAGTGGATGAAGTGGACCTCACGGGAACTGTGTGAACTGGAGAATGTTGGCTCCGTATGAACAGGCAGCCACTGCAGAAAAGAGGGTGTGGTGTTCCCAGGGAATAGCTTACATTTATGGAGGCAGATAGATGATCTCATTTTAAGCTCACAGTAACCCTACATGGAGCTACTGTTACTATCCCTATTTTTCAGATGAAGATGATAACATGAGTTGCTTCGAGTCCTGAGGCACAGAGAGGTTAAATAATTTGAGGTCCAAACAAGCAGGAAAGTGGCTGAGCTGAGCTTCAGACACAAGCAGTCTGGTGCCAGAACATGCCTGGTAATGATAGCACAATTCTGCTGATTTCCCATGATTAGTCAGAAACTGAGATTTTAAAAACTTTCAGAAAATGATCAAATGAACTTATTTATATAATAGAAACAGACTCACAGACTTAGAAAACAAACTTATGGTTACCAAAGGAGAAAGGTTTAGAGAGGGAGAGGGATAAATTAGGAGTTTGGGATTAACATGTACACACTACCATGTATAAAACAGATAATCAACAAGGTCCTACTGTATAGCACAGGGAACTGTATTTAAATATTCTATAATAACCTAACTGGGAAAAGAATCTGAAAAAGAATAGACATGTGTATAACTGAATCACTTTGCTGTACACTTGAAAATCATACAACATTGTAAATCAACTACAACATTAAATAAAATTTTGCAATTAATAAAAAAAATTTAATATCCCAATTTAAATATTCAGAGTTTAAAAATACTCTGCAAGCCAAAGAAAATAGAAGTGTAGGACAAGACATGGCCTGTGTTGCCAGCATGTGTCTGGCGTTCCATGAACAGTAGTTAGGCAGTATCCTTGGAAAGCAAAATTTTTGTTTTTTTCCCCCCAGATATTCATGGCAGAGTTTTAACTTGGTTTTTCTACAGAGCAGTCAAGCTGGGCACCTACACTTTTACCGATAATGTTTTCTCATTGCTCCACACATTTCCAGAATTCTTTTGGAATTGTCTTCACAAAGGTTTACAAACCAGCTATATTATTTTGTAACCGTATCTCCTTTTTAAATGAAACTAGCATTTCCCTGTGTGATTCCAATCATCTTCACCAGATGTGGCTCTGAATCACTTCTAGTTATTTCCAGAAATCACATCCATTCCGAATGCATGGCAATTTACTGCCCGGGGAATCATTCAAAAGAATGTATTTCAGAAATCATTAAAATACATTTATAGCCTTCAAGATAACAACCTTTAAACAGACACAGCGATTCATCTCTTCATGTTCTTATTGGTTAAAAAAACCCAGCCTCTGATATCAGGCTTCATCTCATTTATATTAGCTGAGTTGATATTCTGGGCAATGATGTGATATTATCCCTTATAAATTCTGCCATACAAAATCAATCATCTCTTTCTTTCTCTCTCTCTTTGGTGCTAAAAATTATGGCAAGGTACAGAAATTTAGATAGTTTAAGTCTACAATAGGATAATACCTGAGGTCTTGTAAAGCTGATCAGTGTGCACTAGATTAGTTTTTCTAGACTTTTTTGCTGTGTATGAAGGTGGCTCTGTGTAGCATAGCCTTTCTAAACACACCTGCAGTTTTCCTTTAGTTCCTGGGATGTGAAATAAATTCCAGTGTAGTTACCAGCCACATAAAGAGTACAGTTTTCCACAAGTAATTTAATGGGGAAAAAAACTAAAGAGGAATATGAAATGAAGAATATCAGTGGTGGCCAGTTGGACAGATCATCCTGTTTCTGTTGCATCCATTCTCAACTCACAGTCTTCCCGAAATGGGGTGGGGAGGCTGGGCCCTACCCCATTACCATCTGCTCCCCCTCCTAGCTTAGCAGGAATAGGACTGGCTTCCAGCTAAGCAACATTATTCTGTCTCTATTGCATATGTTCTACAATCCACATATTTTCTTTCTTTCTTTTTTGTATTTTAAACCCATCATCTTCTTACCCTAAGCAAGTATTAGTGCATTTATTGTTCTTTCTGCCCAATAGTTTCTAGACTTGGATGTTTTGATCAGAAGTTTTTCTTTTAAAAATGGCTGGAATTAACATAGTAATGTCAATTTTAAATTTTTCCATGTAAGGATATTAAAAAGAATACCTTCTTTTAAAATGAATAAACAACAGGGTACTAATGTATAGCATGGGGAACAATGGCCTGTGATAAACTATACTGTAAAACAATTTTTTAAAATATGGAAAAAAAGCCTGCTAAAATGTGTTCAAATATGTGGAGTATAGATGTACCCGATACTGAAACAACGCCAGGGTACTTCAAAACAGGACAAGCTGAGCAAATTAGTACATGCTCTTTATATTCCCTAGATTGGGAATTGTTTATAATTATAGTGGCAGAGAGTAGCATAGTTTGTCTTTTATACTAAACTTTATTGGCTATTCTGGACCAAAAGAGGAATATTTATTGTATAAATATTTCAAATGGGAACACATTTGTCTGTTTGTTTTAAAAAAAAACACCATCTATGATTGCTGCCATTTGATTAAAGGTGATTTTAATCTTTAAAAGAGTAAAAAAAAAAAGACACAATCCTAGAATAAAAGATGATGAAATAAAAATTTCTCTTCACACCCTATATGATCACACCCATTCTTGAAATGAAATGAAAATAACAAGTGTAGGTAAGAATGTGGAGATATTGTAACCCATGTTCCCTGTTGGTGCGAATGTAAAGTGGTGTTCTAGAAAACAATTTAAAAAATTAAAATTTTCATATGCTCCAACTCTTCTACTTTTGGATATATATATACCTGTAAAAATTGAAAGCAAGGTCTTGAAGAAATATTTGTACACCCATATTCATAGCAGCACTATTCACAATAGCCAAAAGGTGGAAGCAACCAAACTGTTCACTGGCAGATCAATGGATGAACAAAAAGTGGTATATAGATGCCAAATAATGTACAAATCAAGAAAGAATGAAATTCTGACATATGCAACCACATAAATGAAACTTGAGGACATTATGCTAAGTGAAATAAGCCAGTCACAAAAAGACAAATACTGTATGATTCCACTTATATTAGGGACCTAGAGTTATCAAACTTTTAGAGAAAATAGAATGGTGGTTGCCAGGGATGAAGGAGAGGGGGATATGGGAGTTATTATTTGATAGGTACAGAGTGGCAGTTTTGCACATTGAAAAAATTCTGCATAATAACGTGAGTATACTTGATACTACTGAACTGTAGACTTAAAAATGCTAAAGATGGAAAATTTTATATGTTATGTATTTCATAACAGTTAAAAATGAAAAAAATTAAAGAAACCATTGTTCTCCTCTTCAAAACAGAACAAACCCCATTGTATATGGGTGTGTCTCTGGCTTCACTCATGTCTCAGCAGGCTGGTAAAACCTCATCATAGTTGGACACTGATCCTCAGTGGCTGCTTGGGGATCACTGGACCAGGAGGCCTCATGCTTCTAGGAGGGAGCCCGGGTTCTAGGCAAGAAACAGAAGGAATAGTGAAATGTCTTTGGCCTCAACCAACAGGGAGTTTACCTGGGACAGGGCAGGGTTCTAGGAGGAGCTTGGCTATGTCCTCTAGGCAGTGGGAGCCTGCCAGTCTCTGGCCACTCAATTTCAGATGAGGAATCTAACTCTGGAAATGTGTAATCTTATTTATTCCCCTTAGCATGGGGTAACAGTCAACTATTTTAAGGACAAGCATTGATCAGTGGAATGGATGCTGGCTGAGTGTTGGGGCAGGAATCTGGAGCACCCCCGGCTGCTTTAGTGGGTGCTCTGCCTTTGATTGTACAGCAAGGAAATCAAGTCAACATTGAATATTCATTAGAAGGACTGTTGCTGAATCTGAAGTTCCAATATTTTGGCCACCTGATGCAAAGAGGCAACTGCTTGAAAAAGATCCTGATACTGGTAAAGACTGAAGGCAAAAGGAGAAGGGGAGGCAGAGTATGAGATGGTTAGATAGCATCACTGGCTTAATGGATATGAATTTGAACAAACTCTATCATTCACTCTATCATAGTGAATAGGGGTCTGGTGTGCTGCAGTCCCACGGGGTTGCAAAGAGTGGGACACAACTTAGACACTGAACAACAACAACTACCTTTGTTGGTGGGACTTCCCTGGTGGCTCAGTCAGTAAAGAATCCACCTGCAACGTCGAAGACCTGGGTTCGATCCCTGAATTTGGAAGATCCTCTCAAGAAAGGAATGGCTACCCACTCCAGTATTCTGGCCTGGAGAATTCCATGGACAGAGGCGCCTAGTGGGCTGAAGTCCATAGGGTCACAAGGAGTAGGACACAACTGAATGACTTGCACCTTCAGGAATCTTGGGGAAGCTGCTGAATGGATACCAGTGTTTTAATCTCCTACCCTCACCCACTAGCTTTATTAAGGTGTAATTGACAAATAAAAATTATAAATATTTACAGTGTATGACGATGTTTTGATATATGGATACATTGTGAAGTGATAACCTTAGTCAATTCAACATACCCATTGCTTCACATAATTACTATTTCTGTGTGTGTTGATGAGAACATGTTGCTTGACCAGATTTCAAGTATACAATTGTTACTTATAGTCATGATGCTATATATTTGTTGTTGTTGAATTGCTAAGTGGTCTCTGACTCTTCTACAACCTCAAGAATACTGGAGTGGGTTGCCATTTCCTTCTCCAGGGCGTCTTCCTGACCCAGGGATCAAACTTCAGCCTCCTGCATTGCAGGTGGATTCTTTACAACTGAGCCACCAGGGAAGCCCATGCTATGCATTAGATCTCCATAATTTATTTATCCAACCTGCAGATTTGAAGCTTTGTACCCTTTTACAAACATCACCTCATTTTCTCTACCCCCCACTCCCTGGCAACCACCATTCTACTCTCTGCTTCTAAGTTTGACTTTTTTAGATTCCACATATAGGTGAGATCATGCAGCATTTGTCTTTCTGTGCCTTGTTTATTTTCCTTAACATAATGTCCTCTAGGTTCATCCCTGTTGTCACAAAAGATAGGATTTCCTTCTTTTCTAAAGCCTAATGATATTCCTCTGTGTATATATACACCACATTTTCTTTATTCATTCATCCATTGATGGACACTTAGGTTGATTCTATATCTTGGCTATTGTAAGTAATGCTGCAGGGAACATGGGCGTGCAGATATTTCTTCAAGACTCAATTTCATTTCCTTTGGAAATATACTGAGAAGTTGTACTTCTGGATCATAGTGCCAACTAAAAATTGGCCCTTGCCATCTGCCTCTACCACTGCAGGAGATGTGGGTTTGATCCTTGGATTGGGAAGGTCCTCTAGAGAAGGAAATGGCAACCCATCCCAGTATTCTTGCCTGGGAAATCCCATGGACAGGGGAGCCTGGCAGGCTACAGTCCATAGGGTCCCAAAGCAATCTGCCTCTGCAGGGATTAAGCCACAAACTGCTGTACTGCTAATCTTCAGCACACCCTGAAAGGAGTTCGGGATGGAGATCAGGAATGTGTTCTCTGGGGAAAAACAGCAGAACAAACCTTCAGATGGTTAGATATTTTCAGGAGACAATTTTATGAGCCCAATTCTTGTACCTCCTCATGTCTAGAAAAGCACTAAAATCATTAATGATGACCTCTGCTCTTCATGACTAGCAGCAAGCCCTTACCAAAATGTACGTTTTACTGCGTATAACCCCCTACACTAAAATCGTATATAATACTGACCTCTCATCTACCTCTTTTGAGCAGTTTCTCAGAGCTATCTGAAATGCTGTCTTCTGGGCTATAGTCTTCATTTTGTGCCCAAATAAACTTTACTTACGACTCTCATGTTGTGCATTTTTTTTCTGTCGAAAACAGGTGGTTCAATTTTTAATTTTTTGAGGGATATCCATACGATATTCCATAATGGCTGTACCAATTTACATTCCTACCAACAGTGTATATGTGTTCCCCTTTCTCTGCATCCAAAACTTGTCTTTTGAAAATAGCTATTCTAACAGATGGAAGTTACACCTTATTGTGGTTTTTGGTTTGTATTTTTCTAATGATTAGGGATGTTGTATTTTTTCATGTATGTGTTCTTTTGTGAAATGTCTTTTTAGGTCCTTTGCCTACTTTAAAAAAAAATTATTTTAATTGGAGGCTACTTTCTTTACAATATTGTCGTGGGTTTTGCCATACATTCACATGAATCAGCCATGGGTGTACATGCGTTCCCCATCCTGAACCCCCCTCCCACCTCCCTCTCCATCCCATCCCTCAGGGTCATCTCAGTGCACCAGCCCTGAGAACCCTTTCTCATGTATCAAACCTGGACTGATGATCTATTTAGCATATGATAATGTACATGTTTCAATGCTATTCTCTCAAATCATCCCACTCTCGCCTTCTCCCACAGAGTCCAAAAGTCTGTTCTTTACATCTGTGTCTCTTTTGCTGTCTCTCATATAGGGTCATCATTCCCATCTTTCTAAATTCCACATATATGTGTTAATATACTATATTGATATTTTTCTTTCTGACTTACTTCGCTCTGTATAATAGGCTCCAGTTTCATCCACCTCATTAGAACTGATTCAAATGCATTCTTTTTAATAGCTGTGTAATATTCCATTGTGTATATGTACCACAGCTTTCTTATCCATTTGTCTGCCGATGGACATCTAGGTTGCTTCCATGTCCTGGCTATTGTAAACAGTGTTGCGATGAACATTGGGGTACATGTGTCTCTTTCAATTCTGGTTTCCTCTGTGTGTATGCCCAGCAGTGGGATTGCTGGGTTGTATGGCAGAAAGTGAAGAGGAACTAAAAAGCCTCTTGATGAAGGTGAAAGAGGAGAGTGAAAAAGTTGGCTTAAAACTCAACATTCAGAAAACGAAGATCATGGCATCTGGTCCCATCACTTCATGGGAAATAGATGGGGAAACAGTGGAAACAGTGTCAGACTTTATTTTTGGGGGCTCCAAAATCACTGCAGATGGTGACTGCAGCCATGAAATTAAAAGACGCTTACTCCTTGGAAGGAAAATTATGACCAACCTAGATAGCATATTGAAAAGCAAGGTCCATCTAGACAAGGCTATGGTTTTTCCAGTGGTCATGTATAGATGTGAGAGTTGGACTGTGAAGAAAGTTGAGCGCCGAAGAATTGGTGCCTTTGAACTGTGGTGTTGGAGAAGACTCTTGAGAGTCCTTTGGACTGCAAGGAGATCCAACCAGTCCATTCTGAAGGAGATCAGCCCTGGGATTTCTTTGGAAGGAATGATGCTAAAGCTGAAACTCCAGGACTTTGGCCACCTCATGCGAAGAGTTGACTCATTGGAAAAGACTCTGATGCTGGGAGGGATTGGGGGCAGGAGGAGAAGGGGACGACAGAGGATGAGATGGCTGGATGGCATCACTGACTCGATGGACATGACTCTGGGTGAACTCCGGGAGTTGGTGATGGACAGGGAGGCCTGGCGTGCTGCGATTCATGGGGTCGCAAAGAGTCGGACACGACTGAGCGACTGAACTGAACTGAACTGAATGCCGGTTCCATTTCCAGTTTTTTAAGGAATCTCCACACTGTTCTCCATAGTGGCTGTACTAGTTTGCATTCCCACCAACAGTGTAAGAGGGTTCCTTTTTCTCCACACCCTCTCCAATATTTATTGTTTGTAGACTTTTTGATAGCAGCCATTCTGACTGGCGTGAGATGGTACCTCACTGTGGTTTTGATTTGCATTTCTCTGATAATGAGTGATGTTGAGCATCTTTTCATGTGTTTGTTAGCCATCTGTATGTCTTCTTTGGAGAAATGTCTATTTAGTTCTTTGGCCCATTTTTTGATTGGGTCACTTATTTTTTTGGAATTGAGCTGCAGGAGTTGTTTGTATATTTTTGAGATTAATTCTTTGTCACTTGCTTCATTTGCTATTATTTTCTCCCATTCTGAAGGCTGTCTTTTCACCTTGCGTATAGTTTCCTTCATTGCACAAAAGGTTTTAAGTTTAATTAGGTCCCATTTGTTTATTTTTGCTTTTATTTCCATTACTCTGGGAGGTGGGTCATAGAGGATCATGATTTACGTCAGAGTGTTTTACCTATGTTTTAGGAGTTTTATAGTTTCTGGTCTTACATTTAGATCTGTGATCCATTTTGAGTTTATTTTTGTGTGTGGTGTTATAAAGTGTTCTAGTTTCATTCTTTTACAAGTAGTTGACCAGTTTTCCCAGCACCACTTGTTAAAGAGATTGTCTTTTCTCCATTGTATATTCTTGCCTCCTTTGTCAAAGATAAGGTGTCCATAGATATGTGGATTTATCTCTGGGCTTTCTATTTTGTTCCACTGATCTATGTTTCTGTCTTTGTGCCAGTACCATAGTGTCTTGATGACTGTAGCTTTGTAGTATAGCCAGGCAGGCAGGTTGATTCCTCCAGTTCCATTCTTCTTTCTCAAGATTGCTTTGGCTATTCAAGGTTTTTTGTGTTTCCATACAAATTGTAAAATTATTTGTCCTAATTCTCTGAAAAAATACCATTGGTAGCTTGATAGGGATTGCATTGAGTCTACAGATTGCTTTGGGTAGTATACTCATTTTCACTATATTGATTCTTCTGATCCATGAACATGGTATATTTACCCATCTATTTGTGTTATCTGATTTCTTTCATCAGTGTTTTATAGTTTTCTACATATAGGTCTTTTGTTTCTTTAGGTAGCTTTATTTCTAAGTATTTTATTATTTTCATTGCAATGGTGAATTGAATTGTTTCCTTAATTTCTCTTTCTGTTTTCTTATTGTTAGTGTATAGGAATGTGAGGGATTTCTGTGTGTTAATTTTATATCCTGCAACTTTACTATATTCATTGATTAGCTCTAGCAATTTTCTGGTGGAGTCTTTAGGGTTTTCTATGTAGAGGATCATGTCATCTGCAAACAGTGAGAGTTTTACTTCTTTTCCAATCTGGATTCCTTTTATTTATTTTTCTTCTCTGATTGCTGTGGCTAAAACTTCCAAAACTATGTTGAATAGTAGTGGTGAGAGTGGGCATCCTTGTCTTGTTCCTGACTTTAGGGGAAATGCTTTCAATTTTTCACCATTGAGGATAATATTTGCTGTGGGTTTATCTTATATGGCTTTTATTATGTTGAGGTATGTTCCTTCTATGCCTGCTTTCTGGAGGGTTTTTATCATAAATGGATGTTGAATTTTGTCAAAGGCTTTCTCTGCATCTATTGAGATAATCATATGGTCTACTTTTTAATAGAGTTATTTTTTTTTCTTGCAATTGAGTAGTTTGAATTCCTCATATTTTTTCAATATTAGCCCCTTACCAAAGGTATAGTTTGCAAATACTTTCTCCTGTTTCATGTTGTCTATTTACTCTGTTGATTGTTTCCTTTGCTATGCAAAAGCTTTTCAGCTTGATGGAATCCCATTTGTCTATTTTTTTTTCTGTTGCCTATGATTTTGGGTGTTATATCCAAAAAAATAATTGTCCAGACCAATTCAAGAAGTGTCTCCCCTATGTTTTCATCTAATAATTTTACAGTTTCAGGTATATTTAAGTTTTTAATCCATTTTGAGTTGATTTTTCATATGGTATGACATAAGGGTCTAGTTTCATTCTTCCATATGTGGCTATCCAGTTTTCTCAACACTGTGTATTGAAGAGATTATTCTTTTCTATGTGTATTCTTGGAACTTTGCAAATGATAAATTGCCTGAAAATGCATAGATTTATTTCTAGAATCTCTATTCTGTTCCATTGGTCTATATGTCTGTTTTTAATGCCATTACCATACTGTTTTGATTTACTATAGCTTTGTAGCGTATTTTGAAATCAGAAAGTGTGATGACTTCAGTTTTGTTCTTGTTTAAGATTGCTTTGGCTATTTGGGGTCTTTTGTGGTTCCATATAAATTTTAGGATATTTTTTCTATTTCTGTGAAAAATGTCATTTGAATTTTGTTAGAGATTACATTGAATCTATATATTTCTTTGGATAATATAGATATTTTAATAATATTAATTTTTGTAATTTAAGAACATGGAATCTTTTACCATTTACTTGTGTCTTTTTCAATTTCTTTCATCAATGTTTTATAGTTTTCAGTGTACAGATATTTTATCTTTTTATTAAATTTATTCCTAAATATTTTACTGGTTTTGATGCCATTACAAGTGAAATTTTTTAAAAAGTTCTTTCTTGGATAGTTTGTTGTTAGTGTATAGAAATGCTACTGCTTCTTGTATATTGATTCTGCATCTTGCAACTTTACTGAATTTGTTGATCACTTCTAGTATAGTGCTACTGCTAAGTCACTTCAGTCGTGTCCGACTCTGTGCGACCCCAGAGACAGCAGCCCACCCGGCTCCGCCATCCCCGGGACTCTCCAGGCAAGAACACTGGAGTGGGTTGCCATCTCCTTCTCCAATGCATGAAAGTGAAAAGTGAAAGTGAAGTCGCTCAGTTGTGTCCGACTCCTAGCGACCCCATGGACCGCAGCCCCCCAGGCTCCTCCGTCCATGGGATTTTCCAGGCAAGAGTACTGGAGTGGGGTGCCATTGCCTTCTCTGAGAAGTTATAGAGAGAGAGCCCTAAAGAGCCCTATAGGGCTCTCTCTCTATAAGATCATGTCATTTGCAATATTTCAGTGACTTTATAACCAGTTTCGGAGAAGGCAATGGCACCCCACTCCAGTACTCTTGCCTGGAAAATCCCATGGACGGAGGAGCCTGGTGGGCTGCAGTCCATGGGGTCGATAAGAGTCGGACACGACTGAGCGACTTCACTTTCACTTTCATGCATCGGAGAAGGCAATGGCACCCCACTCCATGTTCTTGCCTGGAGCATCCCAGGGACGGGGGAGCCTGGTGGGCTGCCGTCTATGGGGTCGCACGGAGTCGGACATGACTGAAGTGACTTAGCAGTAGCATAACCAGTTGGATCACAGTGGTGAATACCAGCTCAATACTAGTTTGCCCATTAGGTTCTTAATAAAAGTCTTTCAAAAAATTTCCAAACTCTGCTGCACTGAACTGAGGAGGAAGGAAATTTGTTTGTTTCTGGAACAAATTCGCTATGGAAAACAAAGTGGTTCAGATCAGGTGTATGGGTTTAGGGAAGATCAGGGAGGAGGGATGGTCAGCAGCTGGCCAACAGGAAAATCATGGAAGAGCCAGGTAAGCTGTGGTAAGGATGTGGGCAGAAAGAGTAAGTTGGAAATAACAGGTGGAAAAATACCTCTCCCTTCTCTCTTTTCAAGGAAGTGTGCAGAGCCTTGGCATAAGTGAATAACTTTGCAAAGTCTGAAAGTAAGGACAACTCATAATCTTCCTTCCTCCACTCTGTTGGAGCTCAGAGCAAATCACAAAGCAGATTTTCTTTAAGCCAGCAAACCAGATAAATGACTGGTTAGTTCAGGGAAAAGTTAGCTTTGGTATACAATCATGCTTAATAGCCTTTTGGCATCTCCTAGGCACATCTCTCCTACTTTCTCTTCTTCCATTGGGAGGTGATGATATTGACAGACAAGAAAAGCTGAAAGCCAAACAAGAAATAGAAAAAGCAGTGAACGGTCTGGAGAGCATCCATGAAGACTGGGTGGTAGGCAGCATCTTCCATCAGAGAGACAACCATCACGGTTTAAACATGAGAATCCTCCTGCACTGGGGGTGGTGGTAAGCCCCATCTGAGAAGAGAGGCAAAAAATTTGCTCTGTGTGTGCACAGATTGGAGCCGGAGGCAGCACCATTGCGTCTCTGCGAAGAGGACTTAAGCCAAACCCCCAAAGCAATTCCCTGCACACTAACAGCAGAGCCAGAGCTCAAACCTAGGTCTCACCCTAAAGCTGTCCTCCTCATCAGCGCACTAGAGCACCTTGTGATAAATCACCCGGGAGTGTAAAAAGGGCCCACCTAGAGGAGGGTGGTAGTGACAAAGGAGAGAAAGGATGCCTGAGAGAGGTTTTTTGCAGAAAGCACTCTAAAAGACGAATGTTATTCATTTTTCTCAGCACAGCAGTCTGAAAAAGCATAGTTCAAAGATCAATGACCAATTAATATCCAGCTGCTGAAAGAGAGCAGTGCTTTGACCTTAGCAGAAAGTTACATAAACTCTCCCCAGGGCAAGAGACTTTTTAGGGAGCATTAAGAGCTAGCATAAACACAGCTCATTTTTGAAGAACTGGAAGAACTTTCCTGTTGAATCCTTGGAATTCCACTGAAAGCTGTGGTGGGTGGAGCCCAGAGGGGATTCAGCAATAGCTCTAGAGGTTCTATTAATAGGATTAGGGGATCAGGTTTCTAGAGGTATCTCAAAGACAGTGAAGCGGTGGTGGTATTGGGCAGTGATTTCCAAATTCTTCTTTTATGCTTCTGTGTTGCTCTCTGGACCCAAGCTTGACTGTGGCAATAAAGGCTCTGACTTGCTTGGGCCCCTGACATGTGGTGCTTGGTCTGATAAGCACAGACA
The DNA here is from genome assembly GCF_027580195.1 of Bos mutus. Classification (NCBI taxonomy): domain Eukaryota; kingdom Metazoa; phylum Chordata; class Mammalia; order Artiodactyla; family Bovidae; genus Bos; species Bos mutus. The sequence goes on from NC_091622.1 coordinate 67,800,768, forward strand.
GAGAGTGGTGTGTTGGAAAGAGCTCTGAACTGGGTTCTGGTCTGGGCTCTGCATTATGGGCCAGCTCACCTTGGCTGTGTTACACTGAGATGACTTTTATCATTTAAAATCCAAAAGGGTGGGGCTCGATTAATTTTTAAAAATTCACTCCAGCTCTGAAAGGGTATGATTCTGTGACCCTGGAATATTTTCATTTCCTAAGAGAAGTGAAATTTTCCTAAGTTTCACACAGGAACATTCATGAAGCAAATCTAACTTAGGAGTAGAATAACAATGACAATAAACATCTGTATGGTGCTTATTGGTACCAGACATGGTTTAAGTGTTTTACAAATGTTGAATCATTTAATTCTTAGATCAATCATTTGAAATAGAGAGTAGTATTATCTTCATGTTGCAAATGACGAAACCTAAGTGCAAAGAAGTTATATAAGCCTGTGGGGTCAGGCTACTCTTATCCCTATTCCACGGGTGAAGACACAAAGACTTACAGGTGGGCACATGCTTCTGGCTTTGGGCAAAGAATGGAAAGGGTCCAGCATGGCTGGACCAGGAGCACGTGGCCACAACAGTCCAGGGAGGCAGGTTTGTCCGGGGCACCCCCTTCTGGGCCCTTGCAGGACTGCCTGATCTGAACCACACCACAGCGGTACAGAGAGCAGCTCTGGAAGGCTAGCTTCCAGCCCCTACCTCTTGGCCTTGCTGCATGGCTGAGGCGCCTGGACTCTGGCAGCCCCAGGTGTGTGGGAGCGGGTAGCAGCTGAGGGACCCCCTCCCAAAGTCCTCACTGACGCCCTCAGCATCCGCTCATCTCATCCTCAATTCCCTTCCTCTTTATCTCACTCTTCCCCTCTTGTTTCCTCTCTTATCACCGCCTACAATCCCTCAGGGCCAGAGGAACAGTTCTGACTTTTCAGTTCCAGTATTTCACATCCTCCTGCTCAACAGCAGGCCTGTGGCCTAGGCCTGGTTCCGTGGAAGAACCCTCTGGGCGGGGCCTCCAGGACTGGTTTCTGGCCTTGTTGGGAGAGGTGATCCACCATGCCGGTCCTGGCATGTTCCCACTGGGAGTGCCAGAAGCCCCAGCTCTCAGCCCCTTTCCTAGGCCATGTCTCAGGGCTGTGCATGCAAGGAGCGGCCTGAGGGACAGGGCAGCCTCTCCCTGAAGATAAAGAGCAGGTGATCCTGAAGCTCAGTGTTCCTTGATCATGACTCCAGTCATCGTCACCACCCCATCCCCAGCCTTCCTGTGAGCACTTGGTGAGCTTGGAGGAGGGAACGATTGGGAACATTTACGGCTTTTCTCGTAGAAAACTTCAATCAGTTTTCTTCAATCAATGGATCGATCAGTGGCTACTGTGGAGCCTGAATGTGTACAAAGGTTACACGTTTGTACAGGTGTACAGGGTTTCAGGTGGCTACAGGTTTCTGGAAACAATGAGCTGTTTGTTGACTTCCTGGCTGCAGACAATCTGGTCTGTGATTTGATATGAGCTCCAGCAGAGCAGTGGGATGAAGATGAATTATTCACTATCCCTACTTTTAAAGTTTTTAAGATAATTTTTTTTAATGCCAGGGTTATACATACGTCCTTGAAAAGATTTTTCAAGGTAAGCAGACAGATGAAAGATCTCACAATTAGATGTAGGGAGGCCCTCGGTTTCTGGCTGTCCTCACTGTGCCAGGTTTGTCTACTGAGACGCTGAGACCCAGGGAGGGTTATAGGAATCTGCCCCTGGCCCTTGGGGAGGAGCTCAACACATCCTCCCTGATGGGACTGATGGCGACTATAATAAGTGGCTCCCACTGAAGCATGACTGCATTAGGCACATGGGTCATGTAGAAATACAGGTGGGGTCCTGGGGAGCCAGGGCAAGTTCAAGGCTTGGGTAAAAGCATGAACGAGGCTAGGGAAGGTATTACGTTAGAGAGATGTGGGTAGATACTGCCAGGGACCTAGAAATCCCAGGAATCTTTACCCAAACCCTTTTAAAATACATCTACAAGTGGGTTTCCACTTACCAAAGCATCTAAAAGCTAGATCCAAACAGCCCACTTCCAATGGCAAAGACTGTCAGAGAGTACTTGGTCACCTTTTCTACTGAAATTCTATGAAAATGTTCTAAGTGAAGGGAAAGTTAGACTGAAAGTCAGGAATAGTTAACATTTTTCTACTTTTAAAATTTTCTTGATCATGATGATGCTTCCCAAGAGATCACATAAAGTTAGTAAAAGAGATTAACTGCATTCTTCTTTAGTGAGTTCTGCAAAGTGAACAGTCTGAGACCACCTTCCCATCACTAACATGTGTGTCTTTTCTAGCAGAAGTATGTTGAAAAGCACTTTTTTGGGCTTCACTTGAAATTTATTTGCTCAGTCAAAAATGTTTCTTGAGCACTTACTGTGTGTCAGGCACTGTCCCCAGTCCATCGGGGTGCTCTAGTGACCAAGACAAAAAATGATTTTTGTTCTTATTGAGAAGAGAGATAATATAGAAGGAAATATTTAAATAAGCAACGATTTTGCAGATAATTTTAGGAGGTATGAATGTGATAAAGAATGCTTCAGGTGGGGTGTGCTACTTTAGATAGGATAGGATAGGAAAATCTATCTGTGGAGGTGAGATCTGAGCTAAGATCTTTATGACAATAAGAAGCCCTGGTGGGAACACTCCACACAAAGGCACTGCCGAGTGCCCATTCCTGCAGTGGGAAGAGGCCCTGCATGTTCTGGGAGCCAAGGGTGGCCAGTGTGGCTGAAGCAGTGAAAGGAGAGTAGCTTGGTGAGGGGTGGCCAGGAGGTGGCAGCATAGATATCACAAGTAGGGACATGGGCCAAGCAGGGAACCCATTTGGAAGGTTTTCTACAGGACGATGCTGAGGTCCTTCTCCTGAAAGTGTGGTCTTTACCTACCTCCTGGGAGAAGTTAGAAATGCAGAATCTAGGGTGCTTGACTCCTCTGCATCTTAACCAGGTCTCTTGTGATTCTGTGATTTGTTTGCACAGTGGGGATTTGAGAATTGCTGTCCTAGAGGGTCTGGACTTTGTGGTTCTGGGATCTCACTTGGAGAAACTCTGGTAATAGCGAACTTAGAAGACAGAGACTGGCTTCACTCCTGACCCTGGGCACTGTTCCTTTTCTAGGAACTTACTCTACTAAGTCTGGAAAAGGAAATGGCAACCCACTCAAGTATTCTTGTCTGGAGAAGCCCATGGACAGAGGAGCCTGGAGGGTTGCAGTCCATGGGGTTGCAAAGAGTCAGACACGACTGAGCAAGTAGCACAACAACAACTACAGGACAATGACATGATCTGGTCACCCCATGAAAACCCTGCAAGTCCCAGCTATGTTTGAATGGAGAAGAGCAAAAGAGTAAACTGTATACCTTCACAGCTGGGTCAGGATTCCCTTTTTTAAGAACCCCTTCATGTGGTTTAGTGGTGACCTTCATGTACAGGGAAATGAGCCCCAGCACATCTTCCTTGGGTTGAGTTTCACTCATGTATTGCAGTTCGTAATATCACATGCTTGAAGACAAAATCCCCAGGTGCTGCCATCTCTAGGTTTAGGCTGGGCTGCATAGTTGGACCTTCATTACTAAATATAAAGCGAATCTTGATTGTAAATCTGTAAAATGATTTTTCCTCTAATGACCATGTAGGACCAGAGCCCATCCCATTTAGCACTTTTGAATTCAATTTAACACCTATTATTTAGATAAGTGTCAGACTTTATTTTGGGGGGCTCCAAAGTCACTGCAGATGGTGATTACACCATGAAATTAAAAGACACTTACTCCTTGGAAGGAAAGTTATGACCAACCTTTATAGCATATTAAAAAGCAGAGACATTACTTTGCCAACAAAGGTCCGTCTAGTCAAGGCTATGGTTTTTCCAGTGGTCATGTATGGATGTGAGAGTTGGACTGTGAAGAAAGCTGAGTGCCGAAGAATTGATGCTTTTGAACTGTGGTGTTGGAGAAGACTCTTGAGAGTCCCTTGGACTGCAAGGAGATCCAACCAGTCCATCCTAAAGGAGATCAGTCCTGGATGTTCTTTGGAAGGACTGATGTTAAAGCTGAAACTCCAATACTTTGGCCACCTCATGCGAAGAGTTGACTCATTGGAAAAGACCCTGATGCTGGGAGGGACTGGGGGCAGGAGGAGAAGGGGATGACAGAGGATGAGATGGCTGGATGGCATCACTGACTCGATGGACATGAGTTTGAGTAAACTCCGGGAGAGGGTGAAGGACAGGGAGGCCTGGCGTGCTGCGATTCATGGGGTCACAAGGGGTCGGACACGACTGAACAAGTGAACTGAACTGACTGATTTAGATAAGTGATTTAAACAATACATTGGCACTCATCTGGCATACACCCATAAGTCACTTCATAATATGGACAGAATATTCATACTCCCACCTGTCCAGCTTCTTATCCCATCACCCCAGCCCCAGCCCCCGGAATGGCCCTCATTGCATTTTGCACATGAGAGCTTTCCCTTGAATGGAGAGGTAAATTTAAGCGCATTTCCACATCTGTGTGTGTACAATTTAGGGAGCCAAAGTCGGCCTGCCATAAATACCATAAATACTTCAGTTCAGTTCAATCACTCAGTTGTGTCTGACTCTTTGCAACCCCATGAATTGCAGCACACCAGGCCTCCCTTTAGGGATCTCCTTTAGGATGGACTGGTTGGATCTCCTTGCAGTCCAAGGGACTCTCATGAGTCTTCTCCAACACCACAGTTCAAAAGCATCAATTCTTCGGCACTCAGCTTTCTTCACAGTCCAACTCTCACATCCATACATGACCACTGGAAAAACCATAGCCTTGACTAGACGGAACTTTGTTGGCAAAGTAATGTCTCTGCTTTTGAATATACTATCTAGGTTGGTCATAACTTTCCTTCCAAGGAGTAAGTGTCTTTTAATTTCATAGCTGCAATCACCATCTGCAGTGCTTTGGGAGCCCCAAAAAATAAAGTCTGACACTGTTTCCACTGTTTCCCCATCTATTTCCCATGAAGTAATGGGACCGGATGCCATGATCTTCGTTTTCTGAATGTTGAGCTTTATGCCAACTTTTTCACTCTCCTCTTTCACTTTCATCAAGAGGCTTTTTAGTTCCTCTTCACTTTCTGCCATAAGGGTGGTGTCATCTGCATATCTGAGGTTATTGATATTTCTCCCGGCAATCTTGATTCCAGCTTGTGCTTCTTCCAGCCCAGCGTTTCTCGTGATGTACTCTGCATAGAAGTTAAATAAGCAGGGTGACAATATTGCAGCCTTGACGTACTCCTTTTCCTATTTGGAACCAGTCTGTTGTTCCATGTCCAGTTCTAACTATTGCTTCCTGACCTGCATATAGGTTTCTCAAGAGGCAGGTCAGGTGGTCTGGTATTCCCATCTCTTTCAGAATTTTCCACAGTTTATTGTGATCCACACAGTCAAAGGCTTTGGCATAGTCAATAAAGCAGAAATAGATGTTTTTCTGGAACTCTCTTGCTTTTTCCATGATCCAGCAGATGTTGGCAACTTGATCTCTGGTTCCTCTGCCTTTTCTAAAACCAGCTTGAACATCAGGAAGTTCACGGTTCACGTATTGCTGAAGCCTGGCTTGGAGAATTTTGAGCATTACTTTACTAGCATGTGAGATGAGTGCAGTTGTGCGGTATTTTGAGCATTCTTTGGCATTGCCTTTCTTTGAGATTGGAATGAAAACTGACTTTTTCTAGTCCTGTGGCCACTGCTGAGTTTTCCAAATTTGCTGGCATATTGAGTTCAGCACTTTCACAGCATCATCTTTTACAATTTGAAATAGCTCAACTGGAATTCCATCACCTCCACTAGCTTTGTTCATAGGGATGCTTTCTAAGACCCACTTGACTTCACATTTCAGGATGTCTGGCTCTAGGTCAGTGATCACACCATAGTGATTATCTTGGTCATGAAGATCTTTTTTGTACAGTTCTTCTGTGTATTCTTGGCACCTCTTCTTAATATCTTCTGCTTCTGTTAGGTTCATACCATTTCTGTCTTTTGTTGAGCCCATCTTTGCATGAAATGTTCCCTTGGTATCTCTAATTTTCTTGAAGAGATCTCTAGTCTTTCCCATTCTGTTTTTTTCCTCTATTTGTTTGCACTGATCGCTGAGGAAGGCTTTCTTATCTCTCCTTGCTATTCTTTGGAACTCTGCATTCAGATGCTTATATCTTTCCTTTTCTCCTTTGCTTTTCTCTTCTCTTCTTTTCACAGCTATTTGTAAGGCCTCTCCAGACAGGCATTTTGCTTTTTTGCATTTCTTTTCCATAGGGATGGTCTTGATCCCTGTCTCCTGTACAATGTCACGAACCTCCGTCCATAGTTCATCAGGCACTCTATCTATCAGATCTAGTCCCTTAAATCTATTTCTCACTTCCACTGTATAATCATAAGTAATTTTATTTACCCATACCTGAATGGTCTAGTGGTTTCCCCTACTTTCTTCAATTTAAGTCTGAATTTGGCAATATTTTAAATATGTCACTGATTTAACTGAAAGTGAGTCATTCCAGGCTGCTGAGTCAGCCAAAGTAAAAGCTGATAGGATTTGAAGCCAGCAGGTCGAGGAGTTGGTGGAACACTTGGGGTGACTGGTAGTGGCGGGGTTTACAGAATGGGAAGATCTTAGGAATGGCTCCTATGGAAACGGCAAGAGTTTACAAACCCACTCTCCCTACAAGTAACTCTTTGCTTCTGTATAAGGGAATGCTTTTGCAACTATTTGGCTTTGTCATGGTTTATTTTGTTTTTTACCTTGACAACTGCAGGCAGAACTTGTTCTGGGTTTTCTGCCCTCTGGATTTGGGTGTGAGTGAATTTCAATTTTTACTACTTGTAAATCATTTTCTTGCTTTGAGGAGGCAGTTTTGCAAGCACGGGTGGCATGTGCGTAATGCCCCACCTAGGACATACCAGACATCTAATCACTGCTCGTGGCAGCAAATGTAGCTCACCAATGTGCCCTGCCTCGCACCCTTGCTGGAGCTGCAGATCCTTTCAGGACCTTGCAGATTTTTCAGCTCCTCTTATTTCAATATGAAAATAAGGTTTCCAGGTGAAACACAGGTCACCCAGTTGGATCTAAATTTCAGGTAAACAACAAATCCTATCTTAGTATAAATAAGTCTCAAATATTGCATGAGACATACCTACATAGTTGGAGAACATTTGTTGTTTAGCTTAAAGGCAGACTCAGTTGGGCGTCCTGTATTTTTATTTGCTAAACCTGGCAACCTTAGTTAAAGAGAAAGACAAATACCTCATCCATATGATATCTTCTATGTGTGGAATCTAAAATATGGCACAAACGAACCTGTCTACAAAACAGAAACACGTGTGTACATATAGAAAACAGACTCGAGTTTGCCCAGCAGCAGTGGGGAAGGGAGAGAGATGGACTGGGAGTTTGTGGTTGGCAGATACAAACTATTGCACTTAGAATGGATAAACAGCAAGGAACTATATCCAATCTCCTGGATAAACCATAAGGGAAAAGAAGATTAAAAAAGAATGTGTATCTGTGTTTAAGTGAGTCATTTTGCAGAAATTAGCACAACAATGTAAATCAATTACATTTCATTTAAAAAATAGAAAACAAAAAATCGGTGTGTGCAGCTAACGTGGTGCTGGCAGGAGGTAGGGAGGCTGCTCTCAGAGCAAATGGCCTCTGCCAGCTGGGTGGCGGCTGTCTGTAGCAGGAATAACTCCAGGCCAAACAAACGCACTCCAGCTGTTTGAGATTTTTTAAAAAGTTGGTGGTGGGGGGAGCAACCGAGGGCCGTTTTAGCTGCTACCACCCATAGGGTCCTAGCTGCCAAGTACAGCCAGCTCACCTGAGGGAAGGAGCAGGGTGGGAAGGGCAGTGTAGGGGTTCATCCCCAGAGGGAGAACCTCAGGGCTCACCTGGATCTGGAGGGAGCGATGGAAGCAGGAAGAGGGAAGCCTTGGCCCTTGAAGACAGCTCCGTGGAGCCCATCCCAGAAAGCAGGAGGGTGAAGACAGGGCTGCAACAGCCTGGGACTACACCCTGGGTACCACCCCGCAGCCCCGTGCATGGGGCAGGGAGGATGCCAGGTGTGGCGTCTGCTGCAGCAGGCACTAGTCTTCTTGGGAAGAAACACCTGGAAGATACTGTGACATCCTGAAGAGAATGTTTTCTACATCTCCTGGCTGGCAGGGCCTCCCTGTCAAGCCAGCCAGCGAGAGAGGCAAGGATAAGGATCGTCCTCACTGGTGGGGGACATCCAGAGTGAATTCTGGTTGGAAACAAGGACTAGCTGGGTGACCTTGGGCACAGCAGTTTACTAATCTGTTGCTTCAGTTTCTTCCTCTTCAGGATAAGGTTAGAATCAATGGTGGGCTCTGCCATCTCTGATCCATTATTCTCCTGGAAACTGCTCCAAGTTGGAACAGAGTTTCCCCAGTCAGGTCAGTTACCTACACCAGCTATAAGAAAGAATGAAATGACAAAGCTAAAAAAAAAAAGAAAGAAAGAAGAAGGAGGGGAAGCAAATTTATTCCCTGCATAATTATCAACATTATTTCTCATCATTTGCCATCAGAAATTCATTCCCCTTGCTGAGGGATGGCATTCTGAATGTGACCCACATTAATAAATTGATGCGGAGGCAAGACAAATATGTAGTTATAATGATTTTGGTATCTACAAGATGTCCATAGGAATCATAGATAATACTGTTTTACTTTTTTTTCATATTGAAGATATTTGTGACATTATTCACCCACATTTCTGGAATGTATATACATGCATATATATAATAATAAATGATATATATTAAATATATAATTATATAATATATAAAATACATATATATGTTTTTAGTGTGTGTGGCACAGTGTATAAGGAAAAAATAAATATGGCAAATATTAATAATTAGTGAATCTTAAAAATAGTCAATGAAAGTAAATACAACTCTAGGTTTTCCACTGGTGTATTCAGGTAACTACTATTTAACCAGTCGAAACATTGCATTTGAATGGAAAAACAAGCTTTCAAATCAGTGAGGTGTAAGAAATGATTGCAATATTTATGTTACTTACTAAGGGCATTGTTGTTCAGCTGCTAAGTTGTGTCCAACTCTTTTGCAACCCCATGGACTATAGCCTGCCAGGCTCCTTTGTTCATGGGATTTTCCAAGCAAGAATACTGACATGGGTTGCCATTTCTTTCTCTAGGGGATCTTCCCAACTCAAGGATCGAACCCACGTCTCCTGCTTGGCAGGTGGTTTCTTTATCACTGAGCCACCTGGAAGACTGTATTAAGGGCATTAAATATACAGAAAGAAGGCTTTATATTAATGCAAAGAATTTATGGAAAATATCTAGTCTTATTTTTATTTCTGTTCATTTTGTAACTTTACATTTGATATGAAAAGCATTTCTAATTTCTACATCACATCCTAGCAAAAATTGCAGGAATCCATGGGTTTAAGCTCAACATTTAGAAAACTAAGATCATGGCATCTGGTCCTATCAGTTCATGGGAAATAGATGGGGAAACAGTGGAAACAGTGTCAGACTTTATTTTTTTGGGCTCCAAAATCACTGCAGATGGTGACTTTAATTCAGCCATGAAATTAAAAGACACTTAACTCCTTGGAAGGAAAGTTATGACCAACCTAGACAGCATATTCAAAAGTAGAGACATTACTTTACCAACAAAGGTCCATCTAGTCAAGGCTATGGTCTTTCCAGTGGTCATGTATGGATGTGAGAGTTCGACTGTGAAGAAAGCTGAGTGCCAAAGAATTGATGCTTTTGAACTGTGGTATTGGAGAAGACTCTTGAAAGTCCCTTGGACTGCAAGGAGATCCAACCAGTACATTCTAAAGGACATCAGTCCTGGGTGTTCTTTGGAAGGACTGATGCTGAAGCTGAAACTCTAATACTTTGGCCACCTCATGCAAAGAGTTGACTCATTGGAAAAGACCCTGATGCTGGGAGGGATTGGGGGCAGGAGGAAAAGGGGATGATAGAGGATGAGATGGCTGGATGGCATCACCGACTCGATGGACGTGAGTTTGAGTAAACTCTGGGAGTTGGTGATGGACAGAGAGGCCTGGCGTGCTGCAATTTATGGGGTTGCAAAGAGTTGGACACGACTGGGCGACTGAACTGAACTAAACTGAACTGATGGGTTTACTCCTTCAGGCTACATCTGCTACTGACTGAATGGTTACACTGCTCCACCCAGAACTGATCAAGGTCTTGCTAATGCTCCTTGTTTATGAGCTACTCCAGACTACTTTTCATTAAAACTGAAGCATCAACTCTGTGTTTAATTATTTTGATGAAATAATTCACCAAATAAGAATTATTTGAAATCCATTTCTCCCTTCAGTTCAGTTCAGTCGCTCAGTTGTGTCCGACTCTTTGCGACCCCATGAATCGCAGCACGCCAGGCCTCCCTGTCCATCACCAATTCCCGGAGTTCACCCAGACTCACGTCCATCGAGTCAGTAATGCAATCCAGCCATCTCATCCGCTGTCGTCCCCTTCTCCTCCTGCCCCCAATCCCTCCCAGCATCAGGGTCTTTTCCAATGAGTCAACTCTTCGCATGAGGTGGCCAAAGTACTGGAGTTTCAGCTTCAGCATCAGTCCTTCCAAAGAAATCCCAGGGCTGATCTCCTTCAGAATGGACTGGTTGGATCTCCTTGCAGTCCAAGGGACTTTCAAGAGTCTTCTCCAACACCACAGTTCAAAAGCATCAATTCTTCGGCACTCTGCCTTCTTCACAGTCCAACTCTCACATCCATACGTGACCACAGGAAAAACCATAGCCTTGACTAGATGGACCTTTGTTGGCAAAGTAATGTCTCTGCTTTTGAATATGCTATCTAGTTGGTCATAACTTTTCTTCCAAGGAGTAAGCATCTTTTAATTTCATGGCTGCAATCACCATCTGCAGTGATTTGGGAGCCCAAAAAAATAAAGTCTGACACTGTTTCCCCATCTATTTCCCATGAAGTGATGGGACCAGATGCCATGATCTTCGTTTTCTGAATGTTGAGCTTTAAGCCAAGTTTTTCACTCTCCACTTTCACCTTCATCAAGAGGCTTTTGAGTTCCTCTTCACTTTCTGCCATAAGAGTGATGTCACCTGCATCTGCATTTTTCCCTTAAGTTCAGATCAATATTTGATTGCTGGAATGTAGGGGTGGGAGTTATGTATAAAGCATGACCTTAGTCTCAGTAAGCTTGGGGTTCCAGATGCTATAGGACACAGGTTGCATGAAGACTGCTATTCTAGTTCTGGTGATGGAATTGAAAGCAGGGTCTTTTTTTTCCTAAAGGAATGGATCTTCATACAGCCACAAAAGGTATGGGTAAAACCACAGTAAGCATCAAAGCTATCTCTAGCCCTTCTGAGTAGAGCAAAGCTAGTTGTCAGAGAAAGAAGAAGGACCTGTTCTGACAGCCTGGAGTCACTGAGTGCTACCCAGTATACCACCCAGGGCACATCCTATTGCTTTTGGGCTACCCTGCAGAGGAAGTCAGCGGGCCCTCTGTTTATTGAGGTCAGTGACGTAGTCCTGACCATATCAAGAGAGATTAACTTTCAGCCTGGGCTGCAGTACCACAATAGCCCACTATCTTGTAAAAATATATGGCAGAAAGTCCCACACTTATATTTCAAATATAATATTGGGGCCTAAATTTAAGCTGCTATTGAGCAATCAAGTTTCATCAGCCAGCTGTTTGTCTCAATACATTTGGAGGATTTTCCAGGCAAGAATACTGGAGTGGGTTGCCATTTCCTTCTCCAGGAGATCTTCCCAACTCAGGGATTGAACCCAGGTCTCCTGCATTGAAAGCAGATGCTTTGCCGTCTGAGCCACCAGGGAAGTCCATTTGGAGGACAGTGTTTAATCTTTTGAGAAAGATAGGGGCAAAAAAAGTTTAAGTCTCTTTAAGAAAGGAAAGTATTTTAATGAAAAAGAACTGTAGGACTTCCTGGTGGGCCTGTGGTTAAGAATCCGCCTGCCAATGCAGGGGACACCGGTTCAATCCCTGGTCTGGAAAGATTCCACATGCCACAGGGCAACTACGCCCACACAGCAGCAACTACTGAAGCTCTCGCACCCTAGAGCTCCTGATCCAAAACAAGAGAAATCACTGCACTAAGAAGCCCAAGCACCACAACAAAAAGTAGCCCCCACTTGCCACAACTAGAGAAAGTCCATGCATGGCAAGGAAGACCCAGCACAGTCAAAAATATAATAATAATAATAAAACAGTAGTCTTTCTAAAAAAAAAAAAAAGGAACTGTAAACCAACTCTAGCACCTAAAGGTACATTTGTTTAATTGGGCATTATATGCAAATAATACCTCTTTGTTGAAAAGAGAAGGTGCTGCTGCTACCAGTGCATATTTGCTAAATAATACGGTTAAGACAAAGTCTCAGGTAAGAGAGACTGTCTGTATCTCTGGTGGTAATTCTTTTTGGCTGTGTTTCTCAGCCATCCAGTGTAAAGCCATCAGAACTCTCGTTATCAAATTGCTTTATGATGAAAGTTTTTTTACCACGTGAAATGTAAACCTCTTTTATTTGTTTGGATGTCAGTAATCATGAAACAGATGAAAAGTCACAAAATGCCAGGTAAGAAACAGTAATAGATGACAATGGTACTTGTTAATGACTGCAAATATAAATAAACTAAAACAAGTTGTGTTTTCTCCTTTCCTATGAAAAGCTATGTCTGGTTCTGCTAATGCTTTAGAAAGTACATTATAATTTCTGGTATTTGAAACAGTAGCATGGTCAAAATAGGACTTTCAAAAATCTTAAAACCAAAACACAACAGGAAGCTTTGTTTATGTTTCAACCGCAATAAATCAAAGCAAAAGAATTTGAGTAGCAATCAGTAATGGGTTATTTACAAATACAGCTGCCAAACACTGCAATATTAAACCTTATTAATCATCCAGTAGTCTTATTATCTGTGTTAATATTAACATTTTCACTTTAGACTCGATTTGTGTGGAAGGATAAAAAATAAGTAGTTATATCATTTAAGTTATAAATAAATCCGGCTTCCCTGGTGGCTTAGATGGTAAAGAATCTGCCTGCAATGCAGGAGACCCGGGTTTGATACCTGGATCAGGAAGATGCCCTGGAAAAGGAAATGGCAACCCACTCCAGTATTCTTGCCTGGAGAATCTCATGGACAGAGGAACCTAGCAGGCTACGGAGTCCATAGGGTTGTAAATAGTCAGACATGATGAGCGATTCACCCTTTCACTTTCATAAATAAATCTATGACTCAGCAAGTTATGAAAGAAAAGAACTTAAAATCAAAGTTTGGTAGATTCTGCAACCCCATGGATTGTAGCCCACCAGGCTTCTCTGTCCATGGAATTCTCCAGGCAAGAATACTGGAGTGGGTTGCCATTCCCTCCTCCAGGGGATCTTCTCAACCCAGGGATTGAACCCAGGTCTCCCACACTGCATGTGGATTCTTTACCATCTGAGCCACCAAGGAAACCCAAGAATCCTGGAGTGGGTAGCATGTCCCTTCTCCAGCGCATCTTCCTAACCCAGGAATCAAACTGGGGTCTCCTGCATTCTGCGTTGCAGGTGGATTCTTTATCAGCTGAGCTACCAGGGAAGCCCCAATAGAAGCTAAAATTTTTAGCAGGTATAGCACAGAGGAAATGTAAAACTAAACCTTGAAAGTGTTCATGTGAGCTCATGTATACAAAGGAGATCTTTTCTAACTCTGCCTCTAAATAGCCCAGCTACAGTTATCCCAACACTACACTCAAGACAGATAATCTATCCTCCATACCTATGCTTAATTTTCATACACTAGTCTAGTATATTTCTCTATGTTCTGGTCAACTACATAATATATCACCCTAAAACTTTGTGGTTGTTCAGTCACTAAGTCATGTCCGACTCTTTGAGACCCCATGAACTTCAGCACACAAGGCTTCTCTGTCCATCACTACCTCCCTGAGTTTCCTCAAACTCATGTCCATTGAGTCAGTGATGCCACCCAACCATCTCATCCTCTGTCATTCCCTTCTCCTCTTGTCCTCAATTTTTCCTAGCATCAAGGTCTTTTCCAATGAGTCAGCTCTTTGCATCAGGTGGCTGAAGTATTGGATCTTCAGCATAAGTTCTTCCAATGAATATTCAGGGTTGATTTCCTTTAGGATTTACTGGTTTTATCTCCTTGCAGTCCAAGGGACTCTAAGAGTTTTCTCCAGCACCACAGTTTGAAAGCGACAATTCTTCGGTGCTCAGCCTTCTTTATAGTCAAATTTTCACATCCATACATGACTACTGGAAAAGCCATAGTTTGACTATATAGACCTTGTCAGCAAAGTGATGTCTCTGTTTTTTAAAACACTGTCTAGGTTTGACATAACTATTCTTCCAAGGAGCAAGTGTCTTTCAATTTCATGGCTGCAGTCACCATCTGCATTGATTTTGGAGCCCAAGAAAATGAAATCTGACACTGTTTCCACATTTTCCCCATCTCTTTACTATTAAGTGATAGGACCAGATGCCATGATCTTAGTTTTTGAATGCTGAGTTTTAAGCCAGCTTTTTCACTCTCCTCTTTCACCTTCATCAAGAGGCTCTTTAGTTCCTCTTCAGTTTCTGTCTTTAAAGTGATAAAATAACCCTAAAACTTAATGGCTTAAAATAACAATCACTATTATCTCTCACAGTTCTGGAGTTTAACAGGTTTGATTGAGTTGTTCTTGCTTTGGGTCTTTTTAGGGTTACAGTCAGGTGTGGCTATGGTTGAAGTCATCATCTTTATTGTATATCTTTTTTTTGGGGGGGGGGGCTGTGCCTCACAGCTTGTAGGATCTCTGTTCCTTAACCAGGGATTGAACCCAGCCACAGCAATGAAGTGCTGAGTCCTAACCGCTAGACCACCAAGGAACTCCCTGAAGTCATCATCTTTAAATGTCTGACATCTGGGATGGGATGTCTGGAACAATGGGGAGCTAGTTGGGGATCTCTCTCTCCACGTGGCTAGCTTGGGCTTCCTTACAGTATGGTGGGCTTAGGGTAACTGAATTTCTTAGGTGGGGGCTGGCATCATCCAAAGTGAGCATTCCAAGGCACCTAGACAGAAGCTGTAAAAGTTCTTATGACAATCTTGGAAGCCCTACAGTCACTTCTGCTGTGCTCTGGTAGTTAAAGCAGCTGCAGGTCAGCTCAGATTCAGGGAAGTGGGAGGAGATCTGCATGTACAGAGAGAGAAGAAATTGATGGCTTTGCAAAGCATGTTTCTGCCATAGGAATTAGTTCGTGGGTGATTAGAGAATGATGTCAGTCTAACCTAAAAGTCAAGCCTGGTCATATCAGATTTTTCTAGGTGAGGAGCGCCAGAAGAGCAGGAGCAGAATTGAAACCTTCAGCAGAAAGGAAAGCACTCCTGCCGCTCAGTGCTGTACTGGGAGTAGGATTCCTCGCATTGTGTTTTGTGGACATTGAAAATGAGCACCTGCACCAGGCTCTGTGGGAGCCCAGAGAGGTGGACCCCAGCTTTGTGTCACTTTTGGCTCCTGTGCCTGGGAAGTTCCTGGCTCAGAGCTGGTTCCGGCTGGATTGTCCCAGCAACCTCCTGGTTCTGCTCTAACTGAACAGTGGCCAGTATTGCCATTCAATGTTTATGTGGATGTTTAATGTCTACTCTGGTAGCCTCTAGCCATGTCTAGCTGTCTGCATGTGTGGTCCAAGGTGACTGCCAAGGTGCCAATGATTGTTTTTCTTAGCACTTTAGTCACAAGGTGGCCTATCTTTTGAGCGGTCTCCCCAGCTTTATTTATCCCATAAGCCCCACGACTTTGAATGTGTATTTTTGTAAAACATGAGGTTTTTCATTAATGCACATTTCACATTATAGCAGACAAACCAGAACTATTTATTTAATCAGGTCTATTTAAGCAGGTCTCTTTGGAGAGAAGCTGATTCCATTCTTGGGGTAACATTCTAGATGGACTTGGAACATTTATTGCCAGAAAGTAATGATGCTTTAGAAATTCTGGAGAAAGATGGAGAAACTATCCTAAAGGAGGATTGATCACAACAATCTAAGTATCAAAAACTAAAAATAAAACAAAAAAATATGGTTAATTAAAATATATTGTCATGAAAAGCCACAGTCAATAATAACATTCAAAGAAAAATAAGAATTTTCTTTTCCAATAACAAGTGTTATATTTGGGTTGCATCTATTCAAATGAGCCAAGATGTTATGTGTAAGCACACACATTGCTTCAGGACTGCAGATACGTATACACACAAAGGCAGACAAAATGCCTATCAACAAAAGACTGAAAAGATTTCGTGCCCGGGTTTGGGATGTCCTTGTTCATTATGGTGACTGAAGTATGCTTGTTATATTGAGTATGTGAAATTATATAGAGTCTGCAGAACCTTAAAATTCAGTAACACTTTCACTGCCCACGACACCTAGACTTTTCAGATAGTAGTAGTAGAACATTAACATGGGGATTTGAAAAATATAAACTGGCTGGTTTGTGCAGAAACAATGTTTAGACAATCAGTTTTGGCCCTCAATTTCTCATGAATATGAGACTTTCAGGCAACAGAAAGACGGCACTCTTTCCCTCTACTTGCTAGTAAGACCTCCTGTTGTAAGTCTGTGGCCAGCCACTTTTTATTTGGTGACATAGTAATCTAGTTCTAGTGAAATTCATAGGCTAAAGGAACTCCTCCCCCTCTCACTTCCATCTCCCTGGGGTCTGAAAAACACGTAGCCTTGAGTCGAATGGATTTTGTCTTTCAAATGAACTGGAAATATGGCAGTGTCTCTTAGCTTGTATCTATTTGCTGTTTGGTGGTTCCAGCAGTTATTCCTTTGTTTTCTCCTTCACCCTGCATGGCCACTGAAAGAGCAAGATGAATCTTTCCCGAGGAGAGAAGGGGAGAGAGGCCTGACGACTTACATCTTGAACCATTCTAGAGGGGTAGGGGAAATTTTTGTCAACCTGAACCAAAATGACTTTACTGAACCTGAAATAACATCAAAAAGACAAGTAAATGTGGCACTAGTTGCTTTTTTAAGAAAAGTATTTTAATGTTTCATGTTGTTTGTACAGCCATGTGTCCAAGATGTGTTTAATAGTCTTAGAAACATGTAAAGGTTAATTATGCCAGGGGTTTTCCCAATGTTTTCTTAGATGAAAATACTCTATTATGGAATTGTTGGGCTGATAAAAATTTGAGTTACTCTGCTAAAGAAATTCAAAAATGTTACTTAATGAAAAGTGAGATGTTTGAAAGGTCATTTTGTGTCATAATAGAACTAGAGGCATAATTGGAATAAGTGAAACTGGGGTAAAGGGTATCTAAGGAACTTAGGAATTTTAAAGTTTGAGTCAGTTTGGGGGCAGACCCCAAAGGTGAGACATTTTGGAAACCTGGAAGTAGCAGGCCTCAAATCTCAGTCACATCAAGCAGTGTTAGCCAAGCTTGTGTGTGTGTGTTAGTAGTTCATTCGTGTCTGACTCTTTGTGACCCCATGGGACTGTAGCCTTCCAGGCTCCTCTGTCCAAGCAGGCATATTGAGAGGGGTTAAAAAAATTATTTTTATGAGCGCTTGCTGAGATACAGACCTACTTAACTGCAATACCTGTGATGTTTATGCCACATTACCAGAAGCTTTTTTTTTTTGGAGGTGTGAACAAAAACAAACAAAAATAGTCAAAGCCATATATACTTTTTTTCTTCAATGCTGCTGAAATAGAAAGTAATTTTTCACTTTATAAAGTAACTGCAAACTCTGAGATGATTTTCAGCTTTATAGACCCTATGCTGGTAATGAACTTCATCCAGCCCATAGAAGAGTCTCCAGCAGATCTCAGTCAAGCCATGTGAAGCCTTGTTTTCACCATAGCACACAGCAGTATAGCAGGGGCTGGAGGGAGGAAAGAAGTGGTCCATTCTACTTGGGTGGAATGAGCCGAGAAAGGCTCTTGGGGGAGGTGACCTTAAACAGTGTCTCAAAAGCAGCAGAGACATCTTCCAGGTAGAGGAGATGGACTTAGTGGAAAGGCCAGATGTGCCCCTAAATGTGGGGAGCAGAGTGGACAAGGGTGACATAGTCTGGTGTGTCTGTAACTGTGGATTTCAGAGTGAGGTACTGCACAGAGAGATAAATACCACAGGAAAAGTTGGATGGAAAGCGGGGCCAGATCAATACTAAAGAGTTCATTTTCATTCATTTATTTCATAAATCCATATATCGAGAACCTATTAAATGCCAGACCTTTAGGAGACAAGACACTTTGTTGTTGTTCTTGTGGAGATAAGAGTATAGAAGAGGCAGACAGACAGTAAACCAACCATCACACAAATAATTATTCAACTTTATTTGCGATAAGTTCTCCTTGTGAAAGACAATGCTTGTGTAATGAGAGACTTTGCAACAGGAAAATCCAACTGAATCTAGGGGTCCAGGAAGGCTTCCATGAGGAAGTGACAGTTAAGGCTGAGACTCAGGTAGGGTCTGTTGAGCTTAAAGTGGGGCTTGTTTGGTGGTGAGGTTGTTGGGTGGGGTTGGAAAGAACATTGCAGGCAGATGTGATGTGGACAAAGGTCTGGAGACAGGGAGTTATGTGGTGCTATTATAAAAGAAAAGAAAAGAAAACAAAACAAAACAGAAAAGACTGCATCCACAAAAATGGGAGCCATGTGATCATACTTGGGTTTTAGGAACCACTCCCTGGCTGTAGCGTGGGAATGATAAAGGCACGTAGGGCCAGTGCTAAAGAAACCAGTTGGTGTGCTGTCGTCACAGATCTAGTGGGAGTGTCAAGGTGAGAACTGAAGCTGGAGCTGTGTGGACAGAGAGGATAGAACAGACTTGACAGATACTGAGGGGCTAGAAGTGATCGTACTCAATGAAAATAATTAGATGTGGGCAGCAAGGAGAGGAAGACCCCCAGGTTCCTGGATGGAGCAACAGGGCAGATAGTGAAATGGAGGCTCAGACTGGGGGGTGGGGGGGAGGTGGTGGTGGAGAGGATTAGGGGCTGCTACTGCGTTTCACTTTGGACATGCTTAGACTGAACTGCCTATGGGGATATCCAACAGGCAGCTGCATGTGAGTTTAAAGTTCCAGAAAGATTTCAGAGCTGAAGTTACAGAAGCAGAAAATAACAATTAAAAGCCATGACAAGTAATAGCTCACTCAGGGAGAAGAAACTGAGTCAGAAGACAAGAGGGTCTGGGACCAAGCCAGACATGGCTAAAAATGACAACAACATAGACATTTACCAGGCAAACATAGAATAGTGGAGTACCGTTTTCTTTTACAAGAAACATAAATGCTCTTCCTGAAAATTAATTTTTAATTTATACTTTGTTCTACAAAATGGAGTCGCCATTACCATTTTTTAAACAAATATTTAGAATTGGTCTGAATCCCTCCAGTTTTGTAGTTTTCTAATCAAACTCCAAAAAGCTGCGCTGTTCCTTGTGCAAAATTCATTAAAATCTCCTCAGCAGCTCCATCTAAGTGCTTCATTATGCACTAAAAATGTTACTTGAATCCCCTTTGATTTTCAGGTTGAACATCCTTGTGTTTGTTATAGCAGATCTGGTCCTCACATGGACAGCTAACTCCCATCAGGTTTCTCTGGGTCTGCATTTGAGTATAAAACCTGGAATCACCTTTTTTTCTAACTGCAATACCATAAGTGTTAAATTTTAGTGTAAAATGTATTAATTGGAACCTTCGATGTTTAGGTATCTCAATGCTTCCCTACCTAAATGACCCATGTCTTGTGAATGGCAGTTTTATATTAGAATTAACTAAACATAGAGAAGAATTTAGAGACTCCAGTTCATTGACTCAGCTTTGAGTGCTGACCCCAGTCTTTATCACCGAAGTGCTCCTATGTGCTCAGGGAGCTGGCCTTATCTGAAAGCACTTGTAATAGTGGTACCTGGCTCTTGAGACCATCTTCCAAATAACCCCTCCTGCCCCCCTACCCCTTCACAAATGGTGTTCCACTTATAACCTTTCTGGAATCATTGTCCCCAAGAGGACATACACACCCCTCATTTGCATCAGTGTCTATTCTTCTTGTCCTCTTCAGAATCTTGTTGTGAGGTTCTCAAGTTCTGCTCTGCAGTGACCTTGGAAGGAATACTGTTTTGAGCTGTGTCTATTCCTTTAACATAAAGTTCTTTACAAACATCTGTGTCTCCTTCACGACAGACACTTGTCAGGATCTGAGGGAACTTTGGCAGAACACGGTGGTGTTTGTGGTAAAGCATCCATATTTGCAAATTCCAAGTCTCTAAGTGAGTACTGCCACTCCACTGCGCTGGGTTGAAGAGCAGAGATGTAATTGTAAATGGACATGCTCGGGACCTCCTCACTGCTAGAACTGCTGCCTGATGACCGGGGCAAGGGATCCTCATAATTATTGGTGTTAGAGGCACTTTCCAGATGAGTCTGGCACAAATGAGAGTCTGGGTCAGAAGTGACAGTTTTTCCAAAATGATCTTCCTGGTTTTCACATTTCCTCAGAGTCTTCTGGAAGGCGATGTTGTCCTTAGGACTCTCTAATGGCCTGACACTGTCCCTCCTCTCACAGGAGACCTGGTCCCCAGGGGGCTCCCCGGCTCTCCAGCTCTGCTCCCCATCTGCCTCTTCTTCGGCCACATTTCTCCAGTCTTCTGAACTTGTTGAACTCAGAGTAAATAAAGACCCTTCCTCAGAATCGGAGTCAGAGTCCACCTCGTACTGAGCGTCAGGAGTGTGCTTTTGCGCGGGCTCCTGGTGAGCTGGAGTCACTGGCAAGTCCCCGAAGCATCCTGGAGGGCCGCCGGGTGGGGATGGGTCTCCCGGGTCACTGAGCGTGGCCGCTTCGTAGTGGGCGGGAGGCTGTCCCTCAGCACTGGAGCCCTGGAGCCTCTGCTGCTGTGCGCTCTGCCCAGTCTCCTTAGAAAACTCCGAAGGGAAGTGTGGAGGGACCCCTCCTCTCTCCTCCCCAGTGCTGGGCGTGTGTGTGCGTGCTGGTCTTTGGGAGAGAGGCACTGTCGTTTCTCTGGGGCAGGGTGGTCCTAGTTCATCGGAATCCTTACGGACTGAGCTAGGGCTGGTCTGTATTCTGGCAGCCACTGCAGGGATGCCCACTGAACGCTCACTGAGGGAAACTTGCCTGGCCACAGTGTCATAGTTGCCTTCTCCAGGATCATTCCTGTAGATGTGGTCCCATCCCGCCGATGTGAGTTGGGTGTCATGGGCGTTTGGTGGTCCGTAGAGAACGCGCCGGGCTGCACTGTGATTTGGGGGAACCGTATCCTTCCCAGTTCCTGCCCCAGTGGAGACCCCGCGTTGTTCCCTGTCCTGCCGGCCGCCAGCCTCCCTTCTGGTCGGTGCCACCGTTCTTGCTGGAACCACAGCGGTGCGTGGGGCTTGGTTCTCATAGAGGTTTAGATGGTGGAAAGTTTGGGGCAGATCCATCCTCGGCTGCTGTAGGTTTACCGCACCTTCGATTTCATGGTAGAAGGCCTGGTTTGAATACTCGTTCCCTGACGCTGAACCTGGACTTTTTTTCCGGCATCTCTGTTGCCACAGTCTGTCCACATAAGGCCTTGCAAAAGCCCCCAGGCAGAAAGCCACGAAGAACGTGATGAACACCGACAGGCAGACTGCCAGGACCAGGTCCTGGGAAGAGTCTGCCTTTCTGCCAGCAGCACGCACATCCTCGGCCCTCCTAACCCGTTTTGGCAGCTCTCTCGGTCTGTCACCCGCATCAGAGCCTGCAGTGTCCTTCTCCAGCATGGAAAAGCGCACTTCCTGGGCCCTCTCAGCTTTGCTCCGTATGAGGGTTTTCATATGTTTCAAATCAGCATGAGGAAGGTGAGTCTCTCTGGACATTCTGCTTGTGGGGGTCCACCAGTGTGCATCCTCCTTCCCTAAGAATGGGAATGAGAGTCCAGTGATTTAAAAGCATCTGTGAGTCCTCAGTCGCTCAGTCGTGTCTACTCTTTGCAACCCCATGGACTGTAGCCTGCTAGGCTCCTCTGTCCATGGGATTCACCAGGCAAGAATATTGGAGGGGATTGCCATGCCCTCCTCCAGAGGATCTTCCTGACCCAGGGATCAAACCC
Organism: Bos mutus; assembly: GCF_027580195.1. NCBI lineage: Eukaryota > Metazoa > Chordata > Mammalia > Artiodactyla > Bovidae > Bos > Bos mutus. The sequence continues at coordinate 67,822,955 of NC_091622.1, forward strand.
ACATCTCCTAACTTGCAGGCAGATTCTTTACCACTGAGCCACCAGGGAAGCCTCAGTCCTTATCTAGCTAGATTTAAAGTCTGTTTTACATGATTAGCAATTTTACTGGCTGATTGATTGGTTGTCTGATACCAACGGTGTGTGTAAGGCTCTGTGCACATTTACACGAGGCTCTCAGGCTTGGGTCTGAGGCTCCAAGACCCAGAGGCTGTGTTTCTTAGGCTTCCTGACTGACTCCTGCCCACAGGAGGAAGGAAGCCAGGCTGTGGGTACAGTCACATTGCCCCTCCTCTCTCCACATCCTTACCTACTTACTGCACATCTGTGAGGACATTCTATCAGCCCCCTGCAAAATCTGCCTTGGCCCCACCTGTGTTTGTTATATCATCTCCTCACCATTCCTCAGTGCTGGTAAACAGCAAAAATATTCAGGTTTTTCTACTGGTTCCTGACATTCTGCCTTCCACACTCAGAAGGCTGGTGTGGCTTTTACAGAGTGATGAAACAAGTGTGGCTGACACTATTAAGACTTCTCTCATTGTTATGGATTTCTCCTAAACCTGTTAAACATGGCCATGTCTCTACTCAGTAGCAGTCCTGAGTACAGCAGAGGCCAGAACTCATTAAAAAAAAAAAGAAAAGAAAAGTCTATTTCTCTCTTTTTTCCCAGTTAGGAGTTTGATTTTAGATTTAGCCAAGATAGTTACTAACAACAGTGCTCACTGCTCAGTTGTGTCTGACTCTTTGCAACCTCATGGACTGTAGTTGCCAGGCTCCTCTGTCCATGGGATTTCCCAGGCAAGACTACTGAAGTGGGCTGCCATTTCCTTCTCCAAAGGATCTTCCCAACCCAGGGACTGAACCCACATCTCCAGCATTGGCAGGCGGATTCTTTACCGCTGAGCCACTAGAGAAGCCTGATAGTTAATAGTGAAAAAAAAAAATCCAGAATATTCAATTCCAGTCACATATTTTAGCAGTTTGGGAAAGTGACAGATAAAAAAATCAAAGAAAAATATTCTTTTTAAATTTGTGTGTTTTGTGTATATTTTCAGAGGGGTAGCAAGTATCTTAAATAATTATGGTTCAAGTTTTAGAAGTTCTTTGATTATTTTGTTACTCTTTGGGTAACAAAATATGACATTTGGGGGTTGTAGAGAAACATTCTTTGTGAAATTTCTGGTTTTGACCAAATCCAGTGGTTCCTGACCATGTGAAGAAAATTGTTCATGAATTGAGGAAAACGGATACCAACAATTGTTCTGTGATACAGCCCAAGGATGACTAATGCACTCTTGCTCCTGAGGCGGCTGTCATTGTTTCAAATGACACTAAATGTTTTGTGTACTTTTTTTTTCTGTTTAAATGGAACCACTTCTGAAAGGAGAGGTCCTACTGACTTACCTATGGACTCATTGCAAATAGCATTCCACCTTTTCCTCCAGGACTCAGAAATAACATTTTGGAAGACTGCCAGGCTGTAGTCACACTGCCATGGGTTATCAGCCAGGTCAGCCTCCAGGTGGGGAAGTTCTAGGGCCATGATTACCACTGGCAGGATGGCTGTCAGCCCATTGTTGCTGAGGTCTACCATCTGCTCAAGAAAAAAAAAAATTAGGACAGTCTGTGAATAAAGACATTTGGAGACAAATGAGTTACAGATACAGTCTATATCTCTATGGAAGTGATATGAATTTCCCACTGATTCCAGAGTCAGAGACTACTGGGTTTAAATCTCTGCTCTGCCCCTAAGAACTCTGTCAGACTCAGCAAATTGTTGACTCTCAATGAGCCTATCTCCCAGGGTTGTTCTGAAGATTAAATGTATGGGAAATCTTTAAGTCTGGAGCCTTTATTAAAAGCCCAACCACTTTCCCTTCCTTTTTTCCTAAGAGTTGTGATTTTTACTGCTAGATATAACCTAGACTCCCAATTTTTATCAAGATTTGGAATTAGGCACCAGGTTTAGAAAGTCTAGAAGCCCTGTAATCTTGAAAGTGGCAGAAAATATTGGATGATGAGGATAGAGTCCAGAAGAACAACTGTGATTGAACAGAAGGAGCCAAGAGGCTTCTTTGGCAAGTATTATTTTAAATGTTGTCGTTCAGTGGCTTAGTTGTTTCTGATTCTTTGTGACCCCATGAACTGCAGCACTCCAGGTTCCTCTGTCTTCCACTATCTCCCAGAGTTTGCTCAAATTCATGCCCTGAATTGATGATGCTATTTAACCATCTTGTCCTCTGCTGCCCACTTCTCCTTTTGCCTTCTATGTTTCCCAGCATCAGGGTCTTTTCCAATGAGTCTGCTCTTCACATCAGGTGTGAAGATAAGATACTACCTTATCTTAAAGGTAGTGGCTTTCTCTGCATCCATGGCTACTCAGTATACACAAAATGACTACTTTTCCTAGTCTCATATGAAACAAAAGGGAATGTGAGGAACAAAAAGGACTCAGTGACTCTAGAAACACAGAGCAGGATCTGCTGAAGTTGGATCTTGCAGGGGTGTTATGGGGTAGGGGAAACAGAGTTAGGTGTAGCTCTCGCTGCTGTCTACAGAGCACTGCTGCTGTGTACCAGGCATTCTCCTGGGTGCTTTACATGCCTTATCTCTGATCCTCACAACAGCTTTGTCATTTCCCCTTTTTTACAAAGGAGGAAACTGGATGGGTCACAGTATATCCCACATAGTCCCTAGTCCTAGAACTTGGTACCCACATGTTCAGAAAATAATGGAGGAATGAACAAATGACTGAATGAATGGCAGAGTTAAAGTCTGATCTGCCTCTGCAGCTGGGTGCCTTCTATTCCAGAATACAGCCTCTTGGAGCCTAAGCGCTCACTGCCCTGAAGTGAACGGCTGGGCAGAGGAGGCCTGGAGTGTGAGGCACCAGAGTGGGATCATGGGGTTTGAAAGCAAATCATAAATGCAAACTTTGCTGAAAAGTAAAAAGAGAGCCATGGATAAAAACCAGAAAGTCTGAATGTAATTCAGGTCAATTGTTTAAGAAACTCAGGGAAAAAGCAGTATTAGCATCTTAGGTCATATAAATTCTTAAGAAAAGCTGATTTAAACACTCAAACAACACCATAACCAATACTCAATAGTGAAGTAGTGATCTTTGCATTGTTGAGTAACCAAGCACTCTTAACTCTTAAAGGAAGGTGGTCAAAAATAGGAAATGAGATTTGGAAGACATACACAAAACAACTTTCCTTTGGCCTGGCCTTGTCTAGGATCAAGAGCTTTCTGTGTATACCTGTTGTGGTCTTTTACAGACCAAGACCTGGGGACTGGAGTTGACGAAAAGAAAGAGAGAAAAAGAGAGAGAGAGCAGTATTTCTTGGGTTACATGGAAAACCAATAAAGCCCATGCACAGGACTTGTACCGCTCATGAAGGCACAAGTCTCTCTCAAGGAGGTCTTGAAAGCCTGGGTGAGAAAGTGAGCTTGGCAGGCTTCCACATTCTGATGAGAATGAAGACAGAAAGAAGGGTGTGGGGGACCAAGGTCTCTAGTGGAGCAAGGGTATTTTATTAGCAGAACTGCATGCTTATATATCTTCAGTAAAATGATTACTCAGCCATTACAAAGAATGAAATTCCACCAGTTGCAACTAAATGGATAGTCTAATACATACAAAGTCGCTGAAGTGAGTCACTGAAGGGAGTCACTGAAAGGAATCCAAGCAGGTTCCCTTTCCCATGATCTCAGTCCTGAGACCTGCATGCAGCTCTACTTGTTCCTGTATTCCAGGAACTGATAAGGAACAGAGAGTCCTTGAGAAACGGCACACAAAGGAAAATGCAACATATTGGATCCCTTAAAGTTGAACGTCCCCTGACATACACCATTCTCATCAACAGGTGAGATATTCTAATGTTTTGATGGGTATTTTCTTTTTCATGCACATCTGCTTTTTCATCCTAGTTAGCTATTATGTTACAAATCATGAAACTGAAATCAAAACAGAATAGAGGACAGAAAGCTAATAAAATGATTCAGGAGGGGTAATTTCTGAGAAAAGATGAAAACAGAATAGACCAATTTGGCTAAAGAAGTGACCATTCACCATCATTTGAAAGGAATGTACTTTATATTGTAGAGATTGGGAGAAGCATGTAATGTTGGTAACAAATCACTATGCTAGGAAGAATGGCATGCAAAAAGGAAGGCTAATTTGAAATGCCAATGAAACATTTTCATTCTATCTAAACACGAGGATGGATTTATGCTTTAAAAAATCTATCTGGCTTCTGAAAAGATTCCCACATAAGAAGACACATAGTGCAAGCATTAAATATATCATCTGGGGGGAAAAAAAACCAGCACCCATTTTAATATTCAGCTTTCTGGTACCAAAGATTCTCATCATGTCCCCAAACCAGGTTTTAGAGTTATTGCTGAACATGCAGAAGGGATAAGAGAGGAGAAATTGTATTATTCTGGGCAACTCAGGTAATTTAGAATTACAGATGATTTAAACATTCTTGGGTTTATTTTTTAGTCTGCCTGTAGCATCTATTACCTGTGAGCTGCAGAAGACTTTTATTTATAAGTACAATAAAAATGCATAGGAAATAAAACAGGCATAGGGAAATTATATATATAAATATAATCAGTATGGGCTTCCTTGGTGGGTCAGCATTAAAAGAATCTGCCTCCAGTGCAGGAGATGCAAGAGATGTGAGTTCAGTCCCTGCGTTGGGAAAATCCCCTGGAGGAGGGCATGGCAACTAACTTCAGTATTCTTGCCTGGAGAATCTCCATGGACAGAGGAGCCTGGCGGGCTATAGTTCATGAGGTCACAAAGAGTCAAACATGACTGAAACGACTCAGCACTCACACACACACATAATCAGAATACAACATACTAAATGAGGTTCCAGGCAATCTGACAATATTTCTGTGGCAAATTGTGGAGTGCTGCCAAGTTAAGTAGACTTTTTCATCTGCTCTGATAACTACTATGGCAGACAGGTCCCCAGAAAACCTTCCCCACATTCACATCCTTTGAGTCATTGCCTCCCCTTGGAGGGGGAGAGGTGAGACCTCTGCTTTGCTTCTAACAAATAGACTATGCTGAAAGCAATGAGACATCTCTCCCGTGATTACATTCCATGAGCCTGTAATGTTCTTGCTAGCAGGCTTTCTCCTTTGGGCTCTGAAGCCAGCTGCCATGCTGTGTACTGCTGTGTGGAAGCCCACATGGCACAGAAACAAGTGCAGGCTTACGCTGACAGCCAGCAAGGAACTGAGCCTTCAGCCCAATAGCCCATGTGGAACTGAGTCCTGCCGATAACCACGTGGCCTTGGAAGTTAATCCTTCCTCAGTTGGGCCTTCAGGTAAGACTCCAGCCCTGGCCAACATCTTGACTGCAGTCTCTTGAGACACTTTCAGCAGAGGCCCCAGCCAAGCCTTGCCTGGATTGCTGATCCACAGAAGGCATCAGATAAATACATGTGTGTAGTTTTAGACTGCCAAGTTTGCAGTAATTTGTTACACAGCAATAGATAACGTATACACCTATGCATGATCATCATCTATCCATTCATTCCTTTGTTTGTTCACCAAGAGTTTGTAAATGCATGGTACATACTGGACAGACGTTAAGCACTAGAAAACAAAATAGACATAATGTATGTCCTCAAAGGGGCTTCCCTAGTGGCTCAGTGGTAAAGAATCTGCCTGCAATGTGGGAGACCTGGGTTCAATCCCTGGGTGGGGAAGGTCCCCTGGAGGAGGGCATGACAACCTACTCCAGTATTCTTGCCTGGAGAATCCCCATGGACAAAGGAGCCTGGCGGGCTACAGCCCATGGGGTCACAAAGAGTTGGACACGACTGAGCAACTAAACACAGCACAAGGCATCTCTAGGTGCCACACTGCTGGCCACTTTGGTATTTCTAAAGGAGCACTGAGGAGAGATTTTACAATATCTCCTCAAAGACGGGGAGGTGGGAGAAAGGGGCTTGGAGGAGAAGGGGCTAGGGCTGTCAGAACTAGAGCAGGGCTCTGGGAGCTCCTCACACAGCTGTCAGGATGTCAGGACCTTGGTGAGATTCGCTGCAGGGTGCCCAAGAGCCAGGCAGCAGGGCTCTAAAATGTGACATCGGTCCCCCCATCATTGGTCTGATGTTTATAACCATATGTGACATGTGGTATGTGCGATGCAAGTATATGTTGATATCATTATTATTTGTATTATTCTGTGTCCAATTTTGGTGTGGAGGCACCAGGGTCACTAGCCTTCTGAGATTCATGGGGTCCTGGGCCATATGGGTGTAGAGTCCATATAGGCCCATAGGATCCCAAACTGCATCAAACACCAGGGATATTTGACTGACCTTGTAGTTTGGGGAGGGAGCGTTCCTAATAACTAAGATTCATTTTCTTGCCAATTGGTAAGTGAAAGCTCAGAGCTGGGTTTAATTTGACTTAGGAAAAATAATGTGCCTATTCTTGCTGCTGAGTATTAACGTTCAAATAAAATTCATGTCCACTACTGAGGCCTTGGAGTTCTGAGGCGAGAGAGAGACTTCAACTTTTTCAGGGGAATCTTAAAATAGACTTATATTTTTTGATTAGTAGCCAGTACTACTGGGCATGTACAAACTGTTCAATGAAGAGTTCTAAGGTAATTGCCTGTAGGTCCACATATTTGAGATGTTATAAACTTTATTTTCTAACCTGTAATTTTTTTAGGTCCTTGAAGGCTTCTGGATGAATTCTGAATATCCTGTTGCTCTTTAAATGGAGGTTTTCCAGTTGCAGGCAGTTATGAAAATCAGACAAACCAATTTGCGATATCCTGTTGAATGACAGATCCAAACTCTGCAATGACTTCAGTTTCCATAGTCCTGTTAAAATTAAAAAGCAGTTTGAAATATAAATCTGACATTTACTGAAGCATTGTTTATAATGGTAGGAAACTGGATACAACTTAAATGGTTCAAAACAGAGAAACAGGCAAACAAAGGGTAGTCTATCAATAAATACTGTGTAGCCTTAAAAGAGAATGGGGTAGACCAATATGAACTGACTGAACAGGAAGGTAAACGTTAATTTTCAGAAAAGTATGGAGTATAATTCTAATGTTTTTGCAAAAGAAGAACCAGATACATATGTTTTGAGAGAGCAGAGAAGAAGGCCTGGAAGGAGATGAACTAAGCTACCAGTGGTATTTACACTTTGGAGCAGGATGGTGAAGAAAGGTGAAACTATGCTTTTATTTTATACACTTTCAATTCTTTCTTTATAAGAACATGTGCTAATTTGGGGGCTTGCCAGGTGGCGCTAGTGGTAAAGAACCTGCTTGCCAATGCAGGAGACATAAGAGATGTGGGTTCAGTCCCTGGGTGGGGAAGATCCCCTGGAAGAGGCGATGGCAACCCACTCCAATAGTCTCGCCTGGAGAATCCCACGGACAGAGGAGCCTGGCAGGGTATTGTCTTCAGGGTCACAAAGAGTCGAACACCACTGAAGCTACTTAGCACGCACGCACATGCTAATTTTATAAGAGCACCAGTAAAATAAATCTAACCTGGATTGAATGAGAGAATTATAATACTTGCTTATTTGATTGACCTGTGGGTAAAACTGGATGATCTTGCTATGGTTATAGAGAAAAAAGTTGTTTTGATGCTTCATTTACATGGATGAATTCTTCCCCTTTTCAGATATTATTATTCTATTTTGTAGTTCTATCTTTTAACTACTTATTGTTGATAAGTGTTTTCTAGAAATTCTTATATTAGGTAATGTGTTACAGCTAGATATTTTACTTTCTGGCAAAATCATCTAATTGAGGGTTGGCCTCTGCCTTCGTATTTCACTTGATTCCATAAGTAACCGTTTGGCACTGAAGATAAACATTGAGAATGAGGTGCTAGCCACAGCAGTCTTCAAAATTTGATTTCCCATATGAGTCTCCCAAGGAAGCCCTGCATTTGTACATTTCCTTCTGCTCTGTTCTCACATGTAGCCTTCGTCTTTAACAAACTACTACATACAGATCATGTTGGTTCAATTCCGCAAGGGTTTATTCCTTGTCTACTATCTGCAGAGTACTTACTATAAGACTGTTTATGCTGAGAGATGATGACTTAATTGAAATTGCTTCACATCTATGCCCTCATATGTTCATTTCAGCTGTATAGACTAAGCAAGAGATCACAAGGATGACAACTCAGTCAAAATATTATGAGCAAGGCACTTGGTGCTGGGGACGAAGACAATAGAGAAACCTTGTGTCGGGTTCGTGATAAAGCACACACACAAGAAAAAGCTATTAGTTACACAAAGCAGTTATGCCCCCACCAATAAAACAGTCTTTGGTTGTCAGTCTCTCCATCAGATGATTGGTCCCTTCAGGGCAGAATTCACATCTTTGTGAACACTTGTAAGGCCTGTTGTATGATATACATTCCGTAGGCTAGAGGTCACAGTGGTTGACCTGCACAGAAATTTACAAGTCGTGGGGCCAACATTAAAGATTCAATACAAATATGTACATTTCTAACTTTTCTTGAAAAATTGGAAGTCTCAAATGGCACGAAACATTTGGCTGGAGCTGAATGAAGGCTGCCTGCTTTGGATGGGACATGTACTTATAGATGAATATGATGTCTCTATCAAAAACAGGAAGACAAAGAATAGGCCAAGAAGCCCTCATGTTTAGAACAATGAGAGACAGCCAAGGTTAATATTCAGCTGGCATATGCTGAATACTCATGAATACAATATGAGAAAGTCTTCCATATTGGCTCATGAACAGCCATCGCTGAGCCCTTGTGTGCTGCTCCACTGCCCTGGGCACTTGACTGACTGCGTTCTCCCTTCCCCCTCCCTCCCCCAGAAAGATTCCACTCCATCAGTACAGCCAGGAGGCTTCCAGCTTGGGAACCCAGGCTAAAGGTCACTTGTTAAATGTTTTGAATATAACCTCTGGAGAAAATCTGTTTCTTTGTGGAATGAAGAATATCCCTATGTGTTTTAATATGCAGACATATGGGTCTTGAGAAAAAAATGCCACCCAGAAACTGAGATGAAGGAGTTTCTTAACATTTTCATGAGATTTCCTGGCCTGTTTAGGGATGTAAGCTCATGGTTGCTACTATATCTAGTGCTTAATTGAATTGAATAAGTACCCCAGGAGTTCAGGGATGAAGGAGACCGCATCTATCAATTGACAGGGGGTGTTGAAACCTCTACCTCTAGCCGTGGGTTTGAAATGAAGCTGGACCTTGTGGGGCCTTCTCAGAGACAGGGCCCTGTGTTCCCTACCTCTCGTCTGTAGAAAAGCTTTAACCTCCTAGGCCTTCCCCAAGTTTCAAAGAGCAAATTTAATCAGAGAAGTGAGAAAACATAGAAACCAAGGAAAACAGTCAAGTAAGATAAAATAATAATGGTTTATAAAAACAGAATGATCATACGATCCAGCAATCCTACTTCTGGGAACATACTCAGACAGAACTATTTAGTTCAAAAAAATACATGCACAGTTCTGCTCATAGCAGCACTGTCAAAAGAGAGAGCAAAAGCATGGAAATAACCTAAATGATCCACCAACAGATGAAGATAGAGAAGATGTGGTACGTGTATACAACGGAATACTACACAACCATAAAAAAGAACAAAATAATTGCATTTGCAGCAACATGGATGGATCTAGAGATAAGTGAAGTCAGTCAGACAGAGAAAGACAAATACCATATGATATCACTTACATGTGGAATCTTGGAGAAGGCAATGGCACCCCACTCCAGTACTCTTGCCTGGAGAATCCCAGGGACAGGGGAGCCTGGTGGGCTGCCATCTATGGGGTTGCACAGAGTCAGACACGACTGAAGCGACTGAGCAGCAGCAGCAGCACATGTGGAATCTAAAATATGGCACAAATGAACCTGTCTACACAACAGAAACGGACTCATGGACAGAGAACAGACTGCGGTTGCTAAGCTGGGAGTGGGGAGAGGAGAGGGAGGGGCTGGGAGTGTGGGGTTGGTAGGTGCAAACTATTAGCTTTAGGATGGATAGACAACGAGGTTGTACTGTATATAGCACAGGGAACTATATTCAATATCCTACGGCAAACCATATTGGAAAATAATATAAAAAAAGAATATACATATATATGTGTGTGTGTGTATGACTGAATCACTTGGCGGAAATTAGTACATTGTAAGTCAACTACACTTCATTTAAAAAAACGACCCCCCCAAAAAAAAAAAACCACAGTCTCATCTCAGCCAGCTCTGCAGGCTGATGTGCCCCCTCTGTAAACCAGAGGTGCTTTGGTCTTGGTATCAAGGTGTCCTATGGCATGCCCAGTGTGTCCCACTGCAGAGCAAGGCCATATGGGTGTAGCTGCCACATGAGGCTGGCAGGAGGCAGGGAGGCTGCTCTCAGCAAACGTCCTCTGCCAGCTCGGTGGAAGCTGTCTGTAGCAGGAATAACTCCAGACCAAACAAACACTTCAGCTGTTTGAGTTTTGAAATAAAATTGGGGGGTGGGGCAGTTAGCAACTAAGGGGCATTTTAGCTGCTACCACTAAGGTACCTTTAAGGTACAGTAGCAAGAACTGGGATGGGAAAGAGAATTAGATACTCAGGATGATCAAAATGGCCCTAAGAGAGAACATTTTTGCACATCTGTTTTGTATGAGGTTGAAGGAGAGATGTTTTACATACATCGCTCTGTTACAGTTTTTACAAATGTTCTCTCTAAGCCTCACATCAACCTTTATATATATTGCTGCTGCTGCTGCTGCTAAGTCGCTTCAGTCGTGTCTGACTCTGTGCGACCTCATAGAGGGCAGCCCACCAGGCTCCCCGTCCCTGGGATTCTCCAGACAAGAACACTGGAATGGGTTGCCATTTCCTTTTCCAATGCATGAAAGTGAAAAGTGAAAGTGAAGTCGCTCAGTCGTGTCCGACTCTAGCGACCCCATGGACTGCAGCCCACCAGGCTTCTCCGTCCACGGGATTTTCCAGGCAAAAGTACTGGAGTGGGGTGCCACTATCTCTAGGTAAAGATAAGAACCAGGAGTCTTTTCTAGGTTAAGTGACTTGCTTAAGGTCAATAAACGAGTAGAGTAATACAAGGGACTTCCCTGGTAGGCCAGTTGGTAAAGAATCTGCCTGCAATGCAGGACACTGGGGTTTGACCCTTGGGTCGGGAAAATTCCCTGGAGAAGGAAATGGCAACCCACTCCAGAATTCTTGCCTGGGAAATCCCATGGACAGAGGAACCTAGCAGGCTACAGTCCATGGGGTCACAAGAGCTGGACACTATAGTGACAAAACCACCAGCAAGGAATACAAAAGATAAAGCAGAGAGTAAATGCACATATGACAGGCACATATGAACTTACCTACAAAACCAAAACAGGCTCATAGATAAAGATAGCAGACTTGTGGTTGGCAAGGGAGAGGGATGGACTGGGAGTTTGGGGTTGATAAATACAAACTGGAAGAGTGGAACCAGAACATGCCCAGGCATGTTTGGGGATGGGGGGCGGGGAGGCTTTTGAACATTGACAGTTATAAAAAATACCTTTTTATTTGACTTCCTTCATAATATCCAGCAAAGATCCACAAGAAGAAGAAAACTTTTGCACATGGGAATTAAGACTGTGATGATCAGTTATTCCTTCCACATGAAGATTTTCTCTTTACTTCTACTTTTAGAGAATCAAGCTTTAATGCTACTAAGAGAACTGGTGAAGTTCTACAAATGATCTTTTCGTTTGGGGGTCTCTCAAGATGGAGTTGGGGAATTTGGGTAAACTCTTCCAAGACCCTTGACTGTGTTTCTCAATAAGGGGAAGCATGTTCTTTTACAAACTGCATGGTGAATCAGTGTTGAGGGACATTCAGGTGAGTGAAAGAGGTTGTGAGGTGCATTACTGGGTGGGGCTTGGTTATCAGAGAGCACATTTCATGTTTAAAGAGAGTTAAATGTTGGGAGAAAAATATGGAGGCAATTTTGTGGAGATGGGATTATTTATTAAACTGTCTTCTGATGATCACTTAGGCCACAAGGGGCAGGAATTTGATTAGCCTTTGCATTTAAATGGCCAGACAGTTTTATTACTTCCAAGAAATTATCTCAGTGTCTATTAGAAAAAAATGCTACAGAGGGTATGCCCAGACATTACACTATCTTAGAAACATTCCTTGGGACTCTGAACTTCCTAAATGCTCTTCCAAATGTGATAATCTGATAACATAAAGTTTATGGCTTCAAGTTCAAAAAGTATTAAGAATTAGAATAGAGTCTGCAATGGTCCTGGATAACATATTTGATTCATAAAATCAGCCCTTAATATGGTCAAATTTACATAGGTGAGCCAAAGACCTTGCCCTCTTAGCTTAATGACATATATTCATTTTGTTACTTTAGAACCTGTATTGGTTTTGAGAACATTGGTTATTGGTATTTCCATAATCCAAGGAGCAATCAGGATGAAAAGTTTAATATCCTACAAATGAAAAGAATACAACATGCTTCTTTTTTTCAACAATACACTGGTTACATTTTTTTTCCTTCTCTACCAGTTTCAAAAATCAGGTAATATTTTGCCTCACTGATAACATACTTATCGCTTGGATTCTGGAATTTAGTGTGTTAATGTGAGGTTGTCACCTCTGGTCTTTCAGCATAACTGGAAACACAGTAAGATGTTTGTCCTGATATATTTTCAGGCACTTTTGGGCACTCCCAAAATACTGCTTGATGTAAGTGGGATAGTGTAACTGTAGACCAGTCCCTAGGATTTCTATTTTTTTTAAACTGATTTTTCCATTATTAAGGCTATACTCCCAAAATATGGGAAGAAGGTGAAGTGATCATTAACATTAAATTCACGGTTGGCTTCTGTTTTGTAAATTATATAGGCCAGTACCTCCTCTGGGTGTTTTTCCAACATGAAGATTTTTGGTAACATCACAGCTGGTCAGTATCAAGACAGGAAGTTAGCTGACATTGGGTTAGTCAATATGATCTTTTACCCTTCCAAAAGTGGGCTTTCTGGAGTCAAAGCAACGTTTCACTGGCTCTATGAACTGTCACTATTTTAAGACATGTCAAACATGATTTATAAAGGTACACATGTGCCACAGGCCAATTGTTTGATTGGTGCTGAGATTATCTCTAATTAATTGTTAACTGAGATGAGAGCAAACACCTATGTAAATCAGTTCAGTTCAGTCGCTCAGTCAAGTCCAACTCTTTGTGACCCCATGGACTGCTGCACGCCAGGCTTCCCTGTCCATCACCAACTCCCGAAGCTTGCTCAAACTCATGTCCATTTCGATGGTGATGTCATCCAACCATCTCATCCTCTGTCATCCCCTTCTTCTCCTGCTTTCAATCTTTCCCAGCATTAGGGTCTTTTCAAATGAGTCAGTTCTTCGCATCAGGTGGCCAAAATATTGGAGTTTCAGCTTCAACATTAGTCCTTCTAATGAACACCCAGGACTGATCTCATTTAGGATGGACTGGTTGGATCTCCTTGCAGTCCAAGGAACTCTCAGGCACCTTCTCCAACACCACAGTTCAAAAGCATCAATTCTTTGGTGCTAGCTTTCTTTATAGTCCAACTCTCACATCGTACATGACTACTGGAAAAACCATAGCTTTGACTAGAAGGACCTTTGTTAGCAAAGTAGTGTCTCTGCTTTTTAATATGCTGTCTAGGTTGGTCATAGCTTTTCTTCCAAGGAGCAAGCATCTTTTAATTTCATGGCTGCAGTCACCATCTGCAGTGATTTTGGAGCCCCAAAACATGAAGTCTGTCATTGTTTCCAGAAGTGATGGGACCGGATGCTATGATCTTAGTTTTCTGAATGTTGAGTTTTACGCCAACATTTTCACTCTCCTCTTTCATCAAGAGGCTCTTTAGTTCTTCTTCACTTTCTGCCATAATGGTTGTGTCATCTGTGTATCTGAGGTTATTGATACTTCTCCCAACAATCTTGATTCCAGCTTGTGCTTCATCCAGCCCGGCATTTCTCATGATGTACTCTGTGTAGAAGTTAAATAAGCAGGGTGACAGTATACAGCCTTGATGTACTTCTTTCCTGATTTGAAACCAGTCTATTAGTCCATGTCCAGTTGTAACTGTTGCTTCTTGACCTGCATACAGATTTCTCAGGAGGCAAGTCAGGTGGTCTGGTATTCCCATCTCTTTCAGAATTTTCCAGTTTATTGTGATCCACACAGTCAAAGGCTTTGGTATAGTCAATAAAGCAGAAGCTGATGTTTTTCTCGAACTCTTTTGCTTTTTTGATGATACAACAGATGTTGGCAATTTGATCTCTGGTTCCTCTGCCTTTTCTAAATTCAGCTTGAACATCTGGAAGTTCAGGTTCATGTACTGTTGAAGCCAGGCTTGAGAATTTTGAGTATTACTTTGCTAGCGTGTGAGATGAGTGCAATTGTGTGGTAGTTTGAGCATTCTTTGGCATTGCCTTTCTTTGGGATTGCAATGAAAACTGACCTTTTCCAGTCCTGTGGCCACTGCTGAGTTTTCCAAATTTGCTGGCATATTGAGGGCAGCACTTTCACAGCATCATCTTTTAGAATTTGAAATAGCTCAACTGGAATTCCATCACCTCCACTAGCTTTGTTCATAGGGATGCTTTCTAAGGCCCACTTGACTTCGCATTCCAGGATGTCTGGCTCTAGGTGAGTGATCACACCATTGTGGTTATCTTGGTCATGAAGATCTTTTTTGTATAGTTCTGTGTATTCCTGTCACTTCTTAATATCTTCTGCTTCTGTTAGGTCCATACCATTTTTGTCCTTTATTGTGCCCATCTTTGCATGAAATGTTCCCTTGGTTTCACTAATTTTCTTGAAGAGATCTCTAGTATTTCCCATTCTATTGTTTTCCTCTATTTCTTTGCATTGATCATTGTAAATCTATTTACCTATATAAATAGATACAAATGATTCTCTGCTTATGGATTATAATTATGAATTAGAGTGGGCTAGGATCATGTCTACTGCAATAACTACTTAACATTTTAAAAGATAACTTGAGATTTAGCCAAAAACAAATTTATTGTTACCTAGCCATAGTCACAGAATAATGAATGGGAAGGTACGCTAGAGGGGACTCAACCTAGTAAAAACTGAAAGTATATGATGACTACAGAAAAATACTTCAAATCACAAAATGCTATGGAAAAGAACTCAAGTATATCCAATTAGATTTAGGGCTTACATTGGACTTCCATCATTGATCTGTTTTATTCATCTCTCCATAGTTCTATATGCTAGAATTCTATTATTGAATAGAATTTCAGATACAAGATTTGCTCATTTCATATATTTCTCCCCCTCCTTTGGAAGTTTAACATATTTCCTGATATTTTGGGAAGCAAAAGTTTAACTTGAGAAAAGAAGATGGGACTGTATCTGCATTTTATAGGGATATTTGGTCCTTAAATGAAATGTATGCATCCTAACCTCCAGTGAGCTCTGGGGAATTCATCTGCCTTAAGGAGACAGAGTCGGCATTTCTCTACTGTTGTGGGCTAATATTTTGACATATTAATCTTTTGCCTATCTCTTTTCCTTATTTCCTTTCTCTCCGTTCAAGCAGAAAGTAAAAGATCTGTGTTAATTGTTCCAGGGGAGGCCCTCCCTGGTGGCACAGTGGAAAGAATCCACCTGCTAATGCAGGGGACACAGGTTGGATCTCTGGCTGGGGAAGATTCCACATGCCGCGGAGCAGCTAAGCCCATGCAGCACAACTACTGAGCCCGAGCACTAAGGCCTGCAAGTCTCAACTACTGAGCCTGTGTGCTGCAACCGCTGAAGCCCACATGCCTAGAGCCTGTGCTCCGCAGCAAGAGAAGTCACCGCAATGAGAAGCCCGCAGGCAGCAACTGGACAGTAGCCCCCAAATGCACATCATAAGGCAGAAAGCAGAGGTGAATCATGTCTTTTTGGCTTTTATTTACTAAAGGCCTGAATCTTTAGAGGAAAGGAATTTCTAGATCTAGATAGAGGATTTTGAAGAAACAAAAGCAGGTAAGAATTTCCTCCAAAGTGAAGGACTGAAAAGAAATGTTCTCTGGCTAGAAGGGGTAAAGGATACATATATGAGCATGTGTGCACGTGCACACACACACACACACTTTGATGCCTTGTCGGGGTATAAGATTCTAGAGCTATGGTACAAATCTAGGAAAAGACAAATGAAAGTCCATGAAAGACTGATGGTAACTGTCACTATCTCTCCATCCCACTCTAACTGATGCTAGCAGGATGGGGGCTCAACATTAGAAATTCTGCTGAATTATAAACAATAGTTACGTATCCAGCTCACCTGAATTTGTGGGTTGAGATTTACATTTAAACACACTAGTTAGGAAACACTGCTATATCATGTGAATATGTGTAGCTTTAATGATGTTCATCAAAGAGTTATAGCAAACAAAAAGGAAATAATCTAAATGCTATTTAACTGAACTTATTATAATATATGTATATGTGAAAATTGGGGCTTCCCTGGTGGCTCAGATATAAAGAATCTGCCTTCCAATGCAGGAGACACAGGTTCTATCCCTGAGTTGGGAAGATCTCCTGGAGAAGGGAATGGCTACCCACTCCAATATTCTTGCCTGGAGAATCTCATGGACAGAGGAGCCTGGTGGGCTACAGTCCACGGGGTCGCAAAGAATTGGACACAACTGAGTAACTAACATATATGAAAATTATTTGACTATTTAAAATATTTATGAGATTGCTTAATTACATAATGATGTTCCAAATATTCTGTGATATAAAATTATGTTATGACATATGGGCAGTAGGATACAATTTTGAAAGAAAAATATATGAGTAGGCATAAAGAATAAACTTGAAGAATATATATTACATGAGGGACTTTAATGTTTCCCTTTAAATTTTTCTTTAATTCCTAATATTCTACAAATAACAGGCATTTCTTTTACAATAAGAACAATATAATAAAAATCATAAAATGCAATTAGTTTATACTTTGCACTGAAAATACTACACCCTGCTTTTATGGAAAAGGTCAGGGAGAGAAGACTCCTGTCCTCACACAATTCTGCTGATATGGTGACTGTAACAGTTGTCCCTTCACCTGCCAGGCTATTACTGCCACATTTACGCTTACAAGACCAGAAACTGGTGATAAATGAATAAATAAAAAAATAAAAACATGAAATTAAAGAACTGAAAATGAGAAAAACTAAATATAATTTGAGATGGAGAGAAATGAAAATATTCTTACATTTTCCTTTTTAGCATGTGCATGCCTGTGTGCTAAGTTGTCTCGGGCATGTCTGACTCTGTGCAACCCTATGAACTGTAGCCTGCCAAGCTCCTCTGTTTATGGGATTCTCCAGGCAAGAATACTGGAGTGGATTGCCCTGCCCTCCTCCAGGGATCTTCCTGATCCAGGGATTGAACCCACGTCTCCCACATCTCCTGCACTGGCAGGCAGGTTCTTTGCCACTAGCGCCACCTTAGGGTCTAACATAAAGTAAGTACTTACAATGGTGATTGAGACTGAAAACAAATAGGGAAAGGAAACTCTGTAGCTTTCCTGAATATAAAAAGGAAGCTGTGGCTTACAAATCTGATTTATTTTCTAAATAAAACATCATTATAAAATATAAAAATATAAAACATTATTATTAGTATTATTATATATTTTCTAAATAAAGACATTGGAGTTAAGGAACTCCAACATGTAGATTACTGAGTATCAGAATGGATGGGTATTTATTATAAAATAATATAATATGTGTTCTGATGAGTTCTAATTTTGATTTAATAAGAGTTTACATATAATATTAGCATATGTATAGTCTACATTTGGAGGAGAACTAGATAAGTAGATGTAAAATGTATTCTGTAGAAACAAAAATTATAAATATGGCAACATTTAATTTGAATTGTTACATATTAAAAGTATCTGAACTAGTTATTTCTCAATGCTTTTCTATAATTAGTAACAAATATACATAAATCAAATTAGGTAATTTAAAATAATGCATTATTATTTAGTACTTAAATACTTCCTATTATTAGTACCTCTTGACAAATTCATATAATATCAATATGTTATGGCAACAGGAGATTAAATTACATTGATTTTAAATTCCACATATTATAAACTTAAAACTTTCATAAGAAACTCCTTTTATTATATTTGAAAAGTGAAAGTGAAGTTAGTCACTCAGTTGTGTCTGACTCTTTGTGATCCCATGGACGGTAGCCCTCCAGACTTCTCCATCCATGGGATTTTCCAGGCAAAAATTCTGTAGTGGGTTGCCATTTCCTTCTCCAGGGCATCTTCCTGACTCAGGGATCGAAGCGGGGTCTCCTGCATTGCAGGCAGAGTCCATCGTATGAGCCACCAGGGAAATCCTTTTATTTTATTTACTCTGATCAAATTGCTGTACTTGCAGCTGTTTTCCTGAAACTGAAAACAAACCTGGAATTCTTATTGACACAAAACATTATGACTCAGTAGGTAAAGAATCTGCCTATAATGCAGGAGACATAGGAGACACAGGTTTGATCCCTCGGTCAGGAAGATTCTCTGGAGAAGTAAATGGTAATCCACTCCAGTATTCTTGCCTGAAAAATCCCATGGACAGAGGAACCTGGTTGGGTACAGTCAAAAGTGTCACTAGGGTCAGATGTGACTGAGCAACTAAGCAAGCATATTACCTCTCCAAATACTCGTGGTTTCTTGGTCCATCTTTTAAAATTGTACTTACCCTTGGGAATGTTGCTGAGTTTATTTCGTTGAAGAGTAAGCAACTTGAGAAATGGAAGCCGATTTCTCAAGCTGCCTCTGTGGCGTTTCACCCATGAGGACTTAAAACTGGGTAGATCCAATAATACTGAGTGAATGGCATTGTTGCTGAGGTTTAATGTTTCCAAAGCATGAAAATGTTCAAGAGAGCTTAAGGTTATTTTTGATATGAGATTGTTACTAAGGTCCAGGTGTTTTATGTTCCATTCTTCTTTTTTCATGTGAGTTTGTAAGAGAACCCTCAAGAAATTGAAACTGTCATCCACTGTGGGTGCCATCTGTGGTATGTCCATGGGTATTTCATGCTTTCCAGCAAAAGAGCAATTTGTTGTAAGATATCCATTCCATTGGTACTTGGAATTGAATAAAATACTGCTTTTTCTTGATGGGTTTGTCATTGTGCCAGTAAAATAAAGACCTATAACCATGGTAATCACTCTGAAACACAGGTTTTTCATAATGCCTGGAGAAAGAAAAATTGACTTATTCAAAATGACTTGTGTACAAACAGCAAATAAGCAGAAAATTTAATATTCAATTTAAGACTTAGCAAAGTTATCTTGCCTTGATTGTCAATTTAAGTGGATGTTTGATTTCTTACAAATTGCCAAAATGGTATACAGCTATAGTGTAAAATTACATTTATGTCACATTTTAAAAGAAAGACCCTCTCCCCCCACTGCCCTCCACCCCAATCTGTCAAAAAATACATATTCGCTTGGGTCTCACTTCTGTGTCTGCTTTTCCAGGACCATTCGCCCTACAGTCTACTTTAGAATGAGGGAAACCTACCAAGATTAAACACTTCCCTGTTCCTTGCTGGTCATTAGCACTGAGTAAAGTCTATTATGTTTATCTTACAGCACTGTAATCAGCCTTGTGCTTTACCATGTGAGTGACAAGTCATCCAGTTACACTAAACCACAGAACTGTACTGGTGAAAAGTTCAACTCATGTGAAAGAGACTCATGATTTTTTTTAAACGACTGGAGGAACTACAAGCTTTGTCTTTGTGGCTTTGGTGACCTTTCAAATCCTCCGGAAATGAGACATATACAACACTAAAAAAAAGGAGGGGTGGGTTATAAAAAGGATGGTTTGCCTAGGATCCATGAAGATGTAAGATACAGAAACTCAAGTATCTTCATCAGAGATTCTTGAAAGCAATCAAAAGCTTTAAAACAAGTATCTACAAATCATAATGCCTGAAGGTATACCCAAAAACAATTTTAAAAGAAAAGTAAATGAATACTTTTGTGATTTAATTACTAAATTCTGTTAAAAATCAGCGTGTGTACAGATAACCACATGATTCAGCAGGTAGGTTTACGACAAATCACCCTTTCTGCTCTAATGGCACCACTCTCGTTCTCATCACTCATCTGAGTACTAGAATGGGCTAACTAGTTTTCCTGCCATTTTTACTGCCTCTTGATTTTCCTTCTTGGTTTATCCAGTGAAATTCTGAAGGGTTATTTCCCCACAGTATTGTTTTCCTCATTTCATTCCCTCATTCAAAATCCTTAAAGGGATCCTCAGTGCCTATAGTCCAAATCCCTTGGGTCAGCATCCTAGGCTTTGTATTATTTACATAACTTTATGAACTAGTTTTGAAAGCACATGGGAAGTACCTATGAGGTGAGGCTTGTGCACCTCAATATATATGCAGAGCTCATGCAACAATCAGCTTTTGGTTCACTCTAATTCCAAGCCCAAAGCCCTTTCCTCTTCTCAGTTCAAAACCTACGTATGTCCTTCTAGATCTATCACAGATCCTATGACCTTAAGACCCTTTTTCCTGCTTTGGCCTCTATTTTATCCAGAAACCTTTCAATAAATATTTATTGAATGAATGAATATATGTTAACAACATTCAATTTGACAGGATATCAATACTATCCTGCATTGCTTTGCTTTGTATCTGTTTTAAACACCCCAAAAAACAACAGCTCCCAGATGGTAAGGGCCATGTTTTTATATATATACACATACACATATATAAAGATAAAAGTTCCTCCACTTTTTAATATTTTTAATACTCTTCAGTCATAAGACTATGCTATATATAAATAGGGCTGTATCTATATCATCAACCTATTTATCATCTAAAATTTATAAAGTTCCCCTATTTAAAAAATATTTTTAATAGTCTTCAGTCTGTCATAGGACTATGCTATCTATAAATAGGGATATATCTGTATCATCAACCTATTTATCATCTAAATTTATATATTTCCCCCCATGTTCTATATTTTTAAGTCTGCAGTTTGTCATAGGGTTATACTCTGCTTGGATAAATGAATAGATGGAGTGAATGAAACTTACCATGTAACTTTTTAAACTTTGGTTTCATATAAGGTCAAATCTCCCATAATTGAAGGGTATCTAAATTCAGGTACACATGGCCATGAACTGCAAAGGTGCCCTACAGCATGGAGGAGTGACTGATTTTTAAAGCATACCTCTTTTGTAATACCAGCAATTGAATTAATTTGTATAGTCAGAAAGGTATTTGTTACTACATTTCAAAGCTGAAATCATCAGTATGCAATTATATAGCAAGCTAATGTCACAATATCAGCAGTAACAGAAAAAAGTCATCATTCAGAGGCATACTATAATATTAAAGAGAAACATGCGGTTGAAAAGTTTTTTCTTAAGGGGACTTAAAAATCACTTTTTTCCCCCCACTTACCTGATTCTTTCTAAGTTGAAGAGATTTATCTGTAACTAGTAGATTTGACTTCAAAACAGCTGATAAGGATAATTTTATATCTTAAAGTGAAAGGTATTAATTCATAAATTAAAAAATATTATACAACAATGCAAACTAGCCATAATATACATATATCCCCTCTGCATTGTCGTATGGCAGAAACCAACATATTTTAAAGCAATTATCCTCCAATTAAAAAAAAATTATAAAAGATTATATATATATATATATATATATATATATATACACACACACTAAAACAAACTTCTATGTTAGGTAAGGAACATCTGAGAACTCCAGAAAAATTTTCTGAGGCTACTGGAGACAATTAGGTGAAATGTAAATCTATAAATGGACACATTCAAGCTGAAGTAATGAGGAAACAGTTAGAAATATTGGGTGTGTCAGTGAGAGAGGTAGGGAGAAAGCAGTAGAAAAATCAGAAAGTAGAAAGGAAACGAGCCCATTCCTACATGAAAGAGAAGTTACCACAATTAGAAGGAAAAAGCGAAAGAGGCTAGTTTTGCCAAGACGCAGAAAGCACACACCAGGAACACTGTTTCTTGGGCATACCTCCGGTCCTCAGGGATTCTTTCCAGTGGGTCTCTCTGAATCGTGCCAGGTGAGGATTTTAGACCCGAGCCTCTGAGGCTCCACCCATCGGCCCTGGAGCCTGCCCTCTGGCAAACCTTTAACCCCTTCTTATCTAAGCTCTGGCCTCTTGTAATGCACATTCCCCTGGGATGTTGGGAAAAGCCACCAGAGAGAGAGGCCTTCTGCAGTGCAGAGGGCAGGACCTTCCAGACTGGGACTGTACAACTTCTCACTCTGAGCTCTAGGATTCCAGAGAGATAACATAAATACTGGGGGTGCCCAATTCTCAAGCTATTTCATGTTTATAGGAGTGAGTAGAAACCTGCCAATATTTTAACAATTAAACAATCAGCAGCAAACAATTTTATAGAATCTTTATTGTAAACAGAGGTCATTAACAGTTATTACAAACTGAATCAACTGAAAGTCAAATTAGTAACTCAAAACAGATGTATGTTTATTTTTATATGGCATAATTTGTAATCTTTGCCCCCTCAATGCTTTGAAAAAAGGTTACTAAAATTATCAGCATTTCAGTGGTCTCTTTTTTTGTCAAGTTTAGCACCGTAACATCCTCATTCTTTTAAAGAACTCACTCAAAACTAGGTAGAACTTTCACTGTTCATTCAAAACTATCAAACACCATTTGTTTTTTTCATAATGCAAAAAGAACACAAGTATATTTTTAGATATTACAGACAACACATAGACAGTCCCTACTGTGTGCTGTTTGCACTCTTCCTACCTGCCCATTACACAGCCTCTAAAGTACCTTGCTTTCATTTGTCCCCCTTGTCACTGTCATCTATCTCTAAAGGAGAGTAGTTATTTAAACAAGCGTGGGTCTGCCCCATTTTCCTGGGATCCTGTCTTTGTCCTCTACTCACCCTAAGTCTGTTGCCTGTTGTATCAGTGCTTGATGGAGGGGAGGAATCAGCAGAAGAGGCAAAGTTAAGAATTCAGCTTATAGAAAAATACCATCTGATGGTGAGAATGAGTAGCTGAGGCTTTACTGTTACACAAAATGGATGGTTTGTTCTTGTTCTGCTTCCCAGGGAATTTTCCAGGACTATGTTTCGATGAAGAAGCAAAAGCTACCTGTAAAGTGTCCTAAAATACTATACCTGTTACCTTAACAATCAGTTCTATAAAAACATCAAAATATTCTCTCATGTCCAAAGCACTTTATGGAAATGTATCAAAAACAAGTTATTTCTCAGAGAAGTAAAAATAGATTGTTTCATGAATTACATTCAATGAATAATACTTTGTAACAGTGTTTTGCGGTTTTTGTAAAAATATTTATCTAAACAAAACTGCAAAGCAAATCTAAATAAAGCAGACATGTAATGAATGTAAAATTTACAAATATACTGAGCAGCTGAATGAAAATTCCAATGGATTTTTTCTGAGTATCATTCATATGGGTTTTGAATATCACTACAACTAACAATACCCACAGGTCATAAATTTCACTTCCTCTCTTTTTTTCTTCACTTAAAAACTGTACTCAGTAATAGGCAAGTCAGTCTCTACTGTTTTGTGGTTTGGTTTTTCTATCAGACAGACTGTGACAATACTGAATGCAAATTATTTTTTGTATTGATTTTCTCATCTATATAGTTCAAAGTGTCAAGGACAGAGTATTGTTATATTTAAATGCAAAATGGGGATTATGGTTTATCTCTGCTGCCTACTTTACGGCACACTACTTTGAAGTCTCTCTTCCTGATGTTGCATGTGTGTTAATAATACCAGAATTCCTTTTAAGTTAAGTATGAAACACATTAAAAATCAACAGCCTTGAGGGCTGTAAATCATTACAATGGGTGCTGATGTTAGAAGCAAAGATCAATTCTCATCTGACATAAAAATTACTTGTATTACTTCCTGCATTAGTGCCCTTTAGTCCAGTGCTTCCTGACTCTTCTCAAGGTTTGGCACATATTAAAAAGGTTAATATGTGTCTGGCTCGCTGGGGTAAACTCACCAGCCATCTCTGGCCAGCGGGGCTCGCCTGGGACATGACCTTCCCGTCTCCCAATGTGCCACCTGGAAGGCCGAGGTATACATATCTTGGCAACCCCTTTACCCAGTCAGGCACCCCAGTTGGGGAATGGGGGTAACCCACAACTATGACCTCTCTATAGTATAATATTTTGGAACTGGCTTAAGAAACTTTGAAATCTGATATTGACTGGTCAGTTATTTGACATGAGATTGATTTTCTTTTATCTAGAGTAGCACAACTGTTTTGATTCTTATCTGCATAGGTAAGTCTGAATTAGCCTCTGTTCATCTTTTCTAGAGTTTTAAATACCTAAAAATTCAGTACAGATAGTGATAAAAAGAATGTGGTATTTAGAAACAGGTCTATCTAGGTTTGAATCACATCTGAATTCCAATCCCAACCCTGCTCTTTCCTCAGGCAAGTTTCTTAACTTCTCTAATCCTCAGTTTCCTAAATGGGTCAACTGGGATACCGTCTGCTTACAGTCTGTAGTGAGAACTAGACGTTACACGTGCAATGCTTAGGACAACGCCTAGCAGTGTAAGATGCTCCGTAAGTGACAGCTGTCATCATTTACTAGTTAAAGCTGAGATGGTGCTTTCATTTCATTTCTACCACATTGTGAACACAGTATTTAACGAGTAAATCAATATTTAATGAGTGAACATTCTCTTAGAGTATTTTCATCCTAGTGCAAATCTAAGGAACCATCAGTTCAGTTCAGTTCAGTCACTCAGTTGTGTCCAACTCTTTGTGACCCCATGGACTGCAGCATGCCAGGCCTCCCTGTCCATCACCAATTCCCAGAGTTTACTCAAACTCATGTCCATTGAGTCGGTGATGCCCTCCATCCATCTCATCCTCTGTCGTCCCCTTCTCCTCCCGCCTTCAATCTTTCCCAGCATCAAGGTCTTTTCAAATGAGTTAGCTCTTCGCATCAGGTGGCCAAAGTATTGGAGTTTCAGCTTTAACATCAGTCCTTCCAATGTACACCCAGGACTGATCTCCTTTAGGATGGACTGATTGGATCTCCTTGCAGTCCAAGGGACTCTCAAGAGTCTTCTCCAACACCACAGTTCAAAAGCATCAATTCTTCAGCACTCAACTTTATAGCCCAACTCTCACATCCATACATGACTACTGGAAAAACCATAGCTGTGACGAGACGGACCTTTAGTTCCTTACTATCTCCCATATGTGAAGCTCTTTAGTGACCTCACTTGTATGTGAGGATATAGTTGAAAGTAATGCACTAAAAATCTGTCTTTCCTCTTAGAAGCCAAAAGACAGAACATGTAGTATTTATTGATGGTGTACCTTTAAGTATTGTAAGTGGGTCTATCCCCATTAGTTACCAAAAGTTACTTATAGTGAGTCTAAACAGTTGCTTCATCCCTTTATCCTTTAGACAGGAACAGTGGCATTTTAAGAATACTTCTTTAAAGATTAATTTTGATTATATTCATTTCTCTCAATAATTTTAGAGAACTGTAAATTGAAGATCAGTGCAACTCAATGAAATGTATTAGAATTTAGGCTCTCTGAGACTATTTTAAACATGGAGACTACATAATAGATGCAGCAGTGCACTGCAGATAAAATAATTATGAGTTATCACAAACTCTGTAAAAACATGATATGCATGCCTAGTCTTAAAAAAATAAAAAGTCAAGTCACAATATGAATCTATTGATGAATCTTGGGTTCTTCTAGTACAGGTCTCCACAGGGGTTGTCTGAGGTCTGGCAGCCCATGTTCTGACCCGTCACCTGCACTCTGAAGAGCGTTCCGTCAGCGCACATACAGAGTTTGTAACGCACCCAGTCATCACCACCAAACTGGTCTCCGCTGGAAGAACTTGGGAGGCGATTCGTGCTGACCATCACAGTTCCGTTCAGGATGATGCTGTTTTCCTATCAGGAGAAAAATCATACGGTTTATTTACACCCACAAGAAGGGACAGAACAAAAACAATAAACTCACTGGAATATGAGCAAGAATAGAAGGTGGTAAGATAAAGTCAGGACCAAAATAACAAAAAAAAAATTCCCAAACCAATCGAAATTCGACTAGTGACCTCTTAGTAACTGTTCATAAGGTGTATTTATACACTTAACACAATTTATTTCTCAGTTAGCTAAAAATTATATCAAAATTCCTAAGTGCACATAAGACTTACACTGATCAAGTCTCAGATCATTTTCATTTGCTACTACTTAGGAGAGTTTTGGAGAAGGCAATGGCACCCCACTCCAGTACTCTTGCCTGGAAAATCCCCTGGGCGGAGGAGCCTGGAAGGCTGCAGTCCATGGGGTCGCTAGGAGTCGGACACGACTGAGCGACTTCACTTTCACTTTTCACTTTCATGCATTGGAGAAGGAAATGGCAACCCACTCCAGTGTTCTTGCCTGGAGAATCCCAGGGACGGGGGAGCCTGGTGGGCTGCCGTCTACGGGGTCGCACAGAGTCGGACACGACTGAAGCGACTTAGCAGCAGCAGCAGCAGAAAGAATTTTAACTAAGTTTCTGATTGATACGTTTCTGACAATGAACAGAAAAAGAAAAACTAGAAAATGTTTTTCTCTTAGAGAAAAGTAATCTTACTTTCCAATTATTTTTGGAAACACCATAAATGAAGATTCAAGCCATATAATTTTGAAGACCAGATACTCAAAGAAGACTGCCTGGAAGTTCTCTTCTTCCAGCCCACTGTCCCAGGAGCACTACTGTATTGCAGACTCTTTCTTTTTTGGAACTCCTCTCTCTCCCTTCTTCCCTTTTCTTCTTTTCCTTCATTCAATGATTATTTTTAAATGTCTCCTATGTGTCAGACACTATTCTTGGTGTTGAGTACATAGCAGTCAACAGACCGGCAAAGTTCAAGTCCTCATACATTGATGTTTTACTGGGGAGGGGCAGACAATAAACATCTTAAGAGGTAAAACGAACATCATCTGAGAAGAGCAAGTCAGGATAAGTAGAGAGAGAGTGACCAGGTGGGGTTCTACATTACCGAGGAAGGTCAGGGAAGGCCTCTCTGATAAGGTCACAGTCTGGTGGAAACTGGGTGACATGAGGGAGCAGGGCATGTGGGTGACCGGGCAAAGGAAAGAACAATATGCACGTGGGACTTGTGTTCCAGGAACAGACAGGAGGCCGGTGTGGCTGAAGGAGGTGAGTCACAGAAATAACCAGGGGCAAGACACATGGGGCCAGGGAATGGACTTTGGATTTTATTCCCAATCAGACGGGAAGACATTTGGAGGGTTCTGAATAGAGAAGTGACATGATCTTTTAAAAAGGATTTCTCTGGCTGTTTTTATAGAGAACTGCATACAGGAGTGAAAGAGGAGGCTGTTTTGCCAGTGCAGGCAGGAAATGACAGTGGTCTGCACCATGGTGGTGGAGGTGGAGGAGGCGGCGAGCATCAGCCAGGCTCTGTACATCTTCTGAAGGTAGAGCCCGAAGGCTCTGCTGATGAACCAATGGGCACCATTTAACAAGATGGAAACACTGAGAGAAATACATGTTTGGGGAGGGAGGCAGGATATGCAGACTTTTAGATGTGCTGCGTTTGAGATGCCTATTAGACACTGAAGTGGAGAGGTGGGAAGGCAGTTGGATATATGAATCTTAGTTCAGGGGAGAAAGAAGAAGTTCCAAAGGTGAGTCATCAGCTTATAGAGGGTGCTTAAATCAATGAGAGAAAGTTGATTATGAAGTGATGGAAATCGTTAATTGACTATGTTAGTGATGTTGTTGTTCAGCTGCTCAATCGTGTCCAACTCTTTGCGACCCCATGGACTGCAGCACGTCAGGCCTCCCTGTCCATCACCAACTCCCGGAGCTTACTCAAACTCATGTCCATCGAGTCGGTAATGCCCTCCAACCATCTCATCCTCTGTCGTCCCCTCCTCCTCCTGCCTTCAATATTTCCCAGCATCAGGGTCTTTTCAAATGAGTCAGTTCTTCACATCAGGTGACCAAAGTATTAGAGTTTCAGCTTCAACATCAGTCCTTCCAATGAATACTCAGGGCTGATTTCCTTTAGGATGGACTGGTTGGATCTCCTTGCAGTCCAAGGGACCCTCAAGAGTCTTCTCCAACACCACAGTTCAAAGGCATCAATTCTTCGGTGCTCAGCTTTCTTCACAGTCCAACTCTCACATCTATACATGACTATGGGAAAACCATAGCCTTGACTAGACGGACCTTTGTTGGTAATGTCTCTGCTTTTTAATATGCTGTCTAGGCTGGTCATAACTTTCCTTCCAAGGAGCAAATGTCTTTTAATTTCATGGCTGCAGTCACCATCTGCAGTGATTTTGAAGCCCCCCAAAATAAAGTCTGCCACTGTTTCACCATCTACTTGCTATGAAGTGACAGGACCGGATGCCATGATCTTAGTTTTCTGAATGTTGAGTTTTAAGCCGACTTTTTCACTCTCTTCTTTCGCTTTCATCAAGATTTAGTTCTTCTTTGCTTTCTTCCATAGGGTAGTGTTGTCTGCATATCTGAGGTTATTATTATTTCTCCCGGCAATCTTGATTCCAGCTTGTGCTTTATCCAGCCCAGCGTTTCTCATGATGTACTCTGTGTATAAGTTAAATAAGCAGGGGGACAATATACAGCCTTGACGTACTCCTTTTCCTATTTGGAACCAGTCTGTTGTTCCATGTCCAGTTCTAAATGTTGCTTCCTGACCTGCACACAAATTTCTCAGGAGGCAGGTCAGGTGGTCTGGTATTCCATTTTCTTTCAGAAATAGTACATGAAATTGAGATAGTACATGGAATTTTCAAATTTTGTTCCAATGCTGCCATCTTGTGGTCATGTAATTTTACTTTCTTTAAATTTGTAAAGCAGTTTTTTTAATGGAAGTATAGCACAAGCTGGAGTCAAGATTGCCGGGAGAAATATCAATAACCTCAGATATGCAGATGACACCACTCTTATGGCAGAAAGTGAAGAGGAACTAAAAAGCCTCTTGATGAAAGTGAAAGAGGAGAGTGAAAAAGTTGGCTTAAAGCTCAACATTCAGAAAACAAAGATCGTGACATCTGGTCCCATCACTTCATGGCAAATAGATGGGGAAACAGTGGAAACAATGTCAGACTTTATCTTTTTGGGCTCCAAAATCACTGCAGATGGTGACTGCAGCCATGAATTTAAAAGACGCTTACTTCTTGGAAGAAAAGTTATGACCAACCTAGATAGCATATTGAAAACCAGACACATTACTTTGCCAACAAAGGTCCGTTTAGTCAAGGCTATGGTTTTTCCACTGGTCATGTATGGATGTGAGAGTTGGACTGTGAAGAAAGCTGAGCGCCGAAGAATTGATGCTTTTGAACTGTGGTGTGGAGAAGACTCTTGAGAGTCCCTTTGACTGCAAGGAGATCCAACCAGTCCATTCTAAAGGAGATTAGCCCTGGGTGTTCTTTGGAAGGAATGATGCTAAAGCTGAAACTCCAGTACTTTGGCCACCTCATGCGAAGAGTTGACTCACTGGAAAAGACTCTGATGCTGGGAGGGATTGGGGGCAGGAGAAAAAGGGGACGACAGAGGATGAGATGGCTGGATGGCATCACCGACTTGATGGATGTGAGTTTGAGTGAACTCCGGGAGATGGTGATGGACAGGGAGGCCTGGCGTGCTGCAATTCATGGGGCTGCAAAGAGTCGGACACGACTGAGCGACTGAACTGAACTGAATTGATTTTTACATCACTAGATACAAAACCCAGGAAGGGATATGAAATATCTTTAACTGAAAAAACCCCATCAACTTCAGGGCATGGATAGTTATTTTGATATTCTTTAAGAAGTTTTTTTTTGTTTGTTTGCTTGCCTTTTAAAATAATACAGGCATCATTATGCAAAAAAAAATTTTTTTAGAAAGTAACAGGCAAGCAGAAATAAAATAAAAATCATCTGTTACCCTGCTGCCCATAACTAACCACTGTTGACATTTTGGCATAACCTTCCAGGTTTTTATAAACATACATATAATCTGAAAAATAAAAACAAGGTATTTCACACATTGTTTTACAACTTACTTCCACTTCATAATCTATTGTGAACATCTTTCCATGTCAAAAAAATACAAATACACTATCATTTTTCATAACTACACTTTCCAAACATGGGTTTATATACCCAAGAATCTAGCAATTCACTTAAATTCAAAAAATACTCACAGCCTTTAACTCCATATTACCACCCATGTGGAATTGAATGGTTTTGCCCATAATGAATACGCCTTCATTTCCACGGACAATAGCACGCCCATCAACTTTTATATTTAAGTCACTAGTAGCATTGCTAGTAATCTGAAAATTAAAAAAAAAAAACTAGTGATGAAGAATTTCTAAATTAAAGTGAGAATTGTTATTAGAGATAGAAGAGTAGAAGTTTCAATGAAAAAATATGAAAGGCAAGTGTTTTCATTCATATTTTATAGATGTAAAGAGAGATGATTTGATAATGATCACACAAACCAGTTGATGACAAATGTAGAACCAATCTTTTCCACTATTTTGGAGTTAATTCTTTCACAGCACTGTATCAGTAAAACTGCCTCCTCCCCATACACACTTTGTAACTCTAGACAGTAATTCTCTTCCATTAATAAAGCAAAGTAAATAAACCATACCCTTTCAGTAGATGCTTTTTGAACATTCAGACTTTTCACTCCACTTGGCAAATGAAACTCATGAGTTTCATAGTCTGTGCTGAATAAGATATTTTGAGTCCTTGGGTCGAAAAACTGCATGCCAATGTCACTTGTAATAGAAGTTTTGTTCTTTTCCACACTGAGCTTTGTTGTCCCTTGCTGAAAAACAATCTTCAGAAAAACACTTCATCATGAATATGTTTTTGAAAAAGGCTGCATCCAAAATTCATCAAGAGCATTATCAAAAACTCTACAATAACAGACTTTTAACTTCAAGTAATTTTCACTGCCTCTCTCTGACTCCCTCCACCCACTTGGGAGAAGAGTTCTTTCAAATGAGGGCTTACAGGCTTATGTGCTGTAATGCTTGGCAAAAAACAGATGGTTGCCGAGCACAGGGACCCAGAGCTAAGATGGGCAGGGCCAGTAAGGATGCTTCCTTCAGGTTCTGGTCAGTTATATTAGCCATTCGGCAGGGGTTGCCACTGACTAGATGGATGTATTCCCTACCAGACGGGGTTGCCACTGACTAGATGGACGTATTCCCTACCAGACACCCAGGGAGTAGAGGTTATTCTAACCTGGGAAGGTGATGATTTTTAAAATTTATTTTTAACTGGAGGATAACTGCTTTACAATGTCGTATTGGACACAGTGGGGGAAGGCGAGGGTGGGCCGAAGGTGCTTTATAAAATGGTTTCTTCATATGGAGGAGAAAAGAGTATGCATTCTCATAGTAATTGTATCTATCCCAGAAAATGTTACCATAAACAAAACCTAGAATATTAAGAAAGTACTGAATATTAATAGATTACAAGACCAGTATTATCAAATATAATTATGAATTTTCTCTAAAGGAAAATATCCATTTCAAACAATCAACTTGAGGTTTTTACAAAGAATTTTTCACTAATGTTTTTCAAATAATATGGTTACTTACAGGCTGATTGTTGCCAGTGATGACTAAATTTTCATTTCGCCTTCCTCCTACTGTGCTCTTATAAAGAGGATGTATAATTCCCATGTCAGATACTTGTTTAAATCGAAGCAGACCACTTTCATGAAACTCCATGCTGTCACAGCCATTTGGTCCAATGCGAATCACAGCCCAGATAACAAGTGTTATCTAAAAGAGCAATCAAACCCACTGTTGATAGGCAGCATACATTCTTAACACAACTTGAAAGCAAACAGAAAAGGCGGCTGCCAAAGGATTAAACTTCCTAAATGGTTTCATCAGTGACATAAACACATAAACTGGGTTTCCACTTACAAACAAAACCAATTTTATTTTAATCAAGGTATTATATACAAATCTAAAAGTTAAAAAAAAGGAAGCAGTTTTTTTTTACCCCTCTCTGTATCTTGTCCACTTTAAGCAATTTTAGCTATTTTTGTCTAGAACTTCTCTCCATATTTCTAAATAAGGTGTGTGTTATGTCTTTACTGATCAATTTTAGATTGTTATCTATTAATCTATTTTAGCAGATGAGAATTTTAGCTCATTTATATTTCTTCTCCCCTAACTCCAGTGCACGTTACATCCATGTTCAGTATTCTCAGCCATTATGACAAAATAAATATTATTCATACTAAGCCAAACACTGTACTATGATGGCAGTTCTTTTCTTGGGCTTTGTGTCTTTCAGTGTCTTTTTGTCTTTCCCTTATTTGCTTAATTTCTCTGAATATCAGACTAAGTCTTTTCAAACTCTCCAACATTTCTATAAAATGTCTCTCAATAAAATGTTCTAAAAGTCCAAACCTCCCAGAAAATGTGTTAGTTCTGTTTTCCTCGCCCAGAACTCTTTCTGGAACCCTCATCTTCTGCCTCTAGTCTGTTCTTGCCCTCTGGGTCTGCCTCACAGCTGTTACCCTGAGCCCTCCCTTCACTTTCATGCTGCAGCTTCCTTGTTCTTTCTCCAGTGTGGGGTACGCAGTTTCCTGTATCCTTGTCTTCAACCTTCTTGGTTTAGTACCTTCTTTCAGTAAAGCAGTCTCCCGTGGCTTCCTTAGGAAGAATGTATGGAAAGTAAATATTTTTTGAGCACGGCTAAGAAAACGTCTCTATAATCTTTCACATTTGATTGATAGTTTAGCTTGACACACATTCCTAGATTCGAAATTATTTTCTGTCTGAATTTTGAAAGCCCTTGCTCTCCTGCCTGCTAGTTTCCAGCACTGCTTTTGAAAGGTCTGATGCCACTCTGATTTTGTGTTCTTTATACGTAGTCTTTTTTAAAAAAATTCTATGGAAGATTTTAAGATCTTCGCTTTATTCCTGGTCTGCTTAAATTTAACAGTGATAGCTTTGGTGTGAGTCCTTTTTAGGCATCTGCTGGACCAGAATGGGCTTCCCAGGTGGTCTAGTGGTAAAGTGCCTGCCTACCAATGCAGGAGACTTAAGAGATGCTGGTTCCATCTCTGGGGGGGAAAATCCCCTGGAGTAGGAAATAGCAACCCATTCCAGTATTGTTGTCTGGAGAATCCCATGGACAGAGGAGCCTGGCAGGCTACGGTCCCTAGGGTTGCAGAGTCAGATACAACTGAAGCGACTTCACACACACACATGGACCTGGAATGGTAGCTTTCAAATTTTCTTGATTTATTTGATAACATTCTCCCTAGTGTGTTCTTTTCTCTTTCTAAAACTCCTATTAACAGCATGTTCATGGATTAATTTTGTTGAATTTCGTGCAGGTTTCTTTTTTCTTCCAATATCTATGTTATCTATCTACCTACCTATCTATCCATTCATCTACCCACCCATGTGTGTATATTTCTATGAGTTTTTCCATATTCTTTAATTGCTTTTTAATGGCATGGTATCCTTGTTTAATGGACGCAATATCCTCTTACTTCTCTGAAGATAATGATTTTAGTGTTTTATCTTTTTAAAAAATTAGTTTGCAATATTATGATGGTTTGTGCCATACATCGACATGAATCAGCCACGGGTGCACATGTCCCCCCATCCTGAATCCCCCACTTACCTCCCTCCCGACCCCATCCCTCTGGTTTTGAGTGCCCTGTTTCATGCAGCGAACCTGCACTGGTCATCTATTTCACATATGGTAATATACATGTTTCAATGCTACTCTCTCAAATCATCCCACCCTCACCTTCTCCCACAGAGTCCAAAAGCCTGTTCTTTACTTCTGTGTCTCTTTTGCTGCCTTGCATATAGGATCATCATTACTGTCTTTCTAAATTCCATACGTATGTGTTAATATACAGTATTGATATTTCTCTGTCTGAAGTACTTCGCTCTGTATAATAGGCTCCAGTTTCATCCACCTCATTAGAACTGACTCAAATGTGTTCCTTTTTATAGCTGAGTAATATTCCATTGGGTATAAGTAAGTAAATGAAAGTCACTCAGTTGTGTCCGACTCTTTGTGACCCCATGGACTATAGAGCCCATGGAATTCTCCAGGCCAGAATACAGGAGTGGGTAGCCTTTCCCTTCTCCAGGGGATCTTCCCAACCCAGGAATCAAACTGGGGTCTCCCACATTGCAGGTGGATTCTTTACCAGCTGAGCCACAAGGGAAGCCCAAGAATACTGGAGTGGGCAGCCTATCCCTTCTCCAGTGGATCTTCCCAATCCAGGAATCAAACTGGGGTCTCCTGCATTACAGGCGGATTCTTTACCAACAGAGCTATCAGGGAAGCCCTGATATTGTGTATATGTACACAACCTCCTTATCCATTCGTCTGCTGACGGACATCTAAGTTTACTGTCATTTGCTACATTTTCTCTATTTCCCTGAATTCCTACTTTCTCCGTGGTTTGGGTGCTTTTGGTCTCAATGATTTCTCAATTCTGGGAGCTTTTCATAAAAATTTACTGATCCCTGTGACTCTGTGTTCATATTTAACACAGTGGTTATAAAAAGTTCATGGAAAGGTCTCTGTGTGGGGTGGGGCTAGTAACTGACAGGCTTCACAGTAGGGGGATTTAGGTAGCTTTTTCACGGGGACCTGCCAAGTGTCAGCATCTTCAGATCCTGCCCAGAGAATGTAAGCCTGGTGCAGGGAGCTGGAGGTGGGGGATGAGGATAAGGGAGCCTCAAGACTCAGGGTGCAGCACTCCCCTGCTTTCCTGTGGAAACCCATGCCTACCCTCAGCAGAAAGAATCCTGTCTGGTTCAGCGCAGGGTGAGGAGGGGCAGCTCCGTGACTGCTGGCTGGAAGGGGAGCAGGGCTGGGGATCGCATGGGTCCTTCTACGGATTTTTCAAAGCAGCTTTCTGTTTTCGGTTCCCCTCTCACTCCTGCTTTTCAAGGAACTTGTACTTCCACTTCCTGAGGTTTTTCAGGATTCTGCAAGGCACTTCCACCAATGCCCTCTGCAACCCCTCCCCAACATGCAGTTTCTCTTCTCTGGTAAGTTGCCATTCCTTATCCTCCTTTTTGTCTTCAAATATTATGATTTAGAATTCTGATTGCCTCCCGCTTTCTTCCAAGATATTTCTGCTTCTTGACATTGTAACCTTAGGTTGAACTTTTTAGAGCAGAAGTGGATGAAAAATGTCTCTTTTTTTTGCTATCTTAACCATAACTTTTCAATAAAATAAATTCAGAACATGTGCTCCTAGTAAAGCTATAGTTTCAGCTCTTTTCAATTTAAGTGAACAATTAGACACAAATGTTTTAGATGTACATAAAATACAAGGACTGACTTAAGAGTATTAGAAGTAAAGAATACAGTAAACAGAATCCCTGTAGAACTGCTGCATCCATGTTCATGATCGGTGTTAGGGATACCAATAATCAGTCTCTGAAAATGTCTGTCCACACACATGCCAGAGGGTTTCACATTTAACTCTCAGATAGTTTCAACCTTGGGTTAAGAGTCCTCTTCTTTAAGAGACTTTCCTGGTGGTCCAGTGGTTAAGAATGTGCCTTGCAATGCAGGGGACATGAGTTCGATCCGTGGTCAAGGAACTAAGATCCCACATGTCGTGGGGCAACTAAACCCATGTGCCACAACTGAGACCTGACACAGCCAAATAAATGAATAAATATTTATTAAAAAGTCTCCTTCTTTAAGAAAGCAATTATCTTTGGAAAAGGTAATACACCAACTCCTCATACCTTGGTGTAAACTAGTCTACCTCAGGTCCTTTCGTTCTTCAACTATAAAGATTTAGGACTGCAAAAGGTAACCTTTTACTGCATCCAAGGTTCACTATTTTTAAGCTGAGGAGGCAAAGTAAATTTGGTAAAAGTTGAAAGAAAACATGAAGGAGTGTATTTTTACGAGATGAAGGCAATAAAATCATCTTGGGAAAGGTCTCTTCTGTTGAGTTGATGCTAATCTTTTAAAAGTTAAGTTGTTTAAAGGAAAGAGTCTATAAACATTTTTTTCTAAGTAAAATTAATACATGGTGAGAAATGAAGTATTTCCTGCTGTATCAGTATACAAGGATGTCACAGTCATCAGCAATTGCAGCCCTTCAATGTGAGTTGATGAGCCCTAAGGACACTTAGGAGAAAGCGATGGCACCACACTCCAGTACTCTTGCCTGGAAAATCCCATGGACGGAGGAGCCTGGTAGGCTGCAGACCATGGGGTCGCGAAGAGTCGGACACGACTGAGCGACTTCACTTTCACTTTTCCCTTTCATGCGTTGGAGAAGGAAATGGCAACCCACTCCAGTGTTCTTGCCTGGAGAATCCCAGGCACGGGGGAGCCTGGTGGGCTTCTGTCTATGGGGTCGCACAGAGTCGGACATGACTGAAGCGACTTAGCAGCAGCAGCAGCATACTGTAGGCTATTAAGCATGCAATAACATTACATCTAAAAAAACAACTTTCAGGGAATCCTGTTGGTACACCTGGTGGTCCAGTGGTTAGGACCCAGCACTCTCACTGCTGAGGATCTGAGTTTGATCTCTAGTCAGGGAACTAAGATCCTGCAAGCCATGCTGCTGCTACTGCTAAGTCCCTTCAGTCGTGTCCGACTCTGTGCGACCCTAGAGATGGCAGCTCACCAGGCTTCCCCGTCCCCGGGATTCTCCAGGCAATAACACTGGAGTGGGTTGCCATTTCCTTCTCCAATGCATGAAAGTGAAAAGTGAAGTGAAGTCGCTCAGTCGTATCCAACTCTTAGCGACCCCATGGACTGCAGCCCACCAGGCTCCTCCGTCCATGGGATTTTCCAAGCAAAAGTACTGGAGTGGGGTGCCACTGCCTTCTCCATGCAAGCCATGAGGTTAGGCCAAAAAAAAAAAAATGTACATACCTTAATTAAAAAATACTTATTTTCTAAAAAGTGCTATCACCTGAGCCCTTAGTGAGTATAAACTCTTTGCTGGTGGAGGGTCTTGCCTTGACATTCATGGCTGCTGACAGATCGGGGTGGTGGTTGCTGAAGGGCTGGGGTGGTTGTGGCAATTTTTAAAAATAAGATGATAATGAAGTTTGCTGCACTGACTCTTCATGACTTTTCTGTAGTACACATAGCTGATAGCATTTTACCTACAGTATGACTTCTTTCAAAATTGGAGCCAATCCTCTCAAATCCTGCTACTGCTTTTATTATTTATGTGTGTGTGTGTGTGTGTGTGTGGCGGGTGAGAGGTCCTCACAGGCACATTTATTCATGCCCGAGAGCAGCAGCACTGCTACAAGCATACACAACGTCCTGTGTTCCCACAACACAGTCAGACCTACATCCCACTCAAGTAAAGCTGGTTAATGATGACCACGAGCAGGTGCAGGACTGGAAACTTACAAGGCTTTACCTCTTTTATCAGCACTCCTGATTTTATAAATCATGAAGCCATGCCTACCCAAATCTCCAGGTAAACGTGGGTATAGCAGGGCTTCACGGAGATCCAAACAGTCTTAACAAGGCTTTGAGGCATCTCTGTGCAGGACCTGCCACTGCTTTATCAACTAAATTTATGTAACAGTCTAAATCCTTTATTGTCATGTCCATAATCTTCATAGCATCTCCCTCAGGAGGAGATTTCATCTCAAGAAACCACTTTCTTTGCTCATCCATAAGAAGCAACTCCTTATCCTTTATCAGGGGGATGGTGGCAATTTATCACATCTTCAGGCTCTTTCTAATTATCTTGATATTTCTACCACATCTATAGTTACTTGATCCACTGAAGTCTTGAACCGCTCAAAGTCAACCATAAGGACTGCAATCAACTTCTTTCAAACTGCAGTGTACATTGATATTTTGACCTCTTCCCATAAACCCCCATTGTTCTTGATGGTATCTGGAATAATGAATTCTTTCCAAAGGCTTTTCAACTTACTTTGCTCAGATCCATCAGAGGAGTCACTATCTACGGTAGCTATTATCCTTAAAAAATGTATTTCTTTTTTTTTTTAATAAAAAATATATTTCTTAATAAGACCTGGAAGTCAAAATTATTGCTTGATGGGTGGGCTGCAGACTGGATGTTGTGTTACCAGGCATGAAAACAACACTACATCTACACCGCAAACAACGTTGTGCATCTCTATCAGAGCTCTTAGGTGACTGATGCATCATCAACGAGCAGTAACATTTTGAAAGAAACTTTTTTTTTTTTCCTGAGCAGCAAATCTCAACAGTGGGCTTAAAATATTCAGTAAATTATGTTGTAAACAAGTGTGCAGTTATCCAGACTTGGTTGTTCCACTTACAGAGCCCAGACACAGAAGATTTAGCATAATTCTTAGGGCCCTAGGATTTTCCAAATGGCAAATAAGCGCTGGATGCAACTTAAAGTCACTGGCTGTCTCAGCCCCCAACAAGAGAATCAGCGTGTTCTCTGAAGCCAGGCACTGGCTTCTCTCTAGCTACGAAAGTCTTAGATGGCATCTTCTTCCAACATAAGGCTGTTTTGTCTGCATTGATAATCTGTCATTTAGTGAAGTCACCTTCAGTAATGATCTTAGCTAGGTCTTCTGGATAACTTGTTGCAGCTTCTATATCAGCACAGGTTATTTCACCTTGTACTTTTATGTTATGGAGAGCCTTTTTTCTTAAACGCCATGAACCAACCTCCATTAGCTTCAAACTTCTGCAGCTTCCTTACCTCTCTCAGCCTTCATAGAATTGAAGGGTGTTAGTTACTCTGGATTTGGCTTTGACTTAAGAGAGTTTTGTGGCTGGTTTGATCTTCCATTCAGACAAGTAAAACTTTTTCTGTATCAGCAATAAAACTATTTTGTTTTCTTACCATTCATGTGTTCTCTAGAATAGGAATTAAGTTTTTGTTGTTGTTGTGCTGCAAAGCTTGTGAGATCTTAATTTCTTGACCAGGAATTTAAATGGGCACTTTGGCAGTCAAAGTGTCAAATCCTAACCACTGAACCACCAAGGAATTCCCTAGAGTAGGACCTTCAATTTCCTTTAAGAAGCTTTTCTTTGCATTCACAACTTGTCTAAGTGTTTGGCATAAAAGACCTAGCTTTCAGCTGATTTCAGCTTGTCATGTACCTTCCTCACTAAGCTGAATCATATCTAACTTTTGATTTAAACTGAGAGATACTTGCAACTCCTCCTTTCACTTGAACACTTAAGAGGCCATGGGAACGGCCTCTTAGGGAATGGCTCATCCAGTAAGGTGTCTGTCTACAATGCAGGAGGCCCAGGTTAGATCCCTAGGTTGGGAAGATTCCCTGGAGAAGGAAATGGCAACCCACTCCAGTATTCTTGCCTGGAAAATCCCACGGACAGAGGAGCATGATGGGAGTCAGACATGACCAAGTGACTTCACCTCACTTCACTTCAAGTAGAGAGAGAGAAAGAGTGAAAGGGGGGAAGGGCTAGTGGATGGAGCAATCAGAATGCATACAACATTTATCAATTAAATTCACCATCTTTTATGGATGTGGATAGTGGGAACCCCACACAATTACAATGGTAATATTAAAGATCACTGGTCAGAGATCACCATAAGAAATATAATAATGAGAAAAACTCTTGAGATACAGTGAAAATTTCTGAACTGTGACAAGGGGACTGAAGTGAGCAGACACTGCTGGAAAAAGTGAGCATGCTGCCATGCCTGGCACTAACAGGCATGCCTGGGACAAGGCTGCCTCAAATCTTCAATCTGTAAAAAATGCAGTATAGGCAAAGTACAGTAAAGCTAAATGCCAAAAAAACAAGGTAAGAAAGTGTTAGTTGCTCAGTCGTGTCTGACTCTTGGCAACCCCATGGGCTGTAGACTGCCAGGCTCCTCTGTCCATGGAACTCTCTAGGCAAGAATACTGGAGTGGGTTGCCATTTCCTTCTCCAGGGGATCTTCCCAACTGAGGGACTGACTAGGTCTCCCACACTGCAGGCAGATTCTTTACCATGATTTCACTAAAAACAGAAGAAAAATTCCTCATGCTAATTAAGAAAAGAATACTCTGTGCTAAATACTCACAATTAAATTGATGACAGCCAGGATAAACAGGAGGACAATCACACAGATGGCTAAATTGCCCTTTCTCCCTCTCAGTCCCGTTTTATGGAGGCGATCTTCATCGATTGGAATATAGCCGGCTTTAAAGTTACTGTTGTGCTCTTTATTGACATTCCTTCTTTCAACAGCCTTCTCACGCATGGACTTCTTCACAGGACCATTGGAACTTTGCTAAAAGCAAAATAAAACACAATGGAGCAGCTATACCCTCTATTTTGGATGCATTATTTGTTAGGTGCAAATTCATAAGGAAAGAAAGCTGAATTGGTTAGTGATACATTTTCTACTAATAAACCTCAAGTCATGTTGCACTGGAGCTTCCTAGGTGACGCTAGTGGTAAAGAACCCATCTGCCAATGCAGGAGACATGGTTTGATCCCTGGGTTGGAAAGATCCTCTGGAGGAGGGCATGGCAACCCACTCTATCTAGTATTCTTGTCTGGAGAATCCCCATGGACAGAGCCTGGCAGGCTACAGTCCAAAGGGTTGCAAAGCACTGGACACAACTGAAGTGACTTAGCATGCATGCACACACATGTTGAGTTGCAGGCTCCAAGCGGAGACACGACTGTACTGAGAAGGGTTGTAGGTAACAGTCTGATAACAGACTTCCACTATCTGCTTTGAATAGTCCTACCATCAGTCAAGTGAACAGCCAGCTCATTTTGGGGGAGAGCTGATAGATATACTCTATAGTGGAACTGTTTTTATTAATAATTTATAAAGATCTGCTTAATCATATACATACTTCATTTACATGAAAAGAATTTAGAAAGGCTAATACACTTTACTTATCACTCCAGTTGGCTAAAGTTAGTATTATCCTAGACCAGCAGTTTTCAAAGTATGGGCTGAGAAACCATGGAGAGGTTTCTTGAAATCCTTTAAGTGTCTGGAGGGTGAAAATCATTTTCAAAAGAAACCCTCTATGATGCTGTTTTCTTTTTTTACTCTTCTTCTCTCATGAATGTGCAGATGACCCTTGAACAAAATGGGTTTGAACAGCATGGATCCACTTATATATGGATTTTTTTCAATAAATGTATTGGAAAAAATTTTGGAGATTTTCAACAATTTAAAAAAACTTGCAGATGAAATACTGAAAAAATTAAAAGATTTGCTGTGAATGTATAAAACATGTAGATACATAAGATGAGTAATAGTTAATATAAAAGTAATAACAATTTCCTTACTGTTTTATAACCTTGTTTTTAAAGAATTATATTATGTACAGTCTCTCTGTCTCATAACTGGAGAAACTGGTTATCAGCTGATCATCCCATATCACTGGCTTTTTAAAAAGGATATGAATATGATTGTGATACTTTATGCCATAAAAAGTTTTTATTTTTACAATTCATTCACAAGTGTATAGGTTAGGCTACCATGAAAGAACTGTACTGATTAACATTTGTTGTTTAGTTGCTGAGTTGTGTCCAGCTCTTTTGAGATCCTGTGAACTATAGCCCATGAGGCTCCTCTGTTCATGAGACTGCCCAGGCAAGAATACTAGAGTGGATTGCCATTTCCAAAAAATTGCCATTTCTCCAGGGGATCTTCCCGACCCAGGGATCAAACCTGAGTC
The DNA here is from genome assembly GCF_027580195.1 of Bos mutus. NCBI lineage: Eukaryota > Metazoa > Chordata > Mammalia > Artiodactyla > Bovidae > Bos > Bos mutus. The sequence continues at coordinate 67,864,774 of NC_091622.1, forward strand.
TCTTGCATTGACAGGCGGAACCACCAGGGAAGCCCACTGGCTACATTAAGTTACCATAAAGCAACCATTGTGCTGCTGATATTGCCGGGGAAAATATCAACAACCTCAGAGATGCAGATGATGCCACTCTAATGGCAGAAAGCAAAGAGGAAATAAAGAGTCTCTTGATGAGGGTTAAAGAGAAGAGGGAAAAAGCTGGCTTAAAATTCAGCATTCAAAAAACTAAGATCAAGGGATCTGCTCCCATCACTTCAGGGCAAATAGATGGGGAAAAAGTGGAAACAGTAACAGATTTTATTTTCTTGGGCTTCAAAGTCACTGTGGTGACAGTAGCCCGGAAAGTAAAAGATGCTTGCTCCTTGGAAGAAAAGCTATGACAAACCTAGACAGCAGAGAAAAAGCAGAGACATCACTTCACCGACAAAGGTCCATATAGTCAAAGGTATGGTTTTTCTGTCTTTCCATCTGGCTCAGCTGGTAAAGAATCCGCCTGCAACGCGGGAGACCTGGGTTCGATTCCTGGGTTGGGAAGATCCCCTGGAGAAGGGAAAGGCTACCCACTCCAGTATTCTGGCGTAGTTAGAACTGGACATGGGACAACAGACTGGTTCCAAATAGGGAAAGGAGTACGTCAAGGCTGTATATTGTCACCCTGCTTATTTAACTTATATGCAGAGTACATCATAAGAAATGCTGGGTTGGATGAAGCACAAGCTGGAATCAAGATTGCCGGGAGAAATATCAATAACCTCAGATGTGCAGATGACACAACCCTTATGGCAGAAAGCAAAGAACTAAAGAGCCTCTTGTTGAAAGTGAAAGAGGAGAGTGAAAAAGTTGGCTTAAAGCTCAACATTCAGAAAACTAAGATCATGGCATCTGGTCCCATCACTTCAGCTCAAAAGGTTGGGTAAACAGTGGAAACAGTGACAGACTTTATTTTGGGGGGCTCTAAAATCACTGCAGATGGTGATTGCAGCCATTAAATTAAAAGACGCTTGCTCCTTGGAAGGAAAGTTATGACCAACCTAGACAGCATGTTAAAAAGCAGAGACATTACTTTGCCAACAAAGGTCCGTCTAGTCAAGGCTATGGTTTTTCCAGTGGTCATGTATGGATGTGAGTTGGACTGTGAAGAAAGCTGAGTGCCGAAGAATTGATGCTTTTGAACTGTGGTGTTAGAGAAAACTCTTCAGAGTCCCTTGGACTGCAAGGAGATCCAACCAGTCCATCCTAAATGAGATCAGTCCTGGGTGTTCATTGGAAGGACTGATGTTGAAGCTGAAACTCCAATACTTTGGCCACCTGATGTGAAGAGCTGACTCACTGGAAAAGAACCTGATGCTGGGAAAGATTGAAGGCGGGAGGAGAAGGGGATGACAGAGGATGAGATGGTTGGATGGCATCATCGACTCGATGGACAGGAGTTTGAGTAAACTCCAGGAGTTGGTGAAGGACAGGGAGGCCTGGCGTGCTGCAGTCCATGGGGTTGCAGAGTCAGACACACCTTGGCAACTGAACAACAAGGCACTCAGTGATATTTTACTGAAATGAGTATGTCTAATAATTTCAGATACCAGAGATTCCTTCAGACTTAATTTCTCTTGATTTCCCCCTACAAATCCACAGCTTTTTCTCTTTGGGATTCTCAGTCATTTTGAAGAGTAAAAAGAAAACCAGAGACCAAAAAATTTGAGAACCTCTGACTAAGGTTGAATGACATTGTAGGTGATTATTTGGTATATCATGAACATAAAAGGAAGGAGTAGAAATGCTTACTGCCCACCTTTCATATTTTTGAGAGCTTTGAGAAAATTAATTTATTGAATAAGCATTTTTTAAGCTCTTTAGGCTTTAACATTAATCCCATACATAGGAATACAAAAGAAATACAGGACAAGATCCTTATCCTCCAGATATTACAAATGTGATTTGCACAATAACGTATTCTGTATGCTCCGATGCCAAAATCAATAGTACAGACAATACATGCTGTGGAGTTCATGGGAGAAGAGACAGCAGGGCTTAGAGTTGTCCGGGAAACCAGAAGGAGCAGGTGAGTCAGATCTGGCAATGCAGGCAGGATCAAAGCGGAAAAGGAGGACAGGTTGTAGAAGTTTTGGGACACCTGTGAACAAATTCTAGTCTTGACATCTGTTTATTTGTGAGTCACTAAAGGTCTCTGAATATGAACAATATATATTTCAGGATGCTAAATGTGTGAGTATTTGCAGGAGACACAGGAAAGAGGAGAATATTAGCAAGTAGGCTGCTGGGATGTTGTCGTAAGGGAAACTCAAGGTATTGACGGCCTAAAACAGGTGGGATGAAAAAGGAGAGATTAAAAATACACTTCAAGAGAATAACTGAGTGAATTTGTAGCCAGGTTTAAAAAAAAAAAAAGCCCCTCAGTTTACTGAATGGTGACTAGTTAAACATGGGGAATGAAGCAGGGAGATTTTACATATGCTGCATTTGAACTGAATGAGAAATGACCACATGCCTCAGAGGCAATGAGAAGGATGGTATGAGATATTAGGTCAGTCAGGACTTGACGAATTTGAGTCTTCAGCTTCAAAGTAAATTAAATCTATGAGACTAATATCAGTCTACTGTAAAAAAAAAAAAACAAACATGAAGCAGTGGTCCCCAACCCTTTTTGTGGCACCAGGGATCAGTATCATGGAAGACAATTTTTCCACAGATTGGGGTGTAGGGGGATGGTCTGGGGATGATTCAAGGGCATTACATTTATTGCACACTTTATTTCTATTATTATTCCATCAGCTACACCTCAGATCATCAGGCATTGGGTCCTGGAAGTCAGGGACCCCTTGTATAGAGCAAAAGAACAAAGAGCCAAGGAAGTACTCTTGGAAAACTTTGTGCAGGAGCAATGGAAAATGAGAAATACAAGAAAACTAAGGATGTGCAGCATTGCTGAACTTAATATGGTAAGAATTGCCTCTGTGATTTTCAAACTCTGAGTAGCAAACTGGTAAGTAGAAATAGTCCTGAAAAGATGCCAGCAAGTGTACATTTATTTTCATTGAGAGAGAAGACAATAACTAAAGAATTATGTACTGTCAGAGGAAAACTGTGCTTGTTCTTGTTGTTAGGATCTTTCTGTCCCTTTCCAACAATTTGTAGGAAGACTCACATGTTTGATGGCAGAGGGAAACATGCCAAGAAGGACAAAGACCAGATACCTCAGAGTAGGGCAGAGTAATGAGGGAAATAAGATCCTCCAGGAGACAGGAAAGAAAGTGAATGTACAGAAGAGTCTTAAAAGGTGGGCTCCCATTTCATTCAAATGGTTCACACCAGGAAGAGAAACCATTTCTATTTTTCCTCGGGATGTAAAAGGCAAGGTCAGCTCTCAATAAAGAGCGGAGAGGGCATCTGGAATCTTACTGTGGTTGCAGGGGTAGCAGGCTGGTTGAGGGCTTATGGAAAACAGAAAAAGGCAAGAATAATCATTGTGGGTAATGTGGCAGACAAAATTTTTTAAACTCCACCAAGCAGCAAGCATAAACATCTTTTAATTTCATGGCTGCAATCACCATCTGCAGTGATTTTGGAGCCCAGAAAAATAAAGTCAGCCACAGTTTCCACTGTTGCCCCATCTATTTCCCATGAAGTGATGGGACTGGATGCCATGATCTTAGTTTTCTGAATGTTGAGCTTTAAGCCAACTTTTTCACTCTCCTCTTTCACTTTCATCAAGAGGCTCTTTAGTTCTTCTTCACTTTCGGCCATAAAGGTGGTGTCATCTGCATATCTGAAGTTATTGATATTTCTCCTGGCAATCTTGATTCCAGCTTGTGCTTCCTCCAGCCCAGCGTTTCTCATTATGTACTCTGCATAAAAGTTAAATAAGCAGGGTGACAAAATACAGCCTTCACGTACTCCTTTTCCTATTTGGAACCAGTCTGTTGTTCCATGTCCAGTTCTAACTGTTGCTTCCTGACCTGCAAACAGGTTTCTCAAGAGGCAGGTCAGGTGGTCTGGTATTCCCATCTCTTTCAGAATTTTCCACAGTTTATTGTGATCCACACAGTCAAAGGCTTTGGCATAGTCAATAAAGCAGAAATAGATGCTCCAAAATCACTGCAAATGGTGATTGCAGCCATGAAATTAAAAGACGCTTGCTCCTTGCAAGGAAAATTATGACCAACCTAGATAGCATATTAAAAAACAAAGACATTACTCTGTCAACAAAGGTCCGTCTAGTTGAGGTTATGGTTTTTCCAGTGGTCATGTATGGATATGACAGTTGGACTATAAAGAAAGCTGAGCACTGAAGAATTGATGCTTTTGAACTGTGGTGTTGGAGAAGGCTCTTGAGAGTCCCTTGGACTGCAAGGAGATCCAACCAGTCCATCCTAAAGGAGATCAGTCCTGGGTGTTCATTGGTAGGACTGATGCTGAAGCTGAAACTCCAATACTTTGGCCACCTGATGCGAAGAACTGACTCATTTGAACAGACCCTGATGCTGGGAAAGTTTGAGGGCAGGAGGAGGAGGGGATGACAGAGGATGAGATGGTTGGATGGCATCACCGACTCAGTGGACATGGGTTTGCGTGAACTCTGGGAGTTGGTGATGGATAGGGAGGCCTGGCGTGCTGTGGTTCATGGAGTCGCAAAGAGCGGACACAACTGAGTGGGTGAACTGAACTGAAGCAGTAAGAAAGGCTTTGTAGAAGAGCTTTCAATCTACTTAACAGGTTTAACACAAAACAAGTTGCTGAATACAGTCGTGTAGGTTGTGTATCCACATGAGGTGCAGAAGCTATGAGGGCCTGTCGACACTGCAAACATTTTAGAGCTGAATTTGTATTTTGGTAGTTTTTCGGCCAGAGAAAGTAGAATATCTTAGGGAAAGTGAGTTTGCTTCTAATTTTCACAGATCCAGTATAGGATTATGACAGTGATGTCAGACAGGCAATTTAGAACTCTTAGCCAGACTCTGAATACAGGTCTACATAAGAGAGAGACAGGGCACATCTTACCTTCTTGGGATGAATTCTTTACTTTTCTCTGTCAATTCATGTACATCAGTATATTTCATTCTTTGTACTTACCATTTACTGATGAGTTACTATATGCCAGATGTTCCAGACTACAAAGACGTGCAAGGCATAGCACCTACTTTCAACAAACTTACTTACAGGCCAGCAGAGTAGATAGATGGAGTCATTAGCAATTACAGCTCAACATGGCAAGTGCAGTGGTAGAGCAATGAAACTGAAAAGAGTGCATAAGAGGAATACCCTTTGACTTATCAAGGTCATGAGTTGACGATTCTTCAAAAAAGCTGGGGCCTCAGTTGAACATTGAAGGACAAACAGAAGTTAGCCAAGTAAAGTACCAAGAAAGGCCTTCCAGGCAGAGGAAACATCATGAAACTGAGTAGAGGTCATCTTGTGCAAACTAATGTTGGTAATTTTATATGGATGGTGAAGAAGATGAGTATACGAATGGGACAAAATAAGAAGTGCAATGTGGTTGTGCTTGCATGCTAAGTCACTTTAGTCATGTCCGACTCTTTGCAACCCTATGGACTGAACTCCTCCAGGCTCCTCTGTTCATGGGATTCTCCAGGCAAGAATACTGGAGTGGGTTACCATGCCCTCCTCCTCCAGGGGATCTTCCCCACTCAGGGATTAAACTTGGGTCTCCTGCTTTGGAGGTGGATTCCTGACCGCTGAGCCACTGGGAAGCCCCAAGATGTGGTTAGGGATCAATAAATGAGTAGATATAAGTACCACATCAAGAATGACAGACTCTATTCTGAAGGCAATGGGGATTTAAAATAGGTTAGTGATAGATTTGCATTACAGCAAAATTAAACCAAGAAGAGTTGAACTGGAATAGATGAGTTTAGAGATGGAGACATCAACAGCAGGTTTCCCTAACAGTCCAAAGGAAGGCTTGACTGAATTTGGACACTGCACATCAAGATTTGGGAGAGTCCTCAAGAGGTAGAACTGAAAGGATCCGGTGATTGACTGGATGTGAGTGTTGCTTAGGGGGATCTAAGATGACCCCCAAGTAGGGCCTGATACATAATTTGTGGGGTCTAGAGCAAAAAGAAAATGTGAGGTTCTCTGCTCAAGTACCAAGCCTGGGAGAGCAGAGCATTAACCCAAAGGTGGGTCCACCCTGAGCTCCCTTGAGCCAGTCCTGCTTGTGGCAAGGTGAACCAAGTGAATGGATGGTTGTAGCCCTTTTAATGGTGAGTGTGATGCACCATTCACCATTAAAAATTTCTGACTTTGGGGTGCCCGTGGAAAATTCAGTTAAATTCCGACTGGAGACATAAATACCTAACTCTGAAGTGGAGAATAAGGGATGGATCAGATTGCCCAGTCTTTGTGTAAAGCAAAAATAGAAACTAGGTGGAACTCCCAAGAGTATCAACAAGTGATGCAGATGAAAAAAGAACAGTCTAAAACAGGCGCTGATAATTCAGGAGGGAAATCACAAAAGCAAGGGACAATTTCAATCTCAACAATTCCAAGAAGCTTTGTCTCAATTTCACTCATTCCTTTACATTTTATTGTTTAGGTGCTGTAGCTTGCCTACCATCTTTAGCTGATTTTTCTGCATTTATCTGGCAGTTTGACTTTAACTTTGAAGGCAGATGTCATGTCTTTTATTTTTCATGGCGCTCAGCATCACTGTTCCAGTGATATCTACCTACTATGTCTCTAAAAGCAGTTAATTACTTAAGAAAATCTTTCCAGACAAGATTTTTCTGGAAACAGAATGTTGGCTACCTGGCTCATTTATTTTTTTCAACAATGCTGAAGAATGAGACGTTTCCAAAGAAACTATCCTACCACAGTTTATTGTTAAAGGAAAATAACAGTTAAGAAGGGAGGAAGAGACTATCAAAATTATTTTTATTATAACAAACCACCCTAGTAACTACAGGTGTGTGTGTGTGTGTGTGTGTGTGTGTAAATGTGTGCATGTGTGTGTAAGTGTGTGCATAATGTATAGCCTGCTTTTGGGGAAGAAAATAGCCTTTTAAGCTATTCTAAGTTACAAGTTTACAATGCAGATTAGGGAATACTTGATAAAGGATTTTAAAAAAAATGATTTTAAACCAACTGGATAGGAGACAGTCTTGTACTGATTGGCGACTTAGTCTCCAGAACCAAAGCGGGAGGAGAAACGTGGCTGTCAGCCTAGGGGGATGGCACACAAGAAGTGGCCGCAAGCTGATATCCAATAACAGCTGACTGTTTTTTGGCTGGTATCAGGGGAGGCTGGCGGCTCGTTGGCTGGGGTTATTTTTATCCGCATCTTCGCTGGCCATGGAGCAGGACATGTCCCCGGTACGTCCTGGCGGAGGCTCCCGGCTGCCTCGACCCCATCCCAGGCCTCCAAGACAGCGCCCCTCCTGACCTCGCCAAGGGACAGCCAGGCCAGGCCGGGAGCCCGCGGCTGGCTCCCCCTTATCCGCCCCGGAGACCCTTGCCCGGGGTCCCGCCCGGCCTTCGCCAGCATCCCGGGCTGCGGACAGCTCCCGCCCAGCCCCGCCCCGCGGAGCCCGCCCTCGCGCCCCAGCCCCCGCCTGCCGGTCCTACGGAGGACCTCACCGGCAGGACCCCAGCCTCCCCCGGCCCTCCAGCCCCCGGCTGCGGCGGGGCTCACAGACCTGCTCCGTGGCCGCCGCCGCCGCCGCCATCTTCCCGCGCCCGCCGGCTCCACCGCCCTCCCGGCCGCCTCCGCACCTCGCGCGCCTGCGCTTGCGCGCTGGAGGGGCGGGAGGGGCCCGCCGCTCCTCGCCCCCGCCCCCCATCTCCAACCCCGCCCCGCCCAGGCCGCTGGTGCCAGCTCCGCTGCCCCCGGCGCCCAGGCAGTGGCCTCCGGGAGCGTTTTCTCGCACACCGGGATTCCGTTCGACCTCGGGCCGCCTCTGGATTCTTCCAAAAGGGCGCCCTCAAAATACAGAGGACCCCTCTCCCTTCCCCTCCATTCCCCAGCAAGGGGTGGGGGGCGGTGCTGGTGCCATCAGGAGGGCTCCTTGCTTCACGAGTCGGGGGTCTCCTTGGCTGGGTGGGGAGGGCGCATTTGCAGAGTACATGTGGACGAGGGAGGAGGTGGTGACAACGTGGACAGAAGTTAACAAGTTGCTGACAGGCAGCTAAAATCTTGAAAACCGAATGTCCTTAAAGAGGACAGTCACTTCAGGGATGCTGCTTAGTTTTGGCGGGCCGGTGAAGGCTGATGCTTTTTTTCTGTGGTTTTGGAGGTGGGTTGAAGATAGTGTGATGTATCTCCTGGGGAATCCAATTTAACAGATGTTTACTGCACACCAGGAAGGCACTCAGATATACAAGTAGCTCGAGTACACATTCCTTGTTCCCTGTCGAGTCAATATAATCCAATAATCCTCTTAGTTTAAAAAAAAAAAGAAAGAAAGAGAGGGCAGTGGTGAGCAAGGTGCGTTAACTATTCCTCAAGTAGCTGAAACTTCTTCTAAGCATCTTGGGACCCCCGGCCTGCCTAACTCAACAGGAACACCAGAGAGACCTGCTGGCCAAATTTTTCTTTCTCTAGGAACTAAATCAGTTTTGCTCTTTGATGACCGGAGCTGATGTTTCTCTCTCTGCGTACTTTACATCAGAGGATTGCCAAGAAATTGTAGTTAGAAGATTCAGCTCTCTCACCTGGTAAATCCTTTATAATCTTTCCCGTCTCTCCTCTAGTTTTGGCTAAGATCAGTACCTAGCTGGTCATCAAGTTCTGCAAATCCTTTCCAAATGCTGGAACCAATTGACTTGCATCTCTAGGCTGACTCCTTCCTGGATCTCTAGGACAAGCTTCATCTTAAGCAGAAAGACGGTTTCTGCTTACAGCTCAATGCTTTGGGGAATCAGCAGTAAGCCTCTGATAATAGTCTGGCTGTGGTCCCAATAATCCACTCAGATAACTGGGCTTTTGACTGATCCTTAATTCCTATCTCTAATTCTAGTCCTCTAGTCCTTACTTCCTATGCTTTGCTTCTTTTCCTTCTGCTTGAAAAGTCCTTCTCTTTTTCTCTGTCAAGCACACTCTTATTCATCATTCAAAAATCCATTCAAATGTCATGTTCTCTTTGAGCCTTCCTACATGCCTGGGCAGTCTGTCCCTTAATTCTGCTCCTTGTCTTCTACATGTATTTCAGAGTGCATTGTATTCTATTTTGTTTACCTGTCCTAAGTTCATCAAAAAAATGGGGAGCTCTATCTGGAAGATCCGTATCTTACTCATCCTTCTATCTCCAATGCTTAAGACAGTAATGAAGCTTAATAAGTATCTTCAGTTCGGTTCAGTTCATTTCAGTTCAGTCACTCAGTCGTGTCTGAACTTTGCGACCCCATGAATTGATGCACGCTAGGCCTCCCTGTCTGAAGAAGGCAATGGCAGCCCACTCCAGTACTCTTGCCTGGAAAATCCCATGGATGGAGGAGCCTGGTAGGTTGCAGTCCATGAGGTCGCTAGGAGTCGGACATGACTGAGCAACTTCACTTTCACTTTTCACTTTCATGCATTGGAGAAGGACATGGCAACCCACTCCAGTGTTCTTCCCTGGAGAATCCCAGGGACGGGGGAGCCTGGTGGGCTGCCGTCTATGGGGTCGCACAGAGTCGGACACGACTGAAGTGACTTAGCAGCAGCAGTAGAAGCAGCAGGCCTCCCTGTCCATCACCATCTCCCAGAGTTCACTCAAACTCCTGTCCATTGAGTCCGTAATGCCATCCAGCTATCTCATCCTCTGTCATCCCCTTCTCCTCTTGCCCCCAATCCCTCCCAGCATCAGTCTTTTCCAATGAGTCAACTCTTCGAATGAGGTGGCCAAAGTATTGCAGTTTCAGCTTTAGCATCAGTCCTTCCAATGAACACCCAGGACTGATCTCCTTTAGAATGGACTGGTTGGATCTCTTTGCAGTCCAAGGGACTCTCAAGAGTCTTCTCCAACACCACAGTTCAAAAGCATCAATTCTTTGGCCCTCAGCTTTCTTCACAGTCCAACTCTCACATCCATACATGACCACTGGAAAAACCATAGCCTTGACTAGACGGACCTTTGTTTGAAAAGTAATGTCTCTGCTTTTTAATATGCTATCTAGGTTGGTCATAACTTTCCTTCCAAGGAGCAAGCATCTTTTAATTTCATGGCCGCAGTCACCATCTGTAGTGATTTTGGAGCCCCCCAAAATAAAGTCTGACACTGTTTCCATTGTTTCCCCATCTAATTCCCATGAAGTGATGGGGCCAGATGCCATGATCTTCGTTTTCTGAATGTTGAGCTTTAAGCCAACTTTTTCACTCTCCTCTTTCACTTTCATCAAGAGGCTTTTTAGTTCCTCTTCACTTTCTGCCATAAGGGTGGTATCATCTGCATATCTGAGGTTATTGATATTTCTCCTGGCAATCTTGATTCCAGCTTGTGCTTCTTCCAGCCCAGTGTTTCTCATGATATACTCTGCATATAAGTTAAATAAGCAGGGTAACAATATACAGCCTTGACTGACGTACTCCTTTTCCTATTTGGAACCAGTCTGTTGTTCCATGTCCAGTTCTAATTGTTGCTTTCTGACCTGCATACACGTTTCTCAAGAGGCAGGTCAGATGGTCTGGTATTCCCATCTCTTGAAGAATTTTCCACATTTATTGTGATCCACACAGTCAAAGGCTTTGGCAGAGTCAATAAAGCAGAAATAGATGTCTTTCTGGAACTCTCTTGCTTTTTCCATGATCCAGCGGATGTTGTGAATTTGATCTCTGGTTCCTCTGCCTTTTCTAAAACCAGCTTGAACATCTGGAAGTTCACGGTTCACATATTGCTGACGCTTGGCTTGGAGAATTTTGAGCATTACTTTACTAGCGTGTGAGATGAGTGCCATTGTGCGGTAGTTTGAGCATTCTTTGGCATTGCCTTTCTTTGGGATTGGAATGAAAACTGACCTTTTCCAGTCCTGTGGCCACTGCTGAGTTTTCCAAATTTGCTGGCATATTGAGTGCAGCACTTTCACAGCATCATCTTTCAGGATTTGAAATAGCTCAACTGGAATTCCATCACCTCCACTAGCTTTGTTCGTAGTGATGCTTTCTAAGGCCCACTTGACTTTACATTCCAGGATGTCTGGCTCTAGGTCAGTGATCACACCATCGTGATTATCTGGGTCGTGAAGATCTTTTTTGTATAGTTCTTCTGGGTATTCTTGCTACCTCTTCTTAATATCTTCTGCTTCTGTTAGGTCCATACCATTTCTGTCCTTTATCAAGCCCATCTTTGCATGAAATGTTCCCTTGGTATCTCTAATTTTCTTGAAAAGATCTCTAGTCTTTCCTATTCTGTTGTTTTCCTCTATTTCTTTGCATTGATCGCTGAAGAAGGCTTTCTTACCTCTCCTTGCTATTCTTTGGAACTCTGCATTCAGATGCTTATATCTTTCCTTTTCTCCTTTGCTTTTCACGTCTCTTCTTTTCACAGCTATTTGTAAGGCCTCCCCAGATAAGTATCTTAGAAATCTGTAATACCCCAGTTTCTAAGACTAGCAGCTCTGCCTTGGTTTTGCCAACCTGTCTCATACATAGAGACAAAGTGCCTTGGCAATACCACCAGTAAAAATTTAATACCACCACTAAATTTAAAGGAAATCACATACAATTGGGTCAGCAAAAGCTAAAAGATTTTCTTCAAATAGTAATATAGGCCCCAACCCAAAGGACTAACACGGACAGCTGTAGGATAAGAATAGCATGGCACACACAGAAGAGGACTGGGTTAGAAGCCTGACTAGAGCAGAACAGATTATCTGGCTAACCCTTTATTATGTGGCTAACCCTTTAGCCACATGTGCTGAGGGTTTGCAACTGTCCCCAGTGGAAATTATGATGAGGATCCCACTGAATATCCTTGGAGCTCCTTGCATACAAGCTTCTTACATACAAGCATCAGAAAACACACACAGCTCTTGCTATACTGAGGAGTTTGGTTGCTCTTTTGTTGGCTTCATAAAATCCCTAATTAAAAATCTCTCCAGCTAACTGATACAGGTAAAATTCAAAGTGGACAAAAGTAAGAACTTTCAGAAAGCCTATTCCATCCAGATGTTTGACTCACTACACTTCTCTAGAAAAAAAGGCTCCTGGCTGGGTGGTAGAATTATGATGCTTTAAGAACAACCAATAGCTATTAAATTTGCTCTTCTACCTCTATGGGGTTATGACCTCAGATATAAAGCAGCCTATCATCTCCTTCCTGCCTTCTTTCCTTCTTTGTTTTCCTTTCTTCTTTCTTTTACTTCTTTCTCTTTTTGTTAATAGTTTAACAAACATTTATAGAGGGCTTAGAATGTGCCACTTGCTGTGCTGAGGATATTAAACTAAATAGACCTTTGCCCTTTTCTTTAAGAAACTCACAAGCTTATATAGGATGCAGACAAATAAGTTTAATATAGTAGGATAACAGTATCAACATTTCTAAAGTTAGAGAGACAAAGCATAAAGAAGAGAGTGATGAGCTTTGTGGGGGTGGGGGAGTTAGGAAGATTTTGTCAGTTTGAGCTGAGTTTAAATTTATTAAAAGTGCAACTTTGGAGGAACCCCGTGTTTATTTCTTGGAGATTAGCTCTATTAGTTATTTCAGCAAGCCTGCAAAATAAATTGTATGCCAAAAAGAGGTTCAACTTTTAATGATTGGCTAACGCTCTCAGAATCAAGGCCTGACCTCAACTGAACTGTGAACCAGAAATTGAGACAACAAGCAAGATTTGCTCAATCTCAACCATAAACAATATGTTAAAAAAAAGGGGGGGGGGTGGGAAACAACATTAAAGAATGTTAGAACTGCAAGAGATCTTAGAGCTCATCAAGTCCATGTTTTTCATTATGTAGATGGAAGAAAAGTGAGGCTCAGAATGATTAAAGACTTATGTAAAGTCATGAGAAACCACTAACTGGAAGAGTGTGAGATAAAACAAGAGTATCCATGTTTCAAATTTATTGTTCTTTGAACTTCTCTAAGATAATCTGATAGTGTACCAGAAAGAAAGATTTGATTTTTCTTTTATTTCCAAATAAATGCCTGCTTGATAATATCCTGAAATAAATAGGAACAAAATTAGAGCATCAAAAGATTCTTCAAATAGAACCTTTACTTATCTATTTCCATATATATATATATATATATATATATATATATATATATATATATGGCTTACTCTGTTCTTGCCTTGAGAATCCCAGGGACAGGGGAGCCTGGTGGGCTGCCATCTATGGGGTCGCACAGAGTCGGACACGACTGAAGTGACTTAGCAGTAGCAGCAGCAGTAGCTCAGGCTTCCCTTGTGGCTCAGCTGGTAAAGAAACTGCCTGCAGTGTGGGAGACTTGGGTTTGATCCCTGGGTTGGGAAGATCTCCTGGAGAAGGGAACAGCCACCCACTCCAATATTCTGGCCTGGAGAATTCCATGGACTGTATAGTTCATGGGGTCGCAGAGTTGGACACAACTGAGCGAGTTTCACTTTCACTTTCACTTTTCCCTGGTGGCTCAGACGGTAAAGAATCTGCCTGCAGTGTGGAAGACTCAGGTTTGATACCTGGGTTGGGAAGTTTCCCTGGAGAAGGAGATGGCTACCCATTCCAGTATTCTTGCCTGGAGAATCCCACGGACAGAGAAGCCTGGCGAGCTACAGTCCATGGGGTCTCAAAGAGTTGGATACGAATGAGGGACTCTAACACTTCCTTTATCATATATATATATATATATATATATAAAACACTTCCTTTATCATATATATATATATGTATAAAAAGTGAAAGAAAGTGAAAGTGAAGTCGCTCAGTCGTGTCCAACTCTTTGCAACCCCGTGGACTGTAGCCTACCAGGCTCCTCGATTTAACCTCTGAGCTGCCAGGAAGCCATATATATATATATATATAGACTTTAAAAACAGAATCTCAACCTTGTTGAGTGCATGCTTATAGTTTGAAGCATGTGGATTCTTCTTTAATCAGCAGTGTCTACTGTTTGCATTCCAGGGTCTAACTCTCTCTTAAATTGCCATCCTGCACCCATCAAAAGTGCTAAGGAAGTTCAGTTCAGTTCAGTTCAGTCGCTCAGTCGTGTCCGACTCTTTGCGACCCCATGAATCGAAGCATGCCAGGCCTCCCTGTCCATCACCAACTCCTGGAGTTCACCCAGACTCACGTCCATCGAGTCAGTGATGCCATCCAGCCATCTCATCCTCTGTCGTCCCCTTCTTCTCTTGCCCCCAATCCCTCCCAGCATCAGAGTCTTTTCCAATGAGTCAACTCTTCGAATGAGGTGGCTGAAGTACTGGAGTTTCAGCTTTAGCATCATTCCTTCCAAAGAAATCCCAGGGCTGATCTCCTTCAGAATGGACTGGTTGGATCTCCTTGCAGTCCAAGGGACTCTCAAGAGTCTTCTCCAACACCACAGTTCAAAAGCACTCCAACACCACAGTTCAAAAGCATCAATTCTTCGGCACTCAGCCTTCTTCACAGTCCAACTCTCACATCCATACATGACCACAGGAAAAACCATAGCCTTGACTAGACAAACCTTTGTTGGCAAAGTAATGTCTCTGCTTTTGAATATGCTATCTAGGTTGGTCATAACTTTCCTTCCAAGGAGCAAGCATCTTTTAATTTCATGGCTGCAGTCACCATCTGCAGTGATTTTGGAGCCCAAAAAAATAAAGTCTGACACTGTTTCCACTGTTTCCCCATCTATTTGCCATGAAGTGATGGGACCGGATGCCATGATCTTCATTTTCTGAATGTTGAGCTTTAAGCCAACTTTTTCACTCTCCACTTTCACTTTCATCAAGAGGCTTTTTAGTTCCTCTTCACTTTCTGCCATATGGGTGGTGTCATCTGCATATCTGAGGTTATTGATATTTCTCCCGGCAATCTTGATTCCAGCTTGTGCTTCTTCCAGTCCAGCGTTTCTCATGATGTACTCTGCATATAAGTTAAATAAGCAGGGTGACAATATACAACCTTGACGTACTCCTTTTCCTATTTGGAATCAGTCTGTTGTTACATGATGAGATCATCATTAAGGGCACTTATGAGGGTATCTACTTATTCCTACAGGTATGGAAGTTCTAAGCTTGTATCAAGTAACATCACCAGAGAGCTAAGAAATGGGGTGTCAATTGCTTGGCCCTCTCTTTGATGGTATGTGTTCTAGCGTTACCCCCATTGGCATTGATCAAAGGTGACTGCAAGAAAGTCACATGAATTGTTTCTGTATTTTCTTTACAAAGGAGAGGTTATTAAGGACACATTCATCTGTTATTCTATACTCTTTGGAAAGGAATAAACATATTTAAGAACTGGTACCAAAAAATGTGCTTTCATTCAAAAAATTGGTATGTGTACTTTAAAAATCAAATGGTAATCATACCACCCAGTTTCCTTTTTTCTTGACTGCCACAAAGCCCCAAAATAAATGTAAAATAAGGCTCAATATTAGTACACAGACTTAAACTGGGGGCACATTTGTTTTTTTCATTAATTTTTTTCTAAATCTAACAAAGATGTTTTCTACAACCTTTTACTGTAAGTTATCTGAGATCCTCTTTTGGAAGTTTTAGGGGGATAAATAATGAATAAGTATGTAAAACGTTTCCTTTGTTTTGAGTACTTGAGAGTTATGCTTGTTATTAGTAAGCATCAAGTTCTTGCTAAGGACAACCATGCTCCAGAGCTCTATGGAAACTAAGAGGTGTATGAAATGACTGGGAAACCTGAAGGGTCTTGAATCTACTTGTGGTGGTCAAGTATTGTAGAGATAAGGTCAGGTAGCATATTCTAAGTGATTTCAGGCTCATTCTATCCTAAGACTCCATACGTCTATTAAATGAGTAATATGAACATTTGGTCAAAGCATATTCTATTTTGAGTTGGCTTAAATATTGATATTTTGAGTAACATTTTTTTGAAGGTGGTCAAGTTTTTGGATAGCTGTTTCTGAGTAAGTTTTCATAAAAGCAGTTTGTGTTCATGGTGGAAATTTGAAAAATTGGGAAAGTATAAAGGAACCAATTAAAATCATCCATAATCATGCCTTGGGTTCATGTTGTATAATGTAACACAATATATATAATTTACTACTACTACTACTACTACTAAGTCACTTCAGTCGTGTCCGACTCTATGCGACCCCATGGACTGCAGCCTACCAGGCTTCTCCGTCCATGGGATTCTCCAGGCAAGAACACTGGGGTGGGTTGCCATTTCCTTCTCCAATGCATGAAAGTGGAAAGTGAAAGGGAAGTCGCTCAGTCGTGTCCGACTCTTAGCGACCCCATGGACTGCAGCCTACCAGGTTCCTCCATCCATGGGATTTTCTGGGCAACAGTACTGGAGTGGGGGTGTCATTGCCTTCTCCAATATATAATTTAGAGACCTGCTTTTTTTCAGTTAACATTATATAGTAGTAATTCCTAGATACTAGCTGTTCAAAAATGAGATTTCTATAGTGAAACATTCCATTGAATAATTTACTCAATCAGCAGCCCTATTGTTGCTTTATATGTTTCCAACCTACCCTTTGCTGTTTAATATTAGTACTGTGACCTATTGTACATGTGTAGTAATAGTAATCATAGCATTTAGGAAGCAAATTTATAACATTTGCTATAACATGTCAAGCACTGTGTTGCACTTCACATGAATGATCTTATTTAATAACACTGTGAAGTAGGAACTATAGTAAGATGATATAAGCGCTTCCTAGATGGCTCAGAATCCATCTCAGGAGACGCTGTTTGATCCCTAGGTTGAGAAGATCCCCTGGAGGAGGAAATGGTAACCTATTCAGTATTCTTGCCAGGACAATCCCATGGACAGAAGAGCCTGGCAGGCTACAGTCATAAAAGAGTCCCAAATGACTGAAGCAACTGAGCACACAGGCATGCAAGATGATATAAACAAGGACTAGAGGTTAATTAAAGTGTAACAGTAAGGAGGAGGATTTAACCCTGAGTCTGACCTAAGCAAATATTACAACTTGGTTTTTATTAATAAGTAAATCAGACTGTTCAAAGATTCCAATTACCTATAAAAATGTGCATTAAGTTAAGAAATCTATAAGATTCTTCTTCATTGCCTTCCTCATTCTTTATATTTTTTAAAGAAAGTCAGTAATGAACATTTATTTTTTGTAGTTTAGCAATTGTTATTGCACTATGATAAAATGTGTGTTCTTTTTATATTCTTTCTTCTTTTTGTTGACATATAATTAAAATAATACATTACGTACAACATAGTGATTCAATATTTGTATATAACGTGAAATAATCACTACAATCAGTCTAATTAATATCTATCACCAGACATAGTTACAAGTTTTTTTTCTTGTGGTGAGAACTTTTATAGTCCTTATTTTGTGGTCTACAGAAGATAGTAAGAACACAGACTCCAGAATGAGCCTTTCATTTTTATCAGAGGACAGTAAAACCACTAATTAAGAGGAAAAAAGCGGGTGGGGGCAAAAAGTCTTAAGTTTACCATCAGTGGACATGTTCAATGTTCATAACTCTTAAATACCTGAAAAAAAAAAAAAAGAAGAAGAAACTGAATTAAACTAGCTAATCGACTAGCTAGCTGAGGTCCTGCTTCCACCCGCTCCGTTTTAAAAAAGATAGATTAGGATGATTTGCAATCTGCACATTATTTGACGACATTGAAAATACGGGTACTAAAGTGCTTAATGATGGTTGAAATGGTTTCATTTCTTAAGTAGTCCAAACTACCACTGTGGCTTAATACACCTTTTGAAATAGTGCCAAAACCGGCTCTAAACTTGCACAAAGTCTCAATTAGAGAATTCATAATTAAATAACTTTAGAGTGCTTAATGATTCTAAAAACAAACCAAATATTATTTAAACCTGATTGACTTTAATTTGTGAACATCCTGGAGCTAAAATCTATTTAGCTGGGCACCCACCAAATCCTAGATGTTACAAAGGAAGAAATAAAGTCTTGAGAAGTGAAAGAATATAGGAAGGAGCCAAACAACTGCTTTCTTCACCGCCTAACCAAAAACGTCTAGAAAGAAATAACCTTTGCTTTCCTAGACAAGAGGCCTCCGGCTGCCCAGCATCGCCACACTGCGGGCGCCTCTCTCTCCATCAGGGTCGGGCTGCTGCCATCTGAAGTCTTAACGTCTTCCAGCCGCCGGCCCAACCCAGAGTCTCACAGACTTTGGGGGCTCTCGCTTTCGGCCACCAGCAGCACTAGCAGCAGCAGCATGAGGCTGAGCATCAGTAGCATGAGGAAGAGCGGCATGGCGCGTCCTGGCGGTGCCCCGGACCCGCGGGCGGGTCGAGGTGGGGAGGCAGGAGGGATGCGGGCGGCGGGGCTGCAAGCGGGTAGTGCGCTGGGCTAGGGCTGGGCGGCGGCGCAGGCGTTGCCAAGGAAACGGGCCGCGCGCGTCCCCAGCTGCCGCGCGCTCACGTCAAGGTTTGTTTAATAATCGCCTGGGTATTTTATTGTCCTGGCTCCCGGCGGCCGCGCGGGAGCCGGGAGACCGCGCACGGGGCAGCGAATGAGGCGCGGCGGCTGTGGCCCAGGGCATCTCCCCCCGGCTTCTCGAACCCTGCCCCGTCCGACCCGAGCGGGGAGGATGGAAACACCAGCCGCGCTCTGAGCTTCTCAGGAAGAGAACACCTTTCCCGCCACACCACCCCGCGGTCCACGAGTCCATCTCCCAGAGCGGGCCGAGCGGAAGAGCGAGCGATGGCAGATAACCTGAGGAGACTGGTCTCCAACGAAGCTTTACGATCGTTGCAGGAAGAGCTAGAGTCCTGGCTGAGGGAGTACAACGTGAGTCAGAGGGGAAGACCCCCGGGGTTCGCCCTCTCTCTAGTTCCTCGCACAACCCTCAGCGGGAGGTTCTTAGGACTGGCCTCCGGGTGACTGCTTTGCCAAGTCCCGCAGTTTTGATTCCTCTCTGGGACCCGCACCGAGGGAAGCGGGGAAATGCGATTCCTTTTTCTCCTTCTGACGCGAGGTGGCGCGGTCCGCGAAGCGCTGGACTGGTCGTAGCAGAGGAGAGCTCCTATTTTAGCGAGCGGTAGCCAAGGACGCTGGCGGTCCTAGCAACGGGAAAGCCCTGCGAGCAACCCAGGTCCGGTCTGGCTTGTCACTCTTCCTCCAGTCTCCTCTGCCTGCAGTCCACCCCCATACCCCGACTCGAATTATTATTATTTATTACATCCCTCTTCTTGCCTTTCCGCAAGTCTCCCACTCTGGAGATAAGATTTTTATAGAAATATACCCAGGAGTTAGTACCCAGAAGTCAATGAAACGGACACTAGTCAACCTTGCGAGTTTCACTTGTGCGCTGATGAGCATGGCAAGTAAGGCAGTTTCAACACCAGGGCAGATTTCAGAAAGCCTGTTGTCAAGGCATTTGTAAGCCAATATTCTGTCGTCAAACCCAATAGGGTTCTTCAAATCTCATTAATTCCTTCCATCCCCCACCCTACTCCAGCTCCCGTTCATCTCCGAGTCCAGATAGTAGAACTCCAATGCAGAATTTGCTTCGGTTGGTCTGTCTTAAGAGTTCTATGCTGTAGCTCAGCTGGTAAAAAAAATCCATCTGCAATGCAAGAGACTCCGGTTTGATTCCTGGATCAGGAAGATCCCCTGGAGAAGGGCATGGCAACCCACTCTAGTATTCTTGTCTGGAGAATCCCCATGGACAGAGGAGCCTGGAGGGCTACAATCCATCGGGTCTCAAAGAGTCAGACATGACTTAGCGACTGAACAATAACAAAAAAAAGGAGAGTCCTATTCTCACATAGCAAGTAGAACAATGCAGGAAAAAGAGCTGGGGACCCAGAATCAGCTCCACCCCACCAGCTTTTAGGTCTGACTTTGCAGAGAACTGGCTGGCTGAATCACTGGGGCTTCCCTGGTGGCTCAGCGGTAAAGAATCCACCTGCCAGTGTAGGAGATGCTGGTTCATTCCCTGGGTCTGCAAGATCCCCTGGAGAAGGAAATGGCAACCCACACCAGTATTCTTTCTTGCCCGGAAAATCCCATGGACAGAGAAGCCTGGTGGCTTAGTGACTAAACAACAACAACCACCAACAACAAAAACTGAATCATTTGGGGCAAATTATTTAACCTCTAGGTCTCAGTACCTCCTCAGCTAACTGGGAGACTGGAATTGATCATGGGTGAAGGTGCTTTTTGGATCTCAATTTTTTGAGTATAGATTAGCTTGTTTCTGAAATCCTACCAGGAAAATGCAACTGCCTGCCATCATGAGTCCCTGGACTTTCCTATCCACCTTGTAACCAGGCTCCTGGGAGGAGGGGAGCTCAAAGCACTATGGCTTTCTCCTTAGCCTTCTTTTCTAGTGTTTACCCCATTTGCCCACATTTAAAGTACCAATATTGATTATTCCTTCTCCATCAGAATTGCAGGAAAATTGAAATTCACCCTTAGCACAAAGCCTTGGGTTCCCCCCACCACCTACCTTTAAAAGTGGCTACTTGTTACCTAATCTCAGAAGGATGAGAATAACAAATCCTAATATATGTATTTTCCCTTCTTAAAACTACTTCTTATACAATTTTTCTTGCCCTGTGGCCTAAATTAACTTGAACCATTAAAAAGTGTATTCAGTTTGTCACTAGACAATGTTGAACACAAATGACACTAGTAGTGGCTGGACCAAATTAAATGATTGTTTTAGAAACGACCTGTAAGTTCTGAGAAATGCCAAAGTTTATTGTACTTTCTCTTCTCACTAACAGTGGTGCACCCCATTCTTCTGTTCTCACCGAAACCATTTATATTTAGATTGTGGCTCTCCCCATCTCCAATACACACATATAATTAGTAGAGACTGCACTCTTAGAGATCAGTGCCTTTGCACATTTTGTGGCCATTCCTTGGGCATCATCATTTCTCTTCAACTTTCTGGCATCTCTCTTGCATTTGGCTGTCGACACCTGCATTTTTCTAAGACTCTGTTTGTCTCCTTGTCTTACCCACACCTCTCTCATAGTTGTTCTTCAAGGGCAGACTTTAGAAATCTTCTCTTCCACCTCCATTCCTGTTTCATCTCTTACCCCTATGCTGATGAATATCATATCTATACTCAGGTCCTTTTCTCATCTGAGCTCTCACTTCTCCAAATGTCCATTGGACATTTTCAGTTGTGCTTTTGTCATTGCAAAGTCAAATCAGTGTGTGACTGACCATAGCTTCTCCCATGCCACAAACACTGACTTCTTTCCTTTAGTTACAGTCTTTATCATGACATACTCCACTACTTTCTCACCAGCAGAATCTGTTGGTACTAGCTTCTAAGCTTGTGCAGAACCTGAGCATGTTCCACACCGTCCCTGCCTCTGCTGCCACACTTGTACACCTTTGGTCATCTTTTATTTGGGTGACTTAAAAAAAAATAACCCAAAGTAATTCTTCTAAATACCAAGTCAGATTAAGTTACTCCTATGGCAAAACTCTCCAAACTTCATATCTCAGAAAAAAAGTTCCTGCAATGGCCATCAAGCTCCTGTACAACTGTGCTCCTTTAAACTCTGTGATGTTATCTCTTACCCTGTCCCTTGCTCAACCACTCCAGCAATACTAGACTCCTTGCTCTTTGTAGAGTAGAACTGTCTGAAAGAACTTCCCATGATGATGGACGCATTCTATATATATCTTTAAATCATCACTGTCCAACATGGTGGCCAATAAGCATTTGAAATTCAATGAGTGCAAACTGAGGAACTGAAGTTTTAACTTCATTGAAGTCTAGTTTGAATTCAACTAGTCACATATGACCAGTGGCGACTATATTGGACTGAGCAGCCACCCTCACCCCTGGAACCACTGTGCCCCTTCTCTGCTTTATTTCTTCCATAATATCTACCCCTTCTAATTTTTACTGATTTACTCTTTTATTTTGTTGATTAGTCTTCCTTCCCTCCCCTCCCCCAACACACCCTAAAAGGTAAGCTTCAGACGGCAGAGATTTCTGTTTCATTCCACTTTTGGCCCCTGCTAAGTCACTTCAGTTGTGTCCAACTCTGTGTGACCCCATAGACAGAAGCTCATCAGGCTCCCGAGTCCCTGGGATTCTCCAGGCAAGAACACTGGAGTGGCTTGCCATTTCCTCTCCAATGCATGAAAGTGAAAAGTGAAAGGGAAGTCGCTCAGTTGTGTCTGACTCTTAGCGACCCCATAGACTGCGGCCTTCCAGGCTCCTCGGTCCATGGGATTTTCCAGGCAAGAGTACTGGAGTGGGGTGCCATTGCCTTCTCCGTTTGGCCCCTAGTAGTTGCTCAATAAATCATGACTGGCTGAATGCCACCACCTTTCTCCCAGACACCCAGTTCCTTGGACTCATTTCTGACAAACCTCATATTCAGTGTAAAATTAGAAATGATCCCTGTGCGTGCCTTGTGTGTTCAGATGCTTCAGTCGTGTTCAACTCTTTGTGACCCTATGGACCATAGCCCACTAGGCTCCTCTGTCCATGGGGTTCTCCAGGCAAGACTATTGAAGTGGATTGCCATGCCCTCCTCCAGGGGATCTTCCTGACGCAGGGACCGAACGGGAATCTCCTGCATCTCCTGCATTGCTGACAGATTCTTTACCCCTGAGCCAGCAGGGAAGCCCAGAAATGATCCCCAAACATCTTTAATTCAACTTTTCTTAAAATTGAAACCAGAAGCCAGGATTAACGATCAGGAGCACAAGTGAGAGGGTGCAAGCGTTCTGAACAGTGTGTGTGTGTGGTGGGTGGTGGGGGTGTGGCGCTTAAAGAAAGATGATGAGAAAATCTCTTTACAGCACCTACCAACATTTAGGTTACATTGAGACTTATTCAACATCTTGTCATCTACAGTTTGAGTTTCAGTCAATTGCTAAGGGTTTTCCTGTGATCCTGCAATGTTATTTTATTAGTTCCAAAGACTTTGGCCTTGAATCCTTAAGATGAAGAGTACTCATTGTAGCAAATTATATTTATTAAAATATTGGTTGTAGAGAACTATGTTTTTTCCTTAAAAGCTTCAAATTATGTGTGCTATGGAAGGTTGACTTTTCTGACTGTGACCACATTAGTTGATTTCTGATAAACTCAAGCAAAAGAAAAGACCGTGTATATTCCTCTAGAATTAGGAACATGGTTAAAGTTATTCCTTTGGGAAAAGTTATTTTCAAGTGAAATAGATAAATAACCTGAACAGATTAATTCTAAAACACAATGCAGAATTTTGATTGTTTTCCAAACTAGCCATCATTTGGATTAACAATTAGATGCTATTTAGTTTTTCTTCTTAATTTCTCTAATATAATTTCCTTCTTTATCCATTCCTATCCCCTCTGCCTTTATCTGGCCATCACCACCGTCTCATACACAGTCTGTTTCCTTGATTCCTACGTTGTCAGAAACAGTAAGTTCTTTTAAAATATAATTTTCTGCCCTGAAGCCTTTGTTTTTTATCTTTTGGCTTGTTTTTAACCTTACAACATCTACCAATCTTCTGGGCCTTTGGCAAAACTGTTTCTTGCTTGATTTTATTTTTTTAAGTTATATTTATCCTAACTTCAGGAAGAAATATTTTCCAACCCACTCCCCTCCCAGAGAAGCAAATCCTAAAAACAACAGCAAATAGCACCACCTCATTTTCTTTTCGTTATTAAAGAGATGCTGAATTATTGCATTACTTGGTCTTTAAAGCCTGGACTCCATTGGAGACTCAGGGACGGGTTGTGGTAAACACATGAATTGCAGAGTTAGTTTTCCTCCTTTGTGGTTATTGAGAATGTTAGTGGAACAGCCAAAGAGAATTCCTTCTTGTTCAACCAATAACTGAGCCAAGTATTAAGAGTTTAAGAATTAATTGAACAAATGGTTACTTAGCTCCTGGTATGTATAAAGGTTTGGGTGAGATACTCTATATTCACACTTTTTCTGCAGTGTACATTTATTCCTCAGACAATTTTTTTTTTTTTTTACAATATGTCTGTCTATGCTAGGTTCTGGGAATAGAAATGTCAGCTGCATCTTGGTAATGAAATTCTAGCTGGAGAAGAGGACAAGGGAGAGAGGAAAGGATGTGTGCAAGAAGCTGGGAAGCATGAAAAAGCTAGCATATCTCGGGGGACTGGGAATACTTCCAGGCAGGGAGTGGACATGAGATAAGGCCAAGGAGATGGGGTGGTGGGGGCCAGGGGACGGGTGCCTTGGTGGTGTGTTATGGAGTTCGGACTTTATCCTGAGGGCAGTGGGGAGAAACTAAAAGTATTATATAGAGAGGTAATGCTTCTCTTGCATTACCCTTCCCTTGTGCTATAGAATTCTGTACTAACAAGTGTAAACAACATATTAAATATCAGCACATAAAAACGAGCTCTTAAAGAACTGTCCTCTGTTTGTTTTAGAATAATCTCTGTGATTGAAATAGAGCCTGCTTTTATGCCAAAACATGCCTGATTCTAAGTACAAAAGTGAAAGGTTGCTACTGCAAGCTGTGTGTTACTCCAGGATTTGTGACCTCTGGAAGAGAGGATTTTGATCCAGGGTCAGAGACGAGACTTGATTACTTGGAGCCTTTTGTGTAGCAGTTTTAATGAAGTATAGCAGAGATAGGGAAAGCTTCTAACATAGACATCAGAAGGGAACAGAAAGAGTGCCAAGGCATTTTATGTCTGTTAGCTAGCTTCTAATCAGATAAAGAAACACCTCAAGGCTGAGGGAGTTTCACCAGGCCCCTCTCCCACAATAAGCATTTTTGAGATAGGATGGCCAAGGTGGGCCACCCCCAGCCATAAAACAATTAGTATGAGTACTGGTTTGCTGAGCCATTATCAGCCCAAGGTTTGAGAAAAGATAGAAAAGGTTGGTCTTAGGCAGAACCCGTTTCCTCAACACAGAAGGAAAAAAAAGTCTGCCACTTGCAGTTTACTTCCTCCTGCCACCTGGGGACCTCTACCCTCCCTACCTGTTACCCTATCAAAAGGTGGTTGTCATTGCTATGGTGTCTTCAAACAGATTCCCTGACCCCCCTTCACTCCTCCCCTTCTACATTCTTGAGGGTTCAACTAGTTATTAAATTTATAGAGAACACTTTTCTTCCCTTCAGGACCTTTATCTCCTTCAGTTCAGTCCCTCAGTTGTGTCTGACTCTTTGCGACCCCATGGACCACAGCACGTCAGGCTTCCCTGTCCATCACCAACTCCCGGAGCTTGCTCAAACTCATTGAGTCAGTGATGTCATCCAACCATCTCATCTTCTGTTGTCCCCTTCTCCACCCGCCTTTAGTCTTTCCCAGCATCAGGGTCTTTTCAAATGAGTCATAACTTCGCATCAGGTGGCCAAAGTATTGGAGTTTCAGCTTCAACATCGGTCCTTCCAATGAATATTCAGGACTGATTTCCTTTAGGACGGACTGGTTTGATCTTGCAGTCCAGGGGACTCTCAAGAGTTTTCTCCAACACCACAGTTCAAAAGCATTAATTCTTTGGTGCTCAGCTTTATAGTCCAACTCTCACATCTGTGCATGACTACTGGAAAAACGATAGCTCTGACTAGACAGACCTTTGTTGGAAAAGTGATGTCTCTGCTTTTTAGTATGCTGTCTAGGTTGATCATAGCTTTTCTTCCAAGGAGCAAGTCTCTTTTAACTTCATGGCTGCAGCCACCATCTGCAGTGATTTACTGGCCAGTAATGAATAAATGCCAAACCTTAGTGTCTTGACAGAATAGAGATTTCTTTCCCATTCATGCAAAGTCTGATGGTAGCTCTTGTTTGTCACTGGCTCAGTTTCAGGTGCCCTCCATCAGATGGAGCAGCTACCTCATTACCGGACCCTGAAGGTTCTGCAAGGGGAATAGAGGGAATGGAGAACTTGCCCTGCTCCTACATCATACACAGCCCTTGCACTCATTGTCCCTTGGGCAGACTTAGTTGTGTGGCTGCTGTCTAACTATAAGGGAGCCTGAGAAATGTGGAAAAGCACGTGGAATATTTAATGGGTACCACTCCTTCTGCCACAGTTACTAATGATAAATTCATGGCTACAAAATAATTGACAAATAGTTAAGGAAGACTATTTTCTTTTTAACAAAGAGTCTACCAACTTTTAAATTTGATTCTCCTTATTTTTCATCTTGGACAAACTGGTTAATGTAAACATCACCATTGTTTAATGTTAAAGGAGAAGAAGTAACAAAATAAGTCCAGTAGGAATATTAATTATGGATCAAGACACTAAAATCCAGTGTGTGCATGCTCAGTTGCTTCAGTCATGTCTGACTCTTTGCGACCCCATGGACTATAGCCTGCCAGACTCCTCTGTCCATAGTATTTTCCTGGCAAGAATACTGGAATGGGTTGCCATGCTTGCCTCCAAAATCCAGTGGGAAAGCCTAAATAGAAGCTGTTCCTAAATTGTTGAGGTATAATCCTCCTCTTTCTTATATCTAAAATTCAGAAAAAAATAGATATGCAACACAAGCAACAAAGGTTAACTGTATAGCACGGGAAACTATAGTCAATATTTTGTAATAACCTATAATGGAAAATAATCTGAAAAATAATATAAACAATGTATATGTATAACTGAATTACCTTGCTGTGCACCTGAAACACTGTAAGTCAACTATACTTCAATCAAATATATATATGAAGAAAAAAATAAAATTCAGGATCTCAGTTTAAAAACTTTGTTGTGGAGGCAGTGAGTGTGTGGCAGGGTCAGCCTCAATGACATAGAACAGAGGGTTGATTTCGAAATAGAGCCGCTTGAAAGGCTGCCCACAGATGGGCACCTTTCTAGAAGCAGTTACAGCCTGTTATAACCAGCATTTTTACTTTTACTTTGCAGAGGACTTCATTTAAAAGAATTTTTTAAGGTATAGTTGATGTATAGTGTTACATAATTTTCAGGTATATAATATAGTGATTCACAATTTTTGAAGGCTATGCTCTATTTATAATTATTGAATATTGGCTATATTCCCCATGCTGTACATAATATCCTTGTAGCTTATTTATTTATTTTTGATTTTTTTTAATTGGAGGATAATTGCTTTACAATATTGTGTTGGTTTCTGCCATACATCAACATGAGTCAGTCACAGGTATACATATGTCCCCTTTCCCATCTCTGTCCCCATCTGGCACTGTTGGTGGGAATGTAAATTGATACAGGCACCATGGAGAACAATATGGAGATTCCTTTAAAAACTAGGAATAGAACTGCCATATGACTCAACAATCCCACCACTGGGCATATACCCTGAGAAAACCATAATTGAAACAGATGCATGTACCCCAGTGCTTGTTGCGGTACAATGTCTATTTTATTCATAGTAGTTTACTCATAGTAGTACCTCTTAATCCCTTAAAACGAGTGTTTAAACAGTTATTGAAAGCCCTTAAACCACTTTTTGTGCATTATTGCCTTTAAGCTTTATAAGAACCTATGAAATAGCAGGCTTTATTTTCTGTATTTTACACGTCTGTATTTTATTCATCTGTATTAGATAAGAAACTGTGCAAGAGGATTTATCACAGTATCCTTTAAAATATGAAAGTTACAATCATTTAATAATGATTTGCCTGATATTTTTATTTTTTAATACTCTTCTTTAAAAAAAAGTCATTTTACATAGAACAAGAATGCCATTTCCAAACACGCCAATTAGCGAATACGTACAGGAACAAGGAAAAGAGATAATCATTAGGAAGGATGTGGAGTCTAATCCGTGGATTTGCCCTCCAAATCCCAAGAGGGCAGCTTGCTTGCCCAAGGCCACTCCACTTTAGAACTTGGTTTTGAACCTAGCTCTTTTGCTTGTCAAGTCCATTCTGTTATCTCCTACAGAAGGAGGGAAGGACATTCCACTGACTTGCAGTGTCTGTTTCCTGCCATCCTTCCCCCATCCCCCGTCTAAAAATACATACCCCAGTCAGTGGTGGCAGTGGGGAGATTGGAATGGGGAAGGAAGATAGAAATTAGGGCTTTGCTTTCCATATGTGAATTTCCAGGGTCAGCTGCAAAGACCTGAGAAATGCCACCCCTCAGACTAGACTCCACATCCTTCCTAATATGATCATCTTTTTTCCTTGCTCCTGTACATATTCGCTAATTGGCGTGTTTGGAAATGGCATTCTTTTTCTATAACGCATATATATGGAATTTAGAAAGATGGTAACAATAACCCTGTGTACGAGACAGCAAAAGAGACACTGATGTATAGAACAGTCTTATGGACTCTGTGGGAGAGGGAGAGGGTGGGAAGATTTGGGAGAATGGCATTGAAACATGTAAAATATCATGTATGAAACGAGATGCCAGTCCAGGTTCGATGCACGATACTGGATGCTTGGGGCTAGTGCACTGGGACAACCCAGAGGGATGGTATGGGGGGGGGGAGGAGGAGGAGGGTTCAGGATGGGGAACACATGTATACCTGTGGCGGATTCATTTTGATATTTGCGAAACTAATACAATTATGTAAAGTTTAAAAATAAAATAAAATAAAAAAAAAGAAGAGTATTAAAAAATAAAAATATCAGGCTGCAAGAACACTGGAGTGAGTTGCAATTTCCTTCTCCAGTGCATGAAAGTGAAAAGTGAAAGTGAAGTCACTCAGTCGTGTCCGACTCTTTGCGACCCCATGGACTGCAGGCTACCAAGGTCCTCCGTCCATGGGATTTTCCAGGCGAGAGTACTGGAGTGGGGTGCCATCGCCTTCTCCAAAGATATCAGGCAAATCATTATTAAATGATTGTAACTTTCATATTTTAAAGGATACTATGATAAATCCTTTTGCACAGTTTCTTATCTAATACAGATGAAGCATATTTTGTGTATATGAATGTAAAGTTTCTCTAAGTGGAAATAACTATATTTTGTACTAAAATTGATAGATTTGAATAGATTTTCAAATTGAAATTTGCAAGTTGATTAAAAATATTTAATGGTATGTTTTATTATTAATATTTGTGGAGAATGAGATGGTTGGATAGCATCACCGATTCAATGGACATGGGTTTGGATAGACTCCAGGAGTTGGTGATGGACAGGGAGGCCTGGCGTGCTGTGGTTCATGGGGTCGCAAAGAGTCGGACACGACTGAGCGAGTGAACTGAACTGAACTGGGGTGAAAATTTTCTCTCTTTCCAATATTGTGTAGGTGATTCAAGTTAAGAATAGAATAGTATGATGAGAGAGCCATTTCAACACAGGCTGCGATGACTGGGGTCTCATGAGAAATGTTAATAAGGTCAAGGCTGTTCAGAAGTATAGGAATTGAAAGGGATCAAAGGATTGTTGATCTTGTGCCCATGGCACACGTACACTAGCGAAATAGGTTTGTGTGGGAGTGGAGAGAGCTGCTGGAGGAAGTGAGGCAGCAGAAGTCATGCAGAGGCACCTTATGAAGAACCTTGGAAATAAGGCAACATTTAAGCTCAGTTGGTCAGAAGGTTTGGTCTGGGCTAGAGAGTGATAACACTAAAGGGGTGGGAACAAAGCCTCTGTTCTGTATCTCTCCTTCCCCACACTGCAAAACTTCTTGAAAGACTAATCTGTCTTCACTGTCTTTGCTTCTTTAACTCCCATTTGTTCCTCAACCTGGAATGATCTGGAACAACATCAAGTATCCTTTCCCCAAAACATTCTGCTGTAACTGCTCCACCTAATGGTCAGGTCAAGTCTAATCTCTCTCTCTTTTTTTTTTCTATAGTCCTTATCTCCTTGATTTCTCTGCAGCAGTTGACACATCTTATCCACTTTTATTGGACTTCTCCTGTAGCTCAGATAGTAAAGAATCTGCCTGCAATGCAGGAGACCTGGATTTGACCCCTGGGTCAGGAAGATTCCCTGGAGAAGGGAAAGGCAACCCACTCCAGCAGTATTCTTGCCTGGAGAATTTCATGGACGAGGAGCCTGGTGGGTTATAGTACATGGGGTCGCAAAGAGTCAAACATACTGACACTTTCATCCAATTTTATGGCTTTAGCTACTTCCCAGATGTTGATGACTCCAAGGTTTATCTCCAGCCTGGGCCTTTCTCCAGAGCTCCCGACCTGAATGGCTGGCCACCTGCCTTCCAGACAGCTCCATGTGGATGGCCAGATCCTCTGAGTCAACATGAAGCAAACAGGATGAGTTTCCCTCCCTCCGGTCTTGTTGCTTCTCTACTTGTGGCCTCTGATTAGGCAACAGCATCACAATCTCCCCTGTGGCCCAAGTCAGAAACCCGATCTCCTCTGTCTCCATCACACCTTGTAAATGGGTTCATCAAGCCCTGAGGAGTTCACCTTTTAAAAGTCTCAAATATCTCCCACCTTTCCCCTTTAGCTGCAGTTGCTCTTATTCAAACTCCAATCATATCTTACATATGTGGGGAAACTAACTTCTGGCCTATGGTTAAGGCAGATCTCACATGAGCTTTGTAGCAATAATGCCTACAGCTGCAGGAGAGTAAGGGAGGAGACATACTGACAAAGCAGCTGCTTGCTGTGCAGAGAATTCTTTCCCTCACAACTCACAGTATTTTTGCAGCCATCATGCTTACAAAAGGAGGCTAGTAGCCTATCTCCAATACACAGGGTTTTTTTTTCCCTTCAAAAGAACATTTAAAAAAAAATGTTAGTAATGCTGGTGGTTATATTCTGGAATATGACACTCCTTTCTGTTACTTCTAGCTTTCCTATCTTCACAAAGCCACTAGAATAAATCTGAAGTTTCCTTGTGTAAGTTCTGCTGGGGCCCAGCCCCGGCTGATCCAGGGAGTTCGAAGCGGGGACGGCATCGGCAAGGATCAGGATACAATAGCTTCAATTAGATATTAATTAGAGATATAAAGAGTAATAGAATGAGGATAGCTCAGCAGGAAAATTCAGTGGAGAAAAGAGGCTGAGTAGCTTGGTTTACGCAAGAAACCAATAAAACTTCAAGACAAGAAGCTTGCACCACTTATGTAGGCCGCAGGCGTCCTTCCATTCTCCCGAAGGAGAGGAGACACTGAGGCCTCCCCGGTCGGATCTTAGAAGCCCAGGCATAATTAGTAAGCATGGCGGGTTCCGCACTCCAGATGGAGACTCAGCCAGAGTTTGAGAGAGAGAGAGACATGGGAAGACCAGTCTTTCGAGGAACTGATCCCAATTCTTTATTTTCCATGGTCTACTTTTATACACTGAGATGTTATGCAAAAGTCACGTGGGTTCAGCAGTCCTGACTTTTATCAAAGTCAGGTGCTTCATACAAATGTATACAGAGGTCTTAGGGGTGTTACATCATCTTCTGGCCAGGGGGCCTGCTGACAATTTATGACCCTCTCCTTGTGACAGCGGTCAGTCAACCAGGACACTTATTTCTCCAGGGGTGATTATTCTTAGAAAAGACTCCACCTTCCGAAGGTACCAGATAAAGTTACATTCCTATAGGGTGAGGGTGTAGTGGGTTTTAATTAAGGAAAGAATTTACTTAGCCTAAGGTCTAACGTGATTTATATCAAAGGTTAATACTTATTTCTTCCATATATTCATTAATGTGTGTAAGGGCAGGAGATGTGGAGACTTAGCAACAAACATTGGCTCAACAAATGAAAAACCCTTCACCAATACAATTTCTAATCAGCCCATTATATTTATATTAATGGTTTTCTAACTTTTCTAAGGAACCTGTTTTTAGAAGGTTTAAAGCATCTTGTGCCTCTCACAGTTGGGAGGCTGTGAGCAATCACATGTGGCTGGACAAGCCTGTCAGGCAGGCTAGAGAACCTTCAGAGGAGTTTGTAGGTTAAAACACTCTTGTCATGCCCAGGAATTATTATTAACTGGAGCTCTAAGTTAGCTCCTTCTCCAAAAGAGGTGGTGGGGAACAGCCCCCCGTAAAGTCAGAGGTGTAGGTGAGAGCACAAAGTAGTAAAGTAGGCAGACTTTGGTTATGGGGGTAGATGCTCGAGGATTTCCAGGGGGACTCCTGAGGCTCAATCCCGCCTTTGCGTATGTCGAGCCTCCTTCCTCATGACCTTTGCCATGGGTGGAGTGCCTCACGCTGGCCCCCAGCAAAGTTCCACACCAGCAGCGTGGCATATTCCTATTGATTTCCTACCTTTCTCCATGCCTCCCTCCAATCCAATTTTTATACAACTCTTCATGGGATTGTTTTGGGGCTCCTCATTGCCCAAATCAGTGATTTTCAACACAGCCAAAACCCTATTCCCTGGGATAGTATTGTTAAAACTTACGCACAAAGTTAATGCATTTTACTTTACAACATAGCACACGTACCCCCTTTGTTGTTGTTCAGTCGCTCATTTGTGTCTGACTCTTTGCATCCCCATAGACTGCAGCATGCTGGGCTTCCCTGTCCTTCACCATCTCCTGAACTTGCTTAACTCTTGTCCATTGAGTCAGTGATGCCACCCAGCCATCTCATTCTCTGTCATCCTCTTCTCCTCCTGCCTTCAATCTTCCCCAGCATCAGGATCTTTCCCAATGAGTTGGCTCTTTGAGTCAGGTGGCTAAAGTACTGGAGCTTCAGCTTCAGCATCAGTCCTTCCAATGAATATTCAGGGTTGATTTCCTTTAGGATGGACTGGTTTGATCTCCTTGTAGTCCGAGGACTCTCAAGTCTTCTCCAACACCATACCCTCAACACCATATACCCCCTTATACTTATATAAATGAAGTAAAGTTTTCATAAATAATTCTTATTAGTAATTGTGATGTAACTGTTTTTTCTTTCATTAAATTTTTTTAGAAGGAGCTATTGTTGTTGTTCAGTCACTAAGTCATGTCCAACTCTTTGCATGGACTGCAGCACGCCAGACTCCTCTGTCCATAGAATTCTCCAGGCAAGAATACTGGAGTGGGTAGCCATTCCGTTCCCCAGTAGATCTTCCTGATCCAGGGATTGAACCCGGGTCTCCTGCACTGCAGGCAGTTTCTTGATCATCTGAGCCACCAGGAAAGCCCAGACTCCTTAAACCGTCTGGAAAGAGCATTCTCCCTCACATACCTCTTACCTCTTCCCAAACCACCTGACTTCCTCCTCAGGTAATGCTAGGATCAGTGGGACCGTGGCCAACACAGATGTGATTCCAGAGCTGGGAAGGAGTATTGTCACCTCCACAGCTCTCAGAATCTCTCAGCTAGATGCTTACAACTGCCTACTTCCTTCCCAGATGCACTCTCTAATCCAATTATCTGGTCTGCTTCTGCCAGAGTCATTTTTGTGAAATCAAAGTGAACCCTCCACTTGCCTCATTAAACTTTTCAGTGATTGGATAGAGCCCAGAGCTCTTCATGTGACAAAGTCCTGTTTTACTTAGTCTCTGGACCTTGTATTCTCCTCTCCCGTACAATATGCCTTGTGGCTTCTTGCCTTCATAATAATATTTGCTCTTCCTCTGCTCAAAGTGTCTTAATCTCCCACCCATCACCCGGTACCAGACTATATTTTACTTCTTCTACACCTCACTATCTTCTTAGAGCACTTAGTAAACTCTAAGGGAATTATTTATCCCCTGTGTGTTTCCTACTCTCTATCCTGCTTCCCCAGCTGTTGAGTTCATTGACAGCAGGCAACTTTTTATTTTTTAATGTAGTTTTGTTCCCTGAGCTGCCAGCCCAAGGCTTAGGAATTAAAAGAATTCAAGGATTTATAAGTGAATGAGATTTGGAATTAGGAGACAGTACAATTTAGTTCATGGACTTCTCAGATGGCACTAGTAGTAAAGAATTTACCTACTAATGCAGGAGATGAAAGAGACTAGAGTTTGATCCCTGGGTTGGGAAGATCCCCTGGAGGAGGGCTTGGCAACCCACTCCAGTGTTCTTGCCTTAAGAATCCCATGGACAGAGGAGCCGGTGGGCTATAGTCCATAGGGTCGCAGAGTCAGACACGACTGAAGCGACTGAGCACGCACACAAGCACGTAATTAGTTCATATCTTTGCTCTGTTTATCTTGTGGGGAGTAACTGTTTGGTAGAGCACTGTGACAATGGCAGGTTGAGTGTCTTGTGCAATGCATTGTGTTAGAAACGGGCAACGTGTTGTGACACGTCTTGGGATCAGAAGCAGTCTGACACGGTATATTCTCTATGTTAGTGGTGTGTGCAAACTCATTCGATAAACATTGGACCCCTACAGTGTGCCGGGCACTGGTCAAGGCACAGAAACCTATAGTAATAATACTATAATAATACTAATTATTATATACCTTCTCTACTCTGTACCTATGCTAGCTGGTGAGATCATCCACCTTCTAAATTCCAGTGAACGGAAGAGCATTTTAAAAATGTCTTCTCTAAGGGAATAAGCTAATAAGTGGAGAACTGGATCTGAACTAGGGTCTGCCCTATTACTCAGTCCGTTGCTCCCTTCAGTTCTGTGCAGCATCTTACAGGTGCTACATCTTACAGGGGCTACATCTTGAAGGTGCAGAAAGTGCATTATTTTGATTTGATTCTCTTAACACTCTGCAAGCCATAATCTTCATTTTCCAGGTTGGGATATGGGCTCATAGAGGCTAAGCAACCTGTGCAGAATTACACAGAACAGTGGCAGGTAGCAGAGCTGAGATACTCAGGTCTGCTTGACTCCCAAGCCTATTCTCTGTCCACTTAGCACATGGCATGATCCAGTCAGAGGGCAAAAGGCTGTAACTGGGGAAATGAAGTTCACTGTGGTAAGTGCAGGAATGAAATAGCAAGGGCAAGGAGTTGCTGGTTCAACAAGGAAGGAATGGATAAAGCTGATCAGACTGTGGGTCCCGTATGTCCTGATCATGCCCATATTATGATAGTCACTCAGTCACTCATTCATCAAATCTTTGGGGCCTTTGATTTGCCATGGATACTAGTGATTGATGAGAAAGACAAAGTCTTTAAAAAAGAAAACTCATAGTCAAAATCGAACCAAAACAGCTCATAGACTTTTTAGGAGAAGGGGATAGAAGAATGAGATATTTTGATTGTGTCCATTTCTTCTTATAAGTGTTACAATAGAGCTAGTCCCAGGTACTGTTAACCAGGCATGGAAAGTTAACCAGCATCTCCCTCTCAGTTACGAGTCCCTTCCATCCCGACTGCTTACCCGGCCTGCAGGGTGCCCGCAGAATCTGTCCTGCCAACCTCTCTGACCACCTATCCTCTGCCACATGCACTTACCTCTGGTTCAAGGTCGCCAGATTCCTTCCTGCCATTGGGCCTCTGCCTTGGTGTTCCCACAGCCTGGCCTGCTCTTTCTCTGGTGCTCTGAATCTGAGACTTAGCTCCAGTGACTCCTCCTCAGAGAGGCTTCCCTGGCTGCCCTCCTAACTCACTTTTTGTCACATAATCCAATCCTCCCCCTCCTCCTTCTGGCACTAATCATGATCCAAATGTCAGTATAGTTTAGTAGTCAAGAGCATGAAGTCTGGAAGCAGGTCTCAGTTCTGACATCATACTAGCTAAGTACCCCTGGGCATATTACTTAACCTCTCTGGGTCTCAGTTTTCTCATCTAAAAATGGCAATGATGACAATAGTCCTCCTAATCTTCTACAGTACCTATGGTGTGGATTTTCTGAGTTTACCTACATAAAGCATGGACAGTGCCTGGCACTTAGCTGCTGCTGCTGCTAAGTCGCTTCAGTCGTGTCCGACTCTGTGCGGCCCCATAGACGGCAGCCCATCAGGCTCCACCGTCCCTGGGATTCTCCAGGCAAGAACACTGGAGCAGGTTGCCATTTCCTTCTCCAATGCATGAAAGTGAAAAGTGAAAGTGAAGTCAGTCAGTTGTGTCCAGCTCTTAGCAACCCCATGGACTGCAGCCTACCAGGCTCCTCCGTCCCTGGGATTTTCCAGGCGAGAGTACTGGAGTGGGGTGCAAGTGTGTTTTGTGAGCACACAGCAGTCTCTGCCCTGGGAGCATACCAGTGTCAGCTGGCCCTTGTGTAAAGGGATACATATGTCCATAAAGTGACACGTATGTCCACCGTGCAGTGGGTCCCAGAAGGATGAAATTGAACTGATGTCTGCCATTCTGGCTTTGCAGGCGAACTCATGTGATCAAAATCTAAATCACTGCCTTGAACTCATTGAACAAGTTGCCAAAGTGCAGGGACAACTCTTTGGGATCCTCACTATAGCAGCCCAAGAAGGTGAGAACAGCCCGTGCGTCTCCCTCTGGTTCTCCCCTCTTTGCCTTCTTTTCCTTTTCCCTTCCCTTTGCTCTGTGCCTGGGTGGATGTGGTTGGCTTTCTCTCGCTCACCTGGTCTGTGGATTCTTCCAGGAGGACATTATGATGGTGTGGAAACAATCAAATCACGCCTTTTGCCTTGGCTGGAGGCCTCCTTTACAGCTGCTTCCCTGGGAAAACCTGTGGACAGCAAGGTCCCTTCTTTACAGGTAGGGATACTAAAGGATCATCCTCAGTATTCAGCACCTGATCAGGCTCTGGGAACTCAAACATACATAAGATAAGGCTTTTTACCTAGTGAGGGTCTCAGTTCTAGTTAGGGAACTGAGACATGGGTTGGAAAGGTGAGTTTCTATTATCGTAGTATGTAGCATAATGGATTGAGTTTTCTCTTAAGACAGATCAGCATTAAAATCTCAGCCTTGCCTACTTCCTGGTGGTATGGCTTCAGTCAACTCAAGGAGCCTCTGCTTCCTCAGCTATGAAAAGGGTCTGGTGATAGTCTGTATTTGGGACATTGATGCACCCACTGTAGGCATTAAATAGTAACTTTAAAATGACAAGTTATCTCAAAAATATACAAGCAACTCCTGCAGCTCAATTCCAGAAAAATAAACGACCCAATCAAAAAATGGGCCAAAGAAATAAACAGACATTTCTCCAAAGAAGACATACAGATGGCTAACAAACACATGAAAAGATGCTCAACATCACTCATTATCAGAGAAATGCAAATCAAAACCACAATGAGGTACCATTTCACGCCAATCAGAATGGCTGTGATCCAAAAGTCTACAAGCAATAAATGCTGGAGAGGTTGTGGAGAAAAGGGAACCCTCTTACACTGTTGGTGGGAATGCAAACTAGTACAGCCACTATGGAGAGCAGTGTGGAGGTTCCTTAAAAAACTGGAAATAGAACTGCCATACGACCCAGCAATCCCACTGCTGGGCATACACATTGAGGAAACCAGAATTGAAAGAGACACATGTACCCCAATGTTTATTGCAGCACTATTTACAATAGCCAGGACATGGAAGCAACCCAGATGTCCATCAACAGACGAATGGATAAGAAAGCTGTGGTACATATACACAATGGAATATTACTCAGCCATTAAAATGAATACATTTGAATCAGTTCTAATGAGGTGGATGAAACTGGAGCCTATTATACAGAGTGAAGTAAGCCAGAAAGAAAAACACCAATATGGTATACTAATACATATATATGGAATTTAGAAAGATGGTAACGATAACCCTATATGCAAGACAGCAAAAGAGACACAGATGTATAGAACAGTCCTTTGGACTCTGTGGGAGAAGGCGAGAGTGGGATGATTTGAGAGAATAGCATTGAAACATGGATATTATCATATGTGAAACAGACCGCCAGTCCAGGTTCGTTGCATGAGACAGGGTGCTCAGGGCTGGTGCACTGGGACAACCCAAAGGGATGGGATGGGGAGGGATGAGGAACACATGTACACCCATGGCTGATTCATGTCAATGTATGGCAAAACCACTACAATATTGTAAAGTAAGTAGCCTCCAATTAAAATAAATAAATTAAAAAAAAAAAAAAAGACAAGTTAGTCACCCTGACAGGGTATCATGGGGGAGGGGAGGGGAGTCATAAGAGAAAGGGATCATTAAAAGGGGGGTGCAGCTCAGTATTCTGAAAAAGTAAAATTAAATGAATTACCTAATTGGAAACTTCCCAGATAAGAAAACTCAATCCTGGTAGACTGATCAAGAGAGTGTCATCATTTGTGGTTGATATATCGGTGGTTTCCACGCAGCAGTGGTAGTGTTTTAATAGTTGAGGACCAGACTGAAAAGAAAACACATACTTTGCTCTAAGCAGAGGCCCCCAACCTCCAGGATCTAATGCCTGATGATCTGAGGTGGAATTGATGTAATAATAATAGAAATAAAGTGCACGATAAATGTAATGCACTTGAATCATCCTGAAACCATCCCCCACCCCAGGGTCCGTGGGAAAATTGTCTTCCATGAAACTGGTCGCTGGAGCCAAAAAGGTTGGGGACCGCTGGTAAGGCACGGGTATCACTATGTCTGGATAAGCAAAACATTGGTAACCTTGATTTTCAATGGTTTTTGGATTCATATAAATTTCTTTCAAAAGATGAACCACTTAGATCAGGCTGTGTTCTAAGACCATAGCTGTGTTCTATGACCTGTTCTAAGACCAGGCTGTGTTCTAAGACCACCATAGCTGTGTTCTAAGCAAGAGGGCCTTATGAGGTAGTGGGTGAAGGATTCCTACTTAGAGATCACTTGACAGAATCCTTGTCCACCTTCTTAGGTCCTAGGTAGATTGTCCAACCTATTAGGTCTCAGTTTCCTCAGTTGCTAAATGGGAACAATGCTTTTGCTTACCTAATAGGGTCATTGTTAGAGTTAAACATGATAAGCATGGGAAAAAACTTACACGTAGGAAGTGCTCTGTAGATGTCAGTTTTCATTAAAGAAAGTTTTTATGTGGGGAAAAAAAAATCTCTTAGATTTTTACCCCCTGTAGATGTTATTCTGGGTATAAAGATGTAGAATGATATTTCGATGTCTTTTTAAAAAATCTGAGGTGTCACTTACCTGCAGTGAAAACCATAGGTTGATGAATTTTGACAAATGGATATATCCTTGTAACTCACATCCCTATTGAGATACAAAACATTTCCATTCCTTCAGCTCATTCCCTTGTGCCACTTCCCAGTTCCCTCCCTCCGCCCTTAGGGCAATCACCCTTTGGATTTTTATCACTCTAGGTTCATTATGCCTGCACGGAAAATTCACAAAAATGAAACAATACATTACATGCCCTTTTGGCTTGACTTCTTTTGTCCAGCGTAATGTTTTTGCTGTCCATGTGGCTTCATGTTTTCAGACTCTGTTTTTATTTTTTATTTTTTTATCATTCCAGGACACATTCGATAAGGACAGACATAAGGAGTCTGGTACTCGAGACATACAACAATTAGATGCTGATTTGAGTGCAACTCATAATCAACTCAACCAGGTTCAAGAGTAAGAGGAATGCAAGTTATCTTCTTTCAAAAAGAATTGCTTATTCTTAATATTTAAGTTTAAAAGGAAAATATTGGCTCATGTAAAATGTAGATATTTGCAAATACGTAACATGATGTGTGTGTGTATGAGTTGGGAGTCAGTGTCTTTGAATTTGGGGATGGGATTTCTATGTTATGATCCCTAAGACTCTGGTTCCCTTGGCTCCATTCCTGAGGTTCCTCCTTCTTCATAGGCCCACTATCAGTCCATATTTATAAAAAAGAAAGATTGTAACATGCAATTCTACCTTTGGGAAGGAAAATAAGAAAAGATGCAGATAGGAAAAGAGTGAAAGATCAGGTAAAGAGAAAAAATAAGAGAAAGAGAGAAAAAGTAAAATGAAGCAGTCTGCATCTGTCTGTCATTTAAGGTCTATGTATTCCTGACTAAGAAGCATTCAAAATTTTGGAATACTTTTGAGATACAAAAGTGTAATTTGAAAAAGTTAAGTACTGTCAGGCAATAATGGACCTCAGATGTATGCTATGTGCAAAGCCAGGGCAGCAAGCTCAAGTAATCACTGCAATGAAAATTGCAGACTTTGGGTTTGTACTTGAGGGAGACAGACAAATGTGATGCAACTGCTTTCAACTTGTCTAACAAAAATCCTTCATAAGGTGTTTCTCCCACGGCAGCATTGCTCCATGGCTGACCAGCAGAGGGCAGCAAAGGATTCTTTTGTCACTAGTTAGGGCTGGACGCAGGAGCCTGGTAGGGTGCAGTCCGTGGGGTCGCTAAGAGTTGGACACGACTAAACGACTTCACTTTCACTTTTCACTTTAATGCATTGGAGAAGGAAATGGCAACCCACTCCAGTATTCTTGCCTGGAGAATCCCATGGACAGAGGAGTGGGCGGGCTACAGTTCATGGGGTTGCAAAGAGTCTGACCGACTGAGCGACTACCATACTACACGGCGCTTACAGTGAAATACCATATGGTATTCTGCCTTGTTCTCTGCTGAGATTTCCTTCTAAGAAAACATCTCTATTGATCGATTGATTTAGTTTTGCCCAATTATAAAATTTATACACATTTCCTTCTCAAGATGCATATAATAAAAGTACAAAGGTGAAAATCACCTATTAGTTTATGCCTATTAACATTTTTCCAAGAAGGAAATGGCACCCCACTCCAGTACTCTTGCCTGGAAAGTCCCATGGATGGAGGAGCCTGGTAGACTGCATTTCATGGGGTCGCTAATAGTCAGGTACGACTGAGCGACTTCACTTTCACTTTTCACTTTCATGCACCGGAGAAGGAAATGGCAACCCACTCCAGTGTTCTTGCCTGGAGAATCCCAGGCACGGGGGAGCCTGGTGGGCTTCTGTCTATGGGGTCGCACAGAGTCGGACACAACTGAAGCGACTTAGCAGCAGTAGCAGCAGCAAAGAGGAGCCTTAACCCTGCCACTTCTTTTCTGGTTTAT
This sequence comes from Bos mutus, assembly GCF_027580195.1. Classification (NCBI taxonomy): domain Eukaryota; kingdom Metazoa; phylum Chordata; class Mammalia; order Artiodactyla; family Bovidae; genus Bos; species Bos mutus. The sequence goes on from NC_091622.1 coordinate 67,905,511, forward strand.
CATAGTTCTTTTTGTGTAAATCTTCAGTTAATTCCAAGTTCGGACTTCTGTTAGGGGCTGTGTTTGCCCTTTCAAGGGGTCTCACTGTCCTCCTCCTTCCTTAGATGGCTGTCTAGGGGTGGAGGGATGCTTTTGCACTCTCCTAGTGCTGGAGGAGAGGGGCTTTGGGTCTTGTACTTCCCTCTGGCTTCTTGCTGCCTTGGTTCTGCCTGGGCACTAGAGTCTTGTGCTGATGGATGCTGAGTTGTGGCTTGTTGGTTAGGTTTCCTGGGGCATTCAATGGCTTCTGCTGCTGCCTCTGGTTATGAGGCAAATCTTTGTGACCTTTCTGGTTCTTGACTTTAGGCAGCACCCATAGGAAGCAGGAATTCCTACCTCCTTCTCTTGTCACCATAGCTGTGTAGTTACCCATAAGAGGTATTATGGACCAAAAGCTATGACTGCTTGGATTTTTTTTTTTTAAAGCGTTTATTTGGAAATAATGTCAAATACAGAAAATTTACAAGAATAGTACTAAAAACACCCATGTACCCTTTCATAGGCCTTTTGCCCTGTTTACTTTATCATTTGTACTTATACTCTACCTGTGTGTACACTCCCCTCCCCCATTTGAAAGTTGCACACAGTAAAGTGCTTGTTTTTTCCCCTAAATTTCCTACTTTTGTTTTGGTTTAACCCACTTGTGGTTCATATTCTATTTCTTAAGGCATCAGAAATGATGGAGGCTGTTCACCCAGGTTTAATGGTAGCCAGCTCTCTCCTCCACTACTCTGTTTCCTTGTCTCTAAATCCAGGATGCTATCTACTGTGGAATGAAGGGCGCATCCAAGGAGGTTCCCAGGTCTAACCTTGCGGAGTCCAGTTTGTGTGTGACTCAGTTCCAAAGGAGCCAATTCCAATAGAATGGGGACAGGTCTGTCCAGGTTTGATGAGCCGTAGACAAGGGAAGGAAATGGCAATCCACTCCAGTGTTCTTGCCTTGAGAATCCCAGGGACAAGGGAGCCTGGTGGGCTGCTGTCTATGGGGTCGCACAGAGTCGGACACGACTGAAGCGACTTAGCAGCAGCAGCAGCAGACAAGGGAAGACCACTAGATTTTATGCTGGGACTCTGGTTAGAAACCCCACCTGTTCTCATTTCCTGTGTCCAATCTATTGGAGGATCCAGTGGAATCTACCTCCTAAACATCTCCTGCACATGGTCCTTTCTATACTGCTACTGCTGCTCTCAGTCAAACCTCTGTAAGCTCTCACCTCAGTTGCCTTCCAACTGGCTCCCCGGGTCTGTTCTTGCTCTACTACCATCCATTTTCCACACAGGAAATAGAAATATATTTTTATTATAGCAAGTAACTCCCCCACATCCAGCTTAAAGCCTCTTAGCCACCCCTTTTTGTACTTAGAAAAAAAATTCTAAATTCCTTCTTGGAGCTCTCCCAGCCCTGTGTGATCTGACCCTACCTCTCGCTCCACCCTCATCTCATGCCAGGCTACCCTCATCCAGTCTTCCCTCTGCAGGAAAATTGTCCTTGATTAGTGGTGGAAGTCAGAGGCAGGAGGGAGGAACACATGAGATACTTGGTAGTTGAGTGTAATTGTGGAATACTTTCTTTATAGGTAGGCAAATAAATTTTTTATATTTAGTAACTCCAGGAAAATTAAGTCAAATACAATGCTACAGTGCAAAATAATAAGAATAGGTATTAATGTATTACAGAAAAATGGGGATTTTATAGAGAGAAGCAACCTGGGGATTTACTGTAATTAGAGAAGATGAATTAGGAGGATGAGATGAAGAGATTGAACAAGTTTCTTTGAACTTTACATTCTAATATCAGTAATTATTATGTAGTCTTGTAGGGGTAGTAGCACTGAAATTTCTTTGTGTTTGACATTGAGGAAAGATGCTAGCACGTTTTTGCATACCAGTGTGACATATTATTTTTAATATCATCTGATTGAATGCAGATGTATTATAATTTGTTCTTGTTTATGTTGAATTTATAGCATATGGCAAAAGTTCCCAAGAGAAACTATGCCTTGATTTAAAAAGTCTGCCAGTTTTGGAAAGTCTGTCTTTAGTTACTGATTTCTCTTACAGTATGGCTGAGACTGAAAAGACTCTTGAAGAACCCAAGAACAGATCTGCCATATCCCTTTTGGCTGCAGAGGAGGAAATAAATCAGCTAAAAAAGCAGTAAGAAAAAAAAAAATGACAGGATTATTGCAGGCTGCTAATTAATCTTTGAATTTAGCTTTTTTGGTGCTCCATGACAATACAAAAGAATCTGTCCACAAAGAGGAGAGGCAGCAATATTTTTATTAATATTTTATATACTTTTCTTATTACAAAAGCAGTCAGTTCAGTTCAGTTCAGTCTCTCAGTCATGTCCAACTCTTTGTGACCTCATGGACTGCAGCATGCCAGGCCTCTCTGTCCATCACCAACTCCTGGAGCTTACTCAAACTCATGTCCATTGAGTCAGTGATGCTATCCAACTATCTCATCCTCTGTTGTCCCCTTTTCCTCCCGCCTTAAATCTTTCCCAGCATCAGTGTCTTTTCAAATGAGTTAGTTCTTTGCATCAGATGGCCAAAGTATTGGAGCTTCAGCTTCAGCATCAGTCCTTCCAATGACTATTCAGGACTGATTTCCTTTAGGATTGACTGGTTTGATCTCTTTGCAGTCCAAGGGACTCTCAAGAGTTTTCTCCAACACCACAGTTCAGAAGCATCAGTTCTTTGGTGCTCAGCTTTCTTTATAGTCCAACTCTCACATCCATACATGACCAGTGGAAAAACCGTAGCTTTGACTAGATGGACCTTTGTTGGCAGTGTCTCTGCTTTTTAATATGCTGTCTAGGTTGGTCATAGCTTTTCTTCCAAGGAGCAAGTGTCTTTTAATTTCATGGCTGCAGTCACCATCTGCAGTGATTTTGGAGCCCAGGAAAATAAAATCTGTCACTGTTTTCCATTGTTTCCCCATCTACTTGCCTATCTACTATAGAAAATCTTCAAAGCATAGCAGAAAGGAACCAAAAACCTCTCATAATTCCAGAGCCAGTTCACTGTCACCACTGGCTATTTCTTCCAATTAGTTCATTAAAAATAAAGACAACAAAATATAAGTATACAGTTGTGGACCCATTTTTTCATTTAATATTTTTTTCTATTACCAAGAAAAAATAAAGCAGAGCTTAGTTTTAAATAGATCCATCATATTTCCTTATTTATTTCCCTAATATTAAATATTTACTTTGATGCCAATTTTCAACATTAGAAATAATTTTTGTGGCAAATCTTAGTTTAAATTTCAGATTGTTAGTCTCTAAAGATAAATTTCTAGAAGGGGAAAATAAACAGTGATCCTTTAAGGTTATACTTTTTAAAATCTTAACTTTGATTTTTTTCCCCCAAAAGAGCAGTTGTAGTAAAATACATATATACACATTTCTACTGTCTTCATACATGTTCCAATTGTTCTGATTTCTTAAGGAACATCCATAAATTTTAGCTTGGAGCACGTCTTTGTTTTCCACTTCTAACTCCCCTCTCATCATCGTTTCAATCTCTTATTTTTCTAGCTGATAAAGCTTCTCAAATTCTTTATCTCCTATTACTCAGCAATTCCTATAGCACCTACTCTGTTCTTCACTGTTTCTAGGGCAGCGTTTAGTTCTGCTACTGCATTTTCAGTTCTTCTGTATCCTCTTTAATCTTGCCCCTTCCCTTTTCTTCTAACACCATTGTCATTTTCATCACACCATGTTCTCTTCTTATGACTTTTTCTCCCTGGGTATGATGGTCACTCTTTGTATGTAATGAGGATGCCCATTTTATTTCTAAAGCTTTGCTCCTTTCTGTAGTACATTATTTTTATAGGTCCACACATCTGCTTAGTGCTGTGGATGTTATTCAATTTCCAGTGAAGTTTCTCCCACACCTAGCCCCCCACATTCTGAAGCACTAGTAAGAATAGATCATGTCTTGACCAGCTTCAGGAGTAGGTTTTGGAGGTCACTTGCTTCCAGAGTTTAGTGCAGTGAAGCCATCCAATATAGAGTAGGATGACTCTGCTTTGCCTCTGCAAGGATTTCATGACTCTGCCCACAGCTTTGGCTAGAAGATTTGCACATCTATCTTTTCTTCAGGAACTTTCCCATGCAAGCTGCAGACACGGTGTGGTTCCCTGACCCTGGCAATTCTGTTAATTTGTTCTTGTTCCTATTTCCATGAGTTTTCCAAGGCAGTAATGGCACACTAAATAGAGTAGCCTCATTAAGTATGCCAATTGCAGTTTATCACCTTTCCTCCGTCTCTACCTCTCTCTCTCTTCTTTCAAACCTTTGTTTCTGTTTAGGCTTAAATCTCTTCAAGCCCAGGAAGAATCTCGCCACAGAAACTCAGATCGTAGGAGATCAGAGAAGCGGGGCTCCGAGCGTAGGAGAGTGGAGCTGCGGGGCTCAGAGCAGCGGGTCTCTGACCTGGACAGGAGGAGCGCAAACCAGCGGAACGCAGAAGCTGTGTGCGATTATGAGAAACAGCTCCGAACACTGAAGGACGAGATAGCGGTTCTGTCTGCTGAAAAATCTGTACTCCAAGGAAGGTCTGACAAACTTTCACAGATCTTTTCACTTAAGCCCCTTTTTGCCAAGTTAGTGATCAAAGCCTGGCTCAGTAAAGGAAAAAACAAAAGTAAAATGATATCCTGAACCCAAACCCCAACAGTATGGAAAATTTTGAACTGTAGAGGGCTGGTTTCTCTAACTGCTCCCTTCCAGAGAAAATACCTCCTGGATTTACAATACTTGGGCACTAATTAATTTTGGACTGACATCGAAGCTTATGGAATGGAACTGAGATGTGCAAAGGAAAGCTTGTGGCTTGAAACCAGATTTGAGTGCCTATAATGCAAAAGGCAGTACTCCTGTTGAAACACTTGATGGCTGTGTTGAAACACTGTTCATGATAGGAGGATCCTGTTCTCTGAGTCCTAGGAGTCCTCTCTCCAGAGATAACCCACCATCACTTTACTGCCAGGCATTTCCTTTTTACATCTCACTTTGTCAGGTGTGGTGGGTAGGTAAGGGAATGTGAAATTGCCTCTACTGATGGACAAGATGTTAAGAAAGGTCATTCAGTGTTAAGTATGTTTCTCTGCCTTTTCTTGTGCTCTTTAACACTTCCTCTTCCCGGCCAGCCCCACAGTGTGCCCAGATTCAGGCTAACATCAAAGCCACGCCTACCCCAGCTCTCCATGTCCTTAAATGTCACCTTAATCTTTCATTTTGGGGAATCGCTCCATCAGTGTGGTGCAGGTGCCAGCTGGTACTAGCTCCTGGGGACCGATTCTGTGCATTTTTACTTAACTCCAGGTTCAGTGACATCACATGAATAGTTTGAAATTGCCTACAGTGAGAGTGTTGCACTGTGGAAATTGGCAAACACTATAAATGAAGCCCCCCCCCCCCACCTCCACCTTCCACCTTCAGAGAGGCTGCTTTGCACTACCTTTTGCCCCACCTTTTGCCCCATAGTTCCTTCCACAAAACTTTCCCTTAGGATTAGCTAGTCTGATCATTTATTATGTACTTGATAGCAATATATAATACCTTTCACTGACACAATGCTTTTCGATTCCCCAAGTACCTCCCCATATTCTTCCAACCCCCACCACCATCCTAAAATAGGGCACAAATTATGTAGGTGAAAATGGAGGATCTGGAGAGGAGACATGACTGCAAATGGTTTCATTGTTATAGAAGGAAAACACATTTTCTTTCTCATTGTTCAATCTGTTTATCTCATTTTATACCAGAAAGCTCAGTGATGTGTCAGTCGCCCAAGGTCAGGGTGCGAAATCTGACTTCTTTAACTCTGGCTCTTGCTAGCTGTGTTACTCTAGGGCAGCCCTCCTAGTGTTTATGAGCCTCAACCTCCTCATCTGTAAAATGACCAGCAATCAATGGTGACCTTACCTGGCTGTTTGAAGGGTAAACTGATGTGCTGAGTGAGTGAAAGTGAGTTATAAATTCTAATGCATCAGGCAAATATAGAGTACTGTTTTTCCTTTGAGGAGACACAGTGCCTCTCACCGGGAGCTGCTCTCCTTGCCTCTGCCTCCGGTGGCTTCTGGTTTATGGGGAGAGAAGCAGCTGGAGTGTAGGAACAGAAGGGAGGAGGGAATCGGAGCAGTTCCTTGCCTGATTCCTGCTCACCAACAGGTCCGCCAGGAGCAGGTCTCCTAGTCCTGCTCCTTGCAGCCGCAGCCACAGCCACAGCCGCAGCCACAGCCGCAGCCACAGTCACAGCCGAAGCAGATCCACCAGCCCCTCCTCTGCCAAGGCCAGGACCCCGTCCCCGAATCGCGCCAAACTGTCCAGCGTGGCGCGCAAAGCCGCCCTGCTGTCCCGGTTCAGCGATGCCTATTCCCAGGGCCGCCTGGATGCACAGTGCCTGCTGCGGCGCTGCATCGACAAAGCCGAGACGGTGCAGCGGATCATCTACATCGCGACTGTGGTAAGTGAGCCTCGCGATAGGTCGCTGCGCTTCCGTGGTTCCTGTGCAAAGCGGGCAGGAAAACCTGGATAACCTCAACAGGACACTCAAGAAGACTCGTAGGGCCTGAGATCACCGAAGGAGGGTGGGCTTCCGTTTCTTCCCTCCCTTCTTTCCTCTTTGCTCTCTTCTTCTGTTTTTTCTTTTTCTCTCCTTCCTTCTTACTTTCCTTCCATCCACTTATTACAAATATTTGCAATGAATTATTTTTCACACTAAGTAACCTTTTCTTATGGGCTTACCTGGTGGTTCAGTGGTAAAGAGCCCATCTGCCAATGGAGGTTTGATCTCTGGGTAGGGGAGGATCCCCTGGAGAAGGAAATGGCAACCCACTCCAATATTCTTGCCTGGGAAATCCCATGGACAGAGGAATCTGGAGGGCTACAGCCCATGGGGTTGCAAAAGAGTTGGACACAACTTAGCAGCTAATCAAGAACAAACATTTGATTGGTTAGCTTCCATTCTTAGATAAATCAAAAGGCTCTGAATATGTTAATTCTTTTATTTAATGAAGAGCAGTTACTGAAATTGCTAATATAACAGCTATTTGAATATGGAAAATTAAGGAGTGCTTATATATAATCTTCAGTTCTATGGGTACCATATTGAGATACTAAGAGCCTGTTATGAGAACAATTAAATGCTGGAGTCCAGCTCCAGCAGCCAGGGAGTCAACCTGAAGAGATGAACGGTGTTGGCGATGAGGCAGCCTCTCAGTTTTCTTCTGGACTGCCTGTTTATTTCAAGTTTAAGATTCTCTTTTATACTTTTACAAAAACATTAGGCCAGAGGTTTGACATTTTCAGTTCCCCCTCTTCCAGATTTATTATCTCCATAAATTATTGTTGCTCTTCAAACAGAGTTCCTGCTTCAGTGATTCTCTTGGAATCAGCCTTATCATCTATTATCTGCCTCCTCTAATGTGTCCTATAGTTAACTTGTGATTACATTGTAACTCATGCTACATTCCTCAGTTTACTACTTATCTTCCTAAATCCTGTTTGCCCCTAACATCCTTGAGCTCACTATCTCTTAGAAAGGCTTCTAGCTATAGTGTTTCTAAAAATTCCTAACTTCTATAAACTATAGTAAAATATGCTAACTTTACAACATTCCTTAAATCTTTAACTTCTGTTTTAATTATTTCTAAGCCCTAAATTCAGTAAACTCCTTTGCCATAAACATTTTCCTCACAAATAGGCTTCAGATAGCAATCCCTCCCATGGCCTCAAGCTACAGCCTATATGCTCATCCTGGAACCCTCTTTTGTAAGTCTTTGAACAAATGTCAATGATTAACTTTATGAATTATTTTCTGAGCACAGCTGCAGAAAGCTTTGTGCCTTCTCATGCTCCTCTCAAGAACAATAAGCACCTTAATATTCCTTTTCAGTCAACTCAGCTGAGGAGAGGAAAAGACAAGTCAGAATTACAAGGCCTAACTCCTTCATCCCGGGTCCGTGCCTGTGGAATGAGGAGGGGGTCTAGGGCCATGCCTCCATTTTGTCAGTAATGCCTAATGCAGCTCCCGACAATTAAATATTACAAAACAAAACAAAATATTGATGTAAGAGAAGAATTATCAGAATCTTTTGAATTTTATCCTATGTTTATTATATATTAGGAGTCAGCAAACTATGACCCCTGGGCCGTATCTGGTTCTGGCCTGTAATTCTAAGAGAAATACCACCCAGGAGCTATTATACAAGGATACTCTTACATTTTAAAGGATTGTTTAAAAAAAAAAAATAGTGACAAAAGCATTTGGACCCACAAAGCCTAAAATGCTTACCATTTGGCTTCTTACAGAAAAAAGTTTGCCAAGCCCTGGGTTATATAGTTAAAAATCACATACTGACTTGTTAAAAGTTCTGTAATTGTAGAGGCCATATCTTTCATGCATAATTGAGGTTTTCCTATGCCTGCTACATAACAGATATTAAATAAATATGTTTTGAATCAATATCTGCCAGGAAACATGCCAGATGCTCAATATGTATCTTTGTATGACATGACCACTAGATTGATCACTTTCTCTTATTTCTTGACTAGTAATACGATCATGCTGTGGGGACAAAGCATCAACTGGCATACTTCAAGTATTTATGTAACCACAGGTGATTTTATTTCCTTGAATGCCTGCATTGTCCTGCTTCTTGAAATCAGGGTTATCAGAACAATGGTCAATGGTCTCAAAATTAGTGAATATAGATAATCTAATAGATGATGGATAGAAATGTATTTATGCACTTTCCAAAATTTAGTTGTGTATTTTCCCCCAGATTAAAAATAGTTTTGACTGCAGGGTTTAGTTTTCAGAAGTCCAATATGATGCTGAATTTTTTTGGTATTCTTTCTTTGTTCCTTTGGACCTCTTTACTCCTCTCCTCCCACCAAATACATGGGCTGTATTTTATGTGCAGGAGGCGTTCCATGTGGCCAAAATGGCGTTCAGACACTTCAAGATCCGTGTGAGGAAATCACTGACGCCATCTTGTGCGGGGTCAAATGACTTTGAGGATGCTGTCTCGGATTATATCATCTGTCATCTTGATCTATATGATTCCCAAAGCAGTGTTAATGTAAGTGTTGGGTCTTTTATTGGGACTGGTTTGCTACAGCTGCTGCATTGAATACTAATAACTCAGAAGTCCATCCAGTGCTTACTATCACTTCTGATAGTTTATGGTGAACGATGTCGGATTTGTGATCTCTGAAGAAGATTTAACTTTGGGACCAGGGAGCAGGCTTGATCACTCAAGAACTTTGGTGTAGCAGAGTTTTATTAAAGTATGAAAATGGACAGAGAAAGCTTCTGACATAGACATCAGAAGGGGGATGGAGAGTGCCCTCCTCGCTAGTCTTAGCAAGGCCTTATATACTTTTATCAGACCCACTCCCACAACATACATCTTAAATTGGGTTTTCCAATTGTCGTGTATGGATGTGAGAGTTGGACAATAAAGAAAACTGAGTGCCGAAGAATTGATGCTTTTGAACTGTGGTGTTGGAGAAGACTCTTGAGAGTCCTTTGGACTGCAAAGAGATCCAACCAGTCCATCGTAAAGAAAATCAGTCCTGAATATTCATTGGAAGGACTAATTCTGAAGCTGAAACTCCAATACTTTGGCCACTTGATGAGAAAAACTGACCCATTTGAAAAGACCCTGATGCTGGGAAAGATTGAGGGCAGGAGGAGAAGGGAATGACAGAGGATGAGATGGTTGGATGGCATCACTGGCTCAATGGACATGAGTTTGAGTAAGCTCCAGGAATTGTTGATGGACAGGGAAGCCTGGCGTGCTGCAGTCGATGGGGTTGCAAGGAGTCAGACACGACTGAGCGACTGAATTGAAATGAATTGAACTAGACCCACTCCCACAGTATACAAGTTTTAAGATAACAAGATTAGTCAGAGGGTTCTTGTTAAGGAGAAACATATCCTTGAATAAGATACATTGTTATATTGACTAAGACAAAGCAAAGTAGAAAAAAAATGTTTGTCCTTTTCTCCTCCTTGAGAGTCTCAGACCCTTTGTTCCCTCCTCAGGAGCCCCAGACTTCTTATCAACCTGCCTAGGGATTGACTCTCTCACTTCTACATAATGGAAAAGCAGGAATGAGCAGCATCCAATGTGCTTTATAGAACCAGTCATTATTGGCTGTTTCTTTCTTAGACATTTTATGGGGAAACTATTTTGAGCTTTGTAGTTCTATTCTTCAGACAGGCCCTTAAGGTTGGAAGACAGAGTATCATAGTGCTTAAGAGCAATGATTTTGGGAAAGATAGCTATGGATTTGCATCCTGGCTCTGCGCAGACACTTACTAGCTGTGTGACCTTGCTCATTTACTTTTCTGTACTTAGATTTTCTAATCCTTAAGTGGGAGCAACAATGGTCATGAGCCCACAGAGTTTGTGAGAGGATTAAATGAAAGGAAGCAGGTAATTTTCTTAGCAAAAAAAACTCTCAGTAAGAGCAAGATTATAATTGTTGGGCTTCCCAGGTGGCTCAGCGGCAAACTCTGCCTGCCAATGCAGGAGTTGTGGGTTTTATCCCTGGGTCAGGAAGTTCCCCTGGTGGAGGAAATGGGAACCCACTCCAGTATTCTTGGCTTGAAAATCCCATGGCAGGCTACAGTCCATGGGTCTCAAAGAGTCAGACACGACTGAGTGACTGAGGCTGAACGATTATAATTGGTATTATTATAGATTATGAACGAGGCAGAGTTTTGTGCTGGTAGTTGTATAACTTGCCCAGAATAGAAAAATAGTAGGAAATAATAAATAAAAGCTATTAAGAGTTTTTACTTTAGTTTTCTGGGATGACTTTCTTGGCTTTTAGTATGCCATTTGTCCTCTGTCATCTCTCCTCCTCTCTGTTAAGGAGTCTTACTCCTTTCAGCACATACACTCCTTTTCTAGTTTAGCTTATTTTCACTCATGTGCCCTTTTCCCACCTCCCATCAGTCATAACAACTTTAGGGATTGTCAGTGTATCTTTCACAGGTTCGTAACAAGATGATGCCATCTTTTTGTTTTTCAGGATGTGATCCGAGCCATGAATGTCAATCCCAAGATTTCATTCCCTCCTGAAGTTGACTTTTGCCTCCTCAGTAACTTCATCCAGGAGATATGTTGCATTGCCTTTGCAATGCAGACTTTAGAACCACCCCTGGATATTGCATTTGGGGCCGATGGAGAAATTTTTAATGATTGCAAGTAAGAGGCATAGAAGCAGAAGTTAAGGGATTCTTTATAAATAAACGATATTGTCTTTATTTCCTGGGAACAATTCAGGGAAAAGAACTCTGGGTGGGGAAGTCAACAGATATTACCTGATTTCCAAGCCCTGCCATATACTTCTCTGCACTACAGAGTGGGGCCCTCTCCTGGGGTCATTTTCCTTCTCGGTCAAATGTGATTCAGAGGAGACCTTATGATTTCCATTGAGTATATTGGTTTTGGGGAGAACTAAGGAGCACCTGGACTCTGGAACACTTTAAAAGAAAAGTGCTATGTAAATACAAATATGCATTACTTTTTATTGTCTAAAATTTTTTATAGAGGTATAATTGACATTTAGTGTTATATTAGTTTCACTTCTACAACATGATTCTATATTTGTATATATTGTGAAATGATTACCGTGAAAAGTCTACTTAACGTCTGTCACCATACATAGTTACAAAAATTTGTTTCTTGCAATGAGAACTTTTAAGATCTATTCTCTAAGCAACTTTCAAATTTGCAGTACAGTATGATTAACTATATTGTTAACAATTATACATCTGCATGACTTATTTTGTAACTGAAAGTTTGTACTTTTGACCTCTCTAACCCATTTCGCACACCCCCCACCTCTGACAACCACTAATCTGTTTTTTTGTATCTGTGAGCTTGGTTTTTGTTTGTTTTAGATTCCACGTATAAGTAAGATTGTATGATATTTGTCTTTCTCTGTCTGACTTATTTCATAATGCCTTTTGGGTTCATCCATGTTGTCTCAATTGGCAAGATTTTGTTTTCTTTTTTATAGCTAAATAGTATACCATTGTATATATACTACAACTTCTTTAACCATTAATCCATCAATGAACAGTTAAGTGTCCATCTTGGCTATTGTAAATAATGCTGCAGTGAACATGGGGATGCATGTATCTTTTAAAGTTAGAGTTTAGTTTTCTTTGGATAAATATCTAGAAGTGGAATTCCTGGATCATATGGTAATTCTGTTTTTAGTTTTTTGAGAAACCTCCATATAGTTTTTCATAATGGCTATACCAATTTACATTCCCATCAATAGGGCACAAGGATTCCCTTTTCTCCACATCCTTGCCAGCACTTCTTATCTTTTTGATAACAACTCTTCTAACAGGTGTGAGGTGATAGCTCATTGTGATTTTGATTTCTCTGTGATTAATGATGTTGAATATCTTTCCATGTATCTGTTGGCCATCTGTATATCTTCTTCGGAAAAATGTCCATTCAGATCTTCTGCCTAACTACTGAGAAGTATTCACCCATTTTAGTCTACATACCTGCTGTAACATGCTGTCTCTTGGGGGCACTGTGGCCTGTCCTCCTGGATGGCTGTGAGCTCAGACTGGAGTCCCTAATAATGACTGAATTTATTTGGTTCTACCCTAGGGTTTCACAGAACAAGACTAAACCCTTTTTTGTTTGTTTGTTTTTATTCTTACCCTGATAGCCTTTCACACATTTGAAATCAAATACTCATCCTCTCCAGCCTCATGGTTTTAGATTTTTTTCATTTGAAGGGATTTTTGAGACCTCACATTTAGACTGGTTCTCTTGGTCTGTGCTCCATGTTTGTCTGAGTATTCCTTAAAAAAAAAGAGTGTCCACACTTACATATATACAATGGAATATTGCTCAGTCATAAAAAGGAACACATTTGAGTCAGTTCTAAAGAGGTGGACGAATCTAGAGCCTGTTATACAGTGAAGTAAGTCAGAAAAAGAAAAGCAAATACCATACACTAATGCATGTATATGGAATCTAGAAAGATGCCACTGATGAACCTGTTTGCAGGGCAGCAGTGGAGATGCAGACATAAAGAACAGACTTACGGACAAGGGTGGGGTGGGGGGGGGAAGGAGAGGATGAGATGAATGGAGAGAGTAGCATAGAAGCATATACACTACCATATGTAAGATAGAGAGCCAGTGGAAATTTGCTATATGACTCAAGGTAAATGAGGCTCAAACTGGGGCTCTGTAACAACCTAGAGGGGTGGGAAAGGGTGGGAGGTGGGAGGGAGACTCAAGAGGGAGGGGACATATGTATACCCATGGCTAGTTCATGTTGATGTATGGAAGAAATCAAACCAATATAGTAAAGCAATTATCCTTCAATTAAAAGTAAATACAAATTTTAAAAAGTGTCCACATTGAACGTAAACCCCAAGTTTGAACTAACCAGAATAGAGGGGCTATTACCATTTTTATCCTCCATTAAGTCTTCTAATTTATAGTAGCTTTTCTTTTCTTTTTTTTCCAGCCATAGAACACTGTTGGCTCATTTTGAGTTCAACTAAAACCTGTTTTTAAAAATTTTTTTATTTTTACTGTGATTGAGCCAATCATCTGTGCAGTTACATGCTTTTTATTTGTTAAAAATTTATTTTTAATTGGAAGACAATTGCTTTACGATATTGTGTTGGTTTCTGCCATATATCAACATGAATCAGTCATAGGTATACATATGTCCCCTCCCTCCTGAACCCAGTTACATGCTTTTTAGACTCAACTGTAGGACCTCATATATGTCCACATTATGTTGTTATCTTAGTAGATTTAGCTTATAGTTCCAACCTCTTGAACTGTTTTCTTGATACAGTCATCTGTTTCTTTTTCCCTACCCACTCCCCACCTTTGAACATTTTTCCTGTATTTCATGGGAGTCATTGATGAACATGTTGACTTACCCCAGGGTTGAGAGAGAGGGAGAGAGAGAGCACAAGCAAGCGAGCCCTGGGCACCTTCATTCTCGTTGACTCATTAACTACCCATTTTGGACATGGGTAGTTGGACATGTAGTTTGGACTACATGTAGTCCAACATGGTAGTTTGGACATGATTATTGAACCAGTGTCTAATCCACCTACTTAAGTTAATCATCCACCTATATTTTTCTTATTTTGTCCACAAAGATAACACAAGAAATCTTGTAGGTGGCTTATGGGACTTCAGATGCTCTCCATCTCTAGCATTTCCCTGAATTACAATTCTTGTAATCCTGAGTAGGAACAAGATTAGTCTGACATGATTTGAGTTTTTGTTGTTGTTATTGTTAATTTTTTCCCCACTTTTAAAAAATTTTTTTAACTTTACAATATTGTATTGGTTTTGCCATATATCAACATGATGTTAATTTTTTAATTGAAATATAGTTGATTTGCAGCGTTGTGTTAGGGTTGCTCCGTTATGCAATGGATGGCACATTGGACTTCCACAATGTTGTATTAATTTCTGCTGTACAGCACAGTGATTCAATTATACATATGCATTTACATTTTTTAAAAATATTCTTTTCCAGATGGTTATCATAGGGTGTTGAATATAGTTCCCTGTGCTATACAGTAGGACACTGTTGTTTATCCATCTAAATATACTATTTTGCATCCGCTAACAGCAGCCTCCCGCTCCACCCCTCCCCCAACCTCCTCCCTCTTGGCAACCCCAGTCTGTTCTCTATGACATGACTTTTTCTTAGTGAGCTCATGTTGGGTCCTTGTTATAACTGGTTCCTATTCTAGGAGCCCACAACTGTCTCTTTAATAATAGAATCGGAATCCATATTTATCCAGGTTTGAGCAGAATAAAAGATGAGAATTTTACACTGATGACCCTCCCCTCCCGGTTAGGTTACATAACTGCTTAACCTCTCTTTCTTGTTCTTTTGTGTGTTCATAACAGGTACCGTCGAAGCTATGACTCTGATTTCACGGCTCCCTTGGTCTTCTATCATGTGTGGCCCGCTCTCATGGAGAATGACTGTGTCATCATGAAGGGAGAAGCTGTCACCAGGAGAGGGGCTTTTGTACGGTGGCCTTGTGTAGTGACAATTCATCCCAAGTGTTTGATTCACAAGTTCGAGAACGTTTAAAAACCCAAAGATTGTATAAGAGAAGTTCATAAGGGTTGTTTGATAAGATTTCATACAAAGGAGAGGAATGGGACTGGTTGTGAAAAAACAGATTCTTTTCTTTGACTCATGAGTCTTCAGAATTTCCTGGCAGTCTTTTCTTTGTCTATTGCTTTATTTGTAAGATGGAGGTGGTTTAGTTGCTAAGTCATGTCTGACTCTTTACCACCCCATGGCCCACCAGGCTCCTCTGGGACATCCCAGGCAAGAATACTGGAGTGGTTGCCATTTCCTCCTCCAGGGGATCTTCCCGACCCAGGGATTGAACCCACATTTCCTTCCTTGGCAGGTCATTCTTTACCACTGAGCCACCTGGAAAGCCTCTTTATAAGATAGAACTGGTTCTAGTTGCCTTCTTCATCTTATAAATAGTATGCTATTATAAAGGCAAAGCCTTCGAGCTCACCTGTTGGAGGCATTCTATAATTCTAAGCATTTAAAAGTGATTGATTAACTTTCAGAACACGGTCAAATTTTATCGACAGTTCTCTGTTTGGAAATATGTCCTGTTTGGAACGTGTCCTGTTTTTCTCTCCTTTGTATGATGTGTAAGGAGGGGAGGGATGGAGAAAAAGAGGGCAGAGGAGGTGGGGAGAGAGTAGTCAATCAGTTTCCTATATACATCAGCTGTAGAATGCTTTGAACATGTCAAATAATTGGAAAGCCTTCAAAGTGGAATATTAGGTATGCAAGTGTGTGAACATGTGTGTGCTAAGGTGGGGAATGGGTGTTGGAACTGGTTGCTGTGGATGCTTGGATATTCAGCACGTTTCCCATTATGGAGTTTTACCCTGCCCTTCCTAGAAGGAGGTAAGTGAATTCTGGAGAGAAGCTCCTGGGTCCAGAGCAAAGCCACCATCTGAGTGGTCTCAGTTCCTGTTCTCTTTGACTTGGAGAAGACAGGAAGTGTTTCATGGCAGCTTTTCACATGCAGAGCGTGAGAAGCAGAGTAGTATATTTTAAAAGAACTTAAGAAAAGGGTTTTTGCAGCTTAAACATCTCACTAGAGCAAATAGTATCTCAGTGAACTATTCTGTGCTATGGAAACTGAGGCTGTAGAAATTGGTTGTGTTGACTTGAGAATTGCACATGCTCACATGAAGTAAGCTCATAAAACTGCTTCTTGCCCTTAAAACAATCACTCTTTGTTAAGAAACTCTTAATGTAGACTGTCTGCAGTATAGTTTGGAAGGGGAGGAGCCACTATTTCTATGTTCTACATCAAATAGCAATTGCCTTTTAACTTCCTTTGTCTCTCTCCTTAAGTGCACCATCAGTATTTACCCAAGTTGAAACTCCCAAACTTAAAGAAAATACCCTAAAATCAAAAGCAGAAAAGGAAAGAGTTGAATGAAAGGATCTGATAAGAAGACTTTGACTAGTAAAATCTCATTGTAGAAAATAGAGTTTTCTTTTTTGAGCCTTGATTTAGTTAGAGAGTAGAAGGTCCACAGTGGTGATTCACTCATGCACTCACTCATTAATTCATTTTATTTGGTAGTTGTTTATGACCCAAGCACTCTGTTTAGGTGCTTGGGATCCAGCAATGAACAAAACAGCCGCAAATTCCTGCCCACACGGAGCTTAGTCTCCAACACTTGGAAACTTGAGCGTAATTTCTAACAGCTTTTGCATCAAAACAGAGTTCTGTTGTAGGAACGGGGACCCCTTCCAGGGCCTGAAACTGGGCTCTTGTCTAACACTCAGAAATGAATTGTCCGAGGAGACACATGAGTTGACAAAGCAAGAGATTTTATTGGGAAAGGGCACCCGGGTGGAGGGCAGTAGGGTAAAGGAACCCAGGAGAAAAGCTCTGCCATGTGGCTCACAGTCTTGGGTTTTATGGTGATGGGATTAGTTTCCAGGTTGTCTTTAGCCAATCATTCTGACTCAAGAGTCTTTCCTGGAGGTGCAAGCCTTGTTCAGCCAAGAACAAGGATGGATGCCAGAGAGGAGGATTCTGGGAGGTGGTCGGACATGTGGTGTCTCCTTTGACCTTTCCCAAACTCTTCCATTTGGTGGTGGCTTATTAGCTCCATGTTCCTTACCAGGACCTCCTGTCATAAAACAACTCATGCAATCAATCTAAAAAACCAATCAATCTAAAAATAAAAAATAAAAAAGTCACAAACCCTGCAGCCCTCACCCCAAATGTTTCTAGGGACCAGAGATGACCATCCTGTTAGGTCTCCTGTTTGGCCCCTTTCTATTTCATCTCTGAGAGGAGCCAACAGTTTTGAACTAAATTGCTGCTATTACAAGGGTGAATGCTGGTTTTAGGCAAAAAATACCTTGACTTAGATCAGGTAGAGAGAGACTTCTGCTCTGCTAGGCAGGCCTACGCCCATGCACAGCAGGAAGAAGTTACAGAAGAAAGACCTCCGCCCCAATTCCCAAGAAGTACCTTGAGTATGAAGTCTCTCAGGGGAGAGTTGTTAGGGGAAGCACACTGACTGAAACCGCCCACCCTGACCAGGCACCATAGTAACCATTTGCATGCGTTGTTTTATGACAGGAGGTCCTGGTAAGGAACATGGAACTAATAAGCCACCACCAAATGGAAGAGTTCGGGAAAGGTCAAAGGAGACACCACATGTCCGACCACCTCCCAGAATCCTCCTCTCTGGCATCCATCTTGGCTGAACAAGGCTTGCACCACCAGGAAAGACTCTTGAGTCAGAATGATTGGCTAAAGACAACCTGGAAACTAATCCCATCACCATAAAACCCAAGACTGTGAGCCACATGGCAGAGCTGTTCTCCTGGGTTCCCTTACCCTACTGCCCTCCACCCGGGTGCCCTTTCCCAATAAAATCTCTTGCTTTGTCAACTCATGTGTCTCCTCGGACAATTCATTTCCGAGTGTTAGACAAGAGCCCAGTTTCAGGCCCTGGAAGGGGTCTCCCTTCTTGCAACAGTTCCATTAGCACCAAGAATTTGAATATCCCAAAGTTCATTGTAAGGAGATTTTATTGAGAAATATCCTAGAATTATTGTCAAATATTGTGCAGCTATAAGAAATTAGTGCACCTCATGCTGATGACCAGTACCAGGCAAGTGTAATCATGTCAGAAAATTTCTTGTACATTCTATGGGATATAAGTATTGTTTTAAGCCACATGGGCTCTTACAAACCACTGACTATTTTTCTTTCTTTCTTTTTTTTCCCAGTGGAATTCAGTGCGATCTGTAAGTCGATGTCGAAGCAGGAGTTTAAGCCCTATCTGCCCTCGTACCCGTATTGGTTTAGGCATGGTATGTATCTGTCTCATTGTTTTTACACAAAATCATCGTATGTATTTTTTCATCCACAGTTACCTATAAAAGAGGTGATGGTAAGTCTGGAGGTAGAAAGAGAACCTGCTGTAGTCACCTTAGGTTAATTTCTATCTGATCTTGGGCTAAGGAATTTATCATTCTAGAAAGAAGGAAATAGAGGTAGTTATTTTTTTTATTTATTAGGCATTTTATTGCTTTATTTTTATCTTTAAATGAAAATGGGCTATTAGTTATCTATCAGTTTTCTGAACAGAGAATGGGACATCTTAGTCAACTGATCTCTGCACACACCAGTCCCTGGTTCCTCTAGAACTTCTTGTATGAGCTTGGAGAAGTTGCTCAAATGATCTGGATTTCAATACTGTATAAAGGGAATTGCAGGTATTGATTTTCCTCCAAATTTCAAAGTAGGAAGAATTAAGATTAGTCTTGGATATTTGTTCTTAGGATTACTAATAAGTCTGTCAAAGAAAAAAAAAAAAAAGCAAAAACACTTCTGAAGACTGTGGTGATAACATCCCCCAAACCTAACATTATTATGAATCACCACTGTTCACTCATTCAGTCATAATATTTAGTTAATGCCTTTTTAATACGTGTCTGGACTAAGACATGTGGATACCAGATAGGCTAACAATTTGCTTTTCCTTCAAATAAAAATTCTTTGAATATTTGTTCAACCTAGTTTTGGGGAGAGTGGTGAAGAAGGAGGATCGCATTTGTCAAGGCTCCATTTCTCTGAAATTATCTCTAGTGATGCAACTCTAGCCCCCTACACTTCTAAACCCTTCTCAGCAAAACATTATGTTTAATAAAGTTCTTATCAAACATTTCTTCTGTACCGTGTGGATGCTAGACTAGGAGGAGAGGGGCAACACAAAAATGATTAAAACATGTTCTCTTTCCTGAATGGGTTTCAATAGGAAGATCAGTATGGGAAGATCAGTATGATTTAAACAAAGTAACTGAATGTGGTATATGATAGAGTCCATGAAAGAGGCACCATGTACTAAAGCTGTTAGAGGAGGCAGTGATTCCCTCTGGATTTGGTTCATGGGGGAGGTGGTATATGATCTTACAGAGTTTTTATGGGTTGGGGAAGACTATCCATAGGAATAAAATGGCCTGAGAATGCAAAGGCGTGTCAGATATGGTTCTTCTGCGCTTGCAGATTTTAATATAACTTAATTATCCTTATTGCCGAATAAATATTTACCAGAGGTAAAAGCAAAAGGATTGTACACTTAATGGGCTGATAAAGAGACATCTTATGAGTTTTGTACTGGAAGAATAAAAATTCTCCTCATCCTAAGAGGAAGTGTTATATCAGAAGCAAGAGCAATATTAGCCACTTGTCCTTATAGTCACGACACATTTTAACTCTGGACACTGACTGGAAGATTTATCAATGGGCAGCGTCCCTCTGTGACAAGTACCTATACATGTTTGAGCCCTTCCTCTCTCTTTCTTTTGTCCCCCGGGTAAACAAACTTAAAACTTTTTATAAGAATAAATGCATTCTCAAAGGTGAAACTATTGCCAAAATTCTGTCCCTTTCTGCCATCATCTCCTTACAATAAGACTGGTACAAATATTTTTGGTTAATCTGATTGACTTGTTTGAGATTTCATAGGCAGAACAGCCTCTATCTTTGCTAGTGTCTATTTAAAGTGAAAGCTCAGAGTAAGAATGATGCCTGCAGTCAATTATTTCTGAGCCATGTCAGGCTTGTAGGTAACTGGAATAGCTGGCTTTTGCTCATTGAAAGCAAAGGTGAGATTTGACATGTGAGTATTTTCTGGCTTCCCAGGGACTCCCTTTAATAGGCAGCATTTTGGACACATGAGATAATTCATATAAAGGATGTGCCAGAGACTGTTTGATAATTTTAGCCTTAATTAATCTTCATAATTATAATAATACCTTCTGGAAGTCATGGAATTCAGTATGGCCAGTGAGCATCCAATCTCAAAAAATGTTTAGCAACTGTTAACAACCACCACTACAAAAGCCAACAAAACCCAGGCCATTGAGCCCAGCTTTTAATTAATAATAAATAATTTAAGCTAAGTTGAGTATACATGCACTTTGGAAAGTATAAAAGGAATCATAGGGCAAAAACTTCAGGGCAAAGCCACCATAGCTCTAAACTGCTTCAGAGCAACTGTTTAGCTGGATTTAGGGAAAAAACATCAAAACGATTCATTGTTTGAGCTTCATCTACTGTGTAATTCTCATGACACTTTTATATTTTCCAGATATCTCGAAGCCGGAGTCCTTCTCCAATAAGATGTGGATTGCCAAGTAAGTGGGATTGTCTAGGTGGAGCAAGGTTTCTGTTTTTTAATGCTTCTCTTAGTACTCAGCATGGAGCAGCAATATGAATGTTTTGCTTCCTGGAGACTGGCAGGCTACAGTCCATAAGGTCCATAGGGTCCCAAAGAGTTGGACACGACTGACCGACTAACATTTTCACTTTCAAACTTGGATTAACCACCCATCTTTTGTTTAGGTCTTCTCTAAAGAAAGTCTAAAAAATCAACCATAATAATGAGTCCTTTCTTTTTCTCCCTAGGGTTTTAAACCCACCAGCCCTTTTCCTCTGCCCAGGACACTCCAATGGCCAGCTTACCCAGCTCTCCCACCTGTCTGCTGTGCTGCCTCAGACCTCACTTAAGCTAATGTGACAAGGCACTTCTGTGTATCACTTCACACAGAGAGTTAAATGTTTTGGCTTAGTGCATTTGTAACTGCAGATACATTGCATTTTATTTTATTTTTATAGATACAGATTCCATTAATTTGATAAAAACTATTGCCTAGGTGTTTAGGATCATATTCATTTGAAGCAAAGTCCATTATACAGGTTCAGGATTCTCAATCTGAAACACAAGGCTCTTTTGTAACAACTTAAGTGAAAAACTTTTACTGTGCTATGTCCAAAAGACAAGAAGAGTCGTTTCAATTTGCAGAGTGATCATAAATATTGTAATTGCTGGTTTTAGATTTAGCTGGGAAACAACCTGGGGTGTTTTTATTTTCTTTGGGGACTTGGAAGAGAGCCCCAGTCTCAAGTTGGGGAACTTATAGCATAACAGGGACGTCAGGCTACATGTACATGATGATGATTTAGGAAAGTATAGTTCATTGGTTGTCTTCTATTTTCCTACTGTGGAGTGAAGTGCCCCGTTTGGTTTAGTTCAGCACTGTTGGTTGAAGCTATCTACTTGAGAGAGTTCTCTTGTTTCATAAATGTGGAGTGGTGATTTGGGTAGGAGCTAACTTGGAGACTATGTTAGTTACCTTGTGTTTATCTCCTGGGAATGTTTCTGAATGCAGTTTTAATGTACATGTTAAATATAAAAGCTACCTGACATTCTGACATCTTTTACCTATTCTGCTTAGTTGGTTATAAACTCAGATCTCCTAAGAACTCCATCTGACACTGATGGTGGGAATGTAGACTGATGCAGTCACTATGGAGAACAGTATGGAGGTTCCTTAAGAAAGTAAAAATAGAGCTACCGATATAACCCAGCAATCCCACTCTTAGGCATCCAACCAGTGAAAAACATGTATTCGAAAGGACACATGCACCCCAGTGTTCATAGCAGCACTATTTACAACAGCCAGGACATGGAAGCAACCTTAGTATACATCAACAGATGAATGGGTAAAGGAGACTGGTACATACATTCAATGGAATACTACCCAGGCATTAAAAGAATGAACGAATGCCATTTGTAGTAACACGGGTGGACCTGCAGATTACCATATGCTAAGTGAGGTAAGTCAGACAGAAAGATAAACATTGTGTGATATTGCTTACACATGGAACCTAAAAAATGATACAAATGAACTTATTTACAAAGCAGAAACAGACTCACCAGACTTACAGAACAGATTTATGGTTACACTGGGAGAAGGGTGGGGAGGGGGAGGGATAGATTAGGAGTTTGGGATTGACTTGTACACACTGCTGTATCTAAAATGAAATGTGTTTCCATTAAAAAAATAAAGAAAGGGGCATGCCTGAAATGCAGAAGAGTTCTCATTGAATAGCTGATTAATACATGACATTTAGCTATGCTAAACAATTAAAAAATAAAATAGCACTATTTTTGATTTTTGCTGTGTGAAAAATTCAATTTAGAAAAATGTACTAAAGAAGAAAAAGTTTTTTTTAAATCTTAAAAAGAAAAAAAGAACTCCATCTGACTGAAACTGAAACTCAAGGCTAAAAGCTAAGGGAACCATTTGTAGCTTTTAAATAGAACGTCTGTCCCTTGATTTCTTCACTGTGAAGTACTGTTGAAGAAGTTCAAGCTCTTGATGGAATGATAAGTAATGTTGTTTTTGCTTTTTTTTTTGTCCGTTTTAATGCTGTCTTTAAATGCAATCTTCGCAAACAGCAACTTTTGCCGTGTGCCTTTTAGAGAGAAGCGCCAAATCGGTCACAGCTCAGTTTGCATAAGTTCAGCCAGAACCAGCAGCTGGGGCTATTTAGGTGAAAACAAAAAACAAAACGAAAACCCCCTCAGATAACAAAAAGGAAAACTTCTCTAAAGCATCTGTCTCTTGTGTTGGGACACAAGCAAGGGAGAGACCTCTCTAGCCTCCACCCCTTGGTCTAATGGTCACCAATTTATTCTGAAAGTGAAAGTGGAAGTGTTAGTCACTCAGTCGTGTCCGACTCTTTGTGACCCCATGGACTGCAGCTCACCAGGCTCCTCTGTCCATGGATTCTCCAGGCAAGAACACTGGAGTGGGTTGCCATGCCCTCCTCCAGGGGATCTTCCTGACCCAGGGATCAAACCTGGGTCTCCCACGTTGCAGGCAGATTCTTTACAGTCTGAGCCACCAATTTATTCTGAAGTGCAAGCTTAATTGTTCTCCCCTCTGCATTTGTGTAGTCATCATTTTGAGGCAGGGCCCAGTGCTGATAGAAGAGCTCAGTGTCCAGGCAGATCCAGTTTTGACTTGGTCCTCAGCTTGCTTGGTGGCCTGAAGCAAGTTACTGCACCTCTCTGAGCCTCAGTTTCACTGAAGCAGGTGGATGGGATCGGTAGTTCTGCTCACCCTCCCAGAGTCAGTGCCTCCTTTCATAATATGTATTCTGGCCATTCTGAAATGAAGTTCAAAATTAGTATGATTATAGGCATATATGCTTTTAAACAGTGGATACAGTACTCAAGCTGTAATATAAACAGAAAAAAGGGAAATTTTTAATAAAACAATGTATTTCAATAAATGTATTTTAATAATGTATTTTAATAAAAGAATGTATTTCAACGAAAAGGCTTGGGTATAATGATCCTAGAAGGTACAGTGAAGTCATCAGACACTTGCACCTGTATGTAGAATTACCAGCTACAAATGCAGATCAGTGTTCGTTGTATTGGTGACGTCAGAAACACTGATGCCAGGGGTTTTCTGAAATGGTGAACAACTCTTAGTGAAGTTTTGAATAATAACTTACGGCAGTGCCTTGATTTGCATAGTAAATACATGCCTGGCAAAGCTGGTGTATATTAAAACCATAAATCAATTACTTTGTGTTATGGGCTAAAAGGTCTTTTCTAAAATCTCACTAAGTAATGAGAATGCCTACATATCAGAATTTTTTTTTAGGACTGAAATGTGGGAATGCACCTGGTTGGGAAAAATGTTGTATGTACTCAGTTTATTTGCTCTGTATCATGTCAGGCCGCTTGCCATTTCCCAAGTCTTTGATTTGAACTGTAACTGCACGGGGCCTGACAGTTAGTCTAGAATAATTTGTGGAAAGGGTCCAAAAACAGAAGGCGGCTGACCTATACTCATTTCATCAAGGCATGCACCTTAACCTTGGTGACTTTGAAAAATGATAAACTTTTATTGTAACCTGGGTAAATGTTAGTTATTGTATTATCAGTTTAACCTCTAATAATAAAATCAAGAAAAAAATTCTTCTGTACCTATAAGTTCTTTGCAATGATATGCTCCCCTTGCAGATTCCCTTCATCTACCTCCCTTCTCTGAGGCCTGAACCATGGCTGCAAATGCCCTCAAAAAATATCAGCAGCACCTCTGCTCTGGGGTTGACTCTGTGATGCTGCAGTTCTTGCTATAGCTTAATTGTCAGCTTTAGTTTATTCACAATTCATTGTCTTCATATTCGAGACACACTTCCTGAGTAGTTCTATACTGTTTTTATAGTTTTCACGCACGTGATTTCAGTTGCTCCCCACAAGGAATCCAGGGTCAGTTCAGTTCAGTCTCTCAGTGGTGTCTGTCTCTTTGCAACCCCATGGACTGTAGCACGCCAGGCTTCCCTGTCCATCACCAACTCCTGAGGCTTACTTAAACTCATGTCCATCGAGTCAGTGATGCCATCCAACTATCTCATCCTCTGTCGTCCCCTTCTCCTCCCACCTTCAATCTTCCCCAGCATCAGGGTCTTTTCCAATCAGTCAGTTCTTCACATCAGGTGGCCAAAGTATTGGAGTTTCAGCTTCAGCATCAGTCCTTCCAATGACTATTCAGGACTGATTTCCTTTAGGATTGACTGGTTGGATCTCCTTACAGCCCAAGGGACTCAACAGTCTTCTCCAACACTATAGTTCAAAAGCATCAGTTCTTCTGCGCTCAGCTTTCTTTATAGTCCAACTCACATCCATACATGACCACTGGAAAAACCACAGCTTTGACTAGATGGACCTTTGTTCTGTTTTTTAATATGCTGTCTAGGTTGGTCATAGCTTTTCTTCCAAGGAGCAAGCATCTTTTAATTTCATGGCCGCAGTCACCATCTGCAGTGATTTTGGAGCCCAGAAAAATTAAGTCTGTCACTGCTTCCATTGTTTCCCCATCTATTTGCCATGAAATGATGAGACTGGGTGCCATGATCTTAGTTTTCTGAAAGTTGAGTTTTAAGCCAACTTTTTCACCCTCCTCTTTCACTTTCAGCAAGAGGCTCTTTAGTTCCTCTTCACTTTCTGTCATCTGCATATCTGAGGTTATTGATATTTCTCCCAGCAATCTTGATTCCAGCTTGTGCTTCAGCCCTGCATTTCTCATGATGTACTCTGCATATAAGTTAAATAAGCAGGGTGACAATATACAGCCTTTATGTACTCCTTTCCTGATTTGGAACCAGTCTGTTGTTCCATGTCCAGTCCTAACTGTTGCTTCTTGACCTGCATACAGATTTCTCAGGAGGCAGGTCGAGTGGTCTGGTATTCCCATCTCTTTCAGAATTTTGCACAGTTTGTTGTGATCCACACGGTGTAAAAAAGGTAAGGAAACCATTTATCGAGTTTATCATACAGTCTTCCTTCAAGGCTTTTTATTTCAAAATAATAGTTCATCATGTTTTCTTTTGTTCTTCGATGGTCTACTGCATCATTTCTTTTGTTTATTGCTTTGTTTGTTTGTTCTTTCATTCATACACTCGCAAGTTCAATGAGCTTCTCCTGGGTGATAGATACAGTATACACTGCTAGGGATACACTGATAGACAAGGTCCTGGCTCTTCTGAGCTTAATGGTCATGTTCAATTACATTCCTTTGTTTTTCCTGTCATAGCATATATGATGGAAGAAAGAGAAAACTAAGTCAGTAAATTTAAAAGAGAGCTACATATCAATTGAATTAATTTGAGGACAAATATCTATATACAAGAAAGTTATGCAAGAACTTCTCCTACCACAATAGGAGAAGCATGGTGAACTTCATGAGAGAATGTAACTCAGTTTATGTCATCCACAGGTGAATTAGTCTTTTAACAGGTATACACTGAAACTATAATCCTAAGATCATCATGAACAATAAAATGAGTGTGGGGAGAGGGGCTCAGAGATCCGTCTAACACTTCTTGTTCCCCTACTTTGTGTTCCATCTACTATATTCCTAAAAAACGAGGCAAGTTGTGGACCATTATAATTCACTTTTAGGCACCCTGTGGATCCTTCATGAGGCAGATTGCTGCCAATAGCATTCTATACATTTTGAGTCAAATGAAAGACTTCTTAGTAGTGTGACTTTAAATAATATCATACCTACAATTAAGGGTAATGTGTTATAGAGATTCTAAGAAACTAGTATTCCAAACTGCATTAGATCATTGAAATATGAGTCCAGGGGCCATATGGATAAGTGACATTCAATATATGCCATTTAAATACCAAAGCGGTGAAGCCTTAACGCAGTGAGTGAATAGGGGCCTTGAAAATGAGGCAGGAATGAATTTTCTTCTTTCAAATGCAATGTGATTGGGTAATTTCATGCTCAAAAATTTTCTCTTAATGTTGCCAGAATGAACATCATACTTTCCATAATATCACTGGCAATTAGTATGTCAGCCAGGCAGCTAACTCCATCTCCTATTAGGTGAGCAACAAAAAATATGATAAATGAGTATGTTAAAGCTTCATTTCAGTATAGTTTAAGCTATAATTTTAGTGAAACAACCAAAATAATGTCTTGCAATGTGATGTGAAGTATATTTTTGAAAAGGTTGTAGTTGTCAGAAGATCTTGAGTGCCACTGGATGAAGTGGACCCTTCTGCAATGACTGCTGGTGTTGGAATGCTGGGGCTGCTTCCATCTTCTTAGACCAGGGAACCCAGCCCTGCAATGTGTTCCCTGGTCTTCACACAAATCGTCTCTCTGGGATTCTTCAGAGCCTTGACTCTTCTACTGTTTGTGGGGAACTTCAAGGAGAATGTCGTGTAGGTTCTCCAAATTTATTTTTCCATGGAAGCCTTTTTCTTCATGGAGTTCTTGAAGAGGTGCTGTTCTGGAAGACCTATTTCAGGAAATGCTTCCTAAGACCTACTGTTTTCTAGAATCACAGATGCTGTGACCACTAGGAGTTAGGTTTTATCAGCTTTTACAAGGGAGGAAAGAATTCTGACTCTTGTCACAGATAAACAGACTTTTCACCCAATAAATTTACTATGGAATAAAAGGCTCAGAATGGAAATCTCTTATTTATTTATGTCTATATCTTTATACTTTTGCTTAGCCTTTCCTCTTGTTTTTTTTCACCCTTCTATAAATTGTATCATAAAGTAAGATTCCCTTGAACTCAGTGTTTATGTCAGTGTTGCTTTTCCAGCATTCCATGTTTCTCCTTTAATCCCTTACATGTTATACCTTAACCTTCACTTCTATTTTCTCTCTCTTGTTCTCTTCTGTTTTCTTTTTCAGGCTTTTGTTTTCCAAGTTAATCTCTCTAGTGAAAATCCATTTACACTTCTTACAAACAGGTACCTAAACTTTAATGTAATTATGAATCGATGAAAGAGACAAATGGATATTATTCAAAATTAGAACACACCAAATTGCATTCCTTATAAAGATGAATTTGCATCCTTATTCATATAAAGCATGAATTTTGTAAAAACTTTTAAATAATTATTTTCTAAAGTTTTGAATATTTGGGTTATTAAAAATGACAATTCTTAAATTATACTCAACTTCCAGTAAGTCTGAGTAGTGATTATGCTTACATCTTTAGTCACTTCAGTAAAAATGTTGACTAATACTTTCCAAATTTGTTTGATGATGAAAATCACTTGGCAAACTAGTCAAGGAGAGATTCTTGGATGCCACTCCATGCACACTGAATCAGAATCTCCAGGGGCATCTGTATTTTAACATCAGCAGACAAGTTTGAAAAACACTGGTCTAGGTCTGGCTTAATGACTTACAAGCAGAATATTACAGAAATAATTTATTGCATGTATTACGCTGTCCTTTACTTTCTAAATGGAAAATAATAAATTTATTTAAAAGCCTCTGAGAATATTAAATTATTTCCTGTACTCCAATAATAGGTAGTGAGTGAGTGAGTGGTTGCTCAGTTGTGTCCAACTCTTTGCGACCCCGTGGACTGTAGCCCACCAGGCTCCTCCATCCATGGGATTCTCCAGGTAAGAATACTGGAGTGGGTTGCCATTTCCTTCTCCAGGGGATCTTCCCAACCCAGGGATCGAACCCAGGTCTCCTACAATGCAGGCAGACGCTTTAACCTCTGAGCCACCAGGGAAGCCCTGCTGACAATTTAGTATATGCACTCTTCATCTGTATGCTGCTGCTGCTAAGTCGCTTCAGTCATGTCCGACTCTGCACGACCCCAGAAATGACAGCCCACCAGGCTTCCCCGTCCCTGGGATTCTCCAGGTAAGAACACTGGAGTGGGTTGCCATTTCCTTCTCCAATGCATGAAAGTGAAAAGTGAAAGTGAAGTCACTCAGTCGTGTCCGACTCTTAGCGACCCCATGGACTGCAGCCTACCAGGCTCCTCCGTCCATGGGATTTTCCAGGCAAGAGTACTGGAGTGGGGTGCCATTGCCTTCTCCACTTCATCTGTATACATACATATAAAAATGTTGCTATATAATTAGATTTTCAATAAAAGAGAACAAAAGAGAAGAGAAATTTTACTTTTCTTCCCTAGAGGTTAAAAATGTCCTCTCTTGCACTTCTTATTTGGATGGCTTCTTTGTTGAGCTGTCAGAATGTGTATTTCATAAGTCGTTCCCTTCCACCCCGTGTTCACTGCGTATTATGAAAGAGTCACAGAATAACGGGTCCCCGTCGGCCACAGTTCACCTAGTCATCGTTGTCTGCCAAATGGAGCTAGTCACCTGGATGAGTCAGACTTAGGAACAGCTTTATTATTATTCATATGAGTCTCTAGAGAAAATCTAAAAGAGAGTGAAACTGACATCCAAGCATTAGACCTCACAGGTGGCCCACCTCAACTGGAATTTTCCCAAATGTTAAATAGAGGAGGCAAATTTGGCCTTTTCTGTTTACTCACCAAATGTCCCAAAGAGAAAATCAGAAATGAACCTGTCTCAGTTTATATTCTGGAGAAGGAAATGGCAACCCACTCCAGTGTTCTTGTCTAGAGAATCCCAGGGCTGGGGGAGCCTGGTGGGCTGCCCTCTATGGGGTCGCACAGAATCGGACACGACTGAAGCGACTTAGCAGCAGCAGCAGCAGTTTATATTTGTAAAGACTAAAGCACTTTTTCTGTTTTCAGGCCCCAATATCATCTCTCATCACTTCGGTGTCTTAGTGTTGAAAAGAAAGTTCTGAAAATCTCCAGGAAAAAAATTGATATAGCGGAGCCAAATTGAACATGCCAATATTTGAAATACATGGTGCTTTGGTGGAAATAATGATTAATTTTCTTCTTAATGTTTTCCTTGTTTGGTTTAGCTTTTGTTCAGTGAATAGCCAAATGTGGCCAAAAGACAAAGAAACAATAATCAATGTAAAACTGGGGAGGAGAGATAATCGCCTCCTCTTTAACCAATTTGATTCACAATTAAAAGAAATTCTGCACTATAAATCAATTCCAATGTCAAGGTCTCCTTAGTTCACTTAGGTTTGGGATATGTATAGAGGTAACCACCAGATGGCAACATTGCTTAAGAAATAAGAGGCTATTGGTCCTCAGTACTAAGACTCGCTAGAGAATAGTAAAATCTTTTCCTTTGGTAAAATCTGTAATTTAGTTACTAGTTTTACTGCTGTGCATAAATTTGGAGAACAACTTAAACTGATGGAGAATGGCCAGGCATAAAATACAGAGTGTGATAGAAAACGTGAAGTGTTATATAGCTATCATTATACCTAATGAAGGATTTATGCGTTTGATCTCCAAGGCTCAAGAAGCAATTCCTGTGCTAGAACAAAGCTTTCTCTGTGTTGACTTTAAAATTTCTTTATGCAACCTAACACCATCATCTTGTTAATTTGGAGTTCTTACTAAAACAATTCAATTCCTTAATAAATATTTTTATTATATTTATATAATACAGCTCTTTGCTATACTATATATAGCATATAGCTCTTTGCTCTTAAACATGGAGTAGGAGAAACTGAAGGTTTAATGATCCTTTAAGATCTCCAAGGTTTCTCAAACTGTTAGCTTTTCCCATGGTCCAAACTCCCCAGGTCCATCCTGAGCAGGGAGGTCAGTTTCAGAAACCCTTAGGATTATTCCAAACAAATAATTCAGTTTTCACCTGGAAGATAGAATAATATTGCTGAGAAACTGTCTACAAAATTACAGGAACTCACCAGAATAATATTGTGAGCATTTGAAAAATTCCCCAATGAAAGGAAGAAAATTTTATAGCATTAATTAAAACTTTATTAAAAAATAAATCTTTGCAGAAGCAGAAATGTTTCCTGTCAAAAATGTAGAGTTCCAGAGTGAGGGGCAAGGAGATAAATTAGGAGTTTGGGATTAAAATATAAGCCTTCTTCAGCGATCAATGCAAAGAAATAGAGGAAAACAACAGAATGGGAAAGACTAGGGATCTCTTCAAGAAAATCAGAGATACCAAAGGAACATTTCATGCAAAGATGGGCTCGATAAAGGACAGAAATGGTATGGACCTAACAGAAACAGAAGATATTAAGAAGAGATGGCAAGAATACACAGAAGAACTGTACAAAAAAGATCTTCACGACCCAGATAATCACGATGATGTGATCACTGACCTAGAGCCAGACATCCTGGAATGTGAAATCAAGTGGGCCTTAGAAAGCATCACTACGAACAAAGCTAGTGGAGGTGATGGAATTCCAGTTGAGCTATTCCAAATCCTGAAAGATGATGCTGTGAAAGTGCTGCACTCAATATGCCAGCAAATTTGGAAAACTCAGCAGTGGCCACAGGACTGGAAAAGGTCGGTTTTCATTGCAATCCCAAAGAAAGGCAATGCCAAAGAATGCTCAAACTACCACACAAATGCACTCATCTCACACGCTAGTAAAGTAATGCTCAAAATTCTCCAAGCCAGGCTTCAGCAATATGTGAACTGTGAACTTCCAGATGTTCAAGCTGGTTTTAGAAAAGGCAGAGGGTTCAGGATGGGGAACACATGTATACCTGTGGCAGATTCATTTTGATATTTGGCAAAACTAATACAATATGTAAAGTTTAAAAATAAAATAAAATTAAAAAAAAATTAACATTCAAGAAAAAAGAAAGAAAAGAAAAGGCAGAGGAACCAGAGATCAAATTGCCAACATCCGCTGGATCATGGAAAAAGCAAGAGAGTTCCAGAAAAACATCTATTTCTGCTTTATTGACTATGCCAAAGCCTTTGACTGTGTGGATCACAATAAACTGTGGAAAATTCTGAAAGAGAAGGGAATACCAGACCACCTGATCTGCCTCTTAAGAAATTTGTATGCAGGTCAGGAAGCAACAGTTAGAACTGGACATGGAACAACAGACTGGTTCCAAATAGGAAAAGGAGTACATCAAGGCTGTATATTGTCACCCTGCTTATTTAACTTATATGCAGAGTACATCATGAGAAACGCTGGACTGGAAGAAACACAAGCTGGAATCAAGATTGCTGGGAGAAATATCAATAACCTCAGATATGCAGATGACACCACCCTTATGGCAGAAAGTGAAGAGGAACTCAAAAGCCTCTTGATGAAAGTGAAAGTGGAGAGTGAAAAAGTTGGCTTAAAGCTCAACATTCAGAAAACGAAGATCATGGCATCTGGTCCCATCACTTCATGGGAAATAGATGGGGAAACAGTGCAAACAGTGTCAGACTTTATTTTTCTGGGCTTCAAAATCACTACAGATGGTGACTGCAGCCATGAAATTAAAAGTCGCTTACTCCTTGGAAGGAAAGTTATGACCAACCTAGATAGCATGTTCAAAAGCAGAGACATTACTTTGCCAACAAAGGTTCGTCTAGTCAAGGCTATGGTTTTTCCTGTGGTCATGTATGGATGTGAGAGTTGGACTGTGAAGAAGGCTGAGCGCCGAAGAATTGATGCTTTTGAACTGTGGTTTTGGAGAAGACTCTTGAGAGTCCCTTGGACTGCAGTCCATTCTGAAGGAGATCAGCCCTGGGATTTCTTTGGAAGGAATGATGCTAAAGCTGAAACTCCAGTACTTTGGCCACGTCATGTGAAGAGTTGACTCATTGGAAAAGACTCTGATGCTGGGAGGGATTGGGGGCAAGAGGAGAAGGGGACGACAGAGGATGAGATGGCTGGATGGCATTACTGACTCGATGGACGTGAGTTTGAGTGAACTCTGGGAGTTGGTGATGGACAGGGAGGCCTGGCGTGCTGCGATTCATGGGGTCGAAAAGAGTCGGACATGACTGAGCAACTGATCTGATCTGATCTAATATATAAAATAGATAAACAACAAAGACCTACTGTACAGCACAGGGAACTGTACTCATTATTTTGTAATAATTTATAATGGAAAAGAATATGAAAATATGTGTGTATATATATATGTATGTATAACTGAATCACTATGCTATATGCTTGAAACTAATACAACATTGTAAATTAACTATATTTCAATTTAACAAATGTAGACTTCCATTTTGGCCTCTCTAGACCTACTGTGTTTTTTTTTTTTTTTCCTACTTTATTTTTTAACAATTTTTCAGAGAACATTGATCTTAAAATTTACATCTTTACAGTCAGTGAAAGTCTCACTATGGGAACTATCCCTTCTGTCAATGGCCACACATCTAAGTTTAGGTTAAAATTCTAGTCTCCAAGCAAAATTTGATGACAGACTTTCTACTTCCTCTTCCTTTACGAGACTTCAATCCAATTCTTTTGGCTCTGTATCACCTCAGTCAGACTTTTGGGGAAAGTGGTCAATCCCCTATTTTCCAGTATCCTCAGAGATATAGCGGTTTTAGGATATTGTCACTGATGGCTGGGAAAAGAAACTCTTCCTTGTTGTGGGTTTATTATCAATAACAAGGATGCTGGTAATTGATGTTGTAAGCCATCAGCGAGCCTAGAGCTTATCTGTATTTAGTTTTAACAATAGAGCATCTGTCTACTCCGTATTTAATTTTTAATAAATAGACATTGTGCTTGCTCCCAGGAGGACAGAAGTCCTTGTGGGAAAGGTACCTATCACTCTTAAACCAAAATAGTGTAATAGAACCTTTGCCCTAGAAAGGGAAAGGGAAAGTTTTGAATGTTAAAGATGTAGGGAAAAGGGGTGAGGATTAAAGAAGGGTTGAAAGGGGGCTGTTTTCAAAGACATCTCTTTGTTCCTAGTTTTGCTACCAGAACTATAAAAAGGCAAGGAAAGGTGAAAACACAGCGTCCACGTTCAGTTGCGCAGATTTGGCTTTTCACATCCACAGGGAGCCCCTCTCATTTGGATAACTGCTATTCAAAGTGCAAGTTGACAAGGAGCTGGGATCAGAATATAAATCAATGCACTTTCCTTCACTGAGAAAGTATTGCTGAGGGAAAAAACAAACCAAAAAGCTGCACTAAACAGCATGCTTAGGGACACAGTGGATTTAAATTTTGACGCAAGCTCGTTATTTAATGATGGACCTGGAATCAGTAGCTTGTGAACTGGCAGCAGTCCTGAGCAGCACTGATTAGACTATGATGAGAGCTGTGGCACCTGGACTTCCTTGGTGGTCCAGTGGTTAGGAATCCATCTGCCAGTGCAGGGCACATGGGTTTGATTTCTGGTCCAGAAAGATCCCACCTGCTGCAGAGCTGCTGTTCTTTGCAGCAAGAGAAGCCACCGCAGTGAGAAGCCCCTGCTCACCACAACTAGAGAAGCCTGAATGTAAGCCACCGCAATGAGAAGCCCCTGCTCACCACAACTAGAGAAGCCTGAATGTAAGCCACCGCAATGAGAAGCCCCTGCTCACCACAACTAGAGAAGCCTGAATGTAAGCCACCGCAATGAGAAGCCCCTGCTCACCACAACTAGAGAAGCCTGAATGTAAGCCCCTGAGAAGCCCCTGCTCACCACAACTAGGGAAGCCTGAATGAGAAGCCCCTGCCACCACAACTGAGCCACCGCAATGAGAAGCCCCTGCTCACTAGAGAAGCCACACTAGAGAAGCCTGAATGTAAGCCACTAGAGGAAACCTGAATGTAAGCCACCGCAATGAGCCCCTGAAGAAGCCCCTGCCCCTCACTCACCACAACTAGAGAAGCCTGAATGTAAGCCACAATGAGAAGCACCACAACTAGAAGCCTGAATGTAAGCCCCTAGAGAAGCCTGAATGTAAGCCACCGCAATGAGAAGCCCCTGCTCACCACAACTAGAGAAGCCTAGAAGAAGCCACCGCAATGAGAAGCCCCTGCTCACCACAACTAGGGAAGCCCAATGAGAAGCCCCTGCTCACCACAACTAGAGAAGCCTGAATGTAAGCCACCGCAATGAGAAGCCCCTGCTCACCACAACTAGAGAAGCCTGAATGTAAGCCACCGCAATGAGAAGCCCCTGCTCACCACAACTAGAGAAGCCTGAATGTAAGCCACCGCAATGAGAAGCCCCTGCTCACCACAACTAGAGAAGAAGAAGCCTGAATGCCCCTGCTCACCACAACTAAGCCTGAATGTAAGCCACAATGAGAAGCTCACCACAACTAGGGAAAGCCCCAATGAGAAGCCCCTGCTCACCACAACTAGGGAAACCTGAATGTAAGCCCACGCAATGAGAAGCCCCTGCTCACCACAACTAGAGAAGCCTGAATGCCCCTCACCACAACTAGGGAAACCTGAATGTAAGCCACCGCAATGAGAAGCCCCTGCTCACCACAACTAGAGAAGCCTGAATGTAAGCCACCGCAATGAGAAGCCCCTGCTCACCACAACTAGAGAAGCCTGAATGTAGCAACGAAGACCCAGTGTAGACAAAACAAAAACAAAAAACAGAACGGTGTCCCCTAGAACCGTGCATTGCTCAAAAGTGAAACTTACAGTAAACTTGCACAAGAGAAGGTGGCTTTAGTATTGGTTTAGTGGCATCTTCAAAGTCTTGGAAGGTCTCATTTAAGAGATTTTCAGAACCATTTTTGCTGTTTCCCTATTGAGGAGGATATAAACCTTATATAACCATATACTTCAAACAGGGCTTCTGTCTTCCTTCTGAGATTCTTAGGAAAAGTATGCACTAGGGTCTGGACTAGGGAGAGGCAAGTGATAGCAGTTGTACTATTAATAGGTACCAAAAACTCAGTAATAAAATATTTTAATGCAATATTAAAAAAAACTCAAAGTTAAGGGGAAAAATCCACGATGAGCAAAGTGTTTGCCTTTTAAATAAAGACAGGATGATATTGATAATACATTCTTATGGGTTCTGAATCCATGATTTGAATTGTCTGAAGTGTCTGCAAATTAATTCAATATGGCTAGTATCTCTGGGCTTTGATGATTAAATCTCATTGTAATCTGTTTCTTTTTAATAAATCAGATTGGAAACAAAACAAGACCAAAAGTAGCAAGTTTCTTGTATCACATGAAGCTGCATTTATCAGCAACTTTCCTCTGTAGCCACAAAAACAAAAAAATGCTAAATCTAAGAAATAATGAGGATTTGCCCACCTTCGGTTTCTGATCATGTGACCTGTGTTACACAGGTCTAATCAATAAACTTCCTTTTGATTTCTAGGACTGTTTCAGACCAACATGGACAATAAGATGGAAGCGCCAGTCTGATGTGTGGACTCCTGTACTGGTGGACCTGAAAGGCATTTCTAATCAAGGGCACTGTGAATAAAAATGCAAAGAGATTCAATAACACAGGAACAGTTTTATTTGAGCAAAACAGAATCTCTGATATTCACCATCTTGTGTCAAGAAGAGAGACATTTCTTTGAAAGTCACAGATGGGGGTGTAGTTAGTTACTGGATGCAATTCCATTGTCGGCTCTTTGATGGGACATTCTGAAATATGTATTTCATTTGACTTTAGTCTCTGTGTACTGGAGAGTTGCCTTGAGAAGAGATGGCCCTCCAGCAATTGCAGGATGTTTCAGTATACACCAGCACTTGAGTGATCTCTGCCTTGAAGAACAATGAGAACTTTAGAAACAAACTGGAAAGTCATCCACTTCGCAGATAATACTGATGCCCCACTAAGCCTCTCTCTTGGAAACCTCTTTCCTAAGAGCCAGAAATATGTTTAACTGAACTCGTTAATTCCTAAATATTCTTAATTGTGATAATAGAGTTATTGAAAACAAAATAAAGCTGATTTTTTCCTTCTTCCCAAGAACCTGCAGAACTATGTATGCTTATAACCCTGAGGCCTTTTATAACAGATAAAAATCTGTTATGATTTTTAAACTTGAAGCAGAGGCCCAGGACAAACCCTGGGCTGCTGTCAGTCACACTGAACATGAACTAGGGTATATCAGCAAAGCAAGGTCACCCCCCAAATAAAACAATTTAGTGTCTGTCATTTTCAAAAAATACTATAACTAGCTTTAGGGAAAACAAATCAGAATTTTGTTAAAGTTCCTTAAGTTTTTAGACTGTGAAAAATATTGAATTATATGAGGGTGGGGGGCTGGCATTATAATTTCTTCAAGTTTAAGGTCTTCGAAGGCAAAGTAACACACACATACAGGTGCAAAATGCAAAGCCAGTCTGTCAACTGAGGCTCTTAGAGAAGACGGTCAGCCAGCTCGCCTGATGAGGGGGTTGCTTTTATTACCAGAAACTCTGACTAGAAAAGAGGTCCTTCATGTCTGGAGGATTCCCTTTGCTCCTGCTCCTTGTTGTGGGTGTGATGATTCCCTCCACCAGTGGAAACGCGCTTAACAGGACTCCCGGCAGAGCCCTAACTTCAGTGCCCGCCCCAACTCCACAGCAGTGTCCAATGAGGGAATTTTAACCACAGAGGTGGCTCCTTTAGGGTGTCTCTGAGCTGTAAAGAAGCCGCGCCAACCGATGTGGACACTAAATGGGACTCGTATGGCACTGTTTCCGTTAGTAAAACACTTCTCTGGGTTTTACCGAGAGAAAAGAGCTGGGTTATCTCCTCCCTCACTTTCCCTCTGGCTCAGCTTTGAGCAAGGCAGACTCCTGACGCTCTGTGCAAAATGCAGGGCTAGAGTTTACCGAGGGGGTTGGGAGGTACGACTGACATGTAGACACTGATTTTTTTTGCACTAGGCTCCTTTCTCTGCGAGTATATGACCAACAGATGGGCATTCCAAAACCAGCCCAAGTGAGAGACTCTGTATTGCACACAAGCACACGGACACACATTCTGTACCACATGCAAAGACATACTGATGAAGGCTGGAGACCTGGCCTTGGGCAGCTTTATTCTGAATATGTAAAGTCAGCCTGTTGGGACCCTGCCTCAGAGAGGAAGGGTCCAGGGAGACTCTTTCCAGGCTGAGTCTTTGAAAAAACAATCACTAATGCCTTATGAAGTAAAATATTTGCCTTCAAGTAGAACAGCATGAGAATTGAGCTGATGCGAGTTTTAAAATAATTCTCAGTCCAGAACTTCAAAAGTGGGGTACAATGATGCCTGGAACAGAAAAAAAAAATCTTAGGAGTTTTCTCCCTTGAAGTCAAGCGAAGTGCTTGAGGGTATTCTAGCTTTCAACCCCATATCTCAGGGAAGTGGGAGACTTTCCCCCAAGGCTGTGAGTCTCCACCCTGGAGACACTGGGTGGGTGAGAGCTTCCACCATTGCCCCACAGGGCATGTCCCTGGGTTAGAGGAATGGTCTCATCCACGAGGTGGCTGCTCCTCCATTCATGTTGGGGCTGCAGGACAGACACTAGCTAGGACTCTGCAGGGCTGGGTTTCTGTTGAGGAATGCAGGGCCTTGGAGGGAGAGCTAGCAGGAGCAAGAAGGTACAGAAGGAAGACAAGGAGTTACCCCCAGATGGTAGCCCCTGTTGAGGCACCCTCTTGAAGAAATATGGCATCGGTCTGAGTTCCTTATCTTCTCTCCTCTCCCATCTTCCCCCTTCTCTCTCTCCTGGGATTTCAGCCTAAGAAGAATCTTTTGTTGCAACAAGGCTTTCCAACCAGCAGGTGGGAGTTCCCTTTGGGATCCAGGACGAGGGAGAGAACGCTTTGAGTGGATAAAAGAGATGTGTGTGAAGGGGGGCACGGGACAGGGGTGAAACTGGTAGGATAAAAATCATGGCTCAGAGGAGTGGCAGATTACTGGGTGAGTCTGGAAGTCTCATCGTTTGCTGGTCCCTCTGAGGCGGCAGCCAAAGTGTCCATTCCTTCTTGTCTCCTCCCCTTCCCCTTGTCCCCCAGAACTGCCTGAGCCCTGAACCAACCCTTGACCCTCTGAGCAGGCTCTTTGATCTGTGGAACTACTGCCCAGGCTTCAGTTCTTTGGGGCTGGGAATTCCTACTCTGCCTGTGGTTTCCTTTGTGAACTCGGGCAATTCATTTAACTTCCCAGAGACTCACTTTGATGGATAAAATGGGAGGTTTATAAGAACTAAATTTGAAACAAAGCAGAACAGGTACTAGATAAATGTGTTGAGAACCCCAGTCTCAATAGAACATTGAAGAAGCAGCTGGAAAAGTTAAGCTGTCTCTTGCTGACTATGCTCAGCATCCTGTCTCCTCATACCCTGCTCCAGCCCCGTCCCTTCTTCCTCAGTGCTGTGGCCCTTTCCCCTGATTGCCAGGTTCTGAATTTCTAGTTTTCAGGTATCAGGCAGGGACACTCCTAGGAATCCTTGGACTTGACTTGTGAGAAGCTGTCAGTGAAGACAGGACACTGGGCCAAGGAAAACCCACTGTAGGGTGTATAGATGGTCAGGTCAGACCTGGTTCTCCTACCAGCTTTGGTGGAAACACATCACTGCTGTTTCTTTAGAAAGATTTAATATTTTTGAGAAATAGCAGTTCAGTATTGCGCATAAGAGAGGGGACTGAAGAGCACATTGTTTTGGCAGGAAAAAAAGCAGACATCTTAAATAACAGGAGCACCCCACTGCAATCCTATCGTACTATATAGACATATTCTACACCATTATAATACAAAGCAAAGAATTTATGAATCTGGGGAACTTTACCCCTCAAGGTTTTCTCCTGCAGCATAAAGAAGTCTGAGCATTTAGGACAAGACCTGTGAACTGATTCCTTCTGTAATGAGACCTCTGCAAAGGCTCTCCCCCTACCATGTCTGTAGAAGTAACCAGTGTAATTTCTGGTTTGGTCTGGAGCTGTGATGAAAGGAAGAGAGGCTCCATTTCCTCTTGGTACGGCTAGTTCTTGCAGTGTTCCCTAGAAGCAGTGTTTTGTCTAGTCCTAACGGAATTTGAGAGCTGAAGGCATCATTCCTTCCACTCTGCAGATGCAAACTTGTAACTTGTGAACGGTCTCAGCTCCAGCACCTCCCCCCACCACCCCTCATCTTTTCTATTAAGATATACGACAGCAAAGCGTCCCCACACTTATTCTGTCGGAGTTGGAGAAAATGGGCCTCAGCAATGTGTTATTTTAATACTGAGCTCACTAAATCCCTCTCCTGGCTCGACTCACTCTTCTAATTAAAAACTCAATTAACTCAAATATATAAACACAGGAAAAGTGCGAGCTCGTGTTTCATTTGGAGCCCAGCTTCAGTGAGCGGCAGACAGTTTATGCCTCTTACTCTCTGCAGTGTGAACCTGCAGGGGCTGATTACCCAGCCTCTGCCCCTCTGACTGCCATATGCTTTCCTCGCTGCAACGTTAATCAAGACCAGACTTCGCTTGATGTGAAATAAGATCTGAAGGCCCCAAGAAGTCATCCTCTTGAAATCCGAGCAGCTGGATCCCACAGACTGAGAGAATCTGATTTAGAAACATCATTTCCAGGCTAGGTTTCCAGTCCATCTTAAAGGAGACACGGCTCACATCTTTGGGCCCTGGAAAAGTTGCGTGAGATTTTGGGGTTTCCTTTGACCCTGAACCTGGCTATAGAGCTAGTTTAGGAAATGAGAAGTGAATTTTTGGATGGTCATATGGTTAGATCTGCAGTCTGTTGAGTTCACCGGGTTTACGAAGGGTTTTCCAGCAACTTAGTGAGAGAATAATGAATATTGTTACAGATTAAGTCCTGTATATGAGTTTTTTCAAGACTTTTAATTAAATCAGACGAACAGAGATCCAGTGAGACCTTGTGGGAGTTGAGAAAGCTACAAATAAATTGTTCTTGGCACACAATGAAATGAGAAGTGGGGTCTGGAGTTTTAATAGAGTTGTGGAGGCTTAGGGGGAAACAGAACCCTGAAACAGAGGGCAGCTGGGTTGTTTGTCCCAGATCTTGCTTGGTGGTGGTGACCGTAGGGTTCTCTGCCCAGAGACTTACTCTTCGGTCGAAGTGAGAAACCTCAAGTGTGTCTAGAGAGCAGTGCCCGTGAAGAGAGACCATTGTCCCAGAAAAGCTTTTTTTTTCAGTCTTTGGTGGCGAATCTGGAGCTTTTCATATTCATTTGCTCAGTGGAAAGAGAACTGCCACTTCCTGGTTTATGACCCACATCTTCCATCTTTCCAGATATGTGCAAAGGAGGTGGTAATGTCTCCAGAACTACCTCGAGTGAGACTCACATGAGACAGCAACTATGGAAGGAAGCAGAACACTTGGACCCTTAGATTATTCAAGTGTTCAGCAGTTCCAGTGAATTCACAGATGGCCTCTTCCTAATCTGATATGCAAAGCAAGCTCCTGTATTTATATGGAAGTGATAAACTCTGCCTCACAGTATGACACCTGGAGAGCCTGACTCTAGACTTCTTTTACACAGTAGAATTCATTCTGTGTGATTAATATACTATTTTTTTTCCCAGGTATCTGTTTACTCACAGCTGAATATAATTTCTGTTATGTTGGCTCAATTATGTTTTCTGAAACATGGTTTATGGAAATTTATCAATATTTATATCATGCTGATTAAATCACATAGAGAAATAGTTCTTAATATCAAGAGCTTGAGATAAAAATTTCCACCAGGTCACGATGGCAAAATACCCTGTTATCTGAAGACATACTTTTAAAAGTAAAAAGTTTAGTGCAATTTAAGGATTTATGTTATTTATACTTCATGTAGAAACCTCAAACAGATTCCATCTTCTCTCATACAACTACTTACTCAAATCTTGAGTGACAAATTCCTTTAATTGCAGAGGTTGTTGGGAAAGTACACTCTCAAGGCCCACACATTCATTCTGTCTGGACACCCTGTTCCCCAACTAGCGTCAAATACCTGTGGTTTGCGTTTGCCTGGGGCAGGGCAAATGGAACCAGCTGGGAGATTTCAGTGGGAAATTCTTGATTAAACACAATGGTGGTGTAACTCAGATATCATCTGAGGTCCCCTGAGCCCTTATGATCTAGACAGGAGTGGCCTAACCTACAAATAAAGACCTCAAGTTAAGTTCAGTGTCCACTCAAGATTCTGAAATTCATTGCCATTTCCTGTGTCCTCTGAGGTCTTGTTTTACATTCTGAATCTTGGTGGTGTTTCAATTTTCTCTGCCCCATACTACAAACTTAGAATCTTCGTCTTGATTGAGCTCTCCCAAACACTTGTGAATACACAACTGTGAACTATAGTAAAAGTTTTTTTTTTAATTTTAAAAAATTTATTTTTGGTTGCACTGAATCTTCATTGCTGTGCAAGGGCTTTCTCTAGTTGTGAACTGGGGCTACTCTCTAGTCGCAGTGCATGGGCTTCTCACTGCTATCTTCTCTCGTGGCGGAACACAGGCTCTAGGGGCACGTGCTTCAGTAATTGCGGTATAGGGGCTCAGGAGTTGTGGCACACAACCTTTAGTTTCCTGAGGCATGTGAAATCTTCCTGGACCAGGGATTGAACCATGTCCCCTGAATTGGCAGGCAGATTCTTATCCACTGTCCCTTTAGGGAAGTCCTGTAGTAGAACTTCTACTAAAGGTCTATGAATTAGTATGTGAGAGCTTCACAACACCACACAACACAGTAATCAGTGTACAATTGCATATCAAATAGTTTTATTCTTTTCTAACTTTACTGAGATAAATTGATACACAAAAATTGTATACATTTAACGTCTATATCTCAGAGAAGGCAATGGCACCCCAATCCACTACTCTTGCCTGGAAAATCCATGGACAGAGGAGCCTGGTGGGCTGCAGTCCATGGGGTCGCTAACAGTCGGACACGACTGAGCGACTTCACTTTCACTTTTCACTTTCATGCATTGGAGAAGGAAATGGCAACCCACTCCTGTGTTCTTGCCTGGAGAATCCCAGGGACAGGGGAGCCTGGTGGGCTACCTGCTGTCTCTAGGGTCGCACAGAGTTGGACACAACTGAAGCGACTTAGCAGCAGCAGCAGCAAAGTCCATATCTTGATGACTTTGGACACATGCATACACCTGTAATATCATTCCAAGGTACTAAACATATACCTTACCTCCCCAAATTTCCTGTGTTCTTTTTGCATTTTGCTTTTTCCAGTAAGAACACTTCATGAGATCTATCCTATTAACATATTTTGAAG
The DNA here is from genome assembly GCF_027580195.1 of Bos mutus. NCBI lineage: Eukaryota > Metazoa > Chordata > Mammalia > Artiodactyla > Bovidae > Bos > Bos mutus. The sequence continues at coordinate 67,948,309 of NC_091622.1, forward strand.
TACATGGTACCGTGTTGTTAGCTATAGGTACTGTATTATACAGCAGATCTCTAGAACTTATTCATCTTGTGTAACAGAAACTTTATACCTTTTGAAAAACAACTCCCCATTTTCCTCTTCCCTAGCCCTTGACAACAACCATCCTATTCTTGATTTCGATGAGTTTTACCTTTTTATATTCTTGTTTTTTTTTTTTTCTTGGAGTACAGTTGATTTATGAGTTTGACTATTCTTAAATACCTCATTTAGGTGGGACTTCCCTGGTAGCTCAGCTGGTAAGAATCCGCCTGCAATGCAGGAGACCTGTTCAATTCCTGGCTTGGAAAGATCCCCTGAAGACGGGATAGGCTACCCACTCCAGTATTCTTGTCTGGAGAATTCTACGGACGGAGGAGCCAGGAGGGCTACAGTCCACAGGGTCACAGAGTCCGACACGACTGAGCGACTAACACTTTTCATTTAGGTGGTGTGCACGTTTTCCTATGATTGCCTTGTTTTACTTAATGTAATGTCCTCTAGTTTCATCCATGTTGTCACAAATGATGGCATTTCCTCTTTTTTAAAAGGCTGAATGATATTTTGTATTCTCTCTCTCTTTAGTCATGTTCAACTCTTTGTGACCCTATGAAATGTAGCCCACCAGGCTCCTCTGTCCATGGGATTCTCCAGATAAGGATGTTGGAGTGGGTTGCCATGCCCTCTTCCAGGGAATCTTCCTGACTCAGGGATTGAACCCACATCTCTTATTCTCCTGTCTTGGCAGGTGGGTTCTTTACCACTAGTGCTGCCTGGGAAGCCACCACCCTCCTCCCCCACATATATATATATATATATATATATATACACACACAAATATGTATCTCTCATTTTCTTTATATATTCATCTGGCCATTAGGGTTGTCTCTATATATTTTTGAGAACTTCCATATTGCTTTCTATAGTAACTTCAACATTCTGAGTTCCCATTAAAGTGTGCAAAGGTTTTAATTTCTCCCCATCCTTGCCAACACTTGGATGTTTTAAGACACCTATCACCACCAGCATATCTCACTAGCCTGCCACATTGTATAACATCCAGGCTTCATGCCGCTTTGCTAGCTCTTCTCTCATAATCTCCCCTCTTTTCCTTGACTCCCATAAGTCCTGAGCTGCCTACAGGGACTCCACACTCCTCTAGCTTTGTTCTCTCTACCCTCTATTCTCAATGTGCCTCCAGACCCACTTTCTCAGGATCAGAATCCATCATGGTGTTTTTCATTAAGAGTATCACTCCTTCAGCCAGTCCATCCTCCTTTCAAGGAGGTAAACTCTTGCTTCTTAGTTTATTAGCACCTTGATCTGAGACTTCTAGCCTCCAGAACAGTGAGAAATAAACATTGTTTAAACCACCCAGTCCCTGCTATTTTGTTATAACAGCCAAGTTGACTAAGACAACTGCAGTGTGAGAACTTAAACTGCCACATCCTACAATTTTTAAAAGAAAAGCTGAAATTTTCTGGTATTTAAAATAGCAGGTGAGCCAAATGAAACAAAACTGCAGGCTGAATGCAACCTTTGGATCACTACTTTGCAACTTTTCCTGTAATAATTAAGAGTTTGGACTCTAAAATTAGAAAGGCCAGAGTTTCTCAAGACTTAGCACTCATTAGCTGCGTGTCCTTGGGCCAATTAACGTCTTTTAGGAATTCACTTCTCTCCTCTGTAAGCTAAGCATAATTACAGCACCCTATGGGGTTAAATGAGATCATTTAGGAAAAGTAGCACATTGCAAACAAATAGAAAATGCTACAATGAGTCCGTCTGAAAAGGCTACATACTGTATGATTCTAACTACATGACATTCTGGAAAAGACAAAACTATGGAGACTGTAAAAAGGTCAGTGGTTGCCAGAGACCAGGGGGAGGAAAGGAGGGATGAACTGGAGCACAGGGACTTTTTAGGGCAGTGAAACTATTCTGTTTGATACTATAATGGGAAATACATGTCATCATACATTTGTCAAAACTAGTAGAAGGTATAATGCAGTGAATCTTAATGTAACTATGGATTTTAATTAATAATAATGTATTAATATTAGCTCTTAAAGGAAATCAGTCCTGAATATTCATTGAAAGGACTGATGCTGAAGCTGAAACCAATACTTTGGCCACCTGATGCGAAGAGCTGACTCATTTGAAAAGACCCTGATGCTGGGAAAGATTGAGGGCAGGAGGAGAAGGGGATGACAGAGGATGAGATGGTTGGATGGCATCACCAACTCAATGGACATGGGTTTGGGTGAACTCCCGGAGTTGGTGATGGACAGGGAGGCCTGGTGTGCTGTGTCATGGGGTCACAAAGAGTTGGACATGACTGAGTGACTGAACTGAACTGAACTGAATATTAGCACATCAGTTGTAACACAAGCACCACACTAATGTCAGATGTTAACAATAAGGGGAAACTGGGGATGAGATGAGAAGATATATGGGAAAAAATGTCAAAATGAATGATGATTATTGATGATGAAGATAAATATGGTCTGTATGTTTATACTAGGTAGTTGCTACTGTATACCAAGCCACCCCCAAATTTCATGGTTTAAGACAATAACCACATATTATTGCTCACAAGTTAATGGGGCAGCTTTGTGGTTCTGATGATTTGGACCAGGGTAGCTCATGCCCTTACAGTCAGCTGCAAATCAACAAACTCTTCCTCGGGACTTCCCTGGTGGTCCAGTGGTTAAGATTTCGCTCTCCAATGCAAGGGACGCAGGTTCAATCTTTGATTGGTGAACTAAGATCCCACATTCCGAGGGGTAACTGAGCTCTTGTGTCATAACTAGAGTGTCCTTGTGCCACAACAAAAGATCCTGTGTGCTGCAGTGAAGATCCTACGTGATGCAACTAAGACCCAATGAAGCCAAATAAATAAATAATAATTTTTTTCTTTCTTTAAAAGCTCATCTTGGTGAAACTTTGTAACATGGGGCTCTTGGATCAGCTACCATGTGTATTATAGGTATCAGCAGGGATCACAGCTGATACAGTCCAGTCAACTGACCATGGACCATGTGGTCTTTCATTCTCTAGCAGGCTTGTCCAAGTTTGTTCACATGGTGGGGCCAAGGTCAAGGAGACGGGGAGAGTGCAAGTCCTTGCACGCTGTTACTTCCTCCACTTCTGTTGGCCAAAGCGAGTTACAAAGCCAGCCTACATCCAAGGATGGAGAAACAGCCTGCATCTCTTAATGGTAGGGGCTTCAGCATTGCATTGCCAAGGGCCTGTATGCCTGAAGAAGAATAACCATAGCTATTTTGTTTCCATTCAGTCCACCAAATTGATGATCATGGAAATTTTCTTCTCACTCATCTCAATGATATCACCCTTCACCCATGCTCCTAAGACCCTTTCCCCAGATTTGGTTGGCTATATCTTGGTCAAATTTTCTTTTATCTAACTGGAGGTTTGGATTGGAAAGTTAAACTTGACCAGAGCCTAAAATTTTAATGCAGAGAGACCAAGGGAATCACTCAAGTCTGGTACCCAAGTCTGCATTGAGAAACACAGACCTTAAAATATGAGAGATGTTCTGAAAGGGACCTATAAACCTATCGCAGGCCCTGTGAACATATGTTAACAGCTCTCATCTTGTGTTATCAAGAGCAGTGGTTTTTGTTGCTCAATCACATAGGAAAAAAGAAAATTTGATTTCATTTACCACAATTTATGAAGCCCCGAGTCACCCATACATGACTCATAACATTTGTTGGGGGCGGGTGGGGTGGGGATAAGAGTAACAGCTGCCCAGGGAATAAATATGGCACACATGTGGTGCTCAACTTGGCTGTGGAAATTCAGTGATATTTGCAGGAGAAATGTTCTTACGACTTAGGCACCGAAAGCTATATTGTTCATCATCTGCCCTTGGGCTGCTGTTTACTTCTGTGGACGAGCAGTGTGCAATTTACTGGAAAAGTACTTAAAAAAAACCCAAACACGCACATTATGGAGAAATAGGGTTGAAAATGTTCCAGTTTTACAGTTGAATTTATAGTCTTGGCCCTAAGAAAATATTTAGCATCATCTTCATGGACTCAGTATTTCAAATGCTCCAAGAGAAGAAGCCTAACATGAGCTGCTGAGCCTAAGTGTTGGGTCTCCCACTGCCCCACTGTGTAGCTGGCAACCCTGTGCCGTCTGTTCTTTCTTGACCCCCATTACGGGAGACTCCTCAGAGTGAGCAGAAGCTCCTTCCGTCTCTCAGGGTGCTCTGGTTGTGTTGAATACTTCTGCACTTTTCTGTTCATCTTACCTCACTTCTTAAATTCTGCCCGAGAGGTGATAACTCTCAATGCAGTCTTGATTCTCCAGTACTCAGGAGCCAATTGTAGGAAGGTTTTCTGCCAGCCATAGGCCAAGGTGAAGGGCCAAAGTTGCTGCCTCTCCCCCACCCCCAAGAGTTTCAATCCTGACTACTATGACACCGCAGGGTATTTCTAGAATAATGTTTTCCAAAGCATATTCCATAGGACAGTTAGATGAACCGATTCTCAAGAAAGTGTTCCCTGGTTAGATAATTTTGAGAAATGACACAAACCATATTCCCTTCAAAGGTGTATGTTTTCTAACACCTAGCACAGGATATGGAAGAGAGTTGGGAATTCAGTAACTATCTGCTGAATGGCTGAATTAGATCAGTGCTTTCCAAACAACAATAAAACCCCCATAACATGAGATGATTTGGCCCAGATGCAAATTTTTTTTATTTTAATGATTTTGTGTTTATTTCAACGTGTATTAGTAAAAAGACTTTTCATGATTTAATGGATGTCATTGATTAAGGCATGAGTCCATTCTGATCAGCCCTGGGATTTCTTTGGAAGGGATGATGCTTAAGCTGAAACTCCAGTACTTTGGCCACCTCATGTGAAGAGTTGACTCATTGGAAAATACTCTGATGCTGGGAGGGATTGGGGGCAGGAGGAGAAGGGGATGACAGAGGATGAGATGGCTGGATGGCATCACTGACTCGATGGATATGAGTCTCAGTGAACTCCGGGAGTTGGTGATGGACAGGGAGGCCTGGTGTGCTGCGATTCATGTGGTCCCAAAGAGTCGGATACGACTGAGTGACTGAACTGAACTGAACTGAACGTTAATATGTGAACTGATGTAAAGAAAAATATTAAGTAAATTAAAAAGCAATTTATATGCAGATATAATGAAAATCATAAAAATGGTATATGAATGACTGGAGTTTAAGGAAACATTCATTTATCATATTTCCTCTGAGTCTAGGCTCTGAAGTGAAAGGGTAAGAAGGTGTTTCCTGCTCCCTATAGGAAAAAAGACCCACATCTACTGTTTCCTAATGCTGGAAAATCATACATGAATGGAAACAAATGAACAGGAATCAATATTTTCTTAAATTCACTCAATTTGCTAGTAAGCCATAATGCTTGGTTGAAGAATCCTGGTGACAGTTCTGTAAATGAGACTAGAAATTCTTGCCTACCACTGTGAATCAGGATTTGCTCTGGGTTCCTGTGCTTAGAGGCTCACTGGCTTGAGGTTGGGGCTTTCCAGGTGGCACTAATGATAAAGAATCTGCTTGCCAATGCAGGAGATATAAGAGACTTGGGTTCCATCCCTGGGTCAGGAAGATACCTTGGAGAAGGAAATGTCAACCCACTCCAGTATTCTTGCCTGGAGAATCTTATGGACAGAGGAGCCTGGTGGGCTACATGGGGTCACAAAGAGTCAGACATGACTGAAGTGACTTAGCATGCATGGCTTCAGGCAGGAGTAGGTGGGACTGAGTTGAGGTATAATATGAATTTGATAGTATTAAAAAAATAAGAACATTGAATCACATAACTACTTTCAGCTCCTTTTTTCTCTAGGAAATTTTCTTCAAATGAAATCCTACTGGGAGCTGATTATTCTTTTTTTTTTTTTAATCTCTGTCTCACATTTTAGTTATTTATTTTTTAAAAATATTTTGGCTGCAATGCACAGCATATGGGATCTTAGTTTCCCAACTAGGGTTTAAACCCACACCCCATGCACTGGACTGCCAGGAAAGTCCCTGACAGCCTATTTGGAAATCCTAGGCAAATAAAAATAGGATCGAAAGGGATCTTACTGATGAGGGAAAAGGATTTTGGCAGAGGACCTGACGGGGGGAGGCCAAGCTGTTCCCTCTTGGTCTCACCTTAACCTATGCTGTGACCCCTAAGTAGAGCTTGAAGACCCCAAGATAGGATGACTCCTGGAGTTTCCTTTAGATTAAAATTTAGTTTTTAACTTATTTGGTATTATGAGAATCAGTAATACTCAAAGTGCACAGGATAACTTGGAGCAGCATTTTCCTCACATTTTTCATGGAAATGTAATAATATAAGAAATAATTAACATGAGATCCTACCCTATCAAGCTTGCCTAGTCTGGAAAGGTAGCTGGGAGTATGACATTTTGAGAGCTCCAGGTTTACCTTGGGGACCAGGAAACAATTCCTACTTGTCCTTATGGTCAGTGGATGATGTCTTATATTAAGTCTATAAATTTGGAAAACTGGATTGAACAGAGGAGAACCAATACTATTCATCAAGGTGTTGTTGTTGTTTAGTCGTTAAGTTGTGTCTGACTCTTTTGTGACCCCGTGGACTGTAGCCTGCCAGTCTCTTCCGTCCATGGGATTTCCCAGGCGAAAATACTAAAGTGAATTGCCATTTCCTTCTCCTGGTGCTGAGCCACCAGGGAAGCTCATCCATCAGGTTGCTGGGTTGTGCTGTGCTTGGTTGCTCAGTCAGTCATGTCCAACTCTTGAGACCTCATGGACTGTAGCTCCTCAGGCTCCTCTGTTCATGAGGATTCTCCAGGCAAGAATACTGGAGTGGGTAGACTTTCCCTCCTCCAGGGGATCTTCCCAACCCAGGAATCAAACCCAGGTCTCCCATATTGCAGGTGGATTCTTTACCATATGAGCCACCAGGGAAACCCAAGAGTACTGGAGTGAGTAGCTATCCCATCTCCAGGGGATCTTCCTGACCTAGGAATCAAACCAGTGTCTCCTGCATTGTAGGTAGGTTCTTTACCAGCTGAGCTACTAGGGAAGTCCAACATCTGTTAATTTTTCTACTCTCCTTATGTCAGATTTTGATAACTCAAATTCATATACATAAGAATATAAAAATACCAAATGTATGTTTCCCTCCCAGATCTTTGAGTGAATAGATGTTTCAGGGAGATGTCTTTCCAAGATTTCATGTGTTCATGCTGTATCTTAAATTTCTGGAGAGAACGCATCTACCTAATATTGGGTATCATATATACAATTGCTGGGCTTCCCAGTTGGCTCAGTGGTAAAGAATACTCCTGCCAATGCAGGAGACATGAGTTGAATCCCTGGGTTGAGAAGATCCCCTGGAGCCATGGAGGGTTACAGTCCATGGGGTTGCAAAAGAGCTGGACATGACTTAGTAACTAAACAACAACAAGAATATACAGTTGCTAAGGGACAGTGTGTATATATGGGGGGGATGTTTTAGGCATTGATGAAGAGCGATGTGTGTCTTCACAATGCAGCATTGTCTTTAGCTTGGACTCAGTGGAAAGTGACTCTCGCCAATAAAGGATGCACCTTCCCATCTTCAGGATGCCGGAGCTGCTCCCTGAAGAGGGAGCCCAGACACAATAACAGCCAGATTAGAGGTACATTGAGTTGCAGCATCATGGAGCTATAGTCAATATTTTGCAGAGCATATTGGAAAGAAGCAGAGTCTTCTTTCCTGAGAAATGCTTATGGAGAGTGCACTCTATCTGTAGTTGGAAGTGAAGACTCAGAAATGGATATCCTAGTGTAAATCATTCTATTGGCCCTTGGTAAGGTTATAACCAGGTCCTCAGAGAGGTGGAAAATCGAGTGATGCTGGAAAGCGCTGTCTTCTACACTCATTGTATAAAGGTGCAATAGTAGTATTCTACTATTATCAGTAGTATCATTGTATTATCAGAAGTATCACTCTAGATAGAGGTGGCTTAAAGGCAGGCTCCATGTTGTTGTTTTTTTCCCAATACGTCTATATTTTATGTATCCAGAATCTAGCACAACACTTGGCACATAGTAGGTGTTTGTTTTACGTATAAGAAGACCTTGCTCAAGATCTCACTTTCTTTTAAGTAGTAGTAAAAGTAAAGTGGAAGTTTGCTCAGTCATGTCCAACTCTTTGCAACCCCATGGACTGCAACCCGTCAGGCTCCTCTGTCCATGGGATTCCTCAGGCAAGAATACTGGAATGGGTGCCATTCCCTTCACCAGAGGATCTTCCCGATCCAGGGATTGAACCTGGGTGTCTTGTACTGCAGGTAGATTCTTTACCTTCTGAGCCGCTGGGGTGCGTAGGATTTAAGTGCTAGAGGCAGGATTTGAAGCCAAGTCTTCAAGCTATAGAGCTCATAGCCACCAAGCTAAACTCTTTTTACTGTCTTCTCTGGGCATATGTTGGCAATCCTTAAAATCACTTTCAGTCATGTTCCCTCCAGTAAGGTATTTATGTTATTCTTTGTTTAAAAATCAGTTCAGTTCAGTTACTCAGTGATGTACGACTCTTTGTGACCCCATGGATTGCAGCCAGTCAGGCTTCCATGTTCTTCACCATCAAATGTTTTTAAATAAATCACTTACTACATAGATGTTTTGGCCTTGAGTTGCCATGTCTCACAAAATGGGAATTCATTTCTGCTTTCTTTGTTTTTATTCATAGTTGCTGATTGCCAGATTTTATTACCTTCCCTGCCTGAAAAATATTAGCATCCAGAAGCTGGTTTCCCATTGCTGACAGAAGGCAAACTAATTAGAAGCCTGCTGAAGCAAGTTTTATGGGGCAAAATGCATTTTTAGTTCAGCCAAAGAACTGAGTCTGCCTTAAATAAGTAAAAAGTAAGAATATCTTCTGGGTTAGCAAATATATGAATTAGGAAGTCAGCTTTACACACCCCAGATGCATTGAAGGTAATATGGATGTTTCCAGAAGAGTTAGAATGTGATCCCTAGGTCTGCGGAGGTACTTGCAGGTGAGATGCTTCACGGATCAAAGCAATGGGGGCAGCCTATAAATTCCGCTAAACCAAATATCTACAGTATACCAGTTACCGAGACAAAGTCTGAAACAAGGGAAATGGGACATGGAGGCACAAAACAAGACTGGATCTCCAGGTTTCTGGGGGTGAGCACTATGTTATGGAAGCCATGTGATTCTGAAATGATCTTTAACTGCCCTCACTACTTTTAACATAGCAGGCTCTGGAGTCAGGCTGTCTGGGATCTAATTCTGGCCCCTCAATTTGCTGAGTGAGTGATTCATTTCATTAACCTCTGTGTTTCAATTTCTGCATCTGTAAAATGAGGTTAATGATCACACTTACCTTGTAGAGGTTTTTTTAAGGCTTCAATTAATTAATACCCATAAAGTTCTTACAACAGCCCCTAATGCTCAATAAATGTCCTCTATTATAGTCCATAAGGCCCAGGAGACTCTTTCACTAGGACTTTGATGGTTGCTTACATGAACTGAGCAGGTCTGCTATGAAATTTGGAGGGATTCAGTTCAAGATGAAAATGTGAGGTCCCTTGTCCTAATTATTGAGTTCTAAGACGGCGATAGCAGACCTTTAATTCAAGCATGGGGCCCTTAAAGGGGAGGGGCCTGTGTAATTGGACAGATCACACACCCATGAAGCTGGCTCTGGAACCAAGTCAGAGAAATTAGGTTTTAGAAACAACTCATGTACAAAATCGGAGAAGGTGATGGCAGCCCACTCCAGTACTCTTGCCTGGAAAATCCCATGGACGGAGGAGCCTGGTAGGCTGCAGTCCATGGGGTTGCAAAGAGTCGGACACGACTGAGCGACTTCACTTTCACTTTTCACTTTCACGCATTGGAGAAGGAAATGGCAACCCACTCCAGTGTTCTTGCCTGGAGAATCCTAGGGACGGGGGAGCCTGGTGGGCTGCCATCTATGGGGTCACACAGAGTCAGACATGACTGAAGCAACTTAGCAGCAGCAGTAGCAGCATGTACAAAATAAACTTGTACGATCTCTTACATCTGGAAAAGCCAACGATATTAGTTTTCTTAAAAGAAAAGAAAGGGCTATTTATGAAGTATAAACCCACTTAAGAAAATAACCTAGAAATTGTCCCTTTACAAAACTCAGTGTTTTGTCGATCTCTGCTGAAATGTAGCAATCCCCACTAGATTCACAGAGAAAATAAAAACGTAAGTGTCAATAGGAGATGATTCCTCTAAAATCCACTTTTGATTTTCCATTGCAAATGAAGACAGAGAAAGAAATACTCTTTTCTCCAAATACTCCTCAAGGCTTCGACAACCAACAAGTTTAGTATTCATTTTTGGTTGTTGATTGCCAGGAAGTAATCCTGGCCTAAGTTTCTCTGCATCACACATGTCTGTCCAATAAAACAGATTTTGAGCCAAAGAAATAAAGAGTCAAACAAATAGCACATAATAACCCTGATGAGTGAATGAAGAGAAAAATGAGTTTTATTTATTTCTTGCCAAGTCCTTTCAGTTTGGGCATACGATGAGGGTCACAATTACTTGAAACTTATTAGACAGGTCAAGGCAATCAAAAAGAAATTGAATCTCAGATAAAAAATGGATCTATGCCACTGGACTGTTGGGTAATATATAAATATAGATACATACATTTAAATTATATTTGGAAAGCTCTTGACCCATTGTTGTCAAAAATTCTTTGAAGGCAACAACATCTGCTCACAATGAGGCAGCCATCCATTGGCAAATGTTTTTCAGCTGAATTGTGTAGATTTCATTGTACTATGAATGAGATTTAATAATTTATTTTTTTATGTGTGGTGCTTTCAATATCCTTTCTTTTTTCATTTAATAAGATTAGCAATAGTTAACCAATCATTTTCATATGGATTCTGGCATGAAACAATTGTTTGAAAAAGAATAACAATTATTTTATGTCCTTTTTTGCCTGCCAGTGACTTTTGACACTGATTGTTTAATATTTGCCAAAAAGAAAAGAGGACAGGGGTTACAGATTAATGTCCTGAATATTTGTTCCTTATCTATTAGGAATATACCAATAAAAAGAAATACAATACACACTATGAAGTTTTCAGGGCTTCCTAGGTGGTGCTACTGGTTAAGAATCCACCTGTCAGGGTAGGAGATATAAGAGATGTGGGTTCAGTTCCTGGGAGGGGAAGATCCCCTGAAGGATGGCATGCAACCCATTCCAGTATTCTTGCCTGGAGAACCCCATTAACAGAGGAGCCTGGTGGGCTGTATGTAGTCCATGGGTTGCAAAGAGTTGGACAAGACTGAGGTGACTCAGCACCTGCACACATGGAGTTTTAACAGTTTTAATTCATTTTATGCAAGTGTTGTAAGACTAAAAATTCAGCAGGATACATCAAAAAACTGAAACAGAAATAAGCTTTGTGAAATTCAGTAAGAGGTCTAAGAAACTAGGGGGAAAAGCTCAAAAAAGTGTCTACAACTTTGAAGTTTAGTTATTTTACTTACTTTTTGTTCTTGGTTGAAGAAGCTCTGAGGTCTTAGTCTCAGATATCTGAATAAATATACCTTTTTAAAGCTATCACTATAAATTCTCTTTTTCCTCTGTCCCTAGGCAGAATTTTTCTATTTTTTAAAAAGATTCAAAAAGTTTTGATACAAATTTTCAATTTAATTTTTAAAATATCTTTGCTGTACTTACTCCCCCATCCTCTTATTTCTCTTCCATGGTTTTCCATTTTTTGGACTCTTTTCAGAGTATCTATATCTATAGATATTCTTTATCTATATATATATGAGCAAATATATAATATATTGAATATATTGGTAATGAATACAGATTCTTATTCTCCACCACTTAAACACACATATGCAGATATAAACTTTTCATTTAAATGGCAGAGGACAAAACTCAGGATCCCAAATCAATGGGTATCTTTAAATAAACATTTGAATATAGATTCTTAGTATTCTGGAACCTCCAGACTACCCCATTCAGTACTCATAGAAGGGAGTGTTTACTTTTTCCCTTCTCCGAGCAACTTGGAGATCTTTCCAAATCAGTACGTAGAAATGTTCTTCATTCATTTTTTACGACTGCATATATTTTATTGTTGGATGCACCATAGTATAGCATATTTATCTAGAACTTTATTAATAGCATTTATTGTTTTCAATTTTCTGCAGTTAAAAATAAAAACTACAGTGAATAAAGTACACAGTCATCATGTCACAAACTTTTTTAAAAAATTAGACTTGAGTTGTAAAAAATATCTTTCAGTTCAGTTCAGTTCAGTTGCTCAGTCATATCTGACTCTTTGCAACCCTGTGAATCGCAGCACACCAGGCCTCCCTGTCCATCACCAACTCCTGGAGTTCACGGAGACTCACGTCCATCGAGTCAGTGATGCCATCCAGCCATCTCATCCTCTGTCGTCCCCTTCTCCTCCTGCCCCCAATCCCTCCCAGCATCAGGGTCTTTTCCAATGAGTCAACTCTTCACATGAGGTGGCCCAAGTACTGGAGTTTCAGCTTTAGCATCATTCCTTCCAAAGAAATCCCAGGGCTGATCTCCTTCAGAATGGACTGGTTGGATCTCCTTGCAGTCCAAGGGACTCTCAAGAGTCTTCTCCAACACCACAGTTCAAAAGCATCAATTCTTTGGCGCTCAGCCTTCTTCACAGTCCAACTCTCACATCCATACATGACCACAGGGAAAACCATAGTCTTGACTAGACAGGCCTTTGTTGGCAAAGTAATGTCTCTGCTTTTGAATATGCTATCTAGGTTGGTCATAACTTTCCTTCCAAGGAGTAAATATCTTTTAATATCTTTATTGATTTGTAATTAACCATGAATGAAGTTATTTAAAGTATACAATTTGATGAGTTTTTGATATGTATACATCACCATGAGACTATCATCACAATCAAGAAAATAAACATATCTACAAATACCCAAATAGTGCTCCTTTAAAATCCCTTCATCATACCCCTCTCCGTGTCCCCAGGTCACTACTTACCTGCTTTCTGTCATAAATTCATTAATCTTTCTAGAATTTTATATAAATGAAATCACATAGCATCTCCCTCTACTTTTGTCTAGCTTTTTAAACTCAATATAATTATTTTGAGATTCATCCTTTATGTGTATCAAAAGTGCATTCCTTAATATTGCTGAGTAGTATTCCATTATCGGAGAAGGCAATGGCACCCCACTCCAGTACCCTTGCCTGGAAAATCCCATGGACGGAAGAGCCTGGTAGGCTGCAGTCCATGGGGTTGCGAAGAGTCGGACACGACTGAGCGACTTCATTTTCACTTTCATGCATTGGAGAAGGAAATGGCAACCCACTCCAGTGTTCTTGCCTGGAGAATCCCAGGCACGGGGGAGCCTGGTGGGCTTCTGTCTATGGGGTCGCACAGAGTCGGACACGACTGAAGCGACTTAGCAGCAGCAGCAGCAGCAGCATTCCATTATATGGATATACTGCCATTTGTTTCTCCATTCACTTACTGGACATTTGGATTGTTTCTAGTCCTAGGCTATTATAAGTAATGCTGCTATGGACATTTGTGTACAAGTGCTTTCATTTCTCTTCAGTAAATACTTAGGAGTGAGATATCTGGGTTATATGGTAGCTGTATGGTTAAATTTTTTAAAAACGACCATAATACTTTCCAAAATGTTGTACCATCTTGCATTCCTTGAGCAGTGTATGAGAGTTTCTGTCACTCCATATTCTTACCAACACTTGTTAAGGTCAGTCTTCTTTATTCTAGTAGGTATGTAGTAATGGTATCTCATTGTGGTTTTAATTTACATTTCACTAATGACAAATGATGCTAAGGATATGCTTTTCTTCTTTCTTTTCATTGCATCCATGTATCTTCTTTGATGAAGTTTCTTGGCTTTTTGTTCACTTTTTATTTGATTATTTTTTTACCATTTTATTTTGAAGATTCTTTACAAATTATGGATGCAAACTCTTTATCAAGTATAAGATTTACAAATATTTTCTCTTAATCTGTGAATTTTCTATTTATTCTCATAATAGTATCTTTCAAAGGATAGACATTCCTAATTTTGATGCAGATAAAAAAAAGTTATACATTTTAATTTTTTTAAGGCTCTTGCTTTTGATGTTGTATAAGAAACATTTGCCTAACTCATGGTTGCAAATATATTCTCCTATGTGTTCTACAAATTTTAGCTTTAGGTTTTACACTTGGGTTTATGATTGATTTTGAATTAATTTCTGCATTTGGTGTGAGGTGTGATATGAATTCAAATTAATTTTTTTGGCACACGGATATCCACTTGATCCAAAAATATCTGTTGAAAATACTATTCTTTCCAGGCTGAATTTCCCTTGCACATTTGTAAAAAATCAGTTGGCCATACATGTGAGAGTCTATTTCTGTAGTCTCTATTTTGTTCCATTGATCTTTGTTTACTTGGACATTAATAACATACTGTTTTAATTACTGTAGCTTTTTAAATAAGTCTTAAAACAAGATAGTAGAAGTTCTCCAAATTTATTTTTCTTTCTTAAAGTTGTTTGTGTATGAATTTTAGAATCAGTTTGCAAATTGGGACAAAAAAAACCATCTGGGAAATTTGATTGGGATTATGTTGGTTAATTGAAGGAGAATTAACATCTTGATAATGTGTGTCTGACTCATGAAGATGATATATCTCTCCATTTATTCAGATCTTTCTTAAATTTCTCTCAACAATGTTATTTCAATTTTTCATGCAAAGATTTTATATTATTTTTCACAATTAACCCTAAGTATCTTATAGTCATTGATGCTACTGAAAATACTACTTTTTAAAATGTCTATTTCCAAGTATTTGCTAATAGTATCTAGAAATAAAACTGATTTTTGAATATTGATCTTGAATCCTGCAACCATGCAAAATCCACTTATTAGTGCTAGGGATAGTCACAGGATGTTTTAAAGAAATAATCATAATCATCATCTGCAATTAAAAATAATTTTACTTCTTTATTTTCTATGTGGATGCTATTTATTTCTCTTGCCTAATTACCTTGGAAAGAACCTCCAGTACAACTGCTGAATAAAAGGTGTGAGAGTGGATATCTTTATTTTGTTTCTGATCTTGGAGGAAAACATCCAGTCTTTTATCAAATAAGCAGGTTTCTATAGATGTTCTTTATCAGGTTGAGGAAGTTCTCTTGTATTTCTAGTTTGCTGAGAGGTTTTTTTTTTCAATTAGGAATAGACATTTGATTTTGCAAAATTTTCTTTGTTCATCTACTGAAATGATCATACATCTTTTTGTTTTTAGTTTCTAAAACTGGTGAATTACCTTGATTGAGACAATCTTCATTCCTGAAATAAATCCCATTGGCTATGACATTATTTTTTCTTTCTTTAATAGATACAGTAGTATTTAGTTTATCTATTTCTTCTTGGAGAGCATTGATAGTTTATTTCTTTTAAGGAATTTGTCCGCTATATCTAAGTTGTTGGATTTGTTGTGATAGTATTATTAATGGTATTTCCTTATTATTCTTAGAATACCTATAGAATCTTTACTGATGTCACCTCTTTTCATTCTTTGTACAGAAAATCCATGTCCTCTTTTTTGTATTCCTTATTAGTCTGTCTATAAGCTTATCATGTCATTAGGGCACTCAAGTTAACTTATGAAGAAATTCATGTAGTGAGGAGTTGAGTCCTCTTGCTAACAGCCAGAGCAGGGAATGTTGACCTCCAGCCTAGGGGGATGTGAATGGGTCACCTTAGAGGTAGATCCTCCATGTCCAGCCAGGTCTTCAGATATTGCAACCCTAGCTGATAGCTCGATTACAGCTTCTTGAGCAAGCTTGAGCTGGAATCACTCAGCTAAGTTGCTCCTGGATTCCTGACCCACAGAACTGTGTGGTTTTAAGTCAGTAAGCTTTAGGGGTAATTATTAACGCAGCAATAGAAAGCTAATATGTTATCAAAGTTACTTGGCAAACCCTTTGATCTTCCTGGGGCTTGCTCTTATGCTTTGTTAGGTGATACCAAAGCAGTCTTTAGTATAAGACTAATTTTATCCCATGGTTGAGGCAAGACTCTTCTCAATACTCTACCTAGTGCCCATGAATTATGAGGTTTTTCCACTCTGGCTGGTGAAGGAGGAGAAGGGAGTAATGGAGCATGAGATGGTTGGATGGCATCACTGACTCAATGGACATGAGTTTGAGCAAACTCCAGGAGACAGTGAAAGACAGGAAAGCCTAGTCACAGCACTCCATGGGGTTGCAAAGAGTCGGACATGACTTAGCAACTGAACAACCACCACCACTCCGGCTGGTATGATAAAGAGCTGTTCCTGGTCTAGTATGGTCTTTGGGGTCTGTTTGCTCTAGTACTTTGAGGCGATTCTTTTCCTGGAAGTTTTCTTACATGCATGTGCTGATCAGTATTCACCTGGGAACCCTGGAGGACCTTCTGCAGACCTTCAGAGTTCTCACTGTGTAGCTCTTTAGTACTTTGCCCTGAAATTCTAGACTCCTTGGCCTCCCCACACTCTCAACTCTGTCTCCTTAATATGGGGAGATTGCCAGGTTGGACCTGGGGTCTCCGTCTCTGTTCTGTGGTCTGGAGACTCTAATTAGGTAGGAAGCTGGGGGAAATGAAGGGACTAGGTCCATTTGTTTCTCATCTCTTAGGGATCATTGTCCTTTGTTGCCTTGTGTCCAATGTCTGGAAAATTTTTGCTTCATAGACTTTGTCTTGTTTTTGGGTTGTCCAGGCAGAAGGGTAAATCTGGTCCCTGTTACTCCACAATGGCTGGAAGTATTTCTCAGATAAAGTCTGAAAGACCAAGGTGTATTGAGAATTATGTTCTGGACATGGTGCTGGTTCTCTATGTGATATATCTTACTGCATCCTTAAAAATAAAACAGAACAAAACAAAGATGTACAAGCAAACAGAAGGGAAAAGAACTATGAAACAGATACTATTAGAATTCCCCCCTTTTTAATATATTACATTTAAAATTTTAACACAGATGTTTCAGTACTTCAAATAATGAAGAAGTGATATACAAGCTCAAAACCACACCATCTTAAATTTCAATACTAATTTATAATTTTCAAGCATGATACCTGATTCTACACAGCATTCCATATAAAGAGGCAAAAACTGAAAATTAAAATAAAATCCCACACTAGCCAATGTAAAAGGATTTTAATAGAATTCCCTTTTTATAGTTGAGAAAATCCAGGCAAAGAGATGAAATAATTTCTTCAAGATCATAAGGCTAATGTATGGTGGGATTTTCATCCACATTTGAATCAAGTCTCCTCTCATACCTCCTCCATCTAACTCTTGCTGCTTAAAAGAAACCATGAAAAGTGATTTATTTACCTTTTCTCATGCCCACCTTTTGTAGATACTTATTCTTCTGGACTTTTCATTCTCCCTCTGAGAACCACATGGAGCAAAAAGTAATAGAGACTGGTTTTAGATTTTCCTTTAGTACAGAATAGCAGCTTATTTGGTGTCTTGATTTTTTTTTTCCTCTGCAAACAATGAGGCAAATTGAGACTGAAAATTTATAATATAATACATTTCCATCATAGACACATTAGCTTTGGCATGCGTGCTAAGTTGCTTCAGTCCTGGCCAACTCTGTGCAACCCTATGGACTGTAGCCCACCTGGCTCCTCTGTCCATAGGATTCTCCAGGCAAGAATACTGGAGTGGGTTGCCAAGCCCTCCTCCGGGGGATCTTCCCAACATAGGGATCGAACCGGCATTGGCAGGTGGATTCTTTACCACTAGCACTGCCTGGGAAGCCATTAGCTTTGGCAAATGATTACAAACTTCTTTGAAATAAGAAGGGAAAAAAAAATCTCTCAGTGATCTGAGGCTGTCCCTGAAGTTTGGATGGAAGGAAAAATGAGGCCTGAATTTCAGGTCAGTTTCCAAACTTTAGATTGAGTGAGGAGTCGCTGGTTGTTCTGCAACATGATAAATGATTTCTATCTGAGGACAAAAGGCCTGTAATATTCTCCAGATTATTGAAGAGTGGAAAAGAGAATAAAAAAGGCTTCTCTATGGGAGATATAGTGATGACCGTTTATAATGCTTCCAAGAATCCTCAGTGAAGTTCCACAGAATGGAAATACTCAGGTCAATGCTACTGGCATGAAAATAGAGACAAGCTTATTAAAATATGTTTTTGAGGGAAATATTGATGCATAATTAAGGGGGTGATTCCAGGGCAACTTTGAGTCTGTTATAATTCTGAAGTTCTCAACAAATGAAATAGTAAGATTTTGGCTGAGTTTATTGGTTTAGGAAACTCATTAATGTTAATCTAGTGCTCATGCATAAATCTTTTTTTTCTTTTCCTTTTTCAAATAAACTTTTTTTTTAATTGGAGAATTGCTTTACGATGTTGTGTTGGGTTTCTGCCATACAACAAAGTAAATCAGCCACAGGTATACATATGTACTTTCCCTCTTGAACCTCCCTCCCACCTCTCACTCCAGCCCAGCCCTCTAGATAGTCACAGAGCGCTGGGTTGAGCTCACTGTATCATACAGCAAATTCCCACTGGCGATCTGTTTTATATATGATAACGTATATGTCTCAGTGCTACTCTTTCAATTCATCCCACCCTCTTCTCCCACTGTTCTGCAAGTTTGTTCTCTATGTCTGCATCTCTGTTGCGGCTCTCCACTCATGTATAAGTCTTAACTCTCAGTTTTAGGATTTGAACTCCCCATCTTTCCTCTTTTCTCTTCGTCATGCTTGTTGAATTTTAAGTACACAAAATACAATCTGTTTATTGTTGAAAAAGTAAGAAATATAAATAAACAGAAAGGAAAAAAAACACCTGTAATCTTACCACTAAATCAAAAGTCATAATGAACATATGGGCAACTATCCTGATGGCTTTTGCCTTCCCTCTATGTAAATAAAATGTGGGTGTGTGTTCATGTGCAGTTCTAGAAAAGTTTACAGTGCGTAAGCTAGAGATCCCTAACGTATTTGGGATCATGGCACCAGATGGGGAAGGCCTAATACCTTAGTTGAAATCTGGGTGGGAGAGGCCCTGCATGGTACACTTTTCTTCTGGATCTAAGTCTTTCCAACTTCACCTTTGAGACATCCCAGAGATGAAATGCCTGAACCTGTGACTGGAGAGTGATCCTTTGCATATAAGTCCCAAAGGTGACTCAGGCTTAAGGCCTTAGCTGGAAACAGTCAGAAAACAATATTTCCCAGACCTGTAGCTGTGCGGGTTACAATCCCAAGAGGCCTTCTCGATGTGTCTGTGATTACCGAGAATAGTTACTTTTTCTGGATCATGTGAGTCCTGGAAAGGCCACACTATTCATGCACTGAGAATCAGGATCCCGAATAGAAGCTGCTAGCAGAAGGGGGAGGTTTGCTTTATTTAGATGGTTCTAAGCCATTCAGCCGGAGAAGGCAATGGCACCCCACTCCAGTACTCTTGCCTGGAAAATCCCATGGACGGAGGAGCCTGGTAGGCTGTAGTCCATGGGGTCGCTAAGAGTCGGACACGACTGAGCGACTTCACTTTCACTTTTCACTTTCATGCATTGGAGAAGGAAATGGCAACCTACTCCAGTGTTCTTGCCTGGAGAATCCCAGGGATGGGGGAGCCTGGTGGGCTGCCATCTATGGGGTCACACAGAGTCGGACACAACTGAAGTGACTTAGCAGCATCAGCAAGCCATTCAGCTGGACTTCCCAGGTGGTGGTAGTGGTAAAGAACCTGCCTGCTAATGCAGGAGAATTAAGAGACATGGGTTCGATCCCTGAATCGGGAAGATCCCCTGGAGGAGGGCATGGCAACCCATTCCAGTATTCTTGCTTGGAGAATTCCAGGGACAGAGGAGCCTGGCAGGCTACAGTCCATAGCATTGCACAGAGTCAGACACAACTGAAGCGACATAGCACCCATGCATCCCATTCAGCTAACTCACAAGGCACTGAAGAGTCTTTTCTCCACTTAGTGTACTTAGTTGCTTGTAACCAAACTGAGCTCAGCCTGATTTAAGCAAAAAAGAACATTGCTGAAAGGCAATTGCTGGCGAGGTGAGAGAATGAGGCTCAGCATATGGGCAGCAGAGGCACTAAGTAGGTAGAGAATATGATGATCTGGTGAGGGCTTGCCTGCTTCTCTGCCTCAAGCACCAGAGGCCAAGCCTTCTCTTTCCATTTTAATGGTGAAATAAACAAACCTATATTGAATAACCTAAATATTTTAAAATAAATAGCATTTTCTATGAATTCCCACTCTGTTAATGAACATTTTGTCAGAAAAGTGTTAATCGCTCAGTCGTGTCCGACTCTTTGCCACCCTACAGACTGTAGCTCGCCAGGCTGCTCTGTCCGTGGGATTACCCAGGCAAGAATACTGGAACGGATTGCCATTCCCGTCTCCAGAGGATCTTCTCAAGTCAGGGATAGAACCTGGATCTTCTGCACTGCAGACAGATTCTATAACATTTGAGCTACAGGGAAGCTATTTTCTTTCTTTCTTTTTTTTTTTTTTTTTTATCAGAAAAAGGCTATCATAAATATTGGCTTCACCAAAACACAGTAGGGACACAATTAGTAAGCCTGTGAGATTGTGGAAATTCTCTTACTATCATTAAATTATCATAGTGCTATTTAAAATAATTCTCTGAGGACAAGGCTTTTCTTAACCATTGCGGGACCCAAGGCAAAGTACATATGGAGACCCAGTACTGTGTCTAAATGCTGAAAAATCAGGGACTTGCCTGGCAGTCCAATGAGTAAGACTGGGCTTTCACTGCAGGGAGAATGGGTTTGATCCCTAGTCAGGAAAATAAGATCTCTCTGCTGTGAGGTATGGCCAAAAATTTTTTTTAATTGAAAAGTTATAAATAAATTATAAATCCAATGAAGAATGTATTAAATAAGGTATGTTAGATCCTCCTTTCTTTACAGTTTCACCCTGTACATACCTGGCAGAATTCATTGTGCATGGCATGTGCTCAGAAAACAGTTATGAATTGACTGTTTTTTGTTGACCTTGAGTTGTTTGGTTCAGTTAAAGTCACACAATACATAAGAATAATTCTCTGAGGCCAAGGCTTTTCTTAACCATTGCAGGACCCATGCAAAGTACAGATGGAGACCCAGTACTGTGTCTAAGGTACTTCCCTGTAGCTCATATGGTAAAAAATCTGCTTGCAATGGAGGAGATCTGGGCTTGATCCCTGGGTCAGAAAGATCTTCTGGGGAAGGGAATGGCAACCTATTCCTGTATTCTTGATTGGAGAATCCCATGAACAGAGGAGCCTGGTGGGCTACGTTCCATGGGTATGCAAAGAGTCAGGCACGACTGACTAAGCACACAATACATATGAACTGTTATGCTTGCAGCTGAAGGCATACAGTTGCCCTGTAGAATGTACTAGAATGAGTGAGATGCTCCTGAGTGGACAAAGGCAGCACTGCCCTTTGGTCCCACGTTCTCATCAGGGAAAATGGCCCTGTTCACTTCTGGGGATGTGTTTTAGTGGAAGTCTAAGCCTTTCTGTTTTTCCTCTGGCTGGTGGCCAGCATGCTCCTGGTGACTTGCCCACCGAGAGTTTCCCTTTGATTCATGAGTGAGCAGTGCTTTTGTTTTGATTCATTTTGTTTCCCAGCTGGGACCTGCCTGGGTTTCATGTTCCCCTCCTCTCCTCCACCTTCCCTCCCAAAGTCTCAGGCCTTCTCCTGGGCCCCAGGGGGCCTCACTCCTGCCCTCCTGGCAGGTGGTGAGGCTGCAAAGGGAAGCCAAGTCTCAAAGCTCCCTGGCTGCACTTGGCTCCATCCTCCCCATCCTTTGGTTTCGAACCACACACTCAAGTCAAGTCTTCCCCGAAGGCTCAGATTTTATGGACCAAATAAAGGAAAAGCAAAATCACTTTAAAGGGCCCTGGGTTGGTACTGGTATCCTACAATCTGGAGGAGAAAAGCTCTAATTTATCACCTCAACATGTCCCTCAACAATAACAAAGCCAGGGGATATATACTTCATTGATAAAGATGAAACAAATCTTTCTGTAACTATATAGAGTTTACAGGTTCTTTTACATATGCCATCTTATTTATTTCTTCAATAAATCTGTGGGTTAGGAGGAACAGATAGTATTATTTACATTTTACACATAGGGAAAAAGGAGCTCAAAATTTGTCTGTGAGCACACAACCAACAGACAGCTAGAATGCAAACTCAGGTCTTCTGACTACAAATTTCTCATTATGCTATCCTGTTATCACACCACAAAATGTTACAAGGTTTTAGATGAACCATGTGAGCCACAGAAATGTCACAACCATGTGTTATCAAATACTCGTAGGTTTAAAAGCACATATACCGTATTGGTCTTATCCCCACTTATGCCTGGTCAACCCCCTGCATGCCACCACACATATTCACCGAGTATCTGACTCTGTTGTCATTTTATGTCATCTTGTGCAATAGTTTGATTCATCCGTTTCTTTTGCACTCCATTCCCATAGGGAAGGGAACATATCTGATTTTGCACACCTTGAATTCCCAATGGAATTCTTGACTCCCCTTAAGTTCTCAAAAAAATATTTGCTAAATGAAGGAAGAAAGGAAGAATCAAAATGAAATAACTAGTGATTCGATTTGGGACTCTACTCGCAACTAGAAATCAATGGGACCTGTGAGAGGCCAAAGGAAAACACTCATAAAAATGTTATAGGTTGTTCTTGGACCCTGTGGTTAACAGGGGAGAAAGCAGGGCACCTTTCCAACTCATATGAATGGGAGTGCGTGTGGCTTTTACTCCTGGGAGGCCCTTCTGTGGCTCTTTGTTTTCCTTCCTTGGCTGTAGCTTGAGAAAGCAGAGCTGGGGCAGGGGGTGGAAGAGAAACGTGGCCCCAAGTAGGCGAGACCTGGCAGCATTACCTTGTCTGGGCTTTCTGGAGCTGCTGCTCTCAGAGCGTGTGGCCTCTCTCCTGGATCCCTGACCCACATCCAGAGGCCACGTGCAGGCCAAAGTCAATTCAGCTGCAGCCTTGGGCATGGAGAGGGGTTCTTACTGCAATACCTGAGCCTTTGGGGACATCTGCTGTCTCTTTCTTTTGGCATTGCCAGAATAAAAGAGAAGTCTTCCACTCCAGATGCTGCCAAACCCCATCATCCTCCTTCAAGAGGAAAAGAGGAAAACTTTTGTGGGTTGGAGAGACTTACTCTAAAAGGATGGGGAAACATGTTCCATATCTGTGTCAAGTCTGTATTTGCTATTTTTGCCGTTGGCTTCCACGAATGACTTTTCACGAACTGCAGATGAAAGAATTATTATATAAAACGTGACCAAAGCAATCATGTATCTAAATATAAAACCGGATCTAGATTACAAACAAATAGAAACTCAAGATCAGCCCACATCAAAGACTTGTTCTTTATGAGCATGTATCCATCAATGCTTGCTCAGAATGAACCATACCAGTTGATCTGCTCAGAGCAGTTAGTGTGTTTAAAGTTCTCTCAGAAGCTTGGCTAAAGTCATCCATGCTCTCTGGATGACTGTAACATGTGGATCACAAGCAGAGTCACCTTTTGAGTCTGTCAGGCTTAGAGTCAGAGTCCTCTGAGATGCTGCCCTGCAGGATTGGGTCTGATTTAAGATTTTCTCTTTACTATCAGTTTTAAGTAATTTTGTTATGATGTGTCTTGGTATAGTTTAACTTTTTGTGCTTGATGTCCATTGAGCTTGGGATTGGTAGGTTTATAATTTTTATTTTGGGGAGTGTCTCCATGGTTACTAATATTTTCTTCTGAAATGTTTAATGTGCCATGAATCCCATCTATTGTATTTTCCATCTCAGACAATTTAGTTTTCAACTCTAGAATTTTGATTTTCTAAAATTATTTTCCATGTCCCCACTGAAAATATTCTATCTTTCCTCAGGCTTTTGAACATATGGAATACAGTTATAATAATTGTTTTAATGAATTTTCTGCTCATTCACACATCTGTGTCAGTTCTGAGTCAGTTTTGACTGATTGATTTCTTTTTCCCTCATCATGGGTTATATTTTTCTACTACTTTGCATATCTAGTCATTTTATTAGCTGCCAGACATTGCATATTTTAACTCACTTGGTGCTGGCTATTTTAAAATTCCTGTGAATATCCTTGAGCTCTGTTTTGAGGTGCACTTTAGTTAATTGGAAACAGTTTGACTCTTTTGTTCTTGTTTATGAGATTTGTTAGGAGGATGAGAGCATCGTTTATCCTAGGGTTCATTATTTACCACTGTTGGGTGTTGGAGAAGACTCTTGAGAGTCCCTTGGAATGCAAGGAGATCCAACCAGTCCATTCTAAAGGAGATCAGCCCTGGGTGTTCTTTGGAAGGAATGATGCTAAAGCTGAAACTCCAGTACTTTGGCCACCTCATGCGAAGAGTTGACTCATTGGAAAAGACTCTGATGCTGGGAGGGATTGGGGGCGGGAGGAGAAGGGGACAACAGAGGATGAAATGGCTGGATGGCATCACCGACTCGATAGACGTGAGTTTGAATGAACTCCGAGAGTTGGTGATGGACAGGGAGGCCTGGTGTGCTGCGATTCACAGGGTTGCAAAGAGTCGGATACGACTGAGCGACTGAACTGAACTGAACTGAACTGAGGCAAGACCCTTTGAAGAACTTTACCCAGTGCTCTGTGAATTATGAGATTTTTTCAGCCTAGCTGGCTAGAGAGGGCACTCACTCCTGCCCCCGAGGGCTCTGGGAACTGTTCCCTCAAGTCCTTTTGGGTAGACTCAGGTGTTTCCCTCAAACACATATACTGATCAGTCCTCTTGTGGAATACTGGAGGGGGCACTGCTACACATCTCTGAACTCTGCTGTGTACCTTTCTTTTCTGAAATCCTCTGCCCTATGAACTCTAGCTTCCTTGATCTCCCTGGGCTCTCGTCTCTGCCTCCTCCACTCAGTGTATCTGTGGGCTCCACTGGGTTTCCCCTACTCTGCTACAGCCGGGAAACTCTAGCAAGGGAGTACAAGGATAACTGTCCTTGATGATGTCCAATGTCTTGAAAAACCTGATGACCAATGTTTTGAAAACTGTTGTGTCATATATTAGTCCAGGTTTTCCATTGTTTTAAGTAAGAGGGTAAATCTAGTCCTTGTTACTCCATCCTAGCTGAAATTGGAGGTCTGCATCATTAACTTTCAAGGGCTCTTTAAATATTAAAAGTAGTAACCCCTTTTTCTCATCCCCTATGCTGGAATTCTTCCTCTGGATTTTATTAATATTCTGTTTTGTGGTCCTTTTTGGTATATAGAAATTTTGCATTATAATTTTTTATATAGTCAAAACTAGTAGTTTTTAATATTTCTGACATTGACATCATACTTTTAAGTATTTCTGCAACTCAAGACTATAATGTCCACTGTCTTTGTTTTAATAATATACTAAATTCTTACAAACTCTTGAGATTTATATTTTGAGCTATGTATCTTCTATCTAATTCTACAGTAGGTATAATTTAATAATTGCAGCTGTTTAGTATATATAAGGCAAATGATATGATAGACATTGCTAGTAGTCTTTCAAAATCACTCTCACCTTCTTTTGTACTGGTAAAACCCTTTTATATGAATAAAATCTTTTTACGCTGATAAAGCTCACCTTTTTAGGTGAGTAGTTGCTTCCAAGAATAATGACTACAGTTCCAAACCTCCACGGAAGTTACATATGTAAGTATGATTGCTATCTGGCCAATGGATTTTTAGTAGAAGTGGTGTGTTCAGCTACTGGGAAGAGTTCTGAAGGAAAGGAACAAGCCCTGTCATTCTTCCCTTTTCTTCTTGGAGACACCACTGTTGGCGCTTGAGCTGCCATCTTGGACCCAAGGGAAAGCCATGTGCTGGGAATGGCAAAGTAACAGGATAAAAAGAGCCAAGTTCCCAGATACAAGAAGGGCTAGGTCAGCCCTATACTCTCTACCTTGGGGCTCTGATTACTTGAGTGAGAAATAGGCTTTTTTAGTTTTGGTTTTGCCACTGTTATCTGGGCTTTTCTATTACTCAGAACTCAATTTAATCATGACTGATATGAACTTTTGAATTATTTTGAAAAAAAAATCCTATTGAGATTTCAATGAAAATTATATTAAATTTATATATTAATTGAATGAGAATTGACTTCTTAACAATATTGTCTTCCTGTCCAGGAACATGGAGAAGGGAATGGCAATCTACTCTGGTATTCTTGCCTGGAGAATCCCATAGATAAAGAAGACTGACGAGCTACAGTCTGGGGGGTCGCAAACAGCTGGACACGACTGAGCGACT
Organism: Bos mutus; assembly: GCF_027580195.1. Classification (NCBI taxonomy): domain Eukaryota; kingdom Metazoa; phylum Chordata; class Mammalia; order Artiodactyla; family Bovidae; genus Bos; species Bos mutus. The sequence goes on from NC_091622.1 coordinate 67,974,720, forward strand.
AACACACACACACATCCAGGAACATGCTTTGTGCTTTCCTTTATTCATGCCTTCTTTTATGTTATTATAAGCATTTAAGCAATCAAAAGACTATTTTCTTACTTTTTCACATTATGTATTTCAAGCATACATTACTCTTTGAATTATGAAATGGAAATAAAACCAAATGAATTACAGAACAAATGTATTACAGAACAATGCAGAAATGTAAACCTAGGGTGAACCTAAATCAAGGAAAACAATCTCTCTTTAAGTATAACATTTTTTGTTTGGAAATTTCATGAAATTTCTCCCTTTGCATATGGTTTCCGGAAAGCAAGTTGATGGCTGCTGAACACCCCAGTGTTCCTCAAAGCAGTTCCTTTAAGCATAATAGCTTATGAGAAGTGCTTGGAAAGTCATTTGTGTTACTTACTTCTGTTCTAGTGTCTTATTTCTTAATAGGATCTCATCCTCGTTACCTAAAATTGGTGGGTGACTTTTGTGGCCAATAACAACAGGGGATGGAATGCATAAGGTTTCACTAGCTACCAGGCTTCACTGCTAAGAAGATGACTTGGTACTTGTAATCAGAGGAGCTAGATATGAGACGTGGAGTAAGTTCCTCATTGATGTAAGACTATGAACAGATCACTTGCTGTTTTGGAACCCCACTTTTTCTCGTGTGTATATATGTCTATAATTTTGGGGATGATAAAAAAATACTAGCTTAAATTTCTTTACAACTTTTCTGTAAAAGCAATGAGAGCATGGGCATAATCATTCGTTATAAGTGATAAAGTCTATATAAATGTTAAGAATGGGTTAGTCTTTCACAATCATAAAATAGCATATTTCTTATTATTTTCAGCCATGGATTTTTATTTTTTCACGTATAATGATCCTTCTTTAACAAAAAATTTATATAAACTGCTGGCTTGGTTTTCAACTTGGTGCCAAAATGGCTGCAGCATCTCCAGCACTTACCTCCAGACAAGGCAACGTCCCTGGAGAAAGAGAGATGTATTTTTAACAGTCTGTTTTAGGAGAAAGAAACTTGCCCCCAAAACTTCCTTCTATCCTGATGACCTCTATTGTTGTTGTTGTTTAGTCGTTAAGTTGCGTCTGACTCTTTGTGACTCCATGGACTGTAGCCTTCCAGGCTCCTCTGTCCACGGGATTTCCCAGCCAAGAATACTGGACCTTTATCCATGAGATTTCCCAGCCAAGAATACTGGAGTGGGTTGCCATTTCCTTCTCCAGGGGATATTTCTGACCCAGAGATTGAACCCACAGCTCCTGCATTGGCAGGCAGATTCTTTACCACTGCACCACCAGGGAAGCCCTGATGACCTCTGCTAACTGCTGCTGCTAAGTCACTTCAGTCGTGTCCGACTCTGTGCGACCACATAGATGGCAGCCCACCAGGCTCCACCCGTCCCTGGGATTCTCCAGGCAAGAAGACTGGAGTGGATTGCCATTTCCTTCTCCAATGCATGAAAGTGAAAAGTGAAAGTGAAGTCTCTTAGTCATGTCCGACTCCTAGTGACCCCATGGACTGCAGCCCACCAGGCTCCCCCATCCATAGGATTTTCCAGGCAAGAGTACTGGAGTGGGGTGCCATTGCCTTCTCCGATGACCTCTAACCATACCTTAATTGCCATAAGTCTCAGATCCATTTCTTAAATCACTGTTAATGTAAATGAGATTATTTTATGTCAATCTCGGTCATCCTTAAGGCTACAGATGCCTCATCCCTGGAGGCAATAGTGTTTTGAGGAGAAACTGATACCTGGACAAAACTGATATTTGTTTAGTGTGGCAGAGTTGATTGGGAGCTAACCTCATCTTGTCAGGCACCATTTCCAATGCACACTGATAACTTCCTAGGCAAGTGTGTGTTACTCCCTTTTTCTCTCTGAGGGATTTCTCTGGGATTTGCTTTACCTGAGGGATTTCACAAGAACTTGTTTGGTTTACATATGGAGAAGACTGAAAAATGCTGAGGAACTGATGCTCCTGAACACAGCCCTCGGCCACTGATGGATGAGAATTGATGGTGCCCCTTGGTGGGAAAACTCTGCACTATGTTCTTTCATCTCCTTTAGGTCCCCGGGGCTACTGAGCTCCTGTTGCCCACAGTGATAATCTGCTCATCAACACACTTGGTATTGACTTCCTTCCCCTCCTTTGTCACTTCCATACACTCTTACCAATGTTTCCTCCTATCAGCTCTCAAACAAACTCCTAGTCCCCAGATCCTTATGTTAGGGTCTGCCACTGCAGGAGCCCAAACTCAGTTGGTAGGAAGGAGGAAAGGATTCTGTGTAGGAAGCCTTGTGTCCACTCCAAGAACATAGAGAACCTGGAACAACCCCAGGGTCCGTATCCAGTGGTCTCCAGCAATAGCCTCCCCAAATGACACCAAAACTAAGATTGAGACTCAGTATTCCCAAGAACCGGAGAAGGCAATGGCACCCCACTCCAGTACTCTTGCCTGGAAAATCCCATGGATGGGAGAGCCTGGTGGGCCGTAGTCCATGGGGTCTCGAAGAGTCGGACACGACTGAGCGACTTCACTTTCACTTTTCACTTTCATGCATTGGAGAAGGAAATGGCAACCCACTCCAGTGTTCTTGCCTGGAGAATCCCAGGGATGGGGGAGCCTGGTGGGCTGCCGTCTATGGGGTTGCACAGGGTCAGACAGGACTGAAGTGACTTAGCAGTAGCATTCCCAAAAACAGGTACAAACCTGAACACTTCTGACAAATTGCAACATTGTATACCTTCTGGAAACCTGATTGCTACATTTAGTAGATAAAAAGTTTTCTGAATAAGCCTCTGAGACTTTACTAGACAGAGGCTTCAGATTAAAGTTTTGTGAATACAGATTCGCTTTCCAGTGTATCTATCTTTCCTTCCCTGAGAAAAAGGTATAATAAGGTGCTTTTTCTGGAGATTTGGGATTATTTGAAATTTGGATTATTTACCTAAATCTGCTTCGTGGGGATTTGGGGGATTATTTTTATGTGTGGAATGATAATTTTATAAAGAATTTTATTTCTTCAAATAAATTCTTTGGCTCATTGGTTTGCAATATTCCTGGAGTTTTTAACTTTAAAATCTAAGTTGCAAAAGGATATAACCACTAGATGGAAAGGAAAACTTGAAAATTTGATTTTTTGTCAGCTATAATTGGAAAGCAGAACTTTATCACTCCTATTTTCACAGATGCCCTGCGTCTGGAAGCATGGACATCTGGGATGTGGGCGTCTCAGCCTTCCTTCAGCTTCTTACTGGAAACAGAGGAGTTTTCTTGACAGCAGTAATAAATCAAACATCCACAGGAAGCAAGGAGACAATTGAAGTGAAACGCAAACTGTGAACTGTCTTCCCTAAGATTATTACGGCCCTTTCCTCAGTGGTTTCTCCCCTGGGATCTGCTAGAGCCGTGATTTTTCAGGAGAATGCATGAATCAGAGATGTTAAAATTACTTGCTTTTGTGGAGATTTTAATTGTGCATAGATCGAAGTTAACTGACAGAGCACATCCCATGAACTCTAGGTAGCGAAACTTGTTTTAGGCTACTGCAAATCCAGGGTATTTTTTGACTTTCTGAATTTAAATTTTTCCCCGTTTTAGTGTAAATGTCTTTCAACAGGTATATACACAAGCATTCTAAAGGGGTTTACTACAGTTCAAAGGAAATGAATGAGTATTCTGAGAATTTCGTTCTGGCAAACTGAATAACACATTGGAAGTTAGATATAGCTGTTGAACCATGGACTTTTTCTGTAGAAGGCTGCTGAGGTTACTATCTTCAGTGGTATCATATTCATAACCAATTTCTTTTCAGCTGGATGCTTCAAATATATTTTAATCTGAGTGTTTTTTGTTAACAGTGGAACACTGGTTTGGCTATATTGGGAGTCAATAATTAAAAAGTATTTTAGATTGATAGAATAATATTTAAAAATAAAAATAATTAATAGATGTATTATGAATTTCCCCCCAAATTTCAGAAGTAGCAATAGTTTTGTGAAGAGAAAAAGTTGTTGCCATTACTCACATAAGATTATTTGGTTTCAATGTGACTAGAAAGAACTGTAAAAATGACTGATCTGTCTTCCTTTTTTATATTGAAACAAGTAGCCATTGCGTTCTCCTCACTGCTTTCAGGGCAGTCTTAACCAGCTTCTCGAAGTCAGACTGTACTTGAGGAGGCTGCACATTCCGTAAAATGGTGGCTTAACCAAGAAAAACTAACTGTTTTAAAAATTAAATGGGCCGAATGATCTCTTAGTTATAACACTCTGAAGCACGATCAAATGAGACAACCGATAGAATGCAGTTTTGAAAAATGATAAATTCATTATTATTCACAGTCCCCACAAATTTATTTGTTACCATCATCATACACCTGCATATTGAGTTAAACAAAGCATTGTTTCTCAGGTTTGAGGCATAAACATCATTGTTAGTTGGAGTGCAGGGTTTTGGAGCTTCTTTGATCTGTTTAGAGATTCCTTAATATTTACATATAAGCCATTGCTAATGTGAAATAAAATCTCTTTTGATTCCATAGCATTATATTGCTTCCACAATATCCCCAGCCTTGCTCCAGCTAAGGAGAAAAATCTGTTACTTTTCACACACTCCTACCCCATTTACAAGGATCAGAGGCAGAAATCTAGGGGATACTACTGGTTGCCTACTTAGTATCCATTTTACCCACTTCCCTCAAATAGGATTCCAGTTTTGACTAGCCAATAGTTCAACAAGCTGGCCATGTATATCTTGGGATATGGGTTATACCAAATATTTTCATCTGGTAATGAATATCCTGGAATTTGGATGCTTCTTTGAGGGTTTTCTGCTACCAAAAGGTGGTTTGGAAAGAGATCCTGTGTTTAGCACAGCACACTAGCTAGGGGTATTTGGAGATGCAAAGTTAGACTCAGAGAATAGTTTAGAGTATGTGTTTCGTGTCTGTGTGTAAAGTGGTAGGTGAGTAATGACACTATGTCAGAAAGTAAGCTGTTTAGGAGGGTTGAACCTGGGAACTTCAGTTGAAAGGAAAAAGGTCTCAGGTTTGTAGAGGAAGGCAAGACATGGATGACAGACTACAGTCTAGGGGACAGAGCATGGCCAGTGAGAACAAGACCCCATCCCAGGGAACAACCAAGTAATGTTTTATTTGCTGTCTTTTACCTTACTGTGTTAGCAATCCCCACTTAGGTTTTCCCACCTTTTAGTCAAAATAGGGGATGCGCTACAACCCTGGGTTTGTGAATCTTTGGGGATAAAGTGGATCGGGTGGTAGTCGTCATGGCACGAAACAGGCCGGTGACAGAGGGTAACATCTGTAAAGCTGAATTGGAGGGCCAGAAAGAAGGGTCAACCAGATGGGTCAAGAGAATGAGAATCTTTCCCCGTGCCCCCAGAAATCCCTGGCAGGGGTTGGAGTCTTCCACACAGCACATGAAATGGGGGTTCCAGCCACTTCATTTGGATGTTAAAGGGTAACACCAGAAACTGACTCAATGGACATGAATTTGAGCAAACTCCAGGAGATGGTGGAGGACAGAGGAGCCTGGAGTGATATAGTCCATGGGGTTGAAAAGAGTCAGACACAACGTAGTGTGTCCACCTTAACAACAAAGGCAACTTAATGACTGAAAAACAACACCACCACTACCAGAAACCTAGGCATTGGGGGTACGACTGAGGCGACTTAGCAGCAACAGCAGCAGCAGAGTTACAAATGGAATCAAACTCCTTATGTGCATTCAAACATAATTTTGTGGCTTTGCTGGAGTCATTGTTTTTGTTTTAGTCCTTTGCCATTTTCTTCCCTAGCAGATAAACTGTTATGGAAAAGATCTTCAGACTGATAATTTACTGCAGTCACACGCGAAGTTTGCTGCCATATGTTGCTTATCATAGGAAGCGCAAACGATCAAACAAAGCATTTTTGTACTAAGCGTGTTCCACAGAACTGTCTTATAGCTTTTTTTTTTTTTTTTCCCATTAACAATGGAGAGGAAAATACACTGAAGTCAGCTGTGGTCATTGCCAAAGTAGACATTTGCTTTCTGTTAGCCTCAATCCTCCTCATTCAGGCTTATGGCATCTCTTGATGGGCTCCCAGGGCTGGGTCTGCTTTATGTAGGGCTCCAGAGATAAGGATGGGAGAACCTCCCATTCAGAGCTCAGCTGTCCCATCGGAGCTCTTTCTCTTCCTCTTCTTGTGGAACATCTGGAAACCTCAGTCCGAGGCCACTGAGCCTGTGGCATCCTGAAATACATATTCCAGGCATGGTAGTGTAGCTAACGTGTGCAGCAACAGCAGCAGGGTTTAGCTTACAACCTCTACACTTTGGAAGAAGCAGTGGTGTGTTCATCTCTAGATGTGGCCCATCTGTCCTCTGATAAGGAAACGGTGCCCTTCAGTGAATGCCAGTGGAGGAGGGATATGTAACTTACATCCCTGGTCACTTCAAGATGTCCTCTTGGAGTCATCTCAGGAGAGTGTCCCAAATGGCCAAGCAAAGGTGGATCCAGACAATTCTAGGAAGATTTTGAGGAAAAGAGGATGGGATGTCATCTGGGTAGAGAGCAATTGACAATTAAAAGATGGTTACAACGGTGCTAAAGACCTGAGATCAGTAGGCTTCTGGTACAGAAGAGAGTAATTGTGCTTTAAGCTCTGGTAAGGCAGGAGGACCCACCACTAAGGAAGCTGTAGGTCATGTGCATCATTCATGTATGCACGTATGTGTACCAAGTGGGCGTACACGTGTGTGCATGTGTGGGGTGATTGCAAGTTCTTGGAATCTATTCTTCCTTTGCCATTTTTTTCTTTATTGAGTTAAAATTTATATAATCTAAAATTAATCATTTAGTACATTCACAGTGTTGTACAACCACCACCTCTATCGAGTTCCCAAATGTTTATCACGCTGAAAGGAAACCCTGAACCCCTGAAACAGTCCCTCCCCATCACTCTTCCTCCAAGACCCTGACAACCATCAGTCTGCTTTCCGCCCTACTTTAAACATACTATACAAACAGAATCATACAATAGGTGACCTTTCGTGTCTAGCTTCTTTTTTTTTTAGTATAGTATTTTTGAGGCTCATCCATGTTATAGCATGTATCAGTATTTCATTCATTTTTTAATCAGAGATGTCTAGGGATCTACCCAGCATTGAGCGTGTGCTAAGTCGCTTAGTCATGTCTGACTCTTTGTGACCCCATGGACTGTAGCCTGCCAGGCTCCTCTATCCATGGGATTCTCCAGGCAAGAATACTGGAGTGGGCTGCCCATGCCCTCCTCCAGGGGATCTTCCCGAACCAGGGATTGAACCTGTGTCTCCTGAAGTTTTTGCATTGTAAACAAATTCTTTACCCGTAAGCCACTGCGGAAGCCCTCTTTCCTTTTTTTTTTTTTAATATTTATTTTTGACTGTGCTAGGTCTTTGCTGTCGCATGGGCTTTTCTCTAGTTGTGACAAGCAGGTCTACTCTGTAATGGCGATGCTCGGGCTTCTCATTGCAGTGGTTTTTCTTGTTGTGAAGTGCAGGCTTTAGGGTGCATGGGCTTCAGAGCCATGGCATATGGGCTCAGTAGTTTCAGCTCCCAGGCCCTAAGAGCACAGGCTCAATAGTTGTGGCCTATGGACTCAGTTGCTCCGTGGCATGTGGGATTCTCCCAGGTCAGGGATCAGACCCACATCTCTTGCATCTCCTGCATTGGCAGGTGGATTCTTTACCACTAAGCACCAGGGAAGCCCATTTCATTCCTTTTTATGGTTGAATAACATTTCTCCATGTGGCCATGAAGTGAAGTGAAAGTTGCTCAGTCATGTCCAACTCTTTGCTACCCTATGGACTGTGGCCCTACCATATTTTGCTTATCCATTCACCAGTGGAAGGAAATTGAGGTAGTTTGCACCTTTTGGCTATTTACTCTATGACCACTGATGTAGACCTCACAAAATAATCATTGCCTCAGACTAAAGATAAACTATAGTTACATGTCTTCGACAGGGCTGGGAAAAAGTAATAGAAATTCAAAAATTCTATCCTCCAGCTCATAGTCAAAATGTCTTTAAATTTCTGTTCATCTTTGAAAAATTGAAGTTGAAAATAGTAGGCAAAGCATTATGGGTATGGTTGATGTCAGAAATATTTTATGGATCACCAAACATAATAATCTCACACTGAAAGAAAAGACCTTGGCCCTACACATTGATAAAAAAACATTGTATATTTATGTATTTTTATATTTATATGTTTGTATATTTGCATATATTTAATATACAATAATATTGTATGTGTGTGTTATGTGCTAAGTCACTTTGGTCATTCCAACTCTTTGAAACCATAAAAACTATAGCCCACCAGTCTCCTCTGTCCACCTCTGTCCATGGGATTCTCCAGGCAGAGAATCCATTTCCTTCTCCTTCTCTGTCCCAATTTTAGGATCAAACCCTCTTAGGTTCGATCCTTTAGGAGTCTCTTATGTCTCCTGTATTGGCAGGCAGGTGTTTACCACTAGCACCACCTGGGAAGCATATATATCATATGATATAATTTAAATGGTACATTTGTATATTTTTAAAATTGAAATAATGGGTTTTAAGACTTAGAAAACAGATAGGTCATGATGGTCATTAGATTGTACCTTCCCCTCCTTCCTTCCCAGTTATAGACTGGTTGATTTGAGATTTGATTCTCTAACAAGACTATATGGAGGAAGGAAGAGAGGTGAACATAGAAAGGTGAGAGTAGAGCCAGAATGCATACTCTGATGCATCCAGGACCTGGAAGACAGGACACCCGGCTCTCCAGTTCCTCATCACATAACCAGTAAACTACCATCAGACACACTCAGAGACAGGATCCTTCTCAGACAGGTCTTGAGACTTTGAGCCTCAAGGTCAGTTCAGCCCCTTTGACAATCAGTGCTGGCTGAGAGTTAGGGTTAGGGTTAGCACGGACCGCTGACCTGGGCCCCTCCCCTTTTCCCTCAATCATGAGTCCACCAACATTTCCATCCAAATGGCGTTTTGAGTACAAAGGGAGAGAGGAAATGCTTCCTTGAAATGGATGACAGCCTATGTCCCTCTTGGTAGGTAACTTTCCTATTTGAGAAGGGGTTTCCAGCAGGGAAAACCATAGTGGACTGGTAAGATCTCATTTTATTTTGCCTACAGCATTTGTGGGTGTTACTGGAACACCCCTTATTCAATGGCAGCAGAGCCCTGCTTTTTGCTCGGGAGCTGGGAAAATGATGAATGTCCAGTTCCTTGTAAGTGAGAGTCTCAGCTCACAGCCAGCACTGGATGCCAGCTACCGATGTATGGAGAGTAAGTGACCATCCCTGACTAGACTGCTGTGCAAGAAATGGGATTCTTGTGCCCTTTGACCTTTCCCAGACCGTCCTATTTCTTACTCCAACAAATTTATCATTCTAATGACATCTTTAAGAAAAATGAGATATCTGGCAAAATGGTAAGGCATTTAATTTTACAGCAGAATTGAGGGAAATCCTTGCTTCCCAGGCCAAACACAATGCGAGCCAAATAAAACTTTTACATCTAGTCTTTTAGTAGAATGTCCACAATTTTTCCTTTTCCTTCCCTAAATCTTTTTTTTTTTTTTTTTCTTTTTGGACAAGCCTCATCTGGGAGTTGCTAAAGTCAAAAGACTGCCAGCAAGAAGTATTTACTAAACCATCTGGAATTCTCAAAACCTGAGAATACCTCTGAGCAATTATAATGGCATTATATGTAAAGGTAACTTCTTTGGATTGGTCAGAAGTTTTCACTGTTTTAGACAAAATGAATGGTTGATATTATATGGTTTGATATTACAGAAAGCATCTCAATTACTGGCTAGAGAGGGTTGTACACAATTTGTTAGAAGCTTAAGGGCCTAAAGGTTTGCTTTCTAACTTGAGGACTGAAAAAGTACAGTCCATAAGGGGTGTGTGTGTGTGTGTGACATTTCTCCTGCTTAGACTAGCTCAAAGAAGGGTGCAGCAATCTTTTCACAAAATCCCAACCTATGGACAGCCGGTTGCTTGTGGTTGCAAATGCCGTTGGATTTGCAGTCATTCCATATGTGGATCATGGCAGTAGCACAGAACCTCCAGTCAAAAGATCTGACTCAGCATCCTGTCTCTGCCACTTGCACCTGAATGACCCTGGAGAAGGCACTTTCACATGTCTACCCTGGATGCCTCATCTGTGAGAAGAGTGTCTGTAGTTGATGCTCTCTGGGGTCCCTGCTGGCTTTAACAGCCATGGCCATTTGTTTAAGTCAAGGTTTGGCTTAGCTACAGACAGCTGGCTTTAGAAATCCAGTTTATCAACAGCATCTGCATAATTTACCACTTCCTTAAGTCCCAATATTTCTCAGATGCTCGCCGTTCTGTGAAATCCACAGTGCTTTCCAGCTAAATGGGTGGGCAGAGACGGAAAGGGGCAGAAAGTCTGGTTCAGATATTGAAAGTGAGAATTGATGGTGTGAGACAACTATGTATATGGATCTTAGACAGTTTTCTCTGTCCTTAGCCACAGAAGAACCTACTCCATCGCTTCCCTCTGGCTCATGTTTAAGACACATTTGACCCAGAGTGAAGCCATAAAAATAACACTGCATTTTCTGGCTTCATACTGGTTGAGAAAAGTAAAAAGCAGTTTCTTTTCACAACGCATTTCCATGCACCTCCTGACAGTATGTATCTCCTTCAGCTACTGAAATGGAAGGCCACAAACCAAAGGCCATCTCAGGAACTGGAATTGAGAGAAGTTGGAAAGGCACCCCAATGGGGAGTCATCCTGAAGGGAGGGTAATGGGCCCTTGAGCCAGAGTCAGCCAGGGAGACAACAGCACCTGTGATAACACCAGGCACAAGCAGAAACAATCCTTTAGGGTCTCTGAGGTCACGGTCATGGGGCTCCCTCGATGAGGGTCTGACTGTTCTCCAAGCAGAGGCTAGGATGAGAGCACGCTCGCTAAATGTATGGCTGCCTTCCCAGTGAGGCAGTGAGACTCGGGCAGAGATGTTGTTTTTCTTCTCTGAATACCTGCTGGGTTTATCTGTGGTTCATTCAAGTCTGAGGAATCCTCTTGGCCTTCCTGTTTTGGCCCTATTTTCTGTATCTTTCTTCCTGTATCCTTCTCTCAGTTTGGCTCCTGGACAGCACTTGACTTTTACAATTGGAGAGCAGAAGTACTCCATTTTCCTCCCGTCTCAGGGGACAAGCTCACTGAGATGCCTTTGTAAAGTCAGAGACGCCACACAAGGCCAGCCTGTAAGATCTCGAGGAGAATGTAGCTTCGTGAAATGTTTGTGGACAGACGCTTTTAGGTTTGGGGCTTTTTTTTCTGTGAGTTACTAATGTGCCCTGTAGCTTGTGGCTCTTCTATAGTTAATGTTTTTTTTTTTTTTTTTTTATGCTAGTAAGAATTTCAATAAATTTATTAAATTGATCCTTTCTGATTCAATATTTAGTACCATGCATGTGTGCACGTTCAGTCATGTCTGACTCTTCCAGCTCTTTGCAACCCCGTGGACCTCTGGGTTCTCTGCCCACCAGGGTCCTCTGTCCATGGGATTTTCCAAACAAGAATACTGGAGTGGCTTGCCATTTCCTACTCCAGGGGATCTTCCCCACCCAGGAATTAAGCCTGTGTCTCTTGTGTCTCTTGCATTGGCAGGAGGATTCTTTACCACTGAGCCACCTGGGAATTCCCAGTATTTAGCACATATACCTTTAACAATATTGATATTTGAAACAGAAAGATTTAATTAAACTAATGGTTAGTAAGTTGGCTTTTGTCCCAAGCTAGATATTTCTTAATATTTTTCTAATACTCATTTATGAAATCCTTCAAGCTTTTCTGAGGATATACACATTTTTGGAGAAATTTGCTCACCAATGATTTAAATCTTAGGTCAAATCCAAGCAACATTTTATTAAAGTAATACTATCTGGGAGTTTTAAGCTAGGTTTTCATGAGTAAAATTTGAGCTCTCAGGAAGTTTTGGTAGATCAGCACTTTTCAGGAGTAAAGCAGTGCATAATGATACATCTTGTTTGAAAAAATTCTGCTTGGGAAAGCCACCACCAAGTCAGAAAACCAAAGATAAACTATATTTACCACTCGTATATTATTTCTTTAGTATGGAGTTTTACAAGTCACTGCAAGAAAGACTAACCACCAGTAGAAAATTGGGCAAGCATGTTAACAGATAATTCACAGAAAAGAAAACTCTTTAAAAAAAAAATCCAATCTTTACTCATGATAAGAGAAATGCCACCTAAAACTAAAATGAGCTATATCTTTTACCAGATAGATGAAGACAAAATTTTTGATAGCACAATGTTGTTAGTGTAGGGAAACAGAAAACTGGATGGTGGGAGTAAAAACTGATTAAATCTCTGACAAAATTAGATTAGCAATGTCTATAAATAGCATACTAATCCTTTAACTCAACAATTTCCTTTCCTGGGAGTTTAACCTAGGATGTAATCACATACATGTGAAATAATGCTTGCAATCTGTTCATTGCAGCATATTTTTAATAAGGAAAGAATGACAACCATGTAATTGTACAGGTTAAAAATTATTATACTTTTTGCACATCTATACAACTGACTATCATGGAGCCATTAAAAAAGTGAAAGTGAAAGTTGCTTAGACGTGTCCAACTCTTTGCAACCCCATGGACTGTAGCCCATCAGGCTCCTCTCTTCATGGAATTCTCCAGGCCAGAAAACTGGAGTGGTTAGCCATTCTCTTCTCCAGGGGATCTTCCCAACCCAGGGATCAAACCCAAGTCTCATGCATTGCAGTCGGATTCTTTATCGTCTGAGCTAACAGGGAAGCCCAAGTGATATTTGTACTGAATTGAAGTTCCAAAGTATGTTGTGAAGTATAAATTGCAAAGTAAAGAAAAATATGTAGAATAAATTACATGACAATAAAATACATGAAATAAATATTATATAATTATATAAGCATATATATATGTATATACATGAAGGGAAGTGCATCACTCAGCTATGTCTGACTCTTTGTGACCCCATGGAATGTAGCCCACCAGGCTCCTCTGTCCATGTGATTCTCCAGTGACAGATGATTAGATAAAGAAGTTGTGGTACATATTTAAATGGAATACTGCTACTGCTAAGTCACTTCAGTAGTGTCCGACTCTGCGCGACCCCATAAACGGCAGCCAACCAGGCTCCACCCCTGGGATTCTCCAGGCAAGAACACTGCCATTTCCTTCTCCAATGCTTGAAAGCGAAAAGTGAAAGTGAAGTTGTTCAGTCGTGTCCGACTGTTAGCAACCCCATGGACTGCAGCCTACCAGGCTCCTCCATCCATGGGATTTTCCAGGCAAGAGTACTGGAGTGAGGTGCCATTTCCTTCTCCCAATGGAATACTACTCAGCCATAAAAAGGAACACATTTGAATCAGTTCTAATGAGGTGGACAAACCTAGAGCCTATTATATAGAATTAAGTAAGTCAAAATGAGACAAATAAATATCATATATTAACATATATATATGGAATCTAAAGGGATGGTACTGATGAATTTATTTTCAGGGCAGCAATGGAGAAACAGACATAGAGAACAGACCTATGGACATGGGGGGAGGAGAGGAGGGAGAAAGGGAGATATATGTAGAGAGTAACGTGGAAATTTATAATACCATGTGTGAAATAGACAGTCAATGGGAATTTGATGTATGACTCAGGGAACTCGAACAGGGGCTCTGTGTCAGGCTGAAGGGTAGGATGGGGAGGGAGATGGGAAGGAGGTTCCAGAGGGAGGGGACATGGGTGTACCGATGGCGGACTCTTGTTGATGTATGCCAGAAAACCACAAAATTCTGTAAAGCAATTATCCTTCAATTAAAAAATTAATAAAAAGAAAAAGAGTACTGGTGCTGTTGCCATTCCTTTCTCCGGGGGATCGTGCTCACCCAGGGATCGAACCTAGTTCTCCTATATTGCAGGCAGATTCTTTACCATCCGAGCCACCAGGAAAGCTATATATATATATATATATATATATATATATATATATATACCTGACCTATATTCTATTGATGGATATGCATGTGTATTTATGTGTGCATAGACTATCTCTGAATAGATATATAAGAAATGGGTAATAAAAGAAAGGAAAAATGGGGGCAGGCGGATTGCTTTTCACTATGTATTTTTTGTACATCTTAAATTTTGTATGATAAGCAATTGTTGCCATTTTAAACTATCCATATAATTAATTTCAAAATTAATTTTAAAAGGATAAAATACTACTTTCCCTTTCAATATTCTGAAGTTTTCACTTTTTTCTTGTGGCCTCTAGAAGCAGACACCCTTGTCTCTTAAGCACAATTACTCAACAAGCTGAAGTCTTCATTTGATTTTTCCTTTTTAAAATAAAAGTCTTTTCAAAGTTTAGTTAGCCAAGACCCAAGAGTGAATCTGGAAAAGTTCCTGAGCCTTTCTTTGTATCTGTGCCTGATCTTTTGATTCCCAGATCTCTTCTAGATGTGTTTCTCTTTTCTTCAGGCAAAACTGCTTTCTCTCCTTTTGTTTCCAGTGGAATAATGATTCTGCACAGGATACTGTAAAAATCTCTCCACTGTCATCATTTTTATTTAACACCACAATCCTATTATAACTCCATTTTACAGCTGAAGAAATGGAATCCAAAGAGTTGAAAAATTACTTGCTCAAAATTACACAGCTAACAGGGGGCTTTTCCTTACATGGAGAGATTAAAAACAACAACAAAAATCCAGATAGTTTGAAAATAATTAACTTTTTCCACTTGGAAGGAGACAGAATGTTTAATATAAGTTGTCAACTCAGAGATATTTGAGAAAATGCTTAGGAGTGGCTGGGCTCTGGTGTTTTCATTTCTCCTGACAGGGAAGCATAGACAATGGTTTGCTGGTGACAATCTGGTTGGGAATTCATGTGACCTTGAAAACACTGAGCAGCATATCCTGAGGGAGGACCTGGACCTCTCCTTTGAGTACTGAATCAGTCAGGGTTCAATCAGGGAAACTTATGCATCTATCTTACTAGTGTATAAGATGTACTTTTGTGTCTAATCATTAACTTGGTGGCTCAGATGGTAAAAAATCCACCTGCAATGCAGGAGCTTCAGGAGACATGAGTTCGATCCCTGGGTCGGGAAGATCCCCTGGTGAAGGGAGTGGCAACCCACTGCCATTCTTGCCTGGAGAATTCCATGGGCAGAGGAGCCTTGTGGGCTATAGTCCATGAGGTTGCAAAGACTTGGACACGACTGAGTGACTAACACACACATCATGAGCTTGAAGTTCACAGGTAGCTGGGAAGGGGAGATGGATGTCAAGCATGAGAGAGAAAGGACAAGCTGGAACCCATGAAGACTGATCAGAACCCATGTCCTTTTTCATTGCTTCCAATCCAGATGGTGTGGTATCTTGCAGCAGAAAACTAGCAGCCTGTATCAAGGAGCTAAACACACACCTGGACCAGGAGCAGAAAAGCTGAAGCAGGACCCAGGGGAGAGGGAGACAGTCACAGAGCTGTGGTCTCCTAGCAAGGAGGTGGGTTGCCAGACAGAATGATAAACAAGGGCAGACGCCCACCTTGCTAGCACAGGAACCAACATGACTGCCTCTTCACTTCTGCTCTCTGAAATTTTCACTTCTGCTCTCCAAATCTCACACCAGCACATGTCTCTTATGGCCCACCCTACCCAGAAACATACAGGAATGGAAATTCTGGGACGCAGCGCAGAGCCACCACGAGTTGTGTTGAAGGAAAGCAGACCACCACCTTTCTGGCTCAAGTCTCTCCTGACACACAGCTTGAGAGGCAGCCTCTGCTCCCAGCCTCCTCTAGACCCCGGGTTCATTCTCATTTTCTCTCCTTGCCTCTAGCCAAAGAAGAAGGAAAGGGGAAATTCAGAAGCATCCACGTGTCCACCTCTGTCTCTGTCCAGTCACTATTTGTTGAAGATAAGACATAAACACAAGGTGATATTTTCACAATAAAATTTTAAAAAGCACTTTTTCTTTTTTTTTTAATGGAAGGGTAGACGAGTATGGGAAGTTGTTCTTCTCCAGTGATAACCTCTGAAAAGTTCTTAATATCTCTGCACTATGCCCCTTCTGATGGAGAAGGCAATGGCACCCCACTCCAGTACTTTTTGCCTGGAAAATCCCATGGACAGAGGAGCCTGGTAGGCTTCAGTCCATGGGGTCGCAAAGAGTTGGGCATGACTGAGCAACTTCCGTTTCACTTTTCACTTTCATGCATTGGAGAAGGAAATGGCAACCCACTCCAGTGTTCTTGCCTGGAGAATCCCAGGGACGGGGGAGCCTGGTGGGCTGCTGTCTCTGGGGTCGCACAGAGTCGGACATGACTGAAGTGACTTAGCAGCAGCAGCAGCGTGCCCCTTCTTAACACGGAAGAACTGATGCCTTTGAACTGTGGTGTTGGAGAAGACTCTTGAGAGTCACTTGCACAGCAAAGAGATCAAACCAGTCAATCTTCAGGGAAATCAACCCTGAATACTCATTGGACGGATGGATGCTGAAGCAGAAACTCCAGTATTCTGGTCTTCTGATGCGAACAGCTGATTCATTGGAAAAGTCCCTGGTTCTGGGAAAGATTGAGGGCAGAAGGAGAAGAGGGTATCAGAGAACGAGATGGCTGGATGGCATCACTGGTGCAATGGACATGAACTTGGGCAAACTTTGGGAGATGGTAAGGGACAGGGAGGCCTGGCGTGCTGCAGTTTATAGGGTCGCAAAGAGTCAGACACGACTGGGCAACTGAACAGCAGCAATGATGCCCCTTGTCACAAGAGACTGGTGATGTAATTTATAACACAGTGGTCTTCTTGTTATGGGTCAAGCTTGAGAATGTTCAATTCATTCTTTACCCTTGATACAAGAGTTATCATCATGTTCACAGCAGGATGGGAACTGAGCCTGGTTTTGCTGGCCTGTCAGCCTCCCCTGTGTTCTGTCAGACCCTAGATTTTTTTTTTTTTCCTTTAATAGGCAGACAGCACCTCTTCTGAAATTTCTCTCTTTCCACATTTTCCCTTCCTCTACAGTGTCTTTGTCTTTTTTTTAATCCCATTCTTTCCTCCTCCACTGATATTTAGCCTCTGCTCAAAGTTTTCAGTTATTTCTTCTAGTTGGCTTGGTGGCTTCAGATTAGAAGGTAGGGACAGGAAAGACAGAGTCCCTCTGAGTGGGCTGGGCTCTGGGTAGAGCATCTTGAAATTAATCAGACTCCTTAGATTAGAAGACTGAACTCCTGTTTCCCTAGCTCTTGTGCCTCTTTTTGCAACTTGGGCTTCATTGCAGCCATACTCTTCTGTTCCCTTAGTTGCCTCCTGACTCATCTAGGGGTGTGGAAACTTATCATGAATGCCCTGCTAACAGCTTAGCCTCCCTCACAAGGCTCTGCCCCCAGCTGTCCTGTCTCAACCTCTGCAATCCTAGGTTTCTCTGATTGTTAATGTTATGCATCACCTTGATTGCACCAAGGGGTGGCAAGTGACTGATTAAACCTTATTTCTGGGTGTATATCCGAGGGTGTTTCTGGAAGAGATTAGCATTTGAATTGGTGTGTTGAGTAAAGCAGACAGCCCTCCCCAACAGGACTTTATAGGATCCAATGGCTTCCTGGCTGGAGGAGAGGGAGACACCAGACATTTGCTAAGGACAAGTTTGGTCCTTCATTTCGATTGCTTCTTTCTGAAGGTTTAAGAACTCCAGATCCAGAATACAGCACTGGCCTTGGAAAAAAAAAAAAAAAGAGCTCCCTCAAACTAAAGATAAGGGCAGGAGGAGGAAATATTTTTACATGTTTCCTAGAAGACAAAGACAATTAACTTCAGCCTGATCCACCTGATAAAACCCAAAGAATGAGAGTATGATTCCTGTTTGCTTTCTGAGGTTTCCATATTTTACTGATTATTATAAAATCATGAGTTTTCAGAAGAAACAGATAAAAGTAAAATTAATGTGAGTCAAGGCATATCCAACTAAGTTGGGTGCAGATAAGGGAATGTTTAAGAGAAAAGTATTTCATTTTGCAAAACATTGTCATTTTGAGAAGTATTCACAGTTTGTATATGAAATAGCTTAAATCACTGATCATATGAGCAATAAAACATGCTTGAACTTCATGTTGTTTCATGTTTTTTTTTAATGCCCCCATCTTTTTTTTTTTTGGTCTCTTTCAAGGAGCTAAGTGAGTGAGATCAAATAATTTTAATAGAAAGAGGATTAAACAGTCCCTTGAAATACAGTAGAATGCTGGTATAAAATTGGGTTGGCCAAAAATTCATTCAGGTTTTTTCATAAGATGTAATGGAAAACCTAAATGAACTTTTTGGCCAACCCAATAGTTTCCCATCTGCAGCAATGATAAAGCAAAAAGGAGTTGGAGCCGGTGCAAAGAGTGGGGAAAGGGGTTCCAGAATCCCAGATTAAGATGTCTTTCACATTGGCTCTTTGTCAAGCGTACTTAGTTGGTGGTTATTTCCATTCTTTTGTGCCTTCTGCAGTTGGTGAGTGCTTCCTTTGAGTATTAGTTCAGTTCAGTTCAGTTGCTCAGTTGTGTCCGACTCTTTGTGACCCCATGAATCGCAGCACGCCAGTTGTCCATCACCAACTCCCAGAGTTCACCCAAACCCATGTCCATCGAGTCGGTGATGCCATCCAGCCATCTGATCCTGTGTCGTCCCCTTCTCCTCCTGCCCCTAATCTCTCCCAGCATCAGCGTCTTTTCCAATGAGTCAACTCTTCACATGAGGTGGCCAAAGTACTGGAGTTTCAGCTTCAGCTTCATTCCTTCCAAAGAACACCCAGGACTGATCTCCTTTAGGATGGACTGGTTTGATCTCTTTGCAGTCCAAAGGACTCTCAAGAGTCCTCTCCAACACCACAGTTCAAAAGCATCAATTCTTCAGTGCTCAGCTTTCTTCACAGTTCAACTCTCACATCCATACATGACCACTGGAAAAACCATAGCCTTGACTAGACGAATCTTTGTTGATAAAGTAATGTCTCTGCTTTTGAATATGCTATCTAGGTTGGACATAACTTTCCTTTCAAGGAGTAAGCGTCTTTTAATTTCATGGCTGCAATCACCATCTGCAGTGATTTGGGAGCCCCAAAAAATAAAGTCTGACACCGTTTCCACTGTTTCCCCATCTATTTGCCATGAAGTGATGGGACCAGATGGAATGATCTTCGTTTTCTGAATGTTGAGCTTTAAGCCAACTTTTTCACTCTCCTCTTTCACTTTCATCACCTTCCTACATTTAAAAGCATTTAAGTCCTGTTGAGTTCCCCAGAATTTTTTCTTAAAATTAAAATATTTTAATAACCCTGTGTATGAGACAGCAAAAGAGACATTGATGTATAGAACAGTCTTATGGACTCTGTTGGAGAGGGAAAGGGTGGGAAGATTTGGGAGAATGGCATTGAAACATGTATAATATCATGTATGAAATGAGAAAAAAAAATTAAAATATTTGAACTGACGTAGTAGCAGTTGCAATAAATATCCTGGGAATATGGGCACACATTAACTTGTTATGGGTTTCATTCTTTAAGGAAAATAGATGGTATACATTTTTCAATCCTCTTTCTCCCAAGATACTAATAACACCTTCTTACAGCTGAATTTCCTGAAAAGACATTTGTTCTACATCAAAGTTCAGATAATTGGAAATTTCAGAGAGCTCTTATACATAGATCAATTCTATAGCTGTTTAGTTTAGGAAGAGCTAGTTCCTGCTGGCTATTTTTGTAGTTTTCTTTCTTTACCTATTTCCTTTGAAAGTATCAGCTTTAGGAACAATTTGTAAAAGCAATTTAGATTATGGGAGGTCCTTGTTTTATGTGGTTGAATATTCACGAAAAAGGAGTCACAGTACATTGCTATGATTCTCATTTTTATCAAATTAGAGAGAATATAGCTTTCACATAGAAATAGTTATTTCTTGGTAAGCTGAAATGCTTTATCTTATCCTTCACTTCCTGTTTGTGTACTGTGAATATTTTCAGCATTTGGGTGGTGGAGTCATGAAGCCACAAAAGTTTAAGAGGTAGGATACAGTAGGCAGTCTATTCCGCACCCAAGAAGGTTAAAGTTTCATATAAACAAGTTTGTGGGAAATGAACATTCTTCGTTATGAGCCATTGTGACAGTGGCTACAACCCAGATTTCATTTAGTAGTAAGACTGTTTGTTAGCTCACATCTGTTTAGCAACATCTAGAGAATCCTGTTCCTTGAAATAATGAACGAAAATGTGGTTCAGGTATTGTTGTCATCCCATTTTATTCACTCAACCAAAAATTATTGGCCATTCTGAGTCCCATGCACTTTTGGGGGATGATTTTATTCCTTTATGTTTTTGCATGGCCTGCTGTTTCTCTTCTTTGCCTCTCTAACCCCTGCTCATTCTGAAAGCCCTGCCTCCTCAGTGACCCTCCCCTGACTCTTCCTATGTGAGCTGCATGGTCTTTCCTGTGCTTCCCCTGAGCTCCATGCAGCCCTCTAACATAGTTCTGTATCATATTTGTTGATTTCTTTGTAGCTGCACCCCAAGCTCCCAACAGATTGCAGGATCCATGAGGCAGGCTCTGTGTTATATTCAGATTTGTGCCTCCAGTGCTTGGCAAAGGGTCTGACACGTGGTAGAAGGCCCACCAATGGTTGGTGAATGAACGCAAGTGTGAGTCCTGCCTTGCCTACCCTGGGGTAAGTCTGAATAAAGATAAACGAGATTTGAGATCTTATTGCATAATTAAATTACCTTGTCCAAATAATTTTTAAAGCTGAAAGGAAATTCAGAGATCAACTACAGGAAATTGAGGACTAGAGAGGTGAAGAGAGTTGGCCAAGGTCATGCAGCTGTTTAGTGGCAAACTGGGAGTGGAGCCCAGGTCTCCTGCTGGCCAGGCCGAGCCCAAATATGGGGAAGGTTAGTTGCTATTTCCTCTTAAAATCACCCTGGAATTCAGGCAAAATGATTTAGCAACCTAAACATACTAACAGGGAGACAGCAAATTAAAACTGTTTACAGAATGAATCTAACAGCAATTATTCAAAACTCTCTGGGAATGCCAAGAGGAGGTTGTTGAGATGGGCTTATAGCTGATTTCTTTTGACAGGGCTGTGGGTGTCTGCCAACTTTTCCTGGTCAAACTCTTAATGAGGATGGATGTCTGAATAGTCCAAATTTAGCATCTATCTTTGACAGAGATTTGGATTGAAAGACATACGTCAAGTTCAAAAAAACTAATTGATTTGTTTGTATCTCTAAGTATATCAAACAAGGGATTTGAAATATTTTTCATTTCTGCTGTTGAACATTGATGTGCCTAAAGAACAAGATGATTTTTATTTTCCATCTTGAAATTTTGAAATCAATTTAGCCTATTTCCAGAACAAGGCCCATAAAGAAAAAAAAAAAAACACCTCATTTCTGGATATGCACTGAAGACAAAGTTGACGAGTGAGTGGTTATGCAATGGGACAACTTTGTGAATATTTAGCAGAAAGATGGCAACCTTGTACCAGTCTTCCAGAATTAACCTGCACATGTGTTTCGCTTGATGTTTCAGTGTTTTAACATGGAAAACATTGTCGACATTTAAAAATAATAAGATTTCACATGTGAAAAATTCTGGCGGGATTTCCCTGGTGGTCCAGTGACTACTATTATACACTCCCTATGTGGGGAGCAGGGTGGTGGTTGTGGCTGGTTTCAATCCATGGTCCAGGAACTAGATCCCACATGCTGTAAATAAGACATAGCACAGCTAAATAACCAAAAACATTTTTTTTAAGTTCTGGATTTCTATCTAATTTCAGAAAGTGAGAGAATCCAGTAACATGACGCACTTGTCTATTAGTTTCCTAATATACAAACTAGGCAGCTTAAAACAAATATCTATTCTTTCATAGTTCTGAAGGTCAGAAGTCCAAATCAAGGTGTTGGCAGCTCCCATCCCTCTGAAGTTTCTAGGGGAGAATGCTTCTTGGTCTCCTTCAGTTTCTGGTGGTTGTAGGTATTCCTTGGCTTGAAAATGAAAGTGTTAGTCACTCAGTCGTATCCATCTCTTTGTGACTCCATGGACCCATGTGGCTCATGCAGTGGGTTGCCATTCCCATCTCCAGGGGATCTTCCTGACCCAAGGATAGAACCCCCCGGGTTTCCTGCCTTGCAGACAGACTCCTTACCATGTGAGCCACCAGGGAAGCAGGTTTTGGATGCTTCCCTGGAGCCTCCTAAAAGAATACAGCTCTGAGCAAACCTCGAAAGTCCTGTCAGACATCTAACCTCTAGAGAGGCAAATAATAGATTGTATTGTCTAACTAACTTATTTGTGGTACTTTATTACATAAGTGATAGAAAAGAAATTCGGTGATGAGGGAAATGGCTTGCTCCATGCCTAACTGGAGGGTTTTAGCTAAGACAGTGCCTTGTCCTCACCATTTCTTTTTCTTCTTCCTCCCATAGAAAGCTGCACAGTTTGCCTCCTCATTCATTCGGGTCTCTAGGCCAAGTGTCACTTAATCAGAGAATCCCCAAGGGACCCCTGTCGTGGTCTGTGCGCGGGTTGGAAAAGAATTTCCAGACATGAGACACAATGAGAGGCAAATAGAGTGTATTAGAGTGGGAGACACTATCAGAACAGCAAGCCAGCTCAAGGGACAGCCTACACTGAACACGGGCCGTTAGTCTATTTTTATACCCAGGGTACAAGGAGCGGGACAGGGGTTTTTCAGGACATTTGCTGGGTTGGATGAGACAGGTATACTGGGTGGGGAAGAGTAAGGCAAATACCTTCTCCCTGTAGGAGGGGAGACAGGTAATGCTGCTCAGGAGGGCCTGAAATCCATTAATAGTTACAACATGGGGGAGGGAAGGACGATAAGGGTCCTTTTTTTCCCATTCCTGCATTCAAAGACCCTCCTTGGTTTTCTTCTGTTCTTTCGTCCTTGGGATACCACAACCCCTAACCTTAGAATAAAACAGAAACAAAGGTAAACAAACTCCACCATTCTTTTTTACCCACATTTATTTTTCATCATAGCACTTAACCATCTACTGGCATAGTGCACATTTAATTGCGTTCATTGTCTGTCTTCCCCTGCTAGAATCAGAATTCTATGAGGAAAGGGTCTTGCAGGTTTGTTCCTAGCTGTATCCTCAAAACCCCAAATGATGCCTGGCAAGCAGCAGGCCATCAATAAATATTTGAGTAAATGAGCAGATGAACAAGCACAGACTTCCCATGTCCCCTGAGGCCCTATTCAGGTACTTTCCTTTCATAAGATTTTCTGGAATTCTTCCCATTAGTTCTCTTGTACACTGAATGGATGAGGATGGCCCTCTAAGCCACTGTCCACACAGGGCATGTCCCCTTGGAGTCCTGGCCCCTCTGTTCTCCTGCTGTCTCTCTTTTCAGTCCTTGATATGAACTTTGGGTGAGGATGTGCCTGTGATCTCTGCACCACCTCCTCATTTCCTGGGTATTAAAAACTCTGCCTCTGATCATTCCCTGTTGGCGCTTTTGTTTTTAACTTTTAAAACACTGTCTTACTTGGAGTTTTCCCAAAAGCAGACCCAGAAGCAAAGTAGGTAGGTTATTTGGGAAGGTGATTCCAAGGGGCAGAGTAAGGAAGCAGAGAAGTGAGGGAAGATACACAGCTGATACACGGAGCAGTGATGAGGACTTACCACTGTGGGTGACTGAGTTCAACTCCCTGGGGAGCCCCTGGAGACACCATGTGAAATATGTCACAGAACAGACCGCCATCAGAGGTGAGGAAGCTGCAATGTTTATCCATTGACTTCTGTCCTTCATGAGTTGAGAGTTACCACTGGGTGTGTAATATCTGTGGCATTTGTGGTTGCCCTGCAGGCAGGCTGCACAAGTTCCCTCGACAGGCTGGAGAGAACCATCAAGCAGATAAGAAAAGAGAGGCAAGTAGTTAAGAAGGCAGCTGACGGAGGAGCTAAGATGGCGGAGGAGTAGGACGGGGAGAACACTTTCTCCCCCACAAATTCATCAAAAGAACATTTAAACGCCGAGTAAATTCCACAAAACAACTTCTGAAAGCTGGCAGAGGACATCAGGCACCCAGAAAAGCAACCCAAGTCTTTGAAAGGAGAGAGAAGAAATACAGCTCCACTCACCAGAACACCGACACAAGCTTCCCTAACCAAGAAACCTTGACAAGCCACCTGTACAAACCCACACACAGCGAGGAAACGCCACAATAAAGAGCACTCCACAAACTGCCAGAATACAGAAAGGACACCCCAAACTCAGCAATTTAAACAAGATGAAGAGACAGAGGAATACCCAGCAGATAAAGGAACAGGATAAATGCCCACTAAACCAAACAAAAGAGGAAGAGATAGGGAATCTACCTGATAAAGAATTCTGAATAATGATAGTGAAATTGATCCAAAATCTTGAAATCAAAATGGAATCACAGATAAATAGCTTGGAGACAAAGATTGAGAAGATGCAAGAAAGGTTTAACAAGGACCTAGAAGAAATAAAAGAGAGTCAATATAAAATGAATAATGCAATAAATGAAATTAAAAACACTCTGGAGGCAACAAATAGTAGAATAACAGAGGCAGAAGATAGGATTAGTGAAATAGAAGATAGAATGGTAGAAATAAATGAATCAGAGAGGATAAAAGAAAAACGAATTAAAAGAAATGAGGACAATCTCAGAGACCTCCAGGACAATATTAAATGCTACAACATTTGAATCCTAGGGGTCCCAGAAGAAGAAGACAAAAAGAAAGACCATGAGAAAATACTTGAGGAGATAATAGTTGAAAACTTCCCTAAAATGGGGAAGGAAATAATCACCCAAGTCCAAGAAACCCAGAGAGTCCCAAACAGGATAAACCCAAGGAGAAACACCCCAAGACACATATTAATCAAATTAACAAAGATCAAACACAAAGAACAAATATTAAAAGCAGCAAGGGAAAAACAACAAATAACACACAAGGGAATTCCCATTAGGATAACAGCTGATCTTTCAATAGAAACTCTTCAAGCCAGGAGGGAATGGCAAGACATACTTAAAGTGATGAAAGAAAATAACCTACAGCCCAGATTATTGTACCCAGCAAGGATCTCATTCAAATATGAAGGAGAAATCAAAAGCTTCTCAGACAAGCAAAAGCTGAGAGAATTCAGCACCACCAAACCAGCTCTCCAACAAATACTAAAGGATTTTCTCTAGACAGAAAACACAAAAACAGTGTATAAACTCGAACCCAAAACAATAAAGTAAATGGCAACGGGATCATACTTATCAGTAATTACCTTAAATGTAAATGGGTTGAATGCCCCAACCAAAAGACAAAGACTGGCTGAATGGATACAAAAACAAGACCCTACATATGTTGTCTACAAGAGACCCACCTCAAAACAGGGACACATACAGACTGAAAGTGAAGGGCTGGAAAAAGATTTTTCATGCAAATGGGGACCAAAAGAAAGCAGGAGTAGCAATACTTATATCAGATAAAATAGACTTTAAAACAAAGGCTGTGAAAAGAGACAAAGAAGGTCACTACATAATGATCAAAGGATCCATCCAAGAAGAAGATATAACAATTATAAATATATATGCACCCAACACGGGAGTGCCACAATATGTAAGACAAATGCTAACAAGTATGAAAGGAGAAATTAACAATAACACAATAATAGTGGGAGACTTTAATACCCCACTCACATCTATGGATAGATCAACTAAACAGAAAATTAACAAGGGAACACAAACGTTAAATGATACAATAGACCAGTTAGACCTAATTGATATCTATAGGACATTTCATCCCAAAACAATGAATTTCACCTTTTCTCAAGCACACATGGAACCTTCTCCAGGATAGATCACATCCTGGGCCATAAATCTAGCCTTGGTAAATTCAAAAAAATAGAAATCATTCCAAGCATCTTTTCTGACCACAATGCAGTAAGATTAGATCTCAATTACAGGAGAAAAACTATTAAAAATTCCAACATATGGAGGATGAACAACACCCTGCTGAATAACCAACAAATCACAGAAGAAATCAAAAAAGAAATCAAAATTTACATAGAAACTAATGAAAATGAAAACACAACAACTCAAAACCTGTGGGACACTTTAAAAGCAGTCCTAAGGGGAAAGTTCATAGCAATACAGGCATACCTAAAGAAACAAGAAAAAACTCAAATAAATAACCTAACCCTACACCTAAAGCAATTAGAAAAGGAAGAAATGAAGAACCCCAGGGTTAGTAGAAGGAAAGAAATCGTAAAAAATTAGGGCAGAAATAAATGCAAAAGAAACAAAAGAGACCATAGCAAAAATCAACAAAGCCAAAAGCTGGTTCTTTGAAAGGATAAATAAAATTGACAAACCATTAGCCAGACTCATCAAGAAACAAAGGGAGAAAAGTCAAATCAATAAAATTAGAAATGAAAATGGAGAGATCACAACAGACAACACAGAAATACAAAGGATCGTAAGAGACTACTATCAACAATTATATGCCAATAAAATGGACAACGTGGAAGAAATGGACAAATTCTTAGAAAAGTACAACTTTCCAAAACTGGACAAGGAAGAAATAGAAAATCTTATCAGACCCATCACAAGCATGGAAATTGAAACTGTAATCAAAAATCTTCCAGCAAACAAAAGCCCAGGTCCAGACGGCTTCACAGCTGAATTCTACCAAAAATTTAGAGAAGAGCTAACACCTATCCTGCTCAAACTCTTCCAGAAAATTGCAGAGGAAGGTAAAGTTCCAAACTCATTCTATGAGGCCACCATCACCCTAATACCAAAACCTGACAAAGATCCCACAAAAAAAGAAAACTACAGGCCAATATCACTGATGAACATAGATGCAAAAATCCTTAACAAAATTCTAGCAATCAGAATCCAACAACACATTAAAAAGATCATACACCATGACCAAGTGGGCTTTATCCCAGGGATGCAAGTATTCTTCAATATCCGCAAATCAATCAATGTTACACACCACATTAACAAATTGAAAAACAAAAACCATATGATTATCTCAATAGATGCAGAGAAAGCCTTTGACAAAATTCAACATCCATTTATGATAAAAACTCTCCAGAAAGCAGGAATAGAAGGAACATACCTCAACATAATAAAAGTTATATATGACAAACCCACAGCAAACATTATCCTCAATGGTGAAAAATTGAAAGCATTCCCTCTAAAGTCAGGAACAAGACAAGGGTGCCCACTTTCACCATTACTATTCAACATAGTTTTGGAAGTTTTGGCCAAGCAATCAGAGCAGAAAAAGAAATAAAAGGAATCCAAATTGGAAAAGAAGAAGTAAAACTCTCACTGTTTGCAGATGACATGATCCTCTACATAGAAAACCCTAAAGACTCCGCCAGAAAATTACTAGAACTAATCAATGATTATAGTAAAGTTGCAGGATATAAAATCAACACACAGAAATCCCTTGCATTCCTATACACTAGTAATGAGAAAACTGAATGAGAAATTAAGGAAACAATTCCATTCACCATTGCAACGGAAAGAATAAAATACTTAGGAATATATCTACCTAAAGAAACCAAAGACCTATATACAGAAAACTATAAAACACTGGTGAAAGAGATCAAAGAGGACACTAATAGATGGAGAAATATACCATGTTCATGGATTGGCAGAATCAATATAGTGAAAATGAGTACACTACCCAAAGCAATTTATAGATTCAATGCAATCCCTATCAAGCTATCAACGGTATTCTTCACAGAGCTAGAACAAATAATTTCACAATTTGTATGGAAATACAAAAAACCTCGAATAGCCAAAGCTATCTTGAGAAAGAAGAATGGAACTGGAGGAATCAACCTGCCTGACTTCAGGCTCTATTACAAAGCCACAGTTATCAAGACAGTATGGTACTGGCACAAAGACAGAAATATTGATCAATGGAACAAAATAGAAAGCCCAGAGATAAATCCACGCACATATGGACACCTTATCTTTGACAAAGGAGGCAAGAATATACAATGGATTAAAGACAACCTCTTTAACAAGTGGTGCTGGGAAAACTGGTCAACCACTTGTAAAAGAATGAAACTAGACCACTTTCTAACACCGTTCACAAAAATAAACTCAAAATGGATTAAAGATTTCAATGTAAGACCAGAAACTATAAAACTCCTAGAGGAGAACATAGGCAAAACACTCTCTGACATACATCACAGCAGGATCCTCTATGACCCACCTCCCAGAATATTGGAAATAAAAGCAAAAATAAACAAATGGGACCTAATTAAACTTAAAAGCTTCTGCACAACAAAGGAAACTATTAGCAAGGTGAAAAGGCAGCCTTCAGAATGGGAGAAAATAATAGCAAATGAAGCAATGGACAAACAACTAATCTCAAAAATATACAAGCAACCCCTACAGCTCAACTCCAGAAAAATAAATGACCCAATCAAAAAATGGGCCAAAGAACTAAATAGACATTTCTCCAAAGAAGACATACAGATGGCTAACAAACACATGAAAAGATGCTCAACATCACTCATTATCAGAGAAATGCAAATCAAAACCACTATGAGGTACCATTTCACACCAGTCAGAATGGCTGCGATCCAAAAGTCTACAAATAATAAATGCTGGAGAGGGTGTGGAGAGAAGGGAACTCTCTTGCACTGTTGGTGGGAATGCAAACTAGTGCAGCCACTATGGAGAACAGTGTGGAGATTCCTTAAAAAACTGGAAATAGAACTGCCTTATGACCCAGCAATCCCACTGCTGGGCATACACACTGAGGAAACCAGAAGGGAAAGAGACACGTGTACCCCAATGTTCATCGCAGCACTGTTTATAATAGCCAGGACATGGAAGCAACCTAGATGCCCATCAGCAGATGAATGGATAAGAAAGCTGTGGTACATATACACAATGGAGTATTACTCAGCCATTAAAAAGAATACATTTGAATCAGTTCTAATGAGATGGATGAAACTGGAACCTATTATACAGAGTGAAGTAAGCCAGAAAGAAAAACACCAATACAGTATACTAATGCATATATATGGAATTTAGAAAGATGGAAACAATAACCCTGTGTACGAGACAGCAAAAAGACACCAATGTATAGATCAGTCTTATGGACTCTGTGGGAGAGGGAGAGGGTGGGAAGATTTGGGAAAATAGCATTGAAACATGTATAATATCATGTATGAAACAAGTCGCCAGTCCAGGTTCGATGCACGGTACTGGATGCTTGGGGCTGGTGCACTGGGGCGACCCAGAGGGAGGGGAGGGGAGGGAGGAGGGTGGAGGGTTCAGGATGGGGAACGCGGGTATACCTGTGGTGGATTCATTTCGATATTTGGCAAAACTAATACAATATTGTAACGTTTAAAAATAAAATAAAATTTAAAAAAAAAAAAAAAAGAAGGCAGCTGACAACCTATCTCAAACTGTCTACTGGTTGAGCGGTGGAATGGCCACCATTTGCCTCACTCAGATCCATGAATCCACTCTGTTATGCTTTGCAGTGGTGGCTAGCCACAGTCTCTAAGAAGAGTAAAAGACTAAAATTGGGAGCACTCACACAACAAGCTGCAGTTTCTGTGTAGCAGCTGAATCTGAGGTCAGTCTTGAAACTCACCACACACACACACACACATACACACATGCATGCCCTTCTATACATTTGAGATTCCTCTCACTCTGAGCTATCATTCCAGGCCTCAGCTACTTTCCTGATAGGATGGATGACCTGGACCTACATCCCTGTGGTGTCAGAGCCCTGGTTGGCTACCTTATCTTTGTCAGGCTGTGGTTCCTGCAATTAGCTCCCTGGATGTGGAAGGACCAAGACCTGAATCCTATGCTGCCCCTTCCACCATAGTGAATTCACCCACTGCTGTCCACTTTGCTGCCTCCACTATAATAACACAACTTTAGCTTTAGGTGGTTTGGCTCCCCCAACAGTAAAGTAGCTCCTTGTTTGCCTACTGGCTTCTGGTCATCAAAGCTATGGCTTTTCCAGTAGACATGTATGGATGTAAGAGTTGGACAATAAAGAAAAGAAAGCTGAGAGCTGAAGAATCGATGCTTTTGAACTGTGGTGTTGGAGAAGACTCTTGAGAGTCCCTTGGACTGCAAGAAAATCAAACCAGTCAATCCTAAAGGAAATGAGTCCTGAATATTCGTTGGAAAGACTGATGCTGAAGCTGAAGCTCTAATACTTTGGCCACCTGATGTGAAGAACTGACTCATTGGGAAAGACTGATTCTGGGAAGGATTGAAGGCAGGAGGAGAAGGGGATGACAGAGGATGAGATGGTCGGATGGCATCACTGACTTGATGGACATGAGTTTGAACAAGCTCTGGGAGTTGGTGATGGACATGGAAGTCTGATGTGCTACAGTCCATGGGGTTGCAGAGTTGGACATGACTGAGTGACTGAACTGAACTTCCTATCATCAGGATAACATGACCAGTTGACAACCGTCAACTTAGTTTAAATGATAGCTCTTGGTGGAAACATCTACTTCCTCCCAGGAATTATGATTCTGTAGAACCTAGAATTGTGACAATGGAAGTACAAAGCCCCAGAGTAGGGACTGGGAGTGCAGATGACACTGCCATCCCTTTGGTTCCCAGCATTTGTGTGCTAGTTGTTAGGGACATGGCATCAGTAATGGCTGGTGGTTCCACATCTAGACTGCACTCGGGGAGAAATTGCCCCAGCTCCACAGTGTGTTCCCTCCATCTGGAGCCTTAGCTGAGCCTTTCAGAGACCATTTCAAAGTTCTACCAGGGCAATCAAGAGACTCTGCATGATGGTGCTATATGGTAGGAGCAATGAATTCCATGATTATGTGTCCATTATCAAACCTCTGATACCATAAATCTCTGCCCCTTCCACAGTAGAAGGGGTCCCCTGTGATCAACCTGACATCAAATATTTGGTTGGCCTCCTCAAAGAGAGCTCAGATTCAGTTGGATACCCATCAGTGGCAATAACTTTATCACTTTTGGTGAAAAGGAGCTCATGTGATTGGGCACATGCATAGCCTTCAGCCCTACCACCATGGCTACAGCATGGTGCTGGACAAGCCCTCTGTCAGAAAGGCACAGCGAGGTGGTGTTGATTTGTGCAGCTGTCTGTGTGCCAGGCATTAGACCAGCGTAGCTGAAGGTGAGCTCAGGGCTGGGCCAAGGGAATGTGGGGTAGCTACTGGGAGTGGCTAATGCTTGCACCTTAGGGTCCATAGCTAAGGGCTGCCCTCCTCGGGATATTTGTCTGGTTAGGGCTCCCCCTTCTTTGCATTGTTCCTTTTCCAGGAATACCAATGTTCACTTACATTTTAGAGATAGTTTTCTCTCAAAGTCTCTCTCCACATATATATATAAGACATGGAATCAGCCCTCCATATCTGCATGTTCCACATCTATGGATTCAATTAGCTGCAGATTGAAAATATTTTTTTGTTTTAATTCCAGAAGCACCAAAAAAGCGAAACTTGAATTTTAGATGCACTGGCAGTTTTGTCCATAGCACTAACATTATATTTATACCTACTTACATAACATTGACATTAAGTATTACCACCTACTCTAGAGAGAATTTAAAGTATACAATGTATTTGGAAGGATTTATGTAGGTTATACTCAAATATTACATAATTTTATGTAAGAGACTTGAGCATCCTTGGACTTCTGTATTTGTGGTGGTGGTGGAACAAATTCTCCACAGATATTGAAAGACAACTGTCAAGAGATAGAGAGGGAGAGAAGAAAATATATATTTAAAATATACATATGAATAATACTTTATATATCTGTGTGAGTAGAAAATAAAAACACCGTAAAATTAAGAACAACCATTACCTGCATAATCAAAGTATAGGTGACTTTTTCCCTTTTTAATTTTTGGATACTTTTATAATTTTAACCATAAAATGTATCATTTCTATAATCAAAAGTGAACAGTTACCTTAGAAATTTAGAAGAGTCCACCTTTGTGTTTCAGATATAAATTTTGGACCCTTTGTCCTCAGTTTTTTGCCCAATATTTTCAGTTGCTTGGAAAAGGGGGATTTACTGCCATGAAACTGAGATTTTCAAGTAGACATGAGAAATGAATGAAGAGTTCAGTGTGGTCAGAAGACAGATATGAGATCACATTATTCCTTACAGTCTAACTCTGTTAATACATTAGAATTTAATATCACAAAATTAATAACTTTCTGCTTAAAAGAATATCTAAATTAACAACCTGATTTTATAAATTTGTAAGTGACATACTTTGTACATGTAAATAGAGCATGCTATTTTGACTTCAATAATGCTTAGAGACAGTCTTTGGAGTCAATTTGAAAAATCTGCCAGTTTGCATCATTAATTTACTTAGTGGGAAAAGAAATCACCAAGTTTTCATAGAAACAAAGTGCTAGAATGGACTTGAGAGGTCAGTAAATCCTTGCATTTTATAGCTGATATAGATGCCTGGAAGTAATCTGTCCAGGCTGACCTTTAAGAGAGAGCAGATTTTTTTTTTTTTTACTATATCTGCAACTAGAGTGACTGCTAGTATCATTTTACTTCAGGCCAACTGGGGGGAAAAAATTGTGTGCATCTATATTGTGCTCTTGGGCTTTCCTATTGGCTCAGTGGTAAAGAATCAGCCTGCCAATGCTGGAGATGTGGGTTTGATCCCTGGGTCAGGAAGATCTCCTGGAGAAGTAAATGGTAACCCACTCCAGTGTTCTGCCTGGGAAATCCCATGGACAGAGGAACCTGGCAGGCTACAGTCCTTGGGGTTGCAAGAGAGTTAGACATGACTTAGCAACTAAACAACAACATTCTGGACTCTTACATAGATTTTCCAAGAAATTTTCTGAGGCAAAAACCACTAGGCTCAGGAGGGCCATGCATGTACAAGGTCACATGGCTGTCTAAAATTAGAACTGTGATCCCAAACCAGGACTGTCTCAATCAATGACACTTGAGAAATTAATATTTGGGAGAAAGTACTTCCAGAAGATGGAGTAAGGACCTTCAAAAATCCACTCCTTTATAAAAGCCACAAAAACACTGATAAAAAAACTTTCAAAATTAACTTTTTTGGTACTCTGAAAATTAATCAAAAGTTTGCGCAAATCTAAAGAGTGTTTGTTCAAGAAATATGGCTGTATTTTGATAAGGGCAGCATATTTTGTGGCATTTTAATGGTCCCTCCTTTCCCCATTTTTGTGGTAGCCTTGAATACAAACAACCTTGCAACCATAGCAGCTATGAAAACCAACAGACTCACAGCCCTAAAGAGGGCAGATGGATCTGGAGCTTACCCAAAGTCCCATCTCCAGAGATTTATTATGATATGACATGCCTGGCAGCTCTCTGAAAACCTTCTTTGCAGAGTTTGTCTTTATTTAACTTGACTCAGACCTAGCTCAGTGGGAAATCCCTTTTCCCAGTATGTTTGTTGAAAACTCAATGGCAATTGTTTAGAATCACAATTGTTAGAGGCAGTAACACCAGGTGGGGATTTCCAAAGGGAAAAATGGAATGAGGGACTTTGAAAAGCTCCAAACTGTTACTGGGGCTTAGAAGGACATGCATAGGTACACAACCAAGAAAGAGAAGGCAAGAGAGCCTTTGGCTATCATTGAGGGCTCTGTATAAGCAGTAGTAAAGGCTGAGGTAGAATTGTAAACTGCCACAACAAATACACAGAAACTCTCAGAAAAGAGTTGGAAACTTACAGGTTCAAGACATTTAAGGAAACCTCTATGCAATCACTGGGGCTTCCCTGATGGCTCAGTGGTAAGGAATCTGCCTGCAATGCAGGAGACACACGTTTGATCCCTGGGTTGGGAAGATTCTCTGGAGTAGAATTGACAACCTACTCCAGTGTTCTTGCCTGGGAAATCCCATGGACAGAGGAACTTGGCAGGCTACAGTCCAAAGGGTCGCAAAGAATCAGACATGACTGAGAACAGCACGGCACAAGCTAACCAATAAGGTACTTCAATGGCTGCAGATAAAAAATGATATAGATTTTACAGGATTAGTAAGTAAATGAATAGGCAAACAAATAGTAACAACAATGAACAGCAACAGCAACACTCCCTAGAGAGAACAACTTAATTTTGGGATTATCATATTATACTGTTTAAAATATCCAGATTCCAATCTGCAAAGAAACAGAGAAGTATAGTCCATACAAAGGAGAAAAAAGAAGTCAGTAGAATCTGTTCCTTTAAGTCAACTATTACAACTATCAGCAAAGAACTAAAGGAAACAATGAGGATTCTCTGGTGGCTCAGTGGTAAAGAATCCACCTGCCAATGCTGGAGACGCAGATTCCATCCCTGGGTCAGGAAGATCCCCTGGAGAAGAAAATGGCAAGCCATTCCAATATTCTTGCCTGGGAAATCCCATGGGCAAAGGAGCCACACACACACACACACACACACACACACACACACACTCATTAATACAAAGATCATATATTGTATGAGTCCTTTTATATTAAATGTCAAAGACAGATTCATAAAGATAGAAATTAGATTAGTGGTTACTAGGGCTTGAGGTAAGAAGAGTATGGGAAGTGACTCCTAATGGATATGGTATTCTTTTTAGGGTGATGAAAATGTACTTATAATTGGGTAGTGATTATGGTGAATATACTAACTCTGCTGCTGCTAAGTCGCTTCAGTCGTGTTCGACTCTGTGCGACCCCATAGACAGCAGCCCATTAGGCTCCTCTGTCCCTGGGATTCTCCAGGCAAGAACACTGGAGTGGGTTACCATTTCCTTCTCCAATGCATGAAAGTAAAAAGTGAAAGTGAAGTCGCTTAGTTGTGTCCGACTCTTAGCGGCCCCATGGACTACAGCCTACCAGGCTCCTCCGTCCATGGATTTTCCAGGCAAGAGTACTAGAGTGGGGTGCCATTGCTTTCTCTGATACTAACTCTATGAATGTACTAAAAGTCACTGAACTGTACACTTAAGAAAGGGTGACTTTTATCTGGGCATGGTTTTACATGCTAAGATCATGTAATTTTTCATCTAATTTTTGAACTGCTAAGTTGAATATTTGAGTAAACTCCGGGAGTTGGTGATGGACAGGGAGACCTGGCGTGCTGCAGTCCATGGTCTCGAAAAGAGTCGGACATGACTGAGCGACTGAACTGAACTGAACTGACGTTGAATATATAAAATCACTGAAGCACATAAGTGCTATCAAGGAATCAAAGTACCCCAATGTATGTTTTTAAAAATATATCAATGTTCAATGCTATGTGGCAGCCTGGATGGGAGTGGAGTTTGGGGAAGAATGGATACAAGTGTATATATGACTGAATCCCTTGGCTATTCTCCTGAAACTATCATGACGTTGTTAATCAGCTATGCCCCAAGAAAAAATTAAAGAGTCGGACACGACTGAGCGACTGAACTGAGCTGAACTGAACTGAAAAAAAATTTACCAGTGTTTTTCTGCTTCTCCCCCATCTTGCTTTATATCTAATCTCTTCACTTTCTAAACATATTTTCTTATATTTTTGAAATTTATG
This sequence comes from Bos mutus, assembly GCF_027580195.1. NCBI lineage: Eukaryota > Metazoa > Chordata > Mammalia > Artiodactyla > Bovidae > Bos > Bos mutus. The sequence goes on from NC_091622.1 coordinate 68,010,409, forward strand.
AGAATTCTTTTCTGTTTCCTACCTACAGAACTAACATTCACTGGAGTCTTTGCAGGCAAATTCTTCAGCAAAGTGACCTCTACACTGCCCCTTCCACATCCTTACAATCCTACAGCCTCTTAGAAACCTGCACCATCTCCCAGAAGTATCTGTACAAATGAGTTTATAAGTGGACATTTGAGCTTAGAGTAAACTTGAAGAGATGCCAAAGGCACTTGGTTGAATTAAAATCATAGTGTTAGGAAGAAGTGATTTTCCTAAAGACTTCAGACTTGCTTGACAAGGCTTCCAGACTTACAAGGGAGATTTTTTTTTTTTTGCTCTAGGAAATGGCTATGTGGTAATGAGCCAACATGAGACCTGCATATTAAGGAAACTTATGGAAAAGTTTAGGTTGGAAAAAACCTACAGTTTTTTCTCCTCCCTTTCTCATCCTAGAAAATTTTATAGAAATTAAATGAGGTCTAGTAAACAATATATACTTTATAAGGAAAACAGATTTTTCATGTGAATAGACATCCTACAGTTTTATAAAAGTGTATCACTTGAATCCTACTATTTGTTTTAGTTCAAAGAAAGTTTCAAAATGTCCCATTAGAATTAAATAGAATTATGTTAGTAGAACATGGAATGATAAATTTTGGGGACTGAATTTTTATAAATGTCTACTGAGGTCTTTTGAAGAAGAAAAGGCATGTATTCTCTTATGATCATATGTTAAGGGGATGAATAACAATGGAAAGGAGCCGACTGACTTGAGGATTCTAAAATGCTAAGAACGCAAGATAATGATCACCACTGTGAGATGCACACCTGGGAGAGAAAGAATAACGCTGGGGTCACATCCATCCATCCTGGGCCGAAGTCGGACTCTCCGACACAACCAAGCTGGAGACTGTTGACCAAGGAAATGCACGTTCTCAGCATGGCTTGTTTAAAAATTATATTTTACAAATTCATCAGGTTTAAAGAAAAAGCCTTTTCTCACTGCTTTGGGCTATCAGCCTTGTTGCCGAGTATCGTGTGTCTTGTTTAACTTGAGTGATAATGGGTTACAGACCTCGAGTAGCATCTCAAGAAAATCTTCAATATCAAATGCACTTCTGTGTGGACTTTAAAATGTGACCTGAAGAAGAATATTCAGCACTGTAAAGCAGATTTATGTGTTACTCATGGTAATATGTTAACACATTTCCTTTTACATGTTGATGATGATGGTGATATCTACATAAGGTGATTTAGAATTTACAAAGAATTTTTGCAAACATAATTTTACTTAATTCACACAAAAGCCTGTGAGATATTTAGGGTCAATTTTTTTTAGGGCAGATATTTTTGTCTTCATTTCACACATGGGATAACTGTGCCTCAGAAGAGTTGAACTCTTGCTTGTCATTAGAATTGAAGTCTGGATCCAGGGCACTTGATTTTAATTTCAGAACATTTTGCAAACCCATGTTCTCAATCAGGACTGCATATAAGAATCATCTGGATGATATTAAAAAAAATATCCTCATGTTCTGGATGAACCCCAGACCAATGAAATCAGAATGACTTGTCATGAGATCCAGGCCACAGTATTTGATACAGTTCTTCAGATAACACCAGTGTTCAGCCAAGTGTGAGAACTTTATTCTACAATGCCGTGTTTCTTCCTTAAAGGAAGAGTGGCGTTTAAAAACTGTTCTCATTGGAAGGACTGATGCTGAAGGTGAAGAGCCAATACTTTGGCCACTTGATGTGAAGAGCCGACTCATTGGAAAAGACCCTGATGCTGGGAAATGTTGAAGGCAGAAGGAGAAGAGGGTGAGAGAGGGTGAGATGGCTGGATGGCATCACCGATACAACGAATATGAACTTGGGAAAACTCCCAGGGATGGTGAGGGACAGGGAAGCCTCATGTGCTACAGTCCATGGTGTCTTGAGGAGACGGATACAACTTGGTGACTGAACAACAGTAACATTTAAGAGACCGAGATGTGAACCTTCAAAGATTTTAATATATTCATTGTCTTATTCAACTATCATTTCTTGAGAATCTTCTATGTGTCTAGTGGCACTTTTCTAGAAGTTACCACAAAGTTCCTGGCAGTCTAGTTACCTCACAGGCATTACTATCATTTTGGCCAGATGTAGTGATCTTCTTTCATGCTGCTCATGAGAAATATTCTTATGAGGAATATTCATTCCTCATTCTTGCTCCTCTTCTTAATTTGACCTCAATGCCAATCACTTTTGTGCAATGAAATGTTTTCTGCTCTGTGCTCTACCAGTAAACATGCATGCATACTCCATCGCTTCAGTTGTGTCTGACTCTTTGAGACCCTACGGACTGTAGCCTGCCAGGCCCAGGCTCCTCTGTCCATGGGATTCTCCAGGCAAAAGTACTGGAGTGATTTGCCATGCCTAGCCTTTTCCAAAGGAGAAGGCAATGGCACCCCACTCCAGTACTCTTGCCTGGAAAATCCCATGGGCAGAGGAGCCTGGTAGGCTGCAGTCCATGGGGTCTCGAAGAGTCGGACACAATTGAGAGACTTCACTTTCACTTTTCACTTTCATGCATTGGAGAAGGAAATGGCAACCCATTCCAGTGTTCTTGCCTGGAGAATCCCAGGGACGGGGGAGCCTGGTGGGCTGCCGTCTATGGGGTCGCGCAGAGTCAGACACAACTGAAGCGATTTAGCAGCAGCAGCCTTTTCCAAACGCAAATTTCTGAGCCCAGGTGAAACAAAGCCAGTTATTTGGAAACCATCAGCTATGTCCTCCCCAGTAAGCGCTGAGGAGCTAAGGGGATGTGAGAGGCAGCCATCCACCACATTCCCCATCTCTTATGTTAAACAAGGAATTAGTATGTGAACAATAAAGAAAAAAGGATTGGCCCCAGATAGTTAGATGCATATGAAAGAAATTATTTCAGCAAGCCCTGTGGCTTGCATTTAGATCACTAAATCTCTTCACATGAGAGATTTAGTTTCCTCTTAATTAACAGTAATCTTTGAATATTCAGATTACCTGTCCCTTGCTGCAAGCTTGTGAATAGCCTGGCTCCTCCCCTGCCTCCTGGAAGTCTGCGTTTTTGGGGTTATCTGAGATACTGTCTCCTGGCTCAAGTCCTAAAATTCCCACTAAATGAAACCTAACTCTTAACTTTTAGGTTGCGCATATTTTTTTTAGTTGACACTTTCTTCCTAAATGAAGAGTTAGAGCACCATAATAGAGGTGGGATGTATGGACACTTTTACTGTGTGAAAAGACCTGTTAGGTAGTTAGAACAGGAAAAAGGAGTCCAAAATGGCTTTGGCCAGAAGACAAAGAAAGGGAAAAGCCTGTGAAAATAGAACAAAAGAAAATCCATGGACCGGAGTGAGAACTTCAGGTGAAACAAACACACCCCCTTCTTGGCTAGACCAATTTGCACAGGTCAGGCTCAGAGAGGAGGAGACAAGACAGATTGAGGCCTCTTGTTTGGGGCTGGACCGCCCTCATGCCTTGAGGGTGTACTTTCCTTTGCTTGCTGAATAAGACTCTGAGCTTTAACTGAGCTGTAACACTGGTCCACCATTTCGAATCTTTGCTGCAGCGAGACAGAACCAAGGAAATTACACACTCCCCTGACATATTTGGTGCCGTGATTCAGATGTAAACTGGCTGAAACCACCTTGGCTTGATTACCTAGAGACCCAGGTGAAAAATTTCACTCGGGGTTCAATGTAAAGAAAAGAATAGAAAAAAAATTTTTTTTTGGTAAATTTTGTTGGCATATAATTGATTTACAATGTCGTGTTAGTTTCGGGTGTACAGCAAAGTAAGTCAGTTATACATAGACATATATCCATTATTTATCAGATTCTTGTCCCATATAGATCATTACAGAGTATTAAGTAGACTAAAAAAACTCTTCTGCTGCTTCCTGATATGCTTCCTTTTGTCAGATAAGGAGAGCCAAGTACTCCATCATGCTCTTCTTTCTGACTTGGCTGCTAGGAGGCTTGGAACTATGTACTACGTACAAGTCTGATTGGTTTCTTTCACTGCAACTCTTCTGGCACATTTCTCTACATATCAGTCAGGGTCTTGGCCCTCCTGATGCTTAAACAAGGTCACTGTCAAGAGTTTGATGAAGATCTGGGGAAGGTTAAGGGAAGCCAGTGAGTTATGGTGGGACATTCTGTGGCTTGCTGCAGCTGGAAGGAAGCCACTGCAGCCAGAGTCTGGAGGAGAAGTGGGAAGCAGTTGCTGGAATGTGGAAAGTGTCTGCTGCTGTAGGAGAGGGCTGCCTGATAGGAGCTGTAGCTGGTGGTGGAGGACTACAACTACTGCCAACCCACGGTCCTGCAGGGAAGGAGCCTAGGCCAAATGTCCCAACATCTTTCTCCTCCTGACCTTGAGTCCCTTGCCAGCAATGGCCATTATTCAAAGCAGATGGAAACCAGAGGGCAAAGAAGCCCAATGGATAGACTCCATAGTGGTCAGTGACCCAGGACACAGAGCAGGGTGAAGGGTGGATTAGGAAGGACAAGAGAGAAAACTCAGTGCCCATCTCTACTAGGTAATGAGTCTTACACTTTACATGGGTTTTACTAAAACAAAGGCTTCCCTGGTAGCTCAGCTGGTAAAGAATCTGCCTGCAATGCAGGAGACCCTGGTTTGATTCCTGAGATCAAACTGGAGAAAGATCCCCTGGAGAAAGGAAAGGCTAACCACTCCAGTATTCTGGCCTGGAGAATTCCCTGGTCTGCATAGTCCATGGGGTAGCAAAGAGTTGGAAACAACTGAGCCACTTTCACTCTACAACAAGTTCATTGTCAAGAGCTTAATGAAGATCTGCTACCTTTTATTGTTTCATATTTTGTTACTTTTTACTTTAAAATTAGGCTGAGTTTGGAAAAGAATGGGTAAAAGTTTAAGAATGGCAGTAAAAGCCTAAAATAACATGATTTACTGTGGTTGAAATATGTAAAGGTTATAGAAGACCATCACCACCTTCCTACATGACCATGTTCAGATTTTAGAAACCCTTGAGGGAAATAAGCCAACACTGTCATCTTTATGATTGAATCATCTCTCTTTGTGTCTCTCACAGTTGTCTGTTCCAGCTATATATCTCCAGATAAACCAGGGGCTGATGTTTTTCTGACAGATCTGTATATTGCTCTTTAGGGATTTGACTGGAGTAAATTCTCCTGTCATGTTATTCAAACTCATTTACACAAGCCCAGGACTCCATAGGCCATTTCTTTTTTTCCTTTTTTTTTTAAAAACATGCTCTTTGTGTAAGATTTTGAAAGCACAGAAAGTGTAAGAAGAAAATACAAATTCCCTGACTCTGCTCTGAGAGATGACCACTGAAATTACTTGAGCATATTTTCTTTATATCTCGATGTTTACTTGTTTCCTTTTACCATCACCAGCATGATAGCACTTACTATTAAAAGCTCGACACTATTCTAAGAGCTTTGCCATATAAAATAAAAACTCTTATGATCTTCATTTTACAGATGAGGAAACTGAGGCAGACAAAGGTTATACAATTTGCTCAAAATCACATAAAAAATAAGTGGCGAGACTTGGATTTGAACCAGAACAATGTGTTCAACTGCTCACACTTCAAGTCACAAAATAGAGTGATATGACATCAGTTAAAAACATGAGCAGCAGAAGGAAAAAACAAAGGTAAGATCATAAACTGGAATCATAAATTGACTAAAAATTCCAAACCATAAAAACCTTTATCCTTGCTTCTAGCATTTTACAGAGTTTGCTCTAACTTTGTAGTATCCTTTTGTAATTTTAGAAGGGGAGCCTTGTCAGTTACAAAAGGCTCATGCTGCTGCTTCTGCTGCTAAGTTGCTTCAGTCATGTCTGACTCTGTGCGACCCCATAGGCGGCAGCCCACAAGGCCCCCCCGTCCCTGGGATTCTCCAGGCAAGAACACTGGAGTTGGTTGCCATTTCCTTCTCCAATGCATGAAAGTGAAAAGTGAAAGTGAAGTCGCCGAGTCTTGTCCGACTCTTAGCAACCCCATGGACTGCAGCCCACCAGGCTCCTCCATCCATGGGATTTTCCAGGAAAGAGTGCTGGAGTGGGGTGCCATTGCCTTCTCCAGCATAGGGGCTTCACTGGTGGCTCAGGTGGTAAAAAATTTGCCTGGAATGCAGGAGACCTGGGTTCGATCCCTGGGTTGGGAAGATCCCCTGGAGAAGGGAATGGCAATCCATTCCAGTATTTTTGCCTGGAGAACTCCCTGGACAGAAGAGCCTGGCGGGGCTACAGTCCATGGGGTCACAGAATCAGACACAACTGAGTGACTAACACTTTCACACTGGGGTTCATAAGATTAAAAACAGATCAAATGATCAACAGAAATATTGCTATTGTTGATATTGTGATCAGACAGAAGTCATAAATACTTGGTTGTCATGTAATGTAACTAATAATGTGATTTATTCTTTTCATTTATTGTTTCATTATTATTAAGCACCTGGGCTTCCCTTGTGGCTCAGCTGGTAAAGAATCTGCCTATAATGCGGGAGACCTGGGTTCGATCCCTGGGTTGGGAAGATCCCCTGGAGAAGGAAAAGGCTATCCACTCCAGTATTCTGGCCTGGAGAATTCTATGGACTGTAGAGTCCACGGGGTCACAGAGCTGGACATGGCTGTGTAACTGTCACACTTGAAGCACCTACTCTGGATCAGGTATGGTTCTAGGTATTAGCAATACAGTATGTAATAAGTCTTTGTGTTAGGGATCTTACATTGTAGTGAAAGAGACAGACAATAAGCAAGCAAAGAAATTAAAAATATATCATTTCAAGTAGGGGGAGAGTGCCAGAGTGAAGAGAAGGCCTACTTTAGGAATATTCAAACTGGGGCAAAAGATGAATTTTGTGGTCTATGGTTTGTAACATCCCTCAATAAAGACCAAGTCGAATTCAGGGAAGATGATTCACATAGGGTAGCAGCATAGTCTATAAAAGTAGACTTTAGATTCTAAAGAAAAATAGATGGACTTCATATCCTGTAACTAATCATCTGTGCTCTGTGTGCTCAGTCACTCAGTCGTGTCTGACTCTTCGTGGCCTCATGGACTGTAACCCACCAGGCTCTTCTGTCCGTGGGATTTCCCAGGCCAAGAGTACCGGAATGGGTTGCCATTTCTTCCTCCAGGGGATCTTCCCAACCCAGGGATTGAACCTACATCACTTGCATCTCCTCCATTGGCAGGCAGATTCCTTACCACCAGTGCCACCTGGGAAGTCCCAAATCATCAGTAATATGATTGTAAATGTTTTTCACCCAAGGATTGGTAAGTATGGGAGAGTACAGTAGTGAGGTCTAACCCCATTGAGCGCCTAGAGTTAAATACAGAATGGTGGTTCTCACACTTGTGCTTATAGTAGCTTCTCTAAGGTTTAAAACCTAGATTATCAGCTTGCCCTAAGAAGTTTTGCTTTAGAAGGTCTGGGGTGGAGTCCAATAACGTGCATTCTTAATAAGTTATGATGCCCTGCTGTTGCTTCAGTGACCACTCTTTGAGAACCAGTGGTATTGACCCATGAGTTCTAAGTCTCAGTTTGGGTGGTGACCATGGTGGGGATTCCAAGAGTTGGGGTTGAAATCCTCTTGGAAAAATGAAGTGGTCTAACCTAATCTATCTTTTCAGATGACCATTCCATTATTTATTTAGAAGTGAGCTAAAGAAGTTCTTGTTCCCAACTCAGGGAGCCAGGCTTTTTCCCTGGGGAAATTGTTATCAAAGGGCTACAAAGCACAGACAGATGGGTACTTGAAGTCCTGTTCCTTTAGTCTGGCCAAAACTGTTTTAGCTTGGAAGACTTTCAGGAAGATACAAGCAAAACATCTGTGTCAAGCATTTAATTTTTACTGGTAAAAAATAATCACAGTCATAAAATTATATTTCATACTGATAAAAAATAACCTTTAAACACACAAGACATTTCCAAATTAATAAGTCTCTTTGAAAGCATCATTTTAATAGATACATAACATTCCATCATGTGATTATGTGTAATTTATGAGCCATTTCTCTTCTGTAGATTTCCACTATTTTTGCTCCTACAAATAATGGTAATGAATACCTGCGCACATAGATCTTTGCCTACATTTCAATTACTTTAGCTTACTCAAAGTGGAATAGCTGAGTCAAAATAAACATTTCTATATGTGCATGAAATATATTTCCATTTGTTATTTCTAACCAAGAGGTATTTAAATGTGAACACTGTTGCAAGGACAGCATGATTTTGGCTCCTTTCTTTGCCATTTGAATAAGACTAAGCCTTCTTGTTCTCAAAATAATAAGCATGTGATTCATATAGAAGGAAAAGAAATTTCATATCAAAATGTCTCTAAAGAAAAATTAAGGAAGTCTCTTTAAAGAGGGAGCTAACAGAAAAAACTTTGCCACACAGCACACAGGAAAAATTCCTAATTAAATCTCTCTTTCTCTCACCAGAGTTGCCTCATTACAGCTTCCCCTGACAATCTCTAGTCTGTCTTTCTCTCCAGCCTCAGCTGATCTCTCTCACCTTCCAGACCTAGGTCCATGCCTCTCTCTTGCAAACAAACATAAGCTCTTCATTTTTAAAAATATCCAGCTGTAGCCTTGAATAGTGAAATTAAGGCCCAGAAATGGATTGAGTGAAGAATTTTCTTGAAGAGGCTTTAGAGGGAAGCTTGTGGAGATTGCAGAAATGCATTGCAGGTTGACTTTGGCCAAAACTTGCCCCTTAATTCAGACATTTGTGTCCCACCATTGGAAGACTGAACAGCAAAATCCTTCTTTGGTGTCATTTCTGACCTTCCTGAACTTGAGTGTGCCCAATGATTGTGTGACTGGGTAAGTTCCAATCACATCTATGGTATCAAATCATTGTAACAAAGTCTACAATATGAACAAACCATGTCAATCAAATTTATTAATATTTGAATACTCACTTTTAAATGCAGATAAGCTTCATTGATGTAACTTGGATTAAAAATCTCTTTATGGGTGTTATATGTTGAAATTTTCCAGTAGTCTTGTATGGATGTGACAGTTGGACTGTGAAGAAAGCTGAACGCCAAAGAATTGATGCTTTTGAATGGTGGTGTTGGAGAAGACTCTTGAGAGTCCCTTGGACTGAGTCCTGGGTGTTCACTGGAAGGACTGATGTTGAAGCTGAAACTCCAATACTTTGGCTACCTGATGCAAAGAGCTGACTCATTTGAAAAGACCCTGATGCTGGGAAAGATTGAAGGCAGCAGAAGAGGGATGACAGAGAATGAGATGGTGGGATGGCATCACCGACTCAATGGACACAAGTTTGGGTAAACTCTGGGAGTTGGTGATGGACAGGGAAGCCTGGCGTGCTGCAGTGGGGTTGCAAAGAGTCGGACACGACTGAGTGACTGAACTGATGTTGAAATTCTTTAAGTAGGTGCACACTTACTAATTTTAAGAGTATAATGTATTACTAATTATTGTAAAAGTTGTTAACTTTACATATAAAGACAAAAAGAATATTCAAACAGTTAAATAGATAAATTGATTATTGTATGAACATTAAAAGAATGTATTAGCTAGACAACTTTTTGGAAGAAGTTTATATCCTTTTTTAGCCAATAAATGCTTATAAAACTAATAACACAAGTATGAATAATAAAGCTCAACTTTATTAATAATCATAATCTTTGTGGAATCATTTGGTGTACTAGCATTCCTAACAATAAACAAAATAATCTTAAAGGAATCATTTAATTTTGAGTGATTTAACCCCCATTTGGGTTATGCTTCTTGGAAGACAAAGACCTTTTTAAAGAGTTTTAATGAATGAATTAAAAGCAGAAGGCCAGCTTTTTCATCTCAAAATTATATAAGATGGAAAAATCTTCATAATTAGGTGCAGCAGCACCCGTGGTAAATTACCATTGATCCAGAGAAAAAAATATACACTATGAGGGAAGTAAGATAGTACTAGAGAAAAAGGAAGTATCTAAAAAGCTCCTTCCTCCTTTCCTGCTATCAGTTTAAAGTGAGTGACTATTCAATGAAGCAAACATGAAGCAAGCAACCCCAGGAGCAATCTAGCAACTGACAGAGCTCAGAAACTACTGCTCTAAATCTTAATGGTAAATTTGTTCAATTTAGCTAGTAAAAGGCTAAACAATAAAAGTTTGAGAATAATAATTATTGTTATTTAGATTTATTGTGGTTATCCCACAAACAATTTCTCTGATTAGGATATTTGGCTTTAGGTGATTTTTTTTTTTAATCCAGACATTTATAATTCAGTCAAAATGTGTATTTGCCACATGTCTAATTTACTTTAATATTTTTAATCCTGTCAAAGCTCATTAGCAAAAACTGCTGTTGACTGCAGCAGCAGGAGATTGAGCCAAAACTGCCTTATTAAAACACTCCCATCTGGATATGTTTTTCAGCTTTCCTCAATGAGGCATTCAACTGGCAAAAGCAGAGATCTGCTACGATCAGGAAAGTTTTCTCTTCTTGAGCATTCTTTCCTTCCAAGTCTTCGAGTACCTGACATGTTGTTTCTATAATAGTTTGGAATGATGTTTTTGTACTAGACACCAAGAGGATTCAAGCCCCTGTGGGATGATTTGGGAGAATGGCATTGAAATATGTATAATATCATGTATGAAACGAGTCGCCAGTCTAGGTTCGATGCACGGTACTGGATGCTTGGGGCTGGTGCACTGGGACGACCCAGAGGGATGGTACAGGGAGGGAGGAGGGAGGAGGGTTCAGAATGGGGAACACGTGTATACCTGTGGTGGATTCATGTTGATATATGGCAAAACCAATACAATATTGTAAAGTTAAAAAATTAAATTAAATTAAAAAAAAAATGCTTACTGATGTTCACCATGCCAGGAGAACTTAGAGAATATTGTATCCAGAAGCCTCACTTTCCAGGTGAAGAAACAGGCTTGAGCAGGTGAAAGAACTCATGCAAAGTTCAGCAGCTAACCAGGGAGGAACCGGAACAGGATCCCGCCTCCGTCCCAAGGTGCACGCCAGCACTCAGTCCAGAGCTGCAAGTAGTCACCTTTCAACCTATCTTCTTTTCTCTTTCTTAGGGCCGTACTCTTGATCAGACTTAAGAACCATCTTTCTTTTTCTTCTCAAATCTAGTCATATTTCAACTTTAAGAACTGATGGGATCCAGCCTCTTTGATCTCTTTCTGTTTCCTGAGTATTTCAACCTGCCGCCTCATGGGTCTAATGAGCATCACAGATGATCCATTGATGTTTCCGGCTCAATGAACCATTCATTATTACACTGATTATTATGAATTGCATTTTGGCGTGTGCTCCTTCCCCTTAATTTTGAAACCCATGTGTATTGGACAGGAAATCTAGTCCATGTGTTTTTAACTCATTTGCACCCAGGTCATTAGAATGTGACTGGTCAGAGCTAACTGGACTCTAAGTACTGCTCTGGGTCTTTTCATAATGTATTGATGTCTTAGCTTCTGCAAGATGTCACCAGCCAGATTGTAGGCACTAGAGTTCCAATTCTAGCTCTTCAAAGTCGACTCTGACATACTCCCAGTCACCTTTTCTTAATTAACTCCATATTTGTGATATTTTCTTTGGATGAATGACTATGTGAGACTGAGACAAGTTTGAGCGTACTATCCTCCTAGGAACTTCTAGAAATAGTAATGTAAATAACAATACTGAGAATTTATTGTGCATTTACTATGTGCCAGGCACTGTTTTAGGCACTCTGCTGTTGCTGCTGCTGCTAAGTCGCTTCAGTGGTGTCCGACTCTGTGCGACCCCATAGACGGCAGCCCACCAGGCTTCCCCGTCCCTGGGATTCTCCAGGCAAGAACACTGGAGTGGGTTGCCATTTCCTTCTCCAATGCATGAAAGTGAAAAGTGAAAGTGAAGTCGCTCAGTCATGTCCGACTCTTAGCGACCCCATGGACTACAGCCCACCAGGCTCCTCCATCCATGGGATTTTCCAGGCAAGAGTACTGGAGTGGGGTGCCATTGCTTTCTCCATTTAGGCACTCTACCTGTGTTTAATTCTCACAATAACCCGGTGACTTGGGTAGGATTATTATTTCCATTTTAAAGACTAGAAAATAGAGATCCCAGGTCACAGCTAATAGGCACTGAAGCCACAGATCTATGTATCCTTCTTGGATAATCTCATGAGATCTCTGCTACCTCTACTCTTACCTCTCAAGTCTGACCCATAGCCCACACCTCTTTGCTGTGTTTAGGAAATGCACATCCATTTGCCTGCTGCACATCTCTATTTGGAGATCCCAGAGGATCACAAACTCAGGGTCCATAACTGAGCTTATCCACTCTTGAGAGTCCCTTGGACATCAAGGAGATAAACCAGTCAATCCTAAAGAGAATCAACCCTGAATATTCATTGGAAGGACTGATGCTGAAGCTGAAGCTCTGATACTTTGGCCACCTGATGTGAACAACAGACTCGTTGGAAAAGACACTGATGCTGGGAAAGATTAAGGGCAGGAGGAGAAGAGGCTGGCAGAGGATGAGATGGTTGGATGGCATCACTGACTCAATGGACGTGAGTCTGAGCAAACTCTGGGAGATAGTGATGAACAGGGAAGTCTGGTGTGTACCAGTCCATGGAGTCGCAAAGAGTCAAACACGACTGAGCAACTGAACAACTCTTCTTCCTAGCTTCCATAATAGACTCCTTCTGTTGTATTCTTATCTCATAAAAAATGCTAAGATTCTTCTCCTTTACAATTCATCTATGCAGTTTTATCACCCACCTCTCCTTCCATTACTGTCCACTGCAACCCCTTCCATCAGACTGCAAATACCTCTTGCAGGCATGGCCATCACTTTGCTCTGCCTCCAATCCATTCTCTACACTCTATCCACACATGATTATCTCTTCAATAGCTCTCCATTATCCGTGGGGATAAAATCTTAACTCCTTATGGGTGTGTCTTTCTCTCTAGACTGTGAGTTCTTCGGGAGAAGAAACGTGGTCCAATTCATCATTAGCTATTCATTGACTAGTATTTGTTGAGTGAATGAAAGTGCCTACACTGGTTCTATTCAATGGTCAAAAGTCTCCTTTTTCTTCCAAAGGTTGAGGGAGGGAGCTGAGTGGGAGGGCAGTTAGGGATGATGATCTCTGCCTCTCTTGACCCAAGTCTTTCAAAGAGGAAAGAAGGAGAGTAACACTCAGCTTGCTATGTTTGATTATGAGCCCCTAGATATTTTAAAGGGATAAGCTTACCCTATCCCAGCAGACACCCTATGAATAGTACTGTCTTCATTTTTGAGATGATAAAACTAAGGTCCAATAAAGAATATGCTCAAGGTCAAAAACTTAGTAATTAACCAAGCTTAGTCATTGACCAAACCATCATTCAAACCTTAATCTGGCTAGTTCCAAAGCTGGGCCTCCTTATATCCATCAACCGTGTAAAATTCGTTCTAAAACTAAGTCCAATAACCTTATACATGAGCCATATCTGATCCGGGCATCCTGCCCACCCTCCCTCAAGTGTCCTTTGCCAGTACACTCATTCATTCCTCTCTTCCACCCACCACAGCCTTCCAACCACAGACCACAGGCTCCAGCAAAGCTTGGAGTTTGCCAATCTGACTTAGAGATAAGGAATATCTTACGGAACTTTCCTGATCTAATAATATCCATTGTGTTTTCCTGGATCAGATAGGGAGTTTTAATTAAAGTTAAAATCTTATCTTCAACTGCTTAGTTAGAAGAAATATTTTCCTCTTTCACAGGTTCTGATTTTTGGGAGGCATTAGGGAAGCTAAGTAAAAATAGTCAGGGTGCAAAGAAGGAAGTGTATTTCCTGGCATCGGAGTTTGAAGTTTTCAGAATTTTGGACCCAGGTGCTGAAGCAAATGAGGCAACTTGTGCATTGTGAGATTGAACCCAATTCTTTGAGGAATACAAGTCTGTGAGTCAGGGAAACAATCACATGGGGTCATAAGCTCAGGGAATGCCAGTATAAGATGGGAGCTATTGTCTAACTCAATTCATTTTAAAATTCGACCATTCTTAAGTACTTATTGTATATCCAGCACTGAATACACAAGTAAGTAAGACACAGTTCCTGCTGGTGAGCTCACAGTCCAGTCAGGGAGACAGACAGGAAAACAAACAAGTAACAATTAATTGTGATAATTATGCTAAGTACCTGCATGGCACAGGAGAGAAAGCAAATAATTTTTTTTTTTTTTTAACTGAAGCACAGTTGATTCACAGTATCATGTCAGTTTCAGGTGAATAGCATAGCGATTCAGTTATTGTGCTCCTGCTCAGTCCCTCAGCCATGCCCGACTCCTTGCAACCCCATGGATTGTAGCCCACAAGGCTGCTCTGTCCATGGGATTTTCCAGGCAAGAATACTGAAGTGGGTTGCCATTTTCTTCTCCAGGGGCTCTTCCTGACCCAGAGATCAAACCCATGTCCCATGTTTCCTGGGTCTCCCTGCATTGAAAGCAAATTCTTTACTGCTGAGCCACTGGGGAAGCCCTTGTGTGTGTGTGTATGTGTATAACTGATATATATGTATAACTGATATATACGTATAACTGATACATATGTATAACTGATATACATATAAAACTGAATCTGAATTCTTTTCAGATTCTTTTCCCTTATAGGTTATTATAAAATATTAAGTTTAGTTTCCTGTTCTCTACAGTATGTTCTTATTGGTAATGAATTTCTTTTGAGAATCCTGAGGAATTTAGAATTATCAGAAAGGGTGAGTTCTAAGTGGAGTTTTGAAGGACAAATAGGTAGAGAATAGTGCTTTAAAGCAGAGGGAAAAGCCCATGCAAAGTCATAGAAGCCAAAATGAACAAGCAAATAAGCAAAACCCACGAGGTGTGAAGGGTCAGGCAAGGGCTGCTTAAAGACCATGTGAACGTGGTCACAGGGTGTGTGCACATCTGTGAACAATCAGTGGCTTCTTCCATCTTCTAATGACAGAGAGACATGTAGGGTTAATTATCAGCAATGCCCTCCCTCTTGCATTCTTGATATATTTCCTCAAGAATGAGTCAAGTCTAACCAACGAGTATGAATATATATCGATGAAAGAATAACACAGGAGAGAAAGGGTCTTATAAATGTCACAACACTGTTCATTTTTATATGATATATGAAATAATATAAATTCATTGCTCTCATAAATTTACAGAGAAATCAAGCTTCAGGGCCTGTTTACAAGGGCTGTTGGACTTTGTGAACAAAGCATTCTCATTTGCTCTGGGGGCTTTTTGATAACTGCATTATGGGTTTCTTGTGGAATGGATTTGGTGGTCTAAGTCCTTGGTGGGTTGGGATATCCAAGAGAACTTCAAAGCCAGCTCGTGTGATTTGCCTGGGATGTCAGTCAGCGCTGTCTCTGGCAGTTACTGAAGAAAACTGGCATTGTCCTGCTGCCTACATCATTTCTAACAAGCTAGTTCTCCTGCATGAGTCTTTCTACAAGCCCCAAGATAACTCAGAGATGCTAGTGGATTCTGTTCAATTTTGCCAGCTTTTCCTGGGCTTCAAAGGCTGCTAAATTCAACACTGGCTGCTGCTTTTAGGAGGTGAGCGCTTTGTGTGGTGATAAATTCCCTGAGCTAGAGCAGAGATGAGTAAAATCTTTTCCCAGTCTTGCAAATATGAGATAGTGAGCTGGACATGAAAATGTCCAGGTTTGCTCATATTTGCAAAACTAGATTGGTCATTACTGTCCTGTTAGAACATATCTGTGTTTGTGGCAGACACTGAAAACTGTTGGCTCTTCTATCTTCCTTTCTTGGAAATATCACCTTGATGACTTTATTTCTAGTTCCCTTCAGTCCAGAGTGCCCAGTGAGATATAAGCAAAAGTTTTCAGATGGGGCTTTAAGAGTTGGCTCTGTTGATAGAACCACCATTTGCCCTCTTCCCCCATGCTTCCTATTTCCTGCCTGGAATCATAACCTGATGGCTGGTGCTCCAGCAGCCATATTGGATGATGAGGCAAACTTGATGATAGAAACCATTCACCAAGAATGGAAAAGAAGAAAGAGACTGCATCCCTGATGACATAGAAAATCTGACATTCCAGTACAGACTGCCTACTTCTGCACTTCATATTGTATAAGAGAAAAGTAACCAACCCCCTATTTAAGCATCTGGCATTTGGGTTTTCTATTATATGCAACTGAAAACAATTCCTAATGGGAAACAATTTTGTTTTCTCTTCTACCATATATCAGCTTCCCTCAATCAGCAGGCAACACAGCTGCCAGCAATTCCAGAGAAAGTAGACTAATTATTCAGAGGAGTTCAGGAGTCAGATTGCCTCAAGCAGCATCCTGGTTCAGCCACTCACAAGGTTGTGACCTTGAGCAAATTCCTTAAATACCTTGAGCCTCAATTTCCTCTTTTTATACTAGGAATAATAGCAGTATTTATCTTTATAGGGTGGTGGTGATGATCAAGCCAAAACAAATAACCTATGTAGAATACTTTGAGTACATCTAGCACCTAAGACGGAGAAGGCAATGACACCCCACTCCAGTACTCTTGCCTGGAAAATCCCATGGATGGAGGAGCCTGGTAGGCTGCAGTCCATGGAGTCGTGAAGAGTCGGACACGACTGAGCAACTTCACTTTTACTTTTCACTTTCATGCATTGGAGAAGGAAATGGCAACCCACTCCAGTGTTCTTGCCTGGAGAATCCCAGGGACGGGGTAGCCTGGTGGGGTGCTGTCTATGGGGTCTCACAGAGTTGGACACGACTGACGCGACTTAGCAGCAGCAGCACCTAATAAGGACTTCCAAGGTGGCTCAGTGATAAAGAACCTGCCTGTCAATGCAGGAGACTCGGGTTGGATCTTTGGGCTGGGAGGATCCCCTGGAGGAGAAAATGGCAATGCACTCCAGTACTCTTGCCTGGGAAATCCCATGGACAGAGGAGCCTGGCAGGCTACAGTCCATGGGATCATTAAGAGTCAGTTCAGTTCAGTTGCTCAGTCATGTCCAACTCTTTGCAACCCCATGAATCGCAGCACGCCAGGCCTCCCTGTCCATCACCAACTCCTGGAGTTCACTCAAACTCACGTCCATCGAGCTGGTAATGCCATCCAGCCATCTCATCCTCTGTCGTCCCCTTTTCCTCCTGCCCCCAATCACTCCCAGCATCAGAGTCTTTTCCAATGAGTCAACTCTTCTCATGAGGTGGCCAAAGTACTGGAGTTTCAGCTTTAGCATCATTCCTTCCAAAGAAATCCCAGGGCTGATCTCCTTCAGAATGGACTGGTTGGATCTCCTTGCAGTCCAAGGGACTCTCAAGAGTCTTCTCCAACACCACAGTTCAAAGGCATCAATTCTTCGGTGCTCAGCTTTCTTCAGAGTCCAACTCTCGCATCCATACATGACCACTGGAAAAACCATAGCCTTGAAAAGTCAGACACAATAGAAAGCAGGAAAACCTAATAATCACTCAGCACATATTAGTTATTATTCTTGATTTTTTTAAAGCATTTATTTTATTCTGGCTCTGTGAACCTAGAAGACACCAGCAGAGAAATCCCAGAGAAGGGCTGGGCTTGTTCCAGTGTGGGTGAAGGTCCTGGTGGCTGGGAAGATGGGAACTAGGATTGGCCTAGCCGGGTCACATGCCCACCTTGATGATGGTATTGATGGGAGAAGGGGTCAATCGAGTGTGGTATCAGAAAGGGGCAAGGAGGTGAGTGCTGGAAAACAAAGACCAAGGCTTGCGTATGCCCCTTATTTGCCTATTGAGGCTGTTAAGAGAATACACATTTGCCAAAATCCTTGAAACTTTTTGTGCCAATGATATAAGGAGTTGCTATCATCAGCATTCTCTGATGAGGCCTTTCTTCTTTCCCATCAGACTTACACCAAATTGAGGTCTCACCTTTCTTTCAGTGTTGTTCTTCTAGGGGGCAGCCCCTAGAAGACCCTGCAGAACTAAAACTGCAACCCCTACCCTCCCACCACTACACTGGTGATGAAAACATGTGATGGCATAGACAGGGCAGTGACATTCACTACCAAGCCAGTCACTTGCAAGGGGAGAAAAAGCATCTACTGCTAGCAAAGGGTCCAGGGAAGAAACCCAAACCAACTCTGAAACCAAACAGCTGCCTGAGGTGGGGTATCGTGCTGTAGAATTTCCCAGCTATGTGTGTGTGTACTTGTGTGTATATTAATCATGTGTTCCTATTTTCTGTATTCTGATGATTTGACATCTTGGGGCCTTGCTGGCCCTGGAGGGACTACCCTCTCAGGATTAGCTCATTCCTAGAGAGAGCACCCACTTGCCCAGGAACATGCCTTTAAATGCAAACCAATCATTGCAAAGTACACTCTCTGCCCTAAATACCTTCACTACTGGATTCTCGCACTCTGGGCCACTATCCGCCCTTCCCGGTCACTTCAAGCCCAGGTACCTTGCTAGGGACAAGGTACAGGGACAACCCTTATGCTCTAGAACCTCAGATTACCCCTCCTCACTTGTTCCTTCCCACAGAAACCACAACAAAGGCTACTGCCCACGTTTTCCTTTCATTTCTTCTGCCTCCTTACCAACCCTGGCGGCCCCATGTGATGTGGCATGCCTCCTGTTTCTAGGACGTGTAAACATAAGAAACTTCTTCCTTTATGGCAGTCATTTCCGTGTTATCATGGCTTACCATGTATGATCAAAATAAATTCTGAGTACTTTTTTTAAAGTGTGTGCATGCGTATATGTGTGTGTACCGGCACGCACAAGACTGCAATGTTTAAGAAATAGGGACTCAGACTTACCATTTTTTAAACTCCAATTTTCTCACAGGCTTGCATGACAGACACCAGGCTTCCCTAATGTTCATTGCCCTGCTTGCCCAGTGTTTATCAGCCCTGACTCCAGAGCCTGGATAGTACTTCTCCAAGAATTATCTCTTTAATGAATCATGACATTGGCTTCTCATTTTATTTTATCAGATTAACTCTCCTAAGTGAGTGAAGTGAAGTCGCTCAGTCATGTCTGACTCTTTGCAACCCCATGGACTATAGCCTACCAGGCTCCTCCATCCATGGGATTTTCCAGGCAAGAGTACTCCTGGGAATATATTTTGCATACAAAGGAGATAATATTGAAAATGTTCAGTAAGTCAATTTTGTTGTTAAATCGAAACTAAAAAATTTCTTGGAGTCTATGGCTCTTCCTGGCGATTTTAGCATCTTAAAAGAGAAATCTCCCAGGCATATCTGAGAGTGCTAGCTGAGGGTTATGATCAGTGATTAATGCTGCCTTGGGGATGAGGAGAATGGCAGAGGGGTGGACTCCTTCTGGGAAAAATGAAGCTAGTCTTTCACCAGATCTAAAAGACCCTGGCACTGGTTTTGTTTCAAGAACATGAATGCGAGAGAAATGTTTGAAATGAGACAATACTTACCTTTAAAGAACAAAAATATGTTTATTAAATCCTCATGTCTCCAAGCTCTTTTCTTAGTCCTCACAAACCCATCAGGTTTTTGAAGCCTTATCGTCTCCACTGCTATTACCAGAAAATCTGGGAGAAGAAGTGTTGGTTTCAATAAGGCTCTCCTGAGATGAAACTGCTTCCCAGGCTTCTGGGAGCCCTGATTCCATGATCACATCAGACTCTATGGTGAAATTTTTCACATGATTGTTGATGGGAAAGGTCAAAGTTCCACATAGGTGACGTGCTGAAAGAAAGAGGGAGCTGTCGTTTCCTTCCACCACAGCCATGGCTCAGAGCTCTAGATCTCACTAGGCTCTCACAGAGTCAGAAGCATCTAGATTTTAACCAGTCTTCCAGCTGATTCTCGTGCACACTGAAGTTTGAGAACCACTGCATTGCACCATGCTTTATCTTCTTGTTTTTCTCTTCCCAAGCACAGGGTTTGACACTAGACAAACTGGAACATCACTTTCTTTCATCAATGTATATATTTATTATTGCACCAATTCTAGCCTTAACCCTGCTCTCACATGATTTCCTCTTTCCATATCGTATGCAGTAATCAATATAAATGTAGGCATACTTTTGTTGTTGTTGTCACTGACACACTTTTAAAAATGTTTTTATTTATTTGAGTGTAGTTGCTTTACAATGTTTTGCTAGTTTCTGCTGAACGGCAAAGTGAATTAGCTATATGTACTGCAGCCATGAAATTAAAAGACGCTAACTCCTTGGAAGGAAAGTGATGACCAACCTAGATAGCATATTGAAAAGCAGAGACATTACTTTGCCAACAAAGGTCCATCTAGTCAAGGCTATGGTTTTTCCAGTGGTCATGCATAGATGTGAGGGTTGGACTGTGAAGAAAGCTGAGTGCCAAAGAATTGATGCTTTTGAACTGTGGTGTTGGAGAAGACTCTTGAGAGTCCCTTGGACTGCAAGGAGATCCAACCAGTCCATTCTGAAGGAGATCAGCCCTGGGATTTCTTTGGAGGGAATGATGTTGAAGCTGAAACTCCAGTACTTTGGCCACCTCATGTGAAGAGTTGACTCATTGGAAAAGACTCTGATGCTGGGAGGGGTTGGGTGCAGGAGGAAGAGGGGACGACAGAGGATGAGATGGCTGGATGGCATCACCGACTCGATGGACGTGAGTTTGAGTGAACTCCAGGAGATGGTGATGGACAGGGAGGCCTGGCGTGCTGCGATTCATGGGGTCGCAAAGAGTTGGACACGACTGAGTGACTGAACGGAACTGAACTGAACTGATGCGTATATGTCCTTCCTTTTGGACCTCCCTTTCATCCCCTCATCCCACCTCTCTAGGTCTCCACAGAGCACTGAGCTGAGCTCCCTACGTTATACAGCAGGTAGAACATTATTTTCCGATTAGGTAACTATGGTCAAGTTGATGTCTTTGAGTTTCTATGTATTTATTAGTACAGTGGATATAATAATTACATCTCGGGGTGTTATTGGGATTAAGTCGGATAATGTATGTAGTACACATAGAAAAGCACCTGGAAAAGAGAAAACACTCAACAGATAGTTGCTGTAACTATTACTACTATTATTACCATTTTCTGCCTGTCTTTTTGCCAAATCAATGACAGACACAGTCACCAGAAGGGGGAATAGCAAGAGTATTTTTTAGCTCTGTGAACCTGGGCAAGTTACTTTGGGGCTCAGTTTCCTCCCTTCTCTACTAAATAGAGAGACTAGCATTTACCTCACTGGATCACTGTGAGGATTCAATGAGTTGGTGTAAGTAAAGTATCTTAGGAGAGTACCTGGTACTCAGTAAGTGCTCCATTAAACACTAGTAATGATGATGATGGTCCACTAGCCCATTTGTCTACTTACTTTTGCAGCTCTGACATGATTGTCAGGAAAATGTTGGAAGTAAGTGACATTCTTGGATAAAGACCTTGTTCCATGTGAGGGCTTCCCTGTCCTGTCAAAGAGCCATTTCTTTCTCCTTGCAGAGGCCTCCATCCTGTAACTTCTCTCACTGCTTTCTCTCTTTGTGTCTTTTTACAGGCCTAGTGCAAATTAGTGTTCAGTAAATGTCTGTGACTGCATCCATGAAATTAAAAGACACTTACTCCTTGGAAGGAAAGTTATGACCAACCTAGATAGCATATTCAAAAGCAGAGACATTACTTTGCCAACAAAGGTCCGTCTAGTCAAGGCTATGGTTTTTCCAGTGGTCATGTGTGGGTGTGAGAGTTGGACTGTGAAGAAGGCTGAGTGCCAAAGAATTGATGCTTTTGAACTGTGGTGCTGGAGAAGACTCTTGAGAGTCCCTTGGACTGCAAGGAGATCCAACCAGTCCATTCTGAAGGAAATCAGCCCTGGGATTTCTTTGGAAGGAATGATGCTAAAGCTGAAACTCCAGTACTTTGGCCACCTCATGTGAAGAGTTGACTCATTGGAAAAGACTCTGATGCTGGGAGGGATTGGGGGCAGGAGGAGAAGGGGAGGACAGAGGATGATATTACTGGATGGCATCACTGACTTGATGGACGTGAGTCTGAGTGAACTCCAGGAGTTGGTGATGGACAGGGAGGCCTGGCGTGCTGTGATTCATGGGGTTGCAAAGAGTCAGACACGACTGAGTGACTGAACTGAACTGAACTGAAATGTCTGTTAATAAAAGACTGTTTGATCTCCAATTGTAGTGTATATATGTCATATGGGAGAGGCAGAATAATGACCTCCGAAAGATGTCTACCTCCTAGTCCTTGAGACCTGTGAAGATGCTAGGTTACATGTTGGGAGGAAGGTGGGAGTTGAGATTGCAGATGGAATTAAGCTTGCTAATCATCTGCCTTTAAAATAGGGAGATTATGGTATTTTCATAGAATACAAATATACAGATAAGAGAATTGGTTCAGTTCAGTTCAGTCGCTCAGTCGTGTCTGACTCTTTGTGACCCCATGAATTGCAGCACACCAGGCCTCCCTGTCCATCACCAACTCCCGGAGTTCACTCAGACTCACGTCCATCGAGTCAGATAAGAGAATAGATGTTCAAAATTCTCAACACATGGAAAAAAAAATTGTAACTGTGAGATGATGGATGTTAACTAAACTTATCAGGATGATCATTTCACAGTGTGTATATATATACATATATATATATATACAAATCATTATGCTGTACAACTTAAACTAATACAATCTTCTATTTCAATTGTATCTTGATAAAACTAGGAAAAATAAAGAAAAATTACCAAGAAAAAAGTTTAAAAATAAAATGGAGAAATTAACTTGAGTTATCTGGGTGGGCCTGATGTAATCACAAGCTAAATGTAGAAGAGGGAATTAGAAGCCAGAACCAGAGAGGTGCTATGTGGGCAGAACTCATCTTAATGTTGTTGGCTTTAAACCGGAGGAAGGGTCCACAAGCCAAGGAATGTGTGTCTAGAAACTGGGCAAGATAAAAAAATAGATTCTCCCCTAGGGCCTCATAAGGAGTGAAATCCTGCTGACACCTCTATTTTAGCCTAGGGAGACCTATTTTTGGAAATCTGACCTTTAGGACTATAAGATGTTAAGTTCATGTTGTTTTAAGACACTAAGTTTGTGGTAATTACAGCTGGAGTAGAAAACTACAATAGCATCCTTGGCTCTGTTATTACAGCTAGTTCAGAAGTGGCTGTTTTTTTTCATTATTATTTAGCCTAATCATGTATTCCCCCATTCCTGTTAGCAATAGCACCTCTAACCATGGTGCTGGGGTATTGAGAAGAATTTTCATTATCTGAGAAAATCGATAAACATAAGTTTAAAAGTCTTCAAGGTCTAGGGCACATCTAGCTTCTCAGCATATGGCACTGGGGTACTCACCAGTGGGGCTAAGGGTCCTTTGAACTCAGCCTCCGCTTGCTCACCAGGCAAGGTGTGAAACATCAGCCCACCAATAGAGGTTTAACCTGGCAGGCCTCTGTGCTGGGGGTGCCTCCTCCTTCAGCATCTGTGTGCATTCTGTTGAGCAGGAACCATTCAAAGGGGATCCAGTCTCTCCTTTATGCCAGCTTGAGGGAGAGCTAAATGCAGCTCTGTCAGCACATGGGAGATCAAAGGGCTGCCACCCCCAGCCCCAGCTGAGCTTCAGAGAACAGAGCCACATGGAGCACCTCGCTCCTGCTGGAAGGGTTCCCCTGACTGTCTCCTGATGCATACCCATTTCCCCTGGCCCCTCAGAATTTGAGAGAGACCTTGACCACTTCCATAGTTTGGGGCTCATTTAAAAAAGATAGACATATCACAGCATGTTTTTTTTAATTGTAATATATTATAAATGTATATGTTTAATACATTAACATTTTTAACACATGAAGAAATAATTAATGTAATGATGCTATTCATAAGAAACTCAGAATTTATAAAAATATGAATTCAGGGACTTCCCTAGTGATCTAGTGGCTAAGGCTCTGTACACACAATGCAGGTGGCCCAGGATCAGTCAGGAACTAGATCCCATATGCCGCAACTAAGAGTTTTCATGCCACAGCTGAAGAAGATCCTGTGTGCCATGACTAAGATCTGGTGCAGCCAAATAAATAAATAAGTACTTTAAAAAATTAATAATTCATAGTATATTAGAAGTACCATAGATGGCTAATGGGGTACAATTAAACAGATCCAATGAATATCTCCTTTGAATCTTCCCATTCATCTTGGTGGCTATTTATTCCCTGTTTTGAGATAAGTTGAGTGTACATTGGAAGCCTCAGCCAAGGCCTACTGCCCCACATCTTCTCGCATTTGCTCTGCCACCCACCTCTCTTCATTGCCAGAAATGGTACCAAACATTCCCGTCTCCGCTGGGAGTGACAGGACGTAATTTCGCCACATCCTTTCATGATGAGTTATCAGGTGCTGTGAGAAGCATACCACTCCCAGGAAAAGGGATCTAGGCCTGAGAAGGATATACAGCCAGCATAGATGCAGACTGCAAACATGTATTCTCTCCAGCTGGTCATTCACTTCAGGAAACAGCTTGTACTAGCAACCTAGGCTTGGAAAAACATAACTCTCAAGCAGGAATTTATGAAGTTTTGAAGGGGAGTTTTCAATCCTGCAGAGAGGCTAATTGCCAGAGAACTCTCCAGTATCAGGGAGGAAGAATGTTCATCCTGCATCTTTATGTCCCATGGTTTTAGGAAAATCTAAGCTCTAGGAGATGGGTGGCATCTCTTGGCTTTAACGACCCAAGAGAACCAAGAATCCATAAGAGAGCTGTGGTCTCTTGTTAAAGCTAATACAAACACATAGAAGTCATCTATTCTGCCCTAAATTGACCAGCATGAGATTGAGAAGTCCCTCCATATCCCCTACCACTATGCAGTTGCCTGTCACTGAATATTTTTATTAACATGGGCAAACAAGTAGTAATACCAGAAAATGATCTACCTCAGGGTTGGGCACACTATCTGGTCTGAAATGTTTATGATTTTCTTTTCCAATTGCATAAACTGTAGGAAAACACTTTGACGTTTCAGAATTACTGCTGCACAAGAGAATTGAACGGCTACTTTTTTCTTGTTAATGAGACGAATTTATGTTTACATGACACCCACATTCTAAGTATAATGAACCTATGGCAATGGTCTGAAATGAATTTCCTCCCTCCCTTCCTCCCCCTCTTCCTTCCTTCTTACTTACCTTTTTCCTTTGTTAGTGGTAAAGCCCAGTCTACTAGTAGCCCATATGCTACTAGTCTATGCCTCCTAAGTCATTCCTGATAACCAGATCATAAAGTGGGAAGTACGTACATGTAGGTAGGAGTACTTTAGAATCACCAGAAGAACTTTAAAAATATCTGATTTCCACCACCATAGATTCTTAGGGTGGAGAAGGGAATGGCACCCCACTCCAGTACTCTTGCCTGGAAAATCCCATGGATGGAGGAGCCTGGTAGGCTGCGGTCCATGGGGTCAAGAAGAGTCGGACATGACTGAGCGACTTCACTTTCACTTTTCACTTTCATGCATTGGAGAAGGAAATGGCAACCCACTCCAGTGTTCTTGCCTGGAGAATCCCAGGGACAGGGGAGTCTGGTGGACTGCTGTCTATGTGGTCCCACAGAGTTGGACACGACTGAAGTGACTTAGCAGCAGCAGCAGCAGCAGCAGCAGATTCTTAGGGAGTGGTTTGGGTATTAGGACTTACAAAAGCTCCATAAGTAGTCCCAATGTAAGTCAAGATTAAGAACTACTGATTTAAGTAAAATCAATGCTAAATTAGTCAAAAAGTTGATTTGTTTCCCTGTTGAGTTTAAGCAAGCTCCAGGAATTGGTGATAGGGAAGCCTGGCATGCTGCAGTCCATGGGGTCACAAAGAGTCAGACACGACTGAGTGACTAACTGTTGACAAAACTGAATAATTAAATGATTGTGTTGGAGGTTTTGACTAACCCCCAGTTTGGTTTAAAGTGATAATCTTTGCATACTTATGAATTAGTTTATTATGGCAGGATTTTGCAAATTCAGAATAAGGCAGAAAGGCAGAAGGAGGAGATGTTGGTTTGAAATAACATAGTTTCAGTCTTTTTTTTTTTTTCATGTTCCATCCTTCAGTCTGCCAGTCTGTTTCAGACTTTCTCAAGTAATAGTATAGACAGAGTTCCATTGTAAGCTGATGAAGTTTCTGGACTGTGAGGTCTGGCTGTGCAGCACAAATTCAATAAGAATGCTTATATGACCACTGGCCGACTCTAGCCCACTGCAGAGTGTGAAGTCAATTCCTTGGAGTGCTGCCAGCAAATATTTTTGGCACGATTCCTGGATCATCAACAGGATTCTGTCCTTGACATCTGGAACACTCATCCGAGAGGCAAGCAAATAGTTTTGAAATGAAGTTAGGTCTCCGGGCCAATTAAAGATGTGAGTTTGACAGCAACCCTGTGCAATTCATTAGCTGTCTGGCAAGTTTCCAGCAGGTATGAATTCCTAGTGACTTGAGTTTCTGATTGTTGGGTGATCAGTCTGGAAGCTAGAAGGTAATGTGGCGTGCATTCCAGCTGGGGATGGTTTCACTGGAATGAGAGAGTAGGTGACCAACCACCTGTGAGCAATTACTAGCAGCACCTCCACACGAAGCAAAACCCAGGCCTGGTTCTCCACCCTTTGTTCCAACTTGAAAGTGGCATGCCTCTCCCAGTTTAGACCTATGCTATAATGCTATCAGTTATTAGAGTGCCATAGAGTTTTACCTGTGATGGAGAAGTTTCTGGACATTGCAAACATGTGTTTATGTGTTTTCCACTACAAGAGGGTTTCTCAACCCAGTGCCACTGGCATTTAGGGCTGGATATTTTTGTTTTCAGGACTTGTCCTGTGTATCATAGGAAGTTTAGCAGCACCCTGGCCTCCTCCCACCAGATGCCAGGAGTATTTCTCTGCTTGTGACAACCAAAGATGTTTCCAGACGCTGTCAAACTTCCCCCAGAAAGTGGGGGCTGGACAGTAAAACTGCCTTGTCTAAGAACCAGTGAGAAGGTCCCCAGATTTCAGAACAGTAGAGAAATAAGATTTCCTACACAGAGGCAGAATGATGACTATAGCCTGCTTCCTAAATGTCATTCAGTACAAATGAACCATCCTTGTCCTTGGTTGTTGTATACAACAGCTTTACATTTTTAGTCATCTATAGCATGCTTACTGGTGCTCAGCACAGTGCCCTATTCACATGCTTCTGCTGCTGCTGCTAAGTTGCTTCAGTCGTGTCAGACTCTGTGCGACCCCAAAGACGGCAGCCCACCAGGCTCCCCCGTCCCTGGGATTCTCCAGGCAAGAACACTGAAGTGGGTTGCCATTTCCTTCTCCAATGCATCAAAGTGAAAAGTGAAAGTGAAGTTGTTCAGTCGTGTCCGACTCTTTGTGACCCCATGGACTGCAGCCTACCAGGCTCCTCCATCCATGGGAGTTTCCAGGCAAGAGTACTGGAGTGGGGTGCCATTGCTTTCTCCCGCCCATAATAGGTACTTTCTCCCACATAATAGGTACTAAATAATGCTCAGCTTTTTCAACTTGAAATATGGTTGATCCACAATGTTTCATGTGTACAGCCAAGTGATTCCGTAATATATAAATGTATATATGTATATATATACACACATATATAAAGATTGAAGGCAGAAGGAGGAGGGGATGACAGAGGATGAGATGGTTGGATGGCATCACCAACTCGATGGACATGAGTTTGAGTAAACTCTGGGAGTTGGCAATAAACAGTAGGCCTGGTGTGCGGCAGTCCATGGGGTCATAAAGACTCAGACATGATTGAGCAACTGAACTGAACACACATATATAAGACTCTTTTCCGTTATAGATTATTGCAGGATATTGAGTATTGTTCCCTGTGTTATCCAGTAGGTCCTTGTTTGCCTATTTTATATATAGAAGTATATGTCTGTTAATCCCAAATTTTCAATTTATCCCTCCCCCACTTTCCCCTTTGAAGCTTCACTGGTGGCTCAGTGGTAAAGAATCTGCCTGTCAATACAGGAGATGTGGGTTCAGTCTCTGGGTCTGGAAGATCCCCCTGCAGAAGGAAATGGCAATCCAGTCCAGTATCCTTGCCTGAAAAATCCCATGGAGAGGGGACCCTGGCCGGCTACAGTCCATGGGGTTGCAAAAGAGTTGGACACGACTTAACGACTAAACAACAACAACCTTTCCCCTTTGATAACCACTCTATTTATAACAGTCCACTTCTGTTTTAAAAATAAGTTCATTTCTATCATTTTTTAAAGATTCCACACATAAATGATATCATATGAAGCTTGTCTTTCTGACTTACTTTAGTATGACAATCTCTAGATCCAACTTTGTTGCTGCAAATGGCATTGTTTATTTATTTTTTTAATAAACTAATGTTCATTGAATGAGTTTAAAAAGCTACTCTTTTCCCAATTCTGTCTGCATGGTTTTCCTGGGAATTTAACATAGGGCCTGGCCCAAGTCAATCAGATCTTCTCATTTTTCTGAACATCATAAGTCCTGAAGCCAGTTTTATCGAAGTGACTCACAGAACTCATTGGAAATGTTGGTACAAACAGCGTCGGCCCAGCTTTTCTTTTCTTCTACTCGTTTTGAACCTAGAAAGATGTAGGCCCCCCGGAAATTCTGGAAGCCATCTTGATGTTATGAGAGTCACTCAAGAGAGTTGGGACAGAGCTGAGGGACAAAAATGTGGAAGTCAGATCTTGAAGCTATTATTTGTGATCCTAGATCTAGTGGTATTTCTAGCCACATCCATAGCCCCATTCTTGTCAATTGCTTGAGCCAGTATGTTCCCACTGGTTTATTTATTTCCGTTTTTATTAATTCTTGTTCAGGCCTCTTTGAGTTGGGGCTTCTATCGTTTAAGATCCGAGGAGTCTTCCTTTAGACACTGCTCTTTGCAAGAACTTGCCTGCTGTGTGTGTAGCATGACATGATAACACACAATGCAAATGCTGACTTAGGACTGCATGATCTTGGTATTGAGGAGATCTTGAAAGTTACGGTCTGGCCATAACCTGATGCAAGGATCTCTCTACCGTGTTCCTTGTCAGAAGAAGCCTGGGCCATTTCTTGAATATGCTGGAACTTTCAGAACATGCCCATGTCTACCTGTTTCTCTGTAAGTCAACTCTGGCTCTTAGAGAATTTTCTACTTAAATTAAGTCAAAACTGTTTCTAAGAAGCTTCCATCCTAGAATCAAAGTCTGTAACTAAATATAAAAAAGCATTTTTCTTACAATAAATGCAAGTGTCATGTCTTGTCTTTGTCAGTTCTTCTCCATGTTAGCCTTTCTCAAGCATGTCCAGCCCCTTCTGAAAGGTCATGTTACAAATCTCTGTAATTGTAAAGAGGAAAGACTTTGGAATGAAACAGACCTTAGGCGGTAACTCATCTTCATAGCTTGTTAGCTGTGACTTTAGAAGTGCTACTTGATAGTTCTCTAGTACTTATGTTTCTGTCTGTCACATGGGGACCACTAGCCCTTCTATGGGGTAGTGGCGAACATTTCATGGGGTGATGCTTGGTTAGTGTTTTTTAGCTCTTAATTCAGTACATCTGTGTGCTGTGATCCATAAATTATTACTATCTTTCTCATCTTATTGCTGTCCTTGGGACACAAGTTTAAGATAGTCATTTAAAATATGGTCTCCAAAATTCAGCACAGCATGCCAGAAGGGATCTGACCACCCTAATATTTTGACATTTCTCCTTGGTTTATTTAAGGCTTCTTCTCAGTGGTTTTAGTCATCCAAATTGGCAAGGGTGGCCAAACAGTCATATCATCAGGGTTGTAGAGAGTGCAGATTATATGCAGTCCCTTTTCTTACCATGCTGTTGATAGAAATCCACATCATCAGAATTGTGAACTCTGCCCAGAAACCATCAACATACAGGTCCAGCCTCTTAGCTCCTGGCTGCCCAAAATCAAGGTTGCATCTAAGTGCAGGTCGAGAGGGCTGTTTTCCTTTCTATTTCATAACTTACTTGCCCGAGGGAAGAGGATGCTGATGTTTCCATTGGCAGCATGTAGCTCCCAAAGAATGAAGCAAACCCGATTGTACGATAGGAGGACCTCCAGAAAAATAAGCACAGGACAGCGCTCTGCGGCCACATGGGGACTCTCAAGGATGAAAACAAACTCTTTAATGTCCAGCCAGTGTTTGTAATATGCGAAAGAAACTGCTTAAAGTCTGAGCTGATTGGTTGCACTTTGTCCTATGAGAAAAACTTTTCCTTACTGTTCATAGATAGCACATATATCCCTTCCACAGTCAACAACAACAAAATTTAGTACCTACCATACGCTAGACATTGTTAGAATAGTAATAGTAGAAGAAGAAATGATAACAGCTACCTCTTCTTGGGCAATTGCCACCGTAGGTTCATACTGCATGTGTGCTAAGTCACTTGAATCTTGTCCTACTCTTTGAGATCCTTCGGACTGTAGCCCGCCAGGTTCCTCTGTTCATGGGATTCTCCAGGGAAGAGTAGTTTAGCGAGTGGCCACGTCCTCCTGCAGAGGATCTTCCTGACCCAGGGATTGAACCCATGTCTTCTGTGCCTCCGGTATTGCAGGCAGATTCTTTACTGCTGAGCCACCAGGGAAGCCCAGGTTCTTTCTATTCTCCCCATTTTACAGATTGGGCAATGAGACTTAGAGAAGGTGAGTCACTTGCCCAAGGTCATGTAGGTTAAGAAGCAGGATCGGGATTCAAATTTGGGTCATCTGAATCTAGAACTCTATGGTTAAGCCCACACTCCATCATCATTCTGCCATGGTCGTCATCATGTGACCTGATGGAGACATTAGCCAAGGCCATGGTGATAATCATTTTATAATATACAAGCATATCAAACTGACAATATTGCACACCTTACATTTATTTACATTTAAAGTCACTCAGTCATGTTTGACTCTTTACAACCTTTAACTTACACAATGTTATAAGTCAATTTTATCTCAATAAAGCTGGGGGGGAAAGTTGCCTGGATAAAGGGCCCTCAACAGCAATCCCCCCTTCCACACTCAGCTCAAGACTAAGCTCTCTCTCTCTTACGTCCTTGGCTCTGGGAATTTCTCAAAATCCTGTTTTCTAACCCAATCTAACTATACTTTGCTCATTCCCCATTGAGGGCTTTCTCTTTGCGTTCCAACCTTACTCTATGCCCATTCGCACTGATTTCATTATTACTATCTTCCCTTGATATTTGCTCCTCTTCCATGTGAGACAGGACCATTTTTCCCTTTTGTTCCACCAGCCCTTCTTCCCTTGCTTGTACCTTATAGGCCCCTACAAACCTGCAGGGACCACTCAAGGCCAGCCCTCTCTCCTGCATGTCCAGGCAGGAACAGCCATAGTCTAGGGGGAAGTCACTAAGCACATAATCACTGATCTCCAGGGGCTTTGTGTCATGATGCAGCACCATCAGGTCTTATTATTTTTACATCCTGAGAAGGGGAGGTGGTAGGTTAGATAGGGAGAGAGATTCATGTAGGGGAAAGAAAAGAAAAGGGAGGGAAGAAAGATGGGAAGGGGGAAAAAGGAGAGATGGGGATGAGAGAAGTCGAGGCTCGCTCAAGTGACCTCAGTGACATGTTAAAACAATTTGGCAGTATTTGTGAATAATTAACAATTGTTATGGTAGGAACAAGAGAACAGGTCTGCAGGTGCTGCTTGGTTCTTTGCTGCAGAGGGAATATTGAAATATCAGTTACCGTGAGCAGAAGAAAAACAGCATGTGAAGAAAAAGTCCCAGGTTGTAACAAAGCCTGGGTTTTTCCAGCTCTCCAGCTTAAATTTCTCTCCAGGGGAACTCCAATCCCTCCAAAAACTTGTAATAATAATAAAATGCTTGGAAGATGTATTTGAATTTCCTGTCAATTAAAACATTTGTTAGTCCAAAGTACTAAGCACTGAGGCTAAAGGGAGCTGTATTTTCTTGCTGAGCACTTTTGGTGGTGGCGGTATTAAACTATATTCTATTCTTCTTCAGTTACAGTTGACTGAACTGAGGGTTTCTTGAGCACCGCAGTGCTCCTGACATGGTGGAGGCAGGATGGAAGATACAGAATAAGCAGGCCTGATTGATGCCCAGAAGGGCTCAGCATCTCCACGGGAAATTCGGAAAACAAGACCAGATTCTATTTCCCTTAAACAATAGGGGAAAAAAAAATCCCCCCAGCATAATGTAGTATTAAATGAGATAATATTCCTTTTATAGTTCCAGGTACACACTTCATTTATTTCCTCAGGGATGTGTTCTTTGGCCTTTAAGGGTAGATCAAGCCACTTGTTTTCATGGTACTGCATAGATTTCCTTTATAGCCCTGATCATAGTTTGTAACTATATATATTTACATATTACATTATAGATATATAGTATAATTACAAGTTTGTTTATGTGGTTTTCAAAAATCTCACCTCTCACCAGACTTTAAATTCCATAGCATGATTGTGTCTGTTCTGCTCAAAGATTGAGCATCTGACACAAATTCCCCAGCATCTGACACAAATGGTAGGTACTCAATCAACATTTTGGAATAAAAGACAAATGAACACATTAAGAACTCAGTACAAAGAAAGAGCACATGTACTGCCCTGTTAAGGAAGATTCTGTGGCTAAAAGTGAATTTGACCAGACCTCCTTTATAAGGAATTACAGAAGAAATTACTTTCAGATCTTAATACCAAGAAAGGCTGATATCCACTGAAAAAGTACTCCTTATGAATTCTGTGAATTTTATACATTGAGACATTTTTCTCTTTGCTTTGACTTCTGGCAACTGTACATTATATTTTAATGTACTAACCTTGCTTTCAAATATTTTACTACCCTTGATTTTCTGTTACTGGGGCTTCCCTGGTGGCTCATCTGCCTACAATGTGGGAAGACGCAGGTTCAATCCCTGGGTTGGGAAGATACCTTGGAGAAGGGAACGGCAACTCTCTCTAGTATTTTTGCCTGGAGAATTCCATGGACAGAGGAGCCTGGCAGGCTACAGTCCATAGGGTCTCAAAGAGTCAGACACAACTGAGCAACTAAAACAATTTTCTACATTTCTTTATATTTTAATAATGTAAATTACATTATTTAAAAAATAAGATTTGGTGTGAATTAATGCTTAAATAGTGATTATGGATGCCCAAATTAATGTATGGCAAGCTTTATGAAAGGGCTTCCCTGGTGGCTCAGTGGCAAAGAATCTGCCTGCCAGTGCAGGAGACATGAGTTCGATCCTTCCGTTTGGAAGATCCCCAGGAGAAGGAAATGGCAATCCACTCCAGTATTCTTGCCTGGGAAATCCATGGACAGAGGAGCCAGGCGGGCTATAGTCCTTGGGGTCACAAAGCAGTCAGACTTAGTGGCTAAACAACAACAACAAAGCTTTATCTAGTAGTGATGTTTTAAAATGGGTTTTGGCACTCTAAACTAATCTTTTGTTAAAGATACCCTCCAGGAATTATTTAAGAGAGATATCTAGGGTGATATGGGCCATAGCTGATTGTTAGAGTTAAGATTAGCGGTGATGTTAAGATTTCAGGAAGTAGCAGAACTTTATTTAAGATGACAAACTCTCTACCATCTTGCTCTGATCCCGAGACAGTATTGTAAGGAATATTTAAAATCTGCAATAATTTAGGCCAAGAGAATTTGACTTTGAGTACCTTCTGCCCACTTCATGCTTTGACCTCATGCCACCAATTCATCTACTGCCAATGACTCTGTCATGCATCATGTTTGATTCAGCTGGGGAGCCATACTGAAATTATGTCTTAGTTATAGTGAAATAAAACTGTTTCTATATTCCCTCAAGAGATAATTTTAAAAGGATTAGTGTCCAACTCTTCTTTGTCACCTCCCTTTGGGTTCAAAATGAAAACAGTAATTTAAAAGTTTATGTTCCCCCTAGCCAAATAACCACAATCTGCTCCACTATATGGCTCTTTAATTGAGTTAGTTTGAAGAAACACAATAACATGCAGTCTATAGTATTGCTTTTTGTACTTTATATTAAGCCATTCCAGATGGTGACTGAACCGTGTACATTTGAAGTCTTTCATTTCTTTTCTTCAGTTAATAGTTATGTTGCAAAACTTTTGTATCATATTTTTGTTGATTTTTAGCATTTAATTATAATTGTTTATGAAACCACTCCTAGTAATTCTATTTTGGTTAAAAGATTCAGCAAATAACAATGTGTTCCTAAGACTCATTGGAAAAGACTCTGATGCTGGGAGGGGTTGGGGGCAGGAGGAAAAGGGGACGACAGAGGATGAGATGGCTGGATGGCATCACTGACTCGATGGACGTGAGTCTGGGTGAACTCCGGGAGTTGGTGATGGACAGGGAGGCCTGGCGTGCTGCGATTCATGAGGTCACAAAGAGTTAGACAGGACTGAGCTACTGAACTGAACTGAAGGAAGATGTG
Organism: Bos mutus; assembly: GCF_027580195.1. Lineage (NCBI taxonomy): Eukaryota > Metazoa > Chordata > Mammalia > Artiodactyla > Bovidae > Bos > Bos mutus. Next base: position 68,044,848 of record NC_091622.1, read on the forward strand.
AATGATCACTTAAGCAATTACTTTGAAAATGAGCTGGAGTGGGTGGTAGTTATGGCAAGGATTGGCAAATTACTAAAGGTTCATGACCACAGTCAAATTTAGTTCATTTGAAGGTAAATAAGAATTTGGATAGGCCATCTGAACATGAAATAATATACATCAGTGTGGTAATAATGGAAATATTACTTGAATCCTCAAAGTCTTTAAGTTAAAAATACATATATTCTTATTTACCTTCAAACAAAACTTGGAATTAATACTCTCAAGCAAAGAGGGATAACCCCTGCTCCAACCTTTGAGGAAGAGTCTTGGAGGTTTGAGGAATCCAAGAGTGTAAGAAAGTCACTCATAGGCTCTTTCTGAGGCTGATTCCTGGTCTCTGGGGAAGAGCACTTGGTGGGACTGTAAAATAGCCTCTGGCCAAGTTCCCTAAGAAACAGATTTCAAGGTGGGAGGCTGGAAAACTGCGATGATTAACATTTTGAGAACCAGAGATAGATACATTCACTAGTGTGTACGTTCATGAGCAGATCAGCCTATAGTTGTAGCTTGATCCTTCACCAAGATATCACTTACCCCAACCCCAGCATTATTTTCTATGACTTTCCTCCTTAAATCTTCCAAACAAGCCACCTTCTCACTATTTCACAGAACACTTCTTGTCCTGTTCTGCCTACAGAATGACACACAGCAACTCAGAGATGATAACTGAAGGTTTGGGAGGAGGTAGTGGTAAAGGCTGATGATGGTGACAGCAGCATTGACTGGGAGGTGGAGTTGGTTTTGCAGTATTGTCAGTAAGTGCCCGACAGTAAGTGCATGGATTCTGGAACCAGACTGCTGCGGCTTTGAGTCATGGCTCTGACATAGCTTGATAACCTCAGGCAAGTTACATCTCTCAGCTTCCTTATTTGTAAAACTGGGGTAATAGCACCTTATTCAGAGGACTGGGGCTTCCCCAGTAGCTCAGATGGTAAAGAATCTGCCTGCAACTCAGGAGACTCTGGTTTGATTCCTGGGTCAGGAAGATCCTCTGGAGAAGGGACAGGCTACCCACTCCAGTATTCTTGGGCTTCCCTGGTGGCCCAGTTGGTAAAGAATCTGCCCACAATGCAGGAGACCTGGGTTCGATCCCTCAGTTGGGAAGATCCCCTGGAAGAGGGCATGGCAACCCATTCCAGTATCCTTGCCTGGAGAATCCCCATGGGCAGAGGAGCCTGGCGGGGCTACAGTCCATGGGGTCGCAAAGAGTCAGACATAACTGAGCAACTTTCACTTTCAGAGGATTGATCGTATCTGTAAAGAACTTAGAACCAGCACATATATCATACCATATTCGTGTATTTTAAATAATCTGAGCAGGTTACATGTGGACTTTGGTTATGGCAAGAAATGAAAAATCTAAAGCAGTATTCTACCAGCTATATTGACAATGACTTGAAGACAGAAGAGGCAAGAATGTAAGAGAATAAGTCAACAATGGGAATTCCCAAACACGACATATTAATGCTTATATTAATTACTGGGGCAGCTTCAGAAAGGAAAAGATCTGCTGGGCTTCGTGAGAAAACAATAAGCAAAACATGATGATAGATTGGTTTGGGAGGATAAAGTTTGAAATAAACTATCCTAAGCTTGTAATCTTGAGGGATTAGAAAGATGATGGTGCTGTTGACAACAATGGAGAAATTTGGAAACAGATGCCTATTTCTGCAGGAAAGACAGAAAGCTTAAGCCACACCAATGTAGAAAAAAACAAATGGACCATGGGAGTTAAGCTATGGCCTGTTTATTTGACAGATGGGCTGCAGCTGAATCAATTGTGATGCTTCATTAGGATGTCTGGGGTATCTGTGTGTCCCATGCCACGGTCTGGTGGTTTTGCCACCTATAAACACACCCCCTGCTCTGCGCTTAGGTTGGGTTTCTTTCTGGGGTCCTGCTTCATGAGGTCTGTCATGAAGTTGTGTGTATCCTAGAGAACAGAGAGATGTATTGAGTTATAGATATATATACATATATATATATGTGTACCTCCAAAGTTTCAATCAATATGTGCTTGCATCAGGAGATAGAACTTGGCTGAAAGACAACATGATGATGGTTTCATTTTTATTTGCATTTTCTAAATATCAGGAGAGATACTTTTAGCCAACACTTACATAGTGGTTGCCAGAGATTGTTCTAAGCTCTTTATACATGTGAAGTCATTTCATCATCACAATCACCCTACAAGGTAGGCAACATTATTGTCCTCATATTAAGGAAGAGGAAATGAAGATACAGTGGAGGTTGGTGCTCTTTGGTTGGTTTCAGCAGAATTCTGAGATGAGGGTTCATGTGCAAGTGATTTAGTAAGGAAAGGCTTACTCCTGGGGGGACCAACGGGGACGAGGGGAGCAGAAAGGGGAAGAGGAGGAAGCCAAACAAGGGTCCGATGGAGACAAAGTCCGAGGAAGGAAGCATCACCCTAATCCTACAGGGGAGCTCTGGGGTGGATGTTCTAGTTCAAAGACACCCCAGTCCAAGGCAGGGGAGCTGAGTTTTCATACTCCCATGGCAGAAAGTCAGTTGTTACGGGCTGCCTGCCCTATGGAGGTTGTACCTCTGGTTCTCTGCACCTGTCAGCAAAGTGGCTGCAGTTGGTCTAAGGCATCCTGCACAGAAGAGCTGCGAAGTCTCCTTGTTGGATGCCATACACAGCAAAGGTGGGAAACTGGGGAGAGGGCAGGAGGTGGGAGGTCCAAGAAGAATTGGGAGGGGAGGAGATCTGATGGAGGGTGATCCTGTTTGCCTTACCATTGTCTGTCGCATAGTTGAAGGAGATCCATCAAGCAGACTGATTGTGGGGGTGGGGACTGTTGTTTTAATTCATCAAATTGACTTATCCTTGGCTGTGTAGATAGATATGTAAATCTATGTCTGTACACACACACACACACACACACACACACACACACACACAGAGGCACATACATGTATATACACTAAGAAATACAAAGTTGATGCAGCCCAGATGTTACATGTCAGATATCATAAACTGGTGACTCATGTGTTGAATGCAATCTGCAGACATTCTTGATTCGACTCTGTCTGAGTTTTTAGGTTAAAATTGTTATTTAAATATTTTAAAAGTTGGGTGATTTCAGTGAAAACTCCTGATTTCTGACCCCTTCTGACATTCTCACCTCGTGTTATTGACTACAGATGGGTAGTAGACGATGCCTCTTGAATCAGGGCATGTGCGGTCCAATTTGTCCCATTCTTTACCACCCTTGGTGATCACTCCAGTCATCACCTCTCCTCCAAGTCATCTGTGGCTCCTAAAGTCTATCACTCAGTTATGTCTGACTCCTGCGACCCCATGGACTGACTGCAGCCCACCAGGCTCCTCTGTTCACGGGATTTCCCAGGAAAGTATACTGGAATGGTTTGCCATTTCCTTCTCCAGGGGATCTTCCCAATCCAGGGATTGAACCCAGGTCTCCTGCTTGGCAGGAAGATTCTTCACTGCTTATCCACCAGGGACAGATCGGGATATTTAAATTTAAGGCTCCTGTTGTGCATAATTTCTTGACTATCACAAATCTTACTAGTTTCTTGAAACAAACTACTCATATCAGATTCTAATAACTTCACTCCTCTTTCTCCTAGGTTTCTGACTATTATGCACCCTTTCAGGGGAAGTATAGTATTAGGTTAATTCAGTCACTGTAGACCATCACCAAACCAGGTGGGTGTTTAATGACCTGGGTTGACTTCTCCTTGTTGAAATCAGCACAGCAATTGCCAAACCACTTCTTTGCTTGTTGTGCTAAAACTTCTATGGGCACAAAGCATAAACTCTTAAGAATACACAGAATTGGCAGGTAATCAATTTCTAATTATTTCTTGCTTTAAAGACATCCTAATAAATCTCTCAGCAGCTTCCAATATGTTCATTTTCTATGACAAAAGAACAGATATGAAAATGAAATCCTGAACTGGATGGGAGTTTAATTATAGTAATTTTCTGGTTGAACAAATAATTATATTGTTTCAACAAATAACTATCATTTCCCCTCAATTAAAGTCTTTTTCTCTGCTTTTAGGATTCCAATGAAAACATACATTAATGGGTCAAACCTTAAAACTGAAGGCCTGGGAAAACCCTTATGTTATAAATACCCATCTTATTTTAAATTTTCCAGAGTGTTCTCTTGGACATTTTTTTTTAATCAACTAAATGCAAAATGATCAGATTTCAAAATAAGATATTAAAAGTATTTTTTTCAGAACATTTAATCCAGGTTATAGGTCAGATGAAGATCAAACGTACATTTTTGTTGATTGCTCTTTGGCTATAATTAAAGAAGTTGAGATTATGTCTTTTAAAATATATGAAGGCATATGTAATGACTTTTTCACCAGTAAAAATGCTCTAATAATGCTCATTAAGCATATCATGAGTCCCCTAGATGAATAAGAAAAGCTATAATTCCCCCAAATACTTTGGCTGTTCATAGCAATTCACTTTTTAGTATGTAGTTATTATTAAATTTCATTCAAAAGAAGTTGACTTTATAGTACTTAAACTATGAGAGCTTAAACATTTTTAAAAAGCCTTTGGAAAGGTTGAAATCAGGTCAGAAGTCTGATTTGGGGCTGTAGTTATCTGCAGATAACTCCTTTTAAAAACTCAAATGAAGGCAAATGTTCTCTCTACTCTCTTTACTTCCCACAGTTACTCTTCTTATAATTTCTTTACTATTTATCTGACATTCTTGTTGTTGTTATTATTTACTGTGTTTGCTAGTAAATGGACAAACTTAAAATTTGATACTTGGGATCTGCCTGCAGTGTAAAATATACCGATGGAAAACTCTAACTTTTGGGGGGCTATTAAGTCACTTCAGTTGTGTCCAACTCTTTGGACCCCATGAACTGCTCCTCTGTCTATTGGATTCTCCAGGCAAGAATGCTGGAGTGGGTTGCCTCACCCTCCACCAGGGGATCTTCCCAACCCAGGGATCAAACCCATGTCTCTTAAGTTTCCTGCATCAGCAGGCAGGTTCTTGACCACTAGTGCCACCTGGAAAGCCCTTGAAAAGTGGGGAGAAGGACATTTACTCTACAAAAATGTAAAGTTTGTTACTTTTCAATGACCATTTTTATTAGGGAGTTGGGTTTTTCTAATTTGTGGTTTTAGAGGCCAGGAGCGCACAAATTTAGAGTGACAACTCAGTCAATTTCCCTGGGATTGAGATCAGACCACGCTTCTCCCACCTCCCCTTCTCCCAAAGTGGGGATGTCTTTCAGTGTCCTCTGAGGCTGGGAAGGCAGTACTGTGAGTACAGAGATTCGGAGAAGAGAGAAGTCTGAGATGGAAGAAGTCTTTTGTTTTTGTCCTGGTCTGTTCCTTACTAGGCAGGTCACCTTTCTTTCTCTTAGTCTCAGTTTTCCCATTTGTGGCATGAGATTGACGATAACTTTTCTGGTTTCCTTGCAGGGTGATTGCAGAAGGAATAAAATTAGATGTTGTATAAGAAGGCTCACCATTGAAGGACTTGCTACGGTCTCTCTTGACCTATCATTGTTGTTGTTCGGTCACTTAGTTGTGTCCAACTCTTTGCGACCCAATGAACCACAGAATGCCAGGCTTCTCTGGAGTTTGCACAAACTCATGTCTATTGAGTTGCTGATGCCATCCAGCCATCTCATCCTCTGCTGTCCCCTTCTCCTCCTGCCTTCAATCTTTCCCAGCATCAGGGTCTTTTTCCAATGAATCAGCTCTTTGCATCAGGTGGCCAAAGTACTGGAGTTTCAGCTTCAGCATCAGTCCTTCCAATGAATATTCAGAGTTGATTTCCACTAGGTTTGACCGGTTTGATCTCCTTGCAGTCCAAGGAACTATCAAGAGTCTTCTCCAACACCACAGTTTGAAACGAACAATTCTTTGGTGCTCAGCCTTCTTTATGGTCCAACCCTCACGTCAGTACATGACTACCAGACCTATATGGATATATATTTACTTTTTAGTTTATATAACAAGAGAGCATTTCATTTCATAGAAAGTCATGTTTCTGTGCACTAGATGTCACTAGAGCTCTATGTTTCAACTGGTATCACTGCCTGGTTGCAATGATCCATTCTTGAAAAAATTTCAAAATCATTGTGCTTTTGCTTTTTTGCATTTTTTACCAAATGGCCATGAATTCATGGGTCCTTGACCCATACCACCCTCATATCCATCTCACTAGAATTCTGCTTTCAGCACAATTTTTTGCCTTACTGGAGATTTCCTCCTCTTCATTTTCTGGAGGAATTTCTACAAAATCATTCTTTCTCAAGGGCTCCTTTAGTAGAAAATGTGAAAACCAAGAGAAAACCTGCTATGGAGTACAAATTCACAAGAACATTTTGGATAGTTATTATAGATAGATTTATTGCTTTTAAAATCAACCGTCACAAGAAATCCTGTTTGCATTTGCTTTTTCCTCACCATCCTGTTATCCTCACTCCTATTTTAGTTTTCATTCTAATTGAGAAATAAAGCAGATATACCAGAGAGCACTTTGCCTTACCCAGAAATGCTTAGCAGACAAAGCCTGTTTCTTCAAAAGCACTGACTGTCTCTATAGAGAAGAAAAATAAAATCTCTTGGAAGTGTAGCTAGTCTTGCTTCCTGGAAATAGTTAAAAATCTCAAGTTAAAGTGTACGGTTTTAAGGCCATCACCCATTCTTTGGTGAGACACTCTTTCCAAAGGTGCAAACCCAGTTGTGAAGCAGGGCCACATTCTAGCTGGCTTTTTTGGTCACAGCCGAATTCACTAATTTAACTGATTTTTTAAACTTTCAATTTGAAAATCATTTACAAGTATAAGAATTAAGAAAGTACAGAATGTGTTCAGGATTTTTTTTTCATCTTAGAACAAAGTGCACTCAAAGTATTCAATGTATGAAATTTCCCAAGATCTCTGTGTTACATTCAAACATACAAAAGTTAAATGACTTTGAAGTAAGACATACTATTCATTTTCATTTTTAGAGAATATTAATATCTACTCACATGAGGCAACCCAACCCAACAGTGTCGCATTCCATTCTGTACAACTGCTGTTAGTTAGAAGGAAAGTGATTCAATTATTTTTACTGGATGTCTTTTACTAGATAGTGAAGTCGCTCAGTCATGTCTGACTCTTTGCGACCCCATGGACTATAGCCTACCAGGCTCTTCTGTCCATGGGATTTTCCAGGCAAGAATACTAGAGTGGGTTGCCAATTCCTTCTCCAATTACTAGATAAGCACTATCTCATATATGTGCTAAATGCTGCAGAGAAAACCCAGCTCTCTTAGAGCTTACAGTCAAGTGAAGAATATAAGTATTAAACAAGTAACCACATAAACAAATGGAAAACTGCAAATCTGACACCCTCTGTCTCTCTCTGTTCTACTTCCCTGCTTTATCTGTTTTGAAAGTACTTATTCTGTGATGTTTATATTTATTTGTTTGTTTATTGTCTGTTTCCCATCCTCGAAAGGCAGCTCCATAAGGGAGATGTCGTCTGTCCTGTTCAGTAACTCAGCTCTAGTACCTAAAATAGAACTTCACACGTTGTAGATTCTCAGTAAATATTCTTTGGATGAAAGTATTAATAAAGTGCTGTCAGAAGTACTCAGTGTTCTCATATCCTTTATTAGAATTAGTTGATTCATCAGGGAAGTCAAGAAATACTTCCTTGCAGAAGAGATACTTGAGAAGGAAAGTGGGAATTAGGCTGAGAAATGATGGGAGATTATTCAAGGTAATAGGCACAAAGTCCCTGTGGCAAGAGGGAATATGAAAAAAGATAAAGGACAGAAAGATGACCTGGAGGCAGAGGAGGAGAGACCAAATGAAATAGGATTGCAAGATGAAAGAGGAAGGGAAGGGTGGAGGCCAGACCATGGAGGATCTTGCAGGCTGAATTACGAAGTCAAGAAGTTGTCTTTATCCTGAAAATAACGAAAAATCATTTCAGTATTTTAAGAAGGGAGGTGACTTAGATTTGAAAAGGTTACTCACCTAGAGTGAATTTGGGAAACCCAGCTAAAAGGCAGTGGTTCAGATAAGCAATATAGGTAGTGTGAACTTAAGTGCAGGTAGTGGAGATTGGAGTAGATACATGCAGAAGTAGATGCGTCCATGGAAATGTAAGGTTTGGTGAAAAGTGGGGTAAAAAAGGTGAGGGTGGAGGAGGTGTCAGGGTTGAGCTGAAGGTCATGGTTGAATCATGGGATAATGATGGGGATGGTGGTACCATCCAGTGAAATAGTGGTACTTGGAAGAGGATCAAGTTTGAGAAGGAAGATGATGAGTTCAGTTTTAGTTACATTGATTTCGCAGTTTCTTGGGCACCCTCAAGAACTTATTAAGTTAGAGACAGTTCAGAGCTTGGAAAGCCTGGGCTCAAGCAATAAATATATGAGTGTTCTAGAGAAGGTGATTAAAACCGTGGGCTATGGGACTTCCCCTGTGGTCCAGTGGCTAAGACTCAACACTCCCGATATAGGGGACCTGGGTTTGATCCCTGGTCAAGGAACTAGATTCCACATGTAGCTACTAAGAGGTTGCATGCCTCAACTAAAGATACTACAGGCTGCAACTAAGACCCACTGCAGCCAAATAAATATTTTTTAAAAAATCATGGGCCAGAGAATTCTCTCTCATGGGCCAGAGAATAAATTGAGAAGAGGAGGGACGTGTAGTTTCACATAAAGATCTCTGGTTGTTGGGGAAAGGATGGAAATGCCAACCAAGCCCTGACACAGGCTGGCAGCCCTGGCCATTCATGCCCACATCTGAGGAGTACTAGATAACCTTTGGTGCTTACTTGGTAGAACATTCAATGGACCATAGACAGCAGCCTTCTAGAACTTTCTAGATTGAAGCATAGCTGAAAGTCAATTTCCTCTTCTTCCTTATCAAGGGAAAGAAGAGAAAAATCTTATGATATTGTTACTTTGATAAAGTATTTTACCAAACCTATACTTTAAAAGTTGGTGATGGACAGAGAAGCCTGGCATGCTGCAGTCTATGGGGTTGCAGAATCAGACATGACTGAGCCACTGAACTGAACTGATACTTTAAAACATTCTTTCTTTATGGTATGTCTGTATATATTCAAAACATAAAACTACTGTGGTAATTTGTTCCCATTCAGATCAGATCAGATCAGATCAGTCGCTCAGTCGTGTCCGACTCTTTGCGACCCCATGAATCCCAGCACGCCAGGCCTCCCTGTCCATCACCAACTCCCAGAGTTCACTCAGACTCATGTCCATCGAGTCAATGATGCCATCCAGCCATCTTATCCTCTGTCGTCCCCTTCTCCTCCTGCCCCCAATCCCTCCCAGCATCAGAGTCTTTTCCAATGAGTCAACTCTTCGCATGACGTGGCCAAAGTACTGGAGTTTCAGCTTTAGCATCATTCCTTCCAAAGAAATCCCAGGGCTGATCTCCTTCAGAATGGACTGATTGGATCTCCTTGCAGTCCAAGGGACTCTCAAGAGTCTTCTCCAACACCACAGTTCAAAAGCATCAATTCTTTGGCACTCAGCCTTCTTCACAGTCCAACTCTCACATCCATACATGACCACAGGAAAAACCATAGCCTTGACTAGACGGACCTTTGTTGGCAAAGTAATGTCTCTGCTTTTGAATATGCTATCTAGGTTAGATATTAATGAAAAGATTTTTTTAAATACATTATTTGTAAGCATTTAAAGGTAGATGTGTTTGTGATTTTACACAGGTGGTTGATGAGACACTTGGAAAGTAAAATTATGTTTATAACTCAGATCAACTGAGGGGTTTTTTGAGCCAACAGCTGCCTGAAGGGCTTTGCAACTATTACCTCCTTTACTTAACCCTAGGAGGTGGCTACTAACATTCCCGTTTGATAGATGAGGGAACTGGCATAGCAAGGTCAGCAAATTGATTCAAGGTCACACAGATGATAAATAGTGGAGCCAGAATCTGAAGGAGAACTCCCCTTCATGGGAAATACTCATAATAAGTGTGCCAGATTTTATTAGAATCTACCATGCACATTTTAAAATGTTTTGTATTTTGAATTATGCTGAAAGCCTTTGCATGCATGTGTGCTAAGTCGCTTCAGTCGTGTCCAACTCTTTGCAACCCCATGGACTGTAGCCCTCCAGGCTCCTCTGTCCATGGGGATTCTCCAGGCAAGAATGGACTGGAGTGGGTTGCCATGCCCTCCTCCAGGGGATCGTCCCAACCCAGGGATCGAACCCATGTCTCTTATGTCTCCTGCTTCAGCAAGTAGGTTCTTTACCACTAGCAGCACCTGGGAAATCAGAATGCCTTTAGTATGAGCTTTATGCACTACTTAGCGATTTGCAGATTCTGCTGCTGCTGCTGTGTCGCTTCAGTCGTGTCCGACTCTGTGCGACCCCATAGACGGCAGCCCACCAGGCCTCCCATCCCTGGGATTCTCCAGGCAAGAACACTGGAGTGGGTTGCCGTTTCCTTCTTCAATGCATGAAAGATTCTGGTGAGCTTTAAAAAATCTGTTTGGGCCTGCTACCCTATTTCCCAACCAAATTCCCTTTGGGTTGTCTGGAATGAAACAGTCCTAAAAGGCCACTCTGGCCTATAGGTTGCTTTCTGGCTTGTGGAATAATATGCGATACCCTGATCAAATTGTAATATAATGCTTTGGGGTCTCTTAATCATAGTAGAGATCATTTTCTCAACTTGAAGCAGAGGTATGTCCAGACATGAGGGCACAGGAAAAGTATTTAGCAAAATTCCCCACAAAACCAAAGGTGGAAGATTTGGTGGTTTGTGTCATTGGCAAAACTTGGGAGTAGATGTCACAGCCATTGTTGAAATAATATTTCAATCCTAACAACTCCAAAAGGCAACTACAACCACCACACTCAGGAGTTCATCTGAATCAACCGCTCTGGGCACAAAGGAGACTTCAAGAGGGGGACACAGGGAACTCAGGGTCAGACCCCTCTCCCCATCGTTTTTTCCCTGCTACAGGCTCCCAATCACACTCCCTCCCCTAATTACAGCTCTAAATCTTTCAGCATTCACTGGTCCCTCCAGCCACAGGATTTGGCAAGGAAACTAAAGTGGAAATTAATTTAAGTTTAGATCCAGAGCAAAGACTTCATTGCTGATTTCCACTCACTCATCATCTGATGAATGGTCAGGGGGAAGATGGGCTAGAAGAAGAGGATAGAAGAGTTTCTGTATAGTCACTAAATGTTGAGAGCAACAAACACTATCCATGGCCAAAAGAGTATGAAATTCATGCCTTCCTAATTCTGTACTAGTAATAGTAACTTTAATTTTTCATTTTATTGGTTTCAATTTTTATTGAAATGTAGTTGGTTTATGATGTTATGTTAGTTTCGGGTGTACAGCAAAACAATTCAGATATATATATATATATGTAATTTCTTTTAGATTCTTTTCCATTATAGTTATTATAAGATGTTGAGTATAGTTCCCTGTGCTGTACAGTAGGTCCTTGTTGACCTTCTATTTTATATGTAGTAGTGTGTATATTTTAATTCCAAACTCCTAATTTACCCCTCCCTCTGCTTTCCTCTTTAATAACCATAAGTTTGTTTTCTGTCTGTGAGTCTATTTCTGTTTTCTAAATAAGTTCGTCTGTATTGGGTATTTTTCTAGATTCCACATACAAGCGATCTCATGTGATATTTGTCTTTCTCTACCTGACTTACTTCACTTAGTATGATGATCCCTAGGTCCATCCATGTAGCTCTAAAATAGTAATAGTAGCTTTTAAATTATGATAAATGTTCAAGAGCCTTTCCAATTCTGTAATAATGATAATAACTTAAAAATGATGATAAAGGTTAATACTGAATGTGAGTAAAGTGCCAGAAACACCTCTGAGCATTGTAAGAGTATTATGTCTTTTAATCCTCACAACATAGATAATCCTAGGTATTATCTATCTAGGAGGTAGATAACATTATTTTCCCTCCATTTTAGATGCAGAACCCAAGGCCCTGAGAGGTTAAATAATTTGTCCAAGTTCACACAGCTGATTATTTTCAATCCACAATTTGTATCCGTATGGAGTCACACAACTCACAGTGCAGAGACTGCTCTCTTGACCACCAGGAGCATTCACTTACCAAGGGGTGACTGTCTTCTCACAAAGGCCGGAGAGGAGGGCGGGGATGGTTCCTCAGGACTGACGGACTCAGCGGGCCTGGGAGCACAGCTGGAAGTAAGTTAGGTTGGAGGCAGCATGGGAGGCACGAGAAGGAACCAGCAGTTCTCCGAAGAAATGATGGGCAATCTGACTCCACTGCCAGTGAGGCTGAATGGGCCCATTCTGGGAGCATGGGGCCGAGAGCGCAGGCGAGCTTCTTATGGGGCACTTAGCTAAGCCCCGTTCTGCTTAGCATGAGACTGTTGCTTTGATTGCCTTTGCCTGTGAAGTCTGTACTTAATAAATCAAAGGGATCTCACCAAGGGCTCTTCACTGTGGAAGTGTCCAGTCCTGCTGTTGTGAACTCCCAGGACAGTCTCTCCAGCCTGCTCGGGGCACACAGCCTGCTCTGCTGGTTCAGTTCTGCTCTCTTCATACTTGGTGTCCATTTTTGCAGCTGGTCAAAGTGTGGTCTGGTGTCATTGCTCTCCCTACCTGCCTCCACAAATAAGGAAGATTGGAAAGATTTGTCCTCAGTGAAATTTTACTTTGTTGCTGGCACATGGTAATAGACATTGAATCAATCACTCTGTGTGTGTGTGTGTAAGCAGATGAATAATAGAAACATTGGAGGCTCTTTGCATACCTCCAATCTGGGCACAGGACACTCACTTTCAAGATGGGAATAGTCTTCGCTTGTAGGGCATGAGCAACTCCAAAACCTCTTGGTTATATCACCATGAACTTTACCTCGCCAGCATTTCCTCCCCAGAATCATGCCACGGAGGCAAACAGGAACTTCCTGCGTTGAAGGTCAGATGTTCTGAATCACCCTCCATTCACGTCAGGCATTTTAACATTTATTCTGCTTTGGAGAAAAACAACCGGCCTGTGTACCATTGCCCTTGGTTTTTTTCAAGTGTTCAGTTTTTCACCAAGCCCCACCCTGAGCACACCCACTAAGATTACAAACATTCAGAAAATTGCAGGCTTTTGCCAGATAATTGGCAGTGCTTTTCTGAATAAAAATACAGCCACCCACACGCCACGTTTGCTCCAGTTGGCAATGAATCAAAAGTCAGGCACACTCTCAGTGGTGACCACAGGTCTGCTCCATCAGGTAGAGAATTTTTCTAATAACCTTTTAGTCTCCCCAAGCATCTCAGTAGCGCTTGGGCTGATTGTATAGACCAGGTTATTAACCAGAATGGCAAGGTGCACTTTACTTTGTTTTCTAAGTACAGCCAGCATTGTCTGATGCCAAGAAGAGAAATGGCCAAGTTGGAACTGTGCACTCAGCAGGGATTCCCTGGCCCTTGCTGAGCATGTCTCTCCCCGCAAAGACTATACTTTGCTCCTAAACTTTGTTCTCGAAGATCCTGCAGCTCAGATTTAGGCATTTCCCGCCTAGCTGCTACTCAGTCAAAAATATACCCGTGTATTGACTGACAAGCAGACACAGAGAGATGTTTATGTTAAATGAGAAAATCAGATTATCAGTGTTATACAATGTATTATCCCAAGTTTGTAAAAACAATAACATAAATATATACAGAGGAAAAATAACTGTTAACAGTGATTAGTGATATTATTAAGTTTTTATTTGATCCTTTTCACTCATTTATACTGTCTGCATGCCTGCTCAGTCATGTCTGACTCTTGGCAACCCCATGGACTGTAGCCCACCAGGCTCCTCTGTCCATGGCATTTTTCCAGGCAAGAATATTGGAGTGGGTTGTCATTTCTCCGGGGGATCTTTCTGACCCAGGGATTGAACCTGCATCTCCTGCATCTGCTGCATTGACAGCTGGATTCTTTACCACGGAGCCACCGGGGAAGCCCATACCGTCTACATATATTTATTTCTCTATAATAAATAAATTAATAAGCAAAAGAAAAGAAAACCTACCATCTCTTATGACCAGTTTAAAATCTTAATCTTTCCCGTACCTGAGCATATGTAGAAGATACATAAAACATACGTAGAATATGCAGAATTGCACGTGTGCCTTTGTAATACTTACAACTTTCCTCCTTGAACTATAGATTTGAGAAGTGTTGTCTCATCTCATCTCCCACAGTAGATTTAAGCACTTTGAGAGCAAAGACTGGATTGAGTCTTGTTCTGTCTCCTGCAGCACCAATGTTCACTTCCCAGTCCCTGTCAGGCACACACAGCCAGGGGTTCCTTTTGAGAGAATAATTATGCACATCCTTGGACACATTCTGTGTTTTCTGAAAGGTCCCACCAAAATTTTCTCTTTCAAAATTAAAAATCCTGTTTTGGGATTTCCTTGATGGTCCAGTGGTTAAGACTCTGACCCCCCAATGCAGGGACCCTGGATTCTACCCTGATCAGGTAACTAGATCCTACAAGCTGCAAATAAGACCTGGCAGAGCCAAAAAAAAAAAAAAAAAAATCCTGGGTTTGTTTCAAAAATTATGATTCTAAAAGCTACACACTCCAGTGTTCATCGCAGCACTATTTATAGAAGCCAAGACATGGAAGCAACCTAAATATCCATTGACAGATGACAGATGTATAGATAAAGAAGATGTGTATGTATACACAATGGAATACTACTCAGTCATAAAGTGAACAGAATAATGCCATTTGCACCAACATGGATGGACCTAAAGATTATTATACTAAGTGAAGTAAGACAGAGAAAGACAAATACCGTACTTACGCGGAATCTAAAAAATGATACAAATGAACTTATTTACAAAACAGAAGCAGACTCAGACAAAGAAAACAAATTTTTGGTTTCTAAAGGGGACGGCAGGGGACAGATAAATTAGGAGTTTAGGATTAACAAATACATACTACTATGTATAAAATAGATTTAAAAACCAAGGACCTAATATTTAGTACAGGGAACTATATGCAATGTCTTGTAATAACCTATAATGGAAAAGAATCTGAAAGAGAATACTTATATATTACTGAACCATTTTGCTGTATGCCTGAAACTAACACAACATTGTAAAACTGATTATTCTTCGGTTAAAAAAATCTGTCTTTTTAATGAAATCAATAACTAAAAAGCTTCACATAGGTATTTTGCCATGGCTAGTATATTAAAAAATAACAACATCAATGTCACCAAATAGAAGATGCAGTGGCGTTAGCTCTGGAACTCCAAAAAGCAGGCACATTGAGAACTACAGGGATGTTCAGTTTTTTACAGTTAATGCCTAATTTTCCCAAACCATAGATGCTGCTTTTAATTTCTGAAAGCTTTTAATTTATTCTGAGATGCTAATATGTCAAAATTCCAATGATTAGCCAGGGAAAGGTGAAGTGAAACTCGTGATTCTTTCTAAAAAGAATCATGACTTGTGACTTATTTAGTGTGTTGGCTTCCATCTAGCAGAATTCCTAAAAGATAATCACAGATTTATCTACTATGTGAAAAATAAGATGCAGAAATACATCAAATAAATTTATGTGTAGGCTTGGCAAGTGGGGAAGATCAGATAAGCCTTTGTGTTCCACGACTGAGGAAAAGACCCTTGGCTTTCAGAGTTGGGCCTCTCGGCTCAACATTCACATGGACCCTCATTCAACTCACATTCCAGTCAGCACCTAGGGGCCTGCAGAACCTGTTTCAAGTATACCTTCACCACATCACTGCCAATGCAGCCCGCCTCTTTAATTTCCAGCTTCAGCCATGCCTTAAACATCTTTATAAACTAGAGGGTTTTATTGGGTACCAGACAGCAAGGTCTGATTCTTTTAACAACTTTTATTTATACCTTCAACAAACATATATGTGCCAGGCTAGTTCCTCTGAATAAAGTCGTGAGCAACAGAGGCAGCAAGCCTGGCTTTGGAGAGCTTCTGGTCCAGCCAGGGAACGCAGACACTATGCTACAGATAAACAGCCAAATAGTTGCTTCCTTCCGGTTGTCCTAAGTCCTATGGAAGAAAAGCATAGTGGAGAAGACAGTGAATAATCAGCATTTCTGAACCAATCTGAGGAGTCAGGGCAGCTTCTCTGCAGAAGCCAAGCCCTTAAGGGTAAGTTCAGAGTCTCCCCAACAAAGAGGACATGTAATGGCATAGGGTCAGGAGTGTGGAGCATCCTAGGAACTGAGAAAAGCTGTTGAGGTCATGGAATGCCTTGCAGGTCACACAACCGGGTATTTATCCACAGAGTAATAGAGAACCAGGAAAGGTAGTGGTGCAGGGGAACAACACATGCAGGTTGCTTAAAAACCTCTCTTGTTGCTGTGTGGAGAATACATGAGGGGTAAAGACATCAGGGTAACCTGTCAGAGGCCATTGGGTCATCGAAGTAACAGGTGACAGGGCTGCAAACAGCATGCAGCATCGTGGAAGTGAGAATGGGCAGAGACGAGGGATTCAAGATACATTTTAGAAATATATACATAAAACACACAACAATAACAACAACCAAAATTGCATCTGTGTCACTCTGTAAGATGTACTAAAACTAATGCTGGTCATAATAAAAGATTTCAGTGTAATCCTTGTCTATTTTCATTTCATAGGTTTATGAGACTAGAGACTTCAGTGGACAACATAAATCATATATATTCCATGACTAGTTTGTTTTCTTAAAATTCTTCTCTAAACTTTCTAGAGGGACATTATAGACCACCACTCCTGGAATTATCAAGTTTAAAGCAGTGATGAGTGTTGAGCTCCAAGTATATGCCAGGCCTTCTGTGATATTGAAAAATATATGGTCCCTGTCCCTAAGGGGTTTGTGGTCCATGGTAGAAAGTGAGCTCTCTTTGGGACAGAAGAATAGGAGTGCAAGGAACTGAGTCTCAGAACTGTAATTAATGAACGGGGTTGGAAAGAGGAACTAGAAAAGGATTCTCAAATAAGCTGTTGAAGAGATAAGAGGAGAACCAGGCATCACAATGGAAACTGAGAAAGAGGAAGAGATGAGGATTACTACGACTGAGGGCTAAACTGGCGCAGAGGTAAGGAGTGAGAAAAGCCATGAGGAAGAATCTGGTGGCAGAAGACAGGTCCGTGATGGGAGACAGGGCAGGCAGAAGCCACTGCAGCGAGCCAAGAGAGAGGAGAAGACAAAGAAATACGACCACCATTATTGATTAACCTTTATTGATTAATTTATGTGTTCCCTGGTTCCAGGAAAAATTTAAGAACGTTTAAAAGGATTTACATATACTGCAGGGAAACATAAATTGAGAGAGGAATGAAAGAAAGGAAAACAAGGGTGGTGTTCTAAAACGAAGCCAGGAATGTGGCTAAATATGTGGCTTTGGCTGCACTCAAAGGAGGGAATTTGATCAAACGGTACGAACTACGCAGCTGCAGATGATAATCCAGTCCCCGTATGTAGCTCTTCTCCTTATTCTATTGTTAACTTGGGTTTTTTCCATTTCAAAGTCCAGATTGTGTTCCAAACTGGGTCCATCTGTCAATATTTATAGAGTTTTTGCTATTTGAAAGGTATCCTTAATTAAAAGATGGACAGAATGAGTGCCAAATGTCTTCGTGGAAGCTCATCACCACCACCATAAGGCAAATCAAAGCTTATACCCTTCAGACAGAGGCTGCTCAGGTGGCGCAATGGGCAAAGGATTCACTCGCAATGCAAAGACACAGAAGAAGCGGGTTCAGTTCCTGGGTCGGGAAGATCCCTGGAGGAGAGCATGACAACCCACTCCAGTATTCTTGCCTGGAGAATCCCATGGACAGGGACAGAGGAGCCTGGAGGGCTACAATCCACAGGCTCTCTCATTTTGATATTTGGCAAAACTAATACAATTTGTAAAGTTTAAAAAAAAAAAAAAAGAGTTGGACATGACTGAAGCGACTTAGCACGCACGTACCGGACATGACTGAAGCGACTTAACACGCACGTACCCTTAGGACATGTCACTACTGCCTCCTGTGAAAATAAAGGGAGGAACACTTGAGGATAATATATAGTCTCTTGATAACAAGAAGGGGATGGAAAAATGGAGCTGTTCCAAGTGTAGGTAACAATCTCAATTTAGACCAAAGAGGAAGGAAAGCCGTAGTAAAAGAAGCAATGGAACAAAGCAATGTTTGTCACCTGGCTCCTGGTTGTCTGCCCCACTGGATGCAAAGCCTCTTCAGAGCCTGGCCTCTGTTCACTTCTCCAGTGCCACTGAAATGTGCTAGGTTCATGGAAGATGCTCAGTGCTTGGGGAACAAATACATGTTGAATAGTAGAACAGCACGACTTCTGGCTCCAAATGGGTGTTTAAATAGTTACAACTATTGAAATCAAGCAGATAACTTCTCTCAGCCTCAGTTTTCTCATCTTTGAAAGTAGACTGCATGCAGCAAAGGTCACTAATTACACCCCACCTTCCTTCTGTTCTTTCTTATGGCTGTTTCTTAGCTGGAGACTCCTAGTCTCTCAGCTGATCTCTAGGGATTCTGCAGTCTGGCTCATAGGGAATTCTGACTTGTACTCTAAAGGAGCCTTATTTAAGCCCAGAGTTGAGAAGGAGATGGCCCTGGTGACATCCCACCAGTCCTGAAGGTCAGCCATGGTGCAGCAGATTAACCGGGTATGAGTAACTAAGAGCTAGCTTGGGCTAGGCAATCTCAGCTGGCAAGCCTTGCTTTAAATGACTTTCTATCTGGAAATACCCAGAAAAGAGTAATTAGGGTCAATTTGTAGTGCCCAGAACATACCAGGGACTTCACAGCTTCATAAAAAGACTTTGAGCAACAAGTCAAAAAAATTGCCATTATTTAGTACACTGGTACTTTGAAAACTGTCCTTTGATGTATGTTTTTTAAAAAATATCCTTTGAAAAATATTACAAGATTGAGTGTACCATTAAAAAGGGATAAAATATAGTGTTATTTTGAAAAAACACTGAAGCACTTTGTAAATAACATTGATACATTCTGATTTTTATTAATCAGATTATCCACTATTAGGATATTTCTTTTGTCTGAGGAAAGTAAGTGTTTATTTTCCCAAGCCCAACCAAACAAAAGGATTCACAAAGTATCCTTTAAATAACACAATGGCCTATTGTTTATAAAATATGATTCAATATTCAGAAATTAGAATTTAAATACATATGCACCTATCACAATGTCCAAAAATGAAGGGTTGTTTCAATGTGTTGACCTAAATAACATGGAAAAGGCACACGACCAAGTGAGAGAACTTGACCTTAGCTGCCTTGCTATTCAGTGTCAAAAACACCACCACCAATAGCATTTGCAGGACCAGTCCTCACCACAGATTATTACATGCTCTATGTAAGTCCCAAATTTCTCTTTCCAAAGCAAGAGAATTTGGGGGTTCTGAAGATGCTCTAAAGGGGAAGATCTAATATTATATGATATCACTCATATGTGAAATCTAATTTTTTAAAAAGACACAAATTAACTTATTTACAAAACTGAAACAGACTTACAGACATTGGAAACAAATTTATGATTCAGTTCAGTTCAGTGGCTCAGTCGTGTCTGACTCTTTGCGACCCCATGAACCGCAGCACGCCAGGCCTCCCTGTCCATCACCAACTCCCAGAGTTCACTCAGACTCACATCCATCGAGTCAGTGATGCCATCCAGCCATCTCATCCTCTGTCGTCCCCTTCTCCTCCTGCCCCCAATCCCTCCCAGCATCAGAGTCTTTTCCAATGAGTCAACTCTTCTCAGGAGGTGGCCAAAGTACTGAAGTTTCAGCTTTTACCAAAAGGAAAGTGTTGGGGGAAGTGATAAATCAGGTGTTTGGGATTAACACTCACAATACTATATATGCGGGAGGAGGAAATTGCAATCCACTCCAGTATTCTTGCCTGGAAAATCCCATGGACAGAGAAGCCTGCAGGCTACAGTCCATGAGGTCACAAAGAGTCAGACACTGCTTAGCAACTGATCGACAACAGCAACAATAACAACAACAACTATATATGAGCTAGATAACCAACAAGGACCAACTGTATAGTACAGGGAACTCTACTCAACATTCTGTGATAACCTATATGAGAAAAGAATCTGGAAAAGAATGAATACATGTATATATATAACTGGATCACTTTGCTGTACAGCAGATACTAACATAATGTTGTAAATCAACTATATTCCAATAAAATTTTTTTTAAAAAACATAAAGGAGAAGATCTCTCAAGCTCCCTACATAAATGGATATTACTAAACACACACATCCCCAGCATTAGGAAATGAGTGAAACCAGCTTAAAACAAATGTACTCCCTGTCCTATGGGGGCCCAGTCAGCCATTGAGGAGTCAGATGAAGAACACTGGGCATCTGTTAAATAAAACCTGAGTCATGTGCCTGAATTCTCATCAGTCCCCTCAATGCTTATATGGGATATGGTTAATTTATAGTAGAATGATTCTATTCTTGGTGGGGTGTGGTTTTTAACCCCCACAGGTGACTCTTCCATCTTTTCCAGGCTTTCCTGCTCACCCCTATTTAGCTGTAGCTAGTGGCTCCTGCTCTGCTAATGGTCTGCTTGCTGGCCAGAGATGAAGTCACCACATTGGCTTTACAAGCTCTCACAGCTGCACGGCATCCCCTGAGACTCTTACTGGGGCAAGAAAATGTGCCTGCAGAGCTTCGAGCCACACTAGTCAGTTCTGGTGGTGCCAGAGAGAGCCCTTTTTTGCTGAGGGGGCCTGCATGTCTCTTAAAGGTCAGTCTCCAGGCCTCCAGGCCAGTGCGGAAGCCCATGCCACGCCAGAGCCTTCTGCGAGGCCTGGCCCTGCATGACCGCAGAGGCTGGGTCAGAGATTTTTGCATCTGTGTCCTGTTATTTCCTCTAATAATAATTGGAGCCTTGTGGGGCCAGGTTCCCAATGGATAGAATATCAGATGCGTGTTCACATCGTTTTAGAACTTTTTGTTTCCCCTGGTCCATTCCCTGTCCTCTGCTGGAAGACAGTGAAGAAGTCTATTTTCCTCTGTCTTTGAAATCAGTCACTTTCTTTAAAGCACTAAACAAAATAGGGGAAAATTCATTCCTTTTAGCAAAAGAATAGGGGAAAGAATTCATTTAGCAAAAGAACAGGATGAGAGTAGTAAGGGAGGATGAGGATAAAAGAGGAGAATTACAAAGGTCATTTTCATATTGCAACACCAAATATACACTTGCCTGGTGGTACTGGGATAAAGAATCTGCCTTGCAATGCAGGGGGTGCACGTTCAATCCATGGTTGGGGAACTAAGATCCCACATATCTTGTGGTGCAGCCAAAAAAATTAAAAAAAATAATATTGTAAAATGTTTGATGGAGAGCTATTTCCTCAGGTAGCCTCAGTATCAGGCATCTATTAATGTGGAGGTATAATATATAGGTTCGATCCCTGGGTTGGGAAGATCCCCTGAAGGAGGGCATGGCAACCCAGTCCAGTATTCTTGCCTTGGAGAATCCTATGGACAGAGGAGCCTGGCTACAGTCCATAGGGTCGCATAGAGTCAGACACGGCTGAAGCTACTGAGCATGCGTAAGTATATAGCTACTAATATTTAGTTGATTATACTATAATAATAAAATTAAAATTAAATTAAAACACAGAAATGGAATTTTAAGATATACTAACAGAATATTTCTTTTAAAAATGGCTACTTAGATGCCTTTTCTATTGCCCTGTATATTAAAAGGATTATATATTTAAAGGAATTCTTTTATGTTTTTTTGTAAGTCAGTGGGCTTCCTCCCCCCACTTACCCAGGGTTTACTTGTCTGGGGCAAATCTCTTTCAATGACAACCTTCCTAGGGAGAGGTGAGAGGGAAGAAGAGATCAGGGAGCAGGGAGCCCAGCGTTCACTGATTTGGGATATTCTGAGCAATACAATGAACTGAAAGGTAAGCTGGCTCCCTGCTACCTCCCACTTAAGTCTGGATGCAGAGACAATGGAAGAAGGAACCAGCTGAGAATTATTTGAGAACTTGTATGATCATTCCACTTCATCCTCTAAATAATTAGTAGGGTATAAAGAGATATGGGGCTTCCCTGATGGCTCAGCAGGTAAATAATCTGCCTATAATACAAGAGACACAGGTTTGATCCCTGGATCAGGAAGCTACCCTGGAGGAAGGCATGGCAATCCACTCCAGTATTTTTGCCGGGAAAATCTCATGGACAGAGGAGCTTAGCAGGCCACTGTCCATGGTGTCGAAAGCAGTCAGACACGACTGAAGTAACTGAGAACACAAGAAGAGGTATGCATTTGGGAGTACTTTTTTTTCATTTAGAAAGAGCACAGACAAGGAAGGATAGGCTGAATGGACTTATTGTAAAGCAGAAGGTTCATATCTGGCTGGTAGGCAGGAGGTTTGGTTGGGGACCCTCAGGCCCTGGTGGGACTGTTTGTTGAGGAGGTCTCTGGCACAGGCCTCAGAGGCTAGCTGAGCGTAGCCGGCTACCGCAAAGGTGACCACGTCTTAAGATGTATCCCACATCCCACCTTGTTATCCCAAAGGGATCTGGAGTCTTGCAGGAGCTCGCCTCCTGTAAGGGGAATTGACAGCAGATGCCAGGATGTGTTTTCACCTGAACTAAAACCAGGAATCATCAACATCTTGACCAAAGGCAGGCTGAGGAGGCCATGAATCTACAAAGTTGCACATCGTCTAAGACTGGGAGTGGAGAGTTGGTCCTTTAGTTGGTTTTCTTTCTTTCTCTTTCTTCCTTCCTTTCTTTTTTTCTTTCTCAGGTCTTAGTTATGGCACCCGAGTTCTCTAGTTCAGGTGTGGGCTCAGTAGTTGTGGCTCAAGGGCTTAGTTGTCCTGCAGAATGTGGGATCTTAGTTCTGAGACCAGGGATCAAACCCACATCCCCTTCACTGGAAGGTGGATTCTTAACCAATGGATCACCAGTGAAGTCCCCCCATCCTCTGGTTGACAGGAAGATGTGCTAGCAACAAGCATACCTTTTACAAGAAAGATGCAACTACTCAGAGCAATTTATATTCAACTGAAGTAGATGGAATAAAGTGGTAAAAGGCTCTTGCCTTGATAGCACTTTACCCTGGAATGATTTAAATGATACTTCAAAAGCACTAAACTGCAGGCACCCACATGCCACGCTACTGGGGAGGATAGACTAGACCAAACTTCTGGAGGACAACTTGTCAATGCATGTCACAAGTGTTAAACATGTGTAATTCTGGTAATTCTACCCCTAGGAACGGATACTATAGAAACAATCATATATACCCACTAAAGTCTTGTAGTGTTATTTTTAAGTGAGAAATTTTTAAGTGAAAGGCCTTGTAGAGTTATTTTTAGTGAGAAAAGAAGGCAAAAATATCTAAATCTTTCAACAATGAGGGATTGCTTAAAAACTTGTACCTATGCTTTAGAATATTAGGTAGCTATATTTTAAAGAAATCCAATAAAGTTTGTTTTAAACGATTAAAATATTTTTGTAGAAAAGTTTAATGAAATAATGTTCTTGATATGATGTTAGGTTTTTAAATGGTAAATAACAAAACAGTATATATATAGTATGAACCCACTTTGGGGAAAAAAGCAGAACTACGTGTTCATTCATTTATTGAGCACCTAAACAAGGGAGGAGGAAGACTTAAACATGATAGGCACAGGAAGTTGATTATGATTATATCAAGTAGAAGGGAATGTTAAAAAATATTAATAGTGGTTATTTCTGTGGCATGATAATGCTGGTGTCCTTAATTTTCTTCATTGTCCTTTTTGTATTTCCTAAAATTTCCACAAATGCATGTGTATTATTTTAAAATCAGAAAACTGGAAAAACAAACTATATGTGGTTTCCCACTGAACTTTTAAGAGTTCAGTACATGAGAAAGCACTAGTTCAGGGTGATCAGCATTTCCAGATATTCTTTCCTTTACTGGGAAGCTGACAGGGTCAGTAACACATTGATGAGGGGAGGGGTGGGAGAGGGGCAGAGCAAGGAGAGAAGCTGAAGAAAATGACCACGTGTAGGGACTCCAGATGGCTTCCGAGGAAGTAACAGGCCAGGGTGGAGGGAGTCAATCAGACCTAGGTTAGAAGATGAAATCCTAAGAACGTCTCTCACTCCCAGGTCTGTAGCTTATGTCCTTTCCCAATTCTTGGGCCCAGTTCCTTAAAGTAAAAAGAGCTAATAGTCCCTCTCACCCAGTAAGCTGAAGAGTTGCTCTGTGTTTAGGGATCTTTCAGTAAAGATCACTACAGTGTGGACAATTGAGCTTGGGCCTTTGGGAACTCTGGGAACAGATATGTGGATAAATGAGTGAGTGAAAGAATGAATGGGTTAATTAATATGGAGTTATCCAAAGAGTGTCAAGTATAGTCACTGCTAAAAGAAAAAAAAAAAAACAGGATATTTTTAGATTCAGAAAAGTCATATTCTCCTTGATAATGGACAAAAATGACATGAAGCTAAAGCTTAAGCAGAGTTTTGTGAAAGAGTAGTTGCTAATAAACAGATAAGCTCTGTAGGTCTAATTCTCCTTTAAAAATGTATTTATTCCTCCAATTAACAAATATTCCTGAACACCTCCCCTATGTCAAGCACTGAGCTGAAGTAGGATTACCAGCGAGAATGAAGCAGAGGTGATTGTGGTTGGAGCTGTGAGCTGTCACAGAAACTGCAGGGCTTTTTTTTATGTATTCAATCTTCATTAACTAAAGAGACATTTATGAACCCTTCACCATTTGCACCAGGCACTGTGGTCAGCACAAAGAATATACGCATAGCCCTTTCTCTTAACTATCAATCAACCTGGGGGATGGGGAGAAACATGAGAAAATCAGTAATAGGAAGCCCAATTCAGCTGGGAGGGGGCAGGAAAGCTTCTGCAATGAGTTGATGCTTGTGCTGGGCTATGGAGGAGTCATCGTTCATTCATTCACTTGCTCTTCTAATCAACAAATAAAATTTGGGCTGAGCACTAGGCCCAGGTGCTGAGAACAGAATGGTAGTCTAGTGGGAGGGAAAAATAATAAATACATAAAATAATACACGAACAAGTACATCAGATGATTATGGCTGTGAAAGACATGGGGAAGGATACAAACAGGATACTGGGATGGAGAGTGGTAGTGGTGGCAGCCAGCAGGCACAGCACTCTTGAATTTAGAATGAGTGGGAGAACAGTCAGCAAAGGGCTCTCTGAGGAGGCTTTATTTAAGCAAAGACCCAAAGGTGGGGAAGCACATCGGCCATGAGAAGAACTAAGGAAAAAGCATTCTTGACCAAGAGAACAGCAGGTGCAAAGGCCCTGAGGTGGTGACAAGAGGCAGGAAGGTGGCCAGTGTGGGTGGAGCATGGGTATTCAAGGGGATGGTGGACGAGTGAGCTGGACCAGGCTGTGCTGGGC
Source organism: Bos mutus (assembly GCF_027580195.1). Lineage (NCBI taxonomy): Eukaryota > Metazoa > Chordata > Mammalia > Artiodactyla > Bovidae > Bos > Bos mutus. The sequence goes on from NC_091622.1 coordinate 68,070,358, forward strand.
CTTGTGAGTCGTGATGAGGGCTGGCCACCAAGGGCAGAAGAATGGCAGACTTGGTTTATGCTTTAAACCACCCGTATGTTGGACTGGGGGGAGAGGTGTGAAGTGGGTGAGGGTAGAAGGAGAGAGATCTGTGAGGTGGCTTCTGCAGTAGTCACCAGACCATGTGGGCAGGGAGATGAGACTGAATTAGTGAGGAGGATTGGAGGAACAGCAGTGGGAAGTCTTCTGAGCGGAGGAAGTAACTTGTTCAAACAAGAAGAGGGAACTGACATTCTAGGAAATGTCAAGCAGTTCTTTGTAGCTTGGAGATGAAGTTAGAAATGTAGGAAAGTGTCACATGATAAGTGGTATTCTATACCAGAATAAGGAGAATAGGTATTATTCTGAGGGCAGAGGGAAGCCTTTGGAGAATTTTCAGTAGGGAAGTTCCATGAACAGAAACGAACATTGGAAAGATGTGTTGGAGGATGGATTCAAGGCACGTGGAGGGAGCACTGAAGGTACGCAAGACCAGTGGTGTTGAGACCAGCTAGGAGGCCAGAGCTCTTAAGATGGAATGAGGGACTTCCCTGGTGGTTCATTGGTTAACAATCTGCCCACCAGTGCAGGAGACATGGGTTCGATCCCTAGTCTGGGAAGATCCAACTAAGCCCATGAGCCACAACTACTGAGCCTGAGCCCTAGAGCCTGCGAGCTGCCCTCACACTCTAGAGCCCGTGCTCCAAGTAGGAGAAGCCACCGCAATGAGAAGCCTGATTGTTACAACTAGAAAAAGCCCTCACAGCAACAAAGAGCCAGCGCAACCAAAAACAAGTAAATAAATATTAAAAGATAAATAAATTTATTTTTTTAAAAAAGAAGGAAGGAGACAGAGAATCCTGGGTCTGCTACTTACTGGCTGTGTGACCTTGGGCAATTTACTTAACCTGTCTGAGCCTTGGTTTACTCAACTACACAAATGGGACTATTACTTGATAAACTTTTCATGAGGGTTTCATTAATAGTAGTGATAAAATTACCATTTTATCATTTCGTGAGGATTATAGTAAATACATTAAATGGTAAATGTAATGAGGATTACATTAAATGTATAGGAGAAAGTGGGGCTTGTAGCTGATAGTCTTAATCTCTTCTCCTTTACAATCTATAGCCTAAGTAGATGTTTCCAAAGTGCATCCCCAAATACTAAGTGTTGCAAAAATAATTATCCACCCATCTATTGTCTGACATTGCTCCTCCAGACAATCTGAATAAACCATAAAAAGGAAAGTAAATCAAAATGGGGAGTGGGGGAGGGAAATGGCATTTCCCAATTTCTCATAAACAGCAAATTTTAAAAAGCTGGCTAAATTTTTCTTCATCCATCAAATCAGCATTAAGAATCAGATAAATAAAATAAATCTCAGCTGTATCTCTGTTAGATAAAACTCTATAACCTCTTTGAAAGTATTAGAGAAAATCTAACGCCTGGACAGCAAAGAGAAGTTTATTCACTTAAGACTGTGCCTTGCGTGGGTGGCAAAGGGAATTCTGAAATACATGTTGTGCTGTGCTAAGTTGCTTCAGTCATGTCTCACTCTTTGCAATCCCACGGACTGCAGGCTCCTCTGTCCATGGAATTCTCCAGGCAAGAATACTGGAGTGGTTGCCATTTCCTTCTCCAGGGGATCTTCCCGACCCAGGGGTCAAAATGCATGTTATGCATCCCTTATCTGAAACACACAGCTAGAGGTGTTTCAAATTCAGAAAAGTTCAGATTTGAGAAAGGTAATGTGGTAAATATGCTGTGTGTTACTTAATACCCCTAGTGTGTGGTTATGACTATTTCTGCAGTGAAATAACCATACTAAATGGGATACATAGAAACCCATAAAGAGCTTCAGCTTAGTGTAGATGAGAGTTTCCTATTAACGAGTTTGTGTCCAAGTTGGAAATACTTCTCTTGCTCAGACTTTGGGGACTTTAGAATTGTTTTTAAGAGATTAGAGTTTGAATGCCTTTCCCTGGATTTTGTCCACCCCTTAACCTACCCCCTTCCTTCATAGGGCTCACAGGAGCTGCAGGGGGTCTGGGTTGTAAAGATTTACACCCAGCTGCTTCTTTACCCAGACACCTTCTCCCTTAGGATCTCCAGGTCTTGCTTCTGAACTTGGCCCCTGCGTTGGAGCCTTCCTCATTCATGGGTCCCTGGAGTTGCTCCCTGAAATCAAATCTCTGACCCTGTCCCTACCCCATCTACCACTCATATCTGAATTTCAGTTCTACAAGGCTCGGGATCGCTGATATCCAATAGGTATTCTGAGGCAGCTAAGTGATTTGGGGTCTGTGCGACAAATTTCTGGGACAGGGTGGGAAGTACCTTATATCATCAGCCTGCTCTTTCTAATCTTAGCTCCAGCGTGTCCAGACATTTAAAAAAATACCTATCTATTAATAATATCTCCTGTAGTGGGAATCGGGTTCTTTACCACTAGTGCCACATGGGAAGCCTGGTATAAAGTTGTATGTCACTTGTATCTCAATAAAAAATTCCTCTCTCTTTGAATAAAACTTGGCTTTAAGAGGGGCTTCCCTGGTGGCTCAGAAGGTGAAGCGTCTGCCTGCAATGTAGGAGACCTGGGTTCGATCCCTGGGTCAGGAAGATCCCCTGGAGAAGGAAACAGCAACCCACTCCAGTATTCTTGCCTGGAAAATTCCATGGACAGAGGAGCCTGGTAGGCTATAGTCCATGGGGTTGCAAAGAGTTGGACACGACTGAGCGACTTCACTTTCACTTTGGCTTTAAGAGTCACTGCCTGTAAAATCGTATCTTGAGTCATGAACATGAAAATGCAAAAGAAAAATGCTCATTAATAGTTTTTGAAATATCACCTCCTGACACATACCAAAAAAGGGAAAGGATTTACATGAGGGTATTTATAGTGTTTATAACTGTATGACAAAACTGTGTGATTTTTAAAATCTTATTTTGATGTCAGGTTTTTTTTTTTTTTCCTATGATGAACATGTACTACTTGGTTAAAGTTTTTAAAGTCTTAAAAATATGCTTGTAGCACTATCAGTTGGGAAAAGGCAAATTATGGTCTCTGTGGGAACTAATTTAAACTTGTCAGAGCAGTTAGATTAATTAGGTCTTAACTGACATTTAACAGCCAGGGTGGCAGGCCTGATACTACTTAGCAAGGACTTAGAAAATGAGGCATAATGGAGTACAGATTGTACTCCTGCAAAGCAGGCTCAATTCAGGGGAAACAGTGTGTCAAGCAGAGCTCCTCAACCGCCTCTGCATTTAAGTTCGTTCTTAGAAGGTGCATAGGTGAAATTTCTAAGATAAAACACAAGCCCATTTTTGTTGGCATTCCTCCTTCGTGAATTATGACAAGGGAATTACTGCAGGCTGTACTGGAATATTTCATGTGTGGATCATTGTAAATAAATCCTGGGGCACTTTTTTCCCATAATAAAGAGGGATGTGGAACTCTCTTTTTTATTAAATAGATTTCCTTGAAAACCTCCAATGTAAGAGTTACATTTACAATGTCCAAGAGGAATGCTAAGCTTGAGAATTTCCAGGAAGGTGTGAAACTTCGAAAGTAGAGGGGAGAGAAGGAATTGGCTGCCATCACGGTCACCCAGCCCGGCCAGGTCAGAGACAAATCTGGGTGAAGGAAGAAGTGAGGGGACAAAAGAGAGGCACAATGCGTACCTTGTAGAGTCATCTGAAAGAAAGTACAGCTGAATGGCCCAAGCAGGAAACGTAAGCCTCAGCCCTCAGGAAAGGAAAAAGGTTCACAGGAAATTCTAAGCTGTATTTCTCTCCAGGTAGGTCTGGAGGGAGCATCTGGCCCCTTGCGTATGTGAAGCAATGAGAAATAGCTCCCCCATCTCCAGAGTGCAGAGGAACTTGCTAAACACTTTTCATTTTTCACTGTGATGCCTCCACAGCCATGTCAGACACTGAGTCAAAGTGTAGCCGAGGGGGCTGCCAAACACTTCTGGGGCAAAGGTTTCTTGCTGTAGCTCTGCCAGGCCCCAGACTATTACCTGTCTGCTGCCTTCTTTGCTGAGTCTTAATCACTTCCAGCTGTGTTGGCTCCTGCAGCCCCTCCGGCCCCTCCCCGTCTGGCCTCCCTGCCCTCTGCCTCTTGTGGAGGAAAAATTAAGTATCGCACTTAAATTCCCCCTTAGGACCTAGGGATCCTGAGCAGGAGCCTCGCCACAGCATCCATCTCCAGCAGCAGACAATGGGGGCTGGCTCGCCTCCCATGGGGTCTCCTTGCTGCCCTGGGGCTGAGCCCTTCCCCTAATCAGTTACAGCTAAGCCCAGAAAGAAAAGGTACAGCGTGGCTCCATGGCAGAGCACCCCTCGCCTCAGGCTCTACCCAGGTACCCAAACCCTGTCACTTCCTTCTTAGAGATTGGTTCTTAAGGGCTAAATTTTACCCTCTCTCCGGTGGCTCAAACAGTAAAGAATCTGCCTGCAATGCAGGAAATCTGGATTCAATCCCTGGGTTGGGAAGATCTCCTGGATAAAGGGAATGGCAACCCACTCCAGTATTCTTGCCTGGAGAATCCTATGGACAGAGGAGCCTGGCAGGGCTCCATGGGGTCGGAAAGAGTCAGACATGACTGAACAACTAACACTAAACCCTCTCCAGCCTGTCATCTTTTGAAATACACATTTTTCACCAGGGTAGCTGGTTATCTCCATCAAGTCAGTTCAACACAAGCCTTGGTGGAGTGGAGGGATTGGTAATCTGTGGCTAGAAGGAAACTGGACAATGCCTGGCATTGTATCACGATTACCCTATTCCTTACACACGTAGACTTCACTGATCAGTTGCAGAGCCATTTTCTTGCCTGATACACTCAGGCTAAGGCTTCAGCACCTTCAACACAGCATACCAGATAGACACCAATCTGGAGAGACTGATAGATTGGGTGAAGTCTCTGCCTGTTTAAGCTAAAACCATGGGATGTATATTGGGTCAGTAGGCAGGGATTACCTACATCAGTGCTTCTCAAAATTGACCTTACATCAGAACCACCAGGAGAGCTCATTAAACACAAATGGTTGGACCCCACCCCAGGGTTTCTGGTTCAGTAGGTCTGGATAGAGGTCCAAAGGATGCTGCTACTGGCCTGGGGACCACACTTAGAGAGTCACCGGTCTGCACCATATCGAGGAAAGAGAACTCTATTCATCAGGCAGTGTGGGATCCTTGAAAGACTTTAATCTAGGTGGGAGGGGGTTATGGAGCAAGTTCACACTTTCCAAAGCTCAGACTGTGGTAGTGTGGAGGGCTGCCTTGAAGGGAGTGCAGCTGGAAGCAGGAAAGCTAAACAGAGGCTGTTGGCATGATCCAGATAACCTTCACGATGAGGTGTTTCACATAATCTTACAGAATGAGATCCTGGCAGGAGAATTGGGCTGGGCAGCCTCCAGGAGTCTGAGAAAGGTATCAATAGAAAGTTGAGAAAGCTGGTTTAGAAGAAAGCACTAAAAGGAGACAGGGAGCCTCGAATATGTGTTGGCCGTTTCCCAATTTTGCCAAGGGCTGGCGGGTTCCCAGAACGGGAGAATGCGACCCTGCAGACAGGGTCTGCAGAAGTGGCACTTGCCAGGCAGACCTGCCAAGTCTGTATGACTGGCTCTCTCCCCTCCACCCTCCCTCGCTTTCCTGTGGGGAGGTGTAACTGGGGAAGGGCTGCTTAGAGAACAGGTGGTGATAATTACCAGGAGACCAGCAGTTTCCCTACCTCATCCTTCAAAGTGTCAAAAAGGTTGACTTAGGAAATTACAGAGTGCAGGAAGCTTTCCTGATCTGTTCAGTTCAGTACTCTTTGGTGGAGCCTGGTCATTCTGGTTTAGTGGTTGATGTATACTTTTGGAGGGACACTGAATGATAGCTGAACTCTACTAAGAGTGCTTTTCTAAGGATAGGCCTAAACTTACCAGCACACACATAGTAGAAAAGAATTCAGAATTTTACTATGCACTCCAGATATGTAAGTGAAACTACATCAGAATCTGAACAAACAGTAACAATAATAGCTGCAAAAGGCATCTTATCAGGCCCCCGTTCATCAATTGTCAGTGGATTCACATGGTTTTTGACGGCCCTTGACTCAGCAAAGAAGCCACAAGCTTGGTAAGACTGGCCTACCACACTACTCTGAACCTGCTTTGTGGATTTTCACCTCTGACTCTGCCCAGACAGTTCTCCAGCTGTGAGACCCCCAAGCCTTCCCTCCTTGCATTAAGGTCTCTCTCAAGTTTAACTACATTTGTAAATTTTTGACCATAGCAACTCATGGCCATCCCTCTCCCTTCTGAAATCCTATGGCACTTCTGGCTGAGTGTGTCCTTTGGTCCTTAGTTTTGACCTTCTGGTGTTAGTTCTCATTTTAGAAAGAAAGTTCTAGCTCCCCAGGTGGGTAGTAGATTCTTTGAAGGCTGGAGCTGCTGGGTCTCACGTGTCTGAAAGTGAAGCATCACAGTCACATGAAACTTGAATGGGTAACGTGGAGGACGTGATGGTTCCATTCCTAATCTCTGCAAGATGAAGTCTGCAGCTGGGCCCCACCTGGAACCAGGAACATGAATATTGCCCGCACACTCTCTCTGCTTCTTCATCTTTTTACAGAGTGCAGGAAGCTTTCCTGATTTGTTCAGTTCAGTACTCTTTGGTGGAGCTCCATTCTGTCAAACTGGCATCCTCAATAGCACTGGGAACTTGGCCACTTACAACTCTCAGGCTCATTTTGACAATCAAGACACCAAAGAGGGACTGGCCCCCTTCCTTCTTTTCAAATTCAAAAAAATTAGACTCTTCTAGCTTAGGACATTCCTATCCTTGGACAGATAAATAAATTGTGGCTGTCAGTAAGTTCAGTAGCTCAGTTGTGTCCAACTCTTCTCTTTGCGACCCCATAGACTGTAGCATGCCAGGCTTCCCTGTCCATCACCAACTCCCAGCGCTTGCTCAAACTCATGTCTATCCAGTCGGTGATGCCATCCAACCATCTCATCCTCTGTTATCCCCTTCTCCTGCCTTCAATCTTTCCCTGCACCAGGGTCTTTTCCAATGAGTCAGTTCTTCACTTCAGGTGGCCAAAGTATTGGAGCTTCAGCTTCAGCATCAGTCCTTCTAGTGAGTATTCAAGACTGATTTCCTTTAGGATGGACTGGTTTGATCTCCTTGCAGGCCAAGGGACTCTCAAGAGTCTTCTCCAACACCACAGTTCAAAAGCATCAGTTCTTCAGCACTCAGATTTCTTTATGGTCCAACTCTCACATCCATACATGACTACCGGAAAAACCATAGCTTTGACTAGATGAACCTTTGTTGGCAAAATAATGTCTTTGATTTTTAATATGCTGTCTAGGTTGGTCATATTCTTTCAAGGAGCAAGAGTCTTTAAGTTTCATGGCTGCAGTCACCATCTGCAGTGATTTTGGAGAGAACCCAAGAAAATAAAATCTGTCACTGTTTCCATTGTTTCCTCATCTTTTTGCCATGAAGTGATGGGACCAGATATCAAATCCTAGTTTTTTCCAGTTTTTTGAATGTTGAATTTTAAGCCAACTTTTTCACTCTCCTCTTTCACTTTCATCAAGAGGCTCTTTAGTTTCTCTTTACTTTCTGCCATTAGAGGGGTGTCATCTGCATATCTGAGGTTACTGATATTTCTGCCTGCAATCTTGATTTAGCTTGTGCTTCATCCAATCCAGCATTTCGTATAATGTACTCTGCATAGAAGTTAAATAAGCAAGGTAACAATATACAGCCTTGACATACTCCTTTCCCAATTTGGAACCAGTCTGTTGTTCCATGCCCAGTTCTAACTGTTGCTTCTTGACCTGGATACAGATTTCTCAGGAGGCAGGTAAAGTGATCTGGTATTCTCATCTGCTGAAGAATTTTCCAGTTTGTTGTGATCCACACAGTCAAAGGCTGGGAGGGGAAAGTCTATTTCATGCTTGCTTTCTCCTTTCCAAGGAAGCCTATCTTGGTTGTATCATCCCCCTTTTCCAGGTGGCTAAGTGCTTCAGAAGGAACCAGCCCCAGTTCCAGACTTGAGAGTGGGTCCTGAATGGTTGACGCAAGGAGAGAGCAAACTTTTTCTGCAAAAAGTCATAGTAAATATTTGAGGCTTTACAGGCCATATCTCTGTTGCACTACTCAATTTTCTCCCTTAAATCCCATGTCTTCAACATTCTCAATGTCCTTCCACTGCAACATTTTTGCTTTTAGTTTCTGCTAGTGACTGAAATATTCTGTGACACACTCCACACATACATTTGAACCCCCTTCAGAGAGTAGCTCAGCATGATCTCCGGTCTCCCAGCTCACTAACCGGAGCACAGGCCATGACATGCCCTCTTGTGACCTGTGACTTCAATCATCTTGTCTTCCGCCCTTCCTGATTCCAGCCTCACAGGCATGATGCATTCCATTCTGAGTTACACTCCTCTTCCCAGGGTTCCAGCCACCCTCCACCACATCTCTCCATTCAGGGCCACTCTCCTAGCTCCTCCCGCTGTGCTTTGCTGCTTGAGTATAAGTACAAGGCAGCTATTGTTGCCCAGCGTCTGACCACAGAGATGGCATAGGCCCCTGGTCCACATCCCCCTCACCCCAGTCCTACCCTGACTTGACCTCAGATGCAGATACAGATCTGGTCAGGAGGGGGGCTTTTCCATTTCCATCTCAGGCAGCTCTTCAGCCAGCTGCCCACCTCTTCCCACCAGCAGCTGCTTTTGTCTCTTTTTTCTCCCTGTTTATTTTCTTTGCCTGCACACCTTGTTTTTCTTTTAGGGGACCCCTACCCAGACCTGCCATCTGGTCCCCCTTGAAACAAAGTGTGGAGTGTGCAGAGGCAATTGTGGGGGGCGGGGAATCTCTTGGAGCTCAAGCGGCTGCCTGGCAGAGAAAGCCTGAGCCTCTACTGTGGAGAGGAGAGAGGGTTCCAGAAAAAGTCCAAGGCAGGCCACACACCTCATTAGTTCATTTTGATTAGTTTCTTTTATCCAGTTGTTAGGAATGGTGAACTGTGATAGATGAGGCTGTCCTGAGGTTTTTTTATCCCTTGAATTATATACAATTTGGCAAGATGAGATAAACCACAGAGAAAAGACACAGACATTGACCACTATATACAGGCTGGCTTTTAAGATTAGAGAAGATTGCCTGAAATCCCAATTCCACTGCACTTCCTCCTTTATTCTGCAAATCTGATACTTTGTTGCCTTTTGGCTCCTTGCCCATTTGTTCCATTTCTTCTTCCATCAATCTGGGCTGAGAACCAGGGCTGCTATTGACGTGGACCCAGAATCAGCATGGACTCTGCACACAGGTGCCCTGTCTAGAGGCAGGATGGCCACCTCCACCCACCTCCACCGCCACCAGGTGGCCCTGGGTCCTCCAGGACTGAAGAGAAGGAGGCAAGAGAGTCAGGACAGGGGAGGTGTGTTTGTCTGACACCGAGTAGTCTGGTGTTGGTTCTGTCTGGCCCTGGCAGAGCCTGATGAATTTTCAGATATTTCCCTTTGTTTTAAAGTGCATTTGTGGGCTGTGTGGGTTTCCCTTGCTGGATCCCACCAACTGTAACTTAAGCAGACAGTCCCCCTCAACTTGGTGTGGGATGGTATTTCTTCAGCCTCCTACTTGTTGTGGTGTGTACCAGCATTTACTGTGTTCCTCTGTCTTCTGCATTTCCTGTAAAATAGTACATAAAGATTTGTTCAGAACCAGTTTCCATTTTCTGGAAGATTTTTCTCAGAGATGTTGAAAAATTTCTGTAGCATTGCATAACATTGGCAGTCTTTCTTTTTGTGAGTTTAAGATTGGTCCGTGGGCTCAGATGCTATCAGCCTAATCTGGACGTGGGCTTTGCCCTAATGACTTTAGCAGGTATTGGCAATTATTATCTATATCCATTATTTCATTAGAATATCACCCTTTTATATCCACTCATGAAAAAAGAGTCCATTATTTCATTAGAATATCACCCTTTTATATCCACTCATGAAAAAAGAGTCCATTCTAACATTCTTACGCATTCATTGGCCTAATTTCTCCTCTAAAGAAAACTTTACTCAGCAATTACTTGGTTTTCCTGGGATACAATCCATACAGGAAAGGCAGGATAAATGCTTAATTGTTTCCCTTTATTTACCTGTTTCTAGAATAATAAGTTGGTTCCCTAGCATCCTCCAGGAATTACCATTTAGAGGGTTTGTGTGTGTGTGTGTGCGTGTGTGTGTGTGTGTGTGTGTGTGTGTGTGTTTGTCTCATTATAAACTCATAGATTCTAATATATTGGGTTGGCCAAAAAGTTCATTTGGGTTTTTCATAAGATGTTATGGGAAAACCTAAATGACCTTTTTAGCCAATCCATTATTTGTTGTATCACAATCACTGAGGTTATTGTTGTTTTTTTACAATATGGGATAATCTAACCAAATTATCCCATCTTTGGTCTGTGGGAACCTCTTCAGGTTAACTCTTGGGTCATTGTGACATGACCCTAATATTCCTTAATACCTTCTTTCCTTTCTAGTAGAACAACTGATTCTGGCCCATTTCAAATATTTCCTCTCCCAGACCCAAACTACTTTTTCAAAGAGCTCTGATTCTTTCCAGTGGGAAATAATATTTAGAGAGACATCTGAGGACTATGGATATTTATTGCTACTGGGTTGGTCATTATTTCTATACCTTTTCATTGGTCAAGGCCAGGAGTCTGTATTTACGAAAATATTTACTTAAGATGGGAAGGGAAACAGAACAGTTTTTTTTTTTTTTAAGTAAAAGAATGGAATGGAAAGTATCGGTGTATATTATGTGTAGGAAGGGTAAGTATTGTTTTATGAAAATTCTGTTTTATTTGCATGTATAAAAAGAGAGAGAGAAAGTGAGATAAAGAGAAAACTATTCAGTATCTAAAAAAATACGTAATTTAAATCATGAGTCATACTCCAAGAAAATATTTGAAAGTGCTGGAATAAGTCAGCTATTTAAGCTGTAATAAAGAACAGTGCCATACACTGGAAGATTGCTCATCACCTTCAACCAAAAGGTCAGTCAGGTCATGAGGCTTGAAAATCAAGGATCCCTTGTCTGCATTTTGTGGGTTTTTTTTTTTTATTACCATGAATCATATTTGTAATGAGAAAATCAAAACAAACAATAAGAGGAAAACTTAGGAACAGAAGAGTGAGCTTAGTGTCACAGGGCTGCCATCTGGATGTTTTTTCTAGACTTTTAATGTGGTCATAAAGCTAATTTGTTCTAGTTCTTTCTTGGGACTTTAAGAACCAACATTTCAAGATGTTTTAAAATCAAAGAATAATAGTGGTCCCTAACCAGGAGGGAAGAATAAATGGAGAGGTGAACCTACTTACTAGATTGACAGTGACTTTGCTATCTCGGAGACTTTACTAGGAGGGCTTCCCAGGTGACTCTAGTGGTAAAGAATTGGCTTCCCAGTACAGGAGATGTAAGAGACACAGGTTCAATCTCTGGGTCTGGAAGATCCTCTAGAGAAGGGCTTGACAATCCACTCCAGTATACTTGCCTGGAGAATCCCCATGAACAGAGGAGCCTGGCAGGCTACAGTCCATAAGGTTACAAAGAGTCAGACATGGCTGAAGCAACTTAGCAGCACACACACTCTAGCTTCCACATTTGAAAAAGAGCTTGCCCTTAACCACTTTTAGCCCACTGAAGTTTTTAAAAAGGGAATTATACACTAATAATGAGAAAATAGAAAGAGAAATTAAGGAAACAATTTCATTCACCATTGCAACGAAAAGAATAAAATACTTAGGAATATATCTACCTAAAGAAACTAAAGACCTATATATAGAAAACTATAAAACACTGGTGAAAGAAATCAAAGAGGACACTAATAGATGGAGAAATATACCATGTTCATGGATTGGAAGAATCAATATAGTGAAAATGAATACACTACCCAAAGCAATTTATAGATTCAATGCAATCCTTATCAAGCTACCAACGGTATTCTTCACAGAGCTAGAACAAATAATTTCACAATTTGTATGGAAATACAAAAAACCTCGAATAGCCAAAGCAATCTTGAGAAAGAAGAATGGAACTGGAGGAATCAACCTACCTGACTTCAGGCTCTACTACAAAGCCACAGTCATCAAGACAGTATGGTACTGGCACAAAGACAGAAATATAGATCAATGGAACAAAATAGAAAGCCCAGAGATAAATCCACACACATATGGACACCTTATCTTTGACAAAGGAGGCAAGAATATACAATGGATTAAAGACAATCTCTTTAACAAGTGGTTCTGGGAAAACTGGTCAACCACTTGTAGAAGAATGAAACTAGAACACTTTCTAACACCATACACAAAAATAAACTCAAAATGGATTAAAGATCTAAATGTAAGACCAGAAACTATAAAACTAGAGGAGAACATAGGCAAAACACTCTCCGACATACATCACAGCAGGATCCTCTATGACCCACCTCCCAGAATATTGGAAATAAAAGCAAAAATAAACAAATGGGACCTAATTAAACTTAAAAGCTTCTGCACAAGAAAGGAAATTATAAGCAAGGTGAAAAGACAGCCTTCAGAATGGGAAAAAATAATAGCAAATGAAGCAACTGACAAACAACTAATCTCAAAATTATACAAGCAACTCCTACAGCTCAATTCCAGAAAAATAAATGACCCAATCAAAAAATGGGCCAAAGAACTAAATAGACATTTCTCCAAACAAGACATACAGATGGCTAACAAATACATGAAAAGATGCTCAACATCACTCATTATCAGAGAAATGCAAATCAAAACCACAATGAGGTACCATTTCACACCAGTCAGAATGGCTGCGATCCAAAAGTCTACAAATAATAAATGCTGGAGAGGGTGTGGAGAAAAGGGAACCCTCTTGCACTGTTGGTGGGAATGCAAACTAGTGCAGCCACTATGGAGAACAGTGTGGAGATTCCTTAAAAAACTGGAAATAGAACTGCCTTATGATCCAGCAATCCCACTGCTGGGCATACACTATGAGGAAACCAGAATTGAAAGAGACACGTGTACCCCAATGTTCATCGCAGCACTGTTTATAATAGCCAGGACATGGAAGCAACCTAGATGTCCATCAGCAGATGAATGGAGAAGAAAGCTGTGGTACATTTACACAATGGGGTATTAATCAGCCATTAAAAAGAATACATTTGAATCAGTTCTAATGAGGTGAATGAAACTGGAGCCTATTATACAGAGTGAAGTAAGCCAGAAAGAAAAACACCAATACAGTATACTAATGCATATGTATGGAATTTAGAAAGATGGTAACAATAACCCTGTATCAGATCAGATCAGATCATATCAGTCGCTCAGTCATGTCCGACTCTTTGCGACCCCGTATACAAGACAGCAAAAGAGACACTGATATATAGAACAGTCCTTTGGACTCAGAGGGAGAGGGAGAGGGTGGGATGATTTGGGACAATGGCATTGAAACATGTATAATATCATATATGGGACGAGTCGTCAGTCCAGGTTCGATGCACGATACTGGATGCTTGGGGCTGGTGCACTGGGACGACCCAGAGGGATGGTATGGGGAGGGAGGAGGGAGGAGGGTTCAGGATGGGGAACACATGTATACCTGTGGCGGAGTCATTTTGATATATGGCAAAACCAATACAATGTTGTAAAGTTAAAAAATAAAATAAAATTAAAAAAAATAAAAAGGGAATTATACAAAGTCCTTTGAAAAGTATAATGCCTTTGGCTACTACCCAAGAGATAGAAGATAGGAGTAGGGGGTCAGCTTTGAATATGAAGGGAATTCAATCAGGCTTAGGGTTCATGTGCCATAAACAAGGACATCAAGCAGTGGAAATGGGGCTGTTTCCTCTTAGTTCTAATGTAGATTGCAGGTGTACATATCAAAAGATAATGAAACTCTAAAAGCCCCAGGAGAGCCTAAGGCCACACAGGATTGGCTGCATAAGAGAATTCAAAAGTGGAATAAGGGACAGAAGAGCTATAAAATTGATGAGATTCATTTTTAGATATGAAGTTGAAAAGAAATGGGTTCTTGAAACTCAAAATTTGTGAGCCCTGCCATTTTTATACATTTTTAGAAGCAGTGTGTGAAAAGTCACAGACATTTTCCTTCAATAAGGTGCACCAGGAAATGTGCAATAAAACTCAAAACTGCACAAATGCCTGCCCCAAAGCCCCCGACACCCCGGCCACTCACTCTAAACCACGACTTCAAGCCACCTGCACTTTAAAACAGCCCTGGGGACACGGCTGGCCAGACAGAGCAGGGAGTGTTTCAGGAGGGGGATCGCTCGCTCTTTCTTCCGTCTACATATGTGTCACTTCACTCTTCCACACTACGTGCTCACTCATTGTCCCTCTATACCTGCTGTGTAGACGTGGGGAACTCAGCACCTCTCTGAATCCACTCACACAAAGGCATTAGTAAGTAAGGCAGCTGTTGCTACACAGTGAGAGAGAGACAGAGAAGAGGCTCTGCATTAGCTGCCCCGCAGCAAGCCACTTAAATTCCTTTAAGATGTCCACAGACATAGAGAACAGACTTGCAGTTGCCGGAGGGGAGGAATGGGATTGGGAATTTGGAATTAGCAGGGGGCAAACTATCATACATAGGATGGATAAACAAATAGACAACAAGGTCTTCCTGTATAGCACAGGGAGCTATTGTCAATGTGTTGTGATAAACCATAATAGAAACGAATACGATAAAGAATGTGTGTGTATATATATATATATATATATATACACATATATATATATATAACAGAATCACTTTACTGTATAGCAGAAGTTAACACAACATCATAAATCCACTATACTTTAATAAAATAAATTTTTAAAAGGAGGTTTATGTTCTTCAAAGTCCTGTCTCAAGCTCACCCTCCACCCTGAAGGGTTTTTCTCCCCCTCTGCTGCTTCTCTGCGAAGTGTGTGCCTGTCTGTCCTTTCTGCTGACTCTCACCCTGAGATGACCCCAGGAAATTCAAACTCTTCCACCATCTATTTGGCAGATCAACTTAGCTGCCTCTGCTCCTGTTTCTAACGTGGGAAACTCATTGCTAGGATCTAGCACAAGAAAGAATTCTCCAGTTAATAGAACCTATATGCCTTGAAAAGCAGACTCCGTAATTCATACATTCAACAAGTATTTGCTGAGTGCCTGCCATTTGCCAAGGATTGTTCTAGGAGGTGAGGTTGGAGCAATCAGTGATCATCATTTTTTATTAGCATGATTTTGGGGGTCTCATCCCTACTCCATCCATCTCATCATGACATTTCTTCCTTTAAAAAAAAATTATTTATTTGGCTGCGCCAGATCTTAGTTGCAGCCAGTATCTTCCATTTTCATTGTAGCATGCAGGATTTTTAGCTGTGGCATGTGAACTCTTAGTTTCGGCCTGTGGGATCTGGTTCCCTGACCAGGGATTGAACCTGGGCTGCCTGCATTGGGAGCATGGAGTCTTAGCCACTGGGCCACCAAGGAAGTTCCCAAGACATTTCTTCCTGGCACACATGGTATTCTCTGAGAGAGAATTCTGCTGGATGAAGTTGTCCACACCGTACTATATTTATTAAAGTTGCATACATTCTTTTATATTGTAAATATGTTTTTAATTAAAAGCCACCCCCCAACTGAGACAATACTGTTTCCTATCTAACATAATAAAAGGTATTTTTAAAAGCAATACAAGCTGGCTTTGACTCCAGAACTGACTGGGGTAAACAAAAGCACCAGTTGAAACTGTCTGACCCTTTGTCAAGGAAAGAGAATTCTCATCCACTGTTCTGTAAGGCAACCTGACCAATGGATCAAGAGCCTGAAATCTTTCCATACATTTTGACTCTTTAGTCCTACTCTGAAGAATCTCCCCCACAAAGATAATGCCATACGGTTATTTGCAATTTTCAGAATTGTAAAATAGCTCAAAGACAATGGAAGGTTAGAGCAGAATATCTTGGAAGGGTGTGCTCTAAACAATGCATAGCTTCAAGGCACAAATTTTTCCTTACCTTAGCAAGAAAACAAAAACTATTTATTTATGCTGCTGCTACTGCTGCTGCTAAGTCGCTTCAGTCGTGTCCGACTCTGTGCGACCCCAAAGACGGCAGCCCACCAGGCTCCCCTGTCCCTGGGATTCTCCAGACAAGAACACTGGAGTGGGTTGCCATTTCCTTCTCCAATGCATGAAAGTGAAAAGTGAAAGTGAAGTCGCTCAGTCGTGTCGGACTCTTTGCGACCCCATGGACTGCAGCCTACCAGGCTCCTCTGTCCATGGATTTCCCAGGCAAGAGTACTGGAGTGGGGTGCCACTGCCTTCTCTGATTTATTTATACTTATAAATAATTCCTCCAAAACCAGTGCATATTAAAAATACTAGTAGAGAGGAGGAAGGGGAAGGGGGTGAAGCGCTTAAAGAGGCAGGAACTGGTGTGGGAGTGGGGTAGGACCCAGGGCTAAGGCAGCACCCACCCCGTCTCTCGCCTTAGTGGATCATGCCAAGGGCGGCAGCTGCAGCGGTTGCAGGAGCGGGGTTAGGGGTGAGGAAGTGACTGGGTGGTACCAGCTCAGGAGATGATGCCATTTCCAGTTACAACACAGGGATCACAGCAAGCACAGTCGCCACAGAAACACTGAGGCATTACTTCTCCCATCAGCTTCGGTCATTTCAGTCGCTCAGTCGTGTCCGACTCTTTGCGACCTCATGGACTGCAGCACACCAGGCTTCCCTGTCCATCACCAACTACCGGAGCTTACTCTAACTCATGCCCATTGTGTCGTTGATGCCATCCAACCATCTCATCCTCTGTCATCCCCTTCTCCTCCTGCCTTCAATCTTTCCCAGCATCAGGGTCTTTTCCAATGAGTCAATTCTTTGCATCAGGTGGCCAAAGTATTGGAGTTTCAGCTTCAGCATAAGTCCTTCCAATGAATATTCAGGACTGACTTAGCAGGCCCCAAGGAGACTGACTGCCTACTTACACAGAAGCTGGTTGAGACTCTGAAGCCCTTCGGGGTTTTTGAAGAGGAAGAGGAACTGCAGTGCAGGATTTTAATTTGGGGAAAATTAAATAACCTGGTAAAAGAGTGGATATGAGAAATCAGTGAAAGCAAGAATCTTCCACGATCTGTAATTGAAAATGTCGGTGGGAAAAATTTTACATGTGTATCTTATAGATTAGAGTACATACAAGAGGTGTCAATATTGATGCGTTGTGTGTTGCACTGAGACTTGTTGATCGAAGTGATTTTTTTCACCTCATTCTATGATAAGTTGAAATTATAGGAAGAAGTAAAAGATTTAAGAGCTGTTGAAGAGGCATTTGTACCAGTTATCAAACTGTTTTGATGGGATAGAGATTGGTATTTTGTTTGCAAGATTAGCACTGCAGACTATTCCAGAAGACTTGGACTTAACAGATGACAGTCTGCTTAAAAATTTAAATGTAAGGTGTATAATAAGTCTTAACGGTTGCAGGGTATCCAATGAAATTTTATATCTAGTACCAAACATTGACTACTTCAGATTAACCCTGAAGTCTATCAAACTGTGGGCCAAATGCCACAATATCTATTCTAATATATTAGGTTTTCTTGGTGGTATTTCCTGGGCTATGCTAGTAGCAAGAACTTGCCAGCTTTATCCAAATGCAATATATCAACTCTTGTACATAAATTTTTCTGGGTATTTTCTAAATGGTATGCGTTTAGATTATATTAAAATAAAATTGATTGTAGACTCTGAAAAAAAATCCTTGTAGAAAATAGTCCCTCATGAAAAGAGAAAATATATATACATATAAACACATACGTATGTATGTGTGTGAGTTTGAGGGTTATTTTACTCTTCTGTAATTAAAAAATTATTTCCTTAATGAAGATGCATTATTTTGTTTTTAAAATCATTTTATTTAAATATATTTGACATAGAGAAATAAATTGTATACATTTAAAGTGTGCCACTTGATGTTTTTGTGGTTATGTATACATTGTGATGGAAAAGGAAATGGCAGCCCACTCCAGTATTCTTGCCTGGAGAGTCCCATGGACAGGGGAGCCTGGCAGGCTACAGTCCATGGGATTGCCAAGAGTTGGACACGACTGAACGACTAAAAACAATGTCCATTGTGAAGGCTTCCCAGATGACTCAGTGGCAAAGAACCCGCCTACCTATGCAGGAGATGCAGGCAACGAGGGTTCAATCCCTTGGCTGGGAAGATACCCTGGAGAAGAAAATGGCAACCCACTTCAGTATTCTTGCCTAGAAAATCTCATGGACAGAGGAGCCTGGAGAGCTGGTCTGTGGGGTCACAATGAGTCAAACACAACTTAGCAACTGCGAATGCACTTACTTTGTGAAAGGATCTCCACAGCCAACCTAAATAATTCATCCACCACCTCTACATAGTTATCCTCTTGTGTGTGTTCAGAAGATTTAATTTGAGATCTATTCTCTTGGAAAATTTCAATTATTCACCAATATCACAATTAACAGGCTGTACACAAAATCTTCAAAAAATATTTATCCCATCTAACTGAAACTTTGTACCCTTTGCCCAATATTTTTCAGTTTCTCCCGTTCCCCATACCCTGATACAATCTGATTTGATGATTTTGACTCTTTTAGAATCTACATATATGTGGGCTCAAGCAGTATGTGTCCTTCCATGTCCGACATTTCATTTAGCATAATGTTTTCTTAAGAAAATTAATTTTGGAGTTTTAGTTCATGGGAGGAATTCTTTCTCCAAACCCTATTTCTTCCATGAAATGTTCCTTGATTAGTTAATTGAAAGGATTAATTTCATCCTTTTCCCTTCAGATTTTTCTGCTGATTCCACATCTCCACGCTTTCACATAGATTTTCATGTGTTTGTAGATATTCTCTGTGTGTGTTTCAGGACTGCCCTTCCAATTAAATAGATTGAAAACTCTTCAAGAGAAAGAATCTGTCTTCAGTTCCCTCTGTATTTTGCTACCTATTCTTTAGTTCCCTCTGTATTTTGCTACCTATAAAACTACAATTTATTTTTTGAGTAAGTGTATGGATTAGATTTACTAGGTCAGCATTTCTCAAATCGTGAGCCATGAGTCTCTAGTTCTTGGAGGTAGTCCACAAATGAAGAGTTTCCTAAACAAATAACTTTGGGAACACTGCACACTTTGCATATTAGCATATTAAAGTCTCTGAAAAGGCCTGCAGTAAATGAACCTGCTTAACTTTAATTCAACATTTCTCAAACATATTTGATATGAATACTCTTTTTTAAAAAAAAAATAGTACCTATTGACATTGGGCATTTTCTGGGATACTTTGCGGGAAATACATTTTTAATTTTATTTTATTTTTAAAATTTACATTATTGTATTAGTTTTGCCAAATATCGAAATGAATCTGCTACAGGTATACATGCATTCCCCATCCCAAACCCTCCTCCCTCCTCCCTCCCCATACCATCGCTCTGGGTCGTCCCAGTGCACCAGCCCCAAGCATCCAATATCGTGCATCGAACCTGGACTGGCGACTTGTTTCATATATGATATTATACATGTTTCAATGCCATACTCCCAAATCTTCCCACCCTCTCCCTCTCCCACAGAGTCCATAAGACGGTTCTATACATCAGTGTCTTTTTTGCTGTCTCATACACAGGGTTGTTGTTACCATCTTTCTAAATTCCATATATATGCGTTAGTATACTGTATTGGTGTTTTTCTTTCTGGCTTACTTCACTCTGTATAATAGGCTCCAGTTTCATCCACCTCATTAAAACTGATTCAAATGTATTCTTTAAGACAGGGATAAATATTATATCTTATTCATCTTTGTATTTGGCTTTTCGTAATGTTGTCTGACACATAGTGTTGGACTATGTGCCCCAAAATTAATATTTTTGGGTGAACAAATAAGTGCCTGAAGGCGAGCTTCTGTGAACCAGTGTGACATGTTAAGCAACTGTAGGCTAAGGGCAGACTGATCAGGTTTTAAAGAATCTTCAAAAGTTTTTTTAACCTGAGTCCACATGGAGCTAGTCAATAGAAAAATGTTTGAAAATACCCTAATCCCAGGATGAAGACTAAATCAGACCTGGAAGATTTGCTAAGGATACGTAGTTTAGACACCAGGAACTAGGTATGCACAGAATATCCAGACTACAATTAGTACATGAGATCACTTAGTCCAATTCTTCTTAAACTTTCTCATTGACATACTCCTATTGACCAAGGATCCTGACACATGCTCTAAGGGAGGTCTGTTCTGTGGGAGAAATCTAACTAGCCAAATAAAAGCAAGAAATTTTTGGAATTTTGAATTTTATCTTGAAATTTTAATGTCAGTTTTACAAATAAAGAAGATGTGGAATATATATATATATGATGTTTGTTTTAATATAAAAGTAATGCTTTACATTTTTAGCTGAGTGGTATGATACTTCCATTCAAGATGCAAGGACTTATTCCCATTCTCTTATTTAACATGGGAGAAAACTCTCATCTAGAGAGAGAAAGTGACTTGTTCAAGACCACACAGAGAATGTTTGGCAATCTGGGGTTGAACCCCAGGTCTCTTGAATGCCAGTTCCACGATATTGCCCAACTAGATGAGCCCTTTCATCTCACACTATACCTACACAATGTCATTTGATCTAGTAATTCCACTTCTAAGAATCAATTCTAAAGAAATAGAAACACAAGGAAAGACCCAAAGATGTTCAGTTCAGTTCAGTCAATCAGTAGTGTCTGACTCTGCAATCCCATGGACTGCAGCATGCCAGCCTTCCCTGTCCATCACCAACTTCTGGAGCTTACTTAAGCTCATGTCCATTGAGTCGGTGATGCCATCCAACCACCTCATCCTCTGTTGTCTCCTTCTCCTCCCTCCTTCAATCTTTCCCAGCATCAGAGTCTTTTCAAATGAGTCAGTTCTTTGCATCAGGTGGCCAAAGTATTGGAGTTTCAGCTTTAGCATCAGTCCTTGCAAAGAAATCCCAAGGCTGATCTCTTTCAGAATGGACTGGTTGGATCTCCTTGCAGTCCAAGGGACTCTCAAGAGCCTTCTCCAACACCACAGTTCAAAACCATCAATTCTTCAGTGCTCAGCTTTCTTTCTAGTCCAACTGTCACATCCATACAAGACCACCGGAAAAACCATAGCCTTGACTATACGGACCTTTGTTGTCAAAGTAATGTCTCTGCTTTTTAATATTAGCATTAAAAACTACTTAAATCTTTAATAATGGGAAGATAGCTAAACAAAATACATATGACAGGATATTTTGTATTGTGTGTGTGTGTATGTGCACTCAGTCGTATCTGACTCTTTGCAACCCCATGAACTGTAGCCCACCAGGCTCTTCTGTCCATGGGATTTTCCAGGCAAGAATACTGAAGTGGGTTGCCATTTCCTTCTCCAGGGGAGCTTCCCAACCCAGGGATTGAAACCAAGTCTCTCACATTTCCTGCATTGGCAGGTGGATTCTTTACCAACTGTGTAGCTATTAAAAGTGATGCTTACAGGGAACTCTGCTCAGTGTTATGTGGCAGCCTGGATGGGAAGCTAGTTTAGGGGAGAAAGGATACACATATATGTAAGGTTGAGTCCCTTTGCTGTCCACCTGAAACTATTACAACATTGTTAATTGGCTATACGCCAATATAAAATTTAAAGTTTTCTTTAAAAAGTGATGCTTATGAAGAATTATGTATTATGGTATTAAAATATATAGTATACTATGTACAATATATAGTATTTAAAAAGGAAACAAAATCAAGATTTCCTACTCTGTAAGTTTTTATATAGAACATCTATTCATATTATTAATTATTTTCTCTCAAATGCAATATTTTAAAACACTGAGTTGTCATCTTTAGGCAGTAGGGTAATGGATGATTCAATTTTTCTTTATACTTTTCTATGTCTTTCAAATTTTATGCAATAAATACATAGTTAGAACTAAGCAGAGCATGGAGCTTCCCAGGTGGCACGGTGGTAAAGAATCCACCGCCCAGTGCAGGAGATGCCAGATCAATCCCTGGGTCAGGAAGATCCCCTGGAGTAGGAAATGGCAACCCACTCCAGTATTCTTGCCTGGAAACTTCCATGGACAGAGGAACCTGGTAGGCTACAGTCCATGGGGTCACAAAGAATCAGACATGATTGAGCGACTGAGTATGCACACACAAGCAAAGCAAGATTTTAAAATACATTTGTAATTCCCAAACAAACAAACAAAAAATTCATGGGAAGACAAACACAGTACTTGGCTATTTTAGCCATGTGATGCTGAATTCCCTTCTAAGTCCTGCTTTCTCTGACCACCTATTGGGCCCAAATTGCATCTATTTTCACCCAGCATCTCCAAGTCTGCTAGTAAAGACTGGGTAGCTGAAAGAGGGTGCTGCTGACAAAAACAGTGCATGCCTGAGCTTCTGATGAGCCTTGGAGGAAAACCCCTCATGTGTCTGGCTTTAGCCTGATTCTTCCTTATCCACTCTCTTTCCTGTCTCCCTGCTTGCACTTTCACTCTAGAAAGAGCTGGCATATGTGTGGTGCCTCACCTTCAGCATCCTAGGCAGGTCTTGCCCAGTAGCATTTGTCAGTGAGGAAGCATCATCAACCCAGGAGGCTGCAAACCCAGGGATGGTTTCCTATACAAACAAATGAAACTGGACTTCTGTTTCTAGAGAGAAGAAACACAATGTCCTGCAAGGCAAGTGTATTGAAATCAAACATGAGGACACCACAATATTCCAGCACAGTGGTTCTCAAATCTGAGCACATGAAGGCTGATGGAAATATCGATTGATGGGCCCACCAACCAAGTTTCTGATTCAGTAGATGGGGGAGAGGTCTGGGGAGCAGTTTGAATTTCTGCCCAGATGCTGCTGCTGCTGCTGCTGGTCTGGGGGTCATGCTTCAGGAGTCACTGCTCGGGCAGAATCACAGACCTGGTTAACACATGGAACAGGAAGGCGTCTGTGACCTTGGGACCCATGTATGGCTTTTAGCAGAGGAAGCTTTGTACTCACATACTTCTTTCCTTTCTTTGGCCTAATTATTCTCTCTGTATTTCCCTATTTCTATGATGTTCATTCACTCATTCAACAATTTAAAGACTACTCACTTTTCACTTTCATGCATTGAAGAAGGAAATGGCAACCCACTCCAGTGTTCTTGCCTGGAGAATCCCGGGGACGGGGGAGCCTGGTGGGCTGCCGTCTAAGGGGTCACACAGAGTCGGACACGACTGAAGTGACTTAGCAGCAGCAGCATAGTACACTAGACAGTAAAGATACAGCAATAAACAAGTCAGACAAAATCTAACCTGAGGGAGCTTCTACCCCAGTGGAAATAGTTTGCATTAAACAGTTGTGATGAGCCTTTCTAGTCTCATTCAAAAATATCCTATTCTATTACAGAAGATGTGAAACTCATGGCGTGTATTAAGCATAGATAATGAGTAAGCAAGTACCTTGTAAGACATAGTCAGAATTCATAAGATGTATTGAATAAATATGTTAATAAGTAGAGCAAGCACTTCAGTGTTGAATATTAAAAGGATAGAAGAACCAAGAGAAACCTAATATTCATGAGGTGCCAAATATTCCTGAAACACTAAATAGACACAAACCATGTGAAGCCTTTAATTTTCATAGAGTTTTAATTTGGCCACTCATTGGTGAGACCCTCTCTGTTCCCATGTGACCTCTGCCCACAAAACACAAGTATACTCCAAAGGTGCTCATTGGGGTGATTGACAGGCTACCACTGTGGCCAAGGGGACTCGTTCCTACATCTGTCCTATAGGGCAAGTCTGTATTTTGGCCCCAAGTACAGGCCGACCTCCAAGATATTGTGAATTCAGTTCCAGACCACTGCAATAAAGTGAATACCAGAATAAATTGAGTCCCAGTGTGTCTACACTATACTGTGGGCTACTAAGTGTACAAGAGCATTATATCTAAAAAAACAACATCAGATCAGATCAGTCACTCAGTCGTGTCTGACTCTTTGCGACCCCATGAATCGCAGCACGCCAGGCCTCCCTGTCCATCACCAACTCCCGGAGTTCACTCAGACTCACGTCCATCGAGTCAGTGATGCCATCCAGCCATCTCATCCTCTGTCGTCCCCTTCTCCTCTTGCCCCCAGTCCCTCCCAGCATCAGAGTCTTTTCCAATGAGTCAACTCTTCGCATGAGGTGGCCAAAGTGCTGGAGTTTCAGCTTTAGCATCATTCCTTCCAAAGAAATCCCAGGGCTGATCTCCTTCAGAATGGACTGGTTGGATCTCCTTGCAGTCCAAGGGACTCTCAAGAGTCTTCTCCAACACCACAGTTCAAAAGCATCAATTCTTTGGCACTCAGCCTTCTTCACAGTCCAACTCTCACATCCATACATGACCACAGGAAAAACCATAGCCTTGACTAGACGAACCTTTGTTGGCAAAGTAATGTCTCTGCTTTTGAATATGCTATCTAGGTTGATCATAACTTTCCTTCCAAGGAGTAAGCGTCTTTTAATTTCATGGCTGCAGTCACCATCTGTAGTGATTTTAAATATACTTTATTGCTAAAAAATGTTGACCATCATTTGAACCTTCAGTGAGTCATACTCTTTTGCGGTGGAGGGGCTTACCTTGACATTGATGGCTGCTGACTGATCAGGGTGGTGACTGATAAAGGCTGAGGCGACTGTGGCAATTTCTTAAAGTGAAACAGAAATGAGGTTTGCCACATTGATTGACACTTGAAAGCATTTTACCCACAGCGGAACTTCTTTCAGAATTGGAATCAATCCTCTCAAACCATGCCACTGTTTTATCAACTAAGTTTAAGTAATAGCCTAAATCTCTTGTCATTTTGACAAGCTTCACAAAAACATCTTCACCAGGAATAAGTTCTATCTCAAGAAACCACTTTCTTTGCTCATTCACAATAAGCAACTCCTTATCCATTAAGTTTTTATCATGAAATTTGCAGCAATTCAGTCACATCTTCAGGCTTCACTTCAAAGTTTAGTTCTCTTCCCATTTCACCACATCTGTGGTTACTTCCTCCTCTGAAGTCTTGAACCCTAAAAAGTCATGAGGGTTGAAATCAACTTTTTCAAATTCTTATTAGTGTTAATATTTTTACCTCTTCCTATAGACCTTCAGTGACACTCTGGTAAAGAATCCATCCTGCAGGAGATGCAGGAGCTGTGGGTTTGATCCCTGGGTCAGGGAAGATGCCCTGGAGAAGGAAATGACAACCCACTCCAGTGTTCTTGCCTGAAGAATCCCATGGACAGAAGAGTCTGGCCAGCTACAGTCCATGGAGTCACAAAGAGTCAAACACAACAGAAGCGACTTAGCATGCACACACACATAAATCACAAATGTCCTTAACAGCATCGAGAACAGTGAATCCTTTCCAGAAGGTTTTTAATTGACTTTGCCTAAAACCACCAGAGGAATCACTTTCTATGGCAGCTGTAGTCTTATAAAATGTATTTCTTAAATAATAGACTTGAAATGAAATTACTTATCCATGGGCAGCAGAATGGATGTTGTGTTGGCAGGCATGAAAACAGCATTAATCTCATTGTACATCTCTATCAGAAGTCTTGGCTGACCAGGTGCATTGTCAGTGAGCAGTAATATTTTGAAAGGATCTTTTTTTTTCCTGAGTAAAAGTTCTCAACAGATGTGCTGTCCTCCAGGCTTTGTTGTTCCATTTATATATTACAGACAGAGTAGATTTAGCATAATTCTTAAGGGCTCTAGGATTTTCCAAACAGTAAATGAACATTGGCTTCAACTTCAAGTCACCAGCTGCATTAGCTTCTATAAGAGTCAGCCTGTCTCTCTCTTCTTTCTATTAAAAATTGTGAAATTACCATTTTTGATTTAACATTTCTAAATTACATGAAAGACATGTGTACAAATATACACACACACACACACATTTCCTTCTTAGTTTTCTCATTGCTAACATATGTGTATGTACTCAGCCGTGTCTGACTCTTTGTGTGACTCCAGAGACTGAAGCTCACCAGGTTCCCTCTGTCCATGGAATTTCTAGGCAAGAATACTACAGTGGGTTGCTATTCTCTCCTCCAGGGGATCTTCCCAATCCAGGAATCAAATCTTCACCTCTCGAATCTCCTGCATGGGCAGGAGAATTCTTTACCATTGTGCTACTTGGGAAGCCCCTTGCTGAAATATGCATTCATATATTTATATATTGCATTCAGTGTATGTCAAAACCATGATAAACTGGGTTCTTTAAATCTAGACTACGAACATTTGCTAAGAAATTCGTAGCATAAAATTTTATAAATATTACTTCAAAATTTTACAAGCATGGCTTTTAATTGTAGTTATTAGGACTTTGAAACTTTGAAGCCAAGCATTGACTTCTCCTCTTCAACTATGAAAGTCCTTAATGACATCTTTCTGCATAAGGCTGTTTTGTCTACATTGAAAATTTGGTGTTTCGTGGAGCCACCTTCACTAATGATCTAAGCTAAATCTTAAAATATATCTAGAAGGCATAACTTGCTGCGCTGTCTACATCAGCACTTGCTGTTCACCTTGCACTTTTATGTTACAGAGACAGCTTTTTTCCTTAAACTCATGAACCTACTTCTGTTAGCTTCAAACTTTTCATCTGCACCTATCTGGCAGACTTGATGTGAAAATCAAGAATGAATGAGTGAGAGTATCTGACGCATGATCTGGCATAGATGATGCTCCCGTGAAGGCTATTATTATTCCTACCCATCTCCTCCCTGTAAGACATTACTGCATCCTAACAAACAATGCAAAATCTTTTAAAAGCTGCCTCCAATTTCCCTTAAAGGATTTTCTTTCCTACCCTCCAGCACTAAGTTACATTGCCAAGTTATGTCACCTAATGGGCCTGGACCTTGTCACAGCTTTATTTCTGTTTCTTTCCCAAAAGCCTGGGGTCTCCCTCACTCCTTATTTATTTTAACAAAGAGTTTGGGTATAATTAATATCCAACTCATAAAGTAAAGACCATGCCTGGATTTCATCCACTGACACCAACATTTTGTCCTAGCCTCATCTACCATCACTTAATGACAAACAACACATATTTTCTTCTATATAGTCAACGTTTTTGAAGTCCTCCACCAACCCCTCCTCCAAAGATGAGCCCCCCTTCTCGCTCACTTGGAAATCATGGGAACTCCCTTCCTGTTTGAAGTGTTCTATAGCACTGACATCCATGAGCTCCAAGAAGCAGCTGTCTGGGTTGGGACAGGAAAAGCTGGAACACATTTAGCAAGGTTTTGTTTTGGTTTTCAAAATGCAGCCTTCAGGGTTCTCTTTGCTTCTTGGACCAAGGAACTAAGCTGTTGAGCCCGGATGAAAGCCGCACTTTGTAGCACCAGCTGAAAGTTATTTCACCATGAAGCCAACCTTGGAAGGTCTGGAAAACTCCATATGGACTGCAGCCTTAGTCTCCAGGAAGCACCCAGCTCATTCTCCTCTCTCAGTTGGCCTGCTATATAATTACAGCATGTGTGCTTGAAAGGTAACTGTATAGAAAAGATGCCTTGCTCTGCATTTTCTTTTTCTGTTAACCTTTATGTGGATAATCCACAGAGACGCAACTTAATATTTATTCCATCTGTGTATTCCCTGTCCATTTAGGATGAGAGACAGCTAAGCATGTCCTGTGCCAAGAAGGACTCAAGAAGTCAAATGGCATTGTTACCCTCAAGGGGCCAATGCATGGGAAATGTATCTCCCCTGTGCTGTGGAGGCCTCCACAACACTGAGTCCTCTTTCATTCTCCAGCTCTCCTGTCTTGCTCCCCAGAAACTGACCCATCTCCCAGCCCCAAATCCAAAGTCCTTACACAAGTAGATACCAGATTTGCCATTTTGTCAAACCTAGAGACAAGCTTGGATTCTCTCTTGGCTCAACCCATATGGAAGACATGCTGCTTAGCCTCGAACCTGATCTTAACAGAGATTTGGAGCCCACGAATTACTTTAAAGTAAGAACCTGCTGTCAACTTTCACCACTAATAGAAAAATAAGGAAATTTCAGCCTTCTTTTGCTGCAGAAGATGAAGAATTAAACCCATGCTGTGCAACAGAAATATTATACAAGCCCCAAATGCTTGCTGTCCTTGAATACTTAATTGCTCAGTCATGTCCAAATCTTTGTGACCCCAAGGACTATAGCACACCAGGCTCCAAATGTAATTTACAATGATCTAGAAGCCATGTTAAAAAAAATTGAAGAGATAAGTAAAATTAATGGTAATAATACATTTTAGTGAACCAAATAGATTCCCCCAAACTATCAATTCAACCTGCAATCAATATAAACAATTATCGATGAAAAAGTGCTCTCTGTCATACTAAGTGTGCAAAACCTGGTGTGCGTTAATTACCTAGTGCGCTCAGTTACTCAGTCATGTCCAACTCTTTGTGGCCTCATGGACTGTAGCCTGCCAGGTTTCTCTGTCTGTGAAATTTTCCAGGCAAGAATACTGAAGTGGTTGCCACTTCCCACTTCGGGGAATCCTTCCAACCCAGGGATCAAATCTAAGCCTCTTGCATCTCCTGCATTGGCAGGCAGATTCTTTACCACTTGTGCCACCTGGGAAGCCCCATTTTACACTGGGTCACATTTCAGTTTGGGCAATTCACAAGTCAAAGGCCCAGTTGCACATGTGACCAATTGCTGCCATACTGAACAATGCAGGTTCCAAACGAAGTGGTTGGGGGAAACAGAACATCTGAGTGAGAAAGTTAGTGAAAACAGTGTCCTATTTTATATCTTTGGGAATTCCCTCCTCTGGAAAAGAATATTTTCAATATATCCTAACCTCCTTGGGATGAGATTGGCCTGTATCTGTAGGAAGGAAACTTCCTTCTTCACCTGTCTCCTCTTTCGCAGAAGTGTTCCTCTCATTTCCTGTGCCCCCAGGATTTCTTAAAATGCAGATTCTGATCTAGAGTTTTGCATTTCTAACAAGCTCCCTGGTGACCTGGTTGCTCATCTTTGGATCCCACTTTGAATAGCAAAGTTCTGAAGGCTGCTGCCCTTCCAAGTCATATATGTGATTAAAGGAAGGTGGCATGTACTGAGATGGGAAGATGTGAACTTGGAGTCAGATTGCTGGGATCTGGTTGCTTTGGTCCACCTCTTAGCTGTGAGGGTTGGGCAGGCTGCTTACCCTCTCTGAGCCTGTCCCCTCATCTATAAAAAACAGGCAGTGACAAAGTTACCGTGTTGCATGGTGCTGGCACAGTAGGGAATAATCAGCCAAGGTCAGAGATTTTAGCTTTAGGATGTGAAAGTACAATCTTATATTGAGAAAAGAAGGGACTTATCTTTCTTTGATTTCACCAGAAATAGGTGCAATGTAAGCATCACCTCCTTAAGGAAGGCTTCCTTAACCTTCTAGTCTGATGTAGATGTAGATGAATTCCCTGTTTCTCAAATGCCTGTATCTCTCATATAGCCTTTATCACATAATACTGCAACTATGCACTTAGTTTTCAGTCTCTCCCACTGGAATTGAAGTAATTTGAAGGCAGCAAGGACAGTCTCATTCCAGTGCTTTCTGATTACTGGAGGACTGATGCTGATTTAGCTGCATAAAATCCCTTGAGGAATTTGTTTAAAATGTAGATTCATAGGCTCCATCTCTATAGTTGGTTTCAATGAGTCTCCTTTGGATCAAGACATCTATATATTTTCAAGGCTTATCAGTTTTCTGCCTGCCAGCCAGGTTTGGAAATTTCTGGATTCTTCTACTTTGTATCATCAGTTCAGTTTAGTCACTCAGTCATGTCCAACTCTTTGCCACCCCATGGACCGCAGCACACCAGGCCTCCCTGTCCATCACCAACTCCCAGAGTTTACCCAAACTCATGTCCACCGAGTCGGTGATGCCATCCAACCATTTCATCATCTGCCGTCCCCTTCTCCTGCCCTCAATCTTTCCCAGCATGTATCTTTTCCAATTAGTCAGTTCTTTGCATCAGGTGGCCAAAGTATTGGAGTTTCAGCTTCAACATCAGTCCTTCCAACGAACACCCAGGACTGATCTCCTTTAGGATTAACTGGTTGGATCTCCTCACAGTCCAAGAGACTCTCAAGAGTCTTCGCCAACACCACAGTTCAAGAGAATCAATTCGTCAGCACTCAGCTTTCTTTATAGTCCAACTGTCACATCCATACATGACTACTAGAAGAACCATAGCCTTGATTACATGGACTTTTGTTGGCAAAGTAATGTCTCTGCTTTTCAATATGCTATCTAGGTTGGTCATAACTTTCCTTCCAAGGAGGAAGCATCTTTTAATTTCATGGCTGCAGTCACCATCTTCAGTGATTTTGGAGCCCAGAAAAATAAAGTCAGCCACTGTTTCCCCATCTGTTTGCCATGAAGTGATGGGACCAGATGCCATGATCTTCATTTTCTGAATGTTGAGCTTTAAGCCAACTTTTTCACTCTCCTCTTTCACTTTCATCAAGAGGCTCTTTAGTTCTTCTTCACTTTCTGCCATAAGGGTGGTGTCATCTGCATATCTGAGGTTATTGATATTTTTCCCAGCAATTTTGATTCCAGCTTGTGCTTCCTCCAGCCCAGTGTTTCTCATGATGTACTCTGCACATAAGTTAAATAACCAGGGTGACAATATACAGCCTTGACGTACTCCTTTTCCTATTTGGAACCAGTCTGTTGCTCCATGTCCAGTTCTAACTGTTGCTTCCTGACCTGCATACAGGTTTCTCAAGAGGCAGGTCAGGTGGTCTGGTATTTCCATCTCTTTCAGAATTTTCCACAGTTGATAGTGATCCACACAGTCAAAGGCTTTGGCAGAGTCAATAAAGCAGAAATAGATGTTTTTCTGGAACTCTCTTGCTTTTTCCATGATCCAGCGGATGTTGGCAATTTGATCTCTGGTTCCTCTGTCTTTTCTGAAACCAGCTTGAACATCTGGAAGTTCACGGTTCACGTATTGTTGAAGCCTGGCTTGGAGAATTTTGAACATTACTTTACTAGTGTGTGAGATGAGTGCAATTGTGCAGTAGTTTGAGCATTCTTTGGCATTGGCTTTCTTTGGAATTGGAATGAAAACTGACCTTTTCCAGTCCTGTGGCCACTGCTGAGTTTTCCAAATTCGATGGCATATTGAATGTGGCACTTTCACAGCATCTTTAGGATTTGAAATAGCTCAACTGGAATTCCATCACCTCCACTAGCTTTGTTCGTAGTGATGTTTTCTAAGGCCCACTTGACTTCACATTTCATGATGTCCGGCTCTAGGTGAGTGATCACACTATCGTGATTATCTGGGTCATGAAGTTCTTTTTTGTACAGTTCTTCTGTGTATTCTTGCCACCTCTCCTGAATATCTTCTGCTTCTGTTAGGTCCATACTATTTCTGTCTTTTATCGAGCCCATCTTTGCATGAAATGTTCCCTTGGTATCTCTAATTTTCTTGAAGAGATCTCCAGTCTTTCCCATTCTATTGTTTTCCTCTATTTCTTTGCACTGATCACTGACTGAGGAAGACTTTCTTATCTCTCCTCGCTATTCTTTGGAACTCTGCATTCAGATGCTTATGTCTTTCCTTTTCTCCTTTGCTTTTCACTTCTCTTCTTTTCACAGCTATTTGTAAGACCTCCTCAGACAGCCATTTTGCTTTTTTGCATTTCTTTTCCATGGGGATGGTCTTGATCCCTGTCTCCTGTACAATGTCACGAACCTCCATCCATAGTTTATCAGGTCTAGTCCCTTAAATCTATTTCTCACTTCCACTGTATAATCATAAGGGATTTGATTTAATGTCTAGTGGTTTTCCCCACTTTCTTCAATTTAAGTCTGAATTTGGCAATAAGGAGTTCATGAATTTGGCAACAAGGAGTACAGTCAGCTCCTGGTCTTGTTTTTGCTGACTGTATAGAGCTTCTCCATCTTTGGCTGCAAAGAATATAATCAATCTGATTTCGGTGTTGGCCATCTGGTGATGTCTATGTGTAGAATCTTCTCCTGTGTTGTTGGAAGAGGGTGTTTGCTATGACCAGTGCTTTCTCTTGGCAAAACTCTATTAGTCTTTGCCCTGCTTGATTCTGTACTCCAAGGTCAAATTTGCCTGTTACTCCAGGTGTTTCTTGACTTCCTACTTTTGCATTCCAGTCCCCTATAATGAAAAGGCCGTCTTTTTTGGGTGTTAATTCTAGAAGGTCTTGTAGGTCTTCATAGAACCGTTCAACTTCAGCTTCTTCAGCGTTACTGGTTGGGGCATAGGCTTGGATTACTGTGATACTAAATGGTTTGCCTTTGAAACAAACAGAGATCATTCTGTCGTTTTTGAGATTGCATCCAAGTACTGCATTTCAGACTCTTTTGTTGACTATGATGGCTCCTCCATTTCTTCTAAGGGATTCCTGCCCACAGTAGTAAATATAATGGTCATCTGAGTTAAATTCATCCATTCCAATCCATTTTAGTTTACTGATTCCTAGAATGTTGACATTCACTCTTGCCATCTCCTGTTTGGCCACTTCCAATTTGCCTTGATTCATGAACCTAACATTCCAGGTTCCTTTGCAATATTGCTCTTTACAGCATTGGACCTTGCTTCTGTCACCAGTCCCATCCTCAGTGGGGTGTTGTTTTTGCTTTGGCTCCATCCCTTCATTCTTTCTGGAGTTATTTCTTCACTGATCTCCAGTAGCATATTGGGCATCTACTGACCTGGGGAGTTCCTCTTTCAGTATCCTATCATTTTGCCTTTTCATACTGTTCATGGGGTTCTTAAGGCAAGAATACTGAAGTGGTTTGCTATTCCCTTCTCCAGTGGACCACATTCTGTCAGACCTCTCCACCATGACCTGTCCGTCTTGGCTGGCCCCACACAGCATGGCTTAGTTTCACTGAGTTAGAACAGGCTGTGTGGTTCATGTGATCGGATAGGCTAGTTGTCTGTGATTGTGGTTTCAGTCTGTCTGCCCTCTGATGCCCTCTCTCAGCACCTACTGTCTTACTTGGGTTTCTCTTACCTTGGACGTGGGTTATCTCCTCTTGGCCACCACTCCTGACCTTTGATGTGGGGTAACTCCTGTCGGCTGCTGCTCCTGACCTTGGACGTGGGGTAGCTCCTCTTGGCTGCTCCTGTGCTGTGCACCCACTAGGCCTGTGACTTTGCATCATCAATGCTATCCAATGTTTGGTATAAAAAGTTAGCTCTCAATAAAATGTTTGCTGGGTAAATGTTATCCTTTACACTGACACAGTGTGTCATGGCTTTCAAAGGGCCGTCCCATATCTCCTGTATGTAATCTTTTAAAATAGTTTTGTTTTACTTTTTGGCTGTACTAGGTCTCTGTTGCTGCAGGTTTTTATCTAGTTTTTTTTAATCTAGGCTGTTCTCTAGCTGTGGTGAGTGGGGACTACTCACTACTTGCAATGCATGGGCTTTTCATTGTGGTGGCTTGTCTTGTTGTGGAGCACAGGGCTCTAAGTCTGCAAGCTTCAGGAATTGTGGTGCATGGGCTTAGTTGCCCCACGGCATGTGGAATCTTTCTGGACCAAGGACCCCCTGCATTGGCGGGCGGATTCTTAACCACTGGACCACCACGGAAGTCTCCCGCATGTACTCTTATCTTCAGGGCTGGATTGTGTTTTGTGGGCCCGATCCTAATTCAATGTGGAAGACCTTCTTTGAGAAAATAATATAAAATGAGATGTAAACATGAATCTTTCTTTAGAATGAGAAAAACTACAACAAATGCAAGTTTTGAAAACTAATACATTACAAAAAATCAATGAATTCTTTAAGCAATTAATTACCTGATACGTCTTTGTGTTAGTTTCCCCCTTTTCATTAGGCTGCATAGTCTTTTATCACCTCTTTATATAACAACAGTTTTATAATATTATTTATAATATAATCTTTCAATAGAGAAATAGCAATATAATTTAGTCATTCTTCTAACATGGTTGATCACAAAAAATTTTTTTTATTATAGATGACTTTAGGATACCTAAAACCTGTAGTTTTCCTAAACTGGTATGACTAGAAATACTTTATTATATCTGAAAATGACTGAAAATCTGCTAATTATTTCATTAAACTCAAACTAAATACATTCTCTTCCCTGGTGGCTCAGTCAGTAAAGAATTCACCTGAAATGCAGATAAGCAGGGAGACTGCCTGCAATGCAAGAGACCTGAGTTTGATCCCTGGGTCAGGAAGATCTCCTGGAGAAGGAAATGGCTACCCACTCCAGTGGGAAATCCCATGGACAGAGGAGCCTGGTAGGTTACAGTCCATGGGGTTGCAAGAGTCAAACATGACTTAGTGACTAAGCTACCCCCACCACCCGGCTGAGCTCTCCAGGAGAAGATTTCAAGGTGTGTCTCAGAGGACTGGAGGCTCTCAAGTCATCCTACAACTGCTCTCTAGCTCTAAGGCACAGGGTGTAAGCATAGGCACACACCAGGGCTTCTCCATCTCAGCCCTATTGATATTTGGGTCCTGTAATTTGTTGTGAGGGGCTCACCTGTGCCTTTTTGGATGTTTAGAGGTCTCTGGTTTCTGCTGTCTGGATACCAGTTGCACGTCTGCTCTCTCTCCAACAACCATGACTATCAAAACTGTCTCCAGACATTGCCAAATGCCATTTGGGTGGCAAAATCACCTCTAGTTGAGAATTGCTAATATACACAGGACGACATGCTTGAGTGGGGTGGGGGAGAGCATTAACAGTTTCTGCAGCTGGGCTCTATACAGCCCCCTGAAATAAACTCTACATGTGCGTGCTCAGTCGCTCAGTTGTGCCCGACTCTTGGTAATCCCATGGGCTCTAGCCCACCAAGCTCCTATGTCCATGGAATTTCCCAGGCAAGAATACTAGAGTGGGTTGCCATTTCCTTCTCCAAGGGATCTTCCTGACCCAGGGATTGAACACACGTCTCCTGTGCCTCCTGCATTATCAGGCAGATTCTTTACAACGACACCACCTGGGAAGCCCGAAATAATCTGTAACCTGTAATAAATAAACTCCATGCATCCCTTGACATAAATCATGATCATGCCTTCCCTCTGGGACACACATTTTAGGACTGTTCCACACATTTAAGTCCTTTGATCCTGACCTGACCAATTGGGAGAGCAGATATTACCACTATCTCCGTTTAAAAGATGGAGAGACTGAGTCTCAGAGAGGTTCAGGGTTCCCCCGAGTTTACACAGGTAATAGTAGAGGACCAGAATACCTACCCTCTAATTCCTAGGCCAGTGAGTTGTCCATCCCATGATACAACCTTTGTTCAGTCTACAAACATTCCATAAACAGTACGAGGTAATAGCATTTTCATAATTTTTGATGGTTGAGAGGCAGAAAGGACACAAAAACATTTGTTTGTATAGATTGTGGGCTTGTGGGCTTTGAAAAATCCCAATGTGGGGCCAGTTACCTGGGGATGAATTGATAATTATAGAGGCTTCTTAGAATATGGAATCAGGTAAGCCTAAAATTCCCTAGGAAATGTGCCTGATCAACCCGATGAGGGTCTTCTGATGGCTGGTCTGGGTCCTGTGCCTTTCAAGCAGAGCAAGGACACCCTGCCTCAGTGTCCCCAAATCACCATTACCCTTTCCTATGTGTCAAATCATTTTTTCAGTAGATAACATAAAGTAACATCCGTGAAACAAATTCTCACTCTCCATCCCCTCTCTTAGTTTATTCCAGAGAGGATTTGATGCCAAATCCCATATTAAAATATCACTCCACACAGAAAGCCTAGGAGGTATTTATTAGAAATTGATTCAAATATCTCTATATGTAGACACTACTTTGCCACCTCCCACCATAACTACCAATTTTCACTGGTTTGTTTGGATAAGCATTTATGCAAAGACTAAGTCTTGGGGAAGTATTTTCGCTATTACTTAAATTTAGTCTTCCTGCCTAACTTCCACATGACTTGAAAGAAATTTCAAATGAGAACAAATCCAAGAAATCTTAATTAAAGTAGCCTGGAAAATACACATACAAAAACCACAGCTTTTGTGTTTTTATGCTAATTTTAAAGTTGAATTTTATGCTAATTTTATGCTAATTTTAAAGGGGGTAGTGAGTGTGCTTGTGCCTATGTGTTTATGTATATACTTGTGTACATATCTGTTTCCCAGGTGGTGCTAGTGGTAAAGAACCCGCCTGCCAATCCAGGAGACATAAGAGAAGCAGGTTCTATCCCTGGGTTGGGAAGATCCCCTGGAGGAGGGCATAGCAACCCACTCCAGTAATCTTGCCTGGAGAATCCCATGGATGGAGGAGTCTAGTGGGCTATGGTCCATGGGGTCTTGAAGAGTCAGACACGGGTGACTTAGCAGGCAGATAGGGTGTGTATGTATATATATGTGGTGTGTATGTGTGTTTGTGTCAAGGTGTGTGGTGAGACTGTATGTATTGAAGGATTATTATGGGGGAGGAATAAGATTTACTGGTTAGAACACTATAAATGAGACCAAATTTGTCCACAGTTTTCAAAGCTGGTTGCTGTTTATTTCTCCTGCCTCCTTGGCTTACGAAAAACTTTCAATATGAAGCTAAAATACTTGAGGGCTGCTGAGTGAGCCAACAGGGCCAGCCCACACAGAGTGATGGATTTCAGCCCTAGTGAGATCAAAACAGACTTCTCAGTCAGAAAGGATCCCTATCAGCCCCAGAGGAACCCAGTAATGAAAGAGCTTGGGTTCTCCCTGCAAGGTGAGATTGTCTCAATGTTCTAGCATGCTCTTGGAGCCTCCGGTGATGCCAGGCAGATGGAGTTAACAAAATAATCTCCCAGGCAGAACACTCATGGCCATGTGGCAATGAATTTGTGTCATGCCTGCACTTGCCAGAGTGATTTTACCCTTCAAACAAGAGATGAAGTGACTCTAACACCTTCCACTCGTCTCCATATGACCCTCATGTTCATTATTCCCTGTGGTGGGCATTTCTGGTGATTTCATATTTTTTTCTGTGAAATTGAAGAGGAATAAAGGGAGAAATGATGAAATCCTAAATCCTGACTTACCTGAGTCTGGTAGAAGAAAGGAAAATTCTATGGGAAATATATAGAAAGAAAAGACAAAATGAAATGAATACATTTTGCAGACTTTGAACACATCTTATAATAATAATAAAAGCTTCTTGAACTAATTTTTAAAATATCTTTTGTTCTGGGTATATTGTGTGTTTCTGTTCATATACTTGAGAAAGTTCATGTCAATAGAGAGATCTGAAATTATTAATGACATCAATTTCATTGGAATTGTTCAAATAATTGAAGTAAGCAGTTAAAGGCATGAGTGTTGAGTTACCAGTTTCAACCTTGTCAGCTGTGACACCTAGCCCCACTCACCTAAACTAGGCATTCATTCATTCATTCACTTATTCATTCATTGTTCATTCAGCACACATCTATTGGTTTCCTACTCTGTGCCGGGCACGGTTCTAAGTAAGCCCCATTGAGGGTATAGTGATAAATAAGATAGACATGGTCTCTCATGGAATTGACATTTTTGATGATGTGTAGAGACAATTAAAATATACACAAATCAATAAATGAAAAATAATACCAGCTACTAAATGATACTATTAGTATCTTGTCTTTCAGACCACAGCTGAAACATTGCCTCCTTAAAGAAACTTTGACTCTTCAACTTAATTGATATAAATTAAGTTGTATTGATCTACTATAATGATCAATCAACTGTATTGATCTAAATACAAAGGGAAGGTATGACTTACAAGACAGACTCATCCATGAACATGTTGGGGGAAATCATTTGAAATCGAGAGAATAGAAAGTCACTTAGATTGAAGAGTGCTTGGAGTGTTAAAGAAAGACTGAGAGATAAATTCAGCTTGGCTCGAGTCCCTGAGGTGGGAGGACAGTGCTATGGGTGCTGGTAAGTAAAGGGGAATTTAAAGGCCTTGGTGAAGAATTAAAGACTTACTATGAGTGTGATGGGAAGCATATACACTATCTACTGTTGTGTAACAAATTATGGATTCTGCAATAGAACTGATGCTGCCTCAAAGCCAGTTTTAAGTTTTATTCTTGGCCATTAAAAGAAGCTGAGAAAAAAAGAAGCTGAGAACTTTCAAAACCTGTCAGTCCTCCAGGATCCTTTTTTTTTTTTTTCAAACAATAGTTCTTGATTTTGTCTCTTTCCTCTTGCATTTAAATATAAACAGGAAGAAGAAACCAGGAGGCTCCTTCAGCACTCGGTCTGGAAATTTCCTTCCCCAGCTCAGCCAGATCACCGGGCACATATTTTGATTTCCACAATCCCACAGTTTAATGTTGCTGACCTTTCTACCATTGTGTATCTCTTCCTCCCTTTTCCAATGCCATTTTCTTCCTTCCCTTCACATTCTCTCTGGTAGCCTCCTTTGGAACCAGTGGGCTTCGTTAACCCTTAGTCAAAACTCCTGAGCTTTCATTAGCACATTTTCCTAAAAGTTCTTTCATGTTTCTCCCACTTTCTGATTCCAAAGTTATTCCTGTTCTTAATCCCAGGTTCCTGTGCCTGACCCACAAACAAACTGAAATGTCAATGTTGTTGGAGTTTGGAGCACAGAAAGGTTCATGCAAGGAGAATTCATAAGCAAAATGTGGTGTGTAACCCTTCTCTAATTGGTTCATAGTGAAGCAACAGGGTGGCGTTCCAGAAATCTCAATCAACAGCCTTCTGGTTCCAAGCAGTCTGGGATCCATAGGCTGCGCTCAGCCTGAAATTACCATCCTCCACCTGGAGGGGGGCCTTAGTTCCTGCAGAAGAACAGAGATTTTGCATCAGATTGTTATGCACACACCCAGAAGAGGAACCAGGCCCAGGCCCTCTCCCCGAACCATTGTTTCTTTCTGCATTCCCTTTGGAACTCAGGGAAGGTCTAGAAGAATGAAAACCTTTTTCTTACAAACAAGAAGCAGGGGACACAGAAAGGCCTTTATCTTTGGAAGGACCCCACAGGGTCTAGCTCCCTATCAATCGCACGTTTGGTTTTTGTTATGGCAGCACCTGACTTTCATGTACCAATATGTACAATGGTTATCAGTTGCCATGTAACAAATTTCCCCCAAATCTAGGGGTGTAAAATAAAAGATGTTTTTTTATTTCATATAGTTCCTGAGAGTCAGGCATCTGGGAGCAATTTTTTTTAAAATACATTGCTGGATTTATTTTGTTAGTATTTTGTTGAGGATTACAGCATCTATATTCATAGGGGTGTAGGTCCATCATTTTCTTTTTCATGATGTCTTTGTCTAGCTTTGGTAACAGGATTACATTGATCTCATGGAATGAGCTGGGGCCTATTTCCTCCTTTTCTAATTTTTTGGATGAGCTTGTGAAGAATGGGCATTAATTCTTCTTTAGATGGTTAGTAGAATTCAGAAGTAAGTCATCTGGGCCTGGGCTTTCCTTTGTGAAAAGTTTTTAAATCACTAAGTCAATCTGTTTACTTG
The DNA here is from genome assembly GCF_027580195.1 of Bos mutus. Taxonomy (NCBI): domain Eukaryota; kingdom Metazoa; phylum Chordata; class Mammalia; order Artiodactyla; family Bovidae; genus Bos; species Bos mutus. Next base: position 68,109,943 of record NC_091622.1, read on the forward strand.
TTCTAATTCTATTTACATTTTCTATTTCTTCTTGAGTCAGTTTTAAGATTTTGTGTTTTTTAGGAATTTCTTCATTTCACCTAGAAAAGTTGATTAATCATAGTATTTCCTTATAATCTTTTTTATTTCTGGAAGTTCAATACTAACATCTTCTCTTTCATTCCTGATTTTAGTATGGTAATTTGAATCTCCACTCTGGTTCTTGTTAGTCCAGCTAAAGTTTTGTCAATTTTGTTGATCTTTTCAAAGAACCAACATTTGCTTTTGTTGATTTTTCTATTTCCATATTCTCATTTACTGAGAGAGGCTCAGCAACTCCACATTTGCCCTCTAAATATACAACATCACATTGAATATAGCATTAAATGGTTAGGATTCCATCTTTTGTGAGATCCTTCTCCCAGCTTGTGTATGAGCTCAGATGCAAAGAATTTTACATATTCTGCAGAGGTTTAAATAAAAGACTGAGAAATTCAGAAGGGAGAAATGGATGCCCAGTTCCTATGCTGACTTTATTTCCTGCATTTTGAATCGCCCATTTTGTAACACTGAAACATTTCCACTGGGAAATCCTTGTTAACATCAAGGCGTATACTCATCATTCCAGATAATAGCTAAAATGTCTCCCCTAATAAAAATGAAGTTCCAGCCAACATTTAAGATGAGCTCAACAAAGACAAAAGCTTTCCTCAAGATTTCCAGGTGCATATTTCAACAGTTGGAGCCAGTACAGGAATCTGTAGTGCTGCAAAATAACTGAAATTGTGATTATCCTTGCAAAAATATTAACACAGACACTGGTCTTTGCACACCAGGTGTTTTCTAGTTACCTCATCCATTTACAGACTCTTCCTCTCCTCATAATTCTCTGTCCTCTTCCCAACAAAGACCTTTACGCTGATATGTTATAACCCTAATGCTTTGGGTTTGCCACTCTCTCCTACTAATCACTGGATTTCTCATCAAAACTCTGTTGACAAGAGACTGGCACATTTATTGGGTTTCCCTGTTGGCTCAGCTGGTAAAGAATGTGGCACATTTATTGAGTGTTTCCTATACGCATGCAGGGCAGTGGGCACAACTAAAGGACGTCCCAAAGAAAGAAATCAAACACTTCAATAATAAATTTAGTGTGAGGGGATTATTGTGCACTGGAGGATGAGTTGAACATGTACCTTCCTCAAAAAACAGACAGAGCAAGAAATGTGTAACATTAGAAATATGATTGGAGAAGGAAATGGCAAGCCACTCCAGTGTTCTTGCCTGGAGAATCCCAGGGACGGGGAAGCCTGGTGGGCTGCCGTCTATGGGGTCACATAGAGTTGGAAACAACTGAAGTGACTTAGCAGCAGTAGCAGAAACATGATAGAACTGTCAAAAGTACACTAACTATGCTGTGATAAATCAGAACTGATTTTTACTGTTTCTTCTATAATGTAAAAGTACAAATTGCTCTTGGGGAGAGAAAGAGAAAGCAAGGAAATTGGTTGCACTTTGCTAGGACAATGAGACATCTATCGAGACAGGTAACTGATGTAACTGATGCTGGTGGTCCCAGGACTGTACTTTGAGATCCTTGGACTCATGGAGGTCCTGCTCTCTGTGAGGCATAACCTCTGTCCTAGAGAAACTTCACATTTAGTTGGCGAGTCAAAACACACTCAAAGCAAAACAAGCTGTAAAGAAAGAAATAGCAATATTTATTCACTCAGCAAAATTTATCAGGGACCTATGAGTCTGGCAATTTACCAGCAAAATAAGGGGGCGTTAAAATCGGGCCCTTCTTGTCTCAGTTTACCTGAGGTGTCAAGGTATAGAAGCCACATTCTCAAGAGAAATGGGAGACCACCAGACAAGACTTGCAACATGAGGTTGTGGAGAACTGGGATTTTTCCTTAACTGACGCTCAGTCTCCAGCCTTTGAAGCTGAGAAAAGAGTTGGAAGCAGGAGAAAGACTGTCAGAACTGCTGGTGTGCGGTGAGGTCCATCCTCACTTCCCGCAAAGGGGGTGGGCGGTGCTTCCTCTAAAACAAAAGTCAAAGTGGCGGGGTCTGCAGTGAGTGAACCTGGGTCGCTGCAGTTGAGGGAAGAAGTGCATTGGCTACTGGCTAATACCCAGGGGAATCGAAAAGAATTGGAGAGGAACAGCTGGTTTGCTGGAGGGCCCTTTCTGTGCAATTGCTCTTTTTCTGCCAAAGGGGGTTTTTTCTTTCCTGCCCACTTTTTGCGGCACTTTTCAACCAAGGGTTTCTATGTGATTTAATTGTTGAACTCTTCAATGCCCTGGTGAGGTAATTTCGTATCATTATCCCTAATGTCCAGCTGGACAAACAAAGGAGATTGGATGCGTTGACTTAGATCACACGGAGGCCAGGTTTGGACAGAGAAAATGGGCGATATCCTCCTGCAGCCAGAATGGGAGCTTGGGGCAGGTCTCCCCGGGGAAGACTCCAATTCCTGAGCCAGGCCTTGGAGCACGCCTCCTTCAAGCTCAACAGTTTATTGGGTGTTTTGCAATTGGCAGGGTACATGCGCTGAGGGCAGCTGTGTGATGAAATCTGAGGGAGGGAAAGTTTTTCTAAAAAATATCCTGTTTCTAATTTTCACCTGATTGGTAGAGAGGAAGAAAAATGTGCTGCTTTAATTGGCAAGGGAAATGTGCACCTGAGACTGGGGTTTTCTGGCTTTATTTTAAATTTTTAGTTAAAAGATATATGTAATGTTTGAATGAGTGCTTGCACATCTTAGCTTGCAAACTTTTGGCAGCAACAAACTGTGCCCCAGAGCTCTCTAGAAAGGCTGCCCTATGTATGCAACGGGAAGCTTCATGACTACAAACAATTAAAGAAGCACTGAGTTATCACAGGAGTGGATACAGGGCAGGTGGACACAGAGATACAGTCCCTTCTTCCAGATTCAATGGATTAGATCTGATAGAAACACTGCCTGAAGAACTATAGATGGAGGTTCGTAACATTATACAGGAGGCAGTGATCAAGACCATTCCCAAGAAAATGGCAAAATGGTTGTCTGAAGAGGCCTTACAGATAGCTGAGAAAGAAGAGAAGCTAAAGGCAAAGGAGAAAAGAAAAGATACACCTATCTGAATGCAGAGTTCCAAAGAATAGCAAAGAGAGATAAGAAAGCCTTCCTCAGTGATCAATACAAAGAAATAGAGGAAAACAATAGAATAGGAAAGACTAGAGATCTCTTTAAGAAAATTAGAGATACTAAGAGAACATTTCATGCAGAGATGGGCACAATAAAGGACAGAAATAGTATGGATGCAACAGAAGCAGAAGATATTAAGAAAAGGTAGCAAGAATACACAGAACTACACAGAAAAGATCTTCATGATCCAGATAATCATGATGGTGTGATCACTCACCTAGAGCCAGACATCCTGGAATGTGAAGTCAAGTCGGCCTTAGGAAGCATCACTATGAACAAAGGTAGTGGAGATGATGGAATTCCAGCTGAACTATTTCGAATCCTAAAAGATGATGCTGTGAAAGTGCTGCACTCAATATGCCAGCAAATTTGTAAAACTCAGCAGTGGCTACAGGACTGGAAAAGGTCAGTTTTCATTCCAATCCCAAAAAAAGCAATGCCAAAGAATGTTCAAACTACTGCACAATTGTACTCATCTAACATGCTAGCAAAGTAATGCTCAAAATTCTCCAAGCCAGGCTTCAACAGTACGTGAACTGTGAACTTCCTGATGTTCAAGCTGGATTTAGAAAAGGCAGAGGAACCAGAGATCAAATTGCCAACATCTGCTGGATCATCAAAAAAGCAAGAGAGTTCCAGAAAAATATCTACCTTCTGCTTTATTGACTATGCCAAAGCCTTTGACTATGTGGATCACAACAAACTGGAAAATTCTTCAAGAGGTGGGAATACCAGATCACCTGACCAGCCTTCTGAGAAATCTGTATGCAGGTCAAGAAGCAACAGTTAGAACCAGACATGGAACAGCAGACTGGTTCCAAATTGGGAAAGGAGTATGTCAAGGCTGTATATTGTCACCTTGCTTATTTAACTTCTATGCAGAGTACATCATGTGAAATGCGGGGCTGGATGAAGTACAAGCTGGAATCAATTGCCAGGAGAAATATCAATAACCTCAGATATGCAGATGACACCACCCTTATGGAAGAAAGTAAAGAGGAACTAAAGAGCCTCTTGATGAAAGTGAAAGAGGAGAGTGAAAAAGCTGGCTTAAAGCTCTACATTCAGAAAACTAAGATCATGGCATCCGGTCCCATCACTTCACGGGAAATAGATGGGAAAACAGTGGAAACAGTGTCAGACTTTATTTTCTTGGGCTCCAAAATCACTGCAGATGGTGACTGCAGCCATGGAATTAAAATATGCTTACTCCTTGGAAGAAAAGCTATGACCAACATAAACAGCATATGAAAAAGCAGAGACATTACTTTGCCAACAAAGGTCCATCTAGTCAAAGCTATGGTTTTTCCAGTAGTCATGTATGGATGTGAGAGATGGACTCTAAAGAAAGCTGAGCACTGAAGAATTGATGGTTTTGAACTGTGGTGTTGGAGAAGACTCTTGAGAGTCCCTTAGGCTGCAAGGAAATCCAACCAGTACATCCTAAAGGAGATCAGTCCTGATTATTCATTGGAAGGACTGATGCAGAAGCTGAAACTCCAATACTTTGGTTACCTGATGGAAAGAATTGACTTATTGGAAAATATCCTGATGCTGGGAGGATTGAAGGTGGGAGGAGAAGGGGACAACAGAGGATGAGATGGTTGGATGGCATCACTAACTCGATGGACATGAGCTTGAGTAAGCTCTGGGAGTTGGTGATGGATAGGGAGGCCTGACATGCTGCAGTTCATAGGATTGCAAAGAGTCGGACTCGACTAAGCAATTGAACTGAACTGCCTCCAGGAGTTTATATTATTGATAAAGTTCCATTTTAATTAAGAGTAGATTCTAAAATTAGTGAATAGAGACTTCGCTGGTGGTTCAGTGGTTAAAACTACACTCCCAATGCAGGGAGCCTGGGTCTGATCCCAGGTCAGTGAACTTTCAACAGATCCTGCATGCTGCAACTAAAGGCTTGGACAGCCTTCTGTGCACCCACACCCTGGCAAAAAAGAAAAAAAATCAGTTAGTAAATAAAAAATCTCACTTAATCAAAATTACCCTCGAGCATAGTTAAGAGTTTCCCTTCCAGTGCAGGGGTTGCAGGCTCAGTCCCTGGTCAGGGAGCTAAAATCTCACATGACTCATGGCAAAAAAAAAAAAAAAAAAATCCAAAACATAAAAAAATAATAAATATTGTAACAAATTCAATAGAGATGTCCACATTAAAACAAAATCACCTTCAAAAAATTCTTTGACTTGTCCATGAAATGTCACATACGTGAGTTGTATATACAAATCTGTACAGTAATTCATATATTCTTTGCATTTTAAGAACTTTAAGAATCATAATGTGAGGAACGAAAGATCATGTAGTTTTTCTGAACATTCAAACTTGCCTACCTGTAAGACAGCTGTGACTAGGGCATAGACTGTAGTATCATACAGTGGATTGGCTTAGATTGTGTGCCTAACAAGCAACCCTAAAACTCAGTGGATTAAAATAGCAACCATTCGTTCTCATGGAGCTGCTGCTTAGTTGAGTGTCAGGGCATTTGCCTGGCCTGGGCTGGGACAGCTCAGCTTTACTCCACGATTTCTTCATCCTTCCCCTGAGACTAGTGAGCTATATGAAACTAGTGGTCATGTTCTTTTTTCATGGCGGTGGCAGAGGCTCCAAGTCACAAGATCAGAGAGTCAGAGGGATAGAGAGGATAGGAGCAGAAAGAGCCTTTAGTTATAATAAAATAAATAAACTTACCTCTGGTGTGCAACTGCCCCAAAGGCAAGGAGCTCATCTCACTCAGCATTGGGTCCCTGCCCTTGCCTCACCTTGCTCTTGGTAGGTGCTTAGTAGCTGCTGACTGACGAATGTTAATTACATGGGATCTTCAAGGACACAGTTTACATTGATCCTGAAGGCCAGGTGGAATAACACACTGGTACCATCTGTCCAAGTCAGGATAGAAGCAGAGGCTTGATTAGCAGGCAGCTTTGATCTCAAAAAACTTCTGATTCTTGTGACATTTTCTGAGAAAAACTTAAGCTTGTGAGCTTCCTGAGGCCAGATCCATCTCTTAATTATCATATCTTTCCAGAGACCAGCACAGTGTCCCAGGAGAGCTAGATCTTTACTTCTATACTCAGCCATAACCCTGTGAGATTAGTGACACATTTTTATGAAGAATGGAACCATCAGGGAGCAAAAGCATTCAGGTTAATCCTACATGGGGACAGGGGAGTTTTCAACAAGATTTCAGAGAAAAGGTGAAGGTTTTCTCCTCTTTTCTGGTTGAAAGGCAAGTGCCTTGTTTTCCACAAAAACACCTGTGGCTTTGATCTCGGATTTCTTCTATAGATAGAAAATGAGCACTGCCTTTAACAAGGGAATGCCTCAGGGCTAGTCCGTGCTGTGTGTAAAGTCTCATACGTCTCCTGAGAATATGCCAGAGCTCTGTCCTTCAAGCCTGCAGTCCGAGCAGACATCAGACAGCATCTAATATCAGAACTGAGGGGAAGTGGAGGTGGTTTCTCTGCACTAGTCGCAGGCTATTGGGAGACGCAGTCTGGCTTTCAGAGAGCCTCGTTTCCTTGTCTAGTAAGTGGATGTAGATAGCCATGTCCTTAACACTATGGACAAAACAGGGAGATTGGTTCCCAGGGAAAAACTTGACACTGACCTTCAGAGAGAATAGGACTTAAAGTTTGGGAATCATTCCTCAAGTCATACTACTTCAGAGAAACTAAGAGTTGCACAAAACCTTGAAGACTGTAGAATTGAGATGGAATTTAAACAAGAAGAAAGAGAGGTTAATGCCTCTGGGAGATGAAATAGTTGGAAAAGAGAGACTCAAATGGAGAGGTGGTAAAAATGAGTAGGCAAAGGAGGGGCAAGAACTTAGCAAGTCCGAATTCTTTAAAGGTTTTTTTGTTTGTTTGTTTGTTTTAAGTCTTTATCAAATTTGTTACAATATTGCTTTTATTTTATATTTTGTTTTTTTGGCTACCAGGTGTGTGGGATCTTAGCTTCCTGATTAGGGAACAAACTCACACCCCTTACATTGGAAGGCGAAATCTTAACCACTGGACTCCCAGGGAAGTCCCTAAAGGCTGCTGAGAAGGGGGAACACAGACTCAAACTGTGTCTGTTTTGGTCATTGTCGTTTTCCCAGTATCTGCCACATTACAGTGTTTGAATGAAGATAGATAATAGATACATAGATAGATGATATCTATATATAGGTATAGATATGCTGTTGCTGCTGCTTAGTTCAGTCATGTCCAACTTTGTGGCCCCATGGACTGTGACCCGCCAGGCTCCTCTGTCCATGGAATTCTCCAGGTAAGAGTACTGGAGTGGGTTGCCATGCCCTCCTCCAGGGGATCTTCGCAACCTAGGGATCGAACCCAGGTCTCCTGCTTTGCAGATTCTTTACCATCTGAGCCACCAGGGAAGCCTCACCTATGTATGTGTGTATATAGTTCAATTTTTAATTATATAAGTAGTACATGAATTTATTTTTTGAAAATGTCAAACAATAAAGAACTTACTAAAAAAGAAGCCCTTCTTCACTAACACATTAATTCCACTTTCTCCCCAGAATTAATTGTGGCTATGAATTTGCTATGTAACCTTTCAGATAGCTTTCTTTGCTGTATTTCTTTATGGCAACACTTATGTTTTATTAATTTTTATAATGGGTTACACTATACTTATGGTCAGCTATATTCCTTTTTTATGTAATATATCTTAAACCTTTCAATTTTAACATATATGTAAAGCTGCTTCTTTTTAGTTCCTGCATACAGTTCCACTATATGGAAGCATAATAATTCACCGTAACCTACTGATTATCTGCTATCAACACAACATCACCACTAGTCCTTTCTGGAGACCCCATTTCCCAGAATCCTCTTGCTGAACATTTCCCTCTTGGGATTTGCTTATAAGAGATGTTCATGCTGGTTTGAAAGCCCGTCTAGAAGGAGAGGCCATTAAGCCTGGAGGCAGCTGAGATGGGAGGAGGTTGTGACTTCATAGTGGCTTAAGGGGAATGAGCCTTTGAAAACCAGCCACTTCTCTGCTACAGACAAAGGCACTGGCCAGAGCTTCCTGGGGGTTCTTAAGATTTGCAGAGGCCTCCAGTTGAGCTCCTGGGAGCCACCTGCTTCAGGGATGCAGGCTGGGGTGATCAGGATGGCTCCCCCAGCCCTTCCAACAAGTCTGGAATCCTCTTGTTCCTTGTATTGAAGCTCTCCTTGCCTGCAAGACAGGAGGTGTCTTTATTCTCCTGACTGAAGTCTGACTTCTAAAAATTACCTTTCCCCCCGCTCTGTGTCTATATTCATTTAATGCTATATTATGGACCCCATCTCCAGTCATTAAACATTCCTTGGAAATTTACTTTAAATAAATAAATGTATTAATTTAAATATAAAAACTCTTGTATATATTTAAATAATTTAAACTATTCCTCTATTGTTTAGCATTTAGGCTATTTCCATTTATAAGATATGTGTTGTGGCAAACATCTCAGTATGTATATTTCACTCACTATTTTGAGCCTATGGAGACTGGCAGAGTTGTAATTTGAATACTGGAATTAGAAAAGACACTGAACAGTGAAGGGAAATACAGAAATGATGAACTCAGGTTTAGTAATATCGAGTTTAAGCTACTGAAAAAAAAAAATCCAGATGTGATGACCTAGCTGCTGTTGGATGTAAGGGACCAGCTTTTAGGACCCAGATCAGGGTTGACAATCAGAGTGTAGAGAGTTGAGTCCAATGTCAATCAGTAAAATGTCTGCTGTAAAGATTACAGAAAAACAACAGCACTAGAACTGACAGGGGACAAGACAGAGGCTGGAGGTGCAGATTTAGAGTAAAATCTGTTTACCAGCTTAAGTTAAAATGTACTTAAGTGAAACAGTGCTTTTCAAGTACTGCTGTGGTCTCTCGCCTACCATTCCAATTCAGAATACTTAAACTCCATCCATTGATGATTGCTGCTGCTGCTGCTGCTGCTAAGTCACTTCAGTCATGTCCCAACTCTGTGAGACCCCAGAGACAGCAACCCACCAGGCTCCCCCGTCCCTGGGATTCTCCAGGCAAGAACACTGGAATGGGTTGCCGTTTCCTTCTCCAATGCATGAAAGTAAAAAGTGAAAGTGAAGTTGCTCAGTCGTGTTCGACTCCTAGCGACCCATTGATGACTATGTCTCTTTAAATCAGTCAAGAGACTGACTAGATTACATAGTGAAATGTAACTCACTCTTCACCTGATTGATTCATGCTACTGCTTAAATCATGTGAATACGAGGAGGAAGGACCACTGCATTCCATCTTATGATGCCCATGGTCCATCACAATAAGAAATGGTTACAAGTGGGAGATTCACAGGAGAAAAATGAAAGCCTAGCACACAAAACAAAGTGGGCAGTCTCACATTAACCAGAACAATTCAAATGGAAGCAACAACATTCCATTTCTTCCCATGTGACTTGCAAAACATAAGCTCTAGAGTCATGTTGTGTGAATTCCTATTCCAGCTTCATCACTTACTAACTGTGTGACTTTGGGCATTTGCTTAATTTATCTGGCCTCTATTTTCTCATCTGTAAATAGGGGATAATAGCAGTACTTACCACATAGTATTGTTCTGAGTGCATGGATGCTAAGTTTGCTTCAGTTGTGTCCAACTCTTTGCAACCCCACGGACTATAGCCCACCAGGCTTCTCTGTCCATGGGATTCTCCAGGCAAGAATACTGGAGTGGGTTACCATTTCCTTCTCCAGGGGATCTTCCTGACCCAGGGATCGAATCAACATCTTTTATGTCTCCTGCATTAGCAAGCAGGCTCTTTACCTCTAGCGCCACCAATAATTAAATTGATATATGCAGAACACTTTGTTCCCGAGACACAGCAATTTTTCAATACATGTTTTTTAAAAACTACTGTTTTTCAAGGTATAGAAAAGTGACACACACCACTGGTAAAAATATGAATTGGTGAAGTATTTTGAGCTATATATTTGGAGGTTTGTTTTTGTTTTTTTTTTTGTTGCTAGTTCATTGTATGTCCCCTTCCATCCAGAAATTTTGCTTGTCCCATAGTTGCTTGAAAACACATGTTTAAGAATTATTATTTTAACCTTGTTTATCATAGAGAAAAAACTGTCCATCAGTGTTTTTAATAGGAAAAATGTGAATGTACTCATTAATAGGGAAGGGGTAAATGATTCATACTTTGTAATTCTTTGCAGCAGTTAAAAACAACAACAACAACAACAACAACTTAAATGTAGCAACTAGAAGCCCAAAGCTACAAAATAGCAGCAAACACTAGAAGCTGTTGATCATCAGGGAACTTAAAAATGCTACAAGGAGCTTTGAAATGCTACAAAACTTCTGTTCATATTTCACTAGACAAAGTAAGTTACATCATGGCCAATCCTATTAAGGGGGCAGCAAATAATTGGGAGTGATAATGCAGCCTACCAAATTATGAATCAAATGTCACGGCTGTGATGCATAAGGCTACATTCTTTGACAGCTGTAGTTTTGCTGTCTGTGCCCCTTCTTACCTTCTGAACTGCGTAAGTGGAGATGTTACATCCACCCACATCCTATGTCCTTGATTTGTCTCTCCTTGTTTTAAGAAACTACAGCAGCATTCTACATGTTTTCTTTCTCCTTCTTTCTTTCCTTCTCCTAAGATTGTATGGGAAGTGGTCTGATATTTCTTAAGCTCCAGTAAGACAGAAAAATTGGGGGGTGGGATGAGGTAAGATCATATTGCTCTCAACTCTTCACTCTTCCTTCCTATGGAAGTCTTGCACTTCCTGTCCATTGCCATAGACTTCCAGTGACTTCTTTGAGAAGACAAGTATACAGCCCTGTCCCCTCGATGTATCTTGCCTTGGTTAATAGAATGGAAATGGATACCACGTTTAAGGAGAAGTCCTTTGCCACAAGAAATGTATGCTGTTAACAAGGGCTGTTCCTATAGCCTGTATCCTAAATGGAGCAGAGACCATCAGGGTCATAGTGGACAGAAGCAAATCTTTGTTGTTGCAAACCACAGAAAGCTGGGGGTCTGCTGTTACCACAGCAAAGACGATCAATGTGCCTTTGGTTTAACCACCTCTGGTCATCACACCATTACCTCTACAGCCCAAAACTGGGAGATACAAAACTCTATTTACTGTCCCTCCTTCCTGTGACCAGCTGCAGGATTTTTCATGGGAAATTTTGTTCCATGAAGCATGGGGTTTGATTTCTTTTCCTAATGTCCATATTTTCCTTCTATGAAAAGAGGTTCCTACGAGAATAACACCAGCTGTAGCATTGTCTTCTCTCTTTTTTGTATGTCATAAACTAATACTCAATCCTTGTTATCAGACTTGATTCTCCACTGATGCTTTAAAATATTTAAAAAAAAAATTTCTGCTTCCTTCTTGGCTGTCTCCTTCCATGCTGTCCAGAAGCACTGAATATTCTCTATGAGCTGGAGCAGAGGAGGGCAGGTGAAGGGGGAGCATAGTGACCAGCAGACATGGCCCTACCCTCATGGAGCTTACATTCTAGTGGAGAAGACAGACGAGAAACAATAAACAAGTGAAAGTGTAACAGAATACCAGGAAGGGGTAACTGTAGAACAAGAAATCCAGTAAGGAGAACAAGGATGGCAGGGAGTTTTATCTGAGATGAGGTGATCTGGGGCGATTACAGGTATAACTGGCCTGCACACAGAGCCGTCTGGGTCCTCGTGTGTAGACCCTACGTCTTCTGCTCCACCATGAGCGGTCACTAACAGGTGCTCCACAGCACTTGCTCTGTCAGCTTCTGCAGCTCCAGCCCCACCTGAGAATATGCCCCTAGATTCTACTCCCTTCTCTGAAAACCTGAATAGGGCTCTTCTTAACTGTGGACCATGGTCCTGGCGACTGCTCTCAGGTTTTGCTTATCAAGTTATTTTAAAATATTTCTCTGTGCGCCTCAGATTTAGAATGGAATGCAAGAGGGCATGGGGAAACAAACAATAGGTGAGAGAAAATACTTTTATGGATTGAAAAGAGAGCATCCAAAAGCAGCCTGGGCTATGGACCTTCACCACCTTCCCCCTAGAGTTTGGGTTTATTGATAACAGGGAAGCAGCCTGATAAGAAATGAATGTTTTACCTATAATATTTAATTTATTTTTTAAAAGACTGGAAAGAAATATGACCAAAGAAAAATGACTAATTTTGCATAGTAAAAAGGTGGGTGTTTGTTATGCTCTCTCCTGCATTTTAAAACTTTCATAGAAAGGAATAAATTTTCTTAAGGAAAAAGAAGATGAGATCTGCCATTCAAAACCTTTGACCCTGGGGACTTCCCTCGTGGTCTAGTGGTAAAGAATCTACCTTGCAATGCAAGGGCAGCAAGTTTGATCCCTAGCAGGGGAACTAAGATCCCATAATCCATGGAGCAACTAAGGCCAAGGGACACAACTACTGAAGCTGATGCACTCCAGTGCCTCCATGCCACAACTCCTGAGCTCACATGTCACATCAAAAAAAACCCTGCATGATACAACGAAGAACCCACATGCCGCAACTAAGACTGCTGCTGCTGCTGTGTGGCATCAGCCGTGTTTGACTCTGTGCGACCCCATAGACAGCAGCCCACCAGGCTCCCCCGTCCTGGGATTCTCCAGGCAAGAAGCCTGGAGTGAGTTGCCATTTCCTTCTCCAATGCATGAAAGTGAAAAGTGAAAGTGAAGTCGCTCAGTCGTGTCTGACTCTTTGTGACCCCATGGACTGCAGCCTACCAGGCTCCTCCATCCATGGGATTTTCCAGGCAAGAGTACTGGAGTGGGTTGCCATTGTCTTCTCCGGCAACTAAGACTGGATGTAGCCAAATCAATCAATCAATAAAACTTTGGCCTTGCCCTTGCATTATTCTGCCCTGGCTGTGTGTCCTTGAGCAAGCAGCTGACATTCTCTAAGCCTCATTTTCTGTACCTGTAAAATGGTGATCAGGCCTGCAGTTTGGGATGTGGTGAATGTTAAGTGAGGAAATGGATGCAGTATTCAGCATTGATCGGTCCTTAACATATGGTGGGCGTATGGGTACTTTATGATTTCCCAAAGTGTATCAATGGGACATTAATATCATAAGAGGTCCCCAAGTAAAGTCTTTTAAGGTCAAAAAAGCTTAGGAATCTCTACATATTACATTCTTTTCTTGGGGACTTAGTGACATTAGGATATTGAAGGCACTGAAAATTTCTACTGGAAAGAAATTTGTTTTGTCTCTCCCTCTTTTTTTTTTTTTTAATTTAAATGGGTATTCTCCAGATGTCAAACATTAAACACTGGCCTACACTATGCTTGCCTGAAAAGGATGAGGTAGGTTATGCTTTGAGTCCCTAAACTTGGTGAGAAAAGACTACGTTTCTCTTCCTTGAAGAGTTTGGTGCACAGGGTGGGGTGCTGATGGTGAGAATGAGGACCACAAACTGTGGAGGGGGCAGTCACTCAAAGCTGCACCTGATGTGGAAGCCACCCAGAAGAGCATTGAAGGCGACTGGTGGGTACCCATTAGCTGGTTGAAAAGCTAAACCTGTTATCTTTATAGTTGAGAAATTACGGACAATTTTGAAGATCCCACAAAACAAACAAAAAACAGACTTTAATGACTTCCTATTTTTAGCTACTGGTAACTACCCAATAGGCAAGAGTCAGCTTCCACTCAAAGCACATGTTTTGGCCTTCTTTTGCAGAGAAGAGATTTAATAACAACCCCACCACTAACCCTGGCAGATCTCACTCAGAGTGAGAAATACAGATGGGTGTCATGCTTGGAACTCAGTTTTATAATCTGTTGGAGTACTTAAGAGTTTTACCGTGAAGGGATATATCCTCCTTGCTCTAGGTTACACATCTGAGAAGGAGAGATGGGCTGAAAGGAGCCTGCATCATTACTGGCAGTGGGTCCTGAAGCTGATGGCTGGGTGTGACCTCAGAGGATACAGACAGACCTTCAAAATAGATGACAACATGTCTCCAAAGAGGATGAACAGCCAAGGAGAAAAGCAACACACCCAGAAGCCTAGGCAGGAGCAGAACGACGCAGACAAGGATATCTCCTTTCCAGAGAGGAGGCTTCTCTGTCCCTATGTTTCTTTTCCACGCATTAGTCTTTTCTGGGCCACACTAGTGGTAAAGAACCTGCCTGCCAGTGCAGGAGACACAAGAGCTGTGGCTTCTATCTCAGGGTCAGGAAGATCCCCTAAAGGAGGGCACGGCAACCTACTCTAGTATTCTTGCCTGGAGAATCCCATGGACAAAGGAGCCTGGCGGGCTATGGTCCATAGGGTTGCAAAGAGTCAGACATGACTGAAGTGACTTAGCACGCACACACGCACACACACATCTTTTCTAAACACGTAAGGGTTGAGAGTGAGGAAGGGGACGGAGGGGAAGTAAAGTCAGGTCATTATCCCCTCCAAGGCTTCATCTCCTGATTTATAAACCAGAGATACTAGTAACTGTATCTCCCTTGTGTGGCTGTCGTGCAGATTAGAGGAAGTTCAGTGAGATTAAATCTGGAATCTTAGCATGGTACCTGGCTTCTAGGAGGAGTTCTGCTGTTGCATGTAATTTAGATTGCAATAAAAGAGAATTTAACTTGCTGGTCCCATGTCATATGCTGGCCACATTTACCTGGCTTTTCCCAGGAGGAACCTGTGTCCCAGCAGGCGCTTGGCTGAAGCCTGCTCGTTGTAATTGAATCTAAGGTCTGGTCGTGCTGTGTCAAGATTAATTGATATGCAGAGACTCTGAAACAAGCTTTGGGAATCAAACATCTGGTCTGGAAGGCGGTCTGGTAGGCCAACCCCCTGTAGACTTGGGTAGGAGAGGAAAACAGGAAGTTTGATTCATCTTACTTTCTTGGTTTTTCAAGTTATGGTCTCCAGCTGTTTACATCAACTTTGTTTTTCCTAAAGAAAAGAGAAAGAGAGAGGGAGGGAGAGCCACTGTAAAGCATCGTAAGTCCCAGACTTTCTATGAAGGAGCCCTTTGTGGAAAATCAGAGTTACTTCTTTTCCTTGGCTAGCTCAACTTTTATTTTTCTCTACTCCTCCCAAAGCAAATATCATTTCTATGGCTTCTTTTCAGGCCTAAATAAATTGTGGAGAGGAGGGAAAAGAGGTTTATGGAGAAGGTAAGGAGAAAGCAGAAAGAAAAGAGGAAAAAAACTCTGGAAAGAAAGAGAAAGAGTTCGTGACCCTGAAATTGTAGATGTTTCCAGAACTGTAGGTTGTGCTGCAGGAATGGAGGTTGAATATGCATACAGGGGACTCAGCCAATGTGGGCAGTCAGCCTCAGAGCTGAAAAGAACAAGGGCAAAGAAGCCCTCAAAACATAAGCTAAAGACGCGTCTTTCTGGAAAATAAATGGTATTTAAGTTTGCTGCCCTGAAGTTTGCCAAACAAAAGGCAATAACATTTAATGTGGTGTTTCCTAATCTGCCTGTTGTTCGTGGATCTTCATCTTCTGGAATAGGGGAGAAGGCAGTGGTCTTTGGTTGTAGACTTCAGGGGCTCAAACCCCAGCTGGTCTACTTACTTGCAAGCTAGGTGACCTTGGACTAGCCACTTACCTCCCTGGATCCCAGTATCTTCATTTGTATATGGGGATAATGCCAAGGATGATGATGAAAGTAAGAGTTTATATATAGCCTGGGCTGCTGTGAGTATTGAATGAGTTAATACATGGAAAGCACCTAGCCGCAGGGTCAATGCCCTGTGAGTGTTAATTATTGTTGTCCTAGCCCACTCTCATTCAGGTATTTAATCCTACACCACAAAGTCACATGCGTTGGTCCTTAATATCGTTTACTATTCACAGGCACTGTTGTGAACACTTCACACACATGTGTTCACTTCACACAATACTTCATTTCAAACCAACCCTGGGAGGCAGGTGTACTGTCATTGTCTCCCAAGTGATAGGTGAGGAGACTGAAAGGGGTCCCAGAGAAGGCAAGGACGCTCCCTGCCCCTTCCCACACCCCTTGCTCCAGGCATCTTTTCCATTTGGTTGTTTCTGAGTTGTATCCTTTATAATAAATAAGTGACAGTAAAGCCCTTTCCTGAGTTCTGAGAGGCATTCTAACAAATTACCAAACCAAAGGAGAGGGTTGTGAGACCCGGCCCCTTCAATTTATAGCTAGTCAGTCCAATCGCAATGGATGTCTAAAGTGGGAGGAGTCTTATGGGACTGGGCTCCTGATCCATGAGGTCTACACTAGCTCCTGGTGGTTACGATTATAACTGAATTGTGGCACACCTCGGTGGTATCCAGAGAGGTAGAGAATTGGCTGACGTAAGAAAAGCCCACAACCTCAGAAGTGTTGAGAGTAGGAGAAATAGGTTTTTCTTCTACATATTGTTGTTGTTTAGTTACTAAGTAGTGCCCAACTCTTTGTGACCCCATGAATTGTAGGCCACCAGGTTCCTCCATCCATGGAATTTTCCAGGCAAGAATACTGGAGTGGGTTGCCATTTTCTTCTCCAAGGGATCTTCCTGACCCAGGGATCAAACCTGCATTTCTTGTGTCTCCTGCTTTGGCAGGCTGACTCTTTACCACTGTGCCATGTGGGAAGCCCATAGTGAGTAACACCAGATAAACATACACATGACTGATAAAAATATGAAAAAGTTTTGTACAGATTAGGATGGCTCATTTAATTTGGCCAATTTTCTACAAAGAGGCCTTCTTAGGGATGACACCACAGTTTGGAACACTTCATTCTTTTTAAAAAATTATTTTGAATGTATTTGGAGTTTTTAAAACTTTTTATTGGAGCATAACTGATTTAAAATGTTGTGTGATTTTCAGGTATACAGCACCGTGAATCAATTATACACATACATATATCCACTCTTTGAACACATTATTCTTGAAAAGGTGGCATTCAGGGTTTGAAAGAGCAGAAGTTTATTTTCCAAGGGAGATGTTTACTTTTCCTTTTCCTTCCCCATAGGACCTGATTATTCTTTCATCCCTCTCTCCATGTATATAACCTTTCACTAAAGGGTCAAACTCTGGCCTCATTCCCCCTGAAATCAATGAAGGAAAAAATAAGGGAGTAACTTGGACCTGAAGAAGTCCGGGGAGACCCTATAGTTAAGAAATGTGCCATTTGCATTTATTTATTTTATATCTGGTTTTGAATTTTTGAGATCCTCAAGGACTTTGGTTTGGCAGACTTCGGGGGCACATCAAGAGAAAGTTTACATGGTCCAGCATTTGGTTGGTTGCCCCTCCTAGTCTCTGCTTTGCTCCTCTTCCTGAGACCTGCTTTGGGTTATAGACAAAGACAAGCGGACATGTGGGAATTGGACCTTAAGGATGGAGATCAGGAATTAGATGAAACTTATAATGGATAAAAGATTTAAAAGATGAGCTATTAGTCTTGATGGCAGCTCATTCAAACAGAAAGTATTTCACATATAAAACTGCCTCATAGTAAGAGAGATACAGTAACAGAAGATTAAATTAAGTAAAGCACAGTTGCTTCTTAAAATGTTAAAAAGAAAATAAAAGGATGGTAGAGAGAGAGCAGAGAGAGAGAGAGAGAGAGAGAGAGATTAGGAGTGTTTGTTATATGAAAGACAATATATATAGCATAAATCATGGAACCAGTGGATTTTTGGTGTCAGTTGGTTTTCCCTCCTCCCCAACCATTCTGAACATTGTCATTATATTAGTCTTCCAAAGAGATTTCTTCCATCTTAAAGAGCCAGAAAATATTTTCTCCAACCATCTCATTTTGGGTTTAAACTGAAACCCAAAAAGGTGATTTGGCCAAGGCACACAACTATTTCATGACCTGAAGCTCAGATTATCTCATTTCCAAGTGAAACAACATACTTCCTGAAGACAGACATTGCGAGGCCGTGCAGGAGAGTTGAAGAGAGCTGGAGAGGAGCTGGGAGCCGGAAGACCTGAGTTATCACCCTGGTGCTGTCATTCCTCAGCTGCATTTAAAGTTGAAAAGCCTTAGCCTGGTGATTGGTTCCCACCACTATCTGATCTCAACCTCCTTTCTGGTCCACCTCCAAATAAATTCTCAATTCAAGCATTACACATCAACTTACTCTAGATTGTTCTCCATGTCTTCCTCCATGCTTTTGCTCATTCCGTTCTTCCAGCTTTTATTCTTCTTCATCCTTCAAAGCCCCCCATCCTTTGAAGCCCAGTTCAAGTGCTCCACGCCCAGTAAGTCCCCACACCCATGTACCCCCCAGCCCACCAAAGCACCAAAACCTCTAATTTTCATAGCATTTGCACAGAAGATGTGGGCAGAGACTACATCCACTTCTTACCTGACCTACATTAGCATTATGGCTTCGAGATGGTTTAGAAAGTTTATGTTGCTGAATATTTGCAAAAGTGTCCATCATTCTCTGTCCACTAGAAGGATAATCAGGATTATCCTGGAAAGGACCACAGGGTTCCTTCTGATTTGTTTGCCAGTGGACTCACTGGGACAGTGCTGGTTTTACTCAAGCAGTGCCCAAACTAAACTTTCTGTGGAATTGGGAGTTCCCTCTCCCCAGGCAAGCTGTCCACACACACCTCCACTACACGGTCATTTCAGTCGCTCAGTCCTGTCCGACTCTTTGCAACCCCATGGACTGCAGCATGCCAGGCCTCCCTGTCCATCACCACTTCCCAGAGCTTACTCAAACTCATGTCCATCCAGTCAGTGATGCCATCCAACCATCTCATCATCTGTCATCCCCTTCTCCCCCTGCATCAGGGGGATCTTTCCCAGCATCAGGGTCTTTTCAAATGAGTCAGTTCTTTGCATCATGTGGCCAAAGTATTGGAGTTTCAGCTTCAGCATCAGTCCTTTCAATGAATATTCAGGACTGATCTCCTTTAGGATGGACTGGTTGGACCTCCTTGCAGCCTAAGGGACTCTCAAGAGTCTTCTCCAACACCACAGTTCAAAAGCATCAATTCTTCAGCACTCAGCTTTCTTTCTAGTCCAACTCTCAACATCCATACATGACTACTGGAAAAACCATAGCTTTGACTAGATGGACCTTTGTTGGCAAAGTAATGTCTCTGCTTTTGAATATGCTGTCTAGGTTGTTCATAACTTTCCTTCCAATGAGTAAGCGGCTTTTAATTTCATGGCTGCAATCACCATCTGCAGTGATTTTGGAGCCCCTCCCCAAATAAAGTCTGTCACTGTTTCCATTGTTTCCCCATCTATTTCCCATGAAGTGATGGGACCGGATGCCATGATCTTTGTTTTCTGAATGTTGAGCTTTAAGCCAACTTTTTCACTCTCCACTTTCACTTTCATCAAGAGGCTTTTGAGTTCCTCTTCACTTTCTGCCATAAGGGTGGTGTCATCTGCATATCTAAGGTGATTGATATTTCTCCCAGCAATCTTGATTCCAGCTTGTGTTTCTTCCAGTCCAGCGTTTCTCATGATGTACTCTGCATATAAGTTAAATAAGCAGGGTGACAATATACAGCCTTGACGAACTCCTTTTCCTATTTGGAACAAGTCTGTTGTTCCATGCCCAGTTCTAACTGTTGCTTCCTGACCTGCATACAAGTTTCTCAAGAGGCAGATCAGGTGGTCTGGTATTCCCATCTCTTTCAGAATTTTCCACAGTTTATTGTGATCCACACAGTCAAAGGCTTTGGCATAGTCAATAAAGCAGAAATAGATGCTTTTCTGGATACTGCTAAAAGCCCTACTATGCACGGGAGACCTCCTCCACTGCCCCCACCTGCCTCACCCAACAAGAAATACCAGCTCCAAAATGGCAATCACACTGCTGCTGAATGAACCCTCCTGGTGTACATGATTTTGTGTGCAGTGCTGTGTTTGCATAAATGTACCACGTGAACAGTAATGTATAACTGAAAGCTATCTCTACACAAGCTGCACCAGCAGTGAGCCTAACCTCAGCATTTCCAGCTCCACTCTCTGAGATGTTTGCTTACGGAGTGAGTGACTGGTGGGTGGAGTGCTTTGCACTCTGCACTCCCAGGTTTTCCCATGGGTGTGTATGCGTGTGCTTCCTCTTACAGATTCTTTCTTCAGCCCTGGAGTGAAAATGTCTTTAATCATAAGGACTTAACTACGGACATCTTTATTGAATGGACACTCTAAAATGGTTTATACTTGTACTGTCCTCTCAAGAGTTTTGATAATCAAAGTCATATATCATAATTATGGAAAACTTGGATTATGTAGAAAAACAGAAAAAAAAATACTGCCCATAACGCCACCCACCACCCAGAGAATATGACATTAAAATCTTAATGCTGTTCCCTTTTGTATTCTTTTGTTTTGTTTCCAGCTTTTTTGAGATATAATTGACAAATAACTGTATAAACCAGTGGCTCAGACAGTAAAGAATCTGCCTGCAGTGCAGGATACCTGGGTTCAATCCCTGGGTCCAGAAGATCCTCTGGAGAGGGGAATGGCTACCCACTTTAGTTTTCTTGCCTGGAGAATCCCGTGGACAGAGAAACTTGGAGGGCTACAGTTCATGGGATCGCAAAGAATTGGACACGACTGAGCTGAGTGACTAACACTTTCAGTTCTTTTCAGGCCTAAGTATAAAAAGTGATGAATTAATATACATATATATTGCAAGATAATTATTACAACAAACAGTATATCTATCATGACACATTGTTACTTTTTTGTGTGGTGGGAACTTTTAAGTTCTACTCTCTTAGCATCTTTCAAGTATAAAATACAGTGTCATCAACTACAGTCACCATGGCTTGTACCCTTTTGTATTTAATGGATGTTTGAGATTCAACCATAGTTTTATTCTGTCCCTTAACTTTATGAACAATTTGTGGCTACATAATTAAATCATGTGGATTGCAACATATTTTACTTATCAATTTTCTTTTTGTGAAAAATTTAGATTCTTTACATGTTTTTGCTGATGTAGGTTGTACTGCAGTGAATATTT
This sequence comes from Bos mutus, assembly GCF_027580195.1. NCBI lineage: Eukaryota > Metazoa > Chordata > Mammalia > Artiodactyla > Bovidae > Bos > Bos mutus. Next base: position 68,131,076 of record NC_091622.1, read on the forward strand.
TTGTACATGACCCTTTTCCTACATTCTTTGGTTTTCAGTAGGTTTCCAGAGATGTATTTATTGGAACAACAATTATGCACCTATTTAAAACTATTCCAGAAAAAGTGCTTTTGTGAAGTTGTACCCACTTTATATTCCCAAAAGTAATGCAAAAGAGCAAGCACCTCATCTTTATCTCCAGTGTTGTTTTAAAGCTCTGCCTTTGGATAGGTGAAAACTGGTAGTTTATTGTTGCTTAGGGCTTCCCTGGTGGCTCCGTGGTAAAGAATCTGCCTGCAGTGCAGGAGACACGGGTTCAATCCCTGGGTCAGGAAGATCCCCTGGAGATGGAAATGGCAACCCACTCCAGTATTCTTGCCTGGGAAATCCCTTGGAAGAGGAGCCTGGCTGGCTACAGTCTATGTGGTCACAAAAAGAACTGGACATGACTTAGAGACTAAACAACAGTTTTTGCTTAATTTGCATTTTTCTGATCGTCAGTGAGATCGATGTTTTAAAATATGTTTGTTAGCTTTTTGTGTGTGTGTGTGTTCTCGTGATGGCTTTCTTCCTATCTTTTTAAAATTGGATTCCATAGGCTCTTTATCTGACATCAGTTCCCCATGATTCTGAAAAAACTCTAAACATTTCTATAAATTTGAAAGGAATTAATTCACCAGACCTTTAGAAATAAGCTTACTTGTCTTTAAGTTTGACCTTGGGAAAAGACGGCAGCTTACTCTTTGTCTATGGTTTGGGAGTTCTCAGGCTTGTCCTTGGAGATGAAACTCCTGAAGATGATTTGATCCTTATGGAATAATCTTAAATATTGATGTATTCATCTTAAAATGTCAAAATAACTTTGCACTTACACAACTGCCATATTTCCTTAGACTCTAGTACTGAAGTTTTAAGTAAAATTTGGGCAAAATCTTTAACATGAGACAGTGCATTCTCTTAATTAATGGTATCATTAACTGGGCAAAACCTCTACTATGCACTTATTTGGTTTTTTTTACTTTATTTATTTATTTTAATTGGAGGCTAATTACTTCACAATATTGTAGTGGTTTTTGCTATACATTGACATGAATCAGCCATGGGTGTACATGTGTTCCCCATCCTGAACCCCCCTTCCACCTCCCTCCCCATCCCATCCCTCAGGGTCATCTCAGTTATGCACTTGTTTTTAATGGGAAAACACTGAGCTAAATCCCAAGCACCCAACAAAAGCCTAATTTCAGGTGTAGTGACCCAGACATCAAGTTCTCCACCTTGCTCTAGAATGGAAAGTCCCTGATGCAGGGATTTTTCTCTGTTTTAATTACTACTGGCTTTCAATGCTCAGAAAAAGTGGGGCACATAATAGTCGCTCAGTAATTATTTCTCGGGTTCATAAGTTCTGCTTACTTTAGGAGCCAGTGTAGTCTCTTGGAAAAAGCAGTGTCTTTGGGATTACACAGACCTTTATAGAAGTCAGGTGCCTACCCACAGCCTTCATCAACTCTGATGGACATCAGAAATGGCAGCTGAGTACCTAGGGCACCACCCCTGCTTCCAGAGATTTCTGAGAAAAGTCTCTGAAGCTGCAGCTCTTTCAGAAAAGAAGAAAATGATTGCATATAATACATGTGTGTATTAGCTTCTTCCCAACTTGTGTACAGTCCTTTGTAAATTTTCAAACTATTTGAAACAGTTTTTTTTGTTTTGTTTTGAACTTTTTTTCATCACAGACCAATACTTTTGTAAAATACAGTAAAAATGGATTACTAGAAAGATTAAATTTTAAAGATTAAAAATTTTAATTTTTTAATTATTAGAGTCAACAGACAAAAAGTTACAGTTCAATAAATGTAGTCAGAACAAACCTAGTATCAGATCAGATCAGATCAGTCACTCAGTCGTGTCCGACTCTTTGCGACCCCATGAATTGCAGCACACCAGGCCTCCCTGTCCGTCACCAACTCCCGGAGTTCACTCAGACTCACGTCCATCGAGTCAATGATGCCATCCAGCCATCTCATCCTCTGTCGCCCTCTTCTCCTCTTGCCCCCAATCCCTCCCAGCATCAGAGTCTTTTCCAATGAGTCAACTCTTCGCATGAGGTGGCCAAAGTACTGGAGTTTCAGCTTCAGCATCATTCCTTCCAAAGAAATCCCAGGGCTGATCTCCTTCAGAATGGATTGGTTGGATCTCCTTGCAGTCTAAGGGAAAAGAAAAACACTAAAACTGCTAATGTTGTTCATTGAAAGAATAGGTAATAGGCGATTAAAACAGAATTGTAATTACACCTGTAAATTTCTATTTTCAACTATAATAATAAAGACTTCATGGAGGAAATAACTTGCATTTAGACATTTATATGCATATTTAGAACAAGCCCCATGTATATCAATTTATAAAGTTTTAGTGTGACTAAATAAGCTTGCTTCTTGCTGAATGATTTACATCATCTAGGTAGGATTGATGGTGAGTGATTCTCACAGAGGATACTGTATATCTAGTTTGTATATTTTGTTTTCATAACATTCATAGTAGAGAAACTAATTTCACAGAGTCATGTGGATAGGAATGGAAGAAGAGAGATTAAAGCAATTTCAGCAAGCTCAATATATTTATTTTCAAGTTATATCCAAAGTTAAGCAAATAGGACCATAATTTCAAAACTTTCATCAGTAACCAGTCCACATACACACAGACACACACATACACGTCTTGGCTCTGCTTGAGACTGTTTCCCATTCGAGTCTAGCAGAGCAAGAGCTCAGAGCCATAAATGAATTTGAGTTATGGAAAGTTTACAAAGTTATATTTCTTTTACACTGAAGTTTGCAAAATGAGATTCACATCCATTAAAAATTTCATATATCAAAAAATGACTAAATGGTATCTTGAGAAACTTAAAAAATGTGCCAAAGACAACTGTTTTGTTCAATGAAATCAGTGAATACAAACTTTCGGAAATAAAGCCTCTTCGAAGACAATCAGCTTTGGCAAAATGTCTTCCTTTAAGTGAAACTCCTTTGTATTTAACGTACGTTTCAGAGAAAGCTGTATTTTATAAGGTATTAGGTTGGGCCCCCCGCCAAATGGAACACAATGAAATGTAGAAAGTGCCACAGCCAAAGTGACTCTCACCAGTTAGTCTGAGCACCTTCCTTTAGGCCCCCAAAAAGCCCAAATGAAGCCCAAGCACCAAGCATTGGTAAAAAGAGGAAAACAACATCCTGTTTTTCCATCATCTCTTTTGGTTACAATGGAACTCACTTAGCCAGCAATAAAAAAGTAAGTTGAATGAACTCGCTCTTTTTAATAGTTCACTTTGCTATTTTGATCTTTTCCTAGACAACAGCTAAGGCAATCATACCAATAATGGATTTTTTTCTGTTCACTGACATTTTCTTGAAGGAGTGCCAAGTTTAATAAAGTGAAGAAACATTTCTTCCAATTGCCATAAAGTTTTGTGTCTGTAAGTAATAAAATAGAGGAGAAAACACCTCTAATGTTTAGTCTTATGTTGCTGTTTTTCCCCCAAGGTGGTTGAATAACAAACACACAAAGTTAGCAATAAAACTCAATGTTGTGTCTGCCAACAAGACAGAAATTGTTGCTGAATCTGCTGTAAGAAGTAATTAACGTAAAGCAAATAATGACACTGAGGGATGAGGAGGAGGAAATAGAAACCACTAAAATATTCTTGGTGTACTTAAAGGAGTTTGCATGTTTCAGTGAATTACACTAGAGAACATCTACCCTCAGCATCTGTTTTATTATCCACTAGGAATCTGTGCTGGAGAAGGCGATGGCACCCCACTCCAGTACTCTTGCCTGGAAAATCCGATGGACAGAGGAGCCTGGTAGGCTGCAGTCCATGGGGTCATGAAGACTCGGACTGACTGAGAGACTTCACTTTCACTTTTCCCTTTCATGCATTGGAGAAGGAATTGGCAACCCACTCCAGTGTTCTTGCCTGGAGAATCCCAGGGACGGGGGGAGCCTGGTGGGCTGCCATCTATGGGGTCGCACAGAGTCAGACATGACTGAAGCGACTTAGCAGCAGCAGCAACAGCAGGAACCTGTGCAGATCCCTCAGCTAACCGTCTTCCTTGTCTGCCGAGGTAAACACGCCAAAAAATGGATTGAGTTTGGCTGAAAATGAAGCATGCTCTGCTCTGTCAGGCTTTTTTTTTCTTCATCATGAGGGAGCTCTCAACAGGTATTCCAAAGGCACACGTGCAAAATGTAATTCCCTCTGCTCAGTCGTGGTGTCTCTTCCTGCCTCAGGACACTTTCAGAGGGCTGTGTCTTTCCTCTGGTGGGACCTGGATGATTTATTAACTCTTGAGAGAAGCATACACTCTATCTAATTGGGTGGCCGACATTTGGACTAAATTTTGAAAAAATTTTTTTCTGTCGTCCTTATAAACCAAACAGGATAAAAACAAGTGCAGTTAATGTGGATGTGTCTGGGCTTTAATTTTCATCCATTTGTACCTTGCAGCTTAAATTTTGAAACAATTGAACCAGAAGACTATTGCTATTGGAAGATCACTTTATTAAACCGTGTGATTCCAGTGAAGAAACATAAGGAATCATAAGATTGTAAGCATCTTGAGGGTACGGTCTTGTTTTACTAAAGCCCATATCTCTTATGTCTCTAATTTAGTAACTGCTACATAGTTCAGTTCAGTTCAGTTGCTCAGTCGTGTCCGGCTCTTCGCGACCCCATGAATCGCAGCACGCCAGGCCTCCCTGTCCATCACCAACTCTCGGAGTTCACCCAGACCCACGTCCATCGAGTCAGTGATGCCATCCAGCCATCTCATACTCTGCCGTCCCCTTCTCCTCCTGCCCCGAATCCCTCCCAGCATCAGAGTCTTTTCCAATGAGTCAACTCTTCACATGAGGTGGCCAAAGTGCTGGAGTTTCAGCTTTAGCATCATCCCTCCAAAGAAATCCCAGGACTGATCTCCTTCAGAATGGACTGGTTGGATCTCCTTGCAGTCCAAGGGACTCTCAAGAGTCTTCTCCAACACCACAGTTCAAAAGCATCAATTATTCGGTGCTCAGCCTTCTTCACAGTCCAACTCTCACATCCATACATGACCACAGGAAAAACCATAGCCTTGACTAGACAGACCTTTGTTGGCAAAGTAATGTCTTTGCTTTTGAATATGCTCTCTAGGTTGGTCATAACTGTCCTTCCAAGGAGTAAGCGTCTTTTAATTTCATGGCTGCAGTCACCATCTGCAGTGATTCTGGAGCCCAAAAAAATAAAGTCTGCCACTGTTTCCACTGTTTCCCCATCTATTTCCCATGAAGTGATGGGACCGGATGCCATGACCTTTGTTTTCTGAATGTTGAGCTTTAAGCCAACTTTTTCACTCTCCACTTTCACTTTCATCAAGAGGCTTTTGAGTTCCTGTTTACTTTCTGCCATAAAAGTGGTGTCATCTGCATATCTGAGGTAATTGATATTTCTCCTGGAAATCTTGATTCCAGCTTGTGCTTCTTCCAGCCCAGCATTTCTCATGATGTACTCTGCATAAAAGTTAAATAAGCAGGGTGACAATAAACAGCCTTGACATACTCCTTTTCCTATTTGGAACAAGTCTGTTGTTCCATGTCCAGTTCTAACTGTTGCTTCCTGACCTGCATAGTAGGCACTCACAAAATGTTTAATTCAGTAACTTCAATTCATTCTTTTAATCAACAAATATTTACTACTTTCCTAGCACTATCAATCAATCAATAAACAATAAAGAAGTAAATGAGCAAGTGAATGAATAAAGCACCAGCTTCAAGACATTACTATATCTCTCCAACATTATGTGCTCTTATTTTTCATGTCCTCAGAAAAATAACAATTTTTAAAAACCTGTTACTGTCCACAGACCTCATTCTTGGGAGGTTAAAAACAGCAGTCAATATCACTAGTATCAAGGAAAGAAATTTTAAATACAGCACATACACTTTTAAGGTAATGAACAATTCACTTGATGACCTTCTGGATTTCTGCACACTGTGGGTATATCAATCCACATTAAGCCTTTACTCTAGATGAAGGAATGTTCTACATTTACATGTATTTTCTAATGTAGTTCTCACAACGACCTATGAGGTAGATACTATTATCCTCCCTTCAAGCTGGGGAAGTGAGATGTTAGTAAGTAAAGGAGCCCCTGCAGTCTGACTCCACACTTTCATCATGCCACACTCCCTCCCTCCCATCTATGGGGGTGGAATGCCATGGCCTGATCCATGCCCAGTGAAGTTTCGGCCTGCTGCATAGGGCTCTATCTGCTTGGATCTAACTTTCTTCTTTACCTACAATCACCATAACTTCAATAAGGAAACAGAGAGTGTGTTTGCGTTATACTGACCAGCAGCAAGCATTCTGAATCAATATTAGCATAAAGACTCCATTTGTGCAACATGGCGTGCGTCCCTGTGTCTGTGTGTGTCTGTGTGAAGAATAGTTACCGAAATATAAACGTTATCTTACAGCCATGAGATTTCAGGTGAACCTGACCTCTTCTCTTAAATTTTCCTGTGTTGTTTGCATTTTTACAATGAGTAACATGCAGTTCTGTAATGAGAAAAAAGATATTAAATTATTTCTGTTGTGAAATAAAGAGTGATGGCTCTGGAGTCAGTTTGGGTTTGGGTCACCGTGTATCTGGGCTTAGGCAAGTTTCTTGTCCTCCCTACCTTGGGCTTCCTTATCTGCAATGGGGCTGATGAAAGCACCTGCTATGGCAGTGGAGAGGAGGGGACAGCAGAGTAGGGTACAGGCAGAGTCCTGACCACAAAGGCACCCTGACTCTCCCAGGCCTGAGGAAGAAGATCATAGGAAGATGAACCCTGCATTCATGGAGCTCACAACTGGTGGCTCCTGAAGAAATAAATGAAATTTGCATCTCTAAGACCTGACACTGACTCTCATTCCAAGGCAAGCCAGGCCACCACCAACTCAGGCCACCACCAATTCAGGCAGCTAGATTTGTTTCAACTCCAGTTTGCATTGTCAAAACCTCATTTCTGTTTTATATGAGGAATTCAAAACAGCTCCAGGCAGCAGCTCCAAATGGCTCCACTCTTGGCCTTTCTTCTATGTGTGAACAACATTCCAGAAGGTTTAATCTATTGGTCTCTTTAATCTGGCTGAAGAGGAGGCATTTCACATAAAACAAGTACAGTAGTTCTTTTCTTTAATGCTGACAATACAAGTTTGTTCTTTGTAAAGAGCAGTGATTGAGAGTAAAATCCATTTGTGAAAGGAGCAGGTGATAGAAACAACTGGGAAGACTGGTTTCACTGCTGTGAAAGCAAAGGAGAAAAGGAAAGATACACCCATCTGAATGCAGAGTTCCAAAGAACAGCAAGGAGAGATAAGAAAGCCTTCCTCAGCAACCAGTGCAAAGAAATAGAGGAAAACAACAGAACGGGAAAGACTAGAGATCTTGTCAAGAAAATTAGAGACACCAAGGGAACATTTCATGCAAAGATGGGCTCGATAAAGGACAGAAATGGTATGGACCTAACAGAAGCAGAGGATATTAAGAAGAGGTGGCAAGAATACACAGAAGAACTGTACAAAAAAGATCTTCATGATCCAGATAACCACGATGGTGTGATCACTCACCTAGAGCCAGACATCCTGGAATGTGAAATCAAGTGGGCCTTAGGAAGCATCACTACGAACATAGCTATTGGAGGTGATGGAATTCCAGTTGAGCTATTTCAAATCCTGAAAGATGATGCTGTGAAAGTGCTGCACTCAATATGCCAGCAAATTTGGAAAACTCAGCAGTGGCCACAGGACTGGAAAAGGTCAGTTTTCATTCCAGTCCCAAAGAAAGGCAGTGCCAAAGAATACTCAAATTACCTCACAAATGCACTCATCTCACACACTAGTAAAGTAATGCTCAAAATTCTCCAAGCCAGCCTTTAGCAATATGTGAACCGTGAACTTCCAGATGTTCAAGCTGGTTTTAGAAAAAGCAGAGGAACCAGAGATCAAATTGCCAACATCTGCTGGATCATGGAAAAAGCAAGAGAGTTCCAGAAAAACATCTATTTCTGCTTTACTGAGTATGCCAAAGCCTTTGACTGTGTGGATCACAATCAACTGTGGAAAATTCTGAAAGAGATGGGAATACCAGACCACCTGACCTGCTTCCTGAGAAACCTGCATGCAGGTCAAGAAGCAACAGTTAGAACTGGACATGGAACAACAGACTGGTTCCAAATAGGAAAAGGAGTATGTCAAGGCTGTATATTGTCACCCTGCTTATTTAACTTATATGCAGAGTGCATCATGAGAAACGCTGGGCTGGAGGAAGCACAAGCTGGAATCAAGATTGCCTGGAGAAATATCAAGAACCTCAGATATGCAGATGACACCACCCTTATGGCAGAAAGTGAAGAAGAACTCAAAAGCCTCTTGATGAAAGTGAAAGAGGAGAGTGAAAAAGTTGGCTTAAAGCTCAACATTCAGAAAACTAAGATCATGGCATCCAGTCCCATCACTTCATGGAGAATAGATGGGGAAACAGTGGCTGACTTTACTTTTTGGGGGTCCAAAATCACTGCAGATGGTGATTGCATCCATGAAATTAAAAGACGCTTACTCCTTGGAAGGAAAGTTATGACCAACCTAGACAGCATATTAAAAAGCAGAGACATTACTTTGTCAACAAAGGTCCGTCTACTCAAGGCTATGGTTTTTCCACTAGTCATGTATGCATGTGAGAGTTGGACTGTGAAGAAAGCTGAGTGCTGAAGAATTGATGCTTTTGAACTGTGGTGTTGGAGAAGACTCTTGAGAGTCCCTTGGACTGCAAGGAGATCCAATCAGTCCATCCTAAAGGAGATCAGTCCTGAGTGTTCATTGGAAGGACTGATGGTGAAGCTGAAACTCCAATATTTTGGCCACCTGATGTGAAGAGCTGACTCATTGGAGAAGACCCTGATGTTGGGAAAGATCAAAGGCAGGAGGAGAAGGGGACTACAGAGGATGAGATAGTTAGATAGCATCACCAACTCAGTGGACATGAGTTTGCATAAACTCTGAAAGTTGGTGATAGACAGGGAGGCCTGGCGTGCTGTGGTTCATGGAGTTGCAAAGAGTTGGAGACAACTGAGTGACTGAACTGAACTGAACTGAACTGTAGGGTGGAGGACACCTCTGGTGAAGGTCATGGAAGACCAGAAAAGAAAAATGCAGGAGCCATGAGTCTGAACAATAATAAACACACATTGTCTATCATCTTCCCTGTCTATGGAAGATACTTGGAGGAATTTCTAGACATCTATGGCCAGGTCCAGTAAGAACCTGCATCCTCTGGTTTCCAGAACAGAGCATGTGAAGAAGCTCTTCTAATCAGGCTCACCAAGTGAGACATATACTTTGGGGGACCGTGTCTACTGATGAGGGTGGTACAGGGGTGTCTGGCTTCCACAGGAGCCACAAGTTTATGGTGTCCAGTTCTTGGCGGGGTAGTGGCTACAGTCGTTTTTCAAGGGTCTGGGGCAGGGGGCAACCATTTCAGTTTCTTCATCAGGCCATACTGAGCTTGATTTTGTCCATGACTTCCAGAAGTTTAGCCTCAAATCATCCAGTATCTTCTTACAAACTCTTCTTACCTAGTTGGCAGCAAACTTCTTTGCATTAAACTAAGAACCCTAAGAGATACAAGTGCAGAATACTAGGGAATTTTTTCAGCCTTCCAGGAGCCTGAGAATCACTGCTGACCAGAGTTATTGCTAACAAGTTAAGCACTTGGAGACTTTAAGCACAGCGCACTCTCTGCCTGCCCCCTTGTAACTGTCCAGGACAATGTTCATCTGAAGGGGATGGCATACTGCTTCACACGTGGGCATTCCCACACCCTCAGTTTTCAAAAATCTTATACATTTTTTTAAAGTTTTATTTTATATTGGAGTACAGTTGACTTACAATGTTGTGTTAGATTCAGTCAGAATGAAGTGAAGTGAAGGTGTCAGTCGCTCAGCATGTCCGATTCTTTGCAACCCCGTGGACTGTAGCCCGCCAGGCTCCTCTGACCATGGAATTCTCCAGGCAACAATACTGGAGTGGGTAGCCCTTCCCTCCTCCAGGGGATCTCCCTGACCCAGGGAGCCATCGTACCTGGTCTCCTACACTGCAGGCAATTTCTTTATCATCTGAGCCACCAGGGAATCGCCTGAATGGCCATCAAAAAGTGAGTTTTTTCCCCCCCATATCAATAGTTCTCAACTTTTTACATTACAATCACCTGGGAGCTTTTAAGACTCTCTTATGCCTAGGTCATTCTCCATACAAATTAAATGAGTCACTGGGGGCAGGGTGAAGGCGTCATTAATTTTTATGTAGCCAAGTCTCAGAACCAGTGGTCTAATCGGTGGTAAAGTGTGTGCCCCAGACCAGCAGCACCTGAGAGCCTGTGAGAAATGCCAATTCTCGAGCGGCACCCCAGGCCTGCTGAGTCAGCAACTCTAGGGACTGATTGCCACCTCACAGCAGCAATCTGTGTTTTAATAAGCTCTCTTCATGGTTCTGGTGTGCATTCAAGATTGAGACCAAGTCACTCTCAGGCTGTCATGTAGGCATTTTTAAAGCTTACCCTTTCAGGTCACTGCTTAAGAAAACGTTTATTGGGACTTCCCTGGTGGTCTAGTGGTTAAGACTCCACGCTTTTACTGCAGGGGGCATGGCTTCCATCCCTGGTTGGGGAACTAAGATCCCACATGCCATGTGGTGTGGCCAAAAAAAAAAAAAAAAAAAAAGAAAGAAAACTTGTATTCTTTCAGTTAATACACCAGGATTCAAATTTCTTCACAGAGAGAATTTTCCATATCCCAGAGTCAGTATGATTCTAAACCAACAGCATTCTTACTGCCCAAGTTTTGAGTGAACCCATTTTTTTTTTAGTGTAAAATATCTATTTCATTGTATTTATTCAACCAGACTTTGTTTACCTAATTTGGAAAGGTTGAACTAAAAACAAAATAAAGGGGGTGGTTAGCGTGTAGAACACAGAGACATGAACTCTAACAAATACACACATGCATGCATGCACATAAATGCACATATCTGCACACATGCATAGATTCTCATGTGCACACAACCAGCTCCATGAGGAGAATGTCGCCTGTCCCTAGCAACACTCCTGGATCTAAGGGAGAGGACAAAATTGGTGGTTGACCAGGAGAGACCTGCCTGAGACACTGCATTGCTTGCCATGAAATCCTGCAGTCCTAGATGAGGAATGTTTATCCTGTGACCTTCTCTGCAACAGAAGATTGGACTTGCTCTCAAAGCCAGCTTCTGCCAGCGGTGACATGAGAATAGTGAATTTCTTCCTGTAGTAACAAGTGCCATTAATCAATGATTTTATGGCTATTTATTTTATTATTGTTTTTAGCATCATCATGTGGCAGTGGGCACTGGGAGCGCTTCCAACACAACCACCCATTTGAGACTTGCAAGCACAGAGAAGGACTTCCCCATAGAGTTTATCTTGATGTTCAATCCTAAAAGAGGAGACTTTAAGAAAGCCTGAAAGAGAGGAGAATTTGAATCAATTTTGACTACAAAGCCCCCTTCCTAACATTTAAAATAAAATAAAGGAACTGGATTTCAGGAAATCATGTAAGAAAGTGAGTAATCAGTTTGAGAATGTTCTAACATGTCTATTCTCTTTGTTCAGTTCAATTCAGTCGCTCAGTCGTATTCAACTCTTTGCGACCCCATGAATCGCAGCACGTCAGGCCTCCCTGTTATGCTTATATTAGCTATTTTGAAAACACCTTTCTAGGAAGGACCTGTTTCCAGACTAGCAGCAAAAGAAGAGGTGTTTATATCATATCTTGCGCAGTGAAGCCCTTAGAGGAGGTTGCAGCAGCTTAGAAATGAAGAGAGAGAAAGCCAGGGGCCTGGGATGTAATGGTTGACAACCACAACCAACATTAAGCACTTCATTAATGCAAATGAAGCATTCATTGTCAGGCTCTGGGATAAGAGATCCCATCCACTTTGTTCAGGCACAATCATGAGCCCATGTTACAGGTGGGAACTGAGGCACAGAAGTTATATAAACACAGTCTACAACTGGCAGATATCTGAATCTGAACCTATTTGCCACACCTGACCAGTCAGTGAGAGGTGACTTTCATCCCCCTCCCACCCCTTAATTAAAATCTCTGGGGTCCTGCTCAACTCTGTTCTACAGACACCATCGTGTTTATTGCTTCTCAATTATGGAACAAGTACTGTCTTATTTTTGAGTGAAATAATGGTGACCAATACAGGCACAGACCATCTTCAAGTGGATGTACAGGAAAATAATGGCAGTTGGATAGGATCAGTGTCATCCTGGGGTCTTAGTGGGAGTCGCAGCTGAACTGAGAGCTGAAGGAGTTTTCACTGGCTGAGGAGGGCAAAGAGAATCCCAGGCAGAGGGACGAGCTAGATGAGGCCTGGAAGCTGGAAAGTTTGGCCCTTTAGCAAGATTCAGAAGTTCAGCATGGCTGGAATGCAGGTCAAGGCCTTTATTAGGTTCCTTAAGAGATTTTGACTCGACATTGACAGCTAAGGCATCACCAGGCAAGAATACTGGAATGGATTGCCATTCTCTTCTCTAGGGGATCTTCCCAACCAAGGGATCGAACCCATGGTCGCCCACATTGCAGACAGATTCTTTACTATCTGAGCGACCAGGGAAGCCCAAGGAGTCATTGAAGGGCCTTAAATAGGGAAGGGTCTTGATCATATTTAAGTTTTAGGAAGATTGTTCTGACTGCAACATAGGAAAGTGTGCTGGGTTTGGGTTGTTCCTGATCATGGGCAGAGGGAACATTAACAAGTATTTGTCAAGTGATTCATTGCTATGTACTCATCATCACTCTGGCATTGGGTGCTGTGGGAAACAAGACAGCAAGAGCCATGTTCTCCTGGAACTCACATTTCAATGCAGGAAACAAATCAAGTAAGGCTCCACATACACAGAGGCCATAGTAACCTCCCTTCAGGTGAGAGGTGGGGGCAGCGGCGGGGAGGATGTTTCTCCCATGCTTCTCAAACTATCTGTGGTGAAGGGCTGGAATTTCTTCCAGTTCGGCCTAAACCAATACGTTGTTCTAATGGCCATGATTTGTGTACTCACACACCACGTGAGACCCACCACTTGAGCTTGTCAATACCTGAGTGTTCTACTCCACTCTAAGAGATCAGTCCATTCCATGGCCATGTTGCAGCAATGTCAAACTGCAACCAAAGTTTTTAAACCTTTACTCTCAATGACTCACAGCTAGGGAGGAGTATGAGATAGAAGCAGACCTAGAGGACGTTTCCATGTTGGAGATATTGGTTATGGGGTGCCTAGTGGAACACAAGAGATGTCAGGACAAACAAGTAGGTGGGTTCGAGCATATACAGACTCAGGTGAGAGGAGGGACGTGCCTGGTCATTTCCATTAGTTCCTTCAAATCAACTTAAATCTGTGTCTGATTCACTGTCTCAGCATTTTAGATAAACTAATTTAGATGACAAAGTCAATGTGAACTGGTTTTACAGTGAAAACAAGAAACAATGGTGCTAATGAATTTTGCTGGGGCACCTAGTAAATGTGAACGTGATGGAGAAGGGAGGTGGGTGGGGCAGACCCAGAAGCAGCAGAGCCTTGGTATACACAGCATGGGGAACTTACTCCTGATGGCTCTTCAAATGAGCTCAGTGATCTGAATCTTGAGCAGAAACCGCTGTTTATCAGGAAGCAGAGGCAGGCCCTGGCTTTCTCCTTTCGGGCAGGGAGCCCTGGAGGTGCTGTGGCTGCCTCTATGGCCTTCCCTCTGCTCTTACCTCCAGTTCTGACATCAGGGTGTGGCCCCAAGCTCTCAGGATGGCATTCAGTCCTGGGCCAGCCCGGAGAAGCTGTGAACAGAGGCACCTAAGAGACCTTCCTACCCTCAGCTTTTCTAATAACAACGGCGTCCTAGGGAAGAGGGTCTTGCAGTCTTTGACTTGGTGGTGGGGGTGTTGGGCACTGACCAGGGACTGTGTAGTCCCCAGCTTGTGCCTACCCTTGCGTCCCCCACCGCCCCTCACTGAAGGCCCTCTGAGTGCCAGTCTCCTTGATACTGTCCCGGGGAGGGTGGGAGGCCATGAGCCTCACCTCAGCATGCAGAAAATCTCACCATCATCCCAAAGTGGTGCTAGATGTGGTCAAAGGACCAAGACGGATTAATGAAGAAAACTACTCCGACGTTCCATCCCTAGGCCAAACTGCCAGCAGTGTACTTTCAAACAGTTTTTTTCTCTTTGGCTGCATCAGGTCTTGGTTGGGGCTCTCGGGATCTTTCTTTATGGCACAAGGACTCTGTTCTTGGTGCACAGGCTCAGTTGTGGAGCATGGGCTTAGTTGCTGCCTCCCTTACCCCTGGCATGTGGGAACTTAGTTCCCTGATCAGGGATTGAACCTGCGCCTCCTGCATTGGGAGGAGGATTCTTAGCCACTGGACCACCAGGGAAGTCCTTCAATCAACACTTTCACAATCTAATCTGAAAGCACGCTTATGGAAGCACTATTACACTATTTTGTATTTGTGTGTGTTTAAAAAAGCTAATCAGATAAATATAAACATGTTTTAAATATTAAAAATTCCATTTCTTCATTAAAAGAAAAATAAGTAACCTAAGAATCTCAAGTAATGGAAATTGTCTGGCCCTCTATCGCCCTCTAAGACATTTTGCTTCTCCCTCACCCATCCACCCCCGGGAACCCGCCCATATTTCCTTAGTTAAGAAAGAGAAAGAAAAAGGAAAATATACAAGCAATGATTTTTCCAGCAGGGGGCAGCAAGAGACAGTAAATCTGATGTTCTTTTTGGCTTCCCCAGCCCCCAACTTTGTCTGAAATCCTGGATTTCAATCAGGAAGAGGGCGGTGAGGGGAACAAGGATGGAATCCAAACCACAGAACCCAAATTCATAAAGTTAAGTGGATGCAGAACTTGCTGGAACAAGATTTACCAAGGACAATAGCCAGACTGCCTTTTTTTTTGTTTTTAAGCTTTATGGGAGAAGGCAGCCCAGCAGAATTTTTGAAAGAATCTGGTTCTCTGAGGTGATGTCCACAGACTTGGTGATATGAATGCTCTTTAGGAAATATTCCATAGATAAGAGGGGAAAATGTTCCCTTTGAATAAAATCCCACAAGTTATCTTCATGCCACTATGAACTGGAAACATGGGTCTCACTAACCAAGAGTATCTGAGTGGCTGGGATATACAACACCCAGCATGGGGCATCTTAAGTAGGATTTACCTTATCAGGTGAAAAGAGATAAAGGATGCTGGAAAGAGAGGGAGATCAGGTAGGCATTGTGGTCCAGTACTGAATTTCTCACTGGCCCATCCTTGAGGTAGGTAAAAATGTGAGCCCTGATTTAAAAAAAAAAAAAAAAAAAACTGGATCCAAAAGAAGCGTGTAAAGGGGAAACAGGAAAGGAAATGATTGCAGTGGGAGGGTCCTGCTTGCTGCTAAGTCACTTCAGTCGTGTCAGACTCTGTGCGACCTGCTTAGGAAGTATTTATCTGTGGTCCTAGGCTGTAATGTTGTAATTGTAAGTCCTGGCAACAATGGTTTAGAACATTTGGGCTTATGTCCATTTTAGGGAATCTTATTAGTTTCCTAGGGCTGCCATTTCAAAGTGCCACAAACTGAGTGGCTTATAACAACAGAAAGTTATTCTCTCACAATTCTGAAGGCCAGAAGTCCTAAATAAAGTGTGGGCAGGGCCATGTCCCCTCTGAAGTCTCTAGGGAAGCATTGTTCCTTTCCTCTTCCCAGCTCCCAGTGGCTCTGGCATTCCTTGGAGATCCTTGGTTGGCAGCTGCATTACTCCAGCCTCTGCCTCCATCTTCACGTGACCTTCTTTCCCGAGCTCACGTGCCTGTACATCTGACTCTCCCTCTCCTTCCTCTTATGAAGACACCAGCCATTGGCTTTAGGGCCCAGGCTAGTTTAGCATGATCTTATCTTAAGGTAACTGATTACATCTGCAAAGACCATATTTCTAAATAAGATCATATTTTTTGAGGTTCTGGATGGATATAATATTAGGGGACACTCCTCAGCCCACAGACCCCTAATAGTACTTATGTTACAGGAATAAGACTAGACAATGTTGCTCTCAAATCCTGGCTATACCTCCTCCTGCCCCTTCATCCCCTGAACCTTGCTTTCTCATCTGTAAGATGGTAGCAATAAGCTTCAGTGGAATTGTGAAATGGGTCAGAGATCACATGCTGGATACAGTTGGTATAAAACAGTAGGCGAGGCTGGCAGAGCTGTGGTGGGGGCTTCTCTCTCCCGTTTGCGGGCACTTGGCCAGACGTCCCAGCGTGTTCCAACTGCTTTGCCCTAAAATTTACTCTCAGGATCTCTGCTTGCCAACTTACCAGCTTGGAATCTGATATATTGAACTTTATGAGTTGTGTATCTCCTCCTGGATGAGATACATTTAAAGGGATACGTCCTACTCAGATTCTGCTTTGGTTTCTTGGTGGCACAGGGACCTGGGACCAATGAGGGCAAGGGGGTTTGGAGGACATTTGAGCAGGGCCATGATTCCTCAGCCTCCGATGGCTTCCAGTGGTGATCACCTAACTTCATGCTGGTGGGGCTAGCCCTGGTTTTGTTTTGGAAATTGTGCACAATCAACAGTCACAAATCCTGAGGGAAGACAACTGGAATATTCTGAGAATTGTGCTTCAGACTTTTATAGGAATATTTCTGGTGGCCAGTGGCTCTTACCTCAAGGGCTGTTTTGGGCACAGTGGCTGGAACAGCCAGGAGCACGGTTCCTGCACTGTGAGTCCACTCTGGATGCACTGAGATAGATAACTACACAGGTCCTGTGATATCTGATATTGTTACTCACTCATTTACTAGTCTGAAGTCTTTCTTGTGTCTCTGTTGGGCCATTTCATTGACTCTAAAAGGGGATTTTTTTTTTCTTGGGCTGATAACAGTCCTTTTTTGGTTTAATTAAGGAAATTTTTATATGTCCACTATTTTTATAAGCCTGAATCTTCTTGAGTGAGTCAGTGACAGCTGTATGGAAATATTTACCTCCCACAACCAGACTGGCAGATTCTAGCCCGACACAAATAAACATTTTAAGGAAGTGCCCACTCCATGTCCCACTGACTCAACAAAGCTGGAGAAACATCTAACTAACAATTAGAGCCTTCCAAGAATGGACCTTCATGGAAATGTGCTTTGACCCGGAAGTGCTCGATCAGATGGACTGACTTTATCAAGGGTATCATACAGTTAGTTTGCTCTTTCGTAAGGCTTGACATCAGACTGTATAACCTCATGTATCAAATCTATCCATTCATTCAAAAAATATACAAGCATCATGTGGTACACAGCTCCTAAAATGTTTCTCAACCATCTCTGCCTCCTGGTACTATGCATGTATATTTTCTCTGCCTCCTGGAACTATGCATGTACAATTTCCCTTAAATATAAATGTTGAATATGGGCTAGGCTTACTGACTTGCTTCTGACAAAAAGAATGCAGAAAAAGTCATGGAATATCACCTGCAAGAATGGGTTACAGGAGACCATGACTTTTGTCTTATTCTCATTCTCTGTCTGTCTGTCTGTCTGTCTCTCTTTCCCTCTGGTCTCATCTCACTTGCTGACTCTATCTGCTGAAGTAAGTGGCTGAACTGTGAGCTGATCTGTTGAGAGGCTCATAAGACAAGGAACTGAATGCTGTGAACTGGGTGAGTGAGCTCGGAAGCATGTTCTAACCTAGCCTTGCGTTAACTGCAGCCCAGGGTGACATCTTCACCCCAGCTTCAAGAGACCCTGATTCAGAGGACCCAGCCAAGCCACGCCCTGATCTCGGATCCACAGAAACTGGGAGACAATAAATGTTGATGTTTCAATCCACCAAGTTTGGGGGTAATTTGTTACACAGAGGCATGATCAATACACATTTTTCTGGCACCAAAGATACAAATTGAAAAAAAAAAATACTTTGGTCTTTTTCTTAAGACAAGCAAACAATTTTCATAGAAAGTGGTACCTGCCCTCCCTGGATCATGTCATGTGTTAGTCCCTCAGTCATGTCCAACTCTTTGTGACCCCCATGGACGATAGCCCACCAAGCTCCTCTGTCCATGAGATTTCCCAGGCAAGAATACAGGAGTGGGTAGCCATTCTCTTCTCCAGGATATCTTCCTGACCCAGGGATTGAACCCAGGTCTCTTGCATTGTAGGCAGATTCCTTACTGTCTGAGCCTTTATTGCATCTGTGTACAAAACACAATGGTAACATAATAATAATGTAATTTGGCGTTTTAGCCTAAATATACAAGATTCATGAAACTAACCATAAGTTAAAGTGATTTTGAAGGACTTTTAATTATGTGAGATATTTCAGATTGCTTGGAAACAGTTCATTAAGAACTTGAAAATATGCATATATTTCAGAATAAAAGGTGTCTAGAGCCTGGATTAGAAATTACTTCAGCTTACACCTGCCTCTGTAAAGCTCATCTTTGTTAATGGAAGCACTGCAAATAAAATGAAAAAAGGAGATAATAAGATCATCCCACCCATTTCAGTTACTTCATTTTCAATCAGTATTATGGTTTTTGCTCTAGAGCAGTTGTAAAACATAGACTATAGATAAAGTGCATAATATTTGTGCCAATAAGAATAGAATATCTCTGAAAGAAACCTAGAGAAAAACCTCTTGTTAAAAATTTGGGCCAACCTCATCACTGTTTAATTTTGTTGTTCTTATATTCTCCTGGTTTTTTTGTGTGTCCATATATAAATGTCTATTTTTAATATAAAAAGATACACCATCAAAAAAAATTGGGCCAGGATTCCCCAACTCCTATGAAAACAAGATACTGAAATTTAGGACCTGCTGAAATTTCCTGCTTTTCTGCTCTGTTTATATCTATGTTCTCAAATTCAATTCCAGAAAACTAGCTTGCTACCCAAATGGACTGGAGAGGGGCAGTTGAATTGAAGAGTCTAGAGCTTAGGAGAAGGGTTCAGATGGCTGAGATCTCTAATGGAGTGGAGAGTAAGAAGAGAAGAGATTCAAGGACTAGGGGCTGATAAACTCCAATGTTAGGAGGGCTAGAAGCGGAGAAGAAACTCAGGAATAAAACTGGGAATGTCCAGCGAGGAGGGAAAAAAATGTTAATATTGACTCATGAAGATTGTCCTTGGTTCCTCCTACCCTTCCTCTACACTGTAACCTTAGTTATCTCATTTATTGCCCTGACTATAATATTCATTCCCATGAAAATGATTCCAAAAATTTATGTCTTCATTTCTACCTTCTGGATGTCTCTACCTGATATCTATGTATTCCAGTGGCATCTTAACGTAGCATGTCCCAAACCAAACTCTTAAATCTCCACACAGATGCCTGAAGGGCCTTCCTGGATCACTTCATCTAAAAGATCTGCCTACTCTTTCCCCCCATCACTGTTTCCTTAAACTGTTTTATTTTTATAAAAGCACTTGCCAACATTGAACATTACATTATAAATTAACTTCTTT
This sequence comes from Bos mutus, assembly GCF_027580195.1. Classification (NCBI taxonomy): domain Eukaryota; kingdom Metazoa; phylum Chordata; class Mammalia; order Artiodactyla; family Bovidae; genus Bos; species Bos mutus. The sequence continues at coordinate 68,150,660 of NC_091622.1, forward strand.
GTTAATTCTCTCTCTCCTACACTAGACTATAAAGCCCATGAAATCAGGGACTTTGTCTGATTCCTTGATGTCTCCTTTGCTCCTAAGATGGTTTCTGGACATAGTACGTGCTCAAAAAATATTTCCTGTTCAGATTTTTTTGAAGCCTCTCACTACAGTAAGTCCCCTATATATGAACCTTCAAGTTGTCAACTTTCAAAGGTGCAAGCTTGTGTTCTCATGTCCAATCATGCAAGTTAGTTCATATGTCTAGTGTACCTTGTCTCATGCATGCGTCCTCTACAAGTGCCTGTGATTTTGTGTACTTTATGTACAGTACTTTACTAGCGTGTGAGATGAGTGCAATTGCGTGGTAGTTTGAGCATTCTTTGGCATTGCCTTTCTTTGGGATTGGAATGAAAACTGACCTTTTCCAGTCCAGTGGCCACTGCTGAGTTTTCCAAATTTGCTGGCATATTGAGTGCAGCACTTTCATAGCATCATCTTTCAGGATTTGAAATAGCTCCACTGGAATTCCATCACCTCCACTATTTTTGTTTGTAGTGATGCTTTCTAAGGCCCACTTGACCACACATTCCAGGATGTCTGGCTCTAGGTGAATGATCACTCCATTGTGATTATCTTGGTTCAGGCTTCAGCAATACATGAACCGTGAACTTCCAGATGTTCAAGCTGGTTTTAGAAAAGGCAGAGGAACCAGAGATCAAATTGCCAACATCTGCTGGATCATGGAAAAAGCAAGAGAGCTCCAGAAAAACATCTATTTCTGCTTTATTGAGTATGCCAAAGCCTTTGACTGTGTGGATCACAATCAACTGTGGAAAATTCTGAAAGAGATGAGAATACCAGACCACCTGACCTGCCTCTTGAGATATCCGTATGCAGGTCAGGAAGCAACAGTTAGAACTGGACATGGAACAACAGACTTGTTCCAAATAGGAAAAGGAGTACCTCAACGCTCTATATTGTCACCCTGCTTATTTAACTTATATGCAGAATGCATCATGAGCAATGCTGGGCTGGAAGAAGCACAAGCTGGAATCAAGATTGCCTGGAGAAATATCAATAACCTCAGATATGCAGATGACAGCACCCTTATGGCAGAAAGTGAAGAGGAACTCAAAAGCCTCTTGATGAAAGTGAAAGAGGAGAGTGGAAAAGTTGGCTTAAAGCTCAACATTCAGAAAACAAAGATCATGGCATCCGGTCCCATCACTTCATGGGAAATAGATGGGGAAACAGTGGCAGACTTTATTTTGGGGGGCTCCAAAATCACTGCAGATAGTGATTGCAGCCATGAAATTAAAAGATACTTACTCCTTGGAAGGAAAGTTATGACCAACCTAGATAGCATATTCAAAAGCAGAGACATTACTTTGCCAACAAAGGTTCGTCTAGTCCAGGCTATGGTTTTTCCTGTGGTCATGTATGGATGTGAGAGTTGGACTGTGAAGAAAGCTGAGTGCTGAAGAATTGATGCTTTTGAACTGTGGTGTTGGAGAAGACTCTTGAGAGTCCCTTGGACTGCAAGGAGATCCAACCAGTCCATTTTAAAGGAGATCAGTCCTAGGTGTTCTTTGGAAAGAATGATGCTAAAGCTGAAACTCCAATACTTTGGCCACCTCATGCGAAGAGTTGACTCACTGGAAAAGACTCTGATGCTGGGAGGGATTGGGGGCAGGAGGAGAAGGGGACGACAGAGGATGAGATGGCTGGATGGCATCACCGACTCGATGGACGTGAGTTTGAGTGAACTCCGGGAGTTGGTGATGGACAGGGAGGCCTGGCGTGCTGCTATTCATGGGGTCAGACATGACTGAGCGACTGAACTGAACTGATGTACAGTACTGTATAGAGTACAGTAGTATAGTATCTTTATTTCCAGCCCATGATATCCAAACGCAAGCATAAAAGCAGTGGTGATGTAGCTGTTACTGCTAAGAAGTGCCAAGTGATAACAATGGAAACAAAAAGGGAAATAATTGAGAGAGTAGAACAAGGTGAAAAGATGGTACATCATCTTTTCAAACAAAAGATTGTTCTTATAACATGAATCATTCAACCATCAACATGATTCTAAAGAACAAGGACAAGATCATGGAACGTGTGAAGTTTGCTGTGCCAATGACATCAACAGTCACATTGAGGAAGCATAGAAAAGTGATAGAGGTAGAGAAATTCTCAGCGTGTGGATGCAGGATCAGCATCAGTGTCAAGTCCCGCTCAGCTTGATGCTGATTCAAGAGAAATCTAAAAGCCCTTTTGAAGACTTGAAGAAGTATGGTGAAGAATCGGTGGGTGCACCTTTTAATGCCAGTCATAACTGGTTTCACCAGTTCAAAGCTAGTGCCAAACTTCACAACGTAAAACTGTGGCGAGGCAGTGAGTACAGAGATAGTAGCTGCCTGGGAATTTCCTGAAATGCTTCCAGAAATTTTTGATGATGGCACATATCTACCCGAGCAGGCTTTTAATGCGAATAAGACAGGCTGTACTAGAAGAGGATGCCAGACTGAAGTTACTTCAATAAGAAGGAAAAGTTGATGCCAGACAGCAAAGGATAGGCTAACTCTGATTTTGGTGGCAATGCTTCTGGTGATACGCAGCTGAAGCCTCTCTTAGTTTATCATTCAGAGAACCCAAGAGCCCTTGAAAACAGAGCTAAGGGCTCTCTTTTTGTTGTGTGGAAGAGTAACACCAAAGCCTGAGTTACATAGCTCATTTTCCAGGGCTGGTTTTTCCACCACTTTATCCTGGAGTTAGGGAAATAGTACTTGGAGAAAGAGGTTCCATTCAACATTCTTTGGCTCCTAGGCAATGCTCTGGGCCACCCCCATTCATGGATGACTTTCACCTCAACATCAAAGTAGTGCTTCTGCCCCTGAATACTACATCACACCTCCAGCCCAGGGACCAGGAATGATAGTGACTTTCAAGAAATATTATTTACGTCACACTTTTTGTCAAGCCATAAAGGCAAGTGATGAATCAGAAACAACCTCGCAACAATTTTGAAAGGACAATAACATCTACAAGGCCATAAAAAACACTGACTTTGCTTGGCATGAAGTTACAGCCCTTACCGTGAAGGGATTCGAAAGAACAACTTTATTTGAAGTTTGTTCATGACTTTTGAGGATTTAAGAAGGTACTTTTTCATTTCTCTGTTTTCTTTTTCCTTCCCTTCTGTGGATTATGGGAACATTTTTTAGAATTCCATTTCTCACTTATCTGTGATATTCTTGATTGTATAATATTACATATTGTATATTATTTTAGATATGTGTGTATTGATTTGCAAATATTTGTATGTATTGTAGATTATTTTTATATTTTAGTGGTTGTTGTAAATATTATATGTACACAACACAGTCTACTGTGTTGTCATTTCACCAGTTTGAATCAAGTATAGAAAACTTACTTTTCTTCGGACTCCCTTGGTGGTCCAGTGGTTAAGAGTCCACACTTCCACTGCAGGGGGTGCAGGTTCCATCCTTAGTTGGGGAACTAAGATCCTGCATGCCATGTGACCAGAAAAGAAAATTTAACTTTCTTAAGGTCCCTTTACTTTTCCCCATTTATAATGTAATTATTGTAAGTACTTTTTCTACATATACATAGAATCAAAGCAGACAATATCCTTTTTCTTCTACCATCATATAATGTAGAGAACTCAAGAGGAGAAATAAATCCTGATGTATTTATCTGTACTTTTGCTGCATTCTTTCTTCCTTTTAATGATCCAAGGTTTTTTCCTTTATTGTTCTCTTTCTGCTTCGAGAACTTTAGTCAGCCATTCTCTTAGGGTAGGTATGTTAGTGACATATTCTCTTAGTTCCTTCACCTGAGACTATTTTTATTCCTCTTTCATTCCTGAAAGATATCTTCTGAGGAATAGGATTCTGGGTTGATAGTTCTTTTCTTTCAACATTTGGAAAATGCCTCCGTGGTTTCTGAGGAGAAATCCAATGCCATTTCATTTGTTTTTCCCCTTTAGATAAGGTTCTGCTTCCTTCTCATTGTGTTAGCCATTCAGTCGTGTAGACTCTTTGTGACCCCATAGCCTGCCAGGCTCCTCTGCCCATGGAATTCTCCAAGGCAAGAATGCTGGAGTGGGTTGCCATGCCCTCCTCCAGGGGATCTTCCCAACCCAGGGATTGAAATCGGGTCTCCTGTATTGCATGCAGATTCTTTACCATATGAACCACCTTATTACTTTTAAGATACTCTTCTGTCTTCTCAGAAGTTTGATTACAGTGTGTCTTGGAGTTAATTCCTTTAATTTGATTATGCTTGGAATTCACCCAGCTTCTTGCATCTGTGAACTTATTCAGTTCAGTTCAGTTATTCTGTCATGTCTGACTCTTTGCGACCCTATGGACTGCAGCATGCCAGGCTTAACTGTCCATCACCAACTCCCAGAGTTTACTCAAACTCATCTCCATTGAGTCGGTGATGCCATCCAACCATCTCATCCTCTGTCATCCCCTTCTTCTCCTGCCTTCAATCTTTCCCAGCATCAGGGTCTTTTCAAATGAGTCAGCTCTTCACATCAGGTGACCAAAGTATTGGAGTTTCAGCTTCAGCATCAGTCCTTCCAGTGAATATTCAGGACTGATTTCCTTTAAGATTGGCTGGTTGGATCTCCTTGCAGTCCAAGGGACTCTCAAGAGTCTTCTCCAACACCAAAGTTCAAAAGCATCAATTCTTTGGCACTCAGCTTCCTTTGTAGTCCAACTCTCACATTCATACATGACTACTGGAAAAACCATAGCTTTGACTAGACAAACCTTTGTTGGCAAAGTAATGTCTCTGGCTTTTTAATATACTGTCTAGATTGGTCATAACTTTTCTTCCAAGGAGCAAGCATCTTTTAATTTCATGGCTGCAACAATCATCTGCAGTGATTTAGGAGCCCAGAAAAATAAAGTCAGCCACTGTTTCTGCTGTTTCCCCATCTATTTTCCATGAAGTGATGGGATTGGATGCCAAGATCTTAGTTTTCTGAATGTTGAGCTTTAAGCCAACTTTTTCACTCTCCTCTTTCACTTTCATCAAGAGGCTCTGTAGTTCTTCACTTTCTGCCATACAGGTGGTATCATCTGCATATCTGAAGTTATTGATATTTCTCCCAGCAATCTTGATTCCAGCTTGTGCTTCATCCAGCCCAGCGTTGCTCATGATGTACTCTGCATATAAGTTAAATAAGCAGGGTGACAATATACAGCCTTGACGTACTCCTTTCCTGATTTGGAACCAGTCTGTTGTTCTATGTCCAGTTCTAATTGTTGATTCCTGACCTGCATACAGATTTCTCAAGAGACAGGTCACGTGTTCTGGTATTCCCATCTCCTTCAGAATTTTCCACAGTTGATTGTGATCCACACAGTCAAAGGCTTTGGCATACTCAATAAAGCAGAAATAGATGTTTTTTTGGAACTCTCTTGCTTTTTCAATGATCCAGCAGATGTTGGCACTTTGATCTCTGGTTCCTCTGCCTTTTCTAAAACCAGCTTGAACATCCGGAATTTCACAGTTCACGTATTGCTGAAGCCTGGATTGGAGAATTCTGAGCATTACTTAACTAGCGTGTGAGATGAGTGCAGTTGTGCAGTAGTTTGAGCATTCTTTGGCATTGCCTTTCTTTGGGATTAGAATGAAAACTGACCTTTACCAGTCCTGTGGCCACTGCTGAGTTTTCCAAATTTGCTGGCATATTGAGTGCAGCACTTTCACAGCATCATCTTTTAGGATTTGAAATAACTCAACTGGAATTCCATCACCTTCACTAGCTTTATTCGTAGTGATGCTTTCTAAGGCCCACTTGACTTCACATTCCAGGATGTCTGGCTCACACCATCGTGCTTATCTGGGTCATGAAGATCTTTTTTGTATAGTTCTTCTGTGTATTCTTGCCACCTCTTCTTAATATCTTCTGCTTCTGTTAGATCCATACCATTTCTGTCCTTTATTGTGCCCATCTTTGCATGAGTATTGTTTGCCAAATTTGGGAACTTTTCAGCCATTATTACAATACTTTACGTACTTTTTCAGCCCTACCTTCTTTTTCCTCTCTTTTTGAGGCTCTAAAGACATGACTGTTAGATCTTTTGTTATAGTCTGACTATCTTGTGTATAAGTAATGTTATTCTGATAAATCACAGGGTTGGAGTTTACCATTTTTCTTACAGTTACAGCCATATGCTGCCTCCAGCATGTGCACAAAAATAAAAAAAATAAAAATCCCCCAAAATCCACATCCTGTGAACCCATTTCTCTCACAATGCAGTGCCTTCTGTTAGGGCCCCCATATTTCTTTCTTTATTAAAGGAAAATTGCAACTTCACAACATTTAATGGGCTCTTTATCTTTTAAAGAAAATTTTATAAAGGGGTTACAGAAAAGGAAAAATGAAGCTTGGAATAATGGAAATAATTTTTAGTGAAACAGATCAAAGTGGAAAAAGATTAAATATAATGCTTTGTTAAAGGGCTGGCTTTGAACATAATACTTTCTCAAAAAGCCTTGAAGAGAGAAAATGGTGCTCAAAATTCCAAAGCAGCCTCACAGCAGAGTGATTTACCCTTGATTAACAGTTGGGAAGCCCTGTTATGAACCAGTTTGAGCCTCCTCTACTGAAGACAGGTCCTTGCAGCCGAAGTTTATCAGTTTACAAAAACAGCCAAGTCCATCACTTGGTAAGCGCTGGTCCCCTCATGTGGGCTTATATCTTTGCCCTCTAGCCAAACTCAATCCTGCTTTGATGGACAACTGTGAAAACATCATCATTTGTTCCTTGAATACATCTGAGAGTGTTCTTTTCACCCCCAAAATGACCCCAAAGCCCCCTGAACATCCCGTTATCATGTTTCACACTCAACTGATATTCCTTCTCAAACATTTGTGCTCTCAGATACACTCTGTGAGGTCTGACAGAACTCCCACCCTTTTGCTCAGCCCGTCGTAGGCCGTGTACTGGCGCATGGGGGCACTGAGTAAATGTCTGTCTAATACATGTCCAAATGAACAAGATCTCTCTATAAGTGTAGGAAGAGATCCATCCACTCTGAACTATACTTCATTCTGCAGTATATTCCAAGCAAGTTGTATGGCTGTCTACTATGTACCAGGTGAGGTGCTAGACACTGAAAGTAAAAGAAAAAAAAAATGTGGTTTATATTCTAGTCAAGAGCTCCCATGGAAATATCCTGCCTGACCTGTGCTCCCATTTGTTGGGTTGGGCTCCTACATGGTGACCCTAGATTAAGGTTTGGCAACTTAATGGTTGATGAACCAAATCTGGCCATCACCATGTTTTGTAAATAAAATCTTATTGAAATGTAACCATGGTGATTTATTTGTGTATCATCTAAAGATCCTTTCACACTAGAATGATTTGCAAAAGGCATAAAATATTTACTGTCTAGACATTTACAGAAAAATGTTGCCATTTTCCTCCTTAAACCATGAATTGGGGAATGTTGGATATGCGCTCCGCATACCTGGGAATTTCTGCAATGCCAGAAAGAGGCAAAGGCATGGCTTCATCAGTTAGCCAACATATCCTTTGGTCAAGACTATTGGGGAAAATATTTATTTAATTAATAAGTAAAATATATATCTATCCCCAAAATTTCCCAATCACATGTCATTGTTAACCAAAGTCACTGATTTTTTTTTGCGGGGGGTGGTTGGTTAGAAAGTCTTCTATCTGCTCCTAGTAGCTTAGACAGTTTAAAAAAAAAAAAATCTGCCTGCAACGCAGGACACTTGGATTCAATCCCTGGGTTGGGAAGATCCCCTGGAGAAGAGAATGACTACCCACACTAGTATTCTTGCCTGGAGAAATCCATGGACAGAGGAGCCAGGTGGGATACAGTCCATGGGTCACAAAGAGTTGGGACATAACTGAGTGAATAACTATCTGCATGAAAACTTACAGGATGAAACTAGCAAATGTGGTCTGCTGTCAGAGTTCAGGAGAATTGTTTGGTCCCCATTGTTTAGAGGTGGGGAACACATCACATTTAATCATATGCAATACACAGCTCACACCTCATTGGCCTTGCGGGTTGGACCATGCCTGGCATGTTTGAGGAATCGCCAGGGGTTCGGTGTGGCTAGAGGAAAGTGAGTGAGGAAATGAATGGAGGATAAGGAGCTGGGAGGGGGTGAGGACCTCACCCTTGAAGGGACTTAGGTTTGAACTCTGAGTAAGATGGGAGCCATCAGTGGGTTTTGAGTAAAGGAGTGATCTGATCTGATTTGTGTTTTAAGAAGACCACTCTGGTGAACTCATGGGGACTAGACTATGGAGTCAGGGAGGCAAGGGTAAAGCAGGGCCATTGTTAGGAGGCTGTTGGAATGATTCAGATGAGACATGACAGTGGCCGAGCCCAGGGGGCAATGGTGGAGGTATTAGAAGTGGTTGCAGTCTGCACTTTGAAGATGGAGCCAATGGGATTTTCTGAGGAATGAAATGTAGGAAAGAGTCAAGGAGGGCTCTCAGGTTTTTAACTTGAACAAATGGAAGGATGGATTGTCACCAACTGAGATGAGAAAGATAAGGATAATTGGGTTTGGGGGGAGTGATACTAAAACTCATTTTCAACATGTTTGACGTGTCCTATTTTTCCCAAATTTTATCCCCCTCCCTTGTATAACCCTTATTTAAAAACTAGGACTGCTACTTTCTTTTTTCAAATTGAAGTATGGTTGACTTACATGTTTCAGGTGTACAGCAGTGGTTCAGCTATCCATGCATACATATATATCTATTCCTTTTCAGATTCTTTTCCATTACAGGTTATTATAAGATATTGAATATAGTTCTATTTTATATACTAGTGTATATGTGCTGATCCCAAGTTCTCAGTGTATCCCTCCCCATTCCTTCCCCTTTGGTAATCATATATTTGTTTTCTAAAGTTGGTGAGTCTATTTCTGTTTTGTAAATAAGTTCATTTATATCTTTTTTTTTTTCACATATAAGTGGTAACACATGATATTCGTCTTTCTCTTTCTGACTGATTTCACTTAGTATGGTAAGCTCGAGGTCCATCCATTTTGCTGCAAATGGCATTATTTCCTTCTTTTTATGGCTTAGTTGTATTCTACTGTGTATATGGACCACATCTTGCTTACCCATTCATCGGCTGATGGACACTTAGGTTGCTCCCAAGGACCCCTACACTCTGGTGTCTAGGTCTGTCCCACTCCTTTCCCTTTGTTAACCTCGACCTATAGGTGTACTACTGTGTGGGTTACAGAGATAGAATTCTGCCCTCATATCTGGGTCTGCCATTTCCTGGCTGTGTGACTTTGGGAAAATTTTGCTTACGTTTTCTGAACTTCAGTTCCCCTATTCACACGATAGAAAAGACGAGTAATTTCTCTCACCTCATGATTGCTGTGAGGTTTAGAGGGGAGCATATGAGAAACTGGCAAGTGCACTGTAAGTGTTCTCTCCCTGGCTGTGTCCTAGTTTTTTGCCTCCATTTTTTTTTTTCCAGTTTCTTGTGCCATATCTCAGGACTGGGGTGTGAAGATGAGGTTACTGGGGGAGAGAGTCAATGTGGGACAGGTGAGAGGGGAGGAGCCGGGATCTAGTACAAGGATCCTTGTCTACTAGAACAGCTGGGAGCTTGGGTGCAGGTATGATTGATGAAAGACAGATAACCAGTTAGACAAGTCATATAAAGACGTGGTGCCCTGCCATATCTTGGAAATACACCATGATGCCTCCTAGGTGTGAGAGGAGCATATGGACAGGAGGAAGCCAGGACCTGACTTAAGGCATGGCTAGTAGGAGAGGGCAATCAGTTAGCAGCTAGGAAGTACTGCCCAGTGTCCAAGGACAAGGCAAGAAATATAAGGTTTTATGATGGGCTGCAGTGAGCTTTCGGGAAGAAATGGTGGATTCCAACAGAAGATGGAATATAGTAATGGAAAGTAGGCATCATCTGGAAAGTTTTTGTACTTCTAGGGCTCCCCAGCAAAGCTTTGTGGCGAGGAGGTGAGAATAACCAAGTTACTCCTCCAAATCCATGACTCATGTGTCCCTGCCCAAATGCTGGGCTCTGGGTCCCTGTCCTTCCTATGCCCACATGCCCTAGTCCCTAGGACTGAACCATTGCCTTTATTTTAAGAAACTCTTCCACTGCCCAGATATGCTGTTAGGGAACTAACAGGGTGTAATTCACCTCACCCTTTGATGAGTGGTTAAGCTCTCCAACTTCAGAATCAACACTGGCCATCAATCTGCTATGTAACAGAGCACTCCTCTCATACTCTCAACCCTCAGTTTCCTTATCTAGAACATGGATGTGTTAGAAACACCTCTCTCTCAGCATTAGTTGTGTGGATTCAATGAGACTGAGCTCTGAGCTTGTCACACAGTGACTGCTCCTGGGTTGGCAGGTGTGATTATGATCATGCAGTTGGCTTGCCCGTCCAGCCTATTTTTCACTGCTTGGTCATCAAGGTAGGTGATAACCTCTTGCAGTACAGAAAAAAGATGAAAGAAGTCTAAATTTCCTTTTGTAGTTTAAAAACTGGATACAGATGCAATATTTTAAGGTTACTTTCATGTTTTTAGGAATTGCATATGATGTTCTTATGGAAAGACTATTGAAAGATTGTCGCTGTTTGCATGTAAGAATTCCAGTTTGTTTATTAAAACCAGTCTCTGGTTTTATAAGCACACCTAACTCTATGAGATGCAAAATTTAGAACGGGAAAAAGGAAATCCCTCTATTATCATGATGAGCATTCATATATCCAGAGCAAGAGTTTTGCTTCAAAAAATTCTAATCAAGGCAGCCTTGGAGTTAATTTTTCCTACCTGGGCAGCCCACATGGGTACCTTACAAAATGCCATTTAATTCTTTTTAAGGAGATGCTGAACCTGCCAGTTGTACAGCCTCTCACCATGAGAAGAAGTCTGCATGGGGTTTGTAGCAGAGCATTCTCCTCAAGCTCCCATCTGGTTCTCTAAATTAGCACAAGGGCTTTTGAAGAGCAAGATTATATTATGCAGCAGAAACCACAAAGATGTCAAAAATTCTATTCCTAAGAATTTCTTCTAAGGAAATGTTAATCAGAAGGCAAAAACTATATGCAAGAATATTCTAACATTACCTAAAAGAGAGTGAAAATATGAAAAGTGAACTTGCACAGCAATGTGGGAATGTTTATTAAGTTACAGGATATTGTGCAGCTATTGAAATTTTTAAACATGAAGGCTTTGGCAACATAGAAAATGTTTTTGATGTGATGTTAAATGAAACAGCAGAATACAAAATAGATGTTGCTCTGTGGTTGTAAGCAAATAAAATGTTTATGAGTGGTTGAGCATGGGTAAATAATGGGAAAAAATGAAACATTACTTGAGGGTGCTAGAAATAGAATTTGTCCTTCAAAATATTTGTCCATGCTGTTGCCATGACAACTTTTCAACAAAAATGTTTAAAATAATTAAGTATACCAGAGGCACCAAAGATGTGAACTCCCTAAGTGTGGGCAAAATGATGCACTCTCACACACACTGCTTATAAGAGAAAATTCCTCCTCCATTGCTTAGGCATGGTTGCGGATCACCTGCTGACATGCATCTCCTCACTGAGGCAGGAAACTTCCTCTGCCTTCAATCTTCAGCCTGTGACTCAGACATCAAAGACCCCAAATCAAGGTAGTCAGAGCTAGAAACACTTGCAGCCTCTACCAGCAATTTTACAGTGATAGATTTCCTGTCCAGAGAAACTGAGTCTGGGAGAAAGAAAAAATTTGACTTATATTCCTTTATCTTTAGGAATCATATTGTCCATGCTTTGAATAATTAGTTCTTTAGGCCAAATTAGACTTGCAAACAAATTCATTTTTCCTGCTCTGTAGTCATTCACTCATTCGTTCATTCATCTTTCATGTGTCCAGCATTTGCTCCTCCTAAAGAATTAAAATGTGTAAGAAATAATCTTATCAGGCACTCAAAACCTCATTGGGAAAGACAGACACATCACTTTTATGAGCTAAGATCTTGCTTTCATCGTCTGTGGAGAGAGCAATTGCTAATTCACAAAGTTAAGAGAGGATTTAGTGAAGTGACACGTGTAAGAAACATCCAGGAAATAAATACTACTTGGGAAATACTAGTTTGTTTCCAATTGACATTGATCATTGGGCTTGTGGTCATTCTAACATGGAGGAAGAGCAGAATTTCTAAGATGTTACTGATGATAGGCAGAGAAGGCTCTTCAGATGCAGGAACACTTATGCTGGACTTGGAAGGATGTATGGGGTTTCTCTGGGGAGAAGAGCAGGGATGGGACCATTCCAGACAGAGGAAGGTACAGAGGAAGTGGAACCTGCTACACTCATGCCCTTCCGTGAGTATTGCAACTATCTCATTTTACTAGCTTGGGGTTCAAAATTAGGTGATATAATTTTCAACATTCTGTGGAAATAAATGAAGACCAACCAAATGAGAACATTCAGAGTTTGCTTTAGAAAGGGAGTCAGCCACCATCACTTAGGTTTTGGCAAAGACTCAAAGGCAGAGGAGTATGTAAGCTTTATAGTGGGGAAAGGGAAGGCTTTGAGTGTGCCCTGATTGGAAGCTGTTGGTATCAGGGGAAGCTGGAGGTGGGCTTAGGAAGCAGGCATCCTCTGTGATTGGTTGGGAGCACATATCCAGCTTTCTCTGATTGGTCCTAAGTTGGAAGTGGGGACAAAAATTAGGGGAGCTATCAGTTATTAATCAAGCCTATCAGGGCAGATTGTCACAGGAGTTACTGTTTGGCTTTCTGGATTGTTCCTAGACATAGCCATCTGACTTTCTACAAGCCTGACTTACAGCAGGCTGGCTTCCTGGGCTGGGGAGTCGCAATAATGAGTTGGTTTCCTGAGCAAGTTGCTGCAGGTATGGGTCAGAGTTCTATTCTTATAAATGATCTGGCCGTTGTCCATTTGTATATTGTCTCCCAATTGAAATTAAGTGTCCCGGGTTCCTCATCTCACTTACAGTGAAAATGTTTTTCTTTCCTCTTAGGATTCTCCTGAGGGCTCCCTTGTGTCCAAAAGACTAATTCTGAAGGCATGAAAGATGTCTCCACCCCAACTCTAGCCCCCTAGTGTGATCTGTTACCCCAGAACCTGCTTCATTCTTCTGTATGCGGTTGTCATTGACATCCCAGCAGTTGGGGAGACAAGGACATTACCCTCTGGCCAATCCTGGTCCTGGGCTTGAAACCAGCCTGCATTCAGTCCAAAGGCATATTTGAGCTTTTCCTGCCTTGTTACCGGAGACAGAACTCAGCTCACTCTTAGGAAGCAGACACTGGATTACAACTGGCAGGAATTTTAACTATGGTTTTGCAAAAGACAGATTTTCCCCACAGATGGGTATTTTTTATATTTCTCTGTACCAAAAAAAAAGTGAAATCACAACTTTTTCCCCACCGAAAGCACTTCCGTAAAAAGCTGGAATAATAAAGCCCAGACCTGTTGTTTTTCTAACGATTCAAATCTGTACTGGGATAAAACTTCAAGAATGAAGAGGAATGGGAGTTAATACACTATTTAAACCGTCAGAAAAATCAGATGTCTCCATCACTCTCTTGGCAAAAGCTGAACTGCAATCAATTCTTGGATGCATTCTCTGACAGGTGCTTAAAGTGATGATATTCTGGGCTGTTGATTAAGGAGTGAGCCATACATTACAGATGCCAGTTGTGCAGGCAGGAAAGTCAACAGCTATTTGAGAAAATGTAAGAGCCTGGCTGATATTTCCCCCAGATGGACGGCAGGTTTGTCTACAAGTGAATGAAGTATTATTTTTTAAGGTCATAAAGCAGGGAGAGATCATTCTCGTCACAAAAGATAGAAAGGGGATTCAAAAATCATTTTTAATCTGCTTGGATCTCCATCAGTTTATTTTCAAAAGGTGACCTACCCATCCACTTAAGAAAATAAATATCCACTGAATGCTTACTAGGCTAGCTTTTGATTTCCTTCAGTAAACAGACATTTTCAAGGCAACCAGAATATAAAGGAGAGGGTGAGTATTGTGTATTGGTTGCTCCTCATAATGCTATTCTGAGCCAGACCAAGGCTGCTGGATGGAAGTAGTAGGAATAAGGCACTTTGGCTCAAAGGAGAGCTGTCCTCAAATTACACATATATCTACTATGTGCAAAATACCATAGTTAATTCTACGATAGATGATAAGAGAAAGCTGACATCTGTCTAAAGCAGTGGTTCTCAACCAGACCATTCGGCCCACCAGAGGGCATTTAGCAACATCTAGAGGGACTTTTTTTCCTTTAACTTTAGTTCTTTTTGGCTGCCCTGGGTCTTTGTTGCTCCACGCAGGCGTTCTCCAGTTGCGGCAAGCTGGGGTACTCTCTAGCTGTTGTGCATGGCTTCTCACTGTCGTGGCTTCTCCTGCTGTGGAGCACGTCCTCTAGAACACACGGGCCTCGGTAGTTGTGGTGCCTGGGCCTTAGTTACTCTGGGCATGTGGGACCTTCCTGGACCAGAGATCGAATCCGTGTCCCCTGCATTGGCAAGTGGACTTTTAGCCACTAGACCATCATGGAGGTCCTAAGGAGGCATTCTCAGTTGTCACACAGTGGACAATGCTACCAGCCTCTAGAGGGTGGAGGCCAGGAATGCTGCTAAATGTCCTAGAGTGCACAGGACAGCCCCATAACAAAATATGATCTGGCCCCAAATGTCAATAGGCCTGAGGTGGAGAAACCCTGGTCTGGAGGAAGCTGTGCACTCCATTGTCTGAGGAAGCTAAAATTGCCGGTGAGGGAAGTGACTGTGGGATAAGCTATTTAGAACAGGCAGGCAGCCTGACACTCAGACTCTCCCAGGAAGTCACTCAAGGGCTAGTGATAGCTCCCATCCTCCCTTTCCTCCTCCCCTCCATGTCTCCTTTCCAACCTCCCTTTCCTGGGGTGCCCCATGGGTCAGCCATCACTATCTGGGCGGTCCATGACACTTGACCCTTATATGTGAGTCTCTCTGCTCATACTTACTCTCCTCCCTTCTCTCTGGCAACTTCTTAATCATCCTTGAAGACCCTATTCAAATGCTAGACATTTCCTTTGTGACATCTTCTCTGATTCCTTCCCCACAGCCCACCCTGTCCCTCTAGGCAGAGAACATTCTCCCTCCACTCCTTCCCACTATAACATTCATCACATTGCACTGTGATTGTATTTTGGAGAAAACTGAGCTCCTGAAAATTAGACATGGAGCCTGTATCATCTCTGTGTTCCTAAGACTGAGCATCATGTCTGGCACTTATGCCAAATTACTCCTTTTAAAAGATGCCCAAGTACTATGTCTTTCCCACAGTGAACCCAAATTTTGTAAATAGAAGAAACAGCTTTTGCTGTGGTTCAGAGAGAACCAGAGAGAACCCATGTTGTGTGGGTTATATGGAAATACCCTAGCATGATGTCTGACACATAGGTTTCATTAAGTGAACATTGTTTTGCTTTGGCTTCCCTTCTAAGCAGCCAGGGTTGCTCAATGAGTTGTGTGGTAGAGATTTGGGGAACATGCAGGTGTGAAGGTATCACACAGTGCTGCTATTATAAAGACTGTTGATTGTAGTCAAGCAAAGTGTAATTGTGCCCTCTTCTTACTACTGCTTCTCACCTCCATTCTGGGGCCTGTATATGTTTCAAAAAGGAAAGCAAATGTACAATCACATCTACTCTTCTCTCCATCATGCAGAGGTGCAACTGACAAGGAGATGCCTAGCTAAGAACTAGGAGCCCCCCAAAATAAAGTCTGCCACTGTTTCCACTGTTTCCCCATCTATCTGCCATGAAGTGATGGGACCATATGCTATGATCTTAGTTTTCTGAATGTTGAGCTTTAAGCCAACTTTTTCACTCTTCTCTTTCACTTTCATCAAGAGGCTTTTTAATTCCTCTTCACTTTCTGCCATAAGGATGGTATTATCTGCATATCTGAGGTTCTTGATATTTCTCCCAGCAATCTTGATTCCAGCTTGTGCTTCCTCTAGCCCAGCGTTTCTCATGATGTACTCTGCATATAAGTTAAATAAGGAAGGTGACAATATACAGCCTTGACATACTCCTTTCCCAATTTGGAACCAGTCTGTTGTTCCATGTCCAGTTCTAACTGTTGCTTCCTGACCTGCATACGGATATCTCAAGAGGCAGGTCAGGTGGTCTGGTATTCTCATCTCTTTCAGAATTTTCCACAGTTTATTGTGATCCACACAGTCAAAGACTGCCATAGTCAATAAAGCAGAAATAAATGTTTTTCTGGAACTCTCTTGCTTTTTCGATGATCCAGCAGATGTTGGCAATTTGATCTCTGGTTCCTCTGCCTTTTCTAAAACCAGCTTGAACATCTGGCAGTTCATGGTTCACATATTGATGAAGCCTGGCTTGGAGAATTTTGAGCATTACTTTACTAGTGTGTGAGATAAGTGCAACTGTGCGGTAGTTTGAGCATTCTTTGGCATTGCCTTTCTTTGGAATTGGAATGAAAATTGACCTTTTCCAGTCCTGTGACCACTGCTGAGTTTTCCAAAGTTGATGGCATATTGAGTGCAGCACTTTCACAGCATCATCTTTTAGGATTTGAAGTAGCTCAACTGGAATTCCATCACCTCCACTAGCTTTGTTCAGAGTGATGCTTCCTAAAGCCCACTTGACTTCACATTCCAGGATGTCTGGCTCTAGGTGAGTGATCACACCATCGTGATTATCTGGGTCGTGAAGATCTTTTTTGTACATATTTATTTTTAACAGCAGATGTACATCCCCAGGGTAATAAATGTCAGCACTACTCCATAAGTAACTAGTATTGATATATTTTGAGAAGTAAAATCAACAATCAGAGGACTGCTCTTAGTAAGCATAGCATTGGATCAAAGGATAGTCAGAAACAATTTCACAAGGAATGAACCCATTTTAGAATGGTCTTCACTTGCTTCCAGAATATTCAGAATGCCCATAGAGGGTTTTCCCCTTACTTTTCTTTCTCACTATCTCTCAGACTAAAGAACTAAAGCTTTCTCCAAAGCAGTCCCGGATCACGTTTCCAATCTCCATTGGTGCAGATAGTTGGGACCAGAGGCAGTTACTTCATCAAGAACTAAAGAAACTGACCTATTGAAAGTTTACTTCAGTCTCCTGGAAGCAGGGCCGATAGGGATTTATTACTGGAAAAGTCAGACTCCCATCCAAAGATTTTCAAGGAAATGGTGGTACTGGTAGTAAAGAACCCACCTGCTAATGCAAGAGACATAAGAGACACGGATTGGATTCCTAGGTTGGGAAGATCCCTGGAGGACGGCCTGGCAACCCACTCCAGTATTCTCACCTGGCGAATCCCCATGGACAGAGCAGCCTGATGGGCTGCAGTCCATAGAGTCACAAAGAGTTGGACATGAATGAAGTGACTTAGCATGCACGCACACTCTATGTATTAAGCATTCTGCTGGGTGTTTGCAATATCTTATGATATTTAATCCTCACAATAACACTGTATAATCCTCTAACTTTCAGAGAATGAAATTAAGCTCAGACATTGCTAATGATCTAGGCAAGATCCTGACCACACATCTGGTCAAGCTTTGAAAGCACATGGAATGACGACATAATTGTTGGAGATGCAAGGACAAGGAGATGCAAATATTAAGAGACCACTGCCACCATTAGAACTCAGTGGTTAGAGAATGTATAGATGAAATAGAATTGTCTGCACCCAAATAATACTAGTATATGTAAATATTTAGTGTTAGAGTAGTTGTGAGATTCTTATAATTGAACTCTCAAATGGAATAAAAACCTCAGTGATTTGTCAGAAGGCAGAGGGCAGTTTTGATTTAAAGCTTATTAATAGCTGAGGCTGTGTCCCTTTGTGGAGATGAGGAGGTCCCAGCTGAACCAAAATAGATGTTTTCTAATTAGAAGCAAATGCAAGACTTTGACAAACATGATTAGGACAAATCACATTTGATAAAAGGAAAGATAATCTGAGATTGTGTGATGGCAAACATCTGAATTTGGGGGAATGGCTGGCTGGCTGAATTGAATTATATGTGTTTGGACAGCTGGATTATATCATATTTAGGGCAAACTCTTCTCACCACCCTTGCCCCAGCTTCCTAGCAAACAAAAATAAGTAACTTCTCCTAAGCAGTCCCGGATCATGTTTCCAATCTCCACTGGTGCAGATAGTTGGGACCAGAGGCTGTCACTTCATCAAGCGATTGACCTGTAGCCTCAGGCTACTGGGGTCAAGCAGGGAGCTGAAAGCTTTCCAATCATAATCATAGCATTCACGAGACCTCAGAAATAAATATCTCCCAGATTCTGAAAGGGCAGAGTTGTGTCCTTTTGCTGCTGTTCCATTTCTCTTTGCTCTCTGCTTAGAAAAGGAAACAAGGTCATCCAAGTCAAAGTTGTTTTTTTTTTCCCCAACAATTCAAGGTTCCCTTTAAAAGTGACATTTTGGAATGCCCTTGCTATCTCTTAGGCTGCAGCAGTAACTGTTTAGTTGCCTGCAAGGTGAGGAAATGAGAAAGAGATGATCAATGGGGTGAAGTCTGCTCGTGTGTAAGAATTTTCACCGTAGTGGTGTTCAATATATGAAAAAATACAAGGAGCAAAAACAGCTAACAATAAGGGGTTGGATAAACGTCTCATGGAACCTCCACAAATACATACTTTGGAGCTATTAGAAATTTGGGGCTTTTAGAGAAGTATTTAATGGCATAGAAAAATGTTCATGATAAATCATCAGTTCAGTTCAGTTCAGGCACTCAGTTGAGTCCGACTCTTTGCAACCCCATGAACCGCAGCACGCCAGGCCTCCCTGTCCATCACCAACTGCTGGAGTCTACCCAAACTCATGTTCATTGAGTTGGTGATGCCATCCAACCATCTCATCCTCTGTTGTCCCCTTCTCCTTCTGTCCTCAATCTTTCCCAGCATTGGGGTTTTTTCAAATGAGTCAGCTCTTCGCATCAGGTAGTTAAAGTACTGGAGTTTCAGCTTCAACATCAGTCCTTCCCATGAACACCCAGGACTGATCTCCTTTAGGATGGACTGGTTGGATCTCCTTGCAGTCCAAGGGACTCTCAAGAGTGTTCTCCAACACCACAGTTCAAAAGCATCAATTCTTCTGCGCTCAGCTTTTTTTATAGTCCAACTCTCACATCCATACATGACTAATGGAAAAACCATAGCCTTGACTAGACGGACCTTTGTTGGCAAAGTAATGTCTGTGCTTTTGAATATGCTGTCTAGGTTGGTCATAACGCTCCTTCCAAGGAATAAGTGTCTTTTAATTTCATTGCTGAAATCACCATCTGCAGTGATTTTGGAGCCCAGAAAAATAAAGTCAGCCACTGTTTCCACTGTTTCCCCATCTATTTGCCATTAAGTGATGGGACTGGATGCCATGATCTTAGTTTTCTGAATGTTGAGCTTTAAGCCAACTTTTTCACTCTCCACTTTCACTTTCATCAAGAGGCTCTTTAGTTCTTTCTGCCATAAGGTGGTGTCATCTGCATATCTGAGGTTATTGATATTTCTCCCGGCAATCTTGATTCCAGCTTGTGCTTCCTCCAGCCCAGCATTTCTCATGATGTACTCTGCGTATAAGTTAAATAAGCAGGGTGACAATATACAGCCTTAACGTACTCCTACTCCTTTTCCTATTTGGAACCAGTCTGTTGTTCCATGTCCAGTTCTAACTGTTGCTTCCTGACCTGTATACAGGTTTCTTAAGAGGCAGGTCAGGTGGTCTGGTATTCCCATCTCCTTCAGAATTTTCCACAGTTTATTGTGATCCACACAGTCAAAGGCTTTGCCATAGTCAATAAAGCAGAAATAGATGTTTTTCTGGAACTCTCTTGTTTTTTCGATGATCCAGCAGATGTTGGCAATTTGATCTCTGGTTCCTCTGCCTTTTCTAAAACCAGCTTGAACATCTGGAAGTTCATGGTTCATGTATTGCTGAAGCCTGGCTTGGAGAATTTTGAGCATCACATTACTAACATGTGAGATGAGTACAATTGTGCGGTATCATATTTACTGTTAAAAATCAAGTCATCCTCAGTTTTAAGAAACACTATTAGGTATAATAGTGATCATTAAAGATGTGTTTGGAGAAGGCAATGGCAAGCCACTCTAGTACTCTTGCCTAGAAAATCCCATGGATGGAGGAGCCTGGTAGGCTTCAGTCCATGGGGTCGTTAGGAGTCGGACATGACTGAGCGACTTCACTTTTCACTTTCACACAATAGAGAAGGCAATGGCGACCCACTCGTGTTCTTGCCTGGAGAATCCCAGGGATGGCAGAGCCTGGTGGGCTGCCGTCTGTGGGGTCGCACAGAGTCGGACACGACTGAAGCGACTTAGCAGCAGCAGCAAGGATCTGTTCCCAAACTGTTAAAAGTGGCTGTATCTATTGATGGGGATATGGGTGGTGTCCATATAATTTATTATCCAAACTGAAATATTTTAAAAATAAAAGGGGGTACCAAAAGTTATTAAAATTATGTAAACTTTGAAATAGTCATTTGTTAACTGATCAATGGGTTTTATTATATTGGTGGGTCTATAAAATAGGTCTAAAACTTATCTTCAAAAATTTTTAAATAGTTTTTAAACTACAAATAATATCTATTTTTATATATTAAAGCAACATAAGAAACTTTTCTATACTGATTATGTGATCATTTAAAAATACCACAAACCATGACTATTTTGGCACCTACTTATGCTTTGGTACATTTTAACATACCTTACTCTGTCTCTTTGTACATCTAATATCATATCACTGGTATTTTTATTTTTTTAATATAAATACTAAAGAATGTATTTATTCCAATGTGACTTTAAATTTTCAAAAAAATCAATCTGAAATATTTTTCAAAAATGTATCTTAAGGTTTCAGTACATTGCAAAATAGCCCAGTTCACTGTCTCTCACTGAATTCACATTCTTTGCCAGGTAATTTGCTATCCCTTCCCATTTTGACTCTAGGCCCAGCCATAAGACTTCCTTTGACTATTGGGATGATAACAAATGTGATGCAAGCAGAGTCTTGAACAGCTGTTGCCATGGGAACATACCCAGGCTGCTGCTGCTAAGTCACTTCAGTTGTGTCCGACCCTGTGCGACCCCATAGATGGCAGCCCACCAGGCTCCCCCGTCCCTGGGGTTCTCCAGGTAAGAACACTGGAATGGGTTGTCATTTCCTTCTCCAAGGCATGAAAGTGAAAAGCGAAAGTGAAGTCCGCTCAGTCGTGTTGGACTCTTAGCGACCCCATGGACTGCAGCCTACCAGGCTCCTCCGTCCATACCCAGGCTACTGGCTAGGAAATAAGGGACCTAGCAGCAGAGCAGAAGCTGTGCCAGCTGAGGCCAGACTTGACCAGTGAGCAGGTAAACAACAATGATGCAAGGCAGCCGGGATCAGCCGAGCCCCTGATCGACCACCCCAGACATGTGAATAGTAAACATGCACTGTCAAATGCCATTGAGATTTTGTGTGATTGTGAGTTACTGAGCATTGGTGTTGCAACCCACAATTAATATAATAATTAGTGAGTTAAAAAAATATTGACCCCCTTCAATTAACTCTTCTCTGAGATGATAACATTTTAAAATTAAGAATATTTTCTCTCTGTAGATGAGGTACTTGGTAGTTTTGGAGTCAATCATGGTAAATGGGGAATATTCTCTATTCTATTTTTTATATTGAAATGTATACATATCCCAATTGAAATATTTTCTTTTTCCCTTTATTCAGTTTACCATTCTCTAGGGAAAAAAATGGAGAAGAAGAAAGATGGAAGAGAGATGGGGGAGTCATGAAGAACAGAGGAATTCAGACTTAGCAAGGTAGTTAAGTCAGAAGCATTGTCAGTTCCACAGTAAGAAACTGGTAGAATAAAAGTGGGTTTTGTGTGTATGTAAGAGATTAACTGGTATTAAGACAGACTGGAATCATGGACCCCAGGTAGGAGAATGTTGCAGTAATAGAGGCCCAAGGTGGTAAGGACCTGGGTTGTAAGTGGGAATGGAGGTGATGGTGATGAAGATGGTGAGATATTGACATGGATTAATAATGGTGATGAGGTAATGGCTCAAGTGATGATGGAGGGAATGTTGAGGATCTTGGTAGTGATGCTGGCAGTGATGGGGCTGGTGGGTATCAGTGGGAGAAGAGAAAGCAATGGCCTCTGTGTTTCTTTAGAGAGAAACAATATGTTACAAGTAGCACCTACTCCACCTTACCAGGCACATTTAACTTCTCTCAATGATCCTGGACAAATGAGCAAACTTAAGCCATATGAGTGTCACCTTCAGAGTTCTGATATATTCATGGGTTATATTCATGCTTGCTTCTTTAAATCACTTATTTTTTAAAATTCAAGGACTGTTGTTTAAAAAGCAATTTTATTATTTTTCATGAGAAATTTGTTCTTAAAAACGTTATTTAATTACTCCGAGTGAAAAACGGTCTATCTTTTAAATTAACTGGAAATGGTAGTACATAATATAAGACTTTATAGTTAAATCTTAATGTGCCCAAGACTCCAAACCTGCAAGCTGCTCTTTCTTTGTAAAAATGAAGAATGAACGCATTAGAGATGTGTTAAAGGCATAATAGTGCCAGAGCATAGACTCTTCCCTTTGTGAGATCAAAAGCATGAAAGAGAATTGAAAGGGAGTGGTTTTCTGAGTCTGTGGTAGAGTGGCACATCACGGAGCATCACTGCGTCACCTGCAATCACCTAAATCATACCCCACAGTTTGGGGACGACGTTCCCAGGAAAGATTGTTTCTGCACACCTGGAATACTGCGGACTCCTGTATCTTAGGAATGATGGACAGTCAAGGGCAGAGGCAGTGATGAGACAAGAGAGGCAAGAGGGAAGGTGAGCAATAACTGGGGAGGGTCTGATCACATGGCAAGGCCACTCAGAGGTGGGGACCGGTGGCTGGTAAAAATATCTTTGTTTCTACTTTTTAAAAAAGTACCATTTGCAAGAAAGAAACCATCAATGATTATTTAAGTACTTCATGGTGAAGAGGTCAGAGAAACAGAAAGAGAAAAGAACTTTGATACCACAAGCTTTGTAAAATGCCCATGTAAATAAACAAATTGTCCCAGTCAGGCACATGGAGCACCATCTGGGAAGTGATGGCAGAACCGAGGGGCTTGCATCTGTGGAAAAGTAAAAGTGTGTATTTCTTTCCTATATGGAAAAAAAAAAAAAAAAAAACAGAACCTTGACATATGCCTTCCAATTTGCATAGCTGATGTCTCACACTTTAAGAGTCTAATCATGTCTTCAATAGCAAGAAAAAATGTTTTTGTTTTTCTGGGTAGATGGAAGGGATGAGATCGGCCTCTTTGTGTCTTCCCCAGCACTCCACAGGTATTTACATAAATATTCTCATTTGTATCTTCCCAGCAGTCCTAACAGCTAGATATGCTTGCCACGCTCTTACACAGATCTGAGCCTCATGGAGGCTAATCTTAGATTCACCCCAAGGCCATACCTTTGCCACCATTCCCACTGCTTCCAGGTAAAGTGAGTGATATTAGGGGGTTGTGTGCATTTTCCGCTTTGTGAGCATAGGGACTTCTTTTTTACAATTTTTTTTATTCTAAACTTTTTATTTTGTATTGGAGCACATAGCTGATTAACAATGTTGTGATAGCTTCAGGTGAACAGAGAAAGGACTCAGCCATACATGCACACGTATCCATTCTCCCCCCAACTCTCTTCCCATCCAGGCTGCCACACGACATTGAACAGAATTCCATATACTCTACCAGTAGGTCCTTGTTGGTTATCCATTTTAAATATAGCAGAGAGTACAAGGGGGACTTCTATTTTTTACTCAGCATAGCCATTATGTAACAAAGAGCAGCCCTCAGCAATTTGATGGTTATTCTTCACCCAGTTATTAAGCTGCCTTAGACTCTGGTCAGCACACAGACATCTCAAATAAGTGGGCAGAAAGAGAATGCCCAACACTGGCTCCAAATAATACCCAGAAAATCCATTGAGTCATTTGATTCTTAAGA
This sequence comes from Bos mutus, assembly GCF_027580195.1. NCBI lineage: Eukaryota > Metazoa > Chordata > Mammalia > Artiodactyla > Bovidae > Bos > Bos mutus. Next base: position 68,174,768 of record NC_091622.1, read on the forward strand.
CCAGGGTTTTCACATCCAATATATACTTTTCTTTAAAAGTTGCTATTCAGGAGCTGGGAAATGTCTTTTGGTTTGATGAATAGATATTAGCATCCTCGAATAACATTTATCAAGGGCCCACCCAGGCATGTGAAAACTGCAGTATTGTTTGGTGTGCATGCAAATTAATTAGTGCCTTCCTTGTTAATAACACTTGTCTCAGGAGCACCTCAAAAGAAATTGTCAAATAAGGAGGCACTGATTACTTCCTGTGTTCTAGGATACTTTTTGCTCTCCCACAGGCACCATTTATAATACCCATCTCACAAGATCCAGCACACTAGTCAAAAGTGGAAGCAGAAACCTGTGTCCTGATCCCCATCCACATACCCCTCCTGAATAATAATCACCTGGATCCTCTGTGAAAACAGATCTGGACAACAGACTGCTCCTAACCATTGACTCACTGTCATAGAGTGACTCATTGTCATAGAGAGAAGTGCCTTCTGTCTACCCACATGCCGCTACTAGGAGACTTTTCTTCTTGCCTCTGAAAGCTCCACACAGTTTGAAGGTGAGTCAGTGGCAATACAGAAAGTCAGTGAGTCAATGATTAGGGGTTGTCTATTGTCCAGATCTGTTTTCACAGGGGATCCAGATGATTATTATTCAGGAGGGGTATGTGGATGGGGATCAGGACACAGGTTTCTATTTCCATGTTTGACTAATGTGCTGGATCTTGTGAGATGGGTTACATTTCACCTATGTAAAATGAAGAAATGAATTAAAAAAAAAACAAAACCTTGAATGTTGGTGCTTGAATGTTGATGTAGAAACTCTATAAACCACAGTGTTTCTTAGTGGGAACTACCATAGCAAGCTGAAATGTTAAAGATGCTTTATGGTTTATCAGATCTATCAGAAGCCAGAGGAAGGTCATTCTCCAGGCATTCACGGCACATGGTCATTGCCTGCACCACTGTAGGGCTCCAGGAAATAGGAAGAAGCAAGTTGCAGTTTCCTCATGGGAACCTGATCCCTCCAGCCCCACCACAGTCTCGCCATGGCTGTCTTTCATGAGCTGATTTGTGCAGTTTACAAATGACCCTTGGGAACACAGGTTCTTTTGTAAATTAATGCTATCCAAGCAGAATTTAGAGATAAGAAAATACCTGTTCTGAGATGAGAAAATCCCAACCAGCCTTCAGTATTCACATCCACTGTTAACTTGACACCAAGATTTATTTCCAGCTAGTTTTCAAATAGATGAAGAAGGAAGAGTATTTGTTAGAATTAGATTTGGCTAAAAGAGACCAAAAAAAAAAAAAACCACATAGAGAAACTTTGACTCAAACAAATTTGAGAGTTGATTTCTCTTTCAGGTAAATGTATAGATTACGCCTGTGCAGAAGAGATAATTTAGTAGCCCTGAAACCACTCTCCTTAGAAAGACACGCTTGCAAGGTTAGCCCTTAGCTGGCATCTGGGAACTTGGCTTTTGAGTGTCCAAGTCAACAGCGAGCTGATGTTATGGAGCAATAGCCATCCCCAGCACAAAAGACAAGGAAATAGTGGGAGATTCTTTTTTTAAAATTGAGATCAGGGATCCTATCCCACTGGGCTTTTCTGGTGGCTCAGTGGTAAAGAATCCACCTGCCAGTATGGAAGATATGGGTTTGATCTCTGATCTGGGAAGATTCCACATGCCTCAAAACAACTACGCCCAGGCACCACAACTATTGAGCCTGTGCTCTAGAACCAAGAGCCATAACTACTGAGCCCTCCACATGCCATAACTACTGAAACCTGAATGCTCTAGAACCCATGCTCCACAAGAGAAGCCACCTCAGTGAAAAATCTGCACCCCACAACTACAGAGTAGTGCCTGCTCTCTGCAGCCAGAGAAGAGCCCATGCAGCAGTGAAGACCAGCACAGCCAAAAGATAAATAAAAATTTTTAAAGGAACCTCATTTCACTAAGCCTGTGCCTCAATTATCTGTCCACTTCCCCGTGAGAGTTTGAAATTTTGGTACATGCCAGGCAGATGGTGCCTGACAGGACTAGCTCCCAACTGGGCGCTGAGTCTCAGCTGGGCTTTCCTGTGCAAAGATATCACATGCATGTTGCAGCATTTTCACTGCCGAGGGAAGACAAGTTCCGTGTGTCCCCTCATGGGAGGCAGAATGCACAGAGAAGCCAGCACATGGATTCTTCCAGATTCCACTTCCACTTTTCTCTCTTATGATTGGGCGGTGTGTCCTTTTGCTGTGGTTGTAATAAATCTTAGCCATGAGCATATTCATATACTGAGTCCTGCGAGTCCTTCTAAGAACTCTCCAAGAGCGGGGGTGGTGTTGGGGAGCCAAAACCACTCTGGACTGCTGGGGCAACCCACAGCGATAGGGACCTGGGCCCCCACTACCTGTGGTTTGCTATCTTCAACGCACACCTGGTCCCTGTGGGTGTGCCCTTCCTTACGTCTACATTCCAACCAATAGGAAAGAGGAAAGGAATGAGAAGAACCCTCCTCACCATTATTTAATTACATTTTGTTACGCTTATATAAATCAATTACATCCCATAAGCCAGAATTTTTTCAGAGAGCTACCTCCAGCTGCAGGAGTGGCTGGGAAATGTCCTCTTTATTCTGGGCGGTCACATGTCCCTCCAGCATCCCAGGGTTCTCTACTGGGGAAGAATATTGGGGGAAAACTAACAGTCTCTGCCGCAGAGAGCAAGAAAATAGTGGAGGATTTTTTCATTGAGATCAAGTTATAAATTTTTATATCATTAAGCAAAATTAGCTCAAAGTATTACATCAGTTTCAGGCTGGATCTTCTAACAATGACAATGAGGCAGGCATCTTGCCTGTTAAAAGATTTATTCTCCGACCAGTGACCAGCTGCTAAATCATTCATAAGCTATTAAATGATTTACACATGGATGGGACTGAGAGTTCCTGGGCACTGAGTCCCTACCATTTTCCTCATTCTTTCTCTCTCACCTCATTTTCTGAGTAGTTCTAAAAATAGAGCATTTTGACTGTAAATCTTTAGACCAAATGGAAAAATCAATTTCTGATGCTTGGTCCTTTATACATCTCATTAAACACCTACATAGGACTGTGCCAGACCAACATATTATAACTCTTGTCCTTAGGGAATTTCAAACTTAATACATGACAGTATTGAATATTATGATGTTTTTAAGCAAATGTACTAATATCAACCAGGCACAGATACAAGTGTTATAAACCTGGGTATGCATGGATGGGCTTCATGGAGTTCTATGAACAGTCTTGAAATGTGCAAAATTAGGTACAAACGTGCATTTCTTTCTGCAGAGTTCATCAGCTAATCAAAGAGGTTAGCTCCCAGTGATCATAAATCTTTCCATTCATGGTTTCTCATTATCTAGAGAAAATAATAGAGTAGGAAATGGCAACCCACTCCAGTATTCTTGCCTGGAAAATTCCATGGACTGAGAAACCTGGTGGACTACAGTCCATGGGATCTCCAAGAGTCAAACACGACTGAGCACACACAGAGACAACGGACATTCTGTGACCCATTCATGGCGTCCTGGACCCTAGAGGTGAAGGAGGGGCAGTTTCTTACTGGAGTAGCCAACCAGTCAGGACAAGGGACATGGTCTGGAGAAGAAACAGAGCAAGGTAGAAGGCCATGAAGTGTTAGAACTCACAAGCTAGGTCTTATAGAGCAGACCCACGAAGCAACACCATTTCTTTCTTTTTTTTTTTTAATTTTTACAAATATACATATATCTACTCTTTTTTAGATTCTTTTCCCATATAGGCCATTACAGAGTACTAAGCAGGGTTTTCTGTGCTATAGAGTATCTCTTTATTAGTTACCTATTTTATATATAGCAGTGTGTCTGTATCAATCTAAGTAACACTATTTCTTAGGATAAATCACTTGTAATCAACCCCACTTTTTGTAACAATGTTAGGTGTGCGCAGGATGTGGTTTGCCATCAGAAGGCTGCAGCAAACTTTTAAAGTAACAGGGCTTTTAAATCAGCAACCCATCACAACTGGCAATTTTTATGTATCTGGAGTGGGCCAGCTCTGATATCTTAGGAAACTGTGACTAGTGCTCTTGCATCATGAAAATTATATTAGCTAGGGGGCAATTTAGGCTACAAAAACTACAGTGATTCAAGTAAAATAGAAATCTCTCTCTGACTCACTGCCCAGAGAGATAGGTGGTTGGTCCAAGCTCAAGTTGTCCAGGGACTCTTGTTCCAAAACTAGTTGGTATACCGCTTTAGGGAGGACCCCCAGAGCTGCTCGCATATTCCAGGCTACAGGAGGGAAAAAGAAAGGAAGTGGACTGCAGGTGGTCTCCCTTTAAGGGTGTGCTGTCCAGATAGCACGGGAGAAGGCAATGGCACCCCACTCCAGTACTCTTGCCTGGCAAATCCCATGGATGGAGGAGCCTGGTAGGCTGCAGTCCATGGGGTCGCTAGGAGTCTGACACGACTGAGCGACTTCACTTTCACTTTTCACTTTCATGCATTGGGAAGGAAATGGCAACCCACTCCAGTGTTCTTGCCTGGAGAATCCCAGGGACGGGGGAGCCTGGTGGGCTGCCATCTATGGGGTCGCACAGAGTCGGACACGACTGATGTGACTTAACAGTAACAGTCCAGGTAGCACACTGTTACTCCACTCACTGGCTTCTTCTGGGGAGAAGTAAATCCCAAGGTCACAACTGGCTATGTGAACCACAGCTGGGAAGCCGCAGGCTCTGCTGAGACTGGTGGTGGGTGGGAATCAATTCTATCATTAGAAGAGAAAAAAGAGGAGAATGGATCCTGGGGAACAATAGTCAGTCTCTGACACAGTGTGGATTCTCTTTTATAGAATTAGAGGCAAAGAGCAGGGCTTTGGAGTGAAACAGACACCTCACAATCCTGTGTCTCTCACTTGATGTCTGTGTGTTTGTGAATATATTATTCTACTTCAGTGAACCTCCATTTCCTTAACTACAAAATGGGAATAATAACCCCACCTAACTCAAAGACTTGTGAAGACTGAGTAATTATATGTTCACAGTGCCTGATACATAGAAAAAATCATGTGTGTATCCATACATACATCATATCTATATCTCTATCTACATGTATATCTATATCCATGTACATATACTTTTACCAGGTTATGCAAGGACAAGATACAGAAAAGGCAAATGATCAAGGTGGCACTGATCTTGAAAACTGGAATAAGAGATGAGATGACTTTCCCTTTTGAAAATTCCATTTAGTCTGTGCCCTTAACTAGAGGCCACTCATTTCTGAGAAGGAAAAGATAAAGAATACTTTCCTCATAAGAATAAGACTGAAGATTTACAGTCTAAGACACTGTCAAATATTGAATTGAAAGCAACTAAGGTGATGTCGGAGAAGGCAATGGCAACCCACTCCAGTACTCTTGCCTGGAAAATCCCACGGAGGAGCCTGGTAGGCTGCTGTCCATGGGGTTGCAAAGAGTCGGACACGACTGAGCAACTTCACTTTCACTTTTCACTTTCATGCATTGGAGAAGGAAATGGCAACCCAGTCCAGTGTTCTTGCCTGGAGAATCCCAGGGACGGGGGAGTCTGGTGGGCTGCCGTCTATGGGGTTGCACAGAGTTGGACACGACTGAAGCGACTTAGCAGCAGCAAGTTGATGTTACGGGCTTCCCAGGTAGCTCTAGTGGTAAGGACTCTAACTGCAATGTGGGAGACTGGGGTTCGATCCCTGGGTCAGCAAGATCCCCTGGAGGAGGGCATGGCAACCCACTTGGTATTCTCTCCTGGAGAATCCCATGGACAGAGGAGCCTGGTGGACTACAGTCCATGGGGTCACAAAGAGTCGGACATGACTGCAGCAGCAAGTTGATGTTACATGTAAAACTTTGGGTAAACCTTCTCCAGGAATGTCAGGAGAGAATATTCCTTGCTACTCTGTGATATGCTTATCTTCTCAGATTTTCAGAATCCTGCTCTTTCGAGGCCCAGCTTATATGTTGACTCTTTTCCCCCAAAGCCTCTCTTCTCTCACAGGCAGAATGAATGCTTCTTCTACTCTAGTTCTAAAACTGTGGCTTCTGCCCCAAACCTTCTTCTGCCCTTGTGTCTGCTGGTATTTTACACGTTAGCATCCTCTAGAAGACTTTGAGTGACCTGAGGGCAAAAATCACATTTTATAGCATGTTTGTCATTGTCTCCCTTCTCCCTCTCCAGTTCCTGATACAAAACTTCACACATAACACATGCACAATCATCAAGGGAAGCTACATGAATAGAAGAAGGGATTCCTTTTTCACCATCGCACCTCAGTGTGCCAGTGACTGTATATCCTGAATAAAAAATTCTGACTTGTTATCTGAGAAAGGAATGTATCAGGATAAAGAACGTGTGTGCGTCGTAAGTCATTTCAGTAATGTCCTAGTCTTTTTGATCACATGGACTGTAGCCCACTAGACTCCTCCGTCCTTGGGGTTCTCCAGGCAAGAATACTGGAATGGGTTGCCATGTGGGATACAGCTATCCACTCCAGTATTCTGGCCTGGAGAATTCCATGCACTGTATAGTCCATGGGGTCACAAAGCATCCAATACCACTGAGCGACTTTCACTTTCACTCCAGGGAATCTTCTCAGCCCAGGGATCTAACCGGCCTGTCTTAACATCTCCTGCACTGTTCGAGTTCTTTACCACTCCCACCACCTGGGAAGCCCAGAATAAAGAGCAGATTGTTTTTAATCTTATCTGTCCTAGGGAAGATCTGAAACATCTGGTTATATTTAGAAGCCATGCATTATCTCTCAGTGAGCGAACACAGCTTTATGTTGTGTTGATCTTAAGGCATTTAACCTCATTCCTCTTGGTCCATTGAGAGTAATAACTCTTGACCTGCCTGCCACATGGGATCGCTTTGATGAGTGAAAAGTGAAAGTTGCTCAGACATGTCCAACTCTTTGCGACCCGGTGGACTGTAGTCCATGGAATTCTACAGGGCGGAATACTAAAGTGGGTAGCTGTTCTCTTCTCCAGGCGATCTTCCCAACTCAGGGATTGAACCCAGGTCTCTCACATTGCAGGTGGATTCTTCACCAGCTGAACTACCAGGGAAGACCAAGAATATTGGAGTGGGTAGCCTATCCCTCTCCAGTGGATCTTCCCAACCCAGGAATGGAACTGGGGTCTCCTGCATTGCAGGTGGATTCATTACCAACTGAGCTACCAGGGAAGCCCTGACGAGGGGGCAAAGGAAATCATGATGTGGGTGAAATCTCTGGGAAATTCAAAGTCACTGTAAAATCTAAGGTCATAGTTACCAGGTAAAGAATCTGTCTGCAATGCAGGAGACACAGGAGATGCAGGTTCAATCCCTGGGTTGGGAAGATCTCCCTGAGAAGGAAATGGCAACCCACTCCAGTATTCTTGCCTGAAAAATTCCCACGGTGGGCTATAGTCCAAAGCGTCACAAAGAGCTGGACGCGGCTGAGCAACTAAGCAAGCAAGCAAATTACAAATGCAGCTTCCCATTTTACCAAACATAGAAATGAAGCTCCAAATTTTTATTTTCTGGCCCCACAGCTCCATAGTCCTTCATGGCACAAACTGGTGTTTCTTTCTGTTTTGAAGCATCTTTCAGAGCTGGGAAGTTTTAAGACTTGGAGGTCATTTAATAAATAATTCTTAGTTAATCCAGCAACTCAAAAAAAATTCAATGACCTGATCTGACCTCTTATACCACTCCCATAGAGATCAGGCCTGCCATTTCCTTTCTCCATCAGTGATGGACTTTCCTCTCTCACCTTCCACCCCAGAATGTATAGTAATCTACCATCTTAAAAGGAAGTTCTGTAAAAATAAAGTTTCACGGAAATGATGGATGAAGGCCACCCTCACTGTTAAGATGTTAGATTTCCACAACAGCAAAGCAGACTGTAAGTTTGAACCTTAACAGAGGCAGCATCAATCTAAGATACGGTCTAGTTTCCTAAGGCTAGAGTCTACTAATATTACAAACAAAGTTTGATTAAGGACAAAGTTAAATGATTTTAGAATTATGCTGAAGAGGAGGAAGGAGAGAGTAAAATCCTTTGGGAAACAGGAAAAGGCCTGAAAGATCAAAGGCTCTTGTCCCCAAAGTAAGCGTTCATTACTCATACAGTTCTTTTTTAAAAGCCAGAAGGATGCAGAGGAAGCCCAGTTGGAAAAGTAATATTCGAGTCTGGGAGGCCTCCTCTAGTTTCTGAGTAACACAAAATACAAGAGAGTCATTCAGCATGAGGGTGCAGGGCCTCTGCTATTGGAGGAAGGAGGGTGGGGATGCTCAAAGCCGTGAAAGCCTTGGGATGTAATGTTGTTGTCGTTTAATTTTCATTTCTTTAGAGCCTCAGCACTGTTGATATTTTGGACCAGATAATTCTTTGTCATGGAGGCTGTCCTCTGCACTGTCGGATGTTGAAAATAGCTCCCTGGCCTCTACCCGGTACATGCCAGGAGCATGCTCCAGTTATGACCACCAAAGTGCCTCCAGACACTACAGTGTGCTTTCATTGACAAAATAGCCCTCCTCTCCCCAGCTTGAGGGTCTTATTCTAGAGACTGCAAATATTGGGAGTGGCTTCTGAGCTCCTCACATTCATGTTTAGTTTAGTTTTGTGTAGTTTAAAAATGCAATACTGCCTTTTTGTTTACTCAGACATCAACAAAACAGGCAAGGCTGGTGCGAAGGGTATAGATGTGGGAGGAGGGCAGGACTGATCTAGAAGGAACCGTGGGGACCACGGGTAGGGGATGAAATGCTCGGGCAGGGTGGGTGGGGGTAGATGTCTGGGGAAGAGATTCAACTGGTAATACTGCAGGAAAAGTATCTGGGCAGAGAAGATGCTTTGAGTAAAATCAGCTCAGATAGGGAGAATCTGGTCAGTACCACAGGCCCAGGCAAGTAAGATTCAAGGGTACAGAGGATGCAAGAACTAATATTAGTAACAGTCATGAGAAACAGCCAGAACTAAGTCTCCTGTCCCTAAGTCTGATGCACTTTTCATTGTTTGTGCTTCACAATTGCATCTTCACTATGCATTACGGATCTATGCAGGGGTGTTTCCCTGGGGCGCTTTGGGCAACATTTATACATAATCCAGTTTAAACTGGCCTAAACAACAAAGACATTTATTATCTCAATCAGACATGTGTTATGTACAAAAAGACCAGAAATCAAATGTCTTCAGGGGCTAAACAATATCATTGACCACCCAGGTTCCTCTCTCCTTTCTAGTCTGCCATTCTCTGTGGGTTGGCTTGTCCTTAGCTAATTCTCTTCGTGCTTTCAGAATGGCTGCCACAGCTCCCAACATCATGGCATAGAAGAAACAGAGGAAGAAATCAGTTTCTATATATCTCTAACAAATGGAGAAAAATCATTTTAATTGGCCTCCCTGGGCCCCAGAGATGGAGTTCACCTTCCTTGAGCCTGCGCTTCTGCAAATCCCCAAACAAAACTGTGATCTGTCAGCAAGTAAGAAATAGAGAACTATTGAATAGGCATCCAAGGGAATCTACTATATGTGGATGATTTCCTTCCGTTTAAACTTTACTACAGTCCTGTGCAGGAAGTATATTAACTTCATTTTACAGATAAGGAATTTAGGCAAAGTTAAATGCCTTGCCCACAGTCATTCAACGGGCAAGTGGTAGGGCAAGGTTTCAAATAGGTGGTCTGACTGAAGACCCCATGTTCCATCAGAGTTATTCTACACTGCTCTGATTGCCCCACACTCACACCCACATTAACTGTACTGAGAACTGGGCTACTGCTGGCACCCTGCCCCACTACGTTCTGGAAATGGATCATAATTTCAAGGTCTAATCTGAAGAACGTGTAAATTTGTATGAGTGCATGTGTGGGCGTGGGTGTATGTGTAAACACAAAAGTCAATAGGATACTTTTATTTTCTCCTTCTTCCCTCTTTCCTGCATCTCTCCTGACTTACTCTTTCATTCTCTTTAAATACCTAAGTCAAAAAACACACTTTCTGAGAATAGCTCTTCTTTCCTTTTAAACATCACCCAAAAACCCGTGGAAATAGCTCCTGGACCACCCAAGACACTGATACCTTATCTCCAGGTTACAAACAATTTGGTCATGATGTGTTAAAAGGAGTCTCACTACATAAAAAGAAAACCCAATAAACATATATCCTGTAACATACTGTCATACTGCCCTGATATTTATTTTCAACAGAGCCTCAATCTCTACCTTTGTTAAAGAAAGAAGGAAGAATTCACCAAAAGCCAATTCACTGAGTTACTTGTTTAAAAGTACTTGCAGAGCATACAGTCCCATTCCTGAATACAAGGGCATCTTTGGGAAAACTACTTAGCCTCTGAACATCATCTTTCCCCTGTGAACGCAAGACAACAGTGCCTGACCCTCTGAGCAACAGTCATGTTCAGTGATAATGGGGATGCTGTGTGTTGATCACAAAGCAGAGTCTGGTCCAGATAGAAACAGCTCACTTTAGTTCTCTCCACATTCCTGTTTGCTGATGAGTTACCCATCAGGCATTTCCTTCTCTTGAGGTTCACTCCACCTCTTCCCCATGATTTACAGCACAGCTTGAAGATGCCCGCTTTAGTGTTGCCTACCTATGAGCTCCTTCTGTATGAAACCCTTCCCCTGCCCACTCCCGGGTCTCCTCTTGAATAACTTACTCATAGAGGTGTCTTTTCAACATCACTTCCCTAAGAAAACCTCCTCTGATTGCCTCCTAGACCAAGTCAAGTCCTCCTGTTGAAAACTCTCTTGATTGCATGTATTTCCCCTCCACAGCCCTCAATACATTTGTGATCAAAGTACTGACATGATTAACTGTGTAATGTCTCTACCTTCAGACTGAAAGCCATTCAAGGGGAGTGGCTCCACCTGTCTTGTTTGCAGTTGTATCACAAGCATATAGAACACACTCATAGAAATATCAGTTTGCTGAACTAATGAGCTCCAAGTAGTGCCTGGTCCTCCCCACCTCCCATTCCCTAAGCTTCATCTGACAATACATGAGAGCTCCTATAAACTGCCTTGGACCAGGCAAGAGGGCCCCATGCTTTAAAGTGTCCTGCTCTGGCCAACACTGGGCAGCATCCTTGCCCACTAGGTGAGGAATCAGTGGGCTAAGCAGATGTGCCCCTGGAGTCTATGTTCCAGAAAACGGACCACACCCAGTATGTGTGCTCCCTGGACCTAACACGTGACCATGGGGCCACTGTTTGTAGGCACGTGGGTAGAGCTGGGACAGTGAGGCCAGGGCATGTGGGACAGGATGGGAGTGGGAGGGAGGGAGAGAGGAGAAGCCTGCAGGGTGTGGCCAGGGATCTATCTTCCTGTGCTGCCATGTTCAAGCTCAGATTTCAGAGGAGTCCAGGAATTCTGAATTCAAACCAGGTCTTTCTAATGGTATATTTGTCAAAGTCAGAGGAGTTAACATTTTGTTTAAAATACCTTCTAGATGTTTAGACATAAGATATACAAGCCTCCATTTGTATCTGGCTGTAGGCCTTGCAAATACTGGGGGCAGGGCTGTACAGCAGAGGATGGAAACTTCCCAGGGGCCCTTCCTCTCTCTCCACTGTTGATACGAATGTTCCTCCCTAGGCCCCATGCCTCCTGAGATGGTGGTCCACCATGGCCCCAAGAGCTCCCTTTAGTGAGTTACCTTGGAGTTAAAGAGGCCCCTTTCTCCGATCCGTTAGAGCCAGTTGCCATGGCCACCCTCGGTCCTTCCTGAACTAGGTCATCAGGAGCTAAAATCCTCATCATGGTGCTAGGGCGATGAGATGGAAAGGTGAGAGGAGGCAGGGGGAGTACTTTAGGGAACAGTTGGAGGCAGGAACCACTGCTCTGCACCCTCAGCTTCCAAAAGAGCTCCAAGTGGAGGATAGGGCTTAAGAGAGCCCTCTTGACTTGTCTGGACATGGCCAAAAAAGGCAAGACTTTATAAATCAAGCACCAATCAGAGAGGAAAAATTCTGTGAGACCATCTTCAACACTAAAATGAGTCGGTCATGGCACACTGCAAAATGGAATTTCTGTGAAATTCATTGAATGTTAAATCCACTGAGAAAATTCTGTGCATGCAATTAGTCAGACACTGGATTAGCAACACTGATACCCAGGATGACTTGCCTCTTAGCATTCTCAAAGCTTACAAAATATTTTCTCCTAAACGTAGACTGGTCCTGATGTGTTTAGAATGCAGAGAGCCCAGATCAACTAATTCTGTGTCATGTGGTCACTTCTGCTTTGCATTTTGGTACTGCAGGAGCTAAGAACTCTACATTCTTCAGCGCTCCATTTCTAGAAGTTACTAGAACTAGCCTGTAGCAGCTTGCCACTCACTTAGGAGTTAATAGGCTAGTTAGTAGATTATCCTTAATACTGAAACAACAGCCAGGTCAGCTAGCAAACTTCTGTTTTTGCAGGTAGAAAGCTCTCTTCTATTTCTCTGCCTTTGTCAAGATTTGTCCACATTTGGTGGGGTGGGGCGGTGGGGTAGGAGAAGGAACCTCTACAGGCCTATCATCAGAGCTGGGCTTGGCACAAAATACCTCTCTTGGGGAGTGAATGACTTTTGAAGGTTTCTTCCTGCTGGTGAAAGTTTTAATGGTTTAGAGGTTTGTTTTTTACCATTATCATAAGTTGTGTCATCAATTTGTCTTTATTTTTATAGGCCTTAGCTATTAAACACTGAAATTCATCCAAGTGTCCAAACTGTATTTATCTTTTTTCCCCCAAGGACTCAAGGACTTTATGTTCCTCTCCAGACAAATGATTTTTAATTCTTTTGCTGTTAAAAGATTTTCACAGCTCCAGTTAATGTTAGCATTCTGAAGTGCTTGAGGGGAAATATATTGATGTCTGCAACTCTTTGAAATGCAGCAAAAAATAAAATGGATTGATGGATGGATAGAGCATTGGCTAGATGGATGGAAATGTGATAAATCCAGTATGCTGTTGCTGTTTAGTCGGTAAGTTGTATCCGATTCTTTGTGACCTCAGGCTACTCTGTCCATGAGATTTCCAAAACAAGAATACTGGAGTGGGTTGCCATTTCCTTCTCCAGGGGACCTTCCCGACCCAGCGATGGAACCCATGTCTCCTGCTTGACAGGCAGATTATTTACCATTGAACCAGCTGTAAACTAAATCCAGTATAGTAAAATGTTAATTGTAGAATCTAAGTGGCGAATATTTGGGGGATTGCTGTAAAATTCTTTCATGTTTTCTATATATTTTTAAACTTCCATAACAAAATGTTAAGTAATATAAAAATGACTTTCACAAACTCCCTGATTATGAGTAGTCAAAACATTCCCTCAGTCAAAGCATCTGAACGGTTATCAACTTCAGGCTCCATTTGCAAATAACAAGGAAAAAAAAAAGTGCACATTTGTGTCCAGTTTAAGAGAATAAAAAAGTAACATTTTGATTAGCTTTTTAAAATAAAGAGAATTTAGAACACTTTTATAAAGTCAGAGTGTATGGTGATTGCATATGCTCAGCTGATGTCCTTCAGTTCAGTCACTCAGTCATGTCCAACTCTTTGCAACCCCATGGACTACAGCACTCCAGGCTTCCCTGTCCATCACCAACTCCTGGAGTTTACCCAAACTCATGTCCATCGAGTCAGTGATGCCATCTAACCATCTCATTCTGTTGTCCCCTTCTCCTCCCGCCTTCAATCTTTCCCAGCATTAGGGTTGTTTCAAATGAGTCAGTTCTTTGCATCAGGTGGCCAAAGTATTGGAATTTCAGCTTCATCATCAGTCCTTTCAATGAACACTCAAGACTGGGCTCCTTTAGGATGGACTGGTTAGATCTCCTTGCAGTCCAAGGGACTGTCAAGAGTCTTCTTCAACACCACAGTTCAAAAGCATCAATTCTTCAGTGCTCAGCTTTCTTTCTATTCCAACTCTCACATCCATACATGACTACTGGAAAAACCATAGCCTTGACTAGACCGACCTTTGTTGGCAAAGTAATGTCTCTGCTTTTTAATATACTGTCTAGGTTGCTCATAACGCTCCTTCCAAGGAGTAAGTGTTTTTTAATTTCATGGCTGCTGTCACTATCTGCAGTGATTTTGGAGCCCCCCAAAGTAAAGTCTGCCACTATTTCCACTGTTTCCCCATCTATTTGCCATGAAGTGATGGTACCGGATGCCATGATCTTAGTTTTCTGAATGTTGAGCTTTAAGGCAACTTTTTCACTCTCCTCTTTCACTTTTATCACAAGGCTCTTTAGTTCTTCTTCACTTGATGTGCTTAAACTTCTAGTATCATATAATACCTTGAAAACAAGATTTACTGTGGCATCTGGGTGTCATATTCTATACACAGTTGCCTTGTGTTAGATAACCTAAATAAATTTCCAAGATGATCATTTCAACAATACAAATCCAGAGAAATGACAACCTATATAACTTCCTTAATTTCCTCTTCTAATACCTAGACTGCTTTTAATCTTATGATATGTTAAAGCTTATACATCAATTAAGATTTTTAATCTTTTATAATTTCCTTTATTCAAATTTGAACATTACATGTCCACAAAATGAAAGATAAAATTTTCATAGACAATCTAACCATCATGTATTTTTTAATCTCATTAGAATATTTTATCGCCTCTCTCAACCTTAACTGTTCATAAAAATCTCAGTTCAATTGAGACATGTAAAAGGAAATTATTCTCAATTTTCTACTTGCTTTCCAAAAAAACATAGTCACAGAAAAACTAAAAGTATCATACTCCCCAAAGTGAATTTCTATTTTGTTAAATGTACAATTACTTGTTAATTTTCCCCCTTAAGATGGTCTTACACTAATTGAGCTGCCTATTTAAAAATTAAAGAAAAAAACAGACTCTTAGAACATATAAAAGAATACATTTTCTTTGGCTCAAGATTATCAAAATACAATTGCTATATTTCTAAAATATCAAAGGCTATTTCCTCATTCATTTTTTAAAAGTTACTTTTACTTACGGAAAGATGTTAGATTCAGATTTGACAATTTAGTCTAGAAGAGAGAAAATTACACCTATTTAAACATCTAATTCAATTAATTTAGCCAAGAAGCACCAGTCAACTAAAATAATACTATTCTGTTCACAGCAGCTATATCTTTCATTAAGGGAGTAGCTTTATAATATTGAGGAGTTTGAGAATGGCTGCATATGAGGATAGAAGCAAATCTAATACATATGTACATACATGATCATATGTGTATTTCAGGGCTGCCTCATGCATCCTGGAAAAGGAGGTGTATGGTGCATGCAAGTTATGACACTAACAACATTTATATATGGTACAGATATAACCACTGATTACATTAAAAATTAATAAAAATGATATAGCAAAGAAAAAATTTGCTATATATACTCATTCCATTTTTATAGCATGAAAGTAGGTCAATCAACTGTTTCTTTTGTAATAATTCTTATCAATGATTTAGACTTTATATGAGAGCCATGAAAATGCCCTCATTTACAGTCATCATTCACTTGGCTCTAACATATACTCTGCATGAAGTTCAGTTTCTCTGTATTTAACATTCACTCTTCAGTGTAGATCTGTTGCTTTTTTACATTACCTTATGACTTCCAAGGAAATTTTCCCTGAAAAGAACAGGTGAAATTAAAAGCACAAGGTGAACAAACGCAGGGACCACCAGAAACACGTCTGCTCTTATGTAGACGATTAGAACCGTGTCTTCAAATGGAAGGAACACTTGGAGAGAGAAGAATCTGTGAAAATATCTCTTTCCAGTTGTTCAAGCTATGTAGAGAGAGATACAGTTGACTTTGGACATTGGTCATGTATCTTGCAACCATTCAAAACTGACTTATTAGTCCTAGGAGCCTTTTTGTAGAATCTTTGGAATTTTCCTTTCAGTCAGTTATGCTGCCCAAAATGAGATACAGCTGGTTTCTGTTTTTCCAAGTAAAACACCAAGAACTGTTGACCTTGTGGGTTTAAGCACTGAGCACAAGACCATTCGGGATAAGGAGAAACTAAAACCATCCCAGTGACTTCTATGAAGCTTCAAGGTAGCATATCACATTTGTCCTTAAATAAGTAGAATCTTCTCAAAACCTTTATTATAATTTTTCCAAGAAAGTGGATCACACTGCAGGAAGACAGCTACATCAAGAAACTGTCTTTTATCTCTACACTGGCCGAAAGGATGCTTCTGCTGGTGACTGATTCCATTTGTGAGAAATTTTAAGCTGCTGCTGCAGAACAATTAGTGCCACCATTCTCTTTAAGGGCTGTGCTATCCACTGTCACAAAACGTATCCCTTTGCAAGAAAGGAGCTTTTCGGAGTTGACAACGTTCTCACGTCATCTTACTCTGTGTATCTTCATCTGATAGTGGAAGCCAGTTGTCATGGTGGCCAGCAACTACCCAGACCTACATATATGGTAGATGACTGAACACTTGATGACATCTCCACTAACTCATCCATCAGCCCAGAAGGAGCCCCACGTTCCTTCTTCTGAGGCCTTAATCAGAGTAAAGATGGGTTCAGATTGCAGCAACGACGAATAGGCTGAAAGGTTCTCTCTGTTACTTATTTTCTTAATAACCCATCTACCTCATGACCTTTTATTTCCCCAAGTAAGTGGCCAAAAATGATCCATTTTAGCAAAGGATCAGGGAACATGTACTTTGCAAAAAATGGCATTTGCACCTCAGGCCAACTATATTGAAAGATTACTAAGTAATAGATTAAAAATTCACAAAAGAGAACAGCTGTGAATATCAACTGTAAAAAATTTTTCCTCTTTAATGGAAAAAAAAAAATCTGCCTTCTGAATCCTAAACTGATTGGAGCCTTTTCTTCTGCATAAGCTGGGTTCTAGTGTTGACATGTTGGGTCAACATCATGTGATATCATTTATATGTGGAGTCTAAAAAATAAAAATGTCCCTTTCTAGTTGTTCAAGCTATGTAGAGAGAGATAACAATTGATTTTGGACATTGATCATGTATCTTGCAACCATTCTAAACTGACTTCTTAGTCCTAGGAGCCTTTTTGTAGAATCTTTGGAATTTTCTACGTGGATTATCTTGTCATCTGTGAATGAAGCCAGTTTTATTTCTTTCCTTTCAGTCTGTATGCCTTTAAGTCTTTTTCTTGTCTTACTGCACTGACTAGAAAGTAAAAAATAAAATCTACCCCTGTATCAGTCATTCTTCAAGATTTAATTTTTCTCCCCATATGCATGCTGTAATTTTCTCTTCAGCATTCTCAGATAGCTTTATACATTCTGTCTAAAGCTGCAATCAGGGAGATACTGTAAAGCATGCTTAATCCATCACAGTCACTCAAAGTTAATTTTGTCTATAAGTTATTTTTGTTTTTCTCACGGACTTTGGAATCTAACCTCTGATTTAAGATTCATTCCCATTCTTTTGTTTTCTCTCTTATCATAGCAACTTTTTCCACATGTCATCAGATTTCTCTAGCTGTCATTTCTTATGTGAAAGCACTGAACGTTGTAAAGAGACTCACAAATAGTAGGAACATTGTGTCCCATAAGAGCGTGGGGTTTGGTGTCAGTAGAAGCTGGGCCAAGTCCATTCTGCCACTTATCAGTTAGGAGGCCTTGAGCAAGCTATTCAGTCCCTCTGAACTGCAGTTTCCTCATGCACTAAATAAGGATCATTATAAAACATTGTAAAATTGCTATGATGATTAAATCAGACATTACATGTGCAGGGCTTGCCTGTGCTAGGCACGTAAGAAATGGTAGCTATTTTTATTGCCAGGTACAGTTTGCTTTGTTCATGTTTCTTTAATCAGTTCTGGCCAAAAGACATTCTCCTTTGCTTTGCGGTCTTTTTTCAGAGCTCATAGTAACAGCAATCATCAGACCTCAATCGAGATCATTGCAAAATCAATTAGAAATATCTTAAAAATGAAGACTCATAAGGAATCTGTTTGCTTGTGTATCTTTTGAGGATGTGGTTATGGCAGATGGCAGTGACCCAACAACCAGCAAAAAAACAATGTTTTTCTCTCCCAGAAAAACATTTACCAGAGGTTTGACCCCCCCCCTAAATGGAAGAATCAAAATAGTTGTGGAAGCACAAAGGAGGGCGGAGAGAGTACAGTGACATCTTGTACTTTTAGCAGAAATTGTTCAGCCCAGTAGCCTGATTTCATCCTGTAGCTTGGACTGGTTTCTCTTTGTTCCCTGAAATATTCCAATACAGGTTCTTTTCTATTCATCAATCCTCATTGTAAGTTTAAAAGCTTGTCACTGCCTGGAATTTCTTTGTTAAAACTGAAGAAGCATTTTCCATAATTCAGCTTCTATGGGGCCTCTAATTATCTTTTTCCATTTGCTAATTAATGGTCACACTGTTCTTTTTCTTTTCTTCTCTTTTTTGATTTTCTGTTGCCTTTCTCATATCTGGCAGGTGATAACAGCACTGGCTTCTTAAATTTCTTCGTCTTGCTAGCTCCCTTGTTTATGAGCTTATAATGCTTGCCTGGAACTTTTTAATTGCACTCTATTTGAACACAAATGGCTTCTGAACTTTTTATTCTTCACATTTCTGCAATGATAATAAGTAATAGAGTCAAATTTAACTAAAGAAGAATATTACAAATTCTCTTAAGCAGAACACAGAATAATACAGCATTTCATTAGTTTTCAACACCCACACTAGAAATCTCACTTGCTGATAATTCTTTTTTATTCCATTGCTATTGCTCCTGCATTCAAAATGTCTGCCATTATTTCAAAAGTGCCCAAATAAAGCAATGATTCCCTCCACAGGGAAATGTAGGGCTGAAAATGAGATGACTGTTAATAAAGGAAAAGTACCAGTTATGTTGAATGTTGAAAGTGAAGTGAAAGTGTTCATCGCTCAGTTGTGTCCAACTCTTTGCGACCCTATGGACTGTAGCCTGCCAGCATTCTCTGCCCATGGGATTTCCCAGTCAAGAATACTGAAGTGGGTAACCATTCCCTTTTCCAAGGGATCTTCCCAACCCAGGGATGGAACCCAGGTCTCCTGCACTGAAGGCAGATTCTTTACTATCTGAACCACCAGGGAAACTTTCTGTATACCCAGCAGTGTACAAAAATGTACCCTGTACAGTGTACAAAAATTTCATGAAAATGAAATATATCAAGACCTCCTCCCATCTCTATACCAGTTCCTGCTTCCTTTCATTTGAGAAAACCAATTTTTATCCCAAATATGCTTTCTTGAGAAACAGTACCTTAGAAGCTTTCCCAAATTTGACTTTTGGCCCCCCACACCCCAGAATGTGTAGGTACAAAGAATCCTGAGAGTTCCCAGAGTGGTCTACCAGAGCCCCACTATGCAAATATGCAAACACCACTGAGGTTTGTGAGCAGAACTGGTTTGTGCAGGAACATATCATGAAGCTCTTCTGTTTTGGCTGATCTGTCAGGAAAGCTGCCATGAAACTGGTGTGTGTGATTAATTCAATTTTTGAAAAAAGGATATTATAGGGATGGGAAGGGGAGGAGTGCACATCTGAATAGAGACCTACATTAGCCAAACATTCTGAACTGTGATCTAGGTTTATAGCTATTTCCAAGTTTGTTAAGCTTTTGTAGTCAACTAAGGAAAAATATATCTTAAAATGATAAAATAGTGTTAAAAATAAATTTCTAATAAAGATAATGAAAATAAATGTCTTTGAAACTGGTTATCAAAAGCTACACTGAGATCTTTTTTCTTCCTAACCTGTTTGAGGATTGGCCTTAAACCAACTCTCCTATTGAAAATAACAATAAAACTGATAAAGGAATACAAGCCATTGAGTTTCTTTGACTATAAGAATGCAGGCTTATGACCCCAGAGTAAAGGGAAGCAAAGGGCATGAGCCCCACCACCAGCCCAGCACTTCCTGGACTGGGGGCCAAGAGGCAGAAGGCTTATGGACACTGGTTATCTCAGAGAGCTGAGGACACCATGCAGATACTGACTGGGTTGGCACTAATGGGGCCCACCTGTCTGCAAAGCACTCCCCATCAATTGTCATGACCTTCTCAAAGCAACCTTCAAGGAAAGGTAAAAATACTTGGCCTAACACCCTAACAAGCAGCACTGGCTCCAAAGACCCCTGCCTGCCAGTTGAAGTTAGCAGAGTATTTGTTGAAGTTTAACTTCTAGCTTCACCCCATACTCCTCACTCTCCCAATAGAGGTGTTGCTGCTGCTGCTGCTAAGTCGCTTCAGTCCTGTCCGACTCTGCGCGACCCCATAGATGGCAGCCCACCAGGCTCTGCCGTCCCTGGGATTCTCCAGGCAAGAACACTGGAGTGGGTTGCCATTTCCTTCTCCAATGCATCAAAGTGAAAAGTGAAAGTGAAGTCACTCAGTCCTGTCCGACTCTTCACGACCACATGAACTGCAGCCTACTAGGCTCCTCCGTCCATGGGATTTTCCAGGCAAGGGTACTGGAGTGGGTTGCCATTGTGTTAAACACCAGCAAATATCTTTCACACTCAAACTCCAGCTCGCCTTTGTTACAGAGATCCCAACTTGCCTTACTGATAACTTCTAACATTTAAAGAGGAAATAATAACAATCTTATACACACACGGGAAATAGAGGAGATGAAAACACTACTGATCTATGATCTGTAGAACCTGATACCAAGATCTGACAAAAGCATTATAGGAAAACCAAAGATCAGTATCTCTCATAAACATGCATTTAAAAATCAAATTTAATTGACTACATTTAAAGCAAAGCTAAATCACATGACCATCTCAATAGATGCAGAAAAAGCTTTTAACAAATTTCAGTGTGACTTCCTGATTTAAAACTCTCAACAAAATGAAATAGAAAACAATGTCTCATTTTGATGAAGAACACGTACAAAAAATCTACATGTAACATGGTATTTAATGGTGAAAGAATTAAATCTTTCCTCGTAAGATCAGGAATGAAGCAAGGACACCTAATCCTATTCCTCTGCTCACACTATACTGGAAATTCTAGCCAGCTCAATAAGGCAACAGAACAAAATACAAGGCAAAAAGTCTGGAAAGAAAGAGGTGTTAACTGTTTTTATTCACAGACGACAGGACTGAGTATGTACAAAATTCTTATAAATATATAGAAAACATTAAGACAACTCAGTGAATTTAGTAATGTTGTAGGGTAAAACGTCAATACACTGAAATCAAATGTATTTATTTACACCAGCAACAAGAACCTAGAAAATACATTTTAAAACAATACTATGTACAATAACCAACAATATTAAACTACCTAAGGATAAATATAATAAATAACACATATTATCTCTATGTTGAAAACTGAGACACTAGAGACTGAAATAATTGGAGAGTAATCCTATGTTCGGGCTTCCCTGGTGGCTCAGCAGTAAAGAATCCACCTGCAATGCAAAAGACTTAGGTTTGATCCCTCGGTTGGGAAGATCCCCTGGAGAAGAAAATGGCAATCCACTCCAGTATTCTTGCCTGGGAAATCCCAGGGACAGTGGAGCATCACGAGCCACAGTCCATGGGGTTGCAAAAGAGTTGGACACGATTGAGCAACTAAACAACAACAATCCTATATTTATAAATTGTAAGAGTTAATTTTATTAACAGCTCATTTCTCCCCAAATTGATCTATAGATTGAGAGCAATGACAATCAGAATCCTAACAGAATTTTTGTAGTAATTAATAAGTTGACTTTAAAATTTATATAGAAATGCTAGGACATGATAAATAAAACATGGCATATCCATATAATGAAGTATTACTTGGCCATAAAATGGAAAGAAATTCTATAGATCCTACAATTTGAACAAACCTTGAAAATATTATGTTAAGTGAAAGAAGCCAGACTCAGAAGCCTGCATATCACAAGATTCAATTTTTGCAAAATGCCCAGAATAGGCAAATCAGTATAAACAGATGAGTGGTTGCCAGGAACTGGAGAGAATGAAAAATGGAGAGTCACTGCTGAGAAGTAAGGGGCTTCTTTGCAGGGTGATGAAGATGTTCTGGAATCAGATAGTGGTGATGGCTACACAGCATTGTGAATTGCTAAAAACCACTGAATTGTACACTTTAAATGAACTTTACCTTACATGAATCATATCTGGTTTTTTCCTATGTAGAAACATAAAATTGGCACAAATTCTCAGAACACCTCGATCATTATCTCTAGTTCCTATTGTTACTGTTGTTGTTGTTCAGTTGCTCAGTTGTGTCTGACCCTTTGCAACCTCATGGACTGCAGAATGCCAACCTACCCTGTCCTTCACTATCTCCCGGAGCTTGCTCAAACTCTTATTCACTGTGTCAAGCCATACAGCCATCTCATCCTCTGTCAGCTCCTTCTCCTCCTGCCCTCAGTCTTTCCCAGGATCAGGGTCTTTTCCAATGAGTTGGCTCTTCACATCAGGTGGCTAAAGTATTGGAGATTGAGCTTCAGCATCAATCCTTCCAATGAATATTCAGGATTGATTTCTTTTAGGACTGACTGGTTTAATCTCCTTGCTGTCCAAGTGACTCTCAAGAGTCTTCTCCAACACCACAATTCAAAAGCATCCGTTCTTTGTTACTCAGCCTTCTTTATGGTCCAGCTCTCACATCTGTACATGACTATTGGAAAAACCATAGCTTTGACTATACAGACCTTCATTGGACAAGTTATGTCTTTGGTTTTTAATACACTAATACACAGGTTTGTCATAACTTTCCTTCCATGGAGCAAGCATCTTTTAATTTCATAGCTGCAGTCACCATCTGCAGTGATTTGGAGCCCAAGAAAATAAAATCGGTCACTCTTTCCACTTTTCCCTCATCTATTTGCCATGAAGAATTGAGACTGGTTGCCATGATCTTAGTTTTTTGAATGTTGAGTTTTAAGCCAACTTTTTCACTCTGCTCTTTCATCCTCATCCTTTCAGGCTCCTTAGTTCCTCTTCACTTTCTGCCATTAGAGTGGTATTATCTGCATATCTGAGGTTATTGATATTTCTCCCAGCAATCTTGATTCCAGCTTGGGAATCATCCAGCCTGTCATTTTATGTGATGTACTCTGCATATAACTTAAATAAGCAGGATGACAATATACAGCCCTGATGTACTCCTTTCCCAATTTTGAACCAGTCAGTTCTTCCATGTCCAGTTCTAACTGTTGCTTCTTGACCTGCATATAGGTTTCTCAGGAGGCAGGTAAGATGGTCTGGTATTTCCAT
This sequence comes from Bos mutus, assembly GCF_027580195.1. Lineage (NCBI taxonomy): Eukaryota > Metazoa > Chordata > Mammalia > Artiodactyla > Bovidae > Bos > Bos mutus. The sequence goes on from NC_091622.1 coordinate 68,198,041, forward strand.
CACTTTAAGAACTTTCCTCAGCTTGTCGTGATCCACACAGTCAAAGGCTTTAGTGTAGTCAATAAAGCAGAAGTAGATTTTTTCTGGAACTCCCTTGCTTTCTCTACAATCCAATGGATAGTTCCTATTAACTCTTTCTGAAAAGTCTTTGCTGACATGACCTAATTTTTGGTACAGAAAATATTGTCATAGTATGCACAGAAATTATGATTCTTCCTGGTGTCTGTTCCAGAGAGACTATTTTTTATTTCCATCCACACACAAGGGAGAATGAGACACAGGGCTACTTACATAAACATTGCCATAGAGAGTTAGTTTATTTTTGAGCTTTGAAAGTAAAATTGGATTCTAGTCTGCTAAATCCTGAGTGCTTACAGTATTTCTCTGCTCTAACATTTGTGTTTTCACTTTGGTGATATTGGCATTTGTTTGCGGAATTCAATCACCAATTCAGCTACCAGACAGATTATAGAGGATGTTCTGTTCCAAGGCAGACCATTAAAATTGCAAAATATGCTTGTTTTCCACATCTTCCCATCATTTTAGCCTAGGAAAAACCTTCATATGAAAAGTGAATTTTTATTTTTCAGTTTCTATGGAGATTATTCAAATAATAGGAAACCTAAGGTCAACTGTGCTTTAGAAGCAGTACATGAATATGCCTTTTAGTAAAATAAAGTGTTTTCAACAGTAATATGACCTGAAAGACAAGAAAACACTCTATAAAGAGAAAATTAGACTGATTTGTATAAGATTAGATCTAATCCTGGATTTGTGACTGTCTAGTTTATGGGGTGACGGCAAGAGGAGCTACCCATGCCCGAGGTCAGGGGTGGCGGTGGAGAGGAGCAACCCCATGTCCAAGAAGCTGCGGCTGCGCGGGCACAGGAGGGCTGAGAGGAGCTACTCCACATTCAAGGTCAGGAGGGGCAACCTAGTCCAAGGTAAGGAGCAGCGGCTGTGCTTTGCTGGAGGGGCCATGAAGAGATACCCCACGTCCAAGGTAAGAGAAACCCAAGTAAGACGATAGGTGTTGTGAGAGGGCATCACAGGGCAGACACACTGAAATGATAATCGCAGAAAATTAGCCAATCTGATCACACAGACCACAGCCTTGTCTAACTCAATGAAATTAAGCCATGCCGTGTTGGGCCACCCAAGATGGGCGGGTCATGGTGGAGAGGTCTGACAGAATGTGGTCCACTGGAGAAGGGAATGGCAAACCACGTCAGTATTCTTGCCTTGAGAACCCATGAACAGTATGAAAAGGCAAAATGATAGGATACTGAAAGGGGAACTCCCCAGGTTGGTAGGTGCCTAATATGCTGCTGGAGATCAGTGGAGAAATAACTCCAGAAAGAATGAAAGCATGGAGCCAAAGCAAGAACAATACCCAGTTGTGGATGTGACTTGTGATAGAAGCAAGGTCCAATGCTGTAAAGAGCAATATTGCATAGGAACCTGGAATGCTAGGTCCATGAATCAAGGCAAATTGGAAGTGGCCAAACAGGAGCTGGCAAGAGTGAACGTCAACATTCTAGGAATCAGTAAACTAAAATGGATTGGAATGGATGAATTTAACTCAGATGACCATTATATCTACTACTGTGGGCAGGAATCCCTTAGAAGAAATGGAGTAGCCATCATGGTCAACAAAAGAGTCCTAAATGCAGTACTTGGATGCAATCTCAAAAATGACAGAATGATCTCTGTTCATTTCCAAGGCAAACCATTCAATAACATGGTGATCCAAGCCTATGCCCCAACCAGTAACACTGAAGAAGCTGAAGTTGAACAGTTCTATGAAGATCTACAAGACCTTTTAGAACTAACACCCAAAAAAGATGTCTTTTTCATTATAGGGGACTGGAATGCAAAACTAGGAAGTAAAGAAACACCTGGAGTAATAGGCAAATTTGGCCTTGGAGTACAGAATCAAGCAGGGCAAAGGCTAATAGAGTTTTGCCAAGAGAATGCACTTGTCAAAGCAAACGCCATCTTCCAACAACACAAGAGAAGACTCTATACATGGAGATCACCAGATGGTCAACACTGAAATCATATTGATTATATTCTTTGCAGCCAAAGATGGAGAAGCTCTATACAGTCAGCAAAAATAAGACCAGGAGCTGACTGTGGCTCAGATCATGAACTCCTTATTGCCAAATTCAGACTTCAATTGAAGAAAGTAGGGAAAACCACTAGACCATTCAGGTATGACCTAAATCAAATCCCTTATAATTATACAGTGGACATGAAAAATAGATTTAAGGGACTAGATCTGATAGACAGAGTGCCTGTTGAACTATGGACGGAGGTTCGTGACATTGTACAGGAGACAGGGATCAAGACCATCCCCATGGAAAAGAAATGCAAAAAAGCAAAATGGCTGTCTGAGGAGGCCTTACAAATAGCTGTGAAAATAAGAGAAGCAAAAAGCAAAGGAGAAAAGGAAAGATATTCCAATCTGAATGCAGAGTTCCAAAAAATAGCAAGGAGAGATAAGAAAGCCTTCCTTAGCAATCAATGCAAAGAAATGAGGAAAACAACAGAATGGGAAAGACTAGCAATCTCTTCAAGAAAATTAGAGATACCAAGGGAACATTTCATGCAAAGATGGGCTCAATAAAGGACAGAAATGGTATGTACTCAACAGAAGCAGAAGATATTAATCAAGATGGTGTGATCACTGACCTAGAGCCAGACATCCTGGAATGTGAAGTCAAGTGGGCCTTAGAAAGCATCACTATGAACAAAGCTAGTGGAGGTGATGGAATTCCAGGTGAGCTATTTCAAATCCTGAAAGACGATGCTGTGAAAGTGCTGCACTCAATATGCCATCAAATTTGGAAAACTCAGCAGTGGTCACAGGACTGGAAAAGGTCAGTTTTCATTCCAATCCCAAAGAAAGGCAATGCCAAAGAATGCTCAAACTACCGCACAATTGCACTCATCTCACATGCTAGTAAAGTAGTGCTCAAAATTCTCCAAGCCAGGCTTCAGCAACACGTGAACTGTGAACTTCCAGATGTTCAAGCTGGTTTTAGAAAAAGCAGAGGAACCAGAGATCAAATTGCCAACATCCGTTGGATCATGGAAAAAGCAAGAGAGTTCCAGAAAAACATCTATTTCTGCTTTATTGACTATGCCAAAGTCTTTGACTGTGTGGATCACAATAAACTGTGGAAAATTCTGAAAGAGATGGGAATACCAGACAACCTGACCTGCCTCTTGAGAAACTTATATGCAGGTCAAGAAGCAACAGTTAGAACTGGACATGGAACAACAGACTGGTTCCAAATAGGAAAAGGAGTATGTCAAGGCTATATATTGTCACCCTGCTTATTTAACTTATATGCAGAGTACATCATGAGAAACACAGGCTGGAAGAAGCACAAGCTGAAATCAAGATTGCCGGGAGAAATATCAATAACCTCAGATATGCAGATGACACCAGCCTTATGGCAGAAAGTGAGAGGAACTAAAAAGCCTCTTGATGAAAGTGAAAGAGGAGAGTGAAAAAGTTGGCTTAAAGCTCAACATTCAGAAAACGAAGATCATGGCATCCGGTCCCATCACTTCATGGGAAATAGATGGGGAAACAGTGTAAACAGTATCAGACTTTATTTTTTTGGGCAGATGGTGATTGCAGCCATGAAATTAAAAGATGCTTACTCCTTAGAAGGAAAGTTATAACCAACCTAGATAGCATATTAAAAAGCAGAGATATTACTTTGCCAACAAAGGTCCGTCTAGTCAAGGCTATGGTTTTTCCAGTAGTCATGTATGGATGTGGAAGTTGGATTGTGAAGAAAGCTGAGTGCCGAAGAATTGATGCTTTTAAACTGTGATGCTGAAGAAGACTCTTGCAAGTCCCTTGGACTGCAAGGAGATCCAACCAGTCCATCCTAAAGGAGATCAGTCCTGGGTGTTCATTGGAAGGACTGATGCTGAGGCTGAAACTCCAGTACTTTGGCCACCTCATGTGAAGAGTTGACTCATTGGAAAAGACCCTGATGCTGGGAGTGACTGGGGGCAGGGGGAGAAGGGGATGACAGAGGATGAGATGGTTGGATGGCATCACCGACTCGATGCACTTGAGTTTGAGTGAGCTCCGGGAGTTGGTGATGGACAGGGAGGCCTGGCGTGCTGTGATTCATGGGGTCGCAGAGTCGGATGTGACTGAGCGACTGAACTGAACTGAACTGAATTTATGGGAGCCACTTAATGGTTCTGGGCTTCAATTTCTCCATCTGTTACATATAGGGACTATATCAGTGTCTTCTAGTCTTTTTAAAAGTTGTGTATTAGTCAGGATTCTCCAGATAAACAGAACTGATAGGAGATAGAGATAGAGGAAAAGATAAAAGTAGAGATATTATAGAGAGAGATAGAGAGGTTTATTGTAAGGAATTGATTCACGCAATTGTGGAGGCTGAGAAGTCCCAAGATCTTCAGTCATCAGGCTGGAGGTCTGGAGATTCTGGAGGTGTAAGTTCATCTGAAAGTCAGCAGGCTCATACCCCAAGAAAAGACAATGCTTCAGTACAAGTTGGAAAGTAGGAAAAGGCTATGTCCCTGTTCAAGGCAGTCAAGCAGGGAAAGTTCTGCCTTATTCATGGAAGGTCAACCCTCTTGTTCTATTCAGGCCTTCAACTGGTTGGATGAGGTCAATCTGCTTTACTCAGGCTACCAAGTCCAGTGGTAATCTCATCCCCAAACACTTTCACAGACATAATCAGAATAATATTTGATCAAACTATGGGGTACCCACCATGGCTCAAAAGAGATGACAAATAAGTTAACCATCACAGCTAGGTAACACTTTATTCAAACAGTATCTTATCTGAAAGTCAAATATATGAAGCAATTGAAGGAGATCCTGCTGCGCTTGTTGAAAATTTATTATAGGATCATCTCTCTATACCTCCTCCTCATCTTTGTGCCTATCCCACGGGTGGATGCCAAATAAGATGCAGGCCAGCCACTTGCCCAAGTGCCAAACTCTAAGGAAGAACCAGAAGCATAACACATCATAGGGTAAGAATACAATTGAAACAGAGACTGCTGCTTTTATGCAGGTATGCATCTTCCTGTCTCCTACAGTGATTTTTTTTTTTTTTAGCGAAGTATAAGGCCAGTCTGACTAAAGGCTACCTGCCCTAGGCACCCTTGTGACTGGCCAAGTACTGGTCAAGGATAAGAATAAAGTGATATGTGTAACACTAGGTTCTGCCCTTAAAGGGAAAGGAGACACCTACTTCCTCCTCTTTTCTCATTCCCACTAGCTGGAGTACAACAAACATGGGGGTGAGTTGTCTTGAAACTTGCAGATGAGAACTACACCACACAGTTGGTGGGTCAACAAGCAAGAAGGAGTCTGGGCTTCCAGGAATCTTGCAGAGCAAAGCTGCTATACCAGCAAGATTTTTCTGTGTGTGGTGGAAATAGAGTACTATTTCATTTATGCCACTGCTATTTTTTGTGCTAACAAGAAATGTGTATCTATCAGAATTTTTCTAAAGAAGATCAATAAGTTATGTTAGAAGGAATATTTGAAGTAAAGAAGTGAGGTCCATGATAAAGGGCATGATAATGGACATATTGTATACCTATGAGGCAGGCAATCAGTGCTGGCAGGGTCAATGCTGGCATGCCTGGCAGAAAAGAGAAAAGGTTGATAGTAACCATCAGTCTTCTATCCTCCCACTCAGAGAATATGGTTCAGTTTCTCAGTTTCCTCCCTACAAAAATTTAAACAAATGTTTTAAAAATATCAATATGAAAAAGAACTAAAGTCCTAAAACATACCCAAATTAACTGTGTGAGCCTATCCAATCCTATCTTGAGGGGGAAGCTCCACAGGTTTTGTTAGAATGCTTCTTGAAAATTACTGGAGGATACAGTTCCTAAGTTCTCGTCTAGCATCATCATTCTCTAGTATGCGTGCATGTGCATGTTGAGTCGTTCAGTGGGGTCTGACTTTTTGCAACCCCATGGACTGCAGCCCACCAGGCTCCTCTGTCCATGGGATTATCCAGGCAAGAGTACTGGAATAGGTTGCCATTTCCTTCTCCAGGGGATATTCCTGACCCAGGAATGCAACCGCGTCTCCTCCTTGGCAGGTGGGTTCTTTACCACTAGCATCACCTGGGAAGCCCCCATTTACATACTAATGACTCTCAAACTTGTAAGTACCAACTTGCATTTCAGACTTACATATCCAACTTATATCCAACTCACGCTGACTGCTTCACTTTGATGTCTAACAAATCTAAACCAAACATATCTAAAGTCAACTGGCATCCTGCTGTCATCCCTTCAGCTTTCCATCCCAACAATAAACCAAATACCACCCAAACCCTGAAACTTTGACCTCTCCCTAAAATTGATCAACTCACAGAAAGTTAGCACAAATCTTCTCCATTTGAATTTTACAATTACTTACAAAGGTCCGTCTAGTCAAGGCTATGGCTTCTCCAGTGGTCATGTATGGATGTGAGAGTTGGACTGTGAAGAAAGCTAAGTGCCAAAGAATTGATGCTTTTGAATTGTGGTGTTGGAGAAGACTCTTGAGAGTCCCTTGAACTGCAAAGAGATCCAACCAGTCCATTCTGAAGGAGATCAGCCCTGGGATTTCTTTGGAAGAAATGATGCTAAAGCTGAAACTCCAGTACTTTGGCCACCTCATGCGAAGAGTTGACTCATTGGAAAAGACTCTGATGCTGGGAGGGATTGGGGGCAGGAGGAGAAGGAGACGACAGAGGATGAGATGGCTGGATGGCATCACTGACTCGATGGACGTGAGTCTGAGTGAACTCTGGGAGTTGGTGATGGACAGGGAGGCCTGGCGTGCTGTGATTCATGGGGTCGCAAAGAGTCGGACACAACTGAGCGACTGAACTGAACTGAACTGATGCTATACAATAGGACCTTGTTGCTTATCCATTCTATATATAAAAGTTTGCCTCTGCTCATCTCAGATTCCCAATCCTTCCTCCCCTCTCCCTGTCTTGGCAACCACAAATCTATTCTCTCTAACTGTGACTCTTAAACAAAGAAGAAAACACAGGGGAAACTAGAAAACACTCTGAGATGAATGAAAACTAAAACATAACACACCAAGACTTATGGGATGCAGCAAAAACAGGGAAATTTGTAGCTGCAAACACTTATACTTAAAAAAAACAAAACCAAAAAAACCCTCAAATTTCTAACATAACCTTCCACCTGAAAGAATTAAGGAAAAACAGCAAAATAAACCTAAAGTAACAAAAATAAAAACGATTGCAAGCGAATACTCTAAACAACTGCATGCCAACACATTTGATGAGCTAGATGAAATGGACAAGTTCTTACAAACACACAAGCTACCAAAACTGACTCAAAGTATAAACAGGAAATCTGAATGAAACTGTAACTAGTAGGAAGATGGAATCAATCAACAAAAAACTTTCATCAACAAAAATTCAAGACCAGATAGCTTCACCTGTGAATTTTAAGGCTTTAAAACTCAAAACTCAGGAGAGGGTTAGATTGAGAGTTTGGGATTCACAGATGCAAACTATCGTGTACAGAATGAGTAAACAAGGCTCTATTGCATAGCACAGGGAACTATATTCAAAATCCTGTAATAAAACATAATAGAAAAGAATATGAAAAAGAATTTCTAAAAAACTCTCAAAATTCAATAATGAGAAAAGCATCTCAATTAAAATGGACAAAATATTTAAACAGACATTTTAACAAAGAAGTTATAGAGGGCAAATAAATGCATGAAAATATGCTCAAATGCATGAAATAACGCTCAACATTCTTAACCATTCGGTTGAATGACAATAAGATGTCAATAGGGCTTCCCTGGTGGCTCAGTGGTAAAGAATCTGACTGCCAATGCAGGAAGCACAGTTTATCTGGGTCGGGAAGATGCCCCCTGGAGAAGCAAATGGGAACCCACTCCAGTGTTCTTGCCTGGGAAATCCCATGGACAGAGGAGCCTGGTGGGTTACAGTCCATAGGGTCGCAAAGAGTTGGACATGACGGTGACTAAACCACCACCAAGATGCTGATACCATCTTGAGAATGGCAAAAATTGAACAGCTATTCTAAGTGTTGGTGAGGATGTGGAGGAGTATGAACCCTCATGCCCTGCTGGTGGGAGTGTAAAATGGTGCAAGTACTTTGGAAACCTCTTTGACGGTTTTTGAAAATATGAAATGTACATCTAGCATCTGACCCGGTCTTCTCTCTGTTAGGTATTTACCAAAGAGAAATGAAAGAATATGTCCATACAAAGATGTATGTGTTATTGTTCACAGCAAATTTATACTAACCAAAACCTGAAACAATCCAAATGCCTATTAACCAGTGTCTTTATCCGTTCAGGCCACTAGAACAAAATGCAACAAACTGAGTAGCTTATAAACAACAGAAATCTATGTCTCATAGTTCTGGAGGCTGCAAGTCTCAGATCAGGGTGCCAGCCAGGTGGGGCAAGGGCTCTCTTCTGGGCTGCAGACTTCCTGTTGTACATTCAAGTGCCAGAGAAGCCAATCAAGCTCTCTAGGCCTCTTTTAATATTTTTATTTATTTATTTGGTTACATCGGGTCTTAGTTGCACTTAGGATCTTTAGTTGCGCATATGGGATCTAGTTCCCTGACCAGGGATCAAACCCGGACCCCCTGCATTGGGAGCATGGAGTCTTAGCCACTGGACCACTAGGGAAGCCCCATCTCTGGGTCTCTTTCATGGACACTAATTCTATTCGTGAGGGCTCTGTCCTCATGACCTAATCACTTCCCTAAGACCCCACCTCCTAATACCATCACCTTAGGCTTTACGTTTTCAACATATAAATTTCAGGGGGACACCCACATTCACACCATAGCAATGGGTGAATCAAAAAACAAATTATGTTATATCCATACAATGGGAGAATTCTCAACACTGAAAATGAATGAGCTTTTGATACATGCAAAAACACAGGTGAATCTCAAGGCAGACAAAAAAGTGTACATATTGTATGAACGCATTTATATAAAATTCTAGAGAATGCACAGTAAAGCAGAATGACAGAAAGGAGATCAGTGGTTGTCTGGAAATGAGGGAGGCAAGTCAGGGAGGGAGGGAGAAATTTAAAAGGGAATTTTTGAGAGTGGTGGATATATTCATTATCTTGATCGGGGTGATGGTTTCAACAGATGTGCTCATACCTCAAAATTTATCAAACTGTACACTTTAAAACATAGGTAGTTTATTATATTTCAGTTATACCTTAATAAAGCTGTTTAAAGAGATAACTTAATTTTCCAAAACAAATTAGTGAGCAAAGCACCATTGCTTGACATTTTTACACATCTGCTTTATGTCATACTTAATAAAAGACAGCTGGGTTCTCATATCTGCTTGCTATTCAGTATGTTGTGTTATGTTGTTTTAGTTTACATATGTAAAGAAAACCCATCGACATACAAATGTATGGTTGGAAAAGGGAGAGATTTTTGAGATAATTGTGGATATTCTTCCTTGATACCACATCAGAACTTGACAAGTGGCAGTTTCTTAAAGGTTAACTTCAGTATGGATTACATCAGATTAATGAATTTTCCATATTTTGTTATATTAAAATCCTTTGGTCCATTTTATAGTTTGAATGGATCTTTCCCCATGCATGTTTGTACAACAGCACACATTGGTCACTTAAAAAATATTGGTTCGCTGGATTATGTAGATCTTTCAGATGTTGACACATTTCATTTTATATATAATATCATTTTTATGGAATATCAAAATTATATATAAGATGAAATATGTCAATATCCAAAAGATCTCTGTGCATGTGTATGTGTGTGATCTTATCTCAAAGTCTTCAAGTATTGGAAAGCTGTCAAATTCTAATTTTCACTTGAAAACTCAAATTTTATAAATGGCAACAGATGCCGTTGGTTGTTTTTCTTGAAATTATCGTCTCATTTCATTTATTTTCTAGAAAATGTCTCCTGAACATTCAAATCTAAATAACAATGTCAATCATTCTTATAAAAAATAGTTTATCCAAAAAAAAGATTTATCCAAAAGAAAGTGGCTATTTCAACTTGCAGCTCAAACAAACTCACAAGGCTTTTTCTAAAGACAATCATTATATATTACCAGCTGAGCTACCAGGGAGTCCTTACTTATCTTTATACAGCAAAAGTGCTTTTTATGCATACTTCTCATTTCTTAACGCCAAATGTCAAAAAGTTATTTACTCAAGGGCTGAGACAATATAGTTTTTACATCAAGGACATTCTTAAGTGAAACTGGTAATTTTTTTTCCTACGATGTATGATGGTAAATTGTATGTATGTATGATGTGAGAGTTGGACTATAAAGAAAGCTGAGCACTGAAGAATTGATGCTTTTGAACTGTGGTGTTGGAGAAGACTTTTGAGAGTCCCTTGGACTGCAAGGAGATCCAACCAGTCCATCCTAAAGGAAATCAGTCCTGGGTGTTCATTGGAAGGACTGATGTTGAAGCTGAAACTCCAATACTTTGGCCACCTGATGCGGAGAGCTGACTCATTTGAAAAGACCCTGACGCTGGGAAAGATTGAGGGCAGGAGGAGAAGGGGACGACAGAGGATGAGATGGTTGGATGGCATCACCAACTCAGTGGACATGAGTTGGTGGACATGAGTTTGGGTAAACTCCAGGAGTTGGTGATGGACAGGGAGGCCTAGCCTGCTGTGGTTCATGGGGTCGCAAAGAGTTGGACACGACTGAGCGACTGAACTGACTGACTGATGATGGTAAATTAGGCAATAAGTGTAGTGCTAAGAGTACAGCTTGGTTCTACTGCATTAATTTTTGCAACATTGTCAGAAATTTTGCCAGCATTGTTTTGAACTATCAGTCCAAATAATAACACAATGGGAAAAAAGTCTCTAGGACCCCCTTGGGTCTCCACAGATCACACCTTGAAAAATGTGGATCAAGCCCATGTCTCCTGTGTCTCCCAGATTACAGGCAGAGTCTTTACCTCTGAGCTACCGGGGAACCCATCAATTGGCTATAGTGAGTGAGTGAGTGAAGTCTCTCAGTCGTGTCCGACTCTTTGCCACCCCGTGGACTGTAGCCCACCAGGCTCCTCCATGCATGGGATTCTCCAGGCAGGAATACTGAAGTGGGTTGCCATTTCCTTCTCCAGGGGATCTTCCCGACCCAGGGATCGAACCCAGGTCTCCTGCATTGCAGGCAGACGCTTTAACCTCTGAGCCACCAGGGATATACTCCAACATAAAACAAAAGTTTAAATAAAAATTAAAAAAAAAAATACCCAAACTAGCTTGAATAAAAGTAGGACTTCTTACAAAGATACACAGCCTTCAGAAAGTTGAAGGTATTGGACCCAAGGCTCACCCAGGAAAGCAGCTCCGGTTTGGCTCCAGTGTCCTAGGTGGGACTGAGGGTTGTTAAGTTGAGCAGGGGCTCTCCCTGGACTGCAGCTGATCACCCACAGCCTCTGTGAGAGCTTGTGTAAAACAAACTTCAAAGTTACTTGGAGGCCTAAGGAGAAAATAAAATTGTTAAAATATATTTTATGTGACTTATTAAAAAAAATTATAAAGAGCACTCTGCATTGCCTCTGGGTGAAGAAGTGTGTTTGATTGCCCAGACGCCCCTCTGTTCATCTCTTCTGCTCTTTTTCAAACAACTTTGGCAGATGGATTCTAAGAGTCTCGCGAGAGCTCTTTCAAGCAGTCTCACTCTGCCTGCAGTGCTCTCCTCTGGTCTTTCATCTCCATCCTCTTTGTGCTTCTCAGCCATTCTTTTCCTTCACACACTCTCTCCGCTGGCTAGCGTTCTCAATGATACCTTCTTCCTTAAGTTTGAAAGTGAAGTCACTCAGTCGTGTCTGACTCTTTGAGACCCCATGGACTGTGGCCCACCAGGTTCCTCTGTCCATGGCATTTCCCAGGCAAGAATACTGGAGTAGGTTGCCATTTCCTTCTCCAGGGGATTTTCCTGACCCAGGGATCGAACCTGGGTCTCCGGCATTGCGGGCAGACGCTTTACTGTCTGAGCCACCAGGGAATCCCTCAAGTTTAACCTGGTATATTTAACTAGTTAGCTGCTGCTGCTGCTGCTGCTAAGTCGCTTCAGTCGTGTCCGACTCTGTGCGACCCCATAGACGGCAGCCCACCAGGCTTCCCCATCCCTGGGATTCTCCAGGCAAGAACACTGGTTTTCGGCATCCCTTTATTTAGCTGCAACACTCATTCCCTATGATCTTCCAATGCAAATTAGCAGTCTCTGTAAATCTTCTCAGATGAGAAAATGAATTAGGAGTTTGAATTGACATATGTACATTATTGATACTATATATAAAATATAACCGATGACAACCTGCTATGTATCACAGGGAACTAGAGTCAGTGCTCTGTGGTGACCCAAGGGAGAAGGAAATCCAAAAAAGAGGGGATATATGCAAACTATAGCTGATTCACTTTGCTGTTCCATAGAAACTAACACAACATTGTAAAGCAACTATACTCCAATAAAAATTAAAAAAAAAAAAGATTCTCACAAGAGGGGGAATGCTTGTTGGAAGGTCATCCAGTAGCTAAGTAGGACTGGGTCAGCAGTGATATAATCACTGATATAATCGGCAGTGACTGAAGAAGGAAGGTGATCACTAGCTAGCTGTATAGGAAGAGGCATAAAAAGCCAGGAGGGAGTTAGGATGTGGCAGCAAACAGATCAATGTTCTCGCTCCTAAGTCTCCCAGACCCCTTGAAAGAAACAGCCCTGAAGGCAAGGGTTTCTAATACTCAATCCAATGCCACTTTCACTACAATATTTGCAGTGAATATACTAAAAATGGAACTCCTTCCTCCAGAAATGGACTTACATATTGCTGTCACTTGATTTACAGCAGAAGTGCCATCACACTGCAGTGAGAAAGGCTGACCTTTCCAATAAATAGTACTGGAGCAATTGGATATTCATAACACTCCAGTGTTCTTGCCTGGAGAATCCCAGGGACGGGGAGCCTGGTGGGCTGCTGTCTATGGGGTCGCACAGAGTTGCACACAACTGAAGCGACTTAGCAGCAGCAGCAGCAGCAACAGGGGAGGGAGGCGGATAAACTTCCACAATTCCTCAGTTGCTGTTGATGTTGTTTAGTTGCTCATGAGTGCTTCAAGAAGACACATGGGAGAATATTTCCTAGACTTGATTCTAGGCAAAGATTTCTTCAATGATACACAAAAAAGCAGCAACCGTAAAAGTCTTAAAAAATTGTTTGAGAATTTGAGTCTCAATAAAATAAAGAACTTCTGTTTTTCACTATCAAGCTGGAAAACAGACAAGCCATAGAATGGGAGAAAATATTAGTAATGCAATGCATAATACAATGAAGGACCCATATCAAGAATATATAAAGAACTCCTCCAAATCAGCAAGAAAAAGACAGTCAATCCAAAATAAAAAAATAGGCAAAAGAAATGCACATCTCAAAACAATGTATCCAATTGGCCTATAGGCTCATGAAAAGTTGGTCAATGTCAGAACTTCCCTGGTGGTGCAGTGGGTAAGAATTCGCCTGGCAATGCAGGAGACACAGGTTCAGTCCCTGGTCTAGGAAGATTCCACATGCCTCAGGGCTACTAGGGCTTCCCTCATAGCTCAGTTAGTAAAGAGTCCACCTGCAATGTGGGAGACTTGGGTTTGATTCCTGGGTTGGGAAGATCCCCTGGAGAAGGGAAAGGCTACCCACTCCAGTATTCTGGCCTGGAGAATTACATGGACTGTATAGTCCATGGGGTCACAAAGAGTCGGACAAAGTGAGCAACTTTCACTTTCAGGGTTACTAAGCCCCTGCGCCACAACCAGGAGCCTGAAAGCTCTAGAGCCCTTGCACTGCAACAAGAGAAGCCACTGCAATGAGAAGCCCGAGCACCGCAACAAAGAGCAGCCCCCCCCTCTGCAAATAGAGAAAGCCCATCAAAGCAACGAAGACCCAAAAATAAATCAATAAAATGAAATAAATAAGTTGGTCGATGTTATTACTCACCAAGGAAATGCAAACTAAAACCACATGATCAGAAAGAGAAAGACAAGTATCATTTGTATGTGGAAACTAAAAAAATGATGCAAATGAATTTATTTACCAAGCAGAAACAGACTCACAGATTTAGAAAACAAATTTATGATTATCAAAGGGGAAGGCAAGGAGGATAAATTAGGAATTTGGAATTAGCAGATACAAATTACATAAAATACATAAACAACAAGCTCCTACTATATAGCACAGGGAAGTATATTCATTACCTTGTAACAAACTATAATGGAAAAGAAAAAAATAAAAACCACAATGAGTTACCACTACATACCCCTGGAATGGCTAAAATTAAAGACTGAGATATCAACACTGGTAAGGCTATTGAGCAATTGAAAATCTTACATGTTAGTGATGAAATCTCAGCCTGACTTATCCTCCCTGCCTTCCCCTTTGATAACCATAAATTTGTTTTCTAAATATCAGGAAACTGTTTGGTAACAAGCACTGAAATTAAACATATACCTACCCTTGTTTGTTTTGTCGTTCAGTTGCCAAGTTGTGTACCACTCTTGCAATCTCATGGACAGGGCACACCAGGCTCCTCTATCCTCCACCATCTCCTGGGGTTTGTTTAAATTCATGTCCATTGAGTTGGTGATGGCATCTAACCATTGCCCTCTCTGCCCTAGAAGCCAACAATTCTCCACTTGGGTATATAATGAAAAGAAAAGAGTACTTGTGCCAACTAAAATATAAATGCCAGTATGTTCTTAGCAGCTTTATTTATAATGACCCAATATTGAATACAACCCACATGTCCATTCAACTGGAGAATAGATCCATTCTGATACAGTCACATAAAGAACACAATTGTTGTTTAGTCACTAAATCACGTCTGACTCTTCCCAACCCCAAGGACTGTAGTCCGCCAGGCTCCTCTGTCTTTAGGAGTTCTGCAGGCAAGAATACTGGAGTGGGTTGCCATTTCCTTCTCAGGGGATCTTCCTGATCGAACCTGCATCTCCTGCTTTGGTAGATAGATTCTTCACCACTGAGCCACCAGGAAAGCTCCATCCCTGCTGCTGCTACAGCTGCTAAGTTGCTTCAGTCGTGTCCGACTCTGTGCGACCCCATAGACGGTAGCCCACCAGGCTCCCTCGTCCCTGGGATTCTCCAGGCAAGAACACTGGAGTGGGTTGCCATTTCCTTCTCCAGTGCATGAAAGTGAGAAGTGAAAGTGAAGTCGCTCAGTCGTGTCCGACTCTAGC
Organism: Bos mutus; assembly: GCF_027580195.1. Classification (NCBI taxonomy): domain Eukaryota; kingdom Metazoa; phylum Chordata; class Mammalia; order Artiodactyla; family Bovidae; genus Bos; species Bos mutus. The sequence continues at coordinate 68,213,354 of NC_091622.1, forward strand.
GATCCCATGGACTGCAGCCCACCAGGCTCCTCTGTCCATGGGATTTTCCAGGCAAGAGTACTGGAGTGGGATGCCATTGCCTTCTCCACCATCCCTACTCAGACCCTATTATCTGGATTGTATCTAAAACAAAATTTATTAAATCATCCATTGCGAAAAAAATAAAATAAAATTCAACAAAGTTGATAAAGATGAATGTATCCGAAATTATCAAACAAGAATTGATATTCTGAAGATAGTTGAGGATAATAAATCTATGAAATGCTATTCCCAACAGTCCTTAGTTCTTAGCTTCCCCATCCTCAGTTTTACAAAGAAAAACCTACTGATGCAAGCAACAATGTAAATGAGTCTCACAGTCATGCAGAATAGAAGAAACCAGACGCAAAAGAGAAATAGAGTTCAATTCCATTGATATGAGGTCCATGAAGAGGCAAAGCTATGGATTGTGGTAAAAATCACATTAGTGGTAAACTCCAGAGAGGGCCAGGTATGTGCAGGCAAGAGCATGAGGGAACTTTCAGGAGTGCTGTAGATTTTTACATCTAGATCTGAATCGTAATTACATGACTGTGTATATATATATAAAATAGAAAGAACTAAACTTTACACTTAGGGTTGGACTTTTTGTGCACTTTGATGTTCACGTAAATTTTGTGCCTCGGGGCTTCCCTAGTGGTCCAGTGGTTAAGATTCTGCACAGCTACTGCAGGGGCACCAGTTCCATCCTTGGTCGGGGAACTAAGATCCCACATGCTGTACAGCACAGCTAAAAATAAAATGTGCCTCAATAGGAAAGAAAATACATAAATTCTAAGTAAAAGACCAAACGGTGGAAGCAATGATGCTTCTCATTGTTTGTCCTTTCTAGACTATACTTGAAGCCATAATGAAATGAGGGAGTAGAAAGTAATAGTACTGATACTATAATAAATTGTGAATAGTTTTTAAAATAATGATGACATTGATATCCATATGACAAGAAATCCATATATTCTCTTATAGGGAAATGGAAAATGCTGTTCCATTTTCTGTGTTCTGGGGTCTTAATTTTCCTCGAAATCTACTGTTGAGCTTTAACAAACACACAGCACACTCTCTACCCTTAAAGCATTCTGGGAATCTGTTAGTTCAGGAAAAGTGAAGAGGGAAACAGTTTTTATCTAATCTGCAAAAGACACACTGATTTCTGTAAAGGACAGAATGAAACTGTTAATGCTTATAGTTACCCTGTGTGCAGTGGTGCCTCTGGAGGGCAATACAGCTGTAATCCAAGTACATCCCACACTTGGCCTCCTGTTTGTTAGGAAAATAGGAAACAACGCTAACATCAAGAAGACAAATCATGGATGGAACGCTGCTCCAGACAAAAGGGCAAATAGAAGCAGCCACCAGTGCCAGCCTGGAGGAGAGAAGAGTGTGTTGTATACGCTGGGACAAAGTCGGGAGGTGTGAGGTGGTATCTGAAAGCAACATGCAGAAAAGTAGAAATAAACTTGAGCAGATGGAAACTCCTGGGTCTGAAGGACAGCTTGCCTTCATCATTATGCCCTCATGCTGACCTCCCAGAAAATTAGATTTGCATCTAGGAGTAAATGTTCTTAGCCATAATTTATTTCTTAATACTATTTAAATACTAATAAAATAATAAGACTTTAAAGAGGAAAAAAATTGCATGGCAGGATGAAACAGAAAGAACTTTCCAAACATTTCTTGAAGGCCTGGTTCTATGATGAATGGGTTACATGGCCTTGTGCGTGTCCCCCAACTTTTCTAAGCCTCAAGAACGTTTGCTGCCCTAAAATTTAGATCAGTCTCTGAAAAAGAAAGAATTCACAGTTTGTAAATTCAATACAAAAGGCGTTAGACTTTGGATCGATCCACCAAGTTTCTGACTCAGGATGTACCTTTTTTTTTTTCTTTCAAATAAAATGGACTTTTCTCCTATATAGCTCAGCTGAAGATAGTACCACTAACTGCACTTCATGATTCAAGTAGGCCAGGAAGACACTGACATAATCTGCTAGGTTGAGCAAATTAAAAATACTCTTCATCATAAAACTTTCCATGTTTTTAGCTGGGAACTGCCAGGAAGGCATAAGGTAAAGTGCTTTGGCCACAGTTGACCCTGAAAGTGGTGCTTGGTATCAAGGGCCAGTGATCACCAGCTTCAACAAAGTACACAGGGGAAGGACAGATTCGATCCCATTCTCTCTTCTAATGGGCTTCCCTGGTGGCTCAGTGGTAAAGAATCTGCCTGCCAATGCAGGAGACCTGGGTTCAAGCCCTGGGTCAGGAAGATTTCCTGGAGGAAGAAGTAGCAACTTCCAGTATTCTTGCCTACAAAATCTCATGGACAGAGGAGCCTGGTGGGCTATCATCCATGGAGTTGCAAAAGAGTCGGACACAACTTAGCAACTGAACAACTGTCTTCTAATACTTCTACAATCTGACACTCCACTCTTATCTTTTAACCTTTTCCTGCTTCTGGAATTTGCATTTAAAAATCTCAACTGCAGTCACAAAATAGCACTTTAAAAAATATGATTCCCCTAAACATGATCAATGGATAGCCAGCATCGCTGAGTGGGGAAGTGGGGGATGTGGTCCTTGCGAATACACAGATTCCTAGGCCCGGGCCCAGAGCTTCTGAGTCAGGATCTGTGGATAGGAAGCTGGCAATGTGTGTTTCTGACAAACATCCCTAGTGATTCTAAAACACAATGAATTTGAGAACTGTTTACACAGCTTCACAGCCTGAACAAAACTAATTTTCACTGTTACATTTTAACAACAGCTAAAAAAAGATAAAGGATAGAGGGTTAGAAGTTTAAATCATCATAGCTTTGGTCCCATAATATAGGGTATTATTTTTAAAGTGCTTTTTTATGTGCACAAGGCTCACCCGGGGATCTTGTTAAAAGGCAGATTCTGATTCAGTGGCTCTAAGGTGGGTCATGGTGTCTGCAGTTCCCAAGGCTCCCGGGTGATGGTGCTGCTGCTGATTCTTGGACCCCATTTTTAGCAGGAGGGATATAGAATTTGGAGATCTGCTCTAGAGCTCTGTATCTGTCTCATAGCTAAGGGATCTGGTCTCTGGCATTCTGTTAACCAATACATCCTCTTGTCAACTCGTCTGCATCTAGAATGTCATGGTAACCAGGGAACAGCCCTTCCGGGTGCTGACAGTACTCTAGAAATAATAATTCGGATTTGGGAGTTAATCAGTTTTGCCTTCGTGTCCCACTTTAACCACCTAGTTCTTGTGTACGACCTTGGGCAGAAAATTTCATAAACTGTGCCACAGTTTCTTCGTCTGAAAAGAGGGTGCACTCCTGATGCCTAATGTCTGAGTTGTTGGGAGAATCAGATGAGATGAAAAGTAAAAACAGTCTGAGCTATAAAGTGCAGCATCAGTATGGATCATCGAGAGCACAGTCTCCAAAGTTCAGCGTTCCAGTTGTGCGACTTTGAATGAGTCCCATAATCTCTCAGGGCTTCAGTTCCTTCATCTGTACCATAAATGTGTCTCAAGATGTTGTTAAGAGAATTAAATCAGATACTGTGTAATGTAAGGCATATATCTGTTAGATGCCACTTAAGATAATTGCTATATTTAATATGATTTGCATATTAATATCATTGTTATATTTTTATTTCACTTGTTTAGTCACTAAGTCATGTTCAACTCTTTGTGACCCCATGGATTGTAGCCCACCAGGCTCCGCCATGGGATTTCCCAGGCAAGAATACTGGAGTGGGTTGCCATTTCCTCCTCCAGAGGATCTTTCTGACCCAGGGATCAAACCCATGTCTCCTGTATCTCCTGGCAGGCAGATTCTTTACTACTGAACCACCAGGGAAGCCCTTTATTTTATTACTACAAGTATTTTAGAGCATTCTAATTTTTTAAAAAAGAAAATGTGCACTATATTCATTAATCAGATTAATAAATCCTTGCTCTTATTGTGACAACCTTCCCTGAGTTTACCTAATGTCTCAACTCAAAACATGAATCTCCTGAAAAAGGGCATTAAGAGGAATTGATGATGGGAATTTGGGCAGAGAGAATGTTAAATTTAAACAAGGCCTTATGGGTGGGGCTCTAATCCTATATATTTGGTGTCCTTATAAGAAGAGGAGGAGACACCAGGGGTGTGTACACAGAGGGACGGCCATGTGAGAGCATATAGAGAAGACTGCTATCTATAAGCCACGGAAAGAGGCCTCAGAAGTAACCGATCCTGTTGACAGCTTAATCTTGGACTCCCAGACTCCAGAATTGCAAGAAAATAAAATGTTGTCTAAGCTGCCCAGGCTGTGGGATTTTGTTATCGCAGTCCTAGCAAATGAACACAAGGAGAAGGAAACCCTGGGATGGAAGAAGCTTTTGTCATGAACAAACATACCTCAAAAATACGCTGCTGTTTTTAAGCAGTGCCTCCTATTCTACATAGTTATTGCTATGTTCAGTAAAAGCACTTACTGCACAGCTAATGGTGTCGTTTTCATACTTGCACGTGAGTCTGAGCAGTTCCATGAACATGGAGGGAGGAATCCTTGCAGGGCCTCTGGATGAGTTTGGATTCATACTCTGGTCTTCCTTCCTGCAGCAGGTGTGAGGCTCCTACAGAACAGCCACACTCAGGCATCCCTCCATAACCTGGCAGGCCTGGGCAACTGGGCAGTTTGATGGGCATACCATGGGCAGAATAGTGGCACCTCTAAGACATTCATATCCTAATCTCTGTGAATATAGTAAAAGGGATCATGCTGTGTGATTAAATTAAGTGCTCAGTTGCTCAGTCATGTCTGACTCTGAGACCCCATGGACTGTAGCCCACCAGGCTCCTCAGGGAGATTCTCCAGGCAAGAATACTGAAGTGGGTTGCCATGCCCTCCTCCAGGGCATCTTCCCACCCCAGGGATCAAACTCAGGTCTCCTGCGTTTCAGGCAGATTCTTTACTGTCTAAGGCACCAGGGAAGCCCAAGAATACTGGAGTGGGTAGCCTATCCCTTCTCCAGGGTATCTTCCCGACCCAGGAATCAAACCAGGGTCTCCTGCATTGCAGATGATTCTTTACCAGCTGAGCTACCAGGGAAGCCCACATATTATGTATATGCTATGGATATTCTATGTTTATGGTGGTTTAGTCAATAAGTCGTGTCCAATTCTATGTATATACCAGCTAAACCTGTCTTACTTGAAGTTCCATGGGTAAGTATATTCCTCTGTGTTCTTTGCTACCAAGGAGTGGAGAGTGTGCGTGCTTGTAGAGTGTGCATGCATGGGTTTGCACGGTGTGTTTGTGTCAGGAAGATGAAGAGAGAAGTGAAAAGGCACAGAAGGCAGAAAGCAGTGACGATTTGGGGAGAACAAGGAGATAATGGGGTGGGAGAGCCTGGCCATGGGACTAACAGAAATGGACAAGGTCATCATCGAGGCTTCTTGATACGTTTGGCACATGTGGCTTCCTGTGTCCCTCGGAGTCCCTTTCTCTTAAATATACCACATAGAGAAGAGGGCACAGTAGCCCTTCTATCTACATTACTGATCCATCATTGGATTTACTCAAAAAGTCAGTTCATCTTCTTCTAAAGAGCTGGTCTGTAGACCCTATAGGTTAGGACTCCTGCTCAAAAGGAGTAGAAACCCAGTTTGGACCAACATCTGGCTTCTCCTGGGCTGTCGGGCACCTTCCCGCTGGCCTGCTTAGGGCTGGGACCATGAGGGGGTGACTCCTGCATCCATATTCTGCAGGTTTCACCAGTCCAGACCACAGAGACACTTAGAGTGAGTGCTATAACCAGAAGGGAGCCATCAGCTGTGTTTTCATCAAATGTGAGAGCCTTGAAAAAGGTATGGGGCAGACTCGGCAAGCACAACAGGAGAGTTTGTTGGGTCTGTCTCTGAGCTGTTGGTCTGGCTCTGGGTGTGACCAGCACAGCCAGCACGGCCCGGACAGCCCAGTAGACTTGCAGCTCGTGTCTAGCCCAGTAGGAGGCAGCATCGCCCCTCCCATTATTCAGCCTTGCCGTATCTGCAGGCTGTGATGCCGGGCTTCCGTCTCAGCAGGAACAGGATTGGAAAAGTGATCTTATCTTCAGAAAAACTGCATCACACCTCAAATGTCAAGACTCTCCAAGAGTAATCTAGACTTTCCTCTTCCTTTTAAGTCTCAAATTTCAAAGCAGAATCATAAAACAGAAAGAGACTTTGGGATTATATTACTTCCAACATTCTGGTTTAAAGATGAAGAAATAGAAAAATTTAAGACCTAGAAATAGAATACATGACAAGAGGCAAAGGGAGAGTCAAATATATATTTTAGTATTTGGTAACAAGTTGCAAGTCATCTGAACCAAACATAGAGCAATAAAGGAAAGATTAAATGATCTAAATGAGGTGTCCGTTATCAGTTTTTAAAAGGCAGGACTAAACTTTTACTAGGAAGACAAATCACACACAAAAAAAACCACCCAAGTAACCTTGAGGAAGAAACACTTGTACAATGATTTGGACAAGCACTATGTGCTAGAAATATAATTTGAGCCACAAAGATTAAGTCATAGACATAATTTTAAGGTGACTGCCAGAATATTTTTGAAAGATAAGAAGAAATGGGTGAAATTAATTTTAATAATACTTTAATATTTAATCCACATATCCAATATATTATTTTACCATGTAATCAATTAAACATTGTGAACGGGAGCTTTCACATTCTTTTTCTGTACTAAGTCTTTGAAAGGCTGGTGTGTATTTTACACTCAGAGCACCTCTCAGTTCTGACATTTCAAATGCTCAGCGGCCACGTGCTGGTGGTTCCTGTGCAGGACTGTGCAGAATGAACAGGTTCATTCTGGGCCTGGCAAAGCTAAGGACTCGTCACACAGACACCTGTGCTCACCCAGAGCCCTTCCGAGAAATGTTTTCCCCAAATATAATGGGTAAAACGCCTTTGATCAAAAGGAGCTTCCTGTAACAAAATAACCTACGTTTGACTCCACCTCCCCTCCTCAGCTAAAGTCCAGAAGGACACATATTCATCGCCTCCTTGCTATTCTTAAACAGTGGGCTAGGGTGGACATGGTCAGGTCAATGCCAATGGGGCTGGATAGAAGAGTCTGTCCTGCTCTCTCCCAGAGGGACCCCAACCTTCCATGACCCAGGAGGGGTTCATACGCTCTCAGCAAGCCCGCTGAGAACAAATGTGCTGCAAACACCAGGGTCAACTTTCACAGAACTGCTCTTTCTGTGTAGGGGCTAGGGGAAGAAGCGGCTGTTCTCAGAGTGTGTTACGAGGACAAACAGAACACCTCAGGCACGTTGCTCCTTCTAGACAACAGCAGCCAAATAAACAAAACAGCTTTCAGGACCTCCAGACACTTTCATGTACTCAGGAAAGGACAGCTGTTTCAGTCTCAACATCAAAATGGAGACCACTCAAGGCCAACCTGGACACCAGCAAGGAGTGGGTTAAGGGGCCTCCGAGGCCCACCTTCCCAGCAGGGACTGGGGTGCACACGTGTCTTTTTGGGGCAGTGGGTGGTTTGTACTCTGCTCTCCTCAGCAGCCTTTGCTGTTATTGTTAGCTGGGGCCTGTGTCTGTGCACACCCCTAAACACCACCATCTCCCGCCCTGGGGGGCTGTGGCTTTTCTCTCCCTTGCAGTGACCTCGGAGGTTGAGGATTTCTCATTCAACACTGAGCAGAGCTGCACACTGACCCTGACCCAGCTTCACCCTAACTGCACTGAAGTAAAAGAAGCATCTGCTCTAAAAGGAGCCTGAGTCTTCCCTGTATTTATGGAGTCCACCCATCCCTAGAAGCCTGTGATAAGGATCTTTGTCATTCAGAGCCTCTGAGTCTTTTGTTCTAAAAATAATGATTGTCAGCCACCGACCACTAACTCTATTCTGCACTGGTTCACTGTAGTAACTCATGTGATGCCCTTTCCAGCAGTACTACCTTCAACTCCGTTCTAAGTGCTTTACTTACTGCATCAGTTTCCTAGGGCTGCTGTAACAAAGCACCACCAACTGGGCAGGTTCAGCAAAAGGGATTTGTTTTCTCATAGTTCTGGCGACTAGAAGTCCAGGATCAAGGTGTTGGCAAGCCTGATTCCTCCTTGCGGTTTTGAGAAAGAGTCAGTTCCATGCCCACCGCAAGCTTCTGCAGGCTTGTTGGAGATCTTTGGTGCTCCTTAGCTTATAATAGAAGCATTGTCCTGATTTCTGCATTTATCTTCACATGCCATTCTCCCTGCGTGTATCTGTGTCTAACTTCCCCATTTTCTAAGGACACCAGTCATCCTAGATTAGAGCCCACCCTAAGGACCTCATCTTGACTAATTACATCTGCAATGACCTTGTTTGCAAAGAAGGTCGCTCTCTGAGGTACTAGGGCTTAGGACTTGAACATGTATTATCGGGGGCACAATCCAAGCTCTAACTCATACATTAGCTCATTTAGTCTTTTGAGGAGCTCCTCTGAGACATGTTCTTTGATAGTTTCTCCCCAGTTTGTAGAGGAGAGCGCACAGAGAGAGGAAATGACTTGCTGAGATCACATGGTGAGTGCAAGTCTGCTGAGCAACCCTGAGACATGAACTGTTACTGCTATCTTGAACTTACATTTGAGGAAACAAAAGTATGCAAGGGTCACAAAACGCACCCTGGATTACAGCTAGTCATTGGTAGAGCTGAAACTGAACCCATTGCTTCTTAGCTCCAGTGTCCAAGCTGTTGACCACTCAGCTCTCCAACTTCTCTAAAATGAAAGAAGTCTTCCCAGAATTTAGGAAAGGCTAGTTTATTGCCATTTCACACTTTCAAAGCCTACACAATGTCTTGGCATGGGTGGTTGTATCATATTAGTGCTTGGAAAGGCGTGATACTGATACTTTGTATCAGTGGAACCAGGAGAGCATCAGGAATCAGGAATGGATAAAGGGACCTAGAAGGTTGCAAGTGCTTGATCCCCTACCCCAGCACTGTCCTGAACCACCCCAGGCTCTGCCATGGAACAGGGAGAGGACGAACCAGGTCATTCTGGGCTGCTTTGGCTAAAATAAAAGTGGGATAGGGAGTGAAAGGATTCGGGCTGAGAAGAGCAGAAATCCCATGGATTTCCCCTTATTCTTTCTTCATCGCTGGAGGAAAATGAGTCCCACCTTACTCACTCATGAGGAAATGGGGAGTCCAGCTTCAGAGCCAACAGACTAGTCTCACACTGGGTCATGTGCAGTGGTTTGCTCTAAATGAAGAGGCACAGAAACTAGGATTTGAGAGTTGTCTCATTAAAGTCACAGTTGGGGTCAACGTGGCCCTCAGGACTTGCTGTTCAACGTCTGCTTGAATTCTGAGAGTAATTTGCTGAATTCCTCTCTCCTAACCTGGTTGTTCATTGTAATTGTTGGTGAATAGCATTTGAGTTGTTTTTTCAATACAGTTGGTATGAGTCTGGTATATGCATGATTCTAACAGATCATCTCCCAGTTTAAAGAAGTTTCCTTTATTTATTTTTTTAAAGTGTGATCTCTTCTCTATACCTTTATTGCCTATCTATACACTTACACACACCCACACCCCACCACATATACTTATTTCCAAAACCATTCAAAAGTAAATCGTGACATTTTATTCCTAGAAACTTCAGCATGTATCTCTTGAGAACAAGAACATTCTACAAAACCAAAATATCCTACCCAAGAAAAGTCATGTTGGTACAATGTTATAAACCAATATATAGTCTATATTCAGAGCCTCTAAATGGCTCCAAGGATGTCCTTCAAAAAAATTTTTTTTTCCAGTTTGGAAGCCCATCAAGATCACTTACTTCATTTTGGTCCCACTTAATTTCCTTTGAACTATGACATTCCCCCATCAATCTCCCTTTAATAGAAGTGACATTTTTGAGAAGTTCAGGCAGCTGTCTTGAAGAGTGTCTCACAGAGGATGTCCAGCCATAAAACTATGTTCAAAAGTTAATCTAATTTATTCTTTCATTCTGTGTGGTTAATTAAGAAGTTTCCTTTATTTGACTCTTACGAACTAGACACCATACTACGAATAACTGTGTCTAAAATAAATCAATCATATTTACACTCTAAGTGTAAAAGCTCCATGAGAGCATTGATGTCATCTGTTTGATTTACTTCTATATCCTGAAGACCTACAAAAATGCCTATTACTGAGTGGCATAAGTAATGATGACGACAATAATAATAATAATAATGAACAAATAGCCATGTATAAATATTTCCTTCCATTTTATACATGTAGAAACTTGCTAAATATACTGTTCTGCATGTTGCTTTTTTTTCTTTAAGCTTATTTATATATACTGCAGATTGTCAACAGAGAGGCAGGAGGCAGAACCGAAAAGAATTCCAAGCAGAAAAAAGCAACTCTCCATCTATGCATTTGGGTACTAATCCCAGGAAGCAGCCATCACCCAGCATGAATCAGACCTGCTGGGCAGGGCATGCCTGGTATGTGTCAGAGCCCCTCTTTGTTCTGTTTTTAAGTAAGATGATCCACATGATAGCCATTGTGTCTCAGTGCTCAGCATGGAGAATCAGTTAAATTTTTAAATGTCTGTTTTGCCCTGTGGAATCCTTTTATCTTCCTACCAAGCTAAACATGAGTGACTTACACATTTGCTGCTGTTAAGTCACAAAGCCGTGTCCGATTCTTTGCCACCCCATGGACTGCAGCCAGGCTTCCTTGTCCCTCACAATCTCCCCAAGTTTGCCCAAGTTCATGTCCATTGAGTCGATGACGCTATCCAACCATCTCATTCTCTGCTACCCTCTTCTCCTTTTGCCTTCAATCTTTCCCAGCATCAGGGTGTTTTCCAATGAGTCGGCTCTTTGTATAAGGTGGCCAAAGTATTGGAGCTTCAGCTTCAATATTAGTTCTTCCAATGAGTATTCAGTATTTATTTCCTTCAGTATTGACTGGTTTGATCTCCTTGCAGTCCAAGAGACTCTCAAGAGTCTTCTCCAGCACCACAATTTGAAAGCATCAGTTCTTTGGCACTCAGCCATCCTTATGGTCCAACTCTCACATCCATACCTGACTACTGGAAAGACCATAGCTTTGACTATATGGACCTCTGTTGTCAAAGTGATGTCTTTGCTTTTTAATACACTGTCTAGGTTTATCATAGCTTTCCTTTCAAGAAGCAAGTATCTTCTAATTTCATGGCTGCAGTCACCATCCGCAGTGATTTTGAAGCCTTAGAAGAGGAAATCTGTCACTGTTTCCACTTTTCCCTCCAATATTTGCCATGAAGTGATGGGGCCAGATGCCATGACCGTAACTTTTTTAATGCTGAATTTTAAGCCAGCATTTTCATTTTCCTCTTTCACCTCCATCAAGAGGTTCTTTAGTTCTTTGCTTTCTGCCATTAGAGTGATATCATCTGCATACCTGAGGTTGTTGATATTTCTCCCAGCAATCTTGACTCCAGTTTGTGCTTTATTCAGCCTACCATTTCAAATAATGAACTCTGCATATAAGTTAAATAAACATGGTGACAATATACAGCCTTGATATACTTCTTTCCCAATTTGGAACCAGTCCCTGGTTCCATGTCTGGTTCTAACTGTTGCTTCCTGACCCACATACAGTTTTCTCAGAAGCCAGGTAAGATGGTCTGATGTTCTCATCTCTTTAAATAATTTTCCACAGTTTGTTGTGGTCCACACAGGCTTTCCTGGTGGCTCAGATGGTAAAGAGTCTACCTGCAGTGCAGGAGACCCAGGTTCAATCCCTGGGTTGGGAAAATCCCCTGGAGAAGGCAATGGCACCCCACTCCAGTACTCTTGCCTGGAAAATCCCGGGACGGAGGAGCCTGGTAGGCTACAGTCCATGGGGTCGCTAAGAGTCAGACACGACTGAGTGACTTCACTTTCACTTTCCACTTTCATGCACTGGAGAAGGAAATGGCAACCCACTCCAGTGTTCTTGCCTGGAGAATCCCATGGACGGAGAAGCCTGGTAGGCTGCAGTCCATGGGGTCGCACAGAGTCGGACATGACTGAGCGACTTAGCAACAGCAGCAGCAACTGAGTAAAATAGTACCTCAGAGTTTAATTTGACTTAAAATAATTGTGGTATAATGGAAAATATATATTGGTCTTTATCCCTAGTTCCTGGCACATAGCTTCTAAGACCTTTGTAATTTCTGAAACAGTAAGAATTTTCTTTTGCTTTGGTTTGGCTTTTTGGCCGCTTGTAGGATCTTAGTTCCCTGACCAGGGACTGAACCCAGGCTGCACAACAGCAATGAAAGCACCAAATCTAGACCACCAAGGAATTCCCCAAGAGTGTCTTTTAAATGCCATTGTGATGACTGGTGGCTGGAGATGCCTAGATGGCTTTAGGATGGGGGCTGATGGCCAAAAAAGTGATGGTTAGAGGGTTGGAAATTTCAGAGTCCCCTGTCCTCACACCCCCAATCACTTCCTAGTCCCTTCCCAGGCCTTGGGAGAGGGGAGAAGGGCTGGAGGTTGAGTTTGATCACTAATAGCCAATGATCTGATCAAGCATCCATATAATGTTACCTTAGTTAAAAACCCTAAACAACAAGGGTCAGAAAGCTTCATCAAGGTGCTGGGAGGGCATGGAAATCCCACCCCCTTCTTCTAATCTTACACTGCATATCTCTCCCATCTGGCTCAGATTTTCCAAATAAATGAATAAATGATTTAATCAACTGCAAGTCCTCCAAACTCAGTCCATTTGGATCTAGTGTTTAGCATGAGAGCTCAGGCTTCTGGCAGCATGAAACCTTTTATTGGCTTTCATGTTTTCACTGTGGAGGAGCCCAGACAAATGATCTGGTTTCATTGTGTCTCAAGTCTTAAAATGGGAATTGTAAAATCACCATGAAATTAAATAATTTTAGAGCCATGAAGGATGTTCATTATTAAAATTCTCCTGCAGGGCTAGCCTCGGGCAAAATTGTGAAGCAAAGGAAACGGCTTTGCTACCTCAATTCTGCAAATCTCCTCAATCCTCTCCCCACCACCTAACATATGCAACATTCACTTCCATAGACAGGCATGTTTTTTGCAGGGTTTGCTTCTATATACCTTGAGAAAATATCAGTTACAGATCATAATACTATATACGTGTACATTTCAGTAAATTTAGTTAGGCAAATTTTTCTTCTGGCTTTGAAACACATCACTAAATCTCTGTGAACATCTGATGAAATTGTTGGCTTATAACTAGGTATGAGGTATGTGGAAATCCTTAACACTAGCAAGGTTCACTGTGGAGAGATAATCAATGTCTAGACCTCACTGCGTGCATGTATGCTAAACCACTTCAGCTGTGTCCGACTTTCTGAAACTCCATGGACTGTAATCTACCAGGCTCCTCTGTCCATGGGATTCTCCAGGCATGAATATGGGAATGTGTTGCCATGCCCTCCTCCAGCGGATCTTCCTGACCCAAGGATTGAACCCACATCTCTTACGTCTCCTGAATTGCTAGGCAAGTTCTTTACCACTAGTGCCACCTGGGAAGCCCCCAGATCTCACTAAAGGGCAGCATATTCCCATACCCCATTTCAGGGCTCACCTGAAGAATGCATGCAGTGAGTGGAAAGATGGACAAAGTTTACTCATCTGTTCATTCAACAAATCTTCTCTGAGCCAGGCATTGCTCTAGGTGCCAAGCTACTCTCACTTCTGGTCTTTACTCAAATATGCTTTCAATGAAGTTTAGCCTGACTTTTATATTTTAAGTTGCAATGTCAATTTCAGATTTTTTGTATCCCTTACTCTGCTCTAGGCTTTCTGGTTTTATAACATGTGCTACCTACTAACATACTTTAACATAAGAAAAATTTTTTAATTTTATATTGAAGGATGTGTGTGTGTTAGTTGTTCAGTCACGTGCAGCTCTTTGTGATCCCATGGACTGTAACCCACCAGACTCCTCTGTCCATGGAATTTCCAGGCCAGAATATGAGAATGGGTTGCCCTTTCCTTCTCCATTATATTGAGGTATAGTTGATTAATGGGCTTCCCTCATGGATCAGCAGTAAAGAATCCACCTGCTAATGCAGAGTACTCAGGTTTGATTCCTGGGTCAGGCAGATCCCCTGGAGAAGGAAATGGCAGCCCACTCCAGTATTCTTGCCTGGGAAGTCCCATGGACAGGGGAGCCTGGAGGGCTTAGTACATGGGATCACGAAAGAGTCAGACACAACTTAGCAACTGAACAACAACAACAGTTGATTAACAGTGTTTCAGGTGTACAGCAACGTGATTCAGTTATACAAATACATGTATGTATTCTTTTTCAAGTTCTTTTCCCACTTAGGATATAACAGAATGTTGAGCAGAGTTCCCTGTGGTACACAGTAAGTCCTTGTTGGTTAAGTGAAGTGAAATCGCTCAGTCGTGTCCGACTCTTTGCGACCCTGTGGACAGTAGCCCACCAGGCTCCTCAGTCCATGGGATTCTCCAGGCAAGAATACTGGAGTGGGTTGCCATTTCCTTCTCCAGGGGATCTTCCTGACCCAGGGATCAAACCTAGGTCTCCTGCATTGCAGGCAGATGCTTTAACCTCTGAGCCACCAGGGAAGCTGTACATGTCAATTCCAGTCTATCCCTCACTCTCCTCCTCCCCCCTTATAAGTTACATATCTATTGCATTTTATTTGTATCTTTCTCCCCGACCCTGACTCTCAGTGTTCCAGCTCCAGAAGGCAGGAATCTTAATCTGTTTTTTTCACTGATATGGGACCTGGCCCATAATAGGTACTGAATAGTTGGTGAGTGAACAGAACAAGGCCCCCAAAGATACAATAGTGAATAAAACAGACAAAATTCTCTGCCTTCTGCAAATTTACCCTCCTGTCCCACTCCCTCCATCTGGGCACAGAGTTGTGATTCCCTGGATTGAGATGATGGATTTAACACGGGGTCCTGACATTTCCATTGTTTCCTGCAGGTGCTCCAGGCCATCTGTGGCTTCTCTCCAGAGCTAAGTGCCTTGTCTGTAAAACCTACACCTCCAGGTCATTCCAGACTCTAACTTCACACTTGTTCTTATGAAAATAAAGTTTGCCCTTTAAATGTAAAATGTTCCAGAGCCCCAGCCCTGCTTCCTGAACTCTCCGCAAGGCAGTATTTCTGGGTTTAGCAAAGAAAACTTGCTTGTTCTTACTCTGATCATTCGAAACAGAGTTACAAAGGGACTTCTCTGGTGGCACAGTGGATAGGAATCTGCCTGCCAATGCAGGGGACACGAGTTCAATCCCTGGTCCAGGAAGATTCCACATGCCTTGGAGCAACTAAGCCCATGCGTGGCAACTACTGAAGCTGTGTGCCAGGAGGCTGTGTTCTGCCACCAGAGAAGCCACCACAATGAGAAGCCCACGAACCACAACTAGAGAGCAGCCCCCCTCTCCCCAACCAGAGGAAGACTACATGCGGTAGCAAAGACCCAACACAGCCTCAAATACATACAGCAGTGTGTACGTGTCAAAAAGGAAACCAGGGTTACAAAGCTATACATCTTGGTCAATAAAGTTAAGATTGCCACTTGCCCCTCTCCAAACTACGAAAAAGACAATGCTTGTTCCTCTCCCCAAAACCACATTAAAGGCAAGAGCATTCCAGTGATAGTTTAATAAAAAACAGGACATGCCAATAGAAAGACAGCTGGAATTAAAGAAGGGGGCCAGAAAGGCCAGATTAAAGATTCTCAGTGAGCTTGTCAACAACAGGAATGTTTAAAGGCAGGTTTTCATTAAAGTGCATGAAAATGATAACTGGCTTAAGTAACATCAGTGACCTTTCAACAGAATCACATTAGTATATGTGATACAGATTAGACATGAGGAAGTATTTTTCCAAGTAGAAAGCAAAATGGGAACAAAAAAATGATATATGGAAACAAATTAGGCAGAAAACCAGAGGAAAAAAGAGAGGATGTGAATAGAAGGCAACTAAGAAGGGCTATCTCAGGAATTTGAAGGAGTGTTTTGGTGGGAGCAGAAAGGGACAAAAAGAAACTTTTGTGGTTTTTGTTTATTTTGCTGAAGAAAGAGAGGCCAGTAGTATCTGGTTCTGCAAACCTGGGACAGAATTACACCAAACCTGATCCTCTAGAGCTCAGTTCAATAAGGTTGCCACCAGTCCCCTGTGTTGTTTAGAATTAAACTAAAATTAATGGAAATGAAATAAATTTAAAACATAGTTTCCCAGTCACTCTAATCACATCTCAAGGGCTCAATGGCCACATGTGACATGACATATTGTTGTTGTTGTTTAGTCACTAAGTCGTGTCCGACTTTTTTGCAACCCCCATGGACTGTAGCCTGCCAGGCTCCTCTGTCCATGGGATTTCCTAGGCAAGAATACCGAAGTGGGTTCTCATTTCCTTCTCCAGGGGATCTTCCTGACCCAGGGATAGAACCTGCATCTCCTGCATTGGCAGGCGAATTCTTTACCACTGAGTCACCAGGGAAAGTGACATAACATAGCACAGATAGTAATCTTTTCCATCACTCCAGAAAGTTCTATGGAACAACACTGCTATAGAGCTTGACAGTGGAAAAGCAAACACAGGTCAATATCTATGTCAGCTTGATCATTACTTATCCCCCTAAAGAAAGGCAGACTCATAATGTGGTAGCTGGCAAGGACCTTGGCAACCTAGATCAAAATTCTTACTGCTCCTAATGCTTTTTTTTCTCCTTTAACAAATGAGGCCCAGACAGGTTAGTTTAAACCCTTTATTAAACATATATTTATAAAGATTCCAGAGACACTAAAGTGAATAAAACACAGTCCAAAACTTCCAGATGCTCACACTTAAGTCAGGAGAATAGAGATAAAAGAAACTAATTATGTCAGGATGGTAAATATTATGGTAGAGGTATGTATTAGGCATTGGAACAGATAGGACTTTCTAAATATGGCATGGCAGTATTTTTAGTTCCACATGCCTTTCCAGCCCGCTGCCACATCACACATCAAGAGTCAGAATCATCCCCTCCAACCTCAGTGGGCTCATGACTGCTCTGCCAGATACAGTATGGCAGAAGTGATGCTATGTGACTTCCAAGGCTAGGTCGTATAAAGAATACAACCCTCTCCTGGTTTTCCCTTTCTCTCTCTCTCTCTCTCTCTCTCTCTCCCCCTCTCTCTCCCTCTCTCTCTGTACGCCTTTTGAGCCCTGAACCACCTTGGAAAAACTTCAGTCACCTTGAAGCTGCAATATGGGGAAACAACCGAGATATAGAAAGAGATGCCCAAGGATCCCCTGCTATTCCACCCTCCATATGATTGATCCCTCCCATCAACCACCAGCCAGGTGAACGAACCAGTCATCAGATGGTCCCAGTCCTGCTGTCAAGATTTCCAACTGAGGTAGGGACAAGACCCCCTGCCATGCCGAGCACAAATTCCAGGGAATCCAGGGACATAATAAACGGTCATTTTCCCCACTAAGTTTTGGAGTAAACTGTTACACAGAAACACCAAGTGAAACTCTGGGAGCATGAAATTCTTCACTCTATTTAGGGAAGTCAAATAAGGTTGTCCAGAGCAGCTGATATTTGAGCTCAGTTCTGAAGGAGGAATGCACAAGGAATTCTCTGGATGAACAATAAAGGGATATTCTTCCAGACACAGAATAAATTGTGCAAAATGCTGAAGCTAGAGAGCAAGGCCCAGGCTGCAACTAGTAACAGTCAGACACAGCTGGAGTGTGGAAATGTGTGGTCAAAGTAGGAGTTTCATTGACTCATTCTCTTATTAATTCATCCATTAAATACACATGGAGCCCACATTGCCTGGTACCCAACTCATGTATCTGTGAGGATTGCTTTTGACTGCAAATCCCCACTCCAAAAAAGTGACTTAAACACTAAGGACCTGTTATTTATTTAATGAGAAAATCAGAGGTTCCCAAGGCAGGCAGCATCAGGTAATAAGAGGCAGAGCATGGAAAGATAAGCAATGGTTTCAGACAGCACGTTGATTTATTCAGAAACACAATGAGAAACAAACAAGAGGGAAAGAAGGGGAGGCAGAGTTAGTAATGTCCACATCACACCTTCACAATAGTCACCCTTACCCACATGCACAATTGAATAGTTATTATTTAATTCAATAATAGGATATATTAGAAAACTCTGGTGCAGTATAGGAGAAGGATTGGCTTGGATTAGGTCAGAAACAGGAAGAATAGACTTGTCCAAAAAAAAAAAAAAAAAAAACCCACCTGAAATGGACATTTCTCTGAAGAAGAAATACAGATGGCAAAGAGGTACATGAAAAGATGTTTAGCATCACTAATTATTAGAGAAATGCAAATCAAAACTAAATGAGGTATCACCTCACACTGGTCGGAATGGCCATCATTAAAAAGTCTATAGACAGCAGTGCTGGAGAGGGTGTGGGAAAAAGGGATCCTCCTGCACTGTTGGTGTGAATGTACATTGGTACAACCACTGTGGAAAATAGTAAGGAGGCTCCTGAAAAAACTAAAAATAGAGTTACCATGTGATCAGTGGTCCCAACCCTGAGTATATATTTGGGGGAAAACATCATTTGAAAAAATACATGCACCCAAAATTCATAGCAGCACTATTTACAATAGCCAAGACATGGAAGCCACCTAAGTAGACTTCAACAGATGAATGAGATGACAAAATTGTGGCACATATACACAATGGAATATTATCCAGCCATAAACATGAATGAAATAATGTCATTTGGAACGGCAGGGATGGACCTAGAGATTACAGTATAGAAAGTCAGACAGAGATTACCATGGTAAGTCACACAGAGAAAGACAAATATCATATATTGCTTATATGTGGAACCTTAAAAAACATGATACAAATGAACTTATTTACAAAACAGAAATAGACTCACAAACATAGAAAACAAATTTAAGATTAGTAAAGGGAGAGGGTTGGGAGAGATAAATTAGGAGTTTAGGATTAAAATATACACATTACTATATATGGAATAGATAACCAACAAAGACCTACTGTAGGGCAGAGGGAAATATACTCAATATCTTGTATTAACTTACAAGGGAAAAGAATCTGAAAAAGAACGTATATATGTGTGTGTGTGTGTATTTATGATGCATAACTGAATCACTTTGCCATATAGCTGAAACTGACATGACATTTTAAATCAACTGTATTTCAAAAAAGCTTAAAAAAAAATTCACCTTAGTTTTAAAACAAATTGGAAGTCAAGTTTGAAGAACCGACTTCATTGTTATATGATCTACAGAAGCATGAAAATTGCCGTCTCCAGAGATCCTTTCAATTTAAATGTTTTCTATAATCATAGAAAAAGAAAGAGGCAGAAGTAAATTTCTTTAGATTCAAAGAACTTTCCAGTGCATTAAAAAGGAACAAAGGAACTTTGTAACAAAGAGTGTCAGTGCCAGAGAAGATGCCCATCCCTTCCCTACCAACAGTTCACCTTCCCCCAACACAGGAGGCAAAATGCAACTCATTTTTCACTGAACTGCCAAACCATATTTTCTCTCTTCCAACTCAGTCCTGGGCTTGATAGATAGTGTTCTAACAAGAAATGGCTCTGAGATATTCTAAAATAATAATTAAGCTGCATGCACAATTGCTCTAGCCTAAACCGTCTCTAAGCATTTTTCTGCGGATAAGAAATAGACATGATTACCCCAAGGTTTCTGAATATTGGTGTTCAGAGGGCATATTGAGAGTGTAATTACACTGGAATGCTAGACTAAATGCAAAAGTAAACTGGATCATTCTTCTATGAAGTTACCTTTCTGCAGAAAAACGAATCTAACTGCTAGGTCTTGCTTTTCTCCCAAATCAGTGTTCACCAGGAGATTTGAAGACCCTGCTGCTGCTGCTAAGTCGCTTCAGTTGTGTCCGACTCTGTGTGACCCCTTAGACGGCAGCCCACCAGGCTCCCCCGTCCCTGGGATTCTCCAGGCAAGAACACCGAAGTGGGTTGCCATTTCCTTCTCCAATGCATGAAAGCAAAAAGTGAAAGGGAAGTCGCTCAGTTGTGTCTGACTCCTAGCGACCCCATGGACTGCAGCCCACCAGGCTCCTCCATCCATGGGATTTGCCAGGCAAGAATACTAGAGTGGTTTGAAGACCCTACAGGGATGGAAAAGAAACACATGTGAGTGTTGGTGTGTGGATGGAAGGGAATGGACACAACTCTTTGCTGAGGGCAGAGAAGGAAGTGAAGGTTTGTACGTAAGAAGTCAAATTTCCCTTCTAGCTGCCCTTGGCCCTGAGCTGCCCCAGCCAGCTGTAGCTCTGGGTGACTGCGGCACAGTGATGTGGGACCCGGGTAAGACAGACTAGTAAGCGCTGACCCCACTGTCCTGCAGAAGCCACTCAAACCACATTTTGCCCCTCCTGTGGGTCCTCAGTCAACCTCTGTGTTCAAGCCATGCCCCTCAAAACAAACAGCCATCCAGTAGGGGCAGAGCCGTGGTACATGTGAGAGAGTGACCTGTTTGATTGGGGAAGAAGCGGGATGGGAGAGGGAAGTGACTGGGAAACTGTACCTCCTCTCCCCACCCCCACCTCCCATGATCTAACCCTCCCACCCTCTCTCACACATACGCATGCTGATTGTTCACTTTATGTGTCAGCTTGGCTAAGCCACCCTACTCAGATATTTGGTCAAACTTTGTTCCAGATGTTTCTACGAAGGTATTTTTAGATGAGATTAACATTTAAACCAGTAGAGTTCGAGTAAACAGATTCCCTTCTGTAATGTTGGTGGGCCCTGTTCAATCAGTCAAAGACCTTAATAAAACAAAGATTGACCTCCCCTGAAGAAGAGGAAATTCTGCCAGCAGACCTGTGGATTCAAGCTGCAACTCTTTCCTGGGTCTCCAATTTGCCAACCCACCCTATAGATTCTGATTTTGCCAACCTTCACTACTGTGTGAACCAATTCCTTACAACAGTTCCTCTTTTTCTCTCCCTCATCTGTCACGCTGGGGAAGCAAGCTGCCTTGTGTGATCAGCCCTGCAGAGAATCCCATGAAGCAAAGAACTGATGCCTGTGTGCTCAGGCGCTCCAGCCAGGATCCAGTGAGGTTCTGAGACTTGACAACAGCTGTGGGACTTCACTTGGAAACGAGTATTCCGTAGCATGTCAATGACCTGAGTGAGCTTAGAAGCAGACCATCTTGCAACCAAGCCTTCAGCGGCCCCGGCTTGAATGCAACCTCATGAGAAATCCTGAGACACCCAAATTCCTGACCCATAGAAACTGAAATACTGGATATTTGTAGTTGCTGTTTTTTAGTAAACAAGGCTTTATTTTAAAAAATATTTATTTGGCTGTGTCAGGTCTTTGTTACGTCATTCAGGATCTTTGTTTGCATTGCACAGACTCTCTAGTGGTGGTGTGGGGGCTCCACAGCATGCGGGCTCCGTAGTTGCTGTGTGAAGGCTTAGTGCCCTAAGGCATGTGGGATCTTAGTTTCCTGACGAGGGATCGAACCTGCATCCCCTGCACTGGCAGGTGGATTCTTAACCACAGGAGCACCAGGAAGTCCCTCAAGAAGTATTTCTTAAATTGCATGAATTGAACAGTTTGGGATATCCACAAGTTTGTGGGCGTAGGTGGTGCTGGCTGTTAGACAGTGGTAAAACTGAGTGTCAGGAAGAGTGAAAGGACACATCTAACCCTCTGTGAATTTCCTTTTTAATATGCTCGATAATCAGCAAGAGTTTTCCTGGTGGCTCAGTGGTAAAGAATCCACCTGCAATGCAGGAGGCACAGGAGACTCAGGTTCAATCCCTGGATCAGGAAGATCCCCTGGAGGAGCGCTTGGCAACCCACTCCAGTGTTCTTGCCTGGACAGAGGAGCCTGGCAGGTTACAGTCCTTAGGGTCGCAAAGAGTTGGACTTGACTGAAGCAACTAAGCACACAAAATTACTAAACCCACATGATTAGGCTACTCAGAATTTTTTAAAGATACCCAATAAATATGGTCTTATTTATTCCTTATTCCAGGTAAAATGGGAAACATAGTTTTATTTACTTTTTTAGTATGTTAGTCAATAAATTTTCATTAGAAAAGACCCTGATGTTGGGAAAGATTGAAGGCAGAAGGAGAAGGGGATGACAGAGGATAAGATGGTTGGATGGCATCACCGACTCGATGGACATGGGTTTGAGCAAGCTCGGGAGTTGGTGATGGACAGGGAAGCCTGGAGTGCTGCAGTCCATGGGGTTGCAACAAGTCAGACACAACTAAGCAACTGAACTGAGTCAATAAATTTGCACAGACTGTTAGAAGAACTCTCCCAGCACTCCCTCTTTTCTCTGCCACCACCTGGACCAACTATATTCTTGCCCTTTGGATTTTAATTTAGAAGCGATCCCCTCCAGGACGTTAATTTTACTGACATGCATCACACTCTATATACTTTCCTGTATACCTGTCTGTTTCCCTGAGGGCAATATACATGATTTACTCATCATTAAATGCCTAGATCTTGGCAGAATGCTGAGTGCATGATAGGCAATTGTTGAATTTAACTATTCTGGCCCAATCCTTTATAATGCCCGAATATCATTTTATCATGTTTGCTTTACTTGGTGGGAACAAGGTACTCTTCACCCCCATAAGACAGCTTGTTCCCAGCTTAGAAAGTTCTAGATTCAGAAAAATGAATCTTCTTCAAAATGGGCTCATGCCTGCCTTCCTGTAATTGCTTCCACCCAGTGACCCCAATTCCCACTTCCTAAGCTGCACAGAAGCAGCCCAGTGCCTGTTCCATCAATCAGTCCTTGAGCCTGTGAAGCCACATCTTCCCTTCCTAAACTGCGCACATCACCTCCTCATTAGTCTTTAGATCAAGCATCTGGATACTCATCAATGCATGTGAAGTATGTGTCTTCTTAGTGAATACTTTTAGGAAATCAAACAGAAACCAAACTTCGGTCCAAAAAGAAGTAAGACATTTCTCAAAGCCAAGAATCTGTTGTTACTTTTCTTTATGTCCACTTTCCAGGGCTCAATAGACGTTCAAACTCAGTTACTTTGGCTATTCCTTTTCTTTTATTGTATAAATGTGAAAAGAGAAGCATGGCTCCCCAAAGTCCTCTCTAATATCACCCCCTCCTCATGCCCACACTCAGCCCTGTGGGAAGGAATTCACTGATCCTTTAGGTATTTCCACAGCCCCTTGTATAAACATATGTAAGAGTCCTATCACAGTGTGTTACAGTGAAGCTTCATGTATGTGTCTATCCCCACTAGACCAGCAGCCCCTTGAGGAGGGCAGGATCTTATTTGTTGCTGTATTACAATACCTAGCACAGGGCCTGGCACATCATAGATATTCAATATGTTGCAAGTAAATACCATGGAGTATCTAAGCTAAAAATACTTTAGTGGTACACAGGATTCTTTGTCGCATCCATTTTGAATAAAGAGATAAAGTTCTGCTTTGCTGACCATTTAGGGGCAAGAGAAGATGACTGTATCTATATTGTACTGTTCAGATATTTGGAGACTATCAGAACAGAGTCCTTAACAGGCTTTTAGAAGAAAAGTTATGTATTTTTTTTATGCTTCCATGTAGTAAATTTGCAGAGCACAGACTGTACCCTGAATTGAATTTAATGGCATGACACTTCATTGAGGGCACTCTGACTTTCCAAAACACTATGCCTGGAGACTGCAGGTGATGCCCTAGTCCCTTTAAGGCAACCTGCATGGGAAACCAGCAATCCAAGACAAAACCCACCCTAGGAATCAACCCTTACAATGAAATTTCTTGTTTTTAAAAATTAATTTCTATCATCATTTTAATCTTCTTTAAGGACCTAATGAATTGATGGGTTAGAAATCAATAGCCATGACAACTTTCCTTAGCAGTTACGAAATTGGAAACGTCTGTGTAGCATGGGTGTGTGTCAGGCAGTCTTCAGTTCAAATAGAACCAAAGGTTTCTGGAATTTCACTGAGATGCCCCCAAAGACAGACGCTGAATCTCCAAAGTGGAGTATGGACAAAGACTCCATGGCAACCATTGCTAGGAGATATGGATGTAGTAAGAGAGAAAAGAGTTAGGAGCAACTGATGAGCTTTTATCTTATGACTATTACAAAGCAGGTAACTGTCCATTTCCCTTTTGCAGTTGACTTTGAAAGAGTGAGCCAGCCCACCCTTAACAAGTGTGAGTTTACATTTTGTACACAGCCTCTTTGCTGAACCATCTCATATCTCTGTGTTATTTGTATCAGTCCTCATAAATTAGTTTGGGAACAATGTGAGAAATAGCAGAGACTGTGCATGGGGCTTGTCGCCTGGGGGGCTTCTCTGGTTGGACAGCAGGCTATAGATGCCTAATTCTTTACATGCTCAGGCTAAACACCACTAATTCTCTTTTCTTGGGCGGATTGGTTTTACCAGAGAGGCATCCTCTGATTTCCTGCATGGGACAGAGAGGGACATAAAGCCTCTCTTCCAATCTGCATGTGCTTTCAGAACCCAGTGGTGAAGGAGGACTAGGGAAGAGGGTAGTCACTGTTCAGCTGATGTCCTCTTGTGATTTCCCCTTTGGTTGTCCCTTTACTAAATACTGGTGATGGGGGAACAGTTGTAGACTGAGGTAAGTATGTGTTACCTACTATGATTCATGGCGATGGTCCTTCCAGTGATGTCAGGGTGGGGTTGGGCCACCTGTGATTGCATGAGAAGGAACATCAGGTATGACCTGTATCTAGTATCACGTATGACCTGGAGAACATTCAGCTGAACTTTCTCTGTTGGAAACAGAGCTGCTATTCTTCAGGTTGTCTACCTTTCCTCAGATCGTATTAACCCAGTTTGTTCCTAGGGGATTTAAAGGTCCCATGGTGAGAGCCCCAGAAAAGGTCCAGACGCTATCTGCCAAGTAGGTTCTAAGCTAGCCCCTATCACTAGGGACTCCACAGTCTTTGGAACCACTGTTAAGAGAGGTTCAGGTACACAGCAGGACCATCCTTGTCCACTTCCTCCAAAGGGATGCTCCAGACTAGATTTCAGGCCAGGGTCCTGCCAGGTGTGCCTGGTCTCCTTCTCTGTGATTGTCAACTCTAGAGAGCCCTAGTTTCCTCAAACAAACTCAAGTGTCCCCAAGCAAACTCAAGCCCAGGAAACACTGGGAGGTTTGGGCAATATGGGGAGGGTGCCCGTGTGGTACTAGGCAAAAGGGAAAGGGAAAAAACCCTTTCCTGGTGGAGCTTATATTCTCATGGGGATGAAAGAGAGCTTACATTTAAAGGGATTAAGACCAATTTTAGAAAACACTTACCCACTCATTCTAATTTGGTAAGAAAAATAAATACAAGGGGTGCATGTAGGCTTCTAAATCTTAGGAAACACAAGATCTCTTTATAAGCTCAAAGAGTGAAGATGGTGGGCACAGAGGAGAAGAATGGCAGGTTAGCAGGTCAGCAGTGGGTCAGTAATGTTCCCTGAGTCCCTGTGTGGTCTGAGGAAAGGTAGACAACCTGAAGAATATCAGCTCTGTTCCCAACAGAGAAAGTTCAGCTGAATGTCCTCTCCATCCATTGCTGACCCGGGGACCTAACATTCTAAAGTGCTGAATACAATGCTCAAAGGATAAATTTTGATATTACAGCCACTTTAGTGAACTGTTCTGCTTTCTACCCCTTGTTCGAGGATGACTCTGTACCCATACGCTCCCAGACACACTTCGCTTATCTGAAACACTGTTCCTCTAAAGCACTTGGATTTATGCTCCAGATAAAAATTCTCACTTAATCCAGAGCAAAAGCATTTGGAAAGCTGAGGTCTACTCTGCCTGTTTAGGATGTTGACTTCTCTTGCTGTTTTAATGCAGAAAAGAGGGTTAGGCAGGTCTGGTAATGGACATTTGTTGATTTCGGGTCATCCAGTATCCATTCACCCTACTTCCACCAACAGGCCCTGCTCTCATTTCCTTTGGGAAACCCATGCTCCCTTATTCTTATACCATGTAGATCAGATGTACACCACCCCTCACCTTCCCCCCGTCCCCATGGCCCCCAAAGTACAGGGTATGAAACATGTGAGGTCAGCTATGCAATTCATGCAAACTCTCTCCAGCAGTGATTGGTCTTAGGTACCCACATATGTTCTAATCAGAGCCAGGGAAATGCAATGAGACCTTCGATTAATTACTAGAATAGAAATCAGTGCTCTTACTTGACAAACTTGAACCTTGACGTTGGAAAATCGAGGGCCACAACCATCTTGAATGAGGAAGGCACTGAGAATAAAGCTAAAATTGAGGAAATAGGACCAAAAGCGTGAGATAAAATAGGAGAGACAAAGGATATGAAAGGAGGAACTTCCCTAGTGGTACAGAGGTTAAGACTCTGCAATTCCAATGCAAGGGGTGTGGGTTAAATCCCTGGATGGGGAACTAAGATCCTGCATTCCATGCAACACAGCCAAAAAATGAAATAACAATAAGAATTTTTTAAGTTAAAAATAAAGAATGAAGTAAGCCAGAAAGAAAAACACCAATACAGTATACTAACGCATATATATGGAATTTAGAAAGATGGTAACAATAACCCTGTATACGAGACAGAAAAAGAGACATTGATGTATAGAACAGTCTTATGGACTCTGTGGGAGAGGGAGAGGGTGGGAAGATTTGGGAGAATGACATTGAAACATGTATAATATCATATATGAAATGAGTCGCCAGTCCAGGTGCGATGTATAATACTGGATGCTTGGGGCTGGTGCACTGGGACGACCCAGAGGGATGGTATGGGGAGGGAGGAGGGAGGAGGGTTCAGGATGGGGAACACATGTATACCTGTGGCGGATTCATTTCAATATTTGGCAAAACAAATACAATATTGTAAAGTTTAAAAATAAAAAAAATTAAAAAAAAATAAGTAAAACAAAACAAAACACACACAAAAAAATAAATAAATAAATAAAGAATATACAATGAAAGTAGGAAGAGAGATTGGATCCTGTTGACATTCTGTGAGCCCTGGATCAAACTGTGCTGGAGGCTGGAGGTAGATGCATAGATTTTTCAATTATGTCAGGCAATCATCTATTTCTACTTAAATCAATTTGCATTACCTTTACAATCGTGTGCAGAGAAAAAAGCCTGGTTGATAGGCTGGTGCAGCTACCAACACAGAGCAAGGAGGAAAGGATACCTCACTGATGTGACTTGAAGGACACCAGGTCCAGGAATTGCAGATGTAACGGGAGAGATTGTATTCGTGGAAGACCCTCCTGATTATCCTTCGGAACCTGGGATTGCTGAGACCTTGGAAAGAGGATACATTGTTTGTGTCAAGTAACACCGAGCCTATATGGCTATACATTTGGAAGGTCATGTGATTTGATAGACTGCAATTAGGAAAATAACAAACTGCTTCATAGGGAGATTTCCTAAGTCTCTCAGATTCCAGAAAGGAAATGATTCTCACAGGGTTTTAACACATTCATCAAAACGGTCCCCAGATCAAGGGAAAGAACCCAGTTTCCACACTCTAAACCGCAGAAGCTCTTTCTAATGTGAAGTACAAAGTCAACCACTGTCTTAGCTCAGGGTACTATAACAAAACAGCATAGACTGGTGGTTTAAACAACATTTATTTCTCACAGTTCTGGAGGCTGAGAAGTCTGAGATCAGGGTGCCAGTCCAGCAAGATTCTGGTGAGAACCCTCTTCCTGACTTGCAGACGGCTGCCTACTTTCTGTATCCCCTCATGGCAGGGAGAGGGGAAGCTCCAGTCTCTCTTTCTCTACTTACAAGGGCACTAATCCAATCATGAGGCCTGCACCCTCACGATCTCATTCAAACCTCATTACCTTCCAAAGGCTCCACCTCCTAATACCATCACACTGGAGGTTAGGACTTCAACATATTAATGGGGGGAGGGGCACAAATATTCGGTCTATAACCATCACCAAGATGCTGCCAATATTCAGAGGACTCCTGGCTGGTGCAGCATTTAAATGTCATGCTATTACAAATGCCTTCTGGCTTTTCAGAGGTTGCTGTGGCAATTTTGATAGTTGAGATTCCTGACTCTCAGTTTCCATCTGGCATCCCCAAACCAACGTGCATCTATTATCATGAAGTGGGTAGGTTTCCTCTGCATTTTCTTTCCATTCCAAGTTGGGGCCTGTTTTCTAAAATGGATATGCTGCCCTTGGCTGCTGATCATGGTGACCTTCTAAAGGGACGTAGCCAAAAGAATAAGCCTTGTTCATAAGAAAGACCCCTACTGAGAAAGCTTAACTTAAACCACATTCCACAAATCACAGCACCCCAGGAGAACTTTCCATTCTAAGAAGATGATTGCACTTTTGTCTTTAAAGTAGAGCTCAAGCTCCTCTAAATTCTGTCAGGGATTCTCCATGGGATAATGAGATTTAGCACTAGGATGAATACCAGAGTATGTATCCCCCAAATTTCAAAGAATTACTATTCTTCAAACCCTGTTTTTCATTTTGTTAGAAGATGAAGTTAAAGGGACAGCAAATTACTCATTGGCTTGTCTGTTAATTAAAACAATATGGAGCAAGAATTCCATCTGTGGTCAGCTTGAACAAAGCATTCTCTACCCGGTGGTATACCCTTAAATTGCAGAGTGTGATTTCCATCTGGTCCCAGCCCAAAAGTAAAATAAAACAGAACTAGACAAAGGTTCTCATCTTCTCTATTAGAATCCACTCGCTATTGCAATAAGTAACTTAGTAATTTAACATTCGTCAATTTTCTTTCTTGCTTATGCAAAGTTCAACTGGCTATAAGGCAAGCAGTCTAGTGGGGTCACCAACTTCGAGCAGAGCCTTGGGACTCTGCTCCATGCACACCTCTACCCACCTCCCTCCTAACCACCTCCCACCATACCCCAGCAGTGGATTCCTGCAGTAAACCCCAACAGAGTACCACAAGAGTGTACCCAGGAATCTACCCTAGCAGAGGACCCCAGCAATGTACCTCAGTAGAGGACTCCTGCAGTGAACCTCATCAGTGTTCCCCAGCAGTACCCATAGGAAATCTCCCATCATGTAGAATCTCCTACTCATCTTGGGTCCCAGGGAATGTTGCTATGAACACTCCTATATCCCCCAAAGCCAGAAACCTGCTGTGCATGGACAGTCCTAGTGACCATGCTGAGACACCCCAGGGTGCTTCACTCCTCCCACAAACCCTTACTGACCACTGTCATGTAGCAGGCCACGTGCCCAGCCCTGGGGAGATAGTGGTGAATAGGTGGAGCTTGTCTCTCCCTCCTCTTATGGAACCTGAAGC
The DNA here is from genome assembly GCF_027580195.1 of Bos mutus. Classification (NCBI taxonomy): domain Eukaryota; kingdom Metazoa; phylum Chordata; class Mammalia; order Artiodactyla; family Bovidae; genus Bos; species Bos mutus. Next base: position 68,242,679 of record NC_091622.1, read on the forward strand.
CTGGTGAGGGAGGTAGTCAACAGTAATCACTAAATAAAGTTTAGAATCACGGTGGAGGTGGTTTAGTCGCCAAGTTGTGTCCAATTATTTTGCAACCCCATGGACTGTATGTAGCCCACCAGTCTCCTCTGTCCATGGGATTCTCCAGACAAGAATACTGGAGTGGGTTGCCATTTCCTTCTCCAGGGGATCGACCCAACCCAGAGATCGAAACTGCATCTCTTGCATTGCAGGTGAATCCTTTACCACTGAGCCAGTGGAGATTCCCAACAGAGTCATATGCAAAGTGAAGGACATGCACAAGAGCCTGTAGGAGGGAGATGGCACCTCACCTGGGCAGGTTTGCTGCAGAAGTGGCATTTGGTGTGCAGATGCTAAGACAAGAGGTATAAGGAGGAGATGGGACTGCCTTATAAAACCCTCAGAGAGGAAGAAACTCAACATCTGCAAAGACCTGAGAGGTCTGTGTGACTAAGGCACAGGAAGCTGGGAGGACAGGACCCCAGTGAAGCCTGACAATTTCAATGACTTGTCCCAAGGTCAAACATCCAGGACATTTGGGGACCAGATGGATCCTGAGCTGGATTATGCAGAACATTGTAGCTTTAAGTTGTTCATTTCATGAACGAGGACATTTACTGAACACCTACTGTGTACCATGCTCTGTTTTAGGCATTGACACAGAGAAGAAAACAGAATCTCTTCTCTCAAAGAGTCTGATCTTTGTCCAGAACACTGGAAGCCCTGTGCAAGAATTTTAGGCAGGAGATAACACAATCAGACTCACAGTATTGAGAGACTGGGCTACTTGCAGCACGCTGAAGGGCACAGAGGCCATTTAGGAGGCATCTTGGTGGTCAGGGTGAGAACCAATGGTGGCTGGGCCCGGAGAGTGACAGAGGACCTAGAAAGAGTGCACACATTACAGAGACATTTAGAAGGAAATGGTTACAGCACTTGGTGACTCATTCAATGTCAGGGTGAAGGTGATCACAGTTAACTTCCAGGTCCCTGAAGATAAGCAGTGCCTTCAGAATCACCTCAGAATGAAGAGTTAGTGTGCAATGCAGTGTAAATATTTGGATTCCTAAAATCAAGGACCCTGCTGTGGGACACCGTAGTTAACCAGAACTTGCCCTTTACTCTACTATGTTTAATCTGGGATAAATAAAAGGTGCATGTGAGGAGGCACTGTTATTTTTACTGGCAGAAGTTGATTGTCTAGGTCTACCCTCTAATTTTGTCAGTTACTGAGATTAAAACAATTGTTCAGAATGTCCTTAATCATCATGAGGATATTATTAGCTTCCTAGGGCTGCCACAGCAAATGACCACAAACATGGCAGCATAAAACAACAGAAACGTGTTTGCTAACAGTTACAGAAACCAGAAGTATGAAAGTAAGCTGTTAGCAGGGTTGGCTGGTCCTTTCTGGAGGCTCTGAGAGGGAATCCACCCCACCTGCCCCCTTTTAGTTTCCAGTCATTAGCGGCAATCCTTGGCCTTCCCTGACTTGCAGACAGACCACTTCAGCCTCAACCCCAGTCATCATTGGCTTTCCCCTTTATAAGGTCTCTTATTCCTTGGTGGCTCAGATGGTAAGAATCTGCTCATAATGCAGGAGATCCGGGTTCGATCTCTGGGTGGGGAAGATCCCCTGGACAAGGGAATGGCAACCCACTCCAGTGTTTTTGCCTGGAGAATCCCATGGACAGAGGAGCCTCATCCATGGGGTCACAAAGAGTCAGACATGACTAACACTTTCTCTTTCTTCTTTCATAAGGACCAGCCATTGGATTTAGGATCCATCCCACTTCCAGGATGATCCCATCTCATGATCCCTAACTTAAGTATATCTGTTAAGATGCTATTTCCAAATTAGTTTCATTCAGAGTGTTAGGGCTTGAACACAAGTTTGGGGAGATACCCTTCAAGCCATTATGAAACCATGCACCTCAAATTGGGACTTAAACCCACACGGCTAGAACTTGAACCCAGCCTAAACCCAGATTGGGACTTGAACTCATACAGACAGGACAGGACCTAGCCAAAACCCAGATTTTTCTTAACTGAGATCACACACATGGTTTCAGAACTTAATGAAGCTCGGGTTCTTAATGTCTCATCACAGAAAGAATTCGGTGAGAGAAAAAGTGCTTGGTAAGAAATGGGCTTAGAGAAAAAGACACTCCACAGACAAAATGTGGGCCTTTCAAAGATGGTGAGAGTGGCCTTGAAATATTGTATGGTTAGTTTTTATGGGCTGGGTAATTTCATAGGCTAATGAGTGGTAGCTGTTTCAGGGAAGAAGTGAGGACTTCTGGGAACTGGGCCACTGCCCAGAGACTGAGTTTTGATGGTTGACCTCAGAACTGTCATGGTGCCGCTGGGCGTGTCACCCAGCTTTGCTGTTGTTGTTGTTCAGTGGCCAAGTCGTGTCCAATTCTTTGTGACCCCATGGACTGCAGCATGCCAGGCTTCCCTGTCCATCACCATCTCCCAGAGTTTGCTCAAACTCATGTCCATCGTGTTGATGAAGCCATCCAGCCATCTCATCCTCTGTCAGCCCCTTCTCCTTCTGCTATCAATCTTTCCCAGCATAGGGGTGTTTTCCAATGAGTCAGCTCTTTGCATCAGGCAGCCAAAGTATTGGAGCTTCAGGCTTGTCATTTAGCTTGCTGATATATTAAGATGAACATATACTGAGCCTCAAGGTCTCAAGTGGAAGTTGACTTGTCCACCACCTTGGACCAATTTGGTTCTAATCAGTTTATGTGGTGTCTTCAGGTTATGTCATTCTTTTAAAGTTTTTACCCTGCCCCTTTCCCTCCTGTTTCAATTACAAGAAGATAACCTCGTATATTAGGACATATGACTGCAGGAAATAGATTTGAAGAGAGACATTTCTGAGTTTCAAGGATGTGAAATGTGATAGAAATGCACCAGCTTTCTCTATGTTGCTAAACATTAATTACCATAGTCTTTTTTTTTTTCTTTCTGAAATGCCTTTAGAGGAAAGAGGAGGCTTCCATAGTTCCATCTCACAGTTTATATATAAACAGACAGAACAAAGGATTTGTTTCATTGTGCATGGCCTTGGAGATTTATACAAATTCTTTCAAGCTAAGACTAATTGTGTAGTTTAAAGGTTGATAATTTATGTGCCAAAGAGTCAGAAAGTAACCAGAGATTAAAGAACAGCTGTGGATGAATTAATTGTATCCCCAGTCACATGACTGAGAGCTGGAAATGTACCATGAGGAAAAGCAAACAAATGAATTGAAAATGTGAGCCATGTGCATCAGACTTAGGCTGATCATTTCCAGTCTATTCCCCACTGCAAAGAATAATAATAATAACAGCTTACAACTGCACATTTACTTTATGCTCGCCAACTACTGCTCAAAGCACTCTACACAAATGATCTAATGTGATCCTCACAATGCTATGACAATTACTGCCCTTATTTTGCAGAAGAGAACACTGAAGCAATAAGAAGCTAAGTACTTGCTCAAGGTCACAAAGCCAATAAGAAGTAGAGAGACCAGGATTTGAACTCAGGTAGACATCAAAGCACCTACTTCAAATCAGTACACAAATTTTTAAAGTCTTCTTTATTTCAAAGCTATATAATAACCACTATTACATATTTATTTATTTTTCTGCATAAGGCAAAAATGCTGGGTACCACATCCTGCCAGTCTCTACCAAACTCCCAAACTTCTAATTATCCTCCATCTTCCTACTTTCCAAAATGATAATTTAATTGTACCAAATGTCTCTCTACAGAGAATATTAAGTGTAAAATTGTTTCTTAGGGCAAGCAGCCTCTATTTGCCTATCTAACCAGTATATAAAGGACTCCACTGGGCAAGGTCACATAAAAGACACACTCCGAGATTAAAAACAAGAAAATGCAGATTGTAGACTTTATTAAAAAAAAAAAAAAAAGATGGAACCTGTCAATTAGTCTAATCTAAACAAGCCATGGCACCCTACTCCAGTACTCTTGCCTGGAAAACCCCATGGACGGAGGTGCCTGGTAGGCTGCAGTCCATGGGGTCTCGAAGAGTCGGACACGACTGAGCAACTTCACTTTCACTTTTCACTTTCGTGCTCTGGAGAAGGAAATGGCAACCCACTCCAGTGTTCTTGCCTGGAGAATCCCAGGGACGGCGGAGCCTGGTGGGCTGCCGTCTATGGGGTCACACAGAGTCGGACACGACTGAAATGACTTAGCAGCAGCAGCAGCAAACAAGCCATAGTGTCCGAGAATGCACAGCAGATAATAACGCTATTTTTAAAAACACAAGAATATGATAGCAGAACTATTACTTCTGGGGAAGTGGTGGTGGCGACAAGCATGAGGCACACGGAGGGGCTTCTGGGTGACCCCTCGGGTTCTGTCTCACCCTGGGTGGTGGTTACAAGGAGTTCAGTATGCTCACCATATCCCGCTAAACCATGCATTGGCTTTATGCGGTGTTCCCTGTGTTTTATTTTACCTTAAACAGATTTTTTTTTTTAATTTAAGCATGTTATTTACAAATACAGAGGTGGCCAGGAGAGATGGCTAGAGCAAGTGAGGCTCCTTCCTTCTAAGGGGTTGTCTGGCTTAAGGGTGATGAACACCTATATTTCATTGTAAACCTTTTGATGCTGAGTCTTTTTATTAAAAAAAAAACCAATTTGGGGACTTCCCTGGTGGTCCAGTGGGACTCCGAGCTCCCAATGCAGGGGCCCAGGTTCAATCCCTGGTCAGGGAAGTAGATCCACAAGCCACAACTAAAAAGGTTAGTTTTTGTGTGCCATAACTAAAAGATCCCACGTGCTTAAAGAAATAAATATTTTTAAAAATAAAAATAAATCAATTTTTAAAATAATATGAGGAAACAATGGAAATAGTGACAGACTTTATTTGGGGGGCTCCAAAATCACTGCAGATGGTGACTGCAGCCATGAAATTAAAAGATGCTTGCTCCTTGGAAGAAAGCTATGACCAATTTAGACAGCAAATTAAAAAGCAGAGACATTCCTTTGCCAACAAAGGTCCATCTAGTCAAAGCTATAGTTTTTCCAGTAGCCATGTATGGATGTGAGAGTTGGACTATAAAGAAAGCTGAGCATCAAAGAATTGATGCTTTTGAACTGTGGTGTTGGATAAGACTCTTGAGAGTCCCTTGGACTTCAAGGAGATCCAACCAGTCCATCCTAAAGGAAATCAGTCCTGAATATTCATTAGAAGGACTGATGCTGAAGCTGAAACTCAAATACTTTGGCTACCTGACGCGAAGAACTGACTCATTGGAAAAGACACTGATGCTGGGAAAGATTGAAGGCGAGAGGAGAAGGGGACAACAGAGGATGATATGGTTGGATAGCAGCACTGACTTGATGGACATGAGTTTGAGTTAGCTCCAGGAGTTGGCAATAGACAGGGAGGCTTGGTGTGCTGCATTCCATGGGGTTGCAGAGTCGGATACGACTGAGTGACTAAACTGAACAGAGCACTGGGCCCAGTGCCCAGCTTGCAGGAGGCACTCAGTAAGTGGTGGGAATTCTATTCCTTCTCCCCCACCAAACCATGGGATGGAGAAATGTATCCATGGATCCCCAGCACATGTATCCTCTGGCACATGGTATGCACTCAGTAAACATCTACTTATTAAACAAATAAGTGAATATGCTGCTGCTGCTGCTGCTAAGTCGCTTCAGTGGTGTCCGACTCTGTGCAACCCCATAGATGGCAGCCAACCAGGCTCTCCTGTCCCTGGGATTCTCCAGGCAAGAACACTGGAGCGGGTTGCCATTTCCTTCTCCAATGCATGAAAGTGAAAAGTGAAAGTGAAGTCGCTTAGTCGTGTCCGACTCTTAGTGACCCCATGGACTGCAGCCTACCAGGCTCCTCCATCCATGGGATTTTCCAGGCAAGAGTACTGGAGTGGGGTGAATATCAGATCAGATCAGATCAGTTGCTCAGTCGTGTCCGACTCTTTTAGACCCCATGAATCGCAGCACGCCAGGCCTCCCTGTCCATCACCAACTCCCGGAGTTCATTGAGACTCACGTCCATCGAGAAGTGAATATAGGAGTCTCTATATAATTCAGAATCTTTTCAACAGAAGATGCCTGGTAAATCTTTGCTAATTCTAGCTCTGAGTCAGCTCAAAATGCTACATCATACTAAGGCCTTTGTAATTAGTGTGGGGGAGGTACTGAAGTATGGTTCAATTAAAACATTTCAGAACACAGCCTTTCTGCCTCCAGAAATAGTTGAATAAAAAAAAAATATTAAATTCTAAATGGCAAAAGTAACAGGTAATGTACCACATGGGAGAGGGGGTGTACTTCAGAGTGTGCCGAGGGCATTATGGAACATCCTGCTTTTTGAGTAATACAGCATTAAAGGAATGAAGCAAAGAAAGCAAAAGACAAGTAGCCTTAAAGAGGGAAAACTGTTTTGAACACAAATCACCTTACAGGGACTTCTTTTTCAAGGCAGTGGCAATTCCTCACTCTCTTTTCCTTGGGCAAGCTTATGGAATGTTCGAAATGATCAACTGTGAGAAGAATGAGGAAGAGCTTTCCACAGTGAGGGTTTAACGGGCTGAAGGAGCTAGAGGAAGCCCAGTGTGGCTGGAGAGATGATGTGAAAAGGCTAGGTCAATGAGATGCCTCTGGAGGGTGATAACCCAGAAGAACCACGGGCTGATGACTTACCATGGCACCTCCGACCCCGAATGTGATGCTCAGAAACAGAACCTATCCAAAATGAATCACCCACATTTATTTACTCATGAGAAAACCTCAGATGAACCCAGATGGAGGAGTGTTGTGTAAATGACAGGTCTGTACCCTTCAAAAGAGTCTAATGTTACAAAAGACAAAGTAAATATTTGCTGGGGGCCAGATCCTGGAAGAAAAAAGAATGCTATAAAGCATATTTTGGGCGCAACTTGTGAATTTTGACTATGGACTATAAATTAAATAATAGTATTGAATCAATGTCAAATTTCCCAATTTGATCATTGTACTGTAGTTACTGTGTTAAGAGGTTGCTCTTGTTCTTGGAGGATACAGGCTGAAATGTTTAGAAGTGAAGGGCCATGATGTCTCCAGTGTACTCTCCAGTGTATCTGCAAAAATAATAATGCGAATAATAATAGTAATAATAATAAGACATACATATTTAAAGAGAGAAAGCAAATACGGCAAAATATTGCAATCAGTAAATCCAGGGAAAGGGTATATAGGTGCTTATTACTCTATTCTTGCAACTTTTCTGTAGGTTTGCAATTTTTCAAAATAAAAAGGTAAAAGTAATCCCTCAGGCTTCTGTACCATGAATGGCCTTTCTGGGTGGCATTATTGGTAAAGAACTCTCCTGCCGATGCAAGAGGTGCAAGTGACGTGCATTCTATCCCTCGGTTGGGAAGATCCCCTGGAGAAAGGAATGGCTACCCACTCCAGTATTCTTGTCTGGAGAGGAGCCTGGCAAACTTCAGTCCATAGCGTCGCAAAGAGCTGGACACAACTGAAGCAACCTAGCAGGCAGGCACCATGAACGGATTGTACGTGTGCATGCTCAGTCATATCTGACTCTTTGCAACCCCATGGACTGTAGCCCACCAGCCTCTCTCTCCATGGAATTTTCCAGGCAAGAATACTGGAGTGGTTTGCCATTTCCTACTCCAGGGGAATCTTCCCAACCCAGGAATAGAACCCACATCTCTTGGCTCTCCTGTATTGGCAGGTGAATTCTTTACCACTGCGCCACCTGGGAAGCCCATGAGTGAATGGATTGGAGGAAGCAGTAAAGAAGGTTGGTCCAGACAAGACATAAAGTAGGCTGGACTAGGCTTTTGGCAACAGACATGGAGAGATGCCTATGTGATTGTCATATGTCTTGTAGGTGAAGGAATGACATTTACACTTGTGACTGTGACAAGCTAAATGTCAGCTCCTTTCTACCTGCTGTATTAGCAAAATATTACCTTTCAACACGTTATAATAATCACTAAAATCACCATATGCATAAATGTATATGTGCTATCGGAGAAGGCAATTATTACAAACTATATATGAATAACTTGTTTCTACTTAGGTAACAAATGCTTATGGGTGAACTGTCACCACAGGCCAGAGTCTGTGATCCAGTAGGTGTGGGGTGAGACCCAGGAAATTATATTGAAAGCTTCTAGATGGTTCTGATGTAGTCAGGTTAGGGAACAATGGCTCCGGAAACCCAAATCCATTCTAGTCTGGGTTTGGATTCTAGCCTTTTACCCTGTCGCCTCTCGGTGTTTCGCAAGAAGCCACCCTCAGCCTAAGTGGATTTATTAATCACTGTGGCAGGGATTATCTGACAGACAGACTAGATGATTCAAGAGACCCTGTCGTCAAAGCAGGAGGAGATACTCTCACTCTCATTAAGGACTTTAGCTCAACCGTAGCTTCTTAAATTCTCTCTCCAAGTCCTACCCTTCAACTTTTCAATTTACAAATTTTATCTCAAGAATAGTAGAATAAGAATACATTTTGTGGCACTGACAATTTAAGTCATGTGACTTTAGCAACAGTTACAAAACAACCCCAATCAAGGAAAAACATTTCAGCAAGAAGGCGAGTTTCACAAGTGGACCAGATGGAAAGTCTATATGCTGGTGGAAAGGAAACAACAGAAAACCACACACTATCAGTTTTCAAGCCTCTCTCTTGGCTCTCAGACACTTGAAAGAATTTCAGACACCAGATGAGGATAGACATCAAGTCTACTATGCTATAATGATGACTCCTTAGATGATGGCTCTAGCGTCTACATACATTAAACCAACAGGAAACTAAGAAATCTCTAAGTATTCATAAACCAGACTAGTTCTGAAGTTCCGTGTTCATTCCTGTCCAAGATTTAGAGTCCCTCTAATTTCCCCAAGTGCTTCCCTGGACTAATGCAACATTTGCACGTAGACAGCTAAATCTTCCAAGCCTACAGGTATAAATCCTTCCTGCACTAAGGGGGAAAGTTGTAAGTTTAAATTAAAAATGCTGTTTGCATAAAGATATATGTACAAAGATACTTATTGCAAGGTTGCTTATCACAGCAAAAAAGGACCTAAATGTTTTTAAATAAGTTATGGTATGTCCATATTATGGAACTGTATGCAGTACCTTTTTTTTTTTTTTTTTAATGAAGTAGCTCAGGTACATAAAGATCTCCAAGGCTATTAAGCTGGGGGAGAGGGAAGCAAGTTGCAGAATAATATTTTAAAACATTTACATTTTCTTTTTCTTTTTTTGGACTCACCTCGTGGCATGCATGATCTTAGTTCCCTGCTGCTGCTAAGTCACTTCAGTCATGTCCAACTCTGTGCGACCCCATAGACGGCAGCCCACCAGGCTCCCCCGTCCCTGGGATTCTCCAGGCAAGAACACTGGAGTTGGTGACCAGGGATAAAACCCCCCACACCCCCTAGAGTGGAAACAAGGAGTCTTAACCACTGGACCACCAGGGAAGTCCCACATTTATGTTTAAAAATCAAAACTAAATACATATGTACATGTTAATATTATCTCTGGCACACAGATGTGTGTTAATGCAAGAAAAGGTCTAGAAGAGTCTTCTACAACTTTCATTAGTAGTTATCTCTGGAGAAAGAAATAGAGTTGGGAGAAAGGAGAAACTTTCATTTTTACTCTATTTAACCAGGTCTTGTTGAATTTTTAACTATAATCATGATTCGTATGTCACTTCTATAATTTTCTAATTATTTATATGTAACTTAAATGTACAATAAAAAAATGGCAGCTGGTTTACTGGGCCAACCTTCAGCGGGTGGACAGGGACCAAGAAGCCCTCACCCCAGGCCCCCCGTTCACTATCCCTCTGGGCCCAGGAGTGAACAGTATCTGGGAGTCTGGGACACAGCAAGCTGACTGCCCCTCGCTGAGCCCCACGGCCACAAAGGCCTGCAGCCGGCAAGCCCCTCTGTCCTGCAGGGGCAGAAACAGCCCCTGTGGGGACAGCACTGATTCATTAGACACCAGCATCAGCTTCCCACTCCCGGGGACCAAACTGCTCCCAGAGATACTTACAGAAGTTTGCACAAAATGCAAGGGTGACAGCTTGATGATCTCGGGTCTCTCTGCTCTCTTTTTTGTTGACTTGCCTCAAACAACATTCACCTATGCTGAGACTCCCACCTGCCCGAAGGGAAAAGAAGATATCAAACGTTAACTTTAGAACTGGCCATGGTAGAGGCCCAATATGAGGTGGTGTCTTTCCAGAGGAGATGATACTTTAAAAGGATCAAAGAATTAAGCTAGATGGTTTTAGCATTATCTCATTTCTTTCATTAGATTAATCCAGGCAGGGCTTCCCTGGTGATCCTGTGGTTGGGAGGCCCCTTGAAATGCAGGGGAAACCAGTTCAATCCCTGGTCTAGGGAAGATCCCCTGTGTCACAGAGCAACTGAGCCTATGGGGCACAGCTACCGAGCCCGAGCTCTAGAGCCTGCAGGTCCCGACTGCTGAAGCCCAGGAGCCCTAGAGCCCGTGATCCGAAATAAAAGAAGCCACTACAATGAGAAGCTCTGCAATGAGAAAGCCAAGCACCCCAACAAAGAGTACATCCCACTTGCCGAAGCTAAAGAAAACCTGCACACAGCAACGAAGACTCAGAACAGTCAAACATAAATAAATTAAATTATATATATATACATCAGATCAGATCAGTCACTCAGTCATGTCCGACTCTTTGCGACCCCATGAATTGCAGCACGCCAGGCCTCCCTGTCCATCACCAACTCCCGCAGTTCACTCAGACTCACGTCCATCGAGTCAGTGATGCCATCCAGCCATCTCATCCTCTGTCGTCCCCTTCTCCTCCTGCCCTCCCAGCATCAGAGTCTTTTCCAATGAGTCAACTCTTCGCATGAGGTGGCCAAAGTACTGGAGTTTCAGCTTTAGCATCATTCCTTCCAAAGAAATCCCAGGGCTGATGTCCTTCAGAATGGACCAGTTGGATCTCCTTGCAGTCCAAGGGACTTGCAAGAGTCTTCTCCAACACCACAGTTCAAAAGCATCAATTCTTCAGCACTCAGCCTTCTTCACAGTCCAACTCTCACATCCATACATGACAACAGGAAAAACCATAGCCTTGACTAGACGAACCTTTGTTGGCAAAGTAATGTCTCTGCTTTTGAATATGCTATCTAGGTTGGTCATAACTTTCCTTCCAAGGAGTAAGCATCTTTTAATTTCATGGCTGCAGTCACCATCTGTAGTGATTTTGGAGCCCAGAAAAATAAAGTCTGACACTGTTTCCACTGTTTTCCCATCTATTTCCCATGAAGTGGTGGGACCGGATGCCATGATCTTTGTTTTGTGAATGTTGAGCTTTAAGCCAACTTTTTCACTCTCCACTTTCACTTTCATCAAGAGGCTTTTTGGTTCCTCTTCACTTTCTGCCATAAGGGTGGTGTCATCTGCATATCTGAGGTTATTGATATTTCTCCCGGCAATCTTGATTCCAGTTTGTGTATCTTCCAGTCCAGCGTTTCTCATGATGTACTCTTAAAATAAGAATAAATGATGTTGTCTGGATTAATCCAGACAACATCATTTATTCTTATTTTAAATATGTGCTTAAGTGGAAGATTTGATGGGTACCATTTTGTTCAGGCAGTTCTATTAATGAATTAATGACAAAATAACAGCAAATACTTTCCAAACACATTCCAACATTGAATGTACTGAATGCCCTGAACACAAGAGTAGGTATTGTGTTATATGCCTGACATACTTCATCTCATGTAATCCTCACAATGACATTGGATGTGAGTGTTATTTTCATTATCTGTTTGACAGACGAGGAAACTGAGACTGACGAATAATACAGAGCCGGTAAGCAGCAGAGCCCATATCCTGATTTGTGTTCATTGGATTTTAGAGCCTGCAGCTGTGTTATTAGAGGGAAAGGTCTAGCGTTTGCCTACAATGCAGGACACCCAGGTTCAATCCCTGGGTCGGGAAGATCCTCTGGAGCAGGAAATGGCAACCCACTCCAGTATTCTTGCCTGGAAAATCATTTTCACTTTTCTATTCCGCAGATAAACAGAAGTTCTAAACTACCTCATTATTTATACCTGGAATTCGAACCAGATAGCTCGAGTGGTACCAGAACAAAGTGCTCCAGAAAGATTCTCAGTGTACTCCGGAAGTCCCAGCTTCAGTTTTCTCATCTCTAAATGGGAATGGTGATACCAGACCCTGTCTCAGAGTGGTGAGACCCCAAGGAGGAAACTCATACAAAGAGCTTAGCTTAGTATCTGGCACATAGCAGTTGCTCAATAGATATGTAGTCAAAATAACTAATACTTGCAAAAGCATGCCAGGGATTATATCAGCTAGGCTAGCTTACCAGTACAGCCAGCAAACGGACAACTTCGTAGAAAGCACGGTGTGAGCCATGGGAAACTGAATGTGGAAGTCTTGATGGAAGGACTATTAAGTCCATGTTCTTGATGATTCTCTTTTGAACTGGAACATACCCTCTTTATACCAATGCGGGAGCAGAGGGGAGGGAAGGGAGACAGGAATGCAGGGACCTAGGCAGAACAAGCTGGCTGCTGTACCCTCCTCTCCATCCTCCCACCAACAGTCTTAGAGAAGACTCCCACCAATCTTAGTGAAATTGAGTTACAGTGAGTTCAACACTATTTGAAAGTTGTAAGACAGCTCTCACCACAAAACAAAACATTGTAACTATGCGAGGTGATGGATGTGTTAACTAACCTTACTGTGGTATTTATTTGCAGTACATACATATGTCAATCATTACATTGTATATCTTAAACATACACAAAGTTATCTGTTAATTGTACCTCAATAAAGCATAAAAAAAAAATAGTTCAATGCTTTCTCTAAAAGGGGAAAAGCCATGATGGTGCCCTATTAAAGGCTTAAAGATGTTTGGGTAAGGAAATAAAAGGAAGCCTTACCTTTTTAACATCAGATTGTTGGTTTTCAAACTGTGTTTCATGGAACCTTGCTTTGGGGGTTCCACAAATGTGTTAAGATTTCACTTATAAAATACAACTTGGTTAAATAATCAACAGATATACTCAAGGGTGTTATAAATCAAATTTAAACTCATTGGAAGACCCCAACTGAGATAAATTGGGAGGTTAGCTTATTTTTATGAAGACCTCAAAAGTTCTTCTACTACCTTCCTTTATTGTAAAGAATCTTGGATAATACAAGACAGTTGTTTACAAAACAACAGAAACAAAAGAGGAATTTGCAATTATATATTTGTGTGAACTCGGATTGTCTTAATCCTCTGTGAGCAAAAACAAAATTCAGATACAAACTGAATGCTGAGACCAATAGCAGATTGCCACTTCCAAAATTTCATGTTCTTCAAGTAGCCATTTTGTTCTCATTAACTTTCAAAATTTATTTATAAAAGAACCATACACTAGGACTTCCCCGGTGGCTCATCTATAAAGAATCTGCATGCCAATGCAAGAGATGCGGGTTCAATCCCTGCGTTGGAAAGATCCCCTGGAGAAGGGAATGGCAACCCACTCCAGTATTCCTGCCTGGGAAATCCCATGGACAGAGGAGCCTAGTGGGCTACAGTTCACAGGATCACAAAGGAGTTGGACATGACTTAGTTATTAAAGAACTCTACCAATAAAATAACATATAAAATACTATGTACATATTTACAATAGTAAGGTTTTACGTAACATTTTATTTTTCAAAAAGATTATGGTACTATTACTAAATGAAAAGTTTGAGAATTTCAGCCTTTGATCATTTGAACAATGGAACAGAGAAGGTGAGTTCCTTGTATAAAACCCTCTGGATCCTGCCCTACCTTGACTACTAAGACCAACTCTTTTCTCTTCCCTGCCCAATGCCCTGAAGCTCTGCAGGCATCAGGTAGACAGAGATTCAGGAAAATGAAATGGACCTGTAGTCCTCTTCTGCTGCGAGGGTCCACCGTACAGAACTGTGACCCTGCTTCAACGCCTGGCAACTTCTACCAGCCCCACCTCCTTATTTTAGGTAATTCTGACTTGGAAAACAATGAAGCAAGTCTTGCTAAGGTCTCAGGGCTTCCAGTTCTTAACATGACTATGGAAAACTTGCATTCTTATCCAGGAACGTCCTTCCTCTCTCTTGCATTCTTCAGTTTAATCCATTAACTGGTGAAAACAGCTAATGACACGTCATGAGGAAAAATACCAACAGGAAAAGCCAGAGACAAACAAATGTTGAGACTAACCCCATCTCTTTGGGGAAATTCCAGAAGTAGGGGGCAGATGGAAAAGTGAAAACCTGTAACAGAAAGCATGTGAAACAGCCATGGGCTTTTTCACTTTTGCATATATACATGTGAGATCATGCATATTCTACAGTAAAGTGCCATTATTTTTGTTATAATTTTCCAAATAAATGTGGTCACCTTCAAACACTACAACTTAAGTTCCACTATATTTCACATTATTTAGCCACTATACAAAGTAAGCTTATTTCAACCACAATGCCTCTGTATCACCAAAAAACTAATAAAACCCTGCATTATGTGAGGACACTTCAACTAAGAAGAATGACACAGTATTTCAAGTCAGAGGAACAAACAACTAGGCAGATAATCCCTTAGAGACGGTGGTTAATGCAAGCCATACTACACCGCGCATGTCATCTTCTACCAGTTTAGATATTCTGAAGAGTGGAAAGTTTGTTAGTTTGGTAACTTTCCAGTATGATCTGAGAGTTCTGTCTGAAACAGGAATAGCCATAGTTAACTGGTGAAGCTGAGCTCCAGGTTCATGGAGGTTCAGAAATCCATTCTATTCTGTATCCTACTTTTGTACATGTTTAAAATTTCCCATAATAAAGTTTTAAAATGTATCTGCCTTCCTTGAAATCTATTTTAAAATAGATGCTTTCAGCCAGCTTCATCTAACTCTTCCTGTGACAGAAGTCACATGCTAACCAGCCTCGCCTACGAAGATTAACACACGTTCTTTCTCCCTGTTCCCTTCCGCTCCGCTTTGCAATTTTTCTTTATTGAATGTTCTCACACTTCTAACATTCACTATTCACACTCCTCTTCTTAGATTTCACTACAGACTTTCCATCCAATACTTCACTTCCTATATATCCAGAGAAGAGAAAAATACTGAGTCTGATGTAATTAAAGTTCTATTACATACGCTAAAGTTTGGGGTCAGCAGATAGGATTACAAATACAGGTCTCTACAAGAATAATGTAAGACTGCTCCAAAATGCAAAACAATTTCCCAGAAAATCTCAAACCATCAGCTCCCTGTGAGGCCTCACAGGCTTTATCACAAAAATCAATAGCTTGTGAAGAACTTTAGCCAAAATGTGCATAGCAAAATAAAATCTGGAGAAGATTCTTGAGATTCCTTGGACTGCAAGGAGATCAAACCAGTCAAGCCTAAAAGAAATCAATCCTGAATATTCATTAGAAGAACTGATGCTGAAACTGAAGCTCCAATACTTTGGCCCCATGACGCAAACAGCTGACTCACTAGAAAAGACCCTCATGCTGGGAAAGATTGAAGGCAGGAGGAGAAGGGGACGACAGAGGATGAGATGGATGGATGGCATCACCGACTCAATGGACATGAGTTTGAGTAAGCTCTGGGAGATGGTGAAGGACAGGGGAGCCTGGCATGCTGCAGTCCACGGGGTGGCAGAGTCAGACACAACTGAGCGACTGAACAACAAGAACAAAAATAAAATAGCATGTTTGCACTCTAGTTGGACTGTAAGGAGTAAATTATGCCTTGTCACCTTAGCTGGCTTTCTGTGGGCAGCTCTCCTGTCACTTCCCAAAAGAAGACAGTAGCTCTTAGATCTTTGATTTAAACCCTTACATCACTTTCTCAAAGATGTCATTATTTTTCTTTCCTTCCATATTTTTTCTTCCCTTTCTGCTTTGTGACATTAACAATCTAAGTTGGACCAGGAACCAATAGTCCTCTTCTCTCTAACTCCTGCTTGACTTCATGCTCTTGTTTTCATCTTTCTCTAGCCATGACACTTCAGAGGTGAACAGGACAGTCTCTGTCTTCAAGGAGGTTTCTTTCCTCTCTCCTTTGACCCTGTGTTGCCCCATCTTGCTGAAAGATGACGGCCTGTTTAACTTAACCCTTGGCTTCGAGCCAAGGTAACTGTTGTCAGATTTTAGGTTGGCTTGTTTCTATTAAAAACCCATGGACAAATAATGTATATAAAATAAAAGCAAGACATGTCCAACAATTTTGAGAAAAAATCAGGAGCTATTTTAGACCATCACCACTAGAGGGCACTAGACCCAGCACAAGTCTTCAATCACCTCTTCTGCTACCTGTCTTCATCCTCCTCTGCTCTTATCCCAACCCAACTGTATGCTTCTAAATACAGAGCTCTTTGGCACATACAGAAGATCTGGAAAGAACTGAGACCTTGTCTGCTATAGAAAATTGGAATTCCTGAAGGAGATTTTGTACTCTTCCTACAGGTGGAGCTCAGGCCCCATCTTACTGGTTTCAGACCCTGCCCCAAACAGGGGTTCTGACAGTGAACTCAAGGGCTCTAGAGACAGACACAGCTGAGCCTGAGGGAGTCTAAGCGTAGGTATGGGGGTGCCAGGAATCCGTAAGCAATAAATAAATAGTCAGTGTTACCATATCCTGCTCATAATCATATTAAATACCTCTTCTGCTTTCTAGCAGTTTCTACACATCATGGCCCTGTTATCTCTTTCTTTTACAGGTTAGGGGAAAATGAGGCCCAGATTCATCCAAAGCTACTTGTAAGAAGCCTCCTTGGCAATCAGCCCTACACCTGCATTCCCTCTGGGTGGGAGTCACTGCAGATTGAGGTCTCAGGACGCTCATGACAATCTTGAACTGGCTTTCTCCTTTGCAGCCATGAGGTCAGCAGCCACAGGCTGACCCCAGGAAGCAGCTGACCTCTCAGTCCAGCAAGTCCTGACTCCATGCTCTCCAGCCAGACCTCCAGGACTACAGCTGTGGTTCACAAGTGTGTTTAAAGCTCAGAGAGACCACACACTGTGGGGAAAGCATGGGGGATTTCAGTAAGAGGCTGTTAGAACTTAAACAGGATCAAGGCTTTGGTTTGGCGATTTGGGGTAGGGTTCAAGGAACAGGGTTTAGCTCTGGACCAGGTACTGTCAGGAAGCAGGGCTAGTCCTTTGCTTGTGTATCTTAATAGATCTCACCCAGGACAGATGGGAGTGGTGCTGACGCCATCACTGGTCCAGTAGCAGCAGTGACTGGGAACTGGTCCAGGAGGGAGGTTTGGTATTTTGTGGTTTTCAGGGATCTGGTTTTTGTCCACACTTGGGCAAACTTACAAAGTGGTCTTATTTCATTTCATCATGATCACACCATGACCTTGTCTGAGGTTGGTGTCCTGTGAGATTGTTTATGTCTAGGAAACAGCACAGCCCATCTTTAGACAACATCCCAGGCATAATTGTCACTGGCTATCTGGCTACTGGGGCTTTTTTTTTTTTTCCACTCAGCTCTTTTTAGTTTTGTCTTTTATGCCTGGAAGATGTTGTGGGGATTAGATTGAATGAAATAGTATAGCTACACTACCCCACAACCTCCTATTTAAGTAACTGAGCTCTCATGTGCATTCTATTGTCTTGGCAATTGCATCTCTATCTCCCTTGAGGACCTACAGAGAAGGGTCCCTCTGCCAAACATCACTCATTAGCATCCCAACCGCAACATTATGACCAACATCTGACTCAGGTTGGTAAGTCAACATCAACAGGTGACAAAGTCTTAACATCATCCAAGCAGGACACCACAGTCAGGACGTGAACTCAGACCTTCTGCTTCCTGACCCTCTGCCTTTCGCACACGCTACAGTGACAGCACCAGTGGACGACAGCCTGCACTGGAACCTGGATTTGTGACTCCAAGTCCAGCTGGGCTTTCTCAAACTGCTATTGAATCGAGTTTGAAGTTTTACTATTAGAGATCAAAGTCAGGACGACAGAAAGGCCATCAAGCCCGTAGGTTGTCTGTCAGCTAGGGGCACTTGTGGGGCTCACTGGGATTCCCCCTTGACCCTGCAGGGCAAACGCACAGACTGGGACAGACATTGCAGTGACACCTGAGGTCAGAAGCTATGCAGTCACGTTAGAAGGTAATCATCAGTATGTTCCTATTTTTTTGTTTGGGGTTTTATTTTTAGTGATCTTTTCTAAGATTTTTTTTTTCTTGACATACACCATTTTTAAAGTCTTTATTGAATTTGTTACAATATTGCTTCTGTTCCATGTTTTGTTTTTTTTTGGCCTCAAGGCATGTGGGGTCTTAGCTCCCCCGCCAAGGATGGAATCTGTACCCCTTGGAAATCCCTGTAGGTCTCTATCCGTTCCTTCCTCTTTTGTTCTCTTCTCTTGTGGTTTGATGACCATCTGTAGTGTTACTTGGGTTGCTTTTTCTTTTGCGTGTATCAGTTGTAGTTTGGGGGTTTGCTGTTTCGTGAGGTTTCAATAGAGCAGTCTCTCTCTATATATACAAACATTAGGAGGGTCTCAACCTTTTCCCCTCCTCTTACCCCCTGAAATTCACCCCCCACCAACTTATTCTACATTCTGTACCAATTCCATTTGAGGGTAGATTCTGCCATGAGCTGCTTCTTCTTAATCTTCCCAGACTCCTCGAGTCTGACACAAAGATCAGGTCAGTCAATGAATGTCCAGGAGAAAGGTTTCTCTCCATTTTACAATCTTCACCCCTTCTGCTGGAGCCTTGTAAATCCAAGTTGGCACTGGCAACATACTTAGGCTAATTTATACTTATTTTTTGTTTTCTGGGCTTTAGGGTAACAGAGGTGGGAAAATATGCACAAACAATTTCTTTTCAAAGAGTTTTCAAATTGTTC